>NC_090932.1:1455357047-1457757047 GCF_040938575.1 Ambystoma mexicanum
GCGCCTGCCTCTCTCTCTCTCTCTCTCTCTCTCTCTCTCTCTCTCTCTCTCTCTCTCTCTCTCTCTCTCTCTCTCTCTCTCTCTCTCTCTCTCTCTCTCTCTCTCTCTCTCTCTCTGCGCCTGCCTCTCTCTCTCTCTCTCTCTCTCTCTCTCTCTCTGCGCCTGCCTCTCTCTCTCTCTCTCTCTCTCTCTCTCTCTCTCTGCGCCTGCCTCTCTCTCTGATTCGAGGCACTCTAAGTATAGCTCTCTCGGATATACTACAATCTCACATGCCGGTTCCCCAGAGTTTCTCTCTCTGCGTCAGAGCTGCTGTGATTTACCGGACTCTGTGTTCAGCCCCGCCTCCTTCCGTTCTGCATTTAGCGTTCTGCTATGTACAGGGAGCTTCCCCTGGTTATCTTGGCCCCTGGCTCGGCTTTCTGCACTTTCTTTTGCTCCTTTGGCACAGCATCCCTTTCAGTATCCTCAGCACAGAGACTTTGATTTAAAAGGATAGCTTCAGTTACCTGTAGCTGCTAATGTAGGTACACTTTAGCTTTATGAAGCTGATAACATTCTGGTGAATTACACAAGTCCATATAAGCCATCACTTGGAGGGCATTAGGGAGTTCCTCGCGGGAATGGGAGTTCTTGTCCTCAAAGGGGGACTCTCTCCAGCTGAGGTCCTACCTACCTTGACCCATAGGGAGGGTGTTGCAGAGCGGGCTACCCTCCCTAGCCTCACAGGCCCCGACCCACCCCCGTGGACAAGGACAAATTCCCTCAGTTTGTGTCAATACTCTTTCGTATGGCCTGAAGCGCTTCCATTATGTAGGGGATGGATTCCTGTCGGGGGAGTCGCATATAGCAACATGTGGTCGACAAATATGCTCAATTTTAAAGATCCACACCTTTATCTCCATCCTCTTTTCCCGCTCTTTCGCTCTGATACTTGCCGCCAATGTCTCCATTGTTGGGGCATATAGGAGGGGATAAGAGACACCACTGACATGTCTCCCTCTCCAAGCCGAAGGACTGCAACCTGTGTCCATTGACCCACACCTTTGCTATCTGTCTAGAGCAAAGGGACCCATCTCGCACTCTCCAGGACCTCCCGAATATCATTCTCTCCAATATCATCTCAATGAATGCCCAGCTCACTCGATAGGCCTTTTCGGCATCGAGGGAGAGCATTACCATGCCCGTTTTAACCTGTGGCAAAGCCATCTGGTCTAGTGTCTTCCTTAAGTAATTGGAGCCTTGCCTATCACCGATGAGACCCACCTGATACCCATGGACCAAGCCTGGGAGTGCTGTTTCTAATCGAGAAGCCAGCACCTGGGTGAACATTTTTGCATCAAGGTTTAGGAGTGCTATCTGGTGGTACGATGAACATTTCATCCAAGCCTTCCTTTCTTTGGCTGGAACCACTATTAAAGATTCTAGGACAAGGGTGGAATACTCTTTCTACCCCGGATACCATTGAAAACCAAGACCAAATCAAGGGCTAGGATATCTGCATAGCATTTATAGAAGGCGGCTGTGAACCCATTCGATCCGGTGATTTACCTACCTTCAGGTGCTTTATAGCCTTAAGCACCCCCTCGTTGCGGCTAGTTTTGCCTCCCTCGTTTCTCTTGCCCATTCTGCAATCAGAAGAACCCTGACTGTGGCTTTCACTGCCTCACACACATTTCAATGCCACCTCACCTATATAATCTCATGGAATTGTGTAATGTGCTCCTTCAACTGGTCTTTGGCTTATCCACCAGCAGTGAGTCATTGCAACACCACCTTGACAACCCTGTGTTATAGGGTCATAAGCACCATATTGTGGTCTGACCACGTGATCTCCTGCACTGAGCCCTCCTGTGAGCAGTAACTATTATGTCAAGCTATCAAAAAGAAATCTATTATGGTAAAGGTGAAGTGTGGCGCAGAGTAGAATTTGTACCCCCCTAGCACTAGGGTTGGGTGAAGTTGACTCCACGCATCACACCATTGGCCTTCTGCCAGTAAAACACTGCTGCGATCTCTACCTCTGTGTTCTCTGCCTGACGAGGACTTTCAGTCCGTTTCGGGGTCTAGAATCTGGTTAAAATACCCCACCCCGCATCCCCAAGTATGGTGACACCCAATGCGCTTTTCTGCACTATCAGCAGTGCGTCCTTCAGGAAGGCAATCTGATCTGAATTCAGAGCGTATTGTGAGAAACCTTAGGGCTATCTCACTTACGGACCCCAGGGATTCTTTGTTCAAGTGGCCAGGGCCTTTGTAACCAGACACTGGGGGTGGACCAGTGCGGGAGGATCACCTGAGCAGGTTGTCCTTGGGGACAGTTGCGGGAATGCCCTCGGGAAAGACGCGGTCTCCCCCCACCCCCCCACTTTCTGACAACCCCCTGCCCAACACTTCCTCCACCTTTTTATAAGTTATGAATCCTGTCCTGTTGCCCCCTCCCCAATTCCAACAGGTACTAACATTAAAAAGAGGCATAAGAAATATATCCCTATCCAGCATCCCCACAGTCACTATGGGACATCCTCTAAAACGCGTTCGCTTGCAATTACACATCTGCCCCCATCACCCTGAGAGTCGTTTCCCTCCATCATTAGGGAAAACTGCAACTCCCATACTTCCTCCCCATTGTCTTCTGTCAAAACCACTGGGACGAAAAATAGGAGGAAAATAGCTATGGAGATTGCCCATAGGAACCAATATACCTAGACCATGGATTCCTATGGTCAGTCTTCATCTTGTCCCATTAACAAGGACAGGCAGAGTCAGGCCTCACTTTTCAACCACCCACACTTGACTCCAATTAACACTCTCTGTCAGTATCAAAGATGGCGCACTAAGACACACTTTGAGAAAGCTGGAGGTGCAGTGTGGACATTTGGAGCTGCAGAGAAGCGTGCTGAAAGTACTGTGGAGAGTCTGAAAGGGAGCTGAGCACCAAAACTCTCCTGTTTTGTTGAAGGTTTGCAGCAGTGTTGAGGAGCTGTGCCTTCCAAGAGCCAGAGAGGGCAGATCATATCCTGCTGACTCTGTTCACAGAAGTACTTGTTTGCCCGGGCATGTGAAGGGAAGCCCAGGTACCTAAGGGGCAGGTGGGAAGATCCTGACCTTGACCCAGAGAAGTTGCTTGCCGGAGCTGCACTAACTGGGTGAGTCTCGGTGCAAGAGAGGAAAGCCCGGTGAGCGTTTGTGTGGCTGGGGCGGGAACCTGAGCCTTGAATTTGAGAAAGAAAGCAGGAAATAACAAGGCCCCCCTGAAAGGCATTTTGGGACTTGAAGTTCTTTTTTAAATGAAGTGAAATTGAACTGTAAAAGAAAGTAACAGTGGTCTGGCTGAAAACAAAATGATGCCCTTTTCAAAGACTCTGCACTTTGAAATAGGGTCCAGGCCCGAATAAGGGACACACAGAAATTGTATTTGAAATGGGTCCGAGCCTGAGAGAAGGAGACCCAGAAATTGTGTGTATAGTCTTTTGTTAAAGCCTTGTCAAATATTTGAAATGTGTAAAAGCCTGCGAGTACCATAAGGCATAGAATAAAGCTATGGGAAGGGAACCCTTGAGAAAGTTAAAGTGAAAAGGGGTCTGAGTCCAAATGAGGGGGTACCTGTGGTCCGAGCCCTAAGGAGGGAGACCAGTCTTGAACTTGTGAGAGTAAAACCTTGACAAAATAAAGCAACTTTTGTGTTTTGTTTGCTGCATCAGACCCTCTACATTAAGAGACTCCTTGCGAGAGAGACTTTGGCGGCAGACCCTGATGCCTATGTTTTGAACTGTTAACTCGTGGCCAAGAAGCTAGAGTGTGTGTGAATCCTGCACGTGCCGCCTTGCCCCGTGATGAAAACGTGGGGAAAGGAAGCTAACTGCTCAACTATCCTGACATATCATTTCTTGAACACTTGTCTTTTGTGTACATTATAATCCCACACCATTTTGTATTTAGAAGTAAGGATTGGCAATAGGATTATTAGGATAGACCCTTTTATTTTGACAGACTCCACTAGGACTGTTATTGTTATTTGATGGTTGTAGCTTGCTCCCATCCTTGATTTTACGTTTAGGCGTTTTACCAACCCATTGATGTTGAATAAACACCATTGAACTGAGATCACTTGTCTGTCTTCACTGGTTGATACCATGCCTTCCTTACAGTAGAAAGATGCCATCGTGATTCCCCTCTCCCCCAGCCTTTCCCTTATCAGTATCCTCCCATCCAGCTCAGCCTTGGTCTGGACATGCATCAACTTTATGGCTTTGGAGACGATACTGCCTACCGCCCCACCACCCCCATTATCCTCCCGGTCGAGGCTCAATGTGCCGCTCCTAAGTGTCTCCACAGAATGTGCCTTTCCTTCCCTCGTATGTAGTGCGTTTCTTGAACAGAGGCCGCCGCCAGATTCTTTCGCTTGATTTTTTTTCCTAGTCAGCAGAGACCTTTTTGTAGGGTGAGTTTAACCCCTTCATATTCAGCGTACCCACCCTGATGTCATAGTTGGGTGGCATCATGGTACATGCAGTCGATCTCTCATTCTCGGGTTTGTCCCCAAACTACTGTTGCACTCCTGCCTGACTAGCGCAACATTGGTTGGGTGTACTTCCAACACCACCCCCCGTTGCCCCCCAAACTCCCCAACTATTGCCCCAACCGCAACAACCAAAAACCATATGTCAACAAAAGTGAGTGTGCGCGAGGCCCCCAGAATGTACCAGGCCACCACCCTGGGTCATCCGTACACCCTATGCCTGCTGTTATAAAGTCCCTAACGCCTTGTCCCCTTTACCTTCTCTAAATTCCCTTCTTCCAAATCTCCCAATGACAGTCTCCCCATCCTATCCCACACACCCATTCCCCCTCATCTCAACTTCCCCACCAAAACTCTGTGGGTGATAAAACAGCAGGCTATGGGCAACAGAGTACCCATCTTGCGTAATTTCCTCACCCCACCACCATTCTCTTGGCGCTCTGTTGCGTGAAGACCCTCCTGAAAGTCTCTCTCGCAGCTGCCTGGCCCTCATCTCTTGCCCATCCATGTTGCTGTTTCAGTTCATGCAAAAGCTTGGGGACTTACTCGGTGTTCCTCACCAAGTGATCACTGTTCCCAACTTCGAACGCCAGAGAAACGTGGTATCCCCACCTACAACGGATTCCTTCTTTAGTGAGCCAAGAAGTGAGGGGTTGGCACTGCCCCCGCTGCTCCAATGTATATGCTGAAAGATCCTGACATATCTTAGCTTCTTCCCATTCCAGGTCCGCAGTGGCCCCTGAATTGGCCATTATAGCAGCTTTGTCCTTGTCGTAGTGGCATTCGCTGACACCATTTGACCAAAATGCCTGAGTAGCGGACCGTTGGCCTCTGATGGCATCATAGGAAGTGATGGCACACAGCCTTCAGATGCGTCGAACACCTGTGTCCATCGGTGCTGATTTCAGCCAGGTATAAGAACCAAGGCACAGTGTGAGGTGTGATTTGTCCACAATCAAACATTTGGGGAATGTCATTTTCCAGATTCAACATGGGGTCTATATGTAATACATAATGCAGGGGCGTGCACTACCATAAGTGAAAGAAATTCAGGCCTTGCAAATTCTGAAATATCCCACTAGACTTGCAGGGTGAGTTCCTTAATTTACATACTCGATGTAAGAGAAATTCACTCGCCCCATGGTAACGGGTGACAAAATATTTACCGACTTTTTCTATTAAACGTCACTTGCCACCAAAAGCACACTTCACGTTCGATGCAATGTTGCCACGCAAAGGCTAGCTGTGCACAGTGAAACCTTTGTCATTTACTGCAGTTTGTTTTCAGTAAACAATTAAAAGTTGCCAACATCACCACACTCGCCAGCAAGATTGAGTACCCTGAAAATGGTACTCACCCTTTAAAAAATCTCCTTGCAAGTGGGCTAGTAGATTTTGCAAGCCCTGAAGTAAATATGTTTTGATAAAAGCTTAAATGTTTCACCTAGTGTAGAAAAAAGGGGGCCCTGCCTGGTCCCCAAATATACCAGCCACCAGAGTTTTTATTGGAGGGTGTAAATATTTTCCACAATTATGTGATTACGACCGAGCATAACGAGGGGGTCAGAACTAATGGAAATAGGTTTAGGGGTTCTGGAGAATTCTTCCCCCTCCCATGAGAAAATGTTTTTAATAATGGGTTAGAATGGTGCATTAAACAGCACACTTTCTGTGAAAATCTGGTTAAAAGGCCAGACGGTTTGCCGTCGGTTTTGTAGGGTGCAGGGTAACTCGTGGAAAAAAGGACAATAGATGCAAGTCACCAAAAGTGCACAAGCACATTTCTCAATGCATTGTCATGCTCCACCAACATATGCTAGTATATAAGAACATACTCTTGTTCGCTTTCAGATGTTTTTTTATAGGATCATTACTGGAAGTGGCCACAAAGCTGCCTCTGCCAATATATGCCAGTACTCCTTTGTAAGAAAATATTCTTGTTGGTTTGGCCAATAAGTGACTTGTCACAATAAGAAAACGATATCCAAACACGATGTAAGCCAGTCTAGATCTATAAGAACATTTCTCCTTGTTTAATCATACATGCTCAGTTAATAAAGTCATGCTACAATAAGAAATATACAGGCAGCTACACCAAAATGTCAGTCTAGCGAGGTAATACTCCTTCTTCAGCATTGGATCTTTCATGGATTCACATGCTTAGAATATTCCCTGTCGTCAGGCTGGGAACCCTCGTTATATTTAAGACGTTTTCCATATGAAAAATGTTGACACTTGTGTGTCCTATCCGTCGTTTTGGGCTGCTTACGCATGACCCAATAGATCGTAGGGTATAAATAGACCCCGCGGCTCCCTTCAGAATTTAACTGTCTCCAAAGTAGCGGGAGCACCTCATGTTTTTTCTACTCTGTACAAGGTTGAATTATACGCTTAGTCTTTCTTTTGCAGTGTCTGGAAAGGCGTCGTTCCACCCGTGTGCCACATGCGGACTGAAGAAAGTCTATGAAGGAGATGGGCACATGGATTGCCTGTACTGTCTACACTCGCATCACTCTGTGGACAGTTGTGAGATTTGTAAGGGTTTCTCACAGAAGACACTGAAAGATTGGAATAGGTGTCTGGTGACGTGGCTAAATGAAGGGACCTACCCTTCATCGGAGGTAGGATCGGCACACAGTCTGGTATCAAGGCCTAAATCATCCGTAGTCCATTGCCGATCAGTGTCTGCAGAGCCTCCGGCAAAGAAGCCACGTTCTAAGGAGAAGCGTTCCTCAGAGAAACACCTGGCGAAAGAATCCTCTTCGAAACATGGACAAGATCGCCATCAAGGGAAGTCTTCGTCGAAAAAAGGGAAACATCCCTTAAAAACCTCCTCCTCAGGAGACCATAACACGTCTTCCTTGAGTAGAGACTCGTTGAAACATAGGCCTAGCTCAAAAAAGGCATGATCGCCTAAGGAACCTGCATCACAGCCTCCGCCATCGTCAACGGGGGTTCTGTCGTTGACTGGATCATTACCACCAGCGCAGACAATACCTGCAGGGGCTTTGTCGACTCCAGCAGTGACGATTGAAAGGGCGTCCACATTGCCGTCGACGGTGGATCCCCTAAGGGCTTGGCAACCGGAGGTGTACAATGTGGTTTTGCCAGAGACCCTATTGCAGCAGGAGGCAGCTTTCTCGATATCATCAGTGGAGGAAGACCGTGAACAAATTGTTGGTCCAGCGGATCTGGGATTGTAGGGCGTTGGCTCGACTATTTCAGGAGGGCAAAGTGTCCCCATTGCATCGTCTTTGTTTAAACCCTCAGTCACCATTATCCTTACAGGTGTTGACCATGCTACAGTCTCTTGAGCCAATTGGATGCAAGGCTACCCCCCGCAAGTGCACCTACAGGGATGCCGGCCGACGACGAACCAGGTCCCTCTTCACGGTTGAAGATGGGGATGCCAACCTCCCGTCCATTTAACGAGGAGCCTCCTCGTTCACACCCGGAAGAAGGGGAATTGCAAGATTCAGAGTCAGAACAGAACAAGGGCCTAGAGACTCTTTTTCGGATTTTTCATTGTTCCCTTCGAGAGATCCTACATGGGAATCGGAGGCAGAAGTGGAAGCGCCTAGAAGCCCGGCTCAGCCATCGCCACCAGATGACATCGGCTCTTTTCACGCGATGATGAGCAAAGCCTGTATTGAATTTAGTCTGACCCCTGTAGAAGAAAAGGAGTGCTTCTTATTCGACCATATGGGGAAGAGGAGGAAATCAGTCTTTTCCGTTCCCATTCTAGACCACATCTGTCAAGAAGGCTTGCGAACCATGCGCCAACCATTTTCGGTACCAGCAATCTAGGGCAGATTAGAAAAGCAGCGAGCAGTCATCCCCCCCTGGATCTTTTCGCAACCCGAGAGAACAAGTGCAAACATTACGCAAGCAGATGGCCACAACCTGGCTCTCTAGGGGAGGCATTCTCCTTCCTGTGGAGGCATTCTCCTTCCTGTGGACGGGCAGGTTCGCGTATGCGTTCCCTCTGTTTCCACTGATCCGACGGATGGATTCACAAATACCCATGTTGTGTTATTGTAGTGGCTCCTTACTGGGCGAGAGTCGTGGTTTTCTGATCTACTCCAGCTGTCGATAACAGAACCAGTGAGGTTCCAGAAGATTCCGAACCTATCTCAAGACAAGAGAGCAGTTTGGCATCACGACCCAAATGCCCTCAGCCTGGCTCCTGACTTCTCAGAGTTTGGGGCCCTGAACATTTCCTCGGAGTGTCGATGCATTTTACAGGCATCGCGAGCTCCGTCCATGAACACTTCATATGCATTTAAGTGGAAAAGATTCTGTGTGTGGTGCAGGGATCAACCGGGTGTGGATCCCCTAAACATCGCATCAGAACCAATTCTTCCATATTTGCTACACTTAGCGGAAAGAGGGTTATCTTTCTCCTCCATAAAGGTTAATTTGGCAGCCATTTCAAGGTTTACTCGTAAAAGACATTCAACTCTGTTGTTCAGCGATCATCTGGTTAAGCATTTCCTGAGAGGCTTATTTCGGAATTTTTCTCAAGCCAAAAAGTTTCTGCCCAACTGGAGTCTCAACCTGGTACTGTCAGCACTAATGAAGGCTCCTTTTGAGCTGATGGCGTCGTCATCGTTGAAGTTTTTGTAGTGGAAAATGACCTTTTTAGTGGCTATTACTTCAGCAAAAAGACCTTCGGAACTGCAAACACTGGTCATTGATCCCCCATACTTGCGGTTTTTCAAGGACAAGGTGGTATTGAAAGGGGCCCCTAGGGGACCCTGACGTCTATGAAAACAAGGCGGGTCACCACACACGATAGACACGCCAGACACGAGGTTGTATTCCCAAAGCTAGGGCTTTTATTGCAAAGCAAAAGTCTCAGTTGGCCAACTCGGTCTCACGCCCCGCAAAGTGTATCTCTAGACCTCGAGGGACGCAAGCGAGTGAATTACGTACATCAGTTACATATATACAAAATGCATATCAAACAATCGGCTATGACATGTTTAACACACCCCCCCCCCCTTATTGGGTTTCTTTGAACTTGTTGTGATGATGGACATCTCCGACCACTATGACAACTTCAAACATCTATTCTAGTAACAATTTGCAATTTGTGAGTGCGTAGGCATCTTTTGGTTATTGAATAGAACATGGCGCTTCAGTTCTTGGAAGCGAACTACATACGGGGGAGGAGGAGTTGCATTCCGGACCTTGCTATCTATCAGGTGCTATTCGCGTCCTGGGAGCCGACATGCTCTTAGTGGGCTCAGCAAAGGGGGGCTGTTAGAAAAGCATAATTCAAGCCTTTAGCGGTATTATTCTAACATATTCTACCATGTAACGAGACTGGTTGGCAGCTGTGAAACGATTAAATGCCCTGCAGCTCTGCTTCAAGGCTACATTAAGGAGGGAGCCGGGCATTCTTCATGGCGCTGCCTACGTTTGTGTTTCAGCAAACTCTTGTTATCCTCTCGGCCCTGCGCCCTTGTCCTTTTCACATACAGACAACAATGTTCCACAGTCGAGCAGTGTAAGCGGAAAATATACTGCGAAGCAATAGGAACAGAAAGCAATGAGCAATGGTTGGAAAACAAAAAGCGATTCTTGTTAAATCAAAATGGCCGTTCATTGGCAAACTCGAAAACCTATATTCTGTCGTATTGTGCATGAGACGGTTGGTCCACGGCCACCAAAATGCGTTTGCGGTCTCAAAGTAAAGGTATCCGTATTTCTAGACTGACAGTATTGGCAACCAATCCTCATTTCATACCAAAAGTTCTAATTACATTCCACAAGCATTCTTCAATTGTGCTGCCAAAATTCTTCGCGGCAGCCTCCTGCTTCACAGAAAAAGCTCTCCACACGTTGAATGTCAAGAGCTCTGAAGTTTTACCTCAAGTCGTACACAAGACAACTGTTTGTGGCTTACGGTGAAGGGAAGACCGATCTCGAAACGAGGACTAGCCCGCTGGGTGTTGATTATTGCCTTCTGCCACTCTAAAGCAGGGAAGCCTCTGGAGAGACGTCCGAAGGCTCATTCAAGAAGATCCACCTCATCATCGGCGGCGTTGTGGTCCGGAATCCCACTGGTGGACATCCTGGTCGGTGCCGCATACTTTTACTCTGCATTATTGCCTAGAGCAGCAGCATGCAGCGGATGAGCAGATGGGACGAGCAGTCCTGCGACATCTGTTTCAGTAAGGTAAGCCCCACAGAGGGGTCTATTATCTTGTTAATATACTATGATTGGGGGTTTTGTATTGCTAACTGCATGTGCGGCTCTGATAATATTGGTTTGCATTGCACACCTCCAAAGTAGGAGTACTGCTATATAATCTATTCTAAGCATGTGAATCAATGAAAGATCCAATGCTGTAGAAAGGAGTAGTTGCTTACCTATAACTCCATTTCTTCAGCATTGGTATCTTTCATGGATTCACATGCACCCGCCAGCCTCCCCTGAATGCAAAATTTATATGCCCCTACTACTTTGGGGGTTAAAACCTGAAGGGAGCTGCGGGGCGATTTATACCCTACGTCCTATTGGGGTCATGTGTAAGCAGCCCAAAATGATGTAGATAGGACACACAAGTGTCAATTTTTCCTATGGAAAACGTCTTAATAAATATACAGAGGTTTCCCAGCCTGATGACGGGGAATATTCTAAGCATGTGAATCCATGAAAGATACCAACACTGGAGAAATGGAGTTACAGGTAAGAAACTACTCCCTTATCATGCTTGCCTTGTCAAATATGCTTAGTAATTAGTGTCATGCCACAGTAAGCAATGGTTATACTGGCTGTACCAAAATGTCTGTCTAGCCAGGTAAAACATGCAAGCTTAATAAAGGATGTGCCAAAAATGCTCTAGTGATCCCCAGTCTCCCATGCCCTTATGCATGCATGCACGCATCCCCTTTCACCCGCCCATACATCTCCCCTCCCATTCATTCACACTGCATTCATGGCACAGGCATTCACACGCACAATCACCCACCAGTCACTCACCCATATACCTTCTCACATACACCCTCACGCACACTCACTGACACGCACACACACTGACACGCACTTGTACGCGCACGCACTCATACGCATAAACCTCTCATGTCGACTTGCACTGCATTCTCCACACAGGAACGTGCACACCCACAATTTTCAAACACACTATCACATTCCTACTCATTCACCCACCAATCACTGACCCATATCACATGCACTCATATGACACGCCCTTCGCACATGCAAAATACACATTTCATTTCTTTTCTTTTTTTTTAAAGCCTTAGCTGTTTTTCCAGCTTTGGTCTGTTGATCCAGGCAACCCTTGGCTCCTCTGTGCTGCTTACAAACAGCAACCAGGAAGCTGGGAGAGTTTCCTGGTTCCTGTATGAGCAGTGAGGGAGCCAGAGGAGAAAAGGGTTGGAGCTAAACGTGGCATGTAACACGTGCCACATGTCACGGTCAACTCCAGCCCCTACTCAGTGCTTGCTTCTCACACTGCAAACTCCAGCCCAGCCTTGACCCTGATGGTTGAGGACTGGCCCGGGGCCCAGACAGACCTGATGTGGCAGGGTCCCCTGCATCGCAGGGGCTGCAGAGGCCCCTACAACTCCAGTGCCCAGGAGCTTCTGTTTAAAAGAAGAAAAAAAGATGACGTTCCTGATGGCACTTGGCCTCCACCGATTGTCTGCCCTCCGCCGGCCATTTCTTTCTGTGGACCCAGTTAAGTTGGACCATTTTGAGATAATCTGCTGACAACAGCTTCGCTACCAGTCTTTTCACCCTGATCTCCAGGCCTTCCTGTCCAGCTGGGGGTAAACTCTAGATCCTGATGTTACATCTGCGCTCCCTATTCTCGATGTAGTCCACCTTCTGGCGAGTGTCTTTTCCCAGCTTATCTAGTTCCTTGATTTTTGCTTCCAATCGCCTCTGTCTGCTGAGAGATGGTTATGCTCCCAGGCTTTCACCTTCTGCTCCATTTTTTTCCATTTCTGCCATGGAGAGTTGGACCTCATTCCTCATCACCTTTATTTCTGCCAGGATGGTTTGGACTTCCGAATGAAGACGCCCCCCCCATTTTCATTACTATTACCTCTCCTTTCGAAGGGGACATCATCTGTGCGGCAGGGATTTGCCCCTCCGTAGCACCCTTGTTTTACTGCCCGTTCCCAGGCACCCCGTAGTTGGGGTTCCACGTTCTCTGGCCTCTTCTGGATATGTGCAGGATCCACTTTCCCCTGCCACATACGGTCTGCCACTGCCCCACACTTCTTTCCAAGTGACTGGGTGATCTGGGAGGAGGAGCCTGTTCTTGCTTCTCCTTCTTAACCAGTACCTTCTCTCTCATCGAAACCCCAGGAGAGTGGTCCTGATCGCCCCTCCTACCTGGCTACACACCTTGACGCGGTCCCTGTCTGCAGGGCACTCATCGCCTTTGTGTGGCTTCCCCTGCATCCCGCCATGCCACCCTGTCTGCAGGCTTCTCCCAGGCGTCCCCACCTTGCACTTCAACTGTCCAGGAGACCCCTCACTCCCTCCTCCAATTGGTATTGCCACTGCGTCAGCGGGGGCTACCTCCTTATGTGGCCTTAGTGGCAATGATCATCCCAGTAGGATGCCCGCAGGTCCCCTCTGCTGCACCTGGCGAATCCTCCAGGCCTCTGCACTGCTGTCGCAGACCCCTCCAGGCCATTTTCTCTCCAGAAGAAGGAGAAGAGGGCATTTTATTTGGATCCCCAAGCACTCTTCGGCCCAGTTCCCCTTCCCCGTATGTGCTCCATGGCCCCTAGTCCTGTGTGTGCCACACTGTGGCGCTCCAGGCAGCCTGGACACCTCTCGATGTTGCCCACTTCTTCCTGGAACGACAACTGTCATACGCTGGTTCTCCCGTTTCCATAGTCGTGCATGGGGGACTTCCCCCTTGCTACAGTTTCTCTCCCCGGCCCAATCTTCCTCCACTGCCTCTTTGGGAATGGGGGGGGGGAGTGGGGTCTCTGCTCACTTTGAGGTCGCTGGTGGCCTCTCAGTCACTATTGATTCTGCGCCGGAGCGGTCTCTTCAGGCTGCCATCTTCTGCCATGCCCTCTTGTGGTCTCCCTGTATCTCTTATTTAACCAGACACAAGGCTGCATCCTAACGCATTGCTTGGTCCCTCATCAACTCACCAATATCGGAGAAATTGGATACTTACTTCTTCTCACACAGCATTTGTTCATTGCTCTGATCCTCCTCCTCTTTGTTGACTAGCACTTAGACAATCGTCTACAATGTTTTCCTTGTCTGGAGCATGCACTACATCAAACACCTGCTTTTGGATTGAGGTAACGCACATCTTGAATTCTCCTAAAACCCCTTCAGTCCATTTTCCCTAAATACTCTCATGAAGCTTGTGAGCCCTCTTGATGGCAAACTTCCTTCCCCACAAAAAGGTGCAAAACATATTTACGGCCCACATAAATCCCAGCACTTCCCTTTCAATCACAGAATATCGCTGTTCGGCTGCATTTAGGGCATGGAAGGCATACCCAATCTTTCTCACTACCCATTCTTGGTTCTGGCTGAATGCTGCGCCGGGCTCTCTTGCTCCTTTCATCAACGTGACATCACAGCTGCTATCAAACCACGACTGCGAGGCGCAGAGGAAATAGCAGTCTAGATCTCATCAATTTCCTCTTCCACTTTGGAACCATCTTAACTTCAGCATTCTTTTTGCACAGTTCTCGAATTCCTTGTATTGTCTGCAACGTTCCTGACAAACTTGGAATAATCAGCCAAGCATAAAAAGGGCAGGACTTCGAACTTGTCAAAAGCATCTCCAGGCTGTCTTTGTGTAGAACTTCATCTCTACTTAACTCATGTCCCAGGTTTTCAATGTTCCTTAGCCTGAACCTAACTTTTCCTTCTGCAGCGTGAGCCCACATCTTGAAGTGTTTTAAATACCAATAGATCGTTCTGTCATGTTGCTCTGTACCTAACAAAAGGATCTCATGCTGGAAGCACATTAAACCACCTTCCATGCCATGCATGATTCTGTGATACATTGCAGTGGAATCCAACCGAAACGGAATTAGTTTGTATCAAAAATGTTGCCACCCGTGTTATGACTGTAGTACCCCCTGGCCTCACCTCCATTGTGGATAATTCACCAATATTAGGAAGGGGGAACCTGCAATCATATTTATTCACAGCCTCAATTGTCCAGTGGATTTTCTTGCAATCCCAATCGGGGATTCCCTTTCTGAACACTCCAGGCTCAGTAATTATGAGCCTTTGCAATTTTTCTAATTCCGCCAAGTTCTTTTCTCAAGCTGATCAGCACACTTCTCACTTTGGCCCAGCCTATAACCTTATTCTCTGTTGGAAGTCTTTAAGATAAGCCGTGGTCACTGTGAACAATAACGTACCTTCAAACACCTTGCCCAACGAGATTCACCACACTCACTGCTACAGGAACATTCAGCTTTAGTATTATCCTTGAATCCCTTTCTTTGTACTACAGAGGCAACCTCTCCCTCCCCCATTGTTGGATACGTAAACCTTCCTTTCAATGCTGTGTGCATCGAAGTGTAGTTTCACTGTGAATACCCCTACAATTTAAATGGTGCACCCTCCTATGCAGTAGTGGCAATGTCCTCTGGCGCTAGCGTTCTTCCTTTCTTCTCAAAATACTCTGCCCAAACCTTCCTGTCCCCTATGGTGTAATCTGATCCTAAATCTATTAGCATTCTCACAACCTCACCATTAACTTCTTTTCCCAACTGGGGTTTCTCACTCTTTATTTTCGAGGCCTGTACCTCACTCACTGAGAATCCAACTCCTTCCTGATCACTGAACTCTCAATCTTCATGCAGCTTGCTAACACCACCCGAGGGGAACTTTCTACAACACCTCACAGTGAACTGTGTCCACACTGCCTACATTCTACTATCAACCCATGGCATGGCACAAGAGTTAGTGAATTGTTAAGCACTTCCACAGCAGGAAACCTTTTACCCAAGCAACGAACCACATAATGTTTCCCATATGGCAGTGTCTCGTTCCTTGTTCTCTCCGCTGAGATTTATGCAATCGCTCTCGTTCACTCCCTTAGCCACCCTGTGCGTATCCCTGCTCTGGAGGTCCTCACCCCTCCTGTACCCTATAATTACCAAACGTCCGCTTTGCCTTCAGTGGGTGTTTCCTTGCTCTCCTTACTAATTACATTAATGCCTCCTTTATTACTCTTGACCTACTTTTTTTGTTTAGCTCCTTGACACATTGCAGCATGTGTTTTTTCTTTTTGCTACAGCAATTGCCTCGCCTAAAGTAGGGTCCACCCGCTTACCATTCTTATTCACTTAACCTATGGTCTGAGATTTTTTGGAATTATCTGCTTGCTTACATGTTTGCAATAAGAGTTTCCAAAGCTAAATTTATTTGCTAGATATCTCTGGCTAGTTAACTTTATGGACTCCTGAGGTTACTGAGAACAGAGTTGTACCTCTGTAGTATAAAAGTAGTATTCTTTTCTTGTAAGTGTTGCTTTCTTATTGCTTTCTCATGCAGTGTGTTTGGACTGTGAACACCACTGCATTTTATTGACTTGGCGAATCTGACAAGATTTTGGAGTCTGTCTACAGTTTCTTCTGAGAGGAGTCGTCGGACACCTTAAAAACACTTGCTAAAAGCAAAGAGTTATCCCCGGATGTCTATGTGTTCCTTGCCAGTGCTCGCACTTGTGAATACGTGAGCAATTTTTCAATTAACTAATATAGCCAAGCGCTCCCTGTTTTTTACTAGTCTTGCTCAAGCAAGCGCTAGTCTAATCTGTTTGTTGGCACAAGTCCCGAGTGGTCAATTGGGCAGTCTGTATTAGCGATGCGATAAAGGATTACTTGAAGGTTGTGAACTTCTGTAGCAAGCTGAATAAACTTTGTGGCCCGAGTACACGGTAGTTAGAAGGGTCGCCTTACCACGATTCAAGTGTGACAGAAATCTGTAGCCCTTGACCATCTACAGACCTGGAAATCGCTTTGCTTCGGAGTGACTGTTGGTGATTCACGCCTTTGAGCTTCGAGGCATAATTGCTCACTAATTTGTTCACGGCAACTGGTCACTATATTACGCTGGAGTGACTGCAGGCTTGTTATGCCTTTGAGCTCTAGCGTTATTGATCGGCTTTACTAAATAATTAGCTACTGCGAACTGTTAAGTGACTTTGGGCTGGTAAAGCCGTTGTGCCTCTGAAAAAAAGGCATATTTTCTCAAACAATTAGTTATTGCTGAAAGGTTGCAATGCCTGCGGGCGACTTTGCCTTTGAGCTCTGATATTCCGCTCGAGGAAAATATTATCTTCGAACTGCCACTTACCCGAAACTGGGCGTTGAGTGAATATTGAAATTGAATATTCCAGGAATCTACCAGTGCGAGTATCTTCTTGAGAACTGCCAATTACATCAAGTCGTGGAACCTTACAGCTGAAATGAATGAAGTGTGTTACTTTATGGTGTTAAGGTTTGATGGACTGCTTTCTGCTTATGAAATATTTGATTATGTATGTTTAACGTGTTAGATTTTAACCAAAATCCTGTGTTATTGTTTTATCATTATTGTATTTTTATTCATCATGGATTTTGCTGGAATCGAATCACGTGTGTTTAAATATTTATGGGAATGGAATTATAAATAATTAGTTGGTTTACTTAGCTTTATGTGCTTGCTGTTTAGGAGCCTGGGTGAAATATGACATTTCCATACAGAAAACAAGGCTCCGGCTTGTCCTAGAAAATGTAGAGGAGAACTGCGGTTGTGCTTCCTCCACCAACCTCGAGTAGAGGGGGCTTTTGATGGCTTTACTCAGTTTAAATTTATTTAACAATTATATACATCTTGCCATTCGTTTGGTTCGATTTCAAAGCCTTTCCATTTGGCTCCTGTCTGCCTGTGTTTGGGGGAGTGGGGGGGAGCTGAGGTTGCAAAGCATGAGTGAATCTGAGTGTGTCAGTGACCTTTGGGGATTGTGATACTGGATAACTATTGAGGTCGTCCCCCTCTCTCCAATTCGGCTCAGAATTTCTGGTGGCAAGAGCCAACGTCTCAATCCCTCTTGGAAATCAATCAAGTTCTGTGCACTTGGGTCTTCTTGTATGAGGGGATAAAAGAAGACATCGGGAAAAATTCCATTGTCTTACAGTCTGTGGCGGAAAAGATTGAGATCCTGATGCTGATGCAGAACCAGGTAGCTAAGCTGTCCCAACTAGAGCTGGGGTAGCAAGTATGATCGAGAGGGGAGGCAAGGGGGGGGGGTAATAATAGTGTAAGGGACCTCCCAGTACTGGAAAAGGTTGATATAAAAGATCTGAAGATGCAGAGCTGTAAAAGACCCAGATAATAGAAGTACAGGTCTAATGGTCAAAGCAGCTTTAGATTCACTCAGCAGTATTCCCAGCGGCAAGATTGAACCATCTGGGCTGCCGCTGATAGTCACCTTTACATCTAAAAAAAGGAAACTACAGGATGTCAGAGGAGATGCAGCTAAAAAAGCCCAAGATTATGTCACCCATTAAATGTACCACGGGTGGGAGGGGGACTTTCATCCAACTTTTTAAATCAACCAGTGGTTAGGGTTGTATTTAAAAACGCCTCTAGAACTAGCTCAGTAAAAATGAGCTAACCCTGTGTGGAGATCCTGGTGCCAAAGTTTGTATCCCCCTCATGTGGAAACTCGCCTGTGTTAAATGATAGAATTGAACATGGTAAATCTAAGCAAAAGAGATTAGTTATGAGTCCAAGTGAGAAGGGGAATACAAATCGTGATGTGGGAAACTGAGTTGGAGCAAACACTAAGTAACATCCAGCCCACGCTTTGCATAGATACGCTTGACCAGTGGGGCGCTACGGGGGGTGGGGGAATGGAGTTTGGGGTGGGGGGGCAGAGAGGAGGGGGGAACAAGCTAAGGTGTTTGAAGAAAAGCGTAAGTGTGCGCCTCTACAGATGTCATCTGTGTTGTCAATCCCTCCCCTCCATATTACCTTGAGTAATCTGAAAACAACGGGTAATGAGCCCAATCAAATGGGATTAGGAATGGGTATGTTGGCCTCCAACTTTGTGGGCACGTGGAGTGACTGGAGTAATAATAAACCAAGCAACAGCCTCTAAGATATTGTTGGGATTTGATTGCCATAAAACACTCAATCATTGCCCCGATACGGTAGAGGGAAGCTCGTTGAGTGATAAACCCTTTTGGGACCATAGACCAAAGGGCCCTATAATAGGTAAAGAAAAATCATCAATGGGGTCCGTGTGCGATGGTCCCATGAAAAGTGGCCAAGCCCTTGATGCAAATTAAACAAATTGCACTCTGGTATTTGAAAGTGTGTTACTTTAGAATAATGCAGTGATACTTAGACATTCTGCTATTCTACATCTACTCACTCGGATCCCAAATTTAATAGGTATTGCTTCTTCTGATATACCAAGGGAGGATTTTCCGGATCGGAAAAATCTGTGACGATCTGATTAATTCTACCTTAGTTGCAGATATCATATTGAAGGAAACTGATTGTATCAGAGTGCAGGGATTTGATGTATCCAAATAAAATTGAAGTGGTACGGATTCCTTTTGACCACTGCTTCGCAAGGAACCAGACTACCTGAACCTTGATTAAGGACCTGCAACAGAAGATGACTCATTCTGAGGTATCGAACGATTGGTCCTGGCTAATAAGTGGGCTTAACGGTAACTGAAATAGTGAAGAGAATTTTAAAATGGACCCACTCAAAAGGAAGTTACTGAGTTTAATCAGTTGGAATACTAGAGGGCACGTGTGCCTTTTTGCCTCGGTGAAGGTTATGAATTGGCTGAGCTCCTTTTTTGTAATTGCCCTACAAGAAACATGGCTGACGCAGCTCCCCTGATATCAGTCGAGGTGCTCTAGCTACGACTATTGAAAATACTACCACAGAGGGTTTTTGGGAGCTGCTGACAAATATCATCTACTGGCATGATGGATTGGTGGAATTAGGAGAATTCCTGCAATGTTTAGATTAATTTGTTAGGGAATGATGTAACTCGCCAAATTCTAATAAGGAGACATGTTATCTTATTAGGTGATCTCAATTCCTACTGTATTAATATGAATAGTGGGAAATTTACAACAGTCTCTGAATGGGGCAAAAAGTAACTACGGGAGACTTTGGTCTGCATGTATGGAGGGCTTTGTCTATATTAAATTATTGGGGACCAATTATCACCCCTAAAAGGACCAATGGTCTTACTGCATCATTACTGGACTACATTTTTACTGATGTTTGGTTGGCCCCCAAATGTGTACGTTTTGAAACTCGCTTTACAGCTTATAGCAATCATGCTATGGTGGATGCAGTTTTCCAGATCAAGATGTCCGAGGCAAGGCATAAATTAGTTTTCAAAAAT
Organism: Ambystoma mexicanum; assembly: GCF_040938575.1. Taxonomy (NCBI): domain Eukaryota; kingdom Metazoa; phylum Chordata; class Amphibia; order Caudata; family Ambystomatidae; genus Ambystoma; species Ambystoma mexicanum. The sequence goes on from NC_090932.1 coordinate 1,455,376,966, forward strand.
TTATTAGCAGATTTTGCTAATTAACATTTTTTTGATTAGCAAATGAACTAATATGATTAGCAATTTTGTACTAATATTGAATGTCACCAAAATTAGTTGTATCCCAAGATGTAGAATTAGCAAGAATGCAGAAATTATTTCTATGTACCTCCTGAAGAATAACATCAGTGCAATGTCTGTAAAATGTAAAGTTTCGCCGCATGAATGGCCAAACAAAGCTCTACAAACATTTTTCAATTCAAGGATATGTGGCTGGGTCATGCAGTCAGTGTTGCAGCACAGTTTTAGTGCGGGGCTGAGCGCAAGCAAGTGGCTGGTATTGATATTTCTCCCACCGAAACAGGCAGGAGAAAATTAATTCCCAGCATGGCCACCTGCACCAATAACACATTCTGCTTGTGTTGTGTGGTTGTGTTTTTTTTCTCTCGTTTTCCTCTGATTTTTTGCTAGTTATCATTTCAAGTTAGGTTTGTTGCGATTAGTAGAGATAATTGATGGGGTTTTCTTATTTATTCTGTACTATTTGTATGAACTTGTATAATGATTTTTTCATTTTATTTGTCGTTTTCTTGCTATCATTGTTGTTTTGGAATGATATGTATTTCTTTTGATAAATCTTTAAATAAAGTTGTCAAAAAAAAACAATTCTAAAAAGATATTTTTAGAATAGAAAGTTGGGCTACGCTTTGCTTGCCTCTTAAGGCACATTGCTAAGTCACAATGGGAAGGTCCTCTCTGCCTAATCTTCCTCTACACTGCAGACCAATTCCTACAAAATAGGCAGAAAGCAACTCATTACCTCCCCACAACAATGCACCCTCACTCTGGAAGGGACGTGGAGGGGGGGCCTCGACCATAGACAGCCGAACAAATGCCAGTGCAGCCACTTGCCAACACCCAGCCCAGTAATTGGGGACAGCGTCGGGGTCTTTGACCTTTATGCAAATTACGTTTGCAAGTGTTTTGCCCCAGAGCACCTGTACAGAGCTCTAAGTTTACTGCATAAAACTGCAGAATGTGTCAAAATGCCATCTTCCACTAACGCCGGCTACCAAAAAGTAACTGGGGCTGGGGTGGGTGATTTAGGGGCGCAAACAAATAACAGTTCAAAAGACTAGCTATGTAGGCTTAGCCGCAAAAGGGGAGGGTACGTCGAGTTCAGGACCTTTTGCCATGCGCTTCTGAACAGAGGCATCAGGCTGCGAGATGGCAGACAAGATAAGTGCAGTTGGATTCTGGTAAACATTTTAAAAACTCTGACTTTTATTGCATGCAGTGAGTGAGAGAACAAGAGTGTGTGGGGTGAGTGAGAATGAACGCTAAGAAACATGGGACAGGGAGCAAGGGAGAGTGGGGGCTGTATGCAAGATTAGAGCGCAGTTGTGAGTGAGAACTCGGGTGCAAGTACTGCGGGTGACTGCGATTGAGAGCTATTGTGCACGAACGCATGCAAACTAGTTTTGAGTGAGAAGTATCATTATTTGAAAACATAAGTGAGTGTGAGTAGTGTGCATGTTGAGAGGGCTAAGGTGTGAGCGCTAGGATGCAAGAGTGAGAACTATGCTGGTGCTAGAGACAAGTTTGGGCAAGGCTTCAAAAGAGCCAGGGTTAAAGAGTGTGAGAGATGTTGTTGGAGAGAGCCAGGGTGCAAGAGAAGAGGAGGAGTGTGGGATGCTGGTAGAGACATGGTACATGTGTTTTGTGACTGGGTGCATGAGGGAAAGCAAGAGTGCTAGAAAGGGTTCCTGCATGTGGAGTGCTGGGAGGGTGAAAATGAGCCCAGGTAAGGTTAAATATAGAAATTAAGGGTCAGTTACGATACAAAATGTGCAGGACAGGAGAAAGAGGATGTGAAAGATGGGTGCCTGCATGAGTTACCGGCACGAGGGTGGGAGGCCAGAAGGAGAGAGAGAGGGCATGTGTGTGGGAGTTAATCATTGTGTGCATGCCATTTGGGGAAGGGGGAGACAAACCAAACAAATAAAGAACAGGGGTGGGTCTGGTGGGGCTAGGGGGAGGTCGCAGGCAGATGGTAGGGGAGGGAGCAAGAAAGGAAGGAGCATGCCGGGCGGCAGGGTGAAATAAAAAAAAGCACTTACCTGCTCCTCGACTTCTCAGGCCAGGCAGGAAGGACTAAGCCCTGCCCTCTAGGCACACCAATATGAGGCTTTGGGGAGAGGGCTTATTTTGAAATGTGCACAGTACAGCGACCACAGTGCGTCCAGGGCCTTTGCCACCAGCAGGTTACTGTGTAGTCAGCACCCCTGCCTCTTCTACAAGCAGCAGGCTGCGTTATCACGGTGTGTGCTGGGTGTTGGAGAGCAGCCGCTCTCTACCCAGCACCTGCCGTAATAACGCAGCCTGCTGCTCGTAGATGAGTCCTCATATTTATTATTTTTTCATTTCACCCTGCCGCCCGGCCCGCTCCTTCCTTCCTTCCTCCATCCCCTACCCCCCTCCCCTACCATCTCCCTGCAAACTCCCCTCTTCCCCCACTAGACCGCTGTTCTTTATTTCATTTTGTTAACTCACAGAAGTTTGCTTTGAAAAAACAAAGTGAAATGTTAAAGGTTTGATTAAAGGAGCTGAAAGAGCTCACACGAGGAGATGTGTTGGCCAGAAACTGGGTGGAAATGGCCATAGGGATTAGCATTGGCAGTCAATGGGTGGGCAAATAGCCAAACACCTACAAGCATTGCATTTCTCCCCATCTGCATTTTAATGCAGTTTTGCCTTTTAGGTAGCACTAAAGCACCACCTAATCATATAGCCCAAACTAGGAATATACCAAGGAAGCCTGCTGCTCATAGAAAAGGCCTCTTCTACGAGCAGCAGGCTGCGTTATTATGGCGTTATGCGTTATTATGGGTGCTGGGTGTTAGGTGCTCGGTGCTCTCTAACATCCAGCACCCGTCGTAATAACGCAGCCTGAAAAGGCCTTCATCGAGCAGCAGGGTGCGTTATTATGGCGGCAAGTGCTGGCTGTAAGTGTCTGATGAAATTTCTCCCACCCGTTCAGGCACGAGAAATATTATTCTCAGCCACTTTCGTAGAAGGCCTCTTCTAAGAGCAGCAGGCTGCGTTATTATGTCGGGTGCTGGTGTTAAAAAGTGGCTGAGAATAATATTTCTCCCGCCCGAACGAGCGGGAGAAATATTATCATCAGACACTTGCACCCAGCACCCACACCATTTATGAAAAGGGCCCGGCTCCCCCACCCAAACTTCCCCTACCACTGCCTCGGCCTCCTTACCTGAGGATGTTGAGCCACAGTGTGAGAAGGGGGCTGAGAACCTCCGCTTACCACGTGATGACGCCGCATCCGGGCTGGGCTGACAAAACATTGATACTATGTTTTCAGACCAGTGCTTCTGCCTTGCCTGCAGTGCACATTGTGCACAGAGGCAGAACTTTTAAAGGCACAATCTTTTTTTTTTTTTCCTTTTTTTTTGCTGTGGAAATCATACTGCAGTTGGTGCGACATGATAGTTAATATAAACAGCAAAACATAATTATTATATTGCGATTTGCGATGCGATACTGCTTATTTTATGCCTTGCGAGGTGGATTCCGGGTCCAGGTTAGTAGGTAACAAGGACCTGGTCATCAACAATAGTAAGTTTAGGATCTCCCTGTGGTGAGGTTTAATCACTCAGTTTCCAACTATTTGAATTTGAACTTTGAACAATGGAGATATCAAGTTCTACTCTGGATAATTTTGGGAAATTTGTTTCCGTAGTGTTAGCAGAGGGTAAACACTTGAAGTGTGGTTACCAGGGTGTGAGACAAAGCCATCCTGCTCATGTGTACAGCGAAGAAGTAGCAGCCTGCAAGAAATTGATGAGGAAAGCAATTGGCTACTACAAAAAAAGCTTGCATGCGCTCTGATTTAGAAAGGAGGGAAGGGATGTGGAGTGCACGACAAACATATAAAAACTGGCTTGTACAGAATAAAAATCAGTTTCTGATGTTTGTCAATCTGCTTAGAATCACATGCTGTGCATAGTCCGACATCCAGTGGTCACTGCGGAGTATTGCATTTTGTTTTTTGTAGTCAAAAAGGGGACGTCGACAAGGCGTGTCTGTAACACTATCCCTATAGTGACGTGCAGTGAACCCGCAATCCCTCACGCATCAAGGTCCCTCAGATTGTATTTTTCCGCCCAGATATTGGTCGCCTATACGCGGAGCTCCTCGAGAGACTTTGCAAAAAACTTTATTCGACCTTAACTTAAATTAATACTTGCATCCCTCCTTCGGCATCGTAGCTGCAAAGCTGTTCACTGCCGATTAAGATCTCAGACGGCGGTGCCTTCGACGGAGGAGGTTGTTCGGCGTTCGCCGAACACGTGGCCTGGCCTCGACGGCCAAATACAGTAGGGAGAGTGAGGTCGTGGGACATTTATTGTTTCTCTTTGAGGGTTGTTGTCACTTGCAATCTGTTCCTCAGCTATGGAGAGGACACCCTTTAGGTTTTGCCCGCGTTGCAAAAGCCAATTTACCTGGAAAGAAGAGCATAAAAGGTGTAACCGTTGCTTGCCCCTCGACCACAAAGAAGACGGCTGTGCAGCCTGTCAGCTCCTTAAGCCGAAGACTTTAAAAGACCGTAGGGTCAAGAGGTGGGCAGCCTACGCCATGTCTAGGTCTGATTCATCACCCGCCGCCGAAAGTGACGAGGAATGTGACAACCCGACGTCCGTTTTGGAAGTCGCAGACCTCTGTAAGGAGCGTTCACGCTACTCATCTGTCCCCGGCCCCGACAAGCTCGGCTCACGCCCTGCTTATGGGGATGAACACCCCGGCGACAAGGACGCACACAGAAAGCACTCCCATAAACACACAAGCCACGGCTCTTCCTCGTCAAAGACGAAGAGAGCATTAGCACCAACGGAGACACAGGTCCTACGGCGGCCTCCTCAGACCGTAAGAGTCTGAAGCCCCCCTCGCCACCGCGACTAGCGACTGGGCTACCCCCAGATAAGGGCGCTATCACTAAACCGCCAGACGACGCGCACCGGCAGAGAGTGCCCATCGGCGTAGAGCAAGCGACGCCTGTATCGTCGACGCCGGAGGTACCCTTGACAGTTTAGTTGTCGAGAGCCTGGCATGGATTATTTCCACCTATAGCCAGAGAAGGACGGCGAAAGAGACGCCGGTTACCGCTCATAAGGCCCGGGAGATGCCGAAAAGGTCATAAGGAAGGCAGGAACCACCCGCTCCGTCGAGAGGGACTCCTAGCCTACCGGAAGGCTTTTTAGAAGGCGAGGGGAACCTCTCTTTGATGTTATGGGAAAGGTTGACGTGTTTTTTAATGGAAGGCCCTCCCTTTTCTCCCCCTGACAGCTCTGGGGTACCTCAAGAAACCCTAGAGAGACTCCAGTTCCGTATGGACAAAATGGAGAGGTTTATGGAGACTCTCAACCTTCCAACACCCAAGAGATCAAGAGGGACCTCAGGAGGAGCCCAGGGCCAAGTACCCCAGGCTGTTTGATTCCCCCCCGCCCCCCCAGAGGATGTAGATTTATATGACCTCACTGGAGAGGACCCCCACTTTCAGGAAGATGACGAATTCTTAGGCAATGAAGGGGAACAAAACCTAGAGGAGGAAGGTTTTGAAGACAACCCGGATATGGGTGATGGGGGCTTCGGAGAAGACCCAGAAGAAGGCGCTTCACAGCCCTGGCAGTCCCATCAGAGTTTTCAGACCCTGAAGTCTTAAACCTGTCCCACCCAAAGACTCGCCCTATAGACGATCAACCTACCTTTAATGCACTCCTACACAAGGCAGCAGCGCATTTCGAGATCGCGACTGGGGAAACTTCTCCTGACATAGACTTTGTAGAAAATAACATTAAGGAGAAACCCCCTGTCAGCCAAACCATTCCCCTCCTCGCCTCAGTAAAGAGACAAATTATTCCTTCACTATCCACTCCCGCGTTGATCAGAGGGGTCAACCTGAGGATAGAAAAATGTAGTCCTTCTCAATTGGACCCCTTATACATCAGGGGCCTCTCTGTACCAGACTCGTTAGTGGTGACAAATACCAGGAAGAGAGCAGGGGTCCCGCTGTCAACTAGCGAGACACCACCAGATAAAGAGGGTAAAAAATTGTATGCCCTAGGAAAGAGGATTACAGCCTCAGCTGCCTTTTCCGCAAGAATTGCCAACAACTCTTTGCTGGCAAGTTACGCAGATGCACAATGGAGCAAACTACGTAAGGACATTGAGGAGGTACCGGAACCCCTAATACTCGCCTTCTAGCCACGGTGACTGAAGGAACTTTAGTCAACCAAAGCATCATTAAAAATATTCTGGATGCTGCAGAGACTGCTGGGCTTTCCCTAGTCCAAGGAATCCTACTCAAATGCCATGTATGGCTACGTAATTCAGGCTTTAAACCTGAAACACAAGCATCTCTTATTAACAAACCTATAGAAGATGCAAACCTCTTTGGTAAGGTGGTGGATGAGCCACTAGAGACTGCAAAGAAGGAATTTGACACAATCCAGACACTAGACCAAATTTCAAGGCCTTCCAACAAACGTTGTTATGGCCAACAGCAGCAGCAGCAACAACAGCAGCAGCAATACTCTGCAGGTAACTGGTCCTCTAACCAAGGCACCAGTGGACAATATAACCAAAGAGGACAAAGTCGTGGCAAGGGAAGAGGTCGGGGTCCAACCCCTAGAGGTTCCCAAGCCACCAACACCAAATGACTCAAAGGTTCAGATCCCCTCCCATGCTTCGACGGTCAGGGGCCGGTTAACATCCTTTCTTCCAGCATGGAAGGGTATAACATCAGACCGCTGGGTACTATCAACCATAGCCCGCGGCTACTGTATAGAATTCAACAGTTCCCCTACGTACAGACCCCCAAGGGGACGACGCATGTCGCCAGAACACCTTGCCATCCTTCTTGAAGAAGTGGACCAACTACTAGAAAAAGGAGCTATAGAGGTCATGCCTCTATCCCAGGTAACGGAAGGTATTTATTCAGTGTACTTCCTTGTACCCAAAAAGGACTTAACCATGCGCCCTGTACTAGATTTGCACCCAGCGAACAAATTTGTCAAACCTCAAAAGTTTCGTATGGTGACTCCAAAGGAGGCAATCCCCCTGCTTTCACAGGGAGATTACATGACAACACTCCCAAGGATTCACCTATTGGAAACACCTCTCCCATAGATGACCAACCTTCACTTAATGCACTTTTGCGCAAGGCAGCAGCAGATTTTGAAATAGACACAGGGGAGACTCTTCCTGACATAGACTTTGTAGAGAAAGTTATTAAAGAAAAAGCCCCTGTTAGTCAGTCTATTCCGCTCCTGGCTTCGATAAAGAGAAGAATAAACCCTTCCCTTTCCAATCCTGCCTTAGTCAGAGGGGTCAACCCTCGGATAGAAAAGCTCTTCAGCCCTTCGTCCTCTGACCCTCTGTACATCAGAGGACATTCTATTCCGGACTCCCTCGTAGTTACTAATACAAGAAAAAGAGCGGGGGTACCACTATCCACTAGTGAGGCACCACCTGACAAAGAGGGCAAGAAGCTCTATGCACTTGGGAAGAGAATCACGACCTCCGCCGCCTTCTCAACTAGGATTGCAAATAACAATTCCCTACTAGCTAGCTACGCAGATGCACAGTGGAGCAAGCTGCGCAGCGAAGCAGAGGACGCACCAGAACCCCTGCGTGCACGCCTGTTAGCTATAATCTCAGAGGGAACTCTTGTAAACCAGGGCATCGTAAAGAACTCCTTAGATGCCGCAGAGACGGCTGGCCGTTCCCTGGTTCAGGGAATACTTGTCTGGCTGCGCAATTCGGGATTTAAGCCGGAAACCCAGGCTTCCCTGATAAATAAGCCCATAGAACAAACACATCTGTTTGGGAAAGCAGTTGATGAGGCCCTAGAACATGCGAAGAAAGAGTTTGATACCATCAAGACTCTTGACCAAATTTCTAGGCCCCCTAACAGACGCAGCTATGGCAATAGACGCTCCTTTCGTGGCCAACGCCAGCAGCAAAACCAACAGCAATTTTACTCTGCTACCAACTGGCCCTCTAACCAGGGTAACAACACCCAGTTCAGTCAAAGAGGCCAACGCCGTGGCAAAGGAAGAGGTCGCGGCTCCAGCCCAAAAGGTTCCATGCCCAATACCAACAAATGACCCGAAGATTCGGGTCCCCTCCCATGCATCACCGGTCGGGGGCCGGCTAACATAGTTCCTTTCAGCATGGGAGGGAATATCGTCAGACCGCTGGGTATTATCCACCATAGCCCACGGATACTGCATCGAATTCAACGGTTCCCCGAAGTACAGACCCCCACGGAACCGAAGCATGACACCGGAACACCTCACCATTCTTCTTCAAGAAGTAGAAGAGCTACTGAAAAAAGAGGCTATAGAGGCTCTCCCCCTATCTCAGGTAACAGAAGGTATTTATTCAGTGTACTTCCTTGTACCCAAAAAGGACTTTAACCATGCGCCCTGTATTAGATCTGCGCCCAGCGAACAAGTTTGTCAAATCCCAAAAGTTTTGTATGGTGACCTTGCAGGAAGTAATCCCACTGTTATCACAAGGGGATTACATGACAACACTAGACATGAAAGATGCATACTTTCATATTTTAATGTTGCCAGCGCACAGGAAATACCTCAGGTTCATGATAGAGGGCAAACACTACCAGTTCAGAGTGCTACCCTTCGGCATAGCATCAGCACCGAGAGTATTCACGAAGGTACTGGCAGTGGCAGCGGCCCACCTGCGCATGTTGTCCATCCCAGTATACCCTTACCTCGATGATTGGCTCTTAAAAGGGGAATTTACGGAACATGCTTCTCAAATACCCAAAAGACTGTAGACCTTTTGTTTCAACTGGGCTTCTCCATCAACTAGAAGTCGTCCAGCTTAGACCCCAGCCAGATCAAACAATTCCTAGGGGCTCTAATTCGAAGAAAGGACGGCCTCCTCTTCCCCTCCAACGAGAGAGGCCAAAACATGCTGTTTCAAATCCCTCAATATGTGGCCGGTCGAGAGATGGCGGTACGCAAAGCAATGCGCTTACTAGGAATGATGGCGTCATGTATATATTTGGTACCTCATGAGCGCCTGCGCATGCGCCCAATGCAAGAGTGGCTCAACAGCCAGTGGTGTCAGACCAGCGGACAATGGGACGATGTAGTGGTGGTCTCGCAGACCTTGGTTCGCTCGCTATGGTGGTGGTCGAAGGAAAACCTGGTAATGGGGAAACCATTCACTACGCCCGCAGTGGAAGCCGCTCTAACCACAGACGCATCCCTCACAGGATGGGGGGCTCAATTATCCCATCAGACTGCTCACAGAGTCTAGACTCCGAGCGTATCATCCAAGCACATAAACTTACTGGAGCTACTAGTGTGTTCAAGGCACTGAATGCTTTCCAGGCACACCTGCAAGGGAAGACAGTGATGTTCCTCACGGACAGCACCACAGCCATGTACTACCTCAACAAGCAGGGGGGCACTCACTCTCCAGGACTGTCCAAGCTGTCCCAGAACATCTGGAAGTGGGCTCTCAAACACATGTTCCTACTGTCACAACATGTCCCAGTGGAACTCAATCTGCTAGCAGGCGAACTCAGCAGAGACTTCCCTCTGCCCTCAGAGTACGAATGGCGGTTACACGAAGACATAGTCTTCGACATCTTCACACAATGGGGATTCCCAGAAATAGATCTGTTTGCAACTCTGGAGAACTCACAATGCCAAGATTACGCCTCCAGGTACCCCCAGAACCGATCCAAGGGGAACGGTCTATCAATACCATGGTCAGGGAAATTTTACGCTTTTCCCCCCCCGACTCCCCTTCTCAACAAGATAGTGCACAGGATGCACCAGGAACAAGTTACCATGATACTGGTGGCCCATATGTGGGCCAGACAGCCTTGGTTCGCTCACTTGATGGAGATGTCCCTATCTCCTCCAGTGAAACTTCCCTGCCCGTACAACATGCTATCACAGGACAAGGGCAGGACACTACATCCATGCCCTCAGACCAGGAACTTAGCAGCCTGGCTCCTGAGATCATAGAATTTGGACATTTACAACTCCCGCAGAGATGCATGGACATTCTCAGGGAGGCTAGAAAGCCTAACACTCGTCACTGACATTCTAGCAAATGGAAAAGATTTGTCATCTGGTGTAGGGGAAGGAGCATCAACCCAGTTGACTGCTCTCCAACACAAATTGTTCTGTACCTGACTCACCTACTAGACTCAGGCTTGGTGTTTAACTCTATAAAAATCCATTTAGCTGCACTTTCCGCATACACCACTTCCCAACTTAGTGTCATGGTGGAAAGTTCCAGTTATTAAAGCCTTCATCGAGGGAGTGAAGAGGATCCACCCTCCCATAGCTAACCCCGCTCCCGGATGGGACCTAAATGTGTTCCTAACCAGGCTCATGGGGTCACCTTTTGAACCCATGCACAAAGCAATACTTAAAGACCTCACTCTTAAGACTGCTTTTCCAATAGCTAACACCTCCATTTAGAGAGTAAGTGAACTACAAGCACTCTCTGTACTCAACCCCTTTGTAACAGTTCACAAGGATAAGGTGGTTCTATGCACACCAAATGTATCTCTAAATTCCATGTCAACCAGTCAATAGAACTACCAACGTTCTTTCAAAATCCTTCAAACTTAGGTGAGAAGAGCCTGCATACACTGGATGTTCGCAGAGCAGTGATGTTTTATATGGAAAGAACTAGACCATTGAGAAAGACTAATCAGTTCTTTGCGTCGGTGGCAGCAGGAAGAGAAGGAGATGCATTTTTGAAATCCACTATTTCTAGATGGATTGTACAATGCATCACTCTGTTTCTCTCTTGCTAAGGGAGAACTACCCTTCAAGCCAAGAGCACACTCCACTTGAGGCACCGGGGCTTCCATAGCTTTCATTGCAAATGTCCCTCTTGAGTCCATTTGCAAAGCGGCAACCTGGTGTTCTGTTCACACCTTTACAAAACACTGTCTAGATGCCCACTCTAGATCTGATTCCCCGGTGGGACAAGCAGTATTAAGACATCTTTTCTCTACTGTTCCTTCTCACAACCCACCTCCAACTATGGGTACTGCTCGCTAATCTATGCACAGCATGTGATTCTAAGCAGATTAACAAACATCAGAAGACCATGCATTACTTACCGTAAAAGCATTTCTGATGGTTTTATCTGCTTAGATTCATATGCGCCCACCCTTCCTCCCCGCTCGAATGGAAGGAACATAGACTTTCTTCTATATCTCTCTTTTATGTACTCACTTGCGTCTAATAGGCTCCCTCAGGGCAGAAAAAATACAAACAGAGGGACCTTGACGCGTGCGGTATTGTGGGTGCACTGCACGTCACTATAGGGATAGAGTTACAGACACGCCTTGTCGACTTCCCCTTTTCGACTAGGAAAAACAAAATGCAATACTCCAGTGACCTCTGGATGTCGGACTATGCACAGCATGTGAATCTAAGCAGATACAACCATCAGAAATGCTTTTACGGTAAGTAATGCATTGTCATATGCAGGATGACGCAGAGGCAATGCTCTGTTGCCTTAAAGATAGTAGAGCGTTTTGGAAAATCATAAACGCAGTTGACCTCATTCAGCCAAATCTTCAGCTGAAAGGAGTCAAGGAGGTAACGTGGGTTTCCCATTTTTCCAGAATCTTGGCAGGAGTTTCAGGGGATCAACAGGAGGTCCTTGAACTATGTAACAATGAAGAGCTAAAAATCAATGACTTGAGCTAAGATAAAGTTGGGGAGTGTCTGCATAAAATAAGTGCCTCTCGTGCCCCAGGGCCGAATGGTCTCTCAAATCTTTTGTTCCGGGGGGGAGGGGCGGATCGCTCCTTATGGTCTGTGGTTCTTTCTGTTCTCTTTGAGAATATCATAAAGAAGGGGGCGTTCCTTTATTTTTGGTCTACAGCCCATATAATACCCATTTTCAAGAGGAGAGAAGGCCTATACCTTGAACTACCACCCAATAGCAATCTTAGATGTGGATAGTAAGGTCTTTGCATCTATTTTGCGATCACATCTTGCATCATGGCAGAGAAGGAGTTAGGGATACAGGCAGACCGGTTTTAAGTGTAATATGGGCACATCCCTCAATGGAACCAAAATGAACTGTGTTCAATCGCTTGCATGGAATGTGGGATATGAGTGGGTTTGTGGCCTCCCTTGACCTCTAAGCTGCTTTTGATGCAGTTGATGGGGGGGGGGGGGGTCTTTTATGGTGCAAACTTGCATCATGGGGAATTCCGAGGGGTTTCCTGAGAATGATAATAGCTCTGTACTCGGAAACTTGATTAAGAGTACGTTTGAACCACTCAGGCTTGCTTTCTGAAAGTTTCCCTGTGGGCAGGGGTGTTCAACAAGGGTGCATGTTAGCACCCCTGCTCTTTAATAAGTACTTGGCAGACAGAGGTGCAAATTTGCTATCTGCTGGCTTGGTGTCCCCTAAAATATCAGGACTAAGAATGAAATGGTTGGCATATGTGGATGATTTTCTTTTGTTTGATGTGACCGCAATTGGTCTACAGAGACTTATGGATGCATTTGTCAAGTACGTAAAGGAACTATGATTAAGTGTCAACCCTGAAAAGGCAAAAATTATTCAGTTGACAAAATCTAGGAAGCGATTCCAACAGAGGCGGTTTATCAAGAAAACTGAGATTCAGAAGGTTAAATCCCTTAAATACTTGGGATTAAGGGTGAATGCAGGTCCCAATATTTCTAGCCTAATTGTCTGGTATAAATCTATAGCTTCTGCCTTGTCTAATCAAATGTCCAGAGTGGATGCTAAATTTGTGAAATTCTCGCTTAAACCAGCAGTTTGGTACTATGAAGTAAAAGTTGTCCTGAAACTTTTATATGGAGTAGAGGTGTACCAAACGAGGACCCTGGAGCTACCCCTGATTTTAGAAGGAAATATCTTGAGAAGAGTACTGCAAGCTCCAAAGTGCATTCCACTGTCATTAATTAGGTATGACCTAGGGATTATTTCCCTCAAGACGAGAGCATACTGGAGTATTCTCTCGTTGTTAAGGGCATACTCCTACGTCCCGTAGCCTTTCCTCCATACTTATGGACATTCCTCCGTCCTGTGGGACGGGAGCACTTTGTAAAAGCATCAAAATTTTGTAAAACATTTTAGTCCTTCCTCTTTTACGCGGGGTACTGCATGCGGCTGTAACCCCGTCCATCTTAGCTCCGCATCGCCCATCAGTCCTTTTCTCCGCTCGAGACTGGACGCACTTGCATCAGTGGAAGGTTTTTTCTTTCAATTTCCTCCTCTCTGCCTCTCGCTTGCGATCGCGTGATAGTCAGTCTATGCCGTTTCAGCTAGACTTCCCTAATTGTCCTTCCTGTCAGCGAAGCTTCCCTAGGGGGGATCCCCATCCTCTTTGTTTAAAGTGTTGGGGTCCTGCCACCGGTGGGGCTTGTGTTTTTATTGTGATTCCCTTTCGGTCCGGGCGCTTAAACGTTAGTTACAGCGGTGGGAGGTGGTGTTTCAGCGCACTTCCCCTACGCATTTCCAATCCTTCGACAAGAATAAACGCCTGGTAAGTTGCTTAATTTTTAGGGCACCCCGGCTTGGGTCTCCTTTCCGGGGTCTTCCCGGTCTGGGAGGAGCGTCACAGGCTCTGTTACCGGGGCTTGCCCTGAGGTGCCGTCTGGGCCTGAAAACTCCAGTACACTTTTTTCTGAGGGTCTCCGTAAGGGGCCTGTTGACACCGGATTACAATCCGAGGCCCCTCCTGTGCGGGCTGTTTGTAGACCCAGTTCTACTGAGTCGTGGGGTACCGGAGCTCACTCGGAGACCTCCTTTATTGGAGTGTTCGGCAGAAACCTGTGCAGTTCCCTTAGGGACCACTGCAAAATATTTAAGACTACAGGTGTTTGGCAGTAAACCCACTTGGTAGCAGTCTGTACCACACAGATTCACTTGGTAGCTGTGGCTGAGCAATCAGACTTCCCTTAAGAAGAGTTAGGCAATATATAGGGTATACACAATAGGTACAGAGATACAGTAGCACAAGCAAACACTGACCAGACTTTGGTGTAAAAGTATATAATTATTTATTTAAAGACACACTTATAAATTACACTAGCACAAAGAGGTAAGTAAATTCAGCACACAGTCACTATTATATATATATATATATATATATATATATATATATATATATATATACACAACCCTTATTACTTATTAGACAAGTCTTAATGAGAAACACCACTTATTTTCAGACAGAGGTGAGCACTTAACATAAGAAGGCACTCTAATAAGTTATTAAAAAGGGAGGGGAAAAAGCAGAGTTATGGAAGCACACGAATTTCAATACTTTTTAAATAACCACAGTAAGGCAGGATAGGCAGAGTTCTACTGGAGAGCAAGGAAGTCAATTGCAAGGCCCACTCTTGGAGAGAGCAAACAGAAGGGGTCCAGGTTCACACAGTGGGGTTATTCCCAAAGAGTCTTGTAGATAGTTCGCACACAAAGAATTAAATTAAAGTCAGGAAAAGTTAGCTAGGTTGTCCTAGGCCAGCCCAAGTTAGAAAGTCGAGGCTTTACTGTCACCCCGAACGATCTGTCGCAAGGGAAGCCAGGCAGGACACAGTACCTTAAGTGGGAAGGAAGCTCCAGCGGGGGCAGTTGTTCCTGGCAGCGGGTGCAAGTCGGTGTTTCGTCCAGAGGAAGAGGAGGTCTCGCCGTGGAGGAAAGATGAAGGTCGTTGCACTGCCAGGGAAGAAACCAGCTGCTGAGTTCTTCGGTTAAAAGGTACTACCCTTCTCTTCACGGTAGTGGTAAACCGTGGTATTCCGGGTGCCGGTGTGCTTGGCACAGGCAAGGCGGCCACGAGATGCTCAAGGAAGGTGAAAAAAAGGCAAAACTGGTTATCCCCACTAGTCAAAGGAAGAAGACTCTCCGGACTAGAGATCTCCTCTGTCATCGGGAAAAGTGGTGAGACGGTTCAGCAGGGTTCCACCGGTGGTGTTGTTGCAGGTCGGCTCAGCTTCTCCCTCCTCGGATTCTTAGGTCCTGTGGCGACTTTTGAAGTTCCAGTCCCCAAAGCCCTGCTTTTATGTAGCACACCCCCATTCATTCAGCCTAGCTGTCAATCAAACATGCTAAGTGGTGAGCCAAGGCAACTCAGTCCAGGGTGCCTAAACCCCTTCCCACACCCCCTGTGGTACCCAGAGTGGCACCACTTTTGGAGGCTTCTGTGGAGAAGCCCGCCAAAAATTGGAACAAAGGGCTCGACTTGGGTTGGAGTCACAGAAGAGAACACAAACGCCATTTTAGAATTGAGTCCTGGCAAAAAAATACCAACCGGCGAATTAATATTAAATAAATAAACCGGCGGTATGTTCGAGGCTATGGGAATTAAATAATTAAAGTTGGTAGCCTCGAACAATGGGAAAATCCCAGAGATATATTTGCGGTCGATTATAAAAAGTAGTATCCACTGCCACCAGCCAAAACTCGATCAGGGGGGACGGAGATGTGCCCCCTCGAACAACAGACCCCGGGGCAATCAAATTGCCCCGACCAGTACGTCCACAATATGATGGTTTGTACTGGTTTCTGTTCATAATTTGGGGCTAGTAAAGCCAATGGTGACTTTACATGCCCTGGGAGACAGTAGTGAGTCCCAGGGTATGGAGTCTGTTTGGGGGTCGCTACGACACCCCTGAGTTACGTTACGGCACGGAGTGTGCTGTGTAACCCACATCAAAACATGAGACCCTATGGAGTAAAAGACCCCATAGCCCCTAAAACACATAGAAAGACAAAGGAACACCTTAAATCATGTCTAAGAGTGGGAGTAAAAGAGTCTCACTCTTAGCAGGAGAAAAAAATAAACCCCAAAAATCCATCAAAGCTGCTGGGGGACTCACTAGGTTTGGGAAATTAGCCTTTATAGAGAATTCTCCCTAACATGAAGCTTCCCTCAAATGTACCGGGGTGCGCCCCAAAGCCTCGGTTGGGGTTGAGGGATGTCGTTTAGAGGCTAAGGTGACCAACAGTTCTGAGAGGTCTGTTAAGGCCTTGTTGGTGAAAGGTGTTCATCGCTCCCGCTCTTGTGGTGACTCCAGAACTGTTGAGGGGGCAAGGAGTGAGGTTTGAAATCGTAATTCCTCCTTTACCAGCAGTGCCGAGGTCCTTCCTGCGAAGGCTAGTTTGGCTATTAGCATGTCACAAAAACATCCTAGGCCACACAGTACCGGTTTGGCTGAGGTTCGTTGTGTTGAGGCTAAAATGAAGACTGCTGACCCACCTGTGGGTACCCCTGCCTCACTTCCACACCTGTCACAGTTCTCCTCAGGTGCCAAGAAAATGGCAACCTTTCCCGGCAAGACCACGGCGGCCATTTTGGATGCATCGCTTACAACTATGCCATCGGCCTTAGGTGTAGGGGTTGGTTCTGTAGGTGAACATTGGTTTCCTTGTGCACATCTGTTTCGTTCAGCTTATGACTGGAACGCCCAGATGCCCCTCCCGCACAATGTCTTGCTGCCTGCGGCATCGGCGCCCTTGATTTATGTGGACACCTCTGGGGATGGGCCTTCTTGGTAACCCTCTCCCCTGCGTCCCTGGAATTATTCCCCTCATGAGAGGCCGCCTCCGGCCGCCCCAAAATCATTGGGGGAGGACACCTTTTTCAGCAAGTTTCAAAAATGTATGGGTTCTGACCCCATGGAGTACTTTAGAGGCTTGTTTAGGGAGATATGCCCGCCTGCACCGTCGGTTCCACCTGCGTCTCCGGTGGTTCTGCCAACGCCGCCTTTGCCTGCAGGGCTTCCCCCTACTCTTCCACCCTTGCCTCCGTTGTCCCCAGTGGACAAGGTTGTTGTCGTGCCCGATGTTTCAGCCTGATCCGGACCTGTCGGACGACACCCAGGGCGATCAGGACAGCAAAGACCAGTCCCGCTCTATCAGAGCCTTTCACGACCGGGTGCTGGACATCTGTTGGATGTTCCAGTACCCGAGGAACCCGCTCCGCAGGAGGGCACGCTTTCGGGTGTGTTCACCTTGTCTCCTTCTGAGCGTATCGGCTTGTTCTTGCAGAAGGACGTTTTGGCCGAGGTCCGTAGTATCTGGGAGAGACCACACTCTGGACTGTTCGTCAATAAGAAAATTGACGCACGCTACATGCTTCATTCTTCGGAAGAGGTGGCCTTAGCGTCATGTCCACCCCTCTCCTCCACGGTGGTGGCTGCAGCCACTTTGCTGTCCAGACCTGTCGGAGTTTGAGGAGTTCATCCCCGCTGAAAAGCTTGAGGACTTCAAGACGGAATTTTCTGATGCCAGGGTCTTGGTTCGGGGTCTGCTGGAGGCTGTAGCTCATGTCGACACTTCGGCCCTGGGCCTTATGCTTGGACTGGATATCTCTCGCCAGGCTTGGCTGCACGCCACCAAGTTTTCTAAGGAGGTGCAGGACAAGAATTTGGACCTGCCGTTTGACGGCAAGGATCTTTTTCATTCCTCGACGGATGTGGAGCTGACCAAAACGAAGGATAGCACCCAGACCGCCAAGTCCTTGTCTGTCCTGGTAAAACCACCTTTTAGGACACAGAGAACCTTGTCACAACCCAGGCCCTCCTATGGTTTCAGGGGTTTTCTAGATCGAAAATCCTGCAGAGTCGATACCCCTTTGGGAAATTCCCGCCGGAGGCAGCAACAGAGTCTGTTTTTCTCCCGCTCCTCAGCCGCCTCCTCAGGTTCAGGTGGTGCCGCTACCGAAAAACAAGCCAAATGAGTGTTCTCTGCGCTCCCACCAGACCCCGGTGGGAGGACGCATTGCGTCTCATTGGGGGGCGTGGCATACTATCACTGAGGACCGGTGGGTCTGGTCAGTCGCTCGGGCAGGCTTTCGCTTCCCCCTTCTCCCTACTCCACCCATCAATGCTCCTTTCCAGCATTCGGGGTCGCCCTCCCTCTGAGCCGAGATTCAGAAGTTACTGGATCTCAGAGCAGTGGAACCCGTTCCCCTAGCGGAACGAGGGGAGGGCTTCTACTCCTGACGGTTTATGGTGCCCAAATCCAACCAGGCTGGCCTGCGCACCATTCTAGACCTTTCCCTGTTCAATCTTTTCCTACCCCAAGAGAAATTCAAGATGATCATGCGTGGTCAGATAAAGTCCTCTTTACAGAAGAGTGATTGGCTCCACGTGGTGGACCTTCAGGATGCGTATATGCATATTCTGATCTGGAATCCACACCGGAGATACCTGCGTTTCTCTGTGGGAGAGGAGAGTTTCCAGTTCCGAGTGCTTCCTTTCGGCCTCAGCTCGGCACTGCGTTTCTTTACGAAGATGATGTCTGTGATTGCAGCTTATCTTCATCTGCAGGGTATTCATGTGTATCTGTATTTGGACGATTGGCTGTTACGCAGCCCTTGCCCGCTGAAAGCCGCGTGCAATCTTCAGTCTCTCCTCCAGCTCCTGTTCCACCTTGGGCTGTCAGTGAACTAGCGGAAATCTTCCATGACGGTCTCTCAGGACTTGATTTTCCTGGGTTTTCGCTGGAACACTATCAACTGCAGGGTTTACCTGACCGGGGACAGAATGACTGATCTATTGGCCAATTGGCCACGTGACAGATGTTTGTGCAGTCGGAGAGCATGTTGGCCTGGTGGTTCCAGAGGCTTCTGGGCCTCATGGCCTCGTGCGTATTGGCTCTTCCTCTTGCTCGACTCAAGATGAGGCGGACGCAAATGGCTCTTCGTTGTTCTTGGCGTCAGGCTGTGGATCCGGACTATATTGATCCTGGCTTCCATGAGAGCGGACCTGGTGTGATGGTCATCTCTCGGCAACCTGTCGGTTGGTGCGGGGTTTCAAGGCCTCGCCCTGATGGTGACGGTCACGACGGACTCCTCCCTTCTGGGGTGGGGTGCGACGTTGGATCTTCAGGTCTCTGTCCTTTGGTCGCCCCAAGACAAGCTCCTTCACATAAATCATCTGGAGCTTCTGCCGATTTTCCTAGTGCTCAAGGTGTTCAGGCCAGTCATTACCAACAAAGTGGGCCGTATCCGCTCAATGTGGTGTCAATGTATTACATCAACAAGCAGGGGGGCACCAAGTCTCCTCTTGTGGATCTGACCATCCAGATTTGGGAGTGGGTGGTTCGTCATGGTGTCTGGCTGGTAGCAGTACACATCCTGGGCCAGCTGAACGTCACGGCAGATGCCCTCAGTCGGCGGACAATGGTCAGCTACGAGTGGGAATTGAAGGCGGAGATCCTCTCTTGGATATTCCTGCGTTGGGGCACTCCGGAAGTGGACCTCTTCACAACATCGGCAAACAAGAAACTTCCTCTGTATGCCTCCAGAAATGGTCTGGGAGCCTCCACTCTGGGGGACGCTCTCAAAATTCCTTGGCACAACATGAGGGCCTATGCTTTCCCGCCTCTGCCTCTGATTCATCGGACGATTTGCAAGCTGAGGAACATAGTGAACTGTTCTCTTCTGCTCATAGCCCCTTGGTGGCCGGCCAGGTTCTGGTTCTCAGAACTTCAACACCTGTCGGTGTGTGCACCCGATCAGGCTACCAGTGAGTCCCGATCTGCTTCACCAGAGGGATCGACAGCTGTGGCACCCCTCCCCACAATCGTTCAGTTTGGCAGCATGGTGCCAGAGCTCAGGTCTTTAGAGCATCTCAATCTGTCTGCTGACAACATGCGCATTATCCAGGCAGCAAGGAAGCCCTCGACAAGGTCTCAGTATAGAAGCAAATGGCTTAGGTTCTGTCATTGGTGCTTAGACAAACAACGGGCATTTATGTTCCGTCATGCAGAACTTATCTTTCGGCAGTAGCCGCCTACCTATCCATGGACCAGTGCTCTTATTCACTGTCAAATCCAGTGATTAGGAGACACTTTGCGGGTTTGACGCGTCTTTATCCTCCGGTTTGCAAGCCGCACCTGACGTGGGATCTGAATGTGGTCCTTACGGTGTTGTGCCATAAACCGTTTGAATCAATGGCCACGGTGGACCTGAAGCACCTTTCGTGGAAGGTGTCTTTTTTGGTTGCTGTTACTTCAGCAAGGCGTCTGAGTGAGCTCCAAGCTCTGTCGGTGTAGCATCCCTTTCTTGGTTTTCCACAAGGATAAGGTGGTCCTATGGACAAATCCTTCTTTTCTGCCAAAGGTGGTCTCTGATTTCCATCTGAATCAGTCAATCTCCCTGCTCGTCTTCTTTCCAAACCCAGCTTCGGAAGCGGAAAGGATTCTGCATTGTTTGGATGTTATAAGGGCTCTTAAGTTCTATCTGGACAGAACGTCTGAATTTAGGAGCTCTTCTCAACTATTGGTGACCTTTGGTAATCCACAAGGTAGACGGGCCTCTAAGGCGACTATCTCCAGATGGATCGCTGCCTGTATTACAGAGTCTTACACTGTCCAAGGTCTACAGCCTCCTAAAGGAATTCATGCACACCTGGTGCGGGGCAAGGCAGCTGTAGTTGCCTTTCAGAAATATGTCCCCTGGTAGACCATCGCAAAAGCTGCTACATGGGCCTCCCCATCAGCGTTTTGTAAACATTGTCTGGACCTGAGCTCCAGATCTGACGCTCAGTTTGGCCAGGCTGTGCTGAAGAACCTTTTTCGGTAAGGGTTTTTCCATCCACCCCTAGTTCCTGTGAGAAGTGCTTGGGAAACTCCCATAAGTATGGAGGAAAGGGGACGGGACTTAAGAGTATAACCAGGTTACTCACTGTAGTGACCACTTTACTCCTAGTCCATAGAACCCTTTCCTCCATACGCCCGCCCGCTGTCCCCTCTAATAAGGTTTCTCTATTATTGCTTAAAGGTCTCTGACCTGGTGATAGAAAAGGACTGATGGGCAATGCGCGAGGCGGGGCTAAAATGGGCGGGGTTTACGGCCACGTGCCGTACCCCGCGTAAAAGAGAGGAAGGTGTAAAATGTTTGCAAAATTTTGATGCTTTTACAAAGTGCTCCGGTCCCGTCCCACAGGACGGAGCAATGTCCATAAGTATGGAGGAAAGGGGACTATGGCCTAGGAATAAGGTGGTCACTACGGTGAGTAACCTGGTTATTCTTATGTCCTCCAGAGAACTCCCTTTTATCTGGACCTGAATAAGATCTACCTAGAACAGGGAGTGGTTCACTTGAAAGAAATGTACGGTTTGTGTGGGAACATCCTGGAGGACATAGGAAGCACAACCGAGGAACTCTGTGATAACCCTATGAAGACTAAATCAAAGCCTTTTCATTGGGATTGGATTAAAAAGATAGAATCCACACGTGGATAATAGTGGCCTACCCCATCTGCATGGGGGAACATAAAGAACTGGGTACATTAGCACCATTCCTTAATATTTACCCTGATGGAGGTACTTGGTTTACTGTGTTTTCGGTGGACTGCTGTACATACTAAGTCTCCTGGTCCGATTCAGTTTGATCTCCTCAGATAAAGCAGGGTGTAGATTCTGTGCAAACGATACCGAGACATTACGACACTGGGTTCTCGAGTGTAGCGCCCTAACTTCTCTGTGTTAAATACTTTAAAAGATACTACGTATTTCACAAAATGAACTTTGTGATGGAGATGATTTTATCTGGTCTTTTGTTTCTTGCAGTACGCACAACTTCCTCAGGGTAGCGATTTCAGGTTTTATTAGTGCCCTCAATTTAGATCAATTGTTTTATTGAGATTTTACAGGATTATTAATCTGCTTTGATCGGTTTTAAATATTTTGTAAAAAAGCTTTGGTATGTGATTTTGAATGTCCAAGTAGGAATTGTAGTGATCTTGTTTTTTTGACACTGTGAATTAAAGGTTGATGAATTTCACCAAATGATTTAGATAAAAAAAGAATTCTGATGTTTGTTAATCTGTTTAGAATCACATGCTGTGCATAGTCCGACATCCAGTGGTCACTGCGGAGTATTGCATTTTGTTTTTCGTAGTCGAAAAGGGGACATTGACATAGGTGTGTCTGTAATACTATCCCTATAGTGACATGCACTGTACCCAACATCCCTCACGCGTTGAGGTCCCTCAGATTGTCTTTTTCTGCCCAGAATCTGGCCGCACTAATGCGGAGTTTGTTGGCGACAAATTGCTAATACCATTTATTCGACCCTTGGTCGTTTTTATTTAACGTTAATTGTTAATCCCTCCTTCGACGGCTAAGTTGTTTCACCGCCGAATAAGACCTTCTACGGCAGTGATTTCAGCGGAGGTGATCCTTCGGCGCTGCCGAACACGTGTCCTGGCCTCGCCGGCCTATACAGTAGGGAGAGTGGGGGTCGTTGGACACTTCTGTTTCTAAGAATGCCTTTCTCTTTCACTCCCTTTCCTTTGGGGTCGTTATCACTTGTAACTGTATCCTCAGCTATGGAGAGGACTCCTTTTAGATTTTGCCCATGCTGTAATTGCAAATTCACGTTGAAGGATAAGCATAAGCGGTGTAACCGTTGCTTACCCCTTGACCACAAAGAGGACGGCTGTGCGGCCTGTAAATTTCTTAGCCCAAAGACTTTAAAGGACTGCAGGGTCAAGAGGTGGGCAGCCTACGTTATGTCTTGAGCTGATTCCTCACCCGCCGCCGAATGTGACGAGGACAGTGATAACACTACCTCCGTATCGGAGGTTGTAGACCTCTCTAGGAAGCACTCCCGCTCCTCTGCGTCTGTCCCCGGCCCGACAAGTTCAGATTACTCCCTACTTGTGGGGATGAACACCCCGGTGACACTGACGCACACAAGAAACATAAACACACAACCCATGTCACTTCGTCGAAGAAAGCCAAAGCGCCAACGGAGACGCCGGGCCTACCGGCGGCCTCCGCTGACCGCAAGGGTCGTAAGCCCTCCCCGCAACTGCGACCTGTGACTGGGCTGTCCACAGATAAGGGCACTACCACAAACGACAGACGCGCCTCGTAAGAGAGCGCCAGTCGGCGATGAGGCCTCGGCACCTCCCAACACAATGCCAGATGAACTCTCGATGGACAGTTTAGTCGTCAAGAGCTTGGCTCGAATAGTCTCCACTGATGCTCAGAGACGGGCAGCGAGGGATTCGCCGAGCCCCGCTCACAAAGCCAGGGAGGCGCCGAGACAATCGGAAGGCAGGCAGGATCCTCCTCCTACGTCGAAGGAAAGACCTAGCCCACGAGAAGGCTTCTCAGAGGGAGATGGGAGTTTATCCTCAACGTTATATGAAGGAGCTAGACGGCTACAGGCGGAACAGCTTCCCTTTACGCCTCCAGACTGTTCTGGGTTGCCCCAATGGACTTTAGAAAGATTCCAATCATGTATGGATAAGCTGGATAGGTAATGTCCACCCCTGCACATATAACGCACACAATATCAAGAGAGGTACTTCTTGAAGAACCTAGGGCTAAATACCCAAGACTATTTAACCCACTTCAAATGGGGGTTAATACATATGACCTCACTGAAGAAGACTCTCACTTCCAAGAGGATGAGGAGTTCCTAAATGTTGAAGATCAACAAAACCTAGAAGAAGGTTTTGAGGAAGACCCAGACATTAGTGGTGGGGCTTCGAAGAAGACCCATATGGAGGTGGCTCACAGCCCTGGCAGTCCCCAGGCGCGTCGACAGACCCTGATGTTCTGGACTTGTCCTCTCCTCAAACTACACCAGCTAGAAACCAGTCACCTATAGATGACCAACCTACTTTCAATGCGCTACTACGTAAAACAGCAGCACATTTTGAGATTGATATAATGGAAATTACTCCTGAAATAGATTTTGTAGAAAATATCAAGGAGAAACCACCTACTAGCCAGGCCATTCTCCTTCTCGCCTCAGTCAAAAGATGACTTATTGCATCGTTATCAACACCTGCGTTGGTTAGAGGGGTCAACCCTAGAATTGAGAAGCTGTTTAGTCCCTCACCCTTTGACCCATTATACATTAAGGGTCACTCAATACCTGATTCTTTGGTAGTAACAACCACAAGGAAAAAGGCTGGGGTTCCGCGATCTACTAGCGAAGCACCCCCAGACAAGGAAGGAAAGGAACTTTACGCCCTGGGAAAGAGGATTACAGCTTCGGCTGCTTTTTCCACCAGAATTGCCAATAACAATATCTTACTGACAAGCTATGCTGATGCCCAATGGGGAAAGTTACGCCAAGACCTCAAAGTCCCTGAGCCCCTACGAACTTGCTTGTTAGCCACTGTAACGGACGGTACCCTGGTTAACCAAAGCATCATCAAAAACACACCAGATGCTGCGGAGACGGCGGGCCGGTCTTTAGTTCAGGGGAGTTCTTAAGCGTCATGTCTGGCTCCGGAACTCTGGTTTTAAACCAGAGACCCAGTCGTCACCCATCAATAAACCAGTCGAGGATTCCAACCTTTGTGGTAAGGCGGTGGATGACGCGCTAGAGACTGCTAAGAAGGATTTCGATACCCTTAAAACTCTAGACCAGATCTCAAGGCCTCCAAATAAGCAAGGTTACGACAACAGACGCTTTTTTTCGAGGCCAATGACGGCAACAACAATACTCCTCAGCAGGCAGCTGGTCCTCTACTCAAGGAACCAGCGGCCAATACACTCAGAGAGGACAACCTCGTGGCAAGGGAAGAGGTCGGGGCCCCACTCCTAGAGGCTCCCCGGCTACCAACACCAAATGACCCGAAGGTTCGGGTCCCCTCCCATGCGTCGCCGGTCGGGGTCCAGTTAACATCTTTTCTACCAGCATGGGAGGGTATAACAGACTGCTGGGTATTGTCAACTATAGCCCACGGGTACTGCATAGAATTCAGTCGGTCCCCAACATAAAGACCCCCAAGGGGAAGACGCCTATCACCAGAGCACCTCGACATCCTTCTTCGAGAAGTCCAACTGCTACTAGAGAAAGGAGCAATAGAGGTCATGCCTCTATCACAGGTAACGGAGGGTATTTATTCAGTGTACTTCCTTGTACCCAAAAAGGACTTAACCATGCACCCTGTACTAGATTTGCACCCAGCGAATAAATTTGTCAAACCTCAAAAATTTTGCATGGTGATCTTACAGGTGGTAATTCCCCTGCTTTCACAGGGAGATTAGATGACAACACTGGACATGAAAGATGCATACTTTCATATTTCAATGTTGCCAGTGCACAGAAAATACCTCGGGTTCATGACAGAGGGCAAACACTACCACTTCAAAGTGCTACCCTTCGGCATAGCGTCAGCGCCGAGGGTACTCCCGAAAGTACTGGCAATGGCAGCGGCCCACCTGTGCAGGTTGTCCATTCCAGTATACCCTTACCTCGATGATTGGCTCATAACCGGGGATTCTTACGAGACATGCTTCTCAAATACCCAAAAGACTGTAGACCTTTTGTTCCAACTAGGCTTCTCCAACGAGAAGTCCAGCCTAGACCCCGTCAAGCAATTGCTAGGGGCTCTAATTCGAACAAAGGACGGCCTCGTCTTCCCCTCCAACAAGAGGGTCCAAAACATGCTGCTTCAGATCTCTCAATATGTAGCCGGTCGAGAGGTGATGGTACGCAAGGCAATGCGTTTGCTAGGAATGATGTTGTCATGTATATATTTGGTACCTCACGCGCGACTGCAAGAGTGGCTCAACAGCCAGTGGTGTCAGGCCAGCGGACAATGGGACGATGTAGTGGTGGTCTCGCAGGCCTTGGTTCTCTCGCTACGGTGATGGTCGGAGGAAAACCTTGTAATAGGGAAACCATTCGCCACCCCCGCAGTGGAAGCCACTCTAACCACAGACGCCTCCCTCACAGGATGAGGGGGGGCTCACCTATCCCATTAGACTGCACACGGAGTTTGGACTCCGAGTGTGGCATCCAAACACATACATTTGCTGGAACTACTGGCGGTCTTCAAGGCAACGAAGGCTTTCCAGGCACACCTTCAAGGGAAGACCGTGTTGGTTCTCACAGACCGCACCACAGCCATGTACTGCCTGAACAAACAAGGGGGCACTCACTCTCCAGGACTGTTCAAGCTGTCCCAGAACACCTGGAAGTGGGCTCTCAAATATAACCTGTTCCTGTTATCACAACACGTACCAGGGGGACTCATTCTGCTGGCAGACGAACTCAGTAGAGACTTCCCTCTACCCGCAGAGTACGAATGGTGATTACGAGAAGACATCGTCTCCGATGTTTTCACACTATGGGGCTTCCCAGAAATAGATCTGTTCGCAACTCTGGAGAACACCCAATGCCAAGATTACGCCTCCAGATACCCCCAGAACCGCTCCAAGGGGGACGGTCTCTGGATAACATGGTCAGGGAAACTTGTTTACGCTCCTCCCCGACCCCCCCCCCCCTCCTCTCCCTCCCCGACTCCCCTTCTCAATAAGGTAGTGTACAAGATGCACCAGGAACCAGTTACCATGATACTAGTGGGCCCGACAACCCTGGTACGCGCACCTAATGGAAATGTCACTGTCTCCACTAGTGAAACTACCCTGCCCGTACAACATGCTGTCACAGGACAGGGGCAAGATGCTGCACCCATGCCCACAGACCCTGAATTTAGCAGCCTGGATCCTGAGGTCATAGAATTTGGACATTTGCAGCTCCCTCAAAGATGCATGGACATCCTTAGAGAAGCAAGGAAACCGAACACTTATTACTGCTACTCCAGCAAGTGGAAACAGTTTGTCATATGGTGTAGAGGAAAGCGCATCAACCCCGTTGACTGCTCTCCCACACAGATTGTTGTTTACCTGACTCACTTATTAGACTCAGGGTTAGTCTTTAATTCTATTAAAGTTCATCTAGCTGCACTTTCCGCATACACCACGTCTCAACATAAGGTCTCTTAGTGGAAAGTTCCAGTTATTAAAGCCTTCATGGAGGGAGTAAAGAGGATCCACCCTCCTATATCTAACCCAGCTCCTGGATGGGACCTGAACGTGGTACTAACCATGGTCATGGGCTCACCCTTCGAACCCATGCACAAAGCAACACTTAAGAACCTCAATCTTAAGACCGCTTTAATAGCCATCACCTCCATTAGGAGAGTAAGTGAACTACAAGCGCTCTCTATACTAGACCGCTTTGTAACAGTTCACAAGGATAAGGTGGTTCTACACACACATCCTAGGCTTGCACCAAAATTCATTTCGAAATTCCATGTCAACCAGTCTATAGAACTACCAATGTTCTTTCAAAACCCATCAACCTTGGGAGAAAAAAGCCTGCATACACTTGATATGCGCGGAGCGGTCATGTTTTTTATGGAAAGAACCAGACTACTGAGAAAGACTAATCAGTTCTTTGTCTTGGTGGCGGCAGGAAGAGGAGGAGATGCAGTTTCAAAGTCCACTATATCTAGATGGATTATCCAATGCATCACTCTGTTACACTCTTGCCAAGAGAGAACTACCCTTCAAGCCAAGAGCACATTCTACTCGAGGCACTGGGGCTTCCATAGCATGCATTGCAAATGTACCACTCGAGTCCATTTGAAAAGTGGCAACCTGGAGTTCTGTACACACCTTTACAAAACACTACTGTCTAGATGCCCGTTCTAGATCTGATGCCCAGGTGGGACAATCAGTATTAAGACATCTTTTCTCTATTGTTCCTTCTCACAACCCACCTCCAACTCCGGGTACTGCTCGCTAGTCTATGCACAGCATGTGATTCTAAGCACATTAACAAACATCAGAAGGCATGCATTACTTACCGTAAAAGCATTTCTGATGATTATATCTGCTTAGATTCACATGCGCCCACCCTTCCTCCCCGCTCAGTTGGAAGGAACATAGACATCTTATTACTTTCTCTCTATTTTATGTACTCACTCACTCCTTATAAGGCGCCCTCGGGGCAAAGAAAAAATACAGGCAGAGGGACCTCGGCGCGCGAGCTATGTTGGGTACATTGCACGTCACTATAGGGATAGTATTAGACACGCCTATGGCGACGTCACCTTTTCGACTACGAAAAACAAAATGCAATACTCCGCAGTGACCACTGGATGTCGGACTATGCACAGCATGTGAATCTAAGCAGATACAATCATCAGAAATGCTTTTACGGTAAGTAATGCATGTCCTATTTCTTTCTCAAATGCATTCAAACTTCTTCTGGCCCAGGCCATCTTACTTCTCTTTGCTTGTTGCTTCTTGATTCTGGGAGGATTCTGCCCTTCAAATAAAATATAATGCAAAAGAAACTTTTTTTCAATGGAATACAAAGATTATCTACTGCTGAAACACAATCGTGGAAGTCATCCTTCCATATCTGCCATTTCACAGAAGGTCCATCTGGATTTGGTAGAAACATGGGAAGTCTAGCAATGATTTCCATCAGTGCTTCTGCACCAGCGACCACTGTGAGGTTTGATCCCTGACGCCTAACTGAAGGGGACAATGAAAAAGAATAAAAAAAGAATCTTATGAAATTATAAAAGTACTCTTAAGTAATAAAGGAAACATAATAAATTAAGGAAAGAAATTGTTATATTCTTCCTACCCAGGCCCACCAGAGGGCAGTAACAAAAGCAAAGCTGCTGTAATGTTCTTTAGTTATCGACATCGTTAACTGGAGATCTGTGTTTCTTTTTACTATTGTGAGCAAGACGGCTCATACTACTTATTTGGGAGCTTTGCCCTTACTTGTTCGCAGCTTGTTGCTTTGGACCACGCTCATGTAATGTTTGTCTGTTATCCATAAACGCACGTAGGTACACTACGCTGCTTTTCAGCCTTGGTCAAGATTGCTCCATATTCAGCAACGCTCTTGTGGGATAAGCACGATGTTGTGTGTGCTTTCAAAACATAGCTCACTAGCTCAGTGTACTGTTCCCCTTGCTTACTCCAACATCAATTAGCCTTCTTTTGACAGGATGTTCATTTGTTAATGTTGAGGGGTGTGTGTGTGTGTGTATACATATATATTTATTTTCCGGGGGACCAGAAGCTCCTCATTGCCAAAATATTAGGTACCTCTGTCTCCTCAGCTCACACATTCAATGCAGACGCACAAGAGTTTGAAGAATTTGATTCCACGACAACAGGTTCCGAAAGATAGTGTTCCGGATGGTTCCCAAGCATGCACCGTGCAGCATCACAGTGCAGAGATATCTTTTAACTTGAAATTCCGTCACCCCAATCTCTGGTCACATGCAAGGATGGGAAGGCAAGTCTAGCAATAGCAAACCAACATAAGGTATACCATCCTCATGAAAGATGTTTCTGCGAACTGGCATTTGGTGGGGCAGTGGTTGGCTGACAATGTGGGGCTCAGGGAAATCCTCCCGGCCCCCCCTAGGACTCTCCTGGAACTCCAAACTGAGATTCCAGAAGTCTCCATGTGGTAGTCCCCTGGACTGCCGTCCCAGCCCCATTACTAGGACCCATAACCTTGACTCTTTCACCAGTGAACCTGTTGGCGAGTCCGTTTTCTCTTACAATGTTTCAGTGAATAGGGCAACTATATTCTGACTTACCCCTGGATGACTGGGTCATGCTGATGTGTCCTCTGGTGTGCATTGAAGTCTTGCAATGCAGACTTGCTTCCGTCCGCCTTGATGAGAAGAGTGGAGCTTCCCAAGTGCCGCATGAGGTTACCCAAGTCCTCATCGCTTTGAGGCCTGTCGGCCATGTTTGTTGGTATGACCAGTGACTCCAGATTAGGTGAACCCTACAATAGCTTAAAATATTGCGAAGTGCCTACCACCAATTATTGTTTTGCCAGGCGAACTGTACCCCCAGGTTGCAGTTACAAGCCCACTGTATTTTTGGACCTATACGTCATTTTCTCTCTGTTACCTCACCCTCCATTTCCCTGTCTGTTGCTGGGGTAGTAGGAATGGCTTCCCCTAATTGAGGGTATGAGGCCTCAAATTCCCTAACTAGATCCAAGACTCTGAAAGAAACTATCAGTTTTGTATTCCTGGGAAAGGCGGCAGAAGATGAATCTGTACTTGAAAGGGGAAGGCGTGCGTGCTAACGCCCTCTTTATGGGAACCCCTACATATTTATTTGTAATTCTATGCCACCTGTTTGTTTTTCTTCAAGGTAGTGTTAAAATGGAAATAAAATAAAGGGTATAAACCACCTTTCAGTGACCCATGCCAAAGCACATCCCTTTCACTATCTAGGGCCCACGAAGGGTGAATAACGAATATGGGGTATTGCATGTGCAACACACACAGGACTTTAATGTTGATACAACTTTCAGTAATATTGCTACAATTCCCTTGAAAGTCCCTTCTCTGAATCGTTAATGCCATGTTTTACCCATATCTATCCAGCCCCACCTTTTACATGGGTTGCACAAAAGGTGTGAGCGACATAGAGGACTAATGAGCGTGCTGTGATGTTGTGACCTCTATTGGTTTCTAAGAGGGACGTTATTGGGTTTGAATGAGCTGGATACTACTAACTCTTAATCCGCACGATTGGGTCACTACTGAGGAATAAGAAAATAAGTGCAATCGGTTTGCAGTGTTTGGCAGAGGAATGCATGACTGGGACCACAATTAAAATTACGAGGTCATTGTAGCTTGGTATAGGTTCTCCTAATTTAGTGAGTCTAATATTGCACATTGATATTGATAATTTTGCTCTGGGCAAGATGTGCCAAAGATGCGGGAAAGGTGTATGATAGTTCAGTGCTCCTTAGTAACCTATCTTTTTGCATATACACACACTTATCTATACACACTGCGGGTAGTAAAGAACGGCTGACATTCCCTTGTGTGTCTTAAGTCAGTTTTCCCAAGTGTTTGGTGTCCAAGGCAAATGGGAAGGGGGATGGATGAACATAGATGAATAGAGATGCTTAAGTGTTTTTCCCCTTTATTTCAGTGTTCCACTGGAGAGAGACAATTCAGAAGAGTTTTTAAGGCGTGAAGCAAGAGCAACGCAGTTAGCAGAAGAAATTGAATCTAGTGCCCAGTACAAGGCTCGAGTGGCCTTGGAAAATGATGATCGGTCGGAAGAAGAGAAATATACTGCTGTGCAGAGAAATGACCGAGAAGGGCATGTAGTGAACTCAAGGTATTTATTCTTTACAGAAAAAGTTGCAATTGGAGGGAGTTTGATCAAATTAGGAATGGCTTTACCTTGTTTTCTTCTTTTAAGTTCATGTAATTGCTATTTCTCCACGCTACCGCACACAAAATATTGTAACCCAGCATAGGTTTTTACAGTATCTCAATGTTCAGCCCTTATTCAGTCTGTGTGGTTTTCAAGGCAACTTGGAAGTTAACTTGTTTAATCCCCAGTATATTGCGGGTTATCTGCAACGATTCCGTACTGCTTTAGGGTGCAAATCGAAGTTTTACATCCAAGTTCTTTATGAAATATAAGATGCGTTAGAACCTCACTTCAATTTTCCCTGCATAAGCTTTACTAATTGGGGAAAATAGCTCAGAAATGCTCCATTACTATGGTGTGCATAGTGAAGAGTCTCCTGGTGATATTTTAGCATGTAAATGTTTGTTGTGAAAGTCCGAAAAGAACAACTCTTGTCCTAAAGGAATTTTACAGTCTGCATTATCTTTATAATTTGTCATCTGGACACAAGTTATTTTGGAGCAGCCCCACCATATCAGTATTAGTCTGCTCATTTCCACACAGCCTCTCGAGAATATGTTGCCTCTGGAACAGTTTATTGTATGTTGCCTAGAGGGAGTTTTGTGCCAAATATATAGTAGTTTAAATGCTTGCTCTATTTCTCCAGCATGGGGTCTGGCATGGATTCACATGCTCATGAATATTCCCCGTCGTCAGGCTGGGAATCCTCGGTAAAGAAAAAACCAGTATCAGTTTCGTTTCTGATCTGTCTTTCGTAGTAATAACCAATCACTGGTCTCTGCGTCATACTGACCACAGCCAATGACTGCCCTCTACCTAAGCACCGCCTCTGGCAGCCATCTTCAGATTTTTACCGCACGTTCATGTGTTGGGATCCTCGTGCTATTGCTCTCGAGCGTTAGTGCTATTTTTTCGCGCTTTTTCACAAAAACTTCGATTCTTTCGGTCAAAAGAGCCTCAAGCTCCACCGATCCTACATCCGATCAACGGGGACCCGTGTCGGATTCATCTGTGCCCCTCAAGGGTGAAGATTTCGTCGAGCTACACTTCGGAGGACTCCAGAAGCTTCTCAGGCCCGGTCTCGGAGATGGCCCAGGAGAAGGGAAGCTCGACGCCCGGAAAGCTGTTCAGGGCCTGCCCTGGATGCCAGCTGCAGAACGTCTTCAAGGAGGACGAACACTCTTTCTGCCTTTACTGCCTTCATGGGGACAAGACGCACGTGGAGAAGGACTGTGCGTTTTGCGGCAACATGTCGGAACGGACCATGAAGGACCGCCATCAACGTCTCGCCAGCTGGCTGGAGGGTAAGAGCCCGTCTGGCGAGAAGAAGAAGAAATCTGAGCGGTCTTCTAAGACCTTTGAGGGCGCCCCGGCGACGGGGGCCCAACATAAGGCCAAGCACCGCGAGTCCGCTGGCACCGGGAGCGCCGAACGGTCGGGCTCTACGGGCGCCAGGCAGGGCGCACCCTCCCCGGCACCATCAACCACGAGCCAACGCTCTGGGTCGGGTAAGAGGAAGGCCGAGCACCCGGCGAAGCTCCTGGAGAGACCCCGGTCGAGCTCTAAGGCAGAGGAGGAGCGTGGCAGTGCCCCCTCCCTCAAGGATAAGGCGGTGAGCGCACCTAAGGTGGTGAAGGCCTTGATCCATTCGACCAAGCCCTCTATCGAAACGGTCGCGGCGGCCCTGGCCCAGCCTGTGGAGGCTGCACCAGTGGTGGCGGCCTCGGGGCCCAGAATCTCCCTGCCTCCTCGGAGGGAGTCTTCTTTCGTGCCCATCGATAGGACCCCCGTGAAACCCTCCGTGGGCAAGAAGGGGGGGCAGGGCGTCGTCGTAGATTCGGCCTCAACCTCAGAAGAGGAACTGATCGAGGTCTTAAGCCACGGCCTAGGCGTGGAACAAGACCAGCCCGTCGGAATGGGCCCAGACGCAGGTGACGACGACGACATCGTCGAGGATACCGACGGGGCCCCTGCTCGCCCGTCGGATTCCCCTCTGCCAGCGCCGCAAGACAACTCAGCGGCCATTTTGTTGGCTATACAGTCCTTATGCTCCGAGATAAGGACGAGACTACCGTTACCGACGGAGGAACCTCTCCCGTCGGGGGATCCAGAACCGGGACCTTCTGGTGTTCCCCCTACCAAGAAAAGAAGGATCCATCCACCGCCTCCTTTTCAACCGTCGCGCCCCGTCCAGCCCTCCTCCCCGTCCACCCGAGGGGATGATACGGGGACTGACACGGCAGCGACGGGTACGGACGACGAGGCATACGACGAGGATTTTCCGTCGTCGCCTCCCACCAGGGCTTCTCCGCCCGACGAGATTGGATCGTTCCACTCAATGATCGCCAGGGCATCCGAGCTTTTCCAACTCTGCCCTGAGGAGAAGAAAAAGGAAGGCTTCCTTTACCAACGGCGCGAGACCAAGAGGAAGACGGTCCTCGCAGTGCCTCTGTTGGACGACATTTGGGATGAGGGCCTTTCCCTCCTCAAGAACCCTTCCACGACGCCAGCGAAAAGAGACCGGTACGAGAAAAAGTACCGGGTCCCGGACTCGGCCCCCCTATGCCTCTGGGCGCAGCCTACCCCGGACTCCGTCGTCTCCGCGGCAGCCAGGAAGAAAGCGGGGGGGGGTGCGGCCTCCACGTCGACTTCCCCGCCGGACGGCGAGGGAAAGAAATTGGATGCCATGGGACGCAGAGTCATCTCGTCGGCGGCGACGACGATTAAAGCGGCCAACGCCTTGGCTATCGTGGCCCGCTACGACAGGGAACTCTGGTACAAGATAGCTCCCCTGCTGGATTTTCTGCCGGACGACAAGAGGGCGGAGGCCCTTGAGATCCTGCAGGAAGGTGAGGTGGCCTCGGACCACGCCATCACCGTGGCGACGGACATCGCCGACACTGGGTTCCGCCAGATGGGCAACGGCGTTTGCCTTCGACGTCGCGGATGGCTCAAGGCTACGGACTTTCGGCAGGACGTCCAGACCAGGGTCCTGGACATGCCCTTCGACGGGAACAACCTGTTTGGGAAGACAGTGGACGATTCCCTTCAGGCCATCAAGGCGGATACTGAGACGGCCCGGGCCCTTGGAGTACTGCAGCAACGGCGGACGCCCTTTCGGAGCGGCGGAGGCAAGGGCGCCTCCAAAGGTTCCGGCGGCGGTTTCGCTTCCTACCGTCAAGCGGCCCGCTCGTCGTCGCAAGAGGCCTACAGAGGACGAGGCAAGTCTGGCGGCCCCCGCCGTCGTCGCCAAGGAGGCCAAGGCGGCAAGGCCGCGTCCAAGCAGGATTGAACCGGCCGTGGGGTCGGGCCCCCACCGAAGCACCCCGGTGGGAGGCCGGCTGGCGGACTTCGTCAGCGTGTGGGAGTCCATCTCCACCGACCGTTGGGTGCTGGACGCCCTGGCCCGGGGCCACGCGCTCGAGTTTCAAAGAAGGTGCCCGCGCGTCCCCCCCGTGGCCAGGAAAGAACTTCACGTCCCTCAACTTCTCCTGGAGGTAAAGGCGATGCTCAGAAAGGGCGCCATCGAACTCGTCCCAAAGAGGCTTCGGGGCTCCGGAGTCTACTCGCGTTACTTCCTCGTGAAGAAGAAGACGGGAGGATGGCGCCCCATCCTGGACCTGCGACGCCTGAACAAGTTCATCAAGGCGC
The DNA here is from genome assembly GCF_040938575.1 of Ambystoma mexicanum. Taxonomy (NCBI): domain Eukaryota; kingdom Metazoa; phylum Chordata; class Amphibia; order Caudata; family Ambystomatidae; genus Ambystoma; species Ambystoma mexicanum. The sequence goes on from NC_090932.1 coordinate 1,455,411,670, forward strand.
AGAAGTTCCGGATGGTCACCCTCCAGCACGTCCTGGGTCAGCTGGAGGAAGGAGACTTCCTATCGTCGTTGGATTTGGAGGATGCCTACTTCCACATTCCCATCCTAAAGGGGCACCGAAAATTCCTCAGATTCGTGGTCCAAGGGCGTCATTACCAGTTCAAAGCCCTTCCCTTCGGACTGCGGTCGGCACCCAGGGTTTTCACCAAGTGCCTCGCACCGGTGGCGGCGCAGCTGCGCCGCGAGGGGATTCACGTCTACCCCTACCTGGACGACTGGCTCATCCGCGCCAAGACGAGGGAGCTCGCCGTGGTCCACACGGCAAGGACCGTCCAACTCCTCATGGACCTGGGATTCTCCGTGAACTACGCCAAATCCCACCTGGTGCCCGCGCAAGTCGCACTGTTTCTGGGAGCGAGGCTCGACACAGTGTCCCTTCTGGCCTCCCCGTCGGAGGAGAGGACCAGGACCATCTTGGGCAAGGTGCAACGGATGTTGGTGGCCGACGCGGCCAAGGTGAGGTCCATCAAGTCCCTCCTCGGGATGATGTCTTCCTGCATCTACCTCATTCCCATGTGCAGGCTCCGGATGCGCCCGTTGCAAGAGTTCCTGGATGCGCGCTGGATCCAGACGACGGGCAGCTTCGAGGAAAGGATCAAGCTCGACGAGAGTTTCCGACGAGCGATACGGTGGTGGGGCACCCGCGCGCATCTGACGGCGGGCATGGACTTCCAGACCCCAGCCCACCAGGTGACTGTGACCACGGATGCCTCCCTAGAAGGGTGGGGAGCGCACACCGAAAATCTGCACGCAAGGGGACTCTGGCTCCCGACGGAGAAGTCCCTGCATATCAACGTCCTGGAGCTCCGTGCAGTGTTTTGGGCCCTCAGGTCCTTCCTTCCGTCCCTCAAGGGCAAGGTGGTGAGGATCTTCACCGACAACACCACCACCATGTTTTACATCAGGAAACAGGGCGGAACCAGGTCCCCAGCGCTGTCCAAGGAGGCGCAGGACCTGTGGCATTGGGCCGTCGCCCAAGGGATTCTTCTGGTGCCGTTTCATCTGGCAGGGATAAAAAACACCATTGCCGACTCACTCAGCAGGGAGCTGCGCTCGTGCCACGAGTGGGAACTACGGCAGGATCTGGTGGATCGCCTCTTCCGACGGTGGGGCACACCCCGGATCGACCTGTTCGCGACGGCGACGAACACCAAGTGCCGGAGGTTCGCCAGCAGGTTTCCCCAGACGAGGAGCATGGGCGATGCTTTCTCGTTCCCCTGGGAGGGCCTGTTCCTCTACGCGTTCCCTCCCTTGCCTCTGCTAATCCGGCTCGTCAACCAGCTCAAGAGGTCACGGTGCAGGATGATCCTCGTCGCACCTGCGTGGCCGAGGCAGATATGGTTCCCGGACCTTCTGGACTTGTCGGCGTCCCCGCCAATCAAGCTGCCGGCGGACGCGGATCTACTCTCCAGGGAAGGAGGCGCCATCCTCCACCACGACCCGAAGTCGCTGAACTTGCAGGCCTGGCTCCTGCAGCGCTAGAGTTTGGAGGATACGACATACCGGCCGATTGCAGAGAGGTTCTTGCAAAGGCCAGGGCGTCCTCGACTCTTAAATGCTACGGACACAAATGGAAGAGGTTCTCTGTCTGGTGCCACGCACAGAAGATTAACCCTCTACGGATTACGGCTCCCCAAGTGCTGCCGTACCTGCTGACGCTGGCCAAAGCTGGTCTGGCACACGCGTCCATCAAGATTCATCTTGCTGCGATCTCCCGATACACCAGAACCACGGGCCGGACGTCCTTGTGGTCTCATCGTCTGGTGAAAGAGTTCATGAAGGGACTGTTCAGATCGTTCCCGCCGGTGAAGGCTCCGGCCCCGGCGTGGGAGCTCAACGTGGTACTGACCAAACTCATGGGACCTCCGTTCGAGCCTCTGCACTCGGCCCCGTTGAAGTTTCTATCGTGGAAAACAGCTTTTCTCGTGGCCATCACCTCCGCACGACGAGTGGGAGAGATCCAGGCCCTTTCCTGCAAGGCCCCGTACTTGACTTTCCACGACACGAGGGTAGTGCTCAGGACGCACCCCTCCTTCATGCCCAAGGTACCGTCGGACTTTCATCTCAACGAACCCTTGGTGTTACCTGTGTTCTTCCCGTCGCCTTCGTCGCCGGCTGAGAGGACTTTGCACTCGCTGGATGTAGCTAGAGCGCTGAAGTTCTACGTGGACCGCACGAAAGGTTTTCGGAAGACGTCACAACTCTTTGTGAACTTTGGACCTGTCAATCAGGGGAAGGCTCTCTCGAAGGCTTCCATCTCCAGATGGCTCTCCGGCTGTATCATGTACTGTCACCGGTTGGCAAACCGACCGCTGCCTGGCCGTCCGAGAGCCCATTCCACCAGAGCGATCGCAGCTACCACGGCGTTCCTATCTGGTGTGCCCCTGCTGGACATATGCAGGGCTGCTACGTGGAGGTCGACGCACACCTTCACGAAATTCTACTGCGTCGACCGGGATTCCAGGGAGGAGTCCAGGGTCGGCCAAGCAGTGCTGCGCAACCTGTTCGCCTGAGGTGAGCCTGGTGAGGAGGTAAGATGCTTAATGTTGAGTTGATGTGATGCTTAATGTTGAGCCTTTGCCACCTCCCGTGGTTGTGCATGTGTGTACTGCTATGTATTCTTTATTCATGAGCATGTGAATCCATGCCAGACCCCATGCTGGAGAAGGAACAAGTTACTTACCTGTAACTGTTGTTCTCCAGCATGGGTCTGGCATGGATTCACATGCGAACCCTCCCGCCTACCCCTCTGCGGCTCTTCACTTGGTCATACTGCCACTTCACGTGCTTCCAAATCTGAAGATGGCTGCCAGAGGCGGTGCTTAGGTAGAGGGCAGTCATTGGCTGTGGTCAGTATGACGCAGAGACCAGTGATTGGTTATTACTACGAAAGACAGATCAGAAACGAAACTGATACTGGTTTTTTCTTTACCGAGGATTCCCAGCCTGACGACGGGGAATATTCATGAGCATGTGAATCCATGCCAGACCCATGCTGGAGAACAACAGTTACAGGTAAGTAACTTGTTCCGTACTTTGCACGCAGATGTTCTGGTACTATACTAAATAGCCTCCCATTTGCTGTCCTCCACTCTTTTCCCTATGTTGCTATTACACTTTGTAGGTTGCTGTTCCACTTTATTAAATAACCTCAGCTGTGACAATCTTTTTAATGATGCCAGTCATTTGTAAATGGCCAATCTGAAGCCCATATAGGAGCTGTGCTAGTTTACTAGGTTTTCGAAGGCTGTGAGCACACGTGACCCACTTTGATTCCAGGGTCGCAAACCTAGTGCCTGAGCTATAAATATAGGAGTCTATTTATTCAAGAGCTTTTGGACATTTATAAACTGATTTTAATATTGCTCCCGACAGACCAATCTGAACAATGTGACAAATCCCACAATGTCGGCACTGCTTCCGAAGGGGGGAGCCCATTCCAATGAGGCCAGAGTCATGAGGTTGCTACCTAAGAGTCTCCCTGGGGGTGGTACTCAGCAGATGGATCTCATGGGGGGGGGGAACCTCCTTTGGGACAAGTGACGACCACATCTGGAGAATTTGGTATTTTCACCGATACCATGACCATAGATCCTCTTTCCACAGTTACCCAACTTTTCCTTCACCCCATTCCTCTTTAAACCTACCCTCATACCCTAAGTATTTTTCTAAGGCTGTCCAAATAGAGTACTGAGACCAGGAGGATTCTTAGTGAGTTACTACATCAACACTCACTTAGTACTGAGACGAGCGAATGTGGACTAATACAAAGTAACCATTGGAACCACCTTCAACAGTCTAGTGGTTCACAAATGGTGATTGGTGGAAACATGATAAAAACTAAAGAAGTACTTGACAAGTTCTTGTGGAATCATGAGTCAGGACAGGCCGGATGTGCAGACGTGTGCTGACCGGACGCAGAGAGGAAGGAGAATGTCTGGGGCTGGTCCAGGATGACTGGACCAAGACTCCAGACGTCCCAGCGATCAGGGGATCACAAGTGCAGCAGCATACTCTCCCTGGAAGGAAAAAGGCTGCAGAGCCACCTCACGTAAAAGGAAGCTCTGGGAAGTTACCGGAGTACCCCGAGCTAGACCAGCTGCCTCGAGGAAGGCAGTACTCGCGCCAGCCATACCACAAGTTACACGGGAGGCTGAAGAGGCTTTGAAGGCTCAAGGTGGTGGTTGCAAAGCTGGGAAAGGGAGGGTCTGGGACCCAAACACAGTGGGAGGATTATAAGGACGTACATTAACTTTTACTAAGGCTGGTCAGGAGAGTAAACCAAGTTTACAGAAGGGGAAACTAAAGCCGGAATTACAGGTCTGGGATTTGCACACAATTAAAGAGAATTGGAAGGTAGTGGAAAGTCCACACAGTACTTGGCAGGTAGGTGAACAAAGTCTATAGGACTGTGAAGGACTTGAAGAGAGAGGAAGAAGAAACTTGCACTAGGTAGGCCATTATCCAAATCCCCTTCCACTGCCCTGTCTAAAATGGGGTAATCCGACAAGAAAAGCTTGACGGATATTTCGTCTTAATGGGCTAAAGTGCAATAAACCCACTAAGCGCACTAGATCGAGTAGAAAATCTCGACACTTGTCCTCTCATAAGAGATCTGGGAAGCATGGTCATCGATTGTCTTTCTCTGAATCCTTACCTTATAGGAAACTGGTGTTTCCCTAGTAAATCTGCTCCAAAAGCAGAATGGGAGGATTTACACCTCAAAATGTTGGAAGTGTTCACGAAGGCGGCTCCATCCACCCCTTTGAGTGAACTGAAAAAAAGGCTTTCTACCCCATTGCAGCTCGTGAAGCCGACAGGGTGATGTCAATATCAACTACTCGCACACCTTTAGAGCCCAGGTAGTAAGTCCTTGAAGCTTCCTTGAGAGGTACCTAGGGATTCAACTCCACGAAACAAGATAAAGCCACTGCCTTCCCCCTCTGCTCCATCAAAGGATTTGGCTCCAAGCTCTTCCACATTTAAGCAATCTACGTTGAAGCCATCAATGTCTTCAACGTCTTTGACTGATGCATCGAAGATTTCTAAGACCTTATTTAAAAAGGACTTTTTCGAAGGGATTGTGTCCTCCGACGTATTCCTCATCTTGGATATCTCCTTCCAGCTCTGCTTGCCTCGGAAAATGTTTTCACTAGAGGACGCTGCGCGTCGACGTCCTCTGAGTCGATGTCCTTCGCCAACGTCATCCTGCCTATAAAGGCCGCGCGCAGCGTCCGTTGCTCAGTTCCGTTTTTCCGCGCTTACTCAGTGCCTCGGAATACCGTTGCTCAGTTCTTAGTCAGATTAATCCTATTTACCTCGAGTTATTCGATCCGTACTCGATGGCTTCCTCGTCGGAACCGAAAACTCCTCGATCCGGCTTCAAGAAATGTCGAGATTGTGGGAAAAAGATGCCGTTGACCGATCCTCACAGAATTTGTCTGTGGTGTTTGGGAGCTGAACACCATTGTTCGGAATGCGAGGACTGTATGTCCATGACAGCTAAGGCCCTGAAGGAGCGTAGGGGGAAGCTGGGGAAAGGTAAGACTTTTAAAGCTTCTTCTTCATCGACGAAGTCGAGACATTCGTCTCCTCGTCACCATTCGCGCTCCAGGTCTCGGAGTGGGTCTCATCACTCCTCGAGATCGAAGCACTCGAAGAGGAGACGTCCAAGATCCCCTTCTCCGTCCTTCTCTTCCTCTGTTTCGCCAAAAAGAATCCCTTGCCCCACGAAACATAGTTCCCAGGCTGAATGGTAGGAATTCCGAAAAAATATGATCGTCTTCGAGAAAGCGGCCTCGACCCCCTCGAAGACTGCCGAGAGCGATGCTCTGGTCGAAAGACCCGAAGGTCAAAAACGCCGCGAATTGCAGTACCCGGCGAAAGAAACCTCTCGAGCGCGTCTCGAACCCTCGAGCAGGACTACGACCTCCAAACCTTCCTCGACGGTTCCGTCGACAAAGGCTCCGTCGAGGTCGATGTCTTCGACGCCGTTGTCGAAGGGACCTTCGACACACAGGTCTGTCGACTCGACGCCAGCTTCGACACCGGCGTCGACGCCAAGAAAAGTCACGGTTACCACACATCCAGTGACTATCCCCAGGCCCTCGACGTCGATGGCTTCGATATTGTCGAGTAGAATTCCAATTCTGTCGAGGTCTTCGAGGCCTCCGCCTCTGTTTTCGACGCCACGCTCTAAGCCTTCGACATCGGCGTCGACGACATCGACGTTTTCGAGGCCAATAATGACAAGTTATCTGCCTTGGAAATGGGATTTACTCCCTTTATGAGTTCAGAACAATTGAGAACTATATCCTCAATTTTAGAAGAGGGTGATTTTTCTGAACAGGAAGACACATTTGAGTTACAGGGACCTGTAACCCCAGTTAGAGAGGAATTTTCCTCTGAAGAGCGCAGATTAAAGGATCTTCATGGGGGCGTGGCTACGAGAGCCATGTAGGAGGACGCGTTCTGGAGGAGCTCCCGAGATCCTACAACGATCCGGGCAAATATGTGCGGTACGACTGACCACCGACGATACACATGCTGGTGTGTGAAGGTGTTGGCCACGCACTGTGAACCTCTGGAGAGCACAGGATTAACGGCGACGGAGATCGGTGACTACGAGTTAAAAGACGCCGCGAACAAAGGGCGACTCAAAATGGCCGACCAGGTCCCGGGACAGGAATAGAAGCGAGCTGCACGGTGGCCCAGCTGTGAAGGTGCACTGTACACACACTTGCTACTTGAGCAGCCGGTTGATTCCCTGAGCCATGTCGAGCAGGCCAGTGCGACCGAAGGTAAAACAGCCTACCTTAGACGACTTCACTAGGATGTCCCCGAGCCAGGACACTACCAAAAGTAAGGATGCGCTGGCTGTGAGTAGCGCGACGTCTTCGTGCACCAACCAAGAAATCCTGGCGGCGATTGCGGATCTGAGTGCGGCCTGGGAATCAAAGCTGGAACTGGCCGTCACTGAACTAAAAACTGCGCTGGACCGCAAGGTTGGAGAGGTCCAAGAGGACGTTAATCTGCTACGACAGGATGTCAGGGCCCTGGCGGAGCGCACGGAGTCCCTCGAAAAAGAAGTTGGCCCGAATACAGCAGATTGCGCCACCCATAAGGCTGATTTGCACGCCCTGACACAAAGGGTGGGTAACCTGGAGAGTAGAGCGGAGGAGGCAGAGGGACGAGCCCGTCGCAACATCCGCATCGTGGGCCTACCGGAGGGGATGGAGGGCCGTGACCCTACGGATTTCATCGAATCCATGTTCTTATAAGAGATACCTGGAGGGGCCCTATCTCAAGGATTTGCAGTAGAAAGAGCACACAGAGCCCTAACGAGGAGGCCGCCTCCGGGGAACCCGCCTAGGCCTATGATCGCCAAAATCCTCAACTACCGCGACCGGGAGAGCATACTGGAATAGTTCCGTAAAGGAGGGACGATCGCGAGAGGAGCGGCAAACATCACGACTTATCCAGATTATACTTTGACTGTACAGCGTGGTCGCATGAATTTTGGGTCTGTAAACCGGAGGCTGAGAGAAGCGGGCCACAAATGCATGTTACTTTATCCTGCAAAATTGAAGGTCATTCATGCACATAAAACTTTGTTTTTTGAGACCCCGGAGGATGCTATGCGATGGCTCGATGCGCAAGGATGCCCCCAGGAATCAGAAGTTCGGCCCAGAAAGGGATCGGAAGAGATACAGGAAGCGTAAAATGGCGTCGCAAGATGGCGTGGTTCGTGGGACTTGATTATAGTCGGTATGACACCTTCGGTAAAGAAGGTCAGATGATTGCACTATTTGTCAAGACACTGTGATTAATGTTTATTTGACCGGGAGCCTTACAGGGCGATACTCTTTACCCCACAATAGTTTTAGTTGGGTAGCCATTAGGGTGACCTCACCCTACTGGGCTCCGTGCACCGACCGGTGCTTGCGGAGCTAGATGTGGGGATGCCTGAGCTCTGAGGCTGGAGCTGGGCAGCAGTTGGGGTGTGTGATGTTGGGGAAGGTACGGGTGGGGGGAGGGGAGGGAAGTTGGGGTTTTGTTGTGTGTATAGTTAAAGGGAGTTTGAGCTTATATGAGGAGTTACTGGACCGAGACGCTATCTGTGTCGCGTGGGCGGTTGGGGGTCGCTACATGGGAGGCAGGGAGAAACGCACTTGCCATGGGAGACCTTAAGATTGTCACCTGGAATGTCAGGGGGCTTAATAGTTATTTAAAAAGGAACAAAGTCATGTTGTACCTCAAAAGACAGAGGATTGACACTGCACTACTGCAAGAAACACACCTGACCCGGCAGAAGCTGGAACTGGTTGGGAAAAAGTGGAGTGGCACGGTGGTGGGCTCCCCGTACTCTGCCTATGCCAGGGGAGTGCTAATCTGGGTAGCACCGCACGTTCCGCTCAGAGTCACGTGGGAGGTGGAGGACACGGAGGGCAGGCTGGTCATGCTCCGAGCCCTGGTAGAGGACAGAGAGGTTTGCATTATTAACACAAACGCTCCCAACCAGAATGCTGCTGCATACTTCAGGACCCTATGCACCCGTCTGGGCACATGTGTGGGGGGAGTGATCATTTGGGGAGGGGACTTTAACTGTGTTCTCGACCCAAGGGCGGATAGGTCCGACGATAGGATTGATCGGCCCACCCCGGCGGCCAGAGTATTACAGACATTGCTGGGCGACTTTGGGCTGGCGGATGTTTGGAGACTGAAAAACCCTGATACCTCGCAGTATTCTCACTACTCTGCCCCACAGCACCTACACACGAGATTGGATTACTTCTTTGCCACGTCAGAGGTGGTGATGGCGACCACTCAAATTGAATATAGAGCGAGGGTCCTGTCGGACCACTCGCCCTTGGTGTTAACCTGGCAGTATGGCCGCCCTCGTGCGCGGATACCTACATGGCGCCTCCGTGCGGAGGCGCTTAGGGACTCGGTCTTCAGGGAGGACATCAGGGAAGCGATCCAGCGGTACTTTGAGGTTAACACGGGCAGTGTAGATTCGGCTGGTACACTTTGGGAGGCATTCAAGGTTGTGTTGCGAGGGGACGCCATTTCCAAGTCAAGGGGCCTGCAGGGTGGGGTTCTGATAGAGCTAGAGAAGGCGGAGAGACAACTGGAGTGCGAATGCAGCAAGGCAGGAGGGGACGCAGATTTAGTACTTGAGCTGCAGCAGCGGTGTTCGGAGCTTTGGGAGAGGCTCTGTAACCTTAACTATAGGAAATATGTTGAGAGGCAGCATGCGGGTGGAGACAAAATTGGCCGCCTACTGGCATGGCTATATAAGAGAGAAACCCCTAGGCCCCCGATCAGGATGATAGTTAGAGAGGACGGGGAGGAGGTAGACACCCAAGAAGGAGTCAATGCAGCCTTCCTTGATTATTATAGAGCACTGTATGAGGACAAAGGGGGAGAAAATCTGGCAGAGATCAGAAACACATTGGAAGACATAGAGCTGCCCAGGATTAGTGATGAAGAAAGGGATGAGCTGGACACACCTATTACACTGGAGGAACTGGAGGAGGTAGTGAAAAGATTGCCCACCTGTAAAACCCCGGGCACAGACGGACTCCCGAGTGAGTTTTATAAAGTGTATAGGGCAGAGATACTCCCCCCCCCCCCCCCCCGATGCTAGAGATGTTCAACGAATCTTTCGAGAAGGGTCGGTTACCGGAAACGCTCAGAGAAGCGCTGATAGTGCCGCTCCTCAAGCTTAATAAACCGAGACAAAGCTGTGGATCGTATAGGCCGCTGTCGATGTTGAACCAGGACAGCAAGATCCTGACGGCGGTCCTGGCCAATAGGCTACGAAGGGTCATCAGTAAACTGATACACCCGGATCAGACAGGCTATGTCCCCAATAGAAACCTAACTCATAATCACAGGCGACTCCACCGGGTGATTGAAGAGGGGAACAGAAGTGATGAAGAGATGGTGGTAGTGTCCCTAGATGCAGTTAAGGCATTTGATTCTGTGAGGTGGCCGTGGTTGCTGGCGGCCTTGGAGGGGTACGGGTTTGGGCCTGGCTACGTGGGGTGGGCGAAACTGCTGTACAGCGAGCCACTGGCCAGGGTGCGCACAGGATCAGTGATATCCAAAAGGTGGCGACTTAGCAGAGGCACCAGACAGGGATGCCCCTGGTCTCCGATGTTGTACATATTGGCCCTAGAGCCCCTAGCGGTGTACCTCAGACAACAGTATGACTTGGTTGGCATCGAGGTGGGAGGAGAAGAACCATTTGATATCCCTATATGCTGATGACCTGTTATTGTACCTGAAGTATCCGGAGGAAAACCTCCAGTACATTTTAGAGGTTATGGGAAAGTATGCGGAGCTGTCCGGCATAGCGGTTAATCCCGGTAAATCGAGCATGTTCCCGCTGGGGAGCTTCGCTGGAGTCCCTCTGGAACGATTGCCGGTGTTGCCCGTGCCCTGGGCAACGGAGTCTTTCCGCTACCTCGGAATTGATGTATATCATACTGTGAAGGAAGAACACTTGCACAATACCGAGGCGGCTGTGAAGTAAATCCGCGAGAGTATGCAGTTTTGGGAGAAGCTGCCGCTGGCAATGGTGGGCCGGGGGGCGATGCTTAAAATGGTGGTCCTGCCCAGGCTTTTGCACTTTTTCAGTAACATACCATACCTGATACCCAGGAAGTTCTTTGTCAAACTTGATAGTGTATGCAGGGACTTCCTGTGGCACGGCATCCGCAACAGGGTGGCCCTGTGGAAACTGCAAAATTTCCACGATAGGGGAGGCATCAAGCTGCCGAACTTTGAGGCCTATTATGTGGCCAGCCAATTGCAATACGTGACTAAATGGCTCTCTGATGAGGAAACTCCTGAGTCTAGGCTGGTTGGGCGGGACTGCGCCCCGTTTTACCTAAAAGAGTTCGTCTGGGTCCCTAGATCGGACTTGCATGGACGCCCAAGTATGTTGCTGCTTGGGTGGAGAATTTGGCGCAGAGCGTGCCAGTTGATTGAGAGCCCGTGCCCGTGTTCCCCACAGGTGCCACTGGTCGCCTTAACTATGGGGGACAGCCAGCTTAGGAAAATTATCAGGACATACTGGGAATCGGTTGGGCTGGCCACATTGGGAGACATATGGCAGGATGGGGCCATTAGGGAATTCGTAGACCTGGGAGAAGAAACAGGGCTGCACGGGGGCCAATATGTTACGTACCTAAGGTTGGTACAGATCATCCGTAAGACTTGGCCGGAGACGGTGCTGGCGGAAGATCCGGACGCACTGATCGGAACGATATATGATATATCAGAGGGCGGGCATGAGATCTCTAGATTATATGAGGTGGTGATGACCCAGGTGGGGAAGGATTTGATGGATTTGAGGCTGGACTGGGAAGCGGAAGTGGGGGCACAGATGACTGATGGGATGTGGGAACGGGCCATGGGATACCATAAGAAAGTGTCCAGGAATGCTAGATTGCAGCAAATACAGCTATACATCACGCACAGAGCATATATGACCCCGAAGAAAATAGCCAAGTTTGCGAACGCAGGTAGACAAGCATGCCCGAAATGCGATGAAGAAGACGCAGACATGACACATATGTTCTGGTCCTGCCCAGTGATTGAAGGCTTTTGGGGGGGGAAGTGGCACGGAAATTAGCAGATAAGGGGGTCCTGCTACGCATTGACACGGCCTGGGCCTGCCTCCTGGGAGGGTTCCCCAGACCACGGAACACCAAACATCTCGGGAAACTGAGAGACCTGAAACAGTGGTATGGCAGGAAGCGTGTGGCAATTGTGGGGAAGATGTGGGCAACCTAGCGGCTTGGAGGATGTTAATCACGGGACTGTTTGGCACGGAAATGGACCCTGCTGCTTCTGAGGGAGGAGGGAGGCGACGCCCGGCCACACCAAGTGTACACAGAACTGTAAGGTTGATAAGCGCTTGGGGGGGGGAGGGGGGAGGGGGGGGCAGGGGGGTTTGAAGTGCAGTAACATGGGATTAATTGATGTTTACGGTTGTACTGTATAATGCTGCAAGTTTGGTTTGTATTGTTTTATTTTGAAAATAAAAATATTTAAAAAAAAAAAAAAGGATCTTCATGATTCTTTACATGAGGCAAGTGGGTTAGACACTTCCCCTGAGGTGGAGTTTGCTAAGCCAGACCCGGGGGAGCATGCTGAAACCCCCTACAGAGCCTTAATGGCCAGGATTACAGAGTTCATGGGGTGGTCTGCACCTTCACAATCTTTCCAACAAGATGACCTCACGGATATTCTTGACAAAGGCCCACAGGAGGATCCTGTGGTGCCTTTTCATAAAGCTCTTCAGAGAAAGATCATGACAAACTGGGAAACCGCAGATGTAGTACCAGCAGTAAATAGAAAACTGTCTACTAAGTACAGGGTATCTTCTACAGACCCAGAGTTTTTGTCTAAACACCCATCCCCAGAAAGTCTGGTGGTACAGGCAGCATCCTCTACCGATGTCAAGACGGCTTATCCTACCGTCCCACAGGACATATAAAAAATATGATGCTATGGCAAAGAAAGTCTTTTCAGCCTGTAGCATGGCGTTAAAATCTGTTAATGCTACTTGCACCCTTGCTAGGTTCAGCCATACACTTTGGGAGTGTGCTTCTATAGCGGCTGACTGCATCCCGGAGGGAGAAGAAAGGGATGCGTTCCTGAATATTATACAGGACGGTAAAGACGCTATGTGCGAATCCCTCCAGACGGGCATTGATTCGACTGACAGTATCAGCCGAGCAATGGCGGCAAGTACATCAACCAGGAGATTCGCTTGGTTGAGAAAGTCGGGTTTTGCCCCAGATGTGCAAGCCAGGCTCTTGAACATGCCATTCTATGGCTCTTCTTTGTTCGGGAAAAAGGCGGATGACAGTTTAGAGAAACTGCAAACTTCAAAAGCAGCAGCAAAATCCCTAGGAGCTGCAATCCGTCAGACTCCTTTTCGTCCCACAGGAACCTCTGCGAGGGGCAAGTCCTTTCGCTTCTACTCCGCATTCGGAAGAGGTAGAAGACGACCGGCTCAAAGGGGTCAAAGAAGAACTACCCGAGGTGGACGGGGTAGATATTCAAAAGCCGCAGCAACAGCAGGTGCCTCTTTACCATCGGCATCTGCATCAGCCGCCCCAAAACCACTCTGAGGACTTCCCTCACAGGACACCTGTAGGAGGCAGGTTGACTCAACATCTGGCGGTATGGCAGGCTATCACGTCAGATGCTTGGGCATTGGAAACAGTTGGCCAATGTTACTGCCTGCCTTTCCTACGTATACCTCAGAGTCATCCACCGGGGATCAGCTCTCGGAAAGCTCCAGATCCGCTCCTCTTGCAGGAAATTTGGGACCTGCTAGAGAAAGGTGCCATAGAACCGGTACCTGTAGCGGAGAGGAACAAGGGCTGGTACTCCCCTTACTTTCTCATTCCAAAGAAAGACGGAGGACTGAGACCCATCTTGGACTTGCGAGAATTGAACAAATTCCTCAGAAAAGACAAATTCAAGATGGTCACTCTTTCTCAGATCCTCCAGGCCCTTCAGTTCCAGGACTGGTTGGTATCTCTGGACCTACAGGACGCTTATTTCCATGTGCCTATCCATCTCAAACACAGGAAATACCTGAGGTTCGCAATTGGCAACTCTCACTATCAATTTCGAGTGCTGCCATTTGGGCTGACCTCCGCCCCGAGGGTCTTCACCAAGTTAATGTCGGTAGTGGCTACAAGTCTAAGGAGGGAAGGGATTCACGTCTACCCCTACCTGGACGATTGGTTGATCAGGGCTGTTATTCCGGAACAAGCTCAGATCCAGCTAAATCACGTGTGCCACTTCCTTCACAGACTGGGCTTCTTTCTCAATTTAAAGAAGTCACAAATGATACCATCGCAGAGACTCCAGTTCATAGGAGCGATCCTGGATACTTCCCTGGGAAAAGCCTCGCCACCAGAGGTGAGGGCTCAAGATATTCTACAGATGGTTACCAAGTTCCAGCATGCCCACGTCTCCCAGCCTTCGACTTTTTGAGGTTGCTAGGCCTCATGGCATCCTGCATTTTGCTAGTGCCAGAGGCTCGCCTGAGAATGAGATCCCTCCAGTGGGCACTGAGGACTCAGTGGTCACAATTCTCAGGGACAATGACGGATCTTCTTCAGGTTCCCGGCAGGGTGGCTCGAGACCTTCAGTGGTGGGCCTGTCAGGAGAACATTCTGAAAGGAGAACAGTTTTGGCAACCCTGGCCGGAGATAACCGTAGTCACGGATGCCTCACTCACGGGGTGGGGAGCCCACGCCAATGACTTGACCATCAGCAGTCGTTGGTCTCCATCGGAGTCCAGACTACACATCAACCTGTTAGAGCTGAGAGTCATCAGACTTGCGCTGAAGGCGTTCCTGCCAGCTGTACAAGCGAAGAACGTCCTGATAATGACGGACAACACAGTGGCCATGCATTACCTCAACAAAAGTGGAGGCGTAGGATCACTACCCCTGTGCATAGAGGCGATGCAGCTCTGGTTTTGGGCAATCCAAGAAGGAATCTCTCTATCGGCAGTTCACCTAGCCGGAGAGAAGAACTTGACAGCGGACGCTCTGAGCAGGCAGAACAGTCTCCCAAGAGTGGGAGCAAGCTCAGGAAGTCCTTGGGGAACCCCTCAGGTAGATCTGTTCGCCAGCAGCCTAAACAGGAAATGCGACCTGTTCTGCTCAAGGGAATTTCCCCCGAGAGCAGCTCTGGGAGACGCGTTCATAGTGGACTGGGAGTTTCCGCTTCTGTACGCGTTCCCACCGGTCCCTGTCATTCCTCAAATGATCAGGAGGTTGAGAAGATTCCGGCGAACCATGATCCTAATTGCCCCGGATTGGGCCAGGAGAACGTGGTACCCGGACCTTCTAGACTTGTCCATCTGCCCTCCAATTCGACATCCACTCAGAGAGAACCTACTCTCACAGAAGGGAGGTCAGGTTCTCCATCCAGACATCAAAACCCTCAACCTTCATGCTTGGCTTCTGAAAGGCTGAGGTACAAGGATTGGGACCTCCCTGATGATGATATGGAGGTGTTGCTTTCGGCAAGGAGGCCAGCAACAAAGTCTTTATACCGCTGCCGTTGGAACAGATTTTGCAGCTGGTGTAGAGAACAGAATATCAACCCTTTTTCATGTGGTACACCAATGGTTTTGTCCTTCCTACTATATTTGGCAAATTCAGGCCTTCAAGTTGGCACCATTAAGGGCTCGAAGCGCTATCCATCTTTAAGCGTACTGCGGAAGAACCATCCTATTTCAAATTACCCTTGGTAATACAGTTTCTAAAGGGGTTAACCAATGTTTATCCCCCAAGACCATCCAAGTTCCCCTATGGGATTTAAGCTTAGTACTAACTTTCCTGATGGGTACACCTTTCGAACCTCTCCATTCTTGTTCGTTAAGATTCCTTACCCTTAAAACTATTTTATTAATAGCACTTACATCTGCTAGAAGGGTGAGCGAATTACAAGCTCTTTCTTGTAAACCCCCTCATACTATATTTCACAAAGACAAAGTTGTCCTGCAAGTGAAGCCTAATTTCCTCCCAAAGGTGGTTTCTGAATTCCATATCAATCAGAAGATTACCTTACCATCTTTCTATCCTCCTCCTCACCCGGGGAAAGAGGAAGAGAGGTTACACAGGCTAGACCCTAGGAGGGCTTTAAGTTTTTACATTAGTATACTAGCCAGGATAAGACAGGCAGACCAGCTGTTTGTAGGTTACACAGGTCACAAGCTGGGGTTACCAATAACTAAGCAGACCATTTCCAGATGGATCATTCTAGCCATTCTGGAATGTTATAAACTGGCATGGAAAGAGCCCCATCAAAACCTTAGGGATCATTCGACCAGAGGTATTGCAGCTTCATCGGCCCTCAAAAGAGGCGTGCCGGTTAAAGACATATGTGCGGCCGCTACATGGTCGTCTGTCCATACCTTTACACGTTTTTACAATCTGGATTCCTCCTCCAGTCAAGAGACTAGGTTTGGAAGGGCTGTACTGCATTCTATTCATCAATAGAAGACAGCGTGAAGTCAGTACTCCCTCCTCCGATAATAGAATACTGCTATGGGAGCCTATCTAAGATGAGGAATACGTCGGAGGACACAATCCCTTCGAAGAACAAGTTACTTCTTACCTTGTAACGTTCTTTCGACGGGATGTTCCTCCGACGTATTCCTCATCGGCCCTCCCATCCATCCCCGCAGTTCTACTTCCCTTGTTGTTGCAGCTTACGCTCCTTCAGGGTGATTAGTTAGTCCAGAAAGTATTATTGTGGGCTACAAAACGGAACTGAGCAACGGACGCTGCGCGCGGCCTTTATAGGCAGGATGACGTCGATACGGCAGGTGTCGAAGGACATCGACTCGGAGGACGTCGACGCGCAGCGCCCTCTAGAGAAAAAATTTTCCGAGGCCAGCAGAGCTGGAAGGAGATATCTAAGATGAGGAATACGTCGGAGGAACATCCCGTCGAAAGAACGTTACAAGGTAAGAAGTAACTTGTTCTTCAGTTCTAGAAGATTTATGAAGAGGAGGATGAAAAAACCCCTCGTGTTTTTCTTGGACTATGGGACTCGAGGTGCTCCAGAAGAGTTAATCTCTGAGCAGTCAAAGTTAAGACCTGGTGGACATATTGAAGGATGCCAGTGGCTTAGATACATCGCCAGAAGTGGAGTTTGCCACACCAGATGTGACTGGGCGTGCTGATGCCTCCTATAGATCTGTCATGGGCAAAGTGACATATTTAGGCTGAAGTAGACCTTTAGCGGAATATAATGATGACAATCTCATGGACATTCTTAGTAAAGGTCCTCCAAAAGATCTGGTGTTTCCTTTTCATACTGCAATGAAGAACCGAGTCTTGAAAAATTGGACAAAGCCAGACACTACACAGTCAGTAAATAAGGACTTGACAAAAAAATAGACATTCTGCTATAAACCCAGTTTTTCTATCTAGGCATCCAACTCCAGGATGTTGTTGTTCAGGCAGCCACGTCAACCTCAAAGGCGGCTATCTATCCCACAATCCCTCCAGATGGGGATGACGAGATGTTGATGCCCTGGGACAAATAGCTTTATCGACTGGTAGCGTGGCACTTAAGGCCTTTAATAGTACTTGTGCCCCAGTCAAGTATTCATACACTCTATGGGAGGTTGTGGCAATGGCCATGGAACACATTCCTCACAGAGAAAGAAAGGGAAGGTTTCCTCCATATTGTGCAGGATGGCAAGGATGCTATGTGCAAGTCTCTGCAATCAGGTCTAGACTCTTTAGATTAAGTTAGTCGGGCTATGGCAGCAAGCACTGTAACCAGAAGGTGTGCGTTGCTGTGCAGGTCCAGTTTTGCCCTGGAGTGTTCAGGCTAAGACTGTTACATATACCTTTTGATGGCTCACAACTTGTCGGCTCGAAGTCAGACAAGAGCTTGCAGAAGCTGCAGCCTTCCAAGGCCGTTGCAAAATCACTGGGAACAGCGATTAGTCAACCACAGCATACCCGTTCGGCCTCTCAAAATTGGAGGAGTTGTTACTTTTGATTGTATTCATCCATTGGAAGAACGAGGGGGAAATACTGAGGCTAGAGGAGACTGCCTCATTGTTCGTGAGGATGGGGGCTGAGGGAGGGAGGGAGGGGGTAAGGAGGGTAAAGCTACCCATACATCCTCTGCCTCCTTGCTGTCCGCAGTAGTCACAACACCAAAACCTCTTTGGCCTTAGTCTACAAGATTGTGGTGGGAGGAAGACAGACACAGGAAGAATGGCAAATAATTACTTGAGATGAGCATTAGCAGGCTCGCTAAAGTCAGCCCGGAGGCATAGCTCTGTGGGATATGCTGGTCATAGGTTGGGGCAGGCTGTTACTAAGCAGACCCTGTCTCGATGGATCATTTTGTTTATTGAGGAATGTTACACTTTGGCTGGCAAAGAGGTCCTTGAGGGTCTGAGAGGGCATTCCACAAGAGGAGTGGCTATTTAGGCTCTTCAAAGAGAGGTGCCGGTCAGGATATGTTCAGTGCTGGAACCCGGTTTTCGCCGCACAAAACATTACAGCATTCATTCTGTATTGGGTCAGGAGGCTACATTTGCTAAAGCCTTTCTCCACAACATAAATCTAAAGTAAATTCTCTTATTTTCCCACCTCCTCCTGCATACTGATGTGGGAGCCTATCAAAGATGAGGAATCTGTGTGGGGACACGATCCATTCGAAGAACAAATTACTTATCCATGGTAATGTACTATTACGTCCTGTCCCCTTTCCTCCATACTGCATGGGCGTCCCTTCCAAGGGATGGGAGACAGAATCTTTTTCACCAGAAAAAACCTTCTACCCCTTAAAATTTAGAGGCGCAGCCAAGGGATCATGAACTGCCCTGTTTCTGCCCTCCGGCGCCACACCCCAGTCCCTTTTTTCCACGTCGTCGGGAACGGGCTGTTGGGGAGAATTCTCATTTATGGCTAATTTCCCTCACCTAGTGAGTCCCTCAGCGGCTTTGCTGGATTTCTGGGGTTTATTTTTTCCACCTGGTAAGAGTGTGAGCCTTTTTTCCCACCCTTACATGTGTTTTGCCATGTGTATTTCTACTGTTTGTGTGGTCTTGGGCTCTGGAGCACACCACTCCATGAGTTTCACTTTGTGTTACACACAGCACCTTCAGTGCAGTGACACAGGGTTGTCTTTTAGACTTCCCACTGACTCCATTTTTCTGGGGCTGGTTACTGTCTCCAGAAACATGTAAAGTTGCCGTTAACTTTATATAGTCACTTTAAAACTACAGACCCAGTACACCCCATCTTACATGGAGTATTGGAAAGGGTTAATTCCTACACCTTTTTGTCTGTGCATCTCTGAGCTTTGTTTTGCTCTTTTAACATTAGTCTTGCTGGTGGCGATGGTATCTACCCTACCTTTTCTACCGCGATTATACTATATAAACGTGGTACTGTTCCAGGCTATTGTATTAGCCTCGACCATAAACCCTCTTGCCCAAATACTTTTTATTTCGGCTCCGTTCGGGTTTAGTCGCCATTTCATTTTGTTAAAGTCCTTCTAGTGTTTTACTTTGCGCAGCAAACCAGGTTTGCCTTCTTTGTTCACTGTCTTTTGGTGGGCTTCTACGAAGAAGCCCTCCTTTGGCGCCTGGGTTTCTAGGTGGGCTGAATGTGAGGGAGGGGTGTAATCACCCCCTGCAAAGGGTCTCCTTGGAGACCCAGGTTGCACTTTGTATTGATTGGCTGAGGTGGTTGTCCGGGCTGGACAACCCCCCTGCTGAGTGATTGACAGCCAGGCTGTGTGAATGGGGGATTTTCGCATAAAAGGTTGGCTCTTGGGCTGGAAGTCAGTCGCCACTGGAACTGCAAGGAACCGAAGAGAAGCAGAGAAGACGGCTGCTGCACCCCCAAGTCCCGATGAAGCCCTGCTGCAGTCCTGAGCTATCTACCCTCAACAACCAGAGAAGATCCAATCCGGAGTATTCTTCCTTTGAGCCATGTGGGGTCAACCAGCTCATCTTCCACAGCCAAAGGATCCTTTTTGTGGTCGAAATCGCTGCCCACTACTGTAGTGGTCCGGATAGCCATCTGAAGAGCCTCTCCTGTTTTAAAGGAGCGCACCTTTTATTCACTGTCGCTGCTGCTGGGCTCATCCCTGTGTAGTGCAGATCACTCCAGACGACGTCCTTCTTGTCTCCAAGACTGAAGCTCCAGGAACTGTGAGTCTGCAGGAAACTACCAGGAACAACTGCAGTGGCACCAGCGTTCTTTAACGAATAAGGTACTGTGTCCGACTTTGAGGAATTGGGGTGAACCCTTCTTCCTCACCAAAGGCTTGTCTTTTTCTTCCTTCCCTCTTATAACTTTTGCCTCCTCTTCTGACAATATCTAGGTACTCCTGGCAATCTTGAATCGTGAACTGTCCTAACCGTGTGATCCTTGGCAATGGGAACTCTGTTCCACTTGACACTGGCGCAGGCCTATTGACTTTTATTTTTGTGTTAAGTGCCCTCTGATTCTCTCTGTCTTGACAAAAGTATTGCCTATGATTTTTATCCCCAACTCTCTTGTGTTAATTCATGTGCTAAGTGTGTGACTACGGTTACATTTCGTCCCGCGGGTACGCTTATCTTTAGTAAGACCGAACTGTCATTCTGTCAAAAAGTGATTGCATATGTACTCCCGGTAACGTCTTTGTTTCATAACACCGGTGTGTCAAATCCTAAGGTACTTACCTTGAATTGTTCTACACCAGGGGAATTGGTTGTGTGTAGTATATTTGAAGTGTGGTTTTATTTTACTAGAAGTGAAGTGTTTTGTGAACAGATGGTTTAAAAATAAATGTGCTTATATTTTTTAACCAGAAACCTTGAGTCAGTGTTTGCTTGAGTCACAGTAATTGTAGTCCTTTGTGTAATCTCTACTACTGCTCATTTGCTCTTGAGATAAGTCTGGCTGCTCAGTCATTGCTACCACTCTTTCTGTGTAGTACAGGCTTGCACCAAAGGTGAACTTGTAATACCACTTGTAGTCTTAACTCTGTGCACTGGTCCCTAAGGGCACTTCTTAGGATTCCGCCTAACACGGGCCGAATTCACCAGCGCTCCTGGGTTTGTCTTTGGCCAGCTAATTCCAAGCGTGGATGCTTCTTCTTTGTCTTTTTATCATTCAGGTGCTCGGTCCTCGGGCATCGCGTTCCTCCCCGGCTTATGTCGACTTCTACAGGGATCAGCAGGTGTCCTTGCTGCAACAGGCTCTTCCCAACTTCAGACCCCCCCCCCCACACGCTCTGCCTATGTTGCCTTGTCCCAGACCACGGTTGGCAAGTTTGTACAGCGTGTGACTTGCTGTCCTCGAAAGCGCTGAAGAACAGACTAGCCAGGTGGAGGGAGCTCTTCCAGAAGTCTCCTCCAGAGGACCTCAAGAACTTCGTGAAGCATTGAGCCAAGCCCAAGGTAGGGTCGATATTCTTCATTGCACCACGCAAAGGAGACTCCTTCCCAGGGACTCTCCCACACGGGAGGGACCGGTCGGGTCCTTAGACCAGCACATACACCGAGGTTGCTGCAGCTACCGGCCTTCGGGCCAAGGGATCATGGATCCTCCCAGTGGTAGTGTTGAGGGGCCGGAAAGTTTTTGTACCAGATTGTCATCCGAGGGGCTCTGCCCTTGTACAGGCAATATGGCTGAGGGACTACGCCCTTGTACCGGCAATACGTCTGATGGGGTGCCTAAATGCAGCTCTACTGACCCCCGTGTCGAGGGTGTCTCGGCTACTGGGCTAAGGCCTGAGGAGCAGGGTAGGCCTCGTGATCCACAAACAAGAGTCTTGGATTAGGCTGGGCTCAGCGGGCCGAGCAACACGTCACAGGCATGTGGCAGGCAGCTTGACAAGATGGCTGCCGCGCCAGACCGAGGCACACATCCAACGCCATTCCAGGAATTCGGTGAAGAATGAGTGTCAAGGTGGGACTGGCCTCAACCAGGTACGTGGCATATCCCTCTTTTGCACAGGGCAGTTTCTCACTTTGGCCATATGGGCAGGGTATGCAGCGGCTTCAAAAGCTCCCAGCTATCCCATCAGCATCCCCTGCCATGTCTTTGACCAGTAAAGAGGGGTTCTTCGAAAGGTTCCTGGGCCTCGGATGGGGGTTATCCTCAAGGACGCCATCAGGGAAGTCCTCCCCGCAATGCTAGCTGCACCACAAGCACCGATGCCCCAGCGCAGCCACTGCTTCTGGCTCCCCAGCAGATGCCTCATGCGCCGCCGTACTAGCCTCTGCCACCTCCTCAGACTCCGGCCGCAGTCCCTGTACCCCAGCCTCCGGCGCCAACTAGTACTACTCCTCCTCCACAGGATCTTCCTCCTCCACAGGATCTTCCTGATCCACAGGATACGGATGAGGAGGATGATCCGGATGCGCCATCCTCAGCCAAGGCCTTCGACGAAAGTCTTGCAGGGCTGGCAGAGTATCTGGGCCTACCTCAACCTGAGGTCGAGCAGCCGGCAGAGAGGGTTTTTGCTGAAGTCCTCACGCGACGCCCCTCTGCCAAAACAGGCATTCCACTGCAAACCGATGTAGTTTCCCTGGCCAAGAAGGGTTGGCTCAAGTCTCACTCGGCCCAGCCAGTCAATCGATGCCTGGACGCCAAGTACAGGCAGATGGAGGGGGATACACTGTTGCTCTCGGCCCATCCTCAGCCACACTCCTCAGTGATTGCTGCGGTATCACTATACTCCAAGCCTCAGTCGTCCTCAGCCTCCTCCTGCGGTGCTGCTAGGCAAGGAGGAGAAGATTTTGGAGGCATGCGGGAAGAAGCTCTATTCCAACACGTCCTTGCATCTTCATCAGGCCGATGCCGTGCTTGCTCCGCCAACCAGAGGTTATGATGGAAAATTGTGGATTTCCTCCCAGAACTCCCCATTCAGAGCCAATCGTGCTTTAAGGCGGGGCTGGCCGAGGCCAAGCTGGTGGCGCATGACCTCATGGAATCCACCGTGGTCCATATTGACACCTCTGGCCGTGCCATCTGTATCGCCACGGACTTGAGAAGGACAACCTGGCTCCGGGCAACAAAATTCAACCCGGACGTCCAGGAATGCATATTAGATCTACCGTTCGAGGGGGGTGGGGACCTCTTCCACTCTATGGACGAAGAACTGGACAAAAAGAAAAACGGCTCACAAACGCCCAAGTCTTTATCCATCCTGACAAAGACTACGCCCAAATCGTACGCACAATCTCAGCAGCGCTACAACAAGGTTTGTACGTATGGAGGGTTCCGCTGCTTCCAGCAACGGAGGTCCAGCAACTGGACAGCTCACCATCTCAGAACCGGCGCAAGCAACAAAAACATGTCTCCAGTGGGGGGCAGACTTGCTCTCTACGCACATTTCTGGTGCAGAATTTCGCGGACCCCAGGATCCTCGCTGTAGATTCCATGGGGTACTGCCTCCCTAACCCAGTATCTCCTCCCTCTCCGCCCCTCCACTCCCACAGGTTGGTACAGCAACTCTTTTGGCTGATATCTGATTGCTCATAGAGAGCCAGGCATTGGAGGAAGTCCCAGCCTCCCAGCGAGGCTTGGGCTTTTACTCCAGGATTTTCGCCATTCACAAGAAGAACCAGGCGGGCCTGAGAGTTGTGCTGGACCTTTCCACCCTCAAGCTCTCCTTACCCCTGCAAAAATTCAAGATTGTTACACCGGCTTTTATAGCAGAGACATTGTGCAAGGGAGACTGGACGTGCTCCCTGGATCTGAAGGATGCGTACGATATGCGTCCCGATTTGACAGCCCCATCGTTCATTCCTACGGTTCAGGATCATGGGCTAACATTTCCAATACAAGGTCCTGCCTTTTGGCATCAACTCGGCCCACTGGGTCTTTACCAGGCTCATGAATACGGTGGTGGCCCTCCTCAGAGTGCAGGGCCTCCACATCTAACTATACCTCGACGACTGGCTCGTCAAGGCAACATCTCCAGAAGCAGTTCACCACTCTTCCCAGGCCCTTATGAACATACTGCACCATCTGGGCTTCTTGCTCAATCTCAAGAAGTCTCAGCTGCAGCCCACGCAGACTGACATTCTTGGGCCTCATCTAAGACACGTGCTCCGAGAAGGTACTTCCGTCGCATGACAAGATCTCGGCCATCAAGAGGAGCACCACCCCCTTCCTCAACAGAGGTGACCTTGGCATGTGTTATCAACACCTCTTTGGTCTATTGGCGGCGGTCCTATTAGCCGTCCCGCACAAGATATTGAGGAGGATTCAGCACACTTTGCGGTGCTCTCAATCCGAGATAAACTTTCCTATATCTTTCCACCCAGACCTAACATGGTGGTCCAGGGCCTGCAACTTACAGAGGGGTAAGCCCTTCCGGCCGCCCACCCCACAGGCCACCATCAACACGGATCCCTCGCTCAAAGGCTGGGGAGCTACCCTGGATTCTATCTCTGGGCAGACTTCAAGGGAATCGACCCCCTGGCGTGCACCTTGGACGTGGTCTCCTTTTCGGCGCATCTCGCTCATTCAGGCGTGCAACTGGACACCGGGGGCTTACAGGAACTCTTGAGGAGGGCATTTCTCTCCTCATCCAACCCTATTGTCAAACTTCTGACTGGTCTTGCTAATCTCTACCCGTCCGTCAAGTCCCCGCACCGGGTGTGGGACCTTAACATAGTCTTGGGTGCACTGGCGCACAAACCGTTCGAGCCAATGGCGTCCGTGGACAACAGGCTGGTCACCATTAAGACGGCCTTACTAGTCTCCCTTACCTCGGCTGGTAGAGTCAGCGAAATCCAAGGGCTGGTCGCCTTTGAGCCATATACCACAAGGTAGTCCTGTGGACACACCTGGCACATCTGCCAAAGGTTCCGTTGGTGTTCCACTTGAACGAGGAAATAGGCCTTCCTACTTTTTTCCCCGATCCCAAGGATGAAGCACAGAGAGTGCTGCACTGCCTGGATGTCGGGCGTGCCCTGAAATTCTACTTGGACAGGATTAAGGGCTTCCGCAAATCGGATGCCCTGTTTGTCACTTTCGGAGGCTTAAGACCAGGTTATCGGGCCTCTAAGGTTTCCATATCCCTCCGGATGGTCTCTGCCATCAAAGAAGCGTATGATGGCCAGCACAAGCCGCTCCTGGCCAACATGCATGTCCACACAGTCAGGGCCAAGGCAACGGCCATCGCTTTCCAGCACCATGTCCCTTGGCAAGTCATAAGCAGGGCGGCTAGTTGGGCCTCTGCCTCGGCTTTCTGCAATAATTACTGTTTGGATGCCAGCTCTCGATCGGATGCGGCTTTCGGACAGGCTCTTCTCAGGAACCTATTTGTTTAAGAAGGGTCTCCTCTCCACCCTGGGGCTACAATCAGTTGTAATCGCCCATGCAGCATGGAGGAAAGGGGATGGGACGTAAGAATAATTCTAAGTTACTCACCGTAGTGACTAACATACTCTTAGTGCTTCGTCCCCTTTCCTCCATACGTCCCACCAACCTCCCCCGTAATAATACTGGTGTCATTAGACAATGTTGAATCTGTTGTCGATGTGTCATTAGGGACTGAGGTGTGGCACCGGAGGGCGGAGTCAGGGCAGCGCATGCTTCCGGGGCCGCACCCCCACGCACCTCTAAATTTAAAGGGGAAGGTTTTTTTCTGAGTAAAAAAAAGGTTCCGTCTCCTGGAAGGGACGCCCATACAGTATGGATGAAAGGGGACTATGGACTAAGAGTATGTTAGTCACTACGGTGAGTAAATGATAATTTATTAATGATCTGTGTGACAAAGCTGGGAAATTAGTCACTTCTTCCCAGGGGGAGCCCACCCCCTTTGAGACTAGGGAGATGAGCCCACTAAGCAAAACTCTCCTTTGGGGACGGGGGTGGAGGAGTCAGGGGTTTGGTAAAACTGGGTCTCACTGAGTGTGCCCTAATGGCCCCTGCCCACTCCCCAGGATACAAGGGCTCCATTCCCGTGTGGCTCTCCCTTTAATGGAAACTATCTGCATACATGGAAATTCAAGAAGATATTTCCTTTAATCATGGGACTCAAAACAATTAATGTCCGGTACAGAGATTTGGATCAAGGTCATTCTGCGTACCAGGACAAAATTACAGCTGATCCTGGGCAACGCACCCTCTCTTGGTCATGGAATACAGATAAGAAGGCAGTCTGCATTGAATGGAGAAAAGATCTGTGAAGGCAAACCTTTGATGAATGCACATTAGGAGGCGGCGTGCTTAGGCTTTGCAGGGCAACCAGTTGTCATAAAGAGCGGCAGTGGCAAAGGAGAAAGATGCTGCCGAGCAGACGACGATCTGCAATACCGCAGTGAGGCCAGGACCAAAAAATAACGTTCCCGGCTGGAAGCGCTTCCACATGGAGGTCGTGGTGGGCGAGGAAGCCCAAACGACGCAGAGCCCAGCTGCGACAGAGGGACAACTCCTCTGCTCGCAACAGTGAAGGAGCCAGCAAAGAAGGAAGTGCTGAAAAAACCTCCATAGGACGCCAGAGAGCGGAAGAAGGCGAGAAGGCGAATGGGTGGAAACTGCCTCTCCGGAGTGCAAGCATGTGGTCAGAGAAAGTGCATGGAGTGATCATGGTTGTGGGGGGAGGAGGGAACCAGAAGGGGGCAACGGAAGTGGAAAGGATTGCTTGAACTCCAGGTCACAGGCTCACAGGCCATAAGGAACATATACATTTTCTTATTGAGAACAAAGGTGAAAGGGCAGAAGGCCTGACTATGATAACAAATCAAACAGATTATAGTCATTATACCAAAACAGAGGGAAAGTACCTGCAATGGTGGGTTATTGACAACCCCTGGAAGATAGACTGAGCTGAAGCCCCAGTTCTAATAACTAATTAACCCCCTTTTAGATACACTTCTCTTGGTTTGGGGTATCAACCACCCTGTGAGATAAATCGGAGTATGAGATTGGGGGAAACCAGTCAAACCTGAAGAACCGAGATGCAACTAGAACAAGTCGAGGAGAAAATCAGTTACAAGCTAAGAGTGAACCATATGAAGAGATACCAAACCAGATGGTGAAAAGGGATTTGGAAGTATCCCTTCATCGAATCAAAACTTTAATAATTGCTGGAACTTATGACTATGAGGATGTTTGGAAAAAACTAGTTTGTTTTGTGAACTCTTTCTGGATGAAGACAATTAAGAAAGGCAAGAAGAAATGTCGCATATCAAGGAGAATTCAAGATTACACAAACTCTCGAAGCAGTTTATACTGTTTACTTTAAGTTGCGTTTTCTTTAGTGCCAGGGTCAGGTTGAAGATGGGTTTGGACTGAGGACTTTGTTTTGATATTTGCATCATAGTATAGTTTTGCTGCCAGGGAATATCCTTAGCGATAGAAAGCATTGCTTTAATTTGATATTAATAACTATTGTTTAACACAATATCTTCTGGCCCGAGGCCTCCTTCTGGTCTTCCACATCTGCTACACTCAGATGACATCGGCAAGGCTGGTGCCTGTCCAAGCCTGTCCACAGCCATACAGGCCGTCAGCCAGATTCCCTGTCAAGTTTGGCCCAGACATGGCTGACTCTAGGTGGCCCAATTCATACAACTAGGGTAACCTTCCTCTCCCACACTGTCGCACCATATGCGTGATTATTAGCTCAGTCTACCGATTTCCATGCATGCACTACAATATATTGTAACCTGCCGCTTCTCTTCTACAAGGCAAAATTGCACATTTCGAGACTGATTAGTCCCGAGACTTTTCAAGCTAGCCAGAAGATTGTATAACTCCGTGTCCACTCTCCTCTCGTTTGGTCATCTGTTCACCTGTCATGTGATTGCGGACATTCGCCCGTTGCCTCCGATTCTAGCAATTGTTCCCAGCTGTATTGTGATTGTGCTTTCAGTACCCATTGTCATCTGAATTTACTAATTGTTCTCAGCACCCATAGCCATTTGAATCTGCTCAGTCTTCCACGTGTCATTTGAATTTACACACTGTTGCTCTCCTGATAGCCAAATCGACTTATTGTGCTTAGCTGCATGTAACGGTGCTCATTCGCTTGCACCACTGGAACTTGCTCTTTGCACTATCCTGCCACATGTATGCCATTTACTTCCCTTGCCACCTGAACATGTTCCTACTGTCCGGTGCTTTTTGAATTTGCTCACTAGGCCCATTCTATCTACAGGCTTATCCATGCCTAGCTTACCGCCTGTTTATTATGCCTAACAAACACAGTATGTACAGCTTGTTTGTGGCCATTATACTTCTCACAACTAGCCTCTCAGTGGACTGTTACTGGCTGCTCCCTTCAGCGGTGGTGATATAAGTCATACCCACTCTGACTAAAATGGCAGTCATTAACCTCAGTATTGTCCAACCTAACCACTCTACTGTAATAGGCTCATGTCTATATGCAACCCAACCATGCACAACAAATGACAGAAACCTCAAACTCTGTGCCAGACTCACTAAACTGTACAAACCACTTACGAGATCACTACCCCAGACAAATAAGAAAACAAACTGCCCCACTGGTGAGAAGTTCAATAAGTCCACCGTGGCCACTTCCTTGCCGCTTCCTCACGACAACACCAACAAGCAAACTGTTTACAAACCTAAGCGAGCTGACCCCAACTTACCTATGCCCACCCATGCCACAGGCAAAATTGAGCCACCTCTCCTCAAAGGAGCACTTATAAATGTCAGATTTCTGGTGGCCCACGCAACAGACATTGCTGACCTAATACTAGATGGTAATTTGCACTTCCTCGCTATAATGGAATCCTGGCTACGTGACGCAGCAGGCTGCTCTTATAATAATAATAATAATAATAATAATTAGGCTTTTATATAGCGCTACAAACCCTCAGGTATCCGAGCGCTGCTTATTATTACCCACGGTGTGTGGTGCTCATTTATCGACCTCGGAAGGATGAAAGGCTGAGTTTGGCCCCGCCGGGATTCGAACCTGCGTTAACAGGCTCTGCACGGGTGTCAAAGCAAGCGCTCTACTCGCTGTGCCACTTGACCGGCTACTTACCTATGCTAGCAATTCCTGACTGCTATATGATAGCTAGACAAGACAGAGATGAAACTTGAGGCGGAGGCATCCCCATTATATCCAGATCCAGCCTCTCCTTGAGACTAGCCTCCCCACAAATCACTCAATCTTGTGAGGTTCTCACTGCCGAAGTCCCAGTCACTCACTATCCTTCTAATATACAGACCGCCTGGCCCACTTGGGGAAATTTGAGGAGGATTTTTACAGCCTACTATATAACAATCTTAAAACAACCACCCAAGCGCTACTACTAGGTGATTTCAATTTAGGATTTAACTATCCTGCAGACAGGTACGCCCTCAAACTAGCTAATATCCTTGCAGAATTAGGCCCGTCAGAAAAAAATCAATGAACCTACCCACAATAAAGGGAGAACCCTAGACTGTGTTGGGGACTACAACTGCACGGCCACTATCACCTCTATTACACCGCAACTTTGGACAGACCATTCCCTTGTGTCTTTCACACCATCAACCATTAGATCACCTCCATCGACTTTACCTATTGCGCCCTCTCCCCCGCCCAACAAGGAATAAAAAGAATATCACAATGGACAACGTGATCCCTGCTATTCTACCCACCTTAAACTCACTAGCCGACAACCTAGACCCCGGTACACTGGTCGAAGAATATAACAAAATTATGCTTACCAGACAAAATGGCTCCACTCAAAATTAGACTGAGTAAACATAATTCGAAGTGATTGTGTCCTCCGACGTATTCCTTATCTTTGATAGATCATCTCCCAGCTTACTGGCCTCGGAAATTGTTTTCAGTAGAGGGCGCTGCGCGTTGATGTCCCTCGAGCCGATGTCCCTCGACAGCCTCCGTATTGGCGCCGACGTCATCACGCGTATAAAGACTTGCGCAGCGTCCATTGCTCATTTCCGTTTTTCTGCGCTTCGTGGGGTCTCGGAATATCGTTGCTCAGTTCTTCAGTTAAATATACTTCATTATTCCTCGTGAATACCGACTCGTACTCGATGGCTTCCTCACCCGAACCGACAACTCCACGGTCCGGCTTAAAAAAAATTTCGAGACTGTGGAAAGAAAATGCTGCTGACGGATCCTCACAGGATCTGTTTGTGGTGCCTGGGAATCGAGCACCATTGTTCGGAGTGCGAGGACTGCATGTCCATGACGGCGAAAGCCTTGAAGGAGCGTAAGGGGAAGCTCGAGAGGTGTAAGGCAGTTAAAACTTCTTCGAAAGTTTCCTCGGCGGAGTCGCGACATTCGTCTCCTCGCCATCACAAAAGACATTCTTGTTCTAGGTCTCGAAGCAGTTCCCATCACTCTTCAAGATCTAAGCATTCAAAAAAGAGACGTCGAATATCCCCTTCCTCGTCTTCAGTTTCCCCAAAAAGGGTCTCCTGCCCCACAAAACCTAGCTCTCAGGCTGAGTGGAAGGAATTCAGGAAAAAGATGCTGAGCGTCTTCGAGAAAGTGGCCTCGACTCCCTCGAAGACTGCTGAGGGTGATACCCTGGGTGAAAGACCCGAAAAAACAAAACGCCATGAGTCGCAGCACCCGGCGAAAGAAGCCACTCGAGAGCCTCACAAACCCTCGGGCAAAGGCAAAGTCGCGTCTTCAACGCTGTCGAAGATCCCTTCGATGCATAGATCGGCGTCTTCGATGCCGTTATTGAAGGGTTCTTCGCACAGGTCAGTCGAGTCGACGCCGTCTTCGACGCTGAGAAAGGACAAACCCACGGCCACCTCACAGCCAGTGACCATACCCAGAGCCTCGATCACGAGAATGTCGACAACCTCGAGTAGAATTCCGATACTCTCGACTTCATCAAGGCATCTACCACCTTTATCGACGGCTTCGAAGCCTTTAACGTCCGCGTCGATGTTTTCTCAGCCAGTCATGACGAATTTGGCCCCTTCTGCTCTGGAAATGGGATTTATACCATTTTCAAGACCTGATCACTCCAGAGTCTTATCTATTTATGAAGAAGGGAGGATTCGGATCAGGAATGACCTTTTTGAGTTGCAGGAATCTGCAACTCCTGTACCAGAGGAATTTACCTCTGAGGAAGGTAGGTTTAAAGACCTCCAAGAATCCTTACAGGAAGCAAGTCGGTTGGACACTTCCCCAGAAGTGGAATTTGCCAGACCAGACCCAGGGGAACATGCTGAAACCCCTTATAGAACCTTGATGGCAAGGATAATAGAGTTTATGGGGTGGTCCACACCCTCACCTGCTTTTCAGCAAGACAACCTCAGACATCTTGGTCAAAGGTCCACAGGAGGATCCTGTGGTGCCATTTCATGCGGCATTACAAAGGAGAATATTGGCAAACTGGGAAACACCTGAGGTAATCCCGGCAGTTAACAAGAAATTATCAGCTAAATATAGGGTGTCTTCTGCTGACCCTGAATATTTATCCAAACACCCAACTCCGGAGGGTCTGGTTGTTCAGGCAGCTACTTCATCAGGTAGTGAATTGGCTTACCCTACTGCTCCACAGGACAGGGATGATAAGAGATATGACTCTGTGGCCAAAAAAGTCTGTTCTGCATGTAGCATGGCGTTGAAATCCATCAACGCTACTTGTACGCTCGCAAGGTTCAGCCACACACTTTGGGACTGTGCTTCATCAGCGGCTGACTGCCTCCCGGAGGGAGAAGAAAGGGAAGCGTTCCTAAACATCATCAAGGATGGTAAAGACGCTATGTGCGAATCCCTTCAAACTGGCATTGATTCTGCTGACCGCATCAGCAGGGCGATGGCGGCAAGCACAACAACCAGGAGACTTGTTTGGTTGCGGAAGTCTGTTTTTGCTGCAGATGTGCAAAGCAGACTCTTGAATATGCCCTTTGACGGCTCTTCCTTGTTTGGTAAGAAGGCAGATGACAGCTTAGAAAAGCTTCAAACATCAAAGGCAGCAGCAAAATCCCTGGGAGCTGCAATCCGTCAGACACCATTTCGCCCCTCAGGAACCTCTTGGAGAGAGAAGTCCTTTCGCTTCTATTCCGCATTCAGAAGAGGCAGAGGGCAGCCGGTTCAAAGGGGTCAGAAAAAATTCACGCGAGGTGGATGGGGTAAAAATACAAAAGCCGCAGCAGGTGCCTCTTTACCCTCGGCATCTGCATCAGCCGCCTCCAAACCGCTCTGAGGACTCTCCTCACAGGACACCAGTAGGGGGCAGTTTAACTCAAAATCTGACAGAATGGCAGGCTATTACGTCAGGTGCTTGGGCATTGGAGACAGTTGCCCAAGGTTACTGCCTGCCTTTTCTACGCATCCCTCAGAGTCATCCACCCGGGAACAGTTCTCTGAAAGTTCCAGATCCGCTCCTCTTGCAGGAAATTGTAGACCTGCTATAGAAAGGTGCCATAGAACCGGTACCTGTAGCGGAGAGGAACAACGGCTGGTACTCCCCGTACTTTCTCATACCGAAGAAAGACGGAGGACTGAGACCTATCTTGGACTTACGAGAATTGAACAAGTTCCTCAGGAAGGACAAGTTCAAGATGGTAGCTCTCTCTCAGATCCTTCAGGCCCTGAAGCTCCAGGACTGGCTGGTATCTCTGGTCCTCCAGGATGCTTATTTCCATGTGCCAATCCATCTCAAACACAGGAAATACCGGAGGTTCGCAATTGGCGGCTCTCATTATCAATTTCGAGTTCTGCCATTTGGGCTGAACTCCGCCTGAGGGTCTTCACCATGCTAATGTCGGTAGTGGCTGCAAGTCTAAGGAGGGAAGGGATTCACGTCTACCCCTACCTGGACGATTGGCTGATCAGAGCTGTATCCCCGGAACAAGATCAGATTCAGCTAGATTGTCTGCCACTTCCTTCACAAACTGGGCTTCTCCCTCAATTTAAAGAAGTCACAGATGATATCATCAGAGACTCCAGTTCATTGGAGCGGTCCTGGACACTTCCCTGGGAAAAGCCTTGCCACCAGAGGTGAGGGCTCAAGATATTCTGCAGATGGTCACCAAGTTTCAAAATGCCCAACGTCTCCCAGCCTTCGACTTTTTGAGGTTGCTAGGCTTCATGGCATCCTGCATCTTCCTTGTGCCAGAGGCTCACCTGAGAATGAGATCTCTTCAGTGGGCACTGAGAACTCAGTGGTCGCAATTCTCTGGGAGAATGACAGACCTCCTTCAGGTTCCGGACAAGGTGGCTCGAGACATTCAGTGGTCGGCCTGCCAGAAAAACATCTTGAAGGGAGAACTGTTTTGGCAACCATGGCCGGAGATAACAGTAGTCACAGATGCCTCACTCACGGGGTGGGGAGCCTATACCAACAACTTGACCATCAGTGGTCGTTGGTCTCCATCGGAGTCCAGACTACATATCAAGCTGAGAGCAATCTAGAATAGCGCTGAAGGCTTTTCTGCCATCTGTACAGGGGAACAATTTCCTGATAATGACGGACAACACGGTGGCCATGCACTACCTCAACAAAAGAGGAGGCGTAGGATTACTGCTACTGTGCAGAGAGGCAATGCAGCTCTGGTTTTGTGCAATTCAAGAAGGTATCTCTCTATCAGCAGTTCACCTAGCCGGAGAGAAGAACTTGATGGCGGACGCTCTGAGTAGGCAGGGCACAGTCTCCCACGAGTGGGGACTAGCTCAGGAAGTCCTTCAGGAGATCTTCGCCCTTTGGGGAACCCCTCAAGTGGATCTGTTCGCCACCAGTACCAACAGGAAGTGCGATCTATTTTGTTCAAGGGAATTTCCCCCGAGAGGAGCTCTAGGGGACGCATTCGTAGTGAACTGGGAGTTTCCACTCCTGTACGCCTTTCCACCAGTCCCTGTCATTCCTCAAATGATCAGGAGGTTCAGAAGATTCCGGAGGACCATGATCCTAATTGCCCTAGACTGGGCCAGGAGAACGTGGTACCCGGACCTTCTGGACATGTCCATCTGCCCTCCAATTCGTCTTCCACTCAAGGAGAATCTTCTTTCACAGAAGGGAGGTCAGGTTCTCCATCCAGACATCAGAACCCTCAACCTTCACGCCTGGCTTCTGAAAGGTTGACATACAAGGATTGGACCTCCCTGATGACGTCCTGGAAGGATTGCTTTCGGCCAGAAGGCTAGCAACAAAGTCTTTATACCGCTGCCGTTGGAACACATTTTGCAGCTGGTGTAGAGAAGAGGATATCGACCCCTTTTCATATGGTACACCAACAGTGTTATCCTTTCTACTCTACTTGGTAAATTCAGGCCTTCAAGTTGGCACTATCAAGGGCTATCTCGCAGCGCTATCGATCTTCAAGCGCACTGCAGAGGAGCCATCGTATTTCAAATTACCCTTAGTAATACAATTTCTAAACGGATTAACTAATGTCTATCCTCCAAGGCCATTCCAAGTTCTCTTATGGGACTTACATTTAGTCTTAGTTCCTGATGGGTACTCCTTTCGAACCTCTCCACTCTTGTTCTTCATGATTTCTCACCCTTAAAACTGTCTTGTTAGTGGCTTTAACATCTGCTAGAAGGGTGAGCAAATTACAAGCTCTATCTTGTAAACCCCCTCATACAATTTTTCATAAAGACAAAGTTGTCCTACAGGTGAAGCCTAATTTCCTCCAAAAGCTGTTTCTGAATTCCACATCACTCAGAAAATTACCTTACCTTCGTTCTATCCGCCTCCCCATCCGGGGAAAGAGGAAGAAAGGCTACATAGGCTGGACCCAAGGCGGGCTTTAAGCTTTTACATCAGCAGACTTTCTAGGATTAGACAAGGAGACCAACTGTTCGTAGGTTACTCAGGGCACAAGTTAGGACTACCGGTAACAAAACAAACCATTTCCAGATGGATTATTTTGGCCATTCTGGAATGTTACAAACTAGCAGGGAAAGAGCCTCCTCCAAAATCTTAGGGCTCATTCAACCAGGGGTATCGCAGCCTCCTCGGCCCTCCAAAGAGGGGTTCCGGTTCGAGACATATGTGCGGCTGCCACATGGTCGTCTGCACATACCTTCACAAGATTTTACAACCTGGATTCCTCCTCTAGTCAAGTGACTAGGTTTGGCAAAGCCGTATTACATTCTGTTCATTCCTAAAAGGAAACATGGCGTTTTACTCCCACCTCCAATTACACACCACTGCTATGGGAGTCTATCAAAGATAAGGAATATGTCGGAGGACACAATCCCTTCGAAGAACAAGTTACTTCTTACCTGGTAACGTTCTTTTGATGGGATGTTCCTCCGACGTATTCCTTATCGCCCCTCCCATCCATCCCACAGTAATTTTCCCTTGTGGTTGCAGCTTACGCTCCCTCAAGGTCAATAACCAATTAATGTAAAACAACTGTTGACCTCAAAACGGAACTGAGCAACGGACGCTGCGCGAGTCTATTTATACGCGTGATGGCGTCGATACGGAGGCTGTTGAGGGACATCGGCTCGAGGGACGTCTATGCGCAGCGCTCTCTACTGAAAAAAAATTCCGAGGCCAGCAAGCTGGGAGATGATCTATCAAAGATAAGGAATATGTCGGAGGAACATCCCATCGAAAGAACGTTACCAGGTAAGAAGTAACTTGTTCATCTCATCTAAACAAGTGGTTTACCCCCCAGTTAAAGGACTGACGTCATCTAAAACGGAAATGTGAAACCACCTGGAGACTACTCCCACCCACTGACAACAAATCTAAGCTAGCCAAAATATCTTCGCAATACAAAAATGAAATTTGCCTGGCAAAACTAAATGAAAAGACTCAAGTTACCATCACAATCAGATAACCTCACCCCTTCCAGTGTAACACTTACTGACCAGACGGCTAGATTCCACTTCTCTAAAGTATCTGTACTAGAGGTAGAGAAAGTCATCCTATCGCTTAAGCCGTCCAATTGCAAAGGCGATCTCTGCCCTGCTCAGATCATAAAGGATGCAGGGAGAGATCTTGCACCGTTCATTTCTAAACTGATCAATGCCTCCTTTGCATCTGGCACTATTCCCCCTAATCTGAAACAGTCCTGGGTACTCCCACTCTTAAAGAAACAATCCTTAGACCCACTTATTCCTACTAACTACTGCCGTATCACGACGGTACCATTTCTACTCAAAATACTTGACAGGGTCGCATATAACCAGATCCAAAAATATCTAGAACTGCATAAGTTCCTAGGTTCAAGACAATCTGGTTTTCGTCCACTACATGGGACGGAAACAGCCCTCATCGACCTAATAACACAGGTTGATGAGCTGAGAGATAAAGGGAAAACTGCCCTCCTCCTACTGCTGGATCTCTCAACTGCATTCGACCTAGTGTATCACAAGGTCCTCTGTAATCATTTGGACACAGCAGCTCACTTCTCTTCAGATGCCGTCAGATGGATAGAATCATTCCTGAGTGACAGAACTATGAGGGTCTTCTCCCCATTGGCTGCTGCGGACCCCGTCCCGATCACATGCAGTGTACCTCAGGGCTCCTGTTTCTCCCCCACATTATACAATATATTCACCAAGCCTTTGTTCGATGATCTGGACCTTCTGGATATCACCTACACTAACTATGCAGATGATACTCAGATTCTCCTCCCACTTTCGGGGGATTATGGCAAGGATTTAGCATTGGTGAATAGTGTATCTCATCATCCAGGCATGGATGGCCACCCACTGTCTATGCCTGAATGTTAAGACAGAGCTCATCATCCTGGGCACCCACCATAACCTCAAGAAACTAGGCCATGAATATTCAGCATTCACCATCGATGGAAAGACTATCAGGGTAGCCAAGGAGGTGAAAACCCTCGGCTTTCATCTTGACTCTGTCCTTTGACAAACAGGTGAAAACCTTGGCCTCTACCACCTCCTACACCTGTAAGATCATCAGGGCAGTCAGACCTTTCCTCTCTGACAGTTGTATAATCTTGGCCAGAGCACTAATACTCTCCAAGTTAGATTACTGTAATGCTCTCTACAGTGTGCCAACAAGGCCATTATCTAGAGACTACAAACACTTCAAAATAACGCCTTAAGAGCTGCATTAGGCGTGAATTAAAGAGAACCTATCTCTGCAACTAGACGACAATACAAATGGCTCTCCACCCACAATAAAATTCTACTAAAAATGGTCTCCCTTACCCACAAAGCACTAAACAATGCTGCCCCTAGTTATCTTGCAGACAGACTAGACAGAAACACGTCCATCAGACCTACTAGAGCCAGGAACACAAACTTCTTCATTGTACCAAGATACCGACTCACTAAGATTGGCGGCAATAGCTTTCCGGTGAAAGCATCCAAATTATGGAACTCCTTGCCTCACCAGTTCAGAGTAGGTCAACCGTACTTAATTCTTAGAAGTAATTACATGAACATGCTCAATTCAACTGACTGCTAACATGTGCCATTGTACTAGCCCTACCTAGGAATCCCTAGACTAGACTTCCATCATACTGCAACCAGGATTTTGTGGCCCTCCTGTTCATAACCTGTTCTAACATAAATATCTGTATATATGCCTTACTGTGAATATATCTGTAATTATATATGCCTTATTGTAACCATACCTGTAACTATGTAAGCGTTGCAACTCCTTACTGCTGCGCCCTGTTACCTTTTGGGTTTGGTGCGCAGTAGAAATCAATAAAAAAACACAAACGGTGGCTATGCTGTGTCTTAAACTAAAATTGATGGGATACAGAAATGGGTACATGTTTCTGGATGAGATCCCTAGTAACCGGAGCAGACTGCAATGAAGATTGTTCTGTCAAATTAGCTAATGGAAAAAAAGTGATGGACCCCCCGTCCCCTCCACTCAGAGCCGGCTTATTTGGCACTTGTCCAAAAAAAGTCACTAACTTCTAACGTGTTATGCTTTGACCGTTACATTGGTCACAAGTACTGACAGTTGGGCAGGTTTAAAATGTTATCAATTGTGCTGTTAGAATGTAGGTTGCAGGGAATTCACCTGATTGACTTTAGGCTTTATTCATCAGGAATCACTTAAGTTGAAGTCTTGTCCTCTAAGGCACATGTAAGACAGGTGGGACACACTGGCCCTTTCATTTATTCACAGATTATCCCCAACAGACACTTATAGAACTCATTCAAGCATTTTTTTTTCGAACAGTCTGCCCGTTACATGCATACAGCATTCAACATTTTACCTCCATTCAACATCGGCAACAGGAAAAGTACATTGGATACCGCATGCTCTTGTGGGAAAGAAGAGCTGGAAACACGTCGAGACACTAGACGTTACTCCGTCTGTACAGAAAAAGCCCAGTGCCCCCAGCAAAGCGCACTCAGAAAGCCGACACGCAGAGATGGCAGTCTCTCCTAGTTCAAAAGAAGAGCACAACCTCTATCCTATTCCTCTTCCCTCCCTAACCTACCCCACCCACTTTTTTACTGAGCAACGTGAGTGTCTGGAGGCCATGCATATGGTAGCAGTGTACGGTATAAATCAACTTAACATAACACATGTGTATAATATATGGCAGCCCCCTTATAAAAACCACAACTAATATAAGGGGTAAAGTAGGATATTACAAGTCACCAGGGAATTCAGTTACAAATGGAGATACAAGGCAGAAGGCAGAATTCCTTTATAAGGTCACTGAACTCAGAAGTTCCCTTTTTTGTACAGTAGCAGAGGTTTTATTCATTATAATACACAGCCATAAACAGTCATCTTCTTTAATAACTGGCCTCTCAATCTATTGAGGGATCTTCTAGTTGCTGATTGATATACTCAATGTAGAGTCTGTTTGGATTAAAATAAAACAAATAATATGCAGCTCTTAAAGTTTTGCAATAAATAATTAACACAGCTTAATAAAATGTAACTAAAACGTTTTCGTTTTGTTTTAAAATGAGCATTAGGATAAAGATTTTTGCGCTCGTGTGTTAAACTCCAGCAGTGCAAAAAATATTTATGCTACCTAAACTTTTCCAGATGAGTTAATGACTGTAAGTGTCCACGAAAGCGATTTTTGTAAGCCAGGAATTTTATAAAGCTTGTCCTATCTTTCATTAATTGCTGCAGCGACTGCTGGAATTCTTCTCTGTACTCGCTCAAGCAGAATGCATTGCGACTTAACAACTGAAGCGTAATGACATTTTACAGGTCAGTAGTGCAGTCCCAACTATTCTGTAATATTGTTCTGAAACGCATTAAAGGCTGCCTATTGGTGTTTTTCCCTTACTCTTACGTCCCGTCCCCTTTCCTCCTTACTGCATGGGCGTCCCTTCCTAGGGAAGGGAGGCAGAACCTTTTTCACCAGAAATAACCTTTGTCCCCTTTAAATTTAGAGGCACACAGGGTGCGGCCCTGAGAGCATGCGCTGCCCTGACTCTGCCCTTCCGCGTCACACCTCAGTCCCTTTTTCTGCGTCAATGGGATTGGGCCGAATTCGCCAGCACTCCTGGGTTTGGCTTCAACCATGTAATTCCACGTGCGAATACTTCGCTCCTTCACGGCTCATGTCGACTTCTACAGAATTCTGCAGGTGTCCAGCCTGCGATGAGCTCTTTCCAAATTCAGACCACCACGCCCTCTGCCTACGTTGCCTTGGCCCACACCAAAGGTGGCAAGCTTGTACCATGTGCAACGCGCTTTCCTCGAGGTCTGAAGAACAGACTTGCCAGTTGGGGGGGGCTCTTACAGAGAAGGACTTCACACGAGGGGCCACGCCCTAGTACCGACTGCCGTGCCAGACATTACAGACAGTGCCTGATAGCACACCAAGGAAGGGAGTAGGTGGAGGATTGAGTGTCCAGGTGGGACTGGTGTCAACCAGGTATGTGGCCTACAGCCTATCCTTCATTTGCGCAGGGCAGGTTCCCGCTGCGTCCGTATGCACAGGGCACACAATGGCTCCAGCAGCCGCCTGCTACCCCATCAATATCACCTACTACCCCACCGGCCTGTGAGGATAGATTATTTTAAAGGTTCCTCTGGCTTATGAAATCTCCTCGGATGTGGGTCATCCTCAGGGAGGCCATCAGGGACATGCTCCCGCCAATGGCTCCAGCACCGCAGGCCCCGGTACAGGTGCCCTTGGCCCATGTGTAGCCTCCGCCGCCCGCTCCGGCCCCCCAACCGATGGTGCAGGCGGTTTCCTACCAGCCTCTGGCTCCATTCTCCACACCTCAGCCCTTGGCTCCCAGCACCCCTCCACCGGTGCCGGAACAACCAGACCCCCAGGTGGATAGGGATGAGGAGGACCCTGACACAGTCAGCCAAGGCAGGGGCTGGCAGAGTAGTTGGGCCTTCCTCAACCCGAGGTCGAGCAACCATCCGAGGGGGTCCTCGCCAAAGTCCTCAGGCTACGTCCTGCAGGAAGAACGGGGATCCTGATGCAGAAGGATGTTGTCACCTTGGCCAAAAAGGGCTGGCTCAAGCCCCACTCGGTCCAGCCGGTCAATTGATGCCTGGACGCCAAGTACAGGCAGATGGAGGGGGATACACTCTTGCTATCGGCCCAACCTCAGCCGCACTCCTCTGTGATCCCTGCGGCATCACTATACTCCAAGCCTCAGTCGTCCTCGGCCTCCTCCGCGGCACTGCTAGGCAAGGAGGAGAAGACCTTGGAGGCGTACAGGAAGAAGCTGTATTCAAACGTGTCCCTGTATCTTTGTCAAGCCAATGCAAATGCCATGCTGGCAGCCATTAACCAGAGGCTTTGGTGGGAAATTGCACATTTCCTCCCAGAGCTTCTGGCGCAGAGCCAATCAAGATTCACAGCGGGACTGGCTGAGGCCAAGATGGTGGCACAAGACATTATGGTGTCCACCGTGGCCCACATTAACACCTCTGGCCCGGCCATCTGCATCGCCCCGGACATGTGAAGAACGGCCTGGCTCTGTGCTAAGAAATTCAACCCGGATGTCCAGGAACGCATCTTACACCTGCCGTTCGAAGGGGGTGACTTCTTCCACTCCACAACGGACGAGGAGCTGGATAAAAAGAAAAACAGCTCACAAACTGCAAAGTCTTTATCCATCTTTACAAAGACCATGCCCAAAACGTACACCCAGTCACCGTAGCGCTCGGACAAGGGGCGTTCATATGAAGTGTACTGCGGCTTCCAAGAGCAGAGGTCCTGGCAGCCGGAACGCTCGCCGACCCGACACCTGCAACAAAAAGGGGGGGGGGAGTAGGGGCTTTTTCCAGTTCCCCTCTGCGACAGCCTCAGATGAAAAGAAGGCATGGCATGCCCCCCCGGGTCCACGTGTCCCCAGTGGGAGGCAGGCTTGCTCTCCATGCACACTTCTGGTGCCAGAATTTCGCAGACTCAAGGGTCCTCTCCGAAGTGTCCACTGGGTACTGCCTACCCATCCCAGCCTCTCCTCCCTCTCCCCCTCAACTCCCACAGATTGGGACAGCAACTCTTCTGGCAAAGATCCGGTCGCTCATCGAGATCCAGGCAGTGGAGGAAGTCCCACCCTCCCAGCGAGGCTTTGGCTTCTACTCCAGGGCTTTCGCTATTCCGAAAATGAACCAGGCGGGTCTGAGAGTTGTGCTGGACCTTTCCACACCGCTACAAAAATTCAAGATGCTTACGCCAGATTTAATAGCAGAGACATTGTGCGGGGGAGACTGTGCTCCTTGGCTCAGAAGGACACGGATTTACACATCCCGATTTGGCAGCCGCCTCTTTCTTTTCTACGATTC
This sequence comes from Ambystoma mexicanum, assembly GCF_040938575.1. Classification (NCBI taxonomy): domain Eukaryota; kingdom Metazoa; phylum Chordata; class Amphibia; order Caudata; family Ambystomatidae; genus Ambystoma; species Ambystoma mexicanum. The sequence continues at coordinate 1,455,452,902 of NC_090932.1, forward strand.
AGGATCATGGGCTACCATTTCCAATACAGGGTGCTTCCCTTCGGCCTCAACTCGGTCCCTAGGTTTTTTTTACCAGACTAATGAATACAGTGGTGGCCATCCTCAGGGCGACCACATACACCCGTACCTTGATGACTGGCTTGTCAGAGCTTCATCTGCGTAAGAGATGCACCGCACTTCCCATGCTCCTATGAACACACTGTACGATCTGGGCTTTTCACTAACCTCAAGAAGTCACAGCTGCAGATCACGCAGAGTCTGACCTTCTTTGGTCTCATCTGGGACACGTGCTCCGAGAGAGTTTCTCCTTCAGAGGACAAGATCACGGCCATCAGCAGAGAAGTGACATTGTCCTGGTGGTACCAACACCTACTGGGTCTCATGGCAGCGGCCCTACTGGCCGTCCCCCACACAAGACTCAGGATGAGGAGGATACAGCTGCAATTTGCAGCATCATGGAACCAGGAGCGGGTCTCTCACGCGGAGATGACCAACATTCTCCTTCTCTTCACCCAGACCTCACATGGTGGTCCAGGGACTGCAACCTGCGGACGGGCAAACCTTTCTGGCAGCCTACCCCACAGGTCACCATCACTACGGACTCCTCTCTCGAAGGATGGGGGGGCCAACTTGGACAAACCCTGCATCCATGGCAGCTGGATCAGGAAGGAGCAGGAGTACCACATCAATTGGCTGGAACTGATGGCCACCTGGCTAGCGCTCTGAGCCTTCCTTTTGGTTATCGAGGGCAAGGTTGTTTTCATTCAGACAGACGACTCAACCAGCGTGTTCTATGTCAACAAGCAGGGAAGTACCAGGTCCCCGCCACTGTGCAGGCTGGCTGTCAGCATGTAGGAATGGGCCCTTGAGAACAACATCTACCTCACAGCCGTCAACCTTCCGGGGGAATCCAACTTGGAGGCGGACAGGCTCAGCAGACTGGGAGCGGACAATTACGAGTGGCAATTGAACAACCTTGTACTGCAGATCTTAAGCAGATGGGGACACCCCCAGCTGGACGTCTTTGCCACCTGGCAACAGGACGTGCCAACAGTTCGCCTCCTGGCAGGGACACGGCCCTAGCTCCCTGGGCAACTCATTTCAGATTCAGTGGAACGGCACGATTACATTCCCCTTCCTGCCCACACCGTTGTTACACAGGGTCAAGGAGTCTCGCCACCACAGCGTCTTTCTAATAGCTTCATGGTGGTCAGCCTGGCCATGGTTCTCAGAGCTGTTCAGGCTTTTGGAGAGACCTCCCATTCGCCTTGCGTCTGGCCCAGCACATCTTCTGGCGCAGCAGGGGAGCAGGATCATCCACCCTGCACCACAGAAACTAGCCCTCACAGCATGGTTCCTGAGGAGATCACGCTAGCGCACCTCAGCCATTCTCAGGCTAACCAGGAGATCATACAAGGGGCTCGGAGCAATGCTACCAGAACCCAGTATAAGAGCAAGTGGACCTGGTTCAGCCACTGGGCAAACTATGTTCATTGGATGATGTGCTCTCCTCTCGCCGCACCTCGCCCACTCTGGCATACAGGTAGACACTTGCTGCACTTACTTGGCGGCCATTGGGGCCTACAGGAACTCAGAGGCAGATGTTTTCTTCTCTGCCAACCCAATTGTCAAGAAGCCTTTGGCGGGACTCGCCAGACTATCCGCCCATCAAGAGGCCACACCCTGTGTGGGACCTAAACATAGTTTTGGGGGCCCTGGCACACAAGCCATTTGAACCAGTGGCCTCTGCGGACATCAGGCTGGTCACCTTTAAGACAGCCTTGCTAGTCTGCCTCATCACAGCTTGCAGAGTCAGCGAAATTCCGGCGCTTGTCGCCTCAGAGCCCTATACTACGTTCCACAAGGGTAAAGTAGCCCTGCGAACACACCCAGCATTCCTACCCAAGGTGCCTTCCGCATTCCATCTGAACGAGGAAACAGTGCTGCCTATGTTTTTTGCTCAGCCTAAGGACGAGGCACAAGAGTTCTGCACTGCCTCGATGTCAGGCATGCCCTGAAATTCTACTTAGATAGGACCAAGGGCTTCCGCAAGTTGGATGCATTTTTCGTCATCTTTGGCGGGTCAAGACTGGGCTATTAGGCCACTAAGGCCTCCGTAGCCCTTTTGGGTGGTCTCGGCCATCAAAGAAGCTTACGAGTGACAGCATAAGCCACTGCCGGCCAACATGCATGCCCACGCGGTGAGAGCCAAGGTGCCGGCCATTGCATTTTAGCGCCATATCCCCTGGCAAGTCATAAGCAGGACGGCTACATTGGCCAACCCTTCGGCTTTCTGCAAGCACACTGTTTGGACGCCGGCTCTAGAGCAGGGACAGCTTTCAGACAGGCTGTTCTTAGAAAGCTGTTTGCTTAAGGGGGGTCTCTTCTTCATCCTAGGGCTAAACTCCATTCTAATCGCCCATGCTAATGGAGGAAAGGGACGGGATGTAAGAGTAATTATAAGTTACTCACTGTTAGTCCCCTTTCCTCCATACTCCCACCATCCTCCCCCTTACCCCCCATAATAAAAATGGTGTCATTAGGCAATGTTAATGGATGCATCTGAGGACTGAGGTGTGACGCCGGAGTGCGGAGTCAGGGCAGGTCATGCTCCCAGGGCCACACCCCGCTTGCCTCTAAATTTAAAGGGGAAGAACTGTTTTCTGGTGAAAAAGGTTCCGTCTCCCGTCCCTAGGAAGGGACGCCCATGCATTATGAAGGAAAGGGGACTAAGAGTAAGTTGGTCACTACGGTGAGTAACTTATTTATTCTACACTGATTGTATGTATCAAATACTGGACAATCGGGTCAGCTATGTTTTCCAATATGGCGCCCAAGACCTATCTGTAAAAACCAACTCCGGTCAACTTATTTCACCATTTTGAGGAGATTGGGTCCTCCGAAGTATTCCATATCTATGACAGTAATCACCACAGCTGTGCTGCTTTGGAAAATCTTTGGCGTCTGCGTCCTGCGTCGATGACGTCGATACGCCGCCCTCGAGGACCTCCTCCGACAGCCGACGTCACTGGATGTTATAAGTAGGACGCATGACGCCCGTAGCCTCAGTTCCGTTTTTTCCACGAACTGGTTTGCTTCGGGAATCTCGCCGCGCCTCGACTCTTTGGAGTTTCTGTTGCTTTCTCGGTTCTTCGAACCTGTTTGTGAAATATTTCTTCGTGAAGATGTCTACCTCGTCTTTCACACCGCGTCAGGGCTTTAAGTGCAGGGACTGTGGGTCCAAGATGTCGGTCACGGACTTGCACAACGCCTGCCTCTGGTGCCTCGGGGAGGTCCATGACACAGATGACTGTGTCGACTGCCAGTCGCTCACGTCGAAAGCCTTGCGGGAGCGCAAGAAGAAGTTATCGGTAGGTAAGGTGTCCAAGCCCCGGAAGTCAAGGTCTGCAGGGCTTTCGACGGATGACTCGAGGGACGACTCTCCGCATCGTCGTCGGAAGTCCAGTGGGTCTCTGTCCCGGAGTCGGTCTCACCACTCCTCTGCCTCTTCGAGGTACTCCCGGAAGCGCAGTCATCGGTCACCTTCCCCGTCCTCATCTGAGGACTCCGCCGGTCGGCGGTTCGCTTACCCCACCAAGCATGCGACACCGGAGGAATGGGCTTCCTTCGGGAAGAAAAAGTTGGCGATTATCGAATCGCAGGGCACTGGTCCGGCCGCGCCTCCGAGTGGGGTTGGTCGTGATCAGCTGAGAGACACCGCTCGCACGCCTTCGGGCTGGGGTGGTCGTCACGATTCGTGGGAAAGGTCCCCCTCGAACAAGGGGAATCGTTCTTGGCATGCCCGGTCCAGGTCCCGATCCTTGACGCACTCATGACCGTGTGAACCTGTGAAGTCTTCTAGGAAGACTTCGACGCCTGTGGCGCCGAGGTCGTCGACGGACTCTCTCTCGAGGCTCTGCCTCCGAGTAAGTCGTCAACGCCCAGGATGTCGAGGGACACGCTCAGGGCTCGGCCTTCGAGGCCTGTGTCGACACCGTCGATGCTGTCGGCGCCGCGTCTGTCGTCAAGGCCGATTCACTTGACGCCTTTCGGGGCTGTGTCGACGGGGCTACCCCATGGCTCGCGGGAACCACCTAGAAAGGCTCTGGCCAAGGTCAAGCATGGCTTTGGTTCCAGTTCTGTGCCTTCTTACCGCCATCTGGAGTTCATTTCATAGGTGAATGAGGGCTCTGATGACGGCATGGTGCCTGACACAGTGCCTGACGAGATTCTCTCGGGCCATTGCTAGTTTGAGGACCTGAGGCAGTCCCTGCATGATGCTAGTGCGCTGGACACCTCTCTGGAGGTGGAGTTTCGTAGGCCAAGCCTGGCTTTCATGCCGATTCTTCGTACTGGCGCCTTATGTCACAGGTCACCGAGTACTGAGGATGTTCTGCTCCCCCAGGGGAGTTTGTTCAGGATGACTTTACGGATATCCTCGACATTGGTCCACCAACTGACCCGTTTCATGTGGCTCTACAGAGGAGGGTGGCGGCAGCTTGGACTGCTCCGGAGAGTCTCCCGGCAGTGAGCAAGTCTTTGCTGCGAAAATACCAGCCAGTAGTGACCCCCTCCAACCACCCTACTCCGGAGAGTTTGGTGGTGCAGGCAGCTGCGGCCCCGGCAAAGCAGGCGTCGTACCCTACCATCCCTCCTGATAGGGACGACAAGCGTTTTGACGGCTGGGCGAAGAAAGTGTTTTCTGCAGGGGGTATGGCGCTTCAGGCAGCCAACTCCATTTGTGCCTTGTCTCGTTTCACGCACACTCTGTGGAACTGTTTCCTTGGCGGCTGAACATATTCCCGAAAAGTATGAACGGGATGGTTTCCTTGCCATGGTTCAGGATGGCAAGGATGCTAGGTGTGAGGCCATTCAGTCGGGTTTGGACATGGCAGATTGCGTCAGCCGGTCCATGGCGCAGAGCACCGTGATACGCAGGTTTATGTGGATGTGGAAGTCGGGTTTGCTCCTGATGTGCAGGCCTCCTCAACATGCCCTTTGACGGGGAACATCTTTTTGAAAGCAAGGCTGACGAGAGCCTTGAGAGGTTGCAGACCTCAAAAGCTGCAGCAAAGTCGTTGGGCGCTGCAGTTCGCCAACCTCCGCCTTTTCGTCCTAGAGGACAGCAATGGAGGGGAGGTTCCTTTCGTTATTACTCATCCTTTGGTAAAGCGAGAGGAGCTGCCAGTCAAAGGGCCACCGTAGGAGTGCCAGAGGTGGTAAACAAAGTACTCGAGGTGCCAAGGCCGCTCGGGTTGTTGCCTCTTTGCCCTCAGGCAACGCCACAGCCGCTTCAGCTTAGTCATGAGGCCATGTCCCATGGTTCGCCGGTTGGGGGAAGGCTGGTGCAGCATCTTGCAGAGTGGCGCGCCATTACTTCCGATGTGTGGGTTCTGGAGATCATAACCCACGGCTACTGTCTTCCTTTCCGGCAGAGGCCTCAAGACAATCCACCGGGGAATCTCTTTGAAGAGTCCGGATCAGCTCCTTGCACAGGAAATTCAATCGCTGCTAGAGAAAGGCGCCATAGAACTGGTGCCTGTAGCGGAGAGGAACAAGGGATGGTATTCCCCTTATTTTTTGATTTCCAAGAAAGACGGGGGCTTGAAACCCATCATGGACTTGCGCGGTTTAACCCTTTAAGTGCCATGGGTATTTCTCCCCAGTGCCAGAGCCTTTTTTGGTGATTTTGGTATGTGGCCATTCAATGGCTTGTAACTTTTTTGTTACATGAGATATCTCGGCCAAATTTGGCTCCTTTTGTTCCCACATGTAGGCGGTCGTAACGCCACCCAGGAATCCCAGGTTGCTGTAGGGGGGTGAGAGAAAATAAGGAAAAAGTGCGAAAATATTGGGTTTTTTCAAAAAATGCCAATAAAATGATGTACAAAGAAGCCTGTGGTTTTTTCCTTGTAAGAGCTAGGAACAAATGGTTTGCTGTGCTGAGTTCCCCAATGTGTTGGCTTTCAGGAACAGGTTGAGTGGAAATGGAAAAAAATGATTTTGATGGGGTTATCAACCGTTTTGTGAGAGGTAGGCGATTTTTGCCATTTTTGCCAATTGGACATGCATGGACGGAATGGAAGAAAAGGGCAGGAAAGCCAAATTGGAGGACAGAAAGGCATATATTTCTGAAAAGTAGACAAAATTCCAAGTTTAGGAAGGGGTGATTTGCATAAGTCAGGCAACAACTAGGTAGGGGAAACTGCCATCGAATGGGGGAAAAGCGGGAAAATGACTGAAAAAAAAAGGTATGTGTTGGACATGGTTGGCTTGGTACGGCAATGGCTTCTATGAATTTTGAGAACAGCAATGCTCCGCTACATTCCCCCGACTCTTGCAGTTAGGAGAGCATACCATTTTTGTAGTGTTTTTACAAAACAAGAAATACCACAAGCCAAACACTGAGCCATGGTACACAGGAGTTCTATGCTCACTGCCTGACCAGACGCACTTAGCATGTGTAAATTGGGAAAACCAATGTGGTGAGGAACGGCAGCCATACATTTTTTGAAAGAGCACAGGCAGACCTTTTCAAGGGTAGGTGACTTGTGCAGGTTACAAAGGTGTATGGTGGCTAAAGCAGCGACTAAATGTAGGTCACATTTGGGAAAAGAAAGGGTTGTGAGACAAAGGGCACCAGCAAATGGGTCAAAACGTTATGAAAACCACACAAACAGAACACATGGCCTACTGTCCCGCGTTCCCACAGGTGTCCCGATGAAAACGGTACCCCACATGTGTGGGTGCACCTACCTGGCCTCCAAGGGGAAAGCCTAAAACACAAGTAACCCCAAGTCTGTTGTCAGAGCGAAATCTCAGACATTCTGCCGACCGGCACAACGTACAGATATGGGCCTCGGGTGTCCAAGCCACCGAGGAAAACGGGGAACCCCATGCATTTCCGAAAAGAGGACACCCGTGGGAATCCCCAGAGGTATGATTTGCGCACATCGCCCCAGATTTTTTTACCCAGACACCCCTGCAAATTCCGAAATGTGGGGAAAAAACGCTTTTTCTGCACATTTCGCTTGACGCACCCATCGAAACACGTCCCCAACAACACATGGCCTACCGTCACGCGTTCCCACAGGTGTCCCGATGAAAACGGTACCTCACATGTGTGGGTGCACCTACCTGGCCGCCAAGGGGAAAGCCTAAAACACAAGTAACCCCAAGTCTGTTTTCACACCGGAAATGTCACACTCTCACCTCATACAGATATGGGCCTCGGGTGTCCAAGCCACTGAGGAAAACCGGGAACCCCATGCATTTTCGAAAAGAGGACACCCGTGGGAATCCGCAGAGGTATGATTTGCGCACATCGCCCCAGATTTTATTGGCCACAATCCCTGACAAAGTGTGATATTTGGTGGGGAAAAAACACAATGTTCACTTGGTCTGGGGTTCTGGGTAATAAATTCTGGCCCGCTTCGCGCAAATCAGACCTCTGTGCTTTCCCACGGGTGTCCTCTTTTGGGAAATGCATGGGGTTCCCTGTTTTCCTTGCTGGCTTTGACACCCTAGGCCCTCCATTTGGGGTGGGGGGGCTGAGGGCCACCCCCCGTTGCAGTACATCATTCGCTGCCAATTTAGGGTGCCTCTCAGCCCCCCCCCCCTAAAAAGCAGCCTATGATTTTGTATATTTTTTTTTGTTTACCCAACTTCGCTTGGTGCAGATGGGCACATTTGTGTGGCTATCTGCCCCCAGGGTGCCCAAACCCTAGTGCCCCATCTATTGGGGGTCCTGCCCCACCTTTTGGGGTGCCCCCCACCCCACCCCCAATGGCTGGGGGACACACCTCATGCAGGCCTCCCTGGGCCGCCTCCAAACGGCTGCGTGAGGTACACCCCACCTCCATTTGGGGTGAGGGGGGAGAGGGCCACCCCAAAAGGTGGGGCAGGACCCCCAATAGATGGGGCAGTAGGGTTTGGGCACCCTGGGGGCAGATAGCCACACTAATGTGGCCATCTGCACCAAGCGAAGTTGGGTAAACAAAAAAAAATATACAAAATCATAGCCTGCTTTTTAGGGGGGGCTGAGGGGCACCCTAAATTGGCAGCGAATGATGTACCGCAACAGGGGGTGGCCCTCAACCCCCCCACCCCAAATGGAGGGCTCCACCTCATGCAACCCTCCCTGGGGGCCCCCCTTCCTGGCGGCAGATAGGGGGGCCCCCCACCTCTTGGATCCCTCCCTGGGGTCAGATGCCCCTTCCAAGGATCACGCGCCCTGCGCCCGATCCGTGACCAGCAATGCCTCATATGTGGTGTCCTTGGAAAGGGGAGAAAGTCGCCTTTCCAAGGACACCACTTTTTGATCCATCCCTGGTGGTCCAGTGGGCCCCAGGGCCCCAAACCCCCTCCCACCTCCCCTCGATTTTTTGTTATTTTGTTTTTATTTTCACCCCTGGGGGCAGTGATTATCTGCCCCCAGGGGTCTCTGGCGCTGTGGCCCCATGCCTTGGGGCCACTGGGGGAGGGGGGCCGCTTACCTAGTAAGCAGCCCACCCTCCCCCTGCGTCACAAATGGATCTTCATTGATCCACTGGCATTGCTTCCCGCCTCCTTGCATTGGTACTGCTTTGGGAGTTTGTCATAGATATGGAGTACGTCAGAGGACCCAATCCCCTTGAAGAACAAGTTACTCTCTTACCTGGTAACGTTCTTTTGATGGGATGGTCCGACGACGTATTCCATATCGCTCCCTCCCTGCCTTCCCCGCTACAGAATTTCTATGCGATTGCAGCTTACGTTTCCGCAAGGCTTTGGTCAGAATGGCAGAAGACTGGTGCCACACGTTCTGGGGATAAAACTACAACTGAGGCTACGGGAGTCGTGCGTCCTACTTATAACATCCAGTGACGTTGGCCGTCGGCAGAGGTCCTCGAGGGTGGCATATCGACGTCATCGACGCAGGACGCAGATGCCGAAAGATTTTCCGAAGCAGCACAGCTGTGGTGATTACTGTCATAGATATGGAATACGTCATCGGACCAACCCATCGAAAGAACGTTACCAGATAAGAGAGTAACTTGTTCTTCTGATGGTTGTATCTGCTTAGATTCATGCGCGCCCACCCTTCTTCCCCGCTCGGATGGAAGGAACATAGACGTCTTATTACTTTCTCTTTTCTGTACTCACTCACGTTAGTCATAAGGCTCCCTAATGGCAGAAAAATAAAAAAAGAGGGACCTCGACGCGCGAGGGATTTTGGGTACACTGCACGTCACTATAGGGATAGTATTACAGAAACTCCTATGTCGCCATCCTTTTCGACTTTCGAAAAACAAGATGCAATACTCTGCACTGACCACTGGATGGCGGACTATGCACAGCATGTGAACCTTACCAGATACAACCAACAGAAATGCTTTTACAGTAAGAAATGCATGTCATTCAAGGCATTGTAAAATCTTAGTGCGGTATATGAGTCAAACTCCCCCACTTATTCCCAGAAGGAATGCACCCTGTGAGATTCTAAACATAGACTACAGGCGCTTCTGTGGTGATAGTCACTGAGGCGAGCACCAGCAGCCCATGAACTAACTCACTAGCGGTCTACTGTCCCTCAAGGGTCCATGCAGGCTAAGAATAGGAATTACATGTTCTGTGCGTCAAAATGCAGAATGGGACAAAGCTGCAGTGTGTTTCTGTATAAGGTAGCAAAAAGTAGAACAGCATGTTCTGACAAAACCGCTGACAATGAAGAAAAGGCGGCTTTGGAACATCCCTAGTATAGAAGGAGGATAGATTGGGATGAAACCATGGTCCATATCCAATGACAGGACTATATAAATCTCTGCCTGGCACCACTTGAAGGAACGGAAGAGGGACAGGAGAAGACAGTTCAGGCAGCAGTCTCCTTTGCTACCATCCTCATTTTGTAAGATTAAACTGGTCATCCTAACAAGATCAGCTTTTTGCCTTATTTCCCTAGATGGGTGTATTTATTCTGGAGTGAGTGTAATTAGGGACACCCTTACAAGTAGTGAACCCAACGTGATCCCAGTTTTCCCCCATACTTTGCGAAGGCCCAGGCCTATTCACCAGGAAGGAGTCACACCCATCTACAGCGACCGGTCCCCTAAATAAGAAAAATGTGTTTCCTGAGTGGTCTTAGAAGGTGCCACCTCTACTCACTGAAGCGGGGCATGCCTCAAACGAGAAAGACAGGTCAGTACTGGGACCTTGTAACAGAGGAAATTCGGGTGAACACACACATGTGAGTAGATTCTTGTGAGAGATAACAAAAAGGGGATGTGTGTATGACAGTATGTTGGTGCTAATGGGTGAAGTACGAGGTCAATGACATAGATTGAATAGGACCTTTGGTGATGTGTTATGGTATAGATTGGATAGGATTTCAGGTGATGTGTTGATTGGATAGGAGGTGGGCTATGTATTGAAATTGTCGCGTTTTTTTTTTTCTGTCACACTCACCTGTGTCTCTGCAGGAGTGATGGATGAGCCTCTCTTGACCCAGAGTTCTCACTTCCCCTGTTTCACCCGGAGGCATTCCTGTCAAATACAAGGTGTACACTCAGACCTGAATTCACCTGATTCCATTGGACCCTTCCCTTCACTTTACTGTGTGCTGTGATGTCCCCTAAGGGCTTACCTTGATCTTTAGTAGGGTGTGCACTCCATCCTGCATTCGCAGGCGCGCAACTCTCATGTGATTAATGCCAATGTATGTAGGCTGAATTCAGATGCCACACGCTGTTTTATGCCTTCACAGCGAGGCCGAGTGTTCAAGGCAGCAGTTTCTTCACTGGCTAGAAAGTCCTTCCCAAGTGAACGTTGCGCGGAGAATGTTGAGTTTCCAAAATATCCGTATTGTCTTTGTTTGCCGGTATCTTTGTGGGTTAGTAGCGCTGTGTGTAGAAGCTAGCTGCTGGTAGGTATGCGCAGCGCCTTCAATTCGAGCGCGCCTGGTAATGACTTTCCCTTTCCCTTGCAGGAGAAGTTATGTGGTATTAGCGTCTCGAGTCCGGGTTCAGCGCTACTGGAGACTTGGTGGTTTGGTAAGTATGCACGGAGGCTTTGGTAAGTATGCACCGTGTTGAGAGAGCGCAGTGAAATAAGTGTACGCGTTATTGGGGCGAGCGCAATGAATAATGTCTCTTGTTTCTTTTGCAGGGATTTGTGCGCTCATACAACTGACCTGCATTCCAACATTGCGGGAAGATTTGGTGAGTATGCGCAGCGTTACTGATGTGCGTGTGTTAACACAGTTCTTATTTGTTCTTACAGGTGCTGGTGTAGAAGTCCCCTCTTGACTGAAGAGTGCTGTGGCGTGGAGTAATAACGGAGGTTCCTCCGGAGCAGGTAAGCAGAAGCAGAATGATCCAGAGCAAGTAAACAGAAGTAGGATGTTCCGGAGCAGGTAAGTTGAAGCAGGATGATCCGGATCGGGTAAGCAGAAGCTGGCTGATGAAGAGCACGGCAAGTATGTTGCTGATGCAGCTCACAGTAAGCAACACGAAGCAGTGGAAGGATCTTGGGTGTGGTTTATATAGCCAGCCACACCCAAACACTAGAGAGCTCATGAATTGTCATACACTTCCTGTTTGGCAACAGGAAGTGGTAACCAGGAAGTTACTACAAGCACTAGGAAGGAACTAAAGGAGGGATTTGCTATGGGTTCTTTGTGTGCCTATGCCAGGACTGCCAAGCCTCCACCCAGCTTGCCCCAACTACCTGCCTGATACCCATGACATGTTTTACTTTTTATAATCGAAAAAGGGAGCTTCCGCCTATAAAGGCTGAGAGGAAAGGGAGCCTCAGCCATAATAGGTTGAGAAGGTTGTGCCACGCAGAATTTTTTGATAAACGCAATGGGGTCCTCTGCATGTAAAAAAACCAGAGAAGTTGGATTTACGAGGATATAAGAAGAATTAAAGTAGTGGCTCAGTATAAGGAATGGGCCTCGATTTGAGTCAATTATTTTTCTATATTTTCTCTTGCTGTATTTTGTGGTAAAAAAGGAAGTAAGGTGGTTGAGTTGCTGTGTGTGTGAAAACACAGTGGAGAAGATTAAAGAGGGGTGGGGAAAAAAGTAGGTTTATCTGTCTTTTGGGTAACAAGCAGCAGCGTGGGCAGCCTAGCAGTAAGGTCTAAGTGAAGCATTAGGAACAGGCGCAACATTATGGGGGAAGAAACCCCAACAAGACCCATGCATAGGGCCCTGCCACTGTATTGTGACAGGATAGACACATTTCATAAACAATGGGTATTGGAAACAAAGGAAGGGGGGTTGTCCTGCTCCAGGGTCCATGTAACAGAAGCACGCTAGGAAAAAGTCCATCTTTTTAGCTGAAAAATAAAAGTAAAACAAATTAAAAAAAATAAGATTTTAGATCTCTAGCGATTATTCGAGGATATGGAAGATCAAGAAGAGATCCAATTTAAGGGTATATACCCTCAAACGCCTCAACCTGCAGTAGGGTATACAAATCCAATCTATAAGCCGCCAGTGGTAGAGAAATTGTCGACAACCGGATTATCGGGATCAGAACCCAGGGTTGGGGGTCACTCAAACATTTGCACCACCACCTCCATATAACATGCCCGTAGCATCAGTGTACACGGGGTTCACAAGCAGATATAAACGAGTTAAGAGCTTTGCAGGAAAGGTTGGTCAGGTTACAAGAACCTGAAGAAGTACCACCAGAAGTAGTGGTACCGGTGCAGAAAATGGGCAATTGGAAGTCAGGAGCATTTTTAGTTAGATTCAACCCTGGGGCAATAATAAATGTTTGTCGAAAAAGATGATGGGGCGAGGGTAGGGATGGTCCTGGGACAGAAAGTCAAACCAGCAAGGGAAAATGAATACGTAGATCAAGGTGGCAGAAATAATGAAGAGGTAGGGTAAGAAAGAGATCAAGGAGAGGAGACAGCGAGAAACCCATCCCTGCCACAAGAGGCAGTGGGAAGGGGTAGACCGAGAAATCAACCAGATTTACAAGATCAGACGAATAATAAGAAAGTGGTTGAAAACCAAATAGACCTGCAGATGCTTCTTATATATAAAGGCGTAGGGATAACACAGTATGTGCCATGGCCTCAAGTGGACAAACATTTGATTAAAGCTCTCCCCAGCTTACAGCCGGAGCCAGTAAATGGATCTATGAATTTGAAAAACAAACAGCAGGTGTAGCTTTAGCACTAGGAGACCTTATGAGTTTACTGATCACCACAGTTTGGGACCAGGCTGGGGACATATGGGCACAGGCTGGGTACCCTGGGATAATTCTTGCAAATAATGAACATGATGGAGCAGCCTTTAATGGAATAAGGGCAAGGGTATGGGATGCCCTATGAAAAATGTACCCAGATACCCCTTACTTGCATTCTTTAATGCAGTGCACAATGGGTGATGACGAGGACCCAGTTAGGTTTATTCTTAAGTTACAGCAAATGTGGAGAGTTCAGACAGGAGGGCAATGAGACCATTCAGTGCAATATTTCTATTTTATCGTAAAGAGGGGATTACCAAAAGAGGTCCAGAAGCTACTAGATAAAATTGTGGAAGTTGAAGCCAAAGGTGGTCGGAGATACAAAGTATAATAGTCCACCATTGTGGGATGGGATTTAATTATCGGCCATCACCTCCAGGGCAGGGATTCCAAGAGCCTCAAGGAATGGGACACAAGCAATTTGGGTGAGAGGGTCAAAATGAGTTCCCTTTCCCATTCCAAAGAGTTAGGGTGGCTGGGGGCAGCCCTTTTTCATTCCCTGGGACAAATAGATATTCTGGTTAGGACAATCCACAGACCACTCGCGTGTCCAATCCTATTGACAAACGCACACCCTGAGAGGAGCCCTTGGTGGAGGCGGAAATAGGAAACGAGCATTTTATAGTTATCGTAGATTCAGATGCAACTAAATCATGCATTATGGAGGGGAGCTTTCAGTTATCAGGTTACACTCTTCACACACAGGGATTCTCTGGGGTTACTTCTATTGTTCCATACAATGAGAAGCTGGATATAAATGTAGGAGGGAAGGTAGTACGAGCCCCCTACTTATATTCAGAGAGTTCCCCTGTTAAATTGTTGGGTAGGGATGTGCTCAGTAAACTAAATGTAACTAGATCATTCACAGATCGAGGGATAGTGTGTTCCATTCCAGGGTTGTGTGTAGCTCGAGCAATGGTAATAATCAATGCAATGGCAAGGGAGTCGGTACTCTGTGGGGTTCCTGTGGTCCCAGACTTATTTGTCTATGGCATCGAGGTACTAACAAGAGCAGTGCCTCAAATTGCGACATAATGTTGGTGAGTGCCCACAGATTTTTTTTTGTTGACCCATGGTGCCACCTGAGATGGTGACGGGACAACATTGTCATTAGATTTGTAAGGACTTGCAGTGTTAGACAAGTCAAGGGAATGACTGATGACCAGTTATTTCAGAACAGTGAGCAAAATGGGGAGATCATTTTGGAAATCTGCATCCCCTGTGATGTGATATGGTGCAGTACAGGAAGGTACAGTGCCCCCTCATGGTAGTGGTGACGCCGTCTTTATTTTTTTAGGAGGACATGTGATATGTGCCAGCACAATTATGGACTGTTAATCCACATGATGTTGGGTTACTGAGAGATGTGACCCCAGTACAGATTATGTTGAAGTCAGGAGCAGTTCTCCTGAGGGTGTGATAGTACCTGTTGTAAAGGAAAGCAGAGGAAGGGTTAAAAGGCACCATTCAGGCTCTATTACGTTTTGCCATTCACGTCCCTGTGAAATACGGCCATATACCCAGTCAAGAAAACAACTTTTGGGTAGTTGGAGGATGATCTAGGATCTACGTCCTCTTAATGACATGGTTCAGAAGGAGTTTTTGGTAATCCCAAATCTGGCGACGATCCTATGTAGCATTCCCAAGACATCGACGTACATAACAGTAGTGGATCTGAAGAAGGCGTTCTTCTCAATTTCTCTCCACCCTGATTCATGGTTTCTCACTGCGTTTACGCATGGTCAACAGCGCTTCGAACACATGAGATTGCCTCGAGTACTCTGAAAGTCCAAGTATTTTCGATAGTGCTGCATGCCAACTTGGGGAATTATTCAGGTGCCTAGCACAATCATCCAGTATGTGGATGATCTGCTGGTATGTAGGGAAAATTAACATCAGGGCGGGAGGGATTCTATTGCATTATTGCAATTGCTGGCTCACAATGGGTACAAGGCAGATGAAAAGAAGCTACAATACTGCCAACAGGAGGTACTATACTTGGGCCAACTTATTTCTGCAAACAGGAAAGAAATATCACCAGATTGGGTGGTAGCAGTATTTCACCCCTGGGCTCAGTACCGTCAAGGAAATGCAGCTGTTTTTGGCCTTATGTAATTATTGTAGGGCATGGATCCTAAACTACGCACCCTAAACAAGGCTGCGGTTACGAAGTCTCAGAGAAGGACTGAAGACAAAAAACTGTGAAATGGAATTGACTGAAGAAATGAATAGACAATTTGAGGACTTGAAAGAAGCGATTTGTACGGCCCCTGATTTAGTAACTCATGATTATATGCAGGAGTTTTATTTATTTTCCCACTCTGATGGACGGCTAATGACCGCAGTATTGACTCAAAAGAGCACAATGGGCCTGAAGCCATTGGCTTATTCTAGTCGGACGCTCGATTCAGTCATGCAGGGACAGTTCGCGTGCGAACAATCACCCACAGCGGCTGCATTTGCAATAGAGAAAAGTTCCAATATTGTTCCACCTTGTTTGTGGAACATTCACTATTCGCAATTTTGGAAAGGTCTAAATCGACCTTGGCGACTCAGAACCTCTACATATGAGATTATAGTATCCACACCTCATATTCATGTAGTAAGGTGTAGGACAGTGAATTCTGACACATTTTTGACAGAGACATCCACTGAAGATGACCTAAAAACGCATGACTGCTACATACAACGGTGAAGAGGAGGGTAAATCTGAAGCTAGTGACAGTGCATTGATGGAAGGAGATGCACTATGTGTTGATAGGTCATCAACAATTGACCAGGAGACGGGCTGGAGGCACACAGGGGCGGCAGTGGTGCACGGTAAAGGGAGGGGGGCATGAAGTTCTGATCATGAAAAGATTACCTATGCACTATTCAGCTCAGGCAGCGGAACTTGTCACTCATCAAGGAATTGAGAGTTTGCAAAGCTCGACAGATTGAGAACATAATTGTTCAAAAAGACATTTAGCAAAGGATCCATGCCAGGGTGGTGTGCAGTGGCACACCTCTGATTTTTATATACTTTTTCATTTTTTTTTATTTTTAAATTTTTGAATGTCTAGAACCCGGTCGGCCCTGGTGGGAAAAGTATTATTTTTCTCTCCTCTCTCCTTCGCTCCCTCTTTCCCTTTCTCCCCTTCTTTGTCTCTCCCCTTCTTTGTCTCTCCCCTTCTTTGTCTCTCCCCTTCTTTGTCTCTCCCCTTCTTTGTCTCTCCCCTTCTTTGTCTCTCCCCTTCTTTGTCTCTCCCCCTCTTTTTTCTCCCCCTTTTTTTTCCTCTCCCTCCGGCCCCTCCTTTTTTTCCTCTCGCTCTGGCCCCTCCTTTTTTTCCCTTCCTCCCTCTCTGGACCCTCTATTTTTTTCTTTTTCTTCCTCTCTGGCCCCTCCTTTTTTTTAAAATTTATTTAAAGTGCATTAGCCACAATTTGACTTTTTACACATTTCACAGCCAAAATATTACATAAACGATAAAAACAAACCTTTACAGTTTTTAAGTACACATATCTCATAATAAAAAAATCTGAAAAAAAAGATAAAAGAAACTCTAACAACCAAATGTTTCACAAAATAAAATTCAAGTTATTAGCTTCCATCCCTTTAAAACTCTACCCATTTCAATTGATAAAGCCATCTCATTGCCAGACGATAACCTCCCCCAAAAATCATCAGAATTTAAATGACTCATTATGAACAAATCTGCCAAAAGAACTAGCCCTGACACTCCAAGTCCCTGGGCACTTAGAAAGTAAATGCTTAGTAGTCTGAACTTCCATAGTTAAACATCTATCACAGATTGGAGCAGTACCCCCTTCTTTATCCCTTATAGCAAGTAATTCCAGGGTAGGGAGTAGATTTAAACAAAATCTCAAAAAAGCAGATCTAAACCAAAAGCTAGAGGACTTCTTAAGATAAGCCCAAAGGAACGATAGACTCTTATCTAAGAGTGTGAGGGAAGCTGATCTTTTAGTTCCCCGCATCTCCTCAATCGTATGAATCCAATCAGCCAGTTTCAATTTTTCCTTCACTTTTAGAGGGTTCTGTAGGAGGGACTCAGCATCAGAATCACAACGGGACAATAGTTCCAAACATGTTGATGCTAACCTACATAGAAAAACGATATTGCCATGTACCCGCTCTACATCAGAATCTTCAAAAAGTGAATTCTTAGGGGGATCAAGAATTGACCTATAAAGAGTAAGCCTCTTCCAGGCTAGCCATGATCTGAGTGAAGACAGACCAAACTCATATCGTAGGGAACCAATCGGAGCACAACCAGGGAGTCCCAAAGTACGTTTCCAAATCTTTAATTCAAAAACATCCCAGTATAAGTCAAAGGCTAGAGGATTGTAGTCCATGCAATATAGAATAATGGGAACTACCTTCCCGATATAAAATCTTATAAGGGGAATGATGGTAAATTTGCCAAACTTAGAATGGATTTATTTCATCTGGGCTCCCAACTTGATCAATTTTAAATCCATAGAAGCCATCAAATTAAACCTAGATGGGAAGGATCTTAATTCAGCTCCCAAATAGGTTAATTCAGAGACAACCTCTACCTGAGAGTGGTCTAACTTACAACTCAAGTGCTTCACTATTTTATTAGGCCTCCTGAATACAAGAATCTTAGATTTTGAGGGATTTATTCTTAATTTATTAATCCTGGCATAAGATTCTAAAGTACTTAGCAGGCGCTGCAGCCCCACTTGTGAGTAGTCCAACACTACTATATCATCGGCATATCCTAGCCAATTAATTTTGGCATTACCGATGGAGGGAGATATCAACCCAATATTCTGTAGCCAATCAGCTAGGTCCGTCATAAAAAGGATGAAAAGCAAGGGAGCCAATAAACAACCTTGGCAAACCCCTCTAGTTATCCTGATTTGGTCCGAAAGGAAACCGGACCTGCCCAGTCACTCTATTAGAATAGAGAGTAAGTCAGCGGGTATATCCCAGGCCACTAATTTTCCCCATAATAGATTTCTATCAACCATATCAAAAGCCTGTGATAAGTCAATCCAGGCTCCAAAAAGAGGAGGGCCTCCCTTGGTGAAGGACTTCGCATCTAAGCAGCTCAAGACTAACCCATTCAGTGATGTCGACAGACCCTTTCTGAATCGAGATTGCTGCTTCGGAATAATTCCCTTAGTTTTTGCCCAGAGTTCCAACTCCCCTAGAACAATACCCGAAAAATGTTTACTATCGGCGTCTAGGAGAGAGATGGGGCGATAATTAGAAGCCAATAACCTGTCTCCCTTCTTATAAATAGGAATAACTATGGAGAGCCTCCACGAATCAGGGATTCTCATCTGGGCGATAATATTATCAAAAAGGGCTTTAAGGACCTTCGCCCATGTTTCTGGATCCGATTTAAAGATCGAGTTACTTAAGCCATTCGGTCCAGAAGCTCTGGACGCTGAAGATTTTATAATTAACAGTTCTATATCCAGAACGTTAAACTCAAGAACCCAACTATGGATTACGTCAGCAACCGAGCATAATGAGGCATCAGAACCATAAACCTTCGAAAAGTGTTCAATCCACACCCCCTCTTGAATAATAGAATCTTGTTTCTGATGTTGAGTAGCCTCATTCATATTGACTAAAGACCAGAAATTTCGAGAATTCTTAAGAGACAGGACATATAACATTCTCTCAGCATCCTGTTGTAATATCAGATGATGATGTGCACAAATCCAATTCCTATAGTCATTTTTCAGCTTTACCAACCCCTCCCCATAGGCCTTCTCACACAAGCCCGCTCTCCTTAGGATCGATATCTGGGACCTCAATTCCTTTTTACGATTTATAATTTGAACATTAAAAGAGTGTTTATGTAACTTGTGAGTTTTCTGCGCGTGGGGCTCCACTATTGCCTGTGCAGACAGAAAATTCAGGAAAACGCTAGGAATATAGAAGTCAGACAAAAACTGATTAGATAAATCGCTCGTCCTGAGGCGCAGCTCACTATTTAATAACTGACCTCCTTTTTGAAATTTTCTAATGGCATTACCTGAGTTATTAACAAGGATCTCATGATCATAACCAAAAGTTACTGGAGCACAATCATACGATAGTCACCTTCAGCACAGCATGGTCATCAGGATTCCCATCTCCAACTATCAAACTGTTACAATTTTCAAAAATATTGCAAGAGACAAAGACATAATCTATAGTAGAGAATGAAATACCTCTCTGCCAAGTGGGGGAATTAGGAATATCCCCCCTAATATTTCGATTCAACATAGATAGATTCCAATCCTGCATAAACCTTAACCATATTTTTCCATTCGTAGACTTCTGCTTACACTTGCCTGATCTGAGATCCACAGTAGAGATACATTGAGAGTTAATGTCCCCGGCAATAAGAATTTCATCCCCCGGGTAACGGATAGAGCAATCAAGTAAACCCTCCGAGAGAGCACACAGAAACTCACTAAGCGGAAAGACACCTGAGTTCCAGTAAAGGTTTACCACAATCCAGCTTAAACGTTCATTGGAGTTTCTCAAAGATACTCTCACCATGAGGATCCCCTGGATACTATTTGAGACAATCACTGAGGATTTAAACATCTTGTTACTAGAGGCCACCAGCAAACCTCCCATTGGTCTACCCATCCCAGGAGCCAAGGCCAACTGTTGAAAAATTGTGAATCCATCAATACCTACTAGACCAGTTAGCCAAGATTCTTGAAAAAGAATTAGATCGAAAGTTTTAAAAGTTTCCGATCTCCTGGGCTCCTCAGAAAAGGATGTGAAGCCTCTAGTATTCCATGATAGCACATTAACTTGAGGCGACCCTAGAGCTTCGGATGGGTCATCCCCATTTTAAGAAAGACTTGGGAGATCACTTCAGGTAGCATATCCCACATATTCGTTGAGACAGTTGGGGAAAAATCCTTACTGGTTGCCCCCCATTGGAGATCTTGATTATCCGGCGGGACTCGGAGACAGTAGTTATCAGGCAAGTTCGAGCGATCTTCAGACCCCTTCTGCTCCCATGCCACCGCCTCACCCATAATTAGATTCAAACCCAGTCTTGATTTCAGTTCTATTGCCACTATATTAGTGTCAGTATCATATGGGAAGCTCACTGCTTCAATGTCATTTGAAGAAAAATACTTCAAAGCTGGGATTGACTTCAATTCCGTTATTATTGCGAACGATTTAATGGAGAGTCAACACATGAAGATGCAATTTTTCTTGATAAAAAACTGTCAGATCTAAGTTCTGTTTGTACAGTTCATCAGGCAACAGAGATGCTGGGACAAAGTTTCCATTCTCCGTCAAAGGACCTAAACCAGATGAAGCATCTATTCCTGCAGCCAGTGGTGCACCATCAAACAAAGGGCAAGTCGATCCAACAGACGGACGCTTGATTACAGCAGCAGTATTAGCTTGCGAGTTTTCACAGCTAGAGGATCCCCCCTTGGCTCCCTGATCTATCACCAACCTCGCTGATTTATTTCAAGAAGATAGGAGCAATTTTAACCAGAGGGTTAGGCGGCAGCTTTTTTTGTTTAGCCATTAAAAAGATTGGAGCAATTTTTTTTGGTTGGTCCACATAGTCAGTTTGACTTCCCACAGTGGATTTACCACCAGGCACTATCGTTTCATCCACAAGATGTGCATTTTGGGATTTTGATTTGGGAATTTTCTTCCCTTTTTTGGCGCAAGGAGACTTCGCCACAATCTTTTTGGATTTTTCAGGGGTTTCTTGGTCAATATTTGATTTTCGTGTATGCTGATTAGATCCAGAATTGATCTGTTTTTTCTTTCCTTTCCCCTTTTTGATTACGGGGGTGATGGCTTCACTGGCTGATAGCCTCCTATTTTTTCTCTTTTTTTTGGACTTCCCATTTAATTTCTTCTTCCTAGGGACTGCTAAATCCGAATCCGAAGAATCTATTGGAGAACCCTCGAGTGGAACCCTCACTTGAGGATCACTATCCGCCAGGGCAGCCAATCTCATGAACTCCTCCATCACAGATATTGAGAGGGGAGTATCATCAACCATGGCCTCCACGTGAGGAAGAATGGGAGGACCTAAAGGGCCTTCCTGTGATTGATTATCCGAGCGATCAGCTTTTTCTAATAAGATCAGGGACATCTTTTTTAAATCCCCATATAAATCAGTCAAAAGGGCCATTTTACATGATTGATCCTTTACTTCTTTATGGAGCTCAGTCAAAAACCCTCCCAATGATTCATTGACTGCTGATTTTAAGGCTATCATGGCAATTTCATTTAGTTCCAAATCCTTGTTCATCTCCATTAGTCTACCCGTATGCTGGTAGACCTCAGTTTTCAAAGACTTTAACCAGAGAGGATAGAACGAAGTTTAGAGCTGTTATGGTCGGTGGCACAAGTTCTTCGGGAGAATTCTGAGCAGACACAGCCGGCCCCTCTAGTTCAGGTAAGGAAGTAGGCAGCTCCTAAGGGATCTCCCGAGAACTTACTTCGCCCAGTGTCAAAGTCCTTCCCCTATCAGGAGTCGAGACTACCGCTTCTAACTCCAACATATCTTCATCTCTAGGCTCAATGAAGACCTCACACTGTTGAATCGCAGAGTTCTCTAAATGGACTACGCCGATCCTAGGGACTAACAAGTGAGGCGTAAAATTAGTCAGGGAAGGGTCATCCAAGGAGCCCAATTGATTTAGAATCACGTTCTTCATGGTAGAGGTCCTCAGGGTGAAGTCAATATCACCTTGGAATCTCGTACAAGTAAGTTGGTTTAAAGGCGCTGACAGGTCCTCCATGTGTGATACAGAATATGGCAGAGCCGAACCTGCTGGAACCTGATCATCTGATGGGTACACACCTGGAGGAAGGAAAATACCACCACCTGTTTTATAGGGTTTGAAGAAGGATTCCCTCGCTCTTGCTTTCTCTTTACATGGTGCCTTCTTCCCCATATCCACCGGAGTAGTGTGTAATGGTCTCTGAGCTTCTATGGGAACAGCTGCACTACGAAGGTCATACATGACACCCCTATTCGATTCAAGGCAAGATTTTTGCTGAAAGTAGTGCTGCTTCAAAATTAGGTCAGACACCCCCAAGGGGCAGAAGGAGGGGGCGGAGCAACAATACAGATAGGCAGATTGCAGACTCAAAACCCGTCAGTTATCTATCCGCTACCTCCCTCCACTCCTGATAACACCTGGTCAAACCCTTTGTCACTTATTATAGCCATAAAGGTATTAATGGGTAGACTGACCACACTTCACAAGGCAATTTAGATTAGAGTGTGATTGGGTTGGTAAGAAAGAGTGGGTCAGGTAGGAATATGTAGAGATCTGGGGGGGGGCACTTCTTTTGTAGAAACCCTTTTCACCCTATATCAGCCTTTATCAAATACAAAAGGCTGACACCAAGTTCCTCAAGTAACTCCCCACGTCCCCCACCTTTGCCTTGACTCTTTACCTTTTGTTTTTTACCCGTTAACCATCATCAGTTAGCAGTTAGCACCAGGGAGTTTGCAGATGGCAGTTTTCTACAGTCCTACTGCCTTCCCCACCAACCCCCCGCAGCACAACTCACTCTGAACGGGTAGGGCGGAACTAGCGGGTCCCGCGGGAAACAGCTCCGCCCGGAAAGAGTCCCGAGGAATCCAATTGAGACCCACAGGAGGCCCACAAGACCGGCTGAACAAACACAAGTAGCGCAAGCTGGACAAGGAGGCTGATAGGCAAAAAGAGCAGCGAGGGCAATCCCAGGGCCACGCCACGCAATCCAACACTCGGCGCCCGTTTCTGCACTCGCCAACTCGCCACTCGCTCCTGCGATCCTGCAATCCGATCACAAAGCCGCACCTCTACCGCAGAGGAAAGGACCGTAAGCCGTCAAGCCGCACTGAATACGCTTAGCCGATCAGCCGCTTCCGACAGCTTTTCCTCTCTGGCCCCTCTTCCTCTCTCTTGATAGAATTTTTTTCTCCTCTCCAGGGTTAAGCTTGGATGCCTGACAGACGCATTCAAACCTTTGTGTTATGTAGGGATAATGTTAAAATGAATGTAATTTGTTCTTGAAATTATGTATTAATCTGAGGGACCTCCGACGCGTGAGGTATTATCAGTACACCACACGTTACGTTGGGGCTAGTGTTACAGGCACGCCCATATCAACGTCCCCTTTCGATCCTCGAAATACAAGATGCAATACTCCACATTTACCA
This sequence comes from Ambystoma mexicanum, assembly GCF_040938575.1. Taxonomy (NCBI): domain Eukaryota; kingdom Metazoa; phylum Chordata; class Amphibia; order Caudata; family Ambystomatidae; genus Ambystoma; species Ambystoma mexicanum. The sequence continues at coordinate 1,455,476,321 of NC_090932.1, forward strand.
CTAGATGTCAGATTATATGCACCTCCCATCATCCTGGAGGGGCAAGTGTTCACTGACCACCCTGCACTGAGTACTACTAGTAATCCCGGAAGAACACCTGAAGGAAAAAGGAACGCCTGTCGGGGTGCCATCAACCACTCCAGCACCTAAAGAAGCAGAAAGAGACTTGCAGATCACACAAGAATTTCGTATGATGCCAGAAAAAGAACTGTTTCAACAGCTGAGAAGAAATAAGAGATTGAGCTATGTCTCGAAAGACTCTTCAGCACTGCTCAGAGGATTACCTGACGAATATCGACTTTTTTAGCTCAGCAGAGACTTTTTTATTAATCTTTTTTTGGCTCCTGGGGCACAAGCATCTGCTAACACAAAGTGGGTTAAGATAATCCAATGGGAGCTAGTCCAGCTTGCCAATGATGCAGTGAATGGGTTCAATGCCATCAAAGTAGAACTCCGTGCATTGAGACTCATGACAGTGGAAAACCGCAACATGCTGGATCTGTTAACAGCCACAGCAGGAGGAGTGTATAAAAAGTTGGGAAGCAGCTGCTGCACTTTTGTACCCCTAGCCCTGGAGGATGCCGAGAATGGGTCACTATCCCACATCAAGGCGCTGCAAAATCTAGGTGTTCAAATGATGAAAGAAGGTGGAGTTCAGAACACAGATTGGCTATCGCTTGCCTTTGATTGGGTCCCGTCATGGCGGGGGCAGCAGTAAAAATACTGGTGCCTGTTATCATGTTCTTCATGGTCCTCTTCTGCACGTGCCTAGTAGAGCAAAGATGGTGGTATCAATTGGGGTTCTAAAACATCTTACCATACAATAAACAGTGAAACGCAAACTGATATTTTTGGGGTTTTAGATATGTCGAGTGGGGTTGAGTTTGTTACTGAAGAAGTAACGAAAGGGGGGAATGTTGTGAAGGAACTAGGGTCCTCCCGCACCCTCAATGCGCTTCAGAGTTGGGCAAAACCTCTTCTAGGTGCTTTAATGGACTAGGGGGAGGCGGGGCACTGGGAAGGTTCTCTCATGCAAATATAATCACATACATAGACATGGGCAGGCACTGAAGAAGGCAGTTATTTAAATATAAAGCGCAATTAACTATTAGCTGGATAGATTTGTAACGTCCGATTCTAGGCATTGCACATTAGTGCAGTATGAGTCAAACTCGTCCCTCATTCCCAGAACAAATGCGTCCTGTGAGATTCTAAAAATTGACGGCGCTGCTGCTGTGTTCCTCAGTATGGCTAGTACTGGCAGCACATGAACTGTCTGTCTACTGTCCGTCAAGAGTCCATGCAGGCTAAGAATAGGAATGACATGTTCTGTGCGACAAAATGCAGAATGGGACAAATTATAAGTATTAAGTGTGGGGGAACCTACAGGGCCCAGATAACATTAACAGGAGTAAAATATGGATAGAATGAATGAAAATTGTTTATAAAAAATGTTAGTTTTTCCTGGTGCTATGCCTCAAGGTTTGTAAAAGTCTACAGAGCTGCAGTGTGTTTCTGCATAAGGTAGCAAAATATAGAACAGCATCTTTTGACAAAACCGCTGACAATGATGAGAAGGCGGCTTTGGAGCATGCCTAGTATCGAAAGAGGATGGATTGGGATGAAGCCATGGTCCATATCCTGTGACGGCGCCATGGCAGGACAGGAATTCATAAATCCCTGCCTGGCACCTCTTTGGCAGTACGGAACTGAAGAGGGACAGGAGAAGACTGTTCAGGCAGCAGAGTCCTCTTTACTACCATCCTCATGTTGTAAGAATGAACTTGTTCTCCTCACAAGATCAGCTTTTTGCCTTATTTCCTTAGATGGGTGTATTTATTTTGGTGTGAGCGTAATTAGGGACATCCTTACACTACCAAGCTGAGGGGCCCGGGAGCCTTACCAGGCTGTCTTTGGAAGGACAATCAGGCTCATCCTCTTCTCCTTCAGCTCTGTGATTCTGGAAATGCTTTGGAGGGACAGGGCCTCCTTGTCCTGTACTCCTTTTATCATGCGTGTTCTGTGTTATTTTCTGCACAGGAGTCTGTGTGGGACTCCTGGCAGTGCAGCCCTTCCTCTTTTTGGTTTGGTGAACACCCTTGGGATACCCTTATGGCACCCATGGGTAGGGGTACAACCCTGTACCCTAGTGTATCTTTTTGGGCACCTGTGTGTGGCCCACAGAGCAGAGTATGGATTGGTGGCTGAATTTGACAGGTGCTCTGAGTATTATCCATTTTGGGATACCCAGGCCCTGCCATTGGAATCAGTTGATTCCTGATAGGAGACAAGATGGTCCCTGTGTTCTCTTGCTTTCTATTTCTTGTTAACATGTTTTTCCAAAGTCCTGGGAAGCCCTGATTCTGTCCCTTCCCCTGACTGGCTATTTAGTGGAAGTCCAGGCGAGACTGCTGGAGCTTTCCCAATGACTGTTGTTGGGAAGCCGTTTGGGTGGGACCTGTGAATGGAGTGTGTGACAAATGGACATTTCATGTTATTGGTGTCTGGTGTGTGACACAATGACTGAGACAATCCTACCCGAAACTGGTATGAATGCAGTGTGGAGTGTGGAGTGCTGAATGGCTGTCCCAATCCACATTCCTTGTGAGTGGCTGAATGGAGAAGAATGGCCTGACTGCACTGTAAGCCTGACTGCCTGCCTGTATGAATGCCCCGCTGAATAATTGGCTGCTGAGCTTGGCCCAGCATTGTAAATGAGAGACAGAACATTATATCTGGGGACCTCTCACTTACCGGAATTGTTCAGAAGCTGAAGTCGAAACCTGATGCTTACCTTGAAGCCCAGCTAAAAAGAAGTTGAAAGGACTTCTCCACACTTCAGAAAAGTGCCACACTGGGTATTTGTGAAGGGTAGGTTGGTTTATTATATTGAATTGAAAATGCCCTTTACGGATGACACGTGTTTCGACACACCAGTGTCTTTTTCAAATCAGGGCTGGTAGCAATGCTAAATCTCAAGTCAAAAGGTTTCAATTGGGTGAAACACAGTCATGGGTTAAATCCCCCTCCTGGTCCGGTGAAGTCTGCTGCCGTCTGGATTGTCCAGCGGACCAGGAGGGGGATTTAACCCATGACTGTGTGTTTCACCCATTTGAAAACTAACATTCTGCTTCAGGTCCACAGCACACCAGTTGGGGACAGGCTCGCCTGCACAGTAAGGTATGGCAGGCAATGTTTGTGGTTGCAGGAGTCCTCTTGGTGGTGTCCTGGGGCTTCCAGCTACCTCTACCCTCTCCCCCTTCGAGTTCCCCGCCCCTTACACAGATCGGCACACCATCACAGTAGTAGAGAATCGCTCCCTTGTCTAGAACGAAGTGGTAGAGCAGGCACCTCCCCACCCCTCCCAGCAGGGGCAGGGCTTTTTCTCCTGCTACTTCTCTATCCAGAAGACAAACCAGGCATCTTTACCTGCCCTTGCAAGAATTCAAGATGGTGACGCCAGCGCTTATTGCCGAGACACTGTGTGGGGGAGACTGGTTGTGCTCCCCAGACCTGAAGGACGCGTATCTACACATTCACATTGTGCAGCCTCACCGGTCCGTCCTCAGGTTCCAGGGCATGGGCCTGCACTTCTAGTGCAGGGTTCGGTCCTTCGGGTTAAATTCACCTCCTGAGTCTTCGCGAGGCTCATAAATGCTGTGGTAGCTCTACTCGGGTCGGAGGGGTTGGACGTCTACCCGTACCTCAAAAACTGGGTAGTCCGAGGTACCTCTCCGGAGCAGGTTTGAGACTCAGCGGACAGACTCATCTCTACCCTATTCGAACTTGGTTTTTCGATATAAACTACCAGAAATCTCAGCTTATACCTACTCACACACTGGTGTTTCTGAGCCTGTTGTGGGACACACAGCAGCAGAGGGTTTTCTCCACGGGGGACAAGGTGACTGTGATCCGATCTCCAGTCTCCATTTCCACAGCAAAACAATCCGCACAGCCTGGTGATATCGACACCTTCTGGGGGTGCTGGCAGCATGTCTCCTGGCGATCCCGTGCACCAGGCTCTGCATGAGGAGGCTCCAGCTACATTTCACCTCCTTCCTGGGATCAGGAATCTGGTCATCAGGGGGACCGATCACCATCCCACAGCACCTGGACCACGACCTCAGAAGGTGGCAACAGCAAGAGAATATTCCTGTGGGCAGGCACTTCTGTCCACCCGACATAGAATACATCATTGCAACAGATACTTCACTCCATGGTTGGGGATCGACCCTGGGAGTACACTCTGTGCACGGTCTCTGGACCTTGACCGGTCAGCAGAAGCACATCAACTGGCTGGAGCTTATGGCTATACAGTTGACACTCTGATCCTTTCCACCGACTATCAAGGACAGGTCGATGTGCATTCAGACAGACAATACGACCTGCATGTTCTATATCAATATCAGGGGGGCACCAGATTCCTGCAGCTATGCACGCTGACACTGATCATCTGGGAATGGGCCATCAGCCAGGGATTGTGGCTCTATGCGGTCCACTTCCGGGGGAGTCCAATCTGGAAGCGGAGCGCTCAGCCGCCTTGCAGCCGACAATTCTGAATGGCAGCTGAACGGTAGAATTCTCCAGGAAGTGTTCAGCAGATGGTCACCCAACAACAGACCTGTTTGCGACAGCTCACAATCGGATGTGCCAGCAGTTCGCGTCCTAGAGCGGAAGTGGGCCCAACTCTCTAGGCGACGCACTCCAGATATACTGGGACAGGATGTGGGTGTATGCATTCCCACCAATACCTCTCGTGCACACGGTAGTGTGCAAAATCAGGAGCTCCAAGAACCTCAGGATCATTCTTGTGGCGCCTTGCTGGCTGGCGCTTCCCTGGTTCTCAGACTTGCGAAAGATGTCACTTCTGCCAGAGATTCTACTCCCTCTCGAAGGGCCCTCTACTAGCACAGCCGGGAGGTGCAGTACTACACCCCTGTCTAGAGAGGCTAGCCCTAGTGGCCTGGTTCCTGAGCAGCTAACACTCCAGCACCTTCAGCTGTCCTCTGACAATCTGGAGATCATTCAAAATCCCAGGAGCCAGGCTACACGCAAGCAGTGTAAAAGTAAATGGACAAGTTTCTGCTTTTGGGATTAGGAGCACAGGGTTAACCCATTGACATGCACCCTCGACCAGGTTTTGTCATTCTCGACCTATCCTTCGGGTCGTGCGTCCGGGTGGGTACCTGCAGAACGTACCGGGCCGCTATCAGTGCGTACAGTAACTCTGACTCCCTTACCCTGTCTTCGGCCAAACCTATAGTACGGAGTCAGCTGATGGGGTTGACCAGGCTGTACCCTCCGGTCAAGTGCCCTCATCCCGTTTGGGACCTTAATGTAGTTCTAAGTGCTTTTGCGCACAAACCATTTGAACCCATGGCCATGGCAGACATTAGGTTGGACACTCTAAAGACAGCCCTTCTGGTTGGTCTTACATCTTCCCACAGATTGAGGGAGATTGAGGTGCTAGGTGCCTCAGCACCGTACACTAGATTTCACAAGGACAAGGTCGTACTCAGCTAGCACCCCAAGTTTGTCACGAAAGTGGTATCATCCTACTTTATCGACGAGGAGATTGTGCTCCCCATATTCTTCCTGGATCCCAAGGAGGATGCAGAAAAGATGCTCCACTGCTTGCATGTCAGGAGGGTGTTGAAATTCTATCTAGACAGGATGAAGGGCATCCGCAAGACAGAAGCTGTTTGTGACTTTTGGAGGCTCTAGGCCTGGGCATCAGGCCTCCATGGCATCCATTGCATGATGGATGACTGCGGCGATCCAGGATGCATACAAGGTGCAGCTCAAGGAACTACCACAGGGCATGCATGTGCATGCTGAAAGAGCTAATGCAACAGCAGTCGCTTTCCAGCGCCATGTTCCCTGGCAGGTGATCAGCAGGGCAGCAACGTGGGACACTTTGGGTACCACTGCCAAGGCTGGTGCTGCCTTCGACCAAGCCGTGCTTCGTAATCTATTTTCCTAGAAGGGCTGGCTCTCCTCCCCAGGGCTTTGTCAGTTGTAATCGCCGATACAGGATGGAGGAAAGGGGATAGGACGCTAGGAGTAATTGTTACTCACCGGAGTGACTAACGTACTCCTAGTCCATAGTCCCCTTTCCTGCTTACGTCCCACCATCCATCCCCATAATGATGTGACGTTGCTAGACCCTAATGCAGCCGGCGCATGGAATGGGGACTGAGATCTGGCACCGGTCGTCGGGATTAAGGGCCCCGTGCACCAGTGAATTTAAAGGGGAAATGTGTTATTTTCCACCAAAAAAAAAAAAAAGTTCTGTTCCCGTCCCTCGCGAGGAACGCCCATACAGCATGGAGGAAAGGGGACTATGAGTACATTAGTCACCTCAGTGAGTAACACTTAATTTCTACCACAGGGGATAAGGGATCGTCGAGTGTCGCCTTCAAGAGTCGCTCCTCGGCATGATCCAGCATGGCTACCGGCACACGTGCCGAGGGCTCCCAGCCTGCCGTAGTTTGCTCCGAGGCAAGTGCGTTTCGACTATCGGCCATCTGGCTGAGGGCTCAGCGCCTACGAGAGGGATCCCTGAGTTCAATGCTTCTGCTGTATCGTATCTTGTCTGAGGATTCTCCTGGTTCAGAGCCTCAGCGCCCTCTCTCCCAGGGCATGGCGAAAGGTTTCAAAATGGCAGAGCGGCACGTGGCGGTGCCTACCAGGCAGGCAGCAATCTTTGATCGAGGGGGTTGTGTCCTCCGACGTATTCCACATCTATTACGGGTAATCGCCACAGCTGTGCTGCTTCGCAAAATGTTTGGCGTCCGTGTCCTGTGTCGATGACAATCGATACGCTGTCCTCAAGGACCGTGCCTCCGTCGAGCCGACGTCACCAGATGTTCTAAGTAGGACGCACGACGCCCGTAGCCTCAGTTCTGTTTTTTTCTGCGAACGTGTTCGCTTCGGAATCTCGGCGTGCCTCAGTTCTTCTGATTGAATCGGTTCCTCGCTCTTGGTTTTTGTGAAAAATCATGTCTTCATCTTCTACCCCGCGGTCAGGCTTCAAGAAGTGTCGGGACTGCGATTCCAAGATGTCGCTTACGGACCTGCACAACGTCTGGCTCTGGTGCCGTCGATGTCCCGATCGGACAAGGTAGATCGCTCTAGCCATGCCCGCTCCAGGTCCCGGTCCTCGACGCCCTCGAAACCGTTGGAGCCTGTGAAGTCTTCTAAGAAGACGTCAACGCCATCAGCGCCATGTCCATCGAGGGACTCTTGAGGCTCTGCCTCCGAGGAAGTCATCAGCGTCGAGGCCGTCGAAGGACACGCTCGGGGCTCCGGCCTCAAAGCTGTTGTCGAAGCCGTCGGCACCTCGCTTGGCGCCGATTCGGTCTACGCCTTTTGAGGAGGCTTTATCGGTGGTACCCCGGAGACCGGTGGAGACACTGAGGAAGGCCCGTAGTAAGTCAGTGAGGCCTGTGTTTGAGCCTCTTTCTGTGCCCTCATACAGGGATCTGTTCCAGCATCTGGATTATATCTCTGAGGTGGATGAAGGGTCGGATGTGGAAGGTCTGGTTCCTTAGGAGGTTCCTGATGAACTATTGTCTGGTCATAGCCAGTTGGAAGACCTGCATCAATCTTTGCATGACGCCAGTGGTCTGGACACCTCCCCGGAGGTTGAATTTGGCAGGCCTGAGCCTGGTACTTAGCCCAATCTTCATACAGGCGTTACATGTCGAGGGTGACAGAGTATTTGGGGTGGTCTGCTCCACCTGTGGATTTTCTGCAGTATGACCTGACCGATATCTTGGACCAAGGTCCACCCACTGACCTGCTGCTGCCATTTCATATGGCCTTACAAAGAAGTGTGGCGGCGGCGGCTTGAACTGCTCCGGAGAGTCTCCCGGCAGTGAATAAGTCGTTGCCGAAAGAATATCGTACAGCCAGTGGCGACCCCGTCTACTTGTCTTTGCACCCCACTCCTGAGAATTTTGTGGTGCAGGCGGCTACGGCCCCAGCGAAGCAGGCGTCGTAATCTACCATCTCTCCTGATAGGGACGACAAGCGTTTCGACGGTTGGGCGAAGAAAGTGTTTTCATCTGGGGGTATGGCTTTAAAGGCAACCAACTCAGTTTGTGCCTTGGCAAGATTCCCTCACACGAATTGTATATCTTTGGCGGCTGAACATATTCCCAAAGGGGAGGAACGGGATGGTTTTCTTGCCCTCGTTCAGGATGGCAAAGATGCCATGTGTGAATCCATTCAGTCGGGTCTGGACGTGGCAGACTGTGTCAGCCGGTCCATGGCGGCGAGCACCGTGATGCGCAGGTTTGCTTGGTTGCGAGAGTCGGGGTTTGCTCCCGATGTACAGTCCTGGCTTCTCAGCATGTCCTTTGATGGTGACCATCTTTTTTGCAGCAAGGCTGACGAGAGCCTTGAGAGGTTGCAGACCTCCAAAGCTGTAGCGAAGTCGTTGAGCGCTGCAGTTCGTCAACCTCCGTCTTTTCGTCCTGGGGGACAGCAATGGAGGGGAGGTTCCTTTCAATACTACTCGACCTTTGGTAGTTCGAGGGGAGCTGCCAGTCAAAGGGGCCAACGTAGGAGTGCCAGAGGTGGAAAACGATGAACTCGAGGTGCCAAAGCCACTCGGGCAGTTGCCTCTTTGCCTTCAGGCTTCAGCTCAGTCATGAGGCCGTGTCCCATGGGTCGCTAGTTGCTGGAAGGCTGGCACAGTATCTTGTAGAATGGCGTGCCATTACTTCAAATGTGTGGGTTCTGGAGATCATAGCCCACGGCTACTGTCTTCCTTTCCGGCAGAGGCCTCATGACAATCCACCAGGGAAGCTCTCTTTGAAGAGTCTGGATCCACTCCTTGCGCAGGAGATCAAATCCCTGCTGGAGGAAGGCGCCATAGAACTGGTGCCTGTAGCAAAGAGGAACAATGGATGGTATTCCCCATATTTTTTTATCCCGAAAAAAGACGGGGGGGGGGGTTCGGGGGTTGAGACCCATCATGGACTTGCATGGTTTTAACAAGCTCCTCAGGAAGGACAAGTTCAAGATGGTTACTCTCTCTCTCTCAAGTCCTCCAGGCCCTTCAACTTCAGGACTGGTTGGTGTCTCTCGACCTCAAGGATACTTACTTTCATGTGCCGATTCATCCAAAGCACAAGAAGTACCTGAGGTTCACGGTTGGTGACTCGCATTTTCAGTTTCGGGTCCTGCCGTTCGGTTTGACCTCCGCCCGAGGGTCTTCACCAAGCTAGTGGTGGTGGCAACGTATCTCAGGAAAGGGGGGATTCACGTCTACCCCTACCTGGACGATTGGTTGATCAGGGCGCGCTCTCCCTTCACAAGCTGGGCTTCTTCCTCAACTTAAAGAAGTCCCACTTGACACCTATCCAGCGGCTCCAGTACATCGGAGCAGTGCTCGACACATCTCTGGGGCAGTGTTACCCTCCCAGGTGAGGGCTCATCACATTCTGCAGATGGTGGTCAAGTTTCAACGTGCCCAGAGTCTCCCGCCGTTCGAGTTCTTGAGGTTGCTCGGCCTCATGGCATCCTGCATTCTTCTGGTGCCAGAGGCCAGGCTGCAGATGAGATCTCTGCAGTGGGCTCTCAAGATGCAGTGGTCGCAAGCCTCCGGCACAATGTCAGATCCCGTTCAGGTGCCGCCCTCGGTCGCCCAGGAAATTCTGTTGTGGGCCGTCGAAAGCAATCTGATGAAGGGGGCTCCATTTTGGCTACCTTGGCCGGGTTGACGATCGTGACGGACGCATCCCTCACGGGATGGGGAGCTAATGCCAACGAGCTGACAGTCAGCGGTCGTTGGTCTCAGTCGGAGTCCAGACTCCATCAATCTGTTGGAGCTGAGGGCCGTCAGGCGAGCCCTGAAGGCTTTTCTGCCGTCTGTGCGGGGGAAGAATGTCCCGATTCTGACAGACCAATACAGTGGCCATGCACTACCTCAACAAAAAAGGGTGGGGCAGGGTCTCCTGTGTAGAGAGGCGATGCAGCTCTGGTTCTGGGCCATCCAGCAGGAAATGTCGATCTCGGCAGTTCATCTGGCCGGAGACGAAAACGAGGCAGCGGATGCTCTGAGCAGGCAGAGCACGGTCTCTCACGAGTGGTAGCTGGCTCGGGAGGTTCTCCTTGAGATCTTTGCCCTTTGGGGGTCCCCACAAGTGGATCTCTTTGCCACCAGTGTCAACTGGAAGTGCGAAAGAATCTGCTCGCGGGAATTTCCTCCAAGAGGATCCTTGGGGGGATGCGTTCGTAGTGGAGTGGTCCTTCCCACTGCTGTACACGTTTCCTCCAGTCACCGTCATTCCTCAATTGCTGCGGAGGTTACCGTGGTTCGGTTCCCAAATGATCCTCATTGCTCTGGCAATGGCCAGGAGAACATGGTACCTGGACCTTCTCGACATGTCCATCTGCCCTCCACCCCGTCTTCCCTACCCAGACTATTTGCTCTAACGGGAGAGGGGGGCGAGATCTACATCCAGAGGTCGTCTCTCAACCTTCATGCTTGGTTTATGAAAGGTTGAGGTACAAGGATTGGGACCTCCCTGAAGATGTGATTGAGGTGTTGCTTTCGGCCAGAAGGCCCGCAACAAAGTCCCTGTACCGTTGCCGTTGGAGAAAGTTCTGCGACTGGTGCAGGGTAAAGAATCTGGATCCTTTTTCATGTGCCATTCCTGTGGTTCTGTCTTTTTTGCTTTTGTTAGCCCACACGAGCCTGCAAGTGGGTACCATTAAGGGTTACCTGGCGGCGCTGTCCATATTTAAGCGCTCGTCTGAGGAGTGTTCTTATTTTTAGATTCCTTTTTGATTTCTCAGTTTCTGAAAGGGATAACTAATATGTTCCCACTGTCTCCTTTCCAGGCGCCCGGTTGGGATTTGAACTTGGTTCTGAAATTCCTTATGGGAGCTGCGTTTGAGCCCTTACATTCTTGTCCTTTGAGACTGTTGACCTTTAAAACTGTATTTTTGGTTGCGGTTATTTCCGCTCGCAGAGTGAGTTGCAGACACTATCCGCGAAGCCACCTTTCACGTTGTCCCATAAGGACAGGGTTGTCCTTAGGGTCCGTCCTTCTCTTCCGAAGGTTGTGTCGGACTTTCATTTGAGCCAGAAGGTCATTCTTCCGGCGTTCTATCCTCCTCCACATCCTGGTAAGGAAGAGGAGAGGCTCCATAGGTTGGATCCTAGGAGAGCTTTAAGTTTCTACATCTCACGTATGTCCCGGGTCAGAGTGGACGATTAGGTCTTTGTAGGATACGCTGGAAGGCGTTTGGGTCAAGCTGTTACTAAGCAGACCTTGTCCAGATGGATTATCTTGACAATCTCTGAATGCTACCGTCTGGCTGGTAAGGACCCTCTGGTAGGCTTACGGGCCCATTCCTCTAGAGGTGTGGCTGCCTCTACTGCTCTGCAGAGGGGTGTTCCCATTCGTAACCTCTGTGAAGCAGCCACATTGGCCTCTGTCCATACTTTTGTAAAACACTACTCCCTGGATTCTATCCATGGGCAAGATTTGGCCTTTGGCAAGGCGGTCCTCTATTCTGCAATTTAATTGGGCAGTCTAAAATTCTACATTTTTTTCCCACCGCCATATGTTGGTACTGTTTTGGGAGTCTGACATAGATGTAGAATACGTCGGAGGACACAATTCCCTTGAAGAACAAGTTACTTTCTTACCTGGTAATGTTCTTTCGATGGGATGTTCCTCAGACGTATTCCACATCGCACCCTCCCAGCCTGTCCCTCTACAATATTTCTTAAGCGATTGCAGCTTACATTTCCGCAAGGCTTTCTGCAGTCGTACTGGCAGAAGATTGGTGGCAAATTTTCTGGGGAAAAAACTACAACTGAGGCTGCGGGCGTTGTGCGTCCTACTTATAACATCCGGTGATGTCGGCTCGACGGAGGCCCTTAAGGACAGCGTATCGATGCAGGACGCAGACGCAGAAAATTTTCCCAAGCAGCACAGCTGTGGTGATTACCTGTCATAGATGTGGAATACGTCGGAGGAACATCCCATCGAAAGAACGTTACTAGGTAAGAAAGTAACTTGTTAATCTCATTCAGGCTCCGCCAGTGCTTTCGCCCATCATGTGGGCTTTCCAGGTTGATTCCAGCCCCCTTCCTTCTGGAGGTGGCAGCAGATGTTACGGTGCAGGTTTTTGGTCCCCTCAGGGGTACATCTACCCATCAGACTTAGTTACATACACCAGGCTCCTCAGCACTTTGACCAGGAGCGGAGGTCCAGTGCCTCGTATGGCAGTGCCCCTAGGGATCTGGCAGTGTTAGGCAGAATCCTGTGCAGTTCCCTTGGGGAGCACTGCAAAAAGATTAAGACTACAGGAGTAAGCAGTAAACCCAATTGGTAGCAGTCTGCACCACCCAGAGTTACCTGGTAGCTGTGGCTGAGCAGTCAGACTTCTCTCAGGATGAGTGGGGCAGTATACAGAGCATACACAATAGGGCCAAAAACACAGTGGAGCAAACAAACATTGGCCAGAGCTTGGTAACAAAAGTTTATAATTATTTATTTAAAACACACTTTAAACACTCTAAATCAAAGCAAGCTCAAACACAGATTAAGTATACACACCTCCCTTAATAATTATTAGACTAGTCTAGGTTAAAACACCACTAGTTGTAAAAACAGATGTGAGCGCTTAACTTAGATGGCACTCCAATAATTAAGTTAGAGGGAGAGAAAAAGACAGGTCATGAAGTCATGAAAATAAGCAGTTCCCAACACTTTTCTAAGACTACAGCAAGTTAATGAAGGCAGAGTCTACTGTAGAGCAAAGTTCATAGGCCAGGGCCACTTTAAATGGAGCAAGGCGAAATGTGCCCAAGATCACACAGTTTAAAAATGCACTCAGGTCTTTGCAAACATTTTCAAAAGAGGTTGGTTTGATGCGAAACATAAAGTTAGACGGTCTGGGGGCCAACCCAGTTGGAAAGCCAAGGCTGTAAGGGTCACCTTTAGCGATCCGCCTGGCATCCCTTTCTTTGGAACACAGTACCTTTTAAAAGTGAGGAAGCTCCAGCGGTGGCAATTGTTCCTGGCAGCGGGTGCAGTTCGTGGTTTCGACCAGGGGAAGAGAAGATCTCGTCGAGGAGGAAACTTGGAGTCGTTGCTCTGCCCAGGGATGAAATCAGCCGCGGAGTTCGTTCGGTTAAAAGGTGCGCTCCTTTTATTCGCGGTCCCAGAGGACTGAAGCTTGGGTATCTGGCCACCTGGGTGCTTGGCACTGGCAACTCTACCAAGGGGCGTCCTGGAAGGCGAATGTGGAACTGGTTGTCCCCACCAGCTCAGAGGGAGAAGACTCTTGCAGCTGAAGATCTTCTCTTGTCGTCGGAAAAGTGGTGAGGTTGTTGCAGCATGGCTCCACCGGTGGTGTTGTCGTTGCAGATGGCTCAACTTCTCCCCTCTTAGGATTTCTTGGGTCTTGTGGCAACCTCTGAAGTTCCAATCCCAAAAGCCCTGCTTTTATGCAGAAAAAAACCCATTCAAAAGCCTAGCTGTCACTCATGCATGCTAAGTGGTGAGCTGGGCGGCTCACCACTGGGCCAATCAAGACAGAGTGCGACTTGGGTTGCTAAGGCAACACAGTCCAGGGTGCCAATTCCCTCACCCACACATCCTGTGAATCCCAGACAGAGTGGCACCAGTTGGAGGGCTTCTGTGGAGAAGCCTGCCAAAAATGGAACAAAGGGCCCGACCTTGGTTGGAGTTACAGAGACGGACACGTACGCCATTTTGCGAAAGAGTTCTGGCAAAAAGACCCAACCGGTGATTTATATTAATTAAATAAACAGGCGGCATCTTTACAATGCACCAAATAAGTGGTGCGTTTAAAATGAAACTCGACAAGGGGTTGACTAGACAGTGCCCCTTCCAGTACTTCCAAAATATGATGGTTTGTACTGGTTCTGTTCACAATTTTGGACTAATAAAGCCAATGGTGACTTTACCTGCCCTGGGAGACTGTAGTCAGTCCCAGGGTATGGAGTCTGTTTGGGGGTCACTGACACCCCTGTGTTACTGCACTGAGGGTGCTGTGTAACACATCTACACATCTACCAAAACAGATGATACCCTATGGAGTAAAAGACCCCATAGCCCATAAGCGCATACCAAGTCAAAGACATACCTCAAACCATGCCTAAGAGTGGGTGGGAAGGAAAGAGTCTCAAACAAACCCCAAAAATGCAGCAAAGCTGCTGGGGGACTCACTAGGTTGGGGAAATTAGTCTTATAAGAGAATTCTCCCTTACAGGCAGCTAGTGAGGACTGCTTTTTTGTATGCTTCTTCTTTCTCTTGTGTTCACCTCAAATGAAGGCACTCTTGAAGGACATTGTGAGGGAAGTCATCCCCCTGGCTGCACCCCCTCAGCCCCCTTCCCAGTCCTCTCAGTCCTCTCAGGCCCTACCTGTCGTTCCAAGCTCGCAACCTCCTCCTGTACCACCAACACCTCCCCTTCAACAGCCATTGGACTTGACTGCTGCTCTGGACCTGGGGGGTTACGGACCCCCACAGTACCTGTGCTCCAGTGACGGGATTCCCCACAGCCTGTGAAAAAGGTTGGGCGACTTTGACGTTCAGGAACGAGCCCTCAGCATCCATTAAGGCCTTTCATGACTGCCTTCAGCGCCTGGCCGAGTTCTTGGGGCTTCCCCTTCCTGAGGAAGCCCCTCAAGAGTCGGGGGTACTCACAAAGGTCTTGTGGAAGCAAACCACGGTCCGGTCTGGCATTCCCCTTCAGAGGGATGTGCGTCTGGGAGAAGCCCAGGGCCAACGCCCAGATGAACAAGAAAATGGACAGCAGGTTTAGACTAATGGACTGGGAGCCAATCCTCCTTGCCTCCCACCCACAGCCCTATTCCTCTCTGGAGGCTGCGATCTTGCTATATTCTAAACCGTTGTCTTCCTCCACAGGAGCTTCCTCTCCAAGGAGGGCCAAGTCCTTGAGAAAGCGATGTTACTCCATCTTGGGAGTGCATCACGGCAAGCCAACGCAGACAAAATCTTGCCTGTAGCTAACCAGAAGTTGTGGCGGGAGCTCAAGGAATTTCTGCCTGACTTCCCTTCTGACAAACAAGCCTCCTTCAAGGCTTGTCTGGTGGAGGCCTGGTGTTAGGCGGAAACCTGTGCAGTTCCCTCTGGGACCACTGCAAAAGATTTAAGACTACAGGTATTTGGCAGTAAACCCACTTGCTAGCAGTCTGTACCACACAGATTCACTTGGTAGCTGTGACTGACCAGTCAGACTTCCCTCAAGAAGAGTTAGGCAGTATACAGAGTATTCACAATAGATCAAGAGAACAAAATAGAACAAGTAAACGCTAACCAGGGCTTGGTGTAAAAGAGAGATCATTATTTATTTAAAACCACATCTAGAAAAACACACAGCCACTAATAGTAAGCAATTCAAAAACACGGTCACTAAAAGATATACACTCCCTTAAAAGAATATTAGACAAGTCGGAAGTAAAGCCCCACTTAAGTTCAGACAGCGGTGAGCGCTTAACGTAGATGGCATTCTAATAGTTAGTTTTTAAAAGGGAGAGAAAAGCAGAGAATGAGTTGAAACAGATCCCAACACTTTTACAAGAACATAACAAGAGAGGAAGGCAAAGTAAAACCGTGAAGTTAGAGTTCAATAGGCCAGATCCACTTTCAGAGGATCAAACAAAATGTGTCCAAGGTCACACTGTTGCAGTGCACAAAAGTCTTGTAACGGTTCAAAAAGGAGTTGGACCAAAGAAAGGGACCAGTTAGAGGGTCAAGGCGGCTAGCCCAGTCCAGAAGGTTAAGGAGTTATTATTACCTTGTAGCAATCTTTAGAAAGGGAGGCCTGGCGGACACGGTACCTTTAAAGTGGTGAGAACACTCCAGCGGGGGCAGTTGTTCCTGGCAGCGGATGCAAGTCGGTGCTTCTTTCGGGGGAAGAGAGGATCTCATCGGGGAGGACGACAGGAGTCTGTTGCACTGCCAGGGAAGAAACCAGTCGCGGAGTTTCTCGGGTACAAGGAGCGGACCGTTGATTCGCGGTTCAGTGGTGAGTGGCTATCCGGCCGCCGGGGTGCTTGGCACGGGCAGTTCGACCACAAACCGGTCTGGGGTGCGAAGAAGGAAGGTAAAACTGTGCCCACCAGTCAGGGGAAGAAGCCTCTCCAGCCGGGAGATCTTCTCTGTCGGCGGGAAGTGGTGAGTCGGTTCCACAGGGCTCCACCGGTGGTGTCGTGGTAGGTCGGCTCAGCTTCTCCCTCGTCGGATTCTCAGGTCCTGTGGCGACTTCTGAAGTTCCAGTCCCCAAAGCCCTGCTTTTATGCAGCATACCCCCATTCACTCAGCCTAGCTGTCAATCAAACATGCTAAGTGGTGAGCCGGCCGGCTCACCACTTGGTCCAATCACACAAGAGTGCGACTTGAGTTACCAAGGTAACTCAGTCCAGGGTGCCTAAACCCCCTCCCACACCCCCTGTGGTTCACAGACAGAGTGGCACCACTTTTGGAGGCTTCTGTGGAGAAGCCCGCCAAAAAGTGGAACAAAGGGCTCGACTTGGGTTGGAGTCACAGAAGAGAACACAGATGCCATTTTAGAATCGAGTCCTGGCAAAAAATACCAACCGGCGAATTAATATTAAATAAATAAACCGGCGGTATGTTCGAGGCTGTGAGAATTAAATAATTAAAGTTGGTAGCCTCGAACAATGGGAAAATCCCATACAAAAATATTTGCGGTCGAATATAAAAAGTAGTTTCCACTGCCACCAGCCAAAACTCGATCAGGGGGGACAGAGACGTGCCCCCTCGACTAACAGACCCCGGGGCAATCGAATTGCCTCGACCAGTACGTCCACAATATGATGGTTTGTACTGGTTTCTGTTAATAATTTCGGACTAGTAAAGCCAATGGTGACTTTACATGCCCTGGGAGACAGTAGTCAGTCCCAGGGTATGGAGTCTATGGTGGGGGGTCACTATGACACCCCTGTGTTACTGCACGGAGGGTGCTGGATAACACACATAAGAAAAACACATGAGACCCTATGGAGTAAAGGACCCCATAGCCCATAAAACACGTTAACAGTCAAAGGAACACCATAAACATGTCCAAGAGTGGGAGAAAGAGTCTCACTCTTGGCAGGAGGAACAAAATAAACTCCAGAAATCCAGCAAAGCTGCTGGGGGGACTCACTAGGTTAGGAAATTCAGCCTAAAGAGAGAATTCTCCCTAACACCTGGGTCATTGCGCAGGAACTCATGGCGTCTTCAGTCTCACACATCAACACAGCCAGCTGAGGAATGTGCCCTATGGTCGAAATGAGGACGGCGTGGATTCCTGACACAAAGTTTTCATAGGATGTGCAGGAGCGTATCCTGGATCTGCCCTTTTGAGGGCATGGACCTTTTTAATTCGTCCACTGACGAATTGACAAAAAAGAAAACATCCACTCAAACCGCCAAGTCCCTGGCCATCCTGACAACGCAAGGTCAGAAATCCTTCCCTCAATCCCAGGATAGGACCGAGTTCAAACCCCAAACGCTCTCTGGCTTCAAGGGGTTCAGAGACTGCGAAAACACCTTGGCCTGAAAGATCGGCCAGTGACAACAGAACAAGCAGCAGAGGACGTTGTGCAGGTTTTTCCGCTCACCCTCCTCTGCCCCCACTTTTGACACCAAGAAGCAGTGACGTCTGAGTTGGGGAAAACAGCACGCCTCTGGTGGCCGTTTGGCTCTGTTCCGGACACCTGGAAGCATCTTTTAGCAACCCGTGGCTCCTATCTGTAATATCCACCGGCTTCGGGCTTCCTCTTCCCTCCTCTCCTTCTTAGTCAGATCGGGTCACTCAACGCTTTTCCGGGATATCCTGTCTCTTCTCTATTGGTGATGCAGGCGATAGAACTGGTTCCTCTTGCAGGGGCTATGGTTACTATTCCATGATACCCTTAAGTCCCGTCCCCTTTCCTCCATACTGCATGGGCGTCACTTCCAAGGGACGGGAGGCGGAACCTTTTTCACCAGAAAAAACCTTCTTCCCCTTTAAATTTAGAGGCCCAGGGAAAATGCGCTTCCCTGACTGCCCTCCGGCGCCACACCTCAGTCCCCTTTTCCGTGTCGACGGGAACGGGCCGAATTCACCAGCGCTCCTGGGTTTGGCTTCGGCCATGTAATTCCACGTGTGGAAACATCTTCTTTGCCTTTTTATCATTCAGTTACTCTGTCCTCAGCTGTCGTGCTGCTCCCCGGCGCATGTCCACTTCCACAGGGTACAGCAGGTGTCCCTCCTCCAACAGGCTCTTTCCAACTTCAAACCCCCATGCCCTCTGCCTGCCTTGCCTTGGCCTAGACCACGGTTGGCAAAATTGTACAATGTGTGGCTCGCTGTCATCGAAATCGCTGAAGAACAGACTAGCCGGGTGGAGGGAACTCTTCGAGAAGTCTCCTCCAGAGGACCTCAAGAACTTCGTGAAACACTGAGCCAGGCTCAAGGTAGGGCTGCTATTTTCCATCGCACCCCGCAAAGGAGACGCCTTCCCAAGGACTCTCCCGCATGGGAGGGACCGTTCAGGTCCTTGTACCAGCACGTGCATCAAGGCTGCTGCTGCTACTGGCTTTTGGGCCGAGGGATCCTTGGATCTTCCCGGTGGCAGTGTTGAGGGACCGTAAGGTTCTTGTACCAGTTTATCATCATAGGGGCTCTGCCCTTCTTCCGGCAATATGGCTAAGGGGGCTACGCCCTAGTACCGACAATACGTCCGAGGGGGCGTCTAAACGCAGCTCTACCGACCCCCGGGTCGAGGGTGTCGCACCTACCGGGCCTAGGCACGAGGAGCAGGGTAGGCCTTGTGATCCACATGCAAGAGTCTTGAAGGATGCTGGGCCCAGCGAGCCGAGTAACACTTGGAAGGCAGCTTGACAAGATGGCCGCTACACCAGACACAGGCATCCATCCAGCGCCATTCCAGGAGTTCGGCCAAGAACGAGTGTCAAGGTGGGACTGGCCTCAACCAGGTACGTGGCCTACAGCCCATCCTTCTTATGCGCAGGGCAGCTTCCCACTGCATCCATACGGGCAGGGTATGCAGCAGCTCGCGGCTACCCCGTCAGTACCCTCTACCACCTCTTTGGCCAGTGAAGAGGGGTTCTTAGAGAGGTTCCTCTGGCTCATGAGGTCACCTCGGTTGGGGGGTTATCCTCAAGGATGCCATCACGGAAGTCCTGCCTACGATGCTACTGGCTCCACAAGCGCCTCCGCCGGTGCCCCTGACCTCGGCACAGCCGCTGCCTCTGGCTCCCTAGCCGATTCCTCAGGCGCTATCGTAACAGCCTCCGCCACCTCCTCAGTCTCCGGCCGCGGTCACTGCCTCAGCCTCCTGCTCCGGCTACTCCTCCAATGATCCTGCGGATCAGGATCCTCCTGATCCACAGTATACGGATGAGGAGGATCCGGACACGCCATCCTCAGCCAGGGCCTTCCACGAAAGTCTTGCAGGGCTGGCGGAGTACCTGGGCCTACCCCAACCCGAGGTTGAGCACCCGGCAGAGGGGGTTTTGGCTGAAGTCCTCACGCGACGCCCCTCTGCCAAACCAGGGATTCCACTGCCAACTGATGTAGTCTCCCTGGCCAAGAAGGGTTGGCTCAAGGCCAACTCAGTCCAGCCGGTCAATCAACGCCTGTACGCCAAGTACAGGCAGATAAGGTGGATACACTCCTGCTCTCGGTCCATCCTCAGCCACACTCTGTGGTGATCGTTGCGGCACCACTATACTCCAAGCCTCAGCCGTCCTCCGACGACTCCTTGGCGCTGCTAGGCAAGGAGGAGATGATCTTGGAGGCGCACGAGAATAAACTCTTATTCCAGCACGTCCTTGCATCTTTGCCAGGCCAGCGCCGATGCCATGCTGGCGGCTGCTAACCAAACGTCCTCCAGGGTCTATCTACGCAGAGCCAATCACGTTTTAAGGGGTGGCTGGTTGATGCCAAGTTGGCGGCGCAGGACCTCATGGAATCCACCATGGCCCATATCGACACCTCTGGCTGTGCCATCTGTATCGCCACGGACATGACAAGGACTGCTTGGCTCTGGTCGACGAAATTCAACCCGGACGTCCAGGAACGCACATTAGATCTACCGTTTGAGGGGAAGGGGGTGGGGGCGGCTCTTCCACTCCACCGCGGACGAAGAGCTGGACAAGAAGAAAAACAGTTCACAAACGGCCAAGTCTTTATCCATCTTGTCAAAGACGGGGCCCAAGTCGTACACCCAGTCACAGCAGTGCTCTGAGAGGGAGCGTACGTATAGAGAGGGTTCTGCGGCTTCCAGGAACGGAGATCCAGGCAGCCGGACCGCTAGCAGTCTCAGAACCACCGCAAGCAACAAAAAGGGGGGGGGGGTAAAGGGCTTTTTCCAGTCCCCCACCTCCGCGACTGCCTCAGAGGGAAAGCAGGCATGACACACCCCTTCGGGTTCACGTGTCTCCAGTGGGGGTGGGGCAGGCTTGCTCTCCATGCACATTTCTGGTGCCAGAATTTCGTGGACCCCTGGATCCTCTCGGTTGTATCCACTGGGTACCGCCTACCCATTCCAGCCCCTCCTCCCATCGTAGTGAGCCAGACAATGGAGGAAGTCCCAACCTCCCAGCGAGACTTGGGCTTTTAATCCAGGATTTTCGCCATTCAGAAGAACAACCAGACAGGCCTTAGAGATGTGCTGGACCTTTCCACCCTCAACATCTCCTTACTCATACAAAAATTCAAGATGGTTACGCCAGCTTTTAAAGTGGAGACATTGTGCAAGGGAGACTGGATGTGCTCCCTGGATCTGAAGGATGCGTACCTACACCTCCCGATTTGGCAGCCCCACCGTTCTTTCCTACGGTTCAGGATCATAGGCTACCAATTTTCAATGCAAGGTCCTCCCTTATGAACACACTGCACCATCTGGGCTTCTCGCTCAATCTCAAGAAGTCGCAGCTGCAGCCCACGCAGACTATGACATTCTTGGGCCTCATCTGGGTCACGTGCTCCAAGAAGGTATTTCCTTCAGAGGACAACATCTTGGCCATCAAGAGGGCCACCTCCCACTTCCGCGGCATAGAGGTGACCTCGGCTTGGTGGTACCAGCATCTCCATGGCGGCATTCCTATTAGCCGTTCCACGCACGCGATTGAGGATGAGGAGGATTCAGCTGCACTTCGCGGCATCCCACCCACCCGGACCTAACATGGTGGTCCAGGGACTGCAACTTACAGACGACCAAGCCCTTTTGGCTGCCTCCCTGCAGGCCACCATCACCACGGACTCCTCGCTTGAGGGCTAGAGAGCCACCCTGGATGATCTCTCCGTCCACGGCACCTGGATTCGACCGGAGCAGGAATACCACACCATTTGGTTCGAGCATTCCTACCACTTCTCAGGGGCAAGGTTGTCCTCATCCAGACAGACAACTGGACCAGCATGTACTACGTCAGCAAGCAGGGAGGCACCACATCCCCTCCTCTGTGCGGACTGGCAATCAGCATGTGGGATTGGGCCCTGGAAAACGACATCTACCTCACGGCTGTCCACCTATCGGGGGAAGCCAACCTGGAGGCAGACAGGCTCAACAGGTTGGGCGCGGACAATTACAAGTGGCAGCTAAACATCGTCATTCAGGAGATCTTCAACAGGTGGGGTCATCCCCCAGGTGGATCTTTGCCACCTAGCACAACAAGAAGTGCCCTCAGTTCGCCTCCTGGCACGGACAGGGCTCTGGCTTGCTGGGCCAAGCATTTCACCTACAGTGGACCGGCATGAATGCCTATGCCTTTCCGCCCACCCCTCTGATACAGTCATTTGCAAGATCAAGGAATCTGACCGACTCAACATCATTCTGATAGCTCCATGGTGGCCTGCCAGGCCATGGTTCTTGGAGCTCCTCAGCCTTTCGGAGGTGCCTCCTATGCGCCTTCTGACGGGCCCAGCACATCTTCTGGCACAACAGGGGGGCAGAATCATACTTCCCTGTGCCAGGGAAACTAGCCCTTATAGCGTGGTACCTGAGCAGGTAACGCTTTGGCACCTTTGCCTCTCGCAGGCCAATCTGGAGATCATACAGGGCACCAGGAGCAAGGCCACCAGGGCCCAGTATAAGAGCAAATGGAACAGGTTCTGCCACTGGGCAGACTCTAAGGGAATTGATCCCTTCGCCTGAAAGTTGCACGACGTGCTCTTTTTCGGTGCACCTCGCTCACTTGGGAGTATAGGTTGACACTTGCCGGACATACCTTGGAGCCATCGGGGCTTACAGGAACTCGGAGGAAGACCTTTTTTCCTCCTCCAACCCTATCAAGAGACATCTGACAGGCCTAGCTAGGCTCTACCCGCCCGTCAAAAGACTGCACCCCATGTGGGACATTAATAATCTTGGATGCCCTGGTGCACAAATCATTTGAGCCAATGGCGTCCGTTGACATTAGGTTGGTCACCATCAAGACGGCTTTGCTAGTCGGTCTTACCTTGGCTCGCAGAGTCAGCGAGATTCAGGCGCTTGTCGCCTCTGAACCTTACACCACCTTTCACACGGATAAGGTAGTCTTGCAGACGCACCTGGCATTTCTGCCCAAGGTTCCATCTGCATTTCACTTGAACAAGGAAATTGTCCTTCCTACGTTCTTTTCCGATCCCAAGGATGATGCACAGAAGGTGCTGCACTGCCTGGACGTCGGATGTACCTTGAGATTCTACTTGGACAGGACCAAGGGCTTCCGCAAGTCGGATTTCCTGTTTAGCACTTTCGGCAGCTGAAGGCCAGGCTATCGGGCCTTTAAGGCTTCCATATCCCGCTGGATGGTCTCTGCCATCAAAGAAGCATAGGAGGGCCAATACAAGCCGCACCCGGCCAACATGCATGCCCACACAGTCGGGGCCAAGGCAACTGCTATCGCCTTCCAGTGCCATGTCCCTTGGCAAGTCATAAGCAGGGCTGCCACTTGGGCCTCTCCCTCAGCTTTCTGCAAGCATTACTGTTTGGATGCTGGCTCTAGATCTGATGTGGCTTTCGGACAGGCGGTTCTCAGGAACCTGTTTGCTTAAGGAGGGTCTCCTCTCCACTCTGGGGCTACAATCAGTTGTAATCGCCCATACAGTATGGAGGAAAGGGGATGGGACGTAAGAGTAATTATAAGTTACTCACTGTAGTGACTAACATACTCTTAGTCCATAGTCCCCTTTCCTGCATACATCCCACCAACCGCCCTCCTAATGATACTGGTGTCATTAGGCAATGTTAATCTATTGTAGACGCATCAATGGGGACTGAGGCGTGGCGCTTGAGGGCGGAGTCAGGGCAGCTCAGGCTCCCTGGGCCGTGCCCCAGCACGCCTCTAAATTTAAAGGGGAAGGTGGTTTTTCTGGTGAAAAAGGTTCTGTGTCCCGTCCCTTGGAAGGGACGCCCATACAGTATGGAGGAAAGGGGACTATGGACTAAGAGTACGTTAGTCACCACGGTGAGTAACTTATAATGTATTCAAACATAAACTTTGTAGCCATGTATCCTTCGAACCAGGGTGAGTTGGCCTTTGTTTGGTAACCCCGGAGCGCTCCATAGTCTATCACTGACTGCTTGCAAGCAATTCGAATACCGAACTAATGAAAGAAAGCTCCAACTACCAGCATTGCCTAAGCCAAAAAAAGGCTATTATACCGGAGACATTACCAACAGTTAACTAGTGTGGAAGTAGGAACTCTAAGGTGGCAGGAAGGAAGGCCCTCCTTATAGAGTGTACTAAGGAGGAGAGGAACATAACCTGCGTTGCATATGGCAAACAAATCAGTGGAACAAACAGCACCAATGTGAATGGTATCCTCACATAAGAAGTCATGAATTTCAATGTTTTAAGTCATACTTTTATAAAGTTTGAAGCAAGCCTCACCACATAGTACTTTTAGGAGTTTTTGTCCTGGCAGGCGTGTATTCCAGGAAAGAGATTATTAGTGGTAATCCTTGTAGGTTAGTGAACCAGGAAGAAGAAATGGAAGTACAGGGTTGCGGTGGAAAGGAAGTGGCAAGACCACTACTGCTTTGTGATGAGCTGAAATATTGACTAAAGGTGTGAAAAAGACGTTTGGTTTTGTGGAAACTTTTGGCAATCATTTTTGAAGAGTGATACTTTGTGATCAATCATAAGACAATCCAAATGTCAAGTTAAAGACTTTTGGAGTGTGAAGAACTTCTGAGCAGGGCTTGGCTACTTTAAAGAACTTTTTTATATGGAACTTTGATTTGGAAATCATACTTTAAACCTGGGGAAGGAGATCCGACCCTGGTTACGAGGATACATGATTACAGGATTTGTTTGAATATAATAATATAATTGAATATTAATGGCCATATGATACCTATATGAGTTTGTTGTATGGATAAGTGTGAGGGACACATTTCTTTTTGTTAGCGTTTTCCTTTAGTGCTGGTTTCATAGGCAGGGAAATCCTAGAAAGCAAGGCTTTTATCACACCCTTATTTAATAAAACGGCTATTTGTAAAAAAGTGATCTACTTGTCTGCCTTGCATTTCTGACCCCTAACAGTATCCACACCAGCAAAAAAGTACAAATCAATAAGCCTCACAAGGCAGCTTCAATTTAGAATTGCATACCATGAAGGCATGATATTTCTTTAAATTTCACTGGGCACAGATACATGTGTATATTAATTGAAGATTATTAATTTTGCTTTCAATTTTAAAACCCAATTCTTGCAATGCTTTTGATACGAAGACACTTACAAATTATGTACACACTATTTCTTTATATTGTAGTATTTAATGGTTTTCTTTTGAAAGGGAAAGCAAGTACATTCCACCTGGGCAGAGAAATCGAGATGGGATGTCATGGGGTGGCCATAGTGGCAGACAGAATTCTCCAAGAATGGGCCAGTCTGGATCAGTACAGACTACTTCTAGAACTGGATCTCATTCCTCAGATTTCACTCCCAACATCGGAACAGACCAAAGAGTTGTAAATGGAGGCAAGTATTTAAATACCACCTAATATTTTGTGTTCTTTGATGTTTTGCACTTAAAAATGTGTATTAAAATAAAATGAGACTGGTTCAATGCTGCCAAGATTGTAAAAGTGCTTTTGACCATTTAATTTGCAATGTCTCACAATTTAGAAGCCCTTTATTTCTGATTTGTGCACCATTTTTGGCTCTATTAGCATGATGTGCATTCTTTGCTGTTTGTGCTTGTAGTAATAAAACCATAATATATACATTTATGTAGGTAAGGGCTTCAGCACACAGATTGTGTAGTTAGCTAGTAGCCACGCACAAGTCACTTGCTTATATTTGTGAACAAAGGGCAGTGCATCACACAATAGCGCACAATATTGGATGCTTGTGTATTACAACACCAACCATCAGATGATGTATAAATATATTTGGATAGCCTGGAAAGCTGCCCTTGTTTGCTTGCTCCAGTTGTAAATTTATTTGTGTTAAATTGATGTATGAGGAAATGTAGAATTTGGGGTAAGGCGACACCGGTTCGGAACCTGCCTCACACCAAAGAAATGGTGTGATGTTGGTCAAATCCCCTATTGCTTTTTGCCTCTATACACCTCTGTTGGTAAAGTGGCCATGAATAAAACCGTGCTCACTGTAAGGAGTGCTATATCAAACTTGTGTGTTGTGAATGGCAATGTGTTCTTCATAACTGCAAACTGATGAATCTAGAAAGCCTGGGCTCAATTCCCAGCATCCCCAGCTTGGCCCTCACTATGTCAATGTGCATTCATTTCACTTGTTAATTCTAACCTCACTAATTTCATGGCTCAGTTCACGGTCATCCAGAGGGCTTGGAGTCCCTCTAATCAGGCTTCTTATGCATCATTCATCGATTCTTAGCTCCGCGTTCGGGGTATTTTGAGCATGATAATTGCTATACATAACAACACTATGGTTAAAGTTGGATTTAATCAAGCTGGGAAGCAAACTGATTCCACTGCCACACATTGAGGCTTAAAGCAAGGCTATATTTTAGATCCCACTGTGTTCAACTTCTATTTGTCTGACATTACTATTGCACTGACATGTGATATTGTCTTACATCCCGAGACTGAGCACAACCAGAATGCAATGGTTCTCCAGCATGGGGACTGGCATGGATTCACATGCTCATGAATATTCCCCATCGTCGGGCTGGGAATCCTCTGTAAAGAAAAAATCTGTTTCAGTTTTGTTTCTGAACTGTCTTCCTCCTAATAACCAATCACTGGTCTCTGGGTCATACAGACCCCAGCCAATGACTGCCCTCTACCTGAGCCCCTCCTCTGGCAGCCATCTTCATTTTTTTACCACACGTTCAAGTGTTGGGAGTCCTTGTGCTGTAGCTCTCGAGCTTTTACTCCGTTTTGCGAATTTTCAAAGATTTTTTTTTTTTTCGGTCAATCGAGCCTCAAGTTCCACCGTTTATACTTCCGATCAACGGGGACCTGTTTCGGATTTTTCTACGCCCCTTTAGGGTGGAATTTCCGACGAGTTTCACTTCTCGGAGGGTTCCAGATGATCTTTGAGGCCTACCCCACATGGACATGGCCCAGGAAAAAGGAAACCCGACACCCGGACCCAAGCTCTTCAGGAGCTGCCTTGCATGTGGACTGCAGAATGTCTTCAAGGAGGATGAACATTCTCAATGTCTCTACTGCCTTCATGAAGACAAAACGCATGTGGAGTAGGACTGTATGTTTTGCAAGAACATGTTCGAGCGGATGATGAGGGATCGTTGTGCCCGCCTCACCAACTGGCTGGGGGGGGGGGGGGAGTGCCCAGCAGTGGGTGAGAAAAAGAAGTCCGAGAGGTCTTCTAAGTCCTTTTGAGGGTGCTCTCATGACAGGGTCCCAACAAAAGACTAAGCACTGCAAGTCCACGGCCACCGGGAGCGCCGAACGGTCGGGCTCCTCGGCTGCCAGGCAGGGCGCAATTTCACTGACGCCATCAACCACGAGCCAACGCTCTGGCTCGGGGAAGAGGAAAGCAGATAACCCGGGTAAGCTTCGGAGGTCGATCCCGACGACAGCCGAGTGGGAGCGAGGCAGTGACCCTCCCCCCATGGTGAAGGCCTCAAGTGCCTCCAAGGTCGTGAAGGCCTTGATTCACCCGGCTAAGGCCTCTATCGAGGGAGTCGTGGCGGCCCTGGCAAAGCCTGTGGAGGCTACCCCAGTGGAGGCGACCTCAGGGACTAGAGTTCCCTACCACCGTGGAGGGAATCCTCTTTTCAGCCCATCGATAAGACCCCCGTGAAAACCCCAGTGGGAAAAGAGGGGGGTGGGGGCGGTGGCCTTCACGGACACAGCCTCTGAAGAGGAACTGGCTGGAGTCGTGAAAGTCCTGAACAAGAAGTTCGAGGAGGTCCGGTCCCAGGGGAAGGATCCCGAAGAGGCGGACAAGGAAAGCAACGGCGGTGGTGACAAAGAACACATGGAGAATTCCACTCCCCAACCATCACGTCCATTGCAGCTGGTCCCTGGGCCATCAGACAACTCATGGGCGATCCTGATGGCGATCAAGGCCTTGTGTACGGAGATGAGGACAAGGTTGCTCTTACCACCAACGGCGACCCAGCGGAGCCTGGACCGTCGGAAAGCCCTCCAAACAAGCAGAGGAGAATTCATCCACCCCCTCTTTTCCTGCTTTCTTGGCCTGCACAGCCGCCATCCCTGTCTCCTGAGCCGAGGGATGATATGGGAACAGACACAGCCACGACGGGGATGGATGACTACGGTGGTGACGACGGGATGGACCTTCCATCACCACCTGCTCGGGCCTCCCCACCCGATGAAATTGGCTCCTTCCACGCCATGATCGCCAGGGCATCCGAGCTCTTCCAGCTCTGCCCCGTGGAAGAGAAGGTTTACTCGATCAACGACGGGACGCCAAAAGGAAGACTGTCCTCTCGGTCCTGTTACAACATCTGGGACGAGAGGCTGCTGCTCCTGAAGAACCCATCCACGGCCCCTGCCAAGAGAGACTGGTACGAGAAGAAGTACCGGGTTCTGGATTCCGCCCCCATGTGCCTTAGGACACAGCCTACCCCGTACTCGGTTGTCTCCGCAGTAGCCAAGAAGAAAGCGGCGGGGGAGACGGCGCCAACTTCAACATCTCCGCCGGACGGCGAAGGGAAGAAACTGGACACCATGGGATGACGGGTCGTCTCGTCGGCAGCAGCTACCATTAAAGCGGCCAATGCCCTCGCGATTGTGGCCCGCTACGACAGGGAGCTATGGTTTAAGATCGCTCCCCTACTGGATTTCCTCCCGGACGACAAGAGGGCTGAGTACCTAGAGATCTTACAGGAGGGAGAGGTGGCATCGGACCACACCATAACGGTGGCCACGGACATTGCCGACACCGGCTTCCGCCAGATGGGCAACAGCGTTTGCCTTCGCCGGCGCGGTTGGCTCAAGGCAACCGATTTCCGTCAAGATGTGCAGACCAGGATCCTGGACATGCCCTTTGACGGGAACAACCCGTTTGGCAAGGCAGTGGACGAGTCGCTGCAAGCCATCAAGGCCGACACGGAGACGGCTTGTGCCTTAGGCGTTCTTCAGTAACAACGGCCGCCCTTTCGGCTCCGGCTCCAGAGGCAAGCAGGGTGCCTCCAAGGGATTTGGCGGAAGCTCCTCGAAATACCTCCAGGCGGCTCGCTCCACGTCGCAGGAGGCCTACAGGGGACACGGCAAGCAAGGAGGATCTCGTCGTCGCCAAGGAGGCCAGGGCGACAAGGCCGCCGCCAAGCAGGATTGAATCGGCTGTAGTGTCGGGCCCCCACCTGAGCACCCCGGTGGGAGGCCAGCTGGCGAACTTAGTCAGCGTGTGGGAGTCCATCTCCACCGACCTTTGGGTGCTGGATGCTCTGGCCTGCGGGCACACACTGGAATTTCTAAAAAAAAAGTGTCCCTGTATTCCACCTGTGGCCAGAAACGAAAACCACGTCCCACTACTTCTATTGGAGGTTCCAGCAATGTTAAAGAACAGAGCCATCAAACTCGTCCCAAAGGGGTTCCGGAGTGTACTCGCAGTACTTCCTCATAAGGAAAAAGATCGGCGGTTGGCGACCCATCCTAGACCTTCGTCGTCTAAACAAATACATCAGGTCCCGGAAGTTCCGGATGGTTATCCTCCAGCACGTGCTGGGGCAACTGAAGGAAGGCGACTACCTATCGTCGCTGGACTTGGAGGACGCCTACTTTCACATCCCCATCTTGAAAAAACATCGAAAGGTTCTGCGATTCGTAGTCGGAGGACGGCACTTCGATTTCTAGGCTCTTCCCTTCAGACTGAAGTCGGCACCCAGGGTGTTCACCAAGTGGCTGGCACCATTGGCGGCGCAGCTGCGCCTGCAGGGGATCCACGTCTACCCATACCTGGACGACTGGCTCATCCGGGCAGAGTCAAGGGAACTCGCCATCGAACACACAAGGAAGACCGTCCAACTGCTCACGGATCTAGGATTTTCAATCAACTTCACAAAATTCCACCTGATACCGTCGCAAGTCGCCCTGTTCCTGGGAGCCAAGCTCGACACAGTGGCGCGACTAGCATCTCTGTCGGAGGAGAGGACGAAGGCCATCCTAGGCAAGGTGCAACGGCTGTCAACCATGGACGTGGCCAAGGTGAGGTCCGTCAAGTCCCTGCTTGGCATGATGTCCTCCTGCATTTACCTCGTGTGCTTTTGCAGACTACGGATGCGACCACTGCAGGTGTTCCTCGACGCCCATTGGATGCAAGCAACGGGCAACTTTGAAGACCGGATCTCACTCAACGAGACCTTTCGACGAGCGATCCGGTGGTGGGGTACCTGTGCGCATCTGAGGGTGGGTATGGACTTCCAGACCCCGGCCCATCCGGAGACGGTGACGACGGACGGATGGGGGGGGGGGCTCATTCCGGAGATCTCCCCGCAAGAGGCCTTTGGCTGCCAGAGGAGAGGTCCCTACACATCAACATCCTGGAGCTCCGATCCGTGTTCTGGGCCCTCAGGTTGTTCCTTCTGTCCCTCAAGGGCAAGGTGGTGAGGATCTTCACCGACAACACCACAACGATAATTTACATCCGGAAGCAAGGAGGCACCAGATCCCCAGCCCTATCCAAGGAGGCCCAGGATCTGTGGCATTGGGCAGTAGCCCAAGGCATGTTTCTGGTACTCTTCCACCTGGCAGGAATAAAAAACACCATCGCCGACGCACTCAGCAGAGAGCTGCGCTTGTGCCACGAGTGGGAACTGCGGCAGGATCAAGTGGACATCCTCTTCCGACGATGGGGCAATCCCCAGATCGACCTGTTAGCGACGGTGGCGAACACCAAGTGCCAGAGGTTCGCCAGCAGGTTTCTCCAGCCGGTGAGCATGGTCGATGCCTTCTCGTTCCCCTGGGACGGCCTGTTCCTGTAGGCGTTCCCTCCATTGCCATTGCTGCTGCGACTCATCAACCAACTCAAACGGTCCCGGTGCAGGATGATCCTCGTCGCACCGGCGTGGCTGAGGCAGATCTGGTTCCCGGACTTTCTGGACATCTCGGCGTCCTCCCCGACCCCCCCGCCCCACCAGTCAAACTGCTGACTGACGCGGATCTCCTCATCAGAGAAAGAGGCGCCATCCTCCACCACAATCCGGCGTCGCTTAACTTGCAGGCCTGGCTCCTGCAGCGCTAGAGTTAGGCGGGTACGATATCCCGGCGGACTGCAAGGAGATGCTTCCAAAGGCCACGGCGCCCTCAAGACTCCAGTGTTACGGACACAAGTGGAAGAGGTTCTGTGTCTTGTGCCATGCACAGAAGATTAACCCTCTGCGGATTACGGCCCCTCAGGTGCTGCCGTACCTACTGTCGCTGGACAAGGCAGGGCTGGCGCACGCCTCCATCAAGATCCATCTAGCGGCAATTTCCCGCCACTCCAGGACTCCGGGGCGATCATCTCTCTGGTCCCATCGCCTGGTGAAGGAGTTTATGAAGGGACTGTTCCGGTCATTCCCGCCGGTGAAGGCTCCAGCGTGGGAGCTCAACGTGGTGCTGTCCAGGCTCATGGGGCCGCCATTCGAGCCACTGCATTCGGCACCGTTGAAGTTCCTGTCGTGGAAGACTGCCTTTCTTGTGGCCATCACCTTCGCACGACGAGTGGGAGAGATTCAGGCCCTCTCCTGTAAACCTCCATACTTGACGTTTAACAATACAAGGGTGGTGCTGAGGACTCACCCCTCCTTCATGCCCAAGGTGCCGTCAGACTTCCATCTCAACGAGCCCTTGGTGTTACCTGTTTTCATCCCGTCGCCTTCATCGCCGGCTGAGAGGATTTTGCACTCACTGGATGTAGCTAGAGCGCTGAAGTTCTACGTGGACCGCACGAAGAGTTTTCGGATGACATCACAGCTGTTTGTGAACTTTGGACCTGTGAACCAAGGGAAGGCCCTCTCGAAGACTTCAATTTCCAGATGGCTCTCCGGCTGCATCATGCACTGTCACTGGTTGGCAAACTGACCGTTGCCCGGCCGTCCGAGAGCCCGTTCGACCAGAGCGATCGCTGCTACCACGGCGTTCGTACCTGGTGTGCCCCTGCTGAACATCTGCAGGGCTGCTACATAGAGGTCCATGCACACCTTCACGAGATTCTACTGCGTCGACCGGGATTCCAGGGAGGAGTCCAGAGTCGGTCGGTCGGTCAGGCAGTGCTGCGCAACCTGTTTGCCTGAAGGTGGGCCTGGTGAGGAGGTGAGAGATGCTTAATGTTGAGTGTTGAAATGCTTAATGTTGAGCCTTGCCAACTCCCATGGTTGTGAATGTATGTACTGCTATGTATTATTGTATTCATGAGCATGTGAATTCATGCCAGACCCCATGCTGGAGAAGGAACAAATTGCTTACCTGTAACAGTTGTTCTCCAGCATGGGGTCAGGCATGGATTCACATGCGAACCCTCCCTCCTACCCCTCTGCGGCTCTTCACTTGGTCCAACTGGCACTTTACCTGCTCCCAAATCTGAAGATGGCTGCCAGAGGAGGGGCTTAGGTAGAGGGCAGTCATTGGCTGGGGGCAGTATGACCCAGAGACCAGTTATTGGTTATTAGGATAAAGACAGTTCAGAAACGAAACTGAAACTGATTTTTTCTTTACCGAGGAATCCCAGCCTGACGACAGGGAATATTCATGTGCATGTGAATCCATGCCAGACCCATGCTGGAGAACAACAGTTACAGGTAAGTAACTTGTTCCTTCAACTACACAGGTGATCTGGTTCTTATGGACCGAACTCCCACTGGACTTCAACAACAATTAGTCTTTAGGAAATTATTCCTTGGAGAATTATCTTGTTGTTAACACTAATAAAACCAAGATTGTGTTTCCTTCCAAATGGGCAAAATACTGTAAAAAATATCTTTACCAATTTCTCTTGGAAAATAAATGAAGCACACGTGGAATGTGTTAATTCCTATAAATATCGAGTGGGGCAATCCCACATTATAAAAACCAAATAAATAAAATAAATGTACATATTTACTACATTTTGATTAGTTATACGCACTTTGACTGTGAAGGATGTTTGGTATATTCTCATGATTTGTTTGTCATGTATTTCTTTATTTTTAAGATTAATTTGATGAATGTATGTATTAACTACAGATTGAGCTAATAATGCATATGCTTATTTATTCTTGGTGTGATGTATAAAGTCATTTTATTTGACTAGATTTACTGTTAAAAAAAGTTTGCTAGTTACTAAAATGTGTTAATCTCGAAGTTTGTAGTATTGAGCTATGCTGCAATCTTATAATCTTATAACTTAGTTATTTACTCTAAATATTTGGGATAACTAGTGGACAGGGGTTCCACACTCTTAACAGGCTGCAAGTTTGAGGCTGTGCATATCATGAAGTGTTAGAAACTATTGTCTAATTAGGCCATGTTCCCTCGCTTAGGCCTCGCTTCGGGCCCCTTCCTTGACTCATCCCACTTAAAGCACAGTTCAAACAAACCTTCGATGGGTGAAGGGTCCCTTGCTAAACTAGCACTAAATAAAAAATGTCTCTATTTTCACATACACCCATCAAACAATTTCTGTCAGATTATCGAAAGACGAGCATAGACTGTGGTTAATTTAGGCTGTCTACTGCTTTAGTTTTGCTGCACTTGGGCATTCTGCTGCTAATGCTCTGACACTTTCTCCATGGGAACCAACTTTTAGGTCTACCCTAGGGAATGGGTCCGAGCCTTACGCAGCAACCTTTCACCCAGTTTCATGAAAGGTGTTTGAGATTAAGATCTCATGGAAGTGGCAGAATAGACATGTCCCTTTGGGCAACACTTTGCCTAGCCTCATTTTATTTATTTTATTTGTGTTTATGGTATACAGAATACTTTTGACAAAGAAGAAATTCAAAGAAAACATTGCGCTTTTCTCATGCAATAAATTCATATTTACCAATAAATGTAAACAACATATACATTCATTCACAAAGCTACCCTAAAACCACATATATAAAAGTACTCCGCTAAAATATTTCCATCAAATTTAAAACCTAAAACAAGCATAAATCTGTGTACCTCATTTCAACTTCATGTTACAACTCTTAAGAAGCTCTTCTCCTTGATTTACCATCAGTTGCATTTCTTCGAAAAATGTTATCAAGAGTCTGACCAAGGCCAATAAAAGAACCACTTGTGTTCCAGTCATCAGCCTACTCCACAGGCCCATAGGTAGCTGAAGGTGAATGTACAATAGATCCCAAGAATGTTTCCCTAGAAGAACCAGTCTGCAGACATTCCATTATAGCATGATATAGGGAGAATCTGCACTTTATACTTTCTTTTAGAATTCTTAAACTCGGACCTACAACCTCCAGGGTCAGGAAACACTTTAATCCAAACCTTAGATACCATGTGTGAAACTGTTGCAAGGGAATTTATTCAGGTAAGATCTCATCTCTTTCATTGGTACATTAAACAAATGTATTCCTATACAATGTCAGCCTGTCTAGGTCCTCGATGTCAATTATCTTGTACCACCATTTATTTTGTTTTTCATAACCCACTGCAAATCCAAACACTCGGTCAACTGTTTCCATAAAACGTAAACGTTTTTTGAAGTTGCAGAGGAAGGCATTAGAGTTCTTCTTCAACGTTTCTCCTAAATAAAAGCTCAAAGTGGGAATTTCTAAATTCGTCACCTTTTTCTATACAAAAGCAAAAAAAATAATAATATATTGTGCCCACCACGATTCTAAACCTAGTTCTAGTCTGATAACCCTAACTGGCACCGATCTTGGCAAACCTTGGACGTCTTTCAAAATACTTCCCTCCAGGCAATCTTGAGGATGACCAATTCAATTCCATAGAGAATCATAGACGAGACCTTCAGATGGTACAAGTCTATAAAAGGAACACGCGAAAAGCCACGTTTTATGGACTTGATCAGTGTAATACATGATCTTACTTTTTCTTCCATTCCCTGTTTGTGCCTAACCAGCGCATTTTTTGTAGAAAATACAAAGCCTAGATAACAGTGAATCCGCCTCTGCCACTTTCTTATACCACTGGTGGTCATTATTTGTGATTTTGCTGTATTGATTACCAATTTATTCTCACTTAAATAAGATGTCACCCCATTCAATGATTATTGCAAACCGGCAGGTGTGAAGGGCAGTAAGAGAACATCAAAAACAGTTCATTCTCAATCCCCCATATTTTGGTGGGAATCCACCCAACCCAATGCTTTTGTCCCAGACGTCAGCTATATACAAGTTGAACAGGGTTGGGGCGATCACACAACCCTGACTGACTCCCTTCTCCATAGGTATAGACCTTGACAGGTCACCTTCAGTGTTAAGCCTGACCCTTGCTACACTATTAGAATATAGTAAATTGGCCCAGATCTATCCCCTTTATGATCTTTCTCCACAATGTAGCTATATCTACATTGTCAAAGGTTGCAGACAGATATAGGCCTGCAACATGTCATGTTTTTCTTGAGCTAACACCAGCTTGGGACATGCACGTAGCCAGGCCCAAGCCACTGAGTTATGTGCTTATGCCATTCCTATAACCTGTTAGTAAAGGGCACCTCTGAATACTCTTTGGTAAAATATTTTAATACAAGGCTAGCTAGTATTTTTATGAGGTATCTATCAATGATATAGGACGATAGCAAGTGGGTTCCTCTCTTGCCCTTATTGAAGATTGGAACGATAATTGTCTAATTCCATTACATTGCAATTGTCCCTGTTCTTACTACCTTAGTGAACAATCGAAATAATATGAGCCCATAGCAGTGCATTCTTTTTTCAGTAAACCTCTAGCTAGGGTACCCTGCCTTGCCCGTGTCCTGATCGAGTGGTGTCCCATGTGACCTTGAGGATGTTGCTCTTGTCCTCATGTCACAAAGTCTTGCTTCAGTTTGCTCTGGCATCCCATTTGCCCTGGAAAAAGTTGCTCTTGTCCTTTGGTCGGCAAGTCATGCTGCCTTTTTGTTGTTGTCAGAAGCTCTTGATCTTGATTTTTGCTTTGCATCAGATGGAGCTTTTCTTTTATAAGTGATCGTTTTTTGTCACTTAATGGCTTCAGCTCATTTGAGAAAATGCCCAGGAAAGATTGATTGTGCTCTCTTCTCATGAATGAACTTAAGTAAACTGTAATCTTGCTATTTCCCATATTTGGAGCGGTGTGATAAATCTTTTTTTTTATTACCTTTTAAAAATGCTTTCATAAACAGTTTCATAATACATTTTAAAGGAATATCCAATATATCGAACATTTTGCTTCAGACACTTCCAAATTTTGCCGCCTCCTAGTACCTACTGTAATGAATTGGGGTGAGCATTGGTAAATTAGGGTGTCTACAGAGTAAACCTTTTTTAATCCAAACATAAACCACAATCTTGCCCCAGACCAATGAGGAATCCATGCATAATTTGGTAGCAGTGGGTTCGACAGTGTGGAGCCGCAGCCTTCTCTCCCTCCTAAAATGAGCCTGGCAGCTCCGTCCATGCTGCCCACATTCACATGTGGTACAGCCTCATACTAAGAGTGGAGCTTATGTATTGCCTCAGATATGGTTTGTCTTGGTAGGACTTTAGAAAAACTGTCCTAAGTCATCTCCCCAATGATCATTCCATATCTCAGCAGAATTTGTTTTGTATGAAACTGGTTCCACTTGAATCTTAAAAATGACCCACGCTCAAATCTGTTGGGATAAATGAGAAGCAACCTGTCCTCGTTTTTTATGTTTCAATCTTTGGTGTCTCAGAGATGCATAACTATGTACTCCCTCAATGGTGCTACTCCAGTCCTGCTCATATGATTGATTGGTTATTTATAACGCGCTTTATAGTCCACCCTTTTTAACAGATCAGGGTCAATACGCCATTGAAAGGCAAACATTTCTTTTTTGTTTTTTTTTTTTGTTTTTTTTTGCTTGTACACTACATTGTCTTAGTCTTCCCGGAGATAACTTTAAGGGAATTAAGAGATGCGAAGTTAGCAAAAGCATCCACCAAGTGTTGAAGGCACTTCTGGGTGCCGTCAAGTAGGAAGTCATCGGCATAGGCCATCCTGAATATATTGTGAGGACCATGTTTCGGGGAGGCAAAGGCTACCGAGCAAGGTATTCACCAACATCTGCAACACAAAAAAATTAAAAAGGCACAGAG
The DNA here is from genome assembly GCF_040938575.1 of Ambystoma mexicanum. Taxonomy (NCBI): domain Eukaryota; kingdom Metazoa; phylum Chordata; class Amphibia; order Caudata; family Ambystomatidae; genus Ambystoma; species Ambystoma mexicanum. The sequence continues at coordinate 1,455,512,989 of NC_090932.1, forward strand.
CCAAAATGCTTCCCTGTCTGACACCATTTGGTGTTGAGATTTTGATAGTCTCACTTGGATGTTAGAACGTGAATGTAATCCAATGATCAGGCATAGATCAGCTGGGATCCCTCACGCAACAGTGTGGCCCATAGAAAACCTCTATTGACAGCATCAAACGCTGCAGATAGATCGATTTTAGCTCTAAAAATTGAGGAATATTTCTTGGACCAGGCCAGCTTCTGTACATATTGAAGAAGGAAGCCATTCATCCTAGTGCTTAGGTGCATCCTGAAGTCTGTTTGCCACTTTTGCAGAATTCTCCTTTTTTACCCATCCATTTAGATGACAGCAAAGAGATGCAAAGACTTTGCTGTCAGCATTGAGGATGACAATTACAAATAAGTACAACAAATGCAGTTCTCAATGATGGAGGAAAGGTTTCAGAATGATCCATTTGCCTTAAGATCTGTCAAAATCAAGGACCACAAAATGAGGTCACTCTTAAATAAGTTAGTCAATCGATTACGACCAGGGACTCTTGAGTTGCTAATGCTCTGTATAACTTCAACCTCCTCCCAAACAACGGGTAGACTCCAATTGTCTTCCAACCAGTTCAAGGAAGGCTGAATTCCAGGTGACTCTGGATTCAGACAGGTCTATATTCCCAACCGCTTTGGAAGAACTCGTCATAGTACATTGCCTCAAAATACTCAATCCAATTTTCCGAAACTGCATTTAGCTGAATATCTGACTGGTATGTGCCCACTTTATTGACCATTTTCCAAAAGGCAGAGTAGTTCTTATTTGTTAAATTCAAAAGCATCTGCTTGGCTTCCCTTTGTGAGCACGGGTGCACCTCAGACAGATCCTGGACATTTGTTTGGCCTTCTTAATCAAATGTGCTGCCTTTGCCAAGTCGAGGGAATCCGTGCACCTGACTTTTCCTAATCGGGGCTCTCATTTCCCTCATATCTACTAAAGATTGATCGTAAATATGCCGGCGACTAGGAGGCTGCAAGGAAGGATGAGGCAGATACTTGCCCATAACCAATTTAAGACCATCATCCATGAACATGCCACAGTTGTTAACACTAAGTGTATGCAATTTCCAGGATATAGATAGAGGAGTCTGGGATTTCAGATGATCCTATTGCCACCAGAATTAACTGAAAGGTTAGTATGCCCACCAGTTTCAGATCTCATAGGGTTAACTTTCAACTCAACAACAAGCATGCTATGATCACTTGAATGGGAGTTCATAAGTCTTACAGCTGTGAAAAAGCGCCTCAATGACGAAAATATCAATGATGGAGGACAGACCTCCACTATACCAAGCAGAGTTCCCAGGAATATCGCCTGGGACGACCCCATTCAGCATCAAGTAATTTAACCCGAACACAGTTTAGCCATCCCCGCCCTTGGCACAGTTTTTCTCACATTGCCACAGGGAGGCACAGATTTCCACAAAGAAGTGGCATAAAGACAGGAAGGATTTAGATCATCCGCAAGGACTATGTCCCCCACATTAGGTAAACTCCAATCATTAATAAGTGTTAAGGACATCAAGAAGAGAATCAAGCATGTAAATGCCCTGATGCCAATATACATTCACAACTGGGAATTGTTTTTCTTCTTTTTTTTACCCCCATCAGATCTGACCCGAGTAGCCAAAACACCTCTACAAACATTAACATGGTGCAAGTTCAAGCCCCATGCAGGATTACACCATAAGATGACCCCCGGAGGGTTGACCAAGAGGCCCCTTCGAGGCAGACTGGAATGCAGTCGCATAAGTCAAATGAGGGACAGTCCACCATCCACGTCTGCTGTATAACATGTTATGGGATTTCTGTATTAAGCTGACAGCAGGATTGGACAATACATTTTGACTTCCTCTAGTGTTACAAGAGTAATGTCAAAAAAGAGTTGCTACTACAGATGGACTGGATGACTCCAGTGCTTTGTCGGATTACACAACGCCAGCGAGGGCGGCAGCGAGCCATGAACAGTCAAAGGTAACACTTGAAGACACTGGTCTAATCCCCGTAAACTGGATCTCCCATGAGGAAGAGCCCAATCAACCGAAACAATAATGTCCATAGATTGAAAAGGTTCAGCAACAGTTCTGTTGAAAGTCAAAGGGGAATGCCCTCACTCTAGAGTTAATAAATTATAGCCAAACTGTTTTGTTATCATAGCCTCCTTCAGAATGCTTTCAAATACAGTTTTGTAGCCTATGTCCATAATGGCTGATTGGTCCAATATAAATCTATAAAGTCTGCACAATCAAGGTTTTGGATGAGATGGCCCTACAGTTAGGTATTTCAGTCAATAGTCCAAGAATGTTTTTTTCTGTTCAACCCAAGATTTCTATTTTCTGGTAACAAACACTCCACCAAAACTCTGTAGTGCAGTGACCCACAGGGCCCTTATTCCCAAAATAACTCGTTGTCTGCAGAGGGCCCTTGGGATAATGGTTCACGGAATAGCGAGAAAAGCCCTCCGGGCCACCGATGCTCTGCAACTCAGCATGAACTTGGGTGCTACAAGAGCTGGTGCCCCCCCACTCTTCCAGGGGCCTTGTGGGAGTCAGAAAGAGTAATGTTCGAGTGACTGCCACAAGGACACTTGGACCCTGAGACTTTTAGAACACTATATGCTTGAGGAGGTCTGGCGAGAGTTTAAGCAGAAAGGGGCATTAGTGTTGCTAGTGCTCCCCCTCCAAGCACTGAGTGGAAAGCCATATTATTCCCTGGCTTTCCACATTAGTTTGGGAAGACGGCCTTGGAAGAGGGTCATGCTGCATCACCTGAATAGATGCCTGCAGCAGAAAGTGTTCCGGCACCTAACAAGGGTTCAGGGCCAGTCTGGAATGCAAGCGAGACATGGGTGATCTGTCCAGCCAGTGGTGAGGATTTTAGGAGCCATTTCAATTGCAGAAGTATCCAGTTCACTCCGCGTCTGCTCAGAGGTGGCACTCTTTGTAAGTGCTTTGAATCCTCAAGGTGTGACCACAAACGTGATGGGTGGAAGGTTTTAAATGAATCTGTACCACTGGCATTGCTCTGGGCAACCTTCCACACCACTGTTTTTTAGCCCGTCTGCGCCATTGCAAAAGGGGTCCAGCCATATTCAAATCAGTCGGGTACTGCCACCAGTGGTGGCAGCCCAGCCCGAACTGCTGGGCCAGGTCCCGTCTGCACGGAAACACAAGCAACCCCAGACATGTTTCGGCCTTGTTGGGCCTCCTCAGTGAGGTGCAGCTTGGTTCCCTATGGCGCACGTCTGGGCATACCCTTTCTCACATAGTGAGACAAACTGTGACCACAAAAGGCTGAAACATGTCTGGGGATGCTTTTGGTCTCGTGCAGAAGGGTTGTGACCTAGCAGTTCGGGCTGGACTGCCCCTTTTTGGGGTAGGACCAAGCCTGATTTGCATATGGTTTTTCCCCTTCTGTAATGGCTTGGCAGGCTGGAAAACGATGGTTTGGCGGGTTTCCCAGAGCTTTCCCCGTGGTTATGATTAATTCAAAGCCTTCCTGCCATCACCTTTCTGTTTTGCTTGGATCCTCAAGGGACGGCTCCTCCAATGCTCAGCTTTGTCATGGCGCACAAAAAATGTCCTTGACGGCGTTCCCAGAAGGTACATTATTCAAACGTTTCGCTTAAGCAACAGTTTAACGGGTGGATTGAATAGGCTTTCTTACTAGCACAGATCCTTAAAGAGCTGGAGATGGCAAGTATGAAGATTGCGCACACATATTGACACTGGGCATGCCGTCAGTAATGGGAGCAGAACTGAACTCCCCCATCAGCACGTCTTTGTGGCAACAGCTGGAGAGGCAGGTCTTAATCGATGAGGCAGCCTCGTGAGCAAGGGAGAGCGACGAGCCGGGTACTGCAGGAGACTCTAAAAGGTGAGTCACTGCCACATTACCCAGCGAGTCCCTAGAAACAACTGAGGGTTGTTTGGAATGCAGAAAATCCTTCAATTTGGTCTGAATATCAAAGTTCTCAAATGTAAATGGTAAAATTATAAAGACTCGAATGTAGCTTGGTTTACACTTTTATACCTTAATAGTGGCAAACCAACACACACAGTACTTGATTGATTTCCTGCAACACTCTTGATCCATGTTTTAGAATATTAGAGACTTTCCTGGGGGGGAGTGGAATGACGGGGCCAGAAGTGTACATAGAAGTAATACAAGTGTCTGAATCCAATGTAGCAACCTCAGAAAATATAGGTGGTGTCTCACGGAACGAATAGTCTCAACGTGCCTGACCCGATTCAACAGCATCAGAGGCACCCAAGAGAAGGTAGTTAGATATAGACACGTCACAACCAGGTACAGGTGCAGAGGACACATTTCCTGAGGAATTCGAAGTAGACAAGGTTACTAAAGTGGAGTGTGCTGAGTTAAAAAAAAATGAAGTAATTTTAGACCCTCACTAAGATTCGGTAGATTGCGCAGGTGGTGGGCTGCAATCAATATCAGTGCTGGAGGTTTGTGGGTCCCTCACGCAGAGACGGCGGTAAGGGTAAATCAATCGCACATTGAAGCAATCTTGGTGAGAGTCTCAAGGCATGTTCTGTCTGCGGGGTGGCTGCTTTACAATTCATACATGCACGAGCAAATGGGTGGAAATGAGCATCACTCACCCTCCAAACAATCGAAATTGCTGAAGATTAGCTTTCTGATGCTCTCCCAGCACCAACAGCAGTAACAGCACACACTCAGTCTGCACTCCGCGGTATGGTTATTCTATATACTAAGGCAACACTCAACTCAATACTAGGCTTTAGGTAAGTAAAATAGTTGTACATACGTACAGTAGGATTTTTTCATTCAATGGACACTCTCAAGAGTTAAACAAAGTCATCAAACACCCCACCTCTATACGCCCTATACATTGATTTTAGGGCGGCTTTTGACTCTGCTAATAGAGAGAAACTTTGGCGAAAGCTTAAAAACCTGTTGTGCCCGGATGGTCTGATTTATTACCTGGAACTTCTTCATACTAATACCAGAGTACAGTTGAGCCTGGATAATCATGGCCGTATGACAAATTTAATCACACAGTTTATAGCAGTAAAGCAGGGGTGTGTAACTGCCCCTATTCTTTATAACTTCTTTGTGTCTGACATTCCCGAGTACATGCGGGAAGTTCGTAACTGTCCGCCTAAGATTGGTTCATCCTACTGGGTGATCTTGGCCTATGCAGATGACCTAGTGTTGAACAACCACACATTTAGTGGAAAACTTAGATCAGCCCAAAGACTTTGGCAATATATGCTGAGACCAATGAATTGGTTATTAACCATAATAAGACAGAGCTAATCCTCTATACTGCTGGCAAGGTTGCACGCTCTAGCATGCACATTGGAATAGTTGAGATAAAATATGCAGATTCCTATAAATATCTTGGTGTGGAATTTGATAGTGAAGGCAACTATGCACTGTGCATACAGGCTCGTAAAATCAGGGCAGCACAACTCACTAGTACGATTCATAATTTTACACAATATCAAAGCGGATTTTCCATCTGGGGTGCACGACAACTTTACATCCAATGTTTCGTACCTATGGTAATCTATTGTTTAGAATCTTTGATGAATATGACTCTTGATTGGCTACAGATATTGGAGGGAAAATTCTAGAGGCGACTGCTAGGACTTGTGCAAATTATCCCCATGACCTTTTTAAGATTAAAGTTGGGTATTTTTTCCCTTAAGGCAATGGTACTTCGGAAAAGAGCGTAGCTTTATATCAAAATCCAGAATAACCCTACTAATCCTTTACTGATGTCCGTTAAGGAAGATATTGGAGGTAGTAACCAATCTAAGTTTGAGAAAGATATGAAAGCATTATGTGAGCTGAGATGTTGTCCCCCTCGATGGGGACAAGCCAATGAAAGTATGTTTTACCATCTACACAAGCGTTTATATATGTGGGATTGGCAGAGTAATTGTGCAAATTTAGCAACCTTGAAAAATTATAAGTTTGACATTTGTTTTGTATACATTCAAAAAGGCACAAACGTATTTAAACTTATGCCCCTGTGCAGTCCTTAGGCGGTTTATATTGTTGATGCGCATTAATCATTTACCCAAGTTTCAGAATATAGGCACGGAAAAATCTTTAGCTAAATCTGAAAGATTCAGCAGAATTTGTGGGAATGGCTCTGAGCCGGAAACTGCGAGACATCTATTAACCTTTTTTCCGATGATGAGTACTAATCAGAAATCTCAGTGAATTTACACATTGCTTTGAACACACGAAAGACATTGATTTTTGGTATCAATGTGTTAATACTCTTAACCCTAGATTGCATGTCCAACTGGGGTCCTTCCTCTCTGACATCTTTTTCTCTGTGGTGTCCCCCAGGGATCTAACCTCTCTCCCTGGCTGTTCAACCAGTATCTGGTACTCCTTGCCCACTGCATCGCTGCTCTCTGCCCCAACTTTCAGTGCTATGTGGATGATACCCAGCTCATTTTCAGGCTACCCTCGGCCTCCTCCTCTCCTTCCCTCATCTCTGACTGTCTTTCTGCTATCCAGGCATGGTGTGCCGCCAATGACCTCTGCCTTAATGCCAGTAAGACTGAGATTCTAATCATCGGCACACCCACTTCCTCCTTCCCTGCAGCTCTCTGGCTGGCCTCTTGGCCCTCTTCCTGCTCCCACCTGCAAGGCAAAAAACCTCGGGTCATCTTCGACTCCACACTCTCCTTCTCTCCTCACATATCTGACGTCTCTAAGAAGTCACACTACCAGCTGCACCTCCTCAGAGGTATTATTCCTTTCCTCTCCTTCCCACAGAAGCTCACTGTCTCCAGAGCCCTTGTTCTCTCCAAGCTGGACTACTGTAACAGCCTCTATCTAAATCTGCCTGCCTCTACTCTCTGCCCTCTGCAACTCATCCAGAACAAGACTGCAAGACTTGTCCTTGGCCTCAAGCCCAGGGACCGTATCTCTCCAGGACTGAAATCTCTACACTGGCTCCGAGTGGCTGTGAGGATTAAGTTCAAAACTCTCTGCATTGTCCACAGGGCCTTCGGGGGCCTGGGGCCAAAATACCTTCAACTCTCTCTTCCTAAATATCTTCCTTCTCGAGTTCTTCGCTCTTCTGCCTCCAACTCCCTCAGGGTCAGCCGCTTCTCCAAGTAACAAGTTGGGGGTAGATCTCGCTCCGCAGCAGGGGCCTCGCTCTGGAACAGCCTTTCTGCCTCCCTGAAACTTGAGGAGAACCATCTCCAGTTCCCGAAGCACCTCAAAACCTTCCTCTTTGCTTCTGCTTTCTCTCCCCCTCTCCCCTGCTAAATTACTGAAACTGCACTGATTCTGCTGCTGGGCCACTCTCACCGATCTCGGTCCTTGGCCCACCCCCTCTCCCCTGCACTGCCTCCCTGGCAACCCCTTCACTGCGGGACTGTCTCTGTATCCCTACAGCCCCCCTTCCCAGCACTCTTCTGCACTTACCTTGCACTTGCCACCAGCTGGCCCTTATTATTTATCTTGTTATTCTCTACCCCTGTACTGCACTTTCCCCTTGCACTTTTCCCTTCCCCTCTACCCTTGCGCGATCTGAATGACACCTGGCCTAGTAGGATCGTTGTCTGTCTTCCCTTTGTTCACCCCTCCCTGCCTTGTCGCGCCTTGAAACACTTGTGTATAGGCGCGTTACAAATGCCATATCATATCATTTAGCCCTCTTTAGAATTTGGACTGAAGCTGAAAACGTTATTGCCTTCAAAGGGCTGTCTAGGTTACCCTCTATTCCGCCTGTGAGGGCCTAAACTGGATTATGCATTATGGACTGGATGGGATCTGTTCCTAATGATGCATTAAGTTTTGATTACGTAATCTCTTGATTGCCAACCGATTTGGGGCTATATATCTGTTCCCCTCTTGATATGATGAATTGAAGTTGGGTTATTCCTTTTCGGATGATTAAGTTATGTATGTTTTATTTTATTTTTTCTTCCTCTTTTCTTCTAATTATGAGTATTTATGTATTTATTTTTATGCTATATCTAATTTATATGATTGCTAGATTGAATGTGCCAAGTTTTATATGTTTATGAAACTATCACATTAAATTAATTAAATAAATACTCAGTTTCAATAGTAGACTTTAGATGGAGAACAGGTAAGTAGTTGGTGTAGCTGAAGGTTAGAAAATCATATCAACCAATATTAAGTGCAATAGATGAACACTGGTAACCTTTATCAGCAGTCTAGGTTTAGGAAGTCAAACCCTTTCTTGGGATGAAAGTTTGAGTCAGATGGGGCACTGTGGCCCAGGGAAAGTGGCTGGAATAACAAAGGAAGGCAGACACTGTCAAAGTTAAAATGTTCAGAAGATGCTTCTACATTGCAAGTAGGTAATGTTATTGATAAAGAATGTTTCAGGTAGGTTAGGGAGATCCCCCTCACACCCCCCTGAAGGATTGTAGCCCCAAGGACCAATGTTCTAGGCCAGGGAGAACGCAATTGGACTGTCAACCCTAATGTGTCAAATCAACACAGTAAACACCCAGGTAGGTACCTAGGAGAGACACAGTACCTTCGTGATGGAGAAAGCAATGTCACTGGCGGGTCCCCAAGTTGAGGCGACAGCAGGCTCCGTTTTGGGGTTCTTGGCCCACTGGCTGAAGAAGAAACTTTTGGCGGAAGCAGGCGGTCACCTTCTTGCGATGGGATGCCAGCAGACCATCTTCATGATACTGGCTTCTTGGGACTTGACAGACCTCTGTTCAGCGACGGTTGTTACATGGCAGACGTTTCTCGGTCTTCTCATTTATGGCTAATTTCCCTCACCTAGTGAGTCCCTCAGCAGCTTTGCTGGATTTCTGGGGTTTATTTTTTCCACCTGGTAAGAGTGAGCCTTTTTCCCACTCTTACCTGTGTTTTGCCATGTGTATTTCTGTTTGTGTGATTTTGGGCTTTGGAGCACACCACTCCATGAGCCCCATTTTTGTGTTACACAGCACCTTCAGTGCAGTGACACAGGGTTGTCTTTTAGACTTCCCACTGACTCCATTTTTCTGGGGCTCACTACTGTCCCCCAGAAACAGGTAAAGTTGCCATTTACTTTATGTAGTCATTTTAAAACTACAGACCCAGTACACCCCATCTTACATGGAGTATTGGAAAGGGTTAATTCCTACCCCTTTTTGTCTGTGCCTCTCTGAGCTTTGTTTTGCTCTTTTAACATTTAGACTTGGCTGGTGGCAGTGGTCTCTATCCTAACTTTTCTACCGCGATTATACTATATAACTGTGGTACTGTTCGAGGCTATTGTGGTAGCCTCAAACTTAAACCCGCTTGCCCAAATACTTTTTATTCCGGCTCTGGTTGGGTTTAGTCACCATTTCTTTTTGTTAAAGTCCTCCTTGTGTTTTACTTTCTACGAAGAAGCCCTCCTTTAGGCGCCTGGGTGTCTAGGTGGCCCGAATGTGAGGGAGGGGTGTAATCACCCCCTGCACAGGGTCTCCATGGAGACCGAAGTCGCTTTTTGTGTTGATTGGCTGAGGTGGTTGTCCGGGCCAGCCAACCCCCCTGCTGAGTGATTGACAGCCAGGTTGGGTGAATGGGGGATTTTCGCATTAAAGGCAGGACTCTTGGGCTGGAAGTCAGTCGCCACTGTAACTTCTAGGAACTGAAGAGAAGCAGAGGAGAAGACGGCTGCTGCAACCCCGAGTCCCGGTGAAGCCCTGCTGCAGTCCTGAGCGATCTACCCTTCAACGACCAGAGAAGATCTAGTTCGGAGTCTTCTTCCCTTGAGCCTGGTGGGGTCAACCAGCTCATCTTTCACAGCCAGAGGACCCTCTTCGTGGTCGAAATCGCTGCACACTGCTGTAGTGGTCCGGATAGCCATCTGAAGAGCGCCTCCTGTTTTAAAGGGGCGTACCTTTTATTCACTGTCGCTGCTGCTGGCCTCATCTCTTGGTAGTGCAGATGACTCCAGACGTCGTCTTTCTTGCCCCCACGACTGAAGCTCCAGGAACCGTGAGTCTGCAGGAAACTACCAGGAACAACTGCCGTGGCACCAGCTTCTTCAAAGAATAAGGTACTGTGTCCGACTTCGAGGAACTAGGGTGAACCCTTTTCTCCTCACTAAAGGCTTGTCCTTTTCTTCCTTCCCTCTTATAACTTTTGCCTCCTCTTCTGACAATATCGAAGTACTCCTGGCAACCTTGAATCGTGAACTGACTGACTGTGGGATCCTCGACAAAAGGAACCCTGTTCCACTTAACATTGCTGCAGGCCTATTGACTTTATCTTCTTGTTAGAAAGTGTTGCCTGATTCTGTCCGCCTTGACAAAAGTATTGCCTATGATTTTTGTCCCCAACTCTCTTGTGTTAACTCAGGTGCTAAGTGGGTTTTAACTCCTGTAACATTTCTACCCACGGGTAGGCGTAGGGTAGGCGTATCTTTAGTGAGACGGAACAGTCATTACAGTCAAAAAGTGATCGCATATGTATTCCCGGTAACGTCTTTTTCATAACACTGGTCTGTCAAATTCTAAGGTACTTACCTTGAGTTGTTTTGCACTAGGAGAATTAGTTGTGTAGTGTATTTGAAGTGTGGTTTTATTTTTCTAGAAGTGAAGTGTTATGTGAACATATGGTTTAAAAATAAATGTACTTATATTTTTTTAACTGGAAACCTTGAGTCAGTGTTTGCTTGAGTCACAGTAGTTGTAGTCCTTTGTGTAATCTCTACTACTGCTCATTTGCTCTTGAGATAAGTCTGGCTGCTCAGTCACTGCTACCACTCTCTCTGTATAGTGCGGGCTTGTACCAAAGGTGAACTTGTATTACCACTTGTAGTCTTAACTCTGTGCAGTGGTCCCTAAGGGCACTGCATAGGATTCTGCCTAACAAAAGTTGGTAGAAAATATCCACTGCCACCAGCCATTCAGATTAACTTGTCACTGTAACTAGAAAGTTACAGGTGAATTGGAAAAAGGTATACATTTTGTCTTCTCGGCACTCCATATAAGGAGGGGTGTGCTGATTCCACAAAATAAGTCGGGTAGGTAAAGGACTTGAAATCCTTAGGATTTGATGGGCATGGGTGTAGTTGGAATACTAAAAATGTCAACAGGGCTGGGTGAAGTCGCTTGAGTGAGTAGTGGTTGAGGGTCACTACAAGAAGCTGTGCCTAAAGAGGATGCCTGACCTGTCCCCGAACCCCAAGGATTACTAGTGGGGAAAGGTATTTTGGCCATCTGTTCTACTGTGTTTTGTAGTGCGGAGATGAACTGACAGTATTGCGTTTTCCTGGAGGGATGTGGCTAGAACTACTTTAAATTTCTGCACAGCAGAGGCTAAATCCTTTAGTATTACCTCCATAACCTGGGAGGGTAATTAGGTTCATATAATCTGTCAGCACCTGTACTGCAGAGCGAAGACTGGACCCCTCAGAGATTTTGAAGACAATACTCCTCTCCTAGCCTGGAGGAAACAACCAGCAGACCGAGAAAATAATGCTGTGGGGAAATTCCCCCAAGGCGGGAGTGCTAAGGGGCACGTACCCTCTTAACAGGCCCTGTGGATGGACAGTAGCTGCAGAAGGGATGAAATTATAGAACAATGAATATAGAGAACAGAATCGGGAGCAATAAGGAAAAGGTTGGGTGAAGTAAATAATAGACAGCCACTGCTCTTGATTAATCTGAAGGTAACCCAAACATAAAACTGGTTCCTTTATAAGTGTAACTAATTCATGATTCTGTTTCTAAGTAGTGTAAGTGAATATTCTGTAACAGCGCCACAATGCCTCAGGGCCGCTGCACACTTTATAAATTCAAATAAATAAATAAAGCCTAATTACCTGAACTAACACTAACCTGGAGTCCAGAGGGTCTGCAACCACAATGGTTGCAAGAACGCTTGTTCCTTATTTGTATTTATTTTATTTATATAGCGCAAAGCCAGGCCCAAGGGCAACCGGGCGCATATCATAGTAAGGCAATTACATTATATTTACAAGTAGAGGAGCAGTACATTAAATATCATCCTAACAGTCCCGACAAATTGCAACAAGTAAACAATAGACGTTACAAATCAGGCATCGATCATCAGTGCAAGTAGGGTTCCAGATGGCCCATTCAATAAAGAGGAGCAGTTGTTAGTAGGAGGTAACTAACCAAAGCTTGGCTTTGTGTTTGAATTGGTTGAAAGAAGGTAGGGTTCTAATCAGGAGTGGTACGGTGTTCCAGAGCTTGGCTGCCAGGACAGGGAAGCTGGCGCCTCCAGCAGATTGAAGCTTAAATCTGGGGATCGCTAGACCTTGGTTTTGTGCAGATGTGAGTGCTCGTGCTGGTGTATAATGAGTGAAGCGCGAGGCTAGATATGAAGCAGCCCGGTGGTTGACGCATTTGTTGGTGAGGGCCAATGCTTTCAGGGAGATCCTTTGGGCGACTGAGAGCCAGTTGAGGTTCTTCCTGGTTTCTGAGATGTGGGCAGATCGAGGGATGTTGAGGGCTGCTTTAATGGTATTATTTTGGGTCGTCTGGAGTTTATGAAGATTACCCTGGTTGGTACCCTGGTACAATGCATTGCAGTAGTCCAGTTTGGACATGACCAGGTTCCTGGCCAAGGTGATGCAGTTCTGGGCCGTGAGGAAAGGGCGGCAGGCTGAGATCAATTTGCAGGTGTAAGCAGACGCGGAGGCCACAGAGTGTCAAGGAGGCGTCCAAGTATATACCCAGAGTTTTGGTGTCTTTAGATACTTTAATCCGATTGCCATCAATGTTGAAAGGAGCCGAATAGATGACTTAGTTTGTTAAGTCTCTGTTGTGAGCCTAAGATGAGAAGCTCAGTCTTGTCATCGTTGAGGCACAGTTCATGCTGAGCCATCCAAGCCTGTATGACAAGGTAAATGTGATTAAGGGCTTTGGAATCAGCAATGTAGTCACCAGTGATGGGTATGAGTATCTGGGTGTCCTCAGCATAGTTGGTGTAGGTGACACCCAGATAGTCAAGCACGTCAAATAAAGGTTTGGTGAAGACATTGTAGAGGGTTGGGGAGACACAAGAACCCTGCGGGACTCCACACGGGACTGATGTGGGATCGGCCGATGCGGTGGGAGAGAAAACTCATGTGCCTATTGTCAAAGAATGACCTGATCCAATTGGATGCATTGTCAGAGAAGTGGGCCGCTGACTTCAGATGCCTGCATAGTATTTGGTGATTAACCAAATCAGCTGATAGATCCAGAAGTAGTAGAAGGGCCAATTTACCGTTGTCTTTAAGGTCATCAATTTGAGTTTTGAGATCAAGTAAAGCTGTTTCAGTCCCGTGCTTAGGTCTGAAGCCAGATTGTCATGAGCCAAGGAGGTTATTGGTTTCTAAGTAATTCTGAATCTGCAAGTAAGCTGCTCTGTCGAGTATTTTAAGAAGGAACGGTACGGTGGTAATAGGTCTATAGTTAGTTGGTATTTCAGGGTCTCGAGTCGTTTTTTTTAGGAGGGGGATGACCCATGCGTCCTTTAAGTTGTTAGGTACCGGTCCTGTTAGGAATGAGGAGTTAATGAAGGCAGTTATAAAGGGAGCAAGGTCATGTGCTGCTTCCTTGATGATGGGTGCTGGGCAGGAGTCACCTTGGCAGTTAGAGGGTTTTGGATTGCAAATGATGATTTCGACCTCAAGGACGGTGAGTGGGGTGAAACTAAAAGGGGTGTGAGTAAATGTGGCCGTCGGAGTATAGGAAGGTTTGGTGGGGGGGGTTGGTGAGTAGGGTGTTTTGTTTGGCGTTAATTTTAGATTGTAAATTGGTAATTTTGGAGAGGAGGGCGTTTTGGATGTTATTGCACCATTTACTGTCTTTAGAGCAGGTGTCAGGCGCAGGGGATGGTGATTCCAATTCTTTAAGGATTGTAAATAATTTCTTAGTGTTGGATTCCGCATGAACGATTCGTTGGTTATAGGTCTCCTTTTTGGCTTGTAGAATCGCTTCTTTGTAGTTATGGGTAGTAATGATGAGGCGATCTTTAAGGTCACAGGGGTGACTCCTCCAAAGGGATTCAGCCTTACGTTTTTCTTTGCGTAGAATTCTTAGCTGCGGTGTGAACCAAGAGTTCAGGTGGGCCTGTTTGGCTTTCCGTAGTTTGAGTGGAGCTATATATTGTCGATGGCTTTAAGCAGTGTTTGATTGAAGATGTCTACTAGAACTGTGGGGTAGTTCTGTTGGGACACGCAATTGTTCAGGATGCGAAGGATGAGAGGGAGCAGTTTATCCTTAGTGATGTCTTTTTTTGTTCCTAGTGGGAATGGCTGGAGCTATGGTAGCAGTATGGGGGTTGGTCGCTGGTAAGTGGAAGATGATGATGTGATGGTCGGACCAGGCGCAGGCAAGGTTGGAACTTATAGATGTGTTGCAGTTAAGGTCCGTAATCCAATCAAGCGTCCTGCCCTTAATATGGGTGGGTTTGTCAATGCGTTGTTGGAAGCCTAGATTAGCTAATGTGATAGCTACTTCAGAGGCCAAGTGATCCTTAGTGTCGAGAAGGCCCAGGTTGAGGTCGCCTAGTAGCAGTATCTTAGAGTTGGGTTTGGTATTGACGGTCAGAATGGCCGTGATCTCATCTATGAAAGAGCCAAGTGGTCCTGGAGGTCGATAGATAAGGTGGATGGTGGCAGTGTTGAGTTCTTTGGTAGAGAAGGTACATGGGGAAGGTGGTATAATCTGTGTAGTGGGAGTGTTGTGAGTGTGCTGGGTGCTCGTGACACGAGGGGCATGGGGCAATCTGGATCCCAGATTCCTGACTTGGAGCGTGCACGGTTGATTAGGTGTAGGTTTGGTTGCAAAGTGTTGGAGCCAAAGGGCAGGGTCATTAAGGTATGGGTTGCTGAGGGGCATAGTGAGAGTGAGTGGGGTGGCGTGACAGTGGTTGATCTTAGCAGTACTGGAGGTGGGGGGGCAGAGCAATGTGGCAATGGTAAGCCCTGCTATGGTAGCAAGAATTAGGTGGCTGCCGGATGGCAGTGGCCGCATATCGTAAGCCAAGTGTCCTAACCGTCTGTACAATGGAGTGGGGGAACACTGGAAGGTATGTGGAGGGGTTCTGCACTTGTCCACGTACAGTTTGCTAGGTGAATACATGTACAAGTAGCAACCGGAGGCTCAAAGGCAGTGGTTCAGCTAGTCTGGCAGGGTGGGTACATAGGCAAATGCAATCAATGACTCACAGCAGAAGTTCGGCTGGCCTGGCAAGGTGGGTACATGAGCAAATGCAGAGTGCATATGCAAGCAGGTACAGTAGACCAAAAGGGTTCACCTAAATGCAGAATTCACAGGAAGGCTAAAATGGCATGTGTAAGCAGGTACAGTAGACCAAAAGGGTTCACCTAAATGCAGAATTCACAGGAAGGCTAAAATGGCATGTGCAAGCAGGTACAGTAGACCAAAAGGGTTCACCTAAATGCAGAATTCACAGGTAAGGCTAAAATGGCATGTGCAAGCAGGTACAGTAGACCAAAAGGGTTCACCTAAATGCAGAATTCACAGGAAGGCTAAAATGGCATGTGCAAGCATGTACAGTAGACCAAAAGGGTTCGCCTAAAGCAACGCTACATGAATCCATGCTAAATGCAATCATGGTCTATACGACATGGGTAAACTGTGAAAACAAATGCAAGCTGAGCTGTAAAGCAACGCTACATAAATCAATGCTAAATGCAATCATGGTCTATAAGGCATGAGTACACTATACAAGCAAATGCAAGCTGGGCTCTAAAGCAGCGATGCACAGTAAAGAAAATGCTGCTGCAGATAGGGCTCTAGGCAGCGCTACACGATGTAATGCTGAATGCATGTGGGCTCTGACATGGGGTAGGCATGGGCATAGGTGCGTAGGAGATCTGATGTCGTACAAACTGGACTCTGGGGCCTCGATGCTCAATAGAGAAATGCTAATGCATCTGGGCTCTGAGGTAAAGCGGTGCGGAGCGATGTTAAGTACAAAGGAACCAGTACAAAATGCTGAATGCAATTGGTACTCGGACGTGAAAGAGCGCAGAGAGTTTAAAGGACGCAGGTTAGGCTTGTGCAGGGTGCACATTCAGGAGAATAAAGTGCGAGCTGGCTCTACCGACATGAGCACATGGGGAAGAAGCTAAATGTAGGTGAGGTGCTGTCGGTCGAGGCAGCAATGGTAATGGCAGATAACGGTTCCAATAGTAGGTGTGTATTAGCTACTGGAACATGTGTGTTGGGCTAGTTGCTGGTACTGGGTAGAGGTTAGGTTGAGACGATCTGTGTGCTGCGTAGTTCAATGTGGAGCAAAATGAATACAATCCGACTGTTGCAAGCAATGTTCTAAAGTCATTGAGGAACTCAATGTGACGCGCACGTTGTAATGTAGATAAATAGTTTCATGCGGGTTGTGCCTTCTTACCCGTCGCAGGAGAATGTTTAATTGAGGGCAGAGTTCCTGGCCCTGGTCTCTGTCGGCTCTGGACAGGATCAGGACAGGCGATGTTCCTTTGTGGGGTGGTTCCTTGGTGGGTGGGCCGGCGCTCGCCTGCCGGTGTAGGATTGGGCCAAGTTAAAGGCAGAATGACCAATCAATGCAGGCTGCAGGTCCTGAGGCAGCCGAGGCCAGGCTGTATCAGAGGGATAGTGAGGTGGCCATCTCGGACAGGGGCAACCTCGTGGATTGCAATGGTGGCTCTACTGATTTTAGAACAAAGAGCAGCGTTTTCTGGGCTGTAATAAACCCGATTTGCTATAAAAGCGGGTTGGATGCGCATGAATAAAATTATCATGCGTTAGGGATGATTTTTGGCAGAAATTGTATCTGCTCTCAGCAGAGGGTGCACGGACAGCCAGGGGCCATACCTCTGTTACAGATGGGCTTCCAGCTCATCTAGGAGGTGAAGCACTGCTCTGGCAGTGGTGGGGGCTCGTACTCCTCCAGGTGGGCACACAGAGTGAAGGCAGGATCAGGACAGGCGATGTTCCTTTGTGGGGTGGTTCCTTGGTGGGTGGGCTCTTCCTGGGCCTCGTTGCGAACAGTTGAGATGGAGTTCTAAATTCTGACCTGGTGGGCGGATGTTTAGGAGGTCACTCTAGTTAAGTGTAACAGGGAACCTCTTGGACAAACCAGACCAATCTACAGTTGCTTGACATGCAGTCCTGACTAAGTGTCAGGAGGGGTGAGAATGATCGGAAGCCCACAATGAGCGCACATATTAAAACTCCACAGATTACTCTTAGATGTATATAAAAAATAATTAATTTACTTACCATAGTGACTAATGTACTCTTAGGCCATAGTCCCCTTTCCTCCATACTGCATGGGCGTCCCTTGATGGCGACGGGAGGTGTAACCTTTTTCACCAGAAAAAATATACTTCCCCTTTAAATTTAGAGGTACGAGGGGGCGCGACCCTAGGAGCATGTGCTCCCCTGACTCTGCCTATATATTAACATTGCCTATTTTCACTCGTATTATTAGGGGCTGGGGTGATCGTTGCACATATGATAGGTTATTTATAATGTGTTTAATACCCAGAGGTTTCTAAGCGCCTACTTGGGATTGAACCTGTGTTTCTCTGTGTCTTGCTTCCAAGGCAAGCACTTTGCCCCTGAGCTATCCTCCCGAGACTTGGACTAAGAGTACTTTAATCACTATAGTGAGTAACTACTAATTACTCTTATGTTCCGTCCCCTTTCCTCCATACTGCATGGACGAATACAACTGAATGTAGCCCCAGGGTGGAGAGGAGACCCTCCTTAAGAAAACAGGTTCCTTGGAACCAACTGTCCGAAAGCCCCATCTGACTTCGAGTTGGCGTCCACACATTAGTGCTTACAGAAAGCGAAGGTGTGGCCCAGGTGGCCGCCTTGCTGATGACCTGCCACGGCACCTGTTGTTGGAATGTGATGGCCTTGGCTTTGACCGTGTGGGCGTGCATGTTAGCTGGAAGCGGTTTGTGCTGCCCCTCATCGGCCTCCTTGATGGCCGAGACCATCCACCTTGCTATAGAGGCCTTGGATGCCTGATAACCAGGCCTTAACCCCTGAAGGTGATGGAGCGTCCGACTTGCAGAAGCCCTTAGTCCTGTCCAGATAGCATTTCAGTGTGTGTCTGACATCCAGAGAGTGCAAGACCCTCTGAGCATCGACCTTAGGGTCGGCAAAAAACACTGGTAAAACGATCTCCTTGTTAAGATGGAATGCAGAGGATACCTGGGGTAGGAACGTGGGGTGTGTTCGCAGTACCACATTATCATTGTGAAAAGTAGTATAGGGTGCTGAGAGCAGAGGTGAGACTCCCCTTCAGAGCTGTTTTAATGGTGACCAGCCTGATGTCCGCGGACGCCATTGGCTCGAATGGTTTGTGCACCAAGGTGCCCAACACTACATTGAGGTCCCAGACGGGGATTGGTTTCTTGATGTGAGGCCTGCCAAATGTAGCTTGACCAACGGGTTGGAAAGGGAGATTTCCCTTTCCGAAATTCTGTAGGCACTTATGGCTGCCAGATGGGTGTGGCATGTATCCACCTGCAAGCCTGAGCGGACAGGTGTGCAGAAAAGGAGAGTACGTCCTCCAGTGTGCACGTAAGGGGGTTGATCTCCTTAGTCGGCCCATTGACAGAACCTCAACCATTTACTCTTGTACTGGCTCCTAGAAGCGTTGCTCCTAGCGCCCTGAATGATTTCTAGGTTAGCCTGTGATAGACCCAGGTGGATCATCGTGACGTGCTCAGGAACCACGTTGCAAGGGCTAACTTCTGTGGGGCGGGGTGGATAACCAAGCCCCCCCTTTGCGCCAGGAGATGGGCTGGGCCCAGCGGCAGGTGAATGGGAGGCCTGTACGAGAGGCTGAGAAGTTCCAAGAACGACAGTCTTGCGTGCCATCACAGACCAGAATGATGCTGAGGTGGATCAGGGGTGTAGGAGGGAAGGCTGTCATGCCGATCCACTGAATCTGCAAGGCGACGCCCAGGGAGGCAGTGCCCTGTCAGGATGCAAACTGCTGGCACTTCTTGTCCCAGCAGGCAAAGAGTTCCACCTGAGGATGCCCATATCTGCTAAAGATCTCCAGCAGCACCTGATCGTTCAATTGCCACTCGTAATTGTCTGCGCCCAGTCTGCTGAGTCTGTCCGCTTCCAGGTTGGACTCCCCCAGACGGTGGATGGCCCTTGGGTAGATGTTCTCCAGGGCCCAGTCCCACATGTTGACTGCTAGGTTGCGCAGTGGAGGGGACCTTGTACCACACTGCTTGTTGACAATAGTACATGCTCGTAGAGTTCCTTGTCTGTACGAGGATGGCCTTTCCCCCAAAGACTGGAAGGAAAGCTTTCAGAGTTAGCCAGATGGCTTTCAGCTCCAGCCAGTTGATTTGAGACTCCTCCTCCTCCTGCAGGGTCCAGACTCGTGGACGGTGTGGTTGTCTGAGGAATCAGAAGTGATGGTGACCTGAGGGGCCGGCTGCCAGAAGGGCCTACTCGTCTGCAGGTTGCAGTCCCTGGACCATGTGAGGTCTGGGAGTGGAGAAGGTGGAATGCTGACCAACTCTGCTTGGGAGCCCTGCTCCTGATTCCCTGAGGTTGAAGTGCAGCTGCAATCTCCTCATCTTGAGTCTTGTGTAAGGTACGGCCAGTAGGACTGCTGCCATGATACCTATTATAAGGGTTGATGCCACCAGGCCGAGGTAACTTCTCGGGTGAGGAAGTGAGTAGTGGCCCTCTTGATGGCCGTGATCGTGTCATCCAAGGGGATACCTCTCTCAGAGCTTGTGTCCCATATGAGGCCCAGAAAGGTCAGGCTCTGCGTAGGCTGCAGCTGTGACTTCTTGAGGTTAACCGAAAACCCCAGCTTGTGGAGTGTGATCATAAGGGTTGAGGAAGTTTGATGAACCGCCTCCGAATATCTCAGCCTGACTAGCACTTCGTCCAGGTATGGGTAGACATGGTGGCCTTGCGCCCTGAGGAGGGCTGCCACCGCATTCATGAGCCTGGTGAATACCCTGGGGACTGAATTGAGGGCGAAGGGTAGCATCTTGTACTGGAAGTGGCAGCCCATGATCCTGAATTGTATGAAGGACTGATGCGTCTGCCGAATCGGGACGTGTAGATAAGCGTCCTTCAGATCCAGCTAGCACATCAGTCTCCCATACACAACGTCTCTGCCATCAGTGCTGGTGTAACCATCTTGAATTTTTGAAGAGGGAGGGAGAGGTTGGGCTGGACAGGTCCAGCACAACTTTCAGGTCAGCCTGGTTCTTCTTTTGTAGGCCGAAAAACCTGGAATAGAACCCCAATCCTCGCTGCGAGGCTTGGACTTCTTTCACAGGCTGGCTCTCGACGAGTGACCGAACTTCGGCCAACAGAGTTGCTGTCCCAATCTGTGGTAGTGGAGGGGAGGAGGAAGGGATCGGTAGGTGGTACTCCGTGGATACTACCGACCGGATGTTAGCTCAGGGGCAATGTGCTCGCCTTGATAGCAAGACGACACGGAGCACCACAGGTTCGATTCCCCGTGTCCATGCTTAGAAACCTCTGGGTATTAAGTGCGTTATAAATTACATATGTCATATCATATCTAGGGGTCTGCAAACCTTTGACGCCAAATCTGTGTGAAGGGCAAGCCTGCCCCCCACTGGAGGTAAAGTGGACCCGTACTGACGCGTCATGCCTTCTTTCCCTCTAAGGCTGTTGCCACCCTTTTGCTGTTTGCACCTGTGTTGACTCTGCAAACGGTCAGGCTGCCTGGACCTCCGATCTTGGAAGCCGCGGAATCCTCCGAACATCTGTCCCTCGTTGGAGCGTTTATGTGGCTGGGTGTACGCCTTGCCTTTGGTGTGGCTTTCGTAAGGATAGAAAAAGACTTCGCAGTTTGAACTGTTTTTCTTTTTATCGAACGCCTCATCAATGTTGGAGTGAAAGAGGTGTCCCCCCTCCCCCCTTCATATGGAAGGTCCAATATGCGTTCCTGGATGTCTGGGCTAAATTTAGTAGCCCGAAGCCAGGAAGTCCTACTCATGTCCGTGGTGATGCATATGGCCTGCCCAGAGGTGTCAATGTGGGCCACGGTGGACTCCATGATGTCTTTTGCCACCATTTTAGTCTCTGCTAGTCCCGCCTTGAAATGTCCCTGGCTCTGCACCGGAAGCTCTGGAAGGAAATCAGCTATTTTACACCTAATCCTCTGGTTAACGTCTAACAGCATGGCATCTACTTTGGTTTGACGAAGATGCAGCGTAGCGTTGGAATAAAGCGTCCAAGATCTTCTCATCCTTGCCTAGCAGTGCTGAGGACGATGTGACTGAGGACGACTGCGGCTTTGAATAGAGTAACGCTGCAGCCATCACCGAAGAGTGCGGTTGAGAGTGGGCCGACAGCAAGAGTAGATTAACCCCCCCCCGCCACCCTCCATTTGTCCATTTGCCTATACTTGGTGTCAAGGGGCTGATTGACAGGCTGGGCCGAATGGGGGTTGAGCCATCCCTTTTTGGCCAAGGCGACGACTTCCTTCTGCATCGGGATCCCCATTCTAGACACAGGGTGTAGAGTGAGAATCGCTGCAAGTACCCCCGCCTCCGTTTGTTAGACTTTGGGTGGAGGAAGGCCCAAGTACTCTGCCAAACCTGCGAGTTGTTTGTGGAAGGCCTTGGCTGACGATGGTGTATCAGGGTCTTCTTCCTTGTCTGTGTCCACCAGGGCGTCTGGCTGGTCCAGATTGGGCAGAGGGGTGCTGGGCGCCGACATCTGAGGTGTGGAGACCAGAGACTGGTGTGGAGCCGCCTGAATTGTGGGAGGCAGGGGAGCCGGAATCAGACAAGGGGCCCTCTTGTCTGGCACGGCGGCCATCTTGTTGAGCTGCAGACCACGTGCCGAAGTCGTGGTGCTCGGCTCGCTGGGCCTGGCCTCCTCCAGGACTCTTGGCGATGGAGCATGAGACCTACCCTACCCTGCACTTCAGGCTGAGGCCTGGTAGGTGTGTTGCCCTCGGCAGAGTTGCCGGTAGTGCTGCGTGCAGGCGCCCCCTTGGCCATGTTGCTGGGACAAGGGCGTAGCCCTTTGGGTGTACACCCGGTAAAAGAACCTTGGGGGCCCTCAGCACTGTCTCCGGAAGGATCTACAGACTCCTTGGCCTGGCGGCTGGTAGCTGAATTATCCTTGGTACCCTTGCTGGTGTGGGAACCTGAGTGATTCCTTCCATCTGGCCGTTCCTTGTGAAGGAGTCGTCCTTGCAGGTTAGGGTGCGCTGGAAGAGTGGCCCTCCCTGGGCCTGGACATATGTCTGACAGAAGTCCTTCACGTCCCCTAAAGGCGACTTCTTGAAGAGCTCCCTCCACCTAGCTGGTCTGTTCTTCAAAGCACGCAAAGAAAGTGTGTTGCACGCAGTGAAAACCTCCCATCCGTGGTTGGGGCCAAAGAAGCAGAGAGTGTGGGGATCTGATGTAGGGAAGGGCCCTTTGCAGGCTGAACACCTGCTGAAGCCGCCTGAAGTTTACCCGCACCGTGGAGGAGCGTGGCACCAGAGGACAGAGTACCTGATTGATAAAAGAAGACAAAAAAGACAGAAGAAAGTATCTGGGGAAGAGCGCTTTGTATTACATGGCCAAAGCCAAACCCACGAGCACTGGTGAAATCGGCCTGTTCCCATCGATGCGGAAAAGAGGACTGCAGAGTGGCGCCGTTGGGCAGAGTCAGGAGAGCGCATGCTCCGAGGGCCGCTTCTCTAAATTTAAAGGGGAAGATTTTTTCTGGTGAAGGTTCTGTCTCCCGTCCCTAGCACAGGACACCCTTGTTTGTTTGTTTGTTTTATTTATATTGCACACCAGACCCCGGGGTATTCGGGCGCGAAGGCAAAAGAGGGTTGTTCAACTTAGGTTACAGGTTACAGATTAGACCTATGGGTACAGCGGCGGTTACATTGCTGTGAATATGTATTGTCCGGGAATTGCACGTCTATATACAGTACGTTTAAGAATACAGGTAATATTACAGAATCACAAAGGTACATGCAGTGGGTTTACAATAGTGCAGATATGGCATAAATAAGGCAGAACAAGTATACAAAATATACATAAGATCCTGGAAGTCAATAGAGTGAGAATTCGACATCATGATCTTTTAGCCATTGAATCAAATTGTGTCTGAATTGCCGGTAGGGCAGATCTTCCCTTAGAGCAGGAAGAAGGGAGTTCCAAAATTGTGCTGCTTTGACAGCGAAGCTGCTCCCGCCAGATGTATTAAGTTTGAATCTGGGTACTAGCAGGAGGTTGGAATTAGCTTTTCTTAGGGGGCGAGAGGCTGTTTGTCTGGTGAATCTATCTATGAGTTATTGCAGGGCTGCGTGGTTGAGACATTTGTGTGTGGGTGATGCTGATTCGAGGAGGATTTTGTCTTTTGTTGTGAGCCAGTTAGTAGATCTCCTGAGATCTGATATATGGGCGCTCTTAGGGACGTTTAGGGCGGCTCTCAGGGCATTATTTTGAAGTGTCTGTATTTTGGCGGTGATGTATTTGTTACTGCCTATGCAGAGGGCATTGCAGTCATCTAGTTTCGATAGGATTAGCTCTTGCTAGAATTGCACAGTTATTTGCTGAGAGGAAAGGCTTGGCAGCTCTAATTAACTTGCAGGTGTAGGAAGTAGCTGAAGCCATGGCATTCACTTGTTTACCAAAGGTGAGGGTAGAGTAGAAACCAAGGGTTTTAACTACTTTGTCCACAGTAATGATGTTATTGTCGATTGTGAAGGCGTCATAGCTGGGGCCTAGTTTTTTAATGTTGGAAGAAGTGCCTAGAATGAGGAGTTCAGTTTTATCATCATTCAGGCACAGACCGTGGGAGGCCATCTGGATGATGAGGTAGACTCTGTTCACAAAGGCCAAATCCTTGTCATAATCTCCCGTCAGTGGGATGAGGATCTGTGTATCATCTGTATAGTTAGTATAGGTGATACCAAGACCGTCTAGATCATCGAAAAGGGGCTTTGTGAAAATATTGGAGAGGGTAGAGATGCACATGAACCTTGGGGTACGCCGCATGAGATGGGTGCAGGGTCTGCGGCTGCTAGAGGCAAGAAGACTCGCATTGTCCTGTTATCTAGGAAGGACTGTATCCATGGGACTGCTTCATGGGAGAAGCAGGCTGCCGTGAGCAGGTGGTTGCAAAGTATTGCATGGTCCACCAGGTCAAATGCCGCAGAGAGGTCGAGGAGTAGTAAGAGTGAAGTCATGCCTTTATCTCTTAGGGTGTCTATTTGTGCCTTAAGGTCTAGGAGTGCAGTTTTAGTACCATGCTGCGGTCTGAAGCCGGACTGTCGGACTCCTAGGAGGTGGTTAAGTTCCAAGTGGTGCTGAATTTGTAGGTAAGCTACCTTGTCCAGGATTTTCAGTAGGAACGGCACAGTGGTTATGGGGCGGTAATTGGTAGGGATGGAGGGGTCCAAGGTTTGCCTTTTGAGGAGGGGGGAGGACTCAGGAATGTTTGAAATTGCTAGGTATGGTACCTGAGGTAAAGGAGGCGGTTATAAGTTTAGTGATGAAGGGTGAGAGTTCACGAGCAGTATCTTTTACGATTTGGGCTGGACATGGGCCGCCCTGGCAGTTGGAGGGTTTAAGAGTGAGGGTGACTTTCTCAACTTCTTTGGTCGAAACTTTGCGGAGGTGGAAGGGCGGGGTGTCAAGTGTGGGTGGAGGAGGAGTGAATTTCAAAGTTGCTAATGGATTCATGGTAGTCTTGGGGGGGTGACTATGTTGACAGTATTGGGGGTAGTTATGGAAGCTTTTTTGTTGTGAGTCTTCGTCTGAAGCGTAGTTATCTTATTAGCCAGGGCATTTTGTATGCCTGTGCACCAGTTTTTATCCTTGATACAGGAGTCGGGAGCTTGGATAGGGGATTCTACTTCTTTTAGGATGGCGAATAATTCTTTGGTGTTGGATTTGGCTTGAGTGATACGGGTGTTGTAGGATGTTTGTTTCGCAAGGATGATTTCTTTTTTGTAGAGGGTGGGTAATTTCTTCAGGTTCTTTTTATTGATGTCGGAGGGGTCTGATCTCCAGGTTTTTTCACTTTGGCGTTTCTTTTGTCTGATGTCTTTCAGTAGGGGAGTGAAACAGGTGTTGAAGTGTTGGCGGGGTTTGCTCTTCCTAATTTTCAGTGGTGCGATAGTGTCAAGAGAGGCAAGAATCACTTTGTTGTACTTTTCTACCATGGAGGTAGGGTCGGACTGATCTGAGATGGAGTTTAAGGTGGGTAGAATAAGAGGGATGAGGTTTTCAAGGGTGATATTTCTTTTTATTTCTGGTAGGTGCAGTGGGAGCTAGGATGCTGTTGTTGGTGGGTTTGGTGGCGTCTAAGGTGAAAGATACCATATGGTGGTCGGACCAAGACAAAGGCAGTATAGAAGTGATGGTGATTGGGCAATTATGTGCGGCAGTCCAATCGAGGGTCCTTCCTTTAATGTGTGTAGGATCAGTAATCTTTTGGGAAAATCCGAGGTTGAAGTTGCCTAGGGTAAGACAATGGGTAGAATTTTTTAGATTGTCAGATAATAGGTTCATAAGGTCTTCCTCAAAGGAACCTAAGGGCCCTGGTGGGTGGTATATGAGGTGAATAGTAATAGTTTGGTTATTGGCAATAGTGAGTTTAGTTGTGAGGGATTCAAAGGAGGTGGTATTATGGGGTGAGGAAGGTCTTAGGGCTAGGTGATTTTTGATAATTGTAGCAAGGCCACCGCCTCTAGACGTGGTGCGATCCATGCGTATAAGAGTGTAATTATCTGGGATGGCTAGCATGATGGCTGGACCAGCTGCGGGATGAAGCCAGGATTCTGTGATGGCCAAGAGATCTAGGTTCTCATTTTGGATGATGTCTGCTATTTCAGTGGCATGGGCTACCATAGAACGGGCGTTTATTAGGGCGCCTTTTAGTCCAGGTAAGGTATTTGGGATAGAGGGCGGCTGGATTTTGTGTTGGCATTTTTTGGGGGGAGATGTGATCCCTGAAGATTCGACTTTTGAGTTGTAGTCGGTGTTGGCCAATGTTATCTGTGTGATGTGGAGTGTTGGTGGTATGCATGGTATGCCTATTGTGATTGGAGGTGGGTTTGGCCTTAGATAGCGGGTCATAAATTCTTGGGAGTCTGGCGCGGAGTCTTAAGTTGCGCTGTTGGAGGCTACAAGGATTAGTGGCCATGGTGGTTTGCTCCTGGGGTACACTTCCGTGAGGTAGCTGGGTCTGTGGCTGGGATAAGTTTGAGATCTGAAGGGTGGTCAAATAGAGGATAGTTCTGAGTAAAACTGTGTAGAGTAGTGGTAGATACATAGTAAGCTATTGTAATTGGCTTGGGGTACTGGCCACCTGGATGCGATTACTTGGACAGGCAACCTAAATGCAAGTACCAGGACAGGCAGCCTAAATGCAAGTACCAGGACAGGCAATCTAAATGCAGTTAGTAGGTAGCAAGAGGATACATAACAGGCGGCCTGATAGCGGATTCTCTGAGCCAAAATAGCTGAGGCAACAGGCAGGAATAGCTGAGCATTTGCTAGTGGCTAGTGGTCGTTGATAGTGAGCTAGAAAGCAAAGTTGCTAACGCAGGTAAGGCGAGTAGAGCTAGGCATTGGTGGGAAACTGTTTTGCATGTGCAGGCATCCTAAAAGCAAATATGGGCAGCACAATATCTGAGTACGGGCAACACAATAGCTAAGCATAGGGCTATACATGCTGAGTATGGGTGACACAATAGCTAGGTGTGGGCGACACAATAGGTAGACATAGGGTTATGCATGCTAGGTACAGGCAACATAACGGCTAGGTATGGGCCGCATCATGGCTAAGTTTAGGCAACACAATAGCAAGGTATAGGCAGCACGAATGTTGGGTATAGGCAACCCGAGGCTACACATAGCAGGCTATTTGTCAGGCAGGCTCACTGTTAACATTGATTGGTATCCAGCGTATGCATGGGGCGAAGTAGTAGGTTTGCAATAGAGTATAATCATAATGGAGAAAGAAACATAGTGAAGGGGCGCACAGAGCGGACAGAAGAGTTTGGACTCCTGTAATGGCAAGGTGATGGCAAAGTCAGCGGCAAAGTACAGAAGTCTGGTAGAGTTGCCTTAGAATTATCTTGGTGTTAGGTAAATGTTTAGAGGACAGTGGCACAAAAGCTAGTCAGTGCTCAGTAGTGACTATTTGACCTGGTTAGGCAGTGGGGGTAGCGGTCGGCCAACTTGGGTGGAATAGGTGCCTCTTGGTTTCAGGCAGATGGTGGTGGACACAAAGTTACTGATATTAGCATCAGAATGGTACAAATGTTGAATTTTGCTTTAAATGCTGTTAAAGGTATGTTGTGTGCGGTATTATGGCGGCACAAGCATACGTTTTCAAATTGCACGTGCAGCGGCTGCAGCGCTTACCATTTGATGTCGAGTGCGCAGGACATCCGCTGCTTCTGCAGGGTCAGATGCGACTCGGTAGAACTCCTGCTCCGTGTGCTACAGCTGATGAGGACGTCGCGCTGAAGATCTAGGTCGTCTTGCATGTTATGTCGAGCGGCGTAAGAGTGGAATGTGTGGGGATTTTTCAGGCAGTGTGTTTTGGGCGATGGCGACTGGAAGTACTGGACAGGCGAAGTGCCTTCCTTATCATGCCTTTGTTTTTGTGCCGGCTTCGCCTTCCAGCGATTCCCAATAGGCTGTTTAAGCCTCTGTAAGGCCAATCAGCTGAAGGGGCGGGTTGCTGGCAGGCAAGGGGCCGGATTCACAGGGCATTTATGGCAACTGTCATCTTTGAGTGGAAAGAACCCTCGCGGTTCTTGATGGCGGTGATCCCAGGTGGTAGCTTTTCCCTTCAGTTGGAAGCTTTCTCCTAGTAAATTATGGATGGCGTTGTTTCTGTCCTTTACATCTCGGCGAAAATGGGATTTTCATTAAAGTGCACTCGATGCACGGGTCCGGCACATAATAGTGTGCGTGTTGCCGGGTGATGCACCCCAAGCCTTACCTGCTGTGAGAGCAGGATGTGGGTGGTGCTGCTCCTGCAGCACAGTGTGAGCTCTGGCTCCACTGGATGGCTTACAGTATGGAGGAAAGGAGACGGGATGTAAGTGTACATTTATTATAGGTCTTTATAACAAAACATGATTAAAAAACTGTAATACCGCACACGCTATTTCAGTATGGTACATATATACAAAATGCATTTACCCTAATGCTGATGAAAGGGGAGAAAATAACTGCAACGTGCAGCAGAAAGGGTTAAGTTCAACACAGCTATCGCATTAGGCAGTTCTTCAAAGTCAATCCTTACGTTATGCAATAGAGCCCTAAGAAGTGAGTAGCCTTATGCTCAAAGTATGGCTGTGCGTTAACGCACGGTTGTGCGAAAAGCTGGTTCCGTTCAGGGAGCTGTATCTGCTCAGGATGGGGTTGAGGTGATAAAGAATAAAGCCCTACTCCTTGAGGCGGGTCTACCCTTGAAGATAGTGACTTTCAGAGTTCTGGACTAGCTGGGGAGCGCAGGCTAGCCCATCCAAGGTGAGTATCTTTTGAGGGATTCTTGTGCGTAAAAACAGATGGATGTGCCAGGGGGCCACCGGTAAGGTGATCTAGTGTGCATCCTGTGAGACTGAGTGGGTGATTCATGTGGTTGGGAATTTGCCCATACCACTTGGCCAGGTCTAATGCTGGTACACATATAGGGAGCCTTTTATAAAGTCCTTGAACACTTAAACTAGTGAACACTTACTTGTTTAAGAAGATCTTCTAAGGAACTTTGACTTTCCTGCAACTAAACCCTATCTCAACTTGCCTACAGCTGGCACCTAGACCACTAGGGCCGCCTTCTGCCTCTGAAACAACTCATGCAATAGACTAGGGTAGGACTGGATAAGAAAAGGATTCTGCCTTGAAAGTATAACAAGTATAAAAGTACTTAATTGCTAAAGAAGTTGGTGTGTTAACTGTATCTCTGTGAACAAAGAAGGTGCAAAGTGTCATTAAGTTTATGCTTATATTTGAGTGCCGCCTTCCCCTCTTCAAATCATTGCTTAACCTAATGAGTATACAAGCTTACCAATAGGCTTTACCTGCCTTGAATTACATTGTTCTTTCTTAAAGTGTAACATTGGTCTGTGCTTACCATGGTTTGCTTCATGCAGATTCTAATACAGTTTTAGGGTTTATACATACCTTTAAGTAGCTGGAGCTCGTTTAAAATGTGTATGAGTTGTACTTTCCTTAATTAGCTGATGCTCATCTGAACTTGTAACCCTGGGTTGTGCTTCCCTGAATTGCTTTGGTGCTACTCTAAAATAGTTTCATAAGGTTCTTGCATTGGACACACTATTATACACTTCTTAAAAGTATACTGGATATTAGATAGTGTTTAGTTATGTACCAATAAGTCAATTACTTAACTTGAAATACATTGTGCCTTAAAGTGTATTAGGGTTTTGCTTTCCCTGATTTGCCTAGTGCATTCTAAAATAGTTGTGTTTGTACTTCTGAGTAGCTTGAGGCCCCCCAGAAAGGAGTTGTTTTACTATCTCTGAACTGAGTTCTAAAAAGTAAAGTTGCAAGGTGTGTATACTTGTAACTGTGTTGGTTTATTATGTGATTTCTATAACTAACTGTCACTGCATGACTGACAGGGTCTACTAACCTTGAAATACTGATTGTATTAAAAATGTATATCTAATCTGGTTTTAGGATTGTTTATATGATGTTATAGTACTTACCCAAGAATTATCTTGGCCTACTTGTATTTAAATAAATCTTTTATATTTACAATGCATTGTTTTTCAGTGTTTCTTTGGACCATATGTTTGCTACAATTTCTTGGAAACAAGCTACAGCCCTCTCTCCCTCCTAAGATTAGCCTGGCTGCTCTGCCCATGCTACCACATTCTCAGGTGGAACAGCCCTATACTTGGAGGGGAGCTTATTTACTGCCTCAGATGTATGGTTTTATAAAACCCTTAGTTGGACTTAAGAAAAAACTGTCCTAACAGTCTCCTTTTAACTTGAACCCCAAATTTCACATGCCCTTTTTTCTTTTACCTAGCATGCCAATACCAGGACCTTGGTTTCTGATGTGTACTACAGATATTCATATAATGTAAGAGTTTCTGTTGACAACTGATTCCTCTACTTCACTCGTGTGCCAAGACTTTTTCTTTTTCTCTCAATCTTTAGAAATGGCAAAGGACATTACTGTTATGGTTTTCAGGCCAATGTACCTGATGGTTTCCCAGATGTTATAATTGAACCAAATGAAGGACAAAATGAGCCTACCTGTAGAACCATGAATTCCACAGATCCATGTGTGCCCTTTTTTTTAAGGGATGCCTTCTTCAGTACCACCGCCTAAAAAACCAAAGGCATCCAATGATAAGTTCTGATCAAGCTGAGGAGATAACTCCAGCAAAACCTTTACTTGAGAATCTCTAAACCCATTCAACCCTTAAAACGTCTCCAGGTACATAAACTGAAGTAGCAGTGGTGTTCGTAAATTTGCCTTTGCATCAGTCAAAACAGCACAACAGATAGATTATTGGTGTCACACTGAACATTACTGTGAGCAAAGCCTTTCAGCTGCAGGAAAGAATTCTGGACCTACTGCAGACTGAAATATTTTTGACCCTCAAAATATCAGCATGGTTGTTTAAGAGGTTCATCGGACTAATGGGTGCATGCATCTATTTGGTTCCTTTCACCAGTCTACGAATAACAAACCCTGCAATGGTATCTTTTAAAATTGGAATTCGCTCACAGATCCTCACTTCAAACTTATAATCGTTCCAGATCAAGTTCAGGAAACACTTTACTCCTGAACACAGAAAATCTCAAGGCTTTCCGTTCCATCATCCACATCCTCCGGTATTGATCGTGTGACTGACTTGACAGAGTGCGGTTGGGCAATGTTATTTAGTGTGCTATAGATCAACCTTCTTGTCATGATGGCTTCTTCCTTACTCCTGTTTTGCTTTCTCGCTGCCTTTACATCTTTCTTTGTTTCACTCACTGTTATACTGCTCTCTTCCTTCCTGCCTGGTAAATTCTGCCTTGTTGTTCCCTGAGGCCAGCCTTGCCAAGTGTGATGAATTGATGGTACTGCATTTCTAAAGGCCTTTGTTCCTAGTAAGACGGGAAGGGGCATGGTGAAAGTAGACAGTATATTTCTGTACAGTGGAAGAAGGCTTCCACCATCTTTCTCTCTGCCTTTCTCCTGCCTCTCCACTTCCTCTAGAGCAAAGCACTTTGGGTGTGATGTCAGAAGGGCAAAGTCCTCATTTCAAGAGCAGGGATTGGATCATTAGACAAACTAGCTTTAGTCTAATCACCTGCAGACTTATACCTTATAAAAGAAGGGGTCTATCACCTCCTCTTTAAATCCTTTTGGATCATCGCTCGAGAAGGTTTTGTTGGACCCTGCTGGGAGAGCAGTCCTTTCCGGAGTTCTACAGTTGTGAGCTGAATCCAGGTGTTCCAAGGAGAGCACTGCCCCCTAACCATCACCCGGAACCATTGGGGGTGACCTGCTGCTGGGACAAGACCTGCCTCTCTGCCAGCTGCAGCGGTACCCAGCACCTCGGTGTTGGAGGACCCCTGCAGTTGTGTGCAAGCCTCCCTGTATTTGGGAGCATGAGAAAATGGAAAATCTTTTCCCTGCTTACCTGGATTGGACCTCCGCACCTGAAAGCCAGACCAGCAAGGATCGCTGTGTTTTTGCTGTCAGACCGATTCAAGCTGTGATTTGAATGTGTTCTACAATGTTTGAATTAGTAGGACCCTCTGGCTCTGCCTTTGGCTTTCTTTGTTCTGCAAACCACACATTCCCCCCTTCAAACCAGGTCACCACCGTGCAAGCTGCAGCGCGTTGTTGCTTCGACTCCAACCAAGAAGTACTGCTGCCAGCGCATTTGCTCAAACCACTTTCAAACCGCCACCTGCTTCACCTCCGCCACTGTAAGTCGATTAACCCTGGTGTCTCTCATAGCACGATGTTGAAGCTTCAGCATCGAACCGACTCACTTGCGTATCCTGGTACCAGTTTGCCTCTGTTGACCAGAACCTGATGGCTGCCTGATCGCTTTGCTGGAGTAACGCTTTGAACCGCAGCTACCTCCCCGTTCAAATTCCGACTCGACACCTGCTCATCGCTGATCACCATGCTTGCCGCATTGTTTGAACCGAAACTTCGAACTGCACCCAGAAGCCGGGCTCAATATCGAACTGCCAAACCACCTGCAAAAAGGTAGTGTTGACTGATATTTACACTTTTGGGCCCTAGAGACTGAATAGGTCGCTTTTATTCCTATTGAAAGCTTAAGACTTATTCATTTCAAAATTGCTGTCTTTTAATATACTTTTTTCCCTTGTCTCATTTCCCAGAGTGCTGCACCTATTGCATATTGAATATTGTGTATTCTGTTTCTTCTACAGGGGTGGACTTTTACAATCTTTTCTAGTTAGTAATGTTTGTACATGGTTTGTTTAAAGCATATTGTTTTACAAAATCTTGATTGGACATTGCTTTGTTTTGAACCGTTATACTTCGCTATTTGGTTTGCTACAGAGCCACAGTCACACCCCTCTTAAGATTCTCGTTGTCTTCTCGACCCACGTTTCCACAAAAGCCAAGGAAGGATCTCAACTGTGCCTGTTTTACCTTTTGATTGTGTTGCCTCTTGGTGCGTAGAACTGCTCATCCTTGTACTCCTGCAGGGCAGAAGTCATTCACATCAGGATTTTGTTGGATGCTTGAGGTGAAAGGTGGGACTTGAAGAGGATGGTGCACCATTGTTGCAGTGCTGAGGGTGTTGTTACTGATGCAACCTAGTTTCAAATTAATTTAATGTGTATTCCACATACCCATCCTGGCTCTTGTCCTAATAATGGCGACAAGGATCCATGAGGGGAGACAGCCCCGGCTTACCCAAGCCAATTCGACGTGGACAGAGGAGTTAGAGTAGAACTGAGAGTGATGGGGAGTGACAGCTCTGTGCCCTGTGGTCCCTTCCTGTAGGAAGAAAGCATTATTGGGGGGATTCCCTATTGTTGCCAATTCGCTGCCCTGTACAGCAGCTGTAGGCCTCACCTCCAGTGATTTCCTTTGTCAACGTCCACAGCTCCACGTTGCTGTTGCCAGCGGTTGCTTAGCAACCAGAATTCCAGCACACTGACTCCTGTTTTGTCTCTTGTTTGGTTGTAGCTGCATGTATGGAGCAGTCGGCATGCTGAGGGGGCTCATTCAGCCCAGAGTACATGAAACACAAAGCATCTCAGATAAATACCGGGCCCATTATGCTGCTAAGCAGTTGTCAAGACGTGGACTCCCGAGTGGACTTAAATACCTCTGTTGCCAAGCACCAGTCAGGGAAGTCAAAGCAACTCTCTAACCAGTTATTGGGGCCACAGGTGGACTGGAACTGCAGTACCGGATTCTCAGGCAGCTGGAAATGAAGAACAATGTTAGGATACAGTAATTTGTAGAACAGGGCATGAAGACAGGTAAATAACCTACCTAACTGGGTACCGGGGGTAGGATGAAGGAAGGAAGGGAGGGAAAAAGCAAAGAGCAGTTAAAACCTCCCTCCAGGAGATGAAAAGCACAGGGTGGTAATGTACAGTCCAATGTTCCAGCAGCGAGTTCCAGGGAAGTAATCCAGATAGAATAGTCCAAAGTTCCTTTCAAGATAGAAGAGTCCAGGTCGTCGGCACACAAGGGAACTTCAGTAACAATCCAAGAGGAAACATCCAGGATCAAAAACCAGAAGATAGAACACACAGGCAGCCAAAATTTAAGGAAAATCCAAAAAGCAATCCAGACCGAGCCATGGTCAAAAGCCGCACAAACCGAGATCAAGAGAACAAAAACATCAAAGCCACTCACAGGAACAGACAAGAAGCAATGAAATGTTTTTGGGCCTTTTTATAGTCCCAATTAATCGGTTAATCGGTCACGTGACATTGTGCTGTCACGTGACCGGGAGAACGAGTTTGCTGGACATCCAGGCGGCGCCATGGCAGCCTCCAATCACGGTGCAGCATGCGCTGTGATCGGCAATCCCAGGTGAACTGCCGAAAACACCACTGCGCCGGCGGGGCTGAATGAGCAAACCGGGATGGCCCAAGGACCCCCACGCGCATGGCGGCGAGGACACAAGACTGCCCTGGAGTCGGCACAGAAGCGGGAGCGTAGGAGGAGCCCGACTCCTGGGCTGTGGACAAAGTGCTTGACAGCGGTCTAAGCAGCAAAGGAATGCATGGTGCTCATATTCTGTTTCAATATTACATTTAAAGCTGTCCATGAAGTTCCTGCCTTTTCGTACCTGAAAGTTCAGTTCAGGTGCACCAAACAGCATATTTAACAGACCCATTTCAGATCCTGCTTTGTTCCTACTCGTATGGGGAACATACAAATAAGTGAAATGATTGGAACAGATTTCTTAAATAGATTATGGGATTATATGGGCCAGATTTTCCAGCAATAGAATGATGGTGTTTTCACTGTTTGGGACATGAGCTAAGCTATTTTAATAGGACTCATGGACCCTACTCCTCAGGAAGCAGAGGATCCTAACAACTTTTAAGTCTACTGAAGTTGAACAAGCACTTTATAGTTAACGAAATCAAAACGAAATCAATGTATCCAGATACGAAAACGAAGAATAATTCATAACTAGGCATTCTGGGTCTGGCCATTAAGTGTGAATTTCGACGTTGCCAAGAATATCTGTCAATCAGTTCATAAAGTGTGCCATCCTCAAGGTGGGGGGGGGGGTTCGTACTCTGGAGGGAGAAACACCTACCTCTTGATAATGCCGTAGGAATTGCTAAAACAAACATACTGAAAGTTGCATTTGAGAGATGAATCCTGAAGTACCATGAATAAATGGAGAGGCCAGTTCATTCGTGAAAATGTATAGGGGAAACAAGGAAGTAAAGGTTGCAGAACAAACTGGATCCTAGCAAAAATGTGCATGTTTAAAGGGGCTTCTTGCAGCACTTTGCTAATGATAATGCTTTGCCATACACAAAACGTGTAGGAAGTGTGGAAGGATAGGGCACCTTCCGGGATTTTGCAGGCAGCAGTATGACCATAGTAAGACTGTGCGAGAGGTGTCCAAGTATAGTTATGCTTGGGAAGATTCGCAAGCAGGGAATGGAGTTCATACTGCCAGTTGTGTTAACGGGAAACATGGAAGAGTCCATTGCCATGCAACAGTAAAGCTAAATGGCATGTAAGTGGATGTGTTAATCAACTCTAGCACAGACTATATGTGGATCAATGCTTGGATCCGGGATACTAAGTAAAAATTCTGTATCCACAGGGAAACTGATGTGATAGCCAATACTTATTTGGATGTACCAACAGACATATTGGGTAAATTCAAAGCAGAGCTGAATATCAAAGATTGGAAATCCTCTGGCACTGCTCACGTAACAAGTAAAGGTGAGAAATTACTAACTTGGAATGAGCATGTCAATTTAGGGATCAGTTTAGATTCTTACCACCCTGATAAAGTCCTATCTGCCACTATCAAGACTGCAAAAATCCTCTTGAGAGCACCATTTATGTGACTTCATGCTATCCAAATGTTTTTAGAAATTAAAGTAGTTCTCTCAAGAGGTTCGTGCACCTGGTCAGACTGAAGATGAATGTCCAAGTGGTGACGGCCAAAAGCAACTTGAAGCTGAATTGAAGAGGATGTTATGGAAAGTATAATTGATCCTCTGGATACATTGGAGTGGACTAGCCCAATAGCGGTGGTGCTCTTAGAAACTATTATCGATTCATGCAATCAGAATGTTGTAGTCGAAAAGTTCCCTCTTGAATCAGAACCTTCATCTGCAGCCATGTTTTCCCTACTTGACCTTGTATCTGCTTACCAAGTGCGTTTGAACCTCCACTCAATGGATGCAACACCTTTTATCACCTCTTTCAGATTGTTTTGATGAAATTAAAATTAAATGCTGTTTTAATTAATATTAACCTCCAGTGTTAGTATAAAATAAAAAATAAGTAAATCCTGTCTAGGCTAAAAGGTGAGGTCAAATGGGTTGGGTATCTCTAGTATGACTTTTCAATATAGGAAAAGTATCTTCAAGAACATGACTCGCGTCTAAGCCAAGTTCTGAAATCCTAGACGATGCTACTTTAATCATTTGGCTGTATAAACACAGGTTTAGGGAAAGAAAGGTAGCCTATCTGGGTAATGAATGATCTCCTTGCGTTGCGCCCAAAACATGATGCAGTTGAAGCCATTTCATCCTTGCCCCAACACAAGAATAAAATTTAACTATCTTCTTTTTTGTGATGGCAGAATTATATACGGATCTATGATCTGTCAGATAAAGCCAACGGTTTGAGATCAGAACAATGCCTATATCTGGTGTACAATGGAATGTGGGGACGAATTTCGAGTCATTAAAAAGGAAACCGCAGTCTCTATGGTCCTCAAGGGTTTTGAAGAAAGCCTACGCACGCACACACACATTGAATATCTCAGTTCTACCTTTTTCACCATCATCTCCTTCTATATTGAAGAAAGGCAATTCTAGGAAGCATTAGGCACTACCTTTTTTACGACCATTAACATCCTTTCAAGCCCTTGCAAACTCGTTTTTCACTTCACAATCCTCCTTAAAACACCATCTAACCTGCTTATTAAAAATGCCCACCAAATGTTTATGGTCCCGAACAATGGTGAATTCTCTTCCCCGCAAGTTGTAACTCGAAAAAATCCCATTAGACTAACGGGACTAACTTTTCACTGTTGAATTTGTGCCACTAACTCTTAAAGTTTCAGAAAGGAGATACTGTTTTGCAGAGCGGTGTTGGCATGCATGTGGGAGTTCATCCCGGAGATCATGGCAATTCTCTTTGCTTGTGTAAAGGTGGTACACTTTCTTTTTGGCAATACTGTGACAAAAAGACTACTGCTCTGCCTGAGAATGAGGGTTGTGGTGCCAGTGAATTCTCAGCCCCACACTACTACTAAACCAGTAGTGAACCCAATCCTGACTGGTTTCCCTCCTTCACCGTTTAGGGCATCAAGGTTGGGCTATCCTCTGAAGGACAGATGTGAGTTGGTACAGAAGCAATCCAAACCAGTTTTACTGTGGTAGCAAAATAAAAATGCCCAACTATGGTTCTATAAATGAAACAATGCACAAGGACTAATGGGCACCCCTGTGAGGTAAAACACACAGAAAGGAGTCTTTTAAATAAAGGGGCACTCTGGGTTTATAGATTTGATTGCTCAAGCAAAGGTTTCAGCTGCAAAATGTCAGTTATTGGATA
Source organism: Ambystoma mexicanum (assembly GCF_040938575.1). NCBI lineage: Eukaryota > Metazoa > Chordata > Amphibia > Caudata > Ambystomatidae > Ambystoma > Ambystoma mexicanum. The sequence continues at coordinate 1,455,550,265 of NC_090932.1, forward strand.
TGCCTTTCAAGAATGTAGAGAAAGGGTTTTAAGTCATGAGGGCCCTTTAAGGCATTACATGGGGACAGGCCTACTTCAAAACCTTTAGCTTTGGTCTTTTGGCATAGAACCGGGAGTCTGAGTGCTTTTGGACCCAAACCGAGGTATTCTCTTTGGATTGGCGGCAACTGATTTAACAAGCGCAGTGCTGTTCGGCGACCGCTTGCAGGATGAAGACGCTGCGAATGACAGGAAGCATGGTTCATGGTGCTGGAAGACCTGGTGGCCACCAGTGCAGAGAAACAGAAACATGTCTTTGGCGGCAGGCCGGCACGACTGGCTCAACTCTGTGTTGTCGCAGTGATGATTGCTTGGAGACAGCTAGTGAACCTGGTGGGCAGGCAGGCAGTGACGAGTTGTGGATGCTGGAAGGATCAGTGGGTCTCTGATGCGAAGACGGCGTTGCTTCGGTGTCGAGTGATACTCTTGAGATGCAAAGTGTGAGACAGGCTTGGTATCAAGAGAGACACAGACCCAAAAGTAACAGTTTGAAAACCTTTATTCTCAGTCTTTGTGGCGGTGTTGTAATGCCTACCTAGCCCTAACTAGTGGATTGTTTCCTCAAATGATGCGTGTAAGGGCTGTTGATGTTCGTAAATCCAAAACCAAACTGTGTCCAAACATACGCTTGCCTTTACTATTAAACCAGATGTTATATGGGGTCTTCTTAAAGGATAAATGGTGATAAAAAAAAGGAAATGGAAACCACAGCTGGTTTCAGGTAGTCTCACCAATAGGTGTAGTTCTGCCAGTTCAAAATGGTTCAATTCGAAAGGGTTGCCGTTGGAACCTTCCACGTAGTTCTCTTGCAGTAAGTCACTAGAGTTCACAATGTTTCTGGGTCTCTTGGGGTTCCCTTGCCCAAGCTTGGAATCCTTCCAGTTTCAAACAAAGACAAAGTTCCTGTTGGGTCTCTTAGGGTTCCCTGCCCCAAATCTAGGCCTCTTCACGAAGATCCATGTCTTTTGTAGGCCTTTAAGGGTTCCCTTCTCAAAGCCTAGGCCCCTCTGACCTTAGACAAAAAAGTTCCTCTTGTCAGGATGTACCTTTCACTGTACAGTTCTTTCATGGGGTAGTATCGGAGACTTTTGAGAATGCCAGGTTCTTTGCTCCTCCCAGGCACAACCACTCTGACCTCTAACCCCTCTCCTTATTCTCTGGCACCTTTTCCTCTTCTTTTCCTCTTTCACTCTGTCCATTTTCACTGTACTGTGCTACCTGCACACCTGCATTTCCTGTCGTGCACACTTGCACCCTCTTTCCACCTTCCTGTGCCTCTTGCACACTTCTCTTTGCTTTTCACAATACTCTATTGCACCTTCAGTTTCTCACTGTGCTCTCTTGCACCTTCAGTTTCCCTTTAACGTGCTTCTTGCACTCTGTATTTCTTTTTGTGTTTGCACCCTCTTTCGCACTTTCGGGTTGCCTTCACCCTCTCTTGACTATCTGTTTTCCTTCTCACTTTCTCAATGCTGTCTCTCTCGGTTTTGGGTCGCTTGCACCCCTCACCTTACCTTCAGATCTCTTGCAGCCACGCTTTGCTGTGTCCGCGCCAATAGCGCACTTTAATGTCTCATTATTTCCACGCCTCTAAAGGAATCTTTTCTGTCATTCTGCTTTGCTTTGTTGCAGTGCTTGCCCACTTTCGCTTGTCCTGCTTTTACCTTTCTTTTGCTTCACTTTGCTTTCTTTCTCTGCTTTTCAGCTTTCGCTTGCTTTCGCTCACTAGGCTCTTCTTTGCGCAACTCTCCTGCTCCCTCCTGCTCCAGCCACCTGCACGCTACTGATTTTCTCTCTGCCTCATAAAACTAACAAACAGTAGCACAGTGCAGGCGAGCAGGTCAAATGGGTTTGGCCCGAGGTCAGGGTCCCACCACTGGGACCCGCACATGTCCCAGGGGGAAGGAGCACTGGAGCTAAACAAGGCCGATAAACTGTCTTCCTTCCCGCTCCGGCTTCCTGGAGACACAGCTCCCTTGCCACACTGCAGCCCCTCACACACACTGGGCCAGTGTCTCGGCATCCCACACTCGCTCCACCGGTCTTTCTGGGCTCCCCTTCTTGCAGCCTTCTGCTCCTTGGGCCCTCTGGTTCCATCCAGCAACCCCAGCCCAACTCGCTCAATGATTCTGGCAGAACCGCCCTTTTTATACTGCATGTGAGTGAATTGGAGTCAGGTGTGCACAGTTGGGGAAAAGTGCCTGACTCTATTAGTGGGACACTTCCAACGGTGTTGAATGGTAAGCCTCACTTTGTATTCCTATGTTGTTTCTATGGGTAATCCTCATTGCTCCTGATTGCCTCTTCTTCTTCCCAGTATTTATTGGAAATGGGGAAGGGGAGCTTGGGTGTGATTGGAAATACCCCATTAAGGCTAAGGGAGAGTGGGTTTCTGTATAATTGGGAAAGGGGGACTACCATGTCTCACCCTTGGGTATTCTACTCTCAATTCCCCATGAACCTCTACTCAGGTGATACTCCCTCACTTGTCCACCTCCAGGGTCGGGATCCAAAAGCGATTGCCCTTCCATGGCCACCTGATTGGAAGATCCTGGGGGAGTAGGTAGGAGAATACCGTCAGATTTCCCCCGAGGCAGTGGAGCATTGAGGTCTTCTTATAGCAGCTAGGTTGACCTTGAAGTTGCACAAACGGGCGTCAAGGCCATGAAGAGATGCAGGGGAGAACCATGGGTCACTTCCTCGGTTTTTGGGTGTTGGTTACTGCAGGGTACATGTTTACATTATGCTGTTTGGCAAGAAGCATTATGAAATTGGGGTCTTAATGACAGATCTTGCTTTCAGGAACAGAATTACCAGCATCCTTTTATTAATATAAATTTAAAAAAGCTCTTGCTATTTTGCCCTCACAGATGGCTTTATATAGCATGTACGATCACCATATTTTACATAAAGAAGCACCTATGTGACTGCACATGTCTCCGTGTCCTTCTGAAGAACAGATTGTGATGGTCTCTCCAGCATAATTTCCTGATTGCGTCCCACCTTAATGGGAATAATATGGTAGGTTGGGACCACTTCTGTCTACTAGCACTGGGAATGTTTTTTCCGCAGTGTCTGCATAGCTAAGACTTCAAATACATCTTTGTCCGCCTTTCGAATGGATTGTGTCCTCTCACGTATTCCTTATCTTATATCTTCGTTGCTAGCTTTAGCTGCTTTGGAAAATGTCTTCTCTCGTCAGAGGGCACTGTGTCGAGACGGTCGACTTGATGTCCCTCGAGGGCTGCCATCTTAGCTGACGTCATCGTCGAGTACGTATACCATGCGCTGCACCTGTTGAATTCAGTTCTGTTTTTCTGTAAATGTGATTCCTTCAAGAATTACATTGCGCTTTAGTTTTCTTCTATAACCTATCGAAAATGACCTCGACTTCAGCTCTGAATACTCCGAAGACTGGCTTTGAAAAAGTGCCTAAAATGCTGCGCCAACATTTTAATCACGGGCCTGCATAAGATATATTTCGAAGGGATTGTGTCCTCCGACGTATTCCTTATCTTAGATATCTCTTTCCAGCTTTGCTGGCCTCGGAAATTTTTTCTCTAGAGGGCGCTGCGCGTCAACGTCCGCCGAGTCGATGTCCCTCGACAGCCGCCGTGTCGACGTCATCCTGCCTATAAAGGCCGCGCGCAGCGTCCGTTGCTCAGTTCTGTTTTTCCGCGCTTACTCAGTGCCCCGGAATATCGTTGCTCAGTTTCGTACATATATTCCATTTTCCTCGAGATATTCGATCCATACTCAATGGCTTCCTCGTCTGAACCGACGACCCCTTGGTCCGGCTTTAAAAAATGCCGAGACTGTGGAAAAAAGATGTCGATAATGGACCCTCACTGGGTCTGTCTGTGGTGTTTGGGAGCTGAACACCATTGTTTGGAGTGTGAGGACTGTATGTCCATGACAGCTAAAGCCCTCAAGGAGCGTAGGGGGAAGCTGGAAAAAGGTAAGACTTCTAAAGCTTCTTCTTCCTTGACGAAGTCGAGACATTCGTCTCTGTCACCATTCGCGCTCCAGGTCTCGAAGCGGGTCCCATCATTCTTCGAGATCGGAGCACTCAAAGGAGACGCCGAAGATCCCCTTCTTCGTCCTCCTCTTCCTCTGTTTCACCTAAGAGAATCCCTCGCCCCACGAAGCATAGTTCCCGGGCTGAATGGGAGGAATTCCGAAAAAATATGATGAGCGTCTTCGAGAAAGCGGCCTCGACCCCCTCGAAGACTGCCGAGAGCGATGCTCTGGTCAAAAGACCCAAAGGTCCAAAACGCCACGAGTCGCAGCACCCGGTGCGGTGAAGGAAGCTTCTCGAGCGCGTCACGAACCCTCAAGTAAAGCAAAGACCTCGAATCCTTCTTCGAAGGTTCCGTCGACGCCGAGGTTGGTGTCTTCGACGCCGTTGTCGAAGGGACCTTCGACACACGGGTCTGTCGACTCGACGCCATCCTCGACACCGGCGTCGACGCCAAGGAAAGTCACGATTGCGGCGCACCCAGTGGCTATTCCCAGGTCTTCGATGTCGTCGAGATTGTCGATATCCTCGAGCAGAATTCCGATTCTATCGAAGACCTCGAGGCCTCCACCTTTTGTTTTCAATGCCACTTTCGAAGCCTTAGACGTCAGTGTCGACGACATCGACGTTTTCGAGGGCGATTACGACAAGTTTGGCACCCTCTGCCTTGGAGATGGGTTTCACACCCTTTGTGAGCTCAGACCAATTGAGAACAATGTCTTCAATTATGGAAGAGGGAGAACTGTCTGATCAAGAAGAGCCATTTGAGTTGCAGGGATCTGCAACCCCAGTTCAAGAGGAGTTATCCTCAGAGGAACGCAGATTAAAGGAACTCCATGATTCCTTACTTGAGGCAAGTGGTTTAGACACTTCCCCAGAGGTGGAGTTCGCTAGGCCAGACCCGGGGGAGCATGCTGAAACCCCTTTTAGAGCCTTAATGGCCAGGATTACAGAATTTATGGGGTGGTCAACACCTTCACCGGCTTTCCAACAGGATGACCTCACGGATATTCTTGATAGAGGTCCACAGGAGTATCCTGTAGTACCTTTTCATAAAGCTCTTCAAAGAAAAATAATGACGAACTGGGAAACCCCAGATGTCGCCCCGGCAGTAAATAAAAAACTGTCTGCTAAATACAAGGTATCTTCTGCAGACCTGGAGTTTTTGTCCAAACACCCATCCCCAGAAAGTCTGATGGTACAGGCAGCATCTTCTACTGACATCAAGACTGCTTACCCTACCGTCCCACAGGACAGGGACGATAAGAACGATGCTATGGCTAAGAAAGTCTTTTCGGCATGTAGCATGGCATTAAAATCTATTAATGCTACTTGCACCCTTGCTAGATTTAGCCATACACTTTGGGAGTGTGCTTCTACAGCGGCTGACTGCATCCCGGAGGGAGAAGAAAGGGAGGCGTTCCTAAATATCATAAGGGACGGTAAAGACGCTATGTGCAAAGCCCTCCAGACGGGCGTTGACTCGGCTGACAGTATCAGCACAGCAATGGCAGCAAGTACAACAACCAGGAGATTTGCTTGGTTGAGAAAGTCTGGTTTTGCCCCAGATGTGCAAGCCAGGCTCTTGAATACGCCATTTGATGGCTCTTCTTTGTTTGGGGAAAAAGGCGGATGACAGTTTAGAAAAACTGCAAACATCAAAGGCGGCAGCAAAATCCCTAGGCCCTGCGATCCGTTAGACACCTTTTCGTCCCACAGGAACCTCTGCGAGAGGCAAGTCTTTTCGCTTCTACTCCACATTCGGAAGAGGTAGAGGACGACCGGCTCAAAGGGGACAAAGAACTACTACCAGAGGTGGACGGGGTAGATATTCAAAAGCCGCAGCAACAGCAGGTGCCTCTTTACCATCGGCATCTGCATCAGCCGCCCCAAAACCACTCTGAGGACTCACAAGACACCTGTAGGAGGCAGGTTAACTCAACATCTGGCGGAATGGCAGGCTATCACGTCAGATGCTTAGGCATTGGAGACAGTTGCACAAGGTTACTGCCTGCCTCTCCTACGCATACCTGAGTCATCCACCGGGGATCAGCTCTCAAAAAGCTCCAGATCCGCTCCTCTTGCAGGAAATTTTAGACCTGCTAGAGAAAGGTGCCATAGAACCGGTACCTGTAACAGAGAGGAACAAGGGCTGGTACTCCCCTTACTTTCTCATACCAAAGAAAGACGGAGGACTGAGACCCATCTTGGACTTGCGGGAATTGAACAAATTCCTCAGGAAAGACAAATTCAAGATGGTAACTCTCTCTCGGATCCTTCAGGCCCTTCAGTTCCAGGACTGGTTGGTATCTCTGGACCTTCAGGACGCTTATTTCCATGTGCCAATCCATCTCAAACACAGGAAATACCTGTGTATTACCTGTGGCAACTCTCATTATCAATTTCGAGTTCTGTCATTTGGGCTGCCGTCCGCCCGAGGGTCTTCACCAAGTTAATGTCGGTAGTGGCTGCAAGTCTAAGGAGGGACGGGATTCACGTCTACCCCTACCTGTTCGATTGGTTGATCAGAGCTGTATCTTCGGAACAAGCTCAGATCCAGCTAGATTATGTTTGCCACTCCCTTCACAGACTGGGCTTCTCCCTCAATTTAAAGAAGTCACAAATGATACCATTGCAGAGACTCCAGTTAATCGGAGCGATCCTGGACACTTCCCTGGGAAAATCCTCACCACCAGAGGTGAGGGCTCAAGATATTCTACAGATGGTCACCAAGTTTCAAAATGCCCAACGTCTCCCAGCCTTCGACTTTTTGAGGTTGCTAGGCCTCATGGCATCCTGCATTTTCCTAGTGCCAGAGGCTCGCCTGAGAATGAGATCTCTCCAGTGGGCACTGAGAACTCAGTGGTCACAATTCTCAGGGAGAATGACAGATCTTCTTCAGGTTCCCGACAGGGTGGCTCGAGACCTTCCGTGGTGGGCCTGTCAGGAGAACATCTTGAAAGGAGAACTGTTTTGGCAACCATGGCCGGAGATAACAGTAGTCACAGACGCCTCACTCACGGGGTGGGGAGCCCATGCCAACGACTTGACCATCAGCGGTCGTTGGTCTCCATCGGAGTCCAGACTACACATCAACCTGTTAGAGCTGAGGGCCATCAGACTTGCGCTGAAGGCTTTTCTGCCATCTGTACAAGGAAAGAATGTCCTGATAATGACGGACAACACAGTGGCCATGCATTACCTCAACAAAAGAGGAGGCGTAGGATCACTACCACTGTGCAGAGAGGCGATGCAGCTCTGGTTTTGGGAAATCCAAGAAGGAATCTCTCTATCGGCAGTTCACCTAGCCGGAGGGAAGAACTTGACAGCGGACGCTCTGAGCAGGCAGAGCAGTCTCCCACGAGTGGGAACTAGCTCAGGAAGTCCTTCAAGAGATCTTCGCCCTTTGGGGAACCCCTCAGGTAGATCTGTTCGCCACCAGTGTCAACAGGAAGTGCGATCTGTTCTGCTCAAGGGAATTTCCCCCGAGAGGAGCTCTGGGAGACGCGTTCATAGTGGACTGGGAGTTTCCACTCCTGTACGCGTTTCCACCAGTCCCTGTCATTCCTCAAATGATCAGGAGGTTGAGACGATTCCGGAAAACCATGATCCTATTTGCCCCGGATTGGGCCAGGAGACCGTGGTACCTGGACCTTCTAGACTTGTCAATCTGCCCTCCAATTCGACTTCGACTCGGAGAGAATCTGCTCTCACAGAAGGGAGGTAGGTTGTCCATCCAGACATCAAAACCCTCAACCTTCACGCTTGGCTTCTGAAAGGCTGAGGTACAAGGATTGGGACCTCCCTGATGACGTTATGGAGGTGTTGCTTTCGGTAAGGCGGCCAGCAACAAAATCTTTATACCGCTGCCGTTGGAACAGATTTTGCAGCTGGTGTAGGGAAAAGAATATCGATCCCTTTTCATGTGGTACACCAATGGTTTTGTCCTTCCTACTTTATTTAGCGAATTCAGGCCTTCAAGTTGGCACCATCAAGGGCTATCTCGCAGCGCTATCCATCTTTAAGCGCACTGCGAAAGAACCATCCTATCTCAAGTAACCCTTGGTAATACAGTTTCTAAAGGGGTTAACTAACGTTTACCCCCCAAGACCATTCCAGGTTCCCCTATGAGATTTAAATTTAGTCCTAACTTTCCTGATGGGCACACCTTTCGAACCACTCCACTCTTGTTCGTTAAGGTTCCTTAACCTTAAGAGTGTTTTATTATTAGCACTTATATCTGCTAGAAGGGTGAGCGAGTTACAAGCTCTTTCTCGTAAACCCCCTCATACAATCTTTCACAAAGACAAAGTTGTTCTGCAAGTGAAGCCTAATTTCCTCCCAAAGGTGGTTTCTGAATTTCATATCACACAGAAGATTACCCTTCCATCTTTCTATCCTCCTCCCCATCCGGGGAAAGAGGAAGAGAGGTTACACAGGCTGGACCCAAGAAGGGTTTTAAGTTTTTACATTAGTAGACTGGCTAGGATAAGACAAGCAGACCAGCTGTTTGTAGGCTACGCAGGTCACAAGCTGGCGCTACCGATAACTAAGCAGACCATTTCCAGATGGATTATTTTAGCCATTTTGGAATGTTATAAACTGGCAGGAAAAGAGCCCCCTCAGAATCTTAGGGCTCATTCAACCAGAGGTATCGCAGCCTCATCGGCCCTCAAAAGAGGAGTGCCGGTTCGAGACATATGTGCGGCTGCCACATGGTCGTCCGTCCATACCTTTACACGGTTTTACAACTTGGATTCCTCCTCCAGTCAGGAAACTAGGTTTGGAAGGGAAATATTGCACTCTATTCATCAATAAGGGGAAGCATGAAGTCAGTTCTCCCACCTCCAATAACAGAATACTGCTATGGGAGCCTATCTAAGATAAGGAATACGTCGGAGGACACAATCCCTTCGAAGAACAAGTTACTTCTTACCTTGTAGCGTTCTTTCGATGGGTTGTTCCTCCGACGTATTCCTTATTGACCCTCCCATCCATCCCCGCAGTACTACTTCCCTTGTTGTTGCAGCTTACGCTCCTTCAGGGTGATTAGTCTAGTCCAGTAAGAATTATTGTGGGCTACAAAACAGAACTGAGCAACGGACGCTGCGCGCGGCCTTTATAGGCAGGATGACGTCGACGTTGATACGGCGGCTGTCGAGGGACATCGACTCGGCGGACGTCGACACGCAGCGCCCTCTAGAGAGAAAAAGCATAAGAAGAGTGGCCATGCTATGGTCGATGACAATCATGAGGCTAAGGCAAAACCCTGCACGCCCATGAGCCCACGACTACTCGAATCTTTACTCAACGAGAAATCGTTGAAGAAACCATCGAGTCGAGGGTCAAGTATCTTAAAAGCACAAGACCAAGGTCAAGCTATGGACGCCACTGAAGTCGATGCAATCGACACTGATACAGAAACATAGACGCCGATTATACATATATCGACGCCTTTACCACAGAAAAGCCAGGAAATGGTTTTTAAAACTTTACCCATAAAGTATTTCTTTAAATCCTTAACATCTATATATGAGGGCTATGAAACATCAGATGAACCCCTCCATGTTGTCTCCAATTGGATACTCCGCGTATTCCAAAATATACTAACATACATGTTTTATTTCTGAAGAGACCAGGGTTGGGGAACTACATGACACCCTACAGACAGGTAGTGGGGTAGACACCTACCCATAACTAGATTTTAGGAAACCGGACCCAGCAGATCATGCAGATGCATCATTCAGAATCCTAATGTCTAGAGTGGTGGAATTCCTGGGATGGAGTAGACCAGCTCCTGCATTTGAACAGGATGACCTGACTGACATTGGACAGAGGTCCTCAATATGACCCTATTTTACCATTCCATGTTGACCAGAAAATACAGTCCATGCAGTAGTGACCCAGGCTACTTGTCAATTCACCCAACTCCGGAAAGCCTAGTAGAACAAGCGGCTACATCAGCGATGACAAACTCATTGACTCTTGGGCAAAGAAAGTCTTTTCTGCTAGCAGCATGGCTTTAAAGTCTGCTAATTCCACATGTGCCCTGGCAAAGTTTACATTCCCCCTGTGGGACTTCATAGCAATGGCAGTGGACCACATCCCTGAGGCTGAGGAAAGAGACGTCTTAATGAACCTGATAAAGGATGTAACGGAGACCATGTGTGTCTCTGCAATCAGGTTTGGACACTGACTGCATCAGCAGGGCCATGGTGGCAATCACTGTCATATGCAGATTTGTGTGGTTGAGGAAGTCCGGATTTGCACCTGATGTACTATCCAGTCTCCTTAACATGCCCTTTGATGGCTCCCGTTTATTTGGAAATAAGGCTGATGAAATATTTGAAAAGCTTCAGACCTTAAAGGCAGAAGCCAGGTCTTTAAGTGCCTCATTCAGGCAGCTACAGCAATTTCACCCCAGCCGATCATCTTGGAGGGGTATGTCTTTTCGCTACTACTTCTCAGTTGGATGAGAGAGAGGGCAGGCTTGTCAAAGAGGAGAGCGCAGATTCCCTTGTGGTGGACGAGGGAGAGGTGCAAAGTCCCCCAAGCAGCAGTGTCTTTACCCTCAGCCGCTGCTTCAGCGGCCTCAAAACCACTCTCTGGTCTTGACACACGACACCCCGGTGGGAGGCAGATTGTCACAGCATATGAAAGAATGGAAGGGTATTACTTCGGCTGCATGGGCACAGGAAACAGTAGCCCAGGGTTACTACCTCCCCTTTATACAAAGGCCTCGGGATTATCCACTGTGAAACCATTCGCTAAATGTTCCAGATCCATTCCTGTTGCAGGACATTTTGACCCTACTAGAGAAAGGTGCTATAGATCAAGTACCTGTGGTGGAGAGGTACAGAGGATGGGATTCGCCATATTTCCTAATCCCCAAGAAGGACGGAGGACTGAGACATATGTTGGACTTGAGATACTTGAACAAGTCCCTCAGGAAGGACAAGTTCAAGATGGTCACTCTTTCTCAGATCGTACAGGCCCTCCAGCTCCTGCTTTGGATGGGATCATTGGACCTTCAGTTTGCTTACTTTCATGTGCCAGTCCATAACAAGCACAGGAAGTACCTGAGGTTCGCCATTGGTGGTTCTCATTAACAATTTGGAGTTGTGCCATTCGGGCTGACGTCCACCTGAGGGTTTTAACCGAGTTATTGGCATGAAGTCTCGGGAGGGGGGGAAATGGGGGTAGGGGATTCATGTCTACTGGACATGTCAGCTGGACGATTAGCAGAGCAGGCTAAGTTCACCCAAAAAGACCCAGGAACATCTCAGTATCACCTGCCACTCCTTCCACAGTCTAGGCTTTTCCCTCAGTTACAAGAAGTCCTACATGATACCATCTCAGATTCCAGTTTATTGGAGCAGCCCTGGATGCATCTTTGGGAAAAGCCTCGCTACCCGAGGTGAGGGCTCAATACATTTTGCAGATGGTCACCAAGTTTGTGTGCCCAGCATCCTGCAGTCTTAGACTTTTTGAGGTTGCTCGGCCTAATGGCATCCTGCATTTTTCTGGTCCAGCGGCTTGCCTGAGAATGAGATCCTTTCATGAGTGCTCAGAACACAGTAGTTTCAATTCTCAGGCAGGATGTCAGACCTTCAGATACCAAGCGGAGTCTCACGCAACCTTCTGCGGTGGGCTTGCGAGGACCACATTCTGAAAGGAGAACCTTTTTAGCAACCATAACAGTAGTGACTGACGCCTCACTCATGGGGAGGGGGAGCCCACACCAACAATCGGCGGCCATTGGCCTCCATCGGCATCCAAACTACACATGAATCTTTTGGAGCTGAGGAAAATCAGACTATCACTGAAGGCTTTTCTGCCCTCTGTACAGAGAAAGAATGTCCTGATAATGGCGAACAACACAGTGGCCATGCACTACCTCAACAAGAGAGGAGGCGTAGGGGTCACTACCACTGTGCAGAAAAGCAATGCAGATCTGGGCAATTCAAGAAGGAATTTCTCGATCGGCAGTTCACCTAGCTGGAGAGGCGAACATGGCGGCAGAAGCTCTGAGTAGGCAGAACATTCTCCCAGTGGTGGGAACTAGCTCAGGAAGTCCTTCAAGAGATCTTCACACTTTGGGGGTACCTCTCAAGTGGATCTGTTTGTGACCATCGTCTACCGGAAATGCAAACTGTTCTGCTCCAGGGAATTTCCCCAAGAGCAGCTCTAAGAGATGTGTTCCTAGTGGACTGGGAGTTTCCGCTCCTATATGTGTTTGCTCCAGTCCCTGTCATTCCTCACGTGATCAGGAAGCTGAGAAAGTTTGGGAAATCCATGATCCTAATTGCCCCTGATTGGGCCAGGAAGACGTGGTTCCTGGACCTTCTGCACATGTTCATTTGCCCTCCAATACGTTTTCCACAAAGAGAGGATCTTCTCTCACGAGAGGAGGGTCAGGTTCTCCATCCAGAGGTCAAGACACTCAGCCTTCACGCATGGTTACTTGGAGGCTGAGGTACCAGGATTGGGACCTCCCGGAAAACGTAATGGAGATTTTGCTTTCAGCCAGAAGGCCAGCAACAAAATCCCTATACCGCTGCCGTCGGAACACGTTCTGCAGCTGGTGTAGGTAAAAAGATGGGGACCTCTCAAGATCTGAGGTCCACGTAGATCAGTATACCTCCGTCCCCAAGCACCAGTCAGAGGTACAACCGACTCGCTGACCGGTTATTGGGGCCACAGGTGGCAGGAACAGAGAACACCGGATCTCAGGTGGCTGAAAGAAAAGCACTGGGTTAGTTATGCAATGTACAGTGAATATGATGGTGTATGATTTAGAAGTCAAAGGCACCTACCCGTGGGAAGACAGAGGATGACTCTACACTTAACTGTTCCCCTGAGAGTGAGAGGAGATGGTAGTACCTCTAACCGGGTCCACCTGAAGAGCACACGTGATGATGCACTTGGTGCAAGCAGGATTCTTGGTTTAGAAAATGCCAAAAAAAAAATATGAAAGGAAAAAAACAATCCGGGGAGCGAGATCCAAGGGTAGCAACAGTTTGGGTAAGCAGTCCTAAGTAACCAAATCCAACAAGGGCAATCCAAATAGCAGTCCAAAAACCACACGAGGTCCAGAGGGTAGTGCAGTTCAGATAATCAGTCCTGAGTTTACCAAATCCAACAAGGGCAATCCAGTAGCAATCCAAAAGGTAAAAAAAACGAAGTCCAAAGTTTTATATAGCACGCACAGAATGCAAGAGTTGCCACATGCCGTCAGGACAGCTGAGAAGCGTTTGAATGGAAGAAACAAGTTTCTTTTATGCTGTGACTTCCTGGTCACGTGATTCCTTATTGCTTGCCCCTGATTGCTGGGCTTGCGTCACGTGACCGACGCGTAAACACGGTTTGTGTGAAGCGTCACACGTGCGGTCTGAAAATTGGGAGGTCCACCGTGACCACAAGCGCCATGGCCGCCCCCAACTGAGTCGGGACCAGCAGCACCACGGATGCTGCATCGCTGGGGGGCCAGCAGGGCGCTGAGCCGCCAAAGTCAATCGCGGCCTGCGGCTAAGCGTGGTAGAAGCTGGAGGCAGGCGCAACCCCTGCCGGCCGCGGTTCGGGCTCCCAAGCACGCTGCCGCAGCGAGGTACTTGTGAACGGTTGCATAACAGGACCCTTTCGTTAGGGCGAATTTTCAGAAATGTGCTTTCTACCTTTGAGACCCCTGGCTCTTTTGCTGGACTTTAGGACTTTTAATTTTTATCCTGGAGAGAGAACTTTTTTCCCCACTCGCTCATGTATTCTTTTATTGATTTGAACACTGTTTCTTTTAGTTTTGGAGTCTGACAAACTCCATAGGCATCATCTTTTTACATTGACACACTGCACCTTCAGTGCAGTGGCACAGCAAAGTCTTTAATATTTCCCAAAGGTTTGAATACCTTCTCTTGGTTAGACTAACGTTTCCAAGAGCAGTGAAGTGAAATTGACTTTGCTTGCAGTTGTAACTTTCAAGACCCAGCACACACAATCTCACAATAGGGTGATGGAGGGGTTACTTACTATCCCCTTTGTCTAGTTTATCATGTAACATTTTCATGTTACACTTTCTACAATTAATGGCTGGTGGCAGTGGTTTACTTTTTCCTACCATTGTGTGTTCCTACTGCGGGCTGCAAGTGCAGCTGCAGTAAAGCACCCATGAGTGCCCATTTTGTCAAAATGGCCCGGTCTTCTTTTGTCGCCATTTCTTGTTGGAAAGGTCCTCATTGAAATGTATTCCGTGTGCCATACCAGGTTGGTCCCTTTGTTTATTTTGTCTTTGACAGGTTTCACTGCTGAAGCCCGCCTCTGGCTCCAGCGTGTCTGGCAAGGCAGGAAGCGAGGGAGGTGCCTGAAACTCCCTTTGCTTAATCCCATTGGTTACAGGAATGCACCCAAAGGTGATTGGCTGGGTGGCTGTCCTTGGGGGACAGCCACCCTACTCTGAGTGACCGCTATGCTGCGAATGAATGGGAGAAACCTGCATAAAAGGTATGGTCTTTTATGTGGAAGGCAGAGTCGACCACTGAACAAAGGAATCCGAAGAAGAACTTGGAAGAGACGCCTGATGCAACTCCTGGACCGTTGGTTTGCCCGGTGAAGCTCTGCTGCAGTGTTGAAGTTCCGAATTCGCCTCCGCTAGAGAAGCCCTGCAAAGGACGACTTCTCCCCTTGGGTTGGTGGGATCAATCGACCACAAGACAAACTCATCTGGACATCCTCTCAGAGATGGCTGTACTTCCTTTGCTGCTGCAGGAACCGATTGCCAGGGAGAGGAACACCAGGTTCGAGTGTGTCGTCTTTAAGTCTGACCTGAGCTCCAGGAAGATCCTACGGACCCGCATGAAGCAGGACTGACCGAGCCTGAGCCACCTCAACAGAGTGCTGGACCCCTGATGCGAGGAAAGCTCATAAGGGATCCGAGAACCGCAGTGATGCTATTCGCAAGAAAGTTAAAACGTGAAGTGCTGCTGATCTGAAGTTTTCCCATGGCTGCCGCCAACCTTCAATTCGTAGTGCAGGAGTCCCCAAACGTTGTCCTTGTCCCCACGACTCAGGCCCAGGAACAACGGGATCTGCCATACAACTGGAACAGAATCCATCTGGTACCAAGTTCTTCAGACCTAAGGTACTGTAAAACTAAGGGGTACTTGCCTCTTGTTGTGTAGCCTTGCTAGCTCTCATTTGAGACTTGCCTTAGTTGCCATTACCAAGTTGCTTGTGGCCCAACAGTGTGTTCATTTTCTACAGAGATGTCTAAAACATTGTGCAAAACTTTTTACTTAACTTCAAGAAGTGCTCCAGCTCACCTATACTTTTGCACAATTGACATTGGTTGTCCTAGCTCCCTCAAAGACTCTTCTAACATCTGACCTTGTGCTTTAACTGTCCCTCCAATAAGTCACTCATTCTATAACTTGCGTAGCTGGGAAAGGGTTAATTTACTTTGCATTGGGGGTTGAAAAGTATTTACCTGCTTAATAATATGTAACCATTGTTTTATTCCCTTAACTCAATGACAGAGAGCCCTTCACTTCCTGACTCCAGTTCTGACACAACCAACATTGTCGGCTCCGGAAGTTACATCAGGCGTTGTGTGTATATATACCACGTCACTACACCCCATACCTCAGTTCCTTTTTTCCGCTTGCTTGCACGCTGCTTCGAGAATACAACATTGAGTCTTCGACTCAGTGTTTTTTGCTAAAATATTCACATAATTCCTCGACCGCAATGTCCTCTCACCAGGTTTCAGGCTTCAAGCAGTGCACCAAATGCCATTCCAAAACATTGGTGACCGGACCCGCTCTACATTTGTCTGTTGTCTGGGTGCGGATCACGACACAGAGGGATGTGGGTCATTCTCCAAAATGCAGCTGAAATCTATCCGGGAGTGGGCCACCAAACTATCTTTGGGACGACCCTCCCCAAAATCTCTGAAGAGTTCAGCAGAGCGGTCCAGTGTGGGACAGGCAGTGCTTAAAGCCTTCAACCCTGAGGTGAGATGCTCATACTCTCCCCATCTGTGAAAGGCCCCTTTCTCTTCTCACTCTACTCCCATCACCTCCTCCTTTGGTGTCTCACACCATGTCTACGCTGATGATACCCAGCTCTTCCTCTCCTTCTCCTCCTTCTCTCCCGACATCCACCATAAGCTTTCTTCTTGCACCTCTGCTATTAAATCCTGGATGTCCTCTCACTTCCCTACTCTCAATGCTGACAAAACCGAAGTCCTATTCTTCCCTGCCAACACACTCCCTCCCCTACCCCTTTCATTCTTTCTCTCCTCCCAACTCTCCTCTCCTTCTCTCCCCATGCCTGTAACCTTGTTCTTCACATTGCCCCCACCTCTATCTCACCACATTTCTCTTACTGCCAGATCTTGCCGCTTTCACCTTTACAACATCCGTAAAATTCTACCCTTTTTAACCTTTCATGTGGCTAAACTCTTAATCTCCTCCATCTTCTCCAGAATTTTCTACTGATCTACTCTTTTCTTTGGACTCCCCTCAGCTGACCTCTCCCCACTCAAATCTGTCTACCATTCTGCTATCCGCTCCCTCTGCCTTCTTTCACCTCATGACTCCATCTCCTCTTCTCTCACCTCTCTGGGTTGGCTCCCATTTCACTCCCAGCTCAAATTCAAGTAACTGTTTAGTCTTCAAATCCCTCTATGGTCTTGCCTAAACTATCCACCCTCCTCACTTTCTATACTCCTTCTCGTTCTCTCCGCTCTGCCGATCTCTTCCTACTCTCTCCTCCACCACCCTGCGCCCCTCCCACGTCCGCTCTTTCTAACTGCTTGCTCTTTTCCACCGAACCGGCTCCCCCTCTCCATCTGCTCTATTCCCTCCTACCCTACATTCCGCACCTCTCTAAAATCTTCTCTTCCATTCACTCCCTAAAACCTTTTGCTTACTCTTATTTCTGCTACTACTTCTACCCACACCTCCTACTCCTTCTCCTACTTCTGTATCACCTCCCCCTCTCCTTCCACTGTACTCCCTCCTACCCTACCTGTGGGGGTTACGTAAGAACTCCTTTATCCAACATTCTGTTACACTGCTTAACTTGAATGGCTGGTGGCAGTGGTTTTTTTTTTTTACTACCTTGTGCCATGTATCTACAGGCTGATACCTCAGCTGCAGTACAGCACCTAAGGGTGAAATTGTTTTCAAAATGGCCCCTGTCTTCTTTTTTCCCATTTCTTGCTCGTTCCTTCTGGGCATTTACTCTGTTTGACTCAGGTTTGAGTCCTTTGTGCATTTTGCCTTTGGCAGGCTTCCGCCCTGAAGCCCGCCCATGATCCAGTGTGCCTGGAAAGGCTTCTCTACTTGTGCCTGACTGAAACCAGTTCAGATTGGCTGGCTGGCTGTCCTGTAGGGACAGTCACCCTGTTGGGTGATTGACAGACTAGGCCTGTGAATGAATGGGAACTTGCTTATAAGGCAAGGTTTTTGGCACTAGAGGCAGAGTAAACCACTGGAGGACAACATCCAACGAAGAAGACGTCAAGAGACGCCAGCAGCACCCTCCTGGACCACAAAGTGCCCAGGAAGCCCTTCCGCTGTGCTGACCCCGTTTTCAATTTGACTTGGAAGACCCGTATGGGACGACTACTTCCCTTGGGCTGGTGGGACCAACTAGCCTTGAGACGAGCTTTATTCTGGTACATCACCCGACTTTCACTGACTTTCCAAGGCTGCAGAATCCCAATGCCTGGGGACCCCTAACCATGAAGTGCATTTTCTTCGGAAGGAAATCTTCATACAGAGTTCCCTTCTCAGAGTACAGGACCGAGAGATCAAGTAACCTCTTACCAGAACTGTTCGTTCTTCTTTGGTGCGGAGAAAAAGGCACCAAAACCACAAAAGGACACTGAACTAAGGAGATTCATTTTTGCAGAACACCTCTCTCGAGTCCGGCGCCAGAAGCCCTCCAGACGTCCTCCCTTTTGTCACCATGACCAAGGACCAGGAACAAGGGTCTGCTACGCTGCAACAGGAAGGCATCCAGCTGGAACTAATGCTTCAGTTCACTGGTAGTGTGGGGTTTGGGGTACATCCACCTTTTGCCAATTGTGGTGCTTCCTAGCTTGGAGAGTAAGATTTTCAACCCTTTTGAGTTGACCTAAACTCACTTGCACTAGCCTTTCAGCTTGTGCTTCTTCAAGGTGGCTCCTCTTGAGCTTCTGTGATTTTTCTACTGAACTACTGACTATTTCTAAAACATTTTCAAAGAAGAGAGCATCAGAACATTGAATTAGCCCATTGGCTTTGGCTGTCATGGCTCCCTAAAGGCCCCCTTCTGAACCTATTGGCTTTGGCAGTGCTTGTTCCCTTTCAGGTTTTAATTGTTGAACACTTATTTCTGGGATAAGACTACCTACATCCCTCTTGGAGAATCCAACTGTTTTTCTTAGTACAAGTATTTTCTGATATGACTAACTTTTCTCACCTTATAACTCAACATTGCAATTGTGATCACAATTAATGACCTCCAATGACGCCACTCAGTGTGCTGGAATACGTATAACATATGAAAAGTTACTCACCTGTTTTATTGTTCTTGCTGAATTGAATCCTAACTTTGGGATTAATGTTACTGTTGCTACTTTTCAAAGATTGTCTAATTATCCTTGTGTATGTATGAATACATATTTATACTATAACTTTTAGTGTGTAAGTGTTTGCTCAGATACCTGGATTTACTGATTTCATTGTACAGCTCTACAGCTCACATTACCCCTCTTGATAAGCCTAGCTGCTCAGTCACACTACCAACTTGTGTAGTACAGGCCTATATTAAAAGGTGGGTTATGTAAGGAACTCATGGTGGCAACAGTAAAGACAGACCCAAGTGCTCACAGTTCGAGGGTGTTTATTAAACTGTATAGGTAGGTTGGAGAAACGCCTAATCTAAACCTAAATCTAAGATGGGAGCAAGCTTCGACCATCAAACAATAAGGCAGTCCTAGTGGTGTCTTTGTCAGATAAAAGTGCCTATACAAAAAAAAAACTATTGACAATCCTTACGCTAAATACAAAAAGGTGTGGGATAATGTTCATAAGAAAGAAGAAAGTGTTCACAAATAATTAAGGATACAGTAGTTTGGGCGGTGTCCCTTCCCCACGTTTTCAGCACGGGACATGGTAAGATTCCAGAGCGCAGCACACACTCCAGCTATCTCAGGACGAGCCAGCAGTTCCGCTTTCAGGTATCGGGGCTTTGTGTGGTTAAGTCTCTTTTCTGAGAAAAGCCTCTTGCCGCCGTGGGCCTTATGTATTCAAAATAATAAACAAAACTTATTTCCTGCTTGCACGTTGGGTGATGCCTTTCACCCTTGGATCCACCTATTCCGGGCACAGATTCCTAGAAAAGTTTCTTAATGATACTAGGACCTCGATAGCTGTTTTCTTGCTTTCAAGGGCCAGACCAGTTCAAAGTATCAGAACAAAGATTAAACTAACAGTTCTAGAGTTCTTCTTCTGGTTTTATTTCGGTGATGGTGCTTAACCACTGGGTTCCCCCTCTTCTGGACTCAGACCCCTCTAGAATACCAGGTTCTCTTTGTCTGATTCATTCTGGCATGGCATGCATTCAAAGGCTTTCCCTCTTGTACTTTTCTTTGTTTCATTCACGGGTCGGTTGGTGTTGGCTTCTCACCCCTTAGAACCCCCTCTTCCGTGCTCCGATCCAATTGAATGTTCGCCTCCCTCAGGTTCACTATGGCTTTCAATGCAATGCTGTTGGTGACATTTGCAGATCTTAATGTCTTTTTATATAGTTCACTGGGGACATCCCTCGGCCGGGTTCACTCTTGCCAATCTTGTCAATCGTGCTTCTTCCATTCAACATTTACGATGTGAGATTCACTTCCCTTAGCTTCACAATCATCTGTCGGTCAAAGACTTTCGACTGTACAGAGGATTCTAATAGACCCCTGTGTGACCACTTTGAACACTTTTCTTGCCTTTCCCAAGGTTTTCTGGTACTAGTAGTTTCAACAATCAGGTAATCGCCTAGAGTTTTCCTGAGTGGCCACCCATGTGGTGCCTGACTCCTGTTGCTGGTTTCACCCTTTTTGCCTCAATAGCTCTTTTAGCCGTTTGCTACGTTTCTTTTAACACAGTTCGGTTTCTTATTGACTCTCCCCTCGACTCACCGTCTGTGATGAACCGACCAGGCTTTCCTTCTCTTTGGAATCCAGGTTGGTACCACAGAGACAAGCGTCTCTCCCTGGCTTGGTTATCAATGGAGGAGGGTTTTGTTTACCGTTGACATCTGCTGCAACACACACTAGCTATTGTTCGCAGTCTTATAATTCATTCTGCAGAGGTTTCACAGGCCTTGGTCGGAAATGGCAAAGGTCGCTTCTTTCCTCGTCACCCTCTTGGTTTGCGCTGTCTTTCTCTTCCTCTTGAATTGCCGTGCTGAGTTCTCTTTTGCCATGCGGTCTGCCTTGCTCGTATTGCGCTTTTGTGCTTGACCTTTTATCTCTGTGAGGAAGGGGAAAGGGCCGTCGGGTGTGTGCGGTTCTAGTCAATTGCCTGACTTTGCCTGATCCTGGTGTTAATGGCTTGAGTCTTAGTCCATTGTCCTTTGTGATATGCAAAAGTGTTTGTGTCAGAAATTGGGGTTGGTAGAGTATTTGAGGCTCCTACGTGGTTCGTTGGGGAAAAGGCGTTGCAAGAAGGGGGATACTGCGTCTCACCCATCGGTGTCCCTCATCCACTCGCTGAGGACCCCCCATCCAGGGGATCCTCCCTCACTGGGCCACCCCCAGGAACTAGATAGAATGGTGATGGCCGTGTCCTGGCCACCTGGATGAGAGATCCCCGGGGACTAGTGAGGGAGACATCAGGTTTCTCAGTTACTGAATACCAAGAGGTAAGTCTTGTAGCGTCCCACACCAGTAGGCCTCTACAAATTCCTACCTAACAAGTTTGAATTAAAACAAGAGATTGGACTGACTTTAGTTTTCTTACTCATTTTGAATCATGGGGTTGAGGTACTGCAGAGACTAAATCATCCCTAAAAACAAACACCCATCATTTACTGCTTCTAACTTATTTACTTGATTTGAGTTTCAAAGTTATGTTTATAGCTTATACAACTGCAAATGAACAATTATAGGCTTTCTTTGGCATCACTTTGCCTTCCTGCAACTCTGGAGAAGAGATCAGCCACTGCCCTTACTACTAACTGAGCATTCTACATAAGGACTAGATGGGTCAAGCATAATTAACGGTGAAGTGATGGAGCTGGACCTTTGCTGTCCTTATGAGAATTAACAAAAGCTAGGGTTGGAGGCAGAGGAAAATATTAGTGAAAGGAGATCATGCTGTCCGTTGAGTTTGTCGATTCAGGCACTCTAATTTCCAATAGCCAAACGCATTACAATAGTTACTGATGTTTGTATGGATTGGGGGCAGACTGTTGTCTGTTTGATGCTCCCCTGGATTGGTGGTAACTGTCATGATGCCTACCCCGGAGCACCAGGCCAGGCCCAGCACCCCCGGGAGCAGGCATCACGCTCCCGGGTAAAAGCCCAGCGGCCCTTTATAGGGGCTCTTTGGACTCTGTCCTGGCGCCGTTGGCGCCAGGCTCATGTTGGACATCAGTCCTGGTGCCATAAGAGCCAGGCTCATAAGGGGAAGTGTTTGGTGCACTTACCTGAAGCAGACCATGCTGCACACTCACCTGATGCAGACCATGCTGCATGAAGAACCAAGCCAAATGAGGCTTAGGAGGGACTATTTTTCTGAAGGAACTATTTTGTTACTTGGGTGGGGCTGTGGAAGAATACTCACCTGGAACTTCTTCCAAGGCTATTTAAGCCACGCCTGGACAGCCACACGTGCTTCGCGTTGTTCTGCATCCCAGCAGCTGAACGCTCACGGTCTCAGCTCCTGCACCTGGACTCCAGCCACGCCCGCCTCGAACCTGGAACACCTGTAAGGGGAATAAGAGAAGAGAAAGGTGAAAACCAAGAACTTATTCATCCTGCTTACCTGCATCCAGAATCTTCATGCCAGCATTCCTAAAGGAAGACTTCCATTTAAAAGCACCGCGTTGCTCGCTGCAGCGCCGCGCTTCACTCACCTGTTCCCGAGACGCCGCCCGGCTCCATTGCGGCTCTCAGCACCGGTCGCCACATCTCTGCACCTAGGGGAGAGAAGAAGAGACAAAAGGTGAGCAAGGGAACACAAGAGGAAAGCCGAATTTTCAGCCATATTACTTACCGGCTTTTCTTGGTGAACCATTCCACATCTCGGGTCGGCGCCGCATCTTTGGCAGGTACCGCACCCCGGCCCCTATGGGGAAAGGACAATAGACATTACTGGGGAATTATAAAGACATTTAGAGGGGTCGCCCTCATCACTAACTCGCCTGACTTTACCACCAGCAATTTAACCCCTCAACGCATTGCCTTTGTTCTGCACCTGAAATAAAGGACAGAAAAGACAACATAAAAGGAGGCTCACACTTGAACTTTTGCATCTTCATACTTACGGCGTATCGCTCAGAAAAGTCAAGTGGATTTGCCAGTGCCATTCTGAAAACCAGTGAAGTAACTGGACTAACGCGCGCCCCTGCACCAGAAGCAGGATGGAGAATGCATCATTCCAGACCATAAGGTGAGCTTAAACCGGGAGTTTTGGAGGAAGTCAGAGAAGAACGAAGGGGGAAAGGGGGAAGCAAGCACACTATTCGGCAGACAGTTAACCCCCTTTTTCATCTGCAGAAGGATATTCCTACGGGCCAGACAAGCAAGATTTGGGGGTCCTGTTCAATCGGTGGTCCGAATTCTGCGCATCACGCTTGAAGAGAGAGGCCACAGCAACCCAGACCAGACCAGCGCCTCCGTGGGAGCCAGGTGAGCATTACAGTAACAAATTACCCAAAACTGCAACCCAAACCCCCCACCCCACAAACATGCCCTCTGTGTAAGTCCTGCTCGTTATCACTTCTCCCTTGAGAAGATTGAGTTCATGTATCTGTAATTCCATAAACCTTGTTCATGTAGCATATGTTGTGAAAATTCTGCGCGCTTAGTAAATCAGTTAGATTCCTTCCTTTCTGACCTCTATGTACCTACATACCCTTGATAACATTCTCAATCTCGGTATTCAATCCCATTAGCAATGAGGATACCACAGCTTTCTAGGCTATTTCAACTGCATGTACTATCCCGGAGTATCTATCAAAATTACTTCTTCACCTTTCAAGAAAATCTACCAGACTCTCGTTCCGATTTAATGTAGTTTACTCTCAGGGTTTGTTGTAAAGGCAATTTGCCTTTTTATCAAGGGTAGGGTAAATGTGTTTGCGGGGAATAGCAGCTTGGGGCAACTGGTTGAAATCAGAACCAGTTGGATTATAACAGTTTAATATCTGGAATTTATTTGTGAACCTAACCGAATCGCCTCACATTTTTAGGAAATGTTTAAAAACTGTGGAATTCCACGGGGCATGAACAATCCCTAGTGCTTTCATGGGGCGAGGTAATTGTTGTAACGGATGTGTTATGGAGCGGTTTTCAGGTTCAAAAGCAGACTTTCCTCCAGAGGGTGAGCTACCAAAAAAGTTTGAGATTTTAAACCTTTTACAAAGTGAATTGAAGGCTGAGAGTGACAGTGTGTTTAGTTCTCAGAGGTGACTTCATTGGATAGACTGGGAATGCTGGAGGATCACGCATTCTCAAATCTTCGTGTTTAATTTAACCTGTTCAGCAGGCTAGTGAATGGGCGCAGAAGTCTGAAGTTGTGGTAGATCATGGAATTGGTCCATTATGGCTGGATTGTAAGCATCATGATTTTCTTCGTGACATTCTTTTGGTTGCTGTACCCCTTAGAGTGATGGATAGAGTGATCTATAGACTTTCTTGGTCTTTGGGGCAGCCCAATTAGCTCTGAAGTGTCTTAATTTTAGCTGATCGGGTTTTCCCTGAAAGTTCTTAAGACCTTGGTCTTGATTTGGTGCATTATTTGGTGACTTGGTTGTACTTATTTAAAAAGGCATATGTTTCTGATGGACGTTCTCACCACAGAATTCCAGAGCTCCACACAAATGTAATGTTTTGTCCAGATCTAATGTACCCACCTGGTGATAGTGGTGCCCGGGGTTGACAAGCACACAATAATTCAATTTAGACAACATTGTAGAAACATACAGTATTTATTGTAGGCCTCTAACTCGCACTAAAAAAATTAAACAAACATGATGTCGCGGACAACATTCAATAATAAACATTTATACAGTCACCATAGGTTCTTAAAATGCATTCAATGACTTAAATCAATAAGAGTTAAGTAAAATGATGCAGTAAGATGGAACAAAGTCACAAATGTTCCCAATCCCTATGAAGAGTGGGTCCTTGTGGCCAAAAGTTACAATTCTCCCAAGAATTTATCTGATGAAGGTAGATTAATTCTGTTGGTCATTGTTCAAAAGAAGAGGTGCAACAGTTACTAGTTAAGTACACCTTATTCCGTTTTTCTCTGCATATGCAATGACCAAAAAGCAGTGCAATGGAAGAATACAAAGAGCCTTCTCCTCAATGTTAGCCTATGGAGAACCGGGGTGGGGGGCAAATGCTTTGCATTTACTTACCATCTTGACTGCACAGTTTCACAGGGCACTTGATTGGTTGACTGTGGGTCGCTGCAGGTTGGATTCCCTGCTGTTGGTGCCGGTGAGAGGTGCCCACGAACTGCCGGTGCAAGGATTCTTCCAATCAGGGTCCTGGAGGAATGCAGAAAGCACCAATACAGACCTCTTCCGGACACTTCACAGGACAGGGGAAGGTGACTTCCAACGATAGCCACCCCACACAGACTGTAGAAGACATTCCAGAGCAGGAACCCTTGAAGCTGAGAGGCTGAAATTCATCACGAAGGTGACTTATACCACAAGCTGGCAACCACCAAAGTTCCAGTTGCAAACGCGGAGCGGCGATGGTTCTAGTGAGGTAGCCCACTGTAGAGCTGGTCAGTCCACTGGGTGGTCCAGGGACACTTCCGAAGCCACAGGATGGCTGGATCCTCGAACACAGACTGGTTGGATCCACCCAGTGCTTCAGGGTTTGAAGCACCAGCACAGGGTCTTCGCAGATCAGGATGCAGGAAGGGATACTGGGCCTCTTAAGGAGTCTTCTTTTGGATCGTCAGTCAGCTGTTCTTCTAAAAGAGATTGTCTCCAACGCTGGTCTTGAGAAATGGCTACAGGAGTCCTCTTATCCAAAATCCCACCTGGAAGCAAGTCAAGCACACCAATGGTAAGGGTCTGCACCATTCAAACACCCAGTAGTTGTCCAATCAGGTATATATATATTTCTGATGTTTGTTAATCTGCTTAGAATCACATGCTGTGCTTAGAATCACATGCTGTGCAACCCTCGACCTTTGGTCGTTTCTTCTACGAAGATTAATACAGCACTCCCTCGACGCAGTGTAGCTGTTCTCCGCCGAGCAAAATCGTCGACGGAGGGTCGAGCGGAGGAAATCTTCAGCGCTGCCGAACACGTGGCCTGGCCTCGCTGGCCACTTACAGTAGGGAGAGTGGGGTCGTGGGACATCTCTGGGTCTTTCTGAGAATGCCTTTCACTTTCCCCTTCCTTTCCCTGGGGGTGTTTATCGCGATTTATTGCCTCTGCTATGGAGAGGACACCATTTAGGTTTTGCCCACTTTGTAAAGGCAAATTCACTTGGAAGGACAAGCACTCACGGTGTAACCGCTGCTTGCCCCTCGATCACAAAGAGGAAGGGTGCGCGGCTTGTCGGCTTCTGAAGCCTAAAACTCTAAAAGACCGTAGGGTTAAAAGGTGGGCGGCCTACGCGATGTCGAAGGCCGAAGGTTCACCCGCCGCTGCTACCATGTGAATCTAAGCAGATACAACCATCAGAAATGCTTTTACGGTAAGTAATGCATTCTCATATTATCACACACAGACGTGCTGTCGCGCACACTCACACACACTCGCTCTCAGCGAAGGGCATGACCTTGTATGGGATTGCCTGACCTGGCAAGGCAGGAAGGAGGCCAAACTAGAATATGGCCAAAGAAAAAGTCAACATCTTGTGGCACGGCTCTTTTAAGGCACTAGGCACATTTAGCCATACACAGTGAATGTGCACACTAGAAATAATGCAAACATTGTTCAGATATATTCTCTGCCACCAGCTTGTCTTCGGGCCACTATACAAATAACCGAAAACCCCATGTGTAAAAAGCTATAGTTATACACAAGTGTCGCCCTTGCACTGCATTGTAAGATGCTGTGTGCAATGGTAAAGTTACAACAATTAAAAGACAAAATGGGAAACGTAGTTTCCCAGCATTGATGGTCTAAAGGACTGATCACTTTCCCCAAACCAATGAGCTAAAGGCCAGGAGAGTGAAGCCCAAGGCTTCACTTTGCTGCAAAAAATCAGGACAAGTTGAAAAACAAAAGGTTTGAGGGTCCATAGAACCTATGGAGGTAAAGTTACCAAAAGATAAATATTTCCTAACAATGCCCTGCACTCTCGTGCTAAGACTGTTTGTTTGTACTTGACAACAGTGTGTGACTGCTGCTTTGTCACCACACGGTGCCCTATGTGCAGAAACAAGGTTTATATTCAGATAGTTCAGAGAAGTGGATAATGAGAAGAGACCGGGTTACACGCAAGGCCCACGTTGGGGTGGAAGACGGGTAAGCCTAATTCTAGCTTCTTGCCAAGATAGAGAAGAGAATAGAAATAGGAAGGAAAAGAGTTTTATAGGGAGAGAACGATTTAATAAACTGTCAACTGTCCAGCTACAAGTGTCTCCTTGAGAAAAAGACAGGTTCTAGGACAGTGGTATGCAACCTTTTGCTCTACAGAGGTTTTGGACTACAACTCCCCTCAACTCCAGCCACCATAGTCCATGGTGATGGATCATGGAAGTAGTTGTCCCAAACATCTCGAGAGCTGCAGGTTGCAGACACCTAATTCATGGTAACTCAATATAAGGAAAGTATACAAATGTACATAGTCTCACATCCATTGACCATCAGAGCTATGGTTTTACAAATATATTGGATTCGGAAGGACACACGACAAAAGAACTCTAGTGCACGCACATAGCGTTCTCTCCTTTCAGTCCTATATGGCAATCCAGTGCCTTGGATGTGCAGGTTCCATGACAGTTTTTTTTTTTTAATTTTCTTTTTTTATTTGTATTCTTTTAGATTTTAACAAAGTCAGAAGTAGTAGACAGAAAAATACATCTTTGTTCATTACAGTATTAGTTCAAACTGGTTTTAACAAAAGAAGTTTAGTGTTCACGTGTTCTAAAATTTTAAATGAGGCCAGTTGCCACGAAGTTCTATCCCCGACATCATTTTTGCCGAGCAAACGTCTTGGTCACTTAGTACGTACTCTGAGAAAATGTCTTTCAAATACACTGTTCTTATTCCTCGAGTGCTGGGGCACGAGAGAAGCAGATGTCGAATTGATTTTGTTACTGATGGCAAATTGCAAAAGCAACACTCATTTGTTGTTGACTCTCCTCTGATCGCCCGAATTTCATTCGTTTGTAGAAGGTTCAATCTTGCTCTCATTATCAGTTCACAGCTGGCCTAGATGGAAACTTTTTGATGTAAGGCTGTAATTCATTAAGTTTCCTGATGTTAGGTGGCAGATGCTGCATCAGTTTGTTTTTCATGCTGCTTCTTTAGTTTGTATCCATTTGAGCTCTTTTAATTTTTTCTAGATTTTTGTGGGATTTGTGTAAAGGATCTCTTAATCGCATTCCGTAGAAGCTAGAAGATCTAAATTTGCGTTATACCAAGAATTAAGCATCTTGTTTTGTCCGCTGTTACTTTCTTTTAGAATCAAGTTGAATATCGACAGATCTTTGGACATTCTACACTTGCGATAGAGCATCAAGGTGTTCATTATCACAGTTCCTCCAAGCGACGACAAGCTAAGTTCTTGCCTTATTACTGTGACAGAAGTGGAGTTTGGGAGTCCCAATATAGATCTTCAAAACACTGCTTCCGGTTTCGGCCAGAGTGTCACCGGTAGATTAGGCAATGCGTCTACCTCATAGGTAAGTGTTGGAACCACCTTTTTTTGGTAGAAGTCCAGCACGGAAATTAAGGAGAAGCGACCAAACTTTCTATTGATGGCCTTGCTTTGCGAGGTCAACTTTTTAGTTAATTTCTGGTGCTCCTGCATTGCTGTTTCATTCCTGGAACTATCAAGGGTCACCCCCAAGTATCTGAACTCTTTCACTTTTTCAACTGGGTGATTGTCCAGGTTCAGGGAGATTTTTTCTTTTTTCTTGGTGGAAGCCGCAATGATCATGAATTTTGTCTCTTTTTCATTAATATCCAGTTTATTTCTTGTCATATATTCCAGGAGGTTAGATAGTTGGCGTTGCAGGCCTATAGAGGTGTGATTAAATAAAATCAGGTCATCCGCATAGAACAGTCTGTTTACGTGGACGTTGCCCAGTTTTGGAGGGAAATTTCGGACAGTTTGACTTGTTTCTTGCAGATCTCCCAAAAAGGCGACAAAGAGCGCCGGGGCCAAAGGACACCCCTGTTTCACTCCTTTGGCTGTTGGTATCTCTGGAGAGGTCTCAAGTTTCGCTCACAGCAGCGTGCGCCCAACTCTATCAAAGGCCTGAGTTAGGTCAATAAAGATGAAGAGTTGTGGCCCTCCTTCTAGAGCTCTACTCTTTAAGGCACTGATCAAGAAATTGGCAGCTGTTCCCAAGTCTTTTTTGAAGCCAGTTTGCAGGCAATCTTTACAGGGAGCCGTGTTGGCCCATTTATTAAATTCTCTGAGTGATAATGACCCGAACACCTTCCCGATGCAGTTGAGTAAGGCAATCAGCCTATAGTTTTTTTTTTTGGATCGTCCTTGTTTCCCTTCTTATAGATAGGAACTACAGTAGCAGTTTTCCAGGACGGCGGAATAGATTTTAGGGTTGCATATCTCTGGAAAATGTTACTGAGGAACAGAGCCCACTCTGGGGCAAAAGTCTTGAGGTCTACATTGGTAATGCTGTCCAGACCCGGCGCTCAGGAGTTTTTTCATTTCTAGATTTGGGCTGTGATGTCTTCCAGGTTAACCCAATGGGTGGGCTCTTGCCGCGACATCTCTTGGTCTGAGCTTGCCGTCTCCTTAAATAGGGTCTGAAAAAATTCACCCATATGGACTCGCAGATGTTTGAGATGAAGGCAGGCTCTGCATTCGTGGTTGCTGATTTCAGAAGTGACCATAACTCTCTGCTGTCGGAGGCGGTTCTCACTTTTAGTATGTTCTCTGCATCCTGTTGATACAGGGTCAAGCGATGATTTTTAAGCCAAGCTTTGTATTGATGACAGCCTTCCATAGCCTCCAAGATTGCAGATTGAGTTCCCCTTATTGTGCTTGTCATTTTAGTCTTCTGATCTCCCTTCCTTTGATCACCACAGTTTTATCATAGACGTGATTTTTGCCGCGCTGGGTACCCATTTTATGGGCCTGGAATTTGTACGTCGATAGTAAAGACAAATAATCAGTCTGCTCAATTGATTCAGCATTTGTCTGAACTTGATACTTTGACCTAAGGTCTCATATTGCTGCCGCAGACAACTTCAGTCTGGTACGTTGATTGTTCTCACTCAACTGAGGGTATGATTATGCTCTTCCGTTCAATTTCGTGGGCCAAGATGTAGAAAGATGATTATGATCACTGGCAGACGTGCCTATTGCTTCGAACAATGTCGTCAGACAGCAACGACGTGGACACGAAAATGTGATCTATCGTGGCACTTACTGGGTCTCTCGCCCATGTCGGTAGGTGCTCAGGATGTAGAAACACTATCTAGGTTGTGAAGTTTGTGAGATTTCATTAGCTTTAACCACTCCACTCCTCTTCTCGCCGCTGGGCTTTTCATGTCCTGTTGGTTTTGGTGATTATTTTTGAGGCTGGCATGTTGCGTTAGCGTCACCACATACCAAGAGATAGGAGACTAAGTGCAATGCAAGTGCGTCATCAATTGCCTGTTCCATCAATTCCAAGTAAGCGGTGTCGCTAATCACCGCTGGGTTCCAGTGAGTATTTATGATAATAAATGATGAGGGCTTTGCTTTTGCTTTATGCCTGGACGGTTGAGACCACGAGGCTTTGGTTTTCACGATGGATGGATTACTGATGAGCGCTGCTTCTAAAGTGAAGCCGCTGCCTTGTCGGCATGCTGTTAAAATTCCCGACAATGGTCTCCCCATTGGTCCCTTTTTTGCTGGTGATAAGATAATTTCATAGCCCTCTAGTGTCGGGGCGTCTGTAAGCCACGTCTCCTGGAAACATAAGATGTCATAGTCTGATAGCACAATGTCTCTGTGTCTCATCAGGTGCGAGTAGCCCCTGGTGTTCAATGAGCCCAGCCGAATGTGGGATCTAGGTGTTTGGTCTCCACGCTGGACTTTGGGCTAGGCTCATGGGACTTGTGTTGCTATTTTTTTGTTTCTCTCCTGAGGGCTTTTGGTAGCCAAGACCAAATACCCTGCGCCATCTTGAATCTAGAGTCGGAACTCGAATTATCTTCGGGTGCCTTCTTCAGGATGGTTCTTGTTATCATGGGGTCTCTTCTACCATGATTTTCTTGTCGGAGTTTGCCGCTTACCGACCTTCTGGGATCCGGATTTCTTTTGTAATTGTCTTCTCTGTTTTTTCGTGATTCTTGTTGATGCTTCTGCTTTTCCTCTGGCTCCACATATTGTTGGCTTGCAGCTGAACGATCTTCTTTCAATGTTAAGTATCAGTTTTCTTTAAGTGAGCTGCCTTCCTGTCGGTTGGGGCTGAACTAGTCACTTGCCATAGCAGGTGTACGGACTTCCCGTTCTTGTCTCTTGTTGCTTGGACTGTGCCCTGTTGATCTTGAGGATTCAGTAATCTCATAACCCAGTTTCAGCAGGGCCTTTCGAGGGGATTGGGTCCTCCGACATATTCCATATCTATGACATGTAATCACCACAGCTGTGCTGCTTCGGAAACTTTTTCGGCGTCTGCGTCCTGCGTCGATGCGCCGTCGTCGAGGACCTCCTCCGACGTCATCCGATGTGATAAGTAGGACGCACGACGCCCATAGCCTCAGTTCCGTTTTTTCTGCGAACGTGTTGCTTCGTGTTTCTCGGTTTAAAGGCCTCGACTCTTTGGAGTTCTGTTCTTCTCGGTTCTTCGAACCTGTTCGTTTGTGAAAATCCTTCTGAATATGTCTACTTCGTCTTCGACCCCGCGTCCGGGTTTCAAGAAGTGCGGGGAGTGTGGGTCCAAGATGTCGGTGACGGACTCGCACGTCGCCTGCCTCTGGTGCCTCGGGGAGGCCCACGACACGGATGACTGTATCGACTGCCAGTCGCTCACGTCCAAAGCCTTACGCAAACGTAAGAAGAAGTTGTCGGTAGGTCGGGTGTCCAAGCCCCGGAAGTCGAAGTCTGCGGGGCTTTCGACGGATGATTCGAGGGGTGACTCTCCGTGTCATCGTCGGAAGTCTCGTGGGTCTCCTTCTAGGAGTCGGTCTCGCCACTCCTCTGCCTCTTCGAGGCATTCTCGGAAGCGCCGACATCGGTCGTCTTCCAGGTCCTCTTTGGAGGGCTCTGCCCGGCACGTCGCTTACCCCTCGGGCCGTGCGACGCCGGAGGAATGGGCTTCCTTCGGGAAGCAGATGTTGGCGATTCTTGAGTCGCAGGGTACTCAGCCGTCCGCGCCCCCGAGTGGGGTCGGTCGTGTGAGGTCGAGAGACATCGCTCGCAGGAGTGGTCGGCACGAGTCACGGGAGAGGTCCCGTTCGGACAAGGGGACTCGTTCTCGACGTACCCGTTCCAGGTCCCGGTCCTCGACGCGTTCGAGACCGTGTGCACCTGTGAGGTCTTCGAAGAAGGCTTCGACGTCTGTGGCGTCGAGGGCGTCGACAGGCTTTCTCGAGGCTCTGGCTCCGAGGAAGTCGTCGATGCCGTCGACGCTCAGGTCGTCGAGGGACACGCTCGGGGCTCCGACCTCGAGGGCTGTGTCGCCGCCGCCGATTCTGGTGGCGCTGCATCTGACGTCGACGCTGATTTCCTCGACGTCGACGCCGATTTCCTCGACGCCGATCCTCTCGGCGCCGATGCCGGTTCTCTCGACGCTGGCGCCGATTCGCTCGACGCCATCGACGCCTTTCGTGTCGGAGGTACCCCAGGGCACGGGTGGACCCCCTAGGAAGGCTCTGGTTAAGAGCAAGCACTCTAGAGTGCCTTCTTTTCGCCACCTGGACTATATTTCAGAGGTGGATGTGGATTCTGATGGCCTGGTTCCTAGTCAGGTTCCGGATGACATTGTCTCGGGCCATAGTCAGTTTGACGAGTTGAGACAGTCACTGCATGATGCCAGTGGACTGGACACCTCTCCGGAGGTGGAGTTTTGTAGGCCTGAGCCTGGCTCTCATGCTGATTCCTCGTACCGGCGCCTTATGGCTAGGGTTTCTGAGTACTTGGGATGGTCTGCTCCCCCAGGGGAGTTTGTGCAGGATGATCTGACAGACATCCTTGATGTTGGTCCCCCAACTGACCCGGTTCTGCCGTTCCATATGGCTTTACAGAGAAGGGTGGCGGCGGCTTGGACTGCTCCGGAGAGTCTCCCGGCGGTGGGCAGATCCTTGTCGCGAAAATACCGTCCAGCCAGTGGCGACCCCTGCTACTTGACCAGGCACCCCACTCCGGAGAGTTTGGTGGTGCAGGCGGCCACGGCCCCGGCGAAGCAGGCGTCGTACCCTACCATCCCTCCTGATAGGGACGACAAACGTTTTGATGGCTGGGCGAAGAAAGTGTTTTCTTCTGGTGGTATGGCGCTTCAGGCGGCCAACTCCATTTGTGCCTTGTCACGTTTCACGCACACTCTGTGGAACTGTTGCGTTAGCGGCTGAACATGTTCCCGAAGGGGATGAACGGGATGGTTTCCTTGCTATGGTCCAGGATGGTAAGGATGCCATGTGCGAGTCCGTTCAGTCGGGTTTGGACTTAGCTGAATGCGTCAGTAGGTCCATGGCGGCGAGCACCGTGATATGATGGTTTGCGTGGTTGCGGAAGTCGGGGTTTGTGCCTGATGTGCAGTCCCGGCTCCTCAACATGCCCTTTGATGGTGAACACCTTTTTGGCAGCAAGGCTGACGAGAGCCTTGAGAGGTTGCAGGCCTCCAAAGCTGCAGCGAAGTCGTTGGGCGCTGCAGTTCGCCAACCTCCGCCTTTTCGTCCTAGGGGACAGCAGTGGAGGGGTGGTTCCTTTCGCTATTACTCCTCCTTCAGTAAAGCGAGAGGAGCTGGCAGTCAAAGAGGCCAAGCAGGGGTACCAGAGGTGGACGACAGGGTACCCGTGGTGCCAAGGCCGCTCGGGCAGTTGCCTCTTTGCCCTCAGGTAACGCCCCAGCCGCTCCCACTCAGTCGTGAGGCCATGTCCCATGGTTCGCCGGTTGGGGGAAGGCTGGCGCAGCATCTTGTAGAGTGGCAAGCCATTACTTCAGATGTGTGGGTTCTGGAGATCATAACCCACGGCTACTGTCTTCCTTTTCGGCACAGGCCTCGCGACAATCCACCGGGGAACCTCTCTTTGCAGAGTCCGGATCCGCTCCTTGCGCAGGAAATTCAAGCCCTGCTGGAGAAAGGCGCCATAGAACTGGTGCCTGTAGCGGAGAGGAACAAGGGATGGTATTCCCCTTATTTTTTGGTTTCGAAAAAAGACGGGGGATTGAGACCCATCATGGACTTGCGCGGTTTGAACAAACTCCTCAGGAAGGACAAGTTCAAGATGGTTACTCTCTCTCAAGTCCTCCAGGCCCTTCAGCTTCAGGACTGGTTGGTGTCACTCGACCTCAAGGATGCTTACTTCCATGTGCTGATCCATCCCAAGCACAAGAAGTACCTGAGGTTCGCGGTTGGCGACTCGCACTTTCAGTTTCGGGTCCTGCCGTTCGGATTGACCTCCGCCCCGAGGGTTTTCACCAAGCTCATGGTGGTGGTGGCAGCGCATCTCAGGCAAGGGGGGATTCATGTCTACCCCTACCTGGACGATTGGTTGATCAGGGGGAGCTCTCCCGAGCAAGTCCTGGATCATCTATCGTTCACCTGTCGCTCCCTTCACAGGCTGGGCTTCTCCCTCAATTTAAAGAAGTCCCATTTGACGCCAACACAGCGGCTCCAGTACATCGGAGCAGTGCTCGACACTTCCCTGGGGCAGTGTTTTCCTCCCCAGGTGAGGGCTCTTCACATTCAGCAGATGGTGCGCAAGTTTCAGCATGCCCAGACGCTCCCAGCGTTCGAGTTCTTGAGGTTGCTCGGCCTCATGGCATCCTGCATTCTTCTGGTGCCAGAGGCTCGCCTGCGGATGAGATCTTTGCAGTGGGCACTCAAGACGCAATGGTCGCAGTCCTCCGGCAGGATGTCGGACTCGATTCAGGTGCCGTCCTCGGTCGCCCGGGACCTTCTGTGGTGGGCCGTTGAAGGCAACTTGATGAAGGGGGCTCCATTTTGGCTTCCCTGGCCGGAGGTGACGATCGTGACGGATGCATCCCTCACGGGATGGGGAGCTCATGCCAACGGGCTGACAGTCAGCGGTCGTTGGTCTCCGTCGGAGTCCAGACTCCATATCAATCTGTTGGAGCTGAGGGCCGTCAGGCTAGCCCTGAAGGCTTTTCTGCCGTCTGTGCGAGGAAAGAGTGTCCTGATCCTGACGGACAACACAGTGGCCATGCACTACCTCAACAAAAAGGGGGGGCAGGGTCACTTCCTCTGTGCAGAGAGGCGATGCAGCTCGAGTTCTGGGCCATCCAGCAGGAAGTTTCGATCTCGGCAGTTCATCTGGCCGGAGCCGAAAACGTGACGGCGGACGCTCTGAGCAGGCAGAGCGCGATCTCTCACGAGTGGGAGTTGGCTCAGGAGATTCTCCTGGAGATCTTCGCCCTTTGGGGGACCCCTCAAGTGGATCTCTTCGCCTCCAGTGTCAACCGGAAGTGCGAAAGGTTTTGCTCGCGGGAATTTCCTCCAGAAGGAGCCTGAGGAGACGCGTTCGTGGTGGAGTGGTCATTCCCGCTGCTGTACGCGTTTCCTCCAGTCCCCGTCATCCCGCAAGTGCTGCGGAGGTTACGGAAGTTCGGTTCCCGGATGATCCTCATTGCCCCGGCGTGGGCTCGGAGGACGTGGTACCCGGACCTTCTCGACTTATCCATCTGCCCTCCACGTCGTCTTCCCTACCGAGACGATCTGCTCTCACGGGAGGGGGGTCAGGTTCTCCATCCAGAGGTCAGATCCCTCAACCTTCACGCTTGGCTTCTGAAAGGTTGAGGTATAAGGATTGGGACCTCCCTGAGGACGTGATGGAGGTGTTGCTTTCGGCCCGAAGACCGTCAACAAAGTCTCTGTACCGTTGCCGTTGGCGTAAGTTCTGCGACTGGTGCAGGGTTCAGAATGTGGATCCTTTTGCATGTGACATCCCCATGGTTCTGTCCTTTTTACTTTCTTTGGCCCACAGGGGCTTGCAAGTGGGTACCATTAAGGGTTACCTGGCGGCGCTGTCCATCTTTAAGCGCTCGTCTGAAGAGTGTTCTTACTTTAAAATCCCTTTGATTTCACAGTTCCTGAAAGGGCTCACTAATGTGTTCCCTCCGTCACCTTTCCTGGTGCCCGGTTGGGATTTAAACCTGGTTCTTAAGTTTCTTATGGGTGCTCCGTTTGAGCCTTTACATTCTTGCCCTTTGAGGCTGTTAACTCTGAAAACTGTGTTTTTAGTTGCGGTTACTTCCGCTCGCAGAGTGAGTGAGTTACAGGCACTTTCAGTTAAGCCTCCCTTCACTGTATTTCACAAGGACAGGGTTGTCCTTAGAGTTCGTCCTTCTTTTCTTCCGAAGGTAGTGACGGAATTTCATTTGGCCCAGAAGGTTGTTCTTCCGGCATTCTATCCTCCTCCGCATCCTGGTAAGGAAGAGGAGAGGCTCCATAGGCTTGATCCTAGGAGAGCTTTAAGCTTTTATGTTTCACGCATGTCCCGGGTCAGAGTGGATGATCAACTCTTTATTGGTTACGCTGGAAAGCGTTTGGGGCAAGCTGTGACGAAACAGACTTTGTCTCGCTGGATTATTTTGGCCATCTCGGAGTGCTACCGTTTGGCGGGTAAGGACCCACCGGCTGGCTTGCTGGCCCATTCTACCAGGGGTATGGCTGCGTCTACTGCCCTGCAGAGGGGTGTTCATATTCGCAACATCTGTGATGCAGCCACCTGGGCTTCAGTACATACATTTGTACGTCATTATTCCCTTGATTCCATCCGAGCACAGGATCTGGCCTTTGGCAAGGCGGTCCTTTGCTCTGCTATTTGATTGGCTATTCTACATTTTGATTCTAAATTCTTTCCCTCCTCCTTGCTTTGGTACTGCTTTGGGAGTCTGTCATAGATATGGAATACGTCGGAGGACCCAATCCCCTCGAAGAACAAGTTACTTTCTTACCTGGTAACGTTCTTTCGATGGGATGGTCCGACGACGTATTCCATATCGCTCCCGCCCTGCCTTCCCCGCTACAGAATTTCTTTTGCGATTGCAGCTTACGTTCCGCAAGGCTTTGTGTCTGACTGGTAGTTGACTTATGTCACACGTTCTGTGGGAAAAAACTACAACTGAGGCTATGGGCGTCGTGCGTCCTACTTATCACATCGGATGACGTCGGACGTCGGAGGAGGTCCTCGACGACGGCGCATCGACGTCATCGACGCAGGACGCAGACGCCGAAAAAGTTTCCGAAGCAGCACAGCTGTGGTGATTACATGTCATAGATATGGAATACGTCGTCGGACCATCCCATCGAAAGAACGTTACCAGGTAAGAAAGTAACTTGTTCTTCTCTTCTTTTAAGAGAGCGTGGACTGCCTTAGAGGCGATGTAAAGATATGAAATAGACTTGTGGTGACTTTGGCTCGGATCTACGATTAGTAGGTCTTCAGTTTTTATACACCTGAAATTAGGGACAAAGCCCAGCAGTTTTAGTACCGATCGGTTTAAAATGTCATCGTTTCCGGGATCTGTTCCAGCTTTAGTATCCATTTCTTCTTGTTTTGCGGTCTTGTGGTATTGATCAGTTCTTGTGACAAAATTGACTTTTTTGTGTTTTAAAGGCTTGGCTATGTGTCAAAATCCTGATTTGTTGTGTGAGCGACGTCTCAAATTAACTGGGGTGTAGTTTTCTTTCTTAGAGCTGGTTCTGTTATTTTGTTTGGCAGCCGGTGGCTTAAGTGCCCGGGTTACTTCTTTTGGATCGGTCTCAGTTGTAGTCCACTCGACCCACTTCGCCTTCTTAGCCAATTTCTTTCAATGTTCTTCTAGTGTCAAGAAGCCGTGGCCCCTAAGCTCCTCCCCCACTTTGCCACTGGAACAATTTGCTCGCACTGGGCTCTGAGCGGGGACTACTGGTGGATTCAGATGGCTCAGGCCCGATCTTTTGTCCTCACTCAAGTGTTGACTCAAGTTCATCATTGTCTCATCTTCCAGAAAGTCTTCTACAGACTTTGGCGAAGCGACTGCGCTTAAAATTTTAGAACTCTCGCTGGTGGTCTTGGTCGGTCTCTCTAGTGTCGTGTCCTCATCACCGGTTATCCGTTTTGAATCTGGTCTATTGGATGTAGTTATTTTCTTAAAGACTGATTCAGGGTTTTTTTCCTTTTCAAGCAAGTAGTTGACAATTGTTTTTAGTTTTTCTCCCAGTGGCTTGACTCCCGGCTTCTGCTTCTTGTGATCTTTCGTTAATCGTCCCACCCTTGGCTGTCTGCCTCGATAATTGGTACGTCCGAGACAGAAGTTTTGGGGCATGAGGTCCCACTCGGGGTGCCACTTCCCCTCCTCTTTCGGGTTGTCCGTGGTCAGATCGATGGTGACTTCCATTTGCGTGCTAATGGTCTTTCTGTTCCCCACTGAGTTTGTCAAAGTAGTCTTAAGCACTGTTGCAGGGGAAGTGTCACTCACGGCTGTTAGGTTAATGGATGTTTTCTCCCTCGCCATAATGTATGCCTCTAAGAAGATCAGTTTGCCTGTATTGTAGTATGGTCTTTAGGATTGTCACTGATTGCTTCATAAAATGAGCTAAGGCTATTGTGACCAATGACATTATGGAAAGGATGTCAGCTTTCTTCGACGGTGTGTCTGTAGATGTTAGGTTTGAGGGAGTCGAAGATCTGACTTTCAGTGGCGGCTCCATCTGTGGGGGTGGTATTTTTGCGTCCCTTGTGTGAACTGGGACCGTGAAAAGTCCAGTGAGGCTCTCTGATTGGATGGTACAAATAAAGCTTTTACAGGAGCAATATTCTGTGGGATTTTGGTTTTGGGGGCTCCGGTAATTGATTTATTTGGAATCTCGCTTATGACTGGGTCTCTTCTTCCTCTCAGAGGTTGTCCCGCGTCGATCTCCCCAGTTAATCTCTGGGATGGGGGACTCCTGTGCTTTGTACGATGATTTTCCTGAGGGGCTAAGTTTTTACTGCAAGGCGTTAAAGCAGTGGAACTGGCCTCAACTTGCTGGAAATGAGACTCCCCCTTGTCTTTTTTCTGTGGGATATTTATTTCCGGGACCATTGCGTTATCGTTGGCAACTACTCGATTGACGTAGATACAGGTGCTTCTCCTTTCATCTGCGTGTCCTCAGGCCTCTGCTTAGGTAGCTCTTCTGCCCCCGACTTCTCGGTCTGGTCTTCATCGGGAGGTCTGTCCTGAAGCTCTGACAATGGGCTGCAGAGCGGCGTGTGTGGGTCAGGTCTTCAATCCTTCTGCATTTTGCATGCGGCCAACATTCCTGTAAGGTCTGAAGAATTTCAGCATCAGAGAGTTCTTCTTAGTGTCTACTCGAGTGTTTTACACTCAGTTGGAAATAGGTTTTAGGCTATGCCCTGCTTCTGGCTTTTTTTAACTGCTTTTTTTCAGGGCCTTCGTGATGGATGATCTCTCTCCATCTGAGTTGGAGGCTTTTTTTGACAATTTTCCCAGGTTATATTTGTTTTTGCAAACTCCATGCTTTCTCCTGAAGTTGGGGTCCGCGTTTGTAGTGCTCGGGTTTCTTTTTCTCTTTTACATTTTTCTGCATTGTTTTCATTGGGGATAATACAGAGCCTTGACCCGACTCTGGTTTCTCAAGGCTCTCTTGAATTGAGATTTTGTTGCTTGGCTGGTAGGGTAAGTGTACCAGGGCTTTTACCGTCGGCGCACCGGCTAATCTCGCCTACTTATTGGTGATGGGCCAGAGCCGCACTTCTGTCACTTTCCTCCGTTTCGACAGCTACCCGGGACACTCCGGCTTCCCCTTCTGGAGCCGACACCAGAACTCCTCCCTCTCCTCGCGCGTCATGGCTCACGGGACTCGCGGTTGCCTCCTCACCGCCACCCTGTTCTGCGATGGTGATGCCCACCTCCTCCACCCCAGAGCCCCCGCTCTCTAGCTGATCCCCAACCAAGGAGACCCGCAAGGTTAGTAGGGTTTCTGTGTTTAGAGGACGGTGGGTGGGAGATCTTAAGGGGACATTAACTGTGTACAGGTTCGGTAGACTCAAGGACTCCTGATATTGTTTTGAGGTCTTTCGGCTGAATTGGAACGGACTCGTAGTCTGCCATGATTAACTGTACCATGTCCAGTGTATTTAGAAGGGCGGGTGCTTCATTGTTCAATGCTTTCCGCTCATCTTTTTTTGGGCTGGTAGGTTTAAGGGCTGCAGATTGCACGCTGACCGCTCCCGCACGGAGACGCGAGCTCCTCAGGCAGCGACTCTCCTCTTCCAACAAGTGATACCCAGGCTGCGTCCTTTTGCTCCTGGTAGTCCTTCCAGACATGACTGCAGGACTGCTCGCACTCGGCTCGCACTCCGCTCCCCGGAAAACCAGAAGTATAAGTGGGCTCCTCCTCCCACAATAGGCACTATGGACAGACATCTGACAGTTTTCAGTTTTTTCTGGACCCCATTTTTCAAAACAAATTATCAAAAATAAGATAAAACCGAAGAGGACTTCATGCAAAAATAACACTAATTTACTACGCTTAATAAAACCAGTTAGTGTAGTGCCTGAATGCTAGTGCATTGGATAAAGTAACCAGTTAATTCATCGGGTGGGGTATCAAGGTATCTGTGTTGGGAAAGATTTCTCTTTACTGCACTGTTCCTTCCATTTTAATGGATTCCCAAACTTTTTGCTTTTATTTTTGATCCTGGCCTGTACTTTGTACAGTGCAATGAAGCCTTAAGCTTCACTACACTCTCTTTTGCTCATCTGCTATAGGGAAACTGATATGTCCTTCAGGCTGTCAGTACTGGGAAACAATTTTTCCCTTAGTCGTGCGACTTTGTTACTACTTTTAGTAACTTATCACATGTGGTACATTTTTATCATTGTACAATGCATCTTACATTGCAGTTCAATGGGGTACACTTTTGATTTTGCTCTAGTCTAACACCCAGAGGATTTTTGGTCGCCCTAGGTGTGATAAATGGACAAGCTGGTGGCAGCAGAGACTTTTTTAATTTTATTGTGCTTTTCATTTGAGCCTTACAGCGTTAAGCGTGTTTGGCTACTAACTTTGGCTAGTGACCAAACATGGCCATGCCACAAGGTTTTTCATTTGTCCTTTGGCCACCTTGTTTTTTAGCCTTCTTCCTGGCCTGTGAGCCCAGGAAAATCCTTATATTGACTTCCAGTGCCTGGGAAAACAGAAGCTTTTGGCGGGCTACTGGAGGGTTATTTGTGTCTGCTAGCAGGAGGTGGGTTGGGACTGTCTGGTCCCAATCCACAAACTGGTTTCAGTGTGTCGGAGTGTTATGCGTGAATGTTCCTGCCAATGGTCCCGATTGGATCACTGCTGGGGTCTGTGGGGCTATTGGCTAGCGGGAGTTTCGGCTCTTACCTGGCTTTTGAGATTAGAGAGGACCCCTGCACCCGTTCTGGAGAGATCCTGGAGAAAGCCAAAACTTCCGTCCAGCTGTGAGACCAGTGAGGAGACAGGAGACCCGTCTGAAGAATGCCTGGCAACCAATGTCTGCTGCTGTCCTGGAAGAGCCCTGTCTTGC
Source organism: Ambystoma mexicanum (assembly GCF_040938575.1). Lineage (NCBI taxonomy): Eukaryota > Metazoa > Chordata > Amphibia > Caudata > Ambystomatidae > Ambystoma > Ambystoma mexicanum. The sequence continues at coordinate 1,455,591,404 of NC_090932.1, forward strand.
TGTTGATCTTCAGACGTCCTCCTCCGAGGAGGATGTGACATGTGGAGCTGAGGGAACATCCATTCCTGACGTCTGCTCGGTAGCGTACGAAGAACAGCCTTGGGACTGTCCCCTGGACTGTCTTGTGGCTGACCAGATCTGAGTTTGGGCTACCGTGCTGCTGATGTCGCTGTTCCTCATTGGGGCCTGGAACTTTTGGGACCCCCAGCTTCTCCTAAAAGACTTAACTCAGCTAAATATCAGCTAAATATCAGAGTCCTATCATCAAGGGGCCCCGATATAGGAATGAAAGTCTGACAGCGAAAAGTGTGTCCCTTTGCGTTGCAGTGACGAGGAGTCCAGCTCTGAGACGGATCCTGCATTTTTCCACCGAGATTCCTTGCACCAGCCAAAAACACTGAACCGGATATCTACTCGAACCTGCAACCCCTGCAAATCAAGGAATGAGTCTTATGGCGGGAAAAGCGACCTCTGACCCACTTTCATTGACCTGCCAAGTCCTGTGAAGAATTGAAATACGGGGGGTGAGTTACAGGGGTTCTTAGCTGCCCCTAAACTCCCTTTAAAAGTTTTTGAAACTTTTACAATACTTTGACTTTGCCACTGCTTGTTCGCGCAAGCCTTCCAAAAATTGGGGACACTTATGTTAGAATAACTTGTTCTCTAACCCTTGGAATTATTCACTGGACCCCAGAGACCATACGCTTTTGGGCATAAGGCCCCAGACAACTTGGGGAAGGACTTTTGAAGATAGGACTAATTCTCTGTGGACCTGTACTGCATAATTAATCTTTTCCTTTACATGGTTTTAATTTGTATTATGCCCTACTCTAGTGACTGTATATATGTGTTGTGTGATACTTCTACCTGTTAGTAGTCATTGTTCATAGTATTGCTTGGTCATAAATAACTGTATTTCTATACATACGGTCCAAGTGTGATTTGTGGCTCCCATTGTGTGTACTCATTGTGGACCCTTTACAAGCTCACCACCTCCTGAGACTTAGCCTAGACCACTCGTCACTGCTACCTTGAACTGGTTTGTGTACAGCTCCCAGCGTTGTCCCTGTCCCAATAAAGGTTGGCCTTCTACACCTCTGTCCCCAACGCCAGAGTATAGAAAATCAGTCCTAACAATCAAAGATCCGAATGAAGTTTAACGGAAGACAAAACATACACAACTGTTCACCCTAAGGACGTGATACGACTGCACACCCCATACCACTAACTGATCCATGGACCAACAAACTATTACTAAATTCTTCACCTCGGCCATCCATTCAAGTTGCTTACGTGGAATATTAGAGGAGCCGGCGCCCCAGCTAAAGCTAGGAAGATCGCCCTCAATCTAAGAAGGCACAAGGTGGACATCGCTTTTATCCAAGAAACGCACTTAACACGATCCTCGGAGAATCAGTGGGCCCCGCTGGAAGGATGTCACAGGAGTCGATATCCTGATCAGCAAGAAGATTACCTTCAAACTGATCAAAGTCTCTCAGGGGAGAGCGCTACTAGTGCATGGTATCCTGGCAGGAATCAAACTAGCCCTAGCCAACTCATACGACCCGAATGTGGACAACGTCAACGCCTTTTGGATGGGTGATGCAGCATCTGGCAGATTCTGGATATTCCACGCTCATATGGGGCGGAGGGTATCCTGTCATTTTTTCGAATGCATTTCTTCAAAATGCATTTGTCGAAAAAAATTTGCCCCAAAAAAATATTTCGAATGTATTTTTTTTATTTAATGTTTTAATGTTTTTCTGGGTTTGGAAAGTAAAAAAGGGTTTAAAAAAAAAAACAGGTTCGCGGGGGAACCCACCCCTCCAAACCCCCCACTCCCCCACCCGTTTAAGAAAAAAAAAAAATTTGAAATTTTTTTTGGGTGACATTTTTTCGACATAATGTCATTCGAAAAAGTCACTATAAGCCGGGGCAGAGACCTCAATACCGTACTAGACCCCATAATGGATAGATCCAACACCACTACTGGGTATAGGCCCAAAGCGAGCTCCCAAGTCAGGGAAATATGTGATACATACGACCTGATCGATGTCTGGAGGCAACAGCATCGATCCACTCGCAAATCTACATTCCACTCCTGGGTTCATGGTATGGGCTCTCGCCTTGATTACCCGTTAGTATCAAGAACTGGCGACCTGCAATGGAGCGAGTGCCAGATTCTACCAAGGACGATTTCTGACCACTCCCCGGTTGTTAAAGAGGCTATGCCAACAGGTCATATCACTAGGTATTGCTCATGGAGATTTAAATCAGGAGCCCTACAGGACACAGTGTTTGCCAGAGAGGTGAATGAAGAGGTTGGGTCTTTCTTGACCATTAATCCAGGAAACGGCCCCAACACAAGGCATTCTTTGGGAAACATAAAAATGCTACACGAGAGGTATCTGCATTGCCAAGGAACACGCAGTCCTAAAAATGATCAGAAATGACCCACAAAAGAATTAATCCCGTCTAAAAGACCTGGAACGCACCTACCACCTCGATGGGGACCAAGCCACCCTGGCACTCATAAAAACAGAGCTGCAGAAGTTCAGAGATGACGCTGAGCGAGAGAGTCGCTACCTATCTAGGGGCCATCATATACGCCAGTATGGTGAAGGTCAGAAGCCTGGAGCCCTTCTGGCTAGAATGCTTGCAGCAAATAGGAAACCGCTGGTGATCGATAGCATCCGCAACCGGCAAGGGGAGCTGGTCCACACAGAAGGAGAGATCGTTAAAGCCTTCCGAGAATTTTACCAGGAACGCTACAGCTCCAAATCGACGGAATCCCCTGAAGCTCTTAGAGAATACCTGGAAGATATTGAGTTGATTTGGTTATCTGATGAGATGAGAGAACACCTCAATAAACGGATCACAGTTGAAGAAATTCAAGCAGTAATAAAGGATCTACCCAGTTCAAAAGCACCAGGCCCCGATGGGCTATTGGCAGAATTTTATAAAGCATTAGTACCCTTACTCGCCCCGATCCTTTTATCCGTCTACAACGAAGCCACAGAATTGGGACACCTAACTCCCACACTAAGAGAAGCCAATCTCATTTTAATACACAAGCCCGGGAAACCCACAGACTGCGCTTCATACAGATCAATTTCATTGATAAATTTAGACAACAAAATTCTAGCCAAACTCCTTACCAACAGACTTCTTCCATTAATGCCCAAACTTGTACTGGCTGACCAAGCGGGTTTCCTACCGGGACGAAATACGACCTTTGGCACCCGGCATCTATTCGGTGTAATGGAGGCCTTAGATTCATCAAGTCAAGCCATTGCTGTCCTGCTGGATGCGGAAAAGGCATTTGACTCTGTTGAGTGGCCCTTCCTCTTTGCTGTTCTTCATAAAATGGGCCTGAGCTCCTTTTTCATGAAACTAGTCTCACTACTGTATCAGAACCCCGAGACGTACATCACTCTAAGGTCCACCAGATCAGAACCCATTGAATTGAATTGAAAAGAGGCACCAGGCAAGGTTGCCCTCTGTCAGCCTTTCTGTTTGCTTTGGCCATGGAACCCCTAGCGGACAACTTGAGGAGCAAATTTATAGATAGAGGCATCTCCATCGGGCCACACAGACTGATCTGTCGCTATACGCAGATGATGTGGCCCTGCTATTGAGTGAGCCAATCGAAATCCCGTGATGCGAGAAGTTCTCAGATCCGGCTCCTACTCGGGGCTCAGAATTAATAACCGCAAGTCAGTGATATTCCCATTAACATCTGGAACGGAAGAGTTTACTGACAACTTCCATGTCCGCTGGGAAACCTCTAACGTCAGATACCTTGGAATCATGCTATCCAGAAAGCGCGAGGAAGGTATACAGCAATAACTGTGGCCGAGTCATAACATTGCTTACAGAGAAAATTGCCTGATGGCGGCACCTTCCTTTAAGGCTGTGGGGCCGCGTCTCCATAGCCAAAATGGTTATACTTCCGAAGTTTGTATACCTTTTCGTGAACCTACCCCTGCTACTACCACAATGCTTCTTCAAGCAAATAAAAACGCTCATTTTAGACTCGATTTGGGCAGGCAGACTGGCGAGAGTGGCATACTTCACCCTAATTCAACCAGTTGAGAGGGGTGGCCTCGCTCTTGCAGACCTGGAAAGGTATTACTGGGCAGCACAGGCGCAGTTCCTGAGCCACTGGTACACAACGCAATTTGTCCTTCCATATGTCCAAGTGGAAAGGGCTCTCGCCACCCCCAACCTCTTGAGAGCGGTGATGATGAGAGAGCAGCTGGTTCCTCTAAAAACCATGAGTGTGGTATTAATCATGCATGAGATCTGGAAGAGAATAGCCCAGAAACTCGACATCACGTGAAGATACTCCCCTCTCCTCCCAGCAAAGTTTATTCCAGGGTTGCCAATCGCCACCGAAGTCGTTTATTTGCAACGGATAGATAAACTACAGATATCCACAATAAACGACTGGTTCATCGGGGACAGCTTCATGACACTCCAGCAAGTCAAAGAGCGTAACTCTGTCACAGTACTGGACATTTTCGTATACTTAAGGCTTCGGCAGGCCCTCAGATATCTGCTCCCCATGTTTCCCGCACGACCTCCAACATGGAAACTATTACACAAAGTCATACCAGCACAAGGAGAAGGCAAATTGATTTCAGTTATCTACAAGGACCTGATGGTGGCGGGCCACCAACCACTACCCTCAAAAGCGAAATGGGAAAAGGCCCTAGCACATACCATCAATGAAAGGGAATGGGCATATATGCAGAAACAGACCCAAAAGGCGGCTCTCAACTTGCAATTCAAATTGATTCATTTTAACTTTCTTCATCAGACCTATCTCACTCCTAGTAGGCTTCATCATCAGCATAGCTCCAACTCTCCGGCACCATCTCGGCCGACTTCCTACATTTGGAATGGGAATGTCCATCCATTAGTGGCTTCTGGGATGATATTCTGCCCATTGTGTCAGCAATTGCTGGCGAACAGGTTAGCAGGCACCCAGAGGTGGCTTTACTGGGATTTACCCATGACCTACAACCGATGGGTCTACTGCTGGTGCTGGCTAAACGTAGAATCGCCATGAGCTGCGGAAGAGAGCCAAAGACTACTGGTTACGCGACGTGACATATTGTCACGATGTCGAGACAAACTTTCTTAAGATACTGCCATTACATGCTCGCCCCCCCAGACATAAGGACCCCTTGGGTGAATTATTTACTTAACCAGACTGATTGCTCTTCTACAAGAAAGGCTGAGAAGCATGGTAGGGAGGCCTGGGCACTATGCTGGACATATCCCAGCTACTCTAGGGGTTTAAGCCAAAGTGGGAGGACAATGATGGGGGTGGGGACTGCACTCTGGGGGTCGGCGGTTGGGGGGTGGCATCTATGATGCAACCTTCTTATGTTTAGTATTTGTTAGGTTTGTTCTTTATGCAAAATACCTTGAATAAAGGTTTAAAAAAAAAAAAAAAGAAAAAATTTAAAAATGTAAATACTCCTACTTCTAAATCTTCTCTCAATCCCTGATTGGGTCCCATCCTAACCCAGGTATCCCAAAGTCGCATACAAAGTTACAGAATAGCTCGGCATAGGGTTTAACGTAACTGACTTAGATGCTTGTCCTTGCAAACTGGCAAAAGTGGAAAGCATGATGATCAGTACGTATCCTTTTTAAGGTTCAAAACGTGTAAGTAGTCTACAGTTCTCACTGGGATTGTGTGTCAAAATATAAATGGACCGTGAATACACTTATTTTCTCCTTCTCGCGCATTACCATGTATCGGTTTTAAATGGTTTCTAGCTCAATCAGGCCTTGTGTTTTTAGGACATGTAGTCTTCCGTTTGTATTAATTATACTTCAAATTCTTTTTTTAGCCCACTTGTGCAAATGCTTATACCCCCACCTCAGACAACTCCTTGGAGCTGTAGTGCACTATAGCTTCAATGAGCAGAATATTACCCATACATCCCGTCCCCTTTCCTCCATCCTTGTCAGCATCCCCCAAAATGGGGGCGGTACTGGAACCTTTGACAGCGGAAAAAAAAGCTTCCCTTTAAATTTAGAATAGCACGGGCGGGGGTTGAACTTAGGGATGGGAATGCCCCACCGATGCCCTGCCCTCCGGCTCCTCACCTCAGTCCCTTTATGCACACCAATGGTGTTGGACCTGCCAGCTGACACTTTTTTAGTTCTATGCTTGCTCCCCGTTATTTATCCTCCATTTGGTGCCAGGCCTCCCCTGGTGCTTGTCAGATTCACAAGATGTGCCTCTTGCAATCCCCTAGTTCCTGGCCTTGGATCCCCATGCACTCTATCTTGAGTGTTTGGGGCATGACCACCTCTGGGACTCATGTTCGGCTTGCAATGCTTTCGGTCACAGGGCATTGAAGAATCTGCTGTCGTGGTGGAGGGAGCTCTTCCACACTTCTCCTCACCACCTTAGCGACTACTCTACAGAATCTCTCGTCAAGACGAGGTAGGTCCTCTGTTCAGCACGGCTACACAGCGCAGCAACTCCTTCCCTTGGGTTCCAACGGACCGGGGTTCCTCGGTTACTGGATCCCATGCTGAGGGGCCCAGGGGCTCTTGGGAGCGCTCCGGGGGATAATGGTGCAGGCCTGAGGCTGTCCAGGGTACCATCTCCCAAATTGAGGGACTCTGGGCTCCCTACCAGGCTGTCCTTGGAAGGGCGATCAAGTTAGTCCTCTTCTTCGTCCCCAAGGTGTAAGGGATCGTTGTCACCTCCAAGAGTCTATCCTCGGCGTGACCCAGCACGGCTACCGGCACAGGTGCCAAGTGTGTCCTTCTACGTGAGTTTGTTCCGAGGTCGTGTGTCAGAGTGTCATGACTACCAGCTGGTCGAGGGCTCAGCACCTACCACAGTGATCTCGGGGGTTGACTCTTCCAGTACAAGACACAAGCTGTATCCTCATGTGTCTGATGCCTCTCGTCGCTCAGGGTCTTCGTGCCCTCCAACCCATGGCGTGGTGCAAGGTTTCAAAATGACGGAGAGGCAGATGGCCATCTTGGATCCAACTCGGGGCCTGCCCATGCTTTCCCACGGTCCAGTCCAATTCTTACCGGTTGTACTGACCCTGCCTCCTATACCACCAACGCCTCCCCCTCCACATCCGTTGATCTTGTCTGCGGGTCCGGACCTGAGTGGGCGGTGGGGCCCTCCGGCACCTGTGCCCCAGGGCCCAGATTCCCCTCGGCCTGTGAAAAGGGGTGCCATGACGAGGATGACTATGACTTCCAGGATGTTGAGCCCTCGACATTGCCACCAGTGCCTGGTGGAGTTCTTGGGTTGGTTGGGTGACTGGGGGGGGGGGCTGACGTGAGTCTGGTGTGCTCGCAGAGATCTTGGCGAAACGTACCATGACCCGGTGTGGCATTCCCCTCCAGAATGATGTGCTGCAGTTTGCCCGTGGGGTCTGTGAGAACCCCAGGCCCAACACCCAGATGAACACGAAGTTTGCAGGGGTTCGCGGACCAGGACTTGTTTGCTTCAACCTTGAATGCCAAGTGCTCACAATTTTCCTCATGGGCAGGTTGGGGGTCACTGGGAGACGGCTTCCAGATCTGCTGGCACAGACGCAGGTGTTACACATTCCTCCTGCCCACCCCTCTGCTTCAGCGGCCCTCCAAGTTCCTGGCTGGGATATTTCTTCTCTGTGAAAAGATAGTGAGCTAAAGACTCTGGGTAAGTCTCTCGTAACCAGGACTAATGTCTGGCAGAGAGACTCCCAGGACCCCCCTTGTTAAATCTGCATATTTAAGTAACTTTGGGTCTCACCCTAAGTTACTAGGGGAATCCAGACGTGGACCCCTTGCTCACTATTCTTAGAGAGGCACAGATCCACCCTACTGATGAGGTCCAACCAGACCGAAACACGTGTCTGGGGTTTCTGTTGGTACTCTTGTTCAGAGGAGAATTGCCTCGCATTTCGGTGCTGGACTGCCCCAGGGCAGGACAAAGACTGATATGTTTGGGATATTTCTTCTCTGTGAAAAGATAGTGAGCTAAAGACTCTGGGTAAGTCTCTCGTAACCAGGACTAATGTCTGGCAGAGAGACTCCCAGGACCCCCCTTGTTAAATCTGCATATTTAAGTAACTTTGGGTCTCACCCTAAGTTACTAGGGGAATCCAGACGTGGACCCCTTGCTCACTATTCTTAGAGAGGCACAGATCCACCCTACTGATGAGGTCCAACCAGACCGAAACACGTGTCTGGGGTTTCTGTTGGTACTCTTGTTCAGAGGAGAATTGCCTCGCATTTCGGTGCTGGACTGCCCCAGGGCAGGACAAAGACTGATATGTTTGGGATATTTCTTCTCTGTGAAAAGATAGTGAGCTAAAGACTCTGGGTAAGTCTCTCGTAACCAGGACTAATGTCTGGCAGAGAGACTCCCAGGACCCCCCTTGTTAAATCTGCATATTTAAGTAACTTTGGGTCTCACCCTAAGTTACTAGGGGAATCCAGACGTGGACCCCTTGCTCACTATTCTTAGAGAGGCACAGATCCACCCTACTGATGAGGTCCAACCAGACCGAAACACGTGTCTGGGGTTTCTGTTGGTACTCTTGTTCAGAGGAGAATTGCCTCGCATTTCGGTGCTGGACTGCCCCAGGGCAGGACAAAGACTGATATGTTTGGGATATTTCTTCTCTGTGAAAAGATAGTGAGCTAAAGACTCTGGGTAAGTCTCTCGTAACCAGGACTAATGTCTGGCAGAGAGACTCCCAGGACCCCCCTTGTTAAATCTTCCTAGGGATGCAGCCTCATCCTCGTAGTCTCCCACTTTCCTTTGAGACCCTGGTTTTTGGATATGCTGCAGTTCTGCTTCCAGGATCCAGTCCATCTTCCCATCCCCAGCAGGGGCTTCCTGACGCTGCAGGGCGGGCCAGTGGAACATTCGGTTCTGGCCAAACTGGCCCTGGCAGCCAGGCTCCGGATCAGCTGAAGCTTCAGCATTCTCAATTTTCAGATGACAACTTGGACATCATTCAACAGGCCAGGAGTCCCTCGTCTTGGTCACAGTATAAAAGCAAATGGACTAAGTTCTGCTATTGGGATCTCAACAAGGGTCTGGACCCGGTCACCTGTCCTCTGGATGATGTACTGGCTTTTTCAGCACACCTGGCTTGTTTAGGTGGATACTTACTGCATGTATTTGGCGGCCATTGGGGCTTAAAAGAATTCCCAAGCACATGTGTTTTTGGCAGCCAACCTGGTGGTTAAGGCCCACCTTAAGGGGTTGTCTAGTCTTTTTTCCCCCCCGTGCAGAGGCTGCATCCAGTCTGGGAATTCAATTTGGTTCTTGAAGCTTTGGCCTCTGTGGACATCCGCTTGGTGACACTGAAGATGGTTTTATGGTCGCTCTCACCTCTACAGGCAGGCTTAGTGAGCTGCAGGCGTCTTTGTGTTGCCCATCATCATGTTTCACAATGACACGGTCATCTTGCGCACTCACCCAAACTTCTTGTCAAAGATGGTCTCTCAGTTCCATCTGAATCAATAGAGCTGTCTGCCGATGTTCTTCCCGAACCCACAGTCTGAGGCAGAGCGCCCTATGTTCCTTGGAGCTCAAGAAGTTTCTCAAGTTTTCTCTCTTGGATGAAATCCTCCAGCAAGTCTGAGGCATTGTTTGACTTTTGGGGCTCCTCCCACGGCTCTCAGGCTTCCAAGGCTTCCATCGCCTGTTGGATGGTACAGGCTATTCTGGAGGCCTACGCAGCCATGGGCAAACCTGTTCCCGAAGGGATTCTTGATCATACGGTCAGAGCTAGGCCACGGCCGTTGTGTTTCAAAGACATGCTTCGCGACATGTCGTTGGCAAGGCGTCTACTTGGGCCACTTCGCCGGCCTTCTGTAGGCACTATTTGCTGGATGCCAGCTGCAGGCACGATGCAGAGTTTGGTCAGGCTGTTATGAAGAACCTTTTCGCTTCATCCTAGATATGAGGCCGGTTGTCACGGCTCCACCCTATGTTCTTATTCGGTGGAATCTCCCACAAGGATGGAGGAAAGGGGACTGGACGTATGAGTAATTAAAGTTACTCACTGTAATGACTGGAGTACTCATAGTCCATAGTCCCCTTCCCGCTATACTTCCCACCCACCTTCCCCTGCTAGTATGTCAATGTCTTCTAGGTAATATGAGTAACTAGGTATCTAAGCGTCTGATGTGTTAAAAGGGGGACTGAGGTGAGCCGCCGGATGGTGGGGTGTTCTCACACCTGAGGCTGCGCCCCCATGCGCTATACTGAATTTAAAGGGGAAGCTCATTTTTCCACTGCCAAGGTTTCCGGTACCGTCCCCATGTTGGGGGATGCCCACAAGGACGGAGGAAAGGGGACTATGGGTACTCTAGTCCCTAAAATGAGTAATTCTAATTTCTAAACCATCATCTTAGTCGTCTTCCTCCACGGGGGACACCTCTAGTTCTTTCCAAGAACGACAAGGTACTAGAGTCTTTGAAAAAACGTTGCATCTGCGACCAGCCAACACTTAGTCGCAGCTAACCAGAAGCTGTGGCGGGAGCTGGCATAGTTTCTGCCTGACCAGCCTTTGGACAGGCAAGCCTCCTTCATTCTCGCGGATGCCTGGACCATTGCACAGGCCCCAATGAAGTCTTCGGTCTCACACACCGACACAGCCAGAAAAGAGGTGTGCCTGGGTGTCGAGATGAGAAGGACGGCCAGGATGCATGCCACTAAGTTTTCATCTGACTTGCAGGAGCGGATCCTAGATCTGGCTGTCTTTCATTATTCAACCAATGACGAGTTTGACAAAGAAGAAAACCTTCACGCAAAACGCCAAAGTCCTTGGCCATTCTGATAAAGCCTGCCCAGAAATCCTTCCCTCAGTCTCGGGGCAGGACCCCATTGAAACCCTGTGCTTTCACCGGCTTCAAGGGGTTTCGGGACCGCGGTATGCAGAGGCCTGATAGGTCACCCAACGACAATAGGAGGAAGCTGCAGAGGACTTGGCGCTGCTATTTCTGCTCCCGCCAAGAAGCATTGACGTCATAATCGGGGAACACAGCTCACCCATGGGGGGCCGTTTGGCTTTTCCAGGACACCTGGGAGCTTCTTTTCAACAACCCTTGGATCTTATCTGTAGTTTCCACGGGCTTCAGTCTTCCTCTTCCTTTCCCTCTTTCGTCCGCTCCTCCTTTTCAACAGATAGTGTGCGGCTCGGTTACAGGAGGTCCTTTCTCTCTTGGAGATGCAGGCGATAGAACTGGTTCCTCCTGCAGAAAGGGGCTGCCGTTACTATTACAGGATTTTTGCAGTACCTAGGAAAAGCAGGCTGGCCTGAGGTTTGTCCTGGACTTGTTATTTCTGAATCTGTCTTTACCGCTAGAATGCTTAAAGATGATTACTTCAACGTACATAGCCAAGTTTGTGTGCAGGGGACTGGATGTGTTCCCTGGTCCTCAAGGAATGCAAATCTGCATGTTCCCATCTACCAACCACATCGGAAATTTCTGCGGTTCACGATTGTCGTACCACTTTCAGTACAAGATGCTGCCCTTCTGCCTGAACTCACCCCCATGTGTCTTCATGAAGTTGATGAACGCAATGGCGGGACTCCTCCGCTTGGAGGGCCATCATCTATATCCTTATTTGGACTGACTGGTCAGGGCAGGGTCACCCGAGGGGGTGTTGCATGCCTGCCAGAGATTGACAGCTATCCATCAGCTGGGGTTCTTGCTCAACCAGAGGAAGTCAGTTGTTCCCTTCCCTGGATCTGGTCTTCCTAGGGGTGCGTTGGGTCATGACCCTTCAGTGGCTGTTCCCCACGACCAAGAGGATCATGCAAGGCAGTGGGGCACTTTCTGGCCAGCGTGACGGCCTCAGCATGGTGATTCCACCATCTGCTAGGCCTGATTTCCTGCGTGCTCACTGTACAGCACGCTCCTCTCAAGATGAGGTGCCTCCAGCTCCACCTTGTAGCCCGTCTCAGTCGGGCAGGATCCCTATACCACCACTCCTACTTCCTGATATTCGTTGATGGATGATGGATGGCAATGTTTCAGTGGGAGCCCCTTCACCCAGCCGGAGCCTACAACTTTTGTGATGACGGACTCTGCTCTTTCAGGGTTGGGGGGGTGGGGCTACTCTGGAGCGCTATGTGATCCATGGGGCATGGTCCAGGACAGAAGCCCTCCTGCTTATCAATGTACTCGAGTTTAGGACAGTGGGCCTGGGCATCAAAGCATTTCTGCCCCTCATTAGGGACAGGACTGTTCTGGTGTGGTCAGGACAGACAACTCAACTTCAATGTTTTACCCATTCTCCACCCCCCCCCCTTTCCTTCCCTCCTTCCTCTGTCGAGAGGTGGTTTTGATCGGGCAATGGGCCCTGATGGAAGGGGTTTGGATTTCTCTAGTCCACCTTCCAGGGGACAACAATGCATAAGCGGACCAACTTAGCCGCCTGGGGTTCAACACCGATCATTGGGAGTTGCACACTGACTCAGTGTTTCCCCTGTTCCAGTATTGTGGGTTCATGGTCCTAGACCTGTTCGCATCTCCCAGTTTGCTTCATGGGCAGGTCGGGGGTCACCGGAAGACGCTTTCGAGATCGGTTGGCACGGCTGCAGGTGTTAAGCCTTCCCGCCCGCCCTCTGCTCCAGCAGTCCCTCTGCAAGTTCGAATTTCGGTGGGGTTGCATCCTGGTTACCCCTCACTTGCCTTCGAGACCCTGGTTTTTGGATTGGCCGCAGTTGTGCTCCCAGGGTCCTGTCCACCTTCCGATCTCAACTAGGGGCTCCCCGAAGCGGCGGGGCATTGAAACATCCCAGTCCGGCCAAGCTGGTGCTGGAGGTCTGGTTCCTGACCAGTTGAGGCTTCAGCATATTTAATTTTAGGATACCTGGGACAAACTCTGTCCCAGTGTAAACGCAAAAGGACTAGGTTCTGCCACTGACCCCGTCACCTGTCCTCTGAATACATACTGGCTTTTTTAGCACACCTGGCTTGTTCTGGAGTCAAGGTGGATAATTGATGGACTTATTTGGTGTCCATTGGGGCGTACAACAATCCCCTGAGCTTGCGTTTTCAGCAGCCAACCCAGTGGTTAAGGACCACCTTGAGGACGTTGTCTAGGCTGTTTCCTCCGGTGTTTCCTCCGCTGCATAGGCAGCACCCAGTCTGGGACCTCAATGTGGTTCTTGCAGCTTTGCAGCACAAATCCTTTGAGCTGAAGGCCTCTGTGGATATTTGCTTGGTGATTCTAAAGACTGTTTTGCTGGTGGCTCTCAGGCAGGTTTGGGGAGCTACAGGCATCGTCATTGTGCAAGCCCTTTACCACGTTTCACAACGATAAGGTCATCTTGCGCACTTACCCAAACATCTTGCCCAAAGTGGTCTCTCAATTTCATCTCACTCAAGAGATCTGCCTGCCGGTGTTCTTCCAGAATCTGCAGTCTGAGGCAGAGAGGGCCCTACATTCCCTGGACCTCAAGCGAGTCCTCAAGTTTCATCTCTCTTGGATGAAATTCTTCAGGAAGTCTGAGGTATTGTTTGTGACTTTGGGGGCTCTGCCCCCAGCTTATAGGCTTCCTAGGCTAACATCGCCTGTTGGATAGTTCAGGCCATTTCGGAGGCTTACAAGGCCATGGGCAAACCGGTTCCTGAATGATGCCTATGCTGTCAGAGTGAAGGCCATGGAGGTTGCTTTTATTTTTTTTATTTTATTATTTGAATTGTCCGAAAAATATTTTTTACAAAATTCCAAAATCCCTAAAAGAAAGTCTCTATATTCCAAGTTCATTTCGTTCTATCACCTAAGTCATTATTTGCTGTGGCTTCATATCGATCAGACCAATCTGTCTAAAGAAGCCAACTGTTAGCACCCATTGTGTTTTTTTCTCCTTCAATAAGGCGGGCCCACCATTCTTGTATGTCGAGAGTGTAAGCGTCTTCCATAAGATGACTCAGCCAAGAATGTCTTTCTCTCTCTTCAGTCCTGGGCACAGTAACAAGAGTTGTTTGATGGTTTCCACCTGATCGGGCATCTCACAAAAGCGGCAGGAATTATACTTTGCAAGGTATCTTATAGCTCAGATTTCATTGGTGTTCATTAAATTCAATCGAATCCTTAAAAAACTTTGCTGGAGATGTTGGTTAGGAAATTTCAATAAGTAGGACAGGATTTCTTTACGTTTTTTGTGTCTAATGGGGAAGGGGATGTCTTTGGTGATCTTATATCCTGCTGCCTCCTCCAAGGTTTCAATCTAGTCCAGTTCGAGTAGCTTTTTATTCACCTTGTCTGGATTCTGGATTATTTCTTCCTCTGTGCTACCAATTCGTTCCAGGATGGTCCTGTTTTTTTGTCTCCATCCAATGAGCATTGTTGTTTTTGTCCATTTCAGTTTTGATGAGATTGAAGAGAAATTTGCAGGGCACCTCTATGGTTTTCCTGTATAATATGAGGCCATTCCTTTCGACATTTGCTTTGATGGAAGTTGTACCCAGCTCTCTACGAATTAGCGCCATTGGTGTTGATTGAGGCAGGGTCAGAACATGTCTCCAGAACTGTCCTTCCAATTTCTTCCAGATTGTGCCGGGAAGGAGGGGCATTTCTTCAGCTCCATAAGTTAAACTAGGGACTATTTTAACTTTGAAGAACACAATTGTAGGTTTTAAAGAGAAGCAGCCAAACATCTGATTGACAACTTTAGATTGTGCTACCAGGGAAGGAATTGTTCCCTCCAGGAATTCCTGCATTGGGTGTTTGCTCTTGCTGTTATTTAGCATTATTCCTAGGTATTGGAAGCTTTTTACCGTCTCCAGTTGACATCCCTCGGTGTAAAGGTTTAAAGCCTTCTGCACAGGTGTACATTTACTGAGCGTCATGCTTTTTGTTTTATCTTTGTTTAGTTCCAAGTTGGTGTCCTTTAAATAGGCGATGAGATTGGACAATTGCATTTGAAGGCCCACCGATGTCTGGTCAATAAGAATGATATCATCGGCATAGAGTAGTCTAGGTATTACTGAGTTGCCTATTGTAGGGGGGGAATGTTCTCAGCCCAGTCTGCGTGTCCATATAATCCTCTGTATATGAATTATACAAAGCCGGGGCTAGAGGGCCCCCCTGTTCGACTTCACGGACCGTTGGTATCTCCTTGGACAGTAGGCTAGCTTTATTTAATCTCATGCTCATAGATGTTGAAGTATAGAAAGATTTGATGGGTCCAAGAACTGATTCAGGACAATTATGATGGTTCAGTTTGTCCCAAAGTTTTTCTCTGTTGAACCGGTCAAAGGCCTCGACCAGGTCAACGATTACCAAATGTACGCCAGGTTTTCCTTCCAAGACCTTTGACTTTAAGGCGCTCAACAGTGGGATATTGGCTATGGTACCTATACCCTTCACAAAGCCAGCCTGTAAAGAATCAAAATAGTTTGATAGTTGCGTCCATTTTTGCAAATTTTCCTAGGCAAAAGAGCCGAAGACTTTACCTAGAGTAGCCAACAGCCCTATGGGCCAATAATGTCCTGGGTCATCTTTTGCCCCTTTCTTGTAAATTGGGACCACGCTGGCTTTTGTCCAAGATGTTGGAATCTCACTCCCTTCGATGCATTTCTAAAACACTCCTGTAGCGAATTCTGCCCAGACTTCCGGATATTTTTTTTTAATTCCAAATTCGTAATCCCATCTGGGCTGGCCGCCCTGGAATTGTTTAATTTCTTGATCTTGTAAGTGATGGTTGCAATATCAGCAGGAATCTCCCACCTACTTTCCTTTTTGTTCCGGATCGTCAAAGGCGTTCCCTCTGGTTTTTTTATATAAGTCTGTGAAGTGAGTGAACCATGCGT
Source organism: Ambystoma mexicanum (assembly GCF_040938575.1). Classification (NCBI taxonomy): domain Eukaryota; kingdom Metazoa; phylum Chordata; class Amphibia; order Caudata; family Ambystomatidae; genus Ambystoma; species Ambystoma mexicanum. Next base: position 1,455,607,229 of record NC_090932.1, read on the forward strand.
GATCTGCCACATTATACTGCAACCTTGTGTTAGCGTCTTTGGCACAAGTTCTAATCAGTGCCCAAAAATCCTGTGACCTCTTCCCACTCAGGGTTCGAAGCATCTCTTCGGCATCGGCTTGATATGTTTGGTGCCGTCAGTGACGAAGCCAAGTTTTATATGATTTCTCCTTCGCCTCTATTGTTAACATAGGATCTGATGACAACTTAGCCCGTCTCTTCGCGTTTCTTACCGCTTTTCTTCTTTCCGCCACGGTCTTGTTATATGCCTGTGGGTTACACTTAAATGGTGGGACTTGAAGTGATTTCGATGGTTTGTTCACCATCAATAGGGGGCTGTAGTTCAGATCTTTCTGTCTCCCCAATGCCCTGGGGGTTGGAAGCCGCAAGATATTTTTCTGTGAGTTTCTTAATTGCCTTCTCATTAAGTCTCACCCTGGTGTTACCATTGCAAGTTTCGAGGTAGGTTGACATGAACACTGCTTCTGGACGACATATTTTCCAGGTGATGGTCTGGATGTTGTGATCACTGTTCATGGTTTTGATTATCCCGAAGCTTTCTATTTGAGGCAGCAGTTCTCAGGAGGCAAAGGTGTGGTCCATGGTTAGGCCAAGTCAATTTCTTTCCCATGTCGGTCATAGGGGCTTTGTGGAATCTCTTATCTGATGTAAATTATGTAAGTCATTAGAGTCCATTAGGGCGTTCCTTTTTGAGCCTGTGGTCCGTGCTCTAAACATTGATCTACTTGGGAAACTGTGCAGTATTTCTTCCAAGCAAAGCGCATTAAGTTCACCTGTAATTATGACATGGTCAACACTATGGGTCTCTTGTGCCTCTTCTAGAAGATTCTCCATCATTTTGAGATAGGCTAAAGTTGATATAGTAGCTGGATTCCAGTATTAGTTGACCAGTATAATTAGTTCCTGTTTCAAGTTTTTGTTCGTGCTAACCTCTGTCTCCTTTGACATTAGGATGGCTTGGATCCACTCTGAGCATAATATTGACTTCCTCAGCTGGAGGCCACTGCCTGAGCGAATGGCAATCAAGAGCCCTGCTGTGGGTCTACCTTTCTTGCCTTTCTTGGCCGGTACAAATGCGAGTTCATATCTGTCGAGGCTTGGTTCTTGTTGCAGCCATGTCTCTTGGAGACATAGTACATCGAAGTTTCCCAGATTCACATCGGATGAGGTTGTTAGATGGGGAAAACCTTGTGTGTTCCAAGAACCAAGTATAAGTGACCCTGTGATAGTAATCCTCTTCAAATGAGATCTTGTATGTCCTTTCCCTCTTTACGCCGACATTTGGTGGCTAAATCTCTTTACGATTCTCCACGGTCCATGTCCACTTCTTTATTTGCGCCTGTTCGTTTCTTAAGATTTGGTTTCTTTGGACCCCCTGGACTTGGTCTCTTTTGTTTTTTGTTTCCTCTATATTGTGGTCAAAAGTTATCTCAATGTGGGCTAGCGGCCCTTTAGGGTATCTGGCGCTCTTGATTTCTTCCTCCTTCAACTCCTCATTATCTTTTGAGTGGTGACTATGGATGGGCTCAGTTTTGCATTGATGGGATCTCCTAAAAGGGCTGTTTATTAGTGACGTCTTAGGAACCTTCTCAGCTCTCCTGTTATATTTTGCCACTTGTCTCACATCTTCCTTCGCCCCTGTTTCAATTTGAGTTGGCGGGAGGTTGTGACTGGCGGACTCACGCCTATCTATAGTTTCCCACTTTTATATTTGGTCTTTTGGTCGTTCTGTGGGTTTTTAAAAACCGTCCTACTCGCGTCGGTGAGTTCATACCCCAGTGATTGGAAATTATCTGCGGCTCTCAGCATTAGTTGCTTCACTTTTGATGAAGCGATGTGAAGAGAAGATGCGTTTTTACGCTATTCATATATTGGTTCGACGATTATTAGGTCTTCCGAATGTAGATGTCTTAGCATGGGTATGTGATCACAAATTCTTAGCAGAGTTCTCTGGTTTAGGATTAGGTTGTCTTTTTTTTCAGGGTTAGTCCTATTATCTATAATAGACGCTCCCAAACCGTTATTATGACGTGCTTTGTTATGGTTGTCCCTCTTTCTTGAATCCTTTGGGTGGAAGAAGATCTGGTCCTCTTGCTCCTTTGAGCAACCGGGTCTCTGGCCCTAGAAGATAGTCTTCGCTCCTCTTGGCCTTGTCATCCATCTCCGTTCACTGCATTTGTTGTGTATTGATCTACGCTTTTCGTCCATTGTCTGGAAGAGGGGGGGGGGGGGTGGTTGTGTTGCTTCAGGAGTCTCCATTACGGGGACTGTGATTGATGGGTCTTTTCTTTTTTTGGGGGGCTGCACCGTCAGCTCCGACTCCGAATCCTCTACGGTGTACAGGCTCATGTCCATTAGGTCGATTGATTCATCTTTCACTTCACTAGTCGTCAACGTTGAGTCCAGCTCTTCCTCGGGCCTCTGTTTGTCTTTAGGTGTATGAGTGAAGTATACCTCGCGCTTATCAACTCTGAGCCCCACTGTAGATTTACTTGGCTTGATTTTACCGAAGGCTTCTTTGTTACCCCCTCTTGGGGTGGTTCCGGCCACGTCCTTATTCATTCCATCTCCTCGAGTACCACACATGCTTTTTGAAAAAATGCCATAGGAGGCTTCACCGGATTTTCCCATCTCCTGTTTTTTCTTAGAGCTTAATTGGAAAGGGGATTCCGTGAATGCTTTGGCAATTGATGGATCCTTTTTTCTCTTGTGATTTCTTGGTCTTGATGAGTCTTCCAATTTTGAACCACAGTTGTTCGAAGTAGTCCCTGTCTTGGAGTTAATAATTACAATTACTTACTGAGCCGCCACCATTCGACTTTCCACTTTCTCTGCTTCTGTTTTGAGAATATTTTGTTTTCCCATTTGAATAGGGAAGCTTTTCTGGGGTTAGGTCGGTTTGAGTGGCCACATTAATGTACTTTGTTTTTAGCCCACTAAACATACATTCTGCATTCTCCCATTCTCCTTCCCCACGTGGGCTTCCAACAGGGCCATTTTAGTACCAATTGTGGCCATGAGGGAGGTATGATCTTTCAGAGTTTCGTGGAGTGCTTCATAGAGCTTACAGAACGGAGCCAGCGCTATCGTCACTGTTGACATTAGGTCAGGTTTTTTTCTGCTGGTGCCTCTTAACGGTGTGAAAATCTCACTGAGGCGTCTGTTGGACGGAGTTTGTTCATTTAATAGTTCTTGTGAGGGCGATGAGTCAAGGCCAAGTCTTTTCCCTCAGAGCCCAAATTGCTCCACAGTGTTACTTTTTGTAGCTATTTATTTCATAGTCAATCCCCTCTACATGTGACAGTCCCACAAAGGTTTACAGGAAGGGTCCAGTTTCTTTCTATTGATTAAGTGGTCAGTCATGAGGCCTTCCGCGATTATCTTTTGCATTAAATCATTATTGGAGTTTTCCAATTCCAGATCCGACCGTCCAAGTCATTATGATTATTTGGCCTTCCTTTTATTTGTTCTTCCACTTGCAAGGCCTTGTTTAAGCTTGTGGGGTGACCTGTAGACAGGTGCCTGTTCCGTTGGCTTATTTGCCCCTGCCTTACCAAAATGCCATCTTTGTGAAGGCAAAGATGGGTTGGCTGGGGCCGGGATGGAGATCTTCTCTAACGAGGCGTCGTGTGGAGATTCTGACATTTGGTGATTACCTTGTGGCATGTCTTCTTTGTTCAGTTTCTGAGGTGGCTGGATTATTGCTTCGGCGATAACCAAGGATTCCACATCCTCGATCAGCTCGGCGTCTGAAATGTCAATGTTGAGTTCATTTCTCCCCGGGAATAGTTTTTTCTTAAAAAATCTTTCCAGAGTACTAGATATAGCATGTTCCTGTTTTGCTTGATGTTGGGTTCCTCTGTTTGTCACATTTGGTTCTGCTTGCTGCTTTTCCTCGCGTTTTACCTTTCTTTAATTGAGCAGCAGACACTTTTAGACCCGTTACAGTAGTTTTCTTCAGTTTCTGACAGGTTGGAGAGGAATGCCTCGTGGGGCTAGTACATTCCAACTCTAACCCACACAAGTCAATAGGCTCAGTTGTGTCTTCTAAGGGCTCTTTATTTTCACCCATTGTTAGACGCGGTTTCAGTCCCGGCTTTAGCTCCCTTGACCCTTCGGTGTTTCCTTCCTTACTATCCTCCAAAGGCAATGGCCCAATGGAGGCAGCTTCCTCTTCACCATCCAGAAGGGGGTTAGCACCCCCGCTGTTGAGAACCTCCTCCCTAGGGGAGGTGAGGTCCACCATTTTGCGGATCGGATGGACTTCGATGTCAACGAACAAGTCGACTCGAGGCGTGGGGCAGCTTGACGGAGTGTGCATCTCTTGTATCGGTTCTTCACTCTGTTGGTCTTTCATAGCACTAATTGGGGAGTCGTATAGTGGCCCTTCCTTAGCCCCCTTTGCTATGATTGAGACCAAAGGGGGGATTCCCCTGTCCTGAGGACCTCTTGCTCAATTGCCGGGGGCCCAGGGAACTCGATGAGCAGCGTTCCTGTCTCGTTTAATATATTTGTCACAGGTGTTGACTTCTGCAGAGTTGACTGCACTAACACCTCGCTCTTGTCATTCAAATCCACGGCTATTGTTTATTTTACTTTGGGCTGGCATAGCATCACCTCAGCTATCCCCAACTTTCTCCCCACACTCTTCCCTGCTCGCAGGGGTTGGGGGCGGGGGGAGTAGCGGGAGTAATCACAGCTGATTGTCGGGCGAGGAGGGTTGCAGGTCCGGCTCCATAAGGCGGGTGCGGCCACTACGCAGGAGGAGTGTTTTCCTCCATGCCGTTCAGCCCCGGCACCCCCCGAAATGCCCCAGGCTGTGTTTCCACTCGGCAGAAAGCAGTCCCCTCTCTGCTCTGCAAAAGTGTGCTGCAAATATGCCAGTGGATATCGAGATTTTCAGCCTCTAGCTTGCGTACTGCAAGGCTCCCAACGCTCCACAGCCTTGTTGCTCGTCAGTCATTCGAGCGGTCTTTCCTCGATCAAATCTCTGAATCGTTAGATTAGAGGAAAGGACCTAGGCATACGCATACACGTCATCAAGCCTCACTGGAAAGGAAAGAACGTGTAACAAACCAGCCGCTTCCAACAATGTATCAACGCATCTCTGCCTTGCTTTTCAGAGACATTGTTCTTGGGGGTTATCAGCAAGGTGGCTACTTGGGCCACTCTGTCGGCCTTCTATAGGCACTACTCACTGGTCACCAGCTCCAGGTGCGATGCAGAGTTTGGTCAGGCGGTTCTGAAGAACCTTTTTGCTTCGTCCGAAGATATGAGCCATGTTATTACAGCTCGGCCCTATGGTCTTGTTCGGTGGAATTGCCCACAAGGATGGTGGAAAGGGGATCGGACGTATGATTAATGAAAGTTGCTCAGTCGTGACTAGAGTATTCATAGTACCCTCCCTTTCCTCCATACGTCCCGCCCACCTTCCCCGCTAGTATGCCAAGGTCTAATATGTACCAATAGTAGCCAGGTATTTAAGCGTCCTATGTGTTCACAGGCGACTGAGGTGAGGCGCCGGAGGGTGGGGCCTCTGCAGGGTGTTCCCATGGCGAAGTCTGTGCCCCTGCAAAAAAACTTTTTATTTTTTTAAAACTGGAAGCACATTTTTTCACTGCCAAAGGTTCGGTACTGACCCCATGTTGGAGGACGCCCACAAAGATGGTGGAAAGGGGACTATGCGTACTCTAGTCACTACAGTGTTTAACTTTAATTTCTTTGCCCAAGACATGTCACATTATGTAAATGCTGCATGCTGTAAGTGATGCATGTCAGACTTTGAATTAAAGATGTTAGCCTCACATAATGTATCTTTGGCCCACAGACCTAGGACATGCTCAGTGAGCAAATTGCTTTTACATGGAAAACATCCAGTCCTGTGTCCCAAACACTATTGGTCGACTTCCACACCTTACTCACATGGGGCCGTTGATAAATTTGGCATCCCACAGCCCATTTTGCGTGGCGATAAAAGAGGGTAGGAGTCAGTAGTGCCAAGCATGAGGAGGGAAGAGAATAGAGTGTGAGGTGCGGAGAGTAGCATTAAGGCAGAGGAAGACGGAGAGAGAGAGAGTTAATATTGGAGGAGGTGAAGGTGAGATATTTAAGACCACAGGGGATGATTAAGGACTGAGGAGAATTGAAGAGCATTCTCACTAGAAAGAAAGACAAGGCAGAAAGCTAGTGAATGAGCAGCTTATGACTTGGTGAAACATTGAGGAAATGAGGAGGGTGAAGAGATCAGACACAGATGTTCCTGGAGATGCTGCTAGAAGAGCAACACCCAGAGCAAGTCACTACAGCATTTGTCAGAAGGGGTTAAGCCTGAAAAAGCCTGGTTTCCATGTCTTGAGCCATGCCAAGACGACCTAAGACCCCAGGGGTGGTTATGTCATGTTTTACTGGAGTAGAGATGGGGTGTGACATCCTGATGAATTCTACAAAAATCAGAAAGTGATCGCTGTATGAAGAAGTGTGGGACTTTTTTTTTCTCATAAACTGCATAAAATGTACCTATAATTTGACCAGCTCTCAATGTCAAGCCACCTATACCTGGAACATGCCAATTGAATCTGACAGGGTTTTCTAAAACAGAGGTGTGGATATAATCATATGTGCATTCAGAGCTATTGGCTTTGACAGTTTTCCTTTTTAAGTAAGTTAAAATAAACAAACCATTACTACACTTTTTTAATTTGCCTGGTAAGTAAACATATGTTCACTACAAGTGATATGTTGGGGCACGTACTTGAAGCCACAAGAGTGATGTCAGGTTAAAATAAATGTTTTGTATGTGAAAGGCATAAGAGATGTAGAAACTATGCAGAAGGTTCATTTCCATCTTATGTTTGCGTGCAAATCATTTTGTCAAAGCATTGCTAACTACTCTGCCAAAATGAGTGGGCGGAGAGACTTGTTTATTTCTCCTGCTTTATTATGAAAGCAGGGAAGAAATTGACTATTCAAAATCATGGCACAGCTATTTGTTAAATGTGCTATTTTAAAAAGATTGATTACGGAACTGTTAATGTAACCTATTTACATTCTCACGAATAGCACAGGGAGCGGAGGGTGGATGGCATAGCTTGGAGGACCCAGTTTATCCCACTGGACCAAACTGCCTGGTTAAGCAACAAGCAGTCACTCTAATGATTAGACCGTTGCACTAGTATGGTAGTTCTAATCTTTGGGCCTGCATCAACAGATATAGTTTGTTACAAACTTTTCACTATTTCATAAACAAATAGAGCAACCAAATCCAAATTAGAAAGTAAGCAGATGACATCGTAGCTTAGAAAGGAGTGCAAACGCATACTTAAGTTAACATATAGTGTGCCAAGCAGGAGAGGAAACTGAGAAAATGTGAATATAGGGAAGAAATATGAAAAAGTAAAAATATAATTCTTTGGTCTAAATTGAATTAAATATAAATCATTAAAAGTCCACTCAATGTGAGTTATCAGACGGGCAGTTAAAATGCCAATTTTCAACCGTCCTTCTACAACTAGTCCTGTCTCGAATTTCCTCTTTTGGCGTGCAAGTTTCCCTTTTTTTGTTCCTTATCCTCCAGTAATTTGAAAGTTTGCTCTAAAGAGTTTGCTGTTACATATTTGATTTTTGTTTGATTTCTGCATTCATATATTAAATTCCACCTTTTTTAGCAACAAGACCACATAAATCTACAATATTTCCGAGCAGGTAGGTATTTCTTAGATTCCTCAACTCAGGGCAAAATAATATCAAGTGGCTTAAAGTTTCAGGCTTCAGTTTGCATAGCCTGCATCTTGTTCATATAGATTTGTTTCCATGGTAGTTTTGTTATGCATTACATTCAGTCTGAAGCGTAAGGGCAAATCTCTGTTAATAATGAAGGGACTTTCGTAAGAAATCCAGAGTTAGTCATTAGATTCCAATTTGTTTCTAGCAGAGTATGTGTTCTCAAATTTGCTCTTAGCATTTAAGTTTTTTGCCAGTCATCAGCGCAGATCATCCTTTTAATTAATTTAATGAATTTAGGATTTTCTATGAACATATTTTCTTTTTTTGATTGGCTGAAGAATTCAACCTTTCAAAAGGAAACTGTTATATCATATTTTGAGCAATAACAAACAGACTAACAAAAAAAACAATAACAAATTATCTACACAAATTAAATCAGGTGTCTACACTTATTCAAAAACATCATTGTTATACAAAAGAGGTTTTTAAAACCAAAACTATGCCGATATACCTAAAATTCATAAAATAGTTAGCAAAACATATAGCATTTAACAAGTCATACATAAAAGGAAGGAACTTGAAGCAAAAAATTGTGAAATAGTCTTGTAAGAAAGACGGGGCAGAATTGTTTTTATAAACTGCGTAAGTGCAATGTGAATAGCAGTTCGATTGCTCGTGATTAGTATAGTCCAGATTTCAAATGAGGGACGATCGCAAAATAGTTCTAATAAATTACGAAAGCAAAGTTCTCGTAAACCAGAGAGTGCAGGGCAATCAACTACTAAGTGAGATAGTGTTTCCACTTGTTTGCAATTTTTACAAAAACGGCAAACGTGTTGATTTTTTGGAATTAATCCGCGTCTTGCTAGGATTTGATTAGTCGGAAGTAGATTCAGACGTAATCTTAGCATTTCCACACGGACGTAATGTGATGGGCACTTTATGAGGTAGTGGGCCATTTGTTTAAACTTTTTCGGAGGGAAGAGATTGAAATCAAAATCCACATAATTTGTACACAGTTGCTGCGTCAAAGCCCAATCATGCCAATAGATTTTCTTCTTGGCTTTGTCAGGATTAGTAATTAACAAATCAATTGATATGTCAGCATCAGCCAGGAACCTCAAAATAAATTTGACACACTCTTTTGGAAACACATCATGATAAGAACAAATGTATATTGCCAGTGACCCCAAAATATTCCTGGTGTTAATTCCCAGCAAACATTTACGGAAAAAGTTACACAACTTCCAAAAGACTAATGCGGACATCAAGCCCAGTTCGTACCTTAATAAACAAATCTGGGTACACATCGGTAAGCCAAAGACTGTTTTCCAAAATGTGCCTTCCAGGTGATCCCAAAAGGTTCTCGGTCGAGGTATGAAAGTGTCAGCTCCGTACGACAGAATAGGGACAACTTTCTGGTTGAAGAAGGTGGCGACATGAGTTGATGTGAATTTACCGTACTTATGCAAAATTATCTTGGCTTGAGATATTAAAGTCATTGTTTTTGCCCCTAACGTGTCTTCATGAATTTGATTTTTCACTGAGCCTGAAAAGGGAAGTCCTAGATATTTGTAATTGGGAACAATTTTTAGAGGTGATTTCTGCAGATACCACTGAAAATTAGACATTTTTGTGTTCTTTTTTCTTTGACAGATCACTATCTGTGTTTTGCTCACATTGTTTATTTAGGAGTTCTTGCAGTCCTTTTGGCGTTTGCGAAATTAAAACTAGATCGGCATAAAGAAGCCATATGATCTTTTGGGACCCTAACTTTGGTGCATCAGAGATTGCTTCTTCAAATAAAATTCCTATTTCCAATAAGAAAAGATTAAATAATGTTGATGCTAAAATGCTCCCTTGTTTTAGGCCTCTCAATGTCTCAATCTTCGCAGATAGTAGTCCCTCAAGAGATAGTCTAACTTGCATAGTTGTATTGGTAAGTAGTTTTTTAATTATGGTTAGGACTGAGGGAGGACAGCCATAATTTTGCAATTTCTGAAAGAGCAACATTCTATCAACCGAATCAAACGCTAAGCGAAAGTCTACGAATGCCATATATAATGGTTGGTTGATCTCGGCATATTTCGACTTTAGCATATTTAGCGTGATTAAATTCACTGAGGTCCCTAGACCCGCCACAAAACCAGTTTGAAACGGGTCTCGTTTGCGATCGGCTAAGGTCCATCTATTCAGTTCTTGTAATAAGATGCGACTATATAATTTCCCGGTAGCATCTAATAAGGCAATCGGTCTGTAGTTCTCAGGCAGACACCGATCACCTTTTTTGTGAATTGGAACAATTAAGGAGTGTTTCCACGAGGCAGGAATCTCTTGCGTATCATTAATTTGCTCAAAAATTTGATACAGAATCGATGACCATAGTTCAGGATGCTGTTTGAAGATTTTGTTAGACAAACCATCAGGACCCGGGGCTCTGGACTGACTTATTTTATTAATGTAGTATAATAAATCGGATTTAGAGATATTAATATGAAATGGTTTGTGAGACGATGTACTAGAAATTTGCACTGAGTTAGGCGGGAGAGCATAGATTTTAGAAAAGTAACTAATCCAACTCGCTTCTGGAACACTCTGAATTTGGGACATTGTTTGCATCGGCGATAGGGCATCAGTTAGGACTTTCCAGATTTGTGCCGTGTTCCGGTCACGAGTGATTGTTAGCATTAACTCACCATCTTGCTGGAGTAGTTTACTGCGGTGATGTCGCCGCCAATTTCGATATGAGGTTTTAATTTTAGTTAGTGCTTCGAATCTAATGCACAATGGGAGCTTCAAAGCCTCTCTCTTTTGGAGTCGAAATTCTGTTTTTTTGTTTTTAACTTACAAGTCAAACATATGAATACGCCTAGGGGCCAGAGTTTTACGAGCCCTATTGTCTGGAAAGTATTGCATGAGATCATAATAAGGAGTATCAATGGATGATGGACCATCCCGCGAGTTGCAGAAGGCTGCTCGCAAAGAATTGTCAAAATTGCAGAGACTGGTTTTGTTCCAGAGTATGTGATTAAGCTGATTGGACTTGACACCGCCATGGTGCTACATTTGGTGTGGGTAACATTTACCAACCATTTGATGGAGAGAATACGATGGTCACTGTTTGCATTTGACTTAATATTGAAGACTTGTATTTTAGAAAATAACCTGTCATCTGCATAAATATAATCAATTGTAGCTTTTAAGGAACCATGTTGCCAAGTGTGAGCAGAGTCACCAATGTCAAATCTACTCCCATTCAGCATACAAAAGCCTCTGTTTGACATAAGTTGTTTCCACATTCTTTGTCTCGAATTATCCATCACATACTTTTCATGGAGGCAGTGCAGATTGAGATCACCAGCAATAATAGTATGTTGGATATTGAGGACTAGTACAATAAAGTCCAACATAGTAGACAGATCAACCAGAAACCTCCGATTTTCAATGCCTTTGGGATTCCAGTAAAGGTTTACTATCGCGTACAAGATTTTCTCAATTGACATAACCGTTAATTGAGCAAAGGAATTTGGAGCATGAGCGAATATTATGCTGTATCAGAAGTCAATTTGGAGCCTGTCAGGAGACCAGACATCGGCCGACCTTTCACTCCCTTCATTGCTGGCAAAAAATGTATGCCTTGATTATCCTAAGAGGGGACGGTCGTAAGCCAGGTTTCTTGAAAAAGGATCACATCATGGTTAATGAAAGTATCTTGCGTGTTGTTGAGCAGATGGCGAAATCCACGCGTGTTCCATGAAGCAAGAGATGCAACCCGTTCCTTTTTAACCTTGTACGGAAGTTAACTTTTAGAGTCGCAATTACAACAGCATTTGGAGGGTGCATCAACAACTGTATTAGCTTCAGTTGAACCTATAGAGTTCGTAAGCTCCTTAGAAGCAGATTCAATCCAGGCTTCTGTTCTGTGGGGACCATTTGAAGAGTTTGTGGGGCCCAGTAAAAGTATGAACCCTAACGCTAGTAGTTGATCTTTGGCTTCCCATATCAGATTTCTGACAACTCGAGACGTCAGCCATATACATGCCGTACTCACTAGGTTATCATTAAAGAACTCCACCTGAGCTATGTCTGCTCAACCTATATCCTGTAAAAGTGGGATATCCGAGAACACCTCTAACATGCTATGGCGATTTAACACATATTGAGGATGCGGCGCTGGCTGACAGCCCAACACTAAAGCAATGTGGTGCTCCTTTCCCACTTTTGTTTTCAAGAAGGACTTTGTAACAGGAGTCTTAGGAGGAGCTGAGGCCTTAGGAGAGACAGAGTTAATTGGCACTGGACGTAAAGAATTTAACAAAGTTGCAATTTCTGTATTGTGATTTGGCGAGGAAGGTGATGAAAGTTACCACTTTCTTGTCATAGCCACACCTAAAGGAGACCGAGCGTCTAGGCACAGGAGACTGGGTTGTTGGAGTTTTACACCTGACTGGCTCTAGCGTTGGGGCTTTAAGTAACAGTAGAGATACAAAGTCACTCATGTATGAGTCGACTTCCTTTCTAATTTCTGATCTGCGGGTCGCCAGCACCTCTTGATCGTAGACAGAGAGTGTGTTGGGTTGGGAAGTCGACGCTTGTCTCGTTTTTGGACTCTTAGTAGTTCTATTATCGGTTCCCCTCAGAGCAGTCTTCTTAGAATTGGGACCAGCCGCCTGCAGGGAGGGCTGTATCTCTGAACAGGCTTTGTTTTTCAAGAGTTTCATAATTCTGGACTGCTTGGACTAAATTGTCCAAAGGAGCATAAGGAACAGCTGAAGCAAGGTTTTTGTTAGAACAGTCAAGCTTCCATTTACGCATTTGATTCAATTGCATGTACTTTTTTGTGATTGTACATGAAGCTATCTGGCTATGCTTTTGGGAAGAGTAAGTGTGTTAAAGAAAGGTTTGGAGCTTGCTGGCGCAATTACTTCAGATTTCTTAACATTTTTAGATTTTTTGCAGACAGCAGGTACCTTTTTTTTTTTTGGTTTGGATTTCCCAAGAGACAGATTTTGTTTCTGACAAAAGGGGGATTTTTACAAAAAAATGTATAAGGCTCTTGTGGAGGAACATTGTTATTCGTACCAGCTGACCACTTTTTATTGTCTGGAGTCACTTCTCTGATGACTTGGCCAATATAGGGAAGGGAGCACAAGATGTCTGAATTGTCTACAGTAATTGGAGACAAAGGGCTCCCAGCATATTGATGTAAGGTTGAATTAACCACCGAGTTCGGCGGTACATTGGATGGGGAAGAATTAGGAGCCGAGGTTAAATCGACAACAGGAACAGATTTCATAGGTGATGAGCACTGATCAACTGTTGTCTTTGGGGGCATGGAAATTTCGTTTGTAAGGGGTCGCTGCTGAGCCCAGAGTATTTCTTGGTTAGCCTGCCAGTCTAAAACGGATAATAATAGAGCGCTTTGTACGTCCAGTTTGGTATTCAACGTGTTAAACAGTGTGAATATGGTTTGCATAGTTAAATTCATAGCTCCCAAAGTTAATTCAACTAACTTTTGACACATTTTGTGATAACTGATGTTTTTCTACAGGAGAGCATTTCCGCGGAGTAGGGTGTAAAAAAGATGTGATGTTTGATTATGTACAGCCTCCAATTGAAAACAGCTTTGGCGAAAACGATAGATTGCCATAAGTTTGTTGTAACATAAACTCGGAGTCAGGGGAAGGCAGGTCAATCACAGCTACATCTTCAGGAGTTTTTGCTGCCGATGAGCTGTTTGGATTCTGAGTTTGGAGCCATTGAATCCCCTCTTAGAACTGTGCTGTCAGATTATGAGACATGCATGGTTGTACAACACTCCGCCTAGTTTGTAGCTGTATTCAAAACAACCTGAGGGCTGTCTTTGGGAGTCTGCAGAGTAGGATTTTGAGTTACACAATCCGGGTTAAAAAAAAAAACGTATATCCTGTGTGCAAACGGATTGTTTCTTAGAGATAGTAGCGTGAGATGTAACTCGCTTTTTTAATTTCAAGGTCGGGAGAGCTTTTGCTCCTGAACCTACAGCACGGGGAGTTGAAACACAGGGAACTGCGCTCACTTGCATACCGCTTAAGTTCGTATTCATAGTAGCCAAAGGGGGCATTCCTGTGCATAAAGTATATAAGTTACGCTTCATGGTGCCTCCAAAAAATTGAAGGAAGCAGCCACTTGACCTGGAAAGGCCAGATCCTGGACACTTTAGAGCAGCAGCAAACAGAAAGTGAGCGGGCGGGGGCAAACAACTAGCGAATTATCCCAGAGACTAGCTTTGCTCGCGACAAAGCGGGACTTCGCCGGTGCGCACGCGCGTTTCGCGCGCGAGTCCTTTTAAATAGGAACGCCCACACAAGGAAGCACAAAGCCTATGAGCAATTAAACACAAAATTAATATGTGTGTAAACATATAATGTCTTAAAGAGTAGGAGATGGATCTTCAGAGTGCTTCACCTTGTGGATTTTCGAGTCCGTAGTAAAGAACAGTGAACAATTGCAGAAAGCGTCTTCGTTTAAACGTCCGTTGCAAAGAGTAGCGGGCAAAGCGGGACTTCACGGGACTTGTGCATATTTGAGTCTATTCCTAATTTACACAGGACCATGCCACACTCTTTTTTCCAATCTCCTACAACCTTTTCTGTGTATCCAGGCACATTTGCTCTAAGCACTTCAAATTGCTGTGATACATTGCTGAGCAGGATCTTCCTGTATAGCATTAACCTGTTATATACGATATTTACATACAGAGTGGACAAACCCAGTTCATGACGGATCACAGCCATTGGCGTCGCTTTTGGTAATGGTAAGACGTTTTCCCAAAATAGCCATTCTAGGACTTTCCAGAAGTGTTCGTCAATGCCCGTGGAAGTTTCTCCACCAAATGTCAATGATGGTGTTACTTTTTGTCTGTAGAATATTATTATAGGTTGTAGTGAAAATTTGCCAGAACTTTTGTTAGCGATTTTCCCTTGGGCAGTTAGTTGTTTAACCTTGTTTTTCAGCATTGTTTTCCATAGGTCTTCGCTCCTTACTGAGCTCAATTGGACTTTATTTAGTACTTTATTTCGCTGCTTAGTTCCATATGTTTGCCATTTAATTTCCATTTTTTCGCCATTGCTTCCTTTTCATCTTCTGTCACCAAATAACATAATTTCCGATTTGGCTACATTTATTTCTAGGTCTTTGTCAGCTACATATTTTTCAAATAGATTCAAAGATCTTTGCAGGCCTATCTTTAGACGCATGTCTTTGTCGGATCTAAAATGATTAGATCGTCCGTATACAAGAGTCTTTCAACCGATGATCCGTTTATTTTTGGCGGAAAGGCTGCAATGTTATCTGGTATGTGTTGTAGGTCTTCTGTGTAAAAACAAGAGTAGCTGCCAGAGGGCATCCTTGTTTCAGACCCTTTTTAGTCTTATTTTTTGACAAATTGCTGTATCGATCTAATTTGATCCTTATTGAAGTGTTAGCATATAGATATTTTATGGCTTTCAAGAGGTCTTTTGGACATCCCTTTGTTTCTAGCTTTCTCCACAGCTGATGCCGATTTATGCTGTCAAAAGCATGACGGAGGTCAATGCTCGCCAAATACAGTTTTTGTTTATTGGTGAAAGCTTTTCTTTTCATCAATGCTAATAGCAAGAGATTCAAGCTGCAACCCACTTGTTCCACAAAGGCAAATTGTCTTTTGTCGTACATTTCTGACTCTTTAATCCATTTTTTTTATCGAATCAGGATTAAGGTGGCAAAGATCTTTCATACACAATCCAAAAGAGCAATGGGGCGATAATTTGCCGGCCCCATTTGATTCCCTTTTTTAAAAATGGGGACAATGATGGCAGATTTCCATGATTCTGGAATTTTTCCTGTCTTAATGATGATTGTAAATAGAATCTCGCAGTACTCTGGCCATTTTTCTGGGTCTGTTTTAAGCACTACATTTGATAGACCATCGGGGACAAGCGCTCTTGAATTACTGGCCCTATTAATCAAGATCTTGATGTCTTCCCTGTCAAATTTGATATTCCACGGTTTGCCGGTAGGCCCTTGTAATGGCCTCCATGTCAGTGCTTTCTCCAGAGTTGTTAACTAGCTTTTCGGAGTGACTTGTCCAGATGCTCTCAGCAATCAGGTTTATTAAACATGAGACTGTTGTATTTTGTTTCTCATTCAATAATTGCCCCAGATTTCTGCTTTAAGTGTTATTTAGGGCTCTGCAGATGTGTTCCGCATCACATTGGAGGAGAGTCGCTTTATATGACTTTTGCCAGTTTTTATATTGCTGGTTTCTCTTTCATATGAGTTTTTCTTGTGGTTAAGATTTTCTATCAGTTTTAAGTCCTTTCTCAGTTGTTTCTTTTGTTTAATTACTTTTATATTATAGATGTAAATTGGCAAACATTGAGGTTTCATTAAATTGTACGTTATTTCCTTAAAACACTGAAGAGTTGTCTTGTATTCTACTGAGTTTGCTTCTTTTGATTGCCAATGTTTCAAATTTCTTATTACAGTTGGGTCATATTTGTTTTATTCTTAAACGATTGCCTCCATGTTCCAATTCAATCTTTGTCTCCCATACCTGTTTTGTCACTTTGTTTCCTCTTAAGACTGTGGCAACAATAGGGTAGTGATAGCTGTGCACAGCCGGTACTACAGTTAAAGGTACAGTTCTTTGGAGGAGGTTGCTAGATATAAAAATATAATCCACTATTTGCTCTATTTTGCCATTTGACCAAGTCATTACAGGTGGTATGGCTCCTTTCGTATTACTGTTAAGTCTGTGAAGTCCTCTTACTTCCATTTCCTCCATCCAATTTTTACCAGACACATGTTTTCCTTTTGTAACGTATTTTTCCTTTTAAGTTTGTCCACTCCTCTTCGAAGCAGTTTGCATTGAGATATCCATAAATTATGTTTTGATGTGTCCCTCTTATGATGTCTAGCCAATCCGTAAGCTGGTCCAGTAAGTTCTCTTCTTCCTTATTTAGTGGATTCCAGTAAATGTTTAAAACAAGTACTAACTCTTCTGCCTTTCCAGTACCAACATCTATTTGTAGGACGGTTGACTGTATATTAGAGGTTATATTTTGGGATTTCAACTACAGATAGACATGTCCCATTTCTGATCATTGTCAGCAATCCAGTTGACGGTCTTCCAGTATCTCCCTCTTTTGCGGGATTAAATAGTACAGTGTAACTGTCAACTAAGGGAGCTATCTTTAGCCATGACTCTTGAAGGCAAACAATTTCTAAGTCACTTATGGTTTTTTTATTTTCGATGTAAAGATGGCGCTAGCCCCTGGTGTTCCAGCTACTTATCCTCCACGAATCCTCATCTTCACTCTTCTGCTACGTCTCTGGTTTTTTTACGAGAGAACTGGCCACCCAGTTTCAGTATTTGGGATCTTCCAAGGAATCCGGTTTTGTAGCCAGTTGGCGATCCATGGAGGATTTGCTTTTGATAGCTATTTTGATTTTATTCAAATGGTCTTTATCGATACACACATTTTGAGGCATGAAGCTCTCCAGGTCCCACATTAGTGAGGAGTTTGTGCCAGGTTTCTCGTTGTTCAAACTTTTGGGTTGTAGACACCTTTTCTTCTCGATTATTATAGTTCTTTGAAGTTCCTGTCTCCCACAAGAATCTTTGTGTACTTCCTTTTCGTTTGTGCTTTTGTGTGCTTTAATTCTTTCCTCTCACCATGAGTTCAATGTAGCGCCTCTGTCTTCTTGACTCCTATTTGGATCTTGAGATTGTTCCACTAAAGCCGTTCTTATAATTGTGAAACCGAGCAGCCTAAAGTTCTCAGCTGCTTCAAGCATTATAGTGGAAAGAATCAGAGTTGACTACTATTTCAGCCATGTCATCTCTATCTTCATTTGGGAAATTTACGTTCAGGAATTCCTCTGATCTTGAGCTGTGATATATACTGTAGAATTCTCATTATGGCAGATCTATTTAAGATAAGGCCGTCTGAGTTTTTCATAGATCTTTCTATTGTTACCACCGTCTTTGCCGCTGGTGTAATCTTCTTTTTTTCGATTTGTCTATTGTTTCCAGCTTTTTGCATTTGCATCGATTAATAATTATTTTTAGGTTTGACAATCCCAGAATTCGGATGCACTACAAATAGGTAAAAATTTGGAAAAATGTACTCTCATGCGCCAACCTAATTCTTAAAATGTTCAAAGGTGAGTCATACAAATTCTAACAATACAAGTTCCATTTGTGTGCTTCTGAAAAAATAATTTCCAATTCAATATTGATGTTGTTTTTGATGTTTTTCTTTTATTCTCACGATTTGTTTAGAAGTGAACAAGCAAAAATAATTTTCTTCTGTCTGGTGTTAACACCTTATAGTTTCCATAACAATTAACATGCACAGATCCTTAGTACAAATGAGTGTGTGGTGTTTTGCTCCACACCTTTTAATTTTCACATCAAATAATATGCACTCATCCTTGGTGATTTTGATTGTTTAGCTTTATATTTCTCTCTGTTATCTCTCTCGACACACGTTTCCCCATTGAAACGGTCAATGGTTCATCAGGAGAGGAAATATTTTCTGAAAGGAAAAAAACAAATGTTTGTTTTATAAAACTTAAAGGGATTCAATTGAGTTTTTTCACATCATACTATTATTCAATACCTTTTAAACCTAAACAAAATATTTTGTTTGACTCACCCAAATTGTTAGATAGTTTTGGTTGTATCAAAAATAGGTGATTACATAGCCTATATATCCAAATTCTGCTTGATAAATATTTGAAAGGGTTGCCTTCTACTCCAATTGTGGGTTAAATTGGTCAAAAAGGCTAAAGGGAAGAGAAAAGTGGAGAAATGGTATTGTTTTAAAATGCTTGGAGTACAGAAGTAATTTTAGGTTTTCTATTCCTACATCATTCTAGCACTACAAAACTAAATTTCTTACCTTATTTTTACTCCTTTTAGGTTCTGAGGTCCTTCAATGCCATGATAAGCTGTTTGGGGGATATCCTGGATGAGTGAATACCACCATTTAACTTTCGCGCTCTTTTTATAGTGTTTTTGTGCCGCGATGACGTCATCACGCCGCGCCTATGTGGTCTAACGTGACGCGATGTCATCACGCACGTTTTTCGTTCCGCGGCCATTTTGGATCTGGAAAGACATCACAATGCACAGGTCCGGCTAGTGTAGATCGGATTAACTGTGCTAGTTAGTTTAGACTTTTTTAAATTTGGATTCAAGTCTAAATTAACTTTCCTTGGCTGTTGCAGTGTGTAGAATTCGCCAGTTTTAGAAGAAGATAACATTTTAAAATTTTAAATGAGAAAGCTGAATATTAAGATTAGTTTTCTTGCCTTTCAACATCATATGGTTAAGAGTTTATTTTAGTTTGAGAGTGTCCATACTGGATGAGCATATATTTTAAAGCATCTATATTTATTATACTCAAATTTGATAGTAGGCTTTAATTAATTTTGTTGACCAATAAAGAAATCTCTATTTTATTTGGTAACAATAGATAATCCTGGTGGATAAATTTGCCCTCATATCCTTTCCTAATCAAGAAAGCTAAAATCAAGATTTTGTTGCTCTTTGCAAACAAATTAAATCTGGACTGCATCTATTTCTTAGAGCCACATTTCGAGCACCCTAAGTTTAAAGTTGTAGAAATCATTGGTTACCTGCCAACTAAATAATATGTAATGAATGAACAGAAAGGAAAATAATCTGCTTTTACATATATAAACAAAAGAGGAGACCATTATAACCAATTATACATTTCCGTATCACAATTTAGACCTGTTACGCATGTGTCCATAATACAAATCCATTTACATTCATTTTTGCGTAATAATTCCTCCTTGTTGCCTCCTCGAGGGGGTAGAGTCACTTTCTCCAAGCCAAAAACTTTGAGGTTAGAGATGTCAAAAGCTGGATGGTCTGTAATGATATGAACCGAAATGGAGGATCGGAAGTCTTTGTTATGAATGGCTCTTATATGTTCTAGTATTCTCACCTTTAGTTTTCTTATAGTGCTCCCAATATATAATTTTCCACAAATGCATTCAATCCCATAAATCATATAAGTTGAATTGCAATTGATCATCTGATGTATTTAGTTTTTCCATTTGGGAGGATGATGTCCTTTTTGCCTTGTTGCATGAATGGGCATAACTTATAGTGTCCACATTTGTAATTTCCTTTATTTGCAGTTTGGGAGAATATTTTTCTTTTGTTTTGTATTAGGCTGAGATAACTTGGACTAATCAAGTTTTAATAGTTGGTGCTGTTCGAAAACAGATACTCGGATGATTGTCCAGATGTTTTTGTAGACTTGAGTCTGTGAGGAGAATATACCAATAATTTGTTAATATTTGTTTGATTTTTCTGGCTTCCGTACTGTATGTGGCAATGAATGAAGTTTTTGGATTTTTTTTTCAGGTTTAGGTTTGTCTTTGAATAGAGTCCCTTGATATAAGTTCTGCCTTTTTGATAGCATTTGTGATGATCTTTGATCCATAACCTCTGTTTAAATTTCTGGTGAGTTTTTTTAATATTATCCTGAAAGGTGAGAGAAATGCTACAGTTCCTTTTTGATTCTGAGGATCTCCCCATATGGAATGCTGTGAATAGTGTGTTTGGGATGATGAGCTGTAGAATCCCAGAATTCGGTTGGATTGTATTCGGTTCAGGTTTGTCAGGGACGCATTTAGGTACAAGAGCTTGTGGCAAAATATTTTGTGCATCTGTAGGTTTGCGATTACATCTATCTCTTTTGTCGCTCATTGTCAAGAACTCATTTACTTCAGTATTTCTTTCGTTGAAAGGTATGCACACATCAATTGATTCATACATATTAAAATCCTGAATCTCCATGTTTTCAAGGTACTCCTCTGCCTCATATATGGATAGGTCAAGCAGCTCTTTTATGCTTTTGTCTTTTTCGATACTTTATTCTACATTAGTCCCTGGGGTTTTTATCGGGATTGATGGCTCTCCCACTTTTTCATTAGTTTTACTTTCAAGATGCTTAGTAGTCGACGAGGGGCCTGAATTTATATTTCTCTTTGGTATATTGAGTTTTCTAAAGAAGCTTCTAGAGCTGCAAAACCTCTTTGCATCTTGTTTTCTTATGTTTCTAGTCTTACAAGTTCTCTTTTGACCAGTAGTCTTTTAATTTTGTATTTTGACTTCATCTGGGTTTTTTTCAGCTGCTTGTTCAAAAAATTTAAATGAACTTTTTGTGATATGTTCGGATACAATTTTATTATTTTCCTGAGAAAATTCCTTATTTCAGTGCAATTTATCCCTTCATTTTCTTTGAGTACTGACTTTCAAAGTTTGTTGAGGCGCATTAGATAGCTTTGAATCATCCGTCCGTAGAACAGCATGCTAGATTTTCACTTTCTCGCAGGTCAGTATATGAGCAGATAGGTATTTTGTTTGTTATTTTGGCATGTTTTTCAGGGCTTTTAGAATGGGACACTAAAGCTTCTCTAGTCTCAGAGTGTAAATTGGATACAATTTCCTTAATTCCCTCCAAGAATATCCGCTTATCTGATTTAGCGTCCTGTGGTCGATCGATAAATGTTTTAAGAAATACACTATCCAGTTCTTTTTCTCTGCTGTGTTTTTCCTTGATTGCCATAGATCATCTTGCTGTTCATTTGTGCAATTAGCATGGCTTGGTCTCTGTAATTTTCATTAGGATTCTCATACAATTTGAGAAAAGGGGACAGTTATAGCCACTGAGGCAATAATTGCTTCTTGCATGTCTTTCATCCGTGAAGCGTCCTCATCAGTTTTCCTGCTTCGAGTCCTGAGTCTTTGTCTGTTAGCTTGTCTGTTTTTTCCACTCTCGCAATCACTTGATTCCGAGGATATGATTGAATCCTCATGAATTATTGATGTTTCTACAGAAGAGTCTTCATCGGCCAAAATAACTTTCCCTTTGTTTTTGCTTTTTTGGAATATGATTGTCTTTTAGCTCTCAAAGTTGGTATATCGCTTTCATTCAATATACATGTCCTCATTTGCATGGCAACTGTGGGCTCTTAGGGAGTACTGATAATTAGTTTCTCCGTGGCAAGACAAGTCACCTTGATGCAAGTCACTACCATCATTGGTTACTCCAGCACGATCTCTACATTGCTTTTCAAGTATGTGCATTATTTTTCCGATGTGCTTTTGTTGGTCGCCAGCTTAAAGTGCACTTGTCTTTTCCATCAATCTCGGTCTCTTGACGGCCCAGGATTCTAAATCATGTAATATTAATTGATGGCATGATTCGATATTGTTGTCTTCTGTAATTGGAGATTTCTCTATAGGAATTGATTTAAGGGTCTGTTGCGATGAGGTTGATTGTAAACTGCTGCTATTCTTGCTTTGATCAGCAATAATACCCCATAGTCCCTTCAGGCTGCTTGGTAGCACACTTTCTATGTCAGCCTTTGTTCCTAGGGACTTTGTACTAAGTAGGTAGTCTTCATCTGTTAATTCATAGACATTGTTTTGAGATCCAGTTGTTTCAGTTGTAATCTGTGGCAACATTTAGATGCGCTGTCATGTGATTTCAAGTTCGCAGACATTTTTACAGCGTTGAAAGATTGCTTCGCTTTGAAGTGCCATCTCAGCTACCCCACATCAGAGTTGGATTACCTCCTTTTTTTTGTTGTTTTTTTTGTTTTCTTGCTTGTTTAATCCAGTCTTTTCTGGTTTTCCCAGGCTTTTTATGCTTGGGAGCCCAGGGGCACTTCCACCTTTATGTATCAGACTGCTATGATGGCTTTCGGAGTTTGCTAGCATTTTGGTTGAAGTGTCGCCACTCTGATCGTGTCCCCCTCCGAAGCCCAAAGGCGTCAGAAGCTCAGCGACCTCGATCACTGTGCGACTCGCTGCTACAACTGGTGAGTCAACCTCGGGGCTTCTGCTAAGCGGTGCGGCTCCGCTTCCATCCCAACCGGAAGCCACACCCTCATCCCCCTCGGGGACCCATAGCACCTGCCCAGACAAAGTGCTTGCGATTCCCGCGAAAGCCAGCTCCAGGGCTATAGGAGCCGGCACGGGGAGCAGCACGGCGGGGTGCGCAGGACTCACAGACGGCGAAGGCAGACAAGATGCCAGAGCCGTTGAAGACTCAGAGGGTGCCAAAGCCTCGGCGGCTCTCCGGACATCACTGGAAGTGCTGGTAAGCGGGTGGGTGGAAGGAGGGGAGCAGTTCGAATATGACTGTATGTTGGGCTCAACATTTCCTGCATTTTCTACATTTCCAATATTGGGATGCAAGAGTTTGGTGATGCTAGACACTCTTTGGAAAGAGTCAATGGCACGTACCTGGCTCCTAGTTGGTTGACTGAAGGTCTCGGATTCCATTGTTAGCTTCGCCTGTACTGGAGTGCCACTCGGTGTCCACTCAGGCGAACACTCAGCAAACACTCTGCGACGCTGCTCGTCCAGAGGTGTTTTTTTTTTTAAAGTATGTCACTGCCACTGAAGACAGTCTGGTACAGCAAAATCCAGCAGGGAATGAAGCAGAGTAACTCCTTCACCTTCAAACACTTAGTAAACACTCTGCATGGACTTCACATTGCAGACACCTATGTCAGTGCTACCTCTAGAGAGATCTTCACTGATATACTTTTCTTTGTCCCCTCTCCTGATGTCTGGACTCCCCATCTCCGCACTCTCTCTCCCTCCTCACACTCCTTTATTAATGGTGTCACCAAGTGGGAAGTCCTCTAGGCTGGCTTTGCATTCTCTCGTTGCTTTAATGTCCATCACACTGGCACCATTCTGGTTCAGGGTCCACAACCAAACCTCCTCCTCTTAGACTGCCTCTTGCCTTCTCTCATTAACTTCTTTCATTCGCCTGCATCTCCCCCTTATACTCTCTCTCCATCCTCTGAATGGTGTACCACGCCCCTGGACACCCCCTCAGAAAACCTTCAAAAGCCCTGACCACCTCTACCTGGCGACTCTAACACCCGCTCAGCCAACAAACACTTCTCTGACATCTGTCTCCATCTTGAAGACATTAACCTCGTCATTCTCGCTCTTGCCGAGAATTGGTCTAATACCAGCTCAGTCACAGCCTTTGCCTCCCTCCTCCCTGTTGGCTTCAAGATCATCTCCAAGCTTGAACCTCACTGTACTAGTGGGGGGCGGGGGGGTTTGCCTTACTTTTACCTGATGGGGTTCCTGCTTCCATCTTACCTACCCAGACCTATTCCTCTTTTGAAAGCCTGGTTTGGAAGTTGGTCACCTCTCCCACCTCCACCCTGACCATTGCTACTTTCTACTGGCCTCCAGGCGCCACCTCCCTATTCCTCTCTGAATGGGCTGACCCCTGCTCTTTACTTTCTTCCACCTCTAACCTTCTCCTCCTGGGTGATTTCAAAATTCAACTAGACTCCGCTAGCTCTGCATCCACTTTTCACTGACCTCTGCTCCTCACTTTCCGTCGTCATTCTCCCTTCTGGGCCAACTCGCACAGCTGGACACACTCTGGGTGCCCTCATACACTCCAACCTCTCTTCCCCCCCACTAGTCACCCGCTCTCCTAATCAGACCACTCTCTCGTCTATCTGGGTCCCATTAGTCCTTTGTATGCCCCCCCAAAAGTCGCACCAACCTCGTTCACAAACACCCGTCCGATGAAAAGAGTAACTGCGGCTGCCTTCGCCTCCACCTTCCCTCACTTTCCCACCTCTGACTCTACCCTCAGCAACCTCCATATTTCCATCTCCAACACTCTTGACATTCTTGCCCCAGTTATGAGGATCCGCCTGAAACCTGCCTCAAAGCGTAACACTTGGTACGACACCAAACTTGTAGCCCTGAAACGAAAGTGCAGGGCAGCAGAACTGAAGTGGCAACCTCAGGCTCATCCTCTGACAAACTGGCCTGCTGCCTGCTCCAAAGGCAAATCAGACTCTCCATCCGTGCAAAGAAAAGAGCCCACCTTCCCACCTTCATGCACGGGTATGCGATGCATCCAATAACACAGCTGAACTTTTCAGAATCTGCAAGGAACTAGCCAACCCCTCTGCAGTATCTTCCTGCCCCTCTGCTTCCCAGGCCATCTGAAATATACTGGCCTCACACTTCGCCACCAAAACTCAGGCCATTCTTACCACCTTTTCTACACTCCCTCACAACCCATCCCACTCCACCCCTACCACGCCCCCACTCTCCTTCCTCGCTCTCCTTACACCTGAAGAAGTTACCAGAGTTGTCCTCTCAATGAAGGTCTCTTCTAAACAGGTTTCCCCCTTGTTCATCCAGAACCATCAATGATAACATTGGCTCTCTTGCCCCTGATCTCGCTCAGTTCTGCAATCACTCTTTTATCACTGGATCTTCCCCTCTCCCTTAAGCACTCCTTTGTGCGCCCAATAATGACAAAAACATACTCTGACTCGAACTGCCCTGCCAGCTATCGCCCCATCTCCATCACCCCCTTCCTGGGGAAGCTACTTCAGAAGCTGGCCTTGCTAAAACTTAACTCTCACACCGAGCTAGCTGGTGGCGTCCACAACCATCATTCTGGATTCTGAGCATCCAGAGTCACGGAAACTGCTCTTCTGAACACCCGAAGAACTGCTTGCATCTCTGGACTCCAACTCCCCAGCTGTCCTTATCCTTCTCGATCTCTCCTCTGTATTTGACACAGTTAACCATTCCAGCCTCATAGAAAGTCTCCACAATACACTTGGTATCTCGGAGCGGCCACTGGATTGACTGTCCTCTTTCCTCACTAACCACTCTTCCCAGGTCATCCTGGGCCCCTTCTACTCTCCTACTTCCATCTCCACCTGTGGTGCCTCCTAGGGCTCTATCCTCTCCACCTGGCTCTTTAACATCTACCTTGCTCTCCTTGCACGCCTCATATCCTCTTTCTCCTCCACCCTCCAGTGTTACTCAGATGTCTCACAGCTCTTCAGACTCCCTGCTGACCCTCTTGCACCCTCCATCATCCCTGACTATCTGCCATCCAGCCCTGTTGCACCTGCAATGATCTCTGCCTCAACGCTTGTAAAACTGAGATCCTTCCCATTGGGACCCCTGCTCCCTCCTTCTTTCCTTCACTCTGGCCTTCTTCCTTGGACTCTTCCCTCTGCGCCTTCAACTGAAGCCAGGAACCTTTGAGTCATCTTCGACACCTCTTTCCTTCCTCCCTCACACTCAGGACATTGCCAAGAAGTACAACTAACAGCTCTTCCTTCTCAAAAGGAATTCTACCATTTATCACTTTCTCTCAGAGGCTCAATGTGACTCAAGGCCTGGTTCTCTCTAGACTGGACTACTGTCAGTCTTCTCCTGAATCGTCCTTCCTTCACTCTGCGACCCCTGCAGCTTATCCAGAATAGAGCAGCAAGGTTTATCCTTGCCCTTAAGCCCAGGAACTGCATCTCTCCTGTACTAAAGTCTTCACTGGATCCTGAACAGATTAAATTCAGATCCCTCTGCATCATCCACAAGGTTGTCTGGGCCTGGGGACCACACTATCTTCAACTTTATCTCACTAAATACTTTCCCTCTAGACCACTTGGCTCCTCTGGCACCAACTCCTTGCTTGTAAAGTGTTTTGCTAAACAGAGGGCAGGGGGTCGCTCACTTTGGTCCGCAGTCTCCCTCCTTTGGAATAGCCCCCCGGAACCTCTGCGCCTTGAGCAGGATCTTTTCAAATTCCAGAAGCACCTTAAGACTTTCCTCTTTTCCTCCTCCTTCCCTCCTCTCCTCTCTGCATCCCATAGTTGCTGAATTGGTGTCCTTGGCCCTTACGGGGATACCTAGCATCCCCTTTGTCTAGCTTCTCATGTAAAATGTTTTATGTTACCCTTTCCTCACTGAATGGCTGGTGACGGTGGTTTCATTTTAACTACTGTGGTGTGCATTTACCGCAGGCTGCGTTTGCAGCTCCAGTAGAGCACCCAAGGGTGCCATTTTTGTCAAAATGGCCCTGCTTGTCCTTTTTTCACAATTTCTTTGTGGAAAGGTCTTTCTTGAGATTTACTCTGCACGCCAAACCAGGTTTGGTCCCATTGTTCGCTTTGCCTTTGGCGGGAATCTTGAGTTAAGCCCGCCTCTGGCTCCAGGGTGTCTGGGGTAGGCAGGAAGTGAGGGAGGTGCCCGAAACGCCCTGTGCTTAGTCTCCTAGGAGACCCAAATGCACTCTGTGGTAATTGACCGACCTCTGTTCTCCATCGCACCCCGCAAGGCAGACTCCTTCCCAAGGACTCACCCGCATGGGAGGGACCACCCAGGTTCTACTACCAGCACGTGCACCGAGGCCTCGCCGGCCTATGGACCGAGGGATCCTCGGATCCTCCCAGTGACAGTGTTGAAGGACCAGCAGGTTCTTATACTGGGTCTTCACCCGAGGGGCTACGCCCGTGTACCGGCAATATAGCCGAGGGGGTGCCTAAACGCAGCTCTACCGCCCCCCGGGCAGAGGGTGTTAGGCCTACCAGGCATCTGCTTGAGGAGCAGGGTAGGCCTCATGATCCACACTCAAGAGTCCTGGAGGAGGCTGAGCAACACGATACAGGCACGTGGAAGGCAGCTCGACAAGATGGCCGCCGTGCCAGACGACAGCACCCGCCCGCCGCACCAGGAACGGGATTTTGGCAAAGAACGAGTGTCAAGGTGGGACTGGTGTCAACCAGGTACCTGGCCTACAGCCTAGCCTTCATTTGGGCAGGGCAGGTACCCACAACGTCCATATGGGCAGGGTATGCAACGCCTCCAGCAGCCACCCGCTACTCAGTCTATATCCCCTACAACCCCTGCAGCCTGTGAGGACAGGTTCTTTGAGAGGTTCCTCAGCCTCATGAGGTCCCTTCGGATGGGGGTGATCTTCAGGGATGCCATCAGGGAAGTGCTCCGCCAATGCTTCCAGCACCTCAGGCTCCTCCACCGGCAACCACGGCCCCAGCGGAGCCTTGGCCACCAGCTCCAGGCCCCCCCAACCGATTCCTCAGGCGGTCTTGTACCAGTCTCCTCCACAGCCTCCGGCTCGGGTCCCAGTACCCCAGCCTCCAGCTCCCGCCACTCCTCCACCGGTGCAGGATCCTCCTGACCCCCAGGCGGACACGGATGATGATGAGGAGGACCCTGACACACCGTCGGCCAAGGCCTTCCTTGAACGTCTTGCTGGGCTGGCTGAGTACCTGGGCCTTCCTCAACCCGAGGTCGAGCAACCAGCAGAGGGAGTCCTCACAGAAGTCCTCATGCAATGCCCCTCTGCTAAAACTGGAATTCCACTGCAGACCGATGTAGTCGCCCTGGCAAAGAAGGGTTGGCTCAAGCTCCACTCTGTCCAGCCGGTCAATCGACGCCTGGACACCAAGTACAGGCAGATGGAGGGGGATACACTCTTGCTATCGGCCCACCCACAGCCACACTCCTCGGTAATCGATGCAGCATCACTATACTCTAAGCCTCAGTCGGTCTCAGCCTCCTCCTCTGTGGCGCTGCTAAACAAGGAGGAGATGATCTTGGAGGCGTATGGGAAGAAACTCTATTGCATCGCGTCCTTGCATCTTCGTCAGGCAAACGCTGATGCCATGCTGGAGGCCGCTAACCAGAGGTTGTGGAGGAAAATGATGAATTTCGTCCCAGAGCTTCCTATGCAGCGCCAATCACGTTTCAAAGTATGACTGGCTGAGGCCAAGCTGGTGTCGCAGGACGTCATGGAGTCCACCGTGACCCACACTGACACCTGGCTGGGCCATCTGCATCGCCACGGACATGAGAAGAACAGCCTGGCTCCGGGCAACTCAATTTAACCCGGATGTCCAGGAACGCATATTAGACCTGCTGTTCGAGTGGAGCGACCTCTTCCACTTCACCACGGACGAGGAGCTGGACAAAAAAGAAAAACGGCTCACAAACGGCCAAGTCTTTATCCATCCTGACAAGACCACGCCCAAATTGTACACCCAGTCACAACAGCGCTCGGACAAGGGGCTTTCATACAGAGGGCGCTGCAGCTTCCAAGAACGGAGGTCCAGGCAGCCGGACCGCTCGCTGACTCCACATCAGCGTGGGCAACAAAAAGGGGGTTGGAGGGGGAGCAAGGGCTTTTTCCAGTCCCCCTACTCCGCAACAGCCTCTGAGGGAAAGAAGGCATGACATGCCCCTCCGGGTCCATGTGTCTCCGTGGGGGTCAGGCTTGCTCTCCATGTACATTTCTGGTGCCAGAATTTCGTGGAGCCCTGGATCCTCTCCGTAGTATCCATAGGGTACCGCCTACCTATCCCAGCCTCTCCTCCCCTCCCCTCCTCTCCCTTAAGTTGGGACAGCAACTCTTCTGGCGGAGATCAGATCGCTGATAGAGGGCCAGGCGATAGAGGAAGCCTCAGCCTCTCACTGAGGCTTGGGCTTTTACCCCAGGATTTTCGCCATTCAGAAAAAGAACCAGCGGGCCGGAGTTGTGCTGGACCTTTCCACCCTCAACCTCTCCCTACCTCTCCCTACCTCTACTAAATTCAAGATGGTTATGCCAGCTTTTATAGCAGAGACATTGTGAAAGGGAGACTGGATGTGCTCCCTGGATCTGAAGGACGTGTATCTACACGTCCCGATATGGCAGCACTATTGGTATTACCTAAGTTTCAGGATCATGGGCTACCATTTCCAATAAAAGGTCCTTCTTTTTGGCCTCAACTCGCCCCCCAGGGTCTTTACCAAACTCATGAATACTGTGGCTGCCCTCTTCAGGGCTAAGGGCCTCCACATCACCCATACCTCGATGACCAGCTCGCCAGGGCTACATGACCGGAAGCAGTTCACCACACTTCCCAGGCTCTTATGAACACACTGCACAATCTGGGCTTTTCACTCAATCTCAAGAAGTCGCAGCTGCAACCCACGCAGAATCTGACATTCTTGGGTCTCATCTGGGACACATGCTCCGAGAGGGTGTTTCCTTCGGAGGACAAGATCACAGCCATCCAAGAGGGCCAGTACTCGCTTCCTCAGCAGAGAGGTGACCTCGGCCTGGTGGTACCAGCACCTCTTGGGTCTCTTGTCAGCGATCCTATTAGCCACCCCCCACACGAGACTCGGGATGGGGAGGATACAGCTGCACTTTGCGGCATCATGGAACCAGGAGCGGGTCTCTCAATCCGAGATAATCAACGTTCCTCCATCTCTCCACCAGGACCTCACTTGGTGGTCCATGGACTGCAACCTACGGACAAGCAAGCCCTTCCAGCCTCCCACCCCATAGGTCACCATTACCACGGACTCCTCCCTGGAGGGATGGGGAGCCACGCTGGACGATTTCTCGAGCCATGGCACCTGCACCCAACACGAGGTGGAGTACCACCTCATTTGGTTGGAGCTGAACGCTATCTGGCTAGCGCTCAGAGCTTTCCTCCCACTTATCAGGGGCAAAGTTGTGCTCAGACGGACAACTCGACAAGCATGTACTGTGTCAACAAGCAGGGAGGCACCAGATCCCCTCCACTGTGCAGACTGGCAATCATCATGTGGGAGTGGGCCTGGAAAACGACGTCTACCTCACAGCAGTCCACCTTCCGGGGGAATCAAACCTGGAGGCAGACCGGTTAAGCAGGTTGGGAACAGACAACTAAGAGTGGCAGTTAAACAACCTTGTTACTTAGGGGATCTTCAGCAGATGGGGTTGTCCCCCGGTGGTTCTCTTTGCCACCTGGCACAACAAGAAGTGCCCTCAGTTCGCCTCCTGGCAGGGACAGGGCCCCGACTCCCTTGGCGATGCATTTCGGATTCAGTGGAACAGCATGACAGCTTACACCTTCCTGCCCACCGGCTGATTTACAGTGATTTGCAAGATCAAGGAGTCTCGCCAGCTCAACATCATTCTAATAGCTCCATGGTTGCCAGCCAGGCCATGGTTTGCATAGCTGCTCACCCTCTCGGAGATGCCACCAATTCACCTTCTGACAGGCCCAGCACATCTTCTGACACAGCAGTGGGAGTTGGGGGGGCAGGGTCATCCACCCCGCGCCACAGAAGCTAGCCCTCACAAGCTGGTTCCTGAGCAGATGACGCTAAGGCACCTCAGCCTCTCCCAGGCTAATCTGGAAATCGTACAGGGTGCAAGGAGCAAGGCTACTCAGGGCCCAGTATAAGATTTAATGTCCAGGTACTGCCACTGGGCAGCCTGCAAGGAAATTGACCCTCTGGCATGTACTCTGGTCGACGTGCTCTCCTTCTCTGCGCACCTTGCCCACTCAGGCATGCAGGTGGTCACCTGCCGCAGTTACTTCGTAGCCATCGGGGCATATAGGAACTCGGAGGAGGAGAATTTTTCCTCCTCCAACCCAATTGTCAAGAGACATTTGACAGGTCTCGATAGGCTTTAGCCGCCCATCAAGAGGCAGCACCCTGTGTGGGACCTCAACATAGTCTTGGGTGCTCTGGCGCACAAACCATTTGAACCTATGGCATCCGCGGGCATCAGGCTGGTCACCATTAAGACGGCCTTGTTAGTCGGCCTCGGCTCGCAGAATCGACGAAATACAGGCACTGGTCGCCTCTGAGCCATACACTACATTTCACAAGGACAAGGTAGTCCTACGGACGCACCCGGCATTCCTACCTTAGGTGCCATCCGCATTCCATCTCAACAAAGAAATTGTATTGCCAATGTTGTTTGAAGAGCCCAAGGAGGAGGCACAGAGTTCTGCACTGCCTTGATGTCAGGTGTACCCCGAAATCCTACCTGGACAGGGCCAAGGAATTCCGCAAGTCGGATGCGTTTTTTGTCACCTTTGGAGGATCAAAACCGGGGTATCAGGCCTCCACAGCCTCCATAACCTGTTGGATGTACTCCGCCATCAAAGAAGCCTGAGGGACAGCACAAGCCACTGCCAGCCAACATGCAAACCCACGCGGTCAGAGCTAAGGCAGCAGCCATTGCTTTCCAGCGGCATGTCCCCTGGAAAGACTTAAGCAGGGCGGCCACATGGGCTGCCCCTTCGGCTTTCTGCAAGCACTATTGTTTGGATGCCGGTTCAAGAGCGGACGTGGCTTTCGAACATGTGGTGCTTAAAAACCTGTTTGCTTAAGGAGGGTCTAGACTCCACTGTGGGGCTACACTCGGTTGTAATCGTCCATGCAGTATCGATGAAAGGGGACGGCACACACCGTAGTGACTAACGTACTCTTAGTCCATAGTCCCAGTTCCTCCATACGTCTCACCAAGTCCCCCCCTGCCCTCCCCGAAATAAAACTTGTGATTAGGCAATGTTAAATCTATTGTCGATGCGTCTATGGGGACTGAGGTGTGGTGCCGGAGGGCAGAGTCAGGGCAGCGCATGCTCCTAGGGCCGCACCCCCACGCGCCTCTAAATTTAAAGGGGAAGGTGTTTTTTTCTGGTGAAAAGGGTTCAGTCTCCCGTCCCTTGGAAGGGACGTCCATGCAGTACGTCACTACGGCAACGGCTTAAAGGACAAGTCCATATGTCGATGACAGCGACTCCTGTCTCGACTAACTTTGCCAACGGGTCTTGGGCCTGCACAGTAGGGAGAGCTGGGGGTGGTTCATATTCCAGTCTCACTAGAGAATGCATATTTCCCTTTGCTCCTGTTTGTTTCGCCGGGCTACCATCCTTGCACATGATGGAAAACACTCTTTTTAAATGTTGTTCTTCCTGTAACAGGAAGTTTTCCTGGAAGGATTCACACTGAGTGTGCATCCTTTGCCTCCCTAAGGACCACACCGAAATACAGTGCAAGTCTTGCAAACTGTTCAGGCCAAAAGCTTGAAAGGACAGCAAGACTAAAAACTGGACCTACCAAGCCATGCAGGCCGAGGCCGCCATGGACGTCGATGGAGCCTCCAGCAATGGCAGCTGGAGGCTGACACCAAGGGTGATTGGGATCCATCAGATTCCCCTGTGCGAGCCCTTTACTCCAATAGGCAGGTCGGTGTTTCTGGCATGGGGACGACACCCGGCGGCTCAAGCACTACCAGTTCTCCCCACACCAAGCACATCCCCCATGACTGAAAGTCAACCACGTCGTCGACCTATAAGCCACACATGGTGTTGAGGGGAAGGTTCGAACAGTCCCCGTCTCTGAGCTGTTGTAATCACCATGGCAGTCCTCCGAAACAGATGTTAGTCTGTTTCCGACACCTTGCTTGAATCTGAGAAGCCTTTGAGTTCAGGCCACCAGGCGTCGAAAGACATGTCAATGGCCTGGGGGGGGGGGTGGTGGTGAGTGGGGGAGCTCTAAATTAAGCTAACTCATTAAAAAACAAGTTACCAACACTCTGATAAAATCCAGAAAGTAGAAATCTTTGATGCCCCAAGCCTCAAAATAGGGATTACACTACCCCTGAGGGCACTCTTTGAGGGGTTATGCATCATAAGCAGACCTTTGTCCCAGAACCTCCACTTGCTCCACCTACTCCCTCTCTGTTGCCATGCTCCTCGCAATGGACCCCATAATAATTCAATAGGGTCATGAGGAGACTGTCCAGTTTTATAAACTTCATTGACAAACAATTCAACCTTCAGGGGTGCCCACAGAGCGAGACACAGCCTGCATCCAAAAAAACCTGCCTGTACACCACACAGGCTACCACCTCATATCAGGCCTTAGGTCAGGACACACATTATTACAACACTCAAGGCTCCCCAGACCCTGGCTCTTTCACAGACCCAGAGGCCCAAGGGACACAGGAGACGTAGACCAATATGATGACGATGTGTTCATCATCCAGTCCCCAGACCACATCGATCAACCAGTGGTTGACTCCCTGGTAGACAATCAGCTGCAGTACAATGACCTGCTCTTAAAGGCTGCAGAACACTTTAAGATAGATATCCAGGAAGCTCAGGTCGATAAAGACTTTATAGAGGACATCCTCAGGGAATATAAAATCTGCAGCACAGTTTATCCCTTTTCGCCAATCATTCGAGAGGTGAATTCAGCCCTCACTGCCTACCCCCAATCTGTCAAGGGCAGTCAACCCATGCATCGAAAAGATGTTTAGACCAGCCCCTTCAGTCCCCATATACATTAGGGGACTGCTGAAGCCCGATTCTCTGGTAGTCGCCACCACAAGAAAGAGAGCGGGCACTCCCCTAGCCTCTGCAGAAGCCCCTGCTGACAAGGAGAGTAAGAAGATCTCCACCCTCGACAGGAAAGTAGCTTCCTCAGCTGCCTACCAAATAACAGCGAATACCACGCTATTATCGAGCTACAAGTGGGACGAGATCGCACTACAAATATAATCAGTCCCAGAGCCACTCTCACTCGTCATTGCTGAGGGGGAAACCGGTAGCAAGCTGTATCATTAAAAATAACCTGGACGCAGCAGATAACTCTGGGAGAATCTTAGCAGAAGTCACACTGATCAAATGCCACGCATGGCTCTTTCAATTGGGTTTCACACTGGAAACCCAGGCTACCCTCCTAAACATGCCCATTGAGCCCAACGCTTTATTTGGCAAAGCAGAGGAGGATGCACTTAAAAGTGCAAAGGGGGAAATGATGCCCTCAAATACCTGGGACAGCTCACTAACAAACCCTTTGGCCAAAGAGGAGTCTCAAACTCACGCCGATTTACAGGGCGAAACTCCCAGCACTCCTCGAACTACAACAAGGGTGGGCAAAGTTCGTCCTGGGCCTCTTTGCAAGGGCAGTCCTCCCAGCAGGGGGTTTCAAAGAGGCCAAATAAGGTCTAGAAGTCGGGGCAGATCCTCCTCCTCTAGAGGGGCCTCGACCCCTCCTAAACAAAGGCCATCCACTACAGGTTCCTTCCCATGCCACTCCAGCAGGAGGTGCTATTTCACACTTTGCCCACGCATGGGTGGGGATAACATTGGGCAAGTGGGTACTTTCCACCGGGGCAGGGGGGTATTGTAAGAAGCCGATTCAAATGCCACACCTGCCAAGACAAAGACAGATTTCACCGGAAGAACAATGCATCCTGTTGGAAGAGGTCAGCGCTGCTGCTAAAGGACGCCATAGAAATAGTTCTGGCAAACCAGGTAAACAAGGGTATTCATTCAATGTACTTCCTTGTGCTGAAAAAAAGGCCTAACAATGCGCCCTGTAAACACCTATGTCGAGCCACAAAAATTCTGCATGACAACGCTACAGGAAGTAATGCCTCTATTTAAACAGGGGGACTACATCGCAACCTTGAATATGAAAGGTGCATACTTTCATATGTCAATGTTCCCATTGCACAGAAGATTCTTGGTTTTCAAAATAGCGAACCAACACTACCAATTCAAGGTGCTACCCTTTGGAATAGCCTCTGCTCCAAGGGTATTCACCAGGTAGTAGTGGTAGTTGCAGCTATCTACGCAGAGAATCATTCCCAGTGTACTCTTATCTGGATGACGGACTGATAACAGCTGAGTCCACCCAAATTTGCAAGCAAAATATCCAGAGAACAATCAATCTCCCGTTCCAATTGGGATTCTCAATCAACAAGAAAAAATCAAGTCTCGTTCCAAGCAAGTCAAAACAGTTCTTAGGAGCTGTCGTAAAGACAGAAGACAGTCTATTCTTTCCGTCACAGTAAAGAGTGCAAAACATACTGCTGAAAATACCTCTGTATCTAGCCGGTCTCCAAATAACCTTACGCAAAGCAATGCGCTTAATTGGGATGATGGCTTCATGCATTTATCTGGTTCCGCACGCATGGCTGTGCATACTTCCAAAACAAGAGTGGTTAGCGAAACAATGGTCTCAGGCAGGCCGTCAATGGGATGATCTAGTGGTTGTTTTGATAACTGTAGTTCAAGTGCTACGCTGGTTGACAAAGGAAAATCTGTTTAAGGGAAAACCCTACAGTGCATTCGGTTGTCACAACAAACAAATCTCTAACTGGGTGGGGAGCACATTGCCGTCGCCACACAGTGCATGGACTGTGGACTCCGATCACAGCCCAAAATTACATAAACCTGTTGGAGCTGTTAGCAGTGTTCAAAGTCCTGCAAGCTTTCCAAGTGCACCTATCGGGTCAGACAGTACAAGTGCTCACGGACAGCACCACTGCCATGTTTCACATAAACAAGCAGGGAGGCGCACACTCTCCAAGTCTGTTCAGGCAAGCACAGAACATTTGGAGGTGGTCACTCAAGCGGTTCATGTTCCTAATGTTTCAACATGTTCCAGGGGAACTCAATTCTCTGGCCGACTCATTAAGCAGAGATTCTCTGCCCAAAGAAGCAGCGTTCCTCTGCCCAAAGAGCATGAGTGGCAGCTCGACAGACGCATCTTAAACAATATCTTCTCCCTATGGGCGTACCCCCCTTTAGACTTGTTCGCTACAAGCCAAAATACGCAGTGCCCAGGCTTGCATCCAGGTTTCCCCAACACGGATCCAAGGGGAACGACCTGTGGATAAACAGGTCAGGGAAATTTGCCTCTGCTTTTACACCCCCCATCACCACTACTGAGCAGGTTGGTGAACAAAATGCACCAGGAACAAGTGACACTAATCCTAATTGTTCCTATGTGGGCGATGCAACCTTGGTCTTCACATCTGTGCACACTGGTGATGTGCGATCCAATCTAACACCCGTGCCCCTACAACATGCTCACATAGCACATGGGGGAGGGTCAATGTTCCACCCACACCCTCAGTATATGAACTTGACAGCTTGGCTCCTGAAGTCATAGAATTTGGCCATTTAAAACGACCTCAAAGGTGTATGGAAATCAAGAAGGCACGCAAACCAAACACTAGACACTGTTATTTTAACAAATGGAAAAGATTTGTAATATGGTGCCATTCAGAAAATGTAAACCCAATCGAATGTACTTGCACATTCTCCATTACATGCTCCACTTACTAGACTCTGGGCTAGTATTTAACTCAATCAAGGATCACCTAGCGGCTCAGCCCACGTACACCGCTTCTCAGAGTAAGGTTTCCTGGTGGATGGTCCCTGTTTTAAGGCATTCATGAAAGGAGTAAAAAAGACTTTGCCCTCCCATTTCAAACCCACCTCCAGGGTGAAACCGAAATGTGGTTCTTGCAAAGCTCATGAGACTCTCCTTTCAGCCTATGCATGAATCCAGCCTTAAACACCTTACATACAAGACTGCATTTCTGGTGCCTATCACCTCCATAAGAAGAGTCGGTGAACTACAAGCTTTTCCAATGCAAGACCCTTTCTTTTTTAATGTTTCTTTTATTGCAATTGCTTTAGTCAAATCTTTACAATTTTGAGTAAAAAAATCAATCATCTTACAAGTAAAAACAAGCATAAAAAATACATTTTGTACAGAGAAGTTAATTAGTAATTAAAATAATAAACTTTAGACTTCATTAGACATATTAAAGTGGCAGTAACAAGAATAGAGAAAGAAAGGAAAAAAGAAGAAAGAAATAAAATCAAGAAAAAAGCAGACAGCCTAATTTATGGAGATGAAAACAATCTTCCCAATAAAAGGAAAGGTGTTTACATTTCATATGTATATAAAAAAAAATAAGAGTTCACTCTAGGTATATGCAATATACCGACATGGTACTAAACTAGGGCTAATGAGCCTTATATCAAGCAATGTCCGTACTGCTCTCTAAATCATTTTGATACCAGTAAGAAAACCTGAAAGGGACAAACCTTCCCGTATGTTTTGTATATTTAAGCAGCGGTTCCACACTGTGGGCCTCATCACGACTTGGGCAGTAACGCTCTTAGCGCCGATTTTAAGGGTCCGTTGGATCACGACTCCAAACACCGCCGGCGCAATAAAAGCCGGCGCAAGGACAGCCGGCTGTACAAGCGCCGGCCATAACAGCGCCAAGAACCCTTAGCGCTAAAACATCATCAATCACGAGTCATTAGCGCCAGAAAAGCGGCGGATAATCCGCCGAAAATACCTCCAGCAAAAAGCTGGATGTAACAGAACACAGGCCACAGCAATAAGGGCCCAGGTGGAAGCAATGCAAATCAGAGGCCTACAAAGGACCCACCCATGCACAACACACCCTCCCCAACCCCATTACACCAGCAGGAGCAGGGAGGAGACCGCAATGAGGGCCCAGGTGGAGGCAATGCAAATCTGAGGCCTACAAAGGACCCATCCATGCACAACACATCCTCCCCAACCCCATTCACCAGCAGGAGCAGGGAGGAGACGGCAATGAGGGCCCAGGTGGAGGCAATGCAAATCTGAGGCCTACAAAGGACCCACCCATGCACAACACGCCCTCCCCAACACCATGCTGCCATTTAGAGCCGGGAGCCTTGATGTCGACTTCTACCTGCTGCGCCTGGAGCT
Organism: Ambystoma mexicanum; assembly: GCF_040938575.1. Classification (NCBI taxonomy): domain Eukaryota; kingdom Metazoa; phylum Chordata; class Amphibia; order Caudata; family Ambystomatidae; genus Ambystoma; species Ambystoma mexicanum. The sequence goes on from NC_090932.1 coordinate 1,455,645,203, forward strand.
ACAGAGGCCAGTCAACCAGGCCAGGGCCCTGGGAGTGCAGGGGGCAGTGGGGATGAGGAGAAGGAGGAGGAGAGCAGCACCAGCAAGGCGGCCAGCCACCCCCAGGGTCAGGCCAACACCCTGGGCCCTAACTGATGGTCAGTTGGTGACAGAATATCAGCTGGACAGGGCAACCATCACCCAGTTGCTGGACACAATCCAGGGTGACATATGCAGCCGCATAGCCACCAGCACGGCAGTACCTCCCCTAGTGAAGCTTGTGTCTGTGCTTCAATTTCTTGGGACTGGCAGCTACCAACATAACTTTGCCATGATGCATGGAATGGCCCAGTCCACATTCAGTGCCATGCTGGGACAGGTGCTTGATGCACTGTTGAATCATGTAAACGATCACATTGCATTGCCAGCCACACAGGCACAGGTGCACCAGCTTAAGGGTCAATTCTATGCCATTGCCCAAGTCCCGAATGTAATAGCAGCCCTGGACTGCACACATGTGGCACTTGTACCACCCCAGGCACATGAGGCTGCCTACAGGAACCGGAAACAATACCATTCCCTCAACGTGCAGATGACATGTGGCCCTGACCTCACCTTCAGCCACTGCTTTGCCCGCTACCCAGGATCCACCCACGACTCCATGGTCCTAGGCAACAGTACCCTGCTGGCGTACATGGAAAGGCACCGAGGCCAAAACACATGGCTACTGGGTGAGTACAAATGTATACCACAAAGCATGTCAATCCACAACTGATGGTGCCTGTCACAGAATCCATCATTCCCAATAGTCAGCAGCATCACAGCAGAATACACATTCAAGCACCTTGCACGATAAACCTTGGACATGTCCAACACAGCAGAACACACCCATGCAGGATGTCAGACATGTGGCGGCACAGTGACATATGGAAGTCCCACCACACAAGGCCTCCTGTGCGAGTAGCACCTTGGCTCCCAACACTGACACAGTACAGATATCCCACCCAGGCCATCCGACAGTAGTGAAAATCCAATCCATGAGCTGGCACATCCACGAATGCTCCACACATAAGTAGGCTGAGTAATGACAATGCACATCCCACAAACACTGTCCCCAAAATGGCCATGGAATTGCATGGATAACAGTACAGAATAGTGAAGAGCAGCAAATGCAACTGTAGCCAAATGGATTTGCAATGACACATGAGGCAGCCACTTCTGTCAAGCAGAAGTAGATGGAAGGGCCCCCTCTTCCTGCGACAAGTGAATGAGTACTGTTACATACAGAAACATAGGTGTGTACCAAGTGGAGAGTACCCCATTGATTCAATCGTGCCCATAGGACAGCACACTCCACAATATTCTAGGCCAAATGACAAATATGGCAAAATCACACTGATGACAGGGCTCTGTACACCCACTCGACTTACCTTGTCCCCATACCGGCTTTCTCTCCCCTGCAGGTGATTCGGGATATCCCCAGTACACGTGGCTCATGACCCCTGTGCGTCACTCACACACGGCGGCGGAGCGGGCATACAACCTTGGCCATGCCCATACACGGATCTGCGTTGAGGGCATTTGGCCTGCTGAAGGCACGCTTCCGTTGCCTCGACCGCACAGGAGGCGCAATGATGTATGCACCAGAAAAAGTTGGAAAAATTGTACGGACATGTGCCATGCTGCACAACATCTGTTGTTGCAGAAATGTGCCACTGCCCCCAGATGCTCATGTGCAGCCACCCGAGGATAGTGGTGAGGGCGATGAAGTGCCAGAAGGTGTTGCACATGCACAAATGGTTGGGCTGAGGGAAGGGAGGTTGGCCAGACAGGGATTGATTGATGGATTCTTTTAGAAATGGGTAATAGGTAAATTGTACATATGTCACTTCAACATTAAATTGCATTTGTAACAATCACTACTGTCCATGCATTGTGATTTTTTTTTTAACGTGATTTATTTTCCATCCAACAATCCCCCCTCCTCCCAGTGAACACCCTACAACCCCCCCCCTCCCCCAGTGTACAACCCCCAAACTGTACAGTTGCCTCATCAGGCCAACAACAATGATGCCATGCACCACTAGGATGGGCGCGGGCGCTTCCCTCTCCCAGGACCCTCTGGTGTGCGTGCCCTCAGGTGGCGCAAGGACCGGCGCCTTGGAGTTGGGTGTAGTGAACCCTCTGTGGGTGTTGTGGAAGTTGAGGGTATGGAAGCGCTGCCCATCATGTGCTGGCGCATGAGGTTATTGGCTTCGCGATGCTGTTCTGCAGGTGGAGACAGTGCCTCCGTGAATTCGTGGACTTGTTGCCCAAAGCCTGTCAGGGCAGCGGTGCATTGTTGCACAACTTGTCGTGTGCGGGCATTGTCCCGCGCAATGTACCGGCACCCATGCCGGATGGAAGTGCTCACGGTCTTAATGTGCCGGCTCTGGACCTTTGCCATTGCTTCCGCCTTGGCCTGTTTTGCCTCAATGACATCCAGCCGGCCCATGATTGCTGCCCCTGTGACAAAGGCCTCTACTGGTGCGTCAGGTGTTGGACCGCGAATTGGGCGCTGTCGGGGGGAGGGGCGGGGGGCTGCATGGCGACATGCCACCACACTGGACTGGGCTGCCTGGCTCTGATCAATGGCCCTCTCGGCTCCCATAGGATGGAGTGTCCACATCGGGCTGTGGTGTGCTGCAGCCACGCACAGGCACATGGGGCCTCCCTGCCTGCTGTCTGCCTGGGCTTGGGCTTCCATGGGGTGTTGACACCCCTTCCCCATCACTACTGCTGTGAGAGTGTTATGCAGTGGCATGATGCACACGTGGATGTGTTGCTCCCACGTTGGGCTCCCATTCCGGCCTATCTCCCTCGGCATCGGGGCTGTGGATGTTGGGTTCTGGTGAGCTGACGGTTGCCTCCCTGTGGCCATGTGGCTGCTGCCGCTGCTGTCTGGTGGGGCTGCGTCGGGGTGAGGTGGGTGTTCCCCGGTGTTGTCTCCCATGGTTGTGGCCTTTTTTGGGGGTGCTGGTGGAGGCACAGTGTTGTGGGCGCATTGTCTGTGTGGCCTCATCTCCATCATCACCGGGCTGTTGGGATCGACGTGTGCCTGTGGGGTACATAGGGGGTGGTTTGAGTACAATGCTACTTACATTTGTGTGATGCAGGTCATGCTAACGCGTGTGAATGAAGACACTAACAATGGCGCATTCAACTTGCATTCTGTTCAGTCATGTGGTGCTTGTTGTGGATGTGCATGGAGGTACACTGCATGGGAGCGCGTGGTTGTGGTGGACTGCGCTCAGGCTTTTGTGGTTGTGTTGATGCACAGTACCACTCTACGTAGCTGTCCTATGGCTATGGGAGTCTATCCCCTGCCCCGGTCATTCATGCACTGCACGTAGGGGGGGGGGGGTGTCCCTCCTCCTTTGCCCGTGCTTGCACTCCTGTGCTGGGACAGGATGCCTCGCACTCGCAGGTCATTCAGCCGCTTGCCTCAGTCCTCCCCATCCCGGGGGAACGCGTCCCACTGCACTGACCCTTTCTGCGACAGATCGCCATATTTCGCCTCGGCGCTGGGCGCTGGTTTTGCGCTGCTGCAGCTCATGGTGGTACGTCAGTGCCTCATCCACAAGCACCTGGTCACTGAACTTGGGTTTTCGGACCCTGTCCAGTGCAGACTTGCCCCTAGTGCGCTCCTGACTCATTATTAGGCTTCAGATTGCGTGGATGGCTTCCAGTGGCTCTGATATCCGACGGATTGTGATTTCCAAGATGGCTGCCACTTTATTTCCCGTTCCGGCGGTGACACGTTTACCGCGTGCTCATAGCGCGCGAAGTGGTGGTAGTGCACGGTGCACCGGCTTTAAGGGTTCGCGCTAACGCCTTGGACCGGGGCGCGTGCACGATAACTCGTGATCTGGCGGATTATCCACCGGGTGCCTTGGCGTTAGCGCTATTTAGGTCCGGCGGATAATCCGCCACATTTACCGCCCAAGTCGTGATGAGGCCCTGTATCCATGGAATAACAGACCTAATAATCCTTCAACGTACCCAGAAAGATATTTTTAAATATTCCAGCTGCAGGCTTTCCAAGATGTTTAACTGTTTCCCGTTCTAACTGACAAAACCTTACTTTCCTCTGCCATTATTTGCTTTCTTACTAAAAAGATATCTTTGGCTGGCAAAATATTCAATCGTAGCCTCAACAATAGACCACGATAATACTGATTCTGAAAAAGAGATTAGATTTTAGAGAGGGATCCTCATTAGTTATGTTCATGTGACAGTTGGATCATTGAATTCTATGAGTAGAAAGTTTGTCGTTCCAATCCAATCATGATCTATAAACTTTTTTTTAATAAGGCCCGGGTTGTTGACCAAACTTTCCAGATCGGAATCAATATTTATTTTGAAGAATGTTTTTGCAGTTAATTTTAAAGGTCGACAGGTACCCAGTACAACTTGTATTGTATTTTTCCATTCTATTTTTTATAAGGTTTTTAAGGGAGGAGCCATGATTTTTGCAAATAAAGCATCCTCCACTGTACACTTGCCCAAAGGGCGGTTTATCCCAGCTCATAATGAATGGCGGTTACGGGCACGGCATTAGGAATACCGAGGATCCGTCTCCAAATGCAGCCTTCAATTTCATTCAAATTTTTCAATATCACACCAGAACATAATTCCAGCCATATACAAGCTTGGGGACCATCTTCCCCTCAAAGAACATAAGAGCAGGTGTCCAGCTCAGTTTTAGAACCGCTATGTACACCAACTTGATAGCCCAGGTAAATGGCATTAGTGAAAGTGCCCACTGTACTGCCTTCTAAGTGCCATTTAGGGCGCAGATTCCTACCTTGTGCCTTCGAGAAAGAGCATTTTTGTTTTACTCGGGTTAATAACAATGCTGTTCTCTTTAGCATATTTCGTGAAGATGTCAAGAAGGCGCTGCAGCCCCACCCTTGTACAGTCAAACAGCAGAAAGTCATCCGCAAAAGCCAGCCACATGATTTTATTTAGGCCTAGTCTTGATGCGAACAACCCTTTTTTCGTCAAACGCTTCGCCACATCTGACAGGTATTGATTAAAAATCATGGGCGCTAATACACAACCTTGTCTAACCCCACAGTATGTTTGAATTCCATAGTTTACTGCGATCAAAGTCCACTGATGCCATGAATGTATTGCCCTTCTCCCTGCCTCATCCTGTATACATTTCACATTAATCCCATTCATATTTGTGGAGTTACCCTTACGAAATCCTGTTTGGAATATACTAAGCGGGTGGAATTGCTTTTCCCACTCCTCCAAGTGAGTTAACAATAGGGCTGAAAAGATTTTACAATCAAGGCGATAGGCGTATCATTTTTTGGATCTGACCTACTCCTGCACTTGTAAATTGGGATAACATGGGCTATACGGCACGATAATGGCATAATTCCTGTCCTAAGAATATCTTTGAATGTATAACATAGAAGATTTGCCCAAAGATTAGGATCTGATTTAAATGTATTTTTGTTAGGCCATTAGGCCCCGGGGCACGTGATCCTTTGCGTTTAGATATTAGGGTCATGATAGTATTGAGCTTGAAAGGGAGCTCCTATTTATCCTGAGTACGGTTAGCCAGACTGGATTCATGGTTTTCCACCCTGCAATCAGACTTGGCCCCAAATCTATTACCAAAGAACGCCATCCATTCTTGTTTTGAGATCGGGTTCAGTTGTGAGATGGAATAGTTGGCATCTTGGCCATTCACAACTGCCCAAAAAGCACCCACATTGGCCTGAATTAAGACCCCCAGCAGGGCTTCAGCATCTTGTTTTAGCAGTCGATTTTTTATAGCTTTACAATCATTTCTATATTTTTGCTTAATCGGCCTAATGCTGGTTTTCTGGAGAGCCTCATCACACATCAAGATCTTAGTTCTACGTGTCTCCTCATGCTAGTTTTGGCCAATGCTAATTCTTGGTTGAAACTATAGGTATGTTTAGCCTTGGCCACACTAGCGTTTGATCTCCGACCAATCTCCAATACTGCAGAATCAATAAAGGGACTTGATCTCAAAAGTGTTGAAATTATTCAACTTCCATTCAAGGGTTCTTTTATCAAGGGAGACCCACAACATTTGGTTTAGAGCATTAATGTTTCTAGTTGTCAATCTGACCGCATTGCCAGAGACGGTGGGAACTACATGGGGCTGTGATCTATAGTATCTGGATGTTAGTCAAGTCAAAGTTTGCATTTAGTATGGGGTGGTCTCCAATCAATAGGGATGACAGTGAAAGAAGTGCATCTCCCTCAGATAGTCATCGAGGAAGCTATAGTCCAACATAAAAGCTATCTCCACGGCGCCATGTATGCCATGGATTTACCCCGCCGATGCCTTCCTTCTGAAAGCCAAATAAAGGTAGTAGGCCAGCATTTCCTTATAGAAAGCTTCTTTCGAAGGGATTGTGTCCTCCGACGTACTCCTCATCTTAGATATCTCCTTCCAGCTCTGCTGGCCTCGGAAATTTTTTTTCTCTAGAGGGCGCTGCGCGTCGACGTCCTCGGAGTCGATATCCTTCGACAGCCGCCGTATCGACGTCGACGTCATCCAGCCTATAAAGGCCGCGCGCAGCGTCCGTTGCTCAGTTCCGTTTTTCCGAGCTTACTCAGTGCCTCGGAATACCGTTGCTCAGTTCTTAGTCAGATTAATCCTATTTACCTCGAGTTATTCGATCCGTACTCGATGGCTTCCTTGTCGGAACCGACAACTCCTCGATCCGGCTTCAAGAAATGTCGAGATTGTGGGAAAAAGATGTCGTTGACCGATCCTCACAGAATTTGTCTGTGGTGTTTGGGAGCTGAACACCATTGTTCGGAGTACGAGGACTGTATGTCCATGACAGCTAAGGTCCTGAAGGAGCGTAGGGGGAAGCTGGAGAAAGGTAAGACTTTTAAAGCTTCTTCTTCGTCGACGAAGTCGAGACATTCGTCTCCTCGTCACCATTCGCGCTCCAGGTCTCGGAGTGGGTCTCATCAATCCTCGAGATCGAAGCACTCGAAGAGGAGACGTCGAAGATACCCTTCTCCGTCTTCCTCTTCCTCTGTTTCGCCAAAAAGAATCCCTTGCCCCACGAAACATAGTTCCCGGGCTGAATGGGAGGAATTCCGAAAAAATATGATGAGCGTCTTCGAGAAAGCGGCCTCGACCACCTCGAAGACTGCCGAGAGCGATGCTCTGGTCGAAAGACCCGAAGGTCAAAAATGCCGCGAGTCGCAGTACCCGGCGAAAGAAACCTCTCGAACGCGTCTCGAACCCTCGAGCAGGACTATGACCTCCAAACCTTCCTCGAAGGTTCCGTCGACGCCGTCGACGAAGGTTCCGTCGAGGTCGATGTCTTCGACGCCGTTGTCGAAGGGACCTTCGACACACGGGTCTGTCGACTTGACACCGGCGTCGACGCCAAGAAAAGTCACGGTTACCACACATCAAGTGACTATCCCCAGGCCCTCGACGGCTTCGATATTGTCGAGTAGAATTCCAATTCTGTCGAGGTCTTCGAGGCCTCCGCCTCTGTTTTCGACGCCACGCTCGAAGCCTTCGCCGTCGACGACATCGACGTTTTCGAGGCCAATAATGACAAGTTCGGCACCCTCTGCCTTGGAAATGGGATTTACTCCCTTTATGAGTTCAGAACAATTGAGAACTATATCCTCAATTTTAGAAGAGGATGATTTGTCTGAACAGGAAGACACATTTGGGTTACAGGGACCTGTAACCCCAGTTAGAGAGGAATTTTCCTCTGAAGAGCGCAGATTAAAGGATCTTCATGATTCTTTACATGAGGCAAGTGGGTTAGACACTTCCCCTGAGGTGGAGTTTGCTAAGCCAGACCCGGGGGAGCATGCTGAAACCCCCTACAGAGCCTTGATGGCCAGGATTACAGAGTTCATGGGGTGGTCTGCACCTTCACAATCTTTCCAACAAGATGACCTCATGGATATTCTTGACAAAGGCCCACAGGAGGATCCTGTGGTGCCTTTTCATAAAGCTCTTCAGAGAAAGATCATGACAAACTGGGAAACCCCAGATGTAGTACCAGCAGTAAATAAAAAACTGTCTACTAAGTACAGGGTATCTTCTACAGACCCAGAGTTTTTGTCTAAACACCCATCCCCAGAAAGTCTGGTGGTACAGGCAGCATCCTCTACCGATGTCAAGACGGCTTATCCTACCGTCCCACAGGACAGGGACGATAAAAAATATGATGCTATGGCAAAGAAAGTCTTTTCAGCATGTAGCATGGCGTTAAAATCTGTTAATGCTACTTGCACCCTTGCTAGGTTCAGCCATACACTTTGGGAGTGTGCTTCTACAGCGGCTGACTGCATCCCGGAGGGAGAAGAAAGGGATGCGTTCCTGAATATTATACAGGACGGTAAAGACGCTATGTGCGAATCCCTCCAGACGGGCATTGATTCGGCTGACAGTATCAGCAGAGCAATGGCGGCAAGTACATCAACCAGGAGATTTGCTTGGTTGAGAAAGTCGGGTTTTGCCCCAGATGTGCAAGCCCGGCTCTTGAACATGCCATTCGATGGCTCTTCTTTGTTCGGGAAAAAGGCGGATGACAGTTTAGAGATACTGCAAACTTCAAAAGCAGCAGCAAAATCCCTAGGAGCTGCAATCCGTCAGACTCCTTTTCGTCCCACAGGAACCTCTGCGAGGGGCAAGTCCTTTTGCTTCTACTCCGCATTCGGAAGAGGTAGAGGACGACCGGCTCAAAGGGGTCAAAGAAGAACTACCCGAGGTGGACGGGGTAGATATTCAAAAGCCGCAGCAACAGCAGGTGCCTCTTTACCATCGGCATCTGCATCAGCCGCCCCAAAACCACTCTGAGGACTTCCCTCACAAGACACCTGTAGGAGGCAGGTTGACTCAACATCTGACGGTATGGCAGGCTATCACGTCAGATGCTTGGGCATTGGAAACAGTTGCCCAAGGTTACTGCCTGCCTTTCCTACGTATACCTCAGTCATCCACCGGGGATCAGCTCTCGGAAAGCTCCAGATCCGCTCCTCTTGCAGGAAATTTGGGACCTGCTAGAGAAAGGTGCCATAGAACCGGTACCTGTAGCGGAGAGGAACAAGGGCTGGTACTCCCCTTACTTTCTCATTCCAAAGAAAGACGGAGGAATGAGACCCATCTTGGACTTGCGAGAATTGAACAAATTCCTCAGAAAAGACAAATTCAAGATGGTCACTCTTTCTCAGATCCTCCAGGCCCTTCAGTTCCAGGACTGGTTGGTATCTCTGGACCTTCAGGACGCTTATTTCCATGTGCCTATCCATCTCAAACACAGGAAATACCTGAGGTTCGCAATTGGCAACTCTCACTATCAATTTCGAGTGCTGCCATTTGGGCTGACCTCCGCCCCGAGGGTTTTCACCAAGTTAATGTCAGTAGTGGCTGCAAGTCTAAGGAGGGAAGGGATTCACGTCTACCCCTACCTGGACGATTGGTTGATCAGGGCTGTTTCTCCGGAACAAGCTCAGATCCAGCTAAATCACGTGTGCCACTTCCTTCACAGACTGGGCTTCTCCCTCAATTTAAAGAAGTCACAAATGATACCATCGCAGAGACTCCAGTTCATAAGATCCTGGATACTTCCCTGGGAAAAGCCTTGCCACCAGAGGTGAGGGCTCAAGATATTCTACAGATGGTTACCAAGTTCCAGCATGCCCAACGTCTCCCAGCCTTCGACTTTTTGAGGTTGCTAGGCCTCATGGCATCCTGCATTTTCCTAGTGCCAGAGGCTCGCCTGAGAATGAAATCCCTCCAGTGGGCACTGAGGACTCAGTGGTCACAATTCTCAGGGAGAATGACAGATCTTCTTCAGGTTCCCGGCAGGGTGGCTCGAGACCTTCAGTGGTGGGCCTGTCAGGAGAACATTCTGAAAGGAGAACAGTTTTGGCAACCCTGGCTGGAGATAACAGTAGTCACGGATGCCTCACTCACGGGGTGGGGAGCCCACGCCAACGACTTGACCATCAGCGGTCGTTGGTCTCCATCGGAGTCCAGACTACATATCAACCTGTTAGAGCTGAGAGCCATCAGACTTGCGCTGAAGGCGTTCCTGCCAGCTGTACAAGGGAAAAACGTCCTGATAATGACAGACAACACGGTGGCCATGCATTACCTCAACAAAAGAGGAGGCGTAGGATCACTACCCCTGTGCAGAGAGGCGATGCAGCTCTGGTTTTGGGCAATCCAAGAAGGAATCTCTCTATCAGCAGTTCACCTAGCCGGAGAGAAGAACTTGACAGCGGACGCTCTGAGCAGGCAGAGCACAGTCTCCCATGAGTGGGAGCTGGTTCAGGAAGACCTTCAAGAGATCTTCGCCCTTTGGGGAACCCCTCAGGTAGATCTGTTCGCCACCAGCCTAAACAGGAAATGCGACCTGTTCTGCTCAAGGGAATTTCCCCCGAGAGGAGCTCTGGGAGACGCGTTCATAGTGGACTGGGAGTTTCCGCTTCTGTACGCGTTCCCACCGGTCCCTGTCACTCCTCAAATGATCAGGAGGTTGAGAAGATTCCGGCGAACCATGATCCTAATTGCCCCGGATTGGGCCAGGAGAACGTGGTACCCGGACCTCCTAGACTTGTCCATCTGCCCTCCAATTCGACTTCCACCCAGAGAGAACCTACTCTCACAGAAGGGAGGTCAGGTTCTCCATCCAGACATCAAAACCCTCAACCTTCACGCTTGGCTTCTGAAAGGCTGAGGTACAAGGATTGGGACCTCCCTGATGATGTTATGGAGGTGTTGCTTTCGGCAAGGAGGCCAGCAACAAAGTCTTTATACCGCTGCCGTTGGAACAGATTTTGCAGCTGGTGTAGAGAACAGAATATCAACCCTTTTTCATGTGGTACACCAATGGTTTTGTCCTTCCTACTATATTTGGCAAATTCAGGCCTTCAAGTTGGCACCATTAAGGGCTATCTCGCAGCGCTATCCATCTTTAAGCGTACTGCGGAAGAACCATCCTATTTCAAATTACCCTTGGTAATACAGTTTCTAAAGGGGTTAACCAATGTTTACCCCCCAAGACCATTCCAAGTTCCCCTATGGGATTTAAACTTAGTACTAACTTTCCTGATGGGTACACCTTTCGAACCTCTCCATTCTTGTTCGTTAAGATTCCTTACCCTTAAAACTGTTTTATTAATAGCACTTACATCTGCTAGAAGGGTGAGCGAATTACAAGCTCTTTCTTGTAAACCCCCTCATACTATATTTCACAAAGACAAAGTTTTCCTGCAAGTGAAGCCTAATTTCCTCCCAAAGGTGGTTTCTGAATTCCATATCACTCAGAAGATTACCCTACCATCTTTCTATCCTCCTCCTCACCTGGGGAAATAGGAAGAGAGGTTACACAGGCTAGACCCTAGGAGGGCTTTAAGTTTTTACATTAGTAGACTAGCCAGGATAAGACAGGCAGACCAGCTGTTTGTAGGTTACGCAGGTCACAAGCTGGGGTTACCAATAACTAAGCAGACCATTTACAGATGGATCATTCTAGCCATTCTGGAATGTTATAAACTGGCAGGGAAGGAGCCCCCTCAAAACCTTAGGGCTCACTCGACCAGAGGTATTGCAGCTTCATCGGCCCTCAAAAGAGGCGTGCCGGTTAAAGACATATGTGCGGCCGCTACATGGTCGTCTGTCCATACCTTTACACGTTTTTACAATCTGGATTCCTCCTCCAGTCAAGAGACTAGGTTTGGAAGGGCTGTACTGCATTCTATTCATCATAGAAGACAGCGTGAAGTCAGTACTCCCTCCTCCGATAATAGAATACTGCTATGGGAGCCTATCTAAGATGAGGAATACGTCGGAGGACACAATCCCTTCGAAGAACAAGTTACTTCTTACCTTGTAACGTTCTTTCGACGGGATGTTCCTCCGACGTATTCCTCATCGACCCTCCCATCCATCCCCGCAGTTCTACTTCCCTTGTTGTTGCAGCTTACGCTCCTTCAGGGTGATTAGTTTGTCCAGAAAGTATTATTGTGGGCTACAAAACGGAACTGAGCAACGGACGCTGCGCGCGGCCTTTATAGGCAGGATGACGTCGATACGGCGGCTGTCGAAGGACATCGACTCGGAGGACGTCGACGCGCAGCGCCCTCTACAGAAAAAATTTTCCGAGGCCAGCAGAGCTGGAAGGAGATATCTAAGATGAGGAATACGTCGGAGGAACATTCCGTCGAAAGAACGTTACAAGGTAAGAAGTAACTTGTTCTTCTTCTCCACAAGTCTGCACAAAGCACACAGGAAAAGTCGGTCGCAAACTGAGGCAGGGTGGGGGGGGGCTTTCTTTGTTATACACAAGTACAAGTTGGTACTAAGAACACACCCTAGGTTTTCACCTAAATTCATTTTGATGTTTCATGTCAACTAGTCCATCGAACTACCAGATTTCTTTCAAAACCGTTCAAGCTCAACTGAGAAAAAAATTGATATACTCAATGTAAGGAGGGCGGTCCTTTACTATGTAAACAAAATAAGACCGCTACGAAAAACAGACCAACTGTTTGTCTCAGTGGCTCCTGGCAGGGAAGGCACTCCGGTTTCAAAAAACGCCATCTCCAGGTGGATAGTGAAATGCATACAGCTTTGCTACTCTCTATCAAACAAAACTCTGCCTTTCACATCAAGAGCTCATTCTACCAGGGGTGCAGGAGTTACTTTGGCCTTTATTGCAAACGTCCCGCTGGATGCAATTTGCAAAGCATCTACATGGAGCTCTATTCATACCTTCACTCAGCACTTCTACATTGATACACAGGTGGGACAAGCGGTGCTAAAAAATCTATTTACCACTTTCCTTCTCCAAACGCTGCTCACTAATTTATGCACAGCATGTGATCTAAGCAGATCCACAGGCCTCCGAAGGGGTACATTACTCACTGTAATCGTATTTCTGATGCTTGTATCTGCTGAGATTCACATGCGCCCGCCCTTCCTCCCCTGTGGAGTAGAAGGCGCATAGATGTTTCTCTGGCTTACCTACTCTTATCTGCTTTATTACATCTGTTCATGGTACCTCATGTCAGAAACAAAACAATCTGAGGATCTGCCATGCGTGAAGAACCATGGGTACAGTGGATGCCACACTAGGGATAGTGTTAATGGCATGCCCTGTCGACGTCCCTTTTTCGAGTTTTGAAAACTAAAAATGTAATACTCTACTCGGCTACCACTGGATGTCGTCCTATGCAAGGCATGTGAATCTAAGCAGATACAAGCATCTGAAATACGATTACGGTGAGTAATGTATCATATGTATATAGTTGCTTCAATAATCTGGAGGCAGAACTAAATTACAGAGCTGAACTGCTTTCAGATGTCTTCAGCCTACGACCGTAAACTCCTCATGGGGCTAAACCGTGGCACCTTTTATAACGCCCTTGTTGACCCACGCACCAACACAATCAGAACTTCTAAAAATCCCTACAACTGGTAATCCCTAAACATCATGGACCTCAACACCAGACTAGAATGCACAAAACCACTGAGTGCCATGCTAGAGACTCTTTAACTTCGAAGAAAGAACTGATACTGCAAAAATGAAACACAAACACTACATGCTATCGCACCGGAAAAGCCTTTCACATCACAAGCTAGATGATTCACACCCTAAATGAGATCCCTGAAGAAAACTAACAGGAAACTTGAATAAGCATGGAGGAAAAAATGTAACCAACAGAAAAAACATGAATACCAGAGACAGATAAGACTATATAAAACGGAAATCCTCAAAGCAAAACAACTGTACTTCAACACCCACAAAGAGCTGCTCGGCGTAATCAAAGAGGAAAGAAACATGGGAACCTGCACCAACGCTCCCACTCCTGCCTAGAAACTGACAAGCTTTCAAACCACTTTACAAACAAAATCCTAAACATCCAGCAAGTCATCAAGAGTATGCCCAAAAACACAAACAACAATTCCACCCAAATCTGGAACTAGCTACAAGGCTAAATTACTTCACAGCGATATCGAAAGAAAAATTTACCAACCTAGTTTATCAATGTAACAAAGCAGGATCCCAGCAGATCCTTGCCCGCTGCAGAATACTTCTAAAACTTCATGAATCATTCTGTGATAAAAGGAGTTGTCCCGCGAAGCTTCAAAGTGGCATACTTTAAACCTCTCCTCAAAGATGCCATGGGAAACGCAGAAGACCCTTACCCGGTGAAACTCCTAGAAACCCTGTGAATCTCCTTAGAATCGCATGCTGTACATTTAGTGTCAACCTCAGAGTATTGCATCTTGTCTTTCGAGGATTGAAAGGGGACGTCGACATGGGCGTGCATTTAACACTATCCTTAACGTGACGTGTAGTGTACCCAAAACCCCTCATGCATCGAGGTCCCTCAGATTGTTTTTTTCTGCCCATCTGGCTGGTCGCTTTATACAGAGCTTACTTATTGCAAAATTGTTATTTCCTGACCTTCTGTAATTTATATATTATTCGTCCCCTCTTCGATTACTTCCAAACCACCCCCGAAGACAGTGACTGAACAGACTTCGATGGCTGGTGCTCCGGTCGACACTGTTGTTAAAAAGAATTCTCTGTTTAGGCTGAATTTCCTAACCTAGTGAGTCCCCCAGCAGCTTTGCTGGATTTTTGGGGTTTATTTTTTCTCCTGCCAAGAGTGAGACTCTTTTACCCTCACTCTTGGACATGACTTGAGAGTGTTCTCTGTGACTTGCTATGTGCTTATGGGCTAGGGGGTAATTTTCCCCATAGGCCATCATTGGTTTTTGAATGTGTGTTACACAGCACCCTCAGTGCAGTAGCACAGGAGTGTCTTAGAGACCCCCAAACATAGACTCCACACCCGGGACTGACTACTGTCTCCCTGGGTCAGTAAAGTTACCATTGACTTTACTAGTCTTAACTTAGGAACTTAACCAGTACAACCCATCTTACTGTGGAAGTACTGGTAGGGGCAATTAGATTGCCCCTGGGTCTGTTGTCGAGGGGGTACTGTCCCGTCCCCCCTCGCCGAGTTCTGGCTGGTGGCAGTGGATACCACGGAAATATTCCACCGGAATATTTCCCAATGGGATTTCCCATTGGTTTTTGATGCACCACTTTTTGGTGCAATGTTAAAGATACCGCCGGTTTATTTAATTAATATAAATTCACCGGTTGGGATTTTTTGCCGGAACTCGCCGCCAAAATGGCGTCTAGGTTCACTTCAGTAACCCTGAACCCGAGTCGAGCCTTTGTTCCACTTTTGGCGGGCTTCTGCACAGAAGCCCTCCAAAGTGGTGCCATTCTGTCTGGGTACCACAGGGGGTGTGGGAGGGGGTTTAGGCACCCTGGACCGAGTTGCCTTGCCAACTCAGGTCGCACTCTAGTGTGATTGGCCCAAGTGGTGAGCCACCCCGCTCACCACTTAGCATGTTTGAGTGACAGCTAGGCTGTATGAATGGGGGTTTGCTCCATAAAAGCAGGGTTTTTGGGACTGGTTCTTCAGAAGTCGCCACGGGACCCAAGAAGCCGAAGAGGGAGAAGCCGAGCCGACCTGCCAAGACGACACCACCGGTGAAGCCCTGCAGAATCGTCTCACCACTTTTCCCGACGACAGAGGAGATCTCCCCCGGAGAGTCTTCTTCCCTTAACTGGTGGGGACAACCAGTTGCTGCCTTCTTTTCGCCGTCCCGAAGCATCTCGTGGCCGCCTTGCCTGTGCCAAGCACCCCGGCCAGCGGGCTACCACTTTTTACCTCAACCGCGAAAGAGGGGTAAAAATCCTTTGTGACCGGAGAACTCCACGGCTGGCCTCATCCCTGGTAGTGCAACGACCTGCAGCCTTCCTCCCCGTCGAGATCACCTCTTCCTCGGGACGACGCCGCGACTTGCACCCACTACCAGGAACGACTACCACCGCTGGAGGAATCTTTCCACTTTTAAAGGTACTGTGTTCCGCCCGGCCTCCCTTGCCACCGATTGTACGGGGTAGATTTAGCCCTCGGCTCTCGAACCTGGGTAGGTCTGGGACACCCTAACTAAACTTTTCAGAACCATAGTAAAACCGTTTTCTACTCACATGCAAAGACTTGTGACGTTGTGTGATCTTGGGCACATTTTCGCCTGGCTCCCTCTAATGCGGGCCCCGAACTAATTCTACTTGTTCCACTATTGACTGTCTTTGCTAACCTTATGTGAAAAGTGTTTTACCTTACTGCTCTCTTTATTTTTGCCTTTTTCCCTCCCTTTTGGTAATACCTGTTGGAGTACCAT
Source organism: Ambystoma mexicanum (assembly GCF_040938575.1). NCBI lineage: Eukaryota > Metazoa > Chordata > Amphibia > Caudata > Ambystomatidae > Ambystoma > Ambystoma mexicanum. The sequence goes on from NC_090932.1 coordinate 1,455,661,479, forward strand.
CTAATGTTAAGCGCTCACCTCTGGTTGGAAATAAGTGGTGTTAACTTAGAATTGTCCAACAAACGAGTAGGGATGTACATATGAGTGATAGTAACTGTGTTTGACTTTCTTATCTTTTCTAATGTGCTAGTGTAATTTATGAGTGTACCTTTAATAAATAAGTTTATACTTTTACACCTAGCTCTGGTCAGTGTTTGCTTGTGCTATTGTACCTCTGTACCTATTATGTATCCTCTGTATACTGCCTAACTCTTCTTGAGGGAAGTCTGACTGCTCAGCCACAGCTACCACAGTGAATCTGTGTGGTACAGACTGCTACCAAGTGGGTTTGCTGCCAACACCTGTAGACTTAAATCTTTTGCAGTGGTCCCAGAGGGAACTGCACAGGTTTCTGCCTAACAACTGTTGACTGCGTGGCCGGTCCTTCTGGCCGGCCTATACAGTAGGGAGAGTGAGGTCTTGGGGTTTCTATTCTTTTCAAGAATGGCTTTCCTTCTCCCCTCTCTTTGCCCTTTCGGTTTTGCCATCACTTTAACACACCTGAGTTATGGACAGGACACCATTTAAATTGTTTCCTTCATGTAAGGGGAAAATACACCTGGAAAGACGCACCGGCGGTGCAATAAGTTTCTCCCCCCTCAATCACGACGAGGCGTCCTGTCGGCACTGTCAGCTCCTGCGGCTTAAGACCATCAAAGAGCATCTAGTGACACGGTGAGCGGCCTGTGCTATGTCGCAGGCCGAGGGTAGCTCCCCCGCTGCTGCAGCCACCAAAAGTGAAGGGGATCTTTGTGATGGGTGTGTCTCTGATCCGGATGCCATTGACCCCTCATCGGCGCGCTCGCACTCCACAGTGTCCATACCCGGCCCCACAAGGCATGACAAAAATCCTGCAATGGGGATTGTACACCCCGGCGACACTGGTACAACCTCGACGGATCAGTCGAAGTGGTCCAAGTCGCCAATGGGTACGTCGAGCTCCTCGACGGCACACGCGCATTCGCGTGATCGGCAGCGCTTCCCGCAACCGTGTCAACGGCATGTGTCCAGGCACATTATGCAAGCAAGGGGGCCATCACCAAAAGCCACAAGGCTGTTGAGACGCTTCCTAAGAGCGATCCGACGCATAAAACTCTGGTTGCTTCAAAGTCTGCGGCACAACCATCTACAGTCTAAACCCCTCCCGGTGACGCCGAACATCGGTGAGAGTGTCGCTGAGATCGTTTCGACGGACATTTAACAAAGGGACAAGTCTAAAGACTTGTCGAAAGACACGTCTAAATGCCCAGAAGGGTGGGAGAGTTATTCTGAGTGTCCCCTGTCCTTATCGAGGAATCTCCTTGACAAATCTTGACGTTCTGTGCCAGAAAATCTCCAGGAGGAGCCCTTTCCCCCGCTGGACCCCACTAGTTCATCTCCATGAACCAGGGAAACATTTGAAGGGTGTGTGGATAGGCTGGCTACATTTGTGGACTTCTGAGAGATTCACTCCTAAAAGGCTTATTGAAGATCTTTATCCTGCAAAAAACATCTAGCCCACTTAATGAGGTGTTTGACCTTACAGATCAAGAAGAGATTTCTCTTGACCCTTATTTACAGGAGGAGGATCCCTTTGAGGACCCCACTGATCAGACCCAGGATTTGGGGGGATGAACAGCCAGTGGATAACCCACCTAAGCTATCCCCTATCCATACCCTGGACCCTGATACTATATGCATGGACCCCTCCCTCCTCTCCACCTCTGCATCCGGCATCTCCTGTAGATGACCAGATGGTGTTTGACGCAAGTCTGAAAAAAACAGCCGAACACTTCCAGATAGCCACTCAAGAGGCTGTGCTAGATTCAGATTTTGTGGAGGACATTTTAAAGGAGAAGCCTCCTGCCCGCCATGCTATCCCTTTACTTAACTACATCAAAAGGCGCCTCGCCCCTTCCTTATTAACACCTTTACAAACCAGAGCTGTAAACCCACGGTCGGATGAACTATTTTGCCCCTTCCCTGTCAGTATAGAAATATGGATACCTCTACTTTGAGACCGCAGATGCATTTTGGTGGCCGTGGACCAACCGTCTCATGCACGATACGACAGAATATAGGTTTTCGAGTTTGCCAATGAACGGCCATTTTGATGTAACAAGAATCGCCATTTTGTTTTCTAACCATTTCTCATTGCTTTCTGTTCCTATTGCTTCACAGTATATTTTCCGCTTACACTGCTCAACTGTGGAACATTGTTGTCTGTATGTGACAAGGCCGCAGGGCCGAGAGGATAACAAGAATTCGCTGAAACACAAACGTAGGTAGCGCCAGGAAAAATGCCCGGCTCCCACCTTAATGTAGCCTTGAAGCAGAGCTGCAGGGCATTTAATCATTTCACAGCTGCCAGCCAGTCTCGTTATATGGTAGAATATGTTACAATAATACAGCTAAGGCTTGAATTATGCTTTTCTAACGGCCCCCCCTTTGCTGAGCCCGCTAAGAGCATGTCGGCTCCCAGGACGCGAATAGCACCTGATAGATGGCAAGGTCCGGAATGCAACACCCCTCCCCCCCCGGTATGTAGTTCGCTTCCAAGAACAGAAGCGCCGTGTTCTATTCAATAACCGAAAAATGCCTACGCACTCACAAATTACAAATTGTTACTAGAATAGATGTTTGAAGGTGTCATAGTGGTCGGAGATGTCCATCATCACACCAAGTTCAAAGAAACCCAATTAAGGGGGGGTGTTAAACATGTCATAGCTGATTGTTTGATATGCATTTTGTATATATGTAACTGATGTACGTAATTCACTCTTGCGTCCCTCGAGGTCTAGAGATGCACGTCGCGGGGCGTGAGACCGAGTTGGCCAACAGACTTTTGCTTTGCAATAAAACCCTAGCTTTGGGAATACAACCTCGTGTCTGGCGTCTCTATCGTGTGTGGTGACCCGCCTTGTTTCCATATACGTCAGGGTCCCCTAGGGGCCCCTTTCATTGCTGACCCCCTCTATATTAGGGGCCATGCCACCCCCGAATTCTCTTGTGGTCACGACAACAAGGAAAAGGGCGGGCTTCCCCTTGTCCACAGGCGAGGCACCGTCGGACAAAGAATGTATAAAATGGTAGGCTCTTGGGAAAATAATCACTACTGCGGCAGCAGATTCCACCTGGATAGCCAACACCACCACGCTGTCCCCGAACCAGTGCGTTCTCGCCTGCTTACAATTGTGTCAGAGGGTAAGCAAGTAAGCCATAACAGCCTCAAAACCACCTTAGATGCTGCTGAGGCAGCAGGAAGAACTTTAGCCCAGTGGGTACCCTTTTAAAACAATCGCTAAACAACTGATGGAAGACTCTAACCTGTTTGGCAAGGCTGTTGATGAGGCGCTGGAAACGGCCATTAAAGAACACAAGACTTTAAAACTTTGAATCAAATCACTCAAAGGCCCTTTTAACAGAGAAGTGGAAGTTCTTGCCACTCCTTTCGGGTACAATCCTATTCTTGGTCCCCAAATAACCAATATGGCTCGGGTAACAATTGGTCCTCAGGACAGGGGTCTGCCGCCTAGAATACATATCCACCCAGAGGACAACACACTGGGAAAGGAAGGGGTCGTAATGCCACCACCAGAGGCTCCCCGGCCTCCAGTCAGAAATTACTCTCAAATCTGGGTCCCCTCCCAGGTTGAGGGATGTATACCATCATTCCTGCATGCATGGGCGGGGATTACCACAGATCAGTGGGTGCTCAAGACCGTCACCCACGGTTATTGCATAGGGTTCAGCTGGCTACTTCGATTCAAACATCCAAAGTCCAGTCGTCTAACACCAGAACACCTGAGGCTCCTGCTGCAAGTGGTTGAGATCCTGCAGGAAAAGGCTGCTATTGAAGTCGGCCCCGTTCTACAGGTAAACAAGGGTATTTATTCAGTATACTTGCTTGTACCCAAAAAGGATCTCACCGTGCGCCCTGTGCTAAACATGACCCCAGCAAACACATTTGTCAAACCCCAAAGGTTTCGTATGGTAACGCTGCAAGAGGTAATTCCTCTATTGTTGCTGTTACAGCAATGTTTGCTTAGATACACAAGACACAAAAACAAAAAGATAGCACAGGTCTCTGGTTCTTGGTTACTTTAAACCGTGGCCAGACAGGTGATAGAAGTGTTGAGATACGAAGTAAAGAGAACTAATGTTCAGAAACAGCATTTGCTGAGTTAGGTTTCCTTTGTGGGGGCAGTGGATCCTGCGTGAGGAGAGGAGTCTAAGGGAGATTTATTTGAAGAGTTCAGTTTTAAGAGTTTTGTGGAAGGCTAAGTATGAGGTCTCGTTTCGCATGGTAGTGGGGAGGGTGTTCCAATACTTGGGCGCAAGGCTGGAGAAGCAAGATTCCTCCTGCTTTGGCCCTTTTGAAAGTGGGAACTTTCAACTTGTTGGCAAGGTGTAACCTGATGGATCTGGGTGATGTAGCCCTGGTGATTATCTCTGTAAGGTAGTGGGGAGCCCGGCACACAGGAAATACCTAAAGTTCATGATAGAGGACAAACACCATCAGTTCAAGGTCCTTCCCTTCGGCATTGCCTCAACCCGAAGGGTATTTACAAAGGTACTGGCAGTTGCAGCAGCACACCTGCACAGGCAATTCATCCCAGTTTATCCTTAGCTCGATGACTGGACCTCTTATTCAGTATGTAATTCTCCATAAATTAGGAGAAATCCAGCCTAGACCCCAGCCAAGTCGAGCAGTTTCAGGAGGCTCTAATTCGGACAGAAGACTGCCTCATCTTCCCCTCCAACGAGAGGGTTCAAAACATGCTGTTTCAGATCCCTCAGTATGTAGCCAGTCGAGAGGTGATGGTACGCAAGGCCATGTGACTGTTGGGGATGATGGCATCCTGCATTTACTTGGTGGTTCCTCATGCACGTTTGCGCATGCGCCCCATGCAAGAGTGGCTCGAAAGCCAGTGTTATCAGGCCAGCGGACAATGGAACGATCTAGTGGTTGTCTCGGCAGCCCTTGTTCTCTCTGCAGTGGTGGTTGAGGGAAAACCTCTCGAAGGGGAAGACCTTCACCCCTGCAGTAGAAGCCACTCTCCCGAAGGACACATCTGTCATGGGGAGATGGGGCTCACCTCTGTCAACAGATGGTGCACAGCGTTTGGTCCCCAGCGGTAGAATCCAACCACATAAACCTGTTGGAGCGGTTAGCGGTATTCCAAGCACTCAAGGCTTCGGTTTGCGCCCACATTTATTTCTAAGTTATATTGAACCAGTCAATAAACCTACCAACATTCTTCCAGAACCCTACTAACGTGGCGGAAAGAAGCCTTCACACACTGGATGTCTGCAGGGCAGTCATGTACCAACTGGAAAGAACTAAACCACTAAGAAAGATTAACCAGTTTTTCGTTTCACTGGCAGCTGGTAGAGAAGGGGATCCCGTCTCTAAATCAGCCATCTCTAGGTGGATTGTCAATTGAATCATACTCTGCTACACTCTTGCCAATAGAGATCTACGCTTCGAGCCTAGAGCACACTCTACTCGAGTAGCATTCAACATAGCATTCATTGCAAATGTTTCTCAAGTCCATTTGCAAAGCGGCAACCTGGAGTTCTGTAGCAACCTGGAGTTCTGCACACACCTTTACTGGAGTTCTGTAGCAACCTGGAGTTCTGTACAGACCTTTACAAAACACTATTGCCTAGACACTCACTCTAGGTTTGATGCTCATGTGGGACAAGCAGTACTAAGACATCTTTTCAGTACTGTTCCTTCTCAAAGCCCACCACCAACTCTGGGTACGGCTTGCTAGTCTATGCAAAGCATATGATTCTAAGCAGATTCACAAGCATCAGAAGATGTGCATTGCTCTCCGTAATAACATTTCGAGGGGATTGGGTCCTCCGACGTATTCCATATGTATGACAGTAATCACCACAGCTGTGCTGCTTCGGAAACTTTTTCGGCGTCCTGCGTCGATGACGTCGATGCGCCGCCGTCGAGGACCTCCTCCGACGTCCGACGTCATCCGATGTGATAAGTAGGACGCACGACGCCAGTAGCCTCAGTTCCGTTTTTTCCGCGAACGTGTTGCTTCGTGTTTCTCGGTTCTAGCCTCGACTCTTTGGAGTTCTGTTCTTTCTGGTTCTTCGAACCTGTTCGTTTGTGAATATTCCTTCGCAGCGATGTCTTCCACTTCGTCTTCAACCCCGCGTCCGGGCTTCAAGAAGTGCGGGGTGTGTGGGTCCAAGATGTCGGTGACTGACTCGCACGACGCCTGCCTCTGGTGCCTCGGGGAGGCCCACGACACGGATGACTGTGTCGACTGCCTGTCGCTCACGTCCAAGGCCTTACGCGAACGTAAGAAGAAATTGTCGGTAGGTCGGGTGTCCAAGCCCCGGAAGTCGAAGTCGGCGGGGCTTCGACGGATGATTCGAGGGGTGACTCTCCGCGTCATCGTCGGAAGTCTCGTCGGTCTTCTTCTAGGAGTCGGTCTCGCCACTCCTCTGCCTCTTCGAGGCGTTCTCAGAAGCGCCGTCACCGGTCGCCTTCCAGGTCCTCTTCCGAGGACTCTGCCCGGCACGTCGGTTATCCCACCAGCCGTGCGGCGCCGGAGGAATGGGCTTCCTTCGGGAAGAAAATGTTGGCGATTCTTGAGTCGCAGGGTACTCAACCGTCCGCGCCCCCGAGTGGGGTCGGCCGTGTGAGGTCGAGAGACGCCGCTCGCAAGAGTGGTCGGCACGAGTCACGGGAGAGGTCCCGTTCGGACAAGGAGGCTCGTTCTCGCCGTACCCGTTCCAGGTCCCGGTCCTCGACGCGATCGAGACCGTGTGCACCTGTGATGTCTTCGAGGAAGACATCGACGTCTGAGGCGTCGAGGGCGTCGACAGGCTTTCTCGAAGCTCCGGCTCCGAGGAAGTCGTCGAAGCCGTCGACGTTCAGGTCGTCGAGGGACACGCTCGGGGCTCCGGCTTCGAGGGCTGTGTCGACGCCGCCGATATTGGAGGCGCTGCATCTGACGTCGACGCCGATTTCCTCGACGTCGACGCCGATCCTCTCGGCGCCGTTGCCGGTTTTCTCGACGGCGGCGCGGATTCGCTCGACGCCATCGACGCCTTTCGTGTCGGAGGTGCCCCGTGTCTCGGGTGTACCCCCTAGGAAGGCTCTGGCTAAGAGCAGGCACTCTCAGGTGCCTTTCCACCACTTGGATTATATTTCGGAGGCGGATGAGGATTCGGTTGGCCTGGTTCCTGATCAGGTGCCGGATGACATTGTCTCGGGCCATAGTCAATTTGACGATTTGAGGCAGTCGCTGCATGATGCTAGTGGTCTGAACACCTCTCCGGAGGTGGAATTTGGTCGGCCTGAGCCTGGCTCCCATGCCGATTCCTCATACCGGCGCCTTATGGCTAGGGTGTCTGAGTATCTGGGATGGTCTGCTCCCCCAGGGGAGTTTGTGCAGGATGATCTGACGGACATCCTTGATGTTGGTCCCCCAACTGACCCGGTACTGCCATTCCATATGGCTTTACAGCGTAGGGTGGCGGCGGCTTGGACTGCTCCGGAGAGTCTCCCGGCAGTGGGCAGATCCTTGTCGCGGAAATACCGTCCAGCCAGTGGCGACCCCTGCTACTTGACCAGGCACCCCACTCCGGAAAGTTTGGTGGTGCAGGCGGCCACGGCCCCGGCAAAGCAGGCGTCGTACCCTACTATCCCTCCTGATAGGGACGACAAACGTTTTGATGGCTGGGCGAAGAAGGTGTTTTCTTCTGGTGGTATGGCGCTTCAGGCGGCCAACTCCATTTGTGCCTTGTCACGTTTCACGCACACTCTGTGGAACTGTGTTGCGTTAGCGGCTGAACATATTCCCGAAGGGGACGAACGGGATGGTTTCCTTGCTTTGGTCCAGGATGGTAAGGATGCCATGTGTGAGTCCGTTCAGTCGGGTTTGGACTTAGCTGAATGCGTCAGTAGGTCCATGGCGGCGAGCACCGTGATACGCAGGTTTGCGTGGTTGCGGAAGTCGGGGTTTGCTCCTGATGTGCAGTCCCGGCTCCTCAACATGCCCTTTGATGGTGAACATCTTTTTGGCAGCAAGGCTGACGAGAGCCTTGAGAGGTTGCAGACCTCAAAAGCTGCAGCGAAGTCGTTGGGCGCTGCAGTTCGCCAACCTCCGCCTTTTCGTCCTAGGGGACAGCAGTGGAGGGGTGGCTCCTTTCGCTATTACTCGTCCTTTGGTAGAGCGAGAGGTGCTGGCAGTCAAAGGGGCCAACGCAGGGGTACCAGAGGTGGACGACAAGGTACCCGTGGTGCCAAGGCCGCTCGGGCAGTTGCCTCTTTGCCCTCAGGTAACGCCGCAGCCGCTCCTACTCAGTCATGAGGCCATGTCCCATGGTTCGCCGGTTGGGGGAAGGCTGGCGCAGCATCTTGTAGAGTGGCGTGCCATTACTTCAGATGTGTGGGTTCTGGAGATCATAACCCACGGCTACTGTCTTCCCTTTCGGCACAGGCCTCGCGACAATCCACCGGGGAACCTCTCTTTGAAGTGTCCGGATCCGCTCCTTGCGCAGGAAATTCAAGCCCTGCTGGAGAAAGGCGCCATAGAACTGGTGCCTGTAGCGGAGAGGAACAAGGGATGGTATTCCCCTTATTTTTTGATTTCCAAGAAAGACGGGGGATTGAGACCCATCATGGACTTGCGCGGTTTGAACAAACTCCTCCGGAAGGACAAGTTCAAGATGGTTACTCTCTCTCAAGTCCTCCAGGCCCTTCAGCTTCAGGACTGGTTGGTGTCACTCGACCTCAAGGATGCTTACTTCCATGTGCGGATCCATCCCAAGCACAAGAAGTACCTGAGGTTCGCGGTTGGCGACTCGCACTTTCAGTTTCGGGTCCTGCCGTTCGGTTTGACCTCCGCCCCGAGGGTTTTCACCAAGCTCATGGTGGTGGTGGCAGCGCATCTCAGGCAAGGGGGGATTCACGTCTACCCCTACCTGGACGATTGGTTGATCAGGGGGAGCTCTCCCGAGCAGGTCCTGGATCATCTGTCCGTCGCCTGCCACTCCCTTCACAGGCTGGGCTTCTCCCTCAATTTAAAGAAGTCCCATTTGACGCCAACGCAGAGGCTCCAGTACATCGGAGCAGTGCTCGACACTTCCCTGGGGCAGTGTTTTCCTCCCCAGGTGAGGGCTCTTCACATTCAGCAGATGGTGCGCAAGTTTCAGCATGCCCAGACGCTCCCAGCGTTCGAGTTCTTGAGGTTGCTCGGCCTCATGGCATCCTGCATTCTTCTGGTGCCAGAGGCTCGCCTGCGAATGAGATCTTTGCAGTGGGCACTCAAGATGCAATGGTCGCAGTCCTCCGGCAGGATGTCGGACCCGATTCAGGTGCCGCCCTCGGTCGCCCGGGACCTTCTGTGGTGGGCCGTCGATGGCAACTTGATGAAGGGGGCTCCGTTTTGGCTTCCCTGGCCGGAGGTGACGATCGTGTCGGATGCATCCCTCACGGGATGGGGAGCTCATGCCAATGGGCTGACAGTCAGCGGTCGTTGGTCTCCGTCGGAGTCCAGACTCCATATCAATCTGTTGGAGCTGAGGGCCGTCAGGCTAGCCCTGAGGGCTTTTCTGCCGACTGTGCGAGGAAAGAATGTCCTGATCCTGACGGACAACACAGTGGCCATGCACTACCTCAACAAAAAGGGGGGGGCAGGGTCACTTCCTCTGTGCAGGGAGGCGATGCAGCTCGAGTTCTGGGCCATCCAGCAGGACGTTTCGATCTCGGCAGTTCATCTGGCCGCAGTCGAAAACGTGACGGCGGACGCTCTGAGCAGGCAGAGCACGATCTCTCACGAGTGGGAGTTGGCTCAGGAGATTCTCCTGGAGATCTTCGCCCTTTGGGGGACCCCTCAAGTGGATCTCTTTGCCTCCAGTGTCAACCGGAAGTGCGAAAGGTTTTGCTCGCGGGAATTTCCTCCAAGAGGAGCCTTAGGGGACGCGTTCGTGGTGGAGTGGTCGTTCCCGCTGCTGTACGCGTTTCCTCCAGTCCCCGTCATCCCGCAAGTGCTGCGGAGGTTACGGAAGTTCGGTTCCCGGATGATCCTCATTGCTCCGGCGTGGGCTCGGAGGACGTGGTACCCGGACCTTCTCGACTTGTCCATCTGCCCTCCACGTCGTCTTCCCTACCGAGACGATCTGCTCTCACGGGAGGGGGGTCAGGTTCTCCATCCAGAGGTCGGATCCCTCAACCTTCACGCTTGGCTTCTGAAAGGTTGAGGTATAAGGATTGGGACCTCCCTGAAGACGTGATGGAGGTGTTGCTTTCGGCCCGAAGGCCCGCAACTAAGTCTCTGTACCGTTGCCGTTGGCGTAAGTTCTGCGACTGGTGCAGAGTTCAGAATGTGGATCCTTTTGCATGTGACATCCCCATGGTTCTGTCCTTTTTGCTTTCTTTGGCCCACAGGGGCTTGCAAGTGGGTACCATTAAAGGTTACCTGGCGGCGCTGTCTATCTTTAAGCGCTCATCTGAAGAATGTTCTTTCTTTAAAATCCCTTTAATTTCGCAGTTTCTGAAAGGGCTCATTAATGTGTTCCCTCCGTCGCCTTTCCTGGTGCCCGGTTGGGATTTGAACCTTGTTCTTAGGTTTCTTATGGGTGCTCCGTTTGAGCCTTTACATTCTTGCCCTTTGAGGCTGTTGACTTTGAAAACTGTGTTTTTAGTTGCGGTTACTTCCGCTCGCAGAGTGAGTGAGTTACAGGCACTTTCTGTTAAGCCACCCTTCACTGTATTTCACAAGGACAGGGTTGTCCTTCGAGTTCGTCCTTCTTTTCTTCCAAAGGTAGTGACGGAATTTCATTTGGCCCAGAAGATTGTTCTTCCGGCATTCTATCCTCCTCCGCATCCTGGTAAGGAAGAGGAGAGGCTCCATAGGCTTGATCCTAGGAGAGCTTTGAGCTTTTATGTTTCTCGCATGTCCCGGGTCAGAGTGGACGATCAACTCTTTATTGGTTACGCTGGTAAGCGCTTGGGGCAAGCTGTGACGAAACAGACTTTGTCCCGCTGGATTATTTTGGCCATCTCGGAGTGTTACCGCTTGGCGGGCAAGGACCCACCGGCTGGCTTGCGGGCCCATTCTACCAGGGGCTTGGCTGCATCTACTGCCCTGCAGAGGGGTGTTCCTATTCGCAACATCTGTGATGCTGCCACCTGGGCTTCAGTACATACATTTGTGCGGCATTATTCCCTCGATTCCATCAGAGGGCAGGATCTGGCCTTTGGCAAGGCGGTCCTTTGCTCTGCTATTTGATTGGCTATTCTATATTTGTTTCTAAATTCTTTCCCTCCTCCTTGATTTGGTACTGCTTTGGGAGTCTGTCATAGATATGGAATACGTCGGAGGACCCAATCCCCTCGAAGAACAAGTTACTTTCTTACCTGGTAACGTTCTTTCGATGGGATGGTCCGACGACGTATTCCATATCGCTCCCGCCCTGCCTTCCCCGCTGCAGAATTTCTGTTGCGATTGCAGCTTACGTTCCGCAAGGCTTTGTGTCGGACTGGCAGTTGACTAATGTCACACGTTCTGGGGGAAAAAACTACAACTGAGGCTACTGGCGTCGTGCGTCCTACTTATCACATCGGATGACGTCGGACGTCGGAGGAGGTCCTCGACGGCGGCGCATCGACGTCATCGACGCAGGACGCAGACGCCGAAAAATTTTCCGAAGCAGCACAGCTGTGGTGATTACTGTCATAGATATGGAATACGTCGTCGGACCATCCCATCGAAAGAACGTTACCAGGTAAGAAAGTAACTTGTTCTTCTGATGATTGTATCTGCTTAGATTCACATGCGCCCACCCTTCCTCCCCGCTCGAATGGAAGGAACATAGACATTTTACTACTTCTTATCTCTTTCTGTACTCACTCACAAAGGTCCTAAAGCTCCCTCACGGCAGAAAAAATAGATTTGGAGGGACCTCGATACGTGAGGGATTTTGGGTACACTACACCGCACGTTAGGATAGTGTTACAGGCACGTCCATGTCGACGTCCCCTTTCGATCCTCGAACGACAAGATGCAAAACTCTGCAGTTACCACTAGACGTCAGACTATATGCACAGCATGTGAATCTAAGCAAATACAATCATCAGAAATGCTATTACGGTAAATAATTCATGTCATATGTTAAGATCCATGATTGGGTAGAAAGCGGTCTGTTACTTGACCAGGCACAAGTTGCTTTCAGACACATGAGAGAAAAGGAAACATCATTATTATCCATCGCTGACGATCTGAAAACTGATGCCGTCTCCAATATCACCTAAGCGCTAATGCTACTACACCCTTCAGTAAACTTTGAAACAGGCCACCAACACAAAACTCATCAAGAGTCCAAGAAATGGAAATGAACGGCAGGGCCATGCTATGGGTAAAATCTTCCCCAACGGAACAAACCACCTGGCTAAGCCCTTTCAAGTTAGTACCACACACACCAACCTATGGGGTCTCACAAGGCTTATCCCTCTGGCTGCTACTCATTGACGTCACCTAAAGACATGGCCTCACTTGCTACAACTAGTCCGATGACAACCAGATAATTATAAAATCAAGACAACTGGAGAACAAGACCCAAACTTTCACCAACTGCCACATGCAAATAAACTAATGGACCAGCTCCAACAGCCTTATGCAACCCAGACAAAAGAGAAATCATGATCATGCCCAGCAATTCTTTGGACCAAAATCACATACGCTAGCGAAATGGGAAACCTACTGGATTCTTCAAAAGTAGTTAAAAATCTCAGAATACTAATGGGACACTAACTTAACACTGGAATCACAAAACACAGTTGTAAAGAAATGCTTCTTCTACCTATGCATAATCAAACAGATTCTACCTTTCTTCATCTTCCCACACAGAAAACTCAATGTTCTCTGCCTCTTCATGTCAAGGATCAACCATACACGCCCACTAGGCTTCAAGCCCTCGGTAAGGGAGTTGAGAGGGAGGGAGGGAGGGAGAAGATGAGAATGTGGTAGCATTGGAGGCCGGGAGAAAAGTGACTTCCCGCTTGGAGGAGCTGAGCATAAGGCAGAATAAAGCCACCCATTGATGCATAGCAGTGAAACAGCTGGTGATGACTCAGCACGGTTAAAGGAAGGCAAGGAGAATGAGATCTTGGTATCAACAGCAAAGAGTAGGTATGAAAAGTCAAAGGATAAGCTGGGTTTACCCATTAAGGAGGTGGAAGGGCGTGTAGCGGTGTGGACTCTGTAACCTTAAGGGGTGCCCACAGGTGGACGGGGGTGGTGGTGTTGGAGTTCCATGAGATGGATTGGTTGGAGAGGCTTCCTGTTGAGTACAATGTATTTCAAACAAAGGGAGAAGAGGAGACCGCTTGTAGGAGGAAGGGTGGGATGATGCACTGTGTCTAAGGCTGCAGAGAGATCATGTAGAGAAGCAAGATGGAGGAGAAGTGACAATGTCTTATATGGGTACTTGGATAAGAACAGTTTTCAGAGTGCTTTCTTCGGAACCCTAATTGGAGATCATGCTTGTGTGCAAGGTTGGGGACAGTTGATTTGCTTAAAGACAACCCTTGGATTCTGGAGTTGTGGGGCAGGGTAGGTAGAAGCCTGTACAAAGAGGAATTGTTGGGGGCTATCGTGTTTTTAAAAATGTTTTATTTGGATATGCCTGTGGCTATTTTGTGGAATGAAGGTAAGGTGCCTGTTGAGCGGGAGAAATTGAGAGGGCAGATAAGAGGAGGTGGCTATCTTTAATATTTTTCAGTGCAGTGGGGTCAATGGGAACACAGGATAGTTTAGCTGTATGGAGGATGGGTATAAGTTCAATAAGGGAGGTGGGATAGTAAGGAAAGGGTGGGGTAAGGATGGGTGGCAGGGAGATGGCAGACAAGTTATCTATATATCTGATTCTGGAGAGTCAGGCAAAGTTGTTGGCGGAGGAGTGTTTTTTGGACTTATGGGCATAATACTTGGTATGGTAGGTAAGCAATAGATTGCGAGGGTGTGCGCAGGAGGGGGAATTAGGTCAGCGTAGAGAGAGTTTGGCAGTCTACTATGGGAAGGGCAAGAGAAGAGTCTTTGTATGAAGAATAGGATAGTCGTCATTGTGCCATCAAAATAGGTGGAAGTACATAGTTGTTGAGTTTCGTTGGTTTGCTGAGCAGATGCACGATTGAGGACATGGACAGGGTTGAAGAAGCAAACGTATGGTGATAGTCGAATGCGATAGCTAATGTGATTTTGAATGTGACAAAGCCAATGTCTGTATTGTAGGCAAGTGGACCAGAGAGCTTGGCGGACTTCACTTGGTGCGGGTTGAGTCCGATTTTGAATTTCCTTTTGGTGATGGGGGAGGAGGGGAATGTGATTGGGTGAATTTTGTTGATGAAATGGTTGCATTGAGAGTGAGCAGGGTTAATGGAAGGAACAGAGCACTTGAGAGTAGATGATGGAAAGATATCAAGGCATTTCCCTTGTGTGTGACTGAGAAGGTTATGTAGGTTTACCAAAGTGGTCAGTGAGAGTAGAGTTCAGGTGTAGTGGATGGTCTTTGGGTATAGCCGAGAGGTTGAGGGCACCCATTATAATGGTAGGGACATGAGTCAAGATGTTAGGCAGAAACCTGTGCAGTTCCCTCTGGGACCACTGCAAAAGATTTAGCACTACAGGTGTTTGGCAGTAAACCCACTTGGTAGCAGTCTGTACCACACAGATTCACTTGGTAGCTGTGGCTGAGCAGTCAAACTTCCCTCAAGAAGAGTTGGGCAGTATACAGAGTATTCACAATAGGTCAAGAGCACACAATAGAACAATTAAACACTGACCAGGGCTTGGTGTAAAAGAGATATAATTATTTGTTTAAAACCACAACTAGAAAAACACACAGGCACTAATAATAAGCAATTCAAAAACACGGTCATTAAAAGATATACACTCCCTTAAAAGAATATTAGACAAGTCTTAAGTAAAGCCCCACTTATTTCCAGACGGTGGTGAGCGCTTAACGTAGATGGCACTCTTAATAGTTTGTTTTAAAAAGGAAGAGAAAAGCAGAGAACAAATTGAAAGGGATCCCAACACTTTTTCAAGAACACAACAAGGGAGGAAGGCAAAGTTCAAAGAGGCCGGATCCACTTTCAGAGGATCCAAACGAAATGTGTCCAAGGTCACACGGTTGCAGTGCACAAAGGTCTTGTAAAGGTTCAAAAAGGAGTTGGACCACAGAAAGGGACCAGTTAGAGGGTCAAGGCGGCCAGCCCAGTCCAGAAGGTTAAGGAGTTATTATTACCTTGTAGCAATCTTTAGAAAGGGAGGCCTGGCAGACACGGTACATTAAAGTTGTGAGAACGCTCCAGCGGGGACAGTTGTTCCTGGCAGCGGGTGCAACTCGGTGCTTCGTCCAGGGGGAAGAGAGGATTTCGTTGTGGAGGAAGCAGGAGTCTGTTGCACTGCCAGGGAAGAAACCAGCCGCAGAGTTTCTCAGGTACAAGGAGCGGTCCAGTGATTTGTGGTTCAGTGGTGAGTGGCTATCCGGCTGCCGGGGTGCTTGGCACGGGCAGTTCGACCACAAACCGGGCTGGGGTGCGAAGAAAGAAAGGAAAACTGGTTGTGGCACCAGTCAGGGGAAGAAGCCTCTACAGCCGGGAGATCTTCTCTGTCGTCGGGGAAGTGGTGAGTCTGTTCTGCAGGGCTCCACCGGTGGTGTCGTCGTGGTAGGTCGGCTCAGCTTGTCCCTCGTCAGATTCTCAGGTTCTGTGGCGACTTCTGAAGTTCCAGTCCCTAAAGCCCTGCTTTTATGCAGAAAACCCCCATTCACTCAGCCTAGCTGTCACTCAAACATGCTAAGTGGTGAGCCGGCCGGCTCACCACTTGAGCCAATCACACAAGAGTGCGACCCGAGTTACCAAGGTAACTCGGTCCAGGGTGTCTAAACCCCCTCCCACACCCCCTGTGGTACCCAGACGGAGTGGCATCACTTTTGGAGGCTTATGTGGAGAAGCATGCCAAAAAAGTGGAACAAAGGGCTCGACTTGGGTTGGAGTCACAGAAGAGAACACAAACGCCATTTCAGAATCGAGTCTTGAAAAAAATACCAACCGGAGAATTAATATTAATTAAATAAACCAGCGGTATGTTCGAGGCTATGAGAATTAAATAATTAAAGTTGGTAGCCTCGAACAATGGGAAAATCCCATAGGAAAATATTTGCGGTCGAATATAAAAAATAGTTTTTCCAGCATAGGGTCTGGCATGGATTCACATGCTCATGAATATTCCCTGTCGTCAGGCCGGGAATCCTCGGTATAGAAAAAAATCAGCATCAGTTTCGTTTCTGATCTGTCTTTCTTAATACTAACCAATCACTGGTCTCTGGGTCATATGCCCCCCTGACAATGACGGCCCTCTCCCTAAGCCCCGCCTCCGGCAGCCATCCTCAGATTTTTACTGCACGTTCAAGTGTTGGGAGTCCTCGTGCTGTAGCTCTCAAGCTTTTGCTGCGTTTTTGCGCTTTTTCAGGAGATTTTTCTCATTTTTCGGTTAAATAGATCCTCCAGCTCCACCGTTTCTACATCCGATCAACGGGGATCCGTTTCGGAGTTTTCTACGTCCCTCAAGGGTGAAGATTTCGTCGAGTTACGCTTTTGGAGGATTCCAGAAGTTCCAAGGCCTACCCCGGACATGGCCCAGGAGAAAGGAAGCTCGACGCCCGGGAAGCTGTTCGGGACCTTCCCTGGATGCCAGCTTCAGAATGTTTTCAAGGAGGACGAGCATTCGTTATGCCTCTGTCTCCATGAGGACAAGACGCACATGGAGAAGGACGGTGCGTTTTGTGGGAACATGTCGGAGCAGACCATGAAGGATCGCCTCCTCCGTCTCGCCAACTGGCTGGAAGGGAAGAGCCCGTCAGACGAGAAGAAGAAAAAGGTACGAGCGGTCTTCTAAGTCCTGTGAGGGCGCCCGGCGACGGGGGCCCAACAAAAGGCTAAGCACCGCGAGTCTCCGGGCACCGAGAGCGCCGAACGGTTGGGCTCCTTGGCTGCCAGGCAGGGCGCATCCTCCCCGGCGCCATCAACCACGAGCCAACGCTCTGGCTCGGGTAAGAGGAAGTCCGAGAACCCGGCGAAGCTTCTGGAGAGGCCCCGGTCGATCTCAAAGATTCCGGCAGATGGGGAGCGAGGCTCGGACCCTCCCCCCAAGGTGAAGGCCCCGGTGTCCAGAAGGTGACGATGGCCTTAATTCACCCTGCTAAGACCTCGATTGAAGATGTCGCCGCGGCCCTGGCTCAGCCTGTGGAGGCTACACCAGTGGAGGCGACCTCAGGACCCAGAGTCTTCCTGCCACCGTGGAGGGAGTAGTCTTTCAGGCCCATTGAGAAGACCCCCACGAAGTCCTCGTTGGAAAAGGTGGGGGAGGGGCTGGTGGCCATCGTGGATACGGACACAACCTCTGAAGAAGAGCTCATCGAAGTCGTGGAAGAGGCCCAGCCCATCGGGAGGGATCTCGACGAGGGCGACGACGAGAGCGACGGTGTCGCCGACAAGGCTCCTCAAGAGCCCTTGCGCCCGTCGTTTCCGGCGCCGCATGACATTTCGGCGGCCATTTTGTCAGCGATTCAGTCCTTATGCTCGGAGATGAGGACAAGGTTGCCCCTCCCCCCGATGGAGGTACCTGAGCCAGACCCGACGGGGAAACTGGAGCCAGGACCTTCGGAAAGTCCACCGCATAAGAGGAGGAGGACGACGCATCCTACGCCACCTCTCCCACCTCTGCGGCCTGCTCTGCCTCCCCCCCGGTCTACTACCAACGGGGATGATACAGGCACAGACACGGCTACGACAGGTACAGATGACGACGGAGGCGACGACGGGACGTGTCCCCGTCACCCACTGCTCGGGCGCCCCCGCCCGACGAGATTGGATCCTTTCATGTCATGATTTCCAGGGCATCCGAGCTCTTCCAGCTCTGCCCAGAAGAGAAGGAAGGGTTCCTTTACCAACGGCGTGAGGGTAAAAGGAAGACGGTCCTCGCCGTACCGCTTCTTGATGACATCTGGGATGAGGGGCTCGCCCTCATCAAGAACCCTGCCACGGCGCCGGCAAAGAGGGACCGGTACGAGAAGAAGTACCGGGTCCCCGACGCTGCCCCCTTGTGCCTTCGGGCGCACCTACCCCGGATTCGGTCGTCTCGGCGGCGGCAAAGAAGAAAGCTGGGGGGGCATCGGCCTCGACATCAACTTCCCCGCCGGACGGCAAGGGCAGGAAGTTGGACACGATGGGACGACGGGTCATCTCATCCGCAGCGACAACTATCAAGGCGGCCAACGCCCTGGCTATCGTAGCCCGCTCCGACAGGGAGTTGTGGTTCAAAATCGACCCTCTGTTTGGACTTCCTTCCAGACGCCAAAAAGGGCTGAGGCCCTTGAAATCCTACAGGAGGGTGAGATTGCTTCGGACCACGCCATCACGGTGGCAACGGACATCGCTGACACCGGTTTCCGTCAGTTGGGCAACAGCGTTTGCTTGAGACGACGAGGATGGCTCAAGGCGTGGAGGTCGATGCACACCTTCACAAGATTCTACTGCATCGATCAGGACTCCAGGAAGGAGTCCAGGGTCGGCCAAGCAGTGCTGCGCAACCTGTTCGCCTAAGGTGAGCCTGGTGAGGAGGTAAGAGTTGCTTAATGTTGAGTTGTTGTATTGCTTAATGTTGAGCCTGTTGCCACCTCCTGTGGTTGTGCATGTGTGTACTGCTATGTATTCTCTTATTCATGAGCATGGGAATCCATGCCAGACCCTATGCTGGAGAGGGAACAAGTTACTTATCTGTAACTGTTGTTCGAAGGGATTGTGTCCTCCGACTTATTCCTCATCTTAGATATCTCCTTCCAGCTCTGCTGGCCTCGGAAAATGTTTTCTCTAGAGGGCGCTGCGCGTCAATGTCCTTCGAGTCGACGTCCTTCGAGTCGATGTCCCTCGACAGCCGCCGTATCGACGCCGACGCCATCCTGGCTATAAAGGCCGCGCGCAGCGCCCGTTGCTCAGTTCCGTTTTTCCGCGCATACTCAGTGCCTCGGAATACCCTTGCTCAGTTTTGTCAGGTTAAACCTATTTACCTCGAGTTATTCGATCCGTACTCGATGGCTTCTTCGTCGGAACCGACAACTCCTCGATCCGGCTTCAAAAAATGCCGAGATTGTGGGAAAAAGATGTCGCTGACTGACCCTCACAGAGTTTGTCTGTGGTGTTTGGGAGCTGAACACCATTGTTCGGAGTGCGAGGACTGTATGTCCATGACCGCTAAGGCCCTGAAGGAGCGTAGGGGGAAGCTGGAGAAAGGTAAGCTTCTTCTTCGACGAAGTCGAGACATTCGTCTCCTCGTCACCATTTGCGCTCCAGATCTCAGAGTGGGTCTCATCACTCCTCGAGATCGAAGCACTCGAAGAGGAGACGTCGAAGATCCCCTTCCCCTTCTCCGTCTTCCTCTTCCTCTGTTTCGCCAAAGAGAATCCCGTGCCCCACGAAACATAGTTCCCGGGCTGAATGGGAGGAATTCCGCAAAAATATGATGAGCGTCTTCGAGAAAGCGGCCTTGACCTCCTCGAAGACTGCCGAGAGCGATGCTCTGGTCGAAAGACCCAAAGGTCAAAAACGCTGCGAGTCGCAGTACCCGGCAAAGGAAACCTCTCGAGCGCGTCACGAACCCTCGAGCAGGACTATGACCTCCAAACCTTCCTCGAAGGTTCCGTCGACGCCGTTGACGAAAGTTCAGTCGAGGTCGATGTCTTTGACGCCGTTGTCGAAGGGACCTTCGACACACAAGTATGTCGACTCGACGCCAGCTTCGACACCGGTGTCGACGCCAAGAAAAGTCACGGTTACGACACACCCAGTGTCTATCCCCAGGTCCTCGACGTCGATGGCTTCGAGATTGTCGAGTAGAATCCCAATTCTGTCGAGGTCTTCGAGGCCTTCGCCTTTGTTTTCGACGCCACGCTCGAAGCTTTCTGCGTCAACGACATCGACGTTTTCGAGGCCGATTATGACAAGTTCGGCACCCTCTGCCTTGGAAATGGGGTTTACACCCTTTATTAGTTCAGAACAATTGAGAACTATGTCCTCAATATTGGAAGAGGGTGAATTGTCTGAACAGGAAGACACATTTGAGCTGCAGGGACCTGTAACCCCAATTAGAGAGGAATTTTCCTCTGAAGAACGCAGGTTAAAGGATCTTCATGATTCCTTACATGAGGCAAGTGGGTTAGACACCTCCCCTGAGGTGGAGTTTGCTAGGCCAGACCCGGGGGAGCATGCTGAAACCCCCTATAGAGCATTAATGGCCAGGATCACAGAGTTTATGGGGTGGTCTGCACCTTCACAATCTTTCCAACAAGATGACCTCACGGATATTCTTGACAAAGGCCCACAGGAGGATCCTGTGGTGCCTTTTCATAAAGCTCTTCAGAGGAAGATCATGACAAACTGGGAAACCCCAGATGTCGTACCAGCAGTAAATAATAAAACTGTCTACAAAGTACAGGGTATCCTCTACAGACCCGGAGTTTTTGTCTAAACACCCATCCCCAGAAAGTCTGGTGGTACAGGCAGCAGCCTCTACCGATGTCAAGACGGCTTATCCTACCGTCCCACAGGACAGGGACGATAAAAAATATGATGCTATGGCAAAGAAAGTCTTTTCGGCATGTAGCATGGCGTTAAAATCTGTTAATGCTACTTGCACCCTTGCATGATTCAGCCATACACTTTGGGAGTGTGCTTCTACAGCGGCTGACTGCATCCCGGAGGGAGAAAAAAGGGATGCGTTCCTGAATATTATACAGGACGGTAAAGACGCTATGTGCGAATCCCTCCAGACGGGCATTGATTCGGCTGACAGTATCAGCAGAGCAATGGCGGCAAGTACAACAACCAGGAGATTCGCTTGGTTGAGAAAGTCTGGTTTTGCCCCAGATGTGCAAGCCAGGCTCTTGAACATGCCATTCGATGGCTCTTTTGTTCGGGAAAAAGGCGGATGACAGTTTAGAGAAACTGCAAACTTCAAAAGCAGCAGCAAAATCCCTAGGAGCTGCAATCCGTCAGACACCTTTTGTCCCACAGGAACCTCTGCGAGGGGCAAGTCCTTTCGCTTCTACTCCGCATTCGGAAGAGGTAGAGGACGACCGGCTCTAAGGGGACGAAGAAGAATTACCCGAGGTGGACGAGGTAGATATTCAAAAGCCGCAGCAACAGCAGGTGCCTCTTTACCATCGGCATCTGCATCAGCCGCCCCAAAACCACTCTGAGGACTTCCCTCACAGGACACCTGTAGGAGGCAGGTTGACTCAACATCTGGCGGTATGGCAGGCTATCACGTCAGATGCTTGGGCATTGGAAACAGTTGCCCAAGGTTACTGCCTACCTTTCCTACGTATACCTCAGTCATCCACCGGGGATCAGCTCTCAGAAAGCTCCAGATCCGCTCCTCTTGCAGGAAATGATAGACCTGCTAGAGAAAGGTGCCATAGAACCGGTACCTGTAGCGGAGAGGAACAAGGGCTGGTACTCCCCTTACTTTCTCATTCCGAAGAAAGATGGAGGACTGAGACCCATCTTGGACTTGCGAGAATTGAACAAATTCCTCAGGAAAGAGAAATTCAAGATGGTCACTCTTTCTCAGATCCTCCAGGCCCTTCAGTTCCAGGACTGGTTGGTATCTCTGGACCTTCAGGACGCTTATTTCCATGTGCCTATCCATCTCAAACACCGGAAATACCTGAGGTTCGCAATTGGCAACTCTCACTATCAATTTCGAGTGCTGCCATTTGGGCTGACCTCCGCCCGAGGGTCTTCACCAAGTTAATGTCGGTAGTGGCGGCAAGTCTAAGGAGGGAAGGGATTCACGTCTACCCCTACCTGGACGATTGGTTGATCAGGGCTGTTTCTTCGGAACAAGCTCAGATCCAGCTAAATCACATGTGCCACTCCCTTCACAGACTGGGCTTCTCCCTCAATTTAAAGAAGTCACAAATGATACCATAGCAGAGACTCCAGTTCATAGGAGCGATCCTGGACACTTCCCTGGGAAAAGCCTCGCCACCAGAGGTGAGGGCTCAAGATATTCTACAGATGGTTACCAAGTTCCAACATGCCCAACATCTCCCAGCCTTCGACTTTTTGAGGTTGCTAGGCCTCATGGCATCCTGCATTTTCCTAGTGCCAGAGGCTCGCCTGAGAATGAGATCCCTCCAGTGGGCACTGAGGACTCAGTGGTCACAATTCTCAGGGAGAATGACAGATCTTCTTCAGGTTCCCGACAGAGTAGCTCGAGACCTTCAGTGGTGGGCCTGTCAGAACATTCTGAAAGGAGAACAGTTTTGGCAACCCTGGCCGGAGTTAACAGTAGTCACGGATGCCTCACTCACGGGGTGGGGAGCCCACGCCAATGACTTGACCATCAGCGGTCGTTGGTCTCCATCGGAGTCCAGACTACATATCAACCTTTTAGAGCTGAGAGCCATCAGACTTGCGCTGAAGGCATTCCTGCCAGCTGTACAAGGGAAAAACGTCCTGATAATGACGGACAACACGGTGGCCATGCATTACCTCAACAAAAGAGGAGGCGTAGGATCACTACCCCTGTGCAGAGAGGCGATGCAGCTCTGGTTTTGGGCAATCCATGAAGGAATCTCTCTATCAGCAGTTCACCTAGCCGGAGAGAAGAACTTGACAGCGGACGCTCTGAGCAGGCAGAGCACAGTCTCCTATGAGTGGGAGCTAGCTCAGGAAGACCATCAAGAGATCTTCGCCCTTTGGGGAACCCCTCAGGTAGATCTGTTTGCCACCAGCCTCAACAGGAAATGCGATCTGTTCTGCTCGGGAATTTCCCCCGAGAGGAGCTCTGGGAGACGCGTTCATAGTGGACTGGGAGTTTCCGCTTCTGTACGCGTTCCCACCGGTCCCTGTCATTCCTCAAATGATCAGGAGGTTGAGAAGATTCCGGAAAACCATGATCCTAATTGCCCCGGATTGGGCCAGGAGAACGTGGTACCCGGACCTTCTAGACTTGTCAATCTGCCCTCCAATTCGACTTCCACTCAGAGACAACCTACTCTCACAGAAGGGAGGTCAGATTCTCCATCCAGACATCAAAACCCTCAACCTTCACGCTTGGCTTCTGAAAGGCTGAGGTACAAGGATTGGGACCTCCCTGATGATGTTATGGAGGTGTTGCTTTCGGCAAGGAGGCCAGCAACAAAGTCTTTATACCGCTGCCGTTGGAACAGATTTTGCAGCTGGTGTAGAGAACAGAATATCAACCCTTTTTCATGTGGTACACCAATGGTTTTATCATTCCTACTATATTTGGCAAATTCAGGCCTTCAAGTTGGCACCATTAAGGGCTATCTCGCAGCGCTATCCATCTTTAAGCGCACTGCGGAAGAACCATCCTATTTCAAGTTACCCCTGGTAATACAATTTCTTAAGGGGTTAACCAATGTTTATCCCCCAAGACCATTCCAAGTTCCCCTATGGGATTTAAACTTAGTCCTAGCTTTCCTGATGGGCACACCTTTCGAACCACTCCATTCTTGTTCGTTAAGATTCCTTACCCTTAAAACTGTTTTATTAATAGCACTTACATCTGCTAGAAGGGTGAGCGAATTACAAGCTCTTTCTTGTAAACCCCCTCACACTATCTTTCACAAAGACAAGGTTGTCCTGCAAGTGAAGCCTAATTTCCTCCCAAAGGTGGTTTCTGAATTCCATATCACTCAGAAGATTACCCTACCATCTTTCTAACCTCCTCCTCACCCGGGGAAAGAGGAAGAGAGGTTACACAGGCTAGACCCTAGAAGGGCTGTAAGTTTTTACATCAGTAGACTAGCCAGGATAAGACAGGCAGACCAGCTGTTTGTAGGTTACACAGGTCACAAGCTGGGGTTACCAATAACTAAGCAGACCATTTCCAGATGGATCATTCTAGCCATTCTGGAATGTTATAAACTGGCATGGAAAGAGCCCCCTCAAAACCTTAGGGCTCATTCGACCAGAGGTATTGCAGCTTCATCGGCCCTCAAAAGAGGTGTGCCGGTTAAAGACATCTGTGGGGCCGCTACATGGTCGTCTGTCCATACCTTTACACGATTTTACAATTTGGATTCCTCCTCCAGTCAAGAGACTAGGTTTGGAAGGGCTGTACTGCATTCTATTCATCAATAGAAGACAGCATGAAGTCAGTACTCCCTCCTCCAATAATAGAATACTGCTATGGGAGCATATCTAAGATGAGGAATACGTCGGAGGACACAATCCCTTCGAAGAACAAGTTACTTCTTACCTTGTAACGTTCTTTCGACGGCATGTTCCTCCGACGTATTCCTCATCGACCCTCCCATCCATCCCCGCCGTTCTACTTCCCTTGTTGTTGCAGCTTACGCTCCTTCAGGGTGATTAGTTTAGTCCAGAAAGCATTATTGTGGGCCACAAAACGGAACTGAGCAACAGGCGCTGCGCGCGGCCTTTATAGCCAGGATGACGTCGGCATCGATACGGCGGCTGTCGAGGGACATCGACTCGAAGGACGTCGACGCGCAGCGCCCTCTAGAGAAAAAGTTTTCCGAGGCCAGCAGAGTTGGAAGGAGATATCTAAGATGAGGAATACGTCAGAGGAACATCCCGTCGAAAGAACGTTACAAGGTAAGAAGTAACTTGTTCTTCTCCAGCATGGGTCTGGCATGGATTCACATGTGAACCCTCCCGCCTACCTCTCGTCGGCTCTTCACTTGGTCATACTGCCACTTTACGTGCTACCAAATCTGAGGATGGCTGCCGGAGGCGGGGATTAGGAAGAGGGCAGTAATTGGCTGGGGCAGTATGACCCAGAGACCAGTGATTGGTTACTACTAAGAAAGACAGATCAGAAACGAAACTGATATTGATTTTTTTCTATACCGAGGATTCCCGGCCTGACGACGGGGAATATTCATGAGCATGTGAATCCATGCCAGACCCATGCTGGAGAACAACAGTTACAGGTAAGTAACTTGTTCCTTCCACTGCCACCAGCCAAAACTCGGTCAGGGGGGATGGAGACGTGCCCCCTCGACTAACAGACCCCGGGGCAATCGAATTGCCCCGACCAGTACGTCCACAATATGATGGTTTGTACTGGTTTCTGTTAATAATTTGGGACTAGTAAAGCCAATGGTGACTTAGCATGCCCTGGGAGACAGTAGTCAGTCCCAGGGTATGGAGTCTATGGTGGGATTGTCACTATGACACCCCTGTGTTACTGCACGGAGGGTGGTGTGTAACACACATAGGAAAAACACATGAGACCCTATGGAGTAAAGGACCCCATAGCCCATAAAACACTTTACCAGTCAAAGGAATACCATTAATCATGTCCAAGAGTGGGAGGAAAAGAGTCTCACTCTTGGCAGGAGGAAAAAAACAAACTCCAGAAATCCAGCAAATCTGCTGGGGGACTCACTAGGTTAGGAAATTCAGCCTAAAGAGAGAATTCTCCCTAACACAAGAGCATTTAAATTAGCAGTTTTATTGCAGAGAAGAGGAGATTTAAGGTGCTAGGTGGGCAGTAGATGCATATAAGAGGGGTTGGAGCAAAGACTTAGACAGAGGTTTGCTTAATGGATGGAATAAAGTTAGAAAGAGGAAGAAGGATCAATGGTGTCCTTTAACCCTTTAAGTGCCATGGGTCCCCCCAGTGCCAAGGCCTTTTTTGGTGATTTCGGTATGTCTCCATTCAGTGCCTTGTAACTTTTTTGTTACATGAGGTATCTCGGCCAAATTTTTCTTCCTTTTTCCCCACATGTAGGCGGTCGTAACGCCACCCAGGAATCCTAGGTTGCTATAGGTGGGTGAGAATAAGATGACCAAAAAGGGGGAAAATGTTTGTTTGTTTTAAAAACAAATGCCAATAAAATGATGTACAAAGAAGCCTGTTGTTTTTTTCCTTGTAAGAGCTAGGAACAAATGGTTTGCTGTGCTGAATCCCGCAATTTCCTGGCTTTCAAGAACAGGTTGAGTTGGAAACGAAAAAAAAATATATATTGATGTGGTTATCAACCGTTTTGTGAGAGGTAGGCGATTTGGCCATTTTAGCCATTTGGACATGCGTGGACTGAAGCCGAATTGGAGGACAGAAAGGCATACATTTCTGAAAAGTAGACAGAATTCCAAATTTAGGAAGGGGTGATTTGTGCAGGTCAGGCAACAACTAGGTAGGGGAAAATTACATAATTTTGGGGAATAAGCGGGAAAATGACTGAAAAAAGGTATATGGTGGACATGGTTTGCTTGGTACGGCAATGGTTTGTATGAATTTTGAGAAAAACAATGTTCCGCTACATTCTCCCGACTCATGCAGTTAGGAAATTGCAAATTTTTTGTAGTGTTTCACAAAACAAGCAATACCACAAGCCAAAAACAGAGCCATGGTACACAGGAGTTTTATGCTTACGGCCTGAACCACCATACTTAGCAAGTGTAAATCAGGAAAACCAATTTAGTGAGGAATGGCAAGCATACATTTTTGGAAGAGCACAGGCACACCTTTTCAAGGGTAGGTGACTTGTGCAGGTTACAAAAGTGTATGGCGCCTAAAGCAGCGACTAAATGTAGGGCACATTTGGGAAATGAAAGGGTTGTGTGACAAAGGGAACCTGCAAATGGGTTGAAATGTTATGAAAACGACGTAAACGCAACAAATGTCATACCTTCCCGCATTCCCACAGGTGTCCTGACGAAAACTGTTCCTCACATGTGTGGGTGCACCTACCTGGGCCCCAAGGGGAAAGCCTAAAACACGGCTAACCCAAAGTCTTTTCCAACAGCTGAATTTCAGGATTTTTTGAAAAGCAATCACCCGTGTGAATCTGCAGAGGTCTGGCTTGCGCAAAGCGGGCCATAATTTATTACCCAGAACCCCGACAAAGTGAACATTGTGTTTTTTCCCCACCAAATATCACTTTGTCGGGGATTGTGGCTAATTAAAACTGGGGCAATTAGCGCAAGGCAGACATCTGTGGATTCCCAAGGGTGTCCTCTTTTCGGAAATGCATGGGCTTCCCTGTTTTCCTTGGTGGCTTGGACAGCCTAGGCCCAAATCTGTAGGGTGTGCGCATGCGCAGAATTCCTGAAAGGATGCTGTGCTGAAAGACTTGGGGTTAGTCATGTTGTAGGCTTTTCCCCTTTGCGCCCAGGTAGGTGCATCCACACTGTTTTCGTCGGGACACCTGTGGGTACGCGGGACGGTAGGCCATGTGTTGTTGGCGGCGAATTTCGGTGGGTGACCAGAGTGAAATGTGCAGAAATTGTGTTTTTTACCCCCAAATTTGGACTTTGCCAGGTGTTCTGGGTAATAGATTCTGGGCCGATTTGCGCAATGTCATACCTCTGTGGATTCCCACGGGTGTCCTCTTTAGGGAAATGTATGGGGTTCCCTGTTTTCCTTGCTAGCTTAGACACCCTAGGCCCAAATCTGTAGGTTGCCCACATGAACAAAATGTGCTGTGCCGAAAGGCTTAGGGTTACCAGTGGGTTAGCCTTTTCCTTTTGCGCAGACATAGGTGCACCCACACATGTGAGGTAACGTTTTTGTCGGGACACCTGTGGGAACGCGGGAAGGTGATATGTTGTTGGTGACATGTTTCGGTGAGTGGACAGAGGGAAACATCTCTGAAATTGGCTGGAAATAAACACAATTCTCAGAGATTTTGCTCTGGCCACCCACTGAAACACGCTGCCAACAACACATGACCTGCCTTCCCGCATCCCTGCACGTGTCCCGATGAAAACGGTATCATGTGTGTGGGTGCACTTACCTGGGTGCAAAAGGAAAAGGCTAACCCACTGGTAACCCCAAGTCTTTTCCGACAGCTGATTTTCAGGATTTTTTCAGAAGCGCACACAATACAGATATGGGCCTAGGGTATCCACGCCACCAAGGAAAACAGGGAACCCCATGCATTTCTGAAAAGACACCCGTGGGAATCCAAAGATGTCTGACTTGCGCAAATCTCCCAAGAATGTATTACCCACAAGCCCGCCAAAGACCCACATGGGAGAAGGGTGCCCAATGCCAGGGATATTACCGCCGACTTTGCTGGAGCTCTGGCTGGCCTGCATTACATGTTCTCCCCACCAGGGAGTCCCGGCAGTGTGCCAATACTTCCCCGAAGGGAAAAGCTATAATGCAACCCTGCCGCAACTCCAGGCCGGTTGGAGGTGATGTCCCCAGCCTTGGACATCAATGTACCATGTGGGTGTACCGTCCCCTAAGCACAGTGGCAGCTCCAAGGAACCCTGGCAGGATCCCAATTCCTCCCCGGAGGTGACACCTGTAAAGTAGCACAGCCAGAGGTGCAGCCTGGGCTGGCAGACGGACAGCCCACATGGGAGGCATCCGCTCCCAGGGAAACACCAATGTTCTGCTGGCATGGGGGGCAATTTGTGGCCTGCCCCTGCAATTGTGTCCCAGCCCACCAAAATATCTGCCCAGATGGCTCATTCCCACCCACACCACCAACAATCCAGCCCCAGTCTCACCCTAACCATAGTATAATAAAAAACAGTACTCGCATAACGTTGCAGCTGCTCGCCTAGAAAAAGCTATAAACAAAACAAAAAGCATGTTACCTATGGTCACCCCAGCAGAAACAAATCTACACGCATACTTTCCGAGCATTCCCCCCCTTTCAAGCCATCCTCGCTGGTCTACTGAACCTCACCCTCCCTACCCCCCAGTGAAAACACATTTGCACCTTCCTAAGGGCAGATATCTGCCACCAGGGAGGGCTGCGTGAGGTGCCCCCCCCACTCCATTTGGGTTGGGGGGAGAAGCCCACCCCAAAACATCAGACAGCCCCCCCAATGGATGGGGCAGTAGGGTTTGGGCACCCTGGGGGCAGATTGGCACACCAATGTGCCCATCTGCGCCAAGGCAAGTTTGGTAAACAAAGAAAATAAATTAAAATGGCAGGTTGCACTTTAGGTGGAAGGGGCTGAGGGGCACCCTAAGCCGGGGAATTTTGTAATGTGAGGGGGGGTGCACGTCTCCACCCACTCCCACCCCCAAATGGAGGGGCTGGGCATCTCATGTAGCCCTCCCTGAGGGCCGATAAGGAGGGGGGCGCTGTCATGCACTCCTCCTAGGGGTCAGATGCCCCTTCCTAGGAGCAGATATCTGCCCCTAGGGAGGGCTGCATGAAATGGCCCCCACTCCATTGTGGGTGGGGTGGAGGGGGCCACCACCCCTTCCCATAAGAAAATTCCCTGTTGGTTTGGGATTGCCCACCGCTCACCCCTAAAATGCGGTCTACCATTTTAACTTTGCTTTATTTACCCAACTCCCCTTGGTGCAGATCGGCACAATAGTGTGCCATTCTTCCCCCAGGTTGCCCAAAACCTACTGCCCCACCCATTGGGGGGCATGTCTGACATTTTGTGGCGGTCCTCTCCCCCCTCACCGCCAAATGGGTGCCAGGGGCACCTCATGCAGGCCTACCTGGGCCTCCTACGAGCGGCTGTGTGAGGTACACCCCACTCCATTTGGGGTGGGGGGGAGAGGGCCACCAGAAAATGTGGACCAGGCCCCCTAGTCGGTGGGCAGTAAGTTTCCGGCACCCTGAGGGTAGATTGGCACACCATTGTGCCCATCTTCGCCAAGGCAAGCTTGGTACACAGACAAAAAATAAAAATGGTACACTTTAGGGGGGATGAGGGGCACCCTAAACTGCCAGGTAATTTTCTAATGTAATGGCGGGTGACCCTCTCCCCACCACACCATAAGAGGCAGGGTTCTCATGCAGCCCTCCCTGGAGGTCAGGTGTCCCTTCCTAAGAGCAGATAACTGCCCCCAGGGAGGGCTGCAGGACATGACCCAAGTCCTTTTTGGGTTGGGGGGACAACCCCCAACACCAGCGATTACTTTTTTTTAAAAAAACAATGATTTGCCCCCATTCCATAGGGGCAGATGGGCCCTACTCTGCAGGCCCAATCATTGGAGGGGCCTGCCCACACTTTCCTGGTGGCCCCCCCATTGGATGGGGGGCCACCTCATGTACTCCTCCCTGGTGTGAGTTCTGCCCCCAGGAAGGTCGACAAGGGGTCCCCCCCTTTTCCACTTGGGGTGGGAGGGAGAGGGCCAGCACCCTTTCATGTCCTAAAAAAAAATCAGTGGCGATCGTCGTCTCCGACCCCCAGCCCCCTTACCATTGCGTTCAATTTTTAAAAAAAGCCATATGCCCCCAGGGGTCTCCATACATGTGGGGGGAGGGCTGCTTACCTAGTAACCAGCCCCCAACTCCCACTTCTAAAAGGGATACCTGGTGGTCTAGTGGCATTGCTAGCCATGGAGCAAGCAGTCTGTGCTCTGCATGCTGTCACAACAGGTGGTGTTGGAAAGGGGAGAATCTCCCCTTTCTAACGACACCTGCCTTGATCTCCGGCTTGAAATACAGCCGGAGATCAAGGTGGAGACTCACCTTGTGTTTTCACCGCAGCAGCCGAAAATGGCTGCCGCGGTGAAAATGCTTTCACTTTCATGTCGGCATGCATTACGCACTCTGACGTGAAACTCAAGGTAATCCAGCCCTTGGGTAGTGAGGAGGGACCTCCCCTTCACATAGCCCGGGGGTTGGATTACTGTTTTGAGCAATCCCATCTTTGCAGGGATCGCTCAAAACAAAGTGCCAATAAGAATGAGCTAGCTTGTCCTTGGCAACATGAAGGTAATGTCAAGGACGAGATACCTTGTCCTTGACACTTAAGGGGTTAAGATCCATTATCACAATTGTGGCGTCATTCAGCATAGATGGGTGTTACAAACTTTCACACAGTCTCACTTCTTGGCACACAAATGCTTTGCAAACCTGACTGGATTTGTGAACTGATCTGTCCAGGAATTTGTAATTGAAATGCAGGGTAGGATTTTCATGGCATATTATTCCTTATAGTTGACTTTGATTTACCCTCCTCTGGTGGAGAATATTCAAAAGCTTGAAAGTTGGACCATTCATTTTACTGATGTGAACTGCCTTTGATTATGTATGAAATATGGGAGTATGTTTTTTGCTGCTTGTGTAACCACATACCACGCAATGTAAAGTTGTGTATGTGACATAGTCCTACATCCTGTCCCCTTTCCTACATACTGCATGGGTGTCCCTCGCAATGGCGGGAAACGGAACCCTTTTCACCAGAAACAAATGTCTCCCTCTTTTAAATTTAGATGCGGGTTGGGGGCCCAGCTCCGGGAGCATGTACTCCCCTGACTCCACCCATCAGCGCCACTCCCCAGTCCTCTTTTCTTCATCGACTGGAGCAGAACGATTTCACCAGCGCTCCTGGCTCCTTGGTGAGGCCTCAATCCTTGTAATTCCTTGTGCACTTCCCCGGGATATTTCTCCCCTTCTTGTTTTTCCATAGTCAGTTCAAAGTACTCTGTCCTTTGATGCCAAGCTCCTCTGTGGCACATGTCGATGGTGGCATGATTCAGAAGGTGTCCGGCCTGCAGGGGCTCCTTCCCTGCTCCTGTTCCACACGCACTATTCCTCCAGTGCCTTGGCCTAGACTCCGGTTGGGACGGCTCCTCGGCCTGCGATGCACTCACACTGCATTTGTTGAAGAACGGCTTGGCAAGGTAGAGGGAGCTGTTCTCAAGATCATCACCAGAGAACCTCAGAGTACATTAGGAGGAAGACCAGGCCAAAGGTAGGTGTCCTGTTCTCCTCTGCACCCTGGAAGGGTGACTCCTTCTCTGGTAAGCAAGTGGACGAGGATCCAAGAGCTACTGGCCAACCGGCTTTGGTGTCTAGGGACACTCCCGGTCCCACTGCTGAGGGGCCGCAAGGCTCTAGTACCAGGGATCTCCCAGAGGGGCTCTTCTCTGATACTGGGCTCGATCCCGAGGGGCCGCCGAGACGCAGTACCAGCACTACCAGCGTCATGGTATTCCCCAGAAACTCAGACATGCTAAAATAACTTGCACGCAAGACCTGGAAAAAGTAATCTCTGGTGGATAAAGCTAGCTACTCTGTAGCAGCTAAAACCTATAAACCTGCAATTCAGGAAGCAAATAAATTATCCTATAAACACAGAATCAAGGACTCTGCATCAAGTTCCAAAGAGTTGTTCAAAATTCTCAGTGAGCTTGAAAAACCATGCCCTGTCATCTCGCTAGTGATAAGACGCTATCTGGTATCCAGAATTCCCTGAGGCAAAAGATTGCTAATATCAAGGAAGGACATTTTGTCCAGTCTTGTCATCCAAGAGCCATCTACCTCAGCCAAACCCGAGTAATCGTTTTCCTTTCTGCCTCTCTTTAGGTTCTGTGAACTATCTGAATCCGATATGCTTGAATTACTGGTGAAAATTAGACCTACCATCTGCAAGGGCAATATCTGTCCTGCCACCATTGTCAAATCATGTGCAATGATCTTGGTTCCCCATCACCAAATTTGTTCATCTCTTTTTTAGGGAAAATACTGCCCCGAGCTCTGTTAAACGGGCCTGGATTTCACCTCTCCTATTAAAAGAAAACTCACTGGATCCCAGCTTACCTATCAACTATCACCCATTTACCAATTCACCCTTTCTTTTGAAAATTCTTGATAAGGTGGAATATCATCAAATTCAAAGTTCTCCGAATTGCATAACAACGTTGGCTCCAACCAATCTGGTTTCAGAAGCAATCCCAGCATAAACTACTCTGCTAGACCTGAAAACATCCATATACTTCAGCAAGCAGACAAAGTTAAAGCATCTATTTTGATGCTTTATATCTAACTGCAGCCTTAGACCTTGCTAATCATGCCATCCTAGCTACCATTCTACAAGATACTGCGTATTTTTCTAGTGAGGCATCTTGTTGGGCCCACTCCCTTTCTCTCCTATCAGATGGGGAGTCTTTGATGAAGACTTTATGGCAGAGGGCTATGTTCTGGAATGTGGGGTGCCCCATGGCTCCTGTGTGTCCCCAATGCTGTTTAGCATCTTCACTCTCCCTCTCTTCAGTTGTCTGGATACGGAAGGCATTTGGTACGCAAACTACATGTATGCGGCCCAGTTGCTCTTTCCCGCGACTATGAGCTTGACTCACAGACCAATAATAACACCTACAATTATATTCATCAATGGATGACTCTTAATGACTTGGTACTCAACAACAGAAAGACAGCGATTATGCTGGTAGGCACAACCTCAAAGCTGTGTTGAATGGATCCTGCATATGCAACCTTTCAAATTGCTGACTGCCATCTAACACTCCCGAAAGTTAAAACACTGGGTATTATACTGGATTCCGAGCTCACAATGAAAGCACATTTCAGTAGCCTTGTGTCTCGCGCCTCCTATTAGGTGGTAAAGGCAAGACCATTCCTTGATGTAGCGGACATTGCCACACTAGCTTGTGCAATTAGTGGCTCTCGCTTGGACTATTGTGCCAGTCTCTTTCAGGGCATTGGAAAGACAGAGCTCAATCGACTTTAGGTAGTCCAAAATAATGTAGTCAGGGCAGTGACTGGTCTTAGCAGAACAGAACATGTGTCTGCAGGAAGGTCACTCCACTGGCTGCCAGTACAGAAGCGGATTCTATTTAGGGCACTGCATTACGCATGCATGTCTTTATGGGAAAAGCCTGGCATATTTGACCAAAAGGATAAAGTGGCTGCCAGTTAAGCGAGCTCTACGAACCAACAACACAGGTTTGTTGGAAATACCTGCTGCTAAGCTGTTGGAAATACCTGCTGCTAAGCTATCCCATGTACAAAATGGCTGCTTCTCAGTGGCAGCAACCTGGCTATGCAACGCCCTTCCCCCTGATCTGAGACTTTGCGGGGCAGTTTCAATCTTTAAGTGTAGACTCAAGACCCTTCCTTTTGAATAATCTCATTATACTTACTCAGTTCTATCTCCCTCTGGCTGTCTGGCCTGATTTATATTTTCTTTTTGTTTTGTGGTGTCTTGTCCCCGCTCTTCTATACCCATGGGTGTCATTCCCTAAAAATAAATGGCCATGGGCACTCCGCCTCGCAGGTACCTACCTGAGGTGCAGGGAAGGTCCGAGCCTTTTCAATCAAGCGTGCAGGCTAAGGCTGGTTCTGGTACAACACCACTGGCACGTGGCGCTGTTCAGGATAGAAAGGCCGCCCGGCCAGACAAATTGGTGGCGTTCTACGACCTTCCCATTCCAGTGTGCAGGCTTTGGACAGCATTTCAAGTGGGATTAGCACCCACTATATTCAACTTATTACTTTTGGACATGTCTCTAAGTCAAGAGGGGGTCAGGGCATTTCCTCTGCAACTGTACAGGCAAAACATCCCATGGGTTATGTACACAGATGACTTGGTGGTAATAGATTGCACCCCAATAGGCCTGCAAAGAAGGCTAACCCACCTAAATGCATATTTTAAGATCAACGAGCTGCGAATAAACACTGATAAAACAAAAATCATGGTGTTTACTAAAACCAGAAGAAAGGCTCATTCGAAACTCGCTTGGTTTATAGGCACACAAGATTGAGCGTATAGAATCTATCACTTATTTGGGTATCAGAGTAAACAATAATGCAAAGGATAATGCATGAACAGAAGAGCTAAGGTGGAAATGCACAAGGTTAGCGATGCAGACAAAGCAAATATTAAAGAAATTTGGGAGATACACACTGGTGCCTAGTATAACCTTTTATAAGCAAAAGTTATCTCCAATTTCATGATACTGAGCTGAAACTGCACTTAACATCCCTCCATCTTTCTGGAATCTCTTAGAAGGGATCTTTTGGAGGAGAGTGTTGGACCTCACAAATAGCTTGCCAGTGTCGCTGATGAGATTCGAGCTTGGGTTGCAATTACTTAGGTCTCTGAAATGGAGGACATGATCCCTATATAGGAAAACTGTTCTGGAAAACACTGTAGTCCTAGATATTCTGAAAAGTGAGTTTAACAGGATGAGAATAGCAAATAATGGAATTGCAGATGCAAGGAAACTTAAATGCAGAGCAGTATTGGAGGACCTGGGTTCGGATGAGGAAACATTGATCAACATCCCTGACGAGATTAAAATAAAATTGTAAAGACTTGACTGGATTGGGACTATAGAGGTGAGATTGGCTTATAAAGTCACTATTATCGTGAAGAGGGAACAGAGCCATTAATAAATTTCCAAAGTATCTGGTAAAATTCCCTTTGAATAGACATAGGAATGTGTTTGAGATTAAGGTTGAATATCCTCCCAATTTAGGAAGTTCTACTGTACAGGACGGTTCAGGCTGTTGATTCTTCTGCGTGTGGGTATTGTAAGATACACCTTGAAACAATTAAGCATCTTCTCCTTGAGTGTGATGCTTTAGAGGCAACAAGAAGTAAGTTTTTTAACTGAGGTAGTCCAAGATTCCAGGAATTTAACAAAAGAGGAATGGTGAGAGGGCTCCATAGTGGGAGAAAGTCAAAGTGGGTTTGGCAATTGCAATTTTTTTAATAGAGGTCTTGAATCTCAAATGAGAGCGAAGGTTAAGGCTAGGCTCTTGCATGTGTTAACAAAACAGATGGATTGGGATAGAAAGCGGGATGTTGAAGGGATCTTGTGTAACAATGTGTTTGATTTTCTGCTGGAAATGGAAGGAGGGATTGTTTCATGAAAGGTTTGTATAAACCATAACATGTTTAATAAAAACATATGTAATGTTATTGGCTTGTGGCCATGTGGACTACTCCAATCATATTCTATAAGCCTTAATCACTGTATCCATTTGAAGATGCTTAGTTTGTGTATGCTGGTGTTCCCAATCTGTATTTTAGTGTATGCATTGGGTTTTATATAGTACAAACCTAGCTTGGAAGCAAGAGAGACTAACAAGGGGGTGCATTAATGATTGACTCAATTAGAAAGAATATTACTGATACATTTAGGATCTAGTATTACAAGAGTTGGGGTAAGCCAGTTTGTCAGTGTGCTTAGGCCATTCATTGTTCTCAGAGTTGCGTGCTGCAGAGCTAGTATGTTGAGGTTCATACTTTAACCTCGAATGTATTATACAATTAGCAGATTGTTCTAGTAACTTGCGCTTGCACTGTAATTAATATTCCGTAAGAGTATGTTCAATAGATATCTCTATCCAATAGTTAAAATTCAAAATTGTGGATTTATTGTATTCCTTGTTTCTTCTGATCTCAGCCAACATGTGTTTCGACACTAGGTCTTCCGCAAGGCTGATATTAGAACAATGTGAAATCAATTACACCAATTTGTCTTCGCGTTTGCAAACATAAAAATTATAAATACATACCAGGGTTATGGTTTGGGGACAGGAAAAAGAAACCAACAAACACATGGGAGAAAACTAGTATAAGAAACAGAAATTCAATAGAAAATGTCTTATGATTGTGAAACTTAATACAAACAAGTC
Source organism: Ambystoma mexicanum (assembly GCF_040938575.1). Taxonomy (NCBI): domain Eukaryota; kingdom Metazoa; phylum Chordata; class Amphibia; order Caudata; family Ambystomatidae; genus Ambystoma; species Ambystoma mexicanum. The sequence goes on from NC_090932.1 coordinate 1,455,697,917, forward strand.
CTTTAGCCCACCTAGTTTAATACTATAGGCGACAAATGGCAAACAGTTGTTGGCTACTAATAAAGCTTAGGTGAAGTGGCCAAAATCCCTTATAAGTGTACAAAATGTTAGCTTATCTAACCCCTGCACATTGAGTAAATGCACTCAAGTTGATCTTACCTGTTTAATAACTGATATGCTGTTCTGAAAGGAGTGATAACAATTGTTTTATCTAATCAGATTCACAGGACAATTCACTCTGTTACCAACGGTGAGCTTAATCTTATCTCACCAGACACAATGGAGAGCATTTAATGGGTATCCCTATAAACATAATGTCAGATATTTTTCCTCATTGATTATACCACTCACCAAAAGTGATTTGGTACCATGCATGGGTGCAATATCAACCAATCGATAAACCAACCTTTCGTACACTAATAATAAGGGATTGTGGGTGCTTCACCTAAGCGCTATTAGTAGCTAACAACTATTTGCCATTTGTCACATGTAGTATTAAACTAGGTGGGCTAAAGGACCTATTTGTATTAAGTTTGACAATCATTAGAGGACATTTTCTGTTTAATTTCTGTTTCTAATACTAGATTTCTCCCATGTTTTTGTTGGTTCCTTTCTCCTGTACCCAAACCATGACCCTGGTGTGTATTTATAGATTATGTTCTTGCAAATGCCATTACAAATAGGTAGAAATGATTTCACATTATTATAATAGCCTTGAGAAAGACCTGGTGTCGAAACGCATGTTATGCTAGCCTTTTTTGTACCCAAGTAAAGCACAACTGACACCAACAGGCAACCTGGTGCTAAAGACTGAACAAGCACTAAGAAGTTGAGCAGGTCTTAGAAGAGCAAGGTTTTTAAAGCCCTTCTAAAAGGCAAGTGGGCAGCCGTAGAGCGGAGCGCAAAAGGCAAGTTGGCTAAGATCAGGAGAAAAGATTAATACAATGAATCCAACATTTAGCATATAGAGACCCTAGATACAGAGGGCTACATAAAAGGGGTTATAGGCTAGGGAGGGAAAGCCAAGTCTGTTCTGGATCAGAGAGGGTTCACAGATTGATTCAACATTTTCTTTGAAGAGATGAGCCCTCAGTCCATCAGCTTTCACCTATGTCCTAATTTCGCAAAAGTGTTCTTGTTGGCAGTCTTACCTATGATTGCTTTTTTAGAGTGATTGATAGTAATGTAAGGTTAATGTTCTAGTTATTAAAATATGCTAAATCCTTGGGTATTTTCTATTAATGGCCCGATGGTCTATGTACAGATCAACACCAGCCTTAAAAAAAAAAAAATTGATCAGGTGTTCGGCAGTCCACTTGGGAGCCAAAGCCTGTGTTAAACGCTGCATATTATTTTATATTGGTTTTTAATTTAATTCCTCGAAAAAGCATTTTTACATCCTGGTGTAGGTGGGTTTTAGGGTTGAAATAATGGGAGGCAGTTAACAAATTTAAGACTGCACACTATTAAAAGGGTGACATGTTCTTGTTTTTCATTTGTTTTAAATTTAGATATTTTATAGTGTATTATGTTATTAGGTGATTCATTACAATATCTGAAATGTGCACAACATAATACTTTTATATGCACATTAAAATATGGTAAAATGTGTTCCATACAGCAAAACGGTCATACTTCAACTTTACTTAGTTGTAATTGTAGATCCTGCATTAACCCTTTGGAGCGTATACACATTAAGCCTTTAAGATGTTGGAACTCTGTTAAACATATTTTTGGCATTAGAATAATTTTTAATATATAAAAAAGAAAATGCTTTTGCACTGAAAGGGTTGAATGAACAGGAAATCATTTTTGTCATACTTTTTCTGTTGACATGCTTGCCGCATATTTTTTCTTTAGTTTTTATATTTTCCTTCATATCATTTGTTCTGTCAGGTGTTGCCTGGCCATCGCCTTGCCCATCTCCTTCTCGCCCACCTTCTCGCTACCAGTCAGGTCCCATCTCTCTTCCACCTCGTGCAGCTACCCCTACAAGGCCGCCCTCGCGGCCATCAAGGCCCCCGTCTCACCCCTCTACTCATGGTTCTCCAGCTCCTGTCTCTACTATGCCTAAACGCATGTCTTCAGAAGGTACAATACCACAATTAATTCATGTTTTTTTGTCTTTATTTAATTCCTTTTCTTAATGAATAGTTCTGTTTCTCAAATATTTAACCTATAATTCATTTGTTTGAGTTTGTTGTACCATACGGTTTCTAATGTTGTCATGATTTTAATGTACTTCAGCATGTTTAGACTGTAGTAATCCAGTCCATCTGTACAATGACCGCTGTGATGATGCAAGACCAACAGAATACTTGACAAATGGGAGGTTGTTCCACCCCTTGCTTATACAGATTACAGATTGGGGAATAGATGGGCCTAACTTGCTTAGACTTTAACTACAGCTAAATAACTATTCTCTGTCAAGATGTGGAACTGAATGGGCTAAAGGTTGCCATCTAATTGGACCTGGGCTGAGCTTGTCTTTCACTACTGCATTGCACAGTATTAAGGATATAGCACCCTGATTGTTTCTTGTTTCACTCAGTGCCCATCATGTCTCTTGTCTGTCCTTCAGCTTGAATGTGGGAAACTACTTGGCACAGACAGTCCTCTGGCTGTGGTCCTCTGAGTCTAATATCTATACACGCCTACCAGCAAGCACATCCAAACCCTAGTCTCCAATACCTTTGCCTTAGAGGATACCTTACTAGCAACTGATTCATCCATCTTGCCGTGCTGAAGAGGTTATCATCCACCAGTCTTCTGGGCTTGAGTTGCCAATAGGCTGTCATTTTCTCTGCCTACTGCAAGCTGCTGATCAATCAATGGGTTAGTATTGATATTCGGCCATTTGTTAATCTTCAGCAGCTGAGTTACACCCCTCGCCTAGTGTTGCTTCACCTCTTTAAAACCTATCCTTGCATCATTTCCTGATAACTGTCCACTTTTATAGGGCTCAGAACCATCCTGGTTACTCAGTATTCTTCAGAATTGGGTCCTCTGTTCTCTTATTTCCAGTGTTTTTTGGGGTTTGACCCTACACGTTTCCTCGTCTTGCTCCAGTGTGTTTATACTCGCCACATTAAAAATCCTTGATCATCCCTTTCTCCCATATTTTGATCATCAACTTGTCTATCCTTTCTGTAGGGGACAGACTTTAAAACCCTGTCCCAGTATTTTGAAGAGTAGAATTGACTTGTGCAGGTTTGCAAAGAGCCACTCTTGTCTCCAATAAGTCCCTCTTTCTACTGTTGAGCACCTCTGGGCAATGCTATTAGGAAGGGAATCCTGTTGGATCTGTGACTGCCACAGAAACATGTGTTGTGTGCCACCCCTCCTTGAAGGCAGCTCTCTGCCTGATTAAGAGGCTTACAGCAAATCCTACTCTGGTTGTCGAGTGGCGAAGAATCCTGATTGACATAATACAATGCTGTCTCTAGCTATGGGAGTGACTGTCAGCAACTCTTTGGGGGATAGTATTGGCTAGCCTGTCGGGATGCTATTCCCCTTTCTTATCACCATTGTTCCTGATTTGTATATATATTATGTTGGGAAGGGGTGGAGGGGTGACTCCAGGAGATCCTTATTGTAAATCCTCCGGCTAGCACCACAATGCTTGTGATCACCTGCCCCTTGAATCCCCCCACCTCTTTGGATGATCCTACCAATGTTACTGTCACAATGCAATCAAAGAAAGAAATTCAGCATTTAGGCGCTCCTTGTATGAATTACAAAAATATTTTGTTCCGTGCAACTTATTTCTTTGGGCCTTTCAGACTTTCAGCGCTGTGCAGCAGGGGCATTTTGGCTAATGCATGTCTCTCACAAGTTGAAAAGGTATGGTAAATATGGCCTTTGAACGACTTGTAATATATACTCTGGTTCAAAGTAGCTTGCTGGAGGGCACGATAAGTAGCGTTTTACTCCCCAAAACTAGGCTAATACATCCACACAAATAAACGTTGGATAATACGTATGCATATGTCTGAACCTTCCATCTGCACTACGCAAGTGATGAATTTTAGATCAGTGGCATATGGTAAATATTTTTTTTTAAAGAAAAATCAAGCGAAAGCTAGTTTCTTTTTTTAAATGTTAATAGATGGCTTCTCAGAGTTCAGGACACCTGTATAGTATTTCTTTTCCATCCATCTTTCTGTTGGTTACAAACTGTAAGGGATTACAACTCTGATATCCAGAATGCAGTGTTTTTGTTACGCAATCACTTATTTTGTGAATGCTATGGGGTGTTTACTCCAGTTACCACTAGAAGTACTGGTTGGCTCGCAGTGTTCTTTTTTTTTTCCAGTTACTTGCTTCGATATTTTGGTATTTTCAAGAATGCAGCGCCAGGCTGGTATCCCACAGTGGTTAGCAGAGGTTCTCGCCTACCTCCCAACCAGATTGTCTTTTTACCAGCAATGCAGGTTCAGCAGAGTATTCTCGTACTTCTCATCTTGTTGCAGATGTATTGATTCAAGATCAGGCTATTCAAGGCTACTTGAACTGGTGCTGTGTGGTTGTTGGCAAAAACCAATTCTTGGTCAACCGTTCTTTCTTCCACCAAACAGCCTTCCCAGCATGTTCTAGGACTGGTATTATGATTTAAACAAACTGTTTTTTTTTCTTGGAGGAAGTCCCAGACACTGGGAGGAAAAAAACATTCTCCTAACAAGGTTTTACTAGTGATATCACTGGATACCCACTTTCCCCTCGCTGGTTGCCCTTTATAAAGCTTTATGCAAGCTCAGCCCTCGCACCGCCTACAGCAATTTCTGTAATTTAAAGGGTTTAAAGGATGCTATTTGCTATTAATCGCTATTTGACAAAACTGTTTTATTTAATTCAAGTTTCTTCCTAGTTCTTAATGCAAGGTTTTGTGTCACTAAATTTGCCAGAATAATTTGCTTTGCCATATTTCTCATAAGGCTCCCCATCTTTTGGCTCTCCAGCTTACGACTTTCCAGCTTGAGGGCATTTTGTCACTGTAGGCTGACTCACAGCCCTCAGGTTGGTATCTCGCCGAGGACACATTAGCTTCAGGGACCCAGCTCTTCTTCCTGGTTAAAAGTTCAATGTGCTGGGGTACAGTGCTTCCATAAAACCCCAGCTGCCGGCAGCGTCTCACTTTCAGAATTTTTTTCTTGTTCAGGGCACTTCTGGTCCCCAACAAGTAGTTCAGGTACGCAGGTCTTCAATTTTTAGTTCTCAGAGCTCTTAGAATACAACCCCAATAAGCCTCCAGTATTGTAGGTCATTAGGGATTTCAGATTACAGTATAGCACTGCAGTCTGCGCGTTTCTCCTCTGTTCATGTGTGGTATTTTTTATAACCCATATGCTGTTGTCTGCATTGATGTTATTTGCCACCTCTATCAAACCTTATTTGCTTTTTCGCCCTTGATGATGGCGTTCCATTCCATTTTAGCTTGTGGGCTTTACGCCCCCTAGGACCAAGGGAAACCCATGTGATCAAAGATGTTGCAATTTCTTAATGCAGGTATTGTCTTGTTTGGTCTGTTTTCTCTTTGCCACAATCTTCTCTCAGAATTTGAATATTTCTATTGGTAAGGACTAGAAAATCAATAACGAGACAGGAGTTCACTGCATGTCACTTTTTATTCTTCGAGCAGTCAAAGGAAAACCACACAGGCATGCGCAGCACCTTCCACAAAGATGGCCTCTGCTAAATAGCTCTCCAATGTAAACAAGACTTGCATGATTTAAATTGCTGCTCATTAGCAAGAATTGCTCGCTACAAAGGACGTAATATTACAAGAAATATTCCTACTGCTTTTTTAAAAAATACAATGTTACTTGCCTATACATATACCAGTCAGGAATGGTGCACATCCCCTTACTCACAACTTCTTTAAAAGCAACCATCCTAAAAGTACAGAAAAGAATGAAATGTTAATATTTGACAGACAATATTTTGCAAATTAAGCACTGAGCACTATTAGAGCACTATGTGTGATTTTGCTCTGGACTCCGATAGCAGGTTTGCTTGAGGGTACAGACATAAGAATATTAATCTTAAAAACTGGGTCAGTCCAGCAGATTTATATAAAGTAAAAATAAATCTAAAACATCAGATGCTGCAAGAATGGGCCTTAGCTTAGTGGCATGAATGAGGGTAGCTGTCTCCTCAGACCAGATCTATAGACTGAAGAGTGGGTACAGAAGTTCCAATAAAGAATGAGCCTAGTCATCTGTTAACTCTTGCCAAATTCTGGCTTAATCATCGATCAATAACTGTCTCTGCAGGAGCAATTTAAATCTTGAAGTGAGCATATCTCAGCCATTTAAGACCATAGTAAAGAGTTTGTTTCCAGTGTTCGTAACTCACAATGTTTCTGTTTTAAGTTACCTAAAAGATGGTTTTATTGTCTTAGTCTCAATATCACTGGACGTTATTTCTTTTGACATGTATGTCTATGTGAAACAGCTAGTATTTTTTAGAAGACCAATCTAGCAGATCATTTGCATTTGAAAACCCTTTACATTTTATCCTCACTACTGCTCAGAAAATAGAGTAGGTTTAGAGTATAATGTATTCCTTGGGCAGATATGTTGCTCTTTCTAGTAAATTTAGCATTCTTGGATATTGATAGAAATATTAGTTTACATATTGTGTACACTATTTTACTTATGTTTTTATTTGATAATTGAAAATTGTTTTTAAATTGTATTTTTCTGTACAATATACATAGACATTGGTATTGTTTTACAAGCCTGTCTCAGAACTCATGTTGTCTAATGAAGGAGTGCACCATTATTGGTGAAATCATTTCTAATTTAGCATAAGGATTGACTCCTTATCCTAAACAAGTGACTATTCTAGTTAGAATTATTGACTAAACGTAAACTTTGTAAATATTACGTTGTTCGTACCAAAGTAGTTACTTTATTTTGGATGGAAAGGAACAGCCTGTCGGGCCTTGTAAGCAGATAGTGGGGTCAGATTTATCTAAGGGCGTTTCAGAGGGAATGTGGAAAAGGTTCTGTGGGGCAGTATAGACAAGTAAATTAGATTTGAATCTATGGTACACAATACATAGTGATTGTGTGTGATTACTACTACCCACAGATATTATGCAGATTGTCACTCAGTGAGAGTGATGTTGCTGGGATTGCCCTGAAAGTGGTGCTTTATTTGGGGCATTCATTTTGAAACTGCCAGAGGGACAGATGCTTCTGGGTGTTTGTCTTTGGTATGTTTTCACTTGGAAAACTAGTGTCCCCTCCCTGTAGTGTTCTCAACTATTTGCCTTGGTCCTTGTAGTTGCCCTTCCCCATATACTGTTGGACATGTAGAATGTTGTGTGCAAAGGAGAGCTGTGGAAATCTGGCCTCAAACCAAACTTTGAAGACTGGCGGTCAGGGTGTAACCCGCCTAGCCGGGATGAAAGGGCAATGTATGACTAGCATGGCACAGGCTGGATGATTGTGGAGGTGTGGTGTTTCTTAAATGAAAAGTATGTATAATGTCTCCTCCCCGCTCCCCTTGGTGTGTTCGGCCCCATGCCATACTGTCCTTAACGATATGACACTCCCTGCAGGTTTTTGGCAGTTTGCCACCCTGGACCTGCAGTTGTTTAATTAGAATTCGGAGTGTTACATGCTGGTTCACTTTCCCCTCTTTCATTTTTGTTGTACTGTTTGGTGTTGTAACACTAGTAAAGGGATCAAGAGTATGTGTCGGACACAGTGGCATTATGTTTCTGGTCCTAGACTTTTTTATTAAGATGAAATAAAGAGTTGGGGGGGGGGGGATCCTATCTCACCCTAACTCTCCAAGGGGTTTCCCAGCCTCAACAAATCTAAGGGCCGTCTCTGTCAGGATGTTCAACCAAAAAGTGTCCTCCGTCCTATGTCCAAAAACCCTAAACTGACCCTCGTGTGCTAAACTCAATATAATGTGAAACTCTAGGGTTTTTACAAAACATAAAGATCTACAGAGCAGAAAAGAAATGTAATACAGTTCCACCAGGAAATGTGGTCCTCCCCTCCACTATGTTTCTTCAGGTCTTCCACCGTCTAGCTTTTACTTCAAAAAAGAGTCAATAATGTTCCACTGCTTCACAGGGGACTACTTTTCCCCTGTGTTTTTCCTTTCATACAGTGTTTTACTTCACAGTTTGAAGGGCGGTGACTCCTCCCTTTAGTCTCCCTTAAGCATACAGTTATTTTCAATGTTTCAATCTCTCACTCTCCAGATTTCAGTTATCCTTCAAGGTTTATGGTTATTCACTTTTCCATTGATTGTCAGTACTCCACAATTTCCAGGAGGGGTTTTGACCTCTAAGCTTTCTCAATCATTTTCCTACCCCTGGTTTACTTTCCTGTCAGGGTACTTGCAGCTTTATTACTTCTCTTGTTCTCTGGGTCTCAATTATCTTTCAAAGAGATATGGTTCTTCCCTTTTTGTGTTGATGGCCACTGTTAGAATTTCAAGGCAGGTTTTTGAGCCCTGAGCTTTCTCAATCCTTTTTCTACCCCTGGTCTACTGTCCTGCCAGGGTATTCGCAACTTTATTACTTATCCTTAAAAGGAGTATGATTCTTCCATTTTTATATTAGTTCTAAACTTGCACACTGCCTGGTGTACTTTCCTGCCAGGGCTTTTCATATCCTCTCATGAGTAAGAGTTCCAGACTCACTGTTTGCCTGGTTCACTATCCTGCCAGGGATTTTCCGTTCTCCGTTCACTCTCTTGCATCCAGGAAATAAGACTTTCCAAGTACTTGGTCACTGACCCTTTCTTAACAATGTTTGTATTCTTATTAACTATTCCAATTCCTTTAATTAGGCTCTTGCGCTGTCAACGGTACGCAGCATTCGATCTGAAGTGCCCTTGGGTCCACTTCACTGGGCCTACTATTCTTCACTGACTTCGGCGTTACTAGAGTCTCACTGTCTTCTTTGCTCTCGGCCCGCTGACTCGGAGTGCGTCCTTTTAGCCGCTTGGTTTCTGCTTCGTCTTCCTCGGTTTTCAGTTGCTCCAGCTACCCATGGCAATAATGCGGCAAACTTCTCTCAGCTCGGTTTCTCTGCACGCTTTTCTTGTCAGGCTCTGTGCTGAGTCCTGCAATCTTCCTGCCTCCGGTGTCCCAACAAGTTGGATTCAGCAGCAGTCTTGGTCCCTATCCTGTGTTCTCCTCAGCAGTGTCTGTTTTAAATGGCCCAGCATTGGTTAGCAATTTCCAAAGACTAGAACATAGCATTGGCTTACTGCTTCTAGTCATCCTCATTACTCCATCCCTCTTCCTCCATTCAGTACTATACAAAGGGGTGGGAAGGTAGATAATGTTCTTGGCCATGAAAACCCAGGGATTCTCAATCTACTTTCTGGGGCAGTGGCCTGCACTACATCCAAACGCTCTCTTCCAAAATGCCTTGCTTCTTGAGCCTTTTGCTCAGCGACCTTCAACTTTCTAGGGTTAGACGCTTCTCCAGGCAGAGAGTGGCGGGTAGATCTCTCTCTTCTGCAGGTGCCTCCCTCTGGAATGGTCTCCCTACCCCTCTTAAACTTGAGCCGGACCACCTGAAGTTCCCGGAAGCAGCTCAAAACCTTGCTCTTCTCCACCTATCCCCTCCCTTGCTGACCTGCCGGTCTGCTGTACCAACTGGTTGTTTGACTACCCTCCGTCTCACTGGGTACCATGCTCTTTCTTGATCAGTCACCCACTGCCTCCAGTCCTTCCACGCAATTGGGAGCTGTAACTAACCCTGCAGTCCCTTGTTCTCCTTGCACTACCCAGATCCACACTGCCCTGGCTGCACTTACTCAGAGCATTGCTGCCCTGTCTTCCCCTCCTCTCTCCATTGCACTCCCCCTTTCTTCTTGCACTTCTCCTTCTCACACTTGCACGATCTGAATGACACAAGGCCTAGTAAGAAGAAAGAACCTAGGCTGATTAGCCATCTGTGTGGTCTGCACACCTGTAAATTCCACGAGGGGTTAAATATCTTGTCTCATGTTTTGAAAAAAAGTAAAAACAATTAAATGGTGTTTTCGATAAATTCATTTATTCATGAAGTTTTGAGCTGCTTGATTATAACAATTGGTTAAACATCACCAATTTGTTAGATACTGCTTTGTTGGCAAATGGAAAACCCTATGGCTAATGCATTTCAGAAAATGTAATTTCCTTCTTCAGAGCCGGGTAAATCTACGCAGGTTTGCTATTAGAGTATTCTTCAAACATAATATAATGGCAGTAACATTATTGAAATAACAGGGTACCAACAAGTGGCAAACAAAACATATGACACAAAGAGAAAAAGAACGTGTATGTCAATTAGTGACTTGGATAAGAGTGGCTGCTCGTTAATGCGATATATACACTTTACTTAGTCATTGTTCACCCAGGATTTCGTGGTAAGGCATAAGAATTATTATGGAGATACATAAATATTATAGTGATTTCCCTTTTCAAATTATCTTGCTGTAATGCACTGCACTTGGATAATACAAATGTTCAATAATGTGGTTGTGATTATTACATATAAGTGGCTGGATGGTGGCAGATATATCACCCTCCTTCACCCTGTGGATGCACTAACCTGCAGCTTTGTGTCTACCCTGATCATTATCAGCGGTAGAAGACGTTGTCGAATGCGTTTGTGGAATGCTGCAAAAGTAAATATAGTGTGATATTGTTCGTGAGTCTGTTCATCGTTATCTAGGGCAATACTGCTCTTATCGTCTTTCTACTGATCTGATTAACGTGCTTACATTGAAAACGCACAATGCGTTATTGTAATCTCTGTGACAGTGGCGTTCGGGGCTACTATGGAGCCCGGTCGCTACAAGAGAGTAAGACAGTTGTCATGGTGACGTTTGTTTATAAAATGGCCGCTCCCGGACGAGCATGTTGGCCATACTAGTGTCGGCAAATACAATAGTGAAGCCGACTCTGTCAATATGCACTGTTTGAGGGTATGTCAACAATGCGGACGCATGCCGATCCTGCGTTAAATTCATTAAAAAAAATAATACATTGAATAAATCGAAAATTGTTGAAAATACAAGATCGCTTGTCCACTGTCTGCAATGTTGCAGGTTGAAGAATAAATTACTGATATTGAAAAAAAGTGGGAAAGAGATTGCACAAACAGGCGGTGCCTGCTGTCTTGTGGGTACCCTGTTATTTCAATAATGTTACTGCCATTATATTATGTTTGAAGAATATAATAGCAAACCTGTGTAGCTTTACCCGGCTCTGAAGAAGAAAATTACATTTTCCGAAATGCATTAGCCGTAGGGTTTTCCATTTGCCAACAAAGCAGTATCTAACAAATTGGTGATGTTTAACCAATTGTTATCATCAAGCAGCTCAAAACTTCATGAATACATTAATTCATCGAAAACACCATTTAAATTGTTTTTAGTTTTTTCAAAACGTGAGACAAGATATTTAACCCCTTGTGGGATTTACAGGTGTGCGGCCCACACCGATGGCTAATCAGCCTAGGTCATTTCTTCTTCAATCTATCACGAGCGCCCAGCACGGAGGCACTTTTTAGTGGGCTGCACCCTAATAAGCAGTGCTAAATTAAAACGAATACCAAGTGTATCAACCTTTTCAAATACACTTGAAAAAAGCTGTGCACTCTCTCCCACTCTTCAATTCCAACAAGGCCTAGTAAGATCATTTGTCTTGTCCTCCCTCCCATGTCTAGTCGCGCCTAGAAACACTTGTGTACTGGCGCATTATAAATAACGTGTATGATATAATATCATACATCACAATAAGCCACACAGGAATGTTGCAAAGGCACATAGGTGTTATTAAGAATTACAGCTGAAGGCTTTTTTGGATTCAGTATTTTTCTGTCTAGTTCGACCTCCCCTACGTGATCCTCCCGCATATAGCCACCCCCAGGGTCCGAGTCAACTAGCTTCTGCCTTTCCCTCGCTACATAAGAGAAGCTTACCTCCAGGGAATCTGTGACAATGTTCCTAGATTCGTCATGCATTGCCGGCCAAACCTTGGATTCTCTTATCTCCACAGACTTTCCTCTCTCTATGCCTCTCACTACCCCACTCTCATGGACTGATCACTCTGTCCTCTCACTTGAAGCTTTCCTCCCCTTTAGCACTGGCACACCCTGCACTGCCTCCGAACTTCAAGGTCATCCGACCCATGAAAAATGTTAGTAGCTGCGTTTGCCTCCGCCTACTCTTCCCCTCCTACTCTTGCGACTGACACCCACACTGATACAGCACTCTCTAACTTTCACCTTTCCATCTCCAATACCCTCGACATCCTTGCACCTGCAATGAAGGCCCAACTGAAGCCTGCCAAAAAGTGCAACAACTTGGTACAACTCTTACCTGGTTGACCTTAAAGGCAAGTGCAGAGTAGCGGAACGGAAATTGGGATCTTCAGGCGCAGCCTCTGACAAGCTGGCCTGCCGTCTTCTGCAAAGGCAATATAGACTCTGCATCCAGTCAAAGAAAATCGTACATATTCAAGCTTGCATCTCTGCGGCATCCAACAACACAGCTAAACTTTTCAAAGTCTGTAACGAACTGGCCAACCCTATTGCAGCCTCTTCCTCTATCGCACCCACCCAGAACCTTTGCTCGACACTGGCTGAACACTTAACTACCAAAACACAGGACATCCCACCTAGTCTCCTCCACACCCACTCGTGCACATCTTCTCCTGGGCCCCCCTTGGCCACCCTCATCACTGCCCTGCTTCTCTCCTCTTGCTCCCCTGTCACACCTGAGGTCTCTAGACAAGACCGGTCTATGAAAGCCTCCTCCAAACAGGTGCACCCTTGCTCCTCCAAAACCATCAAGGACAACATTGACTCGCTAGCTCCAGACTTGGCAGACCTCTGAAACCTCTGCTTCGCCACTGGAGTCTTCCCTACTTCCCTCCAAGTATTGTCTTGTCCACCCTATGCTCATAAAACCCTGTCCCGACCCTACTATTCCGGCTAACTATCGCTTGATCTCCATCACTCTTTTTCCTGGGAGAACGCCTGTAGAAGTTAGCTATCTCTCAGTTTACCACTCATACTGAATTGGTTGGTTGTCTCCATGACCATCAGTCTGACTTCAGAGAATCCAGAGGCACGGAAACTGCTCTTCTGGACATCTGTGAAGACCTGCTCTCAAACCTTAACTCTCCCTATGTCCTCACCCTACTTGACCTCTCCTTTGCTTTCGATACGGTAAACCATAACATCCTGATCGCCCGTTTCCGTGAGACCCTTTGCATCACGGATCAATCCTTGGCGGGTTTAGCATCCGTTCCCTCCGACTGTCCTTGCCAGGTAGAACTTGGTTCCTTTCTCTCCTCTATCACTCGCTCTACTTGTGGTGTCCCCCAGGGATCTAATATATCCCCCTGGTTTTTCAATGCCTACGTGTCCCCCTTCCCCCCGGCCCACATGATCTCTGCCTTCACCTCAATCTTTCAGTATTATGCATATGACACACAGCTCTTTCATGATATCCTCGGCCTCTTCCTCCTTCTTGCTTATCCCTGACTGTCTGCAATTCAGTCCTGTGTGCTGCTAATGATCTCTGCCTTAATGCCAGTAAGACGGAGAACGTCCTCATAGGGACCCTTGCTTCTGTTTTCCCCCTTTCACTCTGGCCAACCACCCATGGTCTGCACCCTCTAGTGAGGCAAAAACCCTGGGGGTCATTTTCAACTCTACTCTCTCTCCTTCTCTTCTCACATCTCAGACATGTCCAAAAAGTCCCACTACAAACTTCACCTCCTCAGAGATATTCTATCTTTTCTCACCTTACGCCAGAGGCTCACTGTCTCCAGAGCCCTGGTTCTCCAGACTACTCCAACAGTCTTTTTCAATCTTCCCACCTCTGCTCTTCGACCTCTTCAACTTATCCAGAACAGAACCGCAAGACCTGTCCTTGGCCTCAAGCCCAGGGACTGCATCTCTATGGCGCTGAAATCCCTCCACTTAATCCTCGTGGCTGCAAGGATGAAGTTCAAGTCTGCCTGCATAGTCCACAAGGCTTTCTGGCGTTGGGGCCCCCACTACCTACAACACCCTCTTCCCAAGTACTATCCTTCCAGAGCCCTCTCCTCTGCCTCCTCCAACTCTTTGCGGGTGAGCATCTTTTCCAAGCAGAGATTTGGGGGAAGATCTTTATCCTCTGCAGGTGCCTCCCTCTGGAACAGCCTACGTGCCTCTCACTGTCTTGAGCCAGACCTCCTTAAGTTCGGGAAACTCCTCAAGACATTCCTCTTCTCGTCCTCTTTCCCTCTCACTCTCCCCTGCTAACCTCCTCTTCTCTCCTGCTTCCCTCCTCATTCTCATCCCCAACCTGTTCAGCCTGGTGTACCTCCAGAGCCTCAGAGGTCCCAAGATCTCCTGCCAGTCCTGCACTTGCCTCCGGGCTTCTGCACTCCGCCTGCATTACTGCACCTGGAATATGTTTCCATGAGAATGGCACCGACTCTGCACTTAATCCTGGCCATTGCTGGACTGGGCGCACTTTTCCCACTCCCCTCGCACTTCTGTTTTGCCCACTTGCGTGCCCCTGAATGTATTAGGACTAGCATGTTATCTGGCATGTCTTCAGCTTTCTCCCCTCCTTAGCTTTTCTGTCGCTGCACGCAGAGGCGCATTGACAAACAACCTTTTGTCTTGCATGCTCCCCCCTCCACTTCCCTCCATTCTTTGTCTCGCACTTACTCTAGCAGAAATGCCCTGACCTAGTATGCTTGTTATTGCTTTTGGATCGTTCGGAATATTCATGGCCTAAGAATGACGACTATATCCCCTTGTTCCCCTCCCGCCTTTAAGCGCTTTGAAGCACTTCACTTGCGTACAAGTGCTTTACAAATAAACAATTACACACCCCACTCCCTGCATTTTCCAGGTTGCGGCTTACAGCGTATTAAACTGCAACCTTAACCCCTCTACTATGAATTGTTGAGCCTGCCTTTGATTGTAGATATTTGGGCAACTTGTTTTTTGTTGACTTTTTCCATTGGTTTATTGTGAAATTCTTAAAACTGTAATAAACATTTTCCAAAAAGTCCTTTCTTCTGCTCCAAAATCTAGTGATGACCTAACTTGCCACATTTGACATTTTAATAATACTGTGTTGGTAAAATAGCTTGTTCCTTCTGATGTATGAATGATTTACAGTTTGCAAGCCACTGAAATGAAAATGTTTTGATGCCACACCACAATACTGAAGAATGATCCATGGTCGATCATTGTTTCGGCAAATGTGTACATTGATTTCATTTGCAAAAGTGACTGCCAACCCATTCGAAAACTTGTAAGTTTTCATTCTTGCAGACCAGTTCTGCTAGATCACCTTTCCTACAATATAATCATTCCCCGTCTACAAATAAACTTAAAATACGTTCTTAAATTAAATTATTTGCATAGAATTTAGTTTGATAATATTCAGGTAAAATAAATGTGGCTTTTTGATTGAATTTAAAATGTCAGTTTCTATTCTTTGAATGTAAATGTTAACTACTTCGTGTTCACTCCTTGTTATTATTCCTTGTGATAACCGCAATCTGCTGATTATGGATGGCAGGGAGATGGGCCCTTTGTCATGTACATAATTATTAATAGGAATTTGAAACTAATTGCAATATCCATAATGGTGGGCTAAAGTGTGATGCAAAAATGTCACCCTTGAAGACCTGCAGAGTGGAGACGTAATCGGAGAATGAGAAACGCACGAACACTAAGTGCGTGAGGTGGGGGAGTATGCTGGGGCAAGTGGAAGAGGTGTTGCCGTGGGAGGAGCGAGTAAACACCTACAAAAAATAACTTGGGTGCGGGGGTAAAAAGAGAGAGTTGCCTTTTGGCGGGCAGTGTTTTGCAGGGGCTACTGCTCATGAACGATATTCGGCAATAGGTGCATTTAAAAATGCTGTTTGAGGCACTGTTGACCCAGAGCTTAATGTGTACTCTGTTATGCATTCAAGTTTCACCTTAGGAATGCATGTTAGTCTTGCTCCTGTGTTCACATACTTTCATGCATTAACTGTACTTGTATGATTTTATATAGAAGATGTAAGGACACAAATTCAGTTTCTACTTATTGCTCATTGCAAAAAACCTTCTGAATTGAAAAAGGTTGTACTAAGTAAATGTGGGTCCCCTGCAAAACATTTCTAGCAATAGGATCCCATTGCACAATTGATAGTGACATGGACGTAATGGAAGTAAAATGCAGTTATATTTTGTTGTCTCCACCAGTTTGTCATGTATGGCATGCCAATCTTAAGGCTGCCGTTCCAACACTTAGCACAAGCACATTTTGTCCATTTGCAAGTAGTTCGCTTGTCATAAGATACAAATATTTATCGGGACCATAAGATAATTTGAAAACTGAACCTTATAACCAACCTTATAACCAATGTTGACCTCTTTTTTTTTATGCACCCTCATTTCGATTAGCTGTACCAAGGTATTTTTCCATATTAGTTTTTATTCATTTACCTCTGATTAGCATTCTGCCTTTTCCATCAATCATATTTTATATGCATAGTTTCATTGTTATAAGTGCTAATGTTTCAAAACCGTAATCTCTACCCTCACCTGCCCCTTTGTCTAGAACAATATTTAGTTTTATGTGGATCGTATTACGTTTAATTTAGTACTCATAATACAGGACTGAAATAGATCTACGGATGCACATATGACAAATCATGCTGAAATCGAGCTATTAAGATCAGTGTGCCAATCTAACATGCTGGATGTGTATGTTTTCGAACTATCGTTCGAGGCACAGGTTTCCGCATTTTTTTTTATACACACGTTTTATAATGAAAAATCATTTAAGAACTGGTGGGAAAGGATGTAAGCTACTATTTCCAAAGAATGAAATGGACCAATATTAATATGTAAATAAATTAGTTCTTCTAAATGATGATCTATAAAAGGGACATTTGATTATGAAGAAATTAAAATAAACAACATGATCTTGTAGAAAGGTGGACAGTCATTAGTGTTTTGTGAATGCACCTCTGAAAGTTAGTCCAATAACTAGCCGTCTATTTTGAGACTTGAAAAGTTTTTTAAATAGCATTATTCAAAATAACAGAAATGTAATGGCGAACTTTGTGGCGTTTAATCAGCATGTCTTCTCTTACTAGGACCACCAAGAATGTCTCCTAAAGCGCAACGGCACCCTCGTGGTCATAGAATTTCCACTGGCAGGGGTACAATTTCTGGTGGTTTAGAGTTTGTGTCCCAAAACACACCTGGAGACGTAGCCACACCACCTGTGTCCCGAAGTAGCCCCGGTGGGACATGGTCTTCAGTTGTTATTGGGGGTAAGTAAAACATTTGTTAATATTATCGTTTTTAGAAGTTCTATTTCCTGTATTTTGTTTATGGCATCATTACGAAGCACTGTTTTTCATAGTCTAGTTTGTGAATGGAATACATTATATATTTCACAGCAGTGCATTTTGAATCAGCACCCATACTAAAGAGGAGGACATGGTGACAATAACTGCTAGAAGAATCCTAAAGTAGTGCCAAAAAAGAAACATTAAATGTAGCCTTACAAGAAGAACGTTTACATCTGAGCCTACAAGGAAACATGAACTCAGAAGAGGCAACCATTTTAACCAGAAGGGTTGCCACCTTTCCCTAAAACTAACAATTGTCTGCTTGCTGAGCGGAATGCATTCCACAGAATAGCCGCTTTAACATAAACATGCATCCACCAAGTTCGACAGATGTGGCTCTGCATGCCACAATGTGATCGGTATATATTTCTCTAGTGTTCTGAGGACATTTCTGCTAAATAGTCATGGTGAAGATCATAGAGAGAGATGTAAAGCTTTCCTACCCCTCTGGGGTGACGTTGGATTTAAACACAGCTAATAGAAGATAATAGCATATAATCCGATTTTCTTTCTAGCGTATAATTGCCAAGATTTCTGATTAAATATTATTTTGTAGCAATCTTCAAAATGTTTATGGCTTTCTGCGAAGTCCCAGTTGAACCTAAATGTTGAAAATGTGTAATGTTTTTATAGTCCCTTGGATGTAACTGTAATGGTCATGTAACATTGTAATTTAACGTAAAATTACATTCGCACTCTTAGCTTAGATCTGAGCAGTGGGCCGAGTTTGTGGTTGGAGATGAACAAGAAGTTGGTTGCTCATTTACATAAATTTGTGAATCTAAAATGTGTATTCACAGAAGATGAAATATTTCTCGACTAAAATCATGATACTTATTTTTTGTGACGCTAAATTGAACAAATGGAATATTGTGCATAATAGAAGTGTGAAATAGAAAGTGGTGATGAGGCTGGATGGGCACCACTTCCGCCCCAAACCTCAATCCGATGTCTGCAATGTGCAGGGGAATGGAGAAAGCCACAAATCACTTCAGTGCACTCAGGTCTGATAAGGAGTTTCTTATTAAGCAGATTACAGTTTAACAAATGCGAAGACAAAACTGGGCGTACATTCCCCAAGAGCATCATTGTAACATTGTATGGTCACTGTCTGATCACACCATACATTACAGCAAGTTGCAAAGGAATTTGCACATACTTCAGAAATCTTCCCATTCTTACAGGGCTCATCTCACAACACTGTAGCCTTGTACCAGGGCACAATATTCCCACAGCTCACATTGCAAACATTTATTTACATGAAATGTGCTGGCCTACTTGGACAGTGAGGCTTTCATTCTAGAGACAGAGCAAAATGAGCCGGTAGTAAGGTTGCACAGATAACAATGGAAGAAAATATAAGCTTTCTTCGTGCTGTGCGGATGGGCCTCCAATCACCTTAACCCAAAGCAGGCCCACCACTTAAGGAGCGAGTGCACGTTTGTATGTAAAGCAAGTTTATTGTACAATCGTCCTGGGAAGGGGCTAGTTAACACTAGAGTCAAACTAACATGAGTCTCTCTGACCACACAGGTACAGGTTGATACGTTATATACATTTTTGCAAAAGTTAAACTCCTATCTATTTTAGACTAAGCCCCACCCCCCAACATGTGATTGGTCAAGACATATACAAAAGAAATCCAATCTCCCCAATTTCCCCCGTTCTCATTGGTCACGATAATCTTAGCTACCATCTTCAACTCATGTGTACAACACATCCCCTTTAGGTTTTGTTTGTGGTAGGTCATGACGTCATTACTTAGTTACACATTCATATACAAACATAATTTACTAGCAGAAAGTACCCGTTTTCCGAACAGGTTCTATAGACAGATATGATGGCACTCATCAATTGTTGAAAATCAATGATCCTGTAGGTCGCTGTTCTGATTTGCTTCTCCATCATGGAGTCTGGCATGGAGTTTTGTTAGAAAAGAACAGTATCGCTTTAAAAGTTCGAATATAGCCTTTCGTCTAGTATCCAATCACTGAAGACTGGGTCATACTGAACCCGTCCCATGCCGGTCGTCTCCCTGAGTTCCGCCCCCAGCTGCCATCTTCAGATTATTACACCATGTTTTGGTGCAGGGAGTCTTCGAGTTTTGCTATCTGAGCTTTTTTGATAAATTTCAGTTTTTCAATGGAAAATATCAGATTTCTTTTTAACATTTTCAAAGACTGGGAACGACTACTCAGCCCCAGTAACTGGGCTCCATTGGCAGTTAAGTTTCGACGTCTACACTGCATGTGAATGTGGTAAGGACTACAAGGCCTACTTCACGCCGTACCATGTTGGAGGAAGGCAGGATGAGTCTCTTCAGGCTTTGCTCCCGGTGCTGCTTGCGAAACATCTATGTGGATGACCAGCACACAAGCTGTCTCCACTGTCTGCATCCTGACCATGAAGAGGACCGATGCGACATCTTCCGAAGTTTTGCGGCTAAAGCCAAGAGGGACCGCTACCGACGGTTGGTGGTGTGGTTGAAAGAGGACAAGGGCCACTGGCGTGACGTCTGGGCACGCTCAGGCAAAGCCCATATCGGGCCGTACTCCAGAGCGCTCTCCAACTGGTAAGAAATTCATATCGGCCTAGCAGGTACCCATGGAGGGCTCCAGTAAAGCCAGGCAGTTGGTCTGGCTAGAGATGATGCTGATGAGGGTCCTAGTACAGGGCACACACGTTCACCATTGCCGTGCTCGTCTACTATGAGCTTGCTGGTGGCCGGCGCAACACCCTTGTTAGGGAGATTTCTCAGTAATGTGCCAATTCCCTTCTACCTTAGAGACCCCCATCTCTTTTTGCTGGACTTTTGGACTTTTAATTTCTAACCTGGAGAGAGTGAGACCCTTTTCCCACTCATGTATTTTTCTTTAATCGGAACACTGTTTCTCTTTTGGTGTTGGAGTCCGACAAACTCCATAGGCATCATCTTTTTACATTGTGTCACACCACCTTTAGTGCAGTGACACAGGGCTGTCGCTCAGATTTCTTAAGGGTTTAAATACCTTTTCGTGGTTAAACTGTTTCCAAGAGCAGTGAAGTGAAATTGACTTCACTTAAGTTTGTAACTTTCTAGACCCAGCACACACTATCTTACAGTAGGGTGCTGGAGGGGTTACTTAGTATCCCCTTTGTCTAGTTTCTCATGTAACATGTTTGTTACCCCTTTTACAATGAAAGGCTGGTGGCATTGGTTTACTTATTCCTACCATTGTGTGTTTCTACCGCTGGCTGCATTTGCAGCTGCAGTAAAGCACCCATGGGTGCCCATTTTGTCAAAATTGCCCCAGTCTTCTTTTTTCGCCATTTCTGGTTGGAAAGGTCCTTCTTGAGATCTACTCTGCGTGCCAAACCAGGTTTGGTCCCTTTGTTCTTTTTCTTTTTGTCGGGTTTCACTGCTGAAGCCCACCTCTGGCTCCAGCATGTTGTCATGGCTACTAACGTTACCCTGCAGGCAACCATCCCTTCACAGGTCAGATATAGGCCCCACACAGGTTACATGAGTTCAGGCACGGCACAGGTGGCATCTCCACAATCAATAACATTGGGAGAGGAGGACTTACTGACCCCCCAAGATGGTCGATTAGTGGACCAAAGGGGTTCAGCAAAAGGTGTTTGCCAGTGGCTGGCTATATAAGCCACGCCCAATTTCAAGACAGTACTTTGTGTTATTCTGCTGTCTAAGCAGCGTGAGGCCCCACACAAGACAACGTTAATTGTAGAAACAGCTGAACACAATGTCGGAAAAGAAGTTTGAACTCACTGTTGCAGTATTGCAGGCCCTCTAAATCTTTGGCTCCATTTCTCAGTGGTCTGCTGCTGTGATCATCTCTCATCTCCCCGCTCCGGACACTTCCTCAGCAATTTCGTTCCTCCATCCGTCTCCGCTCAGGATGTTCCTAATGAAAAAGAAGTAAGACAAGTTAGAACAGAATGCTTCTACGAGCGCATCACAGACATTATACTAACGGGCAGAAAGACGTATCCGTTCCCATACTTATGAGCGCACTGTATGCAGCAAAGACATTGCAGATCCAAGTAAACGCTTACCTCTAACGCATCAAGCGAAAACACTAGGAAATACTCATCCGAGCATGCCGTTCGCAGCAAACAGAAGACATTAACAGCCTGCAAACAGAACTCACTGCAGCAGAGCTCATGCTCAGAAAACTTGCATTGTACCAGCAGTGTGAAAACAACCAGAAGCAACTCCAAATCAAAGACAGTAGCAGGAACAAGCATCCTTAAGCCACAGCTGGCCTGGGCTTAAGATCCAGTGAAGGAACTGGTTAAACACAATATACCTGCACAGAACATAGCGCCCCTGCAGGAACCGCAGGATGGAGAGCTCATCATTTTAAACCAACAGGTGAGCTGAACCCCCAGAAGAGTCCCAGGTGCCAAGGGAAGTTGGGAATAGAACCAAAGGTCGCAGGGAGGTAACACTCTTCTCCTTTCTTCACGATACACCCCACACCTACTAGGTGCACCTTCTCAGAGTCAACATACTCTCCAGGTGCTCCCGCAGAGACAAGGTAAGCGCAACACGTGTCTGGCATGGCAGGAAGTGAGGGAGATGCTGAAGCTCCCTGTCCCTTGGTTAAAGGAATCCACCCAAAGGTGATTGGCCGACTGGCTGTCCTTGGAGGACAGCCACCCTGCTGTGAGTGACAGCTGGACTGCGAAAGAATGGGAAAAACCTGCATAAAAGATGAGGTCTTTTGCTTGGAAGGCAGTGTCTACCACTGGACGAAGGAATCCGAAGAAGAACTTGGAAGAGATAGATGCCTGCTGCAACTTCGGGACAGTTGGTTTGCCCGGTGAAGCCCTGCTCCAGTGCTGAAGCTCCAAATTCACCTCGACTAGAGAAGCCCTGCAAAGGACGACGACTTCCCTTGGGTTGGTGAGGCTAATCGGCCCCAAAGGGAACTGGTCTGGACATCCTCTCGGAGCTGGCTGTACTTCCATTGCTGCTGCAGGAACTGATTGCCAGGGAGAGGAACACCAGGATCGAGTGCATCATTTTTAAGTCTGACCCGAACTCCAGGAAGATCCTCCGGACTCCCATAAAGCATGACTGACCAAGCCTGAGCCACCTCAACAGAATGCTGGACCCCAGATGCAAGGAAAGTCCATAAGGTATCAGAGAACCCTTTTGGTGCTATTCACGAGAAGCTGAAACCGCAAAGTGCTGCTGATCTGAAGTTTGCCCATTGCTGCTGCCGACCTTCAAACCGTAGTGCAGGAGTCCCCAGACGTCCTCCCTCTTGTCCCTACGACTGAGGCCCAGGAACAACAGGATCTGCCATACTACAACTGGAACAGAAGCCAGCTGGGACCAATTTCTTCAGACCTAAGGTGCTGTAAATCAAGGGATACTTACTACTTGTTGTGCAGCCTTGCTAGCTCCCAGTTGAGACTTGTCTTGGTTGTTTTCGCAGAGTTGCTTGCAGCTTTGCCCCTCACAAGCCTCCCAGCATGTGGCCTTACAGTGATTTCATTTTCTACAAAGACTTCTAATACATTGTGCAAGACTTTTTTTTACCTACCTGCAAGAAGTGCTTCAGCTCACCTAGACTTTTGCTCAACTAACATTGGCTGTCCTGGCTCCCTGCGAGAGACTTCTTACCTCTGACTTTTTTGCTTTAACTACCCCTCAACAAAAGTCACACATTAGATGTGGAAAGGGTTAATTTACTTTGTATTAGAGGGTTCATAAAGTACCTATCTGCTGAAGAATATTTTTTAACCATTGTTTTATTCCCCCATCTTTCTTTTTTGACACTAACCTCAGTATTGCTTTGAATGTGCCAGTGATATATCGATGTCCAGTGTCCTAATTATTTAAGTCACCTCAGAGTGTAGGACTTGTGTGCGTCATCCCAAATGGCCATCTACTGATTTAAAGAAACTGTGTGTATATTGAAGTATATTTTGGTGTTACATATATTTGCTCTCTTCTGAAGAAGGCTTCTACAACTGACTGTTACATTAATAAATAATTGTTTAATCAAGAAAGCTTGAGAGTAAGTGTTAATTTGAATACCTTTCATTGTGAATCTCTGTTATAGCCCTACAGCTCACATTGACCCCTCTTGCGATACCCCTGGCTGCTCAGTCACTCTACCAACTTGTGTAGTACATGCTTATACCAGAGGTTGGGTTAACCATTGCCAAGAGTACAAGTCTGGTGCAGTCTCCCACAGCGTACTGCATGTAATCTTGCCTACCAGTCCACGAACCATAGTGTTTCCTCACCGGAGAAACCAAAGCACCCCCGAAAGGAACACTCATCGAAGCCCTTGACGACGCACCCTTCTGGCTTCGTCAACAATTACAAGACAGTCTACAGCCACAACTATGTCGACCAGACCATCGTCGACGGTTGCTTTGTCATCGGCGGCAGTGGGCTCATCTTCATCGACGGAGCGGCCACTTGCTTGGCGACTGCTTCGTCGACAAGCAAGGTAAAGCCGATTGTGAAACCTGAAGCAAGGGTTTCGCTGCCACCAAGACCCACGGCTACTGCTTCAATTGCCACTACCCAGTCATGAAAGGTGCTGATCTTGTCTATGGCCCGAGGGAAGTGGCTAGACAAGGAGACCAGTGTACAGAGAGCTCAGTTGATGCTTTGGCCATTGATACTAGCTCTGACAACAGATGGTATGAGTGCTTGGGTGCAGATGGATTCGCCAAGGCATACAAGCTCGTTGTGGCACACAAGCATTCATCTGGCGGGCCCAGGGGCACCTATACAAGTTCCAAGAGATGTCCTAGGACATCTTAACAGTGCTCAGTTGTCTGGTCTCAGAGCTACAGAAGCGCCTTCCACCCATAGCGGCCCTGTCAGGGATCGCCCCTAGGTGCTGTCATGATTCCTGCCCCTCATGTCCCCAGCCCTCTAAGATGTCAGGCTGGAGCCAGGCCACGATCACCTACATGGCCCTCAAGGGCCTCTCCATCCCTCCAAAGACCCACTTGGTCAGACTTGGCGCTTGTGGCACCAGACTCACTCACTCCCATAGGATGACATTGGGGATTGGATGTATAGTGCATTGATGGGGACAAGATGGATGCCCCCCACATATTTCGGTTCCCAGAACTGCATGTGCAGTCTAGTCTTTTGGGTGTGGTTCAGCCAGAGGCACCTGGGATACCCAGAGACTATTTAAGCCATACCCAGGCTGAGAAACATGCTTTGCGTTTTCTGCACCTGCAGCGGGACACTCACCGTGTTCGGATCGGTCTCCAGTAGGCCTGCATCTTTCTTCTGTGCTCAGCTCCTGCAAGAACAAGAACACCGTTAGGAACAGCCTTACCTTGCGGCGCCTCTGCCCATCAGTCATCGCTCCTTCTGTTCTGTGGGCATCTTCGGCGGTGTCATTCCCATCCCGGAACGCCGCTTCCTAAGGAAAGGGGAAAAGAACAGAAAAAAGGCATTAATAAGCATTCTGCAAATCTTCGCTTATTTTTAAATACTGTACGAGCTTCAAACGCTTACCTGAATCCCAGCCGTTCTGGGGGAACTCTGTCTCTGGAACTTCTCATCCATCTGCAAGAGGGAAAAGACACTCCAGGTTGGCGTGGAAACATCTAGCGGCGCCGCATACCGCGCTTACCCACCGCATTTCTTCTTCATAACCGGCATCCACGCTGAAAACGTTGCAGCACCTAAAAGACACAGAAAAAGAACTCAGTTCAATGCAAATACGAAAGGGGTGCATTGTGCCTCACTCACTCACCTTAAGCGCTACTCATCTCAGCAGCACGGTGCCATCCCCGGACGCCGGCCATCATCTAAGGAAGGAAAGGAACGAAGTTGGAGAACTGTTCAAAAGACTCATTAAACTTACCTGTCGGACTCTTGCCAGTGAAGTAACTAGGCAGCAACGAGCCCGCATATTAACGCGCCCCTGCGCTGAAGGCAGGATGGAGAGCACACTATCTAAGAAAGCCAGGCCCAGTCTCCAGTCGAATAGCCTCCAGGGAAGAGTTCAAGGTCTTAAGAGGTCAGAACAGGCTGAGTGACGTCCCCGTGGATACCAGGTGAGCGTTACAGGTACAACCTTCGAAGACATGCACACAGGCATCGCTTTGCTACGCCAAGGTGACCACCATCACTGTTGCCTGTTCCAACACCGCCAGGCGATGCGCTGCTCACTGATACGGTAACAGACACTGGCACAATGGACACGGATGATTTAGATGACTTTGTTCCAGCCGATATGTAGCCAGTAGGTGCGGATGATACCCCCAGAGCTTCACCTCCAGGTGAAGTCTGATCATTCCATTTCATGATGTAGAGGGCATCTGCCCTATTTAATCTGGTACCAGATGAGAAAAGGAAGAAAGGTTTCCTTTACCAGAGATGTACTTCAACCAGGAAGACTGTGTTATCTGTCCCGTTGCTGGACGAGGTATGGGAAGAGAGCCTGGCCTTACTGAAGTCCCCAAGCTGCGCACCGGCAAAGTCGGACCGGCTAGAGAAAAAATACTTGGTGCCGGATTCAGCCCCCAAATGTCTCCACTCGCAGCCATCCCTGGATTCAGTGGTTTCGGCTGCAGCGAGCACAGGGTCGGCAAATCCGTCCTCAGTCTTTGGTCCCACCCGACCAAGAGTGGAAGAAGCGCTTTACTGACACACCCATCATCATATATACTGCAGCGTCCACCATCAAGGCTTCCAACGCAATAGCCATCCTGGCCCGGTTTGATTGGGAGTTGTGGACAACAAGAGGACAGAAGCTCTGGTGCCATTTCTGTGGGGATAGGTGGCCTCCGATCATGCCATTACTGTTCCTATGGATGGCGTGGATTCCGCTTTCTGCCAAATGGGGAATGGCGTAGCGCTAAACCGTCAATTTTGTCTAAAGGCTCCCAATTTTATGCCCGACGTTCAGGCCAA
This sequence comes from Ambystoma mexicanum, assembly GCF_040938575.1. Classification (NCBI taxonomy): domain Eukaryota; kingdom Metazoa; phylum Chordata; class Amphibia; order Caudata; family Ambystomatidae; genus Ambystoma; species Ambystoma mexicanum. The sequence goes on from NC_090932.1 coordinate 1,455,724,216, forward strand.
GGTAGTGGATATGCCTTTCGACAGCGATAATCACTTCAGAAACGGAGACTGCAAGGTCCCTAGGAACTATGCTGCAGTGCTGCTCTTCTTCCTTTCTGTCCTCCAGGAATAAGTTTCGAAGTTCTTCAAAGGGATGCACCTCCACTTCCAGTCAGCCTTTCCGCTCCACAGCGCAGCAGTCATTCAAAGGTCAGTCCCAGGCCTTCGCTGGGGGCTTGCAGCACGATCTGCTCCCTCAAGGAAACCCCCAAACAACAAAGCAGGCCTGACTTGGCCCAGGCCCCCACATCCGCACCCCAGTGGGGAACAGCCTGTCAAATTTCATCAACGCTTGGAAAAACATCAACACAGACTAGTGGGTGCTGGACAATATGCAAAATGGGCACACGCTGGAATTGGAACGGGAATGCCCTCGTATCCCACCCGTAACAAGGGATGAATACACTGCCCAGCTGCTCTGGGAAATGCATTCCATGCTAGAAAAGGGTGCAATAGATCAATCCTGGACGTACGCTGCCTCAACAAATACCTAAGGTCCCAAAAGTTCAGGATGGTTACGTTGCAGCAAGTGCTCCGCCAACTGGAGGAAGGGGACTTCATGACTCTCAACTTGGAAGATGCCTACTTTCACATCCCCAAAGCCAAGTGCAACTCTTGCTACAACTCTGACCTAGTCACCCTCAAATGCAAGTGTAGGGTGGCTGAGAGGATATGGCGGACATCTTGTGCATCCTCTGACAAAATGTCCTGCTTCCTGCTCCAAAGGCAATACCGGCTCTCTGTCGGCACTAAGAAGAGAGCCCACATCCAAGCCGCGTACCTGCAGCATCTAACAACTCGACCAAAGTCTTTAAAATATTAAAGGAACTGGCCAATCCTGCTGCAGTCTCTACTTCTCCTATCCCCTCCCACACCCTCTGCACAGCCCTGGCCTCCTATTTCATCTCTAAAACCCAGTACATACTGTCCACTCTCTCATCCTCTCCCCTCTTCTCTCTCTGCTACCTCTGGCACCCCTTCAGCCACCTCTCCCTCTTTCTCTTCCTTTCCTCTGTTTTCCCCGGATGTGATTTCTAGACAAGTTCGATTTATGAAAGTCTCGTCAAAACAGGTTCTTCCCTGCTTGGCCAAAACCATTAAGGACCATAAGAACACTCTTGTTACTGCCCTGGCCGACTTCTGCAACCACTCGCTCGCCACTGGAGCCTTCCCCTCCTCTCTGAAGCACTCTTGTGCACCCTCTTCTAAAGAAACCCACTGCTGACCCCTCCTGCCTGGCTAACGCCCTATCTGAATCACGCCTTTTCTGGGACAACTACTGGAAAAGCTGGCAATCTCCCAGCTTAATCTTCACACTGACTGATGGTTGTCTCCATGACCATCAGTCTGGCTTCACAGCAGCCAGAAGGACGGAAACTGCTCTCCTGAACATCCGTGAAGACCTGTTCTCCAACCTTGATTCTAACTTTACCTCTGTCCTCATCCTTCTTGACCTCTCCTCTGTTTTCGATACGGTAAACCATAACATCCAGATCTCCCGCCTCCACGAGACCCTGGGCATCACAGATCAAGCCTTGGCGTGGCTAGCGTCCTTTCTCTCCGACTGTCATTGCCAGGTACAACTTGGTTCCTTTCTCTCTGCTATCACTTGCTCTACTTGTGGTGTACCCCAGGAATCTAATCTATCCCCCTGGTGTTTCAATGTCTACATGGATCTCTCTTCTGCCTTTGATACAGTTAACCATGCCATCCTGCTCAACCGCCTCTGTGGTAATCTAGTTATCACTGATCAGGCCCTGGGCTGGCTGACAACCTTCCTCTCCAACTGACCCTCCTAGGTCTAACTTGGGTCCTTCCTGTCCTTTATCTCACTCTCCACTTGTGGTGTTTCCCAGGGGTCTAACCTCTCCCCCCCAGCTTTTCAACCAATACCTGGCACCCCTCGGCCACTGCATTGCTGCTCTCTGCTCGAATATCCAGTGCTACGCGGATGACACTCAGCTTGTTTTTAGGCTCCGCTCTGCCACCTCTTCTCCCTCTCATCTGTCTGCAATCTAGGAGTGGTGTGCCACCAATGACCTCTGCCTAGTGCCACAGCACTCCTGCACCTTCCTTTCTGGTCACCCTCTGGCTGGCCTCCCTTGGCCCACAACCTGCGCCCACCTGTGAGGCTAAGAACCTCGGGGTCCTCTTCGACTCCATGCTTTCTTTTACTCCACACATCTGTCTCCAAGTAGTCCTACTACCAACTGCTCCTCCTCAGAGGTTTTCTTCCTCCCCCCCACCCCCCAAAAGCTCACTGTCCCTAGAGCTCTGGTTTTCTCTAGGCTGGAATATTGCAACAGCCTCTTCCTCAATCTGCCTGCTACTACTCTCCGTTCTCTGCAACTCACCCAGAACAGGACTGTGAGACTTGGCCTTGGCCTCAAGCCCTGGGATCGTATCTCTCCAGCCTTGAAATCTCTTCACTGGCTCCCAGTGGCTGTATTAGGTTCAAGACCGCCTGCATTGTCCACAAGGCCTTCTGGGGCCTGGGTCCACAATAACTTCAACACTCACTTGGGAAATACCTTCCTACACAAGCTCTTCGCTCCTCTACCTCCAACTCACTCAGGGTCAGTCCCTTTGCCATGCAACAAGTTGATGGTAGATCTCTTTCTTCGGCTGGGGCCTCCCTCTGTAACAGCCTCTCTGAAACTTGACGAGAACCATCTTCGGTTCTGGAAGCACCTCAAGACCTTCCTCTTTACATGGTGTTTGTCTCAAATTTCTTTCATGAGTCTGTGTTCCTAGTAGCGATCACATCGGCCAGGCGGATCAGGGAAATTCATGCTTTCCTGCAACGTCCCCTACTTATCGTGGCAACCTACTAGGGTGGTGCTGCACACTCACCCCTCCTTCATGGAGAATGTCCCATCTGAGTTCCACTTCAATGAACCTTTGGTACTTCCCGTCTTCTTCCCGAATTTTGTTTCGGCTCCTGAACGGTTACTGCATACGCTGGATGTTGCTTTTGCATTGAAACTCTGTGGCCCGTTCAAAAGACTTCAGAAAGACTTTTCTGCTCTTTGTGAACTGTTGGGCCTGTGAATCAAGGGAAGGCCCTGTCAAAGGCCTCCCTATCCAGGTGGCTCTCTGGCTGCATCATGCACTGTCATCTGGCCGACAGACCCCTTCTGGGCCGTAGAGAGCCCACTTCACCAGAGCCATTCCTGCTACGACAGTGTTTCTGTCTTGGGTTCCCCTGCTGAACATTTGCATGGCTGCTATGTGGAGATTGATGCACATCTTCATGAAATTGTACTGTCGACAGTTATTCCAGGGAGGCATCCAAAGTCTGCCAAGTAGTGCTGCACAACCTGTGTGTTTGAGGTAAGGCGATTGCAGGGGTAAGTGTTGCACTTCTGTTGAGCCTTGCCACCTCCCTTGGTTGTGAATATGTTACTGCTGAATAATCTTATTCCTGAGCATGTGAATCCATGCCAGACCCCATGCTGGAGAAGGAACAAGTTACTTACCTGTAACTGTTTTTCTCCAGCATGGATTCACATGTGAACCCTCCCTCTGTACTACACAGTTTTGGTAGCATGTTGAGCAGCCAAGCTTATCTCAAGAGGGGTCACAGTTTCTATCAGTAAAGACCCTTTTGGGATGGCCCACAGACACGACCTACACCCTCGGGTGACTTCAATAGCTAGGGTGCTGGGGACATTAACATCTTACTGTTTGCATAAGAATACTGTTCGAAGTTGGTAAAAGGAAAATATTATTAGAACAAACAAGAGACCACAAATATTCTTAAGCAGGCAAATACTTTTGGATCCCCCTAAGCAGAGTCATTCAGTATAATGGGCTAAGCCAAAGTCAATGGGCAAAAGTCTTATATAGGATGAAGCACTTCGGGTAGGTAAGTAGAAAAGTCTTTGCACAATGTTTTAGAAGTCTTTGAAGAAAAGAAGAATCAAATGTAGGGCCACAAGCCGTTAGACCTGTGAGTGGTAGAAGATGCAAGCAACTGTGCAGCAAGAGGTAAGTTCTCTCTGACTTTTTACAGTACCTTTGGATTGAAGAAAAAGTGCAGCAGGTGACTTCTGTTCCTGAGCAGCTCTGCAGAACTCACTGTTCCTGGGCCTTGGTCGTGGGAACAAGAGGGAGGACTTCTGGGGACTCCTGTACTGCAATGGGACGGTCCCTGCTCTCAACCGGCAATCTTCAAATCAGTGGCTGTTTAGTGTTTCAGCTCCTCGCGTCAACCGCAACTAGCAACACCGCAGTTCTGGGTTGTCGAGATGGGCTTTCCTTGCTTCTGGGGTCCCGCACTCTGTTGAGGAGGCTCAGGCTTGGTCAGTCCTTCCTGGGAGTTCGGAGGATCATTCAGGACTACACCCCATGTGGGACCTCAATTTAGTGTTGGGCGCCTTGGTGCACAAACTGCTTGAGCCAGTGGAGTCCTGGACATCTGGCTGGTCACCATTAAAACAGCTATGTTGGTGGGCTTCACCTCTGCTTGCAGAGTCAGCGAGATCCAGGCACTGGTGGCTTCAGAACCCTATACTACTTTTCACAAGGATAAGGTGGTCCTGATTACACACTCAACATTCCTACCTAAGGCAGCCTCTGCTTTCCATCTAAATGAGGATATAGTCTTGCCTATGTTTTTTGCCATCCCTATAGTGGGTCTTGCACTGTCTGGATGTCAGCCGCGCTCTGATATTCTATCTGGACAGGACCAAGGGCTTCCACAAGTCAGACACCCTGTCATCTTTGGGGGTCAAGGCTGAGTTTTCAGACATCCAATGCCTCTATAGCAAGGTGGATGGTTTCGGCCATCAAGGAGGCCTATGAAGGACAGCACAAACTGCTTCCAGCTAACATGCATGCCCATGCTGTCCGAGCCAAAGCCACGGCCATTGGATTCCAGCGGCAGGTACCATTGCAGGTAATCGGCAGGGCAGCCACCTGGGCCTCCCCTTCGGCTTTCTGTAAGCACTACTGTTTGGACGCTGGCTCGAAGTCAGACGCGGCTTTCGGACAGGCGGTTCTAAGTAATCTGTTTTCTTAAGGAGGGTCTCCTCTTCACCCTGGGGCTACATTCCGTTATAATCGCCCATGCAGTGTGGAGGAAAGGGGGACGGGACATGAGTAATAGATACTCACCGTAATGACTAATCCCCTCTTAGTCCATAGTCCCCTTTCCTACATATGTCCCTTCTTCACACCCCCCCCCCCTAATACTGGTGTCATTAGGCATTGTGTTGACGCATCAATGGAGACTGAGGAGTGCCGCCGGTGGGGCTGAGTCGGGAGTCCATGTTCCCAGTGCTGCGTACCCTAGCACCTCTAATTTTAAAGGGGAAGAAGGTTTTTACTGGTGAAAAAAGTTCTGTCTCCCTTCTCTAGCGAGGGACGCCCCTGCAGTATGGAGGAAAGGGGACTAAGTACGTTAGTCACTATGGTGAGTACCTATTAATTATTTATTCAATGCACTTCCTATGCCAAAAAAACGACCTTACGATGTGCCCCGCTGTAGACCTGTGCCCTGCAACACCTATGTCAAGCCACATAAATTGTGCATGACAACACTACAGAAGTAATCCCACTGTTAAAGGGGGGGACTACATGGCAACCTTGGATATAAAAGATGCATACTTTCATATTTCAATGTTCGCAGTGCACAGAAAATTCTTGCGATTCAAAATAGCGACCCAGCACTACCAATTTAAGGTGCTACCGTTTGGCATAGCCTTTACTCCAAGGGTGAACACCAAGGTACTGGTGGTAGTGGCAGTGCATCTACCCACGGAGTCAATCCCAGTGTACCCTTACCTGGACGACTGGCTTATCACAGGGAAGAACCCCCAAATTGGCAAGCAAAATGCCCAAAGAACAATCAATCAATTTACTTTTTCGATTGGGTTTCTCAATCAACATGAAAAAGTCAAGCATTGTACCGAACAAGACCAAACAATTCCTAGGAGCAGTCATAAAAACAGAAGAGGGTCTAGTCTTTCTGTCAAACGGAAGAGTACAAAAAATACTGCTGCAAATACCTCAGTAGCTAACTGGTCACCGGATAACCGTACACAAAGCAATGTGCTTGCTCTGGATCCTGGCATCATGCGTTTATCTTGTCCCACACGCATGATGGCGCATGCGCCCAATGCAAGAGTGGTTGGCGAAACCGTGATCTCAAGCAAGTGGTCAGTGGGACGATCTAGTGGTCGTTTCGCCAACACTTGTACAAAGTCTTCACTGGTGGACAAGAGAGAACCTGTCAAAGGGGAAACCCTTTTACGATCCGGAGATTACAAGCTGTACTAACTACAGAAGTGTCCCTGTCAGGGTGGGGAGCACACCTCCTCCACCACACAGCTCAGGGTCTCTGGTCTCACTCAGTGGTCAAGAATCATATCACTCTGCTAGAGCTTCTGGCACTCTTCAGAGTGCTTCGAGCGTTCTAACCCCACCTGTTGAACCCGTCAGTACAGATCCTAACAGACAGTACGACAGCAATGTTTTACATAAGCAAACAGGGAGGGACTTGTTCGCCAAATCTGTCCAGGCTTGCCCATAAAATTTGGACATGGGCACTCAGAAGGAACATTTACCCGTCATCTCAACATGTTCCAGGGGATCTCAATTCACTAGCAGACGCGTTAAGAAGAGATCCCCCTCCCAGAAGAACATGAATGGTGTCTACACAGAGAAGTCGTAGAAGACATCTTCTCACAGTGGGGTTTCCCCACTACAGACCTATTTGCCACAAGCGAAAACAGGCAATGCCCAGGATTCACATCCAGGCTGCCTCAGCCACACTCCAAGGGGAACGCCCTGTGGATGAACTGGTCAGGGATGTTTGCCTACGCTTTTCCACCAACCCCTCTCATGAGGAAGGTGGTCAACAAGATGCACAGGGAATCGATGACGCTCATCCTAGTTGCTCCCATATTGGCGAGGCAGCCGTGGTTCCCACACTTACGCAGAGTAGCGGTGTGCGAACTCATCAGACTCACGTGCTGGTACAACCTAATGTCCCAGCACCAAGGTCAAACAGTGCATCCTCAACCCAGCTCAATGAACTTGGCAGCATGGCTCCTGAAGTCATAGAGTTTGGACATCTCAACTTACCACAGAGATATGTATGGACATCCTAAAAGAATCTAGGAAACATAACACGAGGCACTGTTACTTTGACAAATGGAAAAGATTTCTTATCTGGTGCCAGAATAAGCGAATCAACTCGGTTGATTGCACTCCTTCCAACATTGTCACATACATGCCTCACCTGCTGGACGCAGGGTTGGTATTTCTCACTCAAGGTACACTTGGCGGCGCTGTCTGCCTACACCACCTCCCATAACAAGGTTTCATGCTGGAAAGTACCAGTGGTTAAAGCCTTCATGGAAGGGGTAAAGAAACTCCACCCTCCAATTTCAAACCCACCACCAGGATGGGACCTTAATGTGGTGCTTGCTAAGCTCATGGGCCCACCCTTTGAACCCATGCATAAAGCCAGTCTCAAACACCTGACCTATAAAACTGCCTTCTTGGTAGCCATTACATCCATAAGAAGGGTCAGTAAAATTCAGGCTCTGTCAGTGCAGGATCCTTCCTTTACTGTTCATAAGGATAAACTGGTTCAACGAACACACCCTAGGTTCTCACCTAAGTTCATTTAAAAATTCCACGTTAACCAGTCCATTGAGCTTCCGGCCTTCTTACAAGAACCCAAAAGCTCTGCTGAGGTGAAACTACACACTCTAGATATGCGAAGAGCGGTCCTCTACTACGTAGACAAGACCAGGCTGCTAAGAAAAACAGACCAACTATTTTCACGAAGCTACAGGCAGAGAAGGAGATCGCGTCTCTAAAGGTGCCATCTCCAAATGGATTGTCAATTGTATCCAACTATGTTACTCCCTTTCTGAAAGAACTATGCCTTTTTACCCTCAAGAGCCCAGTCTACTAGAGGCACTGGAGCCACTCTGGCTTTCATTGCAAATGTACCCCTTGACACCATTTGCAAAGCAGCTACATGGAGCTCTATTCTCACTTTTACTCAGCACCACTGCATTGACACTCATTCCAAGACAGATACTCAAGTGGGACAGGCGGTTCTAAGACATTTATTTGCTCATGACCCTTCTCACATCCCTCCTTCTTCTAATACTGCTCGCTAATCTATGCACAGCATGTGATCTAATCAGATTCCACAAGCCTCAGAAGGGATGCATTACTCACCGTAATCTTATTTCTGATGCTTGTATCTGCTTGGCTTCACATGCGCCCACCCTTCCTCCCCTCTGAAAGAAGGCGCATGGATGCTTGTAGTTTTTTCTTTCTGCTTGGATAATCTGTACTCGCGCTACTCCTCATGCTACCTCATGTCAGAAAAAATACAATTTTACGCTTTTCCCCCCAACTCCTCTCATGTGGAAAGTGCTGAACAAGTTACACAATGAACCAATGACGCTTATCCTAGTTGCTCCTATGTGGGCAAGATAACCATGGTATCCACATCTGCGCAAACTGGCGATGTGCAATCACATCAAGCTCCTGTGCCAATACAACCTACTCACCCAGCACGAGGGACTAACAGTGCACCCACAACCACACTCAATGAACTTGGCAGCATGGCTCTTGAAGTCCTAGAGTTCGGGCATCTCATTCGAGGGGATTGGGTCCTCCGACGTATTCCATATCTTTGACGGTAATCACCAAAGCTGTGCTGGTTCGGAAAATTTTCGGCGTCTGCGTCCTACGTCGATGACGTCGATGCGCTGTCCCCGAGGACCTCCTCTGATGGCCGACGTCACCCGATGTGATAAGTAGGACGCACGACGCCCATAGCCTCAGTTGTAGTTTTTTCCGCGAACATGTTCGCTTCGTGAATCTCGGTACGCCTCGACTCTTTGGAGTTTCTGTTGTAATCTTCTCGGTTCTTTGAACCTGTTCGGTTTTGTGAAAAAGCCTGTTCGTGACGATGTCTACCTCGTCTTCAAACCCGCGTCTGGACTTCAAAAAATGCGGGGCCTGTGGGTCCAAGATGTCGGTAATGGACTTGCACGACGCCTGCCTCTGGTGCCTCGGGGAGGCCCACGACATGGACGACTGTGTGCGGGAGCGCAAGAAGTTGTCGGTAGGTAGGGTGTCTAAGCCCCGGAAGTGGAGGTCTGCGGGGCTTTCGACGGATGAATCGAGAGGCGACTCTCTGCTTCATCATCAGAGGTCCAGTGGGTCTCCTTCCAGGAGTCGGTCTCGCCACTCCTCTGCCTCTTCGAGGCATTCCCGGAAGCGCCGGCATCGGTCGCCTTCCCTGTCCTCTTCCGAGGACTCCGCCTGTCGGCGGGTCGCTTATCCCACCATGCAAGCGACACCAGAGGAATGGGCTTCCTTCGGGAAGAAGATGTTGGCGATTCTCGAATCGCAGGGCACCGGTCCATCCGCGCCTCCGAGTGGGGTCGGTCGTGATCAGTCGAGAGACACCGCTCGCACGCTTTCGGGCTCCGGTGGTCGGCACGGTTCGCAGGAGAGATCCTGCTCGGACAAGGGTAACCGTTCTCGCCATGCCCGTTCCAGGTCCCGGTCCTCGACGCGCTCGAGACCCCGTGATCCTGTGCAGTCTCGAGGAAGACGTCGATGCCTGTAGCGCCGAGGTCTTTGACGGCGTCTCTCTCGGCTCCGCCTCCGAGGGGGTCGTCAACGCTGTCGGCGCCTAGGTCGTCGAAGGACACGCTCAGAGCTCTGGCCTTGAGGCCTGTGTCGATGCTGGCGGCGCTGCGGCTGACGTCGACGCCTATTCTCTAGACGCCAGCGCTGATTCGTTCAGCGCCCCCAACGCCTTTCGAGGCGGTGGTGTCGGAGGGGCCCCGTGGCACGGGGGAAGCCCCTAGAAAGGCTCTGGCTAAGGTCATGCATAGCTTTGGTCCCCAGGTGCCTTCCTCTCACCGCCTGGAGTACATTTCAGAGGATGATGAGGGCTCTGATGAGGGCTTGGTTCCGGATATGGTGCTGTATGAGCTTCTCTTGGGCCATAGCCAATTTGAAGACCTGAGGCAGTCACTGCATGATGCCAGTGGACTGGACACCTCTCCGGAGGTGGAGTTTTGTAGGTCTCAGCCTGGCACTCATACCGATTCTTCGTACGGGCGCCTTATGTCTCGGGTCAACGAGTACTTTGAATGGTCGCCTCCCCCTCGATCTTGGTCCCCCCACTGACCCGGTACTGCCGTTTCATATGGCTCTGCAGAGAAGGGTGGTGGCGGCTTGGTCTGCTCCGGAGAGTCTCCCGGCAGTGGGCAAGTCTTTGTCGCGAAAATACCGTCCAGCCAGTTGCGACCCCTGTTACTTGTCCAGGCACCCAACTCCGGAGAGTATGGCGGTGCAGGCGGCTACGGCCCCAGGAAAGCAGGCGGCGTATCCTACCATCCCTCCGAATAGGGACGAGATACGTTTTGATGGCTGGGCGAAGAAAGTGTTTTCTTCAGGGGGTATGGCGCTTCAGGCAGCCAACTCCGTATGTGCCTTGTCTCGTTTCACACACTCTGTGGAACTGTGTTGCATTAGCGGCTGAACATATTCCCGAAGGGGACGAATGGGATGGTTTCCTTGCTATGGTCCAGGATGACAAGGATGCCATGTGTGAGGCCGTTCAGTCGGGTTTGGACATGGCAGATTGTGTCAGCCGGTCAATGGCGGCGAGCACCGTAATACGCAGGTTTGCGTGGTTGCGAAAGTCGGGGTTCGCTCCTGATGTACAATCCCGGCTCCTCAACATGCCCTTTGACGGTGAACATCTTTTTGGCAGCAAGGCTGACGGGAGCCTTGAGAGGTTGCAGACCTCCAATGCTGCAGCAAAGTCGTTGGGCGCTGCAGTTCGACAACTTCCGCCTTTTCGTCCTAGGGGACAACAATGGAGGGGAGGTTCCTTTCGTTATTACTCATCCTTCAGTAAAGCGAGAGGAGCTGTCAGTCAAAGAGGCCACCGTAGGAGTACCAGAGGTGGAAAACAGGGTACTGGAGGTGCCAAAGCCGCTCGGGCAGTAGGGATGTTACTGTATTACTTATACCGTTAAAGATAACGTGAACCACTTAATTGAACAATAACCGTCACATTGTTTATACCGGTATACTGTTCATACCGTTAGGTGTGCTTTTCAATCTGATTTGGAAAGGCTACAGTAAGCAAGTGCTGCACAGTCTTGGTATTGCACTGTTGGATGTGCCGTCTGCCAAGTAGTTTCAGTTGGAGCAGTTTTTAATGCCATTCCATAAACCACACGTGCCAGACACATAATCAATATGTCAGCAATAGGAAGAATAAATACAGTGTCAAGAAGGAAAAGGGTTTACTTTGGGTTGGCGGCTTTGGGGTTTATATATTTATAATGGGTAATGTTTTCTAAACATATGACAATGGGGTATTTCCCTGGTTCTATCATTGAATTTACATATATAATAAGTCACACTGCGAAATGTACTCATCTCTGTGGGTATTCCCTGCTGCCATACCAAAGGGTAACATGTCCGTGATTACTGAACACCTTTTGGCCCACAAGTAAAAAGGCTGTAACGTAAAGGGTGTGCGCGTGTATGCGCACAAGCGTATACTACCATCAGACTCCACTGGTCTGTGGCATGCAGGTTATCAAGATGGCAACATGTTCATCTTCACCAGTAGCCAGTGGGGGAGCTAAAAGCCTAAATGACCACTTAAGAAAAGCTATTCAGTTTGCTTTGCCAGTCGCAGCAGGGCTCCCCCACGCCCCCCCCCTCCTCCTCTCCACACGTGTGTTTGGTGGAAGTAAGGGGTGGCATTTCAGTGGAAAGTATTTTGAAAGGCCCAATTCTGGCCCTGGGTGCCTGGTTTTGTTTGCGATGAAAAATCTGACAATTTATGACCTTTTAGAAATTATTTAAGATTAGATAACTCCAACTGCTATACCGCGATAACCATGATATACCGTCATTTGGCAAGAAGGTTATTATACCGTCATAAAACTAATACCGTGAAACCCCTATCGGGCAGTTGCCTCTCTGCGCTCGGGCAACGCCGCAGCCGCTACCACTCAGTCATGAGGCCATGTCCCATGGTTCGCTGGTTGGGGGAATGCTGGCACAGCATCTTGTAGAGTGGCGTGCCATTACTTCATATGTGTGGGTTCTGGAGATCATAACCCACGGCTACTGTCTTCCCTTTCGGCAGAGGCCTCACGACAATCTTTGAAGAGACCGGATCCGCTCCTTGAGCAGGAAATTCAAGCCCTGCTGGAGAAAGGCGCCATGGAACTGGTGCCTGTAGCGGAGAGGAACAAGGGATTGTATTCCCCTTATTTTTTGATTTCGTAGAAAGACGGGGGAGGGGGGTTGAGACCCATCATGGACTTGCGCAGTTTGAACATACTCCTACGGAAGGACAAGTTCAAGATGGTCACTCTCTCTCAAGTCCTTCAGGCCCTTCAACTTCAGGACTGGTTGGTGTCTCTCGACCTCAAGGACGATTACTTCCATGTGCCGATCCATCCCAAGCACAAGAAGTACCTGAGGTTCGCGGTTGGCGACTTGCACTTTCAGTTTCGGGTCCTGCCATTCGGATTGACCTCCGCCCCGAGGGTTTTCACTAAGCTCATGGTGGTGGTGGCAGCGCATCTCAGGAAAGGGGGGATTCATGTCTACCCCTACCTGGACGATTGGTTGATCAGGGGGAGCTCTCCTGAGCAAGTCCTGGATCATCTGTCCGTCACCTGCCACTCCCTTCACAAGCTGGGCTTCTCCCTCAATTTAAAGAAGTCCCATTTGACACCTACACAGCGGCTCAAGTACTTCGGTGCAGTGCTCGACACATCCCTGGGGCTGTGTTTTCCTCCCCAGGTGAGGGTTCTTCACATTCAGCAGATGGTGCACAAGTTTCATTCTTCTGGTGCCAGAGGCTCGTCTGCGGATGAGATCTTTGCAGTGGGCACTCAAGATGCAGTGGTCACAATCTTCCGGCAGGATGTCGGACTCTGTTCAGGTTTCGCCCTCGGTCGCACAGGACCTTCTGTGGTGGGCCGTCGAAGGCAATCTGATGAAGGGGGCTCCGTTTTGGCTTCCCTGGCCGGAGGTGACGATCGTGATGGACGCATCCCTCACGGGATGGGGGAGCTCATTAGGGATGTAACGGTATAACGGTATACCGTTAAAGATACCGTGAACCACTTAATTGAACAATAACCGTCACATTGTTTATACCGTTATACCGTTAAGTGTGCTTTTCAATCTGATTTGGAAAGGCTGCAGTAAGCAATTGCTGCGCAGTCTTGGTTTTGCACTGTTGGATGTGCCGTCTGCCAAGTAGTTTCAGTTGGAGCAGTTTTTAATGCCATTCCATAAACCACACGTGCCTTACACAAAATCAATATGTTAGCAATAGGAAGAATAGATACTGTGCCAAGAAGGAAAAGGGTTTACTTTGGGGTGGCGGCTTTGGGGTTTATATATTTATAATTGATAATGTTCTCTAAACATATGGCAATTGGGGATTTCCCTGGTTCTATCATTGAATTTACAAATAATAAGTCACACTGCGAAATTCACTCATCTCTGTGTATACTACCATCAGCCTCCATTGATCTGTGGCATGCAGGTTATCAATGTTCATCTTCACCAGTAGCCAGTGGGGAAGCAAAAAGCCTAAATGACCACTTAAGAAAAGCTATTGTTTGCTTTGCCAGTTGCAGCAGGCCTCCACCCCACCCCCTCCTCTCCACACGTGTGTTTGTGTTTGGTGGAAGCAAGGCGTTTCAGTGGAAAGTATGTTGAAAAGCCCAATTCTGGCCCTGGGTGCCTGGTTTTGTTTGTGATGATACATCTGTCAATTTATGACCTTTTAGAAAATATTTGTTAAGATCAGTTATCTCCACCTGCTATACCGCGATAACCATGATATACCATCATTTGGCAAGAAGGTTATCATACCATCATAAAACGAATACCGTGACACCCCTAGAGCTCGTGCAACGGGATGACAGTCAGCGGTCGTTGGTCTCCGTCGGAGTCCAGACTCCATATCAATCTGGTGGCGCTGAGGGCTGTCAGGGTAGCCCTGAAGGCTTTTCTGCCGACTGTGCGAGGAAAGAGTGTCCTGATCCTGACGGACAACACAGTGGCCATGCACTACCTCAACAAAAAGGGGGGGCAGGGTCACTTCCTCTGTGCAGGGAGGCGATGCAGCTCGAGTTCTGGGCCATCCAGCAGGAAGTTTCCATCTCGGCTGTTCATCTGGCCGGAGACGACAACAAGACATCAGATGCTCTGAGCAGGCAGAGCACAATCTCGTGGCTCAGGAGATTCTCCTGTAGATCTTCACCCTTTGGGGGACCCCTCAAGTGGATCTCTTCGCCTCCAGTGTCAACCGGAAGTGCGAAAGGTTCTGCTCGTGGGAATTTCCTCCAAAAGGAGCCTTAGGAGACGCGTTTGTGGTGGAGTGGTCATTCCCACTGCTGTACGCCTTTCCTCGAGTCCCCGTCATCCCGAAAGTACTGCGAAGGTTACTGAGGTTCGGTTCCCAGATTATCCTCATTGCTCCGGCGTGGGCCCGGAGGACGTGGTACCCGGACCTTCTCGACTTGTCCATCTGCCCTCCACGTCGTCTTCCCTACCGAGATGATCTGCTCTCACGGGAGGGGGCGGGGTCAGGTTCTCCATCCAGAGGTCAGAGCCCTCAACCTTCACGCTTGGCTTCTGAAAGGTTGAGGTATAAGGATTGGGACCTCCCTGAAGACGTGTTGGAGGTGTTGCTCTCGGCCAGACGGCCGGCAACAAAGTCTCTGTACGTTGCCGTGGGTGTAAATTCTGCGACTGGTGCAGAGTTAAGAATGTGGATCCTTTTGAATGTGACATTCCCATGGTTCTGTCTTTTTTGCTTTCTTTGGCCCACAGGGGCTTGCAAGTGGGAACCATTAAAGGTTACCTGGCGGCGCTGTCCATATTTAAGCGCTCGTCTGAAGAATGTTCCTATTTTAAGATTCCTTTAATTTCTCAGTTTTTGAAAGGGCTCACTAATGTGTTCCCTCTGTCACCTTTTCTGGTGCCCGGTTGGGATTTGAACCTTGTTCTCAAGTTTCTTATGGGTGCTCCGTTTGAGCGTTTGCATTCATGCCCTTTGAGACTGTTAACTCTTAAAACAGTATTTTTGGTTGCGGTCACTTCCGCTCGCAGAGTGAGCGAGTTACAGGCACTTTCAGTTAAGCCACCCTTCACTGTGTTTCATAAGGACAGGGTTGTCCTTAGAGTTCGTCCTCCTTTTCTTCTGAAGGTGGTGTCGGAATTTCATTTAGGCCAGAAGGTTGTTCTTCCGGCATTTTATCCTCATCCACATCCTGGTAAGGAAGAGGAGAGGCTCCATAGGCTTGATCCCAGGAGAGCGTTAAGCTTTTATATTTCACGCTTGTCCCGGGTCAGAGTGGACGATCAGCTCTTTGTTGGTTACACTGGAAAACGTTTGGGACAGGCTGTGACGAAACAGACTTTGTCTCGCTGGATTATTTTGGCTATCCGAGTGTTACCGCTTGGCGGGTAAGGACCCCACCGGTCGGCTTACGGGCCCATTCTACCAGGTGTATGGCTGCCTCTACTGCCCCGCAGAGGGGTGTTCCTATTCGCAACATCTGTGATGCAGCCCCCTGGGCTTCGGTACATACTTTTGTACGTCGCTATTCCCTCTGTTTCATCCGGGGGCATGATCTGGCCTTAGGCAAGGCGGTCCTTTACTCCGCATTTGATTTGGCATGCTAAATGTCTGTTTTCTAAATTCTTTTCCTACCTCCTTGCATTGGTACTGCTTTGGGAGTCTGTCATAGATTTGGAATACATCGGAGGACCCAATCCCCTCGAAGAACAAGTTACTCTCTTACCTGGTAACGTTCTTTCGATGGGATGGTCCGATGACGTATTCCGTATCGCTCCCTCCCCCGCTACAGAATTTCTTATGCGATTGCAGCTTACGTTTCCGCAAGGCTTTGTGTCAGATTTGCAGAAGACTGGTGGCACGCGTTCTGGGAAAAAACTACAACTGAGGCTACGGGCTTCGTGCGTCCTACTTACAACATCAAGTGACATCGGCCGTCGGAGAAGGTCCTCGAGGACGGCGCATCGACGTCCTCGACGCAGGACGCAGACCCCGAAAAAAGTTTCCGAAGCAGCACAGCTGTGGTGATTACATGTCATAGATATGGAATACGTCGTCGGACCATCCCATCGAAAGAACGTTACCAGGTAAGAAAGTAACTTGTTCTTTTCTGGGGGACAGTAGTCGCCTCAGAAATGGAGTCAAGGGAAGTCTCAAAGACAACACTGTGCCACGGCACTGAAGGTGCTGTGTGACACACAAAAAAAAGAAGGGGGCTTCTGAAGTGGTGTACTTCAGAGTTCACAATCACAAAAACAGGTAGAAACACATACCAAAACCCAGGTAACAGTGGGGGAAAAGCTCACTCTTACCAAGTGGAAAAAAATAAACTCCAGAAGTCCAGCAAAGCTGCTGGGGGACTCACTAGGTGAGGGAAATTAGCCATACATGAGAATGCGCCCCAACAAGGACTGTGCGTTCCGTAAGAACATGGCCAAACGGACAATGAAGGATCGTCCTACTCGGCTCACCAACAGTCTGGAGGGGAAGAGCCCAGCAGCGGTTGAGAAGATGAAGTCGTCTGAGCGGTCTTCTAAGACCTTTGAGAGCGCTCCGCCGACGGGGTCCTAACAAAAGGCAAAGAACTGTGAGCACTGATCGGTCTGGCTCCTCGGCTGCCATGCAGGGCGCATTATCACCTACGCCATCAACCACGAGCCAACGCTCTGGCTTGGTGAAGTGAAAGTCGGAGAACCCGGGTAAGCTTCAGGAGAAGCCCCGGTCGATCTTGACAGACAGCTGAGGGAGAGCGAGGCGGAAACCCTCCCCCCAAGGTGAAGGCCTCGGGCACACCCAAGGTCGTGAAGGCCCTGATTCACCCGGCTAAGGCCTCGATTGAGTCGTGGCGGCCCTGGCGACACCTACGGAGGCTTCCCCAGTGGACACGGCTTCAGGGGCTAGAGTTTCCCTGCCACCCCTGAGGGAATCTTCTTTTCTGCCTATCAAGAAGACCCCGTGAAGTCCCAGCCGGAGAAAGGGGGGGGCCTAGTAGCCATAACCAACACGGATACCACCTCCGAGGATGAGTTGGCTAGCGTCCAAAGGATCCTGGACAAGAAGTTTGAGGAATCTAGGGCACACAGGAAGGATCCCGACGAAGAGAGCAGCGGGGAGCCGACGAGGAAAATAGGGCCGCGCAGTGCCCCACACCTCAGCCGTCGGTCCCGTTGCAGCCGGTGCCCGTACCAGGGGACAATTCAGGAGCTATCTTGATGGCTATACAGGCCCTGTGTATGGAGATAAGGACAAGGATGCCCTTATCCCCCACCAACGACCCAGCGGAGCCTGGACCGTCGGGGAGCCCACCTAACAAGCAGAGACGAGTCCATCCTCCTCCCCCTTCCAGCCTTCACTCCATCCCCTCCTCTGAGGGATGAGACAGGAATGGAGACTGCGACGACCCGGACGGTCGACGGTGGTGACGTCGGAATGGGCCTCCCATCACCACCTCGTCAGACCTTTCCCTCTCCACCCTCAACGAAAATGCTCCTTCCACGCCATGATCGCCAGGGCATCTGAGCTCTTCCAACTCTGCCCGAAGAACAGAAGGAGGGCTTCCTCTACCAACGACAGGAGGCCAAGAGGTAGACTGTCCTCTCAGTCCCGTTACTGGACGACATCTGGGACAAGGGGCTGGCACTCCTGAAGAACCCGTCCACGTCTCCTGCTAAGAGTCCGGTATGAGAAGTAGTACCGTGTCCCGGACTCCGCCCCTATGTGCCTCAGAGCACAGCCGTCCCCGTATTCAGTGGGCTCCGTGGCGGCCAAGAAGAAATTGCCGACTGCGACGCCTCAACTTCTGAGGGGAAGACGCTGGACACAATGGGACGACGGGTCATCTCGTCAGCGGCGACGACGATTAAAGCGACCAACACCCTTGCAATTGTGGCACGCTATGACAGGGAGCTGTGGTTCAAGATCGCTCCCCTCCTGGGCTTCTTCCCAGACAAGAGGGCTGAGGCCCTGGAAAACCTACAGGAAGGCGAGGTGGCTTCGGACCACACCATTACGGTGGCCACGGACATTGCTGACACAGGTTTTCGTCAGTTGGGCAACAGCGCTTGCCTTCGTCGGCATGGTTGGCTCAAGGCCACCGATTTCTGCCAGGACATGCAGACCAGGGTTCTGGACATGCCCTTCGACGGGAATAACCTGTTCGGCAAGACAGTGGACGAGTCACTGCAGGCCATCAAGGCGGACACCGAGACGGCTCTGGCCTTGAGCGTTCTTCAACGACAGCTGTCCTTTCAGAACTCGAGAGGCAAGCAAGGTGCCTCCAAAGGATTCGGTGGAGGTCCCTCGTTGTACCGCCAAGCGGCCCGCTCTTCGTCGCAGGAAGCCTACAGAGGACGCGGCAAGACCGTAGGATCCCGTCGTCGTCAAGGAGGCCAACGCAGCAAGTCTGCGACGAAACGGCAATGAACCGGCCTTGGCGCCGGGCCCCCACCCGAGCACCCCGGTGGGAGGCCGGCTGGCGAAATTCGTCAACGTGTGGGAGTCCATCTCCACCGACCGCTGGGTGCTAGATGCCCTGGCCCGCGGGCTCACTCTGGAATTTCAAAAAAGGTGTCACCGTATTCCACCCGTGGCCAGGAAGGAAAACCACATCCCACAACTGCTCCTGGAGGTACGAGCGATGCTAAGAAAGGGAGCGATAGAACTCTTCCCAAAGAGGATCTGGAGTTTACTCGTGGTACTTCATCGTCTGGAAGAAGACCGGCGGTTGGCAACCCATCCTGGACCTTCATCGTCTAAATAAGTACATCAAGTCCCAGAAATTACGGATGGTCGCCCTCCAGCACGTGCTGGGACAGCTGGAGGAAGGCTACTTCCTATCGTTGCTGGACTTGGAGGATGCCTACTTCCACATCCCCATTCTAAAAGGACATCGAAAGTTCCTACGATTTGTGGTCCAAGGGCGACACTATCAGTTCAAGGCCCTTCCCTTCGGATTGAAGTCGGCGCCCAGGGTGTTCACCAAGTGCCTAGCACCACTGGCGGCGTGGCTACGCCTGCAGGGGATCCACATCTACCCCTACCTGGACGATTTGCTCATCCAAGCAAAGTCAAGGGAACTCGCCGTCGATCACGCAGCGAAGACCATCTACTACTCACGGATCTGGGATTCTCGATCAACTTTGCGAAATCCCACTTGGTACCGTTGCAAGACGCCCTGTTCCTGGGAGCCAGACTCCACACAGTGGCGCAGTTGGCTTCGCTGTCGGAGGAGAGGACGAAGGCCATCCTGGGCAAGGTACAATGGCTGTTGACCATGGACACGGCCAGGGTGAGATCCATCAAGTCCCTACTCGGAATGATGTCCTCGTGCATCTACCTCGTGCGACTATGCACAGCGTTGAGAGTGCAGTTCGCCGGCAGTCCAGCAGCAGACTCGGGCCCCATCCGAAGGTTGGGGTCTTGTGAGTTTTTTTTCCATTTCTTTGTTTAATTTTGTTTCTTTTGCGCTCCGAGCGCATGTTGTTTTTCCCCCTCCCCCCTTCCCCACCCCTGCAGCCACTTCCTGGTCCACTCCTCCCTCCCGCCTCCCTCTTAACTGACCCTCCTGGGCAGCCCCCCTGCCTGGCAGCCCCCACGGCTAAGGGCCCCACAGGCAAAGGGCGGCTCCTGTTTGTGTCTGCAGGTGTCCGCAGGGGAACGCCAGGCGCCTGCCCTCTCCCTTCGACCTCCTACTCGCCGCTCACTAGCTGTAATCCTCTGCTCTTCTACTTGCAAATTCCGCCTGCCTTATTGCCGCACTGTGAAACCTAGGCCTTTTTCTCCCGCTCTAGGATTCTCAAATTTAGATTTGTCTTCCTTCCTAGCTTGGTATGTATGGTGCCTTTCCTATGCTCGCCCCCCTTGTGCCGTTGTCTTGTTCCCACTCTCTCGTGCGCACTTGCCCCTCACTGTCTTGTCTGTCTACCCCTCTGACCTCCCTCCTACTCATGGTGCTCTCTGTCTCCCCTTTCTTTTGAAACTGTTTCTCTATTGACTATCCTGCACTCCTCACTAAGCCTGGT
This sequence comes from Ambystoma mexicanum, assembly GCF_040938575.1. Taxonomy (NCBI): domain Eukaryota; kingdom Metazoa; phylum Chordata; class Amphibia; order Caudata; family Ambystomatidae; genus Ambystoma; species Ambystoma mexicanum. Next base: position 1,455,744,403 of record NC_090932.1, read on the forward strand.
AGAAAAAAGTTTAAAAAGGACAACCTGGTCTCCAACCCAGGCCTCCCTATCGCTGACACCTACATCAGGGACTCCTCCAAGGAAACTCTCACCGACATCCTCTTTGTCGTTCCTTCACCTGATCTATCGACCCCCCCATATGGTCTCTGTGCTCTCTCCTTTCTCCTCTTCTCCCTTTAATGGTGGCACCCGTTGGGACGCCCTCCTGGCCTCATTCCTATCCTCTAAGGTCATCATTAATGTCTACTCTAATGGGACTGTCTTGGTCCAAGGCCCTCAGGCCAACCTTCATCTCTTTGATAGACGCTTTCCACGCCTTATCAACTTCCTTTCTTGTCCTGCTGTCCCCTCCCCCCTTTTCTCGGCTACCTTGCCTTCTACCTCCCTCTCTGCCCCCTCTCGGGCGCTCTCTAAACTTCCGCAGGGTGTACCTCTGATCTGTACCTCTCCCCGGAAGTCTTTCAAGGGGGACAACCTTCTCCACATTGCCACTCTTAACTCCTGCTCCGCTGTCAAACACTCCTGACATCTGCCGCCATCTTGAAGAACTTGACCTAGATGTCCTCAGCCTCACTGAGACATGGCTTACGGCCAACTCTGTCACCAGCTTTGACACACTCCTACCTGATGGCTACAAGATTCTCTCTGCGCCCAGGCCCAACTGCTCTGGTGGTGGCATAGCCCTTATCTTCCCTGAGTGGATTCCTGCCTCTGTCATTCCTACGCAGGCCTACTCCTCTTTTGAATGCCTCGTCTGCAGGCTCTCTCTCTCGCCAAGCCATTCCCTTACTGTGGCTACTATCTATCGGCCACCTGGTCGGATTTCTTCTTTCCTCTCTGAGTGGGCGGACCTCTCCTCCTCACTCCTGGCCTCAACCACCCATCTCCTCCTTCTTGGAGACTTCAACATCCACCTGGATGCCTCCTGTTCCCCCACTGAACTCTTTCGCGACCTCTGCGACTCTCTCACACTCACCATTCTCCCCTCTGGCCCGACTAATTCTGGAGGGCACACTCTCGATGTTCTGATCTCTTCAGACCTTCCCCTCTCTGTCCCTCTCTCCACTCCTCTCTCCTGGAGTGATCACTTTCTCCCCTCCTCCCAACTCACCTTCCCTACCCCTCAGGCAAAGCCACCTTCATCACTGCCACCCCCCTTCTCGGTCATCCGACCCATGAAGCGCGTGTCAGTTGAGGCTTTCGCCACCACCTACTTACTCCCGAGCCCCCCCTCCCCCTTCGGCTGGCTCCCACCATGGCACAGCCCTCTCCACTCTGCTATATCTGATACTCTTGATATCCTTGCCCATGTCATGAGAATCTGCCTGAAGCCCAAAGCCAAATGTAACTCCTGGTATGACTCGGATCTCGTCACCCTAAAACACAAGTGCAGGGTGGCTGAGAGGAAATGGCGTGCTTCATGTTCATCCTCTGACAAACTGGCCTGCCGCCTGCTCCAAAGGCAATACCGTCTTTCCGTTCTCACCAAGAAGAGAGCCTTTGTCCAAGCCTGCATCTCTGCCTCATCTAACAATTCGGCTGAACTCTTTAAAATCTGCAAGGAACTGGCCAACCCTGCTGCAGTCTCTACCTCGCCTGTCCCCTCCCATGCCCTCTGCACGGCACTGGCCTCTCACTTTATTTCTAAAACTTAGGACATCCTGCCATCTCTCTGCTCCTATCACCTCCCTCCCTCTATTCCCTGTTCTTCCTTTGGCCCTTCTGCAGCCACCCCTCCTCCCTCCTTCTCTGCCTTTCCCCTTTTTTCTGCTGACGAGTTTTCCAGACAAGTCCGATCTATGAGAGTCTCAAAACAGGTTCACCCCTTTTCCTCCAGAACTATCAAGGACCACATCGACTCCCTGGCTCCTGCCCTGGCTGACTTCTGCAAATCACTCCTTCGCCTCTAGAGTCTTCCCACCCCCCCCCCCCCTTAAGCACTCCCTTGTGCACCCTCTTCTTAAGAAACCCTCTTCCGACCCCTGCTGCCCGGCTAACTATCGCCCAATCTCCATCACTCCCTTCCTGGACAAGCTCCTGGAGAAACTGGCCATCTCCCAGCTCAATATCCATGCTGAATCTGTTGGTAGTCTTCATGAACATCAGTCTGGCTTCAGAGCTGCCAGAAGCACGGAAACTGCTCTCCTGAACATCCGTGAAGCCTTGCTCTCCAACCTTGACTCTAACACTCCGTGTGTTCTCATTTTGCTCGATCTCTCTTCTGCCTTTGATACTGTCAACCATGCCATCCTGCTCAACCCTCTCCGTGATAACCTGGGTATCACTGGTCAGGCCCTGGCGTGGCTGACCTCTTTCCTCTCCAATCGACCCACCCAGGTCCAACTGGGGTCCTTCCTCTCTGACATCTTTTTCTCTACCAGTGGTGTCCCCCAGGGATCTAACCTCTCTCCCTGGTTGTTCAACCAGTATCTGGCGCTCCTTGCTCACTGCATTGCCGCTCTTTGCCCCAACTTTCAGTGCTATGCGGATGATACCCAGCTCATTTTCAGGCTACCCTCAGCCTCCTCCTCTCCTTCCCTCATCTCTGACTGTCTGGGATGTTCCTGGTACCCTTCCATCTGGCAGGAATAAAGAACACCATCGCTGACTCACTCAGCAGTGAGCTGCTCTTGTGCCACGAGTGGGAGCTGCAGCAGGATCAAGTGGATCTCCTATTCCGACGATTGGGCAATTCCCAGATCGACCTATTTGCGACGACGATGAACGCCAACTGCCAGAGGTTCGCCAGCAGGTTTCCCCAGCCGGGGAGCATGACGATGCCTTCTCATTCCCTTGGGACGGCCTATTCCTGTATGCGTTCCCCCTGTTGCTGTTGCTGCTGCGACTCATCAGTCAACTCAGACGGTCCTGGTGCAGGATGATCCTCGTCACACCGGCATGGCCGAGGCAGATCTGGTTTCCGGATCTTCTGGACTTGTCAGCACCCCGTGCCGGTCAAACTACCGACGGACACAGATCTTCTTGCCAGGGAATGACGCACCATCCTCCATCATGACCCAGGATCGCTGAACCTGCAGGCCTGGCTTCTGCAGCACTAGAGTTCGGAGGGTACGATATCCAGGCGGACTGCAAGGAGGTGCTTACAAAGGCCAGGGCGTCTTCGACTCTCAAGTGCTATGGACACAAATAGAAGAGGTTCTCTGTCTGGTGCCGTGCACAGAAGATTGACCCTCTACGGATTACGGCCCCTCAAGTGCTGCCGTACTTGCTATCGCTGGCCAAGGGGCTGGCACATGCCTCCATCAAGATCCATCTGGCAGCTATATCCCGCTACACCAGCACTCCGGGGCTTTCATCTCTATGGCCTCATCGCCTGGTGAAGGAGTTCATGAACGGACTGTTCCGATCGTTCCCTGGCGTGCAAGCTCAGCGTGGTGCTGACCAGGCTCATGGGGCCGTCATTCGAGCCGCTGCATTCGGCACCGTTGAAGTTCCTGTCGTGGAAGACTGCGTTCCTTGCGGCCATCACCTCTTCACGACTAGTGGGAGAGATCCAGGCCCTCTTCTGTAAACCTGCATACCTGACATTCCACAAGACAAGGGTGGTGTTGAGGACGCACCCCTCCTTCATGCCCAAGGTGCCATCAGACTTCAATCAACGAGCCCTTGGTGTTACCTGTTTTCTTCCCGAAGCCGGCTGAGAGGACTTTGCACTCGCTGGATGTGGCTAGATCGCTGAAGTTCTACGTGGACCGCACAAAGCGTTTTCGGAAGACATCACAGCTGTTTGTGAACTTTGGACCTGTGAACCAAGGGAAGGCCCTCTCGAAGGCTTCCATTTCCAGATGGCTCTCCGGCTGCATCATGCACTGTCACCGGTTGGCAAACTGACCGTTGCCCGGCTGTCCGAGAGCCCATTCAACCAGAGCGATCGCTGCTACCGCGGCATTCCTGTCTGCTGTGCCACTGCTGGACATCTGCAGGGCTGCTACGTGGAGGTCGACACTCGCCTTCACGAGATTCTACTGCGTCGACCGGAAATCCAGGGAGGAGTCCAAAGTCGACCAGGCAGTGCTGCGCAACCTGTTCGCCTGAAGGTGAGCCTGGTGAGGAGGTTGAGTTGTTGAAATGCTTAATGTTGAGCCTTGCCACCTCCCGTGGTTGTGCGTGTGTACTGCTATGTATTCTTGTATTCATGAGCATGTGAATCCATGCCATACTCCATGCTGGAGAAGGAACAAATTACTTACCTGTAACTGTTGTTCTCCAGCATGGGTCTGGCATGGATTCACATGCGAACCCTCCCGCCTACTCCTCTACCGCTCGTCTCTTGGTCTTACTGCCACTTTACGTGCTACCAAATCTGAAGATGGCTGCCAGAGGAGGGGCTTAGTTAGAGGGCAGTCATTAGCTGGGGGCAGTATGACCCAGAAACCAGTGATTGGTTACTACTACGAAAGACAGATCAGAAACGAAACTGGTACTGATTTTTTCTTTACCGAGGATTCCCACCCTAACGACGGGGAATATTCATGAGCATGTGAATCAATGCCAGACCCATGCTGGAGAACAGTTACAGGTAAGTAACTTGTTCCTTATAGGTAATATGAGTAGCCAGGTATCTAAGCTTCCGATGTGTTCAAACCGGACTGAGGTAAGGCACCGGATGGTGGAGCGTTCCTTTGTCGGAAACCGTGCCCCTGTGCTCTATACTAAATTTAAAGGGGTAGCTTCATTTTTTTGCTGCCAAACGTTCCGGTACTGTCCCCATGTTGGTGTACGCCCTCAAGGTTGGAGGAAAGGGAAAGTACTCTAGCCACTCCAGCGAATAACTTTAATTTATTCACCATAGCCTCCCACAAGGGCGATACCTTTGCTGAGAAGTCCACAAGTGTGAGGAATTGTACAGAACCTTGTACCAGTCAGGACCTGAGGCTCCACATTCTTAGGGCCAAGGTGTCTATTCAACCTTCCAGGTCCTTGGCATAGGGCCTGCAAGGCTATGGTACCAGGAATACTCCCTAGTGGCATTGCTCTAAGACGGGGCCTAGGATCCAGTTGGCGCCTTTCCGTAAAGGCACTAGCGTGCACAAGCCTGAGGGCATTTAGCCGTCCAGGTCTGAACCAGAGGTGCAGATGAGTGATTAGCAACCGCTCGAGGGGAAAGCAGGTCCCTACTCATGCTGGTATGTCGTTGGACACAGAATTTCTGCTCTTTTCTGCTAAGCCAGGCAATAATGCAGCTCCAGGGGACAAAATGGCACTGCATCAAGAACTGCGCCTATTCCAACCCCAGACTACACAGGGCAGGGCGTCCTTCGCTCCAAGGCAGGACTTCACCCCTAGGGTCGAGTGGTCACCCATGCACACACCTCAGATATCTTGGTGCACGGCATACCCACCGGTACCTTTTATTTGTGGTCCGCTATACAGAGGCAAGGTAGACGCAGGCCCAACGAGGCTCTAGAAGGGCGCAGCCCACCGCACCAGATATCTCACCACCTCTGAGGAGTGGTTTTCAATAAATTCATGAGCCCCATTAAGTCCCAGCAGATGACTGGAATACTCAGAGGCCTCTTTAAGGAGATGATGTTGCCGCCTTCACCCCGGTACAACCACTGGGCCCTTTGCAAATTCAGGTGCCTCCCGGCAGGGAGTTTTGGCTGGGTGTCCAGATAAAGGATCGATTACAAAAGGTTCGAATGCAAAAGGTGAGAGTCAATAGGATCGAAAACCAAAGGTTCACATTTTTTTTTATTATATATTTTTTTGGGGTTTCCGTGTAGGTAAATGTTTTTTACTAAAAAAACTGGGGTTGGGGGGAGACCACCCCAAAAAAAAATAAAAAATGTAAAAATAAAACATTTTTCGAACCTTTGGTTTTCGGTCCTTTTGATTCGAACCAATTGTAATTCGAACCTTTTGATTCAAACCTTTGACCTATAACCGTTTGGCTGAATACCTGGGCATTGCACAGCCCTAGCAGGAGCAACCTGAGGCGAGGGTCCTGGATAAGGTGTTAACGCTTAAAACGTCCACCAGCTCAGGTGTACCCCTCCAAAAGGACATTCAAGTGTTAGCCAAAATGTGCCGGACCAAGCCCTACACTAAACCTACTAACAAACGGCTAGATGCCACATATAGACAGGCAGAGGTTGACACTTCTAGTGTCTGCACACCCGCAGCTTCATCCTCCGTAATAGCGGCAGCTTCTTTGTTTTAGAAGCCACTTGCCTCTACATCTTTGAGCACAATCACATCCTTGTCAGCAAAAGCGTACAGGACGTTTAAAGTACTTTGTCAAAAGGTCTACCTAAATGCTGGGCTACACCTTAGGAAAACTGATGCAGATGACATGACATGCTGGCAGCCAACCAGTGGTTATGGAGAGAGATCGTGGAGTTTCTGTCAGAGCTGCCATTGCACAGACAGCATTTAAATGGGGCGTAGCTGAAGCCAAAATGTTTGCACTGGATATCATGGAAGCAACAGTGGCATTTATTGACCCAGCCGGTCTTACCATCTGCATTGCCACCAATATGAGGCATTCAGCCTGGATGTGGGACATTACATTCAATCCCAGCGTTCAGGAGGGAATTCTGAACCTTCCACTCAAGGGCATGGACTTATTCCACTCCTCGACGGATGAGGAGCTTAACAAAAAGAAAGCCAGCCCACAAATGGCTAAATCCTTAGCAATACTAGCCAAGCCGGTGCCAAAGACGTTTGGGCAGGCTCAAGCAACATCAGACAGTGCGAGAACTTTTGGGCGGTTCAGGTGCTTTCAAGAGTGCGGAACGCGACAGCCTGATAGCCCGATTGTGTAGTCCAAATAAAGCTAACGGAAGACAATAGAGCCAATTCTTGCCAAGTGTGTCTGACAGCTTGGCAGGGTGCTCTTTGAGCAGGGCATTGAGGCGCTCAACAAGGCTATTGGCTTGATGATGATGATACGCAGAATACAGTTTGTACTTGCTGCCGAGTAAGGACGTTACCACCTTAAAAGACCATTGGCAAAGTGTTGTCCGTTTTCGGACCTCAACACATCACATACCCCCACCTCATACTCCACGGTCCCAAAATTTGGTGCCAGATTTTAGACCATTACGAGTACACCAACCTCAAGCTAACCTGAGAAAGGACATGCCTTGACGATCATGTACCCATATGAGCTACATCGATCCTACATATCGACCTAGTCCATATGCAAATCCTGGAAGGGCCCCTCGAGGCATCGTAATGTTGCCTTAATAGTTTTAAGTGTGTGCACTGCAGTACATATTTGGCAAGTTATGTTATTTACAAGCTCATTTACGAGCTCGGTTACGAGTTCTTGCAAGTTACGCACAAACCTTTGCTCGTTAATCTCTGCAGCTCCATGCTCTTTTGACATGCCCTGGATAGTGAAGCTGATTCAGGGCTTTTTGGAGCAGCCTCTGGGGCATTACCCGCTACCCTGACTACTCTGTCGCCACACTAGGTCTGTGGGTGTCAGCGAGCAGCCCCTCTTTTTCCATGCCTCCTGTTCTTGTTGTGGTGTACCCCCCTGCAACTCAGTCACTTAGACAGTGGGTAATGCGTTCAATGGCTCAGCGGTAGTAGCATGCTACATTTGCAGCAACACCATCACAGGCGCTTGATCCTTTTAGACGGCATGATCCGTGATGGTAATATGCTGCTTGTTTTGGTGCAGAGTCAGCCATGCCGTTGCCTTGGGAAATTACATGTCATGACCCGGGAAGTTCAAACCTGGAAACAAGAAGTTAAGTCAGAGAAGCAAACCTCCAGTCGGAAGGACGCTGAGAGCAGGTTGCAGAAGTCCTTTGCAGGCTGACTCAGAGCAGGCCTGACTGGAAGTTGGCATCCGACTGACTGTGGCGTGACCTCGTTGTGGTGGACTAAGCAGTCTATTAACTGTGCCGGTACCACCTGCTGGGTACCCGGCGGAGCCAAAGCATGGCAGAGGGGAGCAGAGCGAGAAGCAAGAACAACGTGCAGCAGGAACGCAGTCACCCAACACCCCAGGAAGAACTGTTGATGCATCCCCACCAAAGAGGTAACTGGAGTCACTGGAGACCCCGTAGGGGTTGGAGGAAGGGTGCCGATTGCAAAGGCATTGGGGGTAATCTCCCTCGTCTTGGTCATTGTTTCAGAAGTACTGAATGCATCAGTAGTGATCTCCCCCTTCTAAGTCTTCGTGCCAAACGTACTGAACGTAAAGAAGGCATCAGGAGTAATCTCCCTTGTCTGTGCACTTTTCCATTACAATAGTCCCATATGAGGTCTAGTTCCAACTCCTGATGGGCCCACACACACAGTACTGGTGAGCGATGCTTTGTTGTTCCTTTGTCACTTTTACTAGTTAATTACATTAATTTTAACTATACACCTTGGTGCTTCTTTTTCTCTTCTTTGGACTATACTTGGGTATACCACCTACAAATGAGGTGCCCCCCACTTTCTGTTGTCCATCAAAATAACCGATTGTATTGAATTAACTTGAATGGGACGCCTCATTCTAAGAGATTAAGATGTTTGTTATTTTCCCTGTATGTTAAAAATAGATATTGTTCAATATGAATGCTGTCCCCAATCTAACTATATACTCCTTTAAAGATTTTTTCTAGGTGCTACACACACCACACAACTGATGTCCTTGATAGAAGATCCTGTTAATTTGTTTTTGGGATCAAAACTTCTAGGGTGTAGCTAAGGGTCTAAGAATCAAATACTAACATGTGAAAAATGTTTTCCTCTTTCTGACCCTGTTTGCATTATTTGAATTGAATCGTTTCTCACTGTCAAGAATTCTGTGGTGTCTGGATTTGTTTTGCTTTTTTGCAGACTGTATTTTAATTGCACTAGCACACTTTGTTTCTGTGGCATCTTTTGATGAGTTTACTGTATGAATGTTAATTCTATATTTGTGATATGTTTTTACATGTTATGTTGCACTTGATCACTTTGACTTTGTATGTGATGTGGTTTTCTACATTCTTCAAATTGCGCTTATCTGTAGGCGTATTAGAAGCTTTGTCTTCAGGAACATAAGGAATAATCTATTTCTTCTGTTCTGATGGTCTGAAATTCTTCATACTGACAGGGCTCTCCGAAGTTTATTGTAAATTGATAATCTCCTTTTTGATACAGGTATCAGGGTACCCTTACGAAACAGTAAAAGCGGAGAAAAAGAATACACAACTGGGACAAGTGTGTGTCTCAATCCCAAACCACAACATTTTTCCCACTTCTGTATTCCGGGGAATAAGAGAAGTTTTTTTAAACATGTCAAAGTCATAACCAGACTGGAAAATAGGCACGATTCAAAGTAGGGCTCCAATAATCCTTGGTTTGAAATTGAGTGAGTTATTAGATTTATTGAATGATATTTCTTTTTTGGCCATCATCTCAGTTAACAGCAGTTTATCGGTTATCCTACTATATCTAATTATGATAATCAAACCAGTGTTTCACACTAATTGATGCTAGTTATTTTATCCTGATCGCCCCATCTAATTTTTCTTGCTACAAAGGGAGATAAAATGACTATAATTTCTCTGGATAAAATGGCGTTAGAATCTGGCCAAGTGGCAGGCCAGTCCAGGATCGAGTCTGTAGTATGCTATCTTGAATATGCCCCAATCTCCATTCTGAATGAATGGCATAGACTGGGGCACTCTGCAGTAGATTCAATAAACTGCAACAAATTGTGTTTTCTATACATTGTAATTTTGTCGAAGAGATTACCGTAAACCCCAACCCCGCACCCCGCCGATCTCAGGTGTACGCAGCTTAAACATCGTCGAAAAGGATTACTTTCTAGGATGGTACGAAAAGTGAAGAATTCCCCCCATAGCTATGTGCTCCAAAGTGACAGCATGAAGAAAAACTGAAATCATCAAAATATTGTATTCTCTCAATCGTTGATACTAGAGATACCTTTGAATTTTTGCCCATTATCACAACGGAAGACTTGCATTAATTCCCAATTTCATAATTGACAAAGATGCATCCAAAGGTTTTTTGAGAGTTCTTGGTGTCCTTGCAACAAGCACTTAATTGTAGGCATATGACAACAAGGGTAGTCTTGTTTCCACACGTAGGGCATCAGGGTTTTTGTAGGGCATTTGCATACAAATTGAATAGAATGGGTGCTAGAACGCAGACCTGATGTAGCTCCTTAGGTGTTCTAAGTGAAACCATACAAGTGCCCACATATCCTGTCTTCTCACGCGTTAAGTACTTGTAGGTAACCCAGGTATAGGTTTTAATAATCCTTTGGGGATACAACAATCTAAACAAAGTATCAGACCTGTACACGATATAACTGATTTAAAGCAGTGACTTTGTCCATATAGGTTAAATATATAGTTCCTGCTTTTAAAATTGTATACATGGAGGTCAGTAATATATACATTAGGGACTGGTCAATTGTTCTGAAGATTCCCTAATCCTGAGCTGGAGGTCCTCAAGAACATTAGATGTAGTGTAACTCGCTCTACTAGATGTTTGTGTACCCGGCTACCCAAATTTTAGAAAAACCATCCAAAAGGTAGTCATCAATTATTTTGAGATGTTATCCTTTTTATATATAGGTATTATGATTGCGCAATGACATGTTTTGGGAATTACATTGCTCTGAACTACAACATTAAAAAGGATAGGGTCACATACATCTATATTATATTTCTATAGAGCAAAAGGTGTAACATCTGGGCCGTACTCTTATTTTACCTCTGTGCTTTTATTGCCTTAATGTCATCTACGTAAGAGAAAATGTGGTAGAGCACGTGCTAGAACCTTGGTCTGCATCAACTCTTGCTGCTGTATATTGACTATAACACGCTGTTAACTCTCCTGAATACTGCGGTATTTGTGGACATGGCCCCTTCTTCCGGAACGTGATAAAATAACACACCCGTGTGGAATCGCGTACGCATGTGAGAGTGCACGTGGAGTGCTGTTTGTCTGTTCAGCTGAGCAGCTGGTTGCCCCATGGCACTTACATGTCCTTTCATGGTTTTCTGTTCAAAAGAAACATTGAGGCTTGCCGCGAGCAAATAAACGTTAAGTAAACCAGTCAAATGCAGCTAAAACAATGGCGGTTTATAACTTGAAAACGGCAATGCCGGATACCGTAGCTAGACTACCTGCTGAAATGACTGAACACCATACCGTGGATGCAACGAATAGAGATACAAAATTGACCAAACCGAAAGGAAGCAAATTATTGCGAGACAACGGAAACCGCTCAAAATGATTATCAACGGACATAAGAAAATTCTTTCAACAAAGTGATTATTGACCAAATCATTACTCCTGAAAATAGATCAACTCAATTAAAAGCTCAGCTGCACTAGACAGTGAAGAAAAAAATGAAAACGCAACAAACCAGCAGGATAGCATTGAAGTAATAATTATATTTCAGACACTGCCCTGTGCGAATATCTGATTAAAATTGAAAGGAACACAACCTTAGAAAATACACATTTTGACCCACCCTTAGCAATTCCTGCATTTGAGTACCATAAACAAATATTGCAAGTCCAAATAAACAACACCGACAACGAAATGAGGCTATTACTATACTCTCAAGCCTTCAAGAACGCGTCAATGGCGAACAAGGTAAAAGTGGAAAAAGAAAGTTAAGTAAGGAAAACACAATCGGAAATTCAAAAACTGAAACAAGACAAAGACCTTTGAATAACATTGTTAGAACTGCCTACTTGTCAAACAATTGTAGTAGAGACCCAATTTGAGGATCTAACAAGTCCAAACTCTTGTAACACAGACATTTTCTAACTGACCTGATTTATACCCGGATTCTCCAAACACGTCATCTATCAAATCATCTACTTCGCTGATATCTTACACTAAATCATTCCCACAACCATCATTTTGTTTTCTACAATAACACCCAATGTTTCTAGATTCAACACTAATGGCAATCAACAACAGCTTATTCGCCCAAACAAAAGTCTACAAAATTTTGGGGAAAAAAATAGAACAAAATGAAACCATTGCTAATTCTTTCTTTAATGAGGACAACTGATTTCCTAGTAGACATTTTTATTAAAGACAACAGCGGATACAACTAAAGATAGTGTACATATAACACAGACGAGAAATGAAATTGAAAACCTAGTCCACAAGGAAAATGGAACCACAAAAAAAGTCTTAACTCAAAGCGAAATTGAGACCATTTCTATGTTGGACACGAAAATGAGCAAAGCGCTGAAAATGAAATACAGATACGGCAAAGGATCAGGATGAGCAAAACAGGAGAAGAAATATTAGTATTTGAAGTTTTTAAAACAAGACTAAAATAAGGAAAACAAGAAAAAGGCAAGAAACAATTGCATTAAAAGAAACAAAAAATCAAGTCTTAAAAAGACAACAGAATAAGAGTAAGATGAAGCAATTCCTCAATGCAAAATCAACACCACCTAATAATATGAAGGAAACAAAAAGACGGTTATCTCAAAAAGAGTCCCAATTACAAATAGAGGTGAATTAACAAATTCAAACCGCAGTAGAACATGAACATCCAAATAACGTTCTAGAAATAAGAGAGGAAGAAGTAGATCAGCTCCTAGACCTCTCAATATACCCAATCACCCTAACTGAAGAATATAAATCGTACATTGAGAATGAAAACCCACTAGAAGAAGCAATAGCTATTGCAATACATTTACTGTACGAAACTAATGAGACATGACCTTATAGAACACTTCAACAAAAAATAGATCAGTTGATCAAAAAATAACAAACACTAAATACAAAAACATACAATATACAAATGCAAAACGATTCACTCATGATAACACATACATTTGAGAATCAATCAAAAATACAAAACGAAAGGCAGAGCAAAGTGGATCCCAACAAGACACTGAAAATAATATTTATAGTTAACAGGATCAAAAAAGTAGACACAATACTGAAGAAAATATAAATGATGGAAACCTAAGTAACCGGACGCACCTCAATAATGAGGATATATTAAAAATATGGATGAAAGAAAGAACCAGAAATTATCCCGATCCAAATAGGAAAACTCTGCTGGCTATTATGGAACAAATTCCAAACCTACAGGGAATACAATCAAGCGACATACAGGGAGTCCTCATCTATCGTTTGACAAAAATGATCAAAGCGGATCTAGTAATACAATCACAAATGATCAAGAAAATATCAATCGAAAAAGCCAGCTTCACAGAATTTGGATCATCTCTATTCTTATCTATCTTAGAATATAGAAGGAATGATCATCAATGGTAAAGTACTGAAACAACTAGTATGGAACCAGACACATGAAAACATCTATCGCAAATAATCTTTCAGAACCATTGATTGTAAATTGTGTTGCCGTCGGTGACCGAATATTAAGAAATGTTTGTGTGAATAAGCAGAATGCCTTAAACAGCAAGCCATCTTGGAACTGGCTAAAACTTCCTACTATGATTCCAAGAGCTGATGTAAAACAGTAGAGCCAGAAAAATATAATCCAGGAATCAGTAAAAATAGCCACTAATACAAAAATACTAGGACATTTAGTAGGTGTTGGAGTAAACATTTTACGACATATGATTTGGTAATTCTACAAGAAGCCTGGCTAACGCAGACTCCTATATGGCCATCTCTCCAAACCATAATTAATAAAAAAGAAAGGCCATCCAATGGCTGGTTTGCTCATCGCGGCAAAATTTGATCTTGAAGCCAAACTAACTCCATGGGCAAATCCCCACCCATGTATCCAATTAGCAAAGCTGGAACTAACGCACAATGACTACAATCAAATCATTGATATAGCTATAATGAATACATATTGGAATACTAGTTTCGAGGGGATTGGGTCCTCCGACGTATTCCATATCTATGACAGTAATCACCACAGCTGTGCTGCTTCGGAAACTTTTTCGGCGTCTGCGTCCTGCGTCGATGACGTCGATGCGCCGCCGTCGAGGACCTCCTCCGACGTCCGACGTCATCCGATGTGATAAGTAGGACGCACGACGCCAGTAGCCTCAGTTCCGTTTTTTCCGCGAACGTGTTGCTTCGTGTTTCTCGGTTCTAGCCTCGACTCTTTGGTGTTCTGTTCTTTCTGGTTCTTCGAACCTGTTCGTTTGTGAATATTCCTTCGCAGCGATGTCTTCCACTTCGTCTTCAACCCCGCGTCCGGGCTTCAAGAAGTGCGGGGTGTGTGGGTCCAAGATGTCGGTGACTGACTCGCACGACGCCTGCCTCTGGTGCCTCGGGGAGGCCCACGACACGGATGACTGTGTCGACTGCCTGTCGCTCACGTCCAAGGCCTTACGCGAACGTAAGAAGAAATTGTCGGTAGGTCGGGTGTCCAAGCCCCGGAAGTCGTAGTCGGCGGGGCTTTCGACGGATGATTCGAGGGGTGACTCTCCGCGTCATCGTCGGAAGTCTCGTCGGTCTTCTTCTAGGAGTCGGTCTCGCCACTCCTCTGCCTCTTCGAGGCGTTCTCGGAAGCGCCGTCACCGGTCGCCTTCCAGGTCCTCTTCCGAGGACTCTGCCCGGCACGTCGGTTATCCCACCAGCCGTGCGACGCCGGAGGAATGGGCTTCCTTCGGGAAGAAAATGTTGGCGATTCTTGAGTCGCAGGGTACTCAACCGTCCGCGCCCCCGAGTGGGGTCGGCCGTGTGAGGTCGAGAGACGCCGCTCGCAAGAGTGGTCGGCACGAGTCACGGGAGAGGTCCCGTTCGGACAAGGAGGCTCGTTCTCGCCGTACCCGTTCCAGGTCCCGGTCCTCGACGCGATCGAGACCGTGTGCACCTGTGATGTCTTCGAGGAAGACATCGACGTCTGAGGCGTCGAGGGCGTCGACAGGCTTTCTCGAAGCTCCGGCTCCGAGGAAGTCGTCGAAGCCGTCGAAGTTCAGGTCGTCGAGGGACACGCTCGGGGCTCCGGCTTCGAGGGCTGTGTCGACGCCGCCGATATTGGAGGCGCTGCATCTGACGTCGACGCCGATTTCCTCGACGCCGATCCTCTCGGCGCCGTTGCCGGTTTTCTCGACGGCGGCGCCGATTCGCTCGACGCCATCGACGCCTTTCGTGTCGGAGGTGCCCCGTGTCTCGGGTGTACCCCCTAGGAAGGCTCTGGCTAAGAGCAGGCACTCTCAGGTGCCTTTCCACCACTTGGATAGTCAATTTGACGATTTGAGGCAGTCGCTGCATGATGCTAGTGGTCTGGACACCTCTCCGGAGGTGGAATTTGGTCGGCCTGAGCCTGGCTCCCATGCCGATTCCTCATACCGGCGCCTTATGGCTAGGGTGTCTGAGTATCTGGGATGGTCTGCTCCCCCAGGGGAGTTTGTGCAGGATGGTCTGACGGACATCCTTGATGTTGGTCCCCCAACTGACCCGGTACTGCCATTCCATATGGCTTTACAGCGTAGGGTGGCGGCGGCTTGGACTGCTCCGGAGAGTCTCCCGGCAGTGGGCAGATCCTTGTCGCGGAAATACCGTCCAGCCAGTGGCGACCCCTGCTACTTGACCAGGCACCCCACTCCGGAAAGTTTGGTGGTGCAGGCGGCCACGGCCCCGGCAAAGCAGGCGTCGTACCCTACCATCCCTCCTGATAGGGACGACTAACGTTTTGATGGCTGGGCGAAGAAGGTGTTTTCTTCTGGTGGTATGGCGCTTCAGGCGGCCAACTCCATTTGTGCCTTGTCACGTTTCACGCACACTCTGTGGAACTGTGTTGCGTTAGCGGCTGAACATATTCCCGAAGGGGACGAACGGGTTGGTTTCCTTGCTTTGGTCCAGGATGGTAAGGATGCCATGTGTGAGTCCGTTCAGTCGGGTTTGGACTTAGCTGAATGCGTCAGTAGGTCCATGGCGGCGAGCACCGTGATACGCAGGTTTGCGTGGTTGCGGAAGTCGGGGTTTGCTCCTGATGTGCAGTCCCGGCTCCTCAACATGCCCTTTGATGGTGAACATCTTTTTGGCAGCAAGGCTGACGAGAGCCTTGAGAGGTTGCAGACCTCAAAAGCTGCAGCGAAGTCGTTGGGCGCTGCAGTTCGCCAACCTCCGCCTTTTCGTCCTAGGGGACAGCAGTGGAGGGGTGGCTCCTTTCGCTATTACTCGTCCTTTGGTAGAGCGAGAGGTGCTGGCAGTCAAAGGGGCCAACGCAGGGGTACCAGAGGTGGACGACAAGGTACCCGTGGTGCCAAGGCCGCTCGGGCAGTTGCCTCTTTGCCCTCAGGTAACGCCGCAGCCGCTCCTACTCCGTCATGAGGCCATGTCCCATGGTTCGCCGGTTGGGGGAAGGCTGGCGCAGCATCTTGTAGAGTGGCGTGCCTTTACTTCAGATGTGTGGGTTCTGGAGATCATGACCCACGGCTACTGTCTTCCCTTTCGGCACAGGCCTCGCGACAATCCACCGGGGAACCTCTCTTTGAAGTGTCCGGATCCGCTCCTTGCGCAGGAAATTCAAGCCCTGCTGGAGAAAGGCGCCATAGAACTGGTGCCTGTAGCGGAGAGGAACAAGGGATGGTATTCCCCTTATTTTTTGATTTCCAAGAAAGACGGGGGATTGAGACCCATCATGGACTTGCGCGGTTTGAACAAACTCCTCAGGAAGGACAAGTTCAAGATGGTTACTCTCTCTCAAGTCCTCCAGGCCCTTCAGCTTCAGGACTGGTTGGTGTCACTCGACCTCAAGGATGCTTACTTCCATGTGCCGATCCATCCCAAGCACAAGAAGTACCTGAGGTTCGCGGTTGGCGACTCGCACTTTCAGTTTCGGGTCCTGCCGTTCGGTTTGACCTCCGCCCCGAGGGTTTTCACCAAGCTCATGGTGGTGGTGGCAGCGCATCTCAGGCAAGGGGGGATTCACGTCTACCCCTACCTGGACGATTGGTTGATCAGGGGGAGCTCTCCCGAGCAGGTCTTGGATCATCTGTCCGTCGCCTGCCACTCCCTTCACAGGCTGGGCCTCTCCCTCAATTTAAAGAAGTCCCATTTGACGCCAACGCAGAGGCTCCAGTACATCGGAGCAGTGCTCGACACTTCCCTGGGGCAGTGTTTTCCTCCCCAGGTGAGGGCTCTTCACATTCAGCAGATGGTGCGCAAGTTTCAGCATGCCCAGACGCTCCCAGCGTTCGAGTTCTTGAGGTTGCTCGGCCTCATGGCATCCTGCATTCTTCTGGTGCCAGAGGCTCGCCTGCGAATGAGATCTTTGCAGTGGGCACTCAAGATGCAATGGTCGCAGTCCTCCGGCAGGATGTCGGACCCGATTCAGGTGCCGCCCTCGGTCGCCCGGGACCTTCTGTGGTGGGCCGTCGATGGCAACTTGATGAAGGGGGCTCCGTTTTGGCTTCCCTGGCCGGAGGTGACGATCGTGTCGGATGCATCCCTCACGGGATGGGGAGCTCATGCCAACGGGCTGACAGTCAGCGGTCGTTGGTCTCCGTCGGAGTCCAGACTCCATATCAATCTGTTGGAGCTGAGGGCCGTCAGGCTAGCCCTGAGGGCTTTTCTGCCGACTGTGCGAGGAAAGAATGTCCTGATCCTGACGGACAACACAGTGGCCATGCACTACCTCAACAAAAAGGGGGGGGCAGGGTCACTTCCTCTGTGCAGGGAGGCGATGCAGCTCGAGTTCTGGGCCATCCAGCAGGACGTTTCGATCTCGGCAGTTCATCTGGCCGGAGTCGAAAACGTGACGGCGGACGCTCTGAGCAGGCAGAGCACGATCTCTCACGAGTGGGAGTTGGCTCAGGAGATTCTCCTGGAGATCTTCGCCCTTTGGGGGACCCCTCAAGTGGATCTCTTTGCCTCCAGTGTCAACCGGAAGTGCGAAAGGTTTTGCTCGCGGGAATTTCCTCCAAGAGGAGCCTTAGGGGACGCGTTCGTGGTGGAGTGGTCGTTCCCGCTGCTGTACGCGTTTCCTCCAGTCCCCGTCATCCCGCAAGTGCTGCGGAGGTTACGGAAGTTCGGTTCCCGGATGATCCTCATTGCTCCGGCGTGGGCTCGGAGGACGTGGTACCCGGACCTTCTCGACTTGTCCTTCTGCCCTCCACGTCGTCTTCCCTACTGAGACGATCTGCTCTCACGGGAGGGGGGTCAGGTTCTCCATCCAGAGGTCGGATCCCTCAACCTTCACGCTTGGCTTCTGAAAGGTTGAGGTATAAGGATTGGGACCTCCCTGAAGACGTGATGGAGGTGTTGCTTTCGGCCCGAAGGCCCGCAACTAAGTCTCTGTACCGTTGCCGTTGGCGTAAGTTCTGCGACTGGTGCAGAGTTCAGAATGTGGATCCTTTTGCATGTGACATCCCCATGGTTCTGTCCTTTTTGCTTTCTTTGGCCCACAGGGGCTTGCAAGTGGGTACCATTAAAGGTTACCTGGCGGCGCTGTCTATCTTTAAGCGCTCATCTGAAGAATGTTCTTTCTTTAAAATCCCTTTAATTTCGCAGTTTCTGAAAGGGCTCATTAATGTGTTCCCTCCGTCGCCTTTCCTGGTGCCCGGTTGGGATTTGAACCTTGTTCTTAGGTTTCTTATGGGTGCTCCGTTTGAGCCTTTACATTCTTGCCCTTTGAGGCTGTTGACTTTGAAAACTGTGTTTTTAGTTGCGGTTACTTCCGCTCGCAGAGTGAGTGAGTTACAGGCACTTTCTGTTAAGCCACCCTTCACTGTATTTCACAAGGACAGGGTTGTCCTTCGAGTTCGTCCTTCTTTTCTTCCAAAGGTAGTGACGGAATTTCATTTGGCCCAGAAGATTGTTCTTCCGGCATTCTATCCTCCTCCGCATCCTGGTAAGGAAGAGGAGAGGCTCCATAGGCTTGATCCTAGGAGAGCTTTGAGCTTTTATGTTTCTCGCATGTCCCGGGTCAGAGTGGACGATCAACTCTTTATTGGTTACGCTGGTAAGCGCTTGGGGCAAGCTGTGACGAAACAGACTTTGTCCCGCTGGATTATTTTGGCCATCTCGGAGTGTTACCGCTTGGCGGGCAAGGACCCACCGGCTGGCTTGCGGGCCCATTCTACCAGGGGCTTGGCTGCATCTACTGCCCTGCAGAGGGGTGTTCCTATTCGCAACATCTGTGATGCTGCCACCTGGGCTTCAGTACATACATTTGTGCGGCATTATTCCCTCGATTCCATCAGAGGGCAGGATCTGGCCTTTGGCAAGGCGGTCCTTTGCTCTGCTATTTGATTGGCTATTCTATATTTGTTTCTAAATTCTTTCCCTCCTCCTTGATTTGGTACTGCTTTGGGAGTCTGTCATAGATATGGAATACGTCGGAGGACCCAATCCCCTCGAAGAACAAGTTACTTTCTTACCTGGTAACGTTCTTTCGATGGGATGGTCCGACGACGTATTCCATATCGCTCCCGCCCTGCCTTCCCCGCTGCAGAATTTCTGTTGCGATTGCAGCTTACGTTCCGCAAGGCTTTGTGTCGGTCTGGCAGTTGACTAATGTCACACGTTCTGGGGGAAAAAACTACAACTGAGGCTACTGGCGTCGTGCGTCCTACTTATCACATCGGATGACGTCGGACGTCGGAGGAGGTCCTCGACGGCGGCGCATCGACGTCATCGACGCAGGACGCAGACGCCGAAAAAGTTTCCGAAGCAGCACAGCTGTGGTGATTACTGTCATAGATATGGAATACGTCGTCGGACCATCCCATCGAAAGAACGTTACCAGGTAAGAAAGTAACTTGTTCTTCATCACTGATGAGCTATTTTTTGAAAACATCTTAAAAATGCTGGGTTTAATAGCAAATCAACCTAAAGCATATATGATATTAATAACAAGAGATCTAAATATATCTTGCTTCAAAGTGAAAGGGAAAGCGATGCAACCAAAAGCAAAAAAATGGGTCAAACTAATGAAGCAAAGAAATTTAACAATGCTGAATGGATAATTTGAAACAGGCAATCCAGAGACCTCCATGGAGAAGAGGCAAAATAACCTCAATCATTGATAATGCTTTTATATCAGTAAACATACACAAGTGAAAGATTTCACCGTATAACACATGGACCTGAGTGATCATAATATAATGATCGAATAGCAATAAATCAAACCAAGAACCAATTTTATATCTTGCATTGTACACTCACTGAACAACGAAATATAATCAAATGGACAGATTAGAAGTTAAGCAAGCTCTTAGAAAATGTCTCCCAAACAAACATGGTGTATATAATACTTGTACGATTATGATGTTCAAGGAAAATAATGCAAAATACTGCAAACTAATATTTAAGAAGCTAAAGCCTTTAGATTTGGTAATCAAAGCTGCTAGGAATAAGATGAAGGCTGAAATAAGGAAATAAAAAAATGAGAAGGCCTGGAAGTAAAGAAAAAAATCACAAGTATTCGAACAAGATATAATAGTGACATAAAGCATCACAAAGTAATGAAAGAGCTGCTAAATAATGAACAAATGTTACAAGCTTTATTTACCAAATCGAGTCAGCAAATATGGAAATTATTAAATCTGGCCAGAGACACAGGTACGGCCACATTATTATTAAATCCCATTTCAGAATCAGTTTGGGAAGAATACGTAATAGACTTGCAACTTAAAAAGTCTATAACCGTATTCAATTTGGAGCTGGATGATAATATGATCTTTGACAATCTAAAATTTCACTCACTTGACATCCTGATCTTAATTAAAAATCTAAGCAAGTCTAGAGCCCTGGGCCCGGACGGACTGAGTAAGGCGACTCTGAAAAAAACACCCAGAAAAATGACCAATAATAATAAATGAAATATGTATTGCAATAAAAACACCGGGGAAAATTTCGATCAGTTGGAAGCATTGAATCATAATCCCAGTTTTTTTAAAAAGGAAAGAGAAATTTCCCAAGCAATTATAGGCCAATAGCCTTATTATGGAAAAAACAGGGGGGGGGTCCTGCGAGTTTCTCTGCCAGACATTAGTCCTGGTTACGGGAGCCTTACCCAGATTCTTTAGCTCACTATCTTTCAGAGAGGAGAAATATCCCAAACATATCAGTCTTTGTCCTGCCCCGAAATGCTAGGCAATTCTCCTCTGAACAAGAGTACCAACAGCAACCCCAGAAAAGTGTTTCGGTCTTGTTAGACTTTATCAGTAGAGTGGAGCTGTGCCTCTCTAAGACTATTGAGCAAGGGTTCCACGTCTGGATTCCCCTAGTAACTTAAGGTGAGACCAAAAGTTAATTAACTATGCAAAAAACAAAGGGGATCCTGGGAGTCTCTGCCAGACATTAGTCCTGCTTACGAGAGCCTTACCCAGATTCTTTAGCTCACTATCTATCACAGAGGAGAAATATCCCAAACGTATGAGTCTTTGTCCTGCCCAGGGGCAGTCTAGCACCAAAATGCTAGGCAATTCTCCTCTGAACAAGAGTACCAACGGCAATCAAGAGACCCAAGCTACTCACTGATGAGGCCCAACAAGGCCGTAACATGTTTGGGGATGCTTGTGGTCTTGTGCAGAAGGGATGTGACCTAGCAGTTTGGACTGGAGTGCCCCTTTTGGGGTGGGACCAAGGCTGATTTTCATATGTGCATATGGTCTTTCCCCTTCTGTAATGGCTTGGCAGACGAAGAACGATGTTCTGGAGGGTTGCACCGAGCAATGACAGAGGTTAAGATTCATTCTAAACCTTCCAGCCATCACCTCTTTGTTTTTGCAATAGCCTTATTAGACACAATAGGAAAAAATGTTGCACGTTTAATATTGAAAAATCTGAAAAAAATGGCAGACGGAAAAGATAATAGATCCATACCAAGCAGCCTTTGTTCAAGCTTTAGGCACTTAATCTATTACTACTGACAACCTTAAAAAAACAAACTGAGATATTATAGTTATATATAGCCTTCATAGACTTCCGCCTAGCTTTCGACTCCATAGCAAGAGAACTACTCTGGGAATAATTAAAGGAAGATGACTGTCCGAAGCACATCTTTTCAGCAATATATCAACTTTATCTAAAACAACTGTGCAGGTGAGGTTAACAGAAGATGGTCTGTTAACTAAATCCATCGAGACAACACATGGATTAAAACAAGGCTGTGTACTTGCTGCAACTATTTTCAATTGCTATATTAGAAAACTGTACATCTCAATTTATGCAGCCAGAACCTTTCCACCAACATTGAACTCCCATCCAATATTTCATGTATTTTATGCAGATGATCTTGTGCTGTTTGACAGGACCCCGATAGGACTACAATGAAAACTAGATGCTTTTAAATTAGTTTGTGGAGAGAAATCATCAGGATATTAACATAGGAAATTCAAACAT
The DNA here is from genome assembly GCF_040938575.1 of Ambystoma mexicanum. Classification (NCBI taxonomy): domain Eukaryota; kingdom Metazoa; phylum Chordata; class Amphibia; order Caudata; family Ambystomatidae; genus Ambystoma; species Ambystoma mexicanum. The sequence goes on from NC_090932.1 coordinate 1,455,766,645, forward strand.
CGTGCAGATTCACAGGCCGATTCATGGAATTGATGTGTGCTGAAATTTTCGGTGAAAGCGTGCGAATCGCAGTGCAAGTGCGAAAATCGCAGCGAAACCCGCGCACAGCGATTCATGGAAGTCCGTGTGCATGTAAATCCCTGGATGTGTGCTAAAATTCTGCATGGCGCATACTGGCGCACACGTCTCCAAACAGCGTGCGCTAAGGCGGAACAGGGGGCTAAACACACGGAATGGGGAACAGTGCGTGAAAATGTAGGCGTCACGGGGGAAGTACAGGAGGCAAATGCGCGGAACGCCCACACACGCATCTACAGCACGTATTCATGGAATCAAACGGGGCTAATGCGTGCACCAAAAAAGACGTGCCAATCCGGAAACATGTACGCCAGCAGGAAGCAGGCGTACGTGGACCCGCGCAGCATAAAAGTGCGCGCAAACAACAAACAAGCTCAGCTGCCAAGATGAGAGGAGGAGGAGGAGGAGGAGGACTAAAACCATCCAATATTTATTTTATGAGGAGGAGGAGGAACTGCACTTCTTGGCCACTGGATCATTTCAGCGGACAAGTGCTATAGGGGGGGGGGGTGGGGGAAGTGTCACAGGCCACACAGTCATGCTGCCTACACCAGGTGTTGGCATCATGACTGCAGGCCCATTAGTCAGCAGGCACATATACCTGCCCAGAACACCTGCAGAAAGGCAGGCTGCCGTACAGAATTTCTATGGGGTGACACAATTCCCCAAAGTGCTAGGTGCCATTGATTGCACCCATGTGGCTCTACGTCCCCCCCAGGGCATCTGAGCACATCTATAGAAACCGCAAGCACTGGCATTCCATCAACGTGCAGGTAGTATGTGATGCCAAGGGAATCATCACCTCAGTATATGCCAACTATCCAGGGTCTACCCACGACAGTTTCATTCACAGAATGTCAACCCTAAAACGGGACCTAGAAGCTGGGCGGCATGGCGATACATGGCTCCTTGGTGAGTATAAATGCCACTGCACATACATGTATGTCAGATACTGAGTAATGTTACAACACCACTAATGATACCCACCACCACCTCCCCAGGGGACAGTGCCTACCCTCTGAGCACCCACATGATGACGCCAATTCAGATCCCACCACGCCACTTGAGGTAAGATACAACACAGCCCATATTGCAACCCAGGCCATAGTGGAGCGCACATTCGGAGTGCTGAAGTCACGCTTTCGCTCCCTTGACCGCTCTGGTGGGCAGCTGTTATATGCTCCCCCAGTAGTGTGCAGGATCGTAGTGGCAGCATGTGTCCTGCACAATGTTGCAACACGCCGGGGGCCTGCCGGTGGACATGGTAGTGCCCCACATCCCCAACCACATGCACTCACGCTGCGCATGGGAGGGAAAAGGGCACGTGGTGAGGCAGCCCGTACGCAGCTGGTGGCTAATTACTTCACCTAAAATCACACAGCTCTGGCACATACCAGCTGACAATCAATGATGATGACATAAGGGACACTCAACTGTCACAACCATACCATCCTGAGATTGGTCACCTGGAAGGGTTACATTGTGTGCATCCCTACCTACTCAAACGCCACCAATGCTGTGTCATCAAAAGACATACATCTATGCTGCGAGATTCATTACCCCCCTTGCTAAATACAACATGAGAACAGCGCCATGTCACCCAACCCCTCCCCAGCTCCACCACCAAACACACCATGGCATGTCATGGAATGTGAAAGCAAACAAAGCAATGCACAAGTCCTGACACAAGTGTCACAAAGTACACTGTCCCTAATGGAAACTGCCCACACACAATATCCCAGTAATGTATAACTAACAGCACACATTACCAAATACTTACCACCAACACAATGCTGCTACACACCATGGACAAATGCAAAAACTTGACAGTATTAAGTTCAAGTAGTAGTAGTCTTACAACCTGAATACGCCAGCACATCGACCCCTTCCAACTGTACAGTGTTGCTGCCACGCAAATGTCTGTGTACTGCATACAACATGAAATGCATCTGCAAAGTAGACGGCCTTGTGAAGACATGAGGAAGGAACCTGCAGATTATGAGGAAGACATGGATGCACAAGCACATATCAATACAACATGCAGTGTGCAATACAACAACAATATCCACTAGGGATGTCTACACGGTATTGACTACAGACTGCCCACACAGCTCATGGGAGCCCAACGTCACTCTGTAATTCACTGTCACTTGGTCACACCCTTTGCAAGCCCATGGAAACGGGAAGCAGGAGGGGTGTGTGTCTCACGAACCTAAGCATCTAGCCCAAACTCAGGACAAGCCTGCATGTGCCCAGCCGGAATACAGTGGATGCCCACGGGAGCCACACAAGGAAACACACTGTAAAAAAAAAAAAAAAATGGCCATGTGTGGGCAAGGGGGATGGGGGAGGCCACGCAGGAGGTTTGAGGACAAGGTGCACCAACACCCATCTGCGTGGATGTTGCGAAAAAAAAAAACCTCCTTGGGCTCGTGGCCTGCACGGCTATGCCATTGTGGGAGAACTGCTGTCGCTCTGCTCTTCCTCTGCTGCTGCATCAGGAGGCGGTGGCACTATGGGAGGCAGCCCATGCAAAGCCCTGGTATGGTCCTCCATGGCAGCAAGCATGCGGGTCTGGAAGGTCTGATTCTGGAGGATTAAAGTGTGGAGATCCCCATGCAGCACATCACCAGTTGCCTGCATTTCTGCACGCATGGCCTCGCGTGATGCCCGGATCTCCTCATGTGTTGCATGCAGCTCAGCTGAGAGCGAACGTGTGAGCTGCTCCAGCTGCTGTTCTGCCCTAACATTTTGGGAAGCCTCAAGTTCAAGTAGACTCTGCCTGAGGTTATGGAGTTCTACCCTCAGGGCTTCCCTGTGGCCCTGGGATTCTATTGATATGGATTTGCGCAGTCTCCAGTGCCGCCTATCTGACCCTGATGGACGCCAACATGTCTTCCCTGTGTGATTGGCAAATGGAATCTGTTGCCTGCTGTTGTTGCTCCATCTGCCTTTCAGGGGGGATAATAGAAGTGGCCACCCTCTCCATTGCCTGAGCCATCATTTCTACTGATGCTGCCTGTTGGGTTGCCATACCGTACATGGAGTTTTCCCATACAGTATTGCCTGGTGGTGCACGGCCACCGCGTCGACGGGCACCACACCTGTTTGGGGCAAGGCGATCTGCACTTTGCTGTGCTGGACTGCCGGGAGCCTGCAGGACTGCATTCCCCCTCTGATCTGCTGGCCTAGGAACAGGATCAGATGCTGTGGAGTGTGACCCTGCATCCGTAACCGCCAAAGGCGGACTTACCAACACTGACATCCCCATAGAGGGTTCTACCCCTGGTGCAGGTGGGTTGGACAGAACAGAATCCCTGCCAGAAACACTTACCTGCGATGGCACACATTAGTCTCATCATCCGACTCAGCACCTGAATAGAGGTCTGGGGAGGTGCACCCAGAGGCACCCCTGGACCGTATGGTCTGCAGTAGCATTGGGTTTTCACCCCCCACCACACCACGTCCACCACTGGTGCCCGGTCATGCCTGAGATTCCTCCTGGGTCTGCACCATCTCCTCAACCTCGTCATCACCTGCAAAAACATGAGACAACAAATGGAAACAGGCATGAGCACCATAGCACACACATAGGCCATGACAAGCCAGAGATCCAGTACATGATTTACACCTGTCCCACATGACTATAACCCTGGCATGCATGCACTGTCAAAGAGTTGGAAGTGGAGTCAAAAAGGCAGACACTGGGGAGAGCAAGATGGAAATGCAACACATTTGCAGCATGTTGGGTAGCACTGGCATCACACATCAGGCTGTGAGTGGCATGTCCAATACACATACATGACACATGCCACCACACGTGTCATGTAGCATAGGCACGGTAAATTACAAAACTACAGCAATATGTCAGTGAATGAGTACTGTCACACATCCATGTCACATCGACATGATGCGAAGATTGATGCTGAATAGTGTTGCAAAATATGCATGTGCCACACCCTGAAACACATTCAGTGTCCAACAACAGTCATTGTGGGCTGATCAATGGTTGGTCACGTTAACATTACAGGAAACACCTGTCATCTTCCACATGCAAAGAGGCCGTAATAAAAAATGTCTGCAGCCCAATACTCCATCGGCCTGAATGGTGTAATCATTAACATAACCAGGTAAAAGTAGTGGCCCAGTGTGGGCTGTAAACAATGACTGAAGCATATCACATATGTTGCAATAGGGCAAAATAATGTGTACTAAAAATGGGAGAGTGGAAACAATCAGCCTGAATGAACACTTACAAAATCTGACCAATGTAGTTGCAAGATGACAGTTCAAGGTAAAGTGCACTAATCTGGGCCTAATTGGCAACTGTGTGCAGAAGGGATACAGTCCTACCCAAATCCAAGGCACGTGAATGTATGGGTGGAAGCAAATGGGTGACCCATAACACTCAGGAGTACACACCCTCACCTGGCATTCAATCAGAACCCGTCACCCAAACAACATACACATGGATTGCACACACACGCATGGGCACTCACCGGACAATGCGTCGTAATCAGGTAGTTCTCCCACACCTTGGATCTGTTCCTCTGTGACGAAGGTCCCAGCAACAGACTCCTGTTCAGTGAGTTTGTTGTCCTCTTGTGGAGACCCACCGCCAGTCACCAGAGTAGCGGCATGATCTGAGGCCAGCTTGTTGTTTGCTCTGCGTTTCAGGTCATTCCACCGCTTGTAGCAATCATCAGCTGTGCGCCTCACAAATCCAAGGGCACTTATGTGGTCCGCGATGGTCTTCCAGTGTGCTCTACGTTGACCAGGTGTGGTCTTGCACCCTGCAGTCACCAACATTTTGTGGCTATGTGCCGACACATAGCTCACAAGTGCATCAAGTTCCGGATCATTAAAGCTAGGCTTCCTTGACGTGCCGGAGTGTGTAGCCGTGTCTGGGGTCTCAGCCTGTTGTGCCAGAGCACCCTTCTTCCTCTTTATCAAAGGTGGAGTGCAGCCTGAGTGGCTTACGCCGCTCTGGTCAGTAGGGGCAGAAGCACCGGTGGACTGGGTAGTAGGAGTGTGCGAATGCACAATGACCATAGGCCTTGGTGCAGGCATTGGCAGAAGTGTGATGTTGGCAGGGGGAACGTCAGTTTGATGGACCTGGACCTACACTGTCCTGGCTGGGAGACTCAGAGTTGGGGTGGATGGAGCTGCAGCTGCCCCTACAGCCTCACCACCCTGCCTACTGGGGGCACCAGATGACATAGCTGCCCCAGATCCACGTGGCTTGGTGACACCAACTTGCACCGCCACACGTGGCCTAGACTTGCTGACCTGGAAGTCAGCCTGGGAGTCATCCTGTGCCATGTCAGGTGCCACAATGGGCTGGTCCAACAAGTGCTGAGCTGGGATGGTGTCAGCCACATTTCCCTCAACCATGGGGGGGGGTCATGGGTGTCCCTGATTGGTCCTCCACACATGGGGGTCTAGGGGCCCCCCTGCAAATCCCGGCCATGTCCCCTACCGCACCCACCACGCCCCCCTTTTGAAGGTTGGCCACCTTTGCCTCCCTTACCGCTTGTTACCGCTTGGTCGCCTCCCAACCATGGCACTGATGTTGTTGTGCGTATGGGAGTAGCAGTAACCTATTGTCCTGGGCAATTGGGCGTGAAAGGGTTAGGGTACTAGGAATTCGTACCCTAGTGCTCTAACAATGCTGTCTGTGACCCCTAGGGGAAGGTGATGGGTCACGCAACGCACAGGCAGCCCAAAATCAAAAAATGTGCACGCAACCCCTCGTAGACCACATGTGTCGAAAAAATGAACCCGCACTACGCTGTGGCACCCAGAAACACAAAAATAAGCGTACGCGTAATACACGCAGCCTACAATGACCTCTGAAGGGGTACGCGACACACGGGGAAAGCACAGTTGGAAAATACGTGCGCGACTCACCGTCTGCCTGGAAGAACGACGTGAAAGACGCGCGTGTGCTCATTGGCAACACCCCCGCCAAAAGAAGAATTGTACGCTGTCTTAGGAGACAGGACAAAAGAAGAAGTGAACGCTGTTTGAGGAAACGGGCCCAAAAAGAATAAAGAACGCTGTCAGAGGTAACGGGGAGTACGAACTTGAAACGCTGTGAAGTAATCGCGTGTGAACCGACAAGAAGTACAGAATTCACCCACTCACTCATCACGAAAAGCACGTACAAGGGAATGGGGTCCTACACGTACCTTTTAAAGCGGCCCACATGTACAGCGTCACTTACACGTGTACGCGCTAAGGCCCTTTCCTCCAATTACACGAGGTGACTCGGACGTGCAGTTTTTGGACGTGTACGATGTTCATGCACCCGTGTTGGAGACGCCCACGCGCGTCATATCACGCGCATAGGCCCTTTCCGCGGATAACACGCATCCACACGTGGACGTGCAGTTTTTCCACGCGCGCTGCCACGTCACGAGGGAAACGCCTGCGCGAGTCACGTCACAGAAGCGCTTACGCGCTAAGGGCCTTTGGTTCAATGAAACCGCATACTTGTGCTGACGCGCTTGCGCACGAAGGACCTTTCCTCGAATTACACGCTGACGTGCAAGATTTTCACGTGCCAAATCACTCAGTATCAAGCTGGCCACGCAAAAACACACGGAAGACCACCCTCCTGCCCAGAGCCCTGAGCACGCTCCCACCTGCTGCTGCCTGACTGCCTGTTGCCCACGTGCCCTGCTATTTGCTGCCTGCACGTCAGCCAGGGGTGCAGTTGCTGTGACCACCCCTGCTGGAACCGAAGACTCCCGACTGGGATACCATCAATCCACAGCCCCACCCCAGGACCCAGTTGCCCACTCCTGCCTCTGGGGTTGCCATGTCGGGCACACCATCTGGCACCACTAGCAACCCCCAGCAAGAGAGGCAGAGGGCCACCAGCTTCAGTGCCAGGGAAGTTGGTGTCCTGGTGGAGCAAGTCCTGGGGCAGTATGATGCCTTCTTTGAAAGTTCGCGGGCCGACAATGAAGGACGGACCAGGATCTGGATGGACATTGTGACTGCCATCAACGCGGAGAGGGTGGCAGTCCGCGACTTACACCATGTCAAGAAGCGCTGGGAGGACTTCAGGTCCAGGACCCTCAACAAGGCCCGGCGCCTCTTGAAGGCAGCGGATGCCAAGGGGCGCCGGGGCCACCTGTCCGACCACCAGATGAGGGTCCTGGAACACACATGCCCAACGCCCCTCGACCAGGTCCTTGAGAGGCAGACCCGTCTGGAGTCGAACGGTAAGTGTACATGCATATTGATTGGACGCTGTGCGTGTGGTGGTGTGCCAGTAGTGTGCAGGTTGTACATGTGTTTTCGTAGGGCCATATAGGGATGTGTATGAACAGGGGCGTGAGGCTGCCACATGTGAGTCCTCTTAGGTGTGAGACACATTGATGGTGAATGTGTTGGTAAGCATGCTGTGCAAATGCAGGTGTGGTAGCACACATTTGAATTTCTGTGTATGTACGTCGGCATGGTTGTGGTGTCGCACATTGATGGTGGTTCCTGCTGCATGCATCAGCACTGTGTACATGTGCATGTATGTGGATTTGACAAGTGTCCAACTGTGATGCACCATGGATGCACGTGACACTGATATGTAGAAGGCTGAATGCCAGATGTGACATGTATGGCGATCGCATCACTGCGACAGTTGGAGGAGATGTAGACCTGCATGTAAGTGTGCTGGCGTGTGTGCGTGTCTAGTGCACTCCCTGTGTTTCATGTGATGTCAGGCTCACCTTCGGCTGTTCATGCTGTTGTATGTGTATGGATGTTGCTGCCTGGTGCAATATTGCTGTGGAAATGCTCATGTGTGTGAGTTCAAATGACATGTGTGTCGTGGAGTGTGATGCCATGTCTGAAGTTTGACACTGCCACTCATGTGCAACTGTCATGTGTGTATCAGTCCATTGTACAGTGCCCTGATGTCTGCGTTTTATCTCTCCCTGTCTGCAGTGTCAACTGATGAAGAGGACAGAGAGGTTACTGTGGAGCACAGCGGCTGGGATCGCACCACCAGCTGGAGACGCAAGGCCCGGCTCCCCTCCGAGATTGTCATCTCGTCGGGGAGTGAGGAGTCTGGTGCCGCGTCCCAGGCCGCAGCTGCCGAGGGTAGGTCTAAGAGGCAGAGGTCGGATGTGGACTCCTCGGCAGCAGAAAGGGCAGCTGAGACCCCACAGGGTTCAACGGAGGAAGATTGCACGGAGTCATCCAGGTTGGTGGGGGGTTTGGTGGAGGAGGCCACGGAAGGGACACACACGGGGTCTGGAGGTGGGGATTTCATGGTGCTAGTGTTGCAGAACAGGGACAGGAGGCAGCACAGGCCACCGCGGAGGTGCCTGTGTAATCCTGTCCCTGATCCTGTCACTGCATCATCTGGCACCAGCAGGGATGCCTTCGTCCAGACCAGTTTTCAGGAAGGGGATGAGCGCACGACAACTGGACTTCCTCTCACTGCAGACGTGGCTATCCGGGACCGTGTTGAGCCTGTCCTGAGTGGGATAGCGTTGCGTCAACGGGGCATGCGAGGTGACCTGCAGTGTTTTCGTGGAGAGACTGCATGTCGTCTCGCATGCCTCTTTGACCACGTTGACCTACTGGGACGGTTCACCGGTGCTGGATTCCTCCATGTGCTGGACCATACTTGCCATTCGGGTTGTATCATGTAATGGGCATTTCTATGTGGTTGGATGCAATACTTAGTTGGGTCTTTGGGCTGGGGGGGCATGGGGTGTGATGTGGCTGGCCATTAGGCCCATGATTGAGGATCGTCATGACGTTGGGGCAGGGGGACATGAGTGGGGGCCTGCTGGTAGGTGACCCTCACTGCTGGGGGGTGAGGGTGCTGGGGGACATGTGTGGGACATGTGGGGGACATGAGTGGGGGCCTGCTGGCAGGTGCCCCTGACTGCTGGGGGACATGTGTGGGACATGAGTCCCCCTGACAGCAGGTGCCCCTGACAGCTGCTGGGTGGTGGTGCTGGGGGACATGAGTGGGGGCCTGCTGGCAGGTGCCCCTGGCTGCTGGGGGGTGGTGGCGCTGGGGGACATGTGTGGGGGCCTGCTGGCAGGTGCTCCTGGCTGCTGGCTGCTGGGGAGTGGGGGTGCTGGGGGACATGTGTGGGACATGAGTGGTTGACTGCTGGCAGGTGCCCCTGACTGCTGGGGGGTGGGGGTGCTGGGGGACATGTGTGGGGGGCCTGCTGGCAGGTGCCCCTGACTGCTGGGGGGGTGGGGGTGCTGGGGGTCATGAATGGGGGCCTGTTGGCAGGTGACCCTGACTGCTGGGGTGTGGGGGTGCTGGGGGACATGTGTGGGACATGAGTGGGGGGCTGCTGGCAGATGCCCCTGACTGCTGGGCAAAATGTGTGGGGGCCTGCTGGCAGGTGCCCCTGATTGCTGGGGGTGCAGTGGGACATGAGTGGGGGCCTGCTGGCAGGTGCCCCTGACTGCTGGGGGTGCAGTGGAACATGAGTGGGGGCCTGCTGGCAGGTGCCCCTGACTGCTGGAGGTTGGGGGTGTTGGGGGACATGTGTAGGACATGAGTGGCGGCATGCTGGCAGGTGCCCCTGACTGCTGGGGGGTGGGGGCGCTGGGCGACATGAGTGGGGGCCTGCTGGCAGGTGCCCCTGACTGCTGGGGGACATGTGTGGGGGCCTGCTGGCAGGTGCCCCTGACTGCTGGGGGGTGGGGGTGCAGTGGTACATGAGTGGGACATGAGTGGGGGCCTGCTGGCAGGTGACCCTGACTGCTGGGGTGTGGGGGTGCTGGGGGACATGTGTGGGACATGAGTGGGGGCCTGCTGGCATGTGCCCCTGACTGCTGGGGGGTTGGGGGTGCTGGGGGACATGAGTGGGGACCTGCTGGCAGGTGCCCCTGACTGCTGGGGAAAATGTGTGGGGGCCTGCTGGCAGGTGCCCCTGACTGCTGGGGGACATGTGTGGGACACGAGTGGGGGCCTGCTGGCAGGTGCCCCTGACTGCTGGGGGGTGGGGATGCTGGGGGACGTGTTGGACATGAGTGGGGGCCTGCTGGCAGGTGCCCCTGACTGCTGGGGGTGCAGTGGGACATGAGTGGGGGCCTGCTGGCAGGTGCCCCTCACTGCTGGGGGATGGGGGTGCTGAGGGACATGAGTTGGTGATCAGTAGTGCAAGGTGACATGTGGCTTGGCTGGGGGCATGCCCATGGTGGATGGGCTGCCTGTGGGACATGGCCAGGGGTGCAGGGTAGTCCCCTGTGGTGTGGTCTACCTGCAGGGGCCGGGGAGGGTGTAGAGGGAACACCTGGGAGGACCCACACTGCCAGTTCACGGGTAGGACTCCCGGCGCACCCCCAAAATTCATGTACCCTGCTCTGACAGCAAAATCGCGTGTGAAACTTCCCGCACACCCCAGGAATACACGTACCCCACTCGCACAGGGCCAATCGCGTGTGAAACTTACTGCGCACCCCCGATTTACACGTACCCCGCTCCGATCACGTGTGAAACCTCCCACGCACCCCAGGAATACACATACCCCACTCGCACAGGGCCAATCGCATGTGAAACTTACTGCGCACCCCCGAATTACACGTACCCCGCTCCGATCGCATGTGAAACTTCCCGCGAACCCCAGTAATACACGTTCCCCTGCTTGCCGTGTGCAGTGTGGAGGCCCTGTATACTGGTACAGGGTTCGCGCAGCCCTTTGCGCTGGATTGTGGATTTTGCTTGCTTTTCCTTGCGCGAGGGGCGTTCTTGGGGGCGTAACTGGCGCTGCTGCAGGGTCGCTGCGCCACTGTGCGCCACAGCTGGTTTTGGAAGCTAAAATCCATGAATACGCTGTGCGTGGAAATGGATTTTGGCGCACGCGGCTGGCGCAGAGATTCGCATGCGCACACTGTGCGCCAGCCGCGTGCGCCACTTGTGCGCTGAATTCTATGAATTACCCCCTCAATCGGTTGCATCAACAAAGAAGTCACAGAAGTTCGAATTATGTATTCCTGGAGAAATTGTAGAAATAATGAAAGTATTCAAATATTTGGGACTTAATATAAATAATAAATCTGAACAACCTTCAAAATTATAGTAGAGGAAAGAATGCAATCATTAATATCATTGTATCAATTAAAAATGATACAAAAGAAATATGGCAAGTATACCTACATCCCTCTTATAAAATACTATAAAGAAAAAGTGATTGCTACAATAACATACGTTGTACACACTAAAGCACCGGAAGACCAGTCCAAATGGATGTAATTGAAAGAAGATTTTGGAAACCACTTTTCCCAGTACTGAAACATTTTCCCATCCCAATAATACGCTATGAGCTAGGGCTTAAGCAATCGAGACAGCAGTAATATGGAACAGCATAGCACTCTATGCCAAATGCACTAACAAGGAAGCAAACAAAGACACTATACCTGACCTAGCGAATCTTCTGTAATCAAAGAGACAAACTCCACTAACATTTTGGGAGCAAAAACATGTTGCCGGAATGCAGAAATTGGATATTTTTTAAACCTTTTATGATTAACTCCCCCAGAACAAAAATGAAATGATGGCAAGCAGCGTTGATTAATAACTGGGAGGTATGTCAAAAATATAAAATCTTTTCCACAGTTAACTTTCAGATGAAAAGAATTAACACCTTAACAGAATATCTAAAGAATATACCAAGCAAAGAATATTGAGATAAGATAATGAGGCTAAGATTAAATCTATGGCCAACAAAAGCAGTATTAGCTTCAAGATCAAAAGGGCTTTGGAGTAATGGATGCAGTTTCTGTAAACTACCAGAAGTGATGGAAACTTTAGATAATTTTTCAACACAATGTACACATTTACAGCTGCTTCTTAAAGACTGATTCCTTACATTTTTTGTTCAGTATGACACAGTGGATCAAAAGCAATTGTGGGTGTTGATTTCTAACACCTCGAAAATATCAATGCATTTGTCAACAATAAGATTCTTAACAGAATTGAATGTAGAACCCAAAAGATCATTTGAGACGGGCTCCAATTTTAAAAAAGAAAAATATCAACCTTTGAAAAGTTAATATAAATCTCTGAGAATTATCTTGGACAAATAGAGTAAGGAACCAGGCCTAGAGAAAAAAACGATTGAACGAATCCCAATTGAGTAATGCCAGCAAAGCTCAATATCACTTAGACTTCTTACTTAAAATACTTTTCTTTCCTTTTTTTCGACTTGATCTATATAATTTTTTAACAGCTGAAAACTTTCTAAGCTGCTTTTTATTTTTATTAGAGATTGGGTATAAACCAAATGTTTAATAATTGAAAGTGTAGAATATGAATAATTGTAATGATTTGGAAAGTTGTTTGTCAACTAAAACACATCTTTAAATAAAAAAATAAAAAATAAAACGAAATCCCTGCCCAATCAAATAATTCCATGATTTGGAGGCTTCTTATCCTTAGAAAACTAAAATTATGCACCCATTCTGATGCTTGAATATGGGTCTCTATAGATAATTTAGCAGTTGGGGTTGCCACCATCACCCTGAAACCACTGTAGTTGTCATTTTTCATCGCTTCTAGGCGTTCATTCCAAGCTTTGTGCGTTATCTCCTGCTTCCTTATAGTGTAATTGTCTCCTTTCTTTTTCGGAGACTTGGATGCTATCTCTTGTGTGCATTCTAAGGGCATCCCATCCTCATATTTTCAGATAAATTTGCCCCTTTTCCGTCCGACCCCTTCATCAGAAATCTTTCATCAACTTCTGTGACATTAACCTTGTTTTTTGTCTTCAGGGCACAACATGTACAATCGCCATAGGCTAGTGATGTCTGACTCGTGGTGTGTAAGAAATGGTGTGCTTTGTGTATGTATATAAAATGAGGTGGCAAATTACTTTTTAAAAAAAAATTCTGGATAGAAGCTTGTAACTTGAATGTGTCCACCCTGAATTCTTCAAAGTTACAATCAAGAGATTTGATGTATATCCTCCCTTGGAACTTGGAGCATGAGCGAAGCTGCTTGCTTAGGTTCATATTCATAACACTGGTTAATTCAGCTTCTCCCAACAGATTCTTCTATGATTTGATGTCAAGTTTCCCTCTAAATATTTACAGCCAGTGGACCCATTCATGCTCTCCAGACGACATAACCAAATACAGCAGATTGTGGACCCTCTCTTCATGATAAACACTTGCAATTCTTCTATTTTTTTGCCAGTGTTGATCTATGACTAAACAAGTCTATTCACCTACCTTGGGGCACTTCAAATGTGTCTCTTGCTGCCACAGTATGGTTATAAATGAGAGGATACCCATTCCACACAAATAAATATATGGCCAAGATGTTAAAGGTGGCATTCCCCATACTTTACCTTGTTCCAAATCCATTAAACACTTTGAAGTCCTTTTACCTATTTTCACATAATAATCCCTGCCTACTAACATCGTTCTTGGATAGCAATCTTTGATACTGGAAACATGATTCTCAAATGTCATTGAAGAACTACCCGTTCAGTCTGGCACATTGCACAAATGAACACAAGGCACCTGCCAACCTCAAGTGTGTGATAGTGTCTTTGCTCAGGTCTAAAGCTTTCTCCAGGGCCACATTGAGTGACATAGAAACATACATTGCTAAACCCTCGTGTCTTCCATGCTTCTTAGATTTTGCCTGATTGTCATACAGAATATAGCCCTCTAGGATGAGACTTCCATTGCCCTAGTTTCCTGAAATAAAAGGATACAATGCTCTTTTATAAATGTAATCCAGGTTTATCATTGGATTTCTGATCCTAGTTCTGCCACATGCCAAGAAAGAATGTGAACTTCCAGTTGTGGCTGTTTGAAGGCATCCGGCTACATACAACCATTTATGACCATATAATTGTCAAAAAGTGTTGATTTATCATCCCAGTTCCATACAGTTTATTTGCTAATCCCTTGGATTTGAACCCATTTGTGAAACCACCAGATTTATTCAGCGGTATGGTTGTATTGTTTGTACTTGTAGAATCAATGTTTATTGCATTATGACTCTCAAAAGTTAGACCTCCAAGACATACACTGCCCTTCCTTTTCTGCAAGATTTCATCCATGGCTTCAAGGTGATACTTCTCTGGGCTTTGTGGCAATAAATTACCTTGACCATGAGTGCTCTTAACCATGCCATAAGTTTTCACTAGACCAAACTATTTACAATGGAGCCCAACAGATTGAGTAGGTTACAAGTTATGTCTTGCACCGTATACACCTAATAGATTAAACGTTTTTGCTGCTGTATGTGGATTCAGACAAAATTAACTTGTAACAGATAGTGCATAATCATTGCTTCCCTCTGACCACCCAACACATTGTCCTTGCCATTATATGGTTACATGGTTCAAGGGTGAAAATGTTCTGACGTTCATAAAATGGGCAGTTTTTGCTAAGAGAGACGTTTGTTCCAGGCCATGTATGAGATGTGGAACTCCAGATAAAAACAACCAGCCGTAGGGTAGCCTGAGGTGGCAGATGTACTATATCGAGATTAGCTTTTGTCATTTTTTGTGGGCTTTCCTAAAATGGCAATAAAGAGGATTAATTAAGCAAGGTGTGAGAGAACATTGACCTCAACCCAGGACTGCCGTGGCAATCTGGACAACATTTGACCTATGGAATGACACTGTATACCCCTTCAGGCCACCCGTTACTATATTCAATCCCCTCCTGCCCACTGACCTCCAGGGACTGAAGGCTTCATACAGGGCACCATCCCTGTATTAATGGGAATACCGGTACCAACTGGTTGGGGGCCTGGGTCCTTAAACCTAGAATATAGCTGAGCTAGCCATGGTTGACCCTCTTAATGATAAAAATGGTGGCCGAATCGACATGTCAGATTTTCAGAGAAGAGCATCTAGACTTCAAAGATATAATCTCAGCCTGCAATGTTATTGACCCGTTAGCCCTGTCCAGAGACTCCTTAAGTCAATGACAAATATCATTAATGAGAGTTGGGATCGTCTTCAGCTCCTCGTCCATTTAATGTGATCAGTGCAAGTTCTGCCTGCCCCTTCTCCCCCTTTACCAAATACATGTTAATCACCTTCTGAGCTGTTTCCACTGTGTACCACCATGCCTTCTGTTTCTTTGTACGTTTTACATCTACCAACTCAATGACCCCAGTGATCCATCTTAACCACAGGTAAATTACTGAAAATGGGTATGACTTTTGTTCAGATGGATTTCCCAAATCAGCCCAGGTGGGAAGCCATCCTACACTTGGAGGTTTACTGAAACCCAGTCAAAGCTTAGTCTCAGCAAAGGTGTGAGAGTTGTCTAGGGCTACAATGAGTCCACACAGATCAACACCAATATTTCAAGTTAGACAGTAAGTATATCAAAATAGTTATTAGTCTTTAATTGCACTCTAAGCATATAGAACTTATAGTTAAGTGAGCTGGAGCAACGCATGAGCAAGGTTTTCGATTGAAATCTCATGAAGAAATTACATGCCAGTTGTGAGCTAGAGAGTTAGAATATTTAAAATCTTTACATCTATATAAGACACCACTTATGGAGACCCAGCCTCCAAGCTAGGTAACGTTTTATTTGTGCTTGTTTCAGGCATGTGTAGCTATGCTTCATCTAGCAGTCAATGTCTCAGACACACTGCTGGAAATGAAATCTATCATCTACCTGATGTTTACCAGATATAGCTGTGTCATTATACCATTGCATGATACACAGGTCTTTCATTAGATGATCTAGTGTGGAATATTAAAACAAGTTTGCAATCTGCATGACCTGTGCACCGGGTTATTCAATCACTCCATTCCCCGCAAACTCAATCAAGTGACCACCCATCCTGAATCATCTGGGCATCTCTAATCACCTGGGCAACCTTAACTATGTACAATCAACATTTTTGTTGAAAACGCTGTATCTTTGACACTTGAGTGACAATCTCCTGTCACTATGGCAGTCAAGGTTGCCATTGTTAACTGGGTAATTGCTTGGAATTGTCAGTTTTTCGATGGGAGGAAGCAAAGACCATCTGCTTGTTTTACTATAAAAGGGAAGCATTGACATCCTTCAAAAGGTATGCACCCATTTCATTAATTTGTTAGGCTGCAACATGGATAGATTCACTAGATTCTATAATTGCTGCTACTTTTAGCCAGACAAAAGCTTCACAGCCTGTTTTTACTTTTAAACCTGGTTAGCAAATGTCATCTGCTCTGCCTATGGTCTTTTGACTACATAGTCAATTCCCAACCGTTTGGAAATCAGTGAAAAGGTTCAAAGAGTAAAGAATGCTTTCCTGGTGGTTTAGATACACATTGGTCCTGCCTTCATGGCAACAAGCCTACTGCACCTTCAGAGTATATGCTGAGCATGAACCGTACGTGATAGAAAGACATGTTGACTCTCTGTGGTAGTTTTGGTCACACAGGTATGTGTAGCGGATGTGCAAATCACCTGAATGGCTTAGCAACAACACCTTTTGATGGCTCTTCAGATTTTGCATGTGGCTACAGGCGTTAGTAATCAGTTGTGATGGAATGAGGTTGAAGGCCTACTATAGCATAACAGCTATGAAAGTAATTGTTAGCAACAATCCCACACTCCCCATACTTATGATTTATATTTTCCTTCATACTTTCTCTATAAAGTCTAACCTTGTTAGCAAACATCCTTTAATGGAAAGGTAATTGACTCTCTAGTGCCTTTTTATGTTACCCATAGTGAATGGTTCTCGGTTCACCAAATGACAAGAATGTAGTTGCGATGAATGAGCCAGGAGAATTGTTAACAGGAATTGATTTTGGTCAATAGGTAGTGTTGGCATTGATTTTTTTTTTTTAATTTCTTTTTTTATATATTTCAATTTATAGCTCAGAGATTATCTCCTAAAACACACAGACCCAGATCTCCACGACAGAGCAGTATGGGAATTACAGCAACTGGACCTGCTCTCTCTTCACCCCCTGGTGGTACAGTTCCTACGGACTCTGTTATTTTACCAGTGTCTGAAGCATCTCCAACTCCTGCAAGTCCAGCATGTACCCGAGCAGTTACTCCTTCATGTGAAGGTATGTCGTCCAAGTAGTAGCTTGGGAAATGTTGGAGATATTTTAACAGGAAAATATCTCCAGTGTTGCGATTGTCATAGGTAATGATAACACACACACACAATACTGTGTATAATATTTATTGCCATTGTTTACAAAAATGTATATTCACAAATATAGGTTTCATATTTTCATTATTGCCTCATTCTATTCCTTGCTCTGTCAATTTGTAATAAGCTAAATGTGATGTTTAAAGTCTACCTTCCCTGTCTCTCTTGTGCATTAATTGTAACAAAACCTTGTTTTTGTGCCCAGGTTCCAGTTGTCATCCCTTCAGTAATTACTTTACAATTATAGTTTATTTTCTTATATAGCGCACCTCACCCAAGGGTAACTGGGCGCTTAGACTTAGAAATAGTGTTACAATACATCTGGTACAAATCACCTTTATTTATTTTTTTAATTTATTTTTTTACATAAATAGTGGCTGGAGGTGTGTTACAGATCACCTTCAAGTCAGAGTCAAAAAACAGGAGATCAGAACAAGGGCGAAGTATTGTTGATTGCAATTATACATTATTATTAGTTGTGTTCATACATATATTTCTCCAGCATGGGGTCTGCCATGGATTCACATGCTCATGAATATTCCACGTCGTCAGGCTGGGAATCCTCGGTAAAGAAAAAATCAGTATCAGTATCAGTTTCGTTTCCGATCTCTTTCTTAGAAGTAACCAATCACTGGTCTCTGGGTCATACTTCCCCCAGCAAATGACTGCCCTCTCCCTAAGCCCCACCCCTGGCAGCCATCCTCAGATTTTTACCGCACAGTCAAGTGTTGGCAGTCCTCGTGCTATAGCTCTCGCTTTTACTGCGTTTTGCGCTTTTCAAAGAGATTTATCTAATTTTTCGGTTTAATGGAGCCTCCAGCTCCACCGTTTCTACTTCTCTCAACGGGGACCCGCTTCGGATTCATCTACGCCCCTCAAGGGTGAAGTTTTCGTCAAGTTACGCTTCTTGGAGGATTCCAGAAGTTTCTGAGGCCTACCTCACGGAAGGAGAACATGACCCAGGAGAAGGGAAGCTCGACTCCCAGCAAACTGTTCAGGATCTGCCCTGGATGCAACCTACAGAATGTGTTCAAGGATGACGAGCATTCGAAATGCCTTTACTGCCTCCACGACGACAAAACGCATGTGGAGAAGGACTGTGCGTTTTGCATGAACATGTCGGATCGGACTATGAGGGATTGTCGGACCCGTCTCTCCAACTGGCTGGAAGGCAAGAGCCCAGCAGGTGAGAAGAAGAAGTCATAGCGGTCTAAGTCCTGTGATGGCGCCCCCGCGACAGGGGCCCAACAGAAGGCAAAGCACTGCGAATCTGCGGGCACCGGGAGCACGGAGCGGTCGGGCTCCTCGGCTGCCAGGCAGGGCACACCTTCACCGACGCCATCAACCACGAGCCAACACTCTGGCTCGGGGAAGAGAAAATCCGAGAACCCGGCTAAGCTTCTGGGGAGGCCCCGGTCGATCGCGAAGGGACCAGCAGAGGGGGAGAGAGGCGGTGACCCTCCCCCTAAGGTGAAGGCCTCAAGCGCGCCCAAGGTGGTGAAGGCCTTGATTTACCCAGCTAAGGCTTCTATCGAGGGAGTCGCTGTGGCCCTGGTGAAGCCTGTGGAGGCTATACCAGTGGAGGCGACCTCGGGGCCCAGAGTTTCCCTGCCTCCTCGGAGGGAATCCTCTTTTAAGCCCATCGAGAAGAGCCCCGTGAAGACCCCAGTGGAAAAAGAGGCGGGGGCGACGGTGGACGTTGCGGACACAACCTCCGAGGAGGAACTGACCGAGAATTTGGAAGAGGCCCGGCCCCTCGGGAGGAATTCCAAGGTGGGGGACGACCGGAGCGAGGGTGGCAACGACGACGAGGTTCCCTTGAAGGAACAACCGTCGCTCCCGGCACGCCTGTCGCAACCCGAGCCTAAGGACAACTCTGCGGCCATTTTGATGGCAATCCAAGCCTTATGCACAGAGATAAGGACTAGACTGCCCCCACCCCTGACAGAAGACCCAGCTGTACTGGATGCGTCGGGAAGCCCTCCAAACAAGAAGAGGAGAATTCATCCAGTACCCCTTCAGCCCTCACAGCCTTCTCAGCCTTTGTCGCCCTTCCCCGATCCCGAGGGACGACACAGGAACAGACACGGCCACGACGGGGACGGATGACGACGGCGGTTACAACTGGGACTGGCCTCCCGTCTCCGATTCGTCGGGCATCCCGCCCGACGAGATTGGCTCCTTCCACGCCTTGATTGCCAGGGCATCCAAGCTTTTTCAGCTCTGCCCTGAAGAGAAGGAAGACTTCCTCTACCAATGGCACGAGGCCAAGAGGAAGACGGTCCTTGCGGTGCCGTTGCTGGATCACATCTGGGACGAGGAACTTGCCCTCCTCAAGAACCCGTCCACGACACCTGCCAAGAGGGACCGGTACGAGAAGTACCGGGTCCCCGACGCTGCCCCGTTGTGCCCTAGGGCACAGCCGACCCCGGATTCGGTTGTCTCAGCAGCGGCCAAGAAGAAAGCAGGAGCTGGGGGGCATCGGCTTCATCTTCAACTTCCCCACCGGACGGCGAGGGAAAGAAGCTGGACGCCATGCGACGAGTCATCTCGACGACGATTTAAGGCGGCCAACGCACTAGCGATTGTGGTCTGCTACGACAGGGAGGGTGAGGTGGCGTCGGACCACACCATAACTGTGGCCACAGACCTTGCCGACACCGGTTTCCGCTAGTTGGGCAACAGCGTTTGCCTTTGACGGCGGGGGTGGCTCAAGGCGACGGATTTCCACCAGGACGTGCAAGCCAAGATTTTGGACATGCCCTTCGACGGGAACAATCTGTTTGGAAAGACAGTGGATGAGTCGCTGCAGGCCATCAAGACCGACACAAAGACGACTCAGGCCTTGGGAGTTCTGCAACAACGGTGGCCGCCCTTTCGGAACTCCGGAGGCAAGCAAGGTGCCTCCAAAGGATTCGGCAGCGGCTCCTCGACCTACTGTCAGGCGGCCCGCTCCTCATCGCAAGAAGCCTACAGGGGACAAGGCAAGTCAGGTGGATCTCGCCGTCGTCGCCAGGGTGGCCAAGGAGGCAAGGCTGCTTCCAAGCAGGAATGAACCGGCCGTTGCGTCAGGCCCCCACCGAAGCACCCCAGTGGGAGGCCGGCTGGCGAAGTTTGTCAGCGTGTGGGAGTTCATCTCCACCGACCGTTGGGTGCTGGATGCCCTGGCCCACGGGCACACTCTGGAATTTGTAAAAAAGTGCCCCTGAAATCCTCCAGTGGCCAGGAAAGAAAATCATGTCCCTCGACTGCTGTTAGAGGTAAGGGTGATGCTCAAGAAAGGAGGCATTGAGCTTGTCCCAAAGAGGCTCCAGGGCTCCGAAGTATACTCAAGATACTTTCTCATCAGGAAGAAGACAGGAGGTTGGCGTCCCTTCCTGGATTTTCTTCGGCTAAACAAATACATCAAGGCACAGAAGTTCCGGATGGTCACCCTCCAGCACGTGCTGGGCCAGCTGGAGGAAGGCGACTTCCTATCGTCGTTGGATTTGGAGGATGCGTACTTTCACATCCCCATTCTAAAAGGACACCGAAAGTTTGTCAGGTTCGTAGTCCAAGGGCGGCACAACCAGTTCAAGGCCCTCCCATTCAGATTGAAGTCGGCACCCAGGGTGTTCACCAAGTGCCTGGCACAAGCGGCGGTTCGGCTGCGCCTGCAGGGGATCCATGTCTACCCCTACCTGGACGACTGGCTCGTCCGAGCAGGGACAAGGGAACTCGCCATCGAACACGCAGCAAAGACCGTCCGGCTGCTCACGGACCTGGGATTCTCCAACTTCCCCAAATCCCACCTGGTTCCGTCGCGCTGTTTCTGGGAGCCAAGCTCGATACAGTGGCGCGATTGTCCTCACCGTCGGCGGAAAGAACACAGGCAATCCTGGGCAAGGTACGACGTCTGCTGGCCACGGATGTGGCCAGTGTGAGGTCCATCAAGTCCCTTCTCGGGATGATGTCCTCTTGCATCTATCTACTGCACATGTGCAGGCTTCGGATGCGCCCTCTGCAGGAGTTCCTCGACTCCCATTGGATGCAAGCGACGGGCAGCTTCGAGGACAAGATCTCGCTCAACGAAGTATTCCGCCAAGCAATTCGATGGTGGGGCACCCGCGCGCATCTCGCGGCGGGCAAGGACTTTCAGACCCCAGCATACCAGGTGACGGTGATGACGGATGTCTCCCTGGAGGGGTGGGGAGCGCACACCGGAGATCTTCACGCGAGAGGCCTGTGGCTCCCAGAGGAGGGGCCGCTCCACATCAACATACTGGAGCTCCGGGCAGTGTTCTAGGCCCTCAAGTCATTCCTCCCGTCCCTCAAGGGCAAAGTGGTGAGGATCTTCACCGACAACACCACCACGATGTTCTACATCCGGAAGCAGGGAGGAACCAGACCCCCAGCCCTGTCCAAGGAAGCCCAGGATCTGAGGCACTGGGCCATTGCCCTGGGGATGTTTCTGGTACCTTTTTCATCTAGCAGGGATAAAAAACACCATCGCCGACTCACTCAGCAGGGAGCTGCGCTTGTGCCACGAGTGGGAACTACACCAGGAGCAAGTGGATCAACTCTTCCGGCGATGGGGCAAGCCCCAAATCGACCTGTTCGCGACGGCGACGAACTCCAAGTGCCAGAGGTTCGCCAGCAGGTTCCCCCAGCCGAGGAGCATGGGCGATGCTTTCTCGTTCCCCTGGGACGGCCTGTTCCTGTACGCGTTCCCTCCTTTGCCGTTGCTGCTCAGGCTCATCAACCAACTCAAGAGGTTGCGGTGCAGGATGATCCTCGTCGCACCGAGGTAGCCAAGACAGATATGGTTCCCGGACCTTCTGGACTTGTCAGCGTCCCCACCAGTCAAACTGTCGACGGACGCAGAACTTCTCTCCAGAGAAGGAGGTGCCATTCTTCATCACGACCCGGAATCGCTGAATTTGCAGGCCTGGCTCCTGCAGCATTAGCGTTTGGAGGGTACGATATCCCAGCTGACTGCAGAGAGGTTCTTGCAAAGGCCAGGGTGTCCTCAACTCTCAAGTGCTACGGACACAAGTGGAAGAGGTTCTCTGTCTTTTGCCGTGCACAGAAGATTAACCTTCTACGGATTACAGCCCCTCAAGTGCTACCATACTTACTGTCGCTGGCCAAAGATGGACTAGCTCATGCTTCCATCAAGATACATCTGGCAGTGATTTCCCGATACACCAGAACTGCTGGACGGTCGTCCCATCGCCTGGTGAAGGAATTTATGAAAGGACTGTTTCGATCGTCCCTGCCGGAGAAGGCTCCAGCCCCGGCGTGGGCAGCTCAACGTTGTGCTGACCAGGCTCATGGGCCCGCCATTCGAGCCCTTGCATTCGCCTTCTTTGAAGTTCCTGTTGTGGAAGACAGAGTTCCTTGTGGCCATCACCTCTGCACGACACGTGGGAGAGATTCAGGCCCTATCCTGCAAGCCTCCATACTTGACTTTCCACGTGACGAAGGTAGTGCTGAGGATGCACCCCTCCTTCATGCCCAAGGTGCCGTCGGATTTCCATCTCAACGAGCCCTTGGTGTTACCAGTCTTTTTCCCGTCAACCTTCGTCACCGGCCGAGAGGACTTTGCACTCGCTGGATGTAGCCACAGCGCTGAAGTTCTACTTGGACCGGACAAAGCATTTTCGGAAGACATCACAGCTGTTTGTGAACTTTGTACCTGTAAACCAAGGGAAGGCTCTCTCGAAGGCTTCCATTTCCCGGTGGCTCTCCCGCTGCATCATGCACTGTCATTGGTTGGCAAACCGACCGTTGCACGGCCGTCCGAGAGCCCATTCGACCAGAGCAATTGCTGCTACCACAGCGTTCCTGTCTGGTGTGCCACTGCTGGACATCTGTAGGGCTGCTACGTGGAGGTCGACGCACACCTTCACGAGATTCTACTGCGTCGACCGGGATTCCAGGGAGGAGTCCAGAGTCAGCCAGGCAGTGCTGCGCAACCTGTTCGCTTAAGGTGAGCCTGGTGAGGAGGTAAGAGATGCTTAATGCTGAGTTTATGTAATGCTTAATGTTGAGCCTTGCCACCTCCCGTGGTTGTGCATGTGTGTACTGCTATGTATTCTATTCATGAGCATGTGAATCCATGCCAGACCCCATGCTGGAGAAGGAACAAGTTACTTACCTGTAACTGTTGTTCTCCAGCATGGGTCTGGCATGGATTCACATGCGAACCCTCCCTCCTTCCCCGCTGCGGCTCTTCATTTGGTCATACTGCCACTTTACGTGCTACCAAATCTGAGGATGGCTGCCAGGGGCGCAGGGGCTTAGGGAGATGGCAGTCATTGACTGGGGACAGTATGACCCAGAGACCAGTGATTGGTCACTACTAAGAAAGACAGATCAGAAACGGAACTGATAATGATTTTTTCTTTACCGAGGATTCCCAGCTTGACGACGGGGAATATTCATGAGCATGTGAATCCATGCCAGACCCATGCTGGAGAACAGTTACAGGTAAGTAACTTGTTCCTTACATAGTAATGGAACAAAAGCAAATGTATTAACAACCCATCAGATGGACCTCACAAACGGAGTGTGTTTTTGTAGGAACGGACATGACCGACTTAGTAGTTGTTAGGACTGAGTCGCCCGGCTTTGGTTTTGGCTCTAAAAGATCAGAAAGCAGGGATTGCTCTGATGTCATGAGGGAGGGCGTTCCAGCATTTGGCTGCTAGCACTGGGAAACTGGCCCCTCCTGCTGGTTTGAGGTTGAATGTGGTCCTACTAAGTTGGTTGAGGTAGTTGGATCTGATGGGCCTGTTGGTCTGTTGTCTTGTGAATTTAGATGTCAGATACGCGGGAGCTGCATTGGCTAGGCACTTGTGAGTAATGACCAGAGTGGGGAGAGTGATTCTATCCCGGATGGGTAGCCAGTGAGCTACGATTCTGAGGGCGGAAATGTGACTCGATCTCGGGATATTGAGGGCTGATCTAAGGGCATTATTTTGCAACACTTAGAGTTTAAGTTCCGTACAGACGTCCCAATGAATAGTGTGTTGCAATAGTCGAGCTTGGAGCGTATGAATGCTCTTGCTAATGTGCCACAGCGGGTGGTAGATAAGAATGGCTTGCAGGCGTTGATCAATTTGTTAGTATAGGCTGTTGTGGAGGCTAAGGCGTTAACTTGGCTATTTAGTGTCCGCGAAGAGTCAAGGTAAATACCCAGCGTTTTGGCTTTCCTCGAGACTTTAATGATGTTCCCATCAATGTTGAATGACTCATAGTGCAAGTCTAGGTTGTTTAAATGAGTTTGGGAGCCAACGATAAGTAGCTCTGTTTTATCATTGTTTAAGCAGAGGCTGTGTTTGGCCTTCCACGCTTGGATCTCTATGTGGATGTCGTTAATCAATTTGGTGTCTTAAATGTGACAACCAGTGAGTGTGACGAGGATCTGTGTCATCTGCATAGTTGGTGTACGTGACACCCAGATTGTCGAGGCGGTCGAATAAGAGTTTGGTGAAGATATTGTAGAGTGTGTGCGACACACAAGAGCCCTGGGGGACACGACAGGTAATGGGGACTGGTGGTGCTGAGGCTGCAGGTGAAAAGACCCTGGTGGTTCTGTTGGAGAGAGAGAATTTGATCCAACTGGCCGCGTTCGGTGAGAATGCGGCAACTGAGGTTAGATGTTGAGTGAGGATTTCATGGTCTACCAAGTCGAATGCCATTGATAGATCCAGCAGCAGGAGAATGGCAATCTTTCCTCTCTCTTTAAGCTCGTCCATCTGAATCTTGATCTAGCAGTGCCGTCTCTGTACCATGTCTGGGTCTAAATCCAGATTGACAGAGGCCTAGTAGTTTGTTGTCTTCAAGGTGTTTTTGTATTTGTAAATTGGCTGCGCAGTCCAGGGTTTTAAGAAACGGGACTGTAGTGATTGGGCCTATAGTTTGTGGGCACATTGAGGTCTAAATTAGTTTTTTTTTTTAAATTATAGTTTCTTCCCGCTCCCAAAACCTGTGCCCTGCCACCTTCCTCCATATTGACTGGCTGGTGTTCTTAGGAAGGGGCAGGAACTGGAGCATAAGCAGTAGCAATGTTAAATTAAAAGGAAAGGCTAGCCTATGCTGATGCACCCAGAGCTTCCATGCATATGTCCCAGTCTCCAAGGTGGTAGAATATCTGTGAAGTCTTTTTTGAAACCCTGTATGTGCCTTTTCCCAAGATATTGATCTTTTGAGATGGTTTGTGATTAGACTTTAGCTGATGTCTACACCCATGGCCAGTCTTCAGTATCTGCCCATTAGTGCCTGGTGTGAGTTTTCTCTGATGCTTTGTCTTTTCAAACTTTCTAAGCTTGCATAGGAAGGTGGGAGGAAGTCTTCCCATCGCACTTGTTTTGTGGAACCAAATGCCTTCTTTGGGAAGAAGGGGCGGCCGCTTCCATGTCATTCTTCGGACACCTAGTGTGCATATTATTGGAATCCTTTTTGAGGTGCAGTACTGGCTCGCTGCATAGAACATTCATACAGGTCTAATGCTGGGAAAAATCCTGAGGTAACGCTTCCCTGGGCTTACTCTACCATAGGTTGCAGATCCTCAGTGGTCCTATAAAATTTGTTGTGCTTAAAATCCTTATGGTTTCCCTAGTCACTGTTCAGGATTTAACCTATCTCCCTCTTAGATTATTGTTTCTGTTGAGTTTGAGGTTCTTTGGACAAAGAGTGTGGTGCTTTGAGTTGTTGATGATAATGCACAATGCTCCGTCCATCATAGTGAGAAAGAACTGTCACCCTGCTTCACACTCAGTGAATGTGCCTGTGTACTGCGGTACAGCACTGCTTCACATGTGCATTGGCAGGACCAATGATTCCATGTCTAAACAGAAAAAGAGCAGCCTAATCTTGTGTGGCTCTTGGCAGAGCCCCACCCTCACATAATTTGGAGCTGGCATCAAGATTGATCTCGCTGGAAAGCCTTCTAAGCACTGTTGGTGGTGTACATTTGAAAAAATAATATCCAAGAGATGGGACACGCAGCTTTAGTGCTGCTTTTCAGTTCAGACACGCAGCTAGTGATTGAACCTTTGAGGCTTATGGTCACCTGATTCCCTCTTCCCAGCACACAGTGCAATCCTCACAGGCAAGGTCACCACATGGCTGTCAGTAGCGGTCTCCATTTCTGAAATGTTACCACCTAATAATGGCAGTGACCATGATACAGTTGTTTAAGGATATAATTGAATGTATACCTTTTTGCTACCTCCTTCTTAGCAACCTCATCTTCACAGGGTGCCTGCTTCCTAGCCTCCTATGCAGGCAAATTGGTTCCTGCTGTTTACAACAGTGGAGGAACCTGCACCGAAGGCTCTGACCCTGAAGCCCTAGCCCAAGTTTTCTCATGAAGATGCTTTTGGTCCAGATGCCTTTGGAGTCCCCCCATTGTCTAGTGGGAGAAGTAGCTGATTAAGAAGAACTGTTCTCCAGCATGGGGTCTGGCATGGATTCACATGCTCATGAATATTCCCCGTCGTCAGGCTGGGAATCCTCGGTAAAGAAAAAACCAGTATCAGTTTCGTTTCTGATCTGTCTTTCGTAGTAATAACCAATCACTGGTCTCTGCGTCATACTGACCACAGCCAATGACTGCCCTCTACCTAAGCACCGCCTCTGGCAGCCATCTTCAGATTTTTACCGCACGTTCATGTGTTGGGATCCTCGTGCTATTGCTCTCGAGCGTTAGTGCTATTTTTTCGCGCTTTTTCACAAAAACTTCGATTCTTTCGGTCAAAAGAGCCTCAAGCTCCACCGATCCTACATCCGATCAACGGGGACCCGTGTCGGATTCATCTGTGCCCCTCAAGGGTGAAGATTTCGTCGAGCTACACTTCGGAGGACTCCAGAAGCTTCTCAGGCCCGGTCTCGGAGATGGCCCAGGAGAAGGGAAGCTCGACGCCCGGAAAGCTGTTCAGGGCCTGCCCTGGATGCCAGCTGCAGAACGTCTTCAAGGAGGACGAACACTCTTTCTGCCTTTACTGCCTTCATGGGGACAAGACGCACGTGGAGAAGGACTGTGCGTTTTGCGGCAACATGTCGGAACGGACCATGAAGGACCGCCATCAACGTCTCGCCAGCTGGCTGGAGGGTAAGAGCCCGTCTGGCGAGAAGAAGAAGAAATCTGAGCGGTCTTCTAAGACCTTTGAGGGCGCCCCGGCGACGGGGGCCCAACATAAGGCCAAGCACCGCGAGTCCGCTGGCACCGGGAGCGCCGAACGGTCGGGCTCTACGGGCGCCAGGCAGGGCGCACCCTCCCCGGCACCATCAACCACGAGCCAACGCTCTGGGTCGGGTAAGAGGAAGGCCGAGCACCCGGCGAAGCTCCTGGAGAGACCCCGGTCGAGCTCTAAGGCAGAGGAGGAGCGTGGCAGTGCCCCCTCCCTCAAGGATAAGGCGGTGAGCGCACCTAAGGTGGTGAAGGCCTTGATCCATTCGACCAAGCCCTCTATCGAAACGGTCGCGGCGGCCCTGGCCCAGCCTGTGGAGGCTGCACCAGTGGTGGCGGCCTCGGGGCCCAGAATCTCCCTGCCTCCTCGGAGGGAGTCTTCTTTCGTGCCCATCGATAGGACCCCCGTGAAACCCGCCGTGGGGAAGAAGGGGGGGCAGGGCGTCGTCGTAGATTCGGCCTCAACCTCAGAAGAGGAACTGATCGAGGTCTTAAGCCACGGCCTAGGCGTGGAACAAGACCAGCCCGTCGGAATGGGCCCCGACGCAGGTGACGACGACGACATCGTCGAGGATACCGACGGGGCCCCTGCTCGCCCGTCGGATTCCCCTCTGCCAGCGCCGCAAGACAACTCAGCGGCCATTTTGTTGGCTATACAGTCCTTATGCTCCGAGATAAGGACGAGACTACCGTTACCGACGGAGGAACCTCTCCCGTCGGGGGATCCAGAACCGGGACCTTCTGGTGTTCCCCCTACCAAGAAAAGAAGGATCCATCCACCGCCTCCTTTTCAACCGTCGCGCCCCGTCCAGCCCTCCTCCCCGTCCACCCGAGGGGATGATACGGGGACTGACACGGCAGCGACGGGTACGGACGACGAGGCATACGACGAGGATTTTCCGTCGTCGCCTCCCACCAGGGCTTCTCCGCCCGACGAGATTGGATCGTTCCACTCAATGATCGCCAGGGCATCCGAGCTTTTCCAACTCTGCCCTGAGGAGAAGAAAAAGGAAGGCTTCCTTTACCAACGGCGCGAGACCAAGAGGAAGACGGTCCTCGCAGTGCCTCTGTTGGACGACATTTGGGATGAGGGCCTTTCCCTCCTCAAGAACCCTTCCACGACGCCAGCGAAAAGAGACCGGTACGAGAAAAAGTACCGGGTCCCGGACTCGGCCCCCCTATGCCTCCGGGCGCAGCCTACCCCGGACTCCGTCGTCTCCGCGGCAGCCAGGAAGAAAGCGGGGGGGGGTGCGGCCTCCACGTCGACTTCCCCGCCGGACGGCGAGGGAAAGAAATTGGATGCCATGGGACGCAGAGTCATCTCGTCGGCGGCGACGACGATTAAAGCGGCCAACGCCTTGGCTATCGTGGCCCGCTACGACAGGGAACTCTGGTACAAGATAGCTCCCCTGCTGGATTTTCTGCCGGACGACAAGAGGGCGGAGGCCCTTGAGATCCTGCAGGAAGGTGAGGTGGCCTCGGACCACGCCATCACCGTGGCGACGGACATCGCCGACACTGGGTTCCGCCAGATGGGCAACGGCGTTTGCCTTCGACGTCGCGGATGGCTCAAGGCTACGGACTTTCGGCAGGACGTCCAGACCAGGGTCCTGGACATGCCCTTCGACGGGAACAACCTGTTTGGGAAGACAGTGGACGATTCCCTTCAGGCCATCAAGGCGGATACTGAGACGGCCCGGGCCCTTGGAGTACTGCAGCAACGGCGGACGCCCTTTCGGAGCGGCGGAGGCAAGGGCGCCTCCAAAGGTTCCGGCGGCGGTTTCGCTTCCTACCGTCAAGCGGCCCGCTCGTCGTCGCAAGAGGCCTACAGAGGACGAGGCAAGTCTAGCGGCCCCCGCCGTCGTCGCCAAGGAGGCCAAGGCGGCAAGGCCGCGTCCAAGCAGGATTGAACCGGCCGTGGGGTCGGGCCCCCACCGAAGCACCCCGGTGGGAGGCCGGCTGGCGGGCTTCGTCAGCGTGTGGGAGTCCATCTCCACCGACCGTTGGGTGCTGGACGCCCTGGCCCGGGGCCACGCGCTCGAGTTTCAAAGAAGGTGCCCGCGCGTCCCCCCCGTGGCCAGGAGAGAACTTCACGTCCCTCAACTTCTCCTGGAGGTAAAGGCGATGCTCAGAAAGGGCGCCATCGAACTCGTCCCAAAGAGGCTTCGGGGCTCCGGAGTCTACTCGCGTTACTTCCTCGTGAAGAAGAAGACGGGAGGATGGCGCCCCATCCTGGACCTGCGACGCCTGAACAAGTTCATCAAGGCGCAGAAGTTCCGGATGGTCACCCTCCAGCACGTCCTGGGTCAGCTGGAGGAAGGAGACTTCCTATCGTCGTTGGATTTGGAGGATGCCTACTTCCACATTCCCATCCTAAAGGGGCACCGAAAATTCCTCAGATTCGTGGTCCAAGGGCGTCATTACCAGTTCAAAGCCCTTCCCTTCGGACTGCGGTCGGCACCCAGGGTTTTCACCAAGTGCCTCGCACCGGTGGCGGCGCAGCTGCGCCGCGAGGGGATTCACGTCTACCCCTACCTGGACGACTGGCTCATCCGCGCCAAGACGAGGGAGCTCGCCGTGGTCCACACGGCAAGGACCGTCCAACTCCTCACGGACCTGGGATTCTCCGTGAACTACGCCAAATCCCACCTGGTGCCCGCGCAAGTCGCACTGTTTCTGGGAGCGAGGCTCGACACAGTGTCCCTTCTGGCCTCCCCGTCGGAGGAGAGGACCAGGACCATCCTGGGCAAGGTGCAACGGATGTTGGTGGCCGACGCGGCCAAGGTGAGGTCCATCAAGTCCCTCCTCGGGATGATGTCTTCCTGCATCTACCTCATTCCCATGTGCAGGCTCCGGATGCGCCCGTTGCAAGAGTTCCTGGATGCGCGCTGGATCCAGACGACGGGCAGCTTCGAGGAAAGGATCAAGCTCGACGAGAGTTTCCGACGAGCGATACGGTGGTGGGGTACCCGCGCGCATCTGACGGCGGGCATGGACTTCCAGACCCCAGCCCACCAGGTGACTGTGACCACGGATGCCTCCCTAGAAGGGTGGGGAGCGCACACCGAAAATCTGCACGCAAGGGGACTCTGGCTCCCGACGGAGAAGTCCCTGCATATCAACGTCCTGGAGCTCCGTGCAGTGTTTTGGGCCCTCAGGTCCTTCCTTCCGTCCCTCAAGGGCAAGGTGGTGAGGATCTTCACCGACAACACCACCACCATGTTTTACATCAGGAAACAGGGCGGAACCAGGTCCCCAGCGCTGTCCAAGGAGGCGCAGGACCTGTGGCATTGGGCCGTCGCCCAAGGGATTCTTCTGGTGCCGTTTCATCTGGCAGGGATAAAAAACACCATCGCCGACTCACTCAGCAGGGAGCTGCGCTCGTGCCACGAGTGGGAACTACGGCAGGATCTGGTGGATCGCCTCTTCCGACGGTGGGGCACACCCCAGATCGACCTGTTCGCGACGGCGACGAACACCAAGTGCCGGAGGTTCGCCAGCAGGTTTCCCCAGACGAGGAGCATGGGCGATGCTTTCTCGTTCCCCTGGGAGGGCCTGTTCCTCTACGCGTTCCCTCCCTTGCCTCTGCTAATCCGGCTCGTCAACCAGCTCAAGAGGTCACGGTGCAGGATGATCCTCGTCGCACCTGCGTGGCCGAGGCAGATATGGTTCCCGGACCTTCTGGACTTGTCGGCGTCCCCGCCAATCAAGCTGCCGGCGGACGCGGATCTACTCTCCAGGGAAGGAGGCGCCATCCTCCACCACGACCCGAAGTCGCTGAACTTGCAGGCCTGGCTCCTGCAGCGCTAGAGTTTGGAGGATACGACATACCGGCCGATTGCAGAGAGGTTCTTGCAAAGGCCAGGGCGTCCTCGACTCTTAAATGCTACGGACACAAATGGAAGAGGTTCTCTGTCTGGTGCCACGCACAGAAGGTTAACCCTCTACGGATTACGGCTCCCCAAGTGCTGCCGTACCTGCTGACGCTGGCCAAGGCTGGTCTGGCACACGCGTCCATCAAGATTCATCTTGCTGCGATCTCCCGATACACCAGAACCACGGGCCGGACGTCCTTGTGGTCTCATCGTCTGGTGAAAGAGTTCATGAAGGGACTGTTCAGATCGTTCCCGCCGGTGAAGGCTCCGGCCCCGGCGTGGGAGCTCAACGTGGTGCTGACCAAGCTCATGGGACCTCCGTTCGAGCCTCTGCACTCGGCCCCGTTGAAGTTTCTATCGTGGAAAACAGCTTTTCTTGTGGCCATCACCTCCGCACGACGAGTGGGAGAGATCCAGGCCCTTTCCTGCAAGGCCCCGTACTTGATTTTCCACGACACGAGGGTAGTGCTCAGGACGCACCCCTCCTTCATGCCCAAGGTACCGTCGGACTTCCATCTCAACGAACCCTTGGTGTTACCTGTGTTCTTCCCGTCGCCTTCGTCGCCGGCTGAGAGGACTTTGCACTCGCTGGATGTAGCTAGAGCGCTGAAGTTCTACGTGGACCGCACGAAGGGTTTTCGGAAGACGTCACAACTCTTTGTGAACTTTGGACCTGTCAATCAGGGGAAGGCTCTCTCGAAGGCTTCCATCTCCAGATGGCTCTCCGGCTGTATCATGTGCTGTCACCGGTTGGCAAACCGACCGCTGCCTGGCCGTCCGAGAGCCCATTCCACCAGAGCGATCGCAGCTACCACGGCGTTCCTATCTGGTGTGCCCCTGCTGGACATATGCAGGGCTGCTACGTGGAGGTCGACGCACACCTTCACGAAATTCTACTGCGTCGACCGGGATTCCAGGGAGGAGTCCAGGGTCGGCCAAGCAGTGCTGCGCAACCTGTTCGCCTGAGGTGAGCCTGGTGAGGAGGTAAGATGCTTAATGTTGAGTTGATGTGATGCTTAATGTTGAGCCTTTGCCACCTCCCGTGGTTGTGCATGTGTGTACTGCTATGTATTCTTTATTCATGAGCATGTGAATCCATGCCAGACCCCATGCTGGAGAAGGAACAAGTTACTTACCTGTAACTGTTGTTCTCCAGCATGGGTCTGGCATGGATTCACATGCGAACCCTCCCGCCTACCCCTCTGCGGCTCTTCACTTGGTCATACTGCCACTTCACGTGCTTCCAAATCTGAAGATGGCTGCCAGAGGCGGTGCTTAGGTAGAGGGCAGTCATTGGCTGTGGTCAGTATGACGCAGAGACCAGTGA
This sequence comes from Ambystoma mexicanum, assembly GCF_040938575.1. Lineage (NCBI taxonomy): Eukaryota > Metazoa > Chordata > Amphibia > Caudata > Ambystomatidae > Ambystoma > Ambystoma mexicanum. The sequence goes on from NC_090932.1 coordinate 1,455,799,227, forward strand.
TTGGTTATTACTACGAAAGACAGATCAGAAACGAAACTGATACTGGTTTTTTCTTTACCGAGGATTCCCAGCCTGACGACGGGGAATATTCATGAGCATGTGAATCCATGCCAGACCCATGCTGGAGAACAACAGTTACAGGTAAGTAACTTGTTCCTTTTCATTGGTAAGAGCCTTCCATGACAGGATAACTGGAGTGATGGAGTACCATTACCCATAGATTATCAAACCCTTTGAGAGTTGAATTGCTTCCATGTTCATTTTCCGACAGGCTTTTTTCCAAAGTAATTTCTGACGCTGAAATTACTTTGAAAAATCCAATTTAAGTTTTTTTTTTTTTTATTTGTAGGCCCCCCCCCCCCAAAAGCTCCCATTTCCCTATTTTTACCCCTTCCCTAAACCCCTCCCCACCCATTTTAATTCCCGCCCCCAATATATTTCGATGCTTTTTTTAAGTAAGTTCAGCTTCGTAATTTTGATTACTTCGGAAAAAAAGCCTGTCGGCAAATGAACGCAATACTGTTGAATCATGGGTTTTGCCTGCAGTTCTATCAGGAAGGTTGGATAAATGAGGTGTTCCACTGCAACCACATGTCTTCATATGCAAGGCTAAATATTAGTTAACAAGCAATTAACACTTACTAAAGAAGTCAGCTGCTGTGGAAAACTTGTTTTTGATTCACTAGCCCCGTCCAACACTACATTTCAGCTACCTTGTCTCAAGGCACAATAAAGATTGCCCACGCTTACAGCTCAGGAAGTCTTCATTCTATTAAAGACAAGGAGGCGAGCATTATGCTTTACTTTCTTTATTACTGCCACGACAGCTTTTCAACTATAACTTTTGAAATACGTTTAACTTTTTTCTGTCCATTTGGAGCACATAAATGTGTACATTTGAATTTTAAAGCACTATACCACCAGAAAAGTTCTAGAGTCCTGCTGAAACTACCGAACCCATAATCCTTCGGGTCTATGAAGTCCTGACCTCCCAACCTGCACCTATCAGCCTGCACGTCATCCTATAAGAACCCCTCTCTCCAGGTCCTTTCCTCTTTCTTTTTCCATACAACTTCGAAAAGAACTTGAGCAACCTTAATGTCCATCAACAAAAGTTTTTTCAACAACTGTAACTGGGCCTCCGGCAGACTTGTCTCGGAACCTCTCGAACCACTGACGGATGCACTCGTCTCAATCATTAGCTTCTGATCAGGTCGCCTTTTGGTAGTCTCCTGCGAGGAACATATAATAATACATCAGGGAGGGTAGTGGACAAAGATGAACATATTAAGCATCACATATAAATTCAACGTTCGTCTATACTTTGGGTGGGATATAATGCTTGCCTCTTTGTCTTTAATAGAATGAAGACTTCCTGAGCTGTAAGCGTGGGCAATCTTTATTCTATGACAAGACGGGAGGCTCGTATTATGCTTGTTCAAAGCTCTCCACCACTCTATTAGTTATGCCCGATACTGGCTTGAAATAAAATGTCTTAAAGGTGGATTCGGAGGACCAATCCGCTGATTTCATGATATCTTGAAGGGACACCCCTGCTGAAAAGGCTTTAGAAGCCATCGCGCCCCTAGCAGAATGTGCGTTAAAGAGGGTTAGGTCTATTCCTGCCCAATGCATGATCTCTCGCACCCATCTGGCAATTGTCGCAGTTGCTACTGCATGGAAAGGCTTGCTACGCGCTATTAGCAACTGGGTAACTCCCCATGGTCTTAAATGCACAGTCGCGGTTTCATAATCCTTAATGCATTGCGCTATGCACAGCTTCTTATTCTCCACAAAATAAGGATAGGATATCACTTTAGAATCTGTTTTTTTTCGTTTAGCCTCTGGGTAGAATATTTTCCTATCTATCTCTAGTGCTTTGACATCGGAAAAACTACGGCACGCCGTGAGGCATAACAGCATGGCCAATTTCCCTGATAACTGGGATCGTGAAAGGTGCTCGTTCTCGGGCCATGCGAGGAACAGAGAGAAAACATCTCTGATGTCCCACAGTACTGCGTATTTTGGTTCGGGGGGCCTCTTGAGCTTCATTCCTTTCAATAATCGCAGTACTGTGGGGTGCTCGCCAACGGCGGCATTCTCTATTCTGTTGTGTCCTGCTGAAATCGCTGATCTGAATACTCCTATGGTTCTAAAGGCGCTACCTTCCTGACGTTTTTTCGCTAAGAAATTGAGTATCTGCACTACAAGGGCAGAAACGGGATCCAGACTCTGCTCTGAACACCACTGGGTCCAACTATTCCAAGCGGCATTGTAGCTCCTGACGGTGGAAGGCACCCAGGAGTCTGATGCAATCTGCAGCGAGTTGCGAAATGCCTGGCAATTCCCATTTTCTCCTGAAACCTTGCAGGCCATCAGCCTCAACTTGCCCTCCGTTATTAGCGGGTGGCTCTGTCCGGCTGGGTTGAGCAGAAGGTCCAGTTGATGGGGAACGCTGGGTTGAGCAGAAGGTCCAGTTGATGGGGAACTGTCCTCGGAAAATCCGTAGAAAGTTCATTTGCTACTGGAAACCAGGGCTGGGATCTCCAAATGGGGAGTATGATCACTACTTGCGCCTGTTCTCTGCGGATCTTCGCTAATGCCCTTGTGATCATGAGAAACGGAGGGAAGGCATAGTGTATTGCTCCGTGCCATGGCTGAAGGAACGCATCCGTGCCAGCTGCACCCGGGTCTATTCTCCAGCTAAAGTAAATCTGAAACTGCACGTTCAGTCTGGACGCAAATAGATCTATATGAAAGGGACCCCAGAGATCCTGCAGCTCCTTGAATATTCAAGGATGTAGCATCCAGTCACTGGAATCCACAAGATTTCGTGAGTTCCAGTCCGCCACTTTGTTGAGAGCGCCTGGTAGGTATTCGGCTGAGACTGATATCTGATTCAGGAGGCAATAATGCCAGAAGTCCTTCACCAATTCTGCGAGGAGTTTGGACTTTGTTCCCCCTAATTTGTTGATATACCGTACTGCCGAGATGATGTCCATCTTGAGCAGCACGCTACACTTTACTCTGTCCTTCGTGAAAGCGCGGACCGCGAAGGAGCCTGCTAACAGTTCGAGACAATTTATGTGGAGGCGCAGTTCCTGTTCCGACCATTTCCCTCCTGTCTCTGTTCTCGCATCGGGCTCCCCAGCCTGATCTGCTCGCATCTGACTCTATGATGAGGTCTGGGGAGTCTCTGAAAATACCCCGGCCGTTCCAGGCTTTCATATTCTGGAGCCACCAGTGCAGCTCTGTAATCGCTTCAGCGTCTAGCATCACCAATTGATGATAACCCAGTCCTCCTTGGAGGTGCCTTATTTTTAGCTTCTGAAGGGCTCGATAGTGAAGGGTACCAGGGAAAATCGCCTGAATAGAGGCTGCAAGCAGTCCCACTACTCTGGCCAGGTTCCTGAGCGAAATCACTTTCTTCGCTATCACGAGCTTGAGCTCCCTCTTTATAGCTCTTACTTTGCGCTGTGGAAGTTCGAGCGTTGCGAGTATTTATGTTGTACCCCAGGAATTCTGTGATGTGGACGGGTGTCGATTGGGATTTGTCCAAGTTCACTACAAATCCTAGTGATGACAGGAGCGAGAAGATCCACTGGACACTCCTGATGAAAGACATTCTGTCCGTACCTAGGATGAGGATATTGTCTAGGTAAATTATAATACGGATACTTCTCTTATGGCCGCTGCCACGGGTTTCATCACTTTCGTGAATGCCCCGGGAGCCGATGCGAGGCCGAACGGTAGACATGAGAAGCGCCATGTTTCGCCGTTCCATCGGAATCGGAGATACTTCCGATATTCCCGAGCTATCGGAATCGCTAGGTAGGCGTCCTTGAGATCGAGGCGCGCTAACCAATCTCCCGTACGAAGTAGATCCCGGAGAAAATGGGTACCCTACATCTTCAAGTGGTTGTATACTAGCCACTCGTTCAAATTTTTCAAATTTATTACTGGCCGTATCTTGTCCCCTCTGTGTACGAGAAACGTGTTGCTGAGGAACCCTGGTTCTCCCTGCGACTCTCGCTCTATAGCGTTTTTGTCTTTCAGTTTGAGCAGTTCGCTGTGCAAAAGTAATGACTCTTTGCTTGCCATGTGAATGGGACGTGGCTCTGAAGTCTGAAAGGGAGTTCCCACAAATTCTAGCCGAAGCCCTGCTACTGCTTGCAACACCCATGCATCGTGCGACAACGCTTTCCGTGCATCAAGAAAATGAAGTGTTCTCCCTCCTACTCGCATGCACACTGCTCTCATCTCCTGATGCACTAGGTTGGCGGTAGGATCCTCTTCGTCTACGGCCCCTGGGGAACCTGGATCTGGTTGGGAAGAAGGTGTCTTGTTTCCCTTCCCAGTACTGGGCGTGCGGCCCCTGGGGTCTGCGGTTGTAATTGAAACGACCAGACGCACAACCCCTCTGTCGTCCGGTCCTGTAAAAAACTCACCCTGGAAAAATCTTCTTTATAGAACCATGGGCTCTTTCCAGCGCGGAATAGGTGCCCAAGAACTGGGACATTTCCTTAGCGAATGCTTCACCAAATAATAGGCCTTTGGCGTTCTCCCCCGCTTCGTACGAGGCTAAGTCGCTTAGTTTGTTGTAAATTTTGAGCAAAACACCTCTTCTCCTTTCTGATGACATTGCACAATTCGCGTTCCCGAGGAGACAAACTGCTCTTTGGGCCCAGTTTGCCAGTGCAGGAAAATCCACTGGGGAACCTGTATCTTTCGCCCTCTCCGCCAGATCCATTATTTTGGCTAGGGGACCTGCGATATCGAGGAGCTTGTCCTGGCACCCTCGCCATGCACGGTCAATTCCTTTTCTAATGTCTCGTGTGGTCTTTGTTAGAAATGTGGCCATCTTAGGATCAAGATCTGGCGTCTCCGCTAGTTTCCCCGGTAGGTCTGGCCTGGGGCATTCTGCTCTCATCCGAGATCGCACTTCTCGCTCTAGTGGTTTTCGTATGTGCTGTGCCATGTGCGTCGCTACTCTGGGGGATGGCACCCACTCGGAGGATTTCGGGTGCCGGATGGCCTCCGGGTCAAACATGTCAGCAGTTTTATATCCCCTTGATCTGTTGACAGGAGTCTATCTCCTCTTCTCCCTCATCAGGCATGTAGCTTTCATCATTGTCCCCTGGATTATTCACCCCTGGGGCCGGGGGTCTGTCCTGGCATTCTTTTTTCTTTTCCAGTAAGGCTCTTTTTAGCCTGGCGACAGGGTCGCTTGTTCCTTGGGGAGCAGTATCCTCCTTTTCCAAGTTGCTCGGGGGGGGTCAAAGAGTTCTTGCTCTTCCGAGCTACCTTACGCCCCTCATAATCAACTGCAGCGGGGTGTCTGGCTGACGTGCCCTCTCCGGGGCTATCTGCTCTTCTTTTTCTGGCAAGGCGCGATTGCTGTTCCGCCATAATAGCCTCCAAGACTTCCAAACTTTGTGCGATAGGCTGGACACCTTGAGAAACTGCTTTGGTGAGCGAGACTCCCAGTACATGCTTAAAACTTTAGGAGAGGTCTTCCTTCTGTTGATAAGGGCCCTCTTCCCACTCCTCTTGAGACCACTCCGGTGAAGTGGACGGAGTCTGACCAGGGCTGTTGCATTGAGCCATATCTTAAAGTTGGCAGTGCCAAATCCGTAATGTTAGCCAAGGGGATTGGACTAGCTACTGCCTCGTCTTGTGTTCTGTCAGCTTGGCAGGCTATGGTCCACCTCAAGAAGTCCTTTTTTTTTTTTTCTTTTTTTTTCCAAATTCACTGGAGGTGCCGTAAAATCAACTTGCTCCGCGATCGCACTGTCAAATCTGTGTGCGCGAGCGTTGTACATGCAGGGAATGCTGGGAGAAGCTTAAGCTTCCCCGCTCCCCTTCGCCGGCGTGGCTTTACAATATGAGAGGGAGCGGGGCCGACTGCCTGAGGCGAGCGCGTTCGCTCGCGGCGACGGCCCTGCCTCCTGCTCCACAATGATACGAAGTCTCCTCACCTCGACTAAGTCGAAGAAATGCGCTTGGCAATCGCACGCTGTTACGGGTAACACTCCTACTCACTATCTGCATACTAGAACCAAGTATGTCTTACACGCGCACTAATCTTATAATGTATGCGCGCACTAATCTTATAATGTATGTGACAAAACGAAAACCAATTACGCTCGACATAGGCGTTTAACACTACAAAGTACTTATCTCGTCATGGGCAGCAAAACGAAAGAGGAAAGGACCTGGAGGGAGGGGTTCTTATAGGATGACAAGCAGGCTGATAGGTGCATGTTGGGAGGTCAGGACTACATAGACCCGAAGGATCATGGGTTCGGTAGTTTCAGCAGGACTCTAGAACGTTCCTGGTGGTAGAGAACTTTAAAATTCAAATGTACACATTTATGTGCTCCAAATGGACAGAAAAAGTTATAAATGTATTTCAAAAGTTATAGTTGAAAAGCTGTCGTGGCAGTAATAAAGAAAGTAAAGCATAATGCGAGCCTCCGGTCTTGTCATAGAATACCTTCTAAGTATTTGTGTACCTCTGGAGCTGTATGGAAAAGTAGTGTCGGCAATGGATGCAGAAAGGCATCACTGAGTTTACGGATGACCAACCCTCCTGGCTCTCCAGCATTTGATCTTGCATAGATTAGCATGTTGTTGAAACAAACTGATTAAAAAAAAGTCAATGGTGCCCACCCCACCTAGCCTTCAGATGCATCATCTCTGGCTCCCTATCCATGGGACAAGGCTCCATGTACATGGTTTATACCTCTCCCCAAACCATTGAAGTCCCTTTTGACAGGCAAAGGGTTGTCTGCCCACTGAGTGACAAAATCCGACAGGTTTAAAGACCGGTCGACGAGAAGCGCTCATTCATTTTTGTAACGGTCTTCCTAGAACTTATCAATGGACGCAGTCAGCAAGGCAGTCAGTGAAATTGTCCACAAAGCCATCAACAGAAACCCTGAGATGCGCCCATGGAGACCTTTTCTCTGGATGGAGTGCCATTAAGGGAATGCCAAACAGTTTCTTTTTGAATCTGGGTTGTCAGCCCATGTTACCCTTTATCCCTCTCTTTCTACGGCATATTACTCTATGAAAGATGACGGTGCTGGGCTGTTGACAGTTTAGTCACTTTTTCATACCTTGCGCTAAACCTTGCTGACACACAAAACAAATCACACAAAACATATCCTGGATGCTCAAAATAAGGTCAACAGATTGCCTGCAGCTTTGTTATTTGCGTACAGACAAGCTTTCCAAAGACAGAAAATATATTGACCGCTAAATCTTTGACAGATGTTACAATGCTTCACCAGAAACCTTCCTGCTTCCACTTGCTGGCACTACTTTTAGGGGTTTCATTGTTTTCATTCCTCTCCCCTGGAACACTGGGACCCCAGGGACAGCTCTTCTGGATCACAGCAAGGGATTTTCCCTGCAACCTCATCGCACAATGAGCAGTTTTGGCAGACCCTTGCACTGGGAACGCTCCACTTCTGTGTGATGTAGGATAATTATCCACTGTGTGCTTGGAAAAATGTCCTATGGTTCTTGAATTCTCTCTTGCCTTTAGAGAAAGGGTTGCAGACTACCACTCACTAGCCCATTATTCACCCCACCATCTAACTATACAGCCCATCCCCCTTCCTAGGAAACCACTAAGTGAAAGAAATCAAACATGTTCATCCTTCACAGATCTGAGCTGTTTTGCGCGGACCTATTTGCAGTCCCCAACTGTGAGACATCCATATCATGCTCTGCCTTTCAGATTTTGACCAGTTCCGATTGGCTTAGATGTTCAAGATGGCGACCCCAATTAGATCCTTTGCGTTCTTTGACTTTCCGTAACAGTCCATCTGAATGTGCATTTGCACATCCTGGGCCTTTTGAAAATAATTTTCTACCCATAGTGGATGCCAGATTTAGACCAGAACATGGGCAATTAAGCAGCGTGCACGTTTTGTATAGGTTAGCCTTGAAGTATATTAGCCTTTGAAAAAGGGCTAATTATATTTGCCATTTGTAGATCTCAAACAAGCTTTTGATAGACTAAAAGAGGGAGATTGTGGGAGAACTTCATAGAGACAAATCATTGACTTTTCAAAACTTTCATGCTATGTTCAGATACATGTGCCCAAGTCATTATAAAACAAACAAGGTTTTATCATTCACCATTAATATATTAAAGGATGCATGGCAAGGATGTGTATTTGGTACACGTCTTATCTTCACAGCCGTTTCACTGCCTTTTGTGAAACTGCAGTTTTGCAGCATTTTAGCTGCATTTCTTGTACGAGCGTGGCATAGTTGGCAATTGTATATGATGTTTAAGAGTGTATGAGGGGTGAAGGAGTAGATTGGCTTTGGAGAGGAATTTGGGGTGGGCGGTTAACCTCATCGAAAAATGCAGCAAAAAGATCCCCACAACTAGATAGGCCAGATCCCTATATTCACAACCTTTAATTTAATATGTATAATATGTATGTCTAATGAGCTGATACTTTGTGTAAGGAAGGCCTGGTATCTAACAGTAAAACACGCAAGTGATCACAGTTCAAGGGTGTTTTTAATGAACTTTAATTGGGTTTGAAATCTAATCCTAAATCTAAATATGGGGGCAAGCTACAACCATCAAATAATAACATAGTCCTAGTGGTGTCTTGTCAAAATAAAAGGGGCTTATACTGATAAACCTATTGCCAATCCTTCTAAATGCAAATACTGTGGGAAACAATGTTATGCAAAAGAAATTTGTTCAAGAAATATGTCGGGATATTCAAGCCATTTGTCTACCTTCCCCACGTTTTCATCACAGGACAATGCGGCACACTTGAGCTTAGCAGTCCCTGGCTTCTCTTGCACGAGGATGCAGTTCAAATCTCAGTATCGAGGCCTTCTATGTCAAGGTCTCTTTGCCATTCAAAGTCTCTTACTTCAGAGGGTCTGATGCGACAAACATTCAAAAGTTATTTTCTTCTCATGGTTCTCATGTACAACTTCTTGTGTGATTATCGATTCACCCCGGGCTCCCCTCTGCCGGGCTCAGACCCACTTAAATCCCAAAGCTTTCAATTGATCTCCCTCTGTTGTGCTCAGACCAAATCTATGTATTTTTTCAAACTTTCTCTACTTCATCGAAATCGAAGACTTACAAATGTGCATGGGATTTGACTTGACCTGTCGTAGGACCACGTCGAATCATGATGGCAGCTGCTTGACTGTGCATTTCCATGAGTACAATGACATTCTTACAAATGTAAATAATCTTTACTTCATGAATGTACTCCTACTTTCTGTTCCCTTTCCTCCAAACTGCATGGGTTTCCCTGTACAGGGATGTTAATGGAACAATTTTTCCTGCAAAAATACACTTTTCCCCTTTAAATTTAGAGCATGTGTAGTTGCAGGTCTAACCATGCCCCGCCCATTCTTCGCCTCCCCTCAGTCCTCTTTTCTGCACCAGAGACCCCTCCCCACACTGCCCATCGTCCTTTTTATCTGGACTGGTACCTTATCCCATGGTGCATGTCAGTTGCGAGTGGGTTTAAACGGTGCCCCTGCTGCGATGGAACATTCCCGGTGTTGGATCCCCATTCGCTCTGCTCAGTTTGTTTGGGTAACGACCCTCTGTTGAAGTCTTGCCCAGTGTGCAGTGCGCTTACCACAAGTTCACTCAAGAACCATTTGTTGAGGTGGAGAGAGATTTTCTTGAGGTTGTCTCCCAAACATCTCAAGGCCTTCATGCGGCAATCACCAAATGGGTAAGTCCGATTTTCTCAGCAGCAACTTTCATGGGGAGTACCTCCGCTGAGAGGGGTTATCGTGATCCTTCTACCAGCTTGCAACCTTAGGCCTCTTGAGGCTACCGATGCATGCATCAATGGTACTTCGGCTCCTTCCAAGTCCACAACTGAGGTGCCAGCTGGCCCTAGTAACTGACATGGGTCCGAAGGGCGTGAAGGCTATACTTCCAGACATAGGCCTGAGGGGGTGCCTAAACGTGTCCACTACTGGGCCCAATCCAGAGGACATAAGGCCTACCAGAGCAACCTATGAGGTCGGTCATACTACTGAGGCAAGTTTCAAAGGCCTACAAACGCCTAAAGGTCAGGGCTTTGTACCAATTGCCCCGTCTCCATGCGTTACCACCAAATCTACCACCATGGTGGCCGGTCATTCTGAGTGGGCTCAGTCTTCTAAGCTTTCAGAACTTTCAGGGTAGCCTCCTTTAGAGAAGCTGGTATACAGTGGGACAGACATTTTATACAAAGTCCATGGAATACCTCTTACCCATCACACTTTGTGAGGTATTCAGAGTGGAATGGGCCCCAGTCAAGACCCACAGGGGTAGAACTCCATTATCTACGTGGACTCCGAAAGCAGCAACACAGCCGTCAGCCCCTCAGACTCCACGGGCAGCATGTGAGGAACGATTTTTCAATTGTTTCATGCAGCTAATACTGGCACAACAAATGACAGGCATTTATGATAGGATACATGATATGATAGGTTGTTTATAATGCGCTTAATATCCAGAGGTTGCTAAGCGCGAACCCGGGGATCGAATCTGTGGTGCTCTGTGTTGTCTTGCTTCCGAGGCGAGCACGTTGCCGCTGAGCTATCCTCCGAGACATTTTGAAAATTCTTATTAAAGAAGTGGTGGTACTTCAGGTGCAGCCAGAGCTTCAACCTCAAAATACAAAGCCTATGCCGCCACCTTCCCCACCTCTAGTGCATATACCTCCTCTGCCAAGTCTGCAGCTCCTGCTCTCCAGCAAACTCAGAGTGAACCTGTGCTTCTGACATTGGCACCAATCAAATATACACAATAAAAGGAGTTATCTCCCACTAAGGGTGCCAAGTACTGTGACCTATCTTCTGCGTGGTCATGTTTCTGATGAAGATGAGGAGGAGACACCTTCCTCGGACAAGGCTTTCCAAGGTAGTTTGGAAAGGTTGGTGGATTTTCTGGGGCTCTTGGCCTTAGGGATGAGTTTTGGAGGAAATCTTATCGCTAAGAGCAACTAGTAGCTCTTGGCATTTCTCTTGGGATGGGCGTGTTGGTAGTGGCTAATACAATTGTGAGTTAAACTGCTCTCTTCATAAGCTGTCAATCAGAGTTTAGGTGCCAGATTCAGACAGTTTGAGGTTGAGACTATCCTGTTGTTTTCAGACCCACAGCAGCATTCATCGGAGGTAGTGACAGTGTCATTCTATTCAAAAGTCTTCAACATCTTCCACGGTAATGTCTGAGGCTTCTTGCCTATCCAGATACGATAAGCTCCTCCATAATTTGGATAACAAATGTACATCTCAGGCAGGCGCTAATGCGTTGCTGGCAGCTGGAAATCAGAAGCTATAGAGAATATCAGCGACGTCCTCCCCGCCTTGCCTTGAGAGCGTATTACAAAGCAGGCTTGGCAAAGGTGAAGATTATTGCTGAAGACATGTTGGAAGCTTCAGTATCACACATAAACACTGCAAGCAGAGGACTGTGTGTGCGGGTAGATATGAAATTCTCAGCTTGGATGTATGCCACCATGTTTACGTCCAATGTCTAGGACAGAATTTTAGATCTGCCTTTTGAGGGCACAGAGCTTTTTCATTCATCCACCGATGAGGAATTGACAAAGTAAAAATTAAGTACCCAAACTTAGAGGTCAATGGCGATATTATCAAGCCTGCAACAAAATGTTTTTCTGAGGGTCAGACCAGGACAAACTAAACGCCCTGCTCATTGGAAGGTATTGGGTTGTTCCAAAAAACTAGGGCTAGGCAACCGAAGCTGTCACCAAGCTCTCATTGCAGGAAACCGCAGTGCACAAGTTACAAAGGTGTTCGTCTCCCCACCCCTCCTCCACACAATCCTCAATCAAAAACAATGATGGGGGGTGTCTGGGTCCGCAATACCCAGTAGGGTGAACAGGGGGCAGACTGGCACGGCATGCGCCTCAAAGGCGACATATTTTCAAGACGCCTGGCCACATCCTGTTTCAACAGGCTTTAAACTTCCCCTCCCACCAAACCTTCCTTCCTTCTCCCCTTCTCATCCTTCCTTCAGAATGTTTCTCCAGTGCCTGAAGAAATAATGAAGCTAGTTCAGGACCAGGCTGTGCAGCCAATTCCCCAGCCTCGCATGGGTCAGGGCTTTTACTCTAGTTACTCTAGGATCTTAACGATCCACAAGAAAAACAGGGGTGCCTGCAAGTAGCCCTTGACTTGGCGTACCTCAATCGTTCCCTTCCCTTGGAGAAATTCAAGATGGTTACGCAGGCACACATTGCTGAGGTTCTCTAAAATGGAGAATGGATGTTCTTCCTGGACATGAAGGACACGTATCTACATGCCCCCATGTGGCCTCCAAATAGACAGATGTTAAGGTTCAGCATGCTGGTCCATCATGTTCAGTACAAGGTACTCCCTTTCGGCTTAAACTTGGCTCCTCGAGTTTTCACGAAGATCATGAATGCTGTGGCATCCCTCCTCAGACAGGAGGGGCATCCTATATATTCCTACTTGACGACTGGCTAGTCCATTCTAGTTTGCTGGAGAAAGTAACAACTGTAAGTCAGAGGCTATTGGAAACTTTGTTCGACCTAGGTTTTTTGATGAATCTGAAAATGTCAGAGCTCTCGCCCACTCGGAATGTGTGTTCCTAAGGAAAAGATCGGACACTCTAGCCAAGAGGATGTTTCCTACTCTGGAGAAATTCAGACACATTGTGACATCTGTCAAACACTTCCTCTCCCGACATTGCACCTCAGCATGTATGTACCAGCACCTACTGGGTATCCTGGCTTCTTAATGTGCTCTCGGTCTCCCTGGCAAGACTCAAGATGTGCTATACAGATGCAGCTATCAAGCTCATGGGACCATGAATCGGGGAACCAATCGGACACAATATCCATCCTGAATCTGTTGTGGTTGGATGCAAGAGTTCAATGTAATGATAGGATCCCTATTCCAACCAACCGCACGTTCCATAGTGACTACAACTGATTAATGAATGGGTGGATGGGGTGCCACTCTGGAGTCTCATTCAGTGCATGGGAAGAGGTCCATTGTGGAGAAACAGCATCACATAAATTCTCCTGAGCTGATGGCCATCTTCTAGCTGATAATTCAAAACGAGTTAGTGTTAGTCAGAACAGACAGCTCCACTGATATGTTTTGGATCAACAAACAGGGATGACACGACCCCCCCGAACTATGCAAACTGACAGTTCAGATATGGAACTGGGTGTTGACTCAAGGGCTTGTCCTTGGGGCAGATCATTTGCCATAGGAAGACAACTCTGGAGCAGTCAGATTAAGCAGAATCGGAACCACTTCTTACGAGTGGGAATTAAACCAAGAAGCCCCGATTCAGGAAATGGGTTCATCCATATGTGGACCGGTTTGCCAAAGAGAGCATCTTATGTCCTCTTTGCCTCCTGGACAGGAGATCCTTAGGGGATTTATTTATTACATTTTTATAAAGATCACAATGCCCATGGGCATCAAGGAGCTAAATACATTTCAAAAACCATGGGATGGTCTCTGGTGCCACACCTTACCTCCAACCCATCTATTGCAAAGGGTTGTCCGCAAGATCAGGAACTCTGAGTTTATCAGTATAATTCTAATCCTCATCATTGGGTCAATAATGTGGTTCTCAGACCTTCATCTGTCTCGGGTAAGGCCCATTCAGTAACAGATGGAGCAATAGCACCGGTGAACACAACAGAGAGGGTCAGTGATTCACCTGGCTCTGGACAAACTAGCTCTTACAGCATGGTTACGGAGGAGCCAACATTGTGACACCTTGACCTCTTCCAGCAAAATATGCAAATAATTCAGAATGCTTTCAAAGAATCAGCACATTTTCTTCTGTCTTTTTGTCTTGTTTTATGAATCAGGTACTCAGTCCTCTGGCACCAAGCTCCTCTCCAGCGCATGTCGACTTCAGCAGGTGTCCAGTCTGTGAGGGGCTCTTCACTATGTCCGATCCCCGCACTCTTTGCCTCCGCTGCCTTGGCCCCGTCCACAGCTGGGAAAGTTGTACCGCGCGCGACGCACTTGCACCGCATTTTCTGAAGAACAGGCTAGCTAGCTAGCTGGAGGTAGCTTTTCGAGAGGCTGCCTCCAGAGGACTTGAAGAACTTTGTCAGACATAAGTCAATGCCCAAGGGAGGGCCACTTTTTTCCAGCGCACCCCACAAGGACGAATCCTTCCCAAGGAAACGCCCTAGTGGCAGGAACGTCTCAGGTTCTCACACCAGCACGGGTAGCAAGGCTTGCTTAGCTACCGGCCGCCAGGTCGAGAGGTTGGTAGGTCCTTCCGGAGATAGTGTGGAGGCCACCTCGTCCTCGGCGCTGCTAGGCAAGGAGGTGAATATCTTGGAGGCGTACTGGAAGAAGCTGTACTCCGCCTCCCTGCACCTGTGTCAGGCCAACGCAGATGCATGCTGGCAGCCGCTAACCAGATGTGTTGGGAAATAGCAGACCTCCTTCCGGAACTTTCAGTGCAGTGCTAGGCACGCTTAAAGGCGGGTATAGCAGAATCCAGACTGGTAGCGCAGGACATCATGGAGTCCACAGTTGCTCACATAGATGCCTCTTGCCGGGCCATCTGCATTGCCGTGGACATGAGAAGGACGGCCTGGCTACGGGCTACTAAGTTTAACCCTGACGCCCATGATCGCATATTGGACCTTCCATTCAAGGGTAGCGACCTCTTCCACTCTACCCTGACGAGGAATTAAATAAAAAGAACAGCTCGCAGACTGACGAAGGCGTACGCCCAGTCGCAGCAACACTCCGACAGGGGGGCGGGCGTTTGGTGGGTTCCGGGGCTTCCAGGAACGGAGGACGAGACAACCTGGCTGTTCGCCGAGTCGGCACGGGTGCAAGAAACAAAAAGCGTGAGGAAAGCAAGGGATTCTTCCAGTCCCTCGCCTCATCAGCAGCCTCAGAGAATAAAAAGGCATGACACGTCCCTCCAGGTCCACGTGTCTCCAGTGGGGGGCAGGCTTGCTTCTCACATGCATTTCTGGCACCAGTACTTTGCGGACGCTTGGATCTTCTGAGTAGTATCCACAGGGTACCGCCTGCCGATGCCTCCCTCTCCTCCTCTCCACTCCCACAGATTAGGACAGCAACTCTGTTGGCAGTGATCCAAGCGCTCGTCGAGGCAGGCAGTGGAAGAAGTACCAGCCTCCCAGAGGGACTTAGGCTTCTATTCCAGGATTTTCGCCATACAAAAGAAGAACCAGGCTGGCCTTAGAGTTGTGCTGGACCTATCCACCCTCAACCTCTTCCTCCTTAAAAAATTTCAAGATGGTTACACCAGCGCTCATTGCAGAGACACTGGACAAGGGAGATTGGATATGATATATGATGAGATTTGGTATTTATAATGCCCCTATACACAAGTGCTCCCTGGATCTGAAGGACACCTACCTACATGTCTGATTTGGCTGCCCCACCGCTCCTTTATGCGCTTCAGGATCATGGGCTGTCATTTCCAGTACAAGGTGCTACCATTTGGCCTCAACTCAGCCCCCAGGGTATTTACCAGGTTCATAAATGCAGTGGCAGCCCTCCTCAGGACCCAGGCCCACTATGTCTACCTGGACCACTGGCTCGTCATGGTGAGATCCCTGGAGGGGGTGGTCCACACTGTACACTCCATGATCTGGGGTTTACCATCAACCTCTACATGTCTCAGCTGCACCCCACGCAGTTTCTCACCTTCCTGGGCCTCATCTGGGATACCAGTTCTGAGAAAGTTTTTCCCTCGGAGGACAAGATTAGGGCAATCAAGAGGGCCTCTACACACTTCCTTACCAGACCAGTTACTTCGGCTTGGTGGTACCAGCATCTACTGGGTATTATGGCAGTGGTCCGCTTGGCCGTGCCGCATACGAAGCTCCGGATGAGGAGAGTGCAGCTGCACTTCGCAGCCTCATGGAATCGGGAGAGGGGTTCCCAAGTGGGGTCAGCATACCGCCTTCTCTCCACTCGGACCTCACATGATAGTCCAAGGACTGCAATCTGTGGACCGGCAGGCACTTCCGAGAGCCGGCTCCGCAGCCATCATTACGATGGACTCCTCCCTAGAGGGTGGGGAGCCACTCTGGACAGCCACAGCATCCGCAGTGTGGACCCCGCAGGAGCTGGAGTTGCATAGCAACTGGCTGGAGCTCAAAGCCATTTGGCTAGCCCTCGGGGCCTTCTTTCCACTCATCGGGGGCAGGACTGTCCTGTTGCAGACCGACAACTCCACCAGCATGTACTATGTTAACAAGCAGGGGGTAGCAGGTCCTCCCCGCTGTGCGACCTACCGGTCAGAATGTTGGAATGGGCCCTGAAAAACATCTACCTCATGGCCATCCATCTCCCAGTGGAGGCCAACTTGGAAGCGGACAGGCTCAGCAGGCTGGAGTGGACAATTATGAGTGGCAATTGAAGGACAATGTTCTGCAGGTGGTCTTCAACGCATGGGGCCATCCTCGGGTGGATCTATTTGCCTCCTGGAAGAACAGGAAGAACAGGAAGAACAGGAAGTGACAGCAGTTCATGTCTTGACAGGAACAGGGCCTATACACCCTGGGCAATGCCATGCAGATTCAATGGAAGTGCATGACAGCCTATGTCTTTCCTCCCACACCCCTGATCCCCAGGGTACTCCGCAAGATAAAGGAAGATTGTCACTTCGGCATCATCTTGATAGCTCCATGGTGGCCAGCCAGGACGTGGTTCTCCGAATTTCTCAGCCTTTCAGACAGACCACCCATTACCTCCCGCTGGGCCCAGCACCTCTCCTTTCGCAGCAGTGGGCAGGGTTCTCCACCCCGCTCCTCAGAAGTAAGCCCTGGGAGCATGGTTCCTGAGCAGATCACCCTCAAGCACCTGAGCCTATCTTGGGCTAACTTTGAGATCATCCAGGGCACTAGGAGCAAGGTCAGTAGGAGCCAGTACAAGAGTAAATAGAGCAGGTTCTGTCACTGGGCAGAATCTAAGGAGATCGACCCCCCCCCCCCCCCTGATGTGCACGCTGGATGATGTGCTCTCGTTCTCGGCACACCTTGCCCATTCAGGCATACAGGTGGACACATGTCGCACCTATCTGGCAGCCATAGGGGCCTACAGGAATTCGGAGGAGGAGGTGTTCTCCTCTTCCAACCCAATAGTCAAACATCTGACAAGCTTGTCCAGGCTTTACCCGCCCATCAAGAGGCCACACCCGGTTTGGGACCTCAATGTGGTGTTGGGCGCTTTGGTGCACAAACCCTTCGAGCCAATGGCGTCCGCGGACAACAGGCTGGTCACCACCAAGACAGCTCTGCTAGTAGGACTCGACTCTGCTCGCAGAGTCAGCGAGATCCAGGCTTTGGTGGCTTCAGAGCCCTATGCCACTTTCCACAGGGACAAGCTGGTCCTACGGAATCACCCGGCGTTCCTACCTCTGTTACTTTCCGCTTTCCATCTGAACGAGGAAATAGTATTGCCTATTTTCTTTGCGGACCCCAAGGACAAGGCTTAGAGAGACTTGCACTGTCTTGATGTCAGACACGCTCTGAAATTCTATCTGGATAGGAACAAGGGCTTCTGCAAGTCGGACACACTCTTTGTCACCTTTGAGGGCTCCAAACCGGGTTATCAGGCATCCAAGACATCCATCGCAAGGTGAATGGTTGCAACCATCAAGGAGGCCTATGAGGGGCAGCACAAGCCGCTGCCAGCCAACATGCACGCTCATGCGGTCAGGGCCAATGCCACGGCCTTGGCCTTCCAGCGGCAGGTTCCGTGGCAGGTCATAAGCAGGGCATCTACCTGGGCAACCCCTTTGGCCTTCTGAAAGCATTAGTGTTTTGATGCTGGCTCCAAGTCATGCTCCCAGGGCCTCACCCCTGCGCGTCTCTAAATTTAAAGGGGAAGAAGGTTTTTATGGTGGAAAGAGTACTGGGGACTAAGGACTAGGAGTAGGTTAGTCACTACAATGAGTAACTTGTAATTTCTAGAGGTTTAGAATTGTCCTGACTGGGTTTAGTGTTGGCACATGGGGTTTTTGAAAATGACTTAATGTACTATTACTTTGTGTCTAGGATCCTCTTCCCGCCCCATGACCTGTATGAATTGTCTGCATTACTAGATGGTAGACTTGCATCTTAATGCTAGGTGTGGGCTATGTTTAACTTGAGTATTGTTGTGTTATAATTGCACTGGGCTTATACTATGAGTTATGGTGATGCATAATTCAGACCCTTATGGATGGCAGAGTTCTGGCCCCCAGCTCTTGTTGAAAAGCACTGAAGGCTAGGAATCTGACTACAACTGTACATAGGTCATTAAGATTTGGCCAGCTCCTCATTAGGTCAGTGATAACAAGAGGCTTCATACTAAGTTTAGACTGATTACAGAGCTCCCATCACCTTAAAGGCAGCCGCGTCACTTACAAAGCTAAAATGTCCAAGATGTCCTCATACTTGGATGAAAAGATAATTTCTGGATGCCAATGCAATACCACGAGGCATGATAACTCCTGACTGGAATGCAAGAAATAAAAGGAGAGGACTGGAAAAATGGTTTGCCTGTTATGGTTCTACGCTGTGCTCTAGAACAGCATTCCTGCTTATATCAGACTGGGCCCCCTCCCTCATAGGACTCAAAGATCTGAATACCCTGCTCTTCAACTAATACTTCACTGACAAAGGAGTGGCATAGATTAACAAGATGACACTCCCCCCATTTACTATGTGAAATAAAGTACCTTCTGTAGCTTCTTCACATAACTTTATTACAGGATTACACAAGCTGTTAAGTAGGAACATCACTGGGTCCCATCTCCCAGGCTAACTCTGCATCAACCGACACTGGCTGGAACCCTCACACAAACTCGCAGGACAACATTCCACACTGACACTCCAACATTCTCTCATCAAATGCATTCATAGACGAGCACTTTACAACACATCTCCTTCTCTTACTAGACACACACAAAGACTCAAATGTACATTACAAAACATCTTTCCATACGGATACACAAGACACATTCAAACAGGGCATGTTTTGAAGAGGTTGTGCAACTCTGAAAAGACTTGTGGACAAGACCCCTCTTACCAAATGAGCAATTAATACTCCACCTCTGGTAGATGGAGGCAGGCACGACCTCCCCATCATACTTGCTGGCGGTATGAACCAGGGGAAAGGATAGCCCAGTGCATCATCAAGGATTAAAAAGGGACAGAATAATTGCATATACAGTACAGTACAAGTGTCCCAGGGGTAAATGGACGAGAAAAGCCCCAAAGCAATGAGAAGTAAAGTAAAACCCCAGTGCAGTAACAAAAGATTCAATGCCTAATGCAGATGTCTCAGGGGTAAAGGCAGAAAAAGTACAGAACGGGCGAGAAAAGTGCCTGATTTGCATGTAAGAAAGAAGGTCTTGACACCTACGAGCTGTATTCTGGGATATGACTCTGTATGCAGTATCAGAGTAAAGCACCCTTCTCAGCGTTAAGTGCCCAGTGAATGAAACCGGAAGAAAATGAGAAGGGCACGGATGAAGCCGAAGGAAGCTTTCTGCAGAGGCAGAATGGAGCGGAATGTAAACGGAGCGCTTAGCAGAGCCAGTAAGGAGCGAGTGAAGCTGAAGAAAGCGTTTGACTTTGCAGAGGAGCTAAAGAGCGAAATGAAAGCATAGCGATCGGCTCAGGTAGTGAGAAGCGAAATGAAGCTCACGTTATTGGCTTGTATATTGCGGTGAAAATATGAGGACATGAAATATAAAAAGCAGAATTGCAGCATGGTAGTGAAGACATGAAAAGAATACCTTAAGAGGCGTGTCCTTTTCTCAAGTCATTGTCATAATATTTCACAGTTTATGGTTAGACACTGCGATGGCTAGAATTGTCATGTATGACATAGATGGGTGCTAGAGTGGCGAGATGGTTGTGAAGTAGAAATGAAATAAAGTACCTTTGGAGGTTTTCTGTAGCTTCTTCACATAACTTTATTACAGGATTTCATAAGCTGTTAAGTAGGAACACCATTGGGTCCCATCACCTAGGATACCTCTGCATCATCTGACACTGGCTGGAACCCTTACACAAATTCACAGGACAACGTTCCATATTGACACTCCAACATTCTCTCATCTCATGCATTCATAGACAAGCACTTTACAACACATCTCCCTCTCTTACCACAGACACACACACACACTCAAATGTACATTACAACACAATGTTCTACTCCTCTTAATTTTAGGGTGTTCGGTTTCCTTCTACCTGGGTTTGCACTTTGTACATCACCCTCCTACATATTGTCCCGGGTGGTTCAATCATTTTTATTGAATGGCTTCTCAGAGCTCCAGTGGCTTCCCCATCTCTGGTGGAAAAAGCTCCAATCCGTCCTAGCTCAAGCTTCGCAGAGCACTAGTTTAGTATATACTGTAGGTTTCTCCCTACTGTCTAGGTTCTGCTTCAGTGTATGGGGCAACATAAGGATCAATGCATTATCTATCAAACTCCCTTGTGGACTTCCTATACTGTCCCTACACTATCAATGTTGTTGGTTAACTAAAAGCGATTGTAGGGTGTTCTTTTAAGACATGCTGCCCGCTTCGGTCTTCCTATTATGCCCTCAAACTCCTCTGCCTATCTTTCTGATGTCCCATCTTACTACTGTGGCAAGCCAGGAGGAGGACTCAGACCTGAGGGCATGTTTAAATGTATTTTTTATTTTTATTTAAAGAAAATGTCTACTAAAAGGCAATTTCCTTACTAACCAAACTAAACTCGCTTGTCGATTAGTCAAAAATTAAAATAATCTTTGGTCCAAACTTATCCACTAAACTGGGCCAACCACTTAGCAATAACATGAAAGAAAATAGATTGAGTGCCCTGCACTCTTGGTTCTTCACAAAGGTATCTCTGTTCCAGGAATCCCTCCTTGGTCTGGATCCAATGGTTAGAAGAAAGTAACAGTTTTACTTAACAGTTCTCGTCAGACTATCAAAAGTTCCTCCAAGTTCCCCAAAGTTCAAACAAAAGTCTCAAGTTCCTGGAAAAACAAAAATTCCAAACTTCTTTAGGTGGAGGGATATTTCCCTGATCCCTTTCCACCAACTTGGTCTTTCTCTCCCCACTTAAACCTGCTGTCAGATTCATCTTGGCTCCACCAATATCTTCTTTTCTCTCTGCTTATTGTGCCCCTGTGTCTCTTTTGGGTTCGCTAACCCAATACCTCACTTCTTTAGGGTTCCTATGACTACTCATTCCTTCTGGCTCTTAGTTTCCTTGGATCCCTGTGAACCGTCTCGAGGTTTATGCTGCTCTGGTTCCTTGGGCCCCAATAATCCATCTCCATGTCTTGTGCCTGTCTCTTCGCTCATGTCCCTGTGACCCTTGAATGGGGCTAGCGTAGTCCTTGCTTTTTACATGCTCGTTCTCTTCTCTTCCCCTACTTTTGGCCTGGGAACCCCACTTACCTGATGTGTTGCAGTGCTTGCTCCAGTGTGGTTCCGTCTCATATGCGACAGCAGTGTTCTCCATGCCTGGCGGTCTTCGGCACTGGAGTCTAACGGTCTTCACATTCTGCTCATCTCGACTCTTGCTAGCTCTGTCTCAGAGCAGAGTACCAGTCCTCCCTTCGTCTCTGGATTTGACATCTATTTGCAGGCTCCAGACCCACCACATCCTGTATCTGGTTGCTTCTCTAGGTCCAGTTCACCTAGCTCACTTCCTTGTCTGTCAGTCGACTTCTTCCTCTGGCGTCTGACTCCTGCCGCGCTGTAGCTGGCTCCACTGGTCTGCACAGCTCTGCCCCTTGCCGATGTTCTCATGTCTGAGTATTGCTTCAGCATTGGGTTTCTCCTCCATTCAAGGATTGTTGGCCCTCTATTCTTGCTCAGATATTCAATAGGGGCATATTGTTCATCACAGGTTAAGCATGTGTTAAATTCTGCATCATCTTGAACCACACAGAGGAATTGTCAGTATTCTCACTTCCATGTACAGATAATAGCTTTGGTATAGGGAGTTCACCAGAGGAATGGGAGTCTGTGTCCCCTAAAAGAGAGTTACTCCCAGTGATGTCCAGCTTTCCCAAATGGAGGGTTTTGCTGAGCAGGCTCCGCCTAGGCAAGAAAAGTCTCCCGATTCTTCAAACTACTAGTACCTCCAACCCCACCCACCTTTCTCCTCCTTGTGTTTTCCTCCAATGTCTTTTACTCCTATATTTGCCCTCTACCTTTTGATATTACTTCTCCCTCCTGCAGACTACTACTTAACCAGCATTGGATCTTTCACAGATTCGCATGCTGTTTGAATATTCCTCTTCGTCAGGCTGGGAATCCTTGGTAACATTAAAGCAGTTTACCTATACATTTTAAAACTGCTTGTCACTTTAGTGCTCTATTAGTCATTTTGGGTCATACTGCCCACAGCCAATTAGACAGGTCGCCTTAACTCCACCCCTGGAGGCCATCTTCCAATTTTATACTGCACATCAAGTGTTGGGGTACCACTAGAAATCCCTGTGATTACTACGACGATGAGAACACACATCAAAACACTCTTCGGCCCCTCTGTCTATGCCATCCTCATCCACAACCCTGTCGACCGGCAGCCTAAGTCCTTTTTGACTACCACCCCGTTGATGACAG
This sequence comes from Ambystoma mexicanum, assembly GCF_040938575.1. Classification (NCBI taxonomy): domain Eukaryota; kingdom Metazoa; phylum Chordata; class Amphibia; order Caudata; family Ambystomatidae; genus Ambystoma; species Ambystoma mexicanum. Next base: position 1,455,821,857 of record NC_090932.1, read on the forward strand.
TGAGCCTCGTCCACATCTAAATAGACAACGCCAACTACCTCTTTGTCAGCCATGACCCCTCCCAACCATTTTGACCTCGTTTTACCAGAAGGGGTTATTTTCTGACCATGACAAGGTCAGTGTGCCTCCTCCTACTAGTATGCCACCACCGGCTCCACCTAAGCCAGGTCCTGCTCAACCTTCTCCAAAGGACAAGCTCTATGCAGACACAATTTTTATTTATTTTGTATTTATTTTTGTATTTGTAAAGCGCCTAGCAGCCCGGAGGCATCAAGGCGCTGTTTCAAGAAAGTGTCTTAGCTACAACATGTGCATGGAAATGCACGGGTTTACAGGTAGCAAGTGCCTAGCATGAGATACTAGGTAGGAGTTATACGAATGGTCTTGTTTTGATTGCTTTTCTGAAGGCAATGTGGGATTCAATACTTCTGGTTGTGGGAGGGAGTAGGTTCCAGTTGGTGGCTGTTATCACCAGGAAGCTTGAGCCTCCTGCCCGGGCTTTGAGGCTTTTGGGAATGGCAAGATGGTTGGTGTAGCTGGCTCTGGTGGTCTGTTCGTGGGGGGCACAGAGAATCTCTTAGAGAGGTATTGTGGTTCTGTATCATGGAGACATTTGTGAGTAAGTGCCAGAGACTTAAAGAGCATGCGCTTCTTGACGGGAAGCCAATGGACAGATTTCCTTGTGGATGAGATATGCTATCTTCTGGAGAAGCCTGTGGCTGCTCTGAGGGCATTGTTTTGCACTCTTTGGAGTTTCCTGATGTCCTTTGCTGACGTGCCTAGTAGGAGTGCGTTGCAGTAGTCGAGGCAATATCCAATGTTTGCTCTGGCGACGGTGAGGGAGTTTTGTTGCGTTAGGTAAGTTCTGGTGGCTGTGATGAGTTTTGAGTGGTAATCAGCTGTGGAGGATATTGCAGTCACCTGTCTGGTCACAGTGAAATAAGCAGCAAGTGTTTTGACTGACTGAGAGATAGGGATGCGAGTGTCAATGAGAAAGTAGTCCTATTGTGAACCTATCTTTCAGATTGTGTTCGAAGAGCCGATGATTAGGAGTTCAGTATTTTCGCTGTTCAGACAGAGCCAGTTGTCAGCCATCCAGGACTGGATGGTGGCGTAGATGGTGTCGAGGGTTGTCTGGTCCGCGTCGTAGTCTCCCGTGAGAGGAATGAGGACCTGCGTGTCATCAGCATAATTGTTGTATGTGATGCCCATGGAGTCTAGATAGTTGAATAGTGACCTTGTGAAGAGGTTGTATAGGGTGGGTGAGATGCGGGACCCTTGTGGAATTCCACATTTGATTAGGTGGGGTTGGGCGCAGGTCTGGTCAGAGAAGACCTTCATTGCTCTACCGCTAAGGAAGGATGAGATCCATGCCGTGGCGTTGGGTGAGAAGTTGCCGGCAGTTGAGAGATGGCAGCAGAAGGTATCGTGGTCCACCAGGTCGAAGGCCGCAGATAGGTCAAGAAGTAGTTAGAGGGCAGGTTTGCCTGCGTTCCTGAGATAACCTATTTCGTTCTTGAGGTCCAAGAGGGCGGTCTCTGTTCCGTGGTTGGGGCGAAAGCCTGACTGTCGGAGACCTAGTAGGTGATAGGTTTCCAGGTATTTCTGGACTTGAAGGTACGCTGCTTTATCCAGGATTTTCAGTAGGAAGGGTACCGTAGTGATGGGTCTGTAGTTCCCTGGTGTTTTTGGATCCAGTGTGGATTTCTTCAGCAACGGGCGCACCCAAGGTTTCTTTGAGGCAGGAGGGCACTACGTTGAATTTGAAGGAATCGTTGATGAGGGCAGTGAAGAAGGGTGCCAGTGCAGGGGTGCTGTCTTTAATGACCTGAGCAAGGCAAGCGTCACCTTTACAGTTGGAGGACTTGATCGAGTTGAGTATAGCTTGGACGTCCTGTTATTTCATTATTTGTAACGAGAATGGTGGGATTTCTGCTGGTGCCTTTTGTTGCAAGTCCGATAGTTTTTGTTTTAGTGCTTTTTGGTGGTTAATGATTTTTTCTTGTAAGGTGTTCCATTTGTTAAGCATAGCATCTTGGATTTTATTGCACCAGTCTTCGTCTGTGGTGATGGTGTTGGGTGTTGGGCGTGGGGCGGGCGTTTCCAATTCTCTGAAGATAGTGAAAATTTCCCTGGAGCCAGACTTTGCATTGGTTATCCTGGTCTTGAAGGAGTTGGCTTTGGCTGAGATGATGGAGGTTTTGTATTATTTGGCTATATTTTTGAAAGTCAGTTTGGTGGCATCGCTTTGGTTGCTTTGCCAGGCTGAGAGGGCTGACTTTTTTTTCTTTTTTTTTTTGTGCAAAGCTGGAGGAGTTCCGGGGTGAATCAGGAGTTGGTTTGTTTTGTGGCTTTCACTTTCCTTGGAGACAGTGGGGCGATGGTGTGCACGACTTGAGAGATAATGGAGTTGTAGATAGTAGCGAGGGCGTCCGGGTTGTCTGTGAAAGGATGCATGAGTTCAGGGACCTGGAGGTGCAGTAGTATTCTTTCCTTTGTGAGTTGCTTGGCACTTCTGGTGAGGGGCAGGCCGTAGTGTGGTAGATGTGGTGGTAGGGGTTCTGGCATAGTTGAGGTTGAAGTGGATGGCTGCGTGATCTGACCATGGAATGGGGGTGATGGCTCAGATAACGAGATCACAATTGTGATAGATCCAGTCTAGAGTGCGACCATTGTTGTGGGTGGGTTCTGACACTGCTTGTTTTAAAGCCCAATATGGAGGTATTGGGTAATATTATCCCCATATATATGGTCGCCGTAAATAATATCGCCGGGAAAAGGTCGCAGCAATATTATATGGGTGACCATATATATGGGGACAGGGGCAAAAAAAGACATTTTTAAAAAACGTTTGGGGGTTGCGGGGGTGTCCCCCGCATGTTCCATGCAATAATGTCGCCACAAAAAACTGCCAATTTTTCGGCGATATTTTTGCATGCCGAGATTTTTGTGGCGACATTATTACATGGAACCAATATGGAGAGGGCATTGTCGAAGGATGCCGCATTTCCGTCTGCAGGGTTGTTGAGGCCAAGATTCCAATCTCCCAGGAGGATGGACATGCTGGATTTCTTGAGGTTGTCCCCCAGGATGTGGAGGAGATCTTCTTGGAATTCTGTGACTGGCCCCGGTGGGCAGTGGGTCACGTGGGCTGTTATAATGCAGTTGGGTGAGGGGTTGATTTTGATGAGCATGTAGTCGCAGTTGTGGGGTAAGTCTCTTTGGATTTTTCTGATGTTGGACTGCTTGGCGATCAGTGCAACCCGCCTCCTTTCTGAGCTTGTTGGTCTTGTCTAGAAATGGTGTTGCTATCTGGTAGGGCGAGGGCTGAACCAGCGGCTTCGTGAAGCCATGTCTCGCTGACGAATAGTAGGTCAAGATTGGAGTTACAGAGAAGGTCGTGGATCTCAAAAACGTGGGCTGGGAGTGATCGAGCATTAATGAGGGCACACTTGAGCAAGGATGTAGTGCTAGGGTTGACAATATTGAAAGTGCGTGCTGTGGAGTTAGCAATGTAGGCAGTGTGGGACATCATGGGTGCATTCTTGGTAGGAGCGTCCAACATGGAGGCAACTGAGTGCCCTTTGCACATCATAGATGTAGATATCTCAGCAATGGTGGCAGCCGTCATATTCATAACATTGGCAATCACAGTACCAGTGGCAGTAGCCACATCCACAATATTAACAATCACAGTTTCAGTGGCAGCAGCCATATAGTCAGTGGAAGCAAAGACATTAATCACGGTGGGAACAGATGAAATACGATTGGTACCCATAGGTGTAGTGGTGCATGCATGTTGTGAAGCACGTACCTCGTTATGTGCCCACCGGAAAGATTGCTTGGTGGCCCATACGCTAGGGTTTCGTAGGATTCGTGGGGGAAGTCTTAGATTGAGTGTGGTTGAGCCTGCCAAGGCGTTGGAGAGCGTTGGGCAGACAGGGGTCTGCTTGCAGGGGTGCCTCCTCTGGGGAGTCCGGATAGTGTGAATTCGGAATCCTCCACATGTGGGAAGTTGCGTGGTGGTGGCCGGGTGAGAGGCTGCCTTACGTATGGCGCAGACCTGTACGTGTTGTGCGCTCGAGGCAGGGACAAGCCTTCAGCATAGGCGCTCATTCCTCCAGCACTGAAATGAGGGTGCGGTGGGGGTGGGAGGGGCTGCAGTGCGTGCGCACAGATGGGATAGCCTTACCGCTAGGATCCAGAGTGGATTTGTAGTAGACAGAGCATCGGTGGGGGCAGAGTGACCCTTACCTTTGTGGAAGAGGGGGTCTGCGGCATACTGCAACAGAGAGCTGCAGAGAGGGGCTTTAGGCCTTTTCTCCTGGCCATCCCTCCGCGGCTTCGCTTCCCGGCACGCCTCCCCTCCATTTAAAGCAGGAGGGGAGGGCCGAGGGAGGTGTTGTGGCGAATCCGGGCACCGGGGCTGTATTTTGTTTATAATATTCATGGCGACCATCATGCGGCCATTTCCAAGGTCGTAGGAGCCTTGTGGTGTAGAATGGTGCTGGTGGGGTTCTTTTTGCCTAGCAGAGGATGCAGGCACGATCCAGGAATATCAGCTGGGCGCTGTTGACACGCCTTCTAGACCTCACGAGGCACCTGTGCTCTCAGGCTCACAGGATGTGTCTGTCTATCTTGCGCTGCAGACGCTGGTTTCATAGCTTCAGCAACGGCTCCCAGCTCCACCTTTGCCTTTCTCCTTGCAGCCCTGTGCTTTTCCTGTGAAAGGTTTGGTTCCTCCAGCTGCCCTCACAGCAGTAACTCTATGGATGAGTTTGAGAACTTGGCGCAAGTCGACGGCGAGCCAGCAGATCAACCTCTAAGAGACCTCCAGGTGAATTTTGCTCTTTTCATGCTCTCATGTCTCAAGCAGAGAAACTATTTGATCTTCTCCCAGAGGAGCAGAAAATGGAGGGGTTCATTTATCGAAGGCGGGGATCTACCAGAAAGTCAGTTTTAGCCGTCCCAGTGTTGGAAGATATTTGGGAGGACTGCTAGTCATAACAAATCAGTTCTCAGCGCTACCCAAGAAAGATGGCTTTGAAAAGAAGTGCAGGGTCCCGGATTCAAATGCCTCTGCACACAACCCTACCCATACGTCTTTTCTGCAGCCTGTAAGTGCTCTGCAAACCCTTCGTCCCCTTGTATGGTGCCACCAGACAAGGAAGGCAAATAACTATACACTTTTGGCAAGAGGCCATCTCTACAGCCTCTACAACTATCAAACCGCTAACTCGTTGGCAATCCCCTCCTGCTTCGACCAGGAGCTCTGGTTTGTGCTTGGCCAATATGATTTTCTACTTGATAACAAGGCGATCACACTTCTGTGTTAGGGGAAGCAGTGTCGGATCATGCCATCTCTATTTCTGTGAACATCTCAGACATGGGATTCTGCCAGATGGAAGGGTGGTGTTACGCTGTCAAGTTTGGTTTAAGGTCACCAATTTCTGGCTGGAAGTTCAGTCCAAGGTAGTTGACATGGCAGAATCGAGGATAGCACAGGGCAACACGCTGGTCTTTGAAACAAGACTGTGCAGAGCAAGAGAGGTTAGAATCCCGGAACTGCGCTTATATACCGGACTCTGGTACGGTATTGGGTGTTATAAAAAAAATTAAATTAAGTTTGACAGCATAGATTTGTTTGGATAACAGGTGGATGAAACCGTGCAGGCCATCAAGGCTGATATGAAACTGCTCATTCATCAGTAACTCAGCAACATCAACGCCAGTCCTTTCTGCTCAGAAAAATAAAGATTTTCAAGGAGTATAGATCCTCCTACCATCCAGGGGTCCCGCACTGTCAACACCCAAGAGGGTTACAAGGGAAGGTCGCAAGCATATTCAGAAAACTAGCACAATGCTGCGTTTCCTCCAGAAGCATAGTGCCGAACTAGGCCTGACCAGGAAACACCAAAACGGCCCCTTTCCCTCTCCATCCTCTCTCTTGGTGACTTCAACATCCACCTAGATGCCTCCTGTCCCCCACTGGACTCTTTTGCGACCTCTGCGACTCTCTCTCACTCTCTATTCTCCCGTCTGGGCCTACTCATTCTGCAGGGCACACTCTTGATGCTCTGATCTCTTCTGACCTTCCCCTCTCTGTCCCTCTCTCCACTCCTCTCTCCTGGAGTGATCACTTTCTCCTATCCTCCCACCTCACCCTCCCTACCCCACAGGCAAAGCCACCCTCATCATTGCCACCCACCTTCTCGGTCATCCGACCCATGAAGCGCGTGTCAGTTGCGGCTTTCGCTGCCACCTTCTCGCCCCCCCTCCCCCTTCGGCTGACTCCCACCCTGACACATCCCTCTCCTTGCTCCACTCTGCTATATCTGATACTCTTGATATCCTTGCCCCTGTCATGAAAATCCGCCTGAAGCCCAAAGCCAAATGTAACTCCTGGTATGATTCGGATCTCGTCACCCTAAAACGCAAGTGCAGGGTGGCAGAGAGGAAATGGCGTGCTTCATGTTCATCCTCTGACAAACTGGCCTGCCGCCTGCTCCAAAGGCAATACCGTCTCTCTGTTCTCACCAAGAAGAGAGCCCTTATCCAAGCCCGCATCTCTGCGGCATCTAACAACTCGGCTGAACTCTTTAAAATCTGCAAGGAGCTTGCCAACCCTGCTGCGGTCTCTACCTCTCCTGTCCCCTCCCAGGCCCTCTGCACTGCATTGGCCTCCCACTTCATCTCTAAAACTCAGGACATCCTATCCTCACTCTCCTCCTATCACCTCTCCCCCTCTCTTCCCTGCTCTTCCTCTGGCCCTTCTGCAGCCACCCCTCCTCCCTCCTTCTCTGCCTTTCCCCTTTTTTCTGCTGACGAGGTTTCCAGACAAGTCCGATCTATGAAAGTCTTGTCTAAACAGATTCACCCCTGTTCCTCCAAAACTATCAAGGACCACATTGACTCCCTGGCTCCTGCCCTGGCTGACTTTTGCAACCACTCCTTCGCCTCTGGAGTCTTCCCATCCCCCCTCAAGCACTCCCTTGTGCACCCTCTCATTAAGAAACCCTCTGCCGACCCCTCCTGTCCGGCTAACTATCGCCCAATCTCCATCACTCCCTTTCTGGGCAAGCTCCTGGAGAAACTGGCCATCTCCCAGCTTAACCTCCATGCTGAAGCTGTTGATAGTCTCCATGACCATCAATCTGGCTTCAGAGCAGCCAGAAGCACGGAAACTGCTCTCCTGAACATCCGTGAGGACCTGCTCTTGAACCTCGACTCCAACACTCCGTGTGTTCTCATTATGCTCGATCTCTCTTCTGCCTTTGACACTGTCAACCATGCCATCCTGCTCAACCGTCTCCGTGATAACCTGGGTATCACTGGTCAGGCTCTGGCGTGTCTGACCTCTTTCCTTTCCAATCGACCCTCCCAGGTCCAACTTGGGTCCTTCCTCTCTGACATCTTTTTCTCCACCTGTGGCGTTCCCCAGGGATCTAATCTCTCTCCCTGGCTGTTAAACCAGTATCTGGCACTCCAAGCCCACCGCATCGCCGCCCTCTGCCCCAACTTTCAGTGCCAGCTCATTTTCAGGCTACCCTCGGCCTCCTCCTCCTCTCCCTCCCTCATCTCTGACTGTCTGTCTGCTATCCAGGAATGGTGTGCTGCCAATGACCTCTGCCTTAATGCTAGTAAGACTGAGATCCTACTCATCGGCACACCCACTCCCTCCTTCCCTGCAGCTCTCTGGCAGGCCTCTCTTGGCCCTCTTCCTGCTCCTACCTGCAAGGCAAAAAACCTCAGGGTCATCTTCGACTCCACATTCTCCTTCTCTCCTCATATATCTGACGTCTCTAAGAAGTCACATTACCAGCTGCACCTCCTCAGAGGTATTCTTCCCTTCCTCTCCTTCCCCCAGAAGCTCACTGTCTCCCGAGCCCTGGTTCTCTCGAAGCTGGACTACTGTAACAGCCTCTATCTTAATCTGCCTGCCTCCACTCTCCGCCCTCTGCAACTCATCCAGAACAGAACTGCGAGACTTGTCCTTGGTCTCAAGCACAGGGACCGTATCTCTCCAGGACTGAAATCTCTACACTGACTCCCAGTGGCTGTGAGGATTAAGTTCAAAACCCTCTGCATTGTCCACAAGGCCTTCTGGGGCCTGGGGCCTAAATACCTTCAACTCTCTCTTCCTAAATATCTTCCTTCCCGAGCCCTACGCTCCTCCGTCTCCAACTCCCTCAGGGTCAGCCGCTTCTCGAAGCAACGAGCTGGGGGTAGATCTCTCTCCGCGGCAGGGTCCTCCCTCTGGAACAGCCTTCCTGCCTCCCTGAAACTTGAGGAGAACCATCTCCGGTTCCGGAAGCACCTCAAAACCTTCCTCTTCACTTCTGCTTTCTCTCTCCCTCTCCCCTGCTAAATTCTTCACCAATACTGCACTGATTCTGCAATCTGGGCCATTCTCACTGACCTCGGTCCTGGGCCCAGTCACTCTTCACTTGCACTGCCTCCCTGGCAACCCCTGCACTGCGGGACTGTCTCTGTATCACTAAAACCCCCCCACCCCCCAGCACTTGTCTGCACTTACCTTGCACTTGCCACCAGCTGGCCCTATTTATTTATTATTTTATTTCTATTCTACTTATTTGTACTGCACTTCCCCCCCCCCCCCCCTGCACTTTTTCCCTTCCCCCTACCCCTGCACTTGCGCGGTCTGAATGACACCTGGCCTAGTAGGATCGTTGTCTGTCTTCCCCTTGTTCCCCCCTCCCTGCCTCGTCGCGCCTTGAAACACTTGTGTATAGGCGCGTTACAAATGCCATATCATGTCATATCATATATCACCCCCCCACTTCAACACACTAGTAGGCTGGCGTCTTCTCAACTTTGTCATACAGTGGAAGTCCATCACCACGAACAAATGGGCATTATCCAGGTTCTCCAGCATTGGATCTTTCATAGATTCACATGCTATTTGTCGAGCTGGGAATCCTCTGAGAACTTTTTACATTAGTAAATAAAGAAAATGGATTGCAAAATGGACAACTATCTCCCTACTTTTGTGTACGTTTGGTCTCCACCAATGGGACGTCAAATATGTAGCTCCTCCCCTGCAGTCTCCCTTAAGATTCTAACTGCATGTCATGCTGTAAGAGTCCTCGTGTTGGTTCTCTTGAGGAAAATCTCCACAACTTCAACATCAATCATTTGGATACCTCCACAAGCCTCATTTAATCTATCGTACAGATAAGTGAGGGAAAAGAACGGAGGGGAGACGATCTCATGGGCTTGTGCCACTTGTGGCTTAAAGAATGTCTGAGGGGGCTAAGCATGTTGAATGCATTTATTGCCTAAACCCCCATTATTCTACAGAGGATTGTCAGATGTGTAAGGGGTTTAGCATAAAAACACTCGGACAGGCACAGACGCCTGGTCTGTAGGCTAAATGAAGGACAGCTCCCCACTTCAGAAGCAGAGTATTCTAGGTGCCTGACCGGCCATAGGTTCACAGAAAAGAACGACCCTGCCCCAAAAAGGGCTAAATTGAAGGAAAGGCTTCCTGGGTTACCAAAAGTGATCATCAAAAGGGGCTCAAAACCCCAGGAAATGCTGTCATCCATAAAAGAACCATTATCTGCACTCCAGTCAACGACGATTCGTCAACCATCGGCTATTCGCACACATTTGTCGACGACACACTCGTCAGTGGTGAAGGAGCGGTCACCCAAAGAGGAAACCTTTGATGGAAAGTCGGTCGACGGCTGAGTGCTCATTCACAAGTGAGCATACTGCAAAGAGCCTACCCTTGATGATGTAAAGGCAATGGTTGAGGCACATTAGCTAGATGACGGGCAAATCCCGCTTGACGACAAGCAAATGTTTGACGGAGAAACCATACTCATCGACGGGTATGGGCTCAACAACGGACAGGTTGTTGCCCATGACAAACCCTAGTCTACGGATAGGCATTCACCAAATGTAAGACAGTCAACGGGATAATTTATGGAAAAGCATCCATAGATTGGAAAACGCCCTACAAAAACCTCTGTAAAAGATGGTAAAGAGAGCATCGGACACAGCCAGTCGACGATGGAAGAGAAGCGCTTGTCAGAGGACAAGCAATCACAAGACAAACCACTGCCAAATCAACCAGATGGGCCCATACAGGGGCAGGCAACGACACATATACTTCAGACGCCCCTGCCTCACTCAGGAGAGCAGGGTGGGATACAGCTCCAATCTTCCCTATGACATACTCTCAATTCATGCTTGAATAGATTCTACAATGAGGTAGACTTGGAATTAGAGGCATTTCATCGAGAATCACCTGTGTTTTGGGACTCTGATGATTCAGTGATAATGGAGAACACTTTGCGGCTCCAGATTCCACCACTAGGTTCTCCACGCCTGACCCAGCATCTGCAGCGGCAACGTCCTAAAGATCCACCAAGACACATCCTTCAAGCCCAGCCACAAGAGCCATTTTTAAATCCGCAAATGCTACTATCAGTACAAGTGTTATCTACGCTTCAAAATCTATTGACCCAGCTAGATACTAGACTTCCAACAGCCGCACACAGGCTCCTACAACACCAAGCCAGACACCAGAGGTTCAAGGAGTCACCACAGTACCAAGGTCAGGGTCCCTGGTCAGATCACAACCAAATTCATAAAAGTTGAGCTTCTTGCTGACAGGCCGTCGCCCCCACACACAAGATCCTGCGGAAAAAAAACATGGGAATGCGCTTAAACCCACTTGCGCCAACACAAACACAAATGGACCAAGAGAAAGGTGAACGCATTGACACCGAACAGGAGCCACAAGATACAAGCTCTACAGCCACTACTGAGTCTACCCCACCTGATAACCGGTGGGATATGGATGATGACCAAATAGATGATCCGGTGGCAGAGCCCCAAAAGCCATCCCCGCCGGACGAAATCGGAGCATTTCACACTCTAATAATGAAGACGAGAAAGAATGTTTTCCTCACAATCACATGCATAAGAGAAGAAAATCAGTCATATTGATCCCTATCCTCAAACATGTATGCGAGTAGGGGTTACTTATTTGTTTTATTTTTTTATGGTTAAAATCCTCTTAACCTTTAACATAAGATGATACAAAACATCCTTCTGAAAGAAGATGGGCAGATCTCCGTCTTTGTCCGTCTACATTTGTGTCCGCTCTAGCTGGCCTTATGGAGGGAACATAATAGACGGGGTAGGAAGACCATAGATGTGAGTTTTAGTTCAGTTGGATCTGTCGGTCGATTGACCTTCATGCTTGACCAGGTCTAATGTCCTTCTGATCGACTCCCAATCCCGGCCTTCTTTTTTTTCCAAAAGATGTTCAATAAATTTGAGTACATCGAGTGTTTTACCCAGCTTCTCCACTGTCCTCAGTCTCTCCCAGTATTCTTCTTCTGTGTCCGCGGTAATACATGTGACAGTCTCCCAACCATAGTTTTCGTTCCTCCATTAGTTTTGGGCAGGATAATGCCAGGTGCCTAGTTGATTCAGTTAAATTGGGATTTTCGCAGTATCAATACTTTGCGTCTTGTGGCTCAATCAATTTTGTTGGAGTTGAACCTCTTTGGTTGGTAGGATATTGAGTCTGCAGCGCATCAGAAGGTCTCTGTAATGGGACGACGGAAATCTCCTCAGATAAGGTGGGAGGTTGTTTATGCTACAACATTATCTGGGAGAAGAAAGCACTAATTTGTTTTCCTGTTTTCGTATGCTCGTCTCATCCCAATCGTTTTCTTGCAGGATTTTCTTTGCTTTGTTTGGATTTGTTTTGAGAGTCTTCTTTTATATTATACTGAGCTAGCACCGTCAGACATTTCTTCTTCCATAGTTGCAGGATTTTATTTCTTTCTCCACCCAATGTTTTTGCCAAGATCTCAAATGGCGCTAGTGGAGAGTCCAAAATACACTTCCTATAGAAGGAGATGGTTTTCCACAATACTATTGATCTTAAAGATTGTAGTCTTAGTTCCTGCCTTATCGTTGAGATTGCCAAACAATTTGGCAGTCTTGGGATCCTCCGCCAAAAGAAAGCTTCGATGACATCCCAGGTTTCCCACTTCAAGTTGAGCAGAGATTCAGCGCCGTATGTCAGGGTGGCCACCACTTTTTGTTTGTAGAAGGTCCATATTGGGATTTTGGAATATTTCCCGTATCTTCTATGGAGAGTTATTCCCTGATTTGTTAATTTTACCAGTTTTTCTCTGATGAGGTGGTATTGGCCATTCTCGAATAGGGGTTACTTATGATACACCCATTCATGGAACCGGCATTCAAAGGCCGGCTCAAAGAAATTCAATGCATCAGAAGCTACTCTGAAGTGCCTCACGACACAAAACGGTCACCGGAATCGGTAATGTCTCCGGTAGCGTCCAGGATGGTCCCCGCTCAGTCACGCAAGTGTAAAACGCACACAGAGCCGTAGGGCTGCAAAATGTATGCTCTAGAAAGGAAGATACTGTGCACAGGGGCTTTTACGATTAAAGTGGTGAATGTGCTAGCAGTTACACCAAGGTACGACTGAGAAATGTGGCACCGAATAGCACCACTCCTCGAACACTTGCCAGAGGATAAGCACGCGGGAGCAGTGGCCATCCTTAAGGACGGCGAGGAAGCCGCAAACCACAGCATAAATATTACCATTGATTTAACTGAGACGGTCTTCAACCAAATCAATAAAGGCATCGTTATGCAGCACCGACATTAGGCCAGACGTGCAACAAAAGGTTGTGGACATGCCTTTCGAGGGTGAAAATGTCTTTGTCATATAAATCGACAAAGCACTTATAACGATAAAAGCTGATACGGACTGATCGCTGACTGCTCTGCAAAAAAACACTGCACCTTTTGTTCTTTTCGAGGTGCAGCGGGAAGATCCACCTACTCTGCAAGCACCAGAAGAGCCAAAGCATACTGGAGAACTTAACAATACACCCAGGGATACAAGAAACGCTCCTAAAGCGATCAGTGACAAGAAGACTACAAGCAGCCGTGACAAGGATCCACCAGCTCTCAAAGGGGCAGGGCAAAAGTGCAGGCCTGATGGTGCAGTCAGGACAACGCCAGTGAGAGGAAGACTATTCCACCAACTGCACCACTGGCCCAATATAACAACCGACAAGTGGGTATTGCAGATGGTCCAATACGGCCACCAAATATTCCACTAATCAACCTGTCTGTCTCGCACCTGAGGGTGTTAAAAGAAGAGGTAAAGCAAAGGATGGTAAAAAAATGCCCTTCGAAAAGTACCAAAGAATCAAAGAGGAAAGGGAGTTTACTTCCGGTACTTTTTGGTGCAAAAACCGGATGGAAGCTGGCATCCAATAATATCTACTCAAGCTAAACAGGTTTGTCAAAAAGCAACGGTTCAAAATGGTGGCATCAAATAAATCCATATCTTTACTGGTTGATGCGGACTCCAATCGTCGCAACGGCATGCACGTCCATCTCAGGGTGGGGGGGGGGTAGTTGCTGCAATGTCTGGGATTCAAGATGAACATTGAGAATTCCTTACTAAAACCATCCAGAAACCTTATCTTTTTGGGAGCCCAATTGACAACATCCAAGGCTCTTGTGCGTCCCTATTGGGACAGGCTGCACACACTACAGTCACTGATACCTCAATTGAAGCCAGGAGTGAAATTCACGATTAGGCAATGTATGAGACTACTAGGGACAATGTCCTCCTGCCTTCAGCTCATGCCGAAGTGCAGACTCAACATGCGCCCACTACAAGTGTTCCTAGCGGCCAACTGGGCCCTAAGAACTCGATTTCGGGACAGCCGAGTGCGAATCAGAGACGTTCACTCACCACTTAGTGGTGGACAGCACCAGGAAACATCACACATAGTGCATGTTTCAGGGCCCCTCTCCTTACAAAACTCTCATAATGCCTCCCTGTCGGGATGGGGAGCACATGTGGGTACCTTCCACATCAAAGGCAAATGTACAAAGGAGGAGACCAGTCTCCACATAAACATCTTGGAACCCAAAGCGGTGTGAGATATCTTTAAAGTAGTTCCTACCATGACTGAAAGGCTCCATGGTCAAAGTATTCCCTGACATTACGACCATGGTATTATATCAGGAAGCAGGGAGCATAATAGTCGCCAACGCTATCACAGAAAGCACAGCGAATTTGGCAGTGTTTACACTACAGGCCTTTCATCTCCCGGGAGTGAATAATTGATTGCGGACAGCCTCAGCAGGGCAATCAGCCAATCCCAGGAGTGGGAACTGTGCGACAGCGAATTGAGCATCTTGTTCGCCTGGTAGGGGTGGCCGAAAATCGACTTAGTTGCAACAAAAGATAACACGAAATACATTTTGCCAGCAGGCTATACCAGATGGGATCAATGGGGAAATAATTCTCGCACCATTGGACAGGCCTTGTCGCATATGCCTTCCCACCAGTCCGACCAATGAGGAAAGTAATACAGATAGTGCAAGCATACCCATGCAGAATTGTTCAGATAACACCCAATCGGCCACGACAAACTTGGTACTCCGACCTCTTGCAGCTGCCTGGAGGCAACCGAATCCGGCTACATGATCGTCCAGAAATCATCTCACAAAATCACAGAAAGGTGCTACACCACAACCAAAAAACGCTCAAATTGACTGCTTGACTCCTGGCTGCAGAGAATTTGGCCAATTGAATATTGCACATGAATGTGCAGACATTCTAAAGGCAGCACGAGCCCCAGCTATCAATTGCATTCATACCAAAGTAAATGGGGAAGGTTCTGTACATGGTGCTCACAACAGCGAATAGTCAACCCCTCTCAGCAAGCCCAGAAGCTATCCTTCCGTACCCTTTGTCTCTGGCACCAGGGGGACATTTACACTTACATTAAAATGCACCTGGCAGCCATCTCCAGATACACCAGAGAGAAGGAAATCTCATTTCAGTGACCGTCTGATTTTTTGAGAGGCTTCTTTAAATTGTTTCCTCCAACAAAATAGTGTCCACCACAATGGGGTCTCGCTGTGGTACTGGCTGGGTTCAGCTCATGAAAGCATCATTTGAGCTGCTGGCAACTACCTCTTTGAAGATACTGTCCTGGAAAGTCGCGTCCCTGTAGCCATTACATCCGCAAGGAGAGTTTCAGAGCTACAAGCCCTCACGATAACAGAACCATACCTACGGTTCTACAAAGACAAGATAGTCCTTACAACTAATCCGCATGTTATTCCAAAGATACCATTGGTCTTTCATAAGTTATCTACCATTACACTACCAGTGTTCTTCGCCAGCTGAGATTATATTCCACCCATTAGATGTTAAGGGCGCTAAAATACTACATGCCCAGAACTAAATCATCACAGGCCTCCACTTGGCTATTTCAAGAATATGGAACCCCCATGTCATGCAAAAGCAAACAAGCCGCTCACGGGGCCTTCCCGCAACCATTCCACGAGAGCTTACGGCAACTTCAGCGGCGATGTGGTCTGGGGTGGCCCAGAAGGGCATTTGTCAGGCAGCCCAGCTGGTTCCATGTGATTGTAATGAATAAGAACATAACATTCGTTTTAATGAAACATTTTCACCAAAAAAATACCACATTGTTGTTTTAATTTGGTGGGGGGCAAGCCCACCATTTCCCCAGCCACCTGAGAGGTCCCGGACACGCTCACTCTGCATTACTGCCTGCAGGTGCTACATGCCACAAATGCGAAGATGGGAAGAGCTGTCCTTCTCTCTATTTTTTTTTTCAAAAAAACATTTTATTGGTTTTACAAGATGGAGTGATTACATGTAGCAGCGCAACATCTGTCGATACAAGCTTTAGTTAGATCCTTTATAGTCTATTGTAGATTGTAAAGTAGGGGGAAGGTGGTTGCTCCTCGGAATGGCGGTTGGGCGGAGCCTTTCTGGTTAAGTGTGCTCTTATTTGCTGGAGTGTTCGGGGAATGGACGGTCGTTATTAGTTAGTAGATGGGACTGCATTGGAGCCATCTGGTGAGTGGCGGCCTCCTGGTGAGGGTTGGATATTTGGTCGCATAGTCGAAGAATGGGTCCCATATATTCATGGTTCTGTTTAAGGAGTCGGTGCGAATAGCAGTGATTTTTTCTGCAACTGCAATCTCCCAGCATTTAGCCCACCATAGGGCGATTGAGGGGCCATTTCTGTCTTTCCACAATCGAGCCATTGCGATCTTTGCGGCCAGGAGTAGGTGGGTGCAAAGGCGGGAGATAAGGCCTGAGATTGGGAACGCTCCATTGCCGGTTTCGCCCAAAAGGATAATTCCTGGGTCCCATGGGATTGAGAGGCCAGTGATTTCTTTAATGTGCTTCAGCACTTCCTTCCAATATGCTTCTGCCTTTGGGCATGTCCATACTAAGTGGTAGAGGGATCCCGCGGTTTGGCAGCCCCGCCAGCATGAGGCGGAGAAGTCTGGATTGGATTTATTGATTTGGGTGGGGGTGACATAGTATCTGTAGCATAGTTTGTAGCCTCCTTCCTTATTTGTGACGCATTGTGAGCTCTTATGGAGTCTAGCCCAAATTTGCTCCCAGCTTTCCGCAGCTATTTCCCGGCCAATATCCTTTTCCCATTCCGTCATGTATCTTTCTTTCTTTGCTGGATCCGATCTGTCTAGGAGACGGTATATGGTGGATATTCTACCTTTGTTGGACGGGGATGTTAGGGTGAGTTCCATGGCTGTTGGCTCTCTCGAGCATTTGTCTCGGGTCGCTTTGTGGGACATCCAGTGCCTGATTTGTGAGTATCGGAATCTTTCTCGTTCATCCACTCTGAATTTTGTTTTACATCTTTCGAATGTGATGGGGGAGCCCTCTTCTATAAAGTCGCTGGTTTTGGCTAAACCCCCTGCTATCCAGGCGTGGAAGTTTCGGGGTGTGTTTCCGGGGGAGAAGGCTGGGTTGTTCCAGATGGGAGACATAGGTCCTAGGTGACCACGAAGACCCCATTTCCGCGCTGCGGATTTCCAGCTTTGGATTGTGGTGAGTGTGGCCGATAGTGGCCCCGAGTTGGGCTGAGCTTTTGTTGTTGGTAGGTGTGGGAGATCATGTAGTGGGACCGGGCTCCAGGATTCTTCAATTTGGCGCCATAATGGGGGGGTCTGCTTCTTGCATCCAGGCGAAGGCATGCGATAGTTGGGCCGCTAGTGAGTAGCCGGCAAGGTCCGGGACTCCCATTCCTCCCAGCGGTTTGCTCTTCAACATGATTCGTTTGTTGATTCTGGGTTTCTTCCCACCCCAGACAAACTCCATCACCTTCTTCTGTAGAGCTTGTATGGCCGGTGGTGGAATTTGTATTGGTAGGGATGCACATTGATATAGCCATCTGGGTATTAGATTCATTTTCACGGCTGATATTCGACCGAACCAAGAGATTTCTTGTTGTTTCCATCTTTTGAGGTCGCTTTGCAGAGCGCTAAGTAGTTGTGGGATGTTTTTGGAGTATAGGCGCGTTGGATTTCTGGTGATCTGGACTCCGAGATATTCTATGGCGTCTTTGGCCCAGGGAATCGGCGAAAGTGGTGCGAGTGTGACCTCGTCCAGGTGAGAAAGATTGATGGGTAGTGCTGAGGATTTAGTTAAGTTGACTTTAAATCCTGACATGGAGCCAAACGTCTCGATCTCTTTCCACAGGGACCCTAATGAGGCTGGGAGGTCTGTCATGGTGAGCATGACGTCGTCGGCATAGAGTGCGATTTTATATTCTTGTTTTCCCACCTGGATCCCTTTTATGGTTTCACTTCGTCTGATTCTGGCGGCAAAGGGCTCCATGGATAGGGCGAAGACCAGGGGTGAGAGCGGGCAGCCCTGTCTAGTGCCTCTCGTGATGCGGATGTGTTCAGATCTCGTTCCGTTAACTCGGAGTTGTGTGGTGGGGATTTGATAGTTGGCCATGACCCATGATGTAAAGTTGGGGCCGAAGCCAAAACGATAGAGGACCTCGCGAATATATCCCCAGTCCACTCGATCGAAGGCTTTGTGGGCGTCTAGTGAGATTACAGCCATTTTCGTTTTGAGTTTATGAGCGCTTTCAATTAGGTTCAGGACCAGGCGTATGTTATCATGGGTCCCTCTGCCGGGGATGAATCCCGTTTGGTCGCGGTTGATTAGGTCTGGAAGGGTCGGGCCCAGTCTTCTGGCTAGCACTTTGGCAAAGATTTTTCCGTCGTTATTCAGGAGTGATATGGGCCGGTAGGAGTCAGGCAGTTCGGGGTCTTTTCCAGGTTTGTGGAGCAGGATCGTGATTGATTCAGCCATGGATTTTGTGACGGTTTTCGTGGACAGAAAGGAGTTGAACAAGGTGGACAGCTGTGGGGCCAGGACTCTGGCGAATTTTTTGTAGAAGGTTGCGGTAAGGCCGTCTGGGCCTGGAGCAGAAGGTTTGAGGACTTTGATGGCTTCGGTGATTTCTTCTTCCCCGATGGGAGCCTCTAGGTGTTCCAGATGGTCGGCGTTGCGGGGCGGAAGTGCATTTAGGTATTCTGGTAGGTCTTTTGGTTTTAGCGGATCGCTGGACATTAGAGGTATGGTATCTCAGTAGTTCATTTATTTTCTCCGATGGGGAGAAGAGTAGTTTCCCATTTCCACTTCGTAATTTGAGAATATTGTTCCGGCTGCGGAGAGCTCTTAGCTTCTGTACTAATATTCTATTCGCTTTGTTTCCTTTAGCGTAGTAAAATTGTTTTGTGTATGCTAAGGACTTGGCTGTCCGGTCGGCGCAGTGCATTTCCAAGGCTGTTTTTGCCTTCCTCAGGGCTCGCTCGGATTTCCTTGAGTAGTGCGTTTTTAGCTGGGATTCAAGGCGGGTTGCTTCCTCCTCCAGTTTGGAGGAGGCTATGTTTGAAATCCTTCGCTGCTCTGCTCCAGCCCCTATTAGCACTCCCCTAACCACCGCTTTCATTGCGTCCCAGATTATATTGATGGGGGATGATTGTGTGGTGTTCTCTTCGAAGTATTTTATCAGTGATTCCTCCACTTCGGCCCTTATACTAATGTCCAGGAGGAGTGAGTCGTTCAGTTTCCAGTATCTTTGAGGGGGTGATTTCTGGCCTGAGATGGATATGTTTACTGATATCGGGGAGTGGTCGGAGATCATGCGAGTGTGGATGTCCGTGTTGATGATGCATGGGACGAGGCAGCCGGGGATCAGGATTAGGTCAATTCTTGAGTATCCCTTATGAACGTTGGAGAAATGTGTGTAATCTCTTATGTTGCCCTTTTGTATTCTCCATGCATCTACTGTCTCTGTTTCTCTGAACAGTTTAAGTAAGGCTAAGGCCTGTGTATAATCGTTATTCGTGGCGGGGAGAGTTTTGTCTAATAGCGGGTTGGGGAAGGCGTTGAAGTCTCCGCCGATGAATAGGTGGCCTTCCCGGAATGATAGTATTATTGGTAGGATGTCGTTTAAGAACTTGCTTTGGGCGGTGTTGGGGCTGTAGATTGAGGCTAGGGTGATGGGGAGTTCTTCGAAGATGCCTTTGAGGAGCAAATAACGGCCTTCTGGGTCTCTTCTTATTGTGATATTGAGTAGTGGAATTTTGTCACTAAGTAGAATTGCCACCCCCCTTTTCTTTGAGCCGGACGTGGCGAAGAATGACTGTTTGTATTTTTTGAATTTTATGCGGCGTTCATCTTCTGTGAGCAGGTGTGTTTCTTGCAGTAGGATGATGTCTCCGGCCAATTGATCCAGGCGGTGTTCTACCGATTTGCGTTTTCTTGGTGAGTTCATCCCCTGTATGTTCCAGGAGAGAAACCTTAACTCGCTTGTGTTAGTCATTTTTGGCGGCTTGGTGATGCTGTTGTGTTGTGGGGTTTATCCCTGGGCTGGTCTGTAAGGTTTGAATAAGGCCTGTTGCGTGTAGAGGGTTATGGGCTTGTTTTCGCATGTTGCTGCATGTTGTGCTGCAGAGTCCAAGAGTGACTCTGAGGACGGTGCGTAACCGTGCTAAATAAAACATTCTTGTAAGTTTCCGAACTTCTTTCTGTGTATTCACTTCTTTCCCAACGTAGGACTGGTAGATGGAACTTCTACCTACTGCCACTGGGGAACTTGTGGCACCAATGCGCTCGATATGGCCAACTGGGCCGTCGTGGCGAACTGGAAGCGGGCTCGTCGGAGGGTAGACCCCTGTATAAGTACACTAGAGTTGTTTGCGGTGCTAACAGGGGGGCCTCGTTTGGTCTTGGGAGAACGCTGTTTGAGAGAACCACCACCTCGTGGACCGGTGCATTGCGGCCGTGTGCTCAGCCCCTGTCGCCATCTTTTTTCGGGGGGCCTCTGAGTCTGCGCCGTCTGTTGGATTTGGACCATGACCCTCCTGGGGAGTCGTCACTGGGAGGGTGAGCAGGTTCATCCTGTTCGGAGCTGGGGACGGTGCTGGTTATGCCCATTAGTTTCTCCGCCTCTTTCAAGGATTGTATTTGTCTTTGTGTTCCTTCCCATCTAAATTTCACTGAGGTGGGAAATCCCCAGTGGTATGGGATTTTCTTTTCCTGTAGCCATGTTGTGAGGGGCCGCATTGCTTTCCGTTTCAGTAATGTTGTGCTCGCTAGGTCTTGGTAGATGGAGATCGTAGCCCCTCTGAAAGTGATCTGTTTCAATTGCCTTGCTTCTCGCATAATGTCCTCTTTTATCTGAAAGAAGTGAATTCTGGCCAAAACATCCGGGGGGAGCGAAGAGGTTTTCCTTGGCGTGGTTCTGTGCACCCGGTCCAGTTCTAGAGGGGAGGTGTCTGGGAGGGTGATGATGAATCTAAAGAGATCCGATATGTAGGATTTCAGTTCTGGCTCCGAGATAGTAGTGGGAATACCTCGGACTCTAATGTTGTTCCTCCTTGATCGATTTTCCAAGTCCTCCTGTTTTGCATCAAGTATGTTACATCTTGCTTCGAGGGCGGCTATCCGGTCCTTGTTATGTTCATCTTCGAATCTATGGTCACAGATTTCGGATTCAATTTCGGCGGTCCGATGTTCCACTTCCCCCATTCTCTTGTCAAGAGTGTTTATTTTCTTAGTGGTTTCCTCAGAGCTTTTTTGGATTTCCTTGGTTAGGGTTGCTAATAGGTCTTGCAAGTCAGCTTTGGTTGCAGCTTGAGGCGCCATGGGATCTGTTTCTACGGGTAGTGGCGTGCTGTTTTTGATCGCATCCCCCGGTGGGTCGGCTTTCTTAGCTCTTTCGGTAGCAGCGGCGGACATGAGGGTGATAATGTCAGATTGTTTAGGTGGCTTCCCGCCTTTAGACATTGTAGTGAGGGATTGAGTGGTGGTGCCTCGGTGATGTCGAGGTGGAGAGATCAGGGCGGTGTTCAGGAGCTTTTAGAACCGGGCCTCCGAGTCCAGCGACGGAAGCTTATTTGAGCCAGGGGGGAAGCGCATCCGGGTCTGGAGGAGGTCCGGAGCAGCAAAGGCGCAGCAAACGGATTGGGGGCGGCGCTGGGGACTCCAAGCTTTAGTGATATGGGCTCTCAGATAGACTGGGCCGCGAGTTCGTGAAGTCTCGCTTCACCGCACCCCCGGTGCATGAATAATGCCCTCCCGTGCTCCCCCCGACTCCTCACCTCTCGGCCCCGGTGCTGGGGTGTTATGCGGTTGTGGTGGGCACGTGTATCTTCTGCGGCCAGGATCCACCTGCGGAGGTGTTGGGGGGCCTCCGCCCCAGCAGGGTTGTAGAGTGATGGTCCAGGAGGGGGGGTCAGATGGCAATTGGCCTGGGGGTGATTGATGTGGTGGCCGGGGGGGAGGAGAGCCAAGGCGAGATCTGCTGTTGTTTTGGGAGAAGGAGGGGGGGCAGGGGGCCCCGTTGCTCCGATGCGGGCCTCAGGCCTTGGCGGAGGTCCTCAAGATGGCCGCCGGGCTCGGAGATTGCCGGGACTGCAGGAGGAGTAGGTCGGAGTAGCCCTGGGACCTTGGGCCACCGAGATGGAGCAGGTGGGTAGTGCTGTGGTGATCCGAGAATACCAACGGGAGCACCACCACTCATCTAGTCTTCTAATCAGGGTGCGGGGGTCCCGGGAGCCGGATACTCTGTGGTACTGATATGGGTTTGGAATGCGGCCCCCCCCTGGCGGGCTTGATGGCTGGTCGAGTTGCGAACCCTCGAGATCCGGGGGCGCGGGGGAAGGCTGATGGACTTCTGCGGCGGGCCGAAGGGGTGGAGGCAGGTTGTGTATGTGGGGCCGGCACCGCTTCACTCTGGGCGCAGGAGGAATAGGGGCTGCGCACCGGGCAGCGGGCGAGAGGGGAGTTGATTGTACCTCTGTTCAAGGTGCCGCTTTGCCAGTCGGGCTTCACTGTTGCGGATTCTTGTTGGGACTCCCGCGTCCGCCGGAACAAGCAGGAGCCTGTAGGGTGTCTGTGCTTGTCGAGTGTGCTCGGCGTGTATCAGGTCGAACCCCTCCACGCCAGTCAGGGCTCGGTCGCACAGATCGCGGCCAGCGGCTGTGTCCCGGCAGGCGAGGGGAGAGTCCGCTTTGGCGCCTTCGCCTCCTTGGGTGCAACGCTGCTTCAGGCTGTGCTCGGTTGGGGAGGCTGAGGGATGGGTCCGTGGGCAGTGTGGTTCCACAGCGTGCGACGAGCCAGCAGGCTCCGAATCACCAAGGGCGGATGCCAGTCGGATCAGCTTCTAAGTCCGTTCCGCCCCCTCTTGGGAAGGCTCCCGCTCTCGAGGCTGCGGCGGCCATTTTACCGCCGAGTGGGTCCCGGGGCTGTCGAAGGGTCTCCCGCGGCCGTTTTAATATGGAGCCGGGACCCACTCGGGCTGTGGGAGCAGGAGAGGTTCCCCCGCCGGTGGTTTCAGTTTCGGGAGAAAACGGGGGCTGGAAATGGGGTCTTTGTGAGAAGGCGCATTGGGCCGGACGGGAGGACTCAGGAAGTCATTCCAGGCAAGTCGGCTCCAGGCCACGCCCTCCCCTTCTCTCTATTTTAAGAAGGTATGCCTTTTATTCTTTTACCTACCACAGTTATATATGTATACTGCTATAAAGTCTGTTCATAGCATGTGAATCTATGAAAGATCCAATGCTGTAGAAGGGATAGGTTTCTTACCTGTAATTCCCTTGCTCCAGCATTGATATCTTTCATAGGTTGTCATGCACCCTGTAGCTGTCACCGACAAACAAGTCTCCTCTTCTACAATCCTATCCAGCATTTTCTGGGTAGAATCTGAAGGGTGGCTGCTGGGGAGGAGCTACACACTCAATGTCTCATTGGTGGAGACTAAAAGCACCCAAAAGGAAGGATATAGACAACAAAATAGAAAACTATTTTTCTTTATTTACTAATGTAAAAAGCTAACTGAGGATTCCCAGCTTGACTGGTAATGTTCATTGCATGTGAATCCCAATTCTTGAAAAATTGAGTTGCAGGTAAGAAACTTACCCCATTCAGCACAGCCAAACCCTGGAATAAATTGGGCACCTCCTCTCTCTTCCTCCATTTCCAAAGGTTGAAAAAATCCTGCCCCCTGCTCTTACATGAGGTACAGTCCCTCCTAACAAAAATTGCAATCGGGGTCGTACCAGCGCATCTGTGGGACCACCCGAGTGTTCTCCAGATACTTAACCGGTGAGAAAGAAATTCAGGAGGCTGGATACCCATACTAATCCTGAAGACTTAACACATTTCTCAAGTTTCAGCTTTTTGCATGGTGACACTCCAGCGCATCTTGGGCCATTTGATAAAAGGGGATTTTCTCTCTTCTTTAGACCCAGAGGATGTGCATTTCCTTATCCCCATTCTTTGGCACCTCAGGCATTTTCTTTGCTTCAAGGTTGCAGGAAAAAATTACCAATTCAAGGTCTTGCCCTTCGCACTGAAATCGGCACCTAGGGTTTTCACCAAATGTCTTGCTCCGGTCGCGGTCCACCTCTGGTGTTCAAGAATTCACTTCTTCCCGTGTCTGGACGACTGGTTGGTGTCCGCCCTATCGCTTCCACAATCCTATGCCTAACACCACTGGGGTTTTCTATGGACTTTGCAAAGACTTGCTTAAGTCGTGCGCAGAATTCTGCTCTTGGGTCATGCCTCAAAACTCGCGCGTTTCTCCACACCTTCAGAGGACAGTGATAATGCCAGCCTGAACAAGGTCCAGCAGCTCACCCGCCTGTCGCATCAGTCCACACACTCAAATCCCTTCTGGGGATGATGTCCTCCTGCATCCCATTTATTCCACACTGAAGAGTCCGAATGAGACCACGTCAGGAGTTCCTGGATGGCCGTTGGCAACACATATCGGGGTCTTGGGAGGACAAACTTCGAAATAACCCTTTCGGGACGCCCTCCAATGGTGGTGGAGTCATCTCAAACCAAAAACAAAGAGGTGATGGCTGGAAGATTTAGACTGAATCTTGACCACTGGCGTTGCTCTGGGCAACCTTCCAGACCATCGTTCTTCGTCTGCCAAGCCATTATAGAAGGGGGAAAAAAAACATATGCAAATCAGGCTTGGTCCCACCCCAAAAGGGGCAGTCCCGTCCGAACTGCTAGGTCACATGCCTTCTGCACGAGACCACAAGCATCCCCAAACATGGTTCGGCCTTGTTGGGCCTCATCAGTGAGGAGTAGCTTGGGGCTCTAGGCCCAGCAGGCACAGGACCCACGTCTGGGCATACCCGTCCCACTCGGAGTGATAAAGCAAAAACAAAGAGGTGATGGCTGGAAGGTGTTTCCCTTCGCCTCCCAGCTCATCGCATCACTGTAACCACGGATGCCTCGCTGTAGAGGTTTGGGGAGCTCAGACTGACAAATTCCATGGCAGAGGCCTCTGGTTGCCTGAAGAAAGGGCTGTACACATTGTTCTGCAGCGCTGAGTGGTGTTCTGGGATCTGAAGTCCTTCAAACCCCAGTTACAGAACTGGGTGGTTTGCATCTTCACGGACAGCACCACTACCATGTTCTATATTCATAAGCAGGTGAGGGCGAGAGGGGACCCGCTAGCTGATTCTGCCAGTAGAGGCCGAGACGTTGTGGGCATTTCCTTTCATCTGCTAGGGATCCACAATACTATAGCGGACTACCTCAGCTGCGAACTCGGAGCCTGTCACAAATGGGAACTTCACCAAGGGCAGGTTCTCCATCTCTTCTCTGCGTGAGGACATCCAGAGATTGGTCTGTTCGCAACACTGACCAGCAATAAATTTGCAAGGTTTACAAGCAGGTTTCCCCAGAGTGGGATCCTAAGGGATGCTTTCTCATTCCCATGCCGATCATGATTCAGCTTCTTCGTCGAGTTCTCAGTGCCCTCTAGCAAGATCACTGTACAGTAGGTTTTGGAGGCACTGGCTTGGCCTCAACAAATTTGGTACTCGACCTACTTCACCTGTCGGTGTCCCCCTGCATCAGGTTGCCACCGCTCTCCAACCTCCTCTACAAAGATGGCATGTCTGTCCTGCCCCATGACCCAACATCCCTCAACTTGACGGCCTGGCTCCTGCAGCCCTAGAATTGGAAAACGTACCACTACTTCCAGACTGCAGAAACATCCTGGCCAGCGCCTTCTACGCCTTTTCTTGCTACAGAAGCAAATGGAAGCACTTTACTGTCTAGTGTACAAATCAATACCTGGAAACGTCAGTTTCAGACAGCAGATGTCTTGCTATACCTTCTGTCTTTGTCAAATACTGATTTATCGCACTCTCCTATTAAGGTGCATTTAGCAGCCATTTTATGCTACACTCGTGCCCCTGGTACTCCTTCTGTTTGGTCACACAGGTTGGTGAAAGAATTCCTCAAAGGACTGTTTTGCGCCTTTCCCCCTTGTCCGACTTCTGCTCCAGTTTGGGAACTCAACCTGATCCTCTCAAGGATAATGGACACTCCTTTCAAACCTCTGCACAGATCCTCCTTGAAGTTTGTCTCCTGGAAGACCGCATTACTGGTTGCCATTACTTTGACCAGACAGGTGGGCGACCTGGAGGCCCTCTCCTGTAAGCCTCCCTACTTGACTTTTCATCAGTCTAAGGTGGTCCTTCGAACAAACCATTCCTTCATGCCAAGAGTCTCTTCTGCATTCCACCTTAATGAGCACTTGATTTTGCCAGTGTTCTTTGGCTCACCTTCATCTGTCGGAGCAATCCTTGCATACCCTGGATTTCGCCTGTGCCCTCAAGTTCTATGTGGCTCGCACTAAGAAGCTCTGCAAGTCAAGACAGTTGTTTCTTGCCTTTTGACCTTACTGCAAGGGCAATGCCCTTTCTAAATCTTCAATTATTAGAAGGCTGTCAATGTGTATTTCCCACTGTCATTGTATTGCCAAAAGGCTTCTTCCAGGAATACCAAGAGCACACGCGGCGATGGCTGTGGCTTCCACTGCAGCGTTCCTGTCTGGTCTAACCCTGCTCAACATCTGCAGGGCAGCTACTTGACGGTCTCTCCATACCTTCAGCTGCATCAATAGGAATTCCATGGAGAAGTCTTGTGTTGGCCATGCAGTGCTTTGCAACCTGTTCGCAGGAGGTGAGTGTTTGCTTTTGTTGAGCTATGTGTGATCAATCTTGCAGAGCCATCACTAAACCCCAGCCTGAAGTCTCCTACCATGTGGCCAGGGGAAGGCAGCCACTACCTGATCCTAACCGTGGGGTTGGTAGCATGAGGGAACATCATATGGGAGGAAACTGCTGTCGGGGGAAAGTGGTGACTCCATTAGGAGAAATGGTTTTCATCCTCTTTTGAGGAGGAGATTCCCCTAATACCTGAAAATATAATGGCATGCTGTCAAGGTACGATTCCTTCTCACAGAACTACCCAAAGAACAGCATGGAAGTGGTACATCGGGAGTCTTGAATTCATAACTTCTCATTGTTATGTGATTCTGCCTCATATCAAGGTCCTAATCCCAAGGGCAAACCAACCATCAACTTTTACCAACTTTCCATAAATCTGAATACTCTGTTAACCATTCAGGTTAAGTTAACAGATTATAAAACCAGCAAGGACATTATAAACTCTAAAGTCCCATAATGCCCATAGTACTGGGTTGATGAAGAGGGACTCAGAGTTGATGAAATGTCATGAGCTGCCTAGTTGCTGGTAGAGAAGGCACCTGCACGGGACTTATAAAAAATATAAATGGACTTCAGGTGCAGAGGCAGGCGGATGCTGATGGTGTAGTCGTGGAGGCAGCATAACGCTGTTTAGGAGATGTGCTAGATGGTGGGGAAACGTGGTCATGCAGAGAATGCGCAGCGGGAAGTGTTGCTGAAGCAAGCCATGCTGTGTGGGTAGAAGCTCCCGACATGCCGTAAACTTCTGTTATCGAGTTCGCATCAGAGAGCACACAGACCTACTATAGCTCCAGTGAAGGACTGTGCTAGTGGCAGGAGTCAAACCTGAGCTGGCAGAAGCAGAAGAGGCCGCCAGGAGACCTGAAGCAAAATCAGCGGGAGATGCCAAGGCATACAAGTGAGTTTGCCTGAAAAAGGTGACTGCAGGGTTCTCCGAAGACAACCACTAGTTGAAAGTAATTATTTAGAAAATCGAACAAATTAAAGGCATGGTCTAGTAAAAATTTTTATTGTCCCTTCGGGTCGGCCATATTTTTTTAAGCCTAAGTGGCTCGATTTTAGAAAACTTTCCTTTGGACCTTACCTGAGTTTTCGTCCATTAAACGCACGCGAAAACAAGCACCAGGGAGCTGCCATTTTCTGATAATCCTATCTTTTCCCCGATCGCCCTGGCTGACCTGCTTTTGCGGCACTAAATCAATTCCCCCGCCCCTGAGCCTGACATTATTAAAACATTCATATTCCCCGCCTCTCCCCGTGACATTACTGTGCTGCGTAGGCAAACGCGCCCAGTCGTCTTCTACGCGACTCCACACAGAACCCGGAAACCAACACAGATCAACTCACAACACAGCGCGCCACAATTCGGAATATGAAACTGTACTTTAAAATGAAACAGCAACACGGTACATTTGGTAAAGTACATTTATTTGACATTAAATGTTTAGAGAATATTCAGCAATTGACATATGAACTCCGGAAGCCATTTATTTTCTTTTATCTGTATCAGCAATAACTGTTCCGTTTCATCTTGAGTCACGCGCTGTTCCTTTATGTTCCTTTCGTAAAGAGAATCACTTTGGAAGCACGGTGAACCGCAAGGGGGTTCCATCAACTAGGCACTAGTCCAGCCAAAAGGTTGATATGTTGCTCCTAGCCACTAGTACAGCATAAAGGCATGTGGGCCCTTGGCGATCGTCCCATAATATGGTGATCGTGCTCCAGTTGTTGACACGAAGCTGCAGGTGTCTGCTGAAGAATCCATCCGCCGGTGTCTCAAACAGATGGCAGTGGCAGAAAGGGATCAAATACCTGTTATGAAAACAAAAAAATGATAATTAGTCTCGCTAGCCGAACTTCATTAATATTACTCATTTTATTTATTACGGCCGATCAGAAACTATTTACTTGCAAGGATAGTTCAATGGAGTATGTTCGTCTCTAAAATCAATGCGAAAAGTAACAAGATAAATCGAGGCCAACACACAATGATAAACGACAGTCTACATGCGTGAGGAATGATATGATATGGCATGTGTAACGCGCCTATACTCAAGTGTTTCTAGGCGTGACGAGGCAGGTGGGGGAACAAGGGCAGACAGACAACGATCCTACTAGGCCAGGTGTCTTTCTGATCGCGCATGGGGAAGGGCTGTACATGGTTAGTTGAATACAAATTAAATAGGGCCAGCTGGTGGGAAGTGCAAGGTAAATGCCGGGAGAAGGGGCTGAAGGATACAGAGACAGTGCCGTAGTGCAGGTAGGCAGTGCAGGGAAAAGTGGCTGGGCCAAGGACCGAGATCGGTGAGACCAGTGGACCTGCATGCCCATGTGCCCACTACGAACAGTTTTACTTGCTTTTCCTAGCTCTTCATTCATTCATTTATTCATGCATCCATTCATTAAATCTTCATTCCGGTATAAAAGCGTGTAAAGATTTACTTACATTTTATTTGAAATTTCCATTGTGTCTCTTCGTAATGCAGTCTGTAAAACGGACCGTGCTCTTGACAACGATTTTTCGTATACTGACCTAAAATGAAACTCTGTCTAGTTTCTGAATCTTCTGCCTTATCGTCTCTTACGTTATTGCGCACTCCCTTCAAATGTAGTTCTTTCTGCATGGTCCCTGTCTCAAGGTCAAAAAACAATAGACCCTTATACTTCCAGTGCGACTTGTGGGCCTCATCTGGGCGCTGTCCTTTATTTGCAACATCACGTAGTATAGGCATCTGTGAGAACTTGAAGTTTAGAATCCGTCTATGTAGTGCGCCTCAATGTGCAAATGCGAACTGGCTTCTCTCCCAAATGCCACGGCCCGCTTGGCGGGCGCGTTCTAAGTGCCCCAATTTTGTCCCCGTTGTCTGCGAGCTTTGCAGCCCAAATTCAGACATTTAATTTTTGGCAGAAGGTCAGGGAAAGTATAAAGTACCACAGGAGTTAAAAGTGAGATTTATTGTTTGTGTGTTTGTTTTATTAGTTGCAATACGCAAGCCTCCCCTCCGTTAACAGTGCGCAGCATTTACATGAGATGAGACATGAGAAAAATATATACATACACATATGTGAGGTGAATAGAGAGAATTCAAAGACGACACCCAGCTTGTTCGCCACCCATGATGGTGAAGGGAGGGGTTAGGTTTACAGGTACACTGTACAATAACATTTATTTACAAAAAGACAATCGTATTGCAATTATTTAAACCGGGATTTGTACTTCACAATCAGCTGTGCTTCGGGTGGGCATGGCACAGTCGCAATGTTCGGTGGCAATGGATCACTGCTCTGCACAGAAACGTCCAAAATTCCATATCTGTGCTTCTCTAACACAGCAACAATAAGGCCTTTCACAAAGTCAAACTGCATTTCATCATAGACTGGTTTGATCACCCATTGCTTACTTCGTTTTGAAAACACCTTAGTGTAGCAAGGCATCCTTAATTAACCCCTAGTCCTAGATTGTTCACGTCCGACATTGCTGTTATGGGCCAAGACCGCTAGTAGAGTCCTATGTCACATGCCCCGAAAGCTAAAATGCAAGCGCTTTGGCCTGTACTTTAGGCACATATTGTGGAACACCTCCAAATCTCCTGTGTGACAGAATTCTGTCAGTCCTCTCAAATCTCTTGATAGTTTTGTCGAAAACAATCTTCTCAATGGCTGTGTGTGTCAGTGAAGATGGAATCAACCACTTCTTCTTCCGTGCCTCCTCTGGGGACAAAGGGCCATGTTCACATTGGTGGAAATGTTCATTTGCTGTCCAGCGGTGAACGTTGGTACAGTGGTGCATCAGTGACCGCCATTTTTCAAGTAGTATTGACCTCTCACAAGTTTTTGAGCTCCACCAAAGATGGTTGGTGATAGAATGTGACCACTGCAAAATACCTTCGAAACCTTTTTTTTTTCCCTGCAGCCGAGATTTTCTTATTGATTGATTTAGCAAGATGCCATACGTCAAATTGATGTTTAATATGTGGGAAATGCTCTCGCATTGTCTTGACAATTGAAACGTGTCTATCCGTGGCTATGAGGTCGATGTGCATTCCCCTCGATTGTAGATATTCCACTGATTTTATAAAACCTAGTTTCTCCATGGCCACTGAGGATGTACATTGTGTTACCTGCACGACCACCGAACTCACAATTTTCTTACTATCCATGTCCTGAAAGTGGTAGGTGCAGTACTTGGCAGAAAATCCAGGGCTGTCGCACTGTCCATCGCCGGCTAGCCTGAAACCTTTGCCTTCGAATGTACTTGCTAGAGACAATTGTTGAATTTTCCAAGCATCTCTAATGGCCGGAAACAGATAATCACGTTGGTATTTGTGGTACAGCGCTTTAGAAATGAAATGGAGTCCCACAAACTGAAAGAAAGCCTCTAACTTTCTAAAACTGGAGCCACTAAAAAGTGATGCAGCTGCACACAGTAGATTGCCTGCTGGCAGTTTCCCCAGCATCGGTTGTGCAGACCATGAGAACCTATGATTTAATCTACAGGCGGCATTTATTTTGACATTACTGCCTTTTATTTGACGAGTCACATTAATCAATGGCTTCCCACATACTTTCCCCCTAATGGAATGCACACATTTCAGCATACTTATAATTTCCATCAAACAACTGTCGAATACAATGTATTTGCTCTCTTTCATTAGACTGTCATCCTGCGTCAACGTTGTTTCGGCCTTTGACATTGTGGAGATTTCAACACATTGGAAAGTAATATTGCTGATATCAAGTTCTGAGGCGTCTATGGATGCTGCGGCTGGTTCATTCTGTCATTTCAACATCTATTACTTCAACATTGATGGGAGAACACAACAACGTCGACAGGTTTTTTGGTGGCAAATTTTTGGCGGGTGTAGATTGTGTAAATTGATCTGCAACTACTTCAGAGCCATCTTCAATACATTCAATAACATCTTCTTGTGGTGGTGCGGTCGCACTGTAGCTATGGTCCAATGCATTTTTGCTGTAGTCTCCAAACACAATTAATTCATGTTCTGGCCATTGGACATGAGCATCTCGAGCCTGAACACGCCTCGCCTCAATTAATAGTTCCTCCATAGTGTACACGGTCTGGCAAGCCACATCTCTCATTCGCTTCACTGTCTGTGTGTGTATAGTTCTGACACCCATGGGTAACTGGAGAAGAGATTGGAAAAGAGATGTTCAGTTTAAACACAAGATGGAGTGTAGTAGAATTGACTGGAAAAAAACATAAAATAGTCCCCAGCACACAATTTTTTTTAAAGTATGAACTGTTTGTAACTAACCTTTTTTTGTTTTTTTTTCTTTGACTCGACCTTCAACATCTGCACGCTGTAGCTCTGATTCGTTTCCGCATGTCCTCCCTTCCTCTTGCGCTGCAACGACTATATTTTCTGTATCCGCATAGACAGCACGGAATGAGGCTCCATCGTCTCCCTGAAACATAGTACTTTCATTACTATGTATCAAAATATTGTTAGCATAAAACACGTGAGGACGAACACACAGGTACATCTCAATAGCCAAATATGATTTAAACATTGTGTGCAACAATCAAACGACAAGTATTCGACCAGTGATCTATTTCGATGGAACTGTCAGTATCCATACCTCTGGCTCTGCATGGACTGCCATGAATGGTTGTATTGGAGAGGAGGCATCCGCATCTCCCTGAAACACAGTACTTGTATTAGTATGCTTTTCAATATTGGAAAAACAACACACACTTGGGGTCGACGGCACAGGTACATATAAAGAGATAACCGCAAATGATGCATTGTCCAAAAGAATCAAGGAAAATCCAAATATGATCACATTTCATCGACTTATTTCAACGATTCCTTTACATCTGCATCATCTAAATGAGATGTTGTGATTGTGGTGGAAGCTTCGTCGTCTCCCTGAAACACAGCACTTGCGTTAATAGGGAAGAAAGTATAGCAAATGGAATCACGTTATATGATCACGCATGATGGAGCTGTCATTATCCATACCTCATGCTGCTGAAGAATATCTATGGATGTTGCAAATGTAGTGCGCACTTCCGAAAGCTGTTGCGCCGATTTGTATACTAGAATGTCAGGCTCTGCATCAAGTGCAGGGGTTGACGCTCCATCAACTGCCTGAAACATAGTACTTGCATTAGTGAGGATTACAATTGTGAAAACATAACACACACCTGGGGTCGACAGCACAGGTACTTATCAACGGCTAACCACGAATGAAACATTGTGTAGAACAATCAAACAACAAGAATTCCAGCTCTGATGATGATGCTTGATGGAGCTGTCAGTATCCATACCTCCTGATGTTGAAAAACATCTAGAAATGTTGTAGATGTGGCGGACGCTTCAGCATCTCCCTGAAAGACAGTACTTGCATTAGTATGGATAACACCAATTATAACTGAAAACAAACACCAGTGGACGATAACTAAGGTGTATATCAATTGGAAAGCAGTAACCAAACATTCGGTCAAATAATTACACGATAGAATAAAACTATTACTTGACATGCATAAAACAAGTATGTAGCGGATTAGCCGAGTAAGATTACCTGATACGCGCTAGAAGTGGTTGATAACTGCGACCACGTCAAGGATGTAGAATGTTCTTGCTTCAGATTCAAGGGATAGTCAAGAAGTTGTAAAGGTCAATTAATGATTGATAATGAAATGCCAATATTAAAAATAGCCATGTAAGCCGACGGAATACTTGAAAAATGCTCAATACAGCACAGTTCCCTGTCCCCATATATATATATATTGCGTTTGTGGGTTGTGAAATCGAAAAAGAATATATTGATAAATGTCATTATTCAAAAAACTATACACTCATATCAATATCGAAATTATTACAAGGGATAGAACACCTACAATATCAATTAATCCATTCGGCTACCTACACACTACCGCAAGGCCTAAAGCTAAATCCGGACACTTGACTCACTGGTGGCGGAATGTGGACGAATAGAGTGGGAATAGCGTTTTCGTGCAATTTCCGTGTCGTTCGCCGTTTATTCTTCTTTGTTACCCAAGAAGTTGTGTACATGTCCAAGGAAAAGTGCCGGCTGCAGATGCGGTATCGATCACCCCTCTTGTCCTCTAAGACTTGTTGGACTCTACTTTCCAGCTCATCCAGTGGATATCCGCAATGTCTGACCCATTCTCTTATTCGATCAACAGTTTTCGGGAATACATGCATTGTAGTGCCTTCAGATTTCGCATGGGTCTTCGAAGGGCAACCGCTAATCGAACAGGCAGGCATTGTTGATAAATCTGAAAAGTAAATATCGACATTATTATACAATCTTCAAGAGTAAAGGTTTGATGCAAAAGTAAATGAATCATACAATGATCAATGCAAGGTTTGTTTTGGCCGCAGGAACTATACCAGTTCATTATGTGCTGCTTAGTATTTGCATAAGTTGCAGAAATGTATAATTGATGTGACTGAAATCTGAACATGTGACTCGTCCCTTGGATGTTCTGTCTTGCACGAGAAGGAAACATGCTTACATTGTAGACTGGACCCCCGAAGGATGCAATTCAATGACAATAGACACAGATGAAAATAAAAAGATCTATTGATGGCATAGCAATGGAAACTCAAGTCAATACCAATGAGACCAATGAACATAGCACTATTGTGTACTCTACTCGAAAATAGATAGAAATTTAAAAATCTGCGAAATATGACCAGGATACATGGCCTTACCTTGACCAACAAACAGTTGGATTCAGCAAGCAGAGCAGTATGTTGCGGGAGAATAGGTGGATGGCCACAGGTAGCGCACTGATGGGTATGCTCGAAGCGGTCACAGAAGTTCACGGATAGCACGACGACGAGCAGATTAGCATAGATCTCAGTGGTTCCCAGGTAGCACGTTCAGGAGTTGACTTGCAAAGCACAAAGATGTTCTCATGAGACATATCGAGTGGTTTTTAAAGTATTAGAAACTGGGGTGTGTTTGTGGATGAATGACGTGTGTATGTCGTGATATTAGGGGGGCGGCCTGCTTGAAGGGGGAGGCCTGCCTGGAGACACGGGGTCTGAGGAGGCCATGTGACCGATGGCCCCTTGGCGTGGGACACCTTTTGAAGTGTACATGCAGTTTGGCACCTTGGCCTTTCACGCCCCTGACAGCCCCCCATGCCTAGCGCTCATCCCCGGGTGTGAACCGCCTTTGATAGAGGGGGGTGGGATGGATGGACCTGGGGCGTGCAGATAAGGCACAGGAAGACTGCTGAATGGAGACACACTTATGTGGATAGCAGGGGGGCGGCCTGCTTCAAGGGGAGGCCTGGCTGGAGACACGGGGTCTGAGGAGGCCATGTGACCGATGGCCCCTTGGCGTGGGACACCTTTTGAAGTGTACATGTAGTTTGGCACCTTGGGCGTTTGCGCCCGTCACAGCCCCCCCATGCCAGCTCGCATCCACCGGCGTGAACCGCCTTTGATACAGGGAGGTGGGATGGATGGCCCTGGGGCGTGCAGATAAGGCACAGGAAGACTGCTGAATGGAGACACACTTATGTGGATAGCAGGGGGGCGGCCTGCTTCAAGGGGAGGCCTGGCTGGAGACATGGGGTCTGAGGAGGCCATGTGACCGATGGCCCCTTGGCGTGGGACACCTTTTGAAGTGTACATGTAGTTTGGCACCTTGGCCTTTCGCGCCCCTGACAGCCCCCCATGCCAGCGCGCATCCACCGGCGCGAACCGCCTTTATATCAATATACAGTATATCGCCTTTATATCAATGATAGTATATCGTTGCTTATCAATAACAAATGCCACATACCAGAGATTCTTGTGAGCACAGACCCACACTTCAACCGGTGTATTATAGTGGTCAAGACTTTATAATCCAATGGTAAATGTTAGTATAGATATATGTGTGACTTTTATAGAGACATAACCTAATGAAAGACTTTGAACAAGTGTGTTTTAGTGCATGCATTATCGAGAATATGTTATGTTAGCTTAGATAGATAGTGACCACACTGCTTCACAGCAACCAGACCTTCACCCATTCGGAGCACAGATGTCTGATGTCCATCCTTGAATGGAGAGACACTTGATTCATTTAAAAAATCGAGACAACCGTTGTTAAAATATATGTGGTGTTTTATTTTGGATCTTATTTTCATGACACAAAAATACAAGACTTTAAAGATTATACGGGTCAGGTTGCAGCACAGCGAGAGAAAATCCCCTGTACTGACCGCTGTCACTCGGGAACGTTTCTCTAATGGCACGAACGGCACAGGCGGGTATCACTCTTCGAACGCGGTGTCCAAGCCTCCCGTGAAGCCACCAGGTAAAGGAACGATAGGCCACCAGCCTGTACCACCTGTGAAAAGGAATGAAACAAACTGTTTTTAAATTACCAAGATAAGTTTAATAAACGTTTGTTGTCAATGACAATTCTTGTAACTAATGGCATTTTACACGGACAAATGCTATCTAGACAATGCACACTATTCAACGACTTACATGCGTTACAATGATATGTAGATGTAATTTTGGATATAGTAGAAGACCATGAAATAGGAGTGGCATGACAAGCAGAGTATACTTACTCGTTACTCGGATTACGAGGACGAACAGTTGCTTGAAGTTCATGCATAAGCACCATCATTAATCTCAACACGGCCCGTGTGAGGCAGGCTGCCCTGAAGTCTGGCAGCTCGGTGATGCATTGCAGTCGTGGCTCGCCTTCCGAAATGTAGGCCAGGCATGCCGAGTTTTCTCGGCAGCAGCAGTTCTCGTCCTCAGTTGGCATTAGCTCGCACCGATTGCATGTGCACCAGGTGGAGACGCCGTCCATTCGGCTAGGCCCAGGCTCTTCATCTGTTGATTCGTCCTGCCAACTGCCGTCCGTATCCCCATCGTTTTTGCGTGCTTCGCTTTCCAGTAGTTCCTCCTCGGTATA
Organism: Ambystoma mexicanum; assembly: GCF_040938575.1. Lineage (NCBI taxonomy): Eukaryota > Metazoa > Chordata > Amphibia > Caudata > Ambystomatidae > Ambystoma > Ambystoma mexicanum. Next base: position 1,455,858,241 of record NC_090932.1, read on the forward strand.
CTCGGGCTCGTACATGTAGGGCATTATTGTAGCCATTGTGTGTTAAACAAAATAAAATGATTTATAGCGGTGGTACTGGTATCTGTTCACACGGGCTACAAGCGGCGAAGGTAGCTGACCAGAGCACTGAAACGAGTCACAGAATACTCAAAGTAACACAGAGAGGAATGGAATCGAAAATCGGCTGCTGTGTGTTGTGAAACGGTCTGTTTATACTTATTGAGGAGTGAGGCGTCCTGCCATTTCCATGGCGACACGTCATTAGCTGAAGCGCAGCGAATGTTGACACGAGACGTGCTTTGGCGTTGGGAAATGGGCGGTACAAGTCCGCTGATGACAGGCTCAGGGGCGGTGGAATTGATTTAGTGCCGCAAAAGCAGGTCAGCCAGGGTTATCGGGGGAAAAGATAGGTTTATCAGAAAAAGGCGGCTCCCTGGTGCTTGTTTTCGCGTGCATTTAATGGACGAAAACTCGGGTAAGGTCCATAGGAAAGTTTTCTAAAATCGAGCCACTTAGGCTTAAAAAAACATGGCCGACCCGTAGGGACAATAAAAATTTTTACTAGACCATGCCTTTAACTGATGCAAACTGGGCGCCACTCGCCTAATACGGGATGCTGATTCAGAGACCATTGTAATCAACATTGTGAAAGCCAAAGAGGAGTGCTAATAAGGCAAACTGGGCGCAACTCTCCTAACCAGGGATATCAATTGGGAGATAATTGCAACTCGTGTTGCCAAATCAGTGGAAGAGTGATACATGGGAAAACCGGGTGCAACCCTGCCAAAAAGGGATGCCAATTTGGAGAAAATTGATAACCGCATTGCCAACATACAAGTGGGTGCATAAACAGAAACCAGGGACTGCAGTAGAAAAGCCTTCCGTGTATGAGACCAAGGGGGAGAGAACTGTAACCTGCATTGCCTACAGCTAAAAGGCAAGCAAGAGAACCATTGTTCTTTTATGGAATATTAATTTGGGAAGGATTGTAAACAACTCTTTTAAGAGACAAGAGACTATAAAGTGAAGCAGTTGTTGGTTCAAATCACCTCATTTATGATTCTGATGTGGAGTTTTACAATAAGCATTATCACAGAGTTCACATGTAGTAGTAGGAGTTTTATCCTGACAGCGAGTACACCAAGAAAGGGAACAATTGTAGTTAGTCCTGTCAGGCCAGTATACCAGGAAAGAAGAGGATTTAAACTGCTGTGGTTGTGGTAAGAAGGTGTGGTTGAAGAGGAAGTGTTAATTCCATCACCTTGTCTTGATAAACTGTTAAATTTCTCAAAGTGATAATTGATCCATCTTGACTAGAGAATTTCTTTTGAAGAAGTCATTGCAGAAAGTGATTGAGTCATCCTGACTAAATTGTTTCTTTTGAAGAAGTATGATGCACTAACAATTGCTTGGCCCTTTGAAAAAAATACATTTGCATTGATTCACGGGAAGGTAATCTATATGGATTTAAGACAGCCAAACCAACCTTGTGTAATTTTGCTGTGCATATTAGTGTGAGAGTCTGATACCTTTTGGATACTAAGCCATTTTTCTTTAGCCTTCGTTTGTTAGGCGGGGGTATTTATTTTATTTATTGCATTTGTTATACACCCAAACCCAGAGGTTTCACGGCATAAGGTTACAGTAAACTTAAATCTGGTTACAAAGAAGAAAAATGTTGCAATACAGTACATAATAAATTACAAACTATATACACTCGAGCTCCCTACGTAAGCCTGCTCGGGACTATGCCAGTGTTTCATATTTATACATTTGTGAATCAGGTAGCAGAAGTAGGTGGTGACTTGTAGACAACCCTGGCGAACAGTCGGGTTGGTCCGTAGGGTCAGCTGCTTACATTAGAATTTATTGAAGAGCCAAGTTTTGATCGATTTCTTGAAGCACTGGTGGAAAGGCTCATTTATAATGGGAATTGGGAGCGAGTTCCAGAGTTTGGGAGCCACTACTGGGAAACTTCTGCTGCCTTCCCTAGATCTTTTGATGCGTGTGCCAGCTAGTCAGGTGCTAGAGTTGGATCTTGGTGATCTAATGGCTATGTTATGGTAAATGGCATTGTTGAGGTATATTGCGGCTTTCTTAGTGAAACATTTGTGGGTGACAGAGTTTTGAAGAGGATTCTGGCCTTGATGGGAAGCCAGTGGGCTTCTCTCCTGGTCTTGGAAATGTGATCAGTTTTTTTTTATGCCCAAGGCGGCTCGTAACGCTTTGTTTTGAAGGAGTTGGAGTTTGTCCAGGTTAGTGTTGGAGGTGCCTAGCAGTAGCATGTTGCAATAGTCCAGTTTTGACAGAATGAGGGCACGTGCAAGGCTAAGGCAATTTTGTGGGGTCAGAAATTGGCGACTGAGCACGATAAGTTTGGTTGTATAGGAGGTGGCAGAGGACAAAGAATGAATGTCTTGTCATATTGAAACACTTGTGTATAGGCACGTTATAAATGCCACATCATATATATTTATGTGGAATCTAGGTATACACCCAGTGTTTTAGCCTGTTTAAGGACTGGAATGGGTGTGCCATCAATGATGTCGGAGGGGAGCATTTTTAGTTTAGCCTAGGGGCCAATGATGATGATCTGTCTTTCCATCGTTGAGACAGACTGTTGGTAGCTATCCAGTTTTGGATTATGGCATACATGGTGGTGGTGGTGGTGTCTAACTCCTAATCGCCTGTGATGGGGATATGGATCTGGTTGTCATTGGCAAAGTTTGTGTAGATGACACCCATGGCATCCAGGGCAGCGGATAGTAGTTTTGTGTATGCATTCTAGAGAGTAGGGTAAAGGCAAGACCTTGTGGTACCTCTCTGGGCACTGGAATAGGGTCAGCAGCATCTTTTCCTAATGCTACTCTTGAAGTGCGTTCAGCCAAGAATGATTTGCCCCAGAGGCTGGCTTCATTAGAGAATTGGAAGTTTTCAGCAAGTGTCTTGCCCAGTTTATCATGCTCTACCAAGACGAAGGTGGCAGAGAGGTCTAGTAGTAGTAATATGCACATTTTGCCTGCATCGCTTATGGAGTCCATTTGGATTTTAAGGTCCAGTAAGGCCGTTTCTGTGCTGTGGTTTGGCCTGAAGCCAGATTGTCCGTTTCCTAGTAAATTATTACATACCAGGTGGTTTTGAATTTGTGTTTAGGCTATTTTGTCAATTATTTTGAGCAGAAAGGGGATTGTGGTTATTGGGTGATAGTTTGTGGGTATTGTGGGGGTCCAAGGAGGGTTTTTTGAGGAGAGATCCAAGCTTCCTTGATATTGGCTGGGACAGAGTTTGTGAGGCTGTAATGATTGGGGGGGGGGGGTTTAGCGTAGGTGCGCATAGTTTGACCAAATGTGCAGGGGAGCACTCTCATTTACAGTTGGAGGGTTCGAGTGTGAATATGGGGTGCTGGACCTGGTCTTCGGTGACCCTAGCGAATTGGAACTGTATGACTGTGGAGTCACAGCCTTTGTCCAGGGCCGAGAGAGGTGTTCTTTTGTTTGCAAGTAGATTTCTTTTGCCAAGGATTTTGTCTTGGAGGTTGTGAATTTTAGAGGCTAGCGCTTTTTTGTGTGGTGGTGCACCATCCTTTACTAGAGTTAGCACTAGGAAGTGAGCTGAGGCGGGGGACTCTAGTTCTCTGAGAATTGTGATAATCTCTTTGGAGTTGGAGAACATCATTATTAATGCGTGTATTGAAGGCATTGGCCTTATGGGTAATGATAGCTGCTTTATAAATGTTGTTTGCTTCCAAGAAGGAGGCGACCGACTCAGCCGATTGGGTCTTTTTGTGTAAATGTTCTAGGTCTCTTTTGTTATGAGTGAGGATCATTAGGTCCTCATTGAACCAGAAATTGGAACGCCTGGTTGATCGTGGAATTTTGGTTGTAAGTGGCGCTAAGAGGTCAATTGTTGTCTTGAGGCAGTTATGGTAGATATCAGCAAGTTAGTTGGGGTTAATGGTAATGTGGCGATGGGTTTGTAGGGTATCTGTTAGGACGGGTGAGGCTGTCCATTGTGAGGTTACTATGTTTCTTATTTCGATAGGAAGGGGTGCAGTTTGAAGAGGGCGGTGTTTCTCTTGTGTCGAGATGGTGAAGCAAATTAGGTGGTGGTCAGTCCAGTTAAGTGTTGTATTGGGATTTATAGATACTTCTACATAAAGTGATAGTATCCAGTTGAGAAAAGTACCCTTCTCATGTGTAAGTGCCTTGACTAATTGGGTGAAATTCATCTCGTGGAGGGCTGAGTGAAGAGCAGCGGCATTATGGTGCTGTTTGTCGTCAAAACCTAGGTTGATGTCACTTAGTATGATGCATTTAGTGTTAGGCTTTAGGTAGGGGGTGATGAGAAGTGGGATATCTGTTTCAGGATGGTTAGCATTGTTGGGGGCTCTGTATATGATTAGGAAGTTAATAGTATTTTTAGGATCTGTGGTTAGTTTAAGAAGGAGCAGTTTGTAACCGTCTATAGTGACTAGAGGGCAGATTCTGAACTGGAGGTTGGATTTGGAGATGATGGCAACCCCACCACCTATGGCGTTGGGACGGTCAGCCCTAAGTATGCTAAAGTCCAGGAGGATGGCCAGTGTTAGAAGAGTGCCAGACGCTTTGTGTAACCAGGTTTCTGTCACAACTAAGAAATCTAATTGTTGGTCTTGAATGAGGTTGTGTATTTCAATGGCGTGAGCTCCTGATTTTGCGTTGAGTGCTCCTTTGAGGTTAGCTAGGGGCTCTGGCTGGTGGGGGCTGTGCGCTGTGACCTGAGCGGTTTGTTTGAGTGTATTGTGAGGTAGTAGAAACAAATTGAGGTGTAGTCGCTTCTAGGGTCTTCTTGTTAACTGGTGTGTTGGGTATGGAGGATTGCTCTGTTGTGAGGATTGTCTGTCTAGAAGGGAGGCTCTGGATGTGTTATGTGCTGGTCCGAGAGGCCAGTCTATAGAGCCTCATAGTTCCTAGGATGGGGTGGATAGCGGCATCAGAGGTATATAGAAATCTTGATCTTAGGCGTGTGACACCAATACTGGGGGTGTTGCTCCAAGGCTGTTTTCTGATGAGTTTGGAATGTGCATTTTCGTGGAGAATAGAAACAGAAGTGGTAGTTGGATCGGGACCGAGGTGGTTATGGGTGGTCTTGTGGAGCACTATGCTTAGTTTGCTGAAAGGGGAGATTTTAGCTAGGAAGGGGATGGGCAATGGGAGGGGGTGGTGTCTGTAACAGCCGATCTTAGCCAGGACGTTTCGAATTTTGGTGAAGGCACCTTAGATATACTTGATAGGTTGGGGAAAGATAAGCTTGCTTTGCCCCTTTTTATTTAATAAAATGGCAATTTATGAGAAATCTATACCTTTGTGACCGTCTTGCTTTTGACACCTCACATATGCCATTACCCGTTTTGGTTGTATGTAGGTACTGCTGTGTAATCTTATTTAAACAGCATGTGAATCTATGAAAGATCCAATGATGGAGAAGGAATATGTTTGTCTCCTGTTCTCCAGCATTTGTATTGTTCATAGTCACATGCGACCTTCTATATTACCCCTCTCTGGCTCTTCTTGGCTTATATTGCCACATTGTGTGCTGCCAAATCTGAAGATGGCCTCCAGTGGTGAAGCTAAAGTAGCCCATCTAATTGGCTTTGGGCAGTATGACCCAAAAATTACTAACAGACTACCAAAGTGACAAGCAGTTTTACAATTTAAAGGTAAACTGCTTTAATGTTGGAGGAATCCCCAGCCTGATGGGTAATGTTGAAACAGCATGTGAATTTATGAAAGATACTAATGCTGCAGAGCAGGAGTTACAGGTAAGTAACTTATTCCTATTTCCCCAGTGAAACTCCTTCCCTCCAGTAATCGCACATGCTAGTCTCACACACGCAATCTCAATGCAGTACCTCTTACACTCACCAACTATTACCTCACCTGCTCTGCGATCGGCCTCCATGCTCTTGTCCACCATCCTTCCTCGTGCTGGTCTCTTGATTATTCCACCGTCTCCTCTTCTGACCTCTCCCAAACATCCCACAACTTGCTGTTGGGGGTCCCTTTTTACCTCCTCCCTGTTATCTTGTTTGTCACATGGCTATGACTTTCCTGCCGGAAGGTGTTGCATATAACAAATGTGCTGTATAGGACATTCAGAACCTCCCTTTCTCTCCACTCGGGTCCGCCACAGAACAATAGCAGTTTGTGTTGTGCAGTGTCCAGGTTTGTGTTAGGTCGGGCCTAGACTGACCTCCTGCATGATAAGCACAGTCTTTGTGGTGGTTAGAAAAAGTGGTTTAGCGGTAAGCGGCAAGTCAGGAGGATCTTGTTGCCGTCTCCAAGGAGGCCAGGGTGGCAAGGCCGCCTCCAAGCAGGACTGAACCGGCCATAGCGTCGGGCCCCCACCTGAGCACCCCGGTGGGAGGCCGCCTGGCGAGGTTTTTTAGCGTGTGGGAGTCCATCTCCTCCGATCGTTGGGTGCTGGATGCCATGGCCCACGGGCACACGAATTTCTAAAGAAGTGCCTCTGAATTCCTCCCGTGGCCAGGAAGGAAAATCACATCCCTCAATTGCTGTTAGAAGTAAGGGCGATGCTCAAGAAAGGTGCCATCAAGCTCGTCCCGCAGAGGCTCCGGGGCTCTGGAGTATACTCAAGGAAGACAGGCGGTTGGCGCCCCATCCTGGACCTGCGTCGGTTAAACAAATACATCAAGGCCCAGAAGTTCCAGATGGTCACCCTCCAGCATGTGCTGGGACAGCTGGAGGCAGGCGACTTCCTATCGTCGTTGGACTTGGAGGATGCTTACTTCCACATCCCCATTCTAGTCCAAGGACGGCACTACCAATTCAAGGCCCTGCCATTCGGATTGAAGTTGGCGCCCAGGGTATTTACCAAGTGCCTAGCACCAGTGGCGACGCGGCTGCGCCTGCAAGGGATCCACGTATACCCCTACCTGGACGATTGGCTCATCCGAGCAAGGACAAGGGAGCTCTCTGTCGAGCACACAGCGAAGACCGTCCAACTGCTCACGGACCTGGGATTCTCCATCAACTTCCCCAAATCCCACCTGGTTCAGGCGTAGGTCGCACTGTTTCTGGGAGCCTAGCTTCATACAGTGGCACGATTGGCTTCTCGGTCAGAGGAAAGGACGAAGGCCATCCTGGGAAAGGTGCAGCGCCTGCTGGCCACGGACGTGGCCAGGTTGTGGTCCATCAAGTCACTTCTCGGCATGATGTCCTCTTGCATCTACCTGGAGCGTCTATGCAGGCTGCGGATGCGTCCTCTACAGGAGTTCCTCGACACCCGTTGGATGCAAGCGGCGGCCAGCTTCGAAGACGAGATCCCTCTCAACGAGGTCTTCCGCCAAGATATTCGGTGGTGGGGCACCTGCGCGCATCTCACGGCGGGCACAGACTTTCAGACCCCAGCACACCCGGAGACGGTGATGATGGATGCCTCACTGGAGGGCTGGGGAGCGCACACCGGAGATCTTCATGCGAGAGGCCTTTGGCTCCCGGAGGAGAGGTCACTCCACATCAACATACTGGAGCTCCGAGCAGTGTTCGGGGCTTTCAGGTCGTTTCTCCCGTCCCTCAAGGGGCAAGGTGGTAAGGTCTTCACCGACAACACCACCACAATGTTCTACATCCGGAAGCAGGGAGGAACCAGGTCCCCAGCCCTGTCCAAGGAGCCCCACGATCTGTGGCATTTGGCCGTTGCCCAAGGGATGTTTCTGGTGCCCTTCCACCTAGCAGGTATAAAGAACACCATCGCCGACTCGCTGAGCAGGGAGCTGCGCTCATGCCACGAGTAGGAACTGCGTCAGGACCAAGTGGATCGGCTTTTCCGACGATGGGGCAAACCCAAGATCGACCGGTTTGCGACGGTGGCGAACTCCAAGTGCCAGAGGTTCGCCAGCAGTTTTCATCAGCTGAGGAGCATGGGCGATGTTTTCTCGTTCACCCGGGACGGCCTGTTCCTGTATGCGTTCCCTCCGTTGCTGCTGCGACTCGTCAACCAACTCAAGAGGTCCCAGTACAGGATGATCCTCGTCGCACCAGCGTGGCCGAGACAGATCTGGCTCCCGGACCTTCTGGACTTGTCATCGTCTCCCCCCAGTCAAACTATCGACGGACGCAGATCTTCTCTCCAGAGAAGGAGGCGCCATCCTCCATCACGGCCGGGGTTGCTGAACCTGCTGGCCTGGCTCCTGCGGCACTAGAGTTTGGAGGCTACGATATCCCAGCGGACTGCAAGGAGGTGCTTGCAAAGGCCAGGGCGTCCTCAACTCTCAAGTGTTATGGACACAAATGGAAGAGGTTCTCTGTCTGGTGCCGTGCACAGAAGATTAACCCTCTGAGAATTACGGCCCCTCAAGTGCTGCTGTACCTGCTGTTGCTGGCCAAGAAGGGGCTGGCTCATGCCTCCATCAAAATACATCTGGCGGCTATCTCCCGCTACACCAGAACTAAGGGACAGTCATCTCTGTGGTCTCATTGCCTGGTGAAGGAGTTTATGAAGGGACTGTTTCATTCATTCCCGCCGATGAGCTCCCACGCCGGGGCCGGAGCCTTCAATGTGGTGCTGACCAGGCTCATGGGGGTGCCTTTCGAGGCTCTGCATTCGGCACCGTTGAAGTTCCTGTCCTGGAAAACAGCATTTATTGTGGCCATCACCTCCGCACGACGAGTGGGAGAGATCCAGGCCCTGTCCTGCAAGCCTCTATACTTGACTTTTCACGAGACGAGGGTGGTGCTGAGGACGCACCCCTCCTTTATGCCCAAGGTGCTGTCGGATTTCCCTCTCAACGAGCCCTTTGTGTTACCAGTTATCTTCCCGTCGCCTTTGGCGCCGGCCGAGAGGACTTTGCACTCGCTGGATGTAGCTAGAGCACTGAAGTTCGCACGAAGAGTTTTTGGAAAACATCACAACTGTTTGTGAAATTTGGACCTGTGAACCAAGGGAAGACCCTCTCAAAGGCCTCCATTTCCATATGGCTCTCCGGCTGCATCATGCACTGTCACCGGTTGGCAAACCGACCGTTGGCCAGCTGTCGGGGAGCCCTTTCGACCAGAGCGATTGCTGCTACCACGGCGTTCTTGTCTGGTGTACCCCTGCTGGACATCTGCAGGGCTGCTAGATGGAGGTCGACGCACACCTTCACGAGATTCTACTGCGTCGAACGGGATTCCAGCGAGGAGTCCAGGGTCGGCCAAGCAATGCTGCGCAACCTGTTCGCCTGAAGGTGGGCCTGGTGAGGAGGTAAGAGTTGCTTATTGTTGAGTTTATGTAATGCTTAATGTTGAGCCTTGCCACCTCCCGTGGTTGTGCATGTGTGTACTGATCTGTATTCTTAGATTCATGAGCATGTGAATCCATGCCAGACCCCATGCTTGAGAAGTAACAAGTTACATACCTGTAACTGTTGTTCTCCAGCATGGGTCTGGCATGGATTCACGTGTGAACCCTCCCTCCTACCCCTCTGCGACTCTTCACTTGGTCATACCTGCCAGTTTACGTGCTACCAAATCTGAGGATGGCTGCCAGGGGAAGGGCTTAGGGAGAGGGCAGTCATTGGCTGGGGGCAGTATGACCCAGAGACCAGTGATTGGTTACTACTAATCCATGGAAGACCCCTGCTGGAGAACAACAGTTACAGGTAAGTAACTTGTTCCTTCACCTGACTGAGTTTTCACCAGGCGCTCCATTGGTGGCTTGACAAAGACAACCTTCCACAAACCATGTCTTCCAAGGCTTTCCAAGTTCCAATTACGTGGATAGAGGGCTAACGCAGCCTTGATGGGTGTGTGTTAGGGAGAATTGTCTGTTTAGGCTGAAATTCCTAGCCTAGTGAGTCCCCCAGCAGCTTTTTTGGGGTTATTTTCTTCTCCTGCCAAGAGTGAGACTCTTTTACCCTCACTCTTGGACATGATTTGAGTGTGTTCCTTTGACTTTAGATGTGTTTAATGGGCTATGGGGTATTTTACTCCATAGGGCTTCATGTGTTTTTGTGATGTGTGTTACACAGCACCCTCAGTGCAGTAACACAGGGGTGTCATAGTGACCCCCCAGTATAGACTCCATACCCTGGGACTGACTGTCTCCCAGGGCATGTAAAGTCACCATTGACTTTACTAGTTTTGAATTCTGAACAGAACCAGTACAAACCATCATATTATGGACGTACTGGCTAGGGCAATTCGATTGCCCCGGGGTCTGTTAGTCGAGGGGGCACGTCTCCGCCCCCCCTGATCGAGTTTTGGCTGGTGGCAGTGGATACTACTTTTTATATTCAACCGAGAATATTTCTCTATGGGATTTTCTCATTGTTCGAGGCTACTATCTTTAATTATTTAATTACGATAGCCTCGAACATACCGCCGGTTTATTTATTATTAATTCTCCGGTTGGTATTTTTTGCGAAAACTCGGTTCTAAAATGGCTTTTGTGTTCTCTTCTGTGACTCCAACCCAAGTCGAGCCCTTTGTTCCACTTTTTTGGCGGGCTTCTCCACAGAAGCCCTCCAAAGTGGTGCCACTCTGTCTGGGGTACTTAGGAGGGGTGGAGGGGGATTTAGGCACCCTGGACTGAGTTGCCTAGGCAACTCAAGTCGCACTCCGTCCTGATTGGCCCAAGTGGTGAGCAGGCCGGCTCACCACTTAGCATGTTTGAGTGACAGCTAGGCTGAGTGAATGGGGGTTTTCTGCATAAAAGCAGGGTTTTTGGGACTGGAACTTCAGAAGTCGCACAGGACCTAAGAATCCGACGAGGGAGAAGCTGAGCCGACCTGCTACAACGACACCACCGGTGGAGCCTTGCTGAACCGTCTCACCACTTTTCCCAACGACAGAGGAGATCTCCCGCCGGAGAGTCTTCTTCCTTTGACTGGTGGGGATAACCAGTCTCACCGTCTTTTCGCCTTCCCGACGCATCTCGTGGCCGCCTTGCCTGTGCCAAGCACCCCGGCAACCGGAATACCACGTTTTACCACGACCGCAAAATAAAGGGTAATACCTTTAACCGGAAAACTCCGCGGCTGGTTTCTTCCCTGGCAGTGCAACAACCTTCATCTTTCCTCCAAGTCGAGATCTTCTCTTCCTCTGGACGACGCCGAGACTTGCACACGCTGCCAGGAACAACTGCCACCGCTGAAGGATCCTTCCCACTTAAGGTACCGTGTTCCGCCTGGCTTCACTTGCCACCGACTGTACGGGGTAGATTTAGCCCCCGGCTTTCAAACCTGGGTTAGCCTGGGACACCCTGGTTAAACCTTTCTGAGCCTCTCTAAACTCTTTTCGAACTCTCTGCAAGACTTTCAAAGCCTAGTGTAACTGTGTGGTCTTGGGCGCATTTGTGCTCTGCTCTCTCTAAGAGTGGGCCCAGCCTATGGACTTTGGCTCACAAGTGACTTTTGCCCTTCTGCCTTGCTAAAAGTGTTCTTAAATCTTAGAGTCGTGTATCTTCACATATTCTGTCTTTTTCCCTCCCTTCTTCATGAGCTTATTGGAGTGGCATCTATAGTTGAGCGCGCCCCTCTGTCTGGAAATAAGTGGTGTTAACTAAGACTTGTCTGATAAGGAATAAGGGTTGTATATATTATAATAGTAACTGTGTTTAGAGTGGTTTACAATAAGAGTGCTGGAGTGTTTCAAACAGTGTGTTTTTAAATAAATAATTATATACTTTGATACCAAAGCTCTGGTCAGTGTTTGCTTGTGCTATTGTATCTGAGTGCCTATTGTGTATACTTTGCATACTGCCTAACTCTTCTTGAGGGAAGTCTGACTGCTCTGCCACAGCTACCAGGTAAATCTGGGTGGTACAGACTGCTACCAAGTGGGTTTACTGCCAACACCTGTAGTCCTAAATCTTTTGCAGTGTTCCCAAAGGGAACTGAACAGGTTTCTGCCTAACAGTGTGGCACAGAGGAACCGCTTCTTTCTTACAAGAAATGCAGTAATTAAGAATAGTTCCTCGCCAGCCCCCACCACAATGCCCAACAGTGCTCCCTTGGCATTCTGCTCGGTGTTGCTCTAATAAATCAAGTAACATTTGAAATGGGATAATAACTTACCACAGTTCTTAAAAGCTGAAGGAATTTGGCTAAAAGCACTATGTAAGAACACATACTCCCTCTCCACAGGTACATGGCCTCCCTACACATGCAGCAGCGCATCTCTTCTATGTACATGCTAATTGAGCATCTCTTTTCTGCATGTGCCAGTGGCAAATCTATTCCGTTCCCGGGCTGCCCAGCATCTCTCGTGCAGGCTAATGAAACCGTTCATCTCTGCATGGGGTAATTGCCCTTCCCTCGTGGTATAGCCCAACAGCAAGCGCACGTCTTGCTACAGACAGCATAACCTTATAAATTATACATTACAGAGCAAGTTTGCAACTGGCCATGGTGCAGCAAGTAAAGGAATTCTTGCAAATGTGTGGGGAGAGGTGGGGGTGGCTGGTGGCTTGTGAGAGTGAGCCGACCTACCTCCCATGAAGGAGCGCAACAGAACCTACATTTCGGGGAGAGGAGGGAATTAAGTCGTGATGTGAGGGGCCACTTCAGAAAATAGGCTGGGCAAACTTGGAGGCTCTTCCCCCACTGTTCTACCCACCTTCCCCCCCCATGGTCTGGTGTGGGGACCAACTATCGAATAATATATTTTAAAGCGCAATATGCAGAGAGGTAATTGAGGACTTTCTTGAAAGTAACAGCTTTTACGTTTTAATGCGTTTGTTCAAGTACATTTTTCTGAACAAACACAGTAGAACTTTAACACTGCCAGTTTCGGGGAAAGGCTTCCCTTACACCTCTGCCTAAGAAAATGCGAGTGCGCACATCCTGGTGTACACCTAGGCTAAAATGTAGGCGTAGACTAATCCTTCAAATGTTGGGAGAGGCACTACCTTCAGAGAGTGTGGAGGAATGGCCAACTTTTTGTGTAGGGGCATCTAACTTCATTAACCATTGTAATAAGACTATTCTAGTGCAGCTTCAATGTTACAATCAGTTAACTGCTCTCTCCTTTGAGTCTGAAACATCCCCTTCTTGCAGACCTTGAAGGTCCTAGAAAGTGTGAAAATGGCAGATGTGTGCAATGAAAGACTCAATATCAGAGCAAAACAGGACATTGCAGTGTGTGGGGCAGTACTCTGGATGGCCCAAGCAACTTCAGTGGCTGGGAGCAACAGGGGAGAAAATGTAATGTTGGTTCTACCACAGTGCGCTATAGTAGAATCACCAGTGCACTGACTGACTGGCTGGTGAGACTGTCTGCCTGTCAAATCCAGTGTTACAAGACTGGGGGAGGGCCAGTGCAGCAATAATGCAATTCTATGCAGCAGTATTGGAACCACTAGCAGAGGAGCACCAGGATACACCACTGTGTCCCTACACTTAAAATGGTCCTATTGTAAGGGTGTAAACTTAATCATTTATAAGCACTCCAATTTTGCAATTGAAGTCAGGGTGAGATTACATTATTTTCACAGGATCACACCAGCCAAGCTGGGATTTTAACCTACTCTTTCAATTTGGGCACAGCCACCTTCTTCCACGTTTTACTTGGAAAAAAAATAAGTTTTGGGTGTCAAGACCTACAATAATACTGTCCTATAGAGTTTACTTGAAAAATAAACACATTGCATAGTAAAGCATCATGACAACATGTAAATCCTTCCAAAAGCATGTTGGGCCGAAATAATATCACTGTACCTTTATTTTCAACATCCTGAATGAAAAACTATAAGATGCAAAAGGCAAAACATCCTGATTTACCCACTTAAATTTTCAACGCTTTAAAAAACACACGCAAAAAGGTTCTGCTATAAACTCACTTAGTTTTGGAGATTCTTCACAAACCTCCAGTGTGTTGCTATGTATGGTTAAAGAACATTCATCTTAGGACATCGAAGCAAAATTGACTTCTTAGCATATCAAGTCATTCGACGTTACGGGTATGAACACATTTTAAAAGGGTGCATGCTTTATTGTGTTGCTCGCTTAACTGTCACCGATATGCAAGGGGACTTGTGGTCTTTCAGTTGGAAATTCACCATCATGCACAAGAAAGGCTATGCTGCTGGTGACAAAAGAAATGCTACAGTGCCAGCTAGTGGTGAAAAGTGTTTTTTTAAATGAATAAATACAGCATACACGGTACACAGTAGAAAACTAAATCATCCGTATTGGCTAGAATTACATCCGTAAAAAGGCACAATGCGCACCTTTTCTGGAGGGCTGGTTCCAGCATTGGCACGGCACATACGATACCCGATCCTCTTGAGAATGGCATGCACAATGCCAATAAGCCTCAGAGGTGCATCAAGCACTGCTCACGCAACAGAACGGCCAAGTACTCCAAAACTATGATGCTCTCTTTCCCAAACTCTGGTTGCTGAACAGCAAAGACACGCTAATCTAACTGTACCTGAGGAATGCTTGGATTTCTTTTATCTGGCTAGTGTGCCCTCCATGCACAGATCCTATGCCAAAAAGTGGTGCCGTTTTTCAGTGTGGTGTGGTGCACACATCGACCCATGATGGACCAGTTTCTGCCATAAATGATACATCTGGCAAACGGGGGGCCTATCCCAAGCGTCACTTGAACATAATTCAGCTTTCGCAGCCTATGCAAGAAGTTCTCAATCATCGTCATTTCTCTCCGTCCTGGCAGTCAAAACATTTGGCGACTCAACTCTGTTCTAGCAGCATTAATGAAGGCACCCTTTGAGCCCATTGACAAGAGCAACATCAAGTTCCCTTCATGGAAGGTGGCTCTCCTGGTCGCGATATCCTCAGCCAGGCGAATTAGTTGCCAGCATTGTGTGTAGACCCGCCGTTAACTGTTTTTTGCAAGGATCGGGTCAAGCTCTTCCCAAGATTTTACCTGAAGTAGTCTCACATATGACTAACCGAAAAAATGATACTCCTCCTGGCTTTCTTGCGACTTTCTTTGGAAACCATACAATCATCAGCGGAGCGCACCTTGCACTCACTGGACATTAAGCGTGTCCTGAAGTTCTGCATGCAAACCACAAGTGCCATGTGTGCATCTCCAAAACTGTTCATCGCATTTGCAGGACAGCACAGTCGACAATGGCTGCACTGCTGGTTTGGAAGCCGTAGACGGTGTCGACTATCTTCCCATGGACGAGCCTTGAGCTGTAGACAAGCTCATGGACAATGTCTTAGATGTAGATTTGCTAGTCAGCTGACTGGTTTCCATTGATGAGGCGTTACTTAACTTGTTTAAGCATGTGAATTTACGAAAGATCTAATGCTGGAGAATGACCATCTTTTCGCAAAGAGAAAGACCTACCCAAAACTTTGACTGTCAACCAGGATTTAGTGATTATAGTATTCATGTATTATTTTGTTCTTATTAATTGTAGGGTGAAATGATGTAGACCGTTGTTTTGTATCTTTCATGAATGCTGATCACCTGACATCCAATCGCAGGGATATGCTTCAACCTGCAGTGTTACCTGCCGACACTCAAATATATCATGGCATCTTCCATTCCATGAGCTATGCTGCAAAGAGGTCCCTTTTGTTCAGGAAATAAATCTCCTGTACACTCCCAACAGTTCTCTCCACAGACTTATGTTACCATCTCCTACACCTGCATCCATATTTGCTGGTCTTAAATTAAAAGCACTGTAAGGTGTATTTTCTTGACTTTGTTAATCTTCTTTATGTATCCAGTATCTGTATGGCTGTTGTAGTTCTTCTCCGTTTATCCCTTTGCTCATAAGGTGCTGACTGTGTGAATGCTCATCTGGGAGTCCTTGTTTGGCGATGACGTAATCATCCCTTTTGACCAGCTCTTCTTGTGATGAGTCTTGTCGAATTTCTCCCTCTTCTAGTTCATCCGTGGGAGCATCCTCAGAGAATTCACAATATGGGTCACCCACCGGATCCTCCCATGAGTAAGGGTGTACCGTAGAGTGTTAATCTTGTCCTGGTTGATGCAGACAGTGAGAAGCTCCTTGGTCTCTTGCACGGTGGAACTGCTGCGCTGTAGGATGCGCTGTAGCGTGGTCTAGGCTGGGTTGAGGGCTCCGGGTCCTTTGTCTAGGCTCTGGCGGCATAATGGGCTGTAAAGTCGTGGCTACCATCATGAAGCGCACACCTTTCCTTTTTTGAAACTCCACCAGGATATTTTGCAGGGACTGCATAAACGCGGGTTCAAATGGGTCATGTGTATGCTCTGGTGGTTCCATGTGTGGCTGCCAAAGGGGGATTCTCCTAATTCCCGATAATTGCAGAGTTGTTGGTGGTTTGTCTATTGTCGTGGGCCAGCGATGGTCCATTGAGCTACGCTGCCCCATTGAGGAGTGGCATGTATGCGACTATTCGCTCGTGGATGCGGTTTTAGCTGTGGGTGGTTCCTTACTCATCGTTGGGTGAAGAAGGTGACTAGTGCTTACTCGTTGACAATGCTGTGTCAGTGTATGGTGACTTACCAGTCAATGGCTTTTTTCCGGTGGTCGTTTTGATGGTCGGACCATCGACAGTCTGTCAACATGCTTTGACGACGGGGTAGCCATCGACAATGGCTGCTCCGGTGGTTTAGTAGCCATAGACAGTGTCCTTCTCATGGGTGAGCCTTGAGCCGCAGACATATCTGCCGTGGATGAGGTCTTAGATGTAGATTTGCTAGTCAGCGAGGAGTGGCTTACCTTAGTCAAGCACATGAATCTATGAAAGATACCACTGCTGGAGAAATACAGTTGCAGGTAAGCAATTTAAACCTTAGGCTCAAGGGATTTCCAGGTGAGAGCCCACACTTGTTGTAGAGGAGATTCAGGAAGTGCTCCACCAAGGGAACATAAAAAGAAACAGGCAGAGGTTTTTGAAACACATACACCTGCATCCACCAAATCTAAAAATTGACATTTACCTGGCCCAGCATTTCAATACTCTTAGAGGTAGCACATCCCTTCATTATAAAGCTTGGACGGCCAAAACTAAGGATTTCTGGACACTTTCAGTTCAGGATTCAGACTTCCACTCCCCCATCTCCACCAGCCTTGCGCCCTACTACTCCTGCTTTCATCAAATTTGCTTAAAAGACGGTTTTATGTGATAATTCTGCATTTTAAAGACCGAGCAAAAGACAGATTTCAGCTGATTGTGTAGTCCTCAAAATGTCATATCACATTCTATTTCCCCAACTCCCACCTCATAACCAGACCCCCATCACAACCCTACCCCTTGCCCCCATGAATTTGATACCCCCGCCTGGCCTCACCCGCACTTGTTTTGTAGATTGGGGGTTGGGCGAGCTCAGCCCCCTTTCCTCCCCCTTCACCCTCCCCTTCTCCACAAAAAGCATTTTTCTCATCCCACCCCACAGACACTAACAGGTAGACAAACGGCCAAATGCTTCCATTCACCTGCTACCTGTCCCCCTCCCCAAATAGTACACGCGCCCACACACAGGCATACACCCAACACAAAAAAAAAATCACAAAATACTTTTCTTGGAAACCCCCGTCTCCCCTCTTCCGGCCCATCCGTGCCTGTCGGCCCCTGCACTCACTAGTATGTCGCAGGGGCTGACAATTTGTTTTAGAAAGTCTGCTCAGAGTGGTCTCTGAGCGGTCTTTCTAAGTCCCTAGCTAGAAAAGAAGGGCCCTAGTGCACTTAGAGTCACAGGTCTCAATGTGAATCTTTTCAGTAGACCATGTGCCTTTTTAGAAGTTTGATTAAGTGTTGAAGTGAGCCAACAAGTAGTTTGTGAATGTTGCAAAGTACTCTAAGAACAAGAGAAGTTATTTAAAGGCCCACTCCCAATCCAACCACCTTAGGGGACACCCAAAGGAAGATGGCTGACCAGCATCCCATTCGGGGCTAGGCAAGGGTGGAGTGTGGGTGAATGGCCCAGGCATTATGCCCATAAAATCAAATGTAGACCTGGGCAAGCCAAAACTGGTATGCTTACGCACCCTCAGTGACGGGACCACCGTAGGAGTTGCTGAAATCACTGAAACTTCTCCCTTGGTTCTGTTGATCAAAGTCCATGGGCCTTGAGTGCGGAGGTCACTTCAGCCATAAGATTTTGGGTCCAGCTAGTTCACTGTTCCAGACTCCAATTGAATGATTCTCTACACTGGACACCCAGGAGAAACAAATTACCGGACCACCAATCTGCCGATGATCTCAGAAGTCTCCCAGGTCGCGATACAGGCGGCAGACCATAATGGGCACTTTAAGAAAATGGCAGCATCCAACTTTGCTTGGGGTAATAAAAGAACTGGTCCTGTACGGCCCTTCTTCGTGGTGGAGAACTTCACACTTCAGGGAACTACCTCCCGTTCCATAAACTGAGGATCTGTTGAGTACCAAGGTTTCACTCGGCACACCGACCGGTGCAGCAATGTAGACCAGGAGGATGCCTAGCTAGCCCACATCATATCTCTGGGACTCTTTCAGTGGCTTGATATTAGAGGAGAGGTAGTGATTGGTTGTTCCCGCCGGCCAGGGTTAAAGCCCTGATGAATGCCTTCAGATCTGCAGAACAGCCGGGTTTTGCCGGACAAGTGAAGAAATTGCTGTTGGCAAACTTCCAACGATGCAGACCTGGTCTTCGTTGTGCTGCTCTCCTTCTTAGCGATCTTGGCTCCAACTATGATCTTGGCTCCAACTATGATCTTGGCTCCAACTATGATCGTGGCTCCAACTATGATCGTGGCTCCAACTATGATCGTGGCTCCAACCATGATCTTGGCTGTAGGAGCCCCCCCTCTTAACCATAATCTGGTCAGGGGTTGCTCCCATCCCACCATTGGCAAGAATCTGCACCATTTAAACTTGGTAGGGGCTGTCCAATCATGGACAGCCTCATGGACAGCCTCTGGTCACTACATCTGCGTAGCAACAGACAAACTCTAGCATGAAAGCGGACTGGGTGCATACAGACCCAGCCTCACATCCGGCCATACACACTCACCGCCTCTTTGCCTGTGAAAGCTGGTGGGAAAGGAAAGGGCTTACCATATATGGAAAATCCAGCTACTCGAGGGCAGAAAGGTTGTCAAATTACAAGATGGCAAAGGACAGGCCAAAATAATCTTGTGGCATTTTAGAGCATATTGTACTCAAAATGGCATATGCAGTAAAATGAAGGTGCACAAGACTGTAAAGCAGAAAACCGTACCAAATTATCTACTGCCACAAACCCCTCCTGGACACATGGGTAAGTAACCACAAAGTTACCAAAAATAAAGTTATATAGTGTGTGTGTGGAGGGATAACTACACCAAAACAAATGAGCTTAGCAAGGTAACTATAGCAAAAAGACATTGCTTAACTCTAAAAGTCAGGAAAGGTTCTACACAATGTAAAACGTAGGGTGTCCCATTGATGTCTAAGGGTGATGCAGCAGATAGGAACATCTTTCCTAGCATCAGGTGGTACTCAGAAATGTGTTTGAATAATGTTGTTTGAAGTCACTGTTCTTTGCTTCCTGTAGTTTTTGCATACTTAAATGTGGATGAAATTGATAGAATAAAGCGGCAATTAAGTTATAAACTGGCAGAGCTGTAAGCAAAGGGTGTGTCTTGGCTCCCCTGCTTTTTAATTTATATCTGGCTGAAAAACCCATTTGTTTGAGGTCAATTTCAAATTGTCCCCTTAAATTGTTGACGTGACATAGTTTGTCTGTTATATGCAGTTATATGTGTAGATATGCTGGCAACAATAACATCTAAAATAAATGGGGGTAAGATGAAATATTTAGAATTCTCTGCTAAAACAGACCAAATTTTGTCCTCTTGCATGGCACCACTGATTATGTTACAAATATCTGGGTGTGGAGATTCACAACAGTAAAGGTTATACTGACTGGATTACTGCAAAACAAGAAGGTTGCTCAGCTCACCTTGTTAATAGTAATATTTTCTAAAAGAAATGGCTGGCTTTAGCCTGGACGGAATCCTCGGTCTTTATAAGCAATGCTTTTGCACAGCTATTTTATATGGATTGGAGGCATTGATGCTGCGTGATTTAACGTTGCTCCATGTGGTGGAGGGCAAATTCTTGAAGAAAATTCTCTGTCCGTCATCTGGTGTCCCTATGGAAATGTTAAGATTCGATTTGGACTCATTTCTCTTAAGGCCAATGTTTGGAAAATGCAGGGGGGTTTTCTTATCAAAGCTATTACCAACCCTGTATGCCCTTTGCTATCTACTAATCGGATGGCTGAGGGTCAGCAAGTGCTCGAAGATCATACTAAATCAATTATGTTTTTTGATCTGATAGATTGGCATCCTGATTGGGCAGATGATTTTTATGAGTTGAAAAAATAATTTGTTAAAGTAGAGAAATGGAATTGGAATCGCAATTTGGATCGTTTGGCTAAGTTAAAAAATTACTGCTAAAATTGTACAACCATATTTGCTGCTTTTTCACTTGAGTTTTTTGTTATTGATGCATATACATTGCATACCTGTGCGATCTAAAAATGGACCAGTACTGAAAGTGCCTGTGGATAAAAGGTGTTGATGTATATGTAAAGTAGACCCCTCCTTCGAAACTGCAAAACATGTAATGACAGAGTGTAAGGAAATGGGGGTCTACCTATATGTGCTTATTAGGCAAATATGTAAATGAATGATACAATTAAGGAAATAGCTTTTTGGCACTATTGCCGTAATTCCAAAAATAAGGTTTTGCTCACAGCACTTTATAGGGTTTGACAGGTTGTAGTTAAAAGATCGATATGAGATATTTGTGAATTATTTCATTGTATCGTATGCATTTTGTACTTTTATATTGTGTACAATGCTCTATATTTTAGTGATTTATTCATTGTGTATGATTTAAAGATGTGAAAAGTTCATTGTGAACTAAACCACATTAAATGATAAAATACACAGTGATGACTACTGTTAGGAAAGTTTGTCTTTTGCTTCCTTCCCTCCGTAGACCTCGAGGCACCAAATTATTTGCTATTTTGAACCTGTTCTGTCATTTGGAGGCATGTGAAGTATTTTTACTTCACTTCACTTGCCTTGCTAAGCTTGTTTGTTTTGGGGTCTCTGATCAGTCCCTGTGACTGCCAGTGCAGGAGCACTGTTTTCTTCATTGTAAAATTCTATTCATTTTTCCCTGCAATCATCAACTTATGTAAATGAGGTAGGGACACTTTGTGTCCCTGTGGGTTTGTTATTTGCAACTTTTTGGTTACCAATATGTGTCCAGGATGGACTGGTGGCAGTGTTTACCTTTCTAGAGGTTTCCTTTTTTGTTGTCTTGTTCACCTTTGCATTTTACAGTTTAATGCCATACATAGTACCGTATACTCCGAAATGGCCGTGCCACAAGATTTTCCTGTCGTTTGGCCATTTTGTTGGTTAGCCTTCTCCCTGCTCTTGGAGACTGGAAAGCCTTTTTCCAGATTAAAGCTTTTGCTTTCCTGTGCAAAGTGGCACTCTGTGGGTGAATGTTAAAGGATATTTGTACCGCGCACTATCACCACCGGAGTGGTCCCCTGGCGCTCTGGCGGCTCTGAAAAAAGGGGGTGGGGGTGGGTTAGTGGGAATGAGCTGGACAAGTGCAAGATAGCAGTGATGTGCTGTTGGCAGCCGCAGCCCGGTGGGTCCATTGGCTGGCCTTGGGGTGTTTTTCGGTTGGTAGTCGTCATGTGTTGTTGTGCAAGTCTGTGTGGTTTGTTTTGTAGTTGCAATGTAGTGAAGTTTGTGCGGTTTGTTGCGTTTAAGGCTTGTGGTTGTTTGGTTTGAGTTTGAGAGGTGTAGGCAAAGGAGTGAAATTGTTAGTGGGTTGGTTAATGATACGTGATTGCACGCATGGTCTAGGCTTGGCAGGAGAGTCGTATATCAATCATTGAATAACATCTCTATCTAGATGTGACGCAGGCTACGTTGAGGATTCCAACTAAGTGCGGTATATGCTGACATTCACAATTCTATCTAGATGTGACGCATGCTAGGTCCCAGTCCGCATCAATGTCAAAGTGTGTGTTGCTCGTCTGATGTGTTGGCTAGAGACTGCTAGGATTGGACAGCCCCTGCCAGTATGGATGTTGTGATTCCTTACCATTGGTTGACTTGAGGGCAACTCCAGCTTGCATCCTGGATAAAAGGGGAACTACTGCAGCCATTCTTCAAATCCTTGTCGAATCCGAAGGCCTCTACGAAGTGGAGCATCGTGCTGAAGACTTGGAACTTGTTGTAAGCCAGCCAGTGCCAGCAAAGCCCTTCCCCTTTGCTGATATCCTGAAGGCCTTTGACACCTCGACCTTTACGAACAGGGTATAGCGTTCTGTCATCGACCGGTGTAATTTTGGTGGGTTTTTTTACAAGTATTTTTTACTGGAAAAACTCATCAAAATATATAGGGGGGGGGGTTGAGAAAGTGTATGGGGGTTGACAAAGTGTATATAAGCGGTGGGTGGTGGGGGCGTGACTATTTAAAAAAAACGTAAGGGATTGGGATTGGGGTGGGGGACCCCCACAAAAATGTAAAAATCATTTTCCGTAAAAAGAAAATCAATATTACACCCTTCGATGAAATGACATAGAACCGCGAACAGCCAGTATAATCCTCTGCTTGAGGACACTGCCCATGAAAGCATTCAGAAGCAACCCTGATTCTTCCTTTGAGCTTATTGGCTTTGATTTGGGCCACCTAGTTTCATTGGTGGTCCTCCGAGTGGAGCCTTGGTACCCTGCAGATCCCGACTTATGATACAAGCAGCAGCCACCTGCAATTGTAGATGAAGAGAATATGAAGCGTGGCCTAGTAGGAGCAGTTTCTTTGTTTGCGCCTTGAGGGTCAACCTCCGCCATTTCTTCTGAGTGGACAACTCCCCCTGAGGTTTTTGCCAGAGTGGTGGTCCTTGCTTCAGATCAGTAGAGGTATCCAGTGTCAAGAACCAATCCATCAGAGCACGGGACCGGGAACTAGCCAGACCCAAAACCCAACCCCAAAAGTAACCTTTGCACTCGAGACTTCCTTCATTGGCACAGGAAGGGGGGTGGGGCAGTGATTTCAGCAACTTATGCTACAGTGGTACCTGAGTGAATCGGAGTACAAAAGATGAGTAGACACAACTGCTCCTAACGACCTATGCCTCCATACATGTTAAAAAGAGTTAAGTCCTTACCCTATCTCTCCCTTGCCTGTCTGTGAGCAGTGACGTTCTAGTTAAGATACTCCCCCCGGATTCCCCTAATGTTGTTTGATTGGGAGAGGGTCTGCCAAGAACTTTCCAATTTTTCTTTAACTTTGAGAGACTTAAAAATTGCCTGTTGGCTTTGCCAAATGTTGTTTTGACTCTTCAAAAGACGCCCGGCCTTCTCAAGTGAACTGCATTGGGATCTGTGACTCCAGGGCACCTGTGCCCCTCGTTTCTAACTAGGAAGGACTTGTTAAGGTGCAGTTCCTCAATTTAAAAGGCTTTCTATTATTTTTCTATCTTTCATTTTCAGCGTGCAAGTTATTTGATAGTTACTTGCTTGATTCTTTCTATTCACTTCTGAAACTGACCTAACTGTATTGCAAACGTAGTGTTGGTGCTCTTAGCTGAGAACATCAAAATTAATGTGTGTATGCTAATATGAAATGTTTTATTACTTACCTGTGGCTTTTCAGTGCCAAGAGTTTGCCTAAGAATCAACAAATGACTGTATTTTTATACAGTCTGCCTAACTTGTATTTTGTATTAGCAAGAGTGTTCAGGGTGTGTTTAACTGAACCCTTTATAATTCCCACACTTCGCAAGTCTTAGCTTTGCTGCTTATTCACACTACCCAGATAGTTTGCCTAGACATTAAAGTCTATGCCTGTTCACTAGAATAGGGTGGCCTCTCAATCTGTCCTCTGGGCATATTCTCAAAATGCATCTGAACTACTGTTTGTATAGACCATACTCTCCTTTCACCCATTAGCCCGTCCCACTATCCCCTCTAAAGAGTCTAAGCATTCTCTCTTCAAAAAGGACCTCTGTGCACTTTAGCCCGTCAAACAGCTCTTGTGATTCTGGGAAAACTAAAACATATTTGCAGGAGCCGTGCGGGTCAAGAAAGAAGAGGAGTTCAGGAGAGGTGCTGAGCATCAGACCATCCCATGTACAGCAGAGCTCAGCTGTGAGACGAGGTGTGTGACCGTCTGCAGCAGTCCGCTGCAGCTGGGAAGCCCGCATGGAATTGCATCTGCTTAAAGAAAAGGCAGAAATGCTGAAGTTAGACCGGAGGACAGCAAAGAGCGCCACCACTGACGTGGACTCCTCCAAACAGCGCAGCAGTCTCTCCAACACTTAAAGGAGGTAAGAACGTAACACCTGAATCTGCTATCCCGACTGCCTTGACCTGTGACTCCATAGGTCCTGCACCCCTCCCTCCAGAAGTACAGCGTCTGTAACATCCACAACCCGGGGCTCCTCTCACTCCTTCTGAATGTCTAGCTCTCCGCAGACCGCTGAGGCGAGCGAGGTTCCGGCGGGGGCTGCCGGAGGGCGGCCCAGCAGAACTCTGTGCGGGAGCAGGACTGTGATGGAGTGGAATAAGCCCGTCACCGCCGCCATATGGGAGCCTGGAACTTAAAAAAACAAATGAAATGGAGGTGAACGTGGTGGACGAGACCGGAAAGGTCTACAAGCTGAAGGAAGCATTTCCTACCAGGGCACTACCAGAGAGAATGAGGCACTCTACTCCCGACTCTTTCGCCTCTGAAGAGGCCATTGCAGGAACTAATCATGAAGCTGGAAGTTTGAGGGTAACAATGGCTAGAAATGAAAAGAACATAACAGCCTTAATACACTTTCCTCCAGCTAGAGTGAAACCCTTGGAGCAACTAAAAGAAGTGAACATTTTTTCTCTTACTCATACCACCAACACAAACAAGGATGGCCTTGCATCCCGAACAGACTCAGCAGAATGCTCAGAGGATGTGGTGCAAACTGACCTGGACAAAAGCAGTGTGGACATGGAAGAAACTCAGTCCCCAACAAGAGACAAAACCCACATTATTGAGAAAAAAAAAGTGCACAAACAGCAAAAAAACAAGCGTAACAAGTCAAAGACAAAAGGCAACAGAACAAAGCACGAAACACAGGAACTTAAAACAAGCATACGAAAACCCTCAACCAAAAAAGCATTAAAAGTGCAGAGAAAGAGGGTGGGAACATCCAAATTTTTGCCTAACCCACTGATGTCGTGCCCACTAAAAGATTTCCTCACTAAACATCAGAAAGGCAAACTGGATGTTGCCAAGGAACTATCTGATGCCTAAATGCTGAAGGCCATACAAGACACACTCCCCGCAAATAAATCACAAAAAACAGACCCATCAGCTGACCTCTCAGTTAGCTGTCCTCCAACAGAACAAACCTGTGTCCGGCAGGCACAACTAGACAAATGACAAAAGCCAGTTAGTTACTGGGCCAAAAACCACAGGCGGGCTTGATCACAAGACACCGCGCACAGCGATTCCATACATTCAAATAGAAAAACAAAAAGGGACTCCCAGGGTATCTGCCGGCCACCGCAAATTCCTGGATCAACCCAACAACATCTCAGATCTAAAAAATAAACGTCCACCGTAGCAGATGGAACGTCACCAACAAGATCGGCTGATCCCGACAGGGACCACGGGGAGAAGAACCAACGGTATGCTTGGAGAAAAGCCCACTTGAACACGGGCAGAGAACCCAAAGTACCGAAGAAAAACAATACCGCCATTTTAGAGCCCCCAAGAAACGGGGAACCATCAGTTGCTGTGTTAGCAGAACCAGAACAAACATGACCTTAACCATTCTGATGATATACTGACCTTTGACTCGCCACGGCCGAATAGGCGGCCAGGTACGATCCTTTCTTCATCAAAAAATAGAAGATTGAGCGAAATATCCACAGCGCCCCAAAAAGATTCCCTGACAAAAAAAAGACATGTTAACGATCTTGTCGGCCATTACCATCGCCTTAGCGCCATTCTGTAAATTATACGAATCGATTAACAGCTCTCCACAAGACAATACATCCTTAATTGGCAACATGAATACCAAACTGACGTTCGTAGAGGGTTACATAACCGCAATGGAAGCGAGAAATACCAACTACTTGAATATATGGGAAACAAAAGTGGCAGCTCTAGAAGAAGCATTCGAGACTCATCGGGTGCCACAAGAGAATTAGAAATAGTACAGAAACAAGAACCGGCAATAATATAACCAGTTATATTGAAACTAGCAGCTTCAGAGACCACACTTAAATCGACAAGTACCCAAGGGAGGGACCAAGCAGGATCCAAGGCTCCAAATGACAAGGGTAGATCAAATGAAGACAAAGTTAGTGGGAACACACGGAGGCGCCTCAAGGTGGTAGACCTGACCAGATCTCCCAAATCTGTAGAAGAATTTTTGGCATCCTTGGACTTGATGATTACGACCCAACATTGGGAATCCAGAGTTGGAGAGTGAGGGCCCGACAGTAGAGCAAGAAAAGACAACAGTAACAATAGATGCTACACACCAGTGTCACCAGACTACAATGCAAAACAGGCGGCCAGCACATAAGGAATCAGCTAGAAGGTCCGCGCCTAAAGATCCAAAATCTCCATACGAACAAAACAAGAAAAGTGACCAAAGTGATACTCGAGAGAATAGAGAGGGGGGGGATCAGGTGTATACCCCTCCAACACAAAAAGTAAAAAAATTCATGAAGGAAGCCAAGCTTCAGCCAAAGAAAGATGAAAGATCGGAAGAGGCACTACGGATCTTCAAACAAGAGCAAGCGGCAAATAGTGAGGGATATATGGTCCTGAATAGAATAACAGTACTAAAAATAACCAGCAAAACCCACACACTGAGAAAAATGAAGACGGACGATCTGGCACTCATTGAACCTTACCACAGAGAGAATATAGCGAAAGCCCATCTTCCTGTTAAGCCGTATGTCCTCCGAGAAATTACCCCAGAAGCCTACACCGAAATTAAACATCTAGGCTTCACTTTAACTGAACTTCAAGACACAGCAACCGACAGTGACAACCTACAAAGAACCAAAGAAACTGACCATCTGAAACATCGAGACATATCAAGAACAGACGAGTTATACAGAAACAAATGGATAGGCTACAGCCAAGGACGCAAAGACATCTACAGTCCCAAACCAAATATGGAACAGAATGACAGACAACATCGACACAGGTCCCAGAACAAGGACCGGAGTCATAGGGCCAATGAGACTCCTAAGAGTCATAAGACCTCGCCTCGCTACTATGCAACAAGATCTAAACAAGAGGGGACTGCAAATCCAACAGGCAACCAGACGCCCACCAGTGTCCTTTGAAGAAAGAAATGGCAAAACAAGCAGTGAGAATCAAGAGACGCACAGATGAGAACTTCAACAGGTCCGTGGACATGGTTTAAATCAGCACTTAGCAGGAAAGTTGATAAATAGCAACGAGTGGCGTCCTCAGTACCTCTACTTGCAGGATCCCAACTAACTTTGGACGTAGATACTAGAGAAGCATTCACCTTCGGCTCCTGGAACACAAGAGGGGACACACACACACACACACACACACACCCACACCCACACCCACACCCACACCCACACCCACACCCACACCCACACCCACACCCACACCCACACCCACACCCACACCCACACCCACACCCCACACCCCACACCCCACACCCCACACCCCACACGGCTTTTGACAGCAATTCGAATAGGATCGGAATCATCAACACTTATTGGAACCCCCAACGAACAACAAGTAAAGCTTTCTGTGCAAAGGCGGCGGATATGATTGACAAAATATACATCGAATACGAAAATACTGACATCATATGCGGCGACCTGAACTCCAAATGTGAGGAACAATGGAAGCGTACTGATGGGCAATTCCTTCACACAGCATCAGAAGCAAGAGGCAAGGCATGGATGACCCTAACTACATCTAGAAATCTCCATAACGTCGCAAGTCTGTTTCCTAATAAAAAATGGAGCCAACCTGGGAACGGCAAAACAGCAAGGCTACACTTGATTACACTTTTGTAAGTCAGGGACCCCTACCCAACATACAGACTTTTCAGGTACAAAGAACCAACCACAGTGATCACCATCGCCCAGTAAAACAGACCTACAAATATAATGTGTCAGTAAATAAGCAACAAACACGACTCCGCTTGACAACAGCAGATGTGAGGGAGATAAATGCAAAATATAACCCACTAGCAATAATGAAGACTTTGATGCAAAAACAATGGAGACCAAACTAGCTTCCATTTCTATTATCCTACAAAGTAAAGCCGGCAGGTCACAAAAACACCTGTGAGCAATTCAAACATGCCTATGATAGGGCCGTGGTCGAAAAAAGATGATGGGTACGGAAATTGAAAAGAAAGGCTAAAAAGTCAAATACAGCGGAAATATGGTGGACTTTCGAAATAGACTCAAAGGCATATACAAGATGGACAAAACATCACAGACTGGCATTGTACCAACAGGACTCAGAGGAAATGTTAAGATCACGAAGTACAAAAAAATCTTGTGACTTCTGGGCTTTAATTAAAAAGGCAGAGACTTCTAACGACATCTCGAATTCTGTATCGGAAGAGAAGTGGATAACTCATTTTGCATCCCTCTTCGATTTCCCACCATCCAAACGTCCCAACGGGAAACTGTACCAACATGGGCAGATGTGACCGATCCTGAGGAGATCGAAAACGTGATACTCAAACTAAAAATATCTAGAGCTCCAGGCCCGGACAGCTTGACTACTACTGACTTGAAGCAATCATCTGGTGAATGGGCAGCTGTAATAAGTAACATTTTTGAGCATTGTGGAAAAGCAAAAATGATCCCCGAGTCCTGGCAGCAAGCAACGGTTGTCCCAATTTACAAAAAGGGAAGTAGAGAAGATCCAGAGAGCTATAGACCAATAGCGCTCCTAGATATTATCGGGAAGATCTTTGCAACACTTTTGCTGACAACATTCCGGCAATGAGCTAAAAATGTTCCATGTGCTGATGACTTTCAAATGGGTTTCAAGAAAAATGGCAGCACATCCGTGAATATCATGCTGCTGAATATTCTAAAGTCAAAAGTCAAGGCAGGGTCTCCTAAAGTTTACCTGACGTTTGTCGACTTATTCAGAGCTTGCGACAAAGTCGATCCTAAAAAACTCTGGCCCTAACTGGAAGCCTGGGACTGTCCTAATTCAATCTTGGACCCGGTGATCGCTTTGCATTCAAATACAAAGATACATGTACGACTGAACAACCAAGGGACCCTGTCAGAGGAAATTCCAACAAACAGAGCAGTGAAACAACGCTGCCCTCTAGCCCTGGCACTTTTCACCGCCTTTCTAGCAGACTACCAATATTCTGAAGCAAAAATTAGAGCATCCCCCCCCCCCAAAGATTGGAAAAAAGCAATTTCAAGAATCCTATACGCTGATGACCTGATTCTAATAGATCACACTCAAATCGGTCTACAGCGTAAACTAGCCAACTTGGCACGCTACATTGAAGAAAACATCTTGGAAATCAATAAAACTAAAACACAAATTTTGGTTCTGGATAAAAGGAAGGCAAAGATCTCAAGTACCAAGAACCAGAATTGGTTTCTTCAAAAATCCAAACTAGAAATAGTGTCTCATTACAAATACCTGAGAGTGACCATTGACGGC
The DNA here is from genome assembly GCF_040938575.1 of Ambystoma mexicanum. Lineage (NCBI taxonomy): Eukaryota > Metazoa > Chordata > Amphibia > Caudata > Ambystomatidae > Ambystoma > Ambystoma mexicanum. The sequence goes on from NC_090932.1 coordinate 1,455,887,888, forward strand.
TCAACTCAAGAAACTATGATGCAGAGGACGTTATGGGACAAAGCAAAGCAGTTAACAGCTCAAATAAGATCGATCAACATCAAATTTTGAAGCTTCTCGCTGTTACCAGCCATTCAATTCTATAAAACGAAAGTCGTCCCCTCGCTCATCTACGGAATGGACGCAACCCTTACTGTGCCCACTTCAATATGGACAAAGTTAGAAGGCATGATATAGAAATCAGTGTTGCGCCTTCCCAAATCGACATCTATGATAGCAGTTAGGCACAAGTTAGGCCTTCTATCTTTAGCTGCTTCAGTAGAGCAAAGTTCAATGCAATTCTATAGAAAAACGCTGCTATCAGATACATTACCAATCTACAAAGTGATAGAAGAAGAAATCAAAGACGAGAAATGTAAAACACTCGACAAATGGGTCGCCCTCCAAAAAGAAAAACTGAGAGCTGTAGCATGTACAGAAGATCTGAAAAACAACCCGCAAAGGGTAAAAATAAAAATGGAATATCAAGACTGGATTGACACTAACGAGAAAGCAAACGAGAACAAACTCTTAGCGCATCTCCCTTCTACATTCAATAAAGTAAAACCCCCTTGAGCTACTGTATCAACAAATTCTCGGACAAACTGCTTTGAAAAACATTCATGAAAGCAAGACTCAACCTCTTAATGACACACAAAATCTTGGCCATAAGATCGACTTCAGGGTCAAACGAATGTAGACTCTGCAAAAATCTGGAGCAGCCTGAAACAGTAAGACACTTGGTAATGGCATGCCCAAAAATGAGGCAATATAGATCAGTGGCCCTTACTCACAGGATCCGTAATCGTAGATGAAGATACGGTCTGGAAACGACTGATCTCAGGGGAAACCACAAGATGGACCGTGGCAACCGTAAAAATGCTGGACTTGGCGCTGAAAAATATTTACTGACAAAAGACCGAGCGGAAACAAATCACAAGTCTAGTCTGCACAGAACTGTTCCTACCCGATTGCTCCTCCTTGAGAGGAGGTCCCCATTTAGACTTCTATCTTTTGACTTTACCTTCTGTGAATTACTGAGGTCTTCAGTTCAGTCCCGCTTTTGATGTTGTGATGATTTGATGTTTTGTTTTATCTTTGATCTGATGCGAAATCAAACTTGTAAAAATCACACTTGATTAAAGACAAGTAATAACATTTTTTTAAAAAGACTGGCGGTTCATGCAGGGTGCATGCGCGAGGGAGGGCCCACGTTTGCCAATTATGCTTGATTGGAGGCGCTATTTATTTAGTCATATATCTGTTCTGCTTTGCATCATCCTCCGGTTTTGTCCCTGTTCTGAGGAAGTGTCTTTAAGAATGGAGGAAAGGGGATTATGAACTAGGAGTAGAGTAGTCCCGTGGTGAGTAACCTTTGTTTTCCAGCCAGCATGGAATGTTCACTTTAGCTTTCTGTATCTTGATTATTAAACTTTCTAAACAAACAATTGCTTATTTTTCCAGCTAAAGATTCCAGGCTACAAGACCAACGGCAGATTTCTCCAGCAGCCAACAGGGAGATCATTAAGTCTACTGAGACATCTAGTTTTTGTAAACCTGAAAACAAAGGTTTGTACCACAAGTTACTGAAACATCAGTCATTTATTCTTAGTAACCTTCATAGTTTAATAAACTGTTTCTGTTAACATTCAGCATATATTCCCCAAAGGTTTATTATTTTTTTATGCTAAGTGCAATAAAAAACTTGAATGGCTTCTTGCATTTTCATTTCTTGGTAGACCAAACTGTCTATAGATGCTGGATAACCCTACTGGCAGCACTGTCCACTAAGTTCCTTTGAATCGTAAGAGGTGGGCTTTTAATATATTTTGAAAATTGTTTATTGCAGGTTTGTCCGAGGCTACTGTTGAACTAGATGCTTATTAGAGGAACCTGTTCACAGTGCAGCAATATATCTTGTCAAACAGGGATTTCATACAGAAATATTTTTCTTGATTGCATGTTAGTACATTGTTCTGAGTTGCAAGCATCAGCATATCCGGTCCTACTAAAAATGCTCCATGTTGTTTTTTCAAAAGTAAAGTTGACTTATTACCGTCTGGACCTTCACTGTTGCAATTCTATTTTTGTTGATGAGTTTTTTGTTCAGTCTTTATTTCAGGAAACAAAAGAACAGGTACCATACCCAACATTCAAAATGCAAACCTTGTATTCTTAATTCTTTAATATTCCTCCATCCCCTTTAAAAGAAAAATGGAGAAAAGGGGAAAAATGTCATGTGTCCTAGCCCAACTTAATGTATAAAGGGAAATACCTTTACAGCATATACACACACATATACTGGTGGTATGAGGAAATGGTTCCACTTCGAGGTTGACAATAGTTTATTCACAAAACAAACTTGTACTAATCATAGGTAGCACACCATGATTTATCCACAGTTGCAGCCAGTTGTTGACGGCTCCAGGAAAAAAACTACCCAGTGAAGTATTGGCAGGACTGCTGCATAAAGGAGAGCTCCCCCTTAGCTCAGGAGATCTGCCACTTCCCAAACAGTTCTCGACGACTCAATCTGTGCAGGCAAGACAGATTATTTAAGTCTGAATTAACAAAATGTGCTGTGTATTTCATGTTTTTAAAATGATGCATCGGCAGCAAAGAGAGAATGCAACCTTCTACAGTGGCGTTCATAGCCATTGCGTAAATTAGCTTGTTGGGGGTGGAGGTCAAACCTTCCATGAGACTACAATTTGCATGTGTACTGTAAAGCAAAGAAAGTGTTCCATTCGGTGCATTACAGATTTTTCTTTTTGCAACTTTCTTTCCAGTGACATCAATGTAGCCTTCAGCTATTTTGCTATGCCTTGAACTGGTCCAGTTTTGGAGAAAAGTAAAGCCTGTTTGCTTCACTTGCCTTTCTCAACTCATCTATTTAGTGGACACTTGTCACCCCTTAATGTTACCAGTGCTGCTGGGCTGTGCCCCCTTTTTGCAATTCCTGCATTGTTTTTAATGTAACCCACTTCTCATAGTGAAGTGCTGCCAGGCTTCTTTGAATCCCTATTTCTTTGTCTCTTGTAACATTGTTAATGTTTTGATGAGCTTTGGACAGGCTGGTGGCCGTGAACTTTGTTGCACGCGTTTATTCAATGCATTCCTTTGTACCATCTTTTTTATTATTTTATTTTAACTTTATTTATTATGCTCGACATTGCAACATAGAGAACGAGCAGCATACAGATAGTTGAAAAGTATACATTTCATATACATAGTCTGGTGGGAGATTATACAGAGCAGTAAAATACAAGTTGGTGACACAGTAACCAGATATACAGGTAACACAGTAACAGTTAAAATACATAGGTTAAACGGCGTTGGGAACTGGGGAGGTCCGGTCACTGGCGTAGTCTTCGGTGTCAATGGGTAAGGAAGAAATATAGGAGCGGAGTGGGGTCCAAATGTTTCTGGGCCTGGACACTGTTGGTTTCAAGCTTTCCCAGCACTCCTCGGTATCGGAGGCCCAGGTGACAGCCCGAATCCACTGAGTATGTGTGGGGGCCCCGGGAAGAAGCCAACGCAAAAGAATACAATGGGTTGCTAGCAACATACATAGTCCAGCCAGTTTCCTGGCATCACGCCTGAGCCGGGGAAGTTTGTGAACGAGACCGGTCAATGGAGATGGGGTAATAGTGCAATCTAATATTTCAGAAAAGGTAGTGCATACCTCCTCCCAGAACAAGGAGAAGCGTGGTCAGGACCACACCATGTGCATATAGTTTGCGTCATCCGAACCACATCTTGGGCATATGGGGGGGATGGTGTTTCGACATATTATGTAATCTGATCGGAGTGTAGTGAAGTCTATGGAGTACATTAAATTAAATCTGTTTAAATAGTGAATTAAATGAGATTTCGTGAATATGAGCACACATGCAATCCCAGCGTTGGTCTGTTATTTCATTACCTAGATCCACACCCAAGGAGTTTTAACGATTGAGGGGGCGGTCCTAGCCTGAAGGAGAGTGTACAATCTGGAGACTTCCCCCTGAAAGCTGTGGTATTCAGGGTTTCGGCTCATATCAAATCATCTGCAGGGATTCAGGGGGGAAGTCTGGGCACCTATTCCTAAGAGAGCAGCACAGAGCTGCATAGTGAAGCCAGTGGGAGGGCCTACCTCTTAGGTTTTCTGGTAAGTCGGGCCATTCAAGAAAGATAACCTGGTTGAAAACATCATGGACAGCACCTATACCTGCACCAGCCCAGGGACGTGTTTTTGAGGGGCTTGCATGGGGAGATTCCAGGAGAAGGTTCCAGATGGGAAAGTCACCATGGAAGGGGCGTGAGGTATTAGACACTGGACCCAGCGTGGTCGAGTGGTTCAAATTTGATGCAATGGGAGGGGAGAAGTAAGGAGCAGTTATCAGTCTTCTATGGCCAGGCGTTCTAGTTTATTGTGTAGTGGTGGCTCGGTGGATACAAACCAGTGTGAAGCGTAGTGTGCTTGAGCGGTCATCCAATATCTCTCAAAGTTAGGGGCGCCAAATCTGCTCCTTGACATTGGAAAATGTTTCCAGTTTTAGGCGGACCGCACCGGAGTGCCATAGGAAGGTATTACTGGTTCGGTTCAGTGCTTTAAAGAATTCATGGCCTGGCCATAGGTGGTCATTCAGGAATCTGTATAAGAGTTGGGGCAGCACTATCATTTTAACATTTCTAGTATTTGTATCAGTTCCTCCAATTACTTCAGTTGGGTGATCTTGCTCTGTTAATGTGTGACACTGTCTCAAGCGATCTTGTAACCTGCTTGCTGAGGGCATATCGGGCAGCTCTGGCGTTCCTTGCTTCCTTCTGTTGTCTTCTCCTTCTGTTCACTGAGGATGCATCCCAAAGCGGGAGCCAAACAGCTTTTGCTTCTGGCGGGTCCAGCTGCCTATAGCAATAAAGCAGTGAACTTCTCTTGACCTGGTCTCTCTGCATGCCACTCTCGTCAGCCTCTGTGCTGCCTTACACAGTATGCTCTCCTCTGGCGTTCCAGCCAGTGTCCGCACACGCGGCAGTCTCTGCCTCTCACTCGTATCCTGTTCAGCTGTCTGTTTTAAACTTCCCAGCATTAGTAAAAACTTTACAAAGACTAGTACTGCTGGTTATACCCATTGTTCCACCCCACTTTCTTGTCTCAGTACTAAAAACGAGTAGTGTAAATGAGGTTTTTGGTAAAGAAAACTTGGCAATTCTTTATCTGCGTCACAATAAGCCATACATGCATGCTGCAAAGGCACATGGGTGTCTTTGAGAATAACATCTGGTGGTTTATTCTGATTGATTTCCTGCCTCTCTGGAGTTTGTCCTCCCCTACATGACCCTCCTGCAGATGGCCACCCCCCGGGTCGGAGTCCGGTAGCTTCTGCCTTTCCCTGGCCACGTAAGAGAAGCATCCATCTAGGGAATCAGTTAAGTTGTTGCTAGATTCCTCACATACTATAAAAAGAAAACGAGAGAGACAATGTAAGCTTGAGCCTAGGATCGGCTACATACCCCTTTTGCTTAAATTAAGTGCTTGCCGTTAATGTGACCCCTACACAAAGACTTGTGGCATTTTTCAGCTCTTGGCCAAGCGTCAATGTTCCCAAACCAAAGATTACAGCCGTTTTCAAAAGAAATATTTTCAAAATAGTCCTTGCTTTGCTCAGTCTCCTGGGAAATCTCAATGGTAACAAGGTTCACGGTTTATTCTATGAATTGTTCAGCTTCTTGGCTTCAGATCGGCTATGGGGTTGGCCAGCCCTGATTGTTTTGTACTTTCGCTTATCTCCTCACGGGGGTTACTGTTTTCTCAGCCCTGGGTGAACTTCAGGCCTGTTCAGCCCTACTGTGAGGGTTGTTTTGCTCACCCCCTTCTGGAGTATACCCATCATCAGTCCCGTGTGGACAACGGGCAGTTCTTCCCCTTTTTTAGGTAGATAGTTTTTCTCGACCCCCCTCCTGGGTTAATCAGGTACTTAGTCCAGTGTAGGTTAATAGCTTTCAACACTTCTCTACTTCTTCGCCCCTTCGTGGGGTATTTGGCTTTGCAGCCCTGTGTAGACTTGTGCTTGTTCAGTCTTACCTTTCTCAGTTTCTTCACCCCTTTGTGGGATATTTGGTCTTATGATTTGATGCAGGCAATGCTCTGGCCTCACCACCTGCCTTTTTATTATGAGGTTGCATACTCTTCCAGCGGCGAGGTCTCGGATGCAGTTCTGCACCCAAGACCTAGTGTCAGTCTGCGTTGTCTTTTTGGTGGCTTCAGTTGACCATCTCCCTGCTGTTTCCTGGGTTGTTCTGCTTCTTTCTGTAAGGGAGGGGCTCCCTCTTCTGCATGGAGGCACAGGCCTGTCTTCCGTTACCCAGATGTGTCTGCTGCTCATGTCAAGGTGCATTTGAGTTCCTCCCTGTGAGGAGGAAAAAAATGCCATTGTTACTTCACAAGTTTGCAGCAACAAATACAGGTCCGATAACAAGCCATACACCTTAAAGGGGGAGGGGGCTGTATAATATTTTGTTGAACACCTCCCTCCCCCCAAACCCCATGTAACCAACAACCATTGAAGCTTTAGAAGTAAAGGGAGGTGGGATGGAATCTTTACTTTGGCATTACTTGTCGTCCCCAAAGTTGGACCCCGATTACCTGTCCCTTACGGAAGGTATCGCTTAACGGACGGGCCTCCATAGTCACAAAGGGGGTGACTCCCCTTGAGAAGGGACGAATTCCATGGACTTGTCAATCATTGGCATGAAAGACTACTCCTAGATCAAGATCCAGCTATTGAAAGGCGTCACCAGTGAAGCCGTAGAGTTAGGGAGAGCTGGACTCTGGGTCCAAGAAGCAGTTCTGCAGCAGGCAGTTTTGTATTTCCCAGAGAAGTCATTTTGTAAATATGTTCTGGGAAACAAGTTAGTGGATGCAGTTGAAGGGCATTCTAGGTCCCTGAGCTTCCAAAATGGGTGAAAATCAAACTAAGCAGCTTGCAGTATGTGTTTAAAGAATCTCATAGGACAGTGAGTATTTAATGAGTCCCCCCTACCCCCCCCTTGAGCAGACTGTGTGACTGGTTCAAGAAATGTGCTCAGTTTTGTAGGCTACAATCCTGCCAAAGCGGTGATCCATCTGTGGCTCTCGAGGATGTTCTGGTTTCGCAACTCCCTTTATGATCCTGTTTCAAAATCGCAGAATTTACCAACCCTTCATGCGCCACCACCGTCCTGAACCCCTCACAATCGCTGTGCGACTCACTCACTCTCCACTTTTACACCACAGCTCTTGAAAGAACAAACGCTCTAACCAACAAACTAGCTCTCTTACCCCCACCAGGCAACCCACCCTCCATACCGGCCAATCCACCGCCTGCGACCACTACCCAACCAACGTTCGACTCCTTTAGTCCAATATCAACTGACCAATTTCTCAAACTTCTCTCTGCCCGCAAACCATCCGGCTCTCCGCTGGACCCTTGCCCGGCCACAACCCTCAAAGAAATGTTTGCATCTACCTGCGCAGGTGAACGCGCAGGTGAACACGCAAGAACCATCATAAGTAACCCCCTTTCCTCAGGAATTTTTCCTGACGCATTCAAAACGGTTCATGTTAAACCTCTAATTAAAAAACCTTCCCTCTACCCTCTCGAGCCCAAAAACTACCGCCCCATCTCAAAAACCAGGTTCCTTGCCAAACTCATCGACCGAACCGCCTACTACAATCTCCTAGACCCCGCTCAATCAGGCTTCAGAGCCCGACACGGAACCGAAACCACCCTAACCTCAATCTGTGATGACCTTAAAAACACGGCATACTCTGCGGGATGCGCCGCATTAATCCTTCTTGACCTATCCACCGCCTTCGACACAATTAACCACTCAATCCTCCTTGGCCGCCTCCACTCCCTAGGAATTTGTGGAACCGCTCTCAAATGGATAGCATCCTTCCTCAATAATAGGAACCAAATAACCCTACTCTCCACCTATTCCTCCCAAGCCTGACCAGTCGACATGGGAGTTCCACAAGAAGCATGCCTATCAGCCCTTCTGTTCACCCTCTACATCGCCACCCTTCCACGAATAATTTGTTCACACAACATCCTGTGCTGCAACTACGCTGATGACACTCAACTAATTCTAAAACTCCTGTACTCCAAACCCAACTGCCGACCTGACCTCGCTTCCTGCCTCCTCGACATAGAGCTCTGGATGACCACAAACCACCTCTTGCTAAACCCCTGCAAAACCGAAATCATGGTATGTAGCAACACCAAACTACTTCCACACCCACTACCCTGGCCATCTGCCAAGGGCAACTCACAGACACCCTCTAATTTAGTAAAAAACCTTGAATGCACCCTAGACTCTGACCTAACACTCTCGCACCAAGTCAACAACGTCTCAAAGTCCTGCCACTACCACCTTAAAACTCTTAGCCGCATTTTTCCATACCTCTCCTTTCCCAACAGAGACTCCGTGGTCCAATCAATTGTTATATCAAGACTGGACTACGCTAACCCCCTCTACCTCAGAGTCCATGCATACCAACTGACTAAACTACAAAGAGCACAAAACGCTGCAGCCAAACTGCTACTAGCGCTTTGCCCTAGAGACCACATCTCCCCAGCCTTCAAAACTTTGCACTGGCTTCCGGTTGCCCGAAGAGTGACCTTCAAAACCTTATGCATTTCTCACCAAGCACTGCATAAAACCGGACCTCAATCTTCAAGACAAACTAAAACCCTTTCATCCTGCACATACTCTGATCAAGCTCAGCCGGCCTCCTAGCCATACCAAAAACCTACTCAGTCAGGTTAGGCGGATCATTATTCTCAGCCTTGGCCTTCACATTGTGAAACGCACTACCACCCCACAACCGACTCACTGAAGACCTCATGTCTTTCCACAAATTACTGAAAACTTGGCTCTTCCCCTAAAACCGACCCCGAACTCAAACTCAAACTGGATAACGGCATCTGGCATGACTTTTGCCCAAATGCTAGATCATAAATAGTGATGCAGCATCATGATCCGAGCGAGAAATCGAAAACTAATAACCTCTAAGGTTAGCTAAAAAGGACAAACAAAATGGAATGAGTATAAAGGATCAAACCTGCGAGGTGGATAAAAAGAATAAGTTGTACGAGAGCAGTAAAGTGGCTGAAATTATTGAAATGGACGAAATAAATGTAATGGACAAGAGGATCAATGTGGACGAGAGGAATACAATGGATACCAGCAATTCAACCTACCAGATCATAAATAACAATAAAACAAACAACAATACAACATCAAGATCCAAGCGAGAAATTGAAAACTAATAACCTCTAATGTAAACTAAAAAGGACAAACAGAATAGAATGAGTAAAGTGGATCAAAGCACTGAAGTGGATTTAAAGAATAAATTGTATGATAGAAGTAAAGCGGTTGAAATTAATGAAATGGATGAAATGATTGCAATGGACGAAAGGAACAAAATGGACGAAAGGAATAAAGTGAAGAGGATGGAAAGATGAATACAGGAGACGGATGAGTGCACAGACAGATGGCATGGAATGTAAGAGTGCACGGTATAAATGGAACTAACAGAATAAACGATTTGAGTACCTGAGACCGGTGTAGTGCATGGGACAGATGGAGAGCACGGAACAGATCGAGTGCGTGCGACAAGTGACATGGGCTGAACTGATAATGCAGGATGAATGAACGAAGTGAGTGGAGCGGATGAAGTCGGATTGGACAAAGCGCATAGAGCGGATGAGTGCGTGGAGCGGATTTTTGGTGTTGAGCGGATTGAGGGTATGGTGCGGGTGCACAGAGCGGGTGTAGAGTGCGGAAGCAACGGGTGAAGTGGTTGGAAGGAACGGGTGAAGTGGGTGGTAGGAACAGGTGAAGGGGATGGATCAAGTGAAAAATGTGGTTGGAACGGAGGAAGTATGGGGTTGGAACAGGTGAAGTATGTGAGTGGAACGGATGAACTGGGTGGAACGGATGAACGAAGTATGTGGAACGGATGAACGAAGTATGTGGAACGGATGGGTAAAGTATGTGGATGGAACGGGTGAAGTAGGTAAAACAAAGTGTGTGGACGAAACAGGTGAAATGGTAGAACGGATGAAGTGGGTGGGGGAACGGGTGAAGTGGGTGGAGGAACGGGTGAAGTGGGTGGAACGTGTGAAGATGACTTATGTGGATGGATGATGCATGGAGAAAGGATAAGGCGGGTAGAACGAATGAAAGGAGCAGACCGGATGATGAAGGGATGACATGCATAGATCGGACGAAGTGCACTGATCAGAAGGAACACATAGAACTGAGCAAGTTCATGCAACGGATGGAATCTGAGGAACAGATAGAGGGCACGGAATGGACACTGTACAAAAATGATAGAGTGCCTGGAACGATATGAAGTGCATAAAATGGAGTGAATAGAACGGATTTGAGTGCATGAAATGGTCGTAATGCATGGAACAGTTGGAGTACATGGCACGGATGGAGTACATGGAACTATTGGAGTGGGCTCGATCTCAAGCATCTAAGGTAAACCACCATATCACATCTCCACACTTACTCTCTTCTTTACACCACCACTCAACTAGAACACAGAGATACTATGACACCATTCGGTATAGCTGTTCTCATACCATCATTGGCCTCATACTCCCCATCACCCTAACTAAACACTGCTCGTTACACACCCTCCAGCCTAGGCGTTCTCCTCAGGCCTAACGCAGCCAGAATCGGTCTGGATAACAACCTGCCAGAACGAACACATACTCTTGATCTCTCAACCACCACACCTACAGCTAAGAAGCAGCTATCACACGAATGCCACACCAGCTGCACACATCCGGTGCTCAAACGCACATTTATGACTCTCTCTCTATTCTCTCTACTGACTTGAACTTCGGTTCCCGAGGGCGTTCAACCTACCAGCGCCTTGAGACCATACCAATGGTACATAAGGCGCTATCTAAATGCAAAGTAACATAACATTAAGGATGCCGATCCTGCTGGCCAGGGAGATTGGCAATTTAGCCCAGCCTGTACTTTTTCGGGCAAGGATGAGCAGGTATTTCACAAAGTTGGCTTCGTACAAGTTCTGTTGACTTGTGACCACTATTCCAAGATAGGTAATCTGAGATTGTGACCATGCGAAGCCCAGAGGGTCTAGAGGTGGGTGGATGACTTTGGTTAATTGTTTACTTTGACACACAATATTTCACCAAAGAGAATGACATTCTCTAGTACTGGGGCTAGGTTTTGTTCAGGAAAGCGGAGGAAAAGGACAGCATTGTCCGCATAAAGGGAAATGATCTCAGGGAGACCAGACAGTCTTAGTCCTCTGTCAATGTTGTTGGTGTATCCTGTCGACCAAGGGCTCAATGGCTATGGCAAATATTAACGGTGAGAAGGGGCATCCCTGCCTCGTGCCTCTGGCTATTTGGATATGGGCTGAACACCAGTCTTCGGTGCATACCCTGGCAATGGGAGAGGAGTACAAGAGTTTAACCCAGGACCGAAAACGGGGACCAAAGTTTCTCCTTTCAAGTACCTGCCATAGATTGCTCCAGGAAACAATGGAATGCTTTCTGCATATCGAGTGGCTGCGACTATTTGTGTGCCTGGGTCGACCCGAGCAAGTATGTTGAATAGTTGGTGCAAATTAAGAGAGGTAGAGCGCCCCAGAATGAAACCTTACTGATATGGGTGAATAATGCATGACATATACGTGGCCAGTCTCAGGGCTAACACATTAGCGTAGATTTTGACATTGCAATTAATAAGTGAGAGGGGGCGGTATGAGCCACATTGTCTGGGAGGTTTGCCTGGTTTAAGTAATACCAAAATGATTGCCTCTTGAAGAGATGGGGGGGATGCCGGTCTCGCAGGCCTCCTCCCCTAGGGCTAACAATTTGGGAACCAGGTGGGTCTTATACCGCTTGTAGAATACAACAGGGAGTTCGTCGAACCCAAGGGCTTTCCCAGAGGCTAGAGTGTCTATAGCCTTCGATATTTCCTTGGGTGTAATCGCGGTGTCTAGGGAATCCCTGGTCTCGGAGGAAAGGATAGAGAGCGGCATGCTATCAAGAATGTCTGTCGGCTGTGGGATCATTGTCTGTGTTGGAGTAAACCGTTTCATAAAAGGTGCGAAATTCGGCATTAATATCATGCGATGACAGAATCAGAGTGCCATCGGCCCTCTCAATGTCCGGAATATGAGGTGCACCATTCTCCTGATGGATCAATCTAGCTAGAACGCCACCAGTGAGCAGACTGGGGGGGGCAGAGGGGGTAATCTAGGAACTTTCGTTCACACACCGCGTGGGTGCGGAACGCATCCAGCTCCGTGCCTATATCAGTATGAGTGACGGACGACTGGGAGGCTGCGTACTGGGCCTCGCGGAGTGGAAGTCGGCATTTGGTCTCTGCGATGTTCATTCAGACTACTCTGAGAATCCCTGCCTCTTTAGAAATTACAATACCAATAATGTAAATTTTGAATGTCTCCCAAAGGGTGGCTTGTGATTTGACAGAACCAGTGTGTAGTATGAAAAAGTCGTCAGTGGTGGTCCCCAGTTCTGTGTCGTAAGCAGTATCTAGTAAATAATGCGGTTTCAACCTCCATGAGCGAGCCCCTGGATTGTCCGCACTCCACCTCAGGGAGACTGTCACTGGGGAGTGGTCTGAAAATGTTCTGGGAAGGATATCCATTTGGGTAATGGTTCTGACTAGTATATCCGACTTGAGCCATCTGTCTGTGTGCACGTGAATCGTGTACTGAGTAAAAGGAGTACATTTGGGAATCTGAGTAGATCAATCTCCATGCATCAGTCACTTCTAACTGGGCCTGCGCCTCGATGATGGTTTTGGCTGCCTTGGAGTTGGTCGGTGTCTGGGGCCCGATCTGTCGAGATCTACGCCTAGAATAGTGTTAAAATCCCTGCCCTAGAGGATGGGGGGGGGATCCAGATAGCAGGGAGGAGAAATGTATGTAGAAGTCAGGATCATTAATGTTAGTGGCATATATGTTAAGTAGAACGACCTCACTGCCCATTAGGGCCCCCAAATAATAACATATAGTGTCCCAGGGGATCGATATGAGTCACTGAAATGTAAGACTTTTATGGATTAAGATCATGACTCAGCTGTTCTGGGTGGAATAGTCCGTATAATAGTGTTGGAAGCCCCATGATCTTGCCAACCTCTCACATCAGCTGGAAAGAGTGTGTGTTTATTGCAGGAAAATTTGTTTAACTTTGTGCCGTACAATATATAACTATTTACGCATTTTGGTATGATTACCAAGCCCTCTGACATTTAAGCTCATGCATACAATACTATCTTCACGCATTAGGATGGTAAACCAGCAACAATAGGCAATTGCCTAAACCAGAAAATGAACTGCAGGGTCCAGCCCAGACGCACATGGGCCTTGATCTGATAATCCCAACTTGGATACATTTGGGTACTCGGGTTCCCCGTCGCATGTCAAGCTTTTCTACAACTAGATACCCTTCCCAGCCCACCCCCTCTCCCAGCCGTCCCCTAATCAGAGAGGTGAAACCCAAAATAACCTTTAACTTAACCACGAGCAGCGGCAGCAACGCCTGGGGGACCGTGCATTGGCCATGAGTGGTTATATTTCCGAAGTGGGGTATTAACTAGGCATTATGTGGTGCATAATGGAAGAACAATACATAAGCGAAGAAACAAAACTTGTGAGACAGAATTAGGTGTCAAGTTGATCTAATAGGACTAGTGGTCTGCAGATGTGGCAGTTATCCAGGTCTAGTTTCTCACTTGGTATTGAGAGACATTTTTCAAAAGACAGACCGAAGTGTTCGCCGTAGTAGAGACATTGCCTGGAAAATGTTCATTGATGAATTTGGAGGCCTCCTCAGGGATGGTGAAGAACTCGATTTGAGTGTTTGAATCCTGAGTTTAGCGGGCTAACGCATTGAGTATTTGACACCGAGGTCTCGTAGCCTTTTCTTGGTGATTAGAAAGGTCTTCCGCTCTTGCTGGGTAGCCAAAGAGAAATCCGGGTAAAGTTGTTTCGGATGCTTGTTAATCTTCTTAGAATCACGTGCTGTGCATATGGTCCGACATCCAGTGGTAACCGCAGAGTATTGCATCTTGTCTTTCGGGGACTGAAAGGGGACGTTGGTTTAGGCGTTTCTGAAACACTAGCCCTATCGTGACGTGCGTAGTACCCAAAATCCCTCGCGTGCCGAGGTCCCTCAGATTGTTTTTTTCCGCCCAGATCACTGGTCGCCCTATAGCGGAGCTCTTCATGAGACATTGTTTATCTTACCAAATTGTCGGTTTATCCCCGTTAAGTCACTTCGCCCATCAAGAACATCATCGACGAAGACTACGGGGGAATCGTCTACGGCTGCGGGTTCCGACGCCTAAGATTCGGCGTTCGGACTTCCACGTGGTCGGGCCTTCCGGCCAACCTATACAGTAGGGAGAGTGGGCTTGGGGTTTGCCATACTGGTATTATGTCTTTCCTTTTTCCACTGCTTTCCCTTTTGGTCTGGTCACCCTGCCCTTCTGCTATGGAAAGGACTCCATTTAGATTCTGCCCTGTGTGCAGGGTTAGATATCCGTGGAAAGACGAGCACACCTTGTGTAACGCTTGTCTCCCCCTAGAGCACCACGAAAGGCAGTGTTCGGCGTGTAAACTCCTTAAACCTCAGACCCTTAGGGAGCGCCGGTTAAAGCGGTGGGCCGCGTACGACATGTCACGCGTGGAGCCTCCTTCACCTGCCGCGACACCAGCCGAAAGTGACGGGGGCACGTCGGATGACCAAAATGTCCAATGCGGACGTTATAGACCTTGAGGCGGACACTTCTAGGACCGCCACGCCAGTCCCCGACCCTTCCATGTTCGACTCCGGTCTTGGTACAGGGAACACACCCGGCGACAGGGAAAAGTCAGCAGGGTTAAGAAAGGATGTGGCCCATCTTGCTGCCTGTTGTGCCTGTGCCGTCAAGTAATAAAGTTCCATGACAGGTGCCATCAGTCCTCCCCTTGGATATGTCTGTCAGGCTCTCCAGCTTAGTCTGTGGTGTCCGCCCCAAGCAAAATTTGCGCAGGCGCTATTGATTTTGGTGAACGGAGCGCGGCCGGGCCACACCGGAACCGTGCTAAAGAGGTAGAAAAGTTTTGGTGGTATCACCATTTTGATTAAGGCTAATCGTCCCGCCATTGATATTGAGAGTACACTCCATCGTTT
This sequence comes from Ambystoma mexicanum, assembly GCF_040938575.1. Taxonomy (NCBI): domain Eukaryota; kingdom Metazoa; phylum Chordata; class Amphibia; order Caudata; family Ambystomatidae; genus Ambystoma; species Ambystoma mexicanum. The sequence goes on from NC_090932.1 coordinate 1,455,903,127, forward strand.
CATTTTAGCGCAAAGGGTGTCTGCTAGTGTCGTGTAATTTAATGCTCGGGATAGTTGGGCCGTTCTGGCTATGTGGGCCCCTAGATACACTGTGTATCGGACTCCATATAAGTCCGTGAAGATTCCGGGGTTGTGGTGTGGCGTCTGTGAGCGGGAATATTTCAGATTTGTGGGGGTTGAGGTGTAGTCCTGAGTATTCACCAAATCTTTCTACTTCTGCCAGGATCTTGCCGAGCGTTCTGTCTGGGTTTTTTAGGTATAAAAGAATGTCATCTGCATATAGCGTTATAATTTGCAGTTTGCCTTCAAGCCATATCCCAAACGAGCTGTAACGAGACCTGAGGATATCTGCCAGTGGTTCTATAACAAGGGCAAAGAGCAAGGGGGAGAGCGGGCAACCTTGTCCGGTGCCTCCCAACAGCTCCAGTATGCCCTTGAGGGCTCCATTCACTCTTATCCTCGCGTGAGGCCGAGTATATAGCACCCTGATCCATTTTATAAATTGTGGGCCAAACCCGTAGTTTCGCAGTACTCTAAATAGAAAGGGCCATGAGACTGTATCGAAGGCTTTTCTCATGTGTAGGGACACCGCTATCCCTTGAGTGGTGGCAGGAATGGAGGTCATTATATGATGGCATTGTCTAATATTAGTGGCTGTGGATCTGTGGATCTACCTGTTATAAACCTGGCCTGGTCTTCATGTACCATGTATGGCATATATGGTGTGAGTCTCGTAGCAAGTATTTTGGCCAGGATCTTGGCGTCAGTGTTTATTAGTGATAATGGGCGATATGATCCACATTCTGTAGCTGGTTTACAGGGCTTCAGTAGAAGCGTGATTATTGCTTCTCTGGTGGTTTCGGGGAGTTCTCCTATTTCCAGAGCTTCCTTCCAGACAGCGTGCAGTCTGGGTGTAAGGACTTGACTAAACTCCTTATAGAACTCTGCTCCTAGCCCATCTGCGCCCGGAGCTTTAATTGCTTCATGTATTTCGACCTCCGTAATGGGTGCCTCTAGTAATTCTCTAGTAGATTCTGATATAAGTGTTGTTGGTATCTTGGAGAGGTATTGTTCAATCTCGATGTCTGTGACTGTGCCCTGGGTGGAGTATAATTCTTTATAGAATTTATAAAACGTGCCTTTCACTTCATTCTGGTCAGTGGACACCGTACCATCATCTATTTGTATACAGGGTATGCTAGAGGGTCCCCTTTCTCCACGTCTGTTCTGGCCAGTAATTTCCCAGGGCGCTCTCCCTCCCCGTATCTACGTGCTGCTATAGGCCTATCAAAGTATCTTATCTCTTGGTCTGCCGCATCCCGGTACTGCTCCAGTTTAGTCTTAATTTCAGCACCCATTTGGGGGGGGTCGGGGTCGCGGCATATTGGGTTTGTAGTGATGCTAATTGCGTCTCAAGCCTCTCTAATCTGGCCCTGATGTCTTTGAGGATTCCCCCTTCGATGGATATCGATTGGCCCCTTATACAGTCTTTAAACGCTTGCCAAAGCATGGCCTGAGTTGAGACTGAGTGCTCATTGTTCTCAAAATAGTCCGGCACATATTGTGCCATCGAGTTTTTGTATACTACGTCCCTTAGTGCTGCTGGTTTAAACCTCCATGCCGGTCTTGGAGTGGCCTTGTTCATGATTTGCAATGTTAGTTGTATCGGTGAGTGGTCGGAGTAGGTTCTGGGGTATATGTGAGATTTCGTAACCCAGGCCATGCTATCCCTGTCTATTAACCACAAGTCGATCATGGAATGCATATCGTGGACTGTTGAGTAGTATGCGTATTCTCTGCCAGTAGGGTTTAGCGTTCTCCAGACATCTTTTAATTGCAGATCTGTTATTTGTGTGTTTATTGTCTGTGCTGCCTTGGTTAGTGTTCTGGCTTTTGTTGACGTACGATCTAACTGTACGTCCAGTATTGTGTTGAAGTCCCCACCACATATTACCCGAGCTGTGGGGTATCTCGCTAATTTTTCAAACACTGTGGTGTGGAATTCGGGTTGGTCAATATTTGGGCCATATATGTTCAGAAAAACTATTTCTTTGTCGTATAGCATACCATGTATTATAACATATCTCCCTTCGGGGTCGCGTTCAGTCCCTTTACATACAAACGGAATTGTTTTGTGTATTAGTATCGCCACCCCCTTGCCCTAGTGGAGTAGGTCGTGAAGTATTGATGAGTGCCCCAATTAGAAATCAATTGGTCGCCCTGTCGAGGGCCTGTATTTGTCTCCTGGAGGAAAATTATCTTGGCTTTTTGTCTATTGAGGTAAGCCATGATCTTCCTTGTCTTAATCCTAGATCCCAACCCCCTGACATTCCAGCTCAGAGCATTGATAGTTTCGTTGTGTTAGGCTTATCCATTATCTATGTAGTATTTGCGATGATGTGTGTCTCTATATGTCCATATTTTGGCCTGAGAGTTTCTGTGCCTGGTACCTGTGTTTTTTGTGCTTACAACCTTGCTTTTTGAAACAATAATCAAACTCCCCCAGTCTTTTCCCTCCCCCCTCCCTCACAGTTCCCCGAACTTCAACCGTGCCTAGATTTCCTCCCATCTTCCCACCCCACATCTTCTCTAGCACATGCTACAGGGGGGCTGTGGCGTTTCCTGTGCCCAAGCCATCCATTATTATCAGCGTTGTCTCCAGTTCTGGTCTGTTGCTCTCCTTTAGTTGGCATCTTCGAATCAGCATTTGTGTTGTTTCTTCTTGTTGTTTCTCGACATCCGTAGTATGCGGCTCCTGACTTGGAGCTGTCTCTTCGCTGGTCCTGTTTTCTTCTTGATCATAATGTCTGCGAAGTTGACTCAAATTTCTCCTATTGATTTTACGTCCATTTCAGGTTTGTCCTTTATTCAGCGGTATGTGCGTCTCTATGAAGGTCGCGGCTTCCTCAGCAAATGTAAAAAAGTACGCTTTATTTTGATGTTGGATCTTGAGTCTGGCAGGGTAGAGCATTGCATATTGTATCTGCCGATCACGCAGCATCTTTTTGATTCCTGTGAAAAGCTTTCTCTCCTGCTGGACTGCTAGGGTGAAGTCTGGGTAGATGCGTATTGTGCTGGTTTCCCATTTAAGCTCTTGTTTTTCTCGTGCAGTTTTTAGGATCAGGTCTCTGTCTCTATAATTAAGTATACGAGCTATAATGGGCCTGGGGTATGCTCCTGGTTTCGGTTTTGGGGCCAATGTTCTGTGTGCCCTTTCCACCATGAATACTGGCGACCATCTTGGTTCTCCTAGAAGTGTTCGCAGGAGGTTTTCCACCGCTTTCTCCATCGTTCCTTTAATTGCCTCTTCCGGAACACCTATTATACGGATATTATTCCTCCTTGATCTCGCCTCTAAGTCTTCACACTTAGATTTAACTGTCCCCAGTTCAATGGCCATCGTGGACACCGTGTTCTGCAGTATTTCCATCTTGTCTTCTACTCCTGATATTCTGGTTTCTGCCTCCGTCATGCGGGACGTCGTTTTGTCAAGCTGTGTTTTGATGCTTGCAACACTTGCCGTGATTCCGTCCAGCTTGTCTGCTAGCGTCGCAAATCCCTGTTGCATAGCTTGGAACACCGCTTGTGGGTCCATCATGCAGGCAGCAGGGGTCTGTTCAATCTGTATTAGCATTGCCTCTTCTTCCTCGGGCTCGGAACCTTTCGGCATTGTGGTTGTGTATTTCTCAATTGTACCCTTGTTCCTTTTCGGGCCAAAGCTTTTGGGCATTGTCTCTGGTTGGGAGCTATGCCGGTGTATGTCTCCTCTGTTTACCTTGTTATATTCACGTAGCATGGGTTTGGTCGGTGTCCCGATATTCCTTGCGTAGTTCTCTGCCAGGATCGGGGGTGTTATCGGCCGACCGGGGGATTTGTTCAAGTCCAGTTCAGTGTGGGTTGCATTGGCTTCACTCCGTGGGGTCGCCGAGGCGCGGGTTTGTGTAGTATCGTGTCACCTCTGTGGCAGGGGGGAGGCAATGTTATTTGCGCCCCTTATTTAGTCACTCTTTAGATGCGGGGGGAGCCGTCCCAAACCGGCCTTACCCCGGTTTCAATCATCAGTCTCTTAAGGCCAGCACCGGTAGGTCGACAGTTGTCCGCCCGCCCGCCTTCCCAACTCGTCAGTTGAACCGCGGTCTCACCCGCAACCCAGCGGTGACACGCTGCAATGGCCGTGCGGCCTACCTTTCTGCTGTGGGCCGGGTTCTCGGATATTCTCTTGTGTGGGGAAGTCGCTTTGTTGTGGGCGGCAGGGGGTCGGCAAGGCGCTCTACGAGGAGCGGAGCACCCACGACACTTCCCTCCGTGCCGAGCCGTCTCCGTGCATCGGGTTCCACCTCCGCTTTTACTGCTCCCGCGCCGGGCTCCTCCTCTCGATCTTGTGCGAGTGCGCCACACCGAGTCCCACTCAGCTACGGAGTCCCAATCCTGCGAACCGCTGTACCTTTTTTCACAAGATTTCGTGTGGGTGGTCTTGGTTCACTGAAGCATGTTTCCCTTCAAATTCGTGCCGAACCTGAGTGTATAAATGTTATAAGCAGGCTTTGTGGCCCAGGATATCGCCGGAGCTTACCCGGACGCCGCCATTTTGTTCCGTGCGCAACAGCGCCCCCCACGGAGGACATTATTAATGAAAAGCCTCCGGCAAGCCAGTCTATCCCTCTCTTGAGCTCTGTAAAGAGACGGCTGGCCCCTTCCATACTGACACCACGCTCAGACTAGCGCTGTGAACCCAAGGGTCGAAAAACATTTCCGACCCTCCCCCACCGACCCACTTTATATCAAAGGACACGCAATCCCAGACTCGCTGGTGGTGACCAACACTCGCAAAAGAGCAGGAGTTCCCCTTGCCACAGGAGAGTCACCCTCGGACAAGGAGTCCAAAAGGTTGTATGCCTTAGGCAAACGGGTTGCCAATAACACGACTATCAAGCTACGTCGACGCCCAATGGAACCTACTCCAGGAAGGCCTTCAAGAGGTTACGGAACCAACCAGAGCCAAGCTTCTCGCCATTGTCTCGGAGGGCAAACTTGCCAATCAGAATGTGGTAAAGAATACCCTGGACACCGCAGAGACAGCACGCAGGTCTCTCGCACAGGGTACTTTCCTAAAGAGGCACGCGTGGCTGCACACGTCAGGCTTCAGGCCTGAGACCCAGGCATCCATTATCAACAAACCCATCGAAGAGGCCAACCTCATCGGGAAGGCGGTAGACGATGCATTGGAGACAGCCAAGAAGGAGCACGAGACTATTAAGTCGCTGCACCAAATTTCCCAGAAACCCTCTTCACAGAGGGGCAGTAATTCTCAATCCTTTCGAGGACAAGCCCGTGCCGCTCAAAACAATTTCGGCACAGGAAACTTCAACTCAAGTCAACCTGCTGCAAGCCCCACTTACTACCCCCAGAGGGGTCAGAAGCGCAAAAAGAATAGAGGCAGAGGCTCCAATTCCAGAGGAGCGTCAACTTCGGGTCAGAAATGACCACCAAGTCCAGGTCCCCTCCCATGTCTCCCTGGTCGGGGGGCGATTAACATCTTTCCTCAAGGCATGGAAGGGGATAACTTAAGACCAGTGGGTCTTAAAGACGGTCGCCCACGGTTACTGCGTGCTATTCGCCCGACCTCCACAGTTCAGACCGCCGAAACATCGACGCCTTTCACCGGAACATCTGCAGATCCTGATCCAAGAGGTGGAAGCGCTGCTGGGAAAGGACGCCATAAAAGCCGTCCCGATTCTTCAGGTAGACGAGGGTATCTATTCAGTGTACTTCCTTGTACCCAAAAATGATCTCACCATGCGTCCTGTTCTTGACCTGCGCCCAGCGAACAAATTCATAAAGCCCCAGAAGTTTTGCATGGTGTCAATTCATGACAACATTGGATAGCAAAGATGCATACTTTCATATTTCATTTCTGCCAGCGCACAGAAAATTCCAAAGGTTCGTGATTCAGGACAAACACTACCAGTTCAAGGTACTCCCCTTTGGCATAGCCTCGGGCCCAAGAGTGTTTACCAAGGTCCTTGCAGTGGCAGCAGCACACCTGCGCAGACTTTCAGTTCCAGTTTACCCTTACCTCGATGATTGGGTCATCACGGGGGACTCGTTCGACGTTTATTTTTCGAACACCCAAAAAACAGTAGACCTACTGTTCAGCCTGGGATTTTCTATCAACGAAAAGAAATCCAGCTTAGTCCCCAGCCAAGTAAAACAGTTTCTGGGGGCTCTAATTCGTATGGAAGACGGTCTAGTCTTCCCTTCTAGCGAGAGGGTTCAGAACATGCTCTCTCAAGTTCCTCAGTATCTAGCCAGTCGAGAGGTGACGGTGTGCAAAGCTATGCGTTTGCTAGGGATGATGGCGTCATGCATATACTTGGTTCCCCACGCGCGACTGCGTCCCATGCAAGAGTGGCTCAACAGCCAGTGGTGTCAGGCCAGCGGACAATGGGAAGATCTGTTAGTTGTCTCGCCAGCCCTCGTTCTCTCTCTGCAGTGGTGGTCAAGGGAGAACCTCTTGAAGGGAAAAACCTTCACCACCCCTGCAGTGGAAGCCACTCTCACGACAGATGCATCTCTCACGGGGTGGGGGGCTCATCTGCTTCAACAGGCAGCGCACAGTGTGGGGTCCCCTCAGATAGCGTCCAACCATATAAACCTACTGGAGCTACTAGCAGTGTTCAAAGCATTGAAAGCCTTTCAGGAGCAACTGCAAGGGAAGACAGTGCTGGTCCTAACTGACAGCACAACAGCAATGTATTACCTGAACAAACAGGGGGGCACTTGCTCTCCAGGGCTATCCAAGCTGTCCCAAAACATCTGGATATGGGCTCTCAAAGACAAAATGTTCCTGATATCCCAACATGTTCCAGGGGAACTCAATCTTCTGGCAAACATACTCCGCAGAGATTTTCCTCTGCCAGAAGAGTACGAATGGCGACTGCACAAAGACATTGTATCCAGCGTCTTCGCAGATTGGGGGTTTCCAGAGATCGACCTGTTTGTTACTCAGGAGAACGCCCAATGCCAAGATTACGCCTCCAGGAACCCCCAGAACCGATCCAAGGGGGACGGTCTCTGGATAACTTGGTGGGGGAAATTTGTCTACGTTCACACCCCCCTCCCCGACTCCCCTTCTGAACAAGATAGTACACAAGATGCACCAGGAACCAGTCACCATGATTCTGGTGGCTCCCATGTGGGCCCGCCAACCTTGGTTCGCGCACCTGATGGAAATGTCCCTCTCCCCACCAGTCAAGCTGCCCTGCCCGTACAACATTTTGTCTCAGGACAGGGGGGAGACTCTGCACCCATGCCCACAAACTCTGAATTTAGCAGCCTGGCTCCTGAGGTCATAGAGCTTGGGCATCTGCAACTCCCTCAAAGATGCATGGACATACTGAGGGAGGCAAGAAAGCCTAACACACGTTATTGCTATGCCAGCAAATGGAAACGTTTTGTCATCTGGTGCAGTTCCAAAGGCGTCAATCCCACCGATTACTCGCCTTCACACATTGTGTTATATCTAACCCATCTGTTGGACTCTGGGTTAGTCTTCAATTCCTTAAAGGTTCACCTAGCGCCGTTGTCAGCCTACACCACGTCACAGCAGAAGGTGTCGTGGTGGAAGATACCGGTGATTAAAGCCTTTATGGAAGGGGTTAAAAGAATGTATCCCCCATCACTTACCCAGCCCCTGGGTGGGATCTAAATGTGGTTTTAACTAGGCTCATGGGACCCCCTTTTGAGCCTATGCATAAAGCTAGTCTGAAAGACCTGACTTACAAGACAGCCTTTCTAGTAGCTATCCCTTCTATCAGAAGAGTTGGCGAACTACAGGCCCTCTCGGTTTTGGACCCCTTTGTTACAGTCCACAAAGATAAGGTAGTTCTGCGCACACATCCCAGATTTGCGCCAAAATTTATTTAAAAGTTCCATGTGAACCAGTCAATTGAACTACCCACCTTCTTCCAGAGACCTACTAACATGGCCGAAAGAAGCCTTCACACACTAGATGTGCGCAGGGCAGTCATGTTCTACATGGATAGAACTAAACCACTGAGGAAAACTAAACAATTCTTCGTTTCAGTGGCAGCTGGTAGAGAAGGGGACCCTGTCTCTAAATCAGCAATATCATGGTGGATTGTCAAATGCATAACACTATGTTACACTCTTGCAAAGAGAAAACTGCCCTTCAAGCCTAGAGCACATTCTACTCGAGGCACTGGGGCATCCATAGCATTCATTGCAAATGTTCCCCTAGCGTCCATTTGCAAAGCGGCAACCTGGAGTTCTGTACACATTTTTACAAAACACTTTTGCCTAGACACTCATTCTAGGCCTGATTCTCAGGTGGGACACGCAGTACTAAGACATCTTTTTTTACTGTTCCTTCTCACAACCCACCTCCAACTCCGGGTACTGCTCGCTAGTCTATGCACAGCATGTGATTCTAAGCAGATTAACAAGCATCAGAAGACATGCATTACTTACCGTAAAAGTATTTCTGATGATTGTATCTGCTTAGATTCACATGCGGCCCTCCCTGCCTCTCCGTTCGGGGTGGAAGGAACATAGACTTCTTACTACTTTCTCTCTTCATGTACTCACTCACTATAGCCTTGGGCTCCCTCGTGGCAGAAAAAATACAATCTGAGGGACCTCGGCGCGTGAGGGATTTTGGGTACTACACATGTCATGATAGGGATAGTGTTTCAGACACGCCTATGCCGACGTCCCTTTTCGGTCCCGAAAGACAAGATGCAATACTCCGCGGTTACCACTGGATGTCGGACCATATGCACAGCATGTGAATCTAAGCAGATACAATCATCAGAAATGCTTTTACGGTAAGTAATGCATGTCATTCTGGCAGAGCTGAGTAAGAGGTTGCCTTTGGCTCTCGGTAGTTCAGTACTCTTGCTATGATGGGGTGGGGAGGAGCTTGGGTTTCGCTGTTAGGGATAGGTGGGCTCTCTATTGCAAACTGTGGCTAAAGTTTTGGGGAATCCAGAAGCGATGATGGGATGCGCTCGACGTAGTCTTCCATGGGGACATCGATGTTATCCTCGGGGACCCCGATGATACGAAGGTTATTGCGCCTGGAGCGCGATTCCAATTCCTCATTGTTCTTGCTGACATCTAGGACCTGCTTGGCCAGGGCGGTCACCTCAGTCCGAAGGACAACAATATCATCTTCAGCCACCCTGACTCTAGTCTCCACCTCCGTTACCAGAGTGTCAGTTTTCTCCATGTGGGCTTTGATCAAGCATATAGTTCCACTCATGTCATCTAGTTTCGAATGGAGAGCAGTAAATCCCTCCCGCATGTATTCCATATTGTTTTTTGATTCAGTAGCGTCTTGGGGTACTGACATGGGTGTCCCCGGCTCCGATAGGGATTCACTCTGTTTCGGCGTCGATTTTGCTAACATGTTGATAGAGCTTTGCTTTCTGTTAGCTCCTTTGGTCTTGATCCCGTCAACAACGTGGGAAGTAGAGTTGTACAGCACCGTTAGGATCTGCAGAGACAGATCCGCACCAGAAAGATCACCCCAGCGAATAGTGATGGAAGGCAGGGATGACCAACTTGTTCCTCAGTTGAGTGATAGGGCACAGGGTCATGCGTCTCAGAGCGTTGCAGGGATAGGTGAATCTGATGCGGAGGTGCAGCAATGGTAGACCACTGCAACCAGAGGATAAGGAAGAATGCACTTTGCAACCCAGGGTGAGAAGGCATGGTCCCATGTGCAGGATACCAGGAGATAGTCTTGATGGGAGCGAGGTCTGTTTTCCAAAGCAGAGCAGGGTCACCAGGATTGACAGTGCAGACAGTTATGACCAGTAGGGTCAACCCCGAATACATCTGAGCGGACTATGGCCTTCCATGTACAGTAGGGTGATACAGCCACTAATATTAGACTAATGTAGGCAGTCGAGGTAATCACCTAGTAATTGGATGTGGATTCAGCCCACAATCATATGGACCACTTTAATCATGCCTCAGGTAGGTGTTGAACTCCAGGATGGTGTAGAGACAGTTGGTGAGCAATGGGGATAGTGTGGCGCGCGCTCCTTAGACAGAGATGGTGTTCAGGGTTCCCCCAGTGCTCGCAGGCTAGGCAGCATGATATCCAGCACGCTGAGTGCCAGACCAGGAATATCCAAGGTATTAGCTGCGAGACCTGATGTAGGAGGGAGCTGTGAGCAGCGGGTTGACAGGGACTACGGTGGCCAGAAGGACGCCGCAGAGGCAATGTCTCAGTTGTTTAAATAATGTGTGGCGTAGCAGGGGCTAGTCCAGTATTGCCCTATGGCGCAGGAGTTGCATCTTGCCCCACATGATCCCCTAATGTCGGCAGCACAGCAGTGGGGTTGGAGTGGTGGGTGCGCCAGCACATTGTGCGGTGTTGCGAGCAGGGGCCCCGTACCTTGAGTCTCGGTGGAGGGATGGTGCCTCACTTCCCTGCGGCATCTCGCCGTGTGTTAACTGGATTGCCGTTCCAGTCTGCAGGACGGCATCAGGGCCAACTGAAGGGGTGCACCGCTTGCATTGTGGGACCTCCAGAGGCCGTTAGTGTAGAGCTGAAGATGTCTGGGAGGCGTGGAGTACACCGTCTGTGGACACCGAGATTACAGCTCCAAAGCTGTGTGTTGCAGGCAAGACCTCTGCAGAGGTTGACGACGGGGAGGGATTGCCCCACAGTGTACAGACAGAAGACCACACTGCAGGGGGCTGAGGGATCTCCGATCTTGGCCACAGCAGTAAAGAGTGGCCTCAGACAAGTGCGCACGGCTCCAAGAGGCGGCCGCCCCACCCCCAGATGGGCCTGGAAGCCTCAACGCTTGAGTATGAAGTCATCCATTCACTGTGGAAGTGCGGTGTGTGGCACCGTGAGGAGGCCAGGCGGCAGTTCAAAGACCGTGTTTTCTCTAAGACAGTCCCCCTATGGGACACACCAGCCAGGCAGGACCCTCAGCAGACTGGTGGATATCTGTCTGTGAATCTTGAAGGAGAAACGCAGCACCAGAAAGAAGGATCTTCCCCAGCACAGAGTAACACGCTCAATCGGCCATACTGTATGAGCGCAACAGAGCCCTGTACCATCTTTTTTTAACCACATAATTCCATTTTGAGTAGTATAAGTAGTATAATAGTATAAACTCAATTGCCATCTCTTGCAGCTGATGCCCTGTCTTCTAGCCCTCTCAGGTCTGGGATCTGCCATACTCATACGTCCCATCCCCTTTCCTGCATCTTTGTGGGCGTCCCCCCAACATGGGGACGGTACCGTAACCTTTGGCAATAAATAATTGAGCTTCCCCTTTAAATTTAGTATAGTATAGGAGAATGCCCTGCCGAGGCCCTGCCCTCCTGCACCTCACCTCAGTCCCTTTTTCACGGACCTAGCAGCTATCACTGAGACTTTTTTTAGTTTTCTGCTTGCTCCTCATTTTCTTTTCCAATCTCATTTAACTTCCCTTCGGTGCCTCGCCTCCCCCGGTGCATGTCGGCCTCAGGAGGATTCACAAAATGTGCCTAATGTGACCGCTTGTTCCTGGCCTTGGACACCCAAGCACTCTGTCTTGAGTGTATGGAACCTACCACTGCTGCGACGCATGTTAGGCTTGCAACGCTCTCGGACACAGGGCATTGAAGAATTGGTTGTCATGGTGGAGGGAGAACTTCCACACTGCTGCTCCTCCCCACATTAAGGAATTTTGTCTTCAGGACATCTTGTCAAAACAAGGTAGGTCCTCTGTTCAGCACGGTTCCACAGCGCAGCTACTCCTTTTCCGGGGTTCCCACGGATCGAAGTTCCTCGAATTCAGGTTCTATCAGGCCTGAGCCCTCTAAGGCTACCTCTTACGAGATTTCCAGGGACAGATCCGAGGTGGTCCTGGCTTCAGAGCTGAGTGGCTCAGCGGCCCCTGCCACACTGTTCTCGGAAGCGAGATCAAGTTCATCCTATTAGTCTACTTCAGGATCAAAGTGATAGGTGAGTGCCACCTCCAAGAGTCTGTTCTCGGCACGGTCCAGCACGGCTACCGACACAGGTGCCGAGGGCATCCAGCCTACCGGATCTCGCGAGTCAGGGTGATACGCCTATGGGCCTCTGTTTCGGGTGCAACCCCCAAGCTGTATCCTCCCATGTCTGAGACTCTTGGCTCACGGACTCTGCGCCCTCCCACCCAGGGGGCGGCGCAAGCCTTCAAAATGGCAGAGGATGATGTGGTGGAGCCTTCCAGGCTGGTGGCCATCTTGGATCCAGCTCAGGGCCTGCCAGTGCTTTTGCCCATCAAATGGGCTTTGCAAGATTATCTCAGTCCCCTTCCCTCTGGAAGCGGCAGTGGATCGAATGATGCAGGCATCTGGTCCCCTCAGGGATACATCTACCCATCACAGCCTTACGGCTACCTGCCCCAGGCACTCCGGTGCTTTGACCACGAGCGGGAGGCCCAGCGCCTCGCAGGACCGGGGCCTTGGGGAGCCAGCATCTTGTGAGATGCTTCTTCGAACGCTTCTTTTTCCTTATGCGTTCCCCTCAGATGAAGGGGCTCCTGAAGGACATAGTGAAGGAGGTAATCTCGCAGGTAGTGCCACCTCGGCCCTGTCCTATGGATGGTACTCCTGTTCCTCCAGTGCTGCTGGTCCCAATGCTGGCCCCTTGTCTCGGTCCAGTGATCCCTCCACCACCTCCTGTACCACCAATGCCTCCCCCTCAACAGTTGTTGGACCTGTCCACGGTTCCGGCCCTATTGGGGGACCCCGCTGGCACCTTTTTCCCAGGGCCTGGATTCCCTCTGTGGGGGGAATAAAGGGAGGGGGGGCGATGACGATTGAGGATGATGGTGCCCAGGATGATGAACCCTCGGCATCCGTTAGGGCCTTTCATGACTGCCTCGAGTGTCTGGAGGAGATTTTGGAGGTCCCTCTGCCTAGGAAGCCCCCAGGAGTCGGGAGTGCTACCAGATGTATTGGGGAAACACCATGATCCGGTCTGACATCCCTTTCCAGAAAGATGCAGGTGGCGCAAAAGGTCTGAGAGAAGCTTAGGGCCAGCGTCCAGATGAACAAGAAGTTGTACAGTAGGTTTAGGCTGACGGGCGGGGACCCAATCCTCATTGCCTCCCAATCGCAGCCTTATTCTTCAGTGGTGGCTGCGGCCGCCTTGTATTCTAAACCATCGTCTTTGTCATCTTCCTCAACAGGAGCCGCCTCCAGTTGTCTCTCCAAGGAGGACAAAGTCCTCAAGTCCTTGGGAAAGCGCTGTTCTCCTGCATGGGGTCTGGCATGGATCCCTGTCATCAGAGCTTCCCTCTTCAAGCTGTGCACCAGCTGCGGTTTGCAGAATACTTTTTCTGATGACCCATTCCCAGTATTGTCTACATCAGGCGCATAAATTAGAAGATTGTGAGATCTGCTGTGGCTTCACCAAGCACACGATAAAGGATAGACACGTCCGGTTACTGGCATGGCTCAAGACCAGGGCCTCTACCCCAGGTGATTCTCAAGGGCATACCTCTTCCTGATCCATCCAACCTGAGCTTGCTTTTAAGTCCTCTGAGGGCACTCCATCCGTGGGGCCCAACACAAGGCCAAGCACCGCAAGTCCACTTCTGTCGGAGTCGCCTCGCAAGCGGGTCCCAAGACGGCCAGGGCACGTTCATCGTCTTAGTCAGCCTCGATCTCAAGCCACTGCTCCAGCTCTTCATCCAAGAGGAAGTCAGCTACCTTGGGGAAGCTGTGGGAGACACAGGTGAAGGCCAAGCAGGGAAAGGTGTCTGAACTGCCCTTGAAAGAGAAGGACAAGCAGGACAGGGCAAAGTGTCTGAGCTACCCATAAAGGACAAGCAGGACAAGATGGCTGAACTGCCTGTGAAGGACTAGTTGATCCAGGCCAAATCATCCTCCTCGATCGAGATGGTGGTGGCCTCCCTTTCGAAGGCAGAAAGGGCTGACCTCGTCCAGAGTGCCCCGGCGGCAGAAGAGTGTCTCTCCCTGCCAGGGGAGAGTCTTTGTTCAAGCCGATAGAAAAGACTCAGGAGAATAGAATGCCAGAGATTATCCCTGGACCGACCCCTCAGGACCCAAAGAAGGGGTGGGGGGCCGCAGACTAACTCCAGGGCACAGACATTTTTGTCAGACGAGGTGATACTTTCCGTCCACACCATCCACAGTGGTGACGACGACGATGGGAACGTCGAAGCGATGCCCGCCTGAGGCGACAACATGGGCGCTGGGCCCATCGACCCTGTAACCCAGGTTTCCCCTAAAGACTTATCACTGGATATCCTCTCCACTCCACATGCTGGTGTCAGAGATTCAGAGGAGGTTGCCTACAGCTCCACCAGCGGCACCACCTGTGACCCCGGGGCAGCTACCAGCGAAGAGGAGGAGACGACATCCTACGCCTCCATTCCAACTGTCGCTGCCAGACAGAGCGATGACAGAAATGGACGATGACGCAGGAATGGGAGATCTCACCGGCACTGAGAGCTTCTCCAGCTCACCCCGGAGGAGGAGGGCCGCTTCCTGTACCAACATCGGGAGGCGAAGAGGAAGACTATCCTGTCGGTTCTGCTCCTGGATGGCGTCTGGAAATGAGGGTTTAGTGCTGCTGAACAAACCTGCCCCAGCAAAGAGAGACCGGCTTGAGAAAAAGTACCGGGTGCTGGAGTCTGCGCCCAAGTGTTTGCAGTCTCAACTGTCGCCGGACTAGGTCTCGGAGGCTGCCAGGAAGAAGTTGTCGCGTTCGTCGTCTTCATCTATACCCTCGGACAACGAGGGAAAGAAATTGGATTCCATGGGTAGAAAGGTATTCTGCTCGGCGACTACGGTAAAAGCGGGCACCGCCTTAGCGATCGTGGCCAGATAGGACTGGTCGAGGCTTTGGAGATCCTCCAGGAAGGTGAGGTGGCATCAGACCACGCCATCACAGTGGCCCTGGACATTTCGGACACTGGATTCCGCCAGATGGGGAACAGGGGTTTGCTTTCACAGTCGTGGTTGGCTCAAGGCCACCAACTTCAAGCAGAAGGTCCAGACGAGTGTCCTGGACATGCCTTTCGACAGAGGCAACCTGTTCGGGAAGTCCGTAGATTAATCCCTCCAGGCCTTTAAGGCCAACACAGAGACAGCCCGTGCCTTGGGCACTATGCAGCTTCACCGGCTGTCCTTTAGTTCCACAGGAGCGAAGTCTAGCAGGTCTTCAAAGGGTTTCGGCGGGGGCTCATCCTCTTATTGCCAATCGTCTCATTCCTCAACCCAGGAAGCCAACAGGCGTGGCTCCAAGGCCTTTGGAGGTGGCTGCCCTTGACGTCAATGCTCCCAGGGCGGCGTGCCTATCGCCAAGCAGGTCTTAACCGGCCAAGACGTCGGGCCCCACTCCTGCACCCCTTGCAGGAGGCCGGCCGGCTGGCGAACTTAGTCAGCATGTGGGAGGCCATCTCCAACAATCAAAGGGTGCTTGATGCTCTCACCCACGAGCACACTTTCGAATTCCAACAAAAGTGTCCACGAATACCACTGGTGGCCCGACCGGAACAACCCATACCTCAGCTGCTGCTGGAAGTACAGGCCATGTTTAAAAAAAAAAAAAAAAAAAAAAAAAAAAGTGATGGAGCTGGTTCCAAACGGCTCCACCGTTTACTCAAGGAAATTTCTTGTGAGAAGACCTGCGACGGCTCAACAAGTACATAAAGTCCCAGAAGTTCAGGATGGTCATGCTGCAGCACATGCTCGGCTAGCTGGAGGAGGGGGACTTTGTTGTTGTTGTTGGATCTAGAGGGCCCGTATTTCCACATCCCCAAATGCAAAGTACAGAGCAAGTTTTGGCGCTTCGTCGTTCAAGGGAAGCATTTCCAGTTCAAGGCTCTTCCCTTCGGACTGAAGTCGCTGCCCAGGGTCTTCACCAAGTGCCTGGCTCCGGTGGCGCCCATCTACGACTGCAAAGGATCCTCATGTACCCTTACCTGGACGACTGGCTCATCCGAGCCAGGTCAAGGGACATTGCCGTCGACCACACAGCAAAGACCATCTGACTGCTGAAGGAACTGGGGTTCTCGGTGAATTATGCAAAGTCCTGCTTGACTCCATTGCAAGATGCGCTGTTCCTGGGATCCAGGCTCGACACAGTGTCCTGCCTGCCATCACCGTCGGAGGAGAGGATATCTGCCTTCTTGGGCAAAGTGCAATGGCTGTTTGCACTGAGGGTCGCCACAATGAGGACTATCAAGTCACTACTTGGCATGATGGCGTCATGCATATACCTGATTCGGCTCTGCAGGTTACGGATGCGCACTCTACAGGAATTCCCCGACGCCCATTGGGTCCAGGTGTCCGGAGACTTCCAGGACAAGATTGCGCTCAATGAGGATTTCCGTTGTGCGATAAGGTGGTGGGGCGTGCAGATTTCCAGAGCCCCCCGAACCAGGAGACAGTCACGATGGACGCTTCCCTGGGAAGATGGGGAGTGCACACCAGATTTCTTAATGCTAGATGCCTGCGGCGACCGGAGGAGAACACGCTACACATCAAAGTTCTGGAACTATAGGCAGTGTTTTGGGACCTCCTGTCGTTTCTGCGGGGTGAGGGTCTTCACGGACAATACCACCACAATGTTTTACATCCAGAAACAGGGTGGTACCGGATCCTCCGCGCTCTCCAAAGAGGCGCAGGACTTTTTGGCACTGTGCCATTGCCCAGGGGATGTTCCTCATTCCGTTGCACCTGGCAGGAGTAAAGAACACTGTCTCTGACTCTCTCAGCAGCTAACTGCACTCTTGCCACGAGTAGGAGCTTCGGCAGGATCAAGTGGACAACCTTTTCCTCAAATGGGGCAGTCCCCAGACCGATCTGTTTGTGACAGCGACGAACACCAAGTACTGGATGTTCGCCAGCAGATGTGCCCAGTCGGGGAGGATGGGGAACGCATTCTCATTCCATTGGGAAAGCTTGTTTCTGTATGTGTTCCCTCCTTTGCAGTTGCTTCGAGTCATCAGTCCACTCAAGACGGTACCAGTGCAGGATGATCCTCATCGCAAAAACGTGGCTGAGGCAGATCTGGTACCCGGACCTTCTCAGCATGTCAGCGTTCCTTCCAGTCAAACTGCCAGTGGTTGTAGATCTTCTCGTCAGGGAAGGAGGTGCAATTCTGCACCATGACCTGTGATCTCTGACCCTGAAGGCCTGGCTCTTGCAGCATCAGAGTTTGGGAGCTACAATCTTCCGACAGACTGCAGGGAGGGACTCGCCAAGGCCAGGGCGTCTACTTTGAAGTGCTACTGACACAAATAGAAACGCTTTCCAAATTGGTGCCAGTCGCAGAAGATCAACCCTTTCCGTATTTGCTGTCATTGGCTTAATTGGGACTGGCTCACGCCTCCATCAAGGTACATCTGGCGGCTATCTCCCTGTACACTAGATCTCCGGGACCGTCTTCACTGTGGTTGCACTGTCTAGTTAAGGAGTTCCTCTCGGTCCCACCAAGGAAGGCTCTAGCCCTGGCGTGGGAACTCAATGTGGTACTGACTAGGCTTGTGGGGGGGGGGGCATTAAAACCTATGCATTCAGCCCCATTCAAATTTCTGTTATGTAAGACCGTGTTCCTTGTGGCCATCACCTCAGCAAGACGAGTAGTTGAGGTCCAGGCTCTGTCATGCAATCGGCCTTACTGGACTTTCCACAAGACGAGGGTTGTGGAGGTTTACCAGCCTGACGGGGAAAATTCATGCGCATTTGAATCCATGCCAGACCCTTGCTGGAGAACAACAGTTACAGGTAAGTAGCTTGTTCCTATTTTTACGTTCCATCGCCTTTCCTCCATACTGCATGGGCGTCCCACATGAGGGATGGGAGATGGAACCTTTTTCACCAGGAAAAAAACCTTCTTCCCCTTTAAATTTAGAGACGCGCAGGGGTGCGGCCCTGGGAGCATGCGCTGCCCTGACTCTGCCCTCCGGCGCCACACCTCGGTCCCCTTTTCCGTGTCGACGTAAATGGGCCAAATTCACCAGCGCTCCTGCTTTTGGCTTTGGCCATGTAATTCCACGCGCGGATACTTCTTTGTCTTTTTTGTCTTTTTATCATTCAGGTACTCGGTCCTCCAGCGTCACGCTCCTCCCTGGCGCTTGTCGACTTCCACAGGGTTCAGCAGATGTCATCCTGTGACAGGCTCTTCCCGACTAAAGACCCCCACACCCTCTGCCTACAGTGCCTTGGCCCAGACCATGGCTGGAAAGCTTGTACCGTGTGCTACGTGCTTTCCTCGAGGTCTCTGCAGAACAGACTAGCCAGGTGTAAGGAGCTCTTCCAGAGGTCGCCTCCAAAGGCCCTTAAGGACTTTGTCTATCATTGATCCAGGCCCAAGGTAAGGCCCTCTTTTCTAGTGCACCCCGCAAGGGAGACTCCTTCCCAAGGACTCGCCCGTGCGGGACGGACCGCTCAGGTCCTGGTACCAGCACAAGTAACAAGACTGAATCAGCTACGAGCTGACAGACCGAGGGATCAGTAGATCCTCCTGGTGACCGTGCTGAGGGACCGTAAAGGTTCTTTTACCAGGCCTTCATTCGAGGGTCTACGCCCAAGTATCGGCATCATGTCCGAGCGGTCGCCTTAAAGCAGTTCTACCGGCAGATCTGCTGAGGGCAAAACGCCTACCATGCCTCAGCCTGAGGAACAGGGTAGGCTCCATGATCCACACTCGAGTCCTGGACGGGGCGGGCCCCAGTGAGCCGAGCAACACGACGCAGGCATGTGGAAGGCAGCTCGACAAAATGGCCGTTGCGCCAGAAAATCCAGACATCCGGCCAACGCCCCTCCAAATGAAGGCAGGTGGAGGACTGTGTGTCAAGGTGGGACTGGTGTCAACCAGGTATGTGGCCTACAGCTTACCCTTCCTTCGTGCAAGGCAGGTTTCCGCTGCGTCCATACGGGCAGGGCACGCAACTGCTCCAGCAGCCGTCCGCTACCCAGTCGTTACCCTCACCCCCAATCCAGGCTGCAAAGACAGGTTCTTTGAAAAGTTCCTCTGGCTCATGAAATCTCCACAGGTGGGGGTCATCCTCAGGGACGCCATCAGGGACTTGCTGCCTCCAATGGCTCCGGTGTTGCAGGCCCCAGTGCAGGCTGCCCCGTTCCCTGTTCGTTCAGCATCCGCAGCTCGCTCTGGCCCCGCAACCGACTGGGCAGGCGGTTCCGTACCAGCCCGTCCAGACCCGCAGATGGACACAGATGAGTAGGATAACCCTGACACGCCATCTTCAGCCAAGGCCTTCCACAAACGTCTGGCAGGGCTGGCAGAGTACTTGTGCCTTCCTCAACCTGAGGCAGAGCAACCACCAGAGGGAGTCCTCGCAAAAGTCCTCACGCTACGTCCCGTGGCCAGAACGGAGATCCCAATGCAGAAGGACGTAGTTGCCTTGGCCAAGAAGGGCTGGCTCAAGCCTCACTCAGCCTAGCCGGTAAATAAACGCCTGGACGCCAAGTACAGGCAGATGGAGGGGGATACACTCTTGCTATCGGCCCATCCTCAGCCACACTCCTCGGTGATCGCTGCGGCATTACTGTACTCCAAGCCTCAGTCCTCCTCAGCCGCCTCCTCTGTGGCGCTGCTAGGCAAGATCTTGGAGGCATACGGGAAGAAGCTGTATTCCAACGTGTCCTTGCACCTGCGTCAAGCCAATGCGGATGCCATGCTGGTAGCCGTTAACCAGAGCCTCTGGCTGGAAATTGCGGATTATCTCCCAGAGCTTCTGGCGCAGAGCCAATCGAGATTCAAGGCGGGATTGGCAGAAGCCAAGATTGTGGCGCAGGACATCATGGAGTCCACCGTAGCCTGCATTGACACCTCTGGCCATGCCATCTGTATTGCCACGGACATGAGAAGAACGGCCTGGCACCATGCTACGAAATTCAACCTGGATGTCCAGGAACGCATACTAGATCTTACGTTTGAAGGGGGTGACCTCTTCCACTTCACAACGGACGAGGAGCTGGATAAGAAGAAAAATAGCTCTCAAATGGCCAAGTCTAGCCATCCTTGTAAAGGCCAAGCCCAAACCGTACACCCAGTCAAAGCAGCGCACTGAGAATGGGCGTATATACGGCGGGTTCCGTGGCTTCCAAGAGTGGAGCAACAAAGGGGTGAGGAAGACTGACTTTTTCCATCAAGATGGTTATGCCAGCTTTGATAGCGGAGACATTGTGCAAGGGGGACTGGATGTGCTCCCTGGATCTGAAGGACGCGTACCTACACGTCCCGATCTGGCAGCCTCATCGTTCCTTCCTACGATTCAGGATCATGGGATGCCATTTCCAATTCAAGGTGCTTCCATTCGGCCTCAACTCGGCCCCCATGGTCTTTACCAGGCTGATGAACTCTGTGGCGCCTGTCCTCAGGGCGCAGGGCCACCACATCTACCCGTATCTCGACTGGCTAGTCAGGGCTACATCTCCGGAGGCAGTGCACCATTTTTCCCACGCTCTCATGAACACACTGCACAAGCTGGGCTTTTCACTCAATCTCAAGAAGTCGCAGCTGCAGCCCACACAGAGACTGACCTTCTTGGGCCTCGTTTGGGACACGTACTCCGAGAAAGTTTTCCCCTCGGAGGACAAGATCACAGCCATGAAGCGGGCCACGGAGCACTTCCTCAGCCGAGAAGTGACATCGGCTTGGTGGTACCAACACCTACTGGGTCTCAAGGCAGCGGTCCTCTTGGCCGTCCCCCACACGAGACTCAGGATGAGGAGGATACAGCTGCACTTTGCAGCATGTTGGAACCAGGAATGGGACATCAGTCAGAGAATATCAACGTTCCTCTGTCACTTCACCAATACCTCACATGGTCGTCCAGGGACTGCAACCTGCGGACGGGCAGGCTGGCTGTCAGCATGTGGGAGTGGGCCCTGGAGAGCAACATCTTACTCGGGGCGGCCAACCTGGAGGCAGACAGGCTCTGCAGACTGGGAGCAGACAACTATGAGTGGCAGTTGAATGACCTAGTGCTCCAGGAGATCTTTCGAGAATGGGGTCATCCTCAGGTGGAACTCTTTGCCTCCCGGAGCAATTAGAAGTGCCAACTGTTCGTCTCCTTGCAGGGTCAGGGCCCAGGCTCTCTGGGCAATGCCTTCCAGACCAGATGGGACGTAATGACTGCATACGCCTTTCCACCCACTCCCCTGATTCACAGGGTGATAAGCAAGATCAAGGAGTCTCGCCTCCTCACCATCATCCTAATAGCTCCATGGTGGGCAGCCAGGCCATGGTTTTCGGAGCGGCCTCCCATTCGCCTGCCGACGGGCCCAGCACATCTTCTGGCGCAGCAGGGGTGCAGGGTAATCTACCCTGAATCAGAGAAATTAGCCCTTACAGCGTGGCTCCTGAACAGGTCATGCTAGGACATCTCGGCCTCTCTCAGGATAATGTAGAGATCATACGGGGCTTCAGTAGCAAATCTACCAGGGCCCAGTTTAAAAGCAATTGGCCAGGTTCTGTCACTCGGCAGACTCTAAGGGCTCTGACCCTCTGACATTTTCCCTGGACAATGTGCTCTCCTTTTCGGCGCATCTCCCCTATTCAGGCGTACAAGTGGACACTTGCTGCACCTACCTGGCTGCCATTGGGGCATACAGAAGCTTGGAGAAGGAGAGTTTTTCCTCTTCCAACCCAATTGTCAAGAGACATCTGAAGCAGCAAGACTTATCTCAAGAGTAAGTGAGCAGTATCAAATAGTTACACAAAGGACAGCAATTAGTATGATTCAGGCAAACACTGATTCAAGGTTTTCAAGTAAAAGAATATACATTTATTTCACTCTTCAGATGTATAACAATACACCATTATAAGCAACTTAAAAATCACACTATTAATACACCACACCACTTCCCTTAAATTCCAGACAAGTTAAGCTCACAAAAATTAAGTGGGAGCAAAATGGCATTCCAGCAATTTAAAAGGGAGGGAAAGACAAAGTTATTAAAAATTAGGCAAAATCAACAGGTAAGTAATCAGGGCAATAGTGCAAGAGGAACTACAGTGATAGAATCAGTTAGAAAAGGCTTAGGGCCAAAGTCAATAGGACAAAAGTCTTTTGCTCAAGATCACACGATTCAGGGTAGTTCACGGTAAAGTTCATGCCATGGATTTCAGACGAGGTACGGTGGTAGAAGAGTTAGTTCGAAGAGAAGGACAAGCCGTCGGATTGGAGAAAGATTTCACACAATTTACCCGCGGCTGAAAGAAACGAGCAACCGGGTTTGCACAGTACCTTAAAACATAGAGGAAGATGTAGCTGAGGCGGACGTTCCTGGTAGTTCCTGCAGGCTCACGGTTCCTGAAGCGACTGTCGGACTGACACGAAGTAGGAAGACTGCAGGGTCCTGCTGCACTACCCAGGGAAGAAACCAGCAGCAGAGCAAAGCAACAAATAAAAGGTGCGCTCCTTAAAACCCAAGCAGGGTCCGACCTTCGTAGCTGTCCGGCCCACTGTAGCTTTGTACAGTGAATTCGACCAGAGTAGGGGTCCTGGCTTGCAGTTTGGGCAAACTGGTTGGTCCCACCAGCTCAAGGGAAGAAGTTTCCTGGAGGATCTTCTCTGTCGGCGGATTCTGACGATTCGGAACTGCAGCAGGGCTTCACTGGGCGGATCAGTCTTTGAAGGGGTCCTCTTTTGTCAGCTTCTCGTTGTTTCTTGCGTTCCAGTGGCAACTCTGCCTTTCCAGGGATGAACCACCTGCCAAGCTGCCACGGTTAGACATTTCCCAGCACCTTCACCCAAAGTAGTGTTACCTCATACTTCCAAGATCCCTCACAGGATCACTATATTGTGGACCCCTCAGATTCCCAGGATCCAGGTTCCCAGGGTGACCAGAGCGAACAGTGTAGTCAGGACCAGGACCAATATTACGTCGATGACGACACATCATCCAGTCTCCAGACAATCAGGATCAGCCGGTGGCTGACTAGCAATCAGCTGCAGTACAATGAGCTGCTCCTTAGGGGCCCCCAACACTTCAAAATAGATGCTCAGACCCAACACGACAAAGATTTTGAGGAGGACATTCTGGGAGATAGACGGCTGCACAATAAATTCCCCTCCTCCAGTCAGTGCAAATGCGCATTCAGCCTTCCATACTAACACCAAACCTCACAAGAATGGTCAACCGCTGCATTGAGGTGTTGTTCAGTCAGATCCCTACCCAGCCCTCTGTATATCAGAGGTCAATTAAAACCCAACTCCCTGGTCGTCACCACGACCAGGGGGAGAGCAGACACACCTCTGGCCTCCGCTGAGACCCCACCTCACAAAGAAAGCAAAAAGATGTATACCTTTAGCAGAGAAGTGGCATCTTCAGCTGCCTATGAAACCAGAATTGCCAATACCACACCTCTTCTGGCTAGTTATGGTTGCCATATGTGGGACTCAGTAGAACAGATTGAAGCCATCCCCAAGCAATTCATAATTCTGCTTTTAAAAACCGTTTTAGAGTGCAAACAAGTGACCGACTTCATTAAAAAAAAATATGGATGCCGCTGACAATGCAGGCCGCATCGTAGCTGAAGGCACGTTAATTAAACGCCATGCCTCACTAAGGGAGTCATGTTTCAAGCTAGAAACGCAGGCCACTTTACTTAATATGCCCATTGAGCAAAATGCCCCGTTTTGCAAGGCAGTTGAGGATGCACTGAAAAGTGTCAACAAGAAATATGACAACTTAAAATCACTAGGACAACTGTTTAATAAAACTTTTGTCCAAAGAGGGTTGTCAACACAAGATGATTTTTCCGCAGGCAGGGCCCACAACATTCCTCTAACTATGGTCGGGGAAACCAATCCCCAACGTGGGCCAACTCATAGGGGACAGTCTTCTAGCGGTTTTCAAAGAGGCTACAAAAGGTCCAGGAGTAGAGGTAGGGCCTCTTCCAACAGAGGCTCCACTACACCCAAAGAATGACGCCCGCTCCAAGTCCCCTCCCATTACTCCAGTAGGAGGTTGCATCTTTCAATTCAACCATGCATGGGGGGGGGTGGAGTCACTTTCGACAAGTGGGTCTTATTCACCATGGTGTGACAGTACTGCATAGAGCTTCTACAGAAAACACTCAACCGGCCGCCAAAACACAGAAAAATTCCAACAGAAGCAAGGCTTATATTACTGGAGGAGGTGAAGACCCTGCTGGAAAAAGACGCCATAGAAATGGACCCAGCAAACCAGGTAAACTAGGGTATCTGTTAGGCAGAATCCTGTGCAGTGCCCTTAGGGACCACTGCACACAATTAAGACTGCAAGTGTTAATACAAGTTCACCTTTGGTACAAACGTGCACTTCGAAGGGATTGTGTCCTCCGACGTATTCCTCATCTTTGATAGATCTCCCAACTTGCTGGCCTCGGAAATATTTTTCAGTAGAAGGCGCACGCGGCGATGTCCTTCGAGCCGATGCCCCTCGACAGCCTCCATATCGGCGCTGATGTCATCACGCGTATAAATAGACTCGCGCAGCGTCCGTTGCTCAGTTCCGTTTTTCCGCACAGTTCTTCAGTCAAATATACTTCATTATTCCTCGTGAATACCGACTCGTACTCGATGGCTTCCTCACCCGAACCGACGACTCCACGGTCCGGCTTCAAAAAATGTCGAGACTGTGGAAAGAAAATGTCGTTGACGGATCCTCACAGGATCTGTTTGTGGTGCCTGGGAATCGAGCACCAGTGCGAGGACTGCATGTCCATGACGGCGAAAGTCTTGAAGGAGCGTAAGGTGAAGCTCGAGAGGTAAGGCAGTTAAAACTTCTTCAAAAGTTTCCTCAGCAGAGTCGAGACGTTCGTCTCCTCGCCATCACAAAAGACATTCTCGTTCTAGGTCTCGAAGCAGTTCCCATCACTCTTCGAGATCTAAGCATTCAAAAAAGAGACGTCGAAGATCCCCTTCTTCTTCTTCTTCTTCTCCTCCTCCTCCTCCTCCTCCTCCTCCTCCTCCTCCTCCTCCTCCTTCTCCTTCTCCTTCTCCTCCTTCTCCTCCTCCTCCTTCTCCTTCTCCTCCTTCTCCTTCTCCTCCTTCTCCTCCTTCTCCTCCTTCTCCTTCTCCTCCTTCTCCTTCTTCTCCTTCTCCTCCTTCTCCTTCTCCTCCTTCTCCTCCTTCTCCTTCTCCTCCTTCTCCTTCTCCTTCTCCTCCAAAAAGGGTCTCCTGCTCCACAAAACATAGCTCTCAGGCTGAGTGGGAGGAATTCAGGAAAAAGATGCTGAACGTCTTTGAGAAAGCGGCCTCGACCCCCTCGAAGACTGCTGAGGGTGATACCCTGGCTGAAAGACCCGAAAAATCAAAACGCTGCGAGTCGCAGCACCCGGCGAAAGAAGCCACTCAATAGCGTCACGAACCCTCAAGTAAAGGCAAAGTCGCGTCTTCGACGCCATCGTCAAAGATCCCTTTGTCGCATAGATCGGCGTCTTCGACGCCGTTATCGAAGGGTTCTTCGACGCACAGGTCAGTCGAGTCGACAACGTCTTCGATGTCGATGCCGAGAAAGGACAAACCCACGGCCACCTCACAGCCAGTGGCCATACCCAGAGCCTCCATCACGAGAATGTCGTTGACAACCTCGAGTAGAATTCCGATACTCTCGAGTTCATCGAGGCCTCTACCACCTTTCTCAACGCCTTTTTCGATGGCTTCGAAGCCCTTAACGTCCGCGTCGGCGACGTCGACGTTTTCTCAGCCAATCATGACGAATTTGGCCCCATCTGCTCTGGAAATGGGATTTATACCATTTTCAAGACCTGATCACTCCAGAGTCTTATCTATTTATGTAGAAGGGGAGGATTCGGATCAGGAAAGACCTTTTGAGTTGCAGGTATCTGCAACTCCTGTACCAGAGGAATTTACCTATGAGGAAGTTAGGTTCAAAGACCTCCAAGAATCCTTACATGAAGCAAGTGGGTTGGACACTCCCCAGAAGTGGAATTTGCCAGACCAGACCCAGGGGAACATGCTGAAACCCCTTATAGAACCCTGATGGCAAGGATAATAGTTTATGGGGTGGTCCACACCCTCACCTGTTTTTCAGCAAGACAACCTCAGACATCTTGGTCAAAGGTCCACAGGAGGATCCTGTGGTGCCATTTCATGCGGCATTACAAAGGAGAATATTGGCAAACTGGGAAACACCTGAGGTAATCCCGGCGGTTAACACAAAATTATCAGCTAAATAATATAGGGTGTCTTCTGCTGACCCTGAATATTTATCCAAACACCAAACTCCGGATAGTCTGGTTGTTCAGGCAGCTACTTAATCAGGTAGTAAATCGGCTTACCATACTGTTCCACAGGACAGGGATGATAAGAGATATGACTCTATTGCCAAAAAAGTCTTTTCTGCATGTAGCATGGCGTTGAAATCCATCAATGCTACTTGTACGCTTGCAAGGTTCAGCCACACACTTTGGGAGTGTGCTTCATCAGCGGCTGACTGCCTCCCGGAGGGAGAAGAAAGGGAAGCGTTCCTAAACATCAAGGATGGTAAAGACGCTATGTACGAATCCCTTCAAACTGGCATCGATTCTGCTGCCAGCATCAGCAGGGCTATGGCGGCAAGTACAACAACCCGGAGATTTGCTTGGTTGCGAAAGTCTGGTTTTGCTCCAGATGTGCTAAGCAGACTTTTGAATATGCCCTTTGACGGCTCTTCTTTGTTTGATAAGAAGGCGGATGACAGTTTAGAAAAACTACAAACATCAAAGGCAGCAGCAAAATCCCTGGGAGCTGCAATCCGTCCGACACCATATCGCCCCTCAGGAACCTCTTGGAGAGGTAAGTCCTTTAGCTTCTATTCCGCATTCGGAAGAGGCAGAGGACAGCCGGTTTAAAGGGGTCAGAAAGAATTCACCTGAGGTGGACGGGGTAAAAATACAAAAGTCGCAGCAGGAGGTGCCTCTTTACCCTCGGCATCTGCATCAGCCGCCTCCAAACCGCTCTGAGGACTCTCCTCACAAGACACCAGTAGGGGGCAGGTTAACTCAACATCTGACCGAATGGTGGGCTATTACGTCAGATGCTTAGGCATTGGAGACAGTTGCCCAAGGTTGCTGTCTACCTTTTCTACGCATCCCTCAGTCATCCACCGGGGAACACCTCTCTGAAAGTTCCAGATCCGCTCCTCTTGCAGGAAATTGTAGACCTAGTAGAGAAAGGTGCCATAGAACCGGTACCTGCAGTTGAGAGGAACAAGGGCTGGTACTCCCCCCTACTTTCTCATACCGAAGAAAGACGGAGGACTGAGACCTATCTTGGACTTACGAGAATTGAACAAGTTCCTCAGGAAGGACAAGTTGAAGATGGTAACTCTCTCTCAGATCCTTCAGGCCCTCCAGCTCCAGAACTGGCTGGTATCTCTGGACCTCCAGGATGCTTATTTCCATGTGCCAATCCATCTCAAACACAGGAAATACCTGAGGTTCGCAATTGGCGGCTCTCATTATCAATTTCGAGTTCTGCCATTTGGGCTGACCTCCGCCCGAGGGTCTTCACCAAGCTAATTTCGGTAGTGGCTGCAAGTCTAAGGAGGGAAGGGATTCACGTCTACCCCTACCTGGACGATTGGTTGATCAGAGCTGTATCTACGGAACAAGCTCAAATTCAGCTAGATTATGTCTGCCACTTCCTTCACAAACTGGGCTTCTCCTTCAATTTAAATAAGTCACAGATGATGCCATCACAGAGACTCCAGTTCATTGTAGCGGTCCTGGACACTTCCCTGGGAAAAGCCTTGCCACCTGAGGTGAGGGCTCAAGATATTCTGCAGATGGTCACCAAGTTTTAAAATGCCCAACGTCTCTCAACCTTCGACTTTTTGAGGTTGCTAGGCCTCATGGCATCCTGCATCTTCCTTGTGCCGGAGGCTCGCCTGAGAATGAGATCTCTTCAGTGGGCACTGAGAACTCAGTGGTCGCAATTCTCACGGAGAATGACAGACCTCCTTCAGGTTCCGGACAAGGTGGCTCGATATCTTCAGTGGTGGGCCTGCCAGAAAAACATCTTGAAGGGGGAACTGTTTTGGCAACCATGGCCGGAGATAACAGTAGTCACAGATGCCTCACTCACGGGGTGGGTAGCCCATACCAACGACTTGACCATCAGTGGTCGTTGGTCTCCATCGGAGTCCAGACTACATATCAACCTGTTAGAGCTGAGAGCAATCAGACTAGCGCTGAAAGCTTTTCTGCCATCTGTACAGGGAAAAAATGTCCTGATAATGACGGACAACACAGTGGCCATGCACTACCTCAACAAAAGAGGAGGCGTAGGATCACTGCCACTGTGCAGAGAGGCAATGCAGCTCTGGTTTTGGGCATTTCAAGAAGGAATCTCTCTATCGGCAGTTCACCTAGCCGGAGAGAAGAACTTGACGGCGGACGCTCTGAGCAGGCAGGGCACAGTCTCCCACGAGTGGGAACTAGCTCAGGAAGTCCTTCAGGAGATTGTCGCCCTTTGGGGAACCCCTCAAGTGGATCTGTTCACCACCAGTACCAACAGTAAGTGCGATCTGTTTTGTTCAAGGGAATTTCCCCCGAGAGGAGCTCTAGGGGACGCGTTGGTAGTGGACTGGGAGTTTCCACCCCTGTATGCATTTCCACCATTCCCTGTCATTCCTCAAATGATCAGGAGGTTGAGAAGATTCCGGAGGACCATGATCCTAATTTCCCCAGGAGAACGTGGTACCCGGACCTTCTGGACATGTCCACCTTCCCTCCAATTCGTCTTCCACTCAAGGGGAATCTTCTCTCACAGCAGGGAGGTTAGGTTCTCCATCCAGACATCAGAACCCTC
Organism: Ambystoma mexicanum; assembly: GCF_040938575.1. Classification (NCBI taxonomy): domain Eukaryota; kingdom Metazoa; phylum Chordata; class Amphibia; order Caudata; family Ambystomatidae; genus Ambystoma; species Ambystoma mexicanum. The sequence continues at coordinate 1,455,931,950 of NC_090932.1, forward strand.
AACCTTCACGCCTGGGTTCTGAAAGGTTGCGATAACAAGGATTGGGACCTCCCTGATGACGTCATGGAGGTGTTGCTTTCGGCCAGAAGGCCAGCAACAAAGTCTTTATACCGCTGCCGCTGGAACTAATTTTGCAGCTGGTGTAGAGAAGAGAAATCGACCCTTTTTCATGTGGTACACCAACTGTTTTATCCTTTCTACTCTACTTGGCAAATTCAGGCCTTCAAGTTGGCACTATCAAGGGCTATCTCGCAGCGCTATCGATCTTCAAGCGCACTGCAGAGGAGCCATCATATTTCAAATTAACCTTAGTAATACAATTTCTAAAGGGATTAACTAATGTCTACCCTCCAAGACAGTTCTAGGTTCCTTTATGGGACTTAAATTTAGTCTTAAATTTCCTAATGGGTACTCCTTTTGAACCACTCCACTCTTGTTCGCTAAGATTTCTCACCCTTAAAACTGTGTTATTAGTGGCAATGACATTTGCTAGAAGGGTGAGCGAATTACAAGCTCTATCTTGTAAACCCCCTCATACAATTTTTCATAAAGACAAAGTTGTCCTAAAGGTGAAGCCTAATTTCCTCCTAAAGGTGGTTTCTGAATTCCACATCACTTAGAAAATGACCTTACCTTCATTCTATCCGCCTCCCCATCTGGGGAAAAAGGAAGAAAGGCTACATAGGCTGGACCCAAGGCAGGCTTTAAGCTTTTACATCAGCAGACTTGCTAGGATTAGGCAAGCAGACCAACTGTTCGTAGGTTACTCGGGACACAAATAGGGACTACCGATAACAAAACAACCATTTCCAGATGGATTATTTTGGCCATTCTGGAATGTTACAAACTAGCAGGGAAAGAGCCTCCTCAAAATCTTAGAGCTCATTCAACCAGGGGTATGGCAGCCTCCTCGGCCCTCAAAGAGGGGTTCCGGTTCGAGACAAATGTGCGGCTGCCACATGGTCGTCCGCACATACCTTAACAAGATTTTACAACCTGGATTCCTCCTAGTCAAGAGACTAGGTTTGGCGTAGCCGTATTACATTCTTTTCATTCCTAAAAGGAAACATGGCGTTTTACTCCCACCTCCAATTACACACCACTGCTATGGGAGTCCATCAAAGATGAGGAATATGTCGGAGGACCCAATCCCTTCGAAGAACAAGTTACTTCTTACCTGGTAGCGTTCTTTCGATGGGATGTTCCTCCGACGTATTCCTTATCGCCCCTCCCATCCATCCCCGCAGTAATACTTCCCTTGTGGTTGCAGCTTAAGCTCCTTCAAGGTCAATAACCAATTAATGTAAAACAACTGTTAACGTCAAAACGGAACTGAGCAGCGGACGCTGCGCGTGTCTATACGCGTGATGACTTAGGCGCCGATACGGAGGCTGTCGAGGGACATCGGCTCGAGGGACGTCGACGCGCAGCACCGTCTACTGAAAAAAATTTCCCAGGCCAGCAAGCTGAGAGATGAACTATCAAAGATAAGGAATACGTCGGAGGAACATCCCATCGAAAGAACGTTACCAGGTAAGAAGTAACTTGTTCTACTATGTTAAAGTGGTAGCAGTAGCGGAGCAGCCAGGCCTATCTCAAGAGTATATGAGCAGTAGCAGAGATTACACAAAGGGACCAAAATTACTGTGTCTCAAGCAAACACTGCTCAAGGTTTCAGGTAAAAAATATAAGTACATTTATTTTTAAACCATCTGTAAAACACACTTCTATAAAATTGAAACCACACGTAAAATACACTACAAACAACCAATTCTCTTGGCACAGGATAACTCAAGGTAAGTACCTTATGTTTTGGCGGACCGGTGTTGTGAAACAAAAGATGTTACTGGGAATACATATGCAATCACTTTTTGACAGCTCGGTAGTACTAACGAAACGCGTATCCGCGGCGAGAAGTGTTACCGGGGCAAAAACACACTTAGCACCTGGGCTAACCAGAGAGAGTTGGGGGCAAAAATCATAGGCAATACTTTTGTCAAGGCAGACAGAATCAGAGAACACTCGCTGATACAAATACAAAAGTCAATAGGCCAGAGCCAGTGTCAAGTGGAACCGGGTTCTTGTTGTCGAGGCAGTTCAAGATTCAACGTTGCCAGGAGTACTTTGATATTGTCAACAGAGGAAACAAAAGTTATAAGAGGGAAGGAAAACAAGGGCAAACCTTGGAGGAGGAGAAAAGTGATTCACCCTAGTTCCTCGAAGCAGAACACAGTACCTTATTCAAGGAAGAAACTGGTGCCACGGCAGTTGTTCCTGGTAGTTTTCCTGCAGACCCACGGTTCCTGGTACTTTGGCCGTTGAGACGAGAAGGACATCTGGAGGGGTCTGCACTACTCAGGGATGAGACCAGCAGTAGCGACGGAGAATAAAAGGTGCGCTCCTTTAAAACAGGAGCGGCTCTTCAAATGGCTATCCAGACCACTACAGCATGGTGCAGCGATTTCGACCACTAAGAGGATCCTCTGGCTGTGGAAGATGAGCTGGTTGACACCCCCCCCCCACACCTCCCATGCTCAAGGGAAGAAGACTCTGGACTGGATCTTCTCTGGTCGTTGAAGGGTAGATAGTTCAGGACTGCAGCAGAGCTTCACCGGGACGGGGTAGTTGCAGCAGCATTCTTCTTCTCCACTTCTCTTCGGTTCCTTGTAGTTCCAGTGGCGACTCTGACTTTCAGCCCAAGAGTCCTGCCTGTTATGCGAAAATCCCCCATTCACACAGCCTGGCTGTCAATCATGCAGCAGGGGGGGGGTTGTCCAGCCCGGACAACCACCTCAGCCAATCATGGCAAAGTGCGACTTGGGTTTACTAGGATACCCTGTGCAGGGGGTGACTACACCCCTCTCTCACATTCAGCCCACCTAGACACCCAGGCACCCAGAGGAGGGTTTCTTGGCAGAAGCCCGCCAAAAGATGGTGAACAAAGAAGGCAAACCTGGTTTGCCGCGCAAAGTAAAACACAAGAAGGACTTTAATAAAAAGAAATGGTGACTAAACCCAACCGGAGCAAAAAGAAAGTGTATTTGGTCAAGCGGGTTTATGTTCGAGGCTAATATCGTAGCCTAAAACAATACCACGTTTATATAGTATAATTGCGGTAGGAAAGTTAGGGTAGACACCACTGCCACCAGCCAAGTCTAAATGTTAAGAGAGAAACAAAGCTCAGAGAGGCACAGACAACAAGGGGTAGGATTTGACCCTTTCCAGTACTCCATGTAAGATGGGTTGTACCTGGTTTGTAGTTAAGTGACTATGTAAAGTTAATGGCATCTTTACCTGTTTCTGGGGGACAGTCGGCCCCAGAAAAAGGAGTCATTGGGAAGTCTTAGAGACAACCCTGTGTTACTGCGCTGAAGGTGCTGTGTAACACACACACAAATTTGGGCTCATGGAGTGGTGTGCTCCAGAGTCCAAGATCACAAAACAAGTAGAAATGCACATGACAAAACACTGTTAAGAGTAGGGAAAAAGAGGCACAGTCTTACCAAGTGGAAAAAATAACTCCAAAAATCCAGCAAAGCTGCTGGGGGACTCACTAGGCGAGGGAAATTAGCCATAGAATGTGAATTCTCCCTAGCAGTATCTATTCAACATACTTCCTTGTGCCAAAGGATGACTAAATGCGCAATGTAGTAGACCTGCGCCCAGCGAAACACATGTCAAGCCACAGATATTTTGCATGACAATACTCTAGGGGTTAATTCCACTCTTAAAACAGGTGATTTCATGGCAACATTGGATATGAAAGCTGCATACTTTCATATTTCAATGTTCCAAGCGCACAGAACGTATCTTCACTTCCAGATAGCTGGAAAACACTACTGTTGGGTAAGATTTTCACATCCATGATAAATCTACCTGACCTGTTTCAACCCCAGAATGTTTTGCTGAACTGGTAGATTTACTCTTACGTTCCATCCCCTTTCCTCCATACTGCATGGGTGTCTGTCCCTTCCAAGAGACTGGTGACAACCTTTTTCACCAGAAAAAACCTTCTTCCCCCTTTAAATTTGGAGGCGCACAGGGGTGTGGCCCTGTGAGCATGTGCTACACTGACTGTCTTTTTGTCATCTAGTTACTTGATCCTGCGGTGTCACACTCTTCCCCGGCCCATGTCGACTTCCGCAGGCTTCAGCAGGTGTCCAGCCTGTGAGGACTCTTTCCTAAGTCTGACCTCCACGCTCTCTGCCTCTGATCACGGCTGGAAGGTTGTACCGTGTGCGAGGCTCTGACGAACAGGCTAGCTAGGTGGAGGGAGCTCTTCGAAGGGTCGTCTCCTGAGGACTTGAAGTTTGTTAAGCAGAAATTGAGGCCCAAGGGAGGGCCATTGTTTGCAATCGCATTCCCGTAACGGTGACTTTTTCGCGAGGAAGCAGGAGTAACCACTCGGGTTCTGTTACCAGCACAAGCACTGAGGCTAACCCAGTTACCAGCCTTACGGCTGAGGGGGTCTTTGGATCCTACCGCTATCTGTGCTGGGGGACTGCAAGGTTCTTCTACCAGGTCTACACCAGAGGGTCTACGCCCTAGTACCGGCTCAATGTCCGAGGGGACGCTTGCACACAGCACTACCGGCAGCAATGCCGTTGGCAATACGCCTTCCAGGCCCTGACCTGAGGTGCAGGGTATGCCTCATGCTCCACAACCAAGAGTCCTGGAGGAGGCTGGTCCCAGGGAGCCAGGCAGCATGGCTTTGGCACGCAGCTTGACAAAATAGCCGCCTTGCCAGTAAACGTGGCTGCTCGTCCGATGCCACTCCTAGGAACAGAGCAGGTTGGTCAACGAGTTTCAAGATGGGACTGGTGTCCACCAGGTACGTGGCCTACAGTTTATCCATCAGCTGCGCAGGGCAGGCTTCCCCGCTACCTAGACAGAGTACGCTCCAGTCCCAGCAGCCTCCAGCCACTCAGTCAATATCTCCTGCCTCCTCTTCTGCCTCCAAAAACCAGTTCTTCGAAAGGTTCTTTTCGCTGATGCGAAGCCCCCAGATAGGGGCCATCCTACGAGATGCTGTAAGGGACTTGCTCCCTCCGGTCACTCCACCGGCGCCCATAGTCATTCCTGCTATGGCTCTGGCACCACAGGCCCCAGTGCTGCCCCTGCCGGCTCCTTCGATTCCGGCTTCCCTGCCTCCCAAAGTACAGGCGGTTCCGCAGCAGCCTGCAGCTTGGGTCTCCACACCGCAGCCCACGTCACCCAACACACCTCCACCTGCTCCGGACCAGCCAGGCACTCTGGTGGACCCCAGTACGCCGCGGTCAGCGAAGGCCTTCCACAACAGGCTTGCAGGGTTTTCAGAATATTTGGACCTCCCTCAACCTGTAGAGACCAACTTAGTCCTTAGTCCCCTTTCCTCCATACTGCATGGGCATCCCTTCCAAGGGACGGGAAACAACCTTTTTCACCAGAAAAAACATTCTTCCTCTTTAAATTTAGGGGCACGCAGGGGTGCGGCCCTGGGAGCATGTGCCACCCTGACTATGCCCACTGGCGCCACTCCTCAGTCCCCATTGATGCGTCGACAAAATTTAACATTGCCTAATGACACGAGTATTTGGGGGGGGGGGAAAGGGACTAGTACGTTAGTCACTATGTTGAGTAACTCATAATTACTCTTACGTCCCTTCCCATTTCCTCCATACTGCATGGGCGATTACAACTGAATGTAGCCCCAGGGTGGAGAGGAGACCCTCCTTAAGCAAATAAGTTCCTTTGAACTGCCTGTTCAAAGGCCGGGTCTGATTTAGCGCCAGTGTCGAAACAGTAATGCTTACAGAAAGCCAAAGGGGTGGCCCAGGTAGCTGACCCGCTTAGGACTTGCCACAGAACCTGCAGTTGGAAGACGATGACAGTGGTCCTGTCCAGATAGAATTTCAGAGTTGGTCTGTAATCCAGACAGTGCAAGACTCTGAGCCTGGTCCTTGGGGTAGGCGAAGAGCGTGGGTAAGACTAGGTCCTGCCATACCAGCCTGGATTCTCCTAGACCCACCTTGAAGCGTGCCTGGCTCTGCGCCGGAAGTTCCGGAAGGAAATCTGCTATTTTCCGCCACAACCTCTGGTTAACGGCTGCAAGCATGGTATCCGCATTGGCCTGACGCGGGTGCAGGGAGGCGTTTGAGTACAGTTTCTTCCTGTATGCCTCCAAGATCTAGGACGAGGGGGCCAAGGCTTAGAGTAGAGTGATGAGGCAGCGATCACCAAAGAATGTGGCAAGGGGGTGCATTGATAACTGGTTTATTCTCATTCATCTGTCTATACTTGGCATCGAGGCGCTGATTGATAGGTTGGGCCGAGTGTGGCTTGAGCCACCCTTTCTTGGCTACAATGTCTTTCTGCATTGGGATACCTGTTTTGGTAGGGGGTCGTGGGGTGAGGACTTCTGCCAAGACCCCTTTCCACGTGCGGCTCACCTCTTGCACTTGTCATGATCTCTGCTTCCAAAAGGTCAGGGTTTTCCCAACTCCCTTGGAAGCAGATCCATAACCCAGGTTCCGAGTGCCAACCAGTCCCAATTGGGACCTTTTGGACCCAGTCCTGGCGCCAGTGGCACCAGGCTCATAAATATGCCCAGTCCCAGCACTGGAAGCGCCGGGCTCATAATGCTTGGGTGGACTTACCTGCAGCAGACCATGCTGCTTACTTGCCTGCCAGTTGAGCCTCTGATCCTCTTCTGTTTGGAACTACTTTTCCTGTTGGGTGGGGCAGGAGCCACTCCCTAGATTCAGAACACTGGAACTCTTCTGGAAAGCAGGAACTCTTTTCTTACCTAGGCGTGGCTGTGGAAGGAGACACCTAAGCACTACAGGAGGCTATTTAAACCACACCCGATGGATGAATCTTGCTTTGCGTTATTCTGCATCCTCTGCAGCAGAACGCTCATCGTGTCTTCTGCATCTGATCCTGGGCCTAAGGAAAAAGGCTTACCATCCTGAATCCAGTCTTCAGCAACACCTATAAAGACAAGAAAGAACAGGTTAGCATTCCGGTCTTCAGTGACAGCTCTTCACTTACCTGGTCCATCGGCTGTTACCAACGCCTCGCGCTGCATTCCGGCATCTGAAAGAGAAAGGCTTACCTACTCTTCGTGCGCTCCGGAGGTCTTCACACTGCATTCCGGCATCTGAAAGACAAAAGCTTACCAACTCTTTGCACGCTCCGGAGGCCTTCGGCGCTGCATCCTGCATCTGAAAGACAAAACAAGGTGCGTTTAAAGACATTGGGGAACTTTAATACTCACGTGCAATTACTCCTTTCCACATCTAACCCAGTGGGTATTCCGGCACCCTGCAGCCGCTCCGAACTTGTACCTGCAAAATAAAAAGACAGTTAGAGCGCATCGTGAAGCAGGCAACAAGCGCTTACTTACGTGCTTCCAGGCGCTTCTATTCATCACACGGGCTCCATCTTCAACTCACTTCAGCCCGTCATCCGCCATCGCCGGAACCCTGCAAAACAAGAAACATCATTACTAAAGACTTTAAAGACATTAGAATTACTCGAAACTTACCGTTTGTGCAGTAAACGACGGACAGCAGTCCTCTGAAGTCAAGAGGCCTGCTTCCCTTATCCAGTGAAGAAACTGGTTACAGCACCCTGCCCCGAGGCAGATGGAGAGCACGGCGTTCACTTACCTAAGGTGAGAGCGTTAACCTTTGGGGTTCTACAGGAGAAGAGAAAGGGAAGAAGAGAGAGACATTCAATAACCCAGTTCCTTAATCCCATATTTTCTATCTGCAGACATCTTACCCTTCGAGTCAGATATACAGTGCACAGAGGTCCAGCCCAAAGAGCCAGCCGTGTGTTACACATCACCTTTGAATACGCCGGTATACGCCCAGTCAAGACCGGCGCCTCTACGGGAATCAGGTGAGCGTTACAGCACTCAGGCATTCAGGTCGACACATGTCGCACTTAACTGACAGCCACAGGGGCCTACAGAAATTCAGAGGAGGTCTTCTCCTCCAACCCGATTGTCAAGAAGCATGTGGTGGGATTATCCAGACTTTACCCTCCCATTAAGAGGCCACTCCCTGTGTGGGACCTCATTATAGCGTTGGACACCTTGGTGCAGAAACCTTTCGAGCCAATGATGTCCGCGGACATCAGGCTGGTCACCCTTAAAACTGCTTTTAGTGGTTAGCGAGTGGTTTCAGATTCTGTGTGCTCCTGGGAGGCGTGTTGGAGCAGTTATTAGTCTCAGTGAGACTTTCATCCGGCACTGCGAGCTAAAGGCTCTTGCCGCATCGGATCGGAGGAGCGCTTCCTGGAGGAGGCGTGGTGTGTATTGCACGTGACCACATCACGTGACTTGGCTTCCCTTCAAAACCCGGAGGCTGCCGTCCGCCCAGTGTGAGCGAGTGGTTTTGGATTCTCTGTGTGCTCCTGGGAGGCGTGTTGGAGCAGTTATTCGTCTCAGTGAGACTTTCATCCGGCACTGCGAGCTAAAGGCTCTTGCCGCATCGGATCGGAGGAGCGCTTCCTGGAGGAGGCGTGGTGTGTATTGCACGTGACCACATCACCTGACTTGGCTTCCCTTCAAAACCCGGAGGCTACCGCCCTTGCGGCTTTAAGCCCGGCGGGGTCAAGCCCTTCGACTGTTGTGCGGCTGTTGGGGAGCTGGCGGGGCTTCGGGGGCGAATAGCGGTCACTATACCACTGTATAGCGGTCAAGTAAGGGCGCAGAGTACGCCGTCACTCCTTCGGAGTTCTTCATAATCGACTATTCTGCACAGTTTCTATTTATTGATGTTCTTTGTATGGGATTTCCCGATCTATATACTTGCACTTACTTTTAGTACGACAGCGTGCAGTGGTATCTAACTGTTTTTAAATTTTGTATGGTCAAACAAATGATTGGTTAGGATACCTTTTAAAATATTTTTGCAATACTTAACTTTACTCAATCCATACTTATATTTTTTCATAACTTCTCTAAGAGTGGTGACCCCCTGAGTTTATATAATGGGAGTCACACTCAGAAGCATGGGAAGTATCCCAGAGGAATCCATAGTACAGGGGGGTAGAGTCCCACCACAGGTGGTAATCTCTCTTCCACATTTGTCGCAAGCGTTTCAACCTGTTAATTTGGGTTCTGCTCCATTCACTGGAGAAGTGACTCTGGTAGACCCCCAGGGAAGTCCTACTTCTCCAGGTAAAGAGGTTCCTACGGATTTTGGTCCAGAGCAAATTAATCAAACGGACCCTATGGTAGAGGTGGTGGGAGTTATAAAAAGATGAACTTTTTGGCTGATGAACCAATGGCGGTGGAGCGAGATTTAGTATCAGACACTTCCATATTGGGCCCACTGTTGTCCCATGAACTTTCTAGGAAAGTTCATGGCCCAAGAGACCCCAAATGGAAAGAGCCAGTATCCGCTGTCTTCACACCTCAGCAATGGGGCTACAAGGAGAAATTGTCACAGTACCAGTTCAGTCACAAGTACGAAAGGGAAATTGGGCGAAGGGACGAGACTTCCCCATTATTACTCCAGGGCAGTGAAAGTGTTAAATTAGGGGATGATGACTTCCTAGTGGAGAAGCCAGAGACTGAGGCTGAAGATCCAGAGGCTATTGAAACTAAAGAAGTCTCCTTACATGATCAGCTACCCCCGGTAGATGAGCTATCCTTTCTGGTTCTCTCTAGAATTATGGACTCTATGGATAGAGGCTACAATACACTGAATTATGAAATTCGGGAGTTAAGACAATCAATGAAGGAAGTATTGAGTAAAGTGCACTTCTTGGAAGGCTACATAATGGCAGTCTCAGTTTTAAATACTGTAAGCCCAAATAAGATGGACATTGAGGGGTCTGGGGTGGTACAAGGAAATAGTGCTGAACTTAAAAATTTGGGAATACAGGGGGAGAAGGCTGAGTTAAAGGGAGACTGTGCTTTAGTAGTTCATGAGGTATCAGAAATAGCCCTCCCTTCAGTATCAATGTTGGGGAAGGAACAGGTACAGGAAATCAAGCCGCTGAGTAGTAGCCCAAAGGTGAGCAAACTTAGTAATATAAACAAGCAGTCTCTTCAGCAAAAAAAAACCTAAATACTGTAAACCCCCACCTTCACAACAGAATAAAGGGTCACGGAAATTCCTACGTAACCTAAGGTTGGCTGTGGATAAACACATGCAAATTGATAGAGACATATTAGACCAGAGAAAGAAGGATTTCTTTATAAACAGGAAAAGGGGTCTAAACAAGGAATCAGTAAGGGTTAAGGAATTTGACAAGGTTTCATCTGTGTTGGATACTGTGCAGGAGGGTGATAGTCCTTCCTTCGATCTAAGCAATATATCCGTCTATCCAGTAGACATGGGAGAGGTAGAGCCCGAATGGACTAAGGGACTAGAGATTATAAAAAACATTGAACCTGGAATTGGGAAGGGAGTTGGAAAGAGTTGTCCTCTGGTAGGACTATCGGTCCCACCATTTATAACAGTAGGAAAGGGTCTGGTGAAACCTTTGGTAGAAGCTGTAGAAACAGGAAATTTACCGGCTCCCAAGTTGTATGCAATTTTCTCGAAACCCGGGGTGGTGAAGACGGACTCGGGGAAGCTGCCACAGCTAAGGGTTCCTCAATTAGTGCCTTTTCCGACCTCGAGATTAGTGGAGGAAGTGGGCCTGGGGACCCCAAAATGTAAGTTCCTGGATCAATCGAAGGGGGTGGGAGAGAGTATGGGGCGAGCAAGATCGCCTAAAAAGTGGAATCCAAGGCAAGAGCCAAACTTGGAAAAAAAGACGCCTGTAAACGGTGAGGTAACCATCTTCATGAGTCGTCTTTTCGAAAGCTCTAATAGATACCCTTTAAACAGACATTATATCTTGGCTTTAATGCAGGAAATTCAAAAGTTGAAATTGATATCCTCAGGGGACATTAAGACGGTAGAATTCGTTTATGACGACTGCCTAGATATTGTAAGACTTCATCTAAGGTCACACTTAACAAAGGAAATAATATTGGGGGAGAGAGAACGCTTCCTAGCCCTTGGTTTCGAAGTTACAGATACAGGGCCCTCAATTTTATCAAGTTTGGTACCCATCCACCAAGTAAAGAAAGGCAAGATACAAGATGAAAGAGAAAGATATAACAAGGAGATTTATAGTTCCAGAGGTTATATGCAAGTTCCATTTGGCAGAGAGATAAACCAGGAAAGGGAGGAAAATCGATTCCAACACACATGATGGTCTAACAGGTCAATAATTACATGGAATTCGAGAGGACACAAGAATATTATGAATAATCACGAACTCTTTTTAAATTTTGACATTATTTGTTTGCAGGAAACTTTTTTGTTAGATACACCCATGATAGATGGATTCAACACAGTCTATGTCAAGGCCCAACGGGGAGCGAAGGGTAGGCCGTTTGGGGGTCTCCTAACTGCAGTTAAACGTTCTTTGGGGCTCTCAATGCAGGTAATTGAGGTAGACAGGTCAGACATTCTGGTTGTACTCTTAGAATGGCAAGAAGACGATGAGAGTCCAACAAGCAAATGTTTCCTGGTAAACGTTTACTTCAGTCCCTTAAAGGATAAGTTGGAAGAAGCCTTAATGGCAATTTCTTTCACATTATTGGGAGAATTTCCAGAGGAGGGGGCCTCAGTGATAATTGTTGGAGACTTTAACGCAGAATGCCTCGATGAAAAGTGGTATCTAGAGATTGATAGAAAGTCTGTCTGCAAGGAATCCCGGGAGAGAGGGAAGAGGATCACCCAGGAATTTGAGGCATGGAACCTAAGTATAATCAACGGTAACATACAGATGGACATTCCGCCAGCTTTTACATGGCAGAATGGGCTGTGGAAATCAACAATAGATTACATCTTCATTTCGCACGATCTTATCACAAAAGGAGTTTCCCTGGAAATAAAATTCCTGAAATGGAGCGACCACTCCCTCTTGGAATTTAAATTGCTTGGTGTGGCAAAATATAGCGAATCAGACACTGTCGGAGTGGAGATAAACTCAAGAAAGAATGAGGTCAAGTGGGCCCCTAGAATTGTGGCGGCATTTTTGTCTGGAATCGTAAATTTGCCAGCAAACAAGATGGCCCGCTTATGCACAGCAGAAGGATACCCTACTATGGTAAGGGAGTTGTTAGGAAGGTTAACAGATAGGGGTCTAACCCAGACGGTGGCAAGTAGGAAGGGTTCTCACTCCTTTGACATAGAAGTTCAGGTTCACAAAAAGGATCTACATCGAGAAGTGAGGCTTCTCAAAAAAATCTGCACTTCCGGGTTACATGGAAAATGTGAGGAAATTAAAACAAACATATAGGAATTGGGCAAAAGGTAGAAAGTACATATTATACATTAAGGACGCCAAGAGAATGCTGGCTTGTATGTTTGGGAATAGGCCGGGTATATTTTGGGACCTAATTAAACCGAAAGGTACACAAGATTATCTTCAGGCACAGGCGGTTAGTGACATTGGCTGGGTAAAACATTTCTCAGATTTGTACAGGGTGGAAGGTCTAGACTAGTCAGTCACATGGCCAGAGGCCGACTGGAGGGGTGCTATAGAATGGGATCTGGAGGATTTAAAGATCTTGATAAAGAAAAGTAAGTCCTCGAATGCCCCAGGTCCAGACGGTCTCTCTAACCTGACCTACAAAGGCAATTTAGTAGTTTGGTCGCAGGTATTGTCTGCTTTGTTCATGGATATTTTGGCTAGTAATTCGTTTCATTCTACCTGGTCAGCAGCAACCCTAATCCTTGTGTTTAAAGTTGGGGATAGGTCCTCTCCTAATTATTATAGACATATATCCTTACTAGATGCCTCGAACAAAATATTTGCGAAAATACTGCTGAAAGCTCTACAAAAATGGGCTGTGGAATCAGACTCCTTAGATGTTTTTCAGTCAGGTTTTCGGCAAGGGCTGAGTACATCAACCAATTGCATGGTGCTAGATCTACTAGCACATCAAGCAAAGGAGCAAGCACAGCCAGTATTCTTTGCTTTCTTAGATATTAGTAAAGCCTTCGATATGCTTAACAGGGCCCTTTTGTGGAAAAAATTGTACGACAGGGGGTGTCCCATAGCCCTGATAAGTATTCTGGTGGCCCTCCATACAAACACAAGGATTAGGGTAAGGTTGGACGAACTGGGTAACTTTTCCCCTTGGATACAGACAAACAGGGGCTTAAGACAGGGGTGTGTCTTGGCATCCTTTCTTTTTTGCTTGTATTTATTGGGACTTGGATGTTGTATGGATTCCGTAAAAACTTTCCCTCCAAGATTGGGTGCTATGGTTGTCCAATATTTACTTTATGCAGATGACATTGTTTTATGTGACCTCACAGCCATTGGGCTCCAAAGAGCTTTATTAGCCGTAGAGGGGTTCCTGGAAAAATTAGACCTAGCACTAAATACTGTAAAATCAAAGGTTCTGGTATTTAAGGGGAGTAGGAAAAATTGTAAAGTACTGCCCTGGTACTTGAAAAACGGCAAAATAGAAGTTGTAAATAAATTTGTGTACTTAGGGCTGACAATTTACGACAAGTTCTCTGGTTCCGAACTACAGGAAGATTTACGGGCAAAATTTGTAGGGGCTGGCATACAACTTAGAATTTTCGATGGAAAATTCGGTAGATACTCTCTTTTACCAGTCCTAAAATTATACAAACAACAATTAACCCCAAAATGAATCTGTGGAGCACAAACTCGGAATCAGCCGATTAATTGGTCATTACTAGAGGGGGCATTATGGAAAGGTTTGCTCCAACTTCCGCAGTCAGTCCCTTTAGTAGGGATTCTGTTTGAATTAGGCTTGCTACCAGTACAAACTCTGGTAGATTGGGGCAAGCTTCAGTTGCTGGTAAATATACTGAACCCACCAGGGTCTTCAATATACGAACAACTAAATCTGGTAAGACTTCAGGGCGGCTGTAGGGTTCTCAGGGACTGGGTTCAGAATTGTCAATTAATGCTTCAGCAGGCAAATATTCCTCTGGAGGAACTGGAGTTGACACCTAAGGTTGCAAAACTAAGATGGTGTAGACATGTCTAACTTGAGATCTGAGATAATGGAGTACAAATGCTTTGGGGATCATTTTCTTTGGTCATGTAAAAGCTTTAACACACTTGCACCTTATCTTAAAAAACATCCTTCGCGAGCTTTTAGGTCTCAAGTGCTAAGGCTCAGGTTAAACTTGTTATCAACAAAAGAAGTACTGAGTCGTCGGGCGAACATTCCGCAAGATCAGAGGCTATGCCGGCACTGTAACACAAACATTGAGACTTTAAAGCACTTGTGTGTGACTTGTCCAAAACTGATTGATTTGCGGACATGCTTTTTAGCAGGCTTGGTTTACTCCTCCGAGAATGAACTATGGTGGAGGATAATGAATTGTAATGAATTAAGTTTGACCATACATGTTTTAGAATTTTTAAAGAAAGTTGCTGTAATTTTATAAAGGTTGGTTATTTGTATGCTGGATTGTGTATCTGTGGATTGTACGTATATGTGTTAAAAGTACCTTAGTACTGTATAACACAATAATAAAAAAAAAAAACTGCTTTGCTAGTGGGACTTCTCCGCTCGCAGAGTCAGCGAGATCCAGGCTATGGTGGCCTCAGAACCTTGCACCACTTTCCACAGGGATAAGGTGGTCCTGCGGACTCACCCGGTATTCCTTCCTAAGGTACTCTCTGCCTTTCATCTAAACGGGGAAATAGTCTTACCTACGTTCTTCGCCTACTCCAAGGACCAGGCTCGGAGAGTCTTGCACCGTATGGATTACAGACACACTCTGAAATTCTATCTGGACAGGACCACGATCCTCGTCTTCCAACTGTGGCAAGTCCTAAGCAGGGCAGCTACCTGGGCCACCCCTTTGGCTTTCTGTAAGTATTACTGTTTCGACGCTGGTGCTAAATCGGACCCGGTCTTTGAAGGAACTTATTTGCTTAAGGAGTGTCTCCTCTCCACCCTGGGGCTACATTCACTTGTAATCGCCCATGCAGTATGGAGGAAATGGGAAGGGAAGTAACAGTAATTATGAGTTACTCACCGTAGTGACAAACATACTAGTCCCTTTTCCTCCATACGTCCCACCATCCTCCCCCCAAATACTGGTGTCATTAGGCAATGTTAAATTATGTCAACGCATCAATGGGGACTGAGGAGTGGCGCCAGTGGGCCGTAGTCAAGGTAGCACATGCTCCCAGGGATGCATCTTTGCACGTCTCTAAATTTAAAGAGGAAGAAGGTTTTTTGTGGTGAAAAAGGTTGTTTCCCGTCCCTTGAAAGGGATGCCCATGCAGTATGGAGGAAGGGGGACTACGTTAAGTAACTCATAATTTTCCCTATACCTCATTGAGTGGGAACCTTTTTCCACACTTTTACTCTTTTTTTTTTATGTGTGTGATTTTTTAAGACTATCCATACTGTCTTTTAAAAGTTATCTGAGAGTGGACAGTTACAAAAGTTCTTACTTACCTTGAATGTGTGTACTATTCTGAAAAATATATATGTTAAGTTACTCACCTGTGAATTGGTTGTTCCTCTTCCCCAAAAGTAATACTGTTGGTTTCACTTTATTATTCCTGTTAGGATAAATGTATGAGTGCCCCCAATTCGGTCTTGCTTCCCCTGACGTGCTGATAGTCTGTCCAAAATAAGTCTACCTTAGGTTATACTTACCTCTTAAGTTGCTGATATCTCCTTTAAGAAGTACATAGGTTTTTCTCACCTTGTGTTAGGTGTGTGCCATCCTGAAACATGTTAGTTATTGCTTACCTTAATCTGTGTTGAACGGATCTGAAAAGCAAACTATAATAGTATATTACAACATTAGGTTTTACCTGCCTAGAATAGCTTCGTGCCATTCTTGAAGTGTTCCTTGGTGTAGCCAACCTTGGTCTGGCTTGAGCCATTCAAAAATAGTGTAATACGTTCTTGCTGACCTTGGATTGTGTTTCATTGAGCTAAAAAGTAAGTGTAATTGTTGATTACACCAAAAGGTTTTCCTCCCCTAGAATAACTGTTAACTGAACAAGAGTTATAATGTTTTACTGTTCCTATAATAAGTGTTCCACTATTCAGAAACTTATTTAGTCCAGTTGACTTACTATGTGATTTCTTGCTGAGCCTAATAGTACAACTGTTAGGGTCTGCTACCCTTGTATTACTGAAATTAATATATGGTCTTGCCACCTGTTAGGTGTTCTAAATAAGGTATGTGCTTTGAGCTGTGCATTTAAAGCATAGTGTTGTGTTTTTATAATGTGCTTATATGCTTTATGATTGCACTTACCCAATAATCTCTTGTTTTGCTTGTATATAAAATAAACCCTTTATTTTTACAATACATAGTGTCTGTGGTTTTATGGACCATACAAATAATACAATTTCTTGGTACTGATTCTACAGCCCTCTCTCCCTCCTAAGATGAGCCTGACTGCTCGGTCTATGCTACCTTATACTCAGGTGGTACAGCCTTATACCAAGAGTGCAGACTTGTACTGCCTCAGTTGCATGATTTTACTAAGCCTTTAATTGGACTTCAGAAAAACTTTCCTAACTACCGTTTCAAAATGCTCCCCTTTGGCATAGCCTCATCTCCAAGAGTGTTCACAAATGTACTAGCAGTGGTAGCGGCAGTGTGTCAATCCCAGTGTATCCAAATACAACACCCACAGTACAATCAATCTACTGTTCCAATTGGGATTTTCGATAAACTAGAAAAAATCGCATCCCATTCCCACTCAAGTAAAACAATTCCTGGGAGCGATCATAAAAACAAGAGCACTTAGTCGTCCCCCCTCAAACGAGAGAGTACAAAACATGCTGTTTCAAGTACCTCACTATCTAGCCAGTTGCCAGATAACCATACGCAAGGCAATGTGTCTGCTTGGGATGATGGCCTCATGTATTTACCTAGTTCCACACACGCTTCTGCTCATGCGCCCGATGCAGGCGCGGTTGGCAAAACAAAGGTCTCGGGCAATCGGTCAGTGGGACGATCTAGTGGTTGTTTCGCTAACCCTAGTACAAGCTTTTCGCTGGTGGTACAAAGATAACTTACTGAAAGGAAAACCCTTTTGCAATCCACCAATTCAAGCAATACTATGAGATGCCTCACTCTCAGGGTGGGGAGCCCATTACCTTAATCGCATAGCTCACGGCTTGTGTACATAGACTATAGCCCAAAACCACATAAACCTTCTAGAACTTCTAGCCGTTCCCAAGGCACTGCAAGCTTTTCAATATGTAGTAGGTCAAACAGTGCAAGCCCTCGTAGGCAGCATCACTGCAATGCTTTACCAAAACAAGCATGCAGGCACACACTCTACGTCTTTCCAAGCTATCCCCAAACATGTGTATGTGGGCTCTCAAGCGGAACATGTTCCTAGTCTCTGAACACGTTCTAGGGGAGCTCAATGCTCTAGCAGACACTCTGAGTAGAAGAGGTTCTCTATTCAAGGAATACGATTGGCAAATCCACAATGACATCGTAAACAAAATCTACTCCCTGTGGGGTCAGCCACCTCTAGATTTGTTTGCAACAAACCTAAACGCACAAACCCAAACTTTGCATCTAGGTTTCCCCAACCAAGGCCAAGGTTCAAGGGGAACACCCTGAGAATGAGTTGGTCAGGGAAATTTGATTACGCTTTTCCACTGACACCACTCCTCAGCAGGATAGTGCATAAGATTCACCAATAACAAGTCACTCCAATCCTAATCGCTCCAATGTGGGCATGACAACCATGATTTACACACCTACTCAAACTAGCAATTTGCAAACCATTCAAAAGCAATATGCAAACCAATCAACTTCCGTGCCTCTTCAACATGCTGTCCCAACACAAGGGGACTACACTCCAGCCTCACCTTCAGTCTATGAACTTGGCAGCTTGACTCCTGAAGTCCTAGAGTTTGAGCACTTGAATTTTCCTCAAAGGTGTATGGATATCCTCAAGGAAGCATGAAACCCGACACTGTTACTTTAGCAAGTGGAAAAGGTTTGTCGTCTGGTGCAGGTTGCAAACCTTAAACCCAATTGAATGTTCACCATCCAACATTGTACACTATGCTTTACCTAGTTGATTAGTATTTAATTTCATCAAGGTACACCTAGCGGCCCTGTCCGCTTACGCTACTTCCCAAAACAAGGTGTCTTGATGGAAGTTACCTGTTAGCAAAGCATTCCTGGAAAGAGTAAAAAGACTATACCCTTCAATTTCAAACCCTTTACCAGGTCGGGACATTAATGTTGTGCTCAGAAAGGTCGTAGCTCCGCCTTTTGAGCCAATGCACAAGGTCGGCCTAAAACACTTACCTTACAAGACTGCCATTCTAGTAGCTATCACCTCGATAAGACGAGTCAGTGAGCCACAGGCACTATCAGTACAAGACCCTTTCATTGTTTACCACAATGTCAATGTGGTTCTTACAACACACCCTAGATTCTCACCTGAATTCATATCTAAGCTCCATGTTAAACAGTTGATTGAACTGCCTACTTTTTTTCTAAGCACCATCTAACTCTGCTGAAAGAAGCTTCCATACTTTATCTGTAAGGAGGGCTGTCTTTAGTTACATAAACAAAACTAAACCTCTAAGGAAAACGGACCAACTCTTTGTTTGCATAGCACCTAGTAGGGAAGGAGATCTCATTTCAAAAAACGCAATCACCAGATGGATAGTCAAGTGCATACAGCTGTGCTACTCACTATAAAAAAGGACTACCTTTTACACCAAGAGCTCACTCTACCAGAGGTGCAAAAGCTACTTAAGCGTTTATTGCAAATATCCACTTAGATGCAATTTGCAAAGCAGCTATGTGGATCTCTATACATATATTTACTCAGCATTACTGCATTGACACACAATAAAAGCAGACCCAAAGATGGGACATGCAGTGCTAAAACATCTATTTGCTGCTGTACCTGGTACGGCTCACTAATCTATGCCTAGCTTGTGATCTAAGCCGATCCACAAGCCTCAGAAGGCATACATTACTCACGGTAATAGTATTTCTGATGCTTGTATCTGCTTAGATTCACATGCGCCCACCCTTCCTCCCCTCCTGGAGTGGCAGGTGCATGGATGCATGCACTTATCTTCTCTCTGCTTTTACCTCTGTACTCACGCTTCATTTCATGTAACATCATGTCAGAAACAAAACGATCAGAGTGACCTCGACACATTAAGAACCATGGGTACAGTAGATGTCACATTAGAGATAGTATTACTAACACGCTCAGTCGGTGTCCCTTTTTTGAGTTTCGAAAACAAATCATGTAATATGCTGCAACTACCACTAGATGTCGGCCTATGCATAGCATATGAATTTAAGCAGATACAAGCATCGTAAATAAGATTACGGTGAGTAATGTATCCCAGATATGCCATCCTAGTGGTTTGGAGTATTGTTTTTTTGTATTTGCATTTTTTTTTTTTTTTTTTTGCAGAATCGAAAGTAGGTGTTGAAAGGACCATTTGTTGCACTATCCCTATCCTGCCCACGATCATTCACGCATCAACATCGTTTCTTCCGCCTCGGTTGGCCAAATGTTAGCAGAGTAGATAACAAATTAGTCTTTCACCACCATTCTGCCACACCTTTCGATTTCAAACCGCATTAACTGTTTAACATTGGAGTGGGAGGACAGGGGAGTCAGTTGCTATGCCGCTCGACTTTAGCGACCAGGTTCACAGTAGGATGTCTGGTTGGAAAATTGCTATTCTCCAGCATGGGGTCTGGCATGGATCCACATGCTCATGAATATTCCCTGTCATCAGGCTAGGAATCCTCGGTAAAAGAAAAAAACAGTCTCAGTTTAGTTTCCAAACTGTCTTTCTCCTATAAACCATTCACTGAGCTCTGTCATACTGCCCCCAGCCAATGACTGCGCTCTACCTAAGCCTCTCCTCTGGCAGCCATCTTCAGATTTTTACTGCAAGTTCACGTTTTGGGAGTCCTCGTGTTTTGCTCTTCGATCTTTTCAGCATTCGTTTTTTGCTTTTGTAATAGGAAAATTCTATTTTTCGGTCGATCGAGCCTGTGTGCTCCTTTGATTAGTCTTCCGATTAATGGGGACCAGTTTTATTTCGGCATCTTTCATCGCCACTCAAGGGCAGAAATTGTGTTCTTCTTAGAGGCTTCCATAAGTTCTTCAGGCTTACACCGCGCCAGATCTTGGCCGAGGAGAAGGACCGAGCTTTCCTCTTCAAGCTGTGCACCAGCTGCGGTTTGTAGAATGTCTATTCGAATGAAAAGCATTCCCAGTGCCTGTATTGTCTACACCCGGCGCATAAAGACTACACTAAGTGCACGATGAAGGATCGTCCGGCTGGAGGCACGGCTCCAGACCAGTGACTCGACCCCTGGTGAGTCTCGTGGGCATGCCTCATCCGGATCCAGCCAACCTGAGTGGGCTTCGAAGTCCTTTGAGGGCGCTCCATCCGTGGTTGCCCAACACAAGGATTACCACGCGGATCCGCTTCTGACAGGGTCGCCGCTCCAGCGGGTCCAGCGATGGTCAGGGCACGTTCATCGTCTCCATTTGCCTATATCTCTAGCTACCACTCCAGCTCTTCATCCAAGGGGACGTCAGCTACCCCAGGGAAGCTGCGGGAAACACCGGATAAGGCCAAACAGGGTAAGGTGTACAAACCACCCATGAAGGAGAAGGCAAAGCAGGACAAGGTGTCTGAGCTGCCCGTGAAGGAGAAGAACAAGATGGCTGAACTGTGTTAGGCAGAATTATATGCAATACCCTTTGGGAACACCACACAGAATTAAGACTACAAGTGACAGTACAAATTCACATTTGGTACATGCCTGTACTACACAGTAAAGTGGTAGTGATGGCTGAGCAGCCAGACTTATCTCAAGAGTAAAAGAGCAGTATCAGATAGTTACACAAAGGACAGCAATTACTATGATTCAAGAAAACACTGACTCAAGGTTTCCAAGTAAAAGAATGTACATTTATTTACTCTTTAGTTGTAAAACATTTCGCTATCATAAAGCAGTTTAAAAATCACAATCTTAATACACCAATTCCAATAAGTTCCACACAAGTTAAGCTCACAAAAAGAAGTGGGAGCAAAATGGCACTCCTGCAATTTAAAAGGGAGGGAAAGACAAAGTTAGTAGAAAATGAACCGCACCAACAGGTAGGTACACAGGGCAATTGAGCAAAAGGAACTACAGTGATGGAATTGGGGAGAAAAGGCTTAGGGCCAAAGTCAATGGGTCAAAAGTATTTTGCTCAAGATCACACGGTTCAGGGTAGTTTGCGTTAAAGTTCGTGCCACGGGTTCCGGACGTGGTTGGTTGTCAGAAAAGTTAGTTCATAGAGAAGAGACGGACAAGCCCTCTGATTGGAGAAAGATTTCAAACACTTTCACCACGGCTGAACGAAATGAACAACCGGATTTGCACAGTACCTTAAAACGGAGAAGATGATGTATCTGAGGCAGACGTTCCTGGTAGTTCCTGCAGGCTCACGGTTCCTGAAGCGACTGTCGGACTGACATGAAGTAGGAAGACTGGAGGGTCCTGCACTACCCAGGGAAGAAACCATCAGCAGAGCGAAACAAATAAAAGGTGCGCTCCTTAAAACCCATGAAAAGTCCACCCTTCCTGGCTATCCGGCCCACTGTAGCTCTGTACAGCGAATTCGACCAGAGGAGCGGTCCTGGCTTGCAGTTTGGGTGAACTGGTTGGTCCCACCAGCTCAAGGGAAGAAGATTCCTGGAGGATCTTCTGTCATCGGATTCTGCAGATTCAGACCTGCAGCAGGGTTTCACCAGGAGGTTCAGTTAGGGGGGTCCTCTTTTGCCAGCTCCTCGTTGGTTCTTTCGTTCCAGTGGCGACTCTGCCTTTCCAGTCCCAGAGACCTGCTTTTTATGCAGTTTTCCCCATTCATACAGCCTGGCTCTCAATCACACAGCAGGGTGGCTGTCCTGGCAAAGACAGTCACCCAGCCAATCAAACAGGAGTGCGATTTGGGTTACCCAGGGAACCCTTGGCAGGGGTCCGAAGACACCTCCCTCACATCCTGCCTACCCAGACTTTCAGGTGCCTTAAGGAGGGCTTCTGTGCAGAGGCACGCGGAAGACGGCGAACAAAGTGACCAACCCTGGTTTGGCGCGCAGAGTAAGACACGAGAAAGACTTTAGCAAAAAGAAATGGCGAATGAACCCAGCCACAGCCGAAATAAAATATATTTGGTGAAGCGGGTTTATGTTCGAGGCTACTAACATAGCCTAAAACAATACCATGGTTATTTAAGATAACCGCCTTAGAAAAAATAGGGTAGTTACCACTGCCACCAGCCAGGTCTTGATGGAAAGGGAGCGAAACAGTGCTCCAAGAGACACAGACAAAAAGGTATAAGAATTAACCCTTTCCAATACTCCATGTAAGATGGGTTGTACTGGGTCTGTGATTTAAAGAGACTACATAAAGTTAATGGCAACTTTACATGTTTCTGGGAGACAGTAGTCAGTCCAGGAAAAATGGAGTCAGTGGGAATGCTAAAAGACAACCCTATGTCACTGCACTGAAGGTGCTGTGTAACACATAAAAGTGAGGCTCCAGAGCCCAAGATCACAGAAATGGTAAAAACACACACAGAAAAACACATGTAAGAGTGGGAAAAAGGCTCACATTCTTACCAGGTGAAAAAAAATAAACCCTAGAAATCCAGCAAAGCTGCTGAGGGACACATCAGGTAAGGGAAATTAGCCATTTATGAGAATTCTCCCCAACAACCTGCCTGTGAAGGCCCAGGTGGTACAGGCCAAATCATCCTCCTTGATCAAAATGGTGTTGGCCTTCCATTCTAAGGCAAAATGGGCTGACCCCGTCCAGGATGCCCCCGGTGGCAGCCAGAGTGTCTCTCCTGGCCAGGAGAGGGTCTTCGTTCAAGCTGATAGTGAAGACGCCAGAGAAGAGGATGCCGGACCTCTGTCCGATACCGAACCCTCAGGACCCGGGTGGGGTGGGGGGGAGAGATCTCCAGGGCACAGACATGTCTTCGTCTGACGAGGAGGGGATACTTTCCGTCCACATCAACCGAAGTGATGACGACGACGATGGGAACGTCGAGGAGATGCCTGCCGGAGGCGATGATGTAGATAGCATTGACTGGGAGAACGACTGTTAGGGAGAATTCTCTCTTAAGGCTAATTTCCCAAACCTAGTGAGTCCCACAGCAGCTTTGCTGGATTTTTGGGGTTTAATGTTTTCTCCTGCTAAGAGTGAGACTCTCTTTCTCCCACTGTTAGGCATGATTTGAGAATGTCCTTTGACTATGTAATGTGTTTTATGGACTATGGGGTCTTTTACTCCATAGGGCTTCATGTGTTTTTGGATGTTACACAGCACCCTCAGTGCAGTAACACAAGGGTGTCATAGTGACCCCCAAACATAGACTCCATACCCTGGGACTCACTACTGTTTCCCAGGGCATGTAAAGTCACCATTGGCTTTACTAGTCTTAAATTGTGAACAGAACCAGTACAAACCATCGTATTGTGGAAGTACTGGTGGGGTAATTCGATTGCCCCTGGGTCTGTTTTTCAAGGGGGCACTGTCCAGTTCCCCCCCCCCAACCCCCTTGTCGAGTTTCTGGCTGGTGGCAGTGGATACCACGCAAAATATTCCACCGGAATATTTCCTGTGGGATTTTCCCATTCATTTTAACGCACCACTTTTTGGTGCAATGTTAAGGATACCGCTGGGTTATTTATTTAATATTTATTGCCTGGTTGGGTCTTTTTGTCAGGACTCGGTTTTAAAATGGCGTTTGTGTCCGCCTCTGAAACTCCAACCCAAGTCGAGCCCTTTGTTCCACTTTTGGCGGGCTTCTGCACAGAAGCCGCCAAAAGTGGTGCCACTCTGTCGGGGTCTACAGGATGTGTGGGAGGGGGTAAATAGGCACCCTGGACTGAGTTGCCTTGTCAACTCAAGTTTCACTCTTGTGTGATTGGCCCAGTGGTGAGCCGCCCGGCTCACCACTTAGCATGTTTGATTGACAGCTAGGCTGATGAATGGGGGTTTTCTGCATAAAAGCAGGGCTTTGGGGACTGGAACTTCAGAAGTCACCACATGACCTAAAGAATCTGAAAAGGGGAGAAGCTGAGCCATCTACGACGACGATGCCACTGGTGGAGCCCTGCTGTACGAAACTCGCCACTTTCCCGACGACGGAGAAGATCTTCTTCCAGGAGAGTCTTCTTCCCTTTGAGCTGGTGGGACCAACCAGTTCCCCTTTTTTTGCCTCCTGGATCGTCTCGTGGTCGAATCGCCCGTGCCAAGCACCCCGGCGGCCGGATAGCCATGCTTCACCACTACTGCGAATAAAAGGGTAGTACCTTTTAACCTGGAAACTCTGCGGCTGCTTTCTTCCCTGGCAGTGCAACGACCTCCAGCTTTCCTCCACGTCGAGATCTTCTCTTCCCCTGGACAAGGCCCTGACTTGCACCCGCTGCCAGGAATAACTGCCCCTGCTGGAGCTTTCTCACCATTTCAGGTACTGTGTCCTGCCTGGTCTCCCTTGCAACAGACTGTCCAAGGTGTCCCGTAAATCCTTGACTCTCTATCCTGGGGTGACCTCGGACCCTTAACATTACCTTTCTAACTTGATCCAACCTCTTTTTGACTTTCCTGCAAAGACTTTGAGTGCATTTCCACTGTGTGATCTTGGGCACATTCCGCCTTGCTCTCTCCAAGAGTGGGCCTGGCCTATGAACTTTTTGCTCTACAGTAGACCCTGCTTTTCTTGACTTGCTTTGGGTTCTTAAGTGTTGGTACTGTGTAATTTCCCTATTCTACCTTTTCTCCCCCTTTTTAAACCAATTATTGGAGTGCCATCTAGGGTTACACGCTCACCTCTGTTTTGCTAAGTAAGTGGTGTCTTAACCTAGACTTGTCAAATAATTAATTAGGGAGGTGTATATATTTCTAGTGACTGTGTTTGAACTTGCTTGACATATTAGTGCCAGTGTATTTTTGCAAGTGTGTTTTTAAATAAATAATTATATACTTTTATACCAAAGCTCTGGTCAGTGTTTGCTTGTGCTACTGTATTTTTAGCCCTATTGTGTATACACTATATACTGCCCAACCCTTCTTGAGAGAAGTCTGACTGCTCAGCCATAGCTACCAGGTACATCTGGGTGGTGCAGACTGCTACCAATTGGGTTTACTGCTAACTCCTGTGGTCTTAAACTTTTTGCAGTGATCCTTAAGGGAACTGCACAGGTTTATGCCCAACAACGACATGGGCGTTGGGCCCAGTGACCCTGCTCTTCAGGTGCCCCTAGAGATTTGTCACAGGATATTCTCTCAACACTCCACACGCTGGTGTTAGAGATTAAGAGGAGGTTGCCGATTACCCCACCAGCAGCTCCGCCGGTGACCCTATACGTGGAGAATTCTCAGAAATGTGCTAATTTGTCTCTACCTTAGAGACCCCCAGCAACTTTGCTGGATTTTAGGACTTTTAGTTTTTAACCTGAAGAGAGTGAGACCCTTTTTTTCCCAACTCTCTCATGTATTTTAATGTGATTTTGAACACTGTTTCTTTTGGTTGTGGAGTCTGACAAACTCCATAGGTATCATCTTTCACATTGTGTCACAGCACCTTCAGTGCAGTGGCACAGGGAAGTCTTTCAGATTTCTCAAAGATTTAAATACCTTCTCTTGGATAAGCTACTGTTTCCAATAGCAGTGAAGTGGAATTGACTTTACTTATATTTGTAACTTTCTAGACCCAGCACAGTATCTTACAATAGGGTGCTGGAGGGGTTACTTGGTATCCCCTTGTCTAATTTCTCATGTAACATTTTTATGTTACCCTTTCCTCGATGAATGGCTGGTGGCAGTGGTCTACTTTTAACTGCCTTGGTATGCTTTTAGCGCGGGCTGCGTTCTCAGCTACGCTAAAGCACCCAAGGGTTCCATTTTTGTCAAAATGGCCTGGTCTTCGTTTTTCCGCTATTTCTTTGTGGCAAGGTCCTTCTTGAGAGTTACTCTGCGCCCCAAACCAGGATTGGCCCCTTTGTTCATTTTGCCTTTGGCGGGATTCACGAGTCAAGCCTGCCTCTGGCTCCAGGGTGTCTGACTGGGGCAGGAAGCGAGGGAGGTTCCCGTAACTCCCTGTGCTTAGTCTCCTAGGAGACAGAAATACAATCTTAGGTGATTGGCTGGCTGGCTGGCTGGCTGTCCATCAAGGACAGCCACCCTGCTGGGTGACTGACAGCTAGGCTGGAATGAATGGGAGAAACCTGCATATAAGGCAAGGCTTTTTGGCTTGGAGGGCAGAGTTGGCCACTGGAGGAAGGAATCCGAAGAACCTGGAAGAGACGCCTGCTGCAACTCCTGGACCTTTGGTTTGCCCGGTGAAGCCCTGCTGCTGTGCTGAAGCTCCAAATTTGTCTCGACCAGGAAGCAGGACTGACCGAGCATGAGCCACCTCAACAGAGTGCACAACAAAAATGTTCTTTAAATATGCAATTATGCAATGACGTCTTAGCACACGTTTTAATAAAAAGATTAGCGTGTTGCTATAAAATCACAACAATAGGCGCTCTAATTTAATAATCTTTTCTCTGTTACTTGATTTAAAATTCCATATTATTAATTTAGAATGGAGTCGTTGGTCTTAGTTAAACTCATCCCAAAATGGCCGCCGGGTCGTAAACATGTGCGTGATGACGTCATCGCGTCACGTAAAATCCCGTGGGCGCGGCGTAATGACGTCATCACGGCACGATCGCGGCATAAATAGCTGGAATCAGCTTAAGTTAGACATCCTCTTACTTGGATGCTTATCACGGCACAGGATCAATTATATAAAAAAGAAAAACAAGGTAAGTAAATGAGAAGCCTGTACTCTCCCTGGATCAAGTTTTACTAGAACTTATAGTCAAACTATGACCATGTTTTCCTTTTTCATAGACTATCAACAAAAAGTTTTATTTTGTCTTTTTCCTTTATTCTCCCCCCCCCATAGCTTTAACCTGGAACCTTTCCTACAAAATTGAATTAGGATAAATATCCTTATGAGTATTAGCGAGACTCTAGTATATAAAATTCGGAAAAATAAGCAGGATACATGCTAACATTAAGAAAATCAGAAGGGTGAGTCATTGTAGCAAAAACTATATTTTACTCTTTTTGAAAAAAATGTTTTGGCATTACTGAAAATGAGGAATTTGGTTTTTTCTTTCTTTTTAGTACAAACACTTCCTCTCCTGAAGAACCATTGAGAGTGTCAATGGGGAAACACGTGTCGAGAGAGAGAAACATTTGAATTATAATATATTGGTGTGAAGCAAAAATAAATGAAAAAAGTGACATCTAACAGAAATGTCTCTTCATTTGGAATGTCTTTTTGGAATTATTAGTGTGAAGAAACAATAATACAATTTAAATGATTGTTAAGACTCGCCTGAATATATTTACATAAGGGGCTAGCGCATTTGAGTCTACTTTCCCAAATCTCTTTTTTCTTGTTCTAAGTTGAGACTTGTCTTTGTTGCTCCTGTAGCGTTGCTTGCATCTTCTCATACTCACAGGTCCAACAGCGTGTGACCCTACATTTGATTTCACTTTTTCTACAAAGATTTCTAAAACATTGTGCAAGACTTTTACTTACCTGCAAGAAGTGCTTCAGTTCACCTTGACTTTTGCTAACTTAACATTGGCTGGCCTGGCTCCTTGAATGACTCTTCTCTCCTCTGCGTATGTGTTTTGCATTCCTTATAGAAAAGAGTTAACTGACTATGCATTTTTTTGAAGTACTTACCTGATTAAGAATAATTGTGTGAACGCATATCTTATTCTGAAACATTTTCTTTGACACTCCTCTCCCTAATATTCTAAATGAAACAGTGATATATTAATGTCCCCCAGCACCCTAACTATTGAAGTCGCCTGTGGGGATAGGTAGTGTCTGTGGGCCATCCCAAATGGGTATTTGCTGATTTAGAAAACTGAGTGTGTATTTTGAAGTATGTTTCTGTTGCTTTATATTGCTCCATTCTGAAGAAGGCTTATTCAAACTGACTGTTAAATTAATAATTGTCTAATCAAGAAACCTTGTGTGTAAGAGTTTATTTGAATACTTGTCACTGTGAATCTCTGTGTAACTACCCTACAGCTCACTTTGACCACACTTGAGATGAGCCTGACTGCTCAACACGCTACCGGGTTGTTGTAGTGCACCCAAAGGGTACGGCTTACAATCTTGCCTAACAGACCCTGTTGACACTGGGTCCGCCACCGGCGAAGAATAGGAGACACCCTACGCCTCCATTCCAACCGTCATTGCCCTCACCCCTCCTAGGAGGAGGGTGATGACTGATAGGGACGATGATGCAGGACTGGGAGACCCTGCATCGCCGGCGCTAAGAGCCTCTCCACTGGATGAAGTAGGCTCTTTTAATTCCATGGAGGAGGAGATCGACATCCTCTTGTCGGTACCTCTCCAAACATACTTAAAAATACACACTCTGTTTTCTAAATCAGCAAATATCACGCCATCACAGTGGTACTGAACATTGCATACACAGGTTTCAGCCAGATGGGCAACAGGGTTTGCCTTTGCCGTCGTGGCTGGCTCAAAGCCACCAACTTCAGGCATGCTGTTTGACGGAGACAACCTGTTCGGCAAGGTAGTCAATGAATCCCTCCAGCCCATCAAGACCGACATGGAGACAGCACGTGCTTTTTAGCACTCTGCAGCAGCACTGGCCGTCCTTTCGTTCATCCGGAGGGAATTCTAGCAGATCTTCAAAGGGTTTCGGCGGGGGCTCGTCCTCTTACCGCCAACCCTCCCGCTCCTCGACCCAGGAAGCCAACGCGGATCGATCCAAGGCCTTCAGAGGTGGCCGTCGTCAAGACTCTCGGGGCGGTTCGCCGACCGCCAAGTAGGACTGATCCGGCCAAGACGTCATGCTTGGCGCTCGAGCTTTTACTGCGTATTGCGTTTTTTCAAATAGTGTGGTCTTATTATTTTGGTCAAATTGAGCCTCAAGCTCCACCCATTCATCTTCTGATTAACGGGGACCCGTTTCGGAAATCTCTATGCCCCTCATTGGCGAATTTTCGTTGAATTTCACTTCTTGGAGGATTCCAGAACATCTTGGGGCCTACCTCTCATGGACATGGCCGAAGAAAAAGGAGACTTGACGCCTCTGTTTAGGATTTGCCCAGGATGTGAACTACAGAACGTCTTCGAGGATGGGCACTCCTGGTGCCTCTACTGCCTAAACTCCCGTACTATGAAGGACCGTCACAAGTGACTCGCTGACTGGCAGGAGACAAAGAACCTGGCGGCAGGTGAGCCCCAGCAACATACTTCTTCCAAGAGAAAATCTGAGCAGTCTTCTAAGACCTTTGAGGGTGCTCTGGCGACGGGGCCCAACTTAAAGCAAAGCACCGCGGGCACCAGGAGCGCCGTTGATACGGGCTCCGCAGCTTCTGGGCGCAGCGTCGCCTACTCTGTCAACCATGAGCCAACGCTCAAACTCGACGAAAAGGAAGTTGGACAACCCGCGTAAGCTTCTGGAGCAGGCCTTTTTGGCTCCAATGGAGAAAGCCAAGTGGGGGAGCGAGGCGTTGACCCTCCCCCCATGGTGAAGGCCTCAGACACGCCTAAGGTCGTGAAGGCCCAGATTCACAGGCTAAGGCTTCGATTGAGGGATTTGTAGCGTCCCTGGCGAAAACCGCATAGGCGGCCCCAGTGGAGACGGCCCCCAAGCCAAGAGTTTCCCTGCCCATCCGGGGTGAATCATCTTTACTGCCCATCGATAAGACCCCCATGAAGCCCCGGGCCGAGGAGGGAGGAGGCACGATAGTCCTACCAGACTCAGATATCTCCTCAGAGGACAAGCTTTTAGGCCTCAAGTCAGTTCTTGACAAAAGGTTTGTCGAGGTCAGGTCCTAGGTCCTACGGGAAGGACCCCGACGAGGCAGACATGGAGAGCGACGAGGGAGCCGACGAGGAACCGTAGGACACCACGCTGTAGCCGCCGCTCCCGTCTCAACCGCTGCCACCACCAACGGACAGGTCTGAGGACATCTTACTAGCCCTGCACACCCTGTGTTCAGAAATAAGGATAAGGATGCCCTTGCCTCCGGCAGGCAATCCAGTGGTGCCTGGACAGTCAGGGAGCCCTCCATCCAAGCGGAGGCAAGTCCACCCACCCCCACCCTGCCATCTTTCACCTCATTCCCCTCCGTCGAGGGACAAGACAGAGACAAAGATGACAGGGACGGACAACGGCGGCAATGACGGTACAGATCTCCCGTCGCCACCAGCCGGGCTTCACCTCTCGACGAAATTGTCTCGTTTCACGCCATGATCACTAGGGCCTCTGAGCTTTTTCAGCTACGCCCCGAAGAGCAGAAGGAGGGATTCCTTTATCAGCGACGAGAGGCCTAGAGGAAGACCATGCTCTCGGTCCCGCTGTTGGGCGACATCTGGGACGAAGGGCTGTCCCTCCTGAAGAATCCATCCTCGGCCCCAGCAAAGAGAGACCGGTATGAGAAGAAATACCGGGTTCCAGACGCTGCACCTATGTGCCTCAGAGCGCAGCTGTCCCCGGACCCAGTGGTGTCTGCGGCGGCAAAGATGGCATTGATTTCCAGTTCCCTGCCGGACGGCGAGGGGAAGAAGCTGGACAGCATGTCATCTCGTCGGCGGCGACGACCATTACGTGGTATGCACTGATAAAATTGCGTCAAAAATGTCGCCTATACAAAAAATCGCTGCAAAAATGCTGTAGTTTGACCTGCTTAAGGTGTACCCCATTATACCATTTAAGGGTTGCGGGGGTGTCCCCTGCTCCCCTTAAATAGTATAATGGGTGTGGGGGTGTCCCCCACATCCTTTACGTGGATTGTGGCGGCATTTTTGCTGCAATATTTTGTAACCACAGCAATTTTTCCACAATTTTAATACATGGAACCCATTACGGCGGCCAACGCTCTCACTATCGTGGCCTGCTACGATGGGGAGCTGTGGTTTTAAATTGCCCCCCTCCTGGACTTACTCCCAGACGACAAGAGGGCGGAGGCCCTTGTAATCTTGCAAGAAGGCGAGGTGGCTTCGGACCACGCCATCACGGTGGCCACGGACATCGCCGACACAGGCTTCCGCCAGATGGGCAACAGCGTTTGCCTTTGTCAGTGTGGTTGGCTCAGGGCCACCGACTTCCGTCAAGACATACAGGCGAGGGTACAACCCTTCGGGGACAACCTATTGGGCAAGGCAGTGGACGAGTCACTGCAGGCCATCAAGGCAGACATTGAGACAGCCCGTGCCTTGGGCACGCTCCATCAACGACGGCCGTCCTTTAGATCCTCCGGAGGCAAGTCAGAGTGCCTCCAAAGGCTTCGGTGGCATCTCTTCATACCGTCAAGCGGCCCATTCTTTGTCCCAGGAAGCCTACAGAGGCCGCAGCAAGGCCAGAGGACATCGTTGACGCCAAGGGGCCCAAGGTGGTAAGGCCTCGGCGAAGCAGGACTGAACCGGCCGTGACGTCGCGCCCCCCACCGGAGCACCCCATTGGGAGGCCGGCTGGCAAACTTAGTCGGCGTGTGGAAGTCCATCTCCACCGACCGTTGAGTGCTGGATGCCCTGGCCCACGGACACTCTCTGGAGTTCCAAAGGAAGTCTCCCCGTTTCCCACCTGTGGCCAGGAAAGAAAACCACATTACGCAGCTGCTGCTGGAGGTGCGAGCAATGCTGAGTATATGCTCCGGAGTATACTTGTGGTACTTCCCCGTCTGAAAGAAGACCGGAGGTTGGCAGCCCATTCTCGATCTTCGCCGCCTCAACAAATACATAAAAACCCAGAAGTTTCGGATGGTCAACCTTCAGCACGTGCTGGGACAGCTGGAGGAAGGTGACTTCCTGTCATCGCTGGATTTGGAGGATGCCTATTTCCACATCCCCATTTTCAAGGGGCATCGAAAGTTTCTGCGCTTCATGGTCCAAGGGCGGCACTACGAATTCAAGGCCCTTCCCTTCGGTTTGAAGTCTGTCCCAAGGGTCTTCACCAAGTTCCTGGCACCGGTGGCGGGCCGGCTGCACCTGTAGGGGATCTACATCTACCCCTGTCTGAGCGATTTGGCTCATCCGAGCAAAGTGAAAGGAACTCGCCGTTGAACACACAGCGAGGACCATCCGCCTACTCACGGAACTGGGGTTCTCGATAAACTATGCAAAGTCCTACCTGGAGCCATCACAGGACGCTTAGTTCCTGGGAGCCAGACTCAACACGGTGGTGTGCCTAGCTTAACCGTCGGGAGGACAGGATAAAGGCCATCCTGGGCAAGGTACAACGGCTGTTGACCATGGAGGTTTCTAGGGTGAGGTCCATCAAGTCCCTGCTGGCATGGTCGTCATGCTTTTACCTCGTTCGGCTGTGCAGGCTGCAGATGCAGCCGCTGCAGGAGTTACTCGACGCCCGTTTGATGCAAGCAGCAGGAAGCTTCGAGGACAAGATCGCCCTCAACGAGACATTCCATTGAGGAATTCGGTGGTGGGGTGTCCGCGCGCAACTCGCGGTGGGCACGGACTTCCAAACCCAAGCGCATCAGGAGACAGTGATGACAGACGCCTCCCTGGAGGGATTGGGTGCACATACCGGAAATCTCCACGCAAGAGGCCTGTGGCTCCCAGAGGAGGGAACATTACACATCAACGTTCTGGAGCTCCGAGCCATGTTTTGGCCCCTCAAGCCATTGCTTCCGTCCCTCAAGGGCAAGGTGGTGCGGCTCTCCAGACAACACCACCACAATGTTTTACATTCGGAAGCAGGGGGCACCAGATCCCCAGTTCTCTCCAAGGATGCGCAGGATACATGGCACTGGGCCATCGCCCAAGTGATGTTCCTGGTACCCTTTCATCTAGCAGGAGTGAAGAACACCGTCAACGACTCACTCAGCAGGGAGCTGAGCTCTTGCCATAAGTGGGAGCTTTGGCAAAATCAGGTGGACCTGCTGTTTCGACGATGGGTCAATCCCCAGATCGATCTGTTTGCGACTGCGATGATCACCAAGTGTCGGAGGTTAGTCAGGTTTCGCCAGCCGGGGAGCATGGGGGATGCGTGTTCTTTCCCCTGGGAAGGCCTGTTTCTCTACACGTTACCACCGTTGCTGTTGCTTCTGCAACTCATGTCAACTCAGACGGTCCCGGTGCAGGACGATCCTCGTCAGACCGGTGTGGCCGAGGCAGTTTTGGTACCCGGACCTTCGGGACATGTCGGCGTCACCTCCAGTCAAGCTTCTGACGGATGCAGATCTTCTGGTCAGGGAAGGAGGCGCGATTCTGCACCACGACCCGGGGACACTGAACCTGCAGGCCTCGCCCCTGCAGCACCAGAGTTTGGAGGATATGAGATCCTGGCTGACTGCAAGGAGCTGCTTGCCAAGGCCAGGGCTTCTTCGACTCTTAAGTGCTCCAGATATAAATGGAAGAGGTTCACCGTCTGGTGCTGTGCACAGAAGATGAACCCTCAACGTACTTGCTGTCGCTGGCCAAGGCGGGGCTGGCGCACACTTCTATCAAGATCCATCTGGCGGCTATCTCCCGCTACACCAGAACTCCGGGGCGATCATTGTTGTGGTCGCATCGCCTGGTTAAGGAGTTCATGAAAGGACTTTTCCGCTCGTTCCCGCCGGTGAAGGCTCTGGCCCCGGCGTGGCAGCTCAATGTGGTGCTGTCTAGGCTCATGGGTCCTCCGTTCGAGCCTCTGCATTTGGCACCTCTGAAATTCCTATTGTGGAAGACGGCATTTCTGGTGGCCATCACCTCCGCATGAAGAGCGGGAGAGATCCAGGCCCTCTCCTGTAAGCATCCGTACTTGACTTTCCATGCAACGAGGGTCGTGTTGAGGACGCACCACCCCTTCATGCCCAAGGTGCCGTCGGACTTCCATCTGAACGAGCCCTTGGTGTTACCTGTTTTCTTCCCATCGCCTTCGTCGCCGACTGAGAGGTTTTTTTTCTCTGGATGTGGCTAGAGCGTTGAAGTTCTACGTGGACCGCATGACGATTTTTCGGAAGATGTCGCAGCTGTTTGTGAACTTTGGCCCTGTGAACCAAGGGAAGGCCCTCTCCAAGGCCTCCATTTCCAGGTGGCTCTCCGGCATCATCACGCACTGTTACCGGTTGGCAAACCGACCGTTGCCTGGCCGTCCCAGAGCCCATTCGACCAGAGCAATCGCTGCATCTACGGAGGTCCTGTCTGGTGTGCCCCTGCAGATGTCTACGTGGAGGTTGACGCACACCTTAACGAAATTCTTCTGCAACGATCGGGATTCCAGGGAGGATTCCAGAGTCGGCCAAGGAGTGCTGCGCAACCTGTTTGCTTGAAGGTGAGCCTGGTGGGGGGAGGTAAGAGATGCTTAATGTTGAGCCTTGCCACCTTCCGTGGCTGTGCATGTGTGTACTGCTATATATTCTTGTATTCATGAGCATGTGAATCCATGCCAGACCCCATGCTCGAGAAGGAAAAAGTTACTTACCTGTAACTGTTGTTTTCCAGCATGGGTCTGGCATGGATTTACATGCAAACCATCCCGCCTTCCCCTTTGCAGCTCTTCTCTTGGTCCTACTGCCACTTTACGTACTACCAAATCTGAAGATGGTTGCCCGAGGAGGAGCTTAGGTAGAGGGCAGTCATTGGCTGGGGCAGTGTGACCCAGAGACCAGTGATTGGTTGTTAGGAGAAAGACAGTTAAGAAACAAAACTATTTTTTTTTTTTTACCGAGGCTTCCCAGCCTGACGGAGAATATTCCTGAGCATGTGAATCCATGCCAGACCCATGCTGGACAACAACAGTTACAGGTAAGTAACTTGTTCCTTATACCACGCACTGCCTCCATATTTACTGTATGTATACTGCTTTCAATTATTTTTTTTAAAATCTACCTTATATTTTAATGTTGTTCCATCTTTTCTTTCATAATCTGTAGCTGTACCACCAATAGTTTCTGAACAAAGAAAACAGCTTGATGATTTAAAGAAATTTAAGAATGATTTTAGGGTAAGTTAAATCACACTTTTCCTTTTGACATTATTCTGCAGTTCTGGAATTGTAAGGTGTTTTGGCTTACAGAACAGCAAGCTATAACTGAATGGTTAAAGTATCATGTACTAAAAAAATAGCATATTTGTTATGCAGTGATTTTTACTTACCTTGCTTGTGTATTTCCAACCACTTATGCTAGATGTAAATCAAGAAAAAGAACTAATTCTTCAGTTCAGTATGCACCAATTATCTTAGGGGTAACGTTCATCTACACCCTTAAAAGTTGTCACCAAACTAAACTCACCACTGAGACCCCTTGTGCTGCCCTGACCTGGGCTTCCTTATGTAGTGAACTGTTTCATGGTATAAAATCCTATTTCTCCAGCATGGGGTCTGGCATGGATTCACATGCTCATGATTATTCACGTTCGTTTACAAACTGTCTTCCTCCCATAAACCAATCACTGAGCTCTGGGTCATACTGCCCCCAGCCAATGGCTGCCCTCTCCCTAAGCCCCTCCTCTGGCAGCCATCTTCAAATTTTTACCACACGTCCAAGTGTTGGGAGTCCTCGTTTTACGATCTTTTGGGGTAGGAAAATCCTAGTTTTGTTCGATCGAGCTAGTGTGCTTTATCTTGAATCATCCCATTAACTGAGATCCATTTTGCAGCATATTTCATTGCCCCTCAAGGGCAGAATCGTCGAGTGTTTCTTCTTCGAAGTTTCCAGAAGGCCATCAGGCCTACACCTCACGCTGGATCATGTCCGGGGAGAAGGACGACAGGGATTCCCTCTTCAAACTCTACACCAGCTGCGGTTTGCGGAATGTCCTTTGATGGCGATCCATCCGTGGGGATCCATGTTAGGCAGACGCCTGTGCAGTGCCCTTAGGGACCACTACACACAATTAAGACTACAGGTGGCAATACAAGTTTTTCCCTTGGTACAAGCCTGAACTAATAAGTTAAAGTGATAGCAGTAGCGGAACAGCCAGGTTTATCTCAAGAGTATATGAGAGTAGCAGAGATTACACAAAGGGACCACAATTACTGTGACTCAAGCAAACACTGACTCAAGGTTTCAGGTAAAAAATAAGTACATTTATTTTTAAACCGTTTGTTATAAACACGACACTTCTATTAATTCAAAACAACACGTAAAATATACTACAACCAACCAATTCACTTAGTACGGTATAACCTCAAGGTAAGTACTCTGTTTTAACGGACCGGTGTTCTGAAACAAAAGACGTTACCAGGAATACATTTGTGATCACTTTTTGACAGTAATGACAGTTCGGTCTTACTAAAGAAACGCGTATCCGCGGCAAGAAATGTTACCAGGGCAAAAACACACTTAGCACCCGAGATACCCACAGAGAGTTGGGGGTAAAAATCATAGGCAATACTTTTGTCAAGGCAGACAGAATCAGAGAACACTCATAGACAGAAATTCAAGAGTCAATAGGCCAGAGCCAGTTTCAAGTGTACCGGGTTCCTGTTGTAGAGGATCACGCAGTCGGACAGTTCACGATTCAACGTAGCCAGGAGTACTTGGATATTGTCAACCCAGGAAGCAAAAGTTAGAAGAAGGAGGGAAGACAAGGGCAAGCCTTGGAGGCGAAGAAAAGGGATTCACCCTAATTCCTCAAGCAGAACACAGTACCTTATTCAATGAAGAAGCTGGTGCCACAGCAGTTGTTCCTGGTAGTTTCCTGCAGACCCACGGTTCCTGGAGCTTCGATGCGAAGGAGGACGTCTGGAGGGGTCTGCACCACACAGGGCTGAAGCCGGCAGCAGCGACGGTGAATAAAAGGTGCGCTCCTTAAAAACAGGAGAGGCTCTTCAGGTGGCAGGGTGCAGCGATGTCAACCACGAAGAGGATCCTCTGGCTGAAGAAGATGAGCTGGTTATGCCCACCAGGCTCAAGGGAAGAAGACTCCGGACTGGATCTTCTCTGGTCGTCGAAGGGTAGATAGCTTAGGACTGCAGCGGGGCTTCACCGGGACGGGATAGTTGCAGCAGCCGACTACTTCTCCGCTTCTCTTAGGTTCCTTGTAGTTCCAGTGGCAACTCTGACTTCTAGCCCAAGAGCCCTGCCTTTTATGCGAAAATCCCCCATTCACACAGCCTGGCTGTCAATCACGCAACATTGGGGTTGTCCAGCCCGGACAACCACCTCAGCCAATCATGGCAAAGTGCGACTTGGGGTATCTTGTGCAGGGGGTGACTACACCCTTCCCTCACATTCAGCCCACCTAGACATTGAGGCGCCTAGAGGAGGGCTTCTTGGCAGAAACCCGCCAAAAGACAGTGAACAAAGAAGGCAAACCTGGTTTGCTGCGCAAAGTAAAACACAAGAAGGATTTTAACAAAAAGAAATGGCGATTTTAAACCCGACCAGAGCCAAAAGAAAAAGTATTTGGTCAAGCGGGTTTAAGTTTGAGGCTAATATAATAGCCTAAAACAATACCACGTTTATATAGTATAATCGCAGTAGAAAAGTTAAGGTAGATACCACTGCCACCAGCCAAATGTCATGATGCCTACCCCCGGGGAACCAGACCAGGTCCAGCAACTGCGGAAGCAGGCATTAAGATATTTTGAGCAAGCCCAAAAACCCCTGCTAGGGGCTGTTTGGATGCGGTCCTGGCGCCTATGGCGCCAGGCTCATATGGAGAGTCAGTCCTGGCGCCCATGGCGCCAAGCTCATAGAGTAGAACTTACCGGATGCAGACCCTGCTGCAAGCTTACCTGATGCAGACCATGCAGAGCTTAAAGCAAATGAGGCTTGGAAGGGACTATTTTACCTAGGGACTATTTTTTTACTCGGGTGGGGCTGGGGAGGAATACTTACTTGGGACTACTTTGGAGGCTATTTAAACCACGCCCGAAGAGCAGCACACGCTTCGTGTTATTCTGTATCCAGCAGCGTAACGCTCACCGTGTCTGCAAACCTGCATCCAGTCTTCTGCCACGCCCGCCTCGAGTCTGCAGCTCCTACAAAAAGGGAGGCACAGAAGGAGAAGAGGTTAGAATAAGAGCAAAACCTTCGATCCTTACCTGAATTCCGGATCCACCGTGCCTTCGAGCTGGAAGAAAGAAGCATTTTACGTACGCCGCCTCGCCTGCTGCAGCGCCGCGCTGAACTCACCGGCCTTCGCAGCATCCTCACGATCCACCGCATCCTTTTGCACGTTCCCGCCACACTCTGGCACCTAAGGGGAATACAAGAACAGCAAAGGTGAGCCAAGGGAATAAACCGAGGCAATAGGAACTACCCCCATAGACTTACCCGATTACCGCCGCGGGTACTATTGCTCTTCACGGTTGGCGCAGTCTCCATTGCATCCTCGCCGTACCCCGGCCTCTACGGGGAACAAAAGGACAAGGTGAGACGAAGGGACAAACAACGGGTACTCTTCTCACCACAATAGACTTACCTAATTTTACTGCCGCAGGCATTATTCCCCGAACTTCATATTTTCTCGCCACACCTGAATAACCGAGCAAGTCACAGGTTACATTCTGGCCTTATTTTATTGTGTAGGATAAGCCAAATCCTTACCTGAACTTTGTCAGCTACCACGAGGAACTCTTCGCTGGGGTCAAGCTGCAAACTGCAAGGAATCAGACCAGCGTGAAAGTCAGACATATGAACTCTTACGAACTACATACTTTTCGGAGTCAATATTGTTCTGGAACTCACCAATTCCTTCGAGCCAGTGAAGCAACTGGTTATCAACGCGCCCCTGCGCTCAATGCAGGATGGAGAGCTCATCTTTTGTAAACCCTCAGGTGAGACTATAAGAGGGGACATCAAAGATGATCTATGGGGAGAACAGCGGGGGTGGGTGAGATTTACGCTCAACCCCACGGGTGGTTAATTCCTTTTCTCCATTTACAGAAGAATATTCCTACGGGCCAAGCACACGAAGCTAGGTGGGCCAGTCCAGTCCGTCATCTCGGCCCTACGCGTCACATTGGTGGAGACCGCAGCTGTCCAGTTCAGATCGACTCCTCTGTGGGCGCCAGGTGAGCGCAACACCAAGTCTAAATGTTAAAAGAGCAAAACAATGCTCTAGGAGGTACAGATAAAAAGGGCTAAAATGGGGTGTACTGGATCTGTGGTTAACTAAGTAAAGTTAATGGCAAATTTACCCTTTTCTGGGGGACAGTAGTCAGCCCCAGAAATGAAGTCGGTGGGAAGTCTAAAAGACAACCCTGTGTCACTGCACTGAAGGTGCTGTGTAACACGCAAAAGAAGGGCTACTGAAGTGGTGTACTCCAGAGTCCACAATCACAAAATATAGAGGAAATACACATGGCATAACATGGTTAAGAGTGGGGGAAAAAGCTCACACTCTTACCAAGTTGAAAAAATAAATTCCAGACATCCAGCAAAGTTTCTGGGCGACTCACTAGGTGAGGGAAATTAGCCATAAAATGAGAATTCTCCCTAACAGTCCAAGACCAGGCCAAGCACTAAGAGTCCGGTTCCACCGGGGTCTCTTCACAAGCGGCTCCCACGACAGCCAATGCACGTTCATCTCCAGAAGTCTGTCTCCAGCCATTGCCCTAGCTCTTCGTCGAAGAGAAAGTCCACTACCCTAGGGAAGCTACGGGAATAAACCGGAGAAGTCCAAGCAACAGGAAAAGGTTGCCATCCTTCCCGTGAAGGCCCAGGTGATACAGGCTAAATCGTCCACATCTATCAAGCTGGTGGCAGCTGCACTTTTGAAGGCGAAAGGGGCTGACCTTGTCCACGGCACCCCTCTGGCGGCTAGGATGGCTCTTCCTCCCAGGCGTGAGGCTTCGGCCAAGCCAGTGGAAAAGACTCTGGAAAAGAGGATGCTGTCTATGAGCCTGAAGACGACCCCTCTGGGCCCAAAGAAGGGCGAGGGGAGTGGAAGAACTCCAGGGCACAGATATTTCT
This sequence comes from Ambystoma mexicanum, assembly GCF_040938575.1. Classification (NCBI taxonomy): domain Eukaryota; kingdom Metazoa; phylum Chordata; class Amphibia; order Caudata; family Ambystomatidae; genus Ambystoma; species Ambystoma mexicanum. The sequence continues at coordinate 1,455,971,918 of NC_090932.1, forward strand.
TCCGATGTCGAGGACGTTGGAGACGACGACGGGAATGCAAGTCCACTGCCTCCGGGAGAGCCGTTGCAATGGGCTCATCGGCGGCCAGGGCCAGTACAGCATCTCCAGCGCCTTCGACCATGACCCAATTCTCAGGATCTTCGAAAAAGAGGAAGTCGGACCATCCGGGCAAGGTCTTGGAGAAGACCCAGACTGGCCCTGCAGAGAAGGCCAAGGGGGAGCCGGGTCTCGACCCTCCCCCTAAGGTGAAGGCCGCGGATTCGGCCAAGACTGTGAAGGCCCAACCTTCCATTGAAGTGGTGGCAGCGTCCCTCGCGAAGGCTGCAGTGGCGGATCTGCAGGGCACGGCCCCAAAGGCGAGAGTACGCCTTCCGGTCAGGAGGGAATCCTCTTTCCAGCCCATCGAAAAGACACCGGAGAAGGTAATGCCCATAATTTCCCCGAAACAATCTCCCTTAGTCGCAGAGAAGGGGGGGGCATGGTGACCCTCCAGGGCACGGACAGCTCCAAAGAGGAGGAGCTCGCCAACCTCCTGAACCTTCAGGAGGGGCAATGCGTCAAGCGCGTGACCTACGGGAGGGATCCTGATGAGGGCGACGACTAAGGTGACAACGAGGAGACAGACTAGGAGCAGCAGGGCGGTGACGACGCGGAGGAGCAACCTAAGCCGTAAATGCTTTCGTCTGTCTCCACCACCTCTACAACCACCTGGGGATATCTCGATGGACATTCTTACGGCTCTCTATACCCTGTTCTCAGAGATCCGGAGAAGGATGCCTCTTACGCCGGCATCCCACCCCCCCCGCTTCACCAACACCATCGGAGGAAACGCCATCCAAGCGGAGGAGAGCCCACCCTCCTCCTCCATTCCACCCTTCGCCTCCCTCTCCCCCACCGAGAGATGAGACGGACCCAGACATGGCAACTCCCATTGGGGAATCTCCCATTGCCGCCTGCCAGATCACCGCCCGACGAGATGGGCTCGTTCCATGCCATGATCTCCAGGGCCTCAGAGCTATTCCAGCTCGTCCCTGGGTAGTAGAAGAAAGGTTTCCTATACCAGTGCCGGGAGGCGAAAAGGAAGACCGTGCTGTCGATTCCACTGTTGACATTTGGGATGAGCGGTTGTCCCTCATGAAGAACCCTTCATCGGCTCCGGCGAAGAGGGACCGTTATGAAAAGAAATGCAGGGTGCCAGACTCTCCGCCCAAGTGCTTATGGTCCTAGCCGTCGTCAGACTCTGTGTCGGCAGCGGCCAAGAAGTATTCTTCAGGCTCCTCCTCGTCGGCGGCTTCCCCCCCTCCCCCTGGATGGTGAGGGCAAGAAGTTGGATGGCATGGGGCGCAGTTATGTCGGCAGCAACGACTATCAAGGCCGCTAATGCACTGGCCATCATTGCGCGTTACAACAGAGCTTTGGTTCAAGATGTCCCCCCTCTTGGACTTCCTTCCCGAAGACAAGAGGGCAGAGGCATTGGAGATCCTACAGGAAGGCGAGGTGGCGTCGGACCACGCCATTACAGTGGCCACGGACATTGCCGACACTAGATTCCACCAGATGGGCAACAGCGTTTGCCTTTGTCAGCGGGGCTGGCAGAGGGCCTCTAATTTCCACCAGGATGTTCAGTCGAGGGTGTTGGACTTGCCCTTCGACGGGGACAATTTGTTTGGAAAGATTGTGGACGAGTCTCTCCAGGCCATCAAAGTGGGCACTGAGACGGCTCGTGCCTTTGGCACGCTTCACTAACGACGGCCGTCCTTTTGGACTTCTGGGGGAAAATCCCAAAGTTCTTCTAAAGGATTCGGAGGAGGTGCTTAGTCTTACTGTCAGCCCTCCTGCTCGTCGGCCCAGGAGACCTACAGGGGCGCGCCAAGTCTGGAGGTGGACGTCATCGCCAAGGCAGCGCTTAGACGTCAAAACAAGATAGAAGCGATCGTGGTGTCGGCCCCCACCTGTGCACCCCGTTGGGAGGCCGTCTCGCGAACTTAGTCAGCGTGTGGAAAACCATCTCATCCAACAGTTGTATACTGGACGCGCTCACCCACGGACACACCGTAGAGTTCCAACGGAAGCGTCCCTGGATACCACCAGTGGCCCATCAGGAAAATCACGTCCCTTAGCTCCTCCTGGAGGTACAGGCTATACTAAAAAAAGGGGGCGATAAAGCTCGTCCCAAGGAGGCTCCGGAGTGTACTCTTGTTACTTCCTCGTCAGAAAGAAGACCGGCGGTTGGAGGCTCATTCTGGACCTCTGCTGTCTGAACAAGTTCATCAAGTCCCAAAAGTTCCAGATGGTGACTTTTCAGCACATACTATGACAGCCGGATTAGGGGGATGTTCTATTGTCGCTGGACTTGGAAGATGCCTATTTTAACGTCCGCATACACAAGGGGCACCGCAAGTACCTACGCTTTGTGGCTCAAGGGCAACATTACCAGTTCAAGGCCCTTCCCTAGGGATTGAAATCGGCGCTGCTAGTGTTCACTAAATGTCTGGCACAGGTGACGGTGCTGCTATGGCTACGAGGGATCCACGTGTACCCTTATCTGGACGACTGGCTCATCCAAGCGGGCTCAAAGGACATCGCTGTCGACCACACCGCAAGGATCGTCCAAATCCTGACGGATCTGGGGTTCTCGATCAACTATGCAAAGCCTTGCTCGACTCCATTGCAAGACGCTCTGTTTCTGGGACCCGACTCAACACACTGTCGTGCCTAGTGTCTCAGTCGGAGGAGAGGATAGCGGCCATCCTCGGCAAGGTGCAACAGCTGTTGCCATGAAGATCGCAAGGGTGAGGTCCATCAAGTCCCTACGCGGCATGTCGTCATGCATAGACCTCGTTCGACTGTGCAGACTACGGATGCGTCCACTGCAGGAATTCCTGGACGCCGTTTCGATACAAGTGCCGGGAATCTTCGAGGATAAGATCACTCAACGAGTTTCCATCGAGCGATACAGTGGTGGGGAGTGCACCCACATCTGTCCGCAGGCGTGGATTTCCAGGCCCCACCTCAGGAGACGGTCACGACGGACGCCTTCTTCGAAGGATGGGGAGCGCACACTGGAAGTCGTCATGCAAGCGGCCTGTGGCTACTGGAGGAGAAGCGTTGCACATCAACATTCTGGAGCTGCGAGCCGTGTTTTGGGCCCTCAAGTCCTTTTTTCCATCCCTCAAGGGCAAGGTGGTACGGGTCTTCACGTACAAAACCACCACAATGTTCTACATTCTGAAGCAGGGGGGAACCAGATCTCCGGGTCTCTGCAAAGAGGCGCAGGACCTTTGGCACTGGGCCGTAGCCCAGGGGATGTGCCTCATCCAGTTTCATCTAGCAGGAGTGAAGAATATTGTTGCCGACTCTCTCAGATGGCAGCTGCGCTCGTGCCACGAGTGGGAACTTCGGCAGGACCAAGTGGATCACCTGTTCCACAGATGGGGCAATCCATAGATCGATATGTTTGCGATGGCGACAAACACCAAGTGCTGGAGGTTCACCAGCCGGGCAGCATGGTGGACGCGTTCTTTCCCTTGAGACAGCCTGTACCTGTATGTGTTCCCTTCGTTGCCGTTGCTTCTTTGACTAGTTAATCAACTCAGACAGTCCTGTTGCCGGATGATCCTCGTCACACCGGTGTGGCCGAGACAGATATGGTACCCGGACCTTCTGGGCATGTCCGCATCTTCTCCAGTCAAGCTTCTGGCAGTCACAGATCTTCTCACCAGGGAAGGAGGTGCAATTCTACACCACGACACAGGAGCGCTGAACCTGAAGGCCTGGCTCCTGCAGCACTAGAGTTTGGGGGCTACGATCTTCCAGCAGATTGTAAGGAGGTGCTCATCAAGGCCAGGGCTTCGTCTACTCTCAGATGCTACGTTCACAAGTGGAAGAGTTTTGCTGTTTGGTGCCGTACACAGAAGATCGACCCTCTAAGAGTCACTGCTCCGCAGGTGCTTCTTTAGTTGTCTTTGGCCAAGGCAGGACTGGCCCATGCTTCCATCAAAGTTCATCTGGCGGCTATCTCCCGCTGCACCAGATCTCCTGGACGATCATACTTATGGTTGCATCGTTTGGTCAAGGAGTTCATTAAAAGACTGTTTCGCTCGTTCCTGCCGGTGAAGGCTCTGGCCCCGGCCCCGGCGTGGGGGCTCAATGTGGTGCTTACTAGGCTCATGGGTCCTACGTTCGAGCCTATGCATTCTGGGCCACTGAAATCTTTGTCTTGGAAAACATCTTTTCTTGTGGCCATCACCTCAGCATTACGAGTGGGAGAAATCCAGGTCCTCTTGTAAACCACCTTATTTGAAATTCCACACGACTAGGGTAGTGCTGCGGACGCACCCCTCCTTCATGCCCAAGGTGCCACTGGACTTTAATCTAAACAAGCCCTTGGTGTTACCTGTATTCTTCCCGACGCCTTCGTCGCTGGCTGAATGGACTTTGCACTCGCTGGATGTGGCTAGAGCACTGAAGTTCTATGTTGACTGCACAAAGAGATTCCAGAAGGCGCTGCAACTTTTTGTGAACTTTGGCCTTGTGAACCATGGGACGGCCCTCTCAAAAGCTTCCATTTCCAGGTGGCTCTCCGGTTGTAATCACCCATTGTCACTGGTTGGCAAACTGATGGTTGCCTGGCCGTCCGAGAGCCCACTCGACCAGAGTGATCGCTGCAACTACGGTGCTCCTGTCCGGTGTGCCCCTGCTGGACATCTGCAGGGCTGCTACATGGAGGTCGAAGCACACCTTCACGAAATTCTACTGCGTCGACAGTGATTCCAGGGAGGAGTCAAGAGTCGGCCAAGCAGTGCTGCGCAACCTGTTCGCTTGAAAGTGAGCCTGGTGAGGAGGTAAGAAATGCATAATGTTGAGATGCTTAATGATGAGCCTTGCCACCTCCCGTGGTTATGCATGTGTGTACTGCTATGTATTCTTTATTCTTGAGCATGTGAATCCATACCAGACCCCATGCTGGAGAAGGAACAAGTTACTTACCTGTAACTGTTGTTCGAAGGGATTGTGTCCTCCGACGTATTCCTCATCTTAGATATCTCCTTCCAGCTCTGCTGGCCTCTGAAAATGTTTTTCTCTAGAGGGCGCTGCGCGTCAACGTCCTCCGAGTCGATGTCCCTCGACAGCCGCCGTGTCGACGTCATCCTGCCTATAAAGGCTGCGCGCAGCGTCCGTTGCTCAGTTCCGTTTTTCCGCGCTTACTCAGTGCCTCGGAATACCGTTGCTCAGTTCTTGTCAGATTAATCATATTTACCTCGAGTTATTCGATCCGTACTCGATGGCTTCCTCGTCGGAACCGACAACTCCTCGATCCGGCTTCAAAAAATGCCGAGATTGTGGAAAAAAGATGTCACTGACTGACCCTCACAGAGTTTCTGTGGTGTTTGGGAGCTGAACACCATTGTTCGGAGTGCGATGACTGTATGTCCATGACAGCTAACGCCCTGAAGGAGCGTAGGGGGAAGCTGGAGAAAGGTAAGACTTTTAAAGCTTCTTCTTCGTCTCCTCGTCACCATTCGCGCTCCAGGTCTCGGAGTGGGTCCCATCACTCCTCGAGATCGAAGCACTCGAAGAGGAGACGTCGAAGATCCCCTTCTCCGTCGTCTTCTTCCTCTCTTTCGCCAAAAAGAATCCCTTGCCCCACGAAACATAGTTCCTGGGCTGAATGGGAGGAATTCCGCAAAAATATGATGAGCGTCTTCGAGAAAGCGGCCTTGACCCCCTCGAAGACTGCCGAGAGCGATGCTCTGGTCGAAAGACCCGAAGGTCAAAAACGCCGCGGGTCGCAGTACCCAGCGAAGAAAACCTCTCGAACCCTCGAATAGGACTATGACCTCCAAACCTTCCTCGAAGGTTCCGTCGACGCCGCCGACGAGGGTTCCGTCGAGGTCGATGTCTTCGACGCCGTTGTCGAAGGGACCTTCGACACACGAGTCTGTCGACTCGACGCCAGCGTCGACACCGGTGTCGACGCCAAGAAAAGTCACGGTTACAACACACCCAGTATCTATCCCCAGGTCCTCGACGTCGATGGCTTCGAGATCATCGAGTAGAATCCCAATTCTGTCGTGGTCTTTGAGGCCTCCGCCTTTGTTTTCGACGCCACGCTCGAAGCCTTCGGCGTCAACGACATCGACGTTTTCGAGGCCGATTATGACAAGTTCGGCACCCTCAGCCTTGGAAATGGGGTTTACACCCTTTATGAGTTCAGAACAATTGAGGACTATGTCCTCAATATTGGAAGAGGGTGAATTGTCTGAACAGGAAGACACATTTGAGCTGCAGGGACCTGTCACCCCAATTAGAGAGGAATTTTCCTCTGAAGAACGCAGGTTAAAGGATCTTCATGATTCCTTACATGAGGCAAGTGGGTTAGACACCTCCCCTGAGGTGGAATTTGCCAGACCAGACCCGGGGGAACATGCTGAAACCCCTTATAGAGCCTTAATGGCCAGGATCACAGAGTTTATGGGGTGGTCTGCAACTTCACAATCTTTCCAACAAGATGACCTCACGGATATTCTTGACAAAGGCCCACAGGAGGATCCTGTGGTGCCTTTTCATAAAGCTTTTCAGAGGAAGATCATGACAAACTGGGAAACCCCAGATGTCGTACCAGCAGTAAATAAAAAACTGTCTACAAAGTACAGGGTATCCTCTACAGACCCGGAGTTTTTGTCTAAACACCCATCCCCAGAAAGTCTGGTGGTACAGGCAGCATCCTCTACCGATGTCAAGACGGCTTATCCTACCGTCCCACAGGACAGGGACGATAAAAAATATGATGCTATGGCAAAGAAAGTCTTTTCAGCATGTAGCATGGCGTTAAAATCTGTGAATGCTACTTGCACCCTTGCTAGGTTCAGCCATACACTTTGGGAGTGCGCTTCTACAGCGGCTGACTGCATCCCGGAGGGAGAAGAAAGGGATGCGTTCCCGAATATTATACAGGACGGTAAAGACGCTATGTGCGAATCCCTCCAGACGGGCATTGATTCGGCTGACAGTATCAGCAGAGCAATGTTGGCAAGTACATCAACCAGGATATTCGCTTGGTTGAGAAAGTCTGGTTTTGCCCCAGATGTGCAAGCCAGGCTCTTGAACATGCCATTCGATGGCTCTTCTTTGTTCGGGAAAAAGGCGGATGACAGTTTAGAGAAACTGCAAACTTCAAAAGCAGCAGCAAAATCCCTAGGAGCTGCAATCCGTCAGACTCCTTTTCGTCCCACAGGAACCTCTGCGAGGGGCAAGTCCTTTCGCTTCTACTCCGCATTCGGAAGAGGTAGAGGACGACCGGCTCAAAGGGGACAAAGAAGAACTACCCGAGGTGGACAGGGTAGATATTCAAAAGCTGCAGCAACAGCAGGTCCCTCTTTACCATCGGCATCTGCATCAGCCGCCCCAAAACCACTCTGAAGACTTCCCTCACAGGACACCTGTAGGAGGCAGGTTGACTCAACATCTGGCGGTATGGCAAGCTATCACGTCAGATGCTTGGGCATTGGAAACAGTTGCCCAAGGTTACTGCCTGCCTTTCCTACGTATACCTCAGAGTCATCCACCGGGGATCAGCTCTCAGAAAGCTCCAGATCCGCTCCTCTTGCAGGAAATTGTGGACCTGCTAGAGAAAGGTGCCATAGAACTGGTACCTGTAGCGAGAGGAACAAGGGCTGGTACTCCCCTTACTTTCTCATTCCGAAGAAAGACGGAGGACTGAGACCCATCTTGGACTTGCGAGAATTGAACAAATTCCTCAGGAAAGACGAATTCAAGATGGTCACTCTTTCTCAGATCCTCCAGGCCCTTCAGTTCCAGGACTGGTTGGTATCTCTGGACCTTCAGGACGCTTATTTCCATGTGCCTATCCATCTCAAACACAGGAAATACCTGATGTTCGCAATTGGCAACTCTCACTATCAATTTCGAGTACTGCCATTTGGGCTGACCTCCGCCCCGAGGGTCTTCACCAAGTTAATGTCGGTAGTGGCGGCAAGTCTAAGGAGGGAAGGGATTCACGTCTACCCCTACCTGGACGATTGGTTGATCAGGGCTGTTTCTTCGGAGCAAGCTCAGATCCAGCTAAATCACGTGTGCCACTTCCTTCACAGACTGGGCTTCTCCCTAAATTTAAAGAAGTCACAAATGATACCATCGCAGAGACTCCAGTTCATAGGAGCGATCCTGGACACTTCCCTGGGAAAAGCCTCGCCACCAGAGGTGAGGGCTCAAGATATTCTACAGATGGTTACCAAGTTCCAACATGCCCAACGTCTCCCAGCCTTTGACTTTTTGAGGTTGCTAGGCCTCATGGCATCCTGCATTTTCCTAGTGCCAGAGGCTCGCCTGAGAATGAGATCCCTCCAATGGGCACTGAGGACTCAGTGGTCACAATTCTCAGGGAGAATGACAGATCTTCTTCAGGTTCCCGAGAGAGTAGCTCGAGACCTTCAGTGGTGGGCCTGTCAGGAGAACATTCTGAAAGGAGAACAGTTTTAGCAACTCTGGCCGGAGATAACAGTAGTCACGGATGCCTCACTCACGGGGTGGGGAGCCCATGCCAACGACTAGACCATCAGCGGTCGTTGGTCTCCATCGGAGTCCAGCCTACATATCAACCTGTTAGAGCTGAGAGACATCAGACTGGCGCTGAAGGCGTTCCTGCCAGCTGTACAAGGGAAGAACGTCCTGATAATGACGGACAACACGGTGGCCATGCATTACCTCAACAAAAGAGGAGGCGTAGGATCACTACCTCTGTGCAGAGAGGCGATGCAGCTCTGGTTTTGGGCAATCCAAGAAGGAATCTCTATCGGCAGTTCACCTAGCCGGAGAGAAGAACTTGACAGCGGACGCTCTGAGCTGGCAGAGCACATTCTCCCACGAGTGGGAGTTAGCTCAGGAAGTCCTTCAAGAGATCTTCGCCCTTTGGGGAACCCCTCAGGTAGATCTGTTTGCCACCAGCCTAAACAGGAAATGCGACCTGTTCTGCTCAAGGGAATTTCCCCCGAGAGGAGCTCTGGGAGACGCGTTCATAGTGGACTGGGAGTTTCCGCTTCTGTACGCGTTCCCACCGGTCCCTGTCATTCATCAAATGATCAGGAGGTTGAGAAGATTCCGGAGAACCATGATCCTAATTGCCCCGGATTGGGCCAGGAGAACGTGGTACCCGGACCTTCTAGACTTGTCCATCTGCCCTCCAATTCGACTTCCACTCAGAGAGAACCTACTCTCACAGAAGGGAGGTCAGGTTCTCCATCCAGACATCAAAACCCTCAACCTTCACGCTTGGCTTCTGAAAGGCTGAGGTACAAGGATTGGGACCTCCCTGATGATGATATGGAGGTGTTGCTTTCGGCAAGGAGGCCAGCAACAAAGTCTTTATACCGCTGCCGTTGGAACAGATTTTGCAGCTGGTGTAGAGAACAGAATATCGACCCTTTTTAATGTGGTACACCAATGGTTTTGTCCTTCCTTCTATATTTGGCGAATTTAGGCCTTCAAGTTGGCACCATTAAGGGCTATCTTGCAGCGCTATCCATCTTTAAGCGCACTGCGGAAGAACCATCCTATTTCAAATTACCCTTGGTAATACAGTTTCAAAAGGGGTTAACCAATGTTTATCCCCCAAGACCATTCCAAGTTCCCCTATGGGATTTAAACTTAGTATTAAATTTCCTGATGGGCACACCTTTCGAACCACTCCATTCTTGTTTGTTAAGATTCCTTACCCTTAAAACTGTTTTATTAATAGCACTTACATCTGCTAGAAGGGTGAGCGAATTACAAGCTCTTTCTTGTAAACCCCCTCACACAATATTTCACAAAGACAAAGTTGTCCTGCAAGTGAAGCCTAATTTCCTCCCAAAGGTGGTTTCTGAATTCCATATCACTCAGAAGATTACCCTACCATCTTTCTATCCTCCTCTTCACCCGGGGAAAGAGGAAGAGAGGTTACACAGGCTAGACCCTAGAAGGGCTTTAAGTTTTTACATCAGAAGACTAGCCAGGATAAGACCGGCAGACCAGCTGTTTGTAGGTTACGCAGGTCACAAGCTGGGGTTACCAATAACTAAGCAGACCATTTCCAGATGGATCATTCTAGCCATTCTGGAATGTTATAAACTGGCAGAGAAAGAGCCCCCTCAAAACCTTAGGGCTCATTCGACCAGAGGGTATAGCAGCTTCATCGGCCCTCAAAAGAGGCGTGCCGGTTAAAGACATCTGTGCGGCCGCTACATGGTCGTCTGTCCATACCTTTACACGTTTTTACAATTTGGATTCCTCCTCCAGTCAAGAGACTAGGTTTGGAAGGGCTGTACTGCATTCTATTCATCAATAGAAGACAGCGTAAAGTCAGTACTCCCTCCTTCAATAATAGAATACTGCTATGGGAGCCTATCTAAAATGAGGAATACGTCGGAGGACACAATCCCTTCGAAGAACAAGTTACTTCTTACCTTGTAACGTTCTTTCGACGGGATGTTCCTCCGACGTATTCCTAATCGGCCCTCCCATCCATCCCCGCAGTTCTACTTCCCGTGTTGTTGCAGCTTACGCTCCTTCAGGGTGATTAGTCTAGTCCAGAAAGTATTGTGGGCTACAAAACGGAACTGAGCAACGGACGCTGCGCGCGGCCTTTATAGGCAGGATGACGTCGACGTCGATATGGCGGCTGTCGAGGGACATCGACTCGGGAGGACGTCGACGCGCAGCGCCCTCTAGAGAAAAAAAATTTCCGAGGCCAGCAGAGCTGGAAGGAGATATCTAAGATGAGGAATACGTCAGAGGAACATCCCGTCGAAAGAACGTTACAAGGTAAGAAGTAACTTGTTCTTCTCCAGCATGGGTCTGGCATGGATTCGCATGCGATATCTCCTGCAGCTCTTCTCTTGGTCCTACTGCCACTTTACATGCTACGAAATCTGAAGATTGCTGCCAGGAGGGGCTTGGGTAGAAGGCAGTCATTGGCTGGGGCAGTATGACCCATATCTCAGTGATTGGTTATTAGGAGAAAGACAGTTCAGAAATTAAACTAAAACTGTTTTTTTATTTACTGAGGATTCCCAGCCTGACGACATGGAATATTCATGAGCATGTGAATCCATGCAAGGCCAATGGTGGAGAACAGCAGTTACAGGCAAGTAACTTGTTTCTAATGTCATTAGCGACCTCCAGGCATATTTTTAGAAAGAACAGAGGTACTATGCACGATTGTTTTATGCTTCATTTGTTAGTACAGAAATACACAGTATTAAAAGGCATGAAAATATACGCTGCATTCCTTGATATAATGGCTGCCTTTGATTCAGTCTCTAGAGAAATATAGTGGAACCTCCTATCATCATACAAAGTCCCACCTCAACTGATCTGGATACTAAGGTTATTGCACTCCGGAAATGCTGCATCGGTCCGTTATGGTCTATGGGGTGAAAATAATGGTTTGTTTGTTAGCAAAGTGGTGAGGCAGACTTTTGTTTTGGCACCCCTTCTAATTAATTTGTAAGTACAAGTGATAATTGATGCACTGTTGGGGGTGCTAGGATTGGCCAAAGATGGCCACAGATAAGTACCCTGACTTATTTTATGCAGATGATGCAGTTTTATTGGGCACGATACTGCAGGGACTCAAAAGGCAATGGCTTTTTTTATTATTTTTTTTTAATATTTTCATTTATAATTTTTTTATTGGCCACGTGCGAGGAACTCCAATTGAGTATTGATCAAGTGTTCATTTTTAAACCACGTTTTGTAAAATGTAGTTCCCTTACTATTAAGGTGAATGGAGTTTGGCTTGACCAGGTCAAGAATGTTGACAACCTGAGGGTACGATTCTTGGAGTCTGAAGTCTGGATTGCGCAGGTGGGTTACCACTTTGGGAAAATTCAGCAGGTTGATTAATGCTTTCCATGCATGTCATGGACGAGGTGTGATCTCACCAGCTCTGACCTCTATGGAAGCAGGCCATTCCTGCAGCCCTGTAAGGGGCTCTGCTCTGGGGTTACTCTAATACGGGCAAACCTGTAACAAGTGAACATACGTTTTTATTAAATTGGTACTGCTACTCGGAAGCGTTCCCTCAGCCCTGGTACTTTTAAAACTGGATGTTATCCCAGTGAGCGTCTTAGTTACACTGAGATCTGTTATTTTTTTGTTGAGATTGTGGAACCAGGAACGTCTGGAGAATCTTAGAGAAGCCCTATGCCATGTCATGTCTCTGACTGGAGGCCAATCAATTGATTGGCTGCGTCATGTAAAAAAAATGCTTAGCGTGGAGAGAGGCAATTTATGGGCTAACCCATAGTTGGCCTGCCGGAATGAAGAGAGAAATAAAGTTTGAAGTGATTCAAAGAGCCAGAGACTCGATGGTGGTCGATGCTATGAAGTTGAAGCTGGGCCTGGGATAGCTTGCATCATGTTCATTTGATAAATAATGTTATTTGGACGTAATCTCTCCAACGTTAGAAAAATATTTATATATGCGATGGAGACTTGTAAGTCACCCCGTGGATCCTGGATCTTCCTTTGGAGGGGAAGGACCTTTTTCTTTTATCCACGGATGTCGAGCTGATAAAAAAGATCTGTACACAGACCTCAAAGTCTTTGGCCGTCCTGACCAAACCTGGGCAAAAGTCCTTCATTCAGGCCAAACTTAAAACCCTGCTCTTTCAGTGGCTTCAAGGGGTTTAGGGACCACGTTGCGTGGGGACCAGACCGGTCCCCTAGTAACCACAGGAGGCAATGATAGAGGACATTGCAGGTCTCCCCCAAACCCCCCACCCATCCTCCGCTACTGACCCAGATGCCAAAAAGCAATAACTTAGCAGTCAGTCAACACAGCTCGCCTGTAGGGGGGTCGGCTGGCTCTCTTGACGGACAGCTGGATCCTTTTGTTAGTCTCAACAGGGTTCAGTCTTCCTCTTCTTTTTCCTCTACCTTCTTCTCCTCCCTTGCTTCATATAGGGTCTGTTACGCTGTTGCGGGAGATCATCTTTTGGACATGCAGGCAGTGGAGCGGGTTTCTCTGACAAGTCAGTCTTCGGCTTCTATGCCAGGATTTCTGCAGTACCCAAGAACAACCAGGCCGACCTGAGGGTAGTCCTGGACCTGTCATTCCTCAACCTATCTTTACCACTTGAACTCTTCAAGATGATCACCCCAGCACATGCAGCCGAGTCTCTGTGCGCAGACGATTGGATGTGTTGCCTAGACCTCAAGGATGTGTACCTTCATGTCCCCATCTACCAACTGCACTGGACATTTCTGCGGTTATGTCGCTCCACTTCCAGTACAAGGTGCTGCCATTTGGACTCGTGTGTTCACTAAACTCATGAATGTGGCGGCTGGTGGTCTCTGCCTGGAAGGCCATCACTTATACCCCTACTTGGATGACTGGTTGTTGAGGGCCAGCACACTCCTGCCAACGACTGGCGGATGTTCTTCACCAGCTGGGGTTCTCACTCAACCAGCGGAAGTCGCAGTTGGCTCCTGCCCAGGACCTTGTGTTCCTCAGGGTTCGCTGGGACACAGCCGTGCAGTGGGTGTTGCACACGCCCAAGAAGCTCTTATACCGCCGCAAAGCGATGGGGAACTTGCTGGCCAATTCCTCCATCTCAACATGGTGGTATCAGCACCTTCTGGGCCTGATGGCGTCTTGCATGTTCAAAATTCGACATGTCCACCTCCAGATGAAATGACTCCAGCTCCACTTGGTGGCCAGCTGGGACCAGGAAACTGGGTCGCAGTCGGACAGAATCCCTGTTCCCCTGCCCCTCCTTACAGATCTTCAGTGGTGACTGTTGGACTGCAGTTTGGCAGTGGGAGCCTCCTTTACCCTGCCGGAGCCCGCCCTGGTGGTGACAGATTCTTCCCCCTCAGGCTTGAGGGCTACTTGATTCATGGCGCATGGTCCTGGACAGAGGACCTCTTGCAGATCAATCTGCTCTAACTCAGGGTGGTGGGCTTGGTGCTCAGGGCTTTTCTACCGCTCATCAGGGACGAGGCGTTTTTGGGCAGGACCGAGAATTCCACAAAAAGTTCTACCTTAACAAGTCAGGGTGGCACTCGATTACCCCCCGCCACCCCCCACACCTATGCATGGCGGCTGTGTCGATTTGGGAATGGGCTCTGTTGGAGGGGAAATGGATCGCCTCGGTCCATCTTCTGGGGGACAGCAATGCAGAGGAGGTCCGCCTCAGCCCCCTGGGGTTCAACACCTACGAATGTGAGTTACACTAACTGTTTGTTGCTCCTGTTCCAGAAATGAAGGTTTCCAGATCTTGACTTATTCACATCTCCACTGAATTACAAGTGCCCCCCGGTTTGCTTCTTTTGCAGGGTGGGCTCATGGGTCTCTGGGGGACACGTTCCAGCTCTGCTAGCACGGCCAGAGGTGCTATGTGTTTCCTTCTCTGTTGCTCCAGTGGACACCTGCAAATGTTTAAGCCTCGGTGGGCTGCAGCCTCATCCTGATCGCCTCACTGTCCGTCGAGTGCTTGGTTCTCGGATCTGCTGCAGTTGTGCTCCATGAGGTTTGTCCATCTCCCAATCCCCAGCAAGAGGCTTCTTGATACAGCAGGTTGAGGCAGTGGAGCCCCTGGACCGAGCCAGCCAGGCTGGCCCTCGCAGCCTGTTTCCTGACCAGCTGAGACTGCACCATTCCGCCGGCGGTCAGGGTCTCAGGGGGGGGGGGGGTGGCTTTCCCAAGACCGGCGCTGCGTCCCATGCGATATGCTACATTTAAAGTTGAAGTTAATTTTTTTGCTGCCAAAGTTTCTGGTACCATCCCTCTGTTGGGGGACACCCACAAGTATGGTGGAAAGGGAAATGAGGACTATGAGTACTCTAGCCACCCCACAAGGGAGGCGAGCCCGCTCTGCAGGACCCTCTCTAGGATTCTGGGCTAGTGGGACCTCATTGGGAGTAACTACACTTTAGGTGACAAGGACTCTCCTTCCCCTGAGGAACTCTTTAGTTTAAGCACCATATCAGCGTACGTGGGACTGCCTCTATGAAGAATAATGGGTCTTACCTACAAGTGGCTGCAGGCAATGTTGAAGCAAACCAGTCATCAAAAGGAAAAGAAGCTACCTCTTTAAGAAGAGATGTATATTTAACTGGGACAAGTCGATTACGAGGGGAGAGAGTGTATGGTGCACAGAGGAAGACCCCTGATGTAATCATTAATCATGCATTGGAGAGGATGAGCCAGAAGCAAGCAGCGGAGCCCATGACTTTTGGAAAGGGGAAGAAAGCCAAGTTGAGACGCCGGAGGGTCGGCAAGTCCAGCATCAAGGAATCAGTTGGCAGATAGAAGAGTGCTGTGCAAGGTGGTGGGTGACCACCACCACATCGTGGTTCGTAAAATGCTCAGCTAACGACGCAGAGACCATCGTACCTGGGAGCACTAGCAGCTCCCTGCCTGCAGCAAAGCCGAGAAGGGAACGCCAGCGAAACCAAAGACAGAGAAGCTAGAGAACAAGGTCTTTTACCAGAGAGTGCTGAGCCCTGCAAGTTTCCCTTGCATACACAAAGTTACTGGGGAGAACGGGAGAAGCCGGTAGGGGTCCTCTTCTTCCAGTTCCTCATTGGTTCTTTCGTTCCAGTGGGGACTCTGCTCTTCCAGACCCAGAGACCTGCTTTTTATTCAGTTTTCCCCCATTAATACAGCCTGGCTGTCATTCACACAGCAGGGTGGCTGGCCTGGCAAGGCCAATCCCCTTAGCCAATCAGACAAGAGTGCGACTTGGGTTACCAAGGAAGCCCATGGCAGGGGTCCGAAGATCCCTCCCTCACATCCTGCCTACCCAGACTATTAGACGCCTTAAGGAGGGCTTCTGTGCAGAAGTCGCGAAAAGACAGCGAACAAAGGAATCATCCCCGGGTTGGCGCGCAGAGTAAAACACGAGAAAGACTTTAACAGAAAGAAATGGCGACTAAACCCAACCGGAGCCAAAATAAAATGTATTTGGTATTTATGTTCGAGGCTAATATAATAGCCTAAAATATTACCACTTTTATATAAGATAATTGCGGTAGAAAAGTTAGGGTAGTTACCACTGCCACCAGCCAAGTCTTAGTGTTAAGGGAGTGAAACAAGGCTCCAAGAGGCACAGACAAAAAGATATAGTTAACCCTTTTTTAAAAAATGTTATTTGTAACATCTAGTTTCTTAAAAACTTTTATTACAATTTATTTCATCCCTTCAGTAGTCACAATTTCCGATGTCAAAGTAAGTTCTTTATCTTTTCAGTTTATGGCTTTTTCTAGGAAGTTTATCACCAAACAAATTAAGTGTACCGAGCTTTCGCTCAAGATCCGGATCCACAGATCCTCCATCATATCATTTGCAGGCTTAAATTTGCTCTGGTGGATGGATCTCAAGTCACTTAGATCCTCACATTCGATCAACAGATGTTTTATGGACTCCAAGTACAATTGGCAAAGCCGATATGCATCATCTGTCACAGTCTTCATTTGTCTCATCGCCATCATTTGGTTTGTTTTGTATATATTCATTCTTAGTCTGAGAAATTTATCTCGAAGGAAATAGGCATAAGTATTTTGTCATGTTATCAACTTTTTTCTTTGTCGGTCCCAAATCTAAGGCTGTCGACATCTTTTCATACTTGTCCAGGTTTTCAATCCATAGCCACTCTTTCAGCTTCTTTCTCGCAATTTGTGGACGATTCAACAGTCTGTCCATCAAAACGTTTGTGGTCTGCATATTTATTACTCTTTCTGACCATTTTAAGAGCAAGCCTTTATGCAGATGTTTTCCTCCTGATCTTAATATTTTAAATGCTGGTTCAGGATTTCGATATTTCCATCTTTCGTAGCAAGGTCCTGGATTTCCATAGTACTGTTCCATAAAGACTTTCCAATGCCAGCTTGTGGCGTATTATAATCATGGATAGATATTTATGTAATCTCAAGACTCGCGCCAGAATATACCTTCCATTTGAGACCAGATCTTTTGGTCTATATTCCAGCCCGCTTCTGCCCCAAAAGTTATTGTAGGGACTACTTTCTGCTGATAAAATGTACAGAGCGGTGTTATTGAGAATTTACTGTAAAACGTTTGAATTCTTGCTCCTTGTAAGGCAAGCGTTGTAGTCCGATAGAATAATTTTTGTACCCAACTCCACTCTCGTATTGAGGTGTTCACCAATATTCCTAAATAACGAATTTCAGTGACTTCCTCGATCATTTTGTTATAAATGCGCCATTTAAAGTTCTTGTTTTTGACTGCCATTTTACAGGCAAATTTCATGATTTTTGTTTTTTTTCACGTTAATTGACAAGTCATTGTCGGTCATGTAGGTTTCAAGTTTTGACAGAAGCCGCTGTCGATCTATCTGTGTCCTGTCAAACAGGACCAGATCATCGGCGTAAATCGCATAACTTATGTTGTCCGTTAGTTTTTGGAGGGAAGCAATTGGCTCTCGCTAAGGCAATGGGGATGTAAAGTTTAAACGGAACAGCTGCCAGAGGACATCCCTTTTTCACCCCTTTGGTAGTAATGATGGACTTGGACAGGTCTACTCTTTCATTTAGCCAGACTGATTGTTGTTTTAGAATGCAATGCTTTTATAGGCAGCAGCAGGGCATTCGGGCATTTTCTATTTTGTAACTTCTCTCATAATTTATCTCGGTAAATGGAGTCGAATGCCTGCTGCATATCGATGAAAGCCATGAATAAGTTGTTCTTCTGTAATGCTTCCAGCTTCAGCAGGTTCAGCAAGGCTAAGTTATTCTCTGTTCCCACGCCCTTTGTGAATCCTGTTTGTCTATCATCAAGTAAGCCTGTTTCCTTGGCCCATAAAGAAAGTTTTTTTTGTAGAAATGTCGCAAACACCTTACCGATGGTATCTAGAAGGGCAATCGGGCGATAGTTTGCGTGATCGTCCCGATTGCCCTTCTTAAACACTGGAACTATTATTGCCGTGGTCCATGATCTCGGAATCTTCTTTCTGTTAGCCATCACCACAAACATGTTTTCAATAAATATCGACCACATATGTTTGTGTTCCTTTAGCTTTGTGTTACTGATGCCGTCTGGATCTGCCGCTCTTGACGTCTTTAGCTTGGTAATAGCTAAACAGATATCTTCCCTGGTCTCCATTATGTCCCAGGCTGTATCTTCTTTTCCACTTCCTGACGATTGCGGCCTCTCCATTCCTGTGAACACCTTCTGAAAGTGCATGACCCAGTCGTTTTCAGCCACTCCATTTGTGATTAAGGCATCTTGATTTACTGAATCTTTATTCAGAATTTTCCAAATTTCTCTTGAATTATTTCTTTTAATCAATGCCAGCATTTCTTCCCCACGCTCTTGGTCTCATTGGTAGGAGAATGTTTTTAACCAACTTCGATATTGTTTCCTGCATTTCAATACAATCGAGGCAGTCTTTCCATACAGTTTTTTTAATTTGGTTATATCTTTTCTAAGTTGTTTTTTTTTTCTTCAAAGTAATGCTCCATCTATGCTTATGATAGTTGTCAGTATAGTGATTTTTTTGTTTGTTGGAGAAACCCATTTTTAAGCATGGAAGCAGAGGTATATAGTCTAGTGGATCAGAAGTTTCTTTATTTGCCTCCTGTATCTCGTTTGACATTTTGAAAATGTGATTTTCTTATATTCTTAATCGATTTCGCCCATAATTCACCTCCGATGCTTGACAATTAGTGTCAGATTTCATTTTACACATTAGCAGCCGTGTCATTACTAATGCGTAATGATCACTGTTTGTAGTTGGCATAGTTTGTAAATTGTTGATTGTAACAAACACGTTTCTTGATGTCCAGAAGTAATCTAGAGTCTTCATGACCCACATTTTGCCAGGTGAAATTTGGTGTTGTCTCCCCTCAAGTTTCCATTTACCATCAGTCAGTCTCAGGATTTCATTTCATTGCTCCATTGTGAACTTCTTACGTTTCCTATAGATCCATCTGTCGATTTTACCTCTGAGCTTCTTATGTTCATTGAACCAGGAGATGTTCAAATCTCCACACAGGATGATTGCAATATCATGGCAAGTCCTTTGGGTGTTATCTATTGTTTTCATCACAGCAGATATGAATGCACCAGCCGAGATTTTTAGTGGATTGCAGTACACATTCAACAAAAGTAAGGGGTGTATTTTATGTTTTTGATCATTCAAATTTTGGAGTAATGTTCCTTGGACATATCTGTTGGGATTAATTTCTTCGATTACTTCCCAATTTGTTCCTGTCTTTATCATAATAATTAGTCCGGAAAATGGACGTCCCTTGTTGTTTTTTCCTGCTGGATTTAACAATGTTAAATAACCATCTTTTGTTGGCGACAAGCGCCTCCAGGTTTCCTGCAGACAAATTGCAAAGTCATTAGTTAGGTCTACTGGGAAATCATTGTACAGATGGCTAAACCCTCTGGTATTTCACGAAAGTACGGTCACAGAGGCATCATTTTCCTTTTCCACAAGCTACTGCTTCCTCGACTCGGCGACAACATTCCCATTCTTTGGATTTAAGAAAGCTTCAGTATTTAGATGTCTCCTTAGGACTTCTCGTCACTGGTCTATGGAGTCTTTCACACTCTCTTGGACTCAGTTACTGAGTCTGTGCCTTGTCTTCCAGATGTATCATGGGACGAGATCTCAAACCCTAAGCACATGAGTTCTTCTTTCGCGATCAATAAAATGTTACGTACCGCTTGGGAATTAATGTGTAATAGTACACAACCCACTTGATCTTCCGATAAGTATTCTACAATGCGGATGCCTTCGGATCTAATGGTCCGTAGCACTGGCACTGCATGTAGTAGACTCATTATATTTGCCCGGTTCAAGTTGACATCCAGTCCATCACTAAAAATGTTTTCAATCTTAATTTTTTGTATGAGCACCTTTTGCTCCCTTTGAGTGACTTCATGTGCTAGGTTGGAAGAGTTTTGGTTGTGCGCTGTTGTATGTTTCGGATTCAGCAATGATCGTAATTTGTTTGAGGACTTTGAACTGGGGTCTTCAAACAATTTGTTCCGTTCAGTTGGGTGTGCGTGAGTGGTTCTTTCTTTCTCTCGTGTCTCTCCATTTGCAATTTTGTTGAAGCGTGTTTTCTTTAGAGTGTTTCTCTTGTTTGCTCTGTCTTGGTGATTCTGAACTACTTATAGACGTGTTCAAGAAATCCACGGAAGACTTTCGAGGACATTCCTCAATGTCATAGTCAGAATATGTGGACAAGTTGCATAACTCCTCCATTAGGTCCCCAGAGGCAGATGAGCTCTGATCAGATTCGATTCTCATCTGCTTTTTTGGGTTTGGGATCACTTTACTAACATGTCCCACTCTTTTCTCTACTTTTCCTTCCACGTTGTTTCGATTAGGTATTTCATTTTCAAGTGTCTTTGGTTTCACCGGCGTGGTCAAATTTCTTATAAATTGCCTTGTATTACTTCTATGTTTTGTTAAAGCCTGTGTGTTCTTTTTCTTGTCCAGCTTTTTCTTTGCATGACCATTTGTCTCTTGGTAAGATTTTCCTTTGCTCGCTGTGATCTCTAGATTTTTTGTGGGACCACTAAATATTCCATACAATGCTTTTGCCGTGGAGCACGATGGAATCTCTAAACACTTCTCAGGTATCGTCTTAGTCCCTCTGCTTATTTTGATGATTTTAACATTCAAATCTTTATTGCCCGCCACGGGTGGATGTGTCATGCTATGTGCGTTCTCATTCGCTTCAGGGACAGTGCCTTTCAACGTCGACATAGATGTCGTTTTTGCACTTTCTCTGTTAGGTCAATGAGAGCATTTAACTTGGACCCGTTGACTGTACCATTTTTAGCGTTTAGCTTATCCAGTGGATCTGCCTCCATATTGCTTTGTATCACTACATCTATTCCACCATGAACCCTATTTACATAAGAGGCTCTTATCACAAGTGCTTGTTTTGACATTTGGTTTATGCTGCCACTCATTTCTTCTAAATGAGTTGTTTCTGTTGCTATCCTTCAACAACTGCTCAAAATGCCTATTCATTCGATCAGCAGACTGTGTGTTTTCTGCTTCCTGTCTTGATTGAAAGGCCAAAATTTGAGCTTCTAGTTTGTTTATTTTGTCATCCATATGCCTCATTAGTGCTCCGTTACTTTGAGTGGATTCATTTAAGCTTTTATACAGCTTTATAAATGGAATTAAGGCCAATGATGTGGCGGCTAAAACGTTATTGTGGATCGGGATGGCAGCTGCAAATGATAAGTTTGATTTTGCATCTGGGTCTTTACTAAAAGGACTGCTACTGTTCTCGTTGATTTGGATACTCTGCTCACTCCTACTATGTGATGAGTGCTTTTCGGCCATTGCGGGAGTTGCTGGTCGGGACCCTTTCCCCTCTGGTTTAATGTTGTTGGACACGGTGGGGAACCCCTTATTTTATGCCTGGTGTCAGCCGTTGTATGTGTTTGCTTTCATTGGCTTTTTGGGCATAGCGTCATTTCATCCTCAAGATTTGAGTCCAGGTTAACAGTAACATGCTTCGGCTCAGGGAATTTCTACTTCGGACCTGTCGCTCTGCCACTCGTAGAACGATTGTTTTCACCTGCTTTGTTTTGACCAGAGTTTCATTCAACGATGCTGGTGTTGCTTGAATTGCCGAGTGCGAAACTTGCCGCCAATCTTTCCTTCATTTCCTCAAAGTCGGCTTGGAGTCTGAGTCAGGCATGCCTCGCGCGCCCCTAAATCGGTCTTTTATTGGTATTTCATTAACGAGGCCCAGTTGTGAACTACAGGCGTATTTCCCTGTTACAACGCCGGTTGATGATTCGTAACCGTTTAGTGAGGTTGAGTCAGTTTCCTCTCTTCTGTTACAAGCATTGTTTGTCTTCTTAATTGGATTGCCGACTTTATTTCCACTTGGTTTTTTGTATTGGCGTACTCTCCTTCTGTGAGTGTGCATGTTGTTCAGATGTTTGTGGAAAAGTAAATTTCAGCAAGTTTGTATCTAACGCTGCGTGCGTTACTTCAAGCGCAAGCAATTCATTGTCGGTTACATCAAAGGGAGATTGAAATGCCTCCGCATTTATCTCAATCCCCTCCAAATCAATGTTTTCTCTGTTCGAAACATGTTCCCAGTGATTTGCACCTTCACTCAAACCGGCGCCCAGATTTATACTGCCCTTGCCGTTGATGACTTTGCTGTTATGAAAATTCATTGGTGTAGAGCAGTAATCAATAGCGGCCTTTTTCTTTCTGTCCATGTCCTTCATGGAATCGGCAGTGCGATTGAGAATCACGCTTGCATTTTCTTTATTTGCCAAATCTCGCAAATACAATTGTTCTCATTTGGCTTTTCTTCTGAATCCGCGACCAAAGTCGGAACCGAGTCAGTTGCCAAGTTGTCTGGGGCCAACACAGACTCTGACTCTGCTTGGGGAGGCGCTAATAAAAGACCCGGCTCTGCTCTGTTGTTGCAGCAAGCCGCCTCTTGCACATCCAGTGGTGTCTAGTAAACATTGGTCATTCAAATGTGAAGTGTTTGACGGGACTACCCCCTGCGTCCTCCTTCACATGTTATGTCTAAACCTGCACAATGTCTTGTTTCACTCTCGATATCGGAAACATTTCCATCAGCAATATTTAAATACAGTTCACAATCAATCGTGATACCGGACACGGAAGTCAATGATTTCTGGGCTTGTTTTAATATGAGCCGCGTCAATGGCCCGTTGTCAGCCATAGGTACCTCTTACCTCTTGACTTCGGTCACACAAATCGCTGCTGCTTTCTGCTGCCTTCTGTGGACTGCTGCAGATTGGACTCTACACAGACTGTGCGTGCGCTCCGTGCTCTTCCAAGGTTTTCAAAGGTGATTGTGCTTCTTTTCCTTAAAGCAACACTCCATACACAAGAAACGGAGTACGTGCACTGGTGCTACAGCTCCTCTCTCCTGCTCACACTGCTGCAGACTGGACTCTACACGGGCTCCCCTTTGCAATACTCCATGTAAGATGGGGTGTACTGGGTCTGTGTTTTAAAGTGACTATATAAAGTTAATGGCAACTTTACATGTTTCTGGGGGACAGGAGTCAGCCCCAGAAAAATGGAGTCAGTGGGAAGTCTCAAAGACAACCCTGTGTCACTGCACTGAAGGTGCTTTGTAACACACACAAAAAGTGGTGCACATGGAGTAGGTGAGGCTCCAGTGCCCAGGATCTCACAAACAGTAAAAATACACACAGCAAAATACATGTAAGAGTGGGAGAAAGGCTCACACTCTTACCAGGTGAAAGAAAAATCCTATAAATCTAACAAAGCTGCTGGGGGACTCTTTAGGTAAGGGAGATCGGCCATGTATGAGAATTCTCCTTAACACTAGCCCCCCTCCACCCGCAGACTAAGGGACAGGAGGATTTAATCCACTCCTGGATGAATCTCTACCTCTAGTCGGTTAAAAACATCCTAGAGAGACCATCAGCATTTTGGCCTGCCCTGTGCTCAATGGTAAAATCAAACCCTTGCAGGCCGATTGACCATCTCAGAAGTTTTGGGTTTTCCCCTTTCATTTGCATTAACCATCTCAAGGGCTGGTGGTCATTTTGAATCACAAAAGTAGATCCATACAATTATGGTCCAAACTTCTTCAAACTCCACACTATGGCAAAGCATTCCCACTATATGGTTGACCACCTTGTTTCTGGTTCCTTCAGTTTCCTACTGATGAAGCAACTGGGGTGCTCCCTGCCTTTCTCATCCAGTTGACTAAGGACTGCACCTATACCTATTTTGGCGGCATCTGTCTGCACAATGAAGGGTTGGTGATAATCTGGAAATCTGGATCTCTTAGGACTGGAGCTTGACAAAAGGCTTTCTTCAGGCTTTCAAAGGCTTGAGTGCACTCCTCATTCCATCTGACCTTTTTAGGGAATTTTGGAGAGGAGATCACATTCAGTGGGGAAGCTATGGTCCCATAGTTCTCAATGAAATTCCTGTAGTACCCAGTGAGGCCTAGGAATAGCTCTCACTTGGGTTTGAGTAGTAGGGGTGGCCCAGTTGTGCACAGCTTGTACTTTGCTAGGCAATGGCCTTGTCTCACCTCCTCCTACCTCATGACCAAGGTAGACCACTTTGCTCTGCCCAATTTGACATTTGCTTGCCTTTATGGTCAGATGGACCTGCTCAAGAGCTTGCAAAACATATCCCAGGTGGTCAATATGTTCCTTCCATGTAGGGCTGAACACTGCAATGGCATCCAAGTGTGCCATGCAGAAGTCCTCCATCCCATTCAGAACTTGAATAACCATCCTTTGAAATGTAGCAGGTGCATTCTTTAGTCCAAAAGGCATTACCTTAACTTAAACTGGTAGAGGCCTGCTGGGGTAGAAAATGCAGTTTTTTCCTGTCAGTGCTACTTGCCAATAGCCTGAGGTTAGGTCAAATGTACTGAGGTTCTTGAATGAACCAAGTCTATCCACCAGTTCATCTGTCCTTGGCAAAGGATGGACATCAGTCTTATTGACTGCATTTAGAGCTCTATAGTCCACATAGAATCTGAACTCATTGGATCCTGCCTTTGGTACTAGAACAACTGGACTAGAACATGGACTTGTAGAGGGCTCTATAACCCCGAGATCAAGCATCTTGCTGACATCTCCTTTGATGTGGGATCTCACATGTTCTGACATTATGGAATCCCTGCTTTTGACAGGTAAACAGTCACCAGTGAGTAGATCATGCTGGTCCCAACGGATCAAGCCTGGTGATGGTGAAAACAGGGAGGCAAACTGATTCAACAGAACATTGCACTCCTCCTGTTGTTCAGAAGTAAGGTGAGAATAAAGATTAACTCCTTCTATTTGTTCATCTAAAGGTTGGCTTCTGAGGAGGTCAGGTTGAGGTTCACTCTCCTCTTCCTCTTGAGCTGAAGCTAGAAGCAGAGCGCCCACTTCTGTCTCGAGACATAAGCCTTTAAACGGTTGGTGTGAAAGACTCTGAGAGCGTCCTTAGGTCTGCCTAAATCCACCAAATTGTTCACCTCTCCAAGTTTGCCCACAACCTTGAAGGGTCCTATCCATTTGTCCTGCAAGGCCCTCTGGCTTGTTGGCACCATAACTAATACAAGCTGGTCTTGAGAGAACTCAACCATGCTGACCTTCTGGTCATGCCAATGTTTGACCAGAGCCTGACCTGCTTTTAAGTTATCACTTGCTTCTGCCATCATGTGTGACGTTCTCCTCCAGAGACCTATCCCAAAGTCAGTCACTCTGACTGGCTTGGGGGAAGGAGCACTCTCCAACCCCTTCTTGATCTGGGCCAATGGACCTCTGACTGGATGGCCATAGAGAAGTTCAAAGGGACTGTATCCAGCCCCCTCCTGAGGGACTTCTCTATATGCAATGAGAAAGCATGGCAGTAGAAGGTCCCACTTTTTGTTAAGGGGTTCCTCTAAAGCACCTATCATGCTCTTCATAGTACGATTAAACCTCTCTACCAGTCCATTTGTTTGTGGATGGTAGGCGGTAGAGAACTTGTAAGTGACATCACCGTTTTTCCACATGGCTTGCATGTAGTGGGAACAGGGGAGTTGCTAGGTCTGGAAAAGACCCGGGACTAAGCTGATGTCAGAACTGTTGGGACTGGGGGCTAGCTAGTCTTTTGGCTGTAGCTCCTGAGATTCTATCCGGGGCTACAACCAAAAGATCAGAGGCTATAGCCCCCTTAGCCCCCCCCTGAGTAGGACATAAAGTTGGATCCCCTGTTGGATATCACTTCCTTAGGAAACCCTACTCTGGTAAAATACCAAGTAGAGCCTTAGCCACAGCCTGAGCTGTAACAGTTCTCATAGGTATGGCTTCTTGGTATCTTCTAGCATGATCTACTACAACCAGGATAAACCTGTTCCCTGAATCTGTGGGAGGGTCAAGGGGACAGACAATGTAAATGCCAACCCGCTCAAAAGGAACTCCCACCACTGGAGAGGCACCAGGGGTGCCACATTCTTGGCTCTTGGCTCTTCTCTTGCCAGAGGTTTGGTGTGACAGCTCCTACAGAATTTGTCTACTTCTGAACCCATCTTAGACCAATAGAAGTAGAGAGAGAGCCTTTACTTGGTATTCTTGAAACTCAAGTGACCAGCCAAAGGTATCCCATGGGCTAACTGTAGGAACTGGAGTCTGTTAGCAAGGTTCACTACAAGTCTTTTGCAGCCCCCTGGGGTAGACTCAGTCAGTTCGCTTAACCTGTGCTTTCAAACTTCTTGCCCATCAAGTTGGTTAGCAGCCTGTTGTCGAAGACCTTCAAGAGTTGGACACACTCTCTGTCCTTTGCTAAAGTCTGCCATGTTGGGTCTACCTTCTACCAATAAAGACTGCAGCTCAGGATGTTCAACGGGGTCAAGATCTCCAACTAAGACAGTGTCTTCTTCTATATCTGACTCTTCAGATATTGGTTCAACCACACAAGGTTGCACCTCACACTCTGCCTCTGTGGGTGGAGTAGTCACAGGAGTGACCTTGGACAATCTTGGTGATGTCCCTGTTGGTAGCACAGGGGTGTTGTCTGACATTTTCCTGGAGGTCTTGGGTTTCCACTTGTTAGGGAGAATTCTCATTTATGGCTAATTTCCCTTACCTAGTTAGTCCCTCAGCAGCTTTTCTGGATTTCTGGGCTTTATTTTTTCCACTTGGTAAGAGTGTGAGCTTTTTTCCCACTCTTACAGTGTATTTTTTTGTTTGTGTTGTACTTTTTGTACTCATGGGCTATGTAGGGTCACCAACTCCCTAGGTATCATCTTTTTACTTATGTGTCACACAGCACCTTTAGTGCAGTGACACAGGGATGTCTTTTAGACTTCCCTTGGGAGCTCCATTTCTGGAGATGACTACTGTCCCCCAGAAACATGTAAAGTCACCTTTGGCTTTACTAGTCCTTTTAAAAATACAGATCCAGTACAAACCATCTTACAATGGAGTACTGGAGGGGAAGATCTTTCCCCTGTCCTTCTGTAACTCAAGGGGCACTTGGTGTCCCCCTTCCCGTCTCGACATGGCTGGTGGCAGTGGTAACTATCATGTTAATGTTCTGGCTGTGGTGACAGACTCGAACATAAAACCTGCTACAAAATATCATTTTTATCTTGGGTCCTTGAGTGGTTTTTCTCTATTTCGTGTTGGAAAGGTCTTTCTTGTTGTTTGCTTTTATCGCCAAACCAGGTTTGGTTTCTTTGTTTGCCGACCTTTGGCGGGATTCTGCAAAGGAGCCCTCCTTTGGCGTCTGGGTGTCTAGGTGGGCTGAATGTGAGGGAGGGGTTTAGTAACCCCCTGCATAGGGTCTCCTTGGAGACGCAAGTCGCACTCTGTGTCGATTGGCTTAGGTGGTTGTCCAGGCCGGACAACCCCCCTGCTGTATGATTGACAGCCAGGCTGCGTGAATGGGGGATTTTGGCATAAAAGGCAGGACTCTTGGGCTGGAAGTCAGAGTTGCCACTGGAACTACAAGAACCGAAGAGAAGCGGAGAAGAAGACTGCTGCTGCAACTCCTGGATCCCGGTGTAGCCCTGCTGCAGTCCTGAGCTATCTACCCTTCAACGACAGAGAAGATCCAGTCTGGAGTCTTCTTCCCTTGAGCCTGGTGGGACCAACCAGCTCACCTTCAACAGCTAGAGAATCCTCTTCTGGGTTGAAATCGCTGCACACAGCTGTAGTGGTCTGGATAGCCATCAGAAGAGCCCTCTCCTGTTTTTAAGGAGCGCGCCTTGTTAGGGAGAATTCTCATTTATGGCTAATTTTCCTCACCTAGTGAGTCCCTCGGCAGCTTTGCTGGGTTTCTGGGGTTTATTTTTTCTACCTGGTGTGAGCCTTTTTTTCCCCCCACTTGCATGTGTTTTGCCATGTGTATTTCTACTGTTTGTGTTATCTTGGGCTCTGGAGCACACCACTTCATGAGCCCTAACTGTTGTGTGTATTACACAGCACCTTCAGTGCAGTGACACAGGGTTGTCTTTTAGACTTCCCACTGACTCCATTTTTCTGGGGCTGACTCCTGCCCCCCAGAAACATGTTAAGTTGCCATTAACTTTGTATAGTCACTTGAAAACTACAGACCCAGTACACCCCATCTTACATGGAGTATTGGAAAGGGTTAATTCCTACCCCTTTTTGTCTGTTCCTCTCTGAGCTTTGTTTTGTTCTTCTAACATTTAGACTTGGCTGGTGGCAGTGGTATCTACCCTAACCTTTCTTCCACGATTATACTATATAAACATGGTACTGTTCCAGGCTATTGTATTAGCCTCGAACATAAACCTGCTTGCCCAAATACTTTTTATTTCAGCTCAGGTCGGGTTTAGTCGCCATTTCTTTTTATTAAAGTCCTTGTATTTTACTTTGCGCGGCAGACCAGATCTGCCTTCTTTGTTCACCGTCTTTTGGCGGGCTTCTACAAAGAAGCCCTCCTTTGGTGCCTGGGTGTCTAGGTGCGCTGATTGTGAGTGAGGGGTGGAGTCACCCCCTGCACAGGGTCTCCTTGGAGACTCAAGTCGCACTTTGTATTGCTTGGCTGAGGTGGTTGTCCGGGCCGGACATCCCCCCTGCTGAGTGATTGACAGCCAGGCGGTGTGACTGGGGGATTTTCGCATAAAAGGCAGGACTCTTGGGCTGGAAGTCAGTCGCCACTGGAACTGCAAGGATCCGAAGAGAAGCGGAGAAGAAGACGGCTGCTGCACCCCCGAGTCCCGGTGAAGCCCTGCTGCAGTCCTGAGCTATCTACCCTTCGACGACCAGAGAAGA
Source organism: Ambystoma mexicanum (assembly GCF_040938575.1). NCBI lineage: Eukaryota > Metazoa > Chordata > Amphibia > Caudata > Ambystomatidae > Ambystoma > Ambystoma mexicanum. The sequence continues at coordinate 1,456,000,680 of NC_090932.1, forward strand.
TCCAGTCTGGAATTTTCTTCCCTTGAGCCTGGTGGGGTCAACTAGCTGATCTTCCACAGCCAGAGGATCATCTTCGTGGTCGAAACCGCTGCACACTGCTGTAGTGATTCGGATAGCCATCTGAAGAGCCTCTCTTGTTTTAAAGGAGCGCACCTTTTATTCACCGTCGCTGCTGCTGGCCTCATCCCTGGGTATTGTAGATAACTCCAGACGACGTCGTCCTTGTCTCCACGACTGAAGCTCCAGTAACCGTGAGTCTTCAGGATACCAGGAACAACTGCCGTGGCACCAGCATGCTTCAACTTATAAGGGACTGTGTCTGACTTAGAGGAATTGGGGTGAGCCCTTCTTCCTCAGCAAAGGCTTGTCCTTTTCTTCCTTCCCTCTTATAACTTTTGCCTCCTCTTCTGACAATACCGAAGTACTCCTGGCAGTCTTGAATCGTGAACTGTCCTAACCATGTGATCCTCGGCAACAGGAACCCTGTTACACTTGACACTGGCGCAGGCCTATTGACTTTTATCTTCGTGTTAGAAAGTGCCCTCTGATCCTCTCTGTCTTGACAAAAGTATTGCCTATGATTTTTATTCCCAACTCTCTTGTGTTAATTCATGTGCTAAGTGTGTTTGACATGGTTACATTTCTTCCAGCGGGTACGCTTATCTTTAGTTAAGACTGATATGTCATTACTGTCAAAACGTGATTGCATATGTACACAGGTAACGCCTTTCTTTCATAACACCGGTCTGTCAAATCCTAAAGTACTTACCTTAATTGTTCTGCACAAGGGGAAGTGGTTGTGTGTAGTGTATTTGAAGTGTGGTTTTATTTTGCTAGATGTGAAGTGTTTTGTGAACAGATGGTTTAAAAATAAATGTACTTTTCTGATGTTTGTTAATCTGCTTAGAATCACATGCTGTGCATAGGTCCGACATCCAGTGGTCACTGCGGAGTATTGCATTTTGTTTTCGTAGTCGAAAAGGGACGTCGACAAGGCGTGTCTGAAACACTATCCCTATAGTGACGTGCGTTGTACCCACAATCCCTCACGCGTCGAGGTCCCTCAGATTGTTTTTTTTCGCCCAGCTACTGGTCGCCTTTACGCGGAGCTCCTCGAGAGACATTGCAGATTTCATCTCCTCGACCTTTGGTCGTTTTCCTATATTAATATAGAACATATCGATCCCCCCCCCTCAACGCTGTTGTGAAGCTGTCTCCGCCAAGCAAGATCTTCGGAGGGGACGAGCGGACGAGATCCTTCGGCGTTGCCGAACACGTGGCCTGGCCTCGCAGGCCATATACAGTAGGGAGAGTGGGGGTCGTGGGACATCTCTGGTTCTTTTCTGAGAATGCCTTTCCTTTTCCCCTTCCTTTCCCTTGGGGTGGTTATCACGATTTATTGCCTCGGCTATGGAGAGGACACCCTTTAGGTTTTGCCCGCTTTGCAAGGGCAAGTTTACTTGGAAGGACAAGCATTCACGGTGTAACCGCTGCTTGCCCCTCGATCACAAAGAGGAAGGTTGCACGGCTTGTCGGCTTCTTAAGCCTAAGACTCTAAAAGACAGTAGGGTCAAGAGGTGGGCGGCCTACGCTATGTCGAAGGCCGACGCTTCACCCACCGTTGCTACCACCGACAGTGACGAGGAACGTGATACCACGACCTCCGCTACGGAAGTCGAAAACCCCCCTAAAGAGCGCACACGCGCTTCGTCGTCTGTCCCCGGCCCCGACGGGCTCGGCTCACGCCCTGCTTATGGGGATGAACACCCCGGCGACATTGACGCACACAAGACCACACATAAGCACACAACCCATGGCTCTTCTTCGTCGAAGGCGAAGAGAGCATCAGCGCCCAAGGAGACGCAGGTTCCATCGACGGCCTCCTCGGACCGTTCGGGTTCGAAGCCCCTCTCGCAACCGCAGCCGCGACCAGCGACTGGGCTTTCGGCAAATAAGGGCGCCGCCCCCAAATCATCGGCCGGCGCGCATCAGTAGAAAGCGCATGCCTCCGTAGAGCGATCGACACCCATAACGTCGAAACCACAGCCCTCCGCTGACAAACGAATCGCTGAGAGCTTGGCGAGGATCGTGGTAGCCGACGCCCACAAGCTTACGCCGAAAGACACGTCGAGCGCTACGCAGAGGTCGAAAGACACGCCGAATAAGCCCGAAGAAAGGCAGGGACTACCCCCTTCAGTCGAGGGGACCCCCAACACACCTGAAGGCTTTTCAGAGGGCGACAGGACACTTTCCTCGACGTTGTGGGAGAGGTCGAGCCGTTTTCAGCTACAAGACACTATTTTTCCCACCCTAGACCGCTCAGGGGTACCCCATGAAACCATGGAGAGGCTCCATCTCTGCATGGAAAGAATGGAGAGGTTTATGAATACACAGAACCCTCCCACTCCCAAGAGAATAAGAGAAGGGCCTCAGGAGGACCCCAGGGCCAAGATTCGGAGATTAGTCAATCCCCACCAGGACACAGCCTCAGACTGCCATAGTGTGTATGACCTCACTGGGGAGGAACATTACTTTGAGGAAGAGGATGATTTTATGGACGAGGAAGAGGGACGGAACCAGGAGGAAGGTCTGGAAGACAGGCCAGACTTGGTAGGAGAAGGCTTCGGAGAAAATCCAGAAGAAGGACCTTCTCACCCCTGGCAATCCCCATCAATATATTCCGACACTGATGTCCTGAACCTAAATCCTCCTGACAATTCACCTATTAGAAACATGTCTCCCAATGACGATCAGCCCACATTCAATGCCCTGTTGCGCAGAGCAGCAGCACATTTCGAACTGGACACTGGGGAGCTCTCTCCTGAATTAGACTTTGTGGAAAGAGTAATTAAGGAGAAACCCCCGGTCAGTCAGACCATTCCCCTCCTCGCTTCGGTGAAGAGAATAATCATCCCTTCGCTGTCCACACCCGCACTAATCAGAGGGGTCAATCCTAGAATTGAAAAACTTTTCACTCCTTCACCCTCAGACCCGCTGTACATCAGGGGACATTCCATTCCGGATTCCCTGGTAGTAACCAATACAAGAAAGAGGGCAGGGGTACCACTTTCCACCAGTGAGGCACCACCTGACAAGGAGGGCAAGCGGTTATATGCCCTTGCAAAAAGAGTTACATCCTCGGATGCCTTTTCGGCAAGAATTGCGAATAACAATTCTTTGCTCGCTAGCTATGCGGACGCGCAGTGGGCCAAACTGCGCAAAGACGCCGAAGAAGCGCCGGAACCACTACGTACACGCCTGCTTACAACTATTGGCGAAGGAACCCAGGTCAACCAGAGTATTGTAAAGAACTCTCTGGATGCGGCAGAAACAGCGGGACGTTCCCTGGTTCAGGGAATACTCCTAAAACGCCACGTATGGCTGCGCAACTCAGGGTTCAATCCGGAGACACAGGCGTCTTTAATAAATAAACCTGTTGAAGACTCTAACCTCTTCGGGAAAGCGGTGGATGAGGCTCTGGAGATGGCTAAAAAAGAGTTCGATACTATCAAAACTCTTGACCAAATCTCTAAGCCCTCTACCAGGCGCGGCTATGGCAACAAACGCTTTTTTCGTGGCCAACGCCAACAACAAAACCAGCAGCAACAGTACCCTGCCACCAATTTCTAGACCAATAGTGGGCAGTACAGCCAAAGAGGCCAGCGCCGGGGCAAAGGAAGAGGGCGGGGGTCCACCCCCAGAGGCTCCCAAGCCCCCAACAACACCAAGTGACGCGAAGATTTGCGTCCCCTCCCATGCAACACCGGTCGGGGGCCGGATAACATCCTTTCTTCCAGCATGGGAGGGTATAACGTCAGACCGCTGGGTACTTTCCACCGTAGCCCACGGATACTGCATCGAATTCAACAGTTCCCCAACATACAAACCCCCAAGGGGACGACGCATGTCACCGGAACATCTTGCCATTCTTCTCCAAGAAGTACAACTACTGCTGGAAAAAGGAGCCATAGAGGTCGTGCCTCTATCTCAGGTAACGGAAGGTATTTATTCAGTGTACTTCCTTGTACCCAAAAAGGATCTAACCATGCGCCCTGTATTAGATCTGCGCCCAGCGAACAAGTTTATCAAACCCCAAAAGTTTCGTATGGTGACCTTACAGGAAGTTATCCCACTGCTATCACAGGGAGATTACATGACAACATTGGACATGAAAGATGCATACTTTCATATTTTAATGTTGCCAGCGCACAGAAAATACCTCCGGTTCATGATAGAGGGCAAACACTACCAGTTCAGAGTGCTACCCTTCGGCATAGCATCAGCACCGAGGGTATTCACGAAGGTGCTGGCAGTGGCAGCGGCCTACCTGTGCAGGTTGTCCATCCCAGTTTACCCATACCTCGACGACTGGCTCATAACAGGGGATTCCTACGAAACATGCTTCTCCAATACCCAAAAGACTGTAGACCTTTTGTTCCAGTTGGGCTTCTCCATCAACGAAAAGAAGTCCAGCCTAGACCCCAGCCAAATCAAACAATTCCTAGGGGCTCTAATTCAAACAAAGGACGGCCTCGTCTTCCCCTCCAAAGAGAGGGTCCAAAACATGCTGTTTCAGATCCCTCAATATGTGACCGGTCGAGAGGTGACGGTACGCAAAGCAATGCGCTTGCTAGGCATGATGGCGTTGTGTATTTATTTGGTACCTCACGCGCGCCTGCGCCCAATGCAAGAGTGGCTCAACATCCAGTGGTGTCAGGCCAGCGGACTGTGGGACGATCTAGTGGTGGTCTCGCAGGCCTTAGTTCTCTCGCTACAATGGTGGACAAAGGAAAACCTGGAAAAAGGAAAACCCTTTGCCACACCCGCGCCGGAAGCCACTCTAACCACAGACGCATCCCTCACAGGATGGGGGGCTCACCTATCCCATCAGACTGCTCACGGAGTGTGGACTCCGAACGTAGCATCCAAACACATCAATCTTCTAGAGTTACTAGCAGTGTTCAAGGCGCTAAAAGCCTTCCAGGAACAGCTACAAGGCAGGACAGTGATGGTCCTTACAGACAGCACCACAGCCATGTATTACATCAACAAGCAGGGGGGAACCCACTCTCCAGGACTGTCCAAACCGGCCCAAAATATATGGAAGTGGGCTCTCAAACAAAACATGTTCCTACTGTCACAACATGTACCAGGGGAACTCAATCTGCTGGCAGACAAACTCAGCAGAGATTTCCCCCTGCCCGAAGAGTACGAATGGCAACTGCACGAAAACATCGTCTTCGAGGTCTTCACACAATGGGGATTCCCAGAAATAGACGTGTTCGCAACCCTGGAGAACTCACAATGCCTAAGTTACGCCTCCAGGTACCCCCAGAACCAATCCAAGGGGAACGGTCTGTCGATACAATGGTCAGGGAAATTTGTTTACGCTTTTCCCCCCGACTACCCTTCTCAACAAGGTGGTGCACAAGATGCACCAGGAACAAGTAACCATGATACTGGTGGCCCCAATGTGGGCCCGACAGCCATGGTTCGCTCACTTGATGGAGATGTCTCTATCTCCCCCAGTGAAACTCCCCTGCCCGTACAACATGCTGTCACAAGACGAGGGCAGGACCCTACATCCATGCCCCCAGAACATGAACTTAGCAGCTTGGCTGCTGAGATCATAGAATTCGGACATCTACAGCTCCCGCAAAGATGCATGGACATCCTCAGGGAAGCCAGAAAACCTAACACTCGCCACTGCTATTCTAGCAAATGGAAGAGGTTTGTCATCTGGTGCAGGGGTAAGAGCATCAACCCAATTGACTGCTCTCCCACACACATTATTCTATACCTGACCCACCTATTGGATTCAGGTCTAGTGTTCAATTCCATTAAAGTCCACCTAGCGGCACTTTCTGCATACACCACTTCCCAACTCAAGGTGTCGTGGTGGAAGATCCCTGTTATAAAGGCCTTCATGGAGGGAGTAAAGAGAATACACCCCCCCGATAGCTGACCCAGCTCCCGGATGGGACCTTAATGTGGTACTTACCAGACTCATGGGCTCTCCATTCGAACCCATGCACAAAGCATCTCTTAAACACCTCACTATTAAGACTGCTTTTTTAATAGCTATCACCTCCATCAGGAGAGTAAGTGAACTTCAGGCTCTTTCTGTTCTAGACCCCTTCGTTACAGTTCACAGAGATAAGGTGGTTCTACGCACTCACCCAAGGTTTGCTCCCAAATTCATCTCAAAATTCCACGTAAACCAGTCTATAGAACTACCAGCGTTCTTTCAAAATCCTTCCAACTTGGGAGAAAGGACTCTGCACACACTAGATGTCCGCAGAGCGGTCATGTTCTACATGGAAAGAACCAGACCACTGAGGAAAACTAATCAGTTCTTCGTCTCGGTGGCAGCAGGAAGAGAAGGGGATGCAGTTTCAAAGTGTACTATTTCTAGATGGATTGTTCAATGCATCACTCTCTGCTATACTCTTGCTGAGAGAACTGCCCTTTAGGCCAAGAGCACATTCTACTCGAGGCACGGGGGCGTCCATAGCATTCATTGCAAATGTTCCCCTTGAGTCCATCTGCAAAGCGGCTACCTGGAGTTCTGTGCACACCTTTACAAAACACTACTGTCTAGATGCACACTCTAGATCTGACTCCCAGGTGGGACAGGCAGTATTAAGACATCTTTTCTCTACTGTTCCTTCTCTTAACCCACCGCCAACTCCGGGTACTGCTTGCTAGTCTATGCACAGCATGTGATTCTAAGCAGATTAACAAACATCAGAAGACAATGCATTACTTACCGTAAAAGCATTTCTGATGGTTGTATCTGCTTAGATTCACATGCGCCCACCCTTCCTCCCCGCTCGGATGGAAGGAACATAGACTTCATTTTATATCTCTGTTTTCTGTACTCACTCACGTCTAGAAGGCTCCCTCAGGGCAGAAAAATACAAACAGAGGGACCTCGACGCGTGAGGGATTGTCGGTACAACGCACGTCACTATAGGGATAGTGTTTCAGACACGCCTTGTCGACGTCCCTTTTCGACTTCGAAAACAAAATGCAATACTCCGCAGTGACCACTGGATGTCGGACCTATGCACAGCATGTGAATCTAAGCAGATACAACCATCAGAAATGCTTTTACGGTAAGTAATGCATTGTCATATTTTTTAACCAGAAACCTTGAGTCCGTGTTTGCTTGAGTCACAGTAATTGTAGTCCTTTGTGTAATTTCTACTACTGCTCATTTGCTCTTGAGATAAGTCTGGCTGCTCAGTCACAGCTACCACACTTTTTGTGTAGTACAGGCTTGTACCAAAGATGAACTTGTATTACCACTTGTAGTCTTAACTCTGTGCAGTGGTCCCTAAGGGCACCGCATAGGATTCTGTCTAACACACCTTTTATTCATCGCTGCTTTGCTGCTCCTGGCCTCATCCCTGGGTAGTGCAGATCGCTCCAGACGTTCTCCTTGTCCCCACGACTGAAGCTCCAGGAAGTGTGAGTTTGCAGGAACTACCAGGAACAACTGCCGTAGCACCAACTTTCTTCATCCGAATAAGGTGCTGTGTCCATTTGGTTAGTCTCTCAGTCCGACCTGGAGGAATTGGGGTGAACCCTTTTCCTTTCCGAAGGCTTGTCCTTTTTTCCTTCCGTCTTATAACGTTTGCTTCCCTTTTGACATTACCTAGTACTCCTGGCAAACTTTAATTGTGAACTGTTCTAACCATGTGATCCTCGACAACAGAGCCCCTGCTCCATTTGACACTGGCGCAGGCCTATTGACTTCTGTGTTTGACTTCGGATGTATTTCTTCTCGCGGGTAGGTGTTGTTTTCGTAAGACCGAACTGTCAAAAAGTGATCACGTATTAACCCACTGTAACGTCTATGTTTCGAAACTGGTCTGTCAAATTCTAATGCACTTACCTTGAATTGACCTGAACAAGAGGAATTGATTGTGTGTAGTATATTTAGAGTGTGGGTTTATTTAATAGAAGTGAAGTGTTTTGTGAACAGATGGTTTAAAAATTAATGTACTTATATTTTTTAACCAGAAACCTTGAGTCAGTGTTTGTTTGAGTCACAGTAATTGTAGTCCTTTGTGTAATCTCTACTACTGCTCATTTGCTCTTGAGATAAGTCTGGCTGCTCAGCCATCGCTACCACTTTACTGTGTAGTACAGGCTTGTACCAAAGTTGAGATTGTACTGTCACTTGTAGTCTTAATTATGTGTAGTTTTCCCTAAGGGCACTGCATATGATTCTGCCTAACACCCCTTTGCCTCATTCTTTCTAGAAATAGCAGTGAGCAACTCCTGTGGAGTGGGAGTGATATTTTCTTCCATCATCTCCTCTGGAGAGACTCTCATGGTTCTCTCCCTTGCAGACCTTGTGAGCTCCTGTTTCCTTTTACTGGTCGGGCTGGGGGTTCTTGACACAACTCCAAGAGCTTTAAGTCATTACCCAACAGGACTCTCCCAGGCACTTCACTCTGCACACTAACAGGTATCTTGACAGTCCTATCATATTGCACTGGATGAGAGCTGGTAACTGGGGAAGCATTTGCACAGGGCCTCCAGCTAACTTGGTGAGGTGTTTGGGTGCCTTAGCAACATCCTTCACCTTGAAAAATGATGCATCCACCACAGTTATGCTGGCTCCAGTGTCTCTGATGGCAGGGGTTTCCTAACCATTCACAAGTACACTATCTTTATAATACTCTTTTGTATTGTCTGGGATGGAATTATAGACCTCTAAGTTCTGTTGTTCCCACAAGCCCAGGGGCACTAAAGAAACACTAGCTGAGACTCTCATGGGTTCTTCAGCCATTAGGTGAAAGTTTCAACTTGCCATAGGTACTTCTTCCTCTAGGGAGAAGGCTAAGACAGTGTGGACCCCTCAATGTTTACCCTTACATCTGGGATTCCCTTTCACATGGTCAGTTGACCCACAAACATAACATTTCCCAAATGTTTTGATGAATGGGGATTTGTTCTGACCTCCATCTGGTTTGGGTCCAGATGGTGCACTAGCCTGATTTGGTTTCCCTTGTGGTTTACCCTTATGTTGCTGTTTGTGGCCCTCTTTTGGATTGGAGGTATTGGAATTCTCTTTGTTGTCTTTCTTTGGCTGTTTCCCCTCATCCTTTTCCTGAGTAGCCCCAGAATCCTTGTGAGTGGCCCTGTTTGAAACCCACAAATCAGCAGCCTTAGCTAGCTTCGTTGGATCTATCTCCTTAGAATCTGCCAAGTGCTGTCTGAGCGCAGGAGAGCATACATCAAAAATAGACTCCAACATAACAAGATGTCTCATTCCTTCATAAGTGTTTACTCTGTAACCCTTAATCCAACCATCTAAGTTTTTCAAACACTCTCATACCCAGGTAGCCCAAGGGGTACCATCATGCTTTTTGAGGGTCCTAAACCTCTTAAGGTACTGGGAAGGGGTCTTCCCAAATCTAGCAATTAAAGCTAGCTTCACACGCTTATAATCCATCCTATCCACATCCCCCAACTCCATTACATCATCAGATGCAACGGGGTAGCCTAGAGAAGAGCCAGGGAAGCAATTGATTCCCTGTGAGACCTTGAATACTATGGTTATATTCAAACATTGCCAACCAATCCAAAATATCAAGCTTAACCTCATACATGCCACAATTTCTTTAGGCATACGGGGTCTCTTAGAACTGGAAGACCTAGAAGACTCTGGGAGAGAAGCATTTTCAAGAGACAATCTTTTCATTTCAAGTTCATGATTCAACTCCCATTTTGAGTTTCAGTTCTTGATGTTTTCGTTCAGTTTGAGCATTTAAACATTTGAATTCCAGCTCAAGCCTAATTTTCTCTAGAGCAATGAATTCAGGTCTGAGTGTAGGACCGGTGGTGGTCCTAATGGACAAGGGTTGTGGTTGCTGAGCAGGCAAGGGAGCATAGAGACCTACATTAGGAGACGCATCTACTTCTTCCAACTCATCATTAACAGACATAGCATCATCCTCAATACTTTCCACATTTGCTAAGGAGTCAGGCATTTCAGACCCACTCCCTAGTCTTGGGTTCTTTAACAACTTTTCAACTAATTCAATCTTTTTGCCTTTGGCAGAGAGTTTCCTTTCTTTACACATGTTTCTTAAATAATCAGCAGTGTAACCCAGGAAGGTCTCCTGACTGTGGTTTTCCATATCAGACATGATTAATTTTGCTTTTCAGTGACGTTAGCCTTGTGGTTAGTTGATCCAAGGTGATAGAAGCACTCCAAATGTAACCACTATTTATTTTTTATTTCTATTTATTTATTACATTTGTTACGCGCCCAAACCTTTAGGTTGGAGAGCAATAATTCACATATTACACAAGATTATTCACATATTGCACGATGCAGAGCATACAAAAACATGATTATATTCAGTTACACAATGATGGTCGGTACAAGTTGAATAGAGAATATTTTACATCCACTCAATACAGTTATCCTTTTTTCTCAATAAAGAGCCAAGTTTTGAGTAACTTTTTGAATCCTGAGAAGGCCCCCTCTTCTTTGATACTGTTGGGGAGAGAGTGCCAATGTTTGGGGGCTAAGTATTGGAAGCTACTGCCCCCTGCTTTAGTAATCTTGTAACGGGGTACCTCTAGAAGTCGGAAGTTGTTGGACCTTAATGTTGTGAATACTTGGGTCCTTCCTTTCATCTATCTTCCTCTCTACCTGTGGTGTTCCCCAGAGGTCTAACCTCTCGCCCTGGCTTTTCAACCAATACCTGGCAACTCTCGCCCACTGCATTGCCATTTTCTGCTCAAATTTCCAGTGCTACGCTGATGACACTCAGCTCATTTTCAAGCTGCCCTCTGCCACCTCCTCTCCCCCTCTCATCTCTGATTGCCTAACTGCCATTCAAGAGTGGTGTGCCGCCAATGATCTTTGTCTGAATGGCAGCAAGAAAGAGATCCTCCTCATTGGCACACCTTCACTATCCTTTCCCCTCACTCTCTGGCCAGCCTCCCTTGGCCCTCCTAACCCCATCTGCGAGGCTAAGAACCTCGGGGTCATCTTTGACTCCACCCTTTCCTTCTCCGCCCACATCTCCGAGGTCTCTAAAAAGTAAAATTTCCGACTGCTCCTCCTCAGAGGTACTCTGCCTTTCCTCTCCTTCCCCCCAGAAGATCATGGTATCTCAAGCTCTGGTTCTCTCTAGCTTGGACTATTGTAACAGCCTCTTTCTAAATCTACCTGCCTCTACTCTCCGCCCTAAAGCCCTGGGATCGTATTTCTCCAGCTTTGAAATCTCTCCACTGGCTCCCAGTGGATGCAAGGATTAAATTCAAAACCCTCTGCATTGTCCACAAGGCCTTCTGGTGCCTGGGTCCAAAATACCTTCAGATATCCCTCCGCAAATACCTCCCCTCTCGAGCTCTTCGCTCCTCTACCTCCAACTCACTCAGGGTCAGTCGTTTTTCTAAGAAACGAGCTGGGGGTAGATCTCTGTCTTTGGCTGGGGCCTCCCTCTGGAACAGCCTCCCTGCCACTCTAAAACTTGAGGAGAACCATCTCCGGTTCCAGAAGCACCTCAAGGCCTTCCTCTTTTCTTCTGCCTTCGCTCCCCCTCTCCCCTGCTGATCTGTTCTCTCTTGGCACCGTGCACCTGGCCACCCTCTGTCTTTAGGGCCCAGGTACCCGCTCATCCCGCCACCCTCCCTCACTGCTTCCGGGCCACCCCTTGCACTGGGGTCTGTATTTGTACCCATACAGCCCCCCCTTTTTCTTCCTGCACTTATCAGACCTACCCTGTCTGCTGCCTTAAACGTAGCACTTGCAAATTGCTGGCTGCATTACCACTGTTTGTTGCCTTTATTAGTTATTTATTGTTATTTACCTGTTTCTCCTCTGCTTCGCACTTTCCACCTCTCCCCCCTTCATGCACTTTCCCCTCCCCCTCTCCCATGCACTTGCGCGTTCCCATTTTCACTGTGCCTAGTAAGATCGCTGTTTTGTTCTCCCATGTTCCCCCCCTTGCCTTGTCGCGCACTGAAACACTTGTGTACGAGCACGATAGAAATAAAATATCAATCAAAATAGCTTTATTTAAATACCTAGGAGCTGTGTCCTGATGGCATTTATAGGTTATGCACAGTGTTTTAAAGATGATTCTTTCTGTAACAGGTAGCCGGTGGTGATTGTTCCTGATCTTAGATATATGGTCTGATTTCCTGATGTCTAAGGCTACTCTTGGGGCTTTTTTTGTATCAGTTGTAGTTTTTTTAGGTTAGATTTTGAGGAACAAAACCACAAAAGAGAAGAAACGCACCCTTTCTTGTGTTGACGCTATATGAATAGTAGGTTTACTTTTAAGTGATTCAGAGCTCCTGTGGCTCCTGAAATCTTATTCAAGTCTTAAAGGGTGCGGGGGAGAAAATAAATGACTCTGGTATCAAAAAGTCAACAATATCGTGAACACAACAGAGTTCCTATTGGGGATAGGAACTCCCATCCCCTGCACTCCATTCGGTAGTGGAAAAAGTAATTTTCCAAACAATTTTCAATGATTTCAATAGTTCAATACTTTCACAATATATATCTTTTGAGGCTTGGGAGCAGATATTTCTAACTGTAACAATTTCCCAAAGAAATTCAATTTCACAAGTTCGTTCACTTTGTTAGTGATTGTATTTATCTGATTTCAACAAGAAAAAATGTTTTGCATACATGAGTTCAATTCACTCCGTAATCAAATTAAAAATTGAAGATAAAGGTAACACTTCCAAAAGAACATTTAAAGAAATTCAGAAAAGCCCAATCCATCAATTACATTCAGAGCTCTATGCGTTTTCGTCCCGTCCCATTTCCTCCATACTGTGGGACGGGACCGGAGCACTTTTGTAAAAAGCATCAACATTTTTTAAAAGAAATGTGTCCCTCTTTCCTGTGCGGGGCCCAGCACGCGGCCGTAACCCCACCCACCTTGGCTCCTCATCGCCCATCAGTCCTTTTCTCCTCACGATCGGGGCCGGACGCACTTGCATCCTAGGAAGATTTTCTTCCCTTTTTTCCCTCTCAGGCTCTCGCTAGCGTTCGTTTACTAGTCTGTCTATGTCTTTTAAACTAGATTTTCCAGACTGTTCGTGTCACCGTCGCTTCCCAAGGGCGGATCCCCATCCTCTTTGTTTAGAGTGTTTGGGACCGGAACACCGTTGGGACTCCTGTTTTTACTGTGACTCCCTTTCGGTCCGGGCACTTCAACGTCGGTTGGAGCGGTGGGAGGTGGTGTTCAGACGGACTACTCCTTCGCATTTTCAGTCGTTCATCGACGAGAAGAAAAAACGCCGGTAAGTTCTTTAATTTTCAGAGCACCCCGGCTGGGGGATACCTTCCCGGGTTCCTCTCGAGCTGGGCGGGGCGTAGATCGCTCTATTACCGGGGTTCGCCCTGAGGCTGCTGTCGGGCCTAATAATTCTACCAGAGTTTTCTCCGAGGGTCTCCATAAGGGGCCTGTAAACCCCGGAGTACGCTCCGAGGCCCTTCCTGTGGGGGCTGTTTGTAGACCCAGTTCTACTGAGTCGTGGGGTACCGGAGCTTGCTCTGAAGCCGCGCTTTCGGCTTCCCTCAAAAACAAAACCGGGGTAAGCCCCGAGGTCTTGGTAGGGCTTGAGGTTACCGAATGGATGTTCGAATCCCGTGCTGATAAGGCTTCTACCGGGCCTAGGTCCGAGGTCCCTCGTACAGAGGCTAAGGAAACCAACAGTTCTGAGGGGGCCGGTCAAGGCCCTGTCGGTGACAGTGCACCGTTCCCGCTCTTGTGGTGACACCAGATCTGTTTAGGGGGCAAAGAAGAAAGTTTCTTCTTTTACCGGCAGTGCCGAGGCTCTTCCTTCGAAGGCTCAGTTGGCGGTTGGTATGTCGCAGAAACATTCAGGCCTCATAGTACCGGCTCTGCCGAGGTTCCTTACGTTAAGGCTAAAATTAAGACCCTTGATCCATCGACGGGGACCCTTGATCCATCGACGGGGACCCTTGATCCATCGACGGGGACCCTTGATCCATCGACGGGGACCCTTGATCCATCGACGGGGACCCTTGATCCATCGACGGGGACCCTTGATCCATCGACGGGGACCCTTGATCCATCGACGGGGACCCTTGATCCATCGACGGGGACCCTTGATCCATCGACGGGGACCCTTGATCCATCGACGGGGACCCTTGATCCATCGACGGGGACCCTTGATCCATCGACGGGGACCCTTGATCCATCGACGGGGACCCTTGATCCATCGACGGGGACCCTTGATCCATCGACGGGGACCCTTGATCCATCGACGGGGACCCTTGATCCATCGACGGGGACCCTTGATCCATCGACGGGGACCCTTGATCCATCGACGGGGACCCTTGATCCATCGACGGGGACCCTTGATCCATCGACGGGGACCCTTGATCCATCGACGGGGACCCTTGATCCATCGACGGGGACCCTTGATCCATCGACGGGGACCCTTGATCCATCGACGGGGACCCTTGATCCATCGACGGGGACCCTTGATCCACTTCCTCATGTGCTGCAGTTCCCCTCAGATGATGACAAAATGGCGGCCGTTCCCGCCACGACCACGGTGGCCATTTTAGGTACTACCCCTACAACTACGCCATCGGCCCCTGGTCTAGGGGTTCAGTCCTTCGGGTGAACCCAAGGTCCCTTGTGCGCATCCTTTCCGGACGGTTTATGATTGGAACGCCCGGATGCCTCTTCCGCACAATGTTTTGTTGCCCGCGGGGGCGGCTCCCTTGATTTATGTGGATATGTCGGCAGAGGGGCCGGTGTGGCACCCTTCCTCGTTACGTCCCTGGATTTGTCCACCTGATGAGAGGCCTCCTCAGGTCCCGAAACAATCTCCGGAGGACGCTTTTTTCGGTATATTTCAAGCACTTATGCGCACCGACCCCATGAGGGAATATTTCAAAGGGCTTTTCAAGGAGATATGTCCACCTGCGTCTCCGGCTCTGCCCGTTCCGACGGTGGTTCAGCCGGCGACTCCCTTGCCCGTGGTGCCTCCCCCTGCGCTTCCGCCTGTGCCACCATTGTCCCCAGTGGACAAGGCAGTGCCTGACACGATTCAGCAGGATCCTGACCTGTCCGATGACCCTCAAGGCGATCAGGACAACGAGGACCTGCCCCGCTCTACCAGAGCTTTCCATGACCGGGTAATGGACATGATGAGCTTCTTAGATGTTCCGGTGCCCGAGGCACCTGCTCCGCAGGAGGGCGTGCTTTCTTGGGCGTTCACCTTGTCTCCTTTGGGGCGTACCGGCCTGTTCTTGCAGAAGGATGTTCTGGCTGAGGTCCGAAGAGTTTGGGAAAAGCCACACTCGGGACTTTTTGTCAATAAAACGATTGATGAGGTACATGCTACATTCCTCGGAAGAAGTGGACTTGTCGTCTTGTCCGCCTCCCCCCTCCACAGTGGTGGCTGCGTCCACGTTGCAATCCAGGCCTGCAGCATCCTCCTGCGTGACGGCTACTCAGGTCTTGGGAAAGGAGGACAAGCTCCTGGACTCCCTAGGGAGTTAAATCTTTGCCAATTCGGCCTTGCAGCTCAGGCAGGCCAATGCAGAATTGATTTTGGCATTAGTTAACATGCGGATGTGGAGAGGTCTGTCAGAGTTTGAGGAGCACATTCCGGTCGAGAAGCTGGAGGATTTCAGAGAAGGCCTTTCCGATGCCAGGGTCTTAGCCCAGGATCTCCTGGAGGCTGCGGCTCATCACGTAGACACCTCGGCTCAGGGTCTGATGCTTGGGGTTGATACTCGCGGCAAGTATGGCTACATGCAACTAAGTTCTCGAAGGAGGTGCAAGACAAGGTTCTGGACCTTCATTTGATGGTAAAGAACTTTTTCACTCTTTTACTGATGTAGAACTCAACAAAACCAAAGACATCACTCAGACGGCCAAATCATTGTCTGTTCTGGTCAAAGCTCCCTTCAAGGCTCAAAGGTCGTTGTTGCAAGGTCGACCTTCCTCTGATTTTAGGGGCTTCCTCGACCGCAAAAATCGCAGCGTGGATACCCCTGCAGGGAATAACCGCCATAGACAACAGCGTACGCAGTATTTCTCCTGCTCCTCAGCCTCCTCATCAGGTTCAGGTGACACCGCCACCGGTAAATCTGCCAAATGAGGGTTTTCCGTGCTCGCACGAGACCCCGGTGGGAGGATGCATTGCGTCTCATTGGGAGGCTTGGCAAGCCATCACAGAAGACAGATGGGTCTTGTCAGTCGCTCGAGCGGGCTTCCGCTTACCTTTACCCCCTACCCCACCCCTCAGCCCTCCTTTTCAGCTTTCGGGCTCACCCTCCCTCAAGGCCGAGGTTCAGAAACATCTGTTCCCATCCCCTGCACTCCATAGGAACTCCCATCCCCTGCACTCCATTCGGTAGTGGAAAAAGTAATTTTCCAAACAATTTTCAATGATTTCAATAGTTCAATACTTTCACAATATATATCTTTTGAGGCTTGGGAGCAGATATTTCTAACTGTAACAATTTCCCAAAGAAATTCAATTTCACAAGTTCGTTCACTTTGTTAGTGATTGTATTTATCTGATTTCAACAAGAAAAAATGTTTGGGGAGCGAGGGGAGGGCTTCTACTCCCGGCTGTTTACGGTGCCCAAACCCAACCAGGCTGACCTGCGCACCATCCTAGACCTTTCCCAGTTCAATCTTTCCCTACCCTAAGAGAAATTCAAGATGATCACGCCCGGCCAGATTCACTCCTCGTTGCAGGCGGGCGACTGGCTCAGCGTGGTGGATCTTCAGGATGCGTACATGCATATCCTGATTTGGAACCCACACAGGAGATACCTCCATTTCTCTTTGGGAGAGGAGCACTTCCAGTTTCGGGTGCTTCCTTTTGGCCTCAGTTCGGCGCTGCGTGTCTTCACGAAGATGATGTCGGTGATCGCTGCCTATCTTCGTCTCCAGGGTATCCATGTGTATCCCTATTTGGACAACTGGCTCCTACGCAGCCCTTGTCCGTTGACAGCAGCGTGCAACCTCCAGTCTTTCGTTCAGCTCCTGTTCCATCTTGGGCTGTCTGTGAACTGGTGGAAATCCACAATGACGTTCTCACAGGACCTGATTTTCTTGGGTTTTCGTTGGAACACGATAGACTGCTGAGTGTATCTGACCAGGGACAGAATGGCGGATCTGTCGGCCACGTGTCAGATGTTTACGCAGTCGGAGAGCATGTCGGCCTGGTGGTTCCAGAGGCTTCTGGGCCTCATGGCCTCGTGTGTACTGGCTCTTGCTCGTCTCAAAATGAGACGGACCCAGATGGCTCTTCTGAGTTCCTGGCGTCAGGCTCTGGACCCGGATTCCAAACGAATAATTATTCCGGATTCCATGAGCGTGGGCCTGGACTGGTGGTCATCTCTCAGCAACCTGTCAGTGGGCGTGGGGTTCCAGGACCCAGCCCCCATGGTGACGATCACGACAGACTCCTCCCTTTTCGGGTGGGGCGCGATGTTAGATCTTCTTCAGGTCTCGGACCTCTGGTCACCTCAGGACTAGCTCCTGCACATAAATCAATTGGAGCTTCTGGCGATTTTTCTGGAGCTCAAGGCGTTCAGACCTCTCATTGTCAACAAGGTGGTCCGCATAAGAACGGACAATGCGGTGTCAATGTACTACATAAACAAGCAAGGGGGAACAAAGTCTCCCCCTCTCGTGGATCTGTCCATCCAGATTTGGGAGTGGGCCATGCTCCATGGAGTCTGGCTGCTTGTAGTGCACATCCCGGGTCGGCTGAATGTCACGCGGATGCCCTCAGCCAGCGGACAGCTACGAGTGGGAGTTGAAGGCGGAGATCCTCTCATGGATTTTTTCGCGTTGCGGCACACCAGAGGTGGACCTCTTTGCCACAGCGGTAAACAAGAAGCTTCCTCAGTACGCCTCCAGAGGGGGGCTGAGAGCCTCCTCTCTGGGGACGCACTCAATCCCATGGCACAACATGAGAGCTTACGCCTTCCCGCCTCTTCCTCTGGGTCATCGAGCAATTTGGAAATTGAAGAGCTCTGTCAACTGTTCTCTTCTACTGATAGCTCTGTGGTGGCCGGCCAGGTTTTGGTTCTCAGAACTTCAACACCTGTCGGTGTGTCCGCCGATCAGGTTACCAGTAACTCCTGATCTTCTTCACCAAGGGGAACAGCAGATGTGGCACCCCTCCCACAATCACTCAACTTGGCGGCATGGTGCCTGAGTTCACGGCTCTAGAGCATTTGGGTTTGTCTGCGGATAACATGCGCATTATCAAAGCAGCCAGGAAACCCTCGACCAGATCTCAATACAAGAGTAAATGGCTCAGGTTCTGTCGTTGGTGTTTGGATAAAGAATTGGACCCGAGGGTGGCGACGATTGAGGCGCTGCTGTCCTTTGTCTCCTCCCTAGCTGAGTCAGGGGTTCATGTCTTGTCCTGCAGGACTTATCTTTCGGCGATTTCTGCCTACCTCTCTACAGACCGGTGTTCTTATCCGTTAACTAACTCGGTGGTGAAGAGACATTTTGCTGGTTTGACACGCATCTACCCTCCGGTTCGTAGTCTGCACCCCCCCTGGGACCTAAACGTAGTCCTAACGGCGCTGTGCCATAAACCTTTCGAGCCAGTGGCTACGGTTGACCTCAAGTACGTGTCCTGGAAAGTGTCCTTTCTGGACGCCGTTACGTCAGCGAGGAGAGTGAGTGAGCTCCAGGCATTGTCGGTGGGGCATCCTTTCTTGGTCTTTCACAAGGACAAGGTAGTCCTTCGGACGAACCCAGCTTTCCTACCAAAGGTAGTGACCGAATTCCATCTGATTCAGTCGATTTCCCTTCCGGTCTTTTTTCCGAACCCTGCCTCTGAGGCGGAAAGGGTTCTACACTGCCTGGATGTCCGAAGAGCTCTTAAGTTCTACCTGGACAGGACTGCCGAGCTTCGGAGCTCTTCCCAACTGTTTGTGACCTTCGGCAAACCCCAGGGACAGGCCGGCGTCTGTCATCCATTTGCAGATGGATTGCTGCCTGTATCATGGAATCTTTCACCGTCCAAAAGCTGAAACCTCCTAAGGGTATCCATGCACATCAGGTGCGAGGCAAGGCAGCTGCGGTTGCTTTTCAGAAGTATGTTCCCTGGGAGTCCATCGCTAGAGCGGCTACTTGGGCCTCCCCATCTGCTTTCTGTAAGTGTTACTGCCTCGATATGAGCTCTATGGCTGACGCTCAGTTCGGCCAGGCTGTGCTGAAGAACCTGTTTCAGTAAGGGGTATTTCCATCCACCCATAGTTCCTGTAAGGAGTGCTTGGGAATCTCCCATAAGTATGGAGGAAAGGGGACGGGACGTAGGAGTAGTACCAGGTTACTCACCGTAGTGACCACCTTACTCCTAGTCCATAGTAACCTTTCCTCCATACGCCCGCCCGCCGTCCCCTCTAATGAGGTTCCTGTTATTGCTAATGGGTCTTGGACCCTGCGATAGAAAAGGACTGATGGGCGATGCGTGGGGTGGAGCCAAGGTGGGCGGGGTTATGGCCGCGTGCCGGGCCCCATGCAGGAAAGAGGAGGGACACATTTTTGAAAAAAATCTGATGCTTTTTACAAAAGTGCTCCGGTCCCGTCCCATAGGACGGAGAGATGTACCATAAGTATGGAGGAAAGGGGACTATGGACTAGGAGTAAGGTGGTCACTACGGTTAGTAACCTGGTAATTCAGGAGCAAAATAATTTCCGAAGAATGCAACAAATTATAATCTCAAAAACACTTTTCCAAAAAATATTTTTCAAAAACATTGATTCAAGTCTTTCTTTGTATATGGTAACCATTCTGTTGTGAAATCATGGAAACATCTTTTGGCATAAATATTCATTGTTTGTTGATAATCTGCGTGTTGATGTGCTCATGTGCTGGATCTAATAGCCTGTTGCATAGACATCACCTTTTACAATTGAATCACACAGCACCATACGTGCAGTGGTACAGGGAAGACTTTCAGATTTCCCAACGTTTAAATACATTCTCTGGGATCAACTACTGTTTCCCAGAACAGTGGAATGAAATTGACTTCACTTAGTCCTGTAAAATTCTAGACCCAGCACACCCTATCTTACAATATAGTGCTAGAGGAGTTACATAGTATCCCCTGTATCTAGTTACTCATGTAGCGTTCACATGTTTCCCTTTCCTCTCAGAATCGCTGGTGGCAGTGGTTTTGCAGTGAACTACCATGATTTACCCCGTCTGCAAACTGTTTGCAGCTCCGATAACGTTAAATCGCTGGAGCCATGTTTTTCAAATTGGCGCTGAACCTTCCTTATTAAAATCTTCCACGGTGTTCTTTTTTCACCATTTCTTTATGGAAAGGTCTTTCAAGTTTTTCTCTGCGTGCCAAACAACGTTTGTTCTCTTTGTGCATTCGCCTTTGGCGGTCTTCAGGAGTGAAACGCCCCTCTGGCTCCAGAGTAGGCAGGAAGTGAGGGAGGTGCCCGAAACTCCCTGTGCTTAGTCTCCTAGGCGGCCAAAATGCACTCTGTGACGATTGGCTGGCTGACTGTTCGGCAAGGACAGCCACCCTGCTGAGCGATTGGCTAGATCTGAATTAAAGGTGAGTCTCTTGGCTTGGAAGGCAGAGTCGACCACTGGACGAAGGAACCAAAGAAGAGCTTGAAGAGGACGGCTGCTGCAACTGCTGGACCCTTGGTTTGCCCAGTGAAGCCTTGTTGCAGGTCAGAATCGGCAAGTCTGCATCGACAGAGAAGCCCTGCAAGGATGACTTCTCCCTTTTGAGTTGGTAGGACCAATCAATTCCCAATTAAGCCACCTGGACACCCATCTCAGAGCTGGTTGAGTTCCCTCAGAATTGCTGCACGAAACCGTAGAGCCATGGAGCGGGAAACCAGATTGTGTGCGTTGCTTGTAAGCTGGCCTAAAGCTTTTGGAAGATCCTCCAGACTCCCACGAAGTAGGACTGACGAAACCTGACCCCCCTCATTTGAGTGCGGGACCTCAGATGTCAGGAAAGTCCACCTTGACAGCCAGGAACCGCACTTATTGCTATTTGCTATACCGCAAGGAGCTGAAACGCGAAACAGCCACTGATAGTAAAGTTTGCTGACTGCCAGCTTTGACAGTGCCAGTACAGTGCAGGAGTCCCCCGACTTCCTCCCTCTTGTCCCCATGACTGAGGCCCAGGAACAGTGAGATCTGCAGAGCTTTACAGGAACAGAAGCTGCATCTTTTTCTTCTTTACTAAGGTGCTTTAAAACTAGCCTAAGAGACCTTACCTCTTACTGTGGAAGTGCTTGTAACTTCTGCAACTCACAAGTCTAAGGAGCTTGTGGCCCTACATTTGGTTTGACTTTTTATCAAAGACTCCTAAGAACTTGTGCAAAGACTTTTCCATTTACCTACCTTAAGTGCTGCATCCTATACAAAGACTTTGACCTGACTCTTCTAAGTGCTATCTGGAAGTATTTGCCCTGCTTATGACTATTTGTAAATTCTTGTGTTCTAATAGCTTGTGCCTTTTACTTACTTTAAGAGTATTCTGAATGCCAACAGTAAGATATTAATGTCCACAGCACCCTTGTTACTGAAGTCACCTGTGGGTGTAGGGTGTATCTGTGAGCCATCCCAAAAGGGTCTTGTCTAATTCAGAAACTCTGAGTGTACAGTATTGAAGTATATTTGTGTTACTATTCTATTGCTCTCTTCTGAAGAAGGCTTTATAACTGACTGATAAATTATTAATTGTGTATGCGAGAAACCTTGAGTGTAAGAATTTATTTGAAAACCTGGAACTGAGAATCTTTGTGTAACTTCACTACAGCTCACATTTCCCCTCTTGAGATAAGCCTGGCTGCTCAACACGCTACTAAAACTGTGTAGTAGAAGCTTATACCAAAGGTTGGGTTGCCTATACCTGTAGTCATAGTTTGTAGTGTTCCCAGAGGGTACTGCATTCAAACCTTGCCTAACCGTTACCACTGGATGTTGGACCATATGCACAGCATGTGAATCTGAACAGATGCATTACTCAACGTAATAGCATTTCTGATTATTGTATGTCCTGTATTTTAGATGAATTTCATGAAGGGAGTTGTGTATTTTCATTTTTTTAATCTTACTGTTGGATAATTATCATTGAATCTGAAGTTAATATTTGTGATGTTAATATGTATATTGCTTAAATTGTTAAATGATATTTTTGTTCTTTTTAATTGATTTGTTTTGTAACATTGAAAAGTTGATTAATCAGCTAATTCAATAAAAAAAATAAAGTCTTTAGCCAAAACCGTGTATAAAATGTCTTGAATTTTATTCCTGACTCTTCACAGTACTCTGAAACTAGACAATCTATTCCCTGCATTTAATGATCATGAAACGATTGCAGCAGTAGCGTAACACAAAATGTGCTGAGCCCCAACCGCCCATGATCCACGAAGAAGCTCAAGCTATGCCACACTCCTGGGCTTACCCGAGCCTCCACACATGCACATGATGATTATACTTTCACGGGGGCGTGCCACACTTGGTGAAAGAGGGAACTTTCACAATCGATATGAATGGGGGGGCAGCGAAGGTGCATGAACCTTGTTGCTCAAATGTACCCTCCGCCACTGTGTGCGCCTTTCATGGATGGCTTTAATACTTCCACAGTCAGGGAAAAAAACTGTTCTGGGGTTTTCGTTTGGTTTCTAAATGTTGGTTATGGTTGGAAGACTGCTGGTTGATCCAAATAACGGAGGAACCTACCAATTCAAGGCTTCCCTATTCCCCCAATGGTTTAATGCAACTAGTGATAGTTAACACTTGTCTGTCTAGCTTGAACTGGTGGTGAGGGCCTTATCTATCTTGCTCCCTCTAGCAACCTACAACATGATCAAATATGGTTCAGATGGTGCCTGTGCCCTCCCTCACTACCTCACTCTTTCCCTTACTCCTTTCTCTGATCTTGTACTCCTTGCACTCTCTCCTTCTCACCTCTTTCTAAACCTCTGGTCATCCTAGGTCTCTTTCCCCCTCCTCCCTCCCTGCTACTCTATTCTGTCACTGCCTCCTATCTCACCTACTCACTCCTATCTCTCCCCCGCTCCTCCTCTGTCCCTCCGGTCAATACCCCCAAACCTCCCACTGGCTACACGCTCCCCACCCCTCCTCTTACTCGCTCCTATATCCAATTCCATGTCTACACCTGTATCTTCTCCCTCTTAATCTCATGGTTCAATCACCTTCTCTCCCCTCCACTCTTAATAATAATAATATTTTAGCATTTATATAGCGCTACAAACCCTCGGGTATCACAGCGCTGCTTATTACCATCCACTGTGTGTGGTGCTCATTTATCGACCTCGGAAAGATGAAAGGCTGAATTTGGCCCTACCGGGATTTCGAACCTGCGTCAGCAGGCTCTGCATAGATGTCAAAGCGAGCGCTCTACTTGCTGTGCTATCATATACCGGCTTACCTTCTCCTATCTCTCACAACTGTCTTTTCCACCATCCACTTAATTACAAAAAGTTTCACACTTTTACCACTCCCTCTCGCTTTCAATGTCTTACCTGCACCTAGTACTCAACACCAGCGGAGACTTCACAGGACTCCGCTCCACTGTCTACCTTCCATGTTTTCTCCTGGTCCATACCTCCTGAACTCGCCCAAACACCTTTTACTCTCTTGTTTCTGCTGGTTTTTCATATCTGGTAGGACAGTTTTTCTTTTTGCTGCTTTCTTACCAGTCTCCTATGGGACACCTTTCTTTTTGCTTTTATACTTCTGACCTGACTTTTTGGATGCAAGTAAAAACAAAACCCTTGTCTTGTTGCTCATTCCTTTGGGGAGACTGATCCATAAGACTAAGTACTGAGAGATGGTGTCTCTCTCTATGAATTACTTGTGTTACAATTGCACACTTCACCCTGAACTGTGTGGTTAGGATATTTTTGTATCCTTATAACTTTACTGCAATGGCTTTTTGGCTACTTTTACAATGTGCCTAGGATGCACTGGTGGCAATGGATATTTTTATCGTAAATGCAAGAACCAGGTAGAACCAGCCAGTAAAGCCTGATGCTCTCATATTACTCAAAATGAGCCATAGTATAGTGACAATTTTAGAATCGCATTCCTTTTCTGTACTTCAATTAGTTCCTTTCATAGTTAACTGTCTTCACTTGTAGTTTTTGAAATTAAATACAAGCTTGCGTGAACAAAGTTATAATTCAAATAGACCAATGTGTCAATTGGTTTCTTCTAGGCAAACAGTTTCCTAAGTCACAATTTGGCTCAAAGCCAATGCATTTTGGAGCCTTCCTCCATCTTCATGGCTACTCATTATGTTGGAACCACATAAATTAAAGCAATCACTGACATTAAATAGTGTTTCATGCATACCAAAGTCAGCCATATATGTGAAAGAAAAAAACAAACCGAAAAAAGAAATACCAAAAGTATGTTCAGGTAACTAAATCACTCCATCACACTAATGTATCATTCAGATGTATTAACAACAATCTTTGTATGGTATCCATCATACCTTATTTCCAGAGCTTTGTAACAGTGGGTTAAAGGAATATGCATACAACTACTATTAGTCTTCTCATGTGGGCATGATTGTGAAAGTTGAGGTGAATGCACACAAACAATAAGAAAGAGCAATGTATGCGACCAACTAAATACTACTGAAATATATAGAACCCAATTTACAATAACAATGTCTTTTGATGACATGGAATCACTGACAACAAAAAAGCGGACATCAAGGTTTTTCAGCAGAGGAGGCAAACACTATCCTGGGTTTAATCAGTGTGACTACATTTAACACAGAAAATACATCGAATCAAGACCGAGCAAAAAGAATCAAACAGTCGGAGTACCTTATCAGGAAAGAGATTAATCGCAAACTCCATGCTATCAGCCTGGGTAGATACTACAAAAATCAGCATATTCCAAGAGGCCTTAGAATTTAGCTGCGTCCAACTCTTTGTAAGGAAAGCAAGGAGTTTGTAAGAAAATGGGAGGCAATTCTTAACAAATGCTCAATCAACCTCATTTTAACTACACAAGATCTTACAGCGAACCTTAAATCCCTTAACATTGAGATACAAGAAATTGAAAAAGAGCTAATAACACTGAGCTTAGAGGATTTTGATGCAATACTGGTAGATCTTAACAAGCTTGCAAACTACAAGACTGAATTGGAAGCAAAAAAGGTTAGGAAATTCAAAATATGCCTACGACAATCTCAACAAAGAAGTCTATACATGGATAGAGAAGTATGGGCCACCACTGAGAAGACCACAACAAGATAACTCTAGTAACACCTCGTTCAGAATCAGAAACAGGAGATGCAACAAACACACAAGGAGAGAGAGTGTCCAAGACAACCAGAAGTCAAAGTGGAACAGCAACTTCCGCATCAACATCAGGAGTATCTTTTTTAGAGAGCGGACAAGTTGAACAAGAAACGGGACGAGGAAGACGAGAAGGTCCTATCACGCGACAACAGACAAAAACCTAGTTATAAACGTGTCCTCTAGAACCCCAACAGACACAGATAGAGAAAACCTACAGAAAGGAGTGTTGTGTTCCCACTTATAGCAGTAGTCTGTTTGATACAAAGATAGAACTGTACCGTTTTATTACGTAAATGAAACTTAGTGTTTTTCAATGAAAAGGGTGATCAAGCACAGATACAAGAAGATGGTTCAAAATTTAAAGAATCCAGGAACAAAAGCAGTTTTATACTACCTACTAGTGTACCATCAATTGAAATCTTTCAAAACGGGTCATCTAGAACCTGGAATCGGTGTGCTTTAAACACCCTGAGCAGAAGAACTTGAAGCCACACGAACTGGCACTTATTAAAAATATATAAAGTGATGAAAATATCACTGTTAGATCCGCTGATAAGGGTGGGGCATTAGTGATTCTGAACACGACTGATTACGACGAAGAATGCAGGAGGCAGTTGAGACACCAAAATATAATCAGCAGTGGACATGGAAACAACAGTTTCTATCAAACATAACCTTGAAGAGTTACTCTGCAAAGCTGAAAAACATGGATGGTTTAACCATCATACTCCTAAGTTTCTTAAAAATGACCATCCAAGAATTCCCAACTTCTACATTTTATCCAAAGTGCAGGAGGACCCACTCAAACCACCAGGGAGACCTATTGTTACGGGCATCAACCGCTGGGGAAATATATTGATTACTTTTTGCAGCCTCTAATGCAAAAAACTAGTACATACATTAAGGACACGACTCATTTTTTTACAATTTTTATTTAATTTAATTGATTTGCAGACAAACCTTTAAAATATCACAAGAAAACAAAACTTAAGAAATCCATCCCCACTCTTCTCACATTCTCTTTAACGTTTTACAGCGTCTCCCCAGGCTATATAGTGAATTTCCCTTTACACTATATTGAGTCCAATATATGCAGTTTTTCCATCTCATTTAGCAAAAACATTAATGGGATTAATAATTTCATGTCTGTGCCATTAAACATTTTCTGCCACCGTTCATCTGCACTCGGAGAAGGATGTTTTCCGATCCAAAGTCGCAAATGTTTTGTTCTCGCTGACCAGAACTCACAGAAGAACACCACCAGATGTTCAATGGTCTCCTTTTGTTTTGCACAAAACCTACAAGTTGGATTTAGGTTTGCATTACTCAACCATGCTCTAAGTCGCTCTTTTGTCTTAAAAGCATTCAAGCGAAAAAGCATGAATAATCTCCTTGCATTCGTTTCTGGAAAAAGTTCGACATATCGTTGGAGACTATTAAATCCCCTGGCCTTGAGCGGTGCATCCATCATAAGTTGGTTTGCACCTTTCTGTGAGCTGGTCAGTTCCCAGTCAGCCCGCCAAATTTTTGTCTTTGCTAAGTTTGTATTTTCGTGTAGCGCTGTTAGCTTAATGTCAAACTCTGCAAGCATCCTTTCACACCGACTAATCCACATAGACAAAATGTCAGTCTTATTTGACATTGCACTGTGCAGAATTCCATATTGAGGAATTTTCTCTGTAGATCTTTTTTTTCAAAATAAAGACAGCATATTCCAATAAGTTCTTGCATGTAATGAGATCAACGATAACTCCTTTCGTATGCAGGCTGTTGACATGCCTTTAGGTAGACCCAACACTTTAGACCAATAGATGTGTTCAAGGGTTGACCATAACTCGTGTGGACAGCTAAACGCTTTTTCTGCTCCATATAATAAGACCGGGATTACTTTCTGTTGGTAGAAGTTCATCACCGGTTTTAAGGAGAACTTTACAAATTTATTGTTCAGGACAAATGCTTGGCTGGCAAGTTGTCTATACTTTCTCTTGGTCTCTAAGATCCATGGGCCATCATAAATGCTTGCGCTTATCAACATACCCAAATATTTCACGCTACTTGAGATTCTCAGTGGTTCCTGCCCCAATTTCCAGGAGGCTTTCTTGCAGCTGGTGTTTCTTGCCATTTTAAGATTGTGGAGTACTAAGATCTCACATTTTTTTGTGTTGATCTCCAAGTGATACAATTTCACATAATGTTCCACTGCATCCAATTTTCTCTGCAGACCTATAGGAGTTACATCCAACAGGATCAACTCATCTGCATACAGGAGCCATCCGAGATGTGATCTATGTATCTTTGAAGGAAAGGATTTCACAGCATCTATGGAGGCTCCTATATTCGATATAAACAAACTGAATATGGCTGCAGCCAGGGGGCAGCCTTGTTTTACTCCCCTAAAGGTTTTAATCTCTTCAGACAAGATGCCAGTCTGGTCTAGTCAGATTTTAATAGTTGTCTCCGTGTGTAACTCTCTAATAGCTGCCACCAATCCATCTGGACAGCCAAAAGATTGCAATTTGCTCCAGAGTCTTTCACGGTCAATGCTGTCAAAGGCATAAGAGAAGTCAATGAATGCGAGGTAAACCTTTGTGTTTGATCTCAAAGACTCCAACAGAAGGTTTAGCGCGCATCCTACATTCTTCACAAATCCCACTTGTCTCAGATCCAAGTGGTTAGATTTTATAGCCCACTCAACTAGCTTTCGTTGTAACAATCTTTCCCAACACATCCAATAAAACTACTAGGCGGTAATTTTTTGGACATGCTCTATTCCCTTTTTTAAAAATGGGAACATTTACCGCAGATTTCCAGGACCTTGGCGTGTGGCATTGCAAGTTGATCCTTTCAAACAATGCTAAACATAATTCTGCCCAAATTTCAGGATGTTGTTTTATAGTAAAATTTGTTAACTCATCAGGGCCAGGCGCTCTAGAACCTTTTGCCTTTATAATTATACTCATGATATCTTCTTTTGAAAAGGTTAACGGCCAACCTGTTCGGCTAACTATGGGTGTTTTTTTCCGTGGATTCATTTTTTTCTATATAACTTACCAAAATGTGAGAGCCACTCAGCCTCGGTCACCAAGCTGGTTTGCATTGCGCTTTGTGGCGCCTGTATGTTAATTAGACGCCATAAATACCCAGTGGTTTTGTTTCGTAAGCTTTCCAGCATCACTTCAGCGTCATTTTGCAACATTAGATTTTTGTGAGCTTTTAACCAATTTTTGTAATTTTGTTTCACAGCGGGTTTTTTAGAATTTCGCTCTTGTGTGTCCAATCTTTGGTTCTTACGGATCTCGCAGCACATCTGATGATTTCTTTTTAATATTTCAAGGTCAAAACAATGTTTGCGGACACAATTTGGATGTCTTAAACCTGCTGTTTGTGTTTTAAACTGCATTAACGTGTGAGAATATTCCACCACTGAGCTCCTCATACATTATTGTTTAGAAATCTGGGAGACTTCAGATTCATCGAACCTCAGTCTTACTCTGTTAGCTTCCCCGGAAACTCTATGGGTCCAGCTAGAACTTGTATGATTATTGAAGGTTAATGGTTCCATTCGTAACATGTCGTGGTCGCCGTTAGTCATTTGTATAACCTTCTTGCTTTTCACTCTGGGGTGAAGAGCGTCCGAAACGAACATGTAATCAATAGATGATTTAAGGTCTGCTCGACGCCATGTTGGTGCAGATGGTGTATCACCATGAGTACATCCATTTAGCATGTGCATTTTTCTTACCTCAATCTCAGCGTGCCATTCTTTTGTCAATTTCATCATCTTGGGTTGCGAGTTCTTAAAATGGTCTATATTGAGATCTCCACAGATGATTATACTGGCAAGATTAGCGGCTTCAACCAAAGCATCCAGAATTGTCGATGCTTGATCTACATAAGGGTACTTACCTGCTATACTGTGGTTCCAATACAATTTTATTAACATTACTTGATCGGTTAAGGTGTTAAGTGAGTCAGGCTTTCCTATAACAGCCACTTGGATAAAAGGCAAATAATTTGTGGTTTCTATAATCCGATATCCAGACTTTCTTTTGACTAGGGTTATTAAACCAGCCATTCGACGCCCCTTGTCTGTCTTTATGGCCGGGTTAAACGCAAGCTCATATCCTACCACAGACAGCGATTGACACATCCAAGTTTCTTGTAAACATTCAATCTCCAGTCCTTCTATCCAATTTAGATTGAACAGGTGCATAAATCCCCTTGTATTCCAAGAAGCAGCTGATCTCACGTTTGTGGTACTCTCCTTCTGGCATTACGTTTGAGTTTTTGTATTCAAAGACTCAGCCAACCATTGCCATTCCGGGTTGTGTTCAGGTTTACTCAAGCTTTTGTAATCCCTTTCTTTAACTTCATCAAAACCGTTCAACCCTTATTTATGGTCATTCTAATTTTGTCTTTTAATCCCTTTTAGTTCTGCTCGATCGCCGGCAAACGTGACTTTATGTATGCCAGAAACAGTCTTTTCATTCAACTCTTGAGCTTTCGTTCCCAGATTTTTCGTTTCACGCAATAAATACACAGTTTGACAAGAACAGTGTTTTTGCGTCTGTTGGAGTCTGCAGATCCATCTTCAATGTCCTAAAGGTTGCAGTTTCAACATTCTCAGTGGATTGTACTATAAAAGCTGCATCCACTTTTTTTTATAAACATTAAAACCCAGAGATAAAAGGACAGCACTTGCTTCTAAAATGGTTGCTGCAATTGTTTGATACTAAATGCAACACCACTTTATCATTTTGCCCTTCATCTGGAAACTACTATTTTCACGTCATTAGAATTGATTGCTTGTAGACTTGGAACATAATTAAGCAATTTTATCACATTACTGCGATTTAGAAACAGCTTGTCTCTAGAATCCCCTCATTCTATCATGATCTTATAAACGGGATATCTCTCATCACTTCTTCTAAACTCATTCTCTTTAATCGTAGAGGAACGGTAGTTTGTTGGATTCTTTGATGTTTTTTCTTTTTGTATTGGGATCAACCCTCCTCCCGTTGTGTCCTGCTGGATCTTAGGTCTACCAACTTCGATGGGTGGTCCAGTCTCCAGCTTGTTATGATTTACTCTAGAATCATCATCAATTTGTGTTTGCATTCTGCCGCTTAACATCTCTTTTCTCATGCAGCGTGAGAAATACTGGACTCGAGGGGGCCATCCTTTTTAATGACAAGTCCTCTACAACTGGAAT
The DNA here is from genome assembly GCF_040938575.1 of Ambystoma mexicanum. Lineage (NCBI taxonomy): Eukaryota > Metazoa > Chordata > Amphibia > Caudata > Ambystomatidae > Ambystoma > Ambystoma mexicanum. The sequence continues at coordinate 1,456,031,232 of NC_090932.1, forward strand.
GATGGTACACATTCTTTCAGCATTAAAACAAGGTACACTACTCTGGGGAGTTACAGCACCTTTACTCACACTCTGCTGTACCCCTGTTGTGGTCTACTCATCCTTACCCTCATATATGTCAGTTGTTTTGACATCCTGTTGTACCTCTGATGTATTGTAGTCATTACCCTCGTTTACCCCAGTTGTAGTAGCAGTCACTTCAGTCTCGCCAAGTGCCCCATCATCATATGTTGACATATTCAGTAGATCAACTGAAAGATCGTCTGGAAGATCATCAATGCACGTCACCTCGCTCTCTTGATTCATTTCTGGTAATTGTTCAGCGATTTTAAACTGGTCGTTTACCTTTCAGGTCTTTCGTAAGAACCTGATTACCTCAGTTAAAGATTGAAAAGACCCCGGATGCATTAGGTTTCAGGTCATCATCAATTTTGACAGGGTTTTTTTTTTTTATAACACATTTTATTCTTTTATCATTTTAATATCACAAAACTTATATTATTCAAGTTGACATTCGACCTGAAATAACATTCAAACAACTCTCGGTTATGCAAGAGAAAGGAAAGAAAATAAAAGCAACAAAAAGAAATTAGAGTCTTACAATGGCCATTGTACCTCACGCAATATGCTTAACAGACTTTCTGATGTACACTGCGCTTTATCTTCTTTTATGCAGGTTGGTGTGGTTATTGAGCTTCCTCCCATCTATTCCATATTGTGTCTGCTTTTTTTGGACATCACCTGGCTGTATACACTCTTCGTTCCATTGCGATACACATGTTCACGTTCGTGACCCATTGTTCGTATTGAGGAGTCGTTTCCGAACCCCACAGTTTTGTGATGTTCCTTTTGATTATTGCCGAGGTCGTTGACGAGAACAGTTTCTCGTATTTGGATGCTTCTCCCTCCTCCTCTACCCCGAGCAAGAGCAGCTTTGGATCTGTGTATTCCCCTCCCCAGTACCCTTGAGAGTTCATCGCAACATTTTTGCCAGCATTGTTGTATGCAGCTGCAGTCCCACAGTATGTGAAAGAAGGTTCCCTCCTCCCTTTCACAACGTAGACAGCGTCGATCAGTGATCTTCCCCCAACGGTATAGTGCCACCCTCGGGTAGTAGATCCTGTGCAGTATTTTGAGCTGTTTGAGCATGAGTCTGGCTGAGATGGCTACCTCCCGAGGGTGCATGAGGGCTCCTACCCAGTCTTCCGGTTGAATAATCCCTATATCTCTTTCCCATTTGCACTTCAGACTGGTTAGTATGGTAGTGGCAAAGAAGGTAATTACATTGTACATGGTAGATGTAACTTTAGTCTCAATGCTTGCCTGGACTGTTTTTTTCAAGAGGGGTGCTTTCAGCCATCTCCTCCAGTGCTGGAAGGGGAGTTTGTAGTGCATGTTGCATCTTTGTGTATTGGAAGCGTCCAGTGCTTGGGCGGTGAAAGCGGGACTCTAGGGATTCAAAGGGCACTAGTTTGCCTCCCTCGATGATGTCACCCACTGTTCTTATCCTGTGCTGTAGCCAGTTATGCCATCTCAGAAGTTTGTTTACCTCAGGTAGGTTCCCATTATTCCACAGTGGTTGTAGTGGGGTGACTTTCCCCTCCCACCCCATGAACCTATGTGTGTCTTTCCAAACTCGGGAGATGTGTGATAGCATAGTCTGGGGGGGTTTAGTTGCGTACTGTCCTGTAGAGGATTTCGGTTTGAGGTCTATCGCACCCTTCGGTGCTCCCTAGTCTAATGTGTGGCAGTGTGTTATCCCTGTGCAGCAAGGCATTGACCACAGCCATTTGACTAGCCCAGTAGTAGGACTGTAGGCGTGGGAGACCAATTCCCCCTTCCCAGATGGAGCGCTGAAGAGTACCCAGTGCTATGCGCGGATGTCCACTGTTCCACAGGAGTCTCCTTAGTGCGCTGTCTATCTTTTTGAATTCATTCAACGGAATGTGTAGTGGGGCATTTTGCAATATGTATAGGAAGCGTGGGAGAGCCAACATTTTGAATAGTGCTGCCCTTCCTAGTAAAGTCAGTGGGAGAGAGGCCCAATGCTGGATATCTTCTGTGAATCTGGTTATCGGGTGGAGATTATTGGCCACATAGTTGTTCAGGTTATTGGTGATTTGTATGCCGAGGTACTTAAACTGATCTGTTACTATTCGAAAGGGGCAGTTAACTGGTGATATGATAGTTGTGTTACCTACTGGGAACAATATTGATTTGGACCAGTTTACTCTTAATCCACTGAGGGCACCATAACTATCTAGCAGGCTTATAATCGTGGAGCAGGAGTGGTGCAGATCTTTTAAATAGAGCAGCAGGTCGTCTGCATATAGGGAGACTCTATGCTCCCGCCTGTCTGCCCAATGGAAGCCGCTCCACGCTGGTGACGTCTCAACACTATTGCCAGTGGTTCTATGGCCAGTGCAAATATCATGGCGGATAGGGGGCATCCCTGTCTGGTCCCTTGCCACGAGTTTGAAGGCCTTTGGCGACCATCCATTCACCCTCATTTGTGCCTCGGGGGATTCATATAGGAGTTGCACCCAGCCCAGCTATTGCCGACCAAACCCCATCTGACCCATTATTTCCCAGATTGCCTCCCAGTATTCTGAATCAAAGGCCAGTGATTCAAAGTCAATTGCCAATACATCTAGGGGGCCTTGTATGTTGGATGCCCTTTCTATTAGTGTGTGCAGTCTGTGTATGTTCATGCGGTGTGGTTCGTTTTGGCATGAATCCGCACTGGTCGGGGTGAATTAGTGTTGTGATAACTTGTTGTAAGCGGTTGGCCATCACCTTTGCTAGTATCTTGGTCTCGCTATTGATAAGTGAGATTGGTCTGTATGAGCTGCAGCGGTCTGGTGGCTTGTCTGCTTTGGGGATCACTATTATCGTGGCTTTCCGCAGGTCGTCGGTAGGCATCCCTGTTCCTTAGACTGTAAGAACATTCGCAGTAGGTGGGGAGCGATCTCTTTCATTCCCAGTCTGCGCCACATCTCAATCGGGAAGCCGTTTGGCCCTGGCCCTGGTGTCTTTCCCGTTTGGAGTTCTGACATAGCAGTTATCAGTTCCTCCTCCGTAATATCTCTCTCAATCAGGGCTTGCTGGTCTGTGTTCAGAGTGGGGAGGAATATTCCATTTAGTACGGAGTTATCGATAGGTGTCGTGGGTGGTCTGTATAATTCTGCATAGTAAAATGCAAAGCCTTCAGCTATGTCTCGATTGGTCAGTAGCGGGTCTGTCGCCTCTGACCTTATCACTCTAACCAGGCCGCTGTTCATTTCGCGTCTTTCTAGCCACGCCAACATTTTGTTGGCTTTATCGCCAGTCTCATATATTCTGGCTCTCATTGTTCTATGTGCCTGCTTAGCACAATCTAGTGCAATATTCTGTAGGCATTTTTGAGCCAGCATCAGTGTGCGATGTGTTTCCGGTTGGTCTAGGTGGCTTAGTTCGGCTTGGGTGACTTGCCGCTCGGCCTCTGCTAATTCCTGTTGATGTTTGTTTTTGTGTCCCGCAGACCATGACACGATCTCACCCCTCACTACCGGTTTGAATGCTTCCCACAGGACCACTGGGTCATCTGCCGATCCTGTGTTTATCTCAAAGTATGTTTTTGTTGTTTGTTGTATTTGCGCCAGATGTTCTGTGAAGCCTAAGTAGTAATTATTCAGACGCCAAGTGAGAGGTGGACGCGGCCTAGTCGTATTGAGCTCGATCAGTAGGGGGAGTGATCTGATATACCACGAGGCATCAGGGTTGCCGTGGCAGCTCTATGGATATCCGGTCCCGGAAGGAAGAAGTAGTCTAATCGCCATAGTGAGGCGTGCACCCCTGAGTAATAGTCTCTTGTATCTGGGTGCAAGTCACGCCATTCATCCTGCAACCCCATTGCCATGGCAAACACTGCTAGTTTGGTTCAGACAGAGGGGTTTCTTCTTCGTAGATGTGAGCGGTCCATCCCCACCTCCATGACTTCATTAAAGTCGCCCCCAATTATCATCAGATCTGAGTGGTCTCCAGAGATCAGGGGTGTAATATCCTGTATCAGTGCAGTGATCAGTGTTGGTGGCGAGTAAATCCCCAGCATCGCTATTGTCTTGTTCCAGAGTGTTCCTGTAATGAATGTATATCTTCCACCAGTGTCTTGGGTCACCTTTACTAGGGTCAGGGGCAGCTTTTTGTCTATTAGTATGAGTACCCCACGAGAACCTGTGGTGAAACCGGCGTGTATTGCTATTCTGTAGTTGGTGCGTTTAAACAGGTTGCATGTGGTACCCGCTAGGTGAGTCTCAGTTAAGAAAGCCACATCCGGCGTGTGCCTGTTTAGGAGCTGTGTAATGAGCAGTCTTTTGATTCCCCCCTCCCATCCCGTTGACATTCCAGGTCAGGAGTCGCACGGTTCTGACATCTGTTAGTGGAGGCCATTTAGTGAAAGATATTGGATAGTCAGCGGCGTGTAGCACCGTGCATGTGTCATATTGGTTGTGTTATGGCAGAGCATTCTGGAATTGATATCTGGACCCTTTTCTTAACGAGACTAACGTCAAACTTACTTCTGATCCCCCACCCTATACTCCTTCCAACTCAAAGCATCTGTTGCCCGAAAAGTCAACAACAAGCCTCAGCTAACGGTAGCTGAGTTAAAGCAACTATCAAGTTAACTATTTAGGATTATTTCTTTGTGTATAAGCTCCTGACACACTCCGGTGCGAGGGCACGGGATGACATTCCAGGGGAAGGGGGGGGGGGGGGGAACTTCCGTCTGGGCTGGCCGCTTGACTGTTTATCACTTTGTGGCTATTGTGATTGTGTGTTCGACAATATGTTAATGTACAATACCTTTCACCCCGTTCAGCAGGATATCGAGGGTTCCTGTTTGTTCATATTTCAGGTGTCAGTTCTCTCATTCTTGTAGCTGTGGAATGTTTTCTGGTGCTGGCGGTTGTTGGTCTGGTGGTTCAAGTCTCGGCTGGGCTCGGGGGGGGGGGGGGGGGGGCTCTGTTTCTGTTGTCCCTTAACACAGTCCAATCTCCCTCAATGTGTTCTGCCCACTTCCACGCATCTTTGGGGTCAGTGAAGTGGACCCTTGTACCTTTTTGGTATATTTTAAGTTGGGCTGGGAACATTAGGCCGTATTTCACATTCAGGGATTGTAGCTGTTTTTTGAGTTGGTCAAACGATTGTCTGGCTTTCTGCACTTCCCTCGTGTAGTCTGGAAAGAATGCTATTTTTGAGACGTTGTAAGTAAGAGTGCCCTTTGCACCTGCCGTCTGGAGCAGTGCGTCGCGGTCTCGGTAATTCAACAGTTTGGCTATCACTGTGCGCGGTGGGGCGCCTGGTACTGGGCGGCCTGTCGCTACGCGATGGGCTCGTTCATTTGAGAATTAATTGGAAAACGTTTTTGCTTCGAACATGTCTGTGAGCCATTGCTCCAGGAATAGTTCCATGTTTGGACCCTGTGATTTCTCCAGTAGTCCCAGGATCCTAACATTATTACGCCTCGATCTCCCCTCACTTTCATCTACTCTCTCCTCCATGGTTTTTAGGCGTGTCGAGACTCTGGCCAATTGTTGTTCTATGTTCCATAGTCCATCCTCCGCACCAGATATGCATTGCTCTTGCTCTCCAGTCCGCGATGTCAGCTTCTGGAGATCGTGTTGAAGGAGGGAGACGTCCATGCTGATGCCATCAATTTTTTGCTCGATGGAGGCGTGATAATCTGCTATGGCCGGCATTATGTCTTTTAGCGATATTGTGCCCTCTCCTTCAGCCATGATGTCTGGCTGATCCTGTTCTAGCTGGCCGTTTGTTGTCAGTGTGGTAAATTGATCTATCCTGCTCTGGGAGATCAATTTTTTGGACTTGTCTTTGCCCATGTTGGGTACCAGTGATTAGGTGTCTCTGTCCGGGCTGGCGCGCTGCTTTGGTATTGGGACCGGCTTTCGTGATGCTCTCTTTGCACTTCTCTGGGGCGGTGGTATCCACGTGGCCGGGGTGGTGCGGGTGGCAGTCTGTACTAGTGGCCGTCAGTTTTGATTGGCTGCCCCGTGATCCAAGGGGTCAGGACCGTGTGGCCGCTTATCTCCTTGCCTTGCTCAAATGCAGCAGGATTGGCGTAGGTTTCTAGTGTGCAGGAGTAATGCCCGAGTCCCCCTTCAGTGTTCCAATACCTTTAGATTGGTATTGTGGTCTTTTACCCCACCTCTCCTGGTTGGAGCATCGGGTGGGTTGTGCCCACCCGGTGTGAACGCAGTGTGATTGCGATGGGGAGAGAATTTTGGATTTCTCATCTTGCGTAGAGCAACTTCCAAATACCTGCGGTCTTCCCCAGGCTTTAGTCCATGCAAAGACTGCTGCCCTAGCGCTGTCCACTCGTGAGATTTGCTCCCTCTAAGTGTGCAGTAGCTCATGCGTTCATGTCTTTGCAGGGATTTCTTTGTCTCACTCTGGGGCCTCATACGGCAGATATCAGCCCGTATCATCCTTTTCATCGGGTGCCAGCTAGCTGTACAGTTGGGCGCTTTGTGTTGGGCTATCGCAGGGAGTCAACTGCACTCTGGATACATCCTTCCCGTTCCGGGATGTCCGTGCTATTTGCACTTGAGGCCTGTGTAGGGGGAGATCCAGCTACATTCACATGCTGGCTGTAACCTCGGTGGGGTCTATGGCGATCTCCAGGTTAAGTCGTGGTGGAGTTTGACAAACGTAACATGAGTTGCTCACCTACCGGGCCGCTCCTCTCTGCCTCGCTCCGGCTGTGTTGGTGGTTCTACGCGCCGCCTGTGTTCCGTTTCCCCCAAGCTCTTCATGTGTGTGGGGGGCGGGTAGGCACCAAGAGGCAGCTGCTGGTCTGCGGTCGCCGCTGATTCCGCTCCCCCCGTCAGGTCCACGGGTGAGATTCCCTCGCAGGTGCGGGGAACATCTGTTCTCTGGGGGAGTCCCCCCATCTTTCCGCTGCCCTCTTGAGTTGCTGTTATCTGCGGCTCGGCAGTCTTAGGTCTTCATTCGGCACAGCTCCAATCCGGCTCTTGATGTGTCCGACATTGTGTGGATCGATGGTTGGTACCCCTTGTGTGTGTGTGCGGCGGGCTGCTTCGCTTGCTCGCGGCGGTGTTCGGCGGGTTCCCGCCTGCTTCACCCTGCCAGCCAGAGGTCTTCCGCAGCCTGTGTGATTGCTGCTGTTCTGTTGTCCCGGGATTTGGCCTTCCTGAGCCCTAAGCGTGTATCTTCTGAAAAGTATGTGTTTCCTTTAGGGTTGCCACTCATAGCAGGCTATTTACTCAGGATATTTGCCGCGGCTGCAGGAGCTTTAGGGCGACGGGGGTATTTTTAACTGGACCTGGATTTTGGTCTTCTGAAGACCTGGATACTTGCACGTTAGAATATGCCAAGTTATCTTGACTTCTGGCTTGTTCAAAAGCCATGTTGAATGAAATCTCAGCGATGTTAGGCATTGGTGAGTTGCAGGGTAAATTCACATTATGTTGGTTGCACAGTCTTCCATAATTCTCTCACCTGATTCTTAGTTAATACCAGAACTAGATTCCGAATTCTCAGTACAAATTTCATAAGAGTTCATCCCCAGGTCGTCGACTATCACAGACTTATTTGTACATTGGCCTTTTCCTTTAAACTCCTCAGAACAGGCTTTATTAAATAAGATGTTACTCTGTGACCTGTGAGTAGCTATTGAGTCCTTGTCTTGCACGCTTCTACATGTTGGTTGTTCACCGTTTGAGCTCTTTGCGTCTATTTTTTTATGTTTAAATAATGATAAAGCCTCTTTGGCTACTTCCGCAAACAGTTTTTTGTCGGTAGTGTCATTTCGCTTGTGTTCACTAGAGGATTTAAAAGATGCGTCTAATCTTTTGATATGTTCATTTTGCTCATTATTAGACGAGCCAAATAACTCCTCTAGCTATAAAAGCTTAGCTTCTTAATGCCGCCAAGGTTGTCAGGTCTTTTGTGTTTTCGTTGATGTTTTTATATAGTTTAGTGAATGGCACAAGTGAGATTGCCAATGAAGAAATCAAAACAGATTGTAGCTCATTTAAAGGTACTTGATCATGAACAACCGGACGTGGGTCTGTACCAGTGGTTTCTTTCGTTGTTGGACATGCACTCCTCTAAGTGCCCTCCTTATACCTCCTAATTTTGGGAAATTGGCGTTCCATAAATGATGAATCGTAGGTTGGACTGTTCGACGACTCTAGGTCGTCACTAAAGGGTAGTTGAAGCCTTTTCTTTACCGGCAGACATGTCTTGTTCTGCACTCCCGTTTTGTCACCAGAGATTTTTCGAGAGTTGGGCTGGGAACAGGTGATGTCTTGCGCTGAGTTACCTTTCAATTCTCCTTTTGTCATCCTCATCCGTTTATATTTCACACTCGCCCAAATATCCTCATTGGTGTCTAATAATTGTTGATTATTTCTCTTCAGACTACCCTTTTCTTGAACTTCATCTTCAGGGGGGGTCTCCACCTGGTGGTTTGCAGTACGTGCTTTATTAATCTAAACCAGATTTTGCAATACTTTGTTCACCACTTCCAATGAATTACGCCTGTCGGCTTTTGAGGAAGCCAGTGTTGTGTGCTCCAAAAGGCTACTGCCACCTTGCGCAACAGCAGACTACCTGCTGCTGCATGGGATGGCACCTGAGGACTCAAAGTCAGATGTTAATACACGGAATACCTCATCGGCTGCATCTGCGTCGGTGGTAGTGTCATTAACCAGCAGACTGACTTTTGTAGCCATTGTATTTTGACTGCCAGCTGCTGCTTTCAAAGTGGACTGCAAGTTTCTTCTTGAGGAATTATAATCCAATCAGTCATTCCGGAAACTGGAAGGGGTGGAGTGAATGTCTAACTCGCCTATCCACGCAGCTCGTTCTTGGCAAGTTTGTAATGCTTATGGTATCCGAGGTGTATCAGCTGGTGGTCCCCCCGTGACACTGCCCAACTCCCCTTCAATGTGAGCACTATGTGTGTTAGACACATTGTAAGCATGCCACGCAAGAGCACGCAGGGAGGGAGGCAAGATCAAAAGAGATGCGTCACGAGCCTCACAATTTGTAACAATTGACCGCCCCTGTTGGCTCTCAAATAGCGTCCGTGCGCTCAGCAGTTCTGATGATTTATTTGAATTGTTCGAGTGAAGGCGTCACAATTTCAGAGTTTGCCATTGGTTCCTGCCAACGCTGTCTAAGCACAGGTCCCAAAAGGCCAGTACCTACAGCATCATTACTCAAGCAATAGAGACCTTGGATGGCTTTGAGGGCATAAGCAACATGACATTTACCACTGTACAGTCATTTGTCTCTGTTGAAGATACATTACACAGCGTCGCAAGAGTTGTATCCTCAGACTCTGAAATACATGAGAAACAGCGACTTACTTGTGCATGTCGAGAACGATGGCCCGCCTCTGAGTCTTCTATCAGCACATTTCGTTTTCTCTGTGCTCTAGTCTTTAAAGGGATGGTCAGAGGCTCTCACTCACGTAGCACCCCAGGCATAACTCGTACCCAACGATTTAAGCAAGTGTACTGATTCGGCAAGAGGAGGTTCAAATATTCGTGCTGCCGTACACGAGCTTGATGCCGCCTCCACCGTTTAAATCACACTGCAGCAGATGAAGAGCAATTTACGCCAATTTTCGCCAACTCGCAAAACAGCAGTCCTCGCCCTTTCTTCTCAGAGCTTACGCCGCAACGGCATTGGAAGATGTTTTTGTATCCAGCTGATGCAAGTCTCAGGCTGCTCGTCAGGCGGTGCAATGATGTTAAAGGGCTAGAGTCTCCCTTTGATGTCCGCGCTCAGCAGATAGTGCACACTCCATAAACAGTTCTCCTTTGAAATGTACGGTGCTGGCAGAAAATAAACACTTGCAGCAAAACATATGTCCTCGCCCTTTCTCCTCGGGGCTTACCCTGATATTTTTTCCAATATCTCAATAAGGTTCCACATAATCATAATCACATTTTGTTTACCGTGGATGTCAGAAGTTTATACACCTCGATACCACGTAGCCTGGGCATTGAAGCAGTAGAGTGGATCTTACTCAAAGAAGGCGACATCCCTGGGCAGAAATAATTTATTGTGATCTGTTACAGTTTGTTGCAGAAAACTTACTTCCATATAAAGATCACTTTTATTCTACAAGTAGCAGGTAATCCTATGGGGGCCATGTTGGCACTGGCTTATGAAAATACATTCATGCACAAATATGAAACAGACCATTTTTTTAACTCACCCGGTATGGCAACAATACATAGGAACCTGGATTAGGTACATTGATGATATTTTTGGCATCTGGACCGGCACAGAGAGTGAATTGAAATACTTCTTTGTGTATCTCAGCACAGTTGATCAGAGAATTAATTTTACGCATGAATATTCAAAGAAGACGATCCACTTCTCCAGCATGGGTTCTGGCATGAATTCACATGCTCATGAATCTTCCCCGTCATCAGGTCTGTAAAAGAAAACATCATTTTCAGTTTCATTTCAGAACTTTCTTTCCCCCTAACAACCAACCGTTACTGCCCCAGCCAATGACAGCCCTCGAACCAAGCCCCTCCTCTGGCAGCCATCTTCAGATTTTTACCGTACTTCAAGTGTTGGGAGTCCTTGTGCTTTGCTCTTCGAGCAAGTTTTTGCTGCATTTTTCGCTTTTTGAGAGTTAAACTCGCCCGTTTACTCCCTTGATCATCCTTACGAATAACGGGGACCCGTTTTTCTGAATGTTTTTTTTCTTTTTTTCTATCACCCGTCAGGGGCTGTTTTTGTTGAGTATTCTTCTTGGAAGCTTCCAGAAGATTCTTCAGGCCTACACCACGTGGATCATGTTGGAAGAGAAAGACGGCGTTTCCCTTTTCAAGCTCCGCTCTGACTGCTGTTTGCGGAATGTGTACATGCACGACAAGCATTCCCAGCGTCTGTATTGCCTGCACCCGATGCACAACAAGGAAGATTGTGCGTTTTGCTGTGGCTTCTCGAAGCGCACATAGATGCAACTGGAAGAGGGAGACTTTCTGTAGTTGCTGGACCTGGATGATGTGTACTTCCAAATCCCCATCCCCATACCCATCCACAAAGGACACCACAAGTTTCTGCGCTTCGTTGTTCAAGGGAAGCATTACCAATTCAAGGCCCTTCCTTTCGGACTGAAGTTGGCACCCAGAGTCTTCACAAAGTGCCTGGCTCCGGTGGCGGCCCATCTACGACTGCAAGGGATCCACGTCTGCCCTTACTTGGACGACTGGCTCATCCAGGACAGATCAAGGGACATTACCGTCGACCACACAGCGAGGACAGTTCGACTACTGACGGATCTGGGTTCTCAGTTAATTATTCTAAATCCTGGTAGAATCCATCGCAGGACATCCTGTTCCTGGGATCCCGGGTCAACATGGTGTTGTGCCTGGCGGCGCTGTCACAGGAGAGGATAGCAGCCATCTTGGGCAAGGTGCAACAGCTGTTGGCACTGAAGATCGCCACGGTGAGGACCATCAAGTCTCTTCTCGGCATGATGTAATGCATTTATCTCATTCGACTCTACAAGTTGCGGATGTGCCCGCTACAGACGTCCCTCGACGCCCGTTTTCCAGACGGACGCTTCCTTGGAAGGATGGGGAGCTCACACCGGCCGTCTTCACACCAGAGGCCTATTACCAGAGGAGAAGACGGTACACATAAACGTCCTGGAACTACTGGCAGTATTTTGGGCCCTCATATTGTTTCTGCAGTCCTTCATGGGTACGGTGGTGAAGGGCTTCATAGACAATACCACTAAGATGTTATACTTCCGAAAGCAAGGGGGCACCAGATCCTGAGCACTCTCCAAGGAGGCGCAGGACTTATGTCATTGGGCCGTCGCCCAGGGGATGTTCCTCGTTCCGCTTCACCTGGCAGGAGTAAAAAACACTGTTGACTCCCTCAGCAGGGAGCTGTACTCTTGCCATGAGTGGGAGCTTCAACAGGATCAAGTGGACTACATTTTCCTCAAATGGGGCAGTCCCCAGATTGATCTGTTTGCGACGGTGACAAACGCCAAGTGCCGGAGGTTCGCCAGCAGGTTTCCCCAGCCAGGGGGCATTGGGGAGGCATTCTCATTCCCCTGGGACGGCCTGTTTCTGTACATGTTGCCTCTGTTGACGTTGTTTCTTTGAGTCATCAGTCAACTCAGACTGTGCCGGTGCAGGATGATCCTCGTCTCCAGCGTGGCCAAGGCAGATCTGGTACTCTGACCTTCTCAACCTGTCGACATCCTCTCCAGTCAAGCTACCAGTGGTCGCAGATCTTCTCGCCAGGGAAGGAGGCGCTATTCTGCATCACAACCCAGGACCGCTCAACCTGAAGGCCTGGCTCCTGCAGCATTAGATTTCGGTGGTTGCGATCTTCCGGCGGACTTTAAGAAGGTGCTCATCACGGCCAAAGCGTCTTCTACCTTGAAATGCTACAGACTCAAATGGAAGAGATTCGCTATTTGGTGCCGTTTACAGAAGATAGATCCTCGGAGGGTCATGGCCCCTCAGGTACTTCCATATTTGCTGTTGTTGGCTAAATCGGGGCTGGCTCACGCCTCCAAGGTTCATCTGGCGGCTATCGCCCCTCTACACCGGATCCACAGTACGACCCTCCTTGTGGTTGCACCGGTTAGTCAAGGAATTTGTCAAGGGACTATTCCACTCGTTCCCGGCGGGGAAGGCTGCGGCTCCAGCGTGGGAGCTCAATGTGGTACTTACTAGGCTCATGGGACCCCCGTTTGAGCCTATGCATTCTGTTCCACTCAAGTTGCTATGATGGAAGACTGCTTTTCTCGTGGCAATCATCCCTGCACGACGAGTGGGTGAGATCCAGGCCCTATCTTGTAAGCCACCTTACTTGACTTTTCACTAGACGAGGGTGGTGCTGCGGATGCACCCCTCCTTCACGGCCAACGTGCCATCGGACTTTCATTAAACAACCCGTTGGTGTTACCTGTGTTTTCCAACACCTTTGTCGCCGGCTGGAAGGGCTTTGCACTCTCTGGATGTCACTAGAGCGCTAACGTTTTATGTGGCCCGCACAAAGAGTTTCCGGAAAACTTCTCCACTTTTGTGAACTTTGGTCCTGTGAACCATGTGAAGGCCTTGTCCAAGGCTTCCATTTCCAGGTGGCTCTCCGGCTGTATCGCCCACTGTAACCGGTTGGCCGACTGCTGCCTGGCCGTCCGAGAGCCCATTCCACCAGAGCGATTGCTACTAAAACTGTGGTGTGCCACCTCTGGACATCTTCAGGGCTGCTACGTGGAGGTCGACACACACCTTGACAAATTTCTACTGCATCAACAGGGATTCCAGGGAGGTGTCCAGAGTCGACCAAGTAGTGCTGCGCAACCTGTTCTCTTGAAGGTGAGCCTGGTGAGGAGGTAAGAGATTGCTTCTATTGAGCCTTACCACCTCCGGTAGTTGTGCATGTATGTACTGCTATGTATTCTTTATTCATGAGCATATGAATCCATGCCAGACCCCATGCTGGAGAAGGAACAAGTTACTTACCTGTAACAGTTGTATTCTTGCATCCTGTCCCCTTTCTGCCATACTGCATGGGCGCCCCTTCCAAGGGACAGGAGACGAACATTTTCACCAGAAAAAAACCTTCACCTTTAAATTTAGAGGTGTGCGGGGTGCGCCCCTGGGAGCATGCGCTGCCCTGACTCTGCCCTCCGGCGCCACACCTCAGTCCCCTTTTCTGCGTCGACGGGAACGGGCCAAATTCAGCAGCGCTCCTGGCTTTGGCCATGTAATTCCACGCGCAGATACTACTTCTGTCTTTTTTTTCTTTTTATCATTCAAGTACTCGGTCCTCAGGCGTCACGCTCCTCCCCGGCGCAGGTCGACTTCCACAGGGTTCAGCAGGTGTCTATCCCAAATTCAGACCCCCACTCAAGAGTCCAGGAGAAGGCTGTGCCCAGAGAGCCGAGCAACACGATGCAGGCACGTGGAAGGCAGCTGGACAAGATGTCTGCTGTGCCAGACATCAGCACCCGTCCGACGCCGCACCAGAAACGATAATTCTGCAAAGAACAAGTGCATAGAACAAGTGTCAAGGTGGGACTGGTGTCAACCAGGTAGGTGGCATAAAGCCCAGACGTCCTGGTACACATATTAGACCTGCCGGACAAGGAGATGGATAAAAAGAAAAACAACTCACAAACGGCCAAGTCTTTATCCATCCTGACAAAGACCACTCCCAAATTGTACACCCAGTCACAGCAGTGCTCCGACAAGGGGCGTACATACAGAGGGTTCCGCGGCTTCCAATAACAGGGGTCCAGGCAGGTGGACCGCTCACTGACTCCACATCGGCGCAAGCAACAAAAAGGGGGCTTGGACAGAGTAAGGGCTTTTTCCAGTCCCCCCCCCCCTCTTCCGCAACAGCCTCTGAGGGAAAGAAGGAATGACACGCCCCGCTGTGTCAACGTGTCTCCACTGGGGGGCAGGCTTGCTCTCCATGCACATTTCTGGTACCAGAATTTCGCGGACCCCTAGATCCTCTCCGTAGTTACCACGGGGTACCGCCTACCCATCCCAGCATCTCCTCTCTCAAGTTGGGACAGCAACTCTTCTGGCGGAGATCCGATGGCTTGTAGAGAGTCAAGCCATGGTGGAAGTTCCAGCGAGGCTTGGGCTTTTACTCCAGGATTTTTGCCATTCAGAAAAAGAACCAGGCGGGCCTGAGAGTTTTGCTGGACCTTTCCACCCTCAACCTCTCCCTACCTCTACAAACATTTAAGATGGTTACGCCAGCTTTTATAGCGGGGATATTGTGCAAGGGAGACTGGATGTGCTCCCTGGATCTGAAGGACGCTTATCTACACGTCCCGATATGGCACCCCCATCATTCTTTTTTTATGGTTCAGGATCATGGGCTACCATTTTCCAATACAAGGTCCTTCCTTTTGGCTCATCTTGGCTGCCAGGGTCTTTACCAGAATCATAAATACTGTGGCTCCCCTTCTTAGGGCCTCCACATCTACCCATACCTCGGCGACTGGCTCGTCAGGGCTACAACACCGGGAGCAGTTCACCATACTTCCCAGGCTCTTATGAACACACTGCACGATCTGGACTTTTCACTCAATCTCAAGAAGTGGCAGCTGCAACCCATGCAGAATCTGACATTCTTGGGCCTCATCTGGAACACGTGCTCCGGGAGCTTGTTTTCTTCGAGGATAAGATCACAGCCATCAAGAGGGCCAGAAGTAACTTCCTCAGCAGAGAGGTGACCTTGGCCTGGTGGTACCAGCACCTCCTGGGACTCTTGACAGCGGTCCTACTGGCTGTCCCCCACACAAGACTCAGGATGAGGAGGATACAGCTGCACTTCGCGGCATCATGGAACCAGGAGCGGGGCTCTCAATCTGAGATGTTTAACGTTACTCCATCGCTCCACCAGGACCTCACATGGTGGTCCATGGACTGCAACCTATGGGCGGGCAAGCCCTTCCGGCCTCCCACCCTGCAGGTCACCATCACCACAGACTCCTCCCTTGAGAGATGGTAGCCACTCTGGATGATCTCTTGGTCCACAGCACCTGGACCCGACACGAGCAGGAGTACCACATCAGTTGGTTAGAGCTGAACGTCATCTGGTTAGCGCTCAGAGCATTCCTCCCACTTATCAGGGGCAAAGTTGTCCTCATCCAGACAACAACAGGGCTTATGCTTTCCCCTCATTTCCTCCTACCTATTGGTCGCTCTGTAAACACATCAAACCGTTGCCAAAGCAGCTACGTGTGCTTTCCCACCAGCTTTGTCAAACATTACTGCTTAGACCTGAGCTCCAGGGCTGATGCTCAGTTCGGGCAAGCTGTTCTCAAAACCTCTTTCAGTAAAGGAGTTCCATCCACCCATTATTCTGTAAGGTGTGCTTGGTAATCTCCCAAACGTATGGAGGAAAGGGGACGGGACGTAGGAGTATAACAAAGTTACTCACTGTAGTGACTACCTTAATCCTAGTCCATAGCCCCCTTTCCTCCATACGCCCGCTGTCCCCTCTAATAAGTATCTATTATTGCTTAAATGGTCTCAGACCTGGCGATAAAAACGGACTGAAGGTCGATGCGTGGGGCAGAGCTAAGGAGGGCGGGGTTATGGCCATGTGCGGTACCCCACATAAAAAGACGACATATTTTTCAATTTGATGCTTTTTACAAAGCGCTCCGGTCCCGTCCCACTGGACGGAATGTCCCAAAAGTATGGAGGAAAGGGGACTATGGACTAGGAGTAAGGTAGTTACTAGGGTGAGTAACTTTGTTAATTTGATGGACGTATGGATACCTTTTTAATTTGCAACCTCTATTTATGAACAACTGTTGATGATTTCATTGATTGTCCATGGTACATTAGAAGTAACTATTTGAAGTTGCATTAAGTATATAGTTTAAGATATTTCCTGTGAAATTTTTGTCTTTTCATATTTGAATTTTTGTAATGTGTGGCTGTGTATTTTATATATTGTATACTTATCAGTGATAACTTGTATGCGGCCTTACTCATGTTCCGTCCCCTTTCCTTCATCCTTGTGGGGCGTCCCTCAACATGGGGACGGTACCAGAGCTTTTGGCAGTGAAATTTGAGCTTTCCCATAAAATGTAGTATAGAACGTGGGGACTTGGCCTCCGGCATGGGATCGTCATGCCCTCCGGCGTCTCACCCCAGCACCTTTTTCCCCACGGACAGTGTCAGACCTGTCAGCCAGTGCAGAGAAATGTTTTTGCTTTCCGCTTGCTCCTTGTTTGTTTTTTCAATTCTTTTTTTTCACTTCCCTTCGGTGCCTCGCTTCCCCAGTGGATGTCAGCTGCAGGAGGATTCACAAGATGTGCCTCTTGGGACTGCTCGTTCCTGGCCTCTGACCCCCATGCACTCTGCCTTGAGTATTTGGGCCCAACCACTCCTGGGAATCATGTTTGGCCTGCAGCTCTTCTCCTCCGCCCCACCTTAAGGACTTTGTCTGCAGAACCTCTCGTCAAGACAAGGTAGGCCCTGTGTTCAGCAAGGCTCCACAGCGTGCCTACTCCTTCCCCTGGGGTTCCCACGGATCAGGGCTACTCGGATTCAGGTTCTGGCAGGCCCAAGGCCTCTAAGGCTTCCTGCTCCCAAGCCGAGGAGACCGGGGACTCTTCCAGGCTGTCTGGGGTCAGACCTGACGCGATCCAAGCTACGGGCTGAGGGGCTCAGGGCCCTTCCAGGCGATCCTTGGAAGGACAATCGGGCTTGTCCTCTTCTTCTACTCCAGGGAGTAAGGGATTGTTGAGTGCCACCTCCAAGAGTCTGTCCTCGGCTAGATCCAGTGTAGCTAACAACATAGGTGCCGATGGCTCCCAGCCCAATGGAGCTCGCTCAGAGGCCGTGAACCAGTGTGTTAAAACTACCAGGTGTCCGTTTGAGGGCTCAGCACCTACCAGAGGGACCTCTGAGGTAGACACCTCTGCCTCGGGTGCAAGGTCCAAGCTGTATCCTCTAAAGTGTCTGAGGCCTCTCTTGGCTTAGGGCCTCCGTGTCCTCCCTCCCAGGGCATGGCGCAAGGCTTGGAATTGGAGCGGCACGTGGCGGAACCTGCCAGGCAGGCAGCCATCTTGGATTCTGCTCGGGACCCGCCAGTGCTTTTGCCCCATCGAGTGGGCTTTGCAGGATGATCCCAACTCCATTCTTTCTGGAAGCGGCAGCTGATCCTACAATGCAGGGCTTTGGTCCCCTCAGGGGTACATCTACCCATCCAGCTACACGCACCAGGCACCCCAATGCTTCTACCAAGTGAGGAGGCCCAGCGCCTTGGAGGGCAGTGCTCTGGCGGCTCGAGAGGACTGCTTCTTAGAGTGCTTCCTCCTCATGCGTTCCCCTCAATTGAAGGGGCTCCTGAAGGACATTGTGAAGAGGTTCTCCCCAGGTGGTGCCACCCCAGCTCCCTCCACTGGTTCAGGCCCTTCCAGTCGTACTGACCCCTCCGCCTCCTCCTATACCACTAATGCCTCCCCCCTCAACAGCCATTGAACCTGTCTGCGGCTCTTGACCTGGGGGGGTGTCCCTCTTCTAACTGCGTCAAAGGGCCCAGTTTCCCCTCGGCCTGTGAAAAGGAGGCGGGGGCGATGACGCCCAGGACGATGAGCCCTCCACATCCATTAAGGCCTATAATGACCGCATCCAGGGCCTGGTGGAGTTCTTGGGGGGGCCCCTTTTCCTGAGGAAGCCCTCTAGGTGTCGTGTGAGCTAGAAGAGGTCTTGGGGAAACTCACCACGATCCTGTCGTCATTCTCTTCCACAAGGATGTTCTGCAGGTTGCGTGCAGGGTCTGGGAGAAGCCCAGGGCCAACTGCCAGATGAAAAAGAAGTTGGACAGCAGCTTTAGGCTGACGGACGGGGAGCCAATCCTCCTTGCCTCCCCCTGCAGCCGCATTCCTCTGTGGTGGACGCAGGCTTGTTGTATTCTATACCATCGTCTTTGCCCCCTTCCTCCATGGGACCCACCTCCAGTTGACACTCAAAGGAAGACAGTCCTTTAGTTCTTGGGAAAGCGCTGTTACTCCATCTCAGGACTGCATCTGCGGCAAGCCAACACGGACACCCTCTTGGCTGCGGCTAACGGGAAGCTGTGGCGGGAGCTCAGGGAATTTCTGCCCGACTTCCCTTCAGACAAGCAAGCCTTCTTTAATACCGGTCTGGCAGATGATTGGGCCATTGCGCAGGATCTTATGATGTCTTCGGTCTGCCACATCAACACAGCCAGCAGAGGGCTATGCCTTGTGGTCGAGATGTGAAGGACTGTGTGGGTGCACACCACAAAGTTTTCATCTGACATACAGGAGCAGATCTTGGACCTGCCCTTTGAGGGCATGGACGTTTTTCATTCGTCCACCAATGACAAATTGACGAAGAAGAAAACCTCCACTCAAACCGCCATGTGCTTAGCCATTCTGACAAAACCAGGTCAGAAATCCTTCTCCCAATCTCAGGGTAGGACTGAGTTCAAACCCTGTGCTTTCTCCGGCTTCAAGGAGTTCCGAGACCGCACAGCATGCAGTGGCCCGACAGATGTCCCAGTGACAATGGGAAGAAGCAGCAGAGGACATTGTGCAGGTTTTTCTGCCCCTGCCTCTGACGCTAAGAAGCAGTGACATCATGGCTCTTCTTTTCTCATATCGTATCCTGTGGTAGGATTGAAATGAGTTTTAAGGAAGTGGTAATTGACTACAAGATAGAATGATTTTTAAATTAATGTATTGAATTTTAGGAAGGGAATGTGATGTTTGATAATGGTGGACTGTTATGTTAAAGGTTTAATATGTATGTTTTTTTTAAACCAATATAACATTATACATTTTAAAAAAAACGATGTCTGGGAACACAGCCTGTCGGAGCCTGTTTGGCTCTGTTACAGGACACCTGCAAGAGTCTTTTCAGCAACCTGCGGATCCTCTCTGTAATCTCTGCTGGCTTCAGTCTTCCTTTTCTCATGCCTCTTTCTCAGATTGGGTCCTCGACTCTTTTATTGGAGATCCTTTCACTCTTGGAGATGCAGGCGATAGAATCGGTTCCTTTTGTAGACGGGAGCTTCGGTTACTCTCACAGGATTTTTGCGGTACCCAAGAACAACCAGGCTGGCTTGAGGGTAGACCCGGACCTGTCATTTTTGTATTTGTCGTTAATGCTGGAATGCTTCAAGATGATTACTCCCGCACACATAACCGAGTCTCCGTGTGCAGGGGACTGGATGTGTTCCCTGGACCTCAAGGATGCTTACCTGAATGTACCCATATATCAACCGCATCAGATGTTTCTGCAGTTCATAATGATGTCGTACCACTTTCAGTGCAAGATGCTACCAGGCCCCTTGTGTCTACATGAAGTTAATGAATGCAGTGGCGGGCCTTCTTTGCTTGGAGGGCCATCATATACACATATACATTTGGACGACTGGCTGGTGAGGGTGGGGTCACCCGAATGGGTGGTGCACTCCTGCCAGAGACTGGCGGATATCCTTCATCAGCTGGGTTTTTTCTTGAACTGGCCTTTCTAAGGGTGCGTGTTGCACTTTCTGGTTAACAAGACCACCTCAGCTTAGTGTTTCCAGCACATTCTGGACGTGCTGGCCCCCTGTGTGCTCACTGTACAGCACTCCCGCCTCAAGATGAGGCGTCTTCAGCTCCACCTGGCAGCCATTTGGGAGCAGGAGACTGGGTCTGTCAGACAGGATCCCTATACCATTAGTCCTTCTGCCCAAACTTCGCTGGTGGTTGATGGATGGCAATGTTTCAGTGGGAGTCCCCTTCACCTGACGGGAGCCTACCCTGGTGGGGACAACAGACTTTTCTTTCATACTGAGGGGGCTACTCTGGAGGGCTATGTGATTGATGGAGCATGGTTCAGGAAGGAAGCCCTCCTACATATCCATCTGTCCGAGCTCAGGTAATTGGGACTGGCTCTCAAGGCGTTTTTGCCCCTCATCAGGGACAAGTCGGTTCTGGTCAGGATGGACAACTGTACTACAGTGTTGTACCTGAAAAGCAGGGTGGTACCCGTTCCCCCTCCTCTTCATGGATGCGGTTTCGAGCTTGTAATGGGCCCTGACGGAGGGGATTTGGATTTTGGCAGTCCACCTCCAGGGGGATAGGAATGCAGAAGCTGACCAGCTTGGGGTTTAACATCTACGGGTGGAAGTTGCACAACGACTCCTTGTCGCCCCTGTTCCAACGTTGGGGGTTTGCGGACCTAGATTTTTTCGCATCCTCTTGTAATGCCAAGTGTCCCCAGTTTGCTTCATGGGCAGATGTGGGTCGGGTGTCCCTGGGAGATGCCTTCCAGATCTGTTGCCACGGCCTCCTGTTATGCATTCCCACCCACCCCTCTGCTCCAACGGACTCTCTGCATGTTCCGGGCCTCCGTGGCATGCAGCCTCATCCTGGTTGCCCCTCACTGGCCTTTGAGTCTCTGAAGACTGTTTTGATGGTGGCTCTCACCTCTTTGCACAGAGTTAGCAAGCTGCAGGCGTTGTCTTCTTGCGAGCCATTCACCACGTTTCACAATGACAAGGTCATCTAGTGGACTTAACCAATTTTCCAGTTGGCCTCTCGATTTCATCTTAATCAAGAGATCAGCTTGCCGGTGTTCTTCCTGGTAGTCAGGGGCAGAGAGGGTCCTGCATTCTTTGCACCTCAAGAGGGTCCTCAAGTTTTATCTCCCTCGGACAAAATCCTTCAGGAAGTCTGTGGTATTATTTGTGTCTTTTGGGGGCTCCTCTACTGGCTCTCAGGCTTCCATTGCCCGTTGGATGGTCCAGGCCATTTCGGAGGCCTATACAGCCATGGGCAAACCTGTTCCTGAAGGGATTCAGGCTCATACGGTCAGAGCCAAGGCCACGGCTGTCGTGTTTCATAGACGCGTGTCTTGGGATGTCGTCAGCAAGGCGGCTACTCCGTCGGCCTTCTGAAAGCACTACTCACTCAACACCAGCTCCAGCCGTTTTGCAGAGTTGGGTCAGGTAGTCTTAGCTCCACCCTATGTGTCTTGTTTGGTGGAATCCACCACAAGGATGGAGCAAAGGGGACAGGACGTATGAGTAATTAAAGTTAATCACTGTAGTGACTAGAGTACTCATAGTCCATAATCCCCTTTCCTCCATACGTTGCAACCACCTTCCCACGCTAGTATGCCAAGGGCTTATATGTATAAGTGTAGCCAGATATCTATGCGTCCGATGTGGTCAAAAGGTCCTGAAGTGTGGTGCGAGGGGGTTGGGCCTCGGTGAGTCTTTCCCACGCCTTAAGCCGGGCCCCCGCGTGCTACACTCAATTTAAAGGGGAAGCTCAATTTTGGCCCACAAGGATGGAGGAAAGGGGACTATGAGCACTCTAGTTACTACACTAAGTAACTTTATTTTTTTTTTAAGTATTGTTTGACCTTAAACAGAAAAGTAAACTTTCCGAATAAAGGTGTAAGAGAAAAACACTTTTGTGCTGCAAAGGCTAGTGTTCTTAAAACACGACAAACCGGACCATCGCACACGGAGGAAGCACAGAGATCACACAAACAGCATTTTGAAACACAGATGAAATAGAACAGTTATATTACAGTGATTTCTGAACCATCCACACATGGATAAAAAACCATAGCAAACAAATATCAAACCTAACAAGGAATAAGGAAAGGCAACTGAGTAGAGCAAACAAAATCGAAGCAAGGTAACTGTGTAGAACAAATAAACTCAAAGATCCTCCTGAAGAACCGTCAGATTAGTAGACGGGGAAACACGTGTCGAGGACACAAATAAATCAAGAGGACCAGTGTTAAGAGGACACAAGAGGAACAAGCAAAAAGCAAGAAGATAAAGGACTTAAACAAAGTGAAAATAATGAGCACATCAACAGACTGTAAGACATGTATTACAGTGATAGACTAAGTGCACAACTGCAAGACACTTATGGAAGTAATTGGTAACATGAATGCTTAATAAAAAGGCTCCATTTCAATCAATACAGTATTGTTCTGTTGGCTAGTGTTCTTAAAATCTGCTTCAGATGAATAAAGCAGGTCATTTCATCTTTTCTAGAAGTTGCAAAAATTGCTTGTAATTTATTCACATTTTTTGTAAATCTGGAATGTAAAGCATTTTATGCTTTCTTCTGGGTGTCAACAATTAGATGTGTAGGTCCTTGAAAGAGTGTGTTTTATATTTAAATGTTTGTTATACATGCCATTATGTTTATTACAGCACAATGAGTTCCATATTCATTGCCCCTTGGCACTCTGGTTAAAATGGATTTAGGTGCCTTTAGATGGTGTGGAACAGTAACTATGGTCTTATTGCTCTGTCTTTAGTTACAGCCAAGCCCAGTTTCTGAGATTGGGGATCAGCAGCTAACCAAAAATCGGGAAGGAGAAAAACAAAGGGAGCTGATTAAGGAGAAAATCGTAGAAACCAGCACTCAAGAATATGTAAATGAAAGCAGTTGTAATGCTAACACAAGCAGTAGCAGCAGCGGTAGCAAGCCAAGTAGCCCCAGCATTTCTCCATCAGTCAACAATGGCTCTGAGCAGAAGAGAGTGCCGGAGGTGACATCCCAGGGTGTACAGACTTCTGGACCTGGAATCAAGCAAGATAAAGATGAAAAGGATGAGAAGAAAGAAAATTCCTCCGAGTGAGTAAAGTACTGTTCATATTGTATTAATGATATTCTACTCATTAATTAACATGGTTCAGGTTCACATTTTGGGGGCTGTCATAAATGTCTCCTATGTAGATGTTCTTCATTCATGGACATTCTTTATATGCACAGCAATTCAGTGGATGGAACCTGAAACCCTTTGAAAATAAGAATAAAATAGTATTATACATGTTCTGGTCCATTTCCTGCCACAGTGTACGGGTACTCCTCTGCTTCTTTCCCTTGTCAGAGTAAAATATCCTGCAAGCTCTGCTCTGTTTTTCAAGTCCTGTTCTATGGGCCCTTTTTTCTAGCTCTATCCATATGCTGAATGGCTGCTTCTCTATTCAACATCTAGCTAGATACCTCACTTGTTACATTGTCGCCTCTGCATGGTGGATCCTGCGATTTACAAGTTTGAATCCCACAGTAGGGCTTACTCAGCGTTTCATGCGTCCGAGATCTATAAATCTAATACCATTAAATTGGCTAATGGCAGCTGTTATTACAGTATTTGGAATCAGGACGACCCAGGCATGAACTACTATACATAAATGTAAAATAAAATTCAGTAAACCAACTTTTTGAGCATTTCCATATACCTGTTTTCCTGCCCCCTTTGAAGCGGCAACATCATCTTTGTATAGCATGATGTCTGTAAAAGGTACATGCATCCCTTATTCCTTGCTGCTAATCTATGTTAATAATATGCAAATTTCTCCAACATGGGGGTCTGGCATGGATACAAATGGTCATGAATATTCCCTGTCATCAGTCTGGGAATCCTCCGTTAAAAAAAATAAATAAATAAATAAAAAAAAAATTCACTTTCACTTAGAAACTGTATTTCCCTCTAAACCAATCAATGTCCTCTGAGCATACTGCCCCCAGCCAATAACCGTCTTCTCCCTAAGCCTCTCCTCTGGCAGCCATCTTCTGATTCTTACCGCACATTTCAGTGTTGGGAGTCCTCGAGTTTTGCTCTGTGAGTTACATCTACAGTTTTTCATTTTTCGACGAAAAAAGTTTCTATTTTTGTCAAAAAAGGACCTCTGTGCTCTTCTCTCCATCTGCCGACAGCAGGGATCCGCTTGTCAGTGAATTTCAGAGTCCCTCAAGGGCCAGGATCGTCGAAGTTTCCTAAAGGCCCACAAGCCTACTCCGCATCTCTGGCCATGATGGAGGAGAAGGAAGGAAGATCCCATTTGAGGCCCTGCACCAGATGCGGGCTATGGAACATGTATGTAGAGAATAAGCACTTCCACCCCAGTTGCTGCCTTCCCCCGCTTCCTGCATCGAGCACCTTCATCCCCTGGTGGACCGAGACACAGGGACGACTGAGGACAATATCGTCACAGCGGGCGGGTCTCTGCAACCGAGAGCGTCTCCACCAGATGAGGTGGGGTCATTTAATTCCATGGTTGCCAAAGCTTCTGATCTTTTCCAGCTAACGCCTGATGAGACCAAGAAGGAAGGTTTCCCATACCAGAGTGATACGCTTTCTGGCTGATGTGTGGGAGGAAGGCCTGACCCTCTGGAAGAACCCTTGCACACCCCGGCCAAGTGTGATAGGCTGGAGAAAATGTACTTGGTGCCGGAGTCCGCACCCAGGTGCCTACGGAAAGGTTGTTGAACACTTCCCTGTCGTACTCTGTCCATCCGGACAGTGAGGGGAAGAAGATGGACGCCATGGGAAGGAAGGTTATTTACACTGCGGTGTCCAACATCAAGTCGGCGCACGCACTGGCGATCCTGGCTAGGTATGACAGGCAGCTGTGGTATAAGCTGGGCATGATTCTGGAGTTCCTCCCTGATGACAAGAGGATGGAGGCGATCACCCTTTTCCAGAAGGGAGAGGTGGCATCAGGCCACAGTGGCGCTGGACTTCGCCGACAGTGTTCCGGCAGATGGGGGAACGGTGTCTGCCTCCATCCTCTAGGCTGGCTGAAGGCCATGAATTTCCGCCAGGAGGTCAGGCGAGGGTACTGGACATGCTGTTTGATGGGGATAACCTTTTTGGGAAGGCTGCTGACGAGTCACTGCAAGCCAGCAAGGCAGATATAGAGACGGCCCGTGCCTGAGGCACTCTCCAGCAACACTGCTCTTACTTTCACTCCTCCAGAGGGAAGTTGGCCAGATCGAAGAAAGGTTTCTCCTCATCCTACCGCCAGCCCTCCAGGTCGATGACCCAGGAGGCCAACAGAGGAAGACTGTGCAGGAGGTAAGCACCGCTGTCACCCTCATGGCGGAATCAGGATTGAACCAGCCAGGACGTCGGGCCCCCACCCATGCACCCCGGTGGAAGGTTGGCTGACGGGAATCATCAGCGACTGGGAGAAGATCTCCACTGACAGATGGGTGCTGGATGCTCTCGCCCATGGATATACCCTCAAGTTTCAGCATGGATCTCTCCCTTGGCCCGGCAGGAGCAGCACATCCCTCAACTTTTGGAGGAGGTCGGGCCATGCTATTAAAAGGGGCAATAGAGTTAGTTCCACGACGACTCTGGGGCACCGGAGTCTATTCCAGATACTTTTTAGTCAAAAAGAAAAGCCAGGGGCTGGCAACCCATTCTAGACCTGTGGTGTCTCGAATACCTAAAGTCCCAAAAATTCAGGATGGTCACATTGCAGCATGTGCTCGGCCAACTGGAGAAAGGAGATTTCTTGATGTCGCTAGACCTGTAGGACACCTACTTCCACATCCCCATTCACAAGAAGCACCTAAAGTTCCTACGCTTCGTAGTGCAGGGACGGCACTAGCAGTTCAAGGCCCTCCCCTTTGGCCGGAAGTCGGTCCCCAGTGTGTGGCACCAGTGGCGTCCCATCTGCCTCTACAGGGGATACATGTGTACCTGTATCTTGAAGACTGGCTCATCTGGGCCAGTTCGCAAGAGTTAGCCATCGGACACATGGAGAAGAACGTTCAGCTGCTGACGGATCTGGGATTCTCATCCATTATCCAAAGTCCTGCTTGAAACTATCGCGGAACACACTGTTCCTAGGAGCCAGACTCGACACAGTCTCCTGCCTAGCATCGCTCTCAGAGGAAATGGTAGCAGCCATTATGGGGAAATTGCAACGGCTATTGACACTGAAGACCGCCACTGTGCTGATAATCAAGTCGCTGCTCGCCATCATGTCATCTTGCATCTACCTTATCCAGCTCTGCAGGTTGCGGTTACGACCTTCAGGAATTCCTGGACACGTCTGGAAGCTTCGTGGACAAGATCCCGCTTGGCGAGGAGTTCTGTTGGGCGATAAGGTGGTGGAGCATTCACTCTAACATCTCCCGGGGCACAGGGTTTCAAAGCCCTCCATACGAGGAAACTATCACCACGGACACATCCATGGAGGGCTGGGGAGCCCACAACGAACGTCTGCACGCCTGATCCCTCAAGTCATTCCTTTTGTCTCAAGGGCAAGTTGGTGAGGATCATCACGTAAAATACCACCACCATGTTCCACATCAGTAAGCAGGGGGGCACTCGATCCCCAGAGCACTCCAAAGAGGCGCAGGACTTGTGGCACTGGGCCGTCAGACAAGGAATGTTCCTCGTCCCTTTTCTCCTGGCAAGGGTCAAGAACACCATTGCAGACTCCTTCAGCAGGGGGTTGCACTCCTGCCACGAGTGGGAACTTTGGCAGGGCCAAGTGGACCACATCTTCATCAAGTGGGGCAGGCCCCAGATTGTTCTGTTTGCGATGGCGACCAACTCCAAATGCTTGAAGTTTGCCAGCAGGTTCCACCAACCGAAAAGCATGAGGGATGTGTTGTCCTTCCCTTGGGAGGCCTATTTCTGTACACGTTCCTGACGTTGTGCCTCCTGCTACGAGTCATCAACGCACTCAAACAGTGCCGATGCAGGATGATACTCCTCGCCCCGGTGAGGCCGAGGCAGATTTGGTACCCGGACCTTCTCAGCCTGTCTGATCAAGCTGCCAGTAGTCCCGAGAAGGAGGTGCAATGCTGCATCACAACCCAGGGTTGCTGAACCTGAGGGCTTGGCTCCTGCAGCCCTAGAGTTTGGAGGATACAAGTTGCTGGCGGGCTGCAGGGAAGTCCTCGCTAAGGCCAGAGAATCATCAATGGTGAAGTGCTACGGTCACAAATGGAAGTGTTTCGCTACTTGGTGCCCGTCGCAGATCACCACCTCTCTGAGGGTCAGCGCCTGCAGATTTTTCTGTACTTGTTATCCTTGGCCAATAATGGACTGGCGCATGACACTATCAAGGTGCATCTGGCGGCTATATCCCGCTACACCAGATTCCCAGGAAGATCAACACTTCGGTCTCATCGACTTGCCAAGGAGTTCCTCAAAGGACTGTTTCGATTTTTCCTGTTGGTGAAGGCTTCTGCCCCGGAATGGGAACTCAACATGGTGCTGACGAGGCTCCTCGGGGGGAGGGCCCTTCGAGACTGCATCAGGCCCCTCTCAAGCTCCTGTCGTGGATTACGGCTTTCCTTGTGGCCATCACATCTACCAGGCAAGTGTGCGAGATCCAGGCCCTATCCTGCAAACAGCAATATCTGACTTTCCACTAGTCGAGGGTGGTGCTGCGGACGCATCCCTCTATCAAGCCGAAAGGTTGAGTCGGAATTCAACAAGCCTTTGGTATTAGCTGTGTTTTTCCCAAAGCCTTTGTCACCGCCTGAAAGGGCCTTCACCTCACTGGACGTTGCTCGTGCCCTGAAGTTCTAAGTGGCACGCACGAAGAGTTTTCGGAAGACGTCTCAACTGTTCGTGAACTTTTGTCCTGTGAATTATGGGAAGGCCTTGTCCAAGACTTCCATCTCAATGTGGCCCTCCGGCTGCATTACGCACTGTCATCGGTTGGCGACCCGACCGCTGCCTGGCTGTCCGAGAGCCCACTCTAAAGCAATCGCTGCGACAATGGCGTTCCTGTTTGGTGTGCCCCTGTTGGACAGCTGCAGGGCTGCTACGTGGAGGTCCATGCACACCTTCACAAAGTTCTACTGCATCGACCGAGTTTCCAGAGAGGAGTCCAGAGTCGGCCAAGCAGTGTTACGCAACCTGTTCACTTGAGGTGAGTCTTAATGCTATGTATTCTTTATTCACAAGAATTTGAATCCACGCCGGACCCCATGCTGGAGAAGGTGCAAGTTACTTACCTGTAACTATTGTTCTCCAGCATGGGTCTGGCATGGATTCACAAATGAACACTCCCTCCTACCTCTCTGCTGCTCTTCTTTGTCATACTGCCACTTTATGTGCTTACCAAATCTGAAGATGGCCGCCAGAGGAGGTGATTAAGGAGAAGACTGTCATTGGCTTGGGGCAGTATGACCCAGAGGACAGTGATTGGTTTAGAGGGAAATACAGTTTGTTAGTGAAAGTGAAACTGTTTTTCTTTTACCGAGGATTCCCGGCCTGGCGTAAGGGAATATTCATGAGCATGTGAATCCGTGCCAGACCCATGCTGGAGAATAATTACAGGTAAGTCATTTGTTGTTTTCTTATGGAGTCCTTTCGCCCAGAGATTCCCCATCCTAGCAACAACTTGACCATAGTTCCTTTTTTCCAAGCACACAGCACACTTTATCTGGAACATGTCACTGCTTCACATCAATTTTATCTGTCTGGACTGCAGGAGACCCAGGTTTGTCGGACTCTGACAATCACAACATTTGGTGCTTGGCCCCAATCATGGCACTGGCGATCATGCATCTTGCCAGTCAATGCATCCGAAGATCCAAAGGCCCAGAGGGAACATGTTGTTTATCTGTTCACTAATCTCCACAATATCAGAAACAACCCCACCAAATGTATGGTTTCTTCAGAGCCTTCCAGTTCCAAGGGCAAGCCTTGCCCATTTGATGAAAAAAGAAAAAAAAAAACTTCAGGAGATTTGCTCCAGTGAGGAGAGTGTTAAGGACAGCAAAAAAAAAGTGCAGCAGGAGGTCCTGCTCTCCCACTGACTCAACGTGGCACTCTTCGTCCTCCACAAAGTGCTGTCGCCACTCTCTCTCTCTCTCCAGGGAGTTGGCTTTAGAATCTGAATTACCAAGTGCAGTTATGGTTTTCCATCAGACCCTCTAACCCAGAGAAGTTTGAGGCTCACCAGCAGAGAATAAGGGATATTATTACCAAGTGTTAGGCAGAAACCTGTGCAGTTCCCTTAGGGACCACTGCAAAAGATTGAAGACTACAGGTGTTTGGCAGTAAACCCAGTTGGTAGCAGTCTGTACCACACAGATTCACTTGGTAGCTGTGGCCGAGCAGTCAGACTTCCCTCAAGAAGAGTTAGGCAGTATACAGAGTATTCACAATAGGTACAGAGACACAGTAGCACAAACAAACACTGACCAGAGCTTTGGTGTAAAAGTAGGTTACCAGACATTTGGTCGAAAAAAATTGGTCGACCAGACAAATGGTCGAACCAATTTGGTCGAAAACCAAATGGTCGAATTTTTTTTATTTTTATTTTCACCCCTTTTTTGTTTCTTTTGGGGGGGTTCCCCCAACCCCCTTTTTTTCTAAAAACCCCTTTTTTTAAAAAACAAAAACCCGAAAAATATATATATAAATAAAAAAAGAAATTGAACCATTTGGTTTTCGACCAAATTGCGTCGACCAAATGTCTTTCGACCAGTTTTCAGTCGACCAAATGTCTGGACACCGGTAAAGTATATAATTATTTATTTAAAAACACACTTGTAATTTACACTAGCAAAAACGAGGTAAGTAAATTCAGCACACAGTCGCTATCATATATATACATCCCTATTCACGTATTGGACAAGTCTTAGTGAGAAACACCACTTATTTTCAGACAGAGGTGAGCGCTTAACATAAGATGACACTCTAATAAGTTGTAAAGAAGGGGGGGGCAGAGTTAAGGAAGCATACAAGTTTCAATACTTTTACAAAGAACCACAGTAAGGCAGGATAGGCAGAGTTCTACTGGAGAGCAAGGAAGTCAATTGCAAGGCCCACTCTTGGAGAGAGCAAGCAGAAGGGGTCCAGGTTCACACAGTGGGGGTTATGCCCAAAGAGTCTTGTAGATAGTTTGTATAAAAAGGATGAAATTAAAGTCAGGCAAAGTTAGCTAGGTTGTCCCAGGCCAGCCCAGGTTAGAAAGTCGAGGCTTTACTGTCACCCCGTACGATCTGTCGCAAGGGAAGCCAGGCGGGACACAGTACCTTAAGTGTGAAGGAAGCTCCAGCGGGGGCAGTTGTTCCTGGCAGCAGGTGCAAGTCGGTGTTTCGTCCAGAGGAAGAAGGGGTCTCTCCGTGGAGGAAAGAGGAAGGTCGATGCATTGCCAGGGAAGAAACCAGCCGCGGAGTTCTCCGGTTAAAAGGTACTACCCTTCTCTGGCATTCCGGTTGCCGTGGTGCTTGGCACGGGCAAGGCGGCCACGAGATGCTCCAGGAAGGTGAAAAGAAGGCAAAACTGGTTATCCCCACCAGTCAAAGGAAGAAGACTCTCCGGACTGGAGATCTTCTCTGTCGTTGGGAAAAGTGGTGAGACGATTCAGCAGGGCTCCACCGGTGGTGGTGTTGCAGGTCGGCTCAGCTTCTCCCTCCTCGGATTCTTAGGTCCTGTGGTGACTTCTGAAGTTCCAGTCCCCAAAGCCCTACTTTTATGCAGCACACCCCCATTCACTCATCCTAGCTGTCAATCAAACATGCTAAGTGGTGAGCCGGCCGGCTCACCACTTGGGCCAATCACAGCAGAGGGCGACTTGAGTTACCAAGATAACTCAGTCCAGGGTGCCTAAACCCCCTCCCACACCCTCTGTGGTACCCAGACAGAGTGGCACCACTTTTGGAGGCTTCTGTGGAGAAGCCCACCAAAAAGTGGTACAAAGGGCTCGACTTGGGTTGGAGTCACAGAAGAGAACACAAACGCCATTTTAGAATCGAGTTCTGGCAAAAAATACCAACCGGTGAATTAATATTAAATAAATAAACCGGCGGTATGTTTGAGGCTATAACAATTAAATAATTAAAGTTGGTAGCCTCGAACAATGGGAAAATCCCATAGAGATATATTCACGGTAGAATATAAAAAGTAGTATCCACTGCCACCAGCCAAAACTCGATCAGGGGGGACGGAGACGTGCCCCCTCGAACAACAGACCCCGGGGCAATCGAATTGCCCCGACCAGTATGTCCACAATATGATGGTTTGTACTGGTTTCTGTTCATAATTTGGGACTAGCAAAGCCAATGGTGACTTTACATGGCCTGGGAGACAGTAGTCAGTCCCAGGGTATGGAGTCTATGTTGGAGGGGGTCGCTACGACACCCCTGGGTTACGGCACAGAGGGTGCTGTGTAACCCACATAAAAAAAAAACACATGAGACCCTATGGAGTAAAAGACCCCATAGCCCATAAAACACATGGAAAGTTAAAGGAACACCTCAAATCATGTCTAAGAGTGGGAGCAAAAGAATCTCACTCTTAGCAGGAGAGAAAAAAATAAACCCCAAAAATCCAGCAAAGCTGCTGGAGGACTCATTAGGTTTGGGAAATTAGCCTTACAGAGAATTCTCCCTAACGCCAAGGAACTGGCACCTTCAGTGCCTGTGGTAGAGTGTGGGCCCACCGAGCCTTCTCAGGCTTGCAGAGGTACTTATTAGTCCGGTAACTATGTTTTTGAGATTGCTCCCGGCACCCATAGTGGAAACGTATGCCTCTCTAATTTCTCCCTTACTCCCCAATCTCTCTCTCCCCCCCGCACCCCCTCGCTCTGCCTTCTGCTATTACCCTGATTCAATCTCAGTGGTGGTTTCTCTATGAACACACGGTAGAGCCTGCCGTTTGCCCCAGCCCCTCCCATGTGTCCTTTCCTCTCTAAAATGGGCCAAATCATAAATGAGAAGGGTGATGTTGAGGTTTTCACTGAGGCATTCTGGAGTTGGAAAGAGGGTTTGACGGGTTTGGCACCCCACTTATGGGACCAAATACCAGCAGCCTTAATATCTCTTCTGGGCTTAAGTTCCTGAAGGCTTTGGCCTATGGGGCAAACAATGGGTCCTTTGAAAGGACCGTTACTAAAGAAGTTAATTGTCTGGGGTTCTTTCGGTTTGGCAAAGGAACAATATGGCCATACCTTGGAGCAAGGCCAAAGACTCTTCTAACCTTAAATGCTGCTATTTCAGACCCACTCATGGTGGTCACGCATCAAGCCTCCCTCAGACCTTCCCAATGACAGTGTTAGGGAGGATTTTCACAGCTCTCTGGTGAGGGGTCCAGAGAGATCTTTGCCTGGTGGAAAACAAGGTGTTCACTTTGTTAGAACAAAACTCCCCCCAATAGCATAGAAGTCGGACTTCATTCTATGAGGGCATCTGCAGGTATCAAAGTACAATGAATCCCAGACACATACAAAGTAAAATACACCCCAAATAACATATTGCAAAACACATATATATATATTTCTGAGGCTTGTGGATCTGCTTAGAATCACATGCTTTTCATAGGCCGACATCTAGTGGAAGCTGCAGAGTATGTCACATGAGGTTTTCGAAGTTCGAAAAGGCACGTCGACAGGGCGTGTCTGTAATTCTATCCCAAGTGTGATGTCCACTGTACTCATGATCCCTCACTCGTCAAGGTCCCTCAGATTATTTATTTCCGCCATCGTGGATAGTTATGGCAGAGTCCTGTAGCAAAAGCTACTTTGGAGTTAAAACCCCTTTAACTTGTGGTTTGCGGTCAATGTACCTTCTCGATGGCTACTCCTCGGAATCATCTCGACGGCTGATTTTTGCACAACGAGACAGATGTTTGTTCCGACAACGGGCTTCGGCCTACCAGAAGCAAGAATGGGTGATCTATTTAGAGAATGCCTGCCCCCACTACCAATCTCTACTATTGTTGGCTCTTACTTTTTCGACACATTTTGTTATGGAACACACTCAGTTTACATTTTTCCTGAAGTGCAATCATAAGATTCAGTGGAAAGATGCCCATAGGGTGTGTAACCACTGCCTTCCCCATGATCACCTGGAGTCCCAAGCGCATCTTGCAAGCTCTTTAGACCAAAACTCTTTGGGCGCCA
Source organism: Ambystoma mexicanum (assembly GCF_040938575.1). Classification (NCBI taxonomy): domain Eukaryota; kingdom Metazoa; phylum Chordata; class Amphibia; order Caudata; family Ambystomatidae; genus Ambystoma; species Ambystoma mexicanum. The sequence continues at coordinate 1,456,064,448 of NC_090932.1, forward strand.
AAGAAAGTGGTGGGTGGCACACACCATGATGGTGGAGTCAGAGACCGCCACAGAACTCTGATATATGATTGGGAATTCTGGATCCAACTCATAAATAACCAGACAGCAGGGGCTCCGATTTAGAGCCAGAAGACACCTTGAGGGAACCTTCCGGCTCCCGCGTGCCTGCTCTTAGCGTCAAAAGGCAGTGGCAGCGTGCTGCTATGGGGAAAGCCTATGGCAACAATGGCGCACACCTGCATACTACACTCAAGCACATACCCCTAGGGCTGCTCCTCAACAGAACCATCGAAGGAAGGCTGCACGCCAGCAGTATGTTTCTCTCGACCTACCGATCCATCGCTAACCAGGCCTGCTGTGGTTCCGCACTTGTGCTTCCCACAAGGTGATATAGATAAGGTCTCAGCATTAGGCATGTCAAAAACCCCTTCGACTGATCAGGGGGGAGATGCTAAAACAGCAGTCGAAAAAACCCAAATTACATTCTTCATCAGTAAAACGGCATAAGGAGCCTCATGCTCATAGGAAACAGACTTCTAGTGCCTCTGGAGGGAGGCTATGAGGAAGCCCATGTACCTCTTTCCTTATCCCTTCAGAAAAAGCATCCAGGGGAAAGCCCAATAGATACCCCCTGGGCAGCCCCTGATGTGATTGTGCTCCCATTGGCAGAAACGCCAATAATTTGAGGAATCCATGGATAAAATATCCTTTGTCGACTTCATGAACAAGTTGCCTACTCCACTGAAAACCTTGGAAGAGTTTTTGGGACCCTTGGGAGCTACTCGGCCCCAACACCCTCAGTCATCCGCTCTTAACCCTACCATCACATCCAGTGATGCCTCTTAGGGTTCTCAGCAGGGAGACCTACAGTCTGATCAGGCAGATCTGGACATTTGGTATGTCGATCAGGATGACCCTGATCAGGATCCCAACGATACCTACCTCCAAGACCAAGGTGACCCTGATGTTGCTATTGTTGAACCAACTGATGCCGCTGTCTAGAGTGGACACATATCGCCAGTAGCTGACCAACTACTATATAATGACTTGCTGAGGAAAGCAGCTCACCACTTCGGCATACAAGGGACCGACTTTGTAGAAGACATTCTCAATGAGAAACAAACAGGCTATTCCCTTACTTAAATCTATCAAAAAGAGGGGTTTCACCATCCCTCTAAACTCCTTCACTCATTAGGGCAGTGAACCCAAGGGTGGAAACGATATTCAAGTCATCGCCATCTGATTCTCTATATCATAGGACATGTAAAACCCTTGTCGTCACTACCACCAGGAACATAGCTGGTGTCCCACTCTCTACCTCAGAGGCACCCCCTAATAAAGAATGTAAAAGGCTGTACACGTTGGACAAGCGTATTACTACTACCTCTGGTGCTTATATGACTAGAATAGCTAACAACACTACTTTGCTCGCCAGTTACAACAACACCCAATGGGATGAAGTCATTAAAGGTTTAGTGTCAGTCAACCTCATACCAATGCCCGCACAGAGGGTTTCACGTGGGAAAGGGTGAAGCAGGGTTGCCGCCTCTAGAGGCGGAGCAAGCCCTGCTGCCAAATGGCAGGCTGATTAACATTTCCTCCCATGCATCCGCATTCAGAGTTACATAATACTCTTTGCCCAGCAATAGGAGGCAATAACTTTACATCGCTGGGTACTTATCACAGTAGCCAAGGGATACTGCATAGAGTTCATGGAAACACCCCACCACCATTCACCTCGAGCGAGAAATATATCCTCGGAACATTTCAAAATTCTACAAGAAGAATTGAAAACAAATCAAAAAATGAACGATGGAACTGGTGCCATTTCTGGAAGAGAATCAAGTTATTGATTCAATGTACTGCCTTGTTCCAAAGAAATATCTAATGGGCCCGGTGCTGGACCTGCACCCTGCAAACACGTATGTGAAGCCCCAAAAATTCAGGATGACTTTGCAGGAAGTCTTTGCCCTACTAAAAATAGAGGATTTAATGGCAATATTGGACATGAAAGATGCATACTTTTCATATTTCAATGTTGCCAACGCACAAAAAATGGTTGTCATTTTTCCGCTTTCTGAATGTTGCACATATGTGGATCTCAGAAAGCAGAAAGGACATGGCTGAACCTTTTTAAAAAATGAATTTGGGGCAGGTGGGGTTTTTATTCCCCAGGTGCCCCTTTGCTCCTTGCCGCCCCGCTCCCTCACCCCCACAGCATACGCACACAAACACACATACATGTTCATTTCCAGTTTTTTCTCACACACACACACACACACACACACACACACACACACACACACACACTCACTCCCGCGGCCCGTCCTCTCTGTATCGCTGTTGCTGCCACACCCTGTGTGCACTCGTGTGCTTCGCAGGGGATGACAGTTCGATTAAGAAAGACCACTCTGCGCTGTCACAAAGCGGTCCTCCTAAATCAATCGTTTTTCTAAAAGTTCTTTATAAAAAGATCTTTTGACTTAGTACCCAAAAAATACCTATGATTCAAGTTGGGAGACAAGGACTACCAATTTAAAGCTCTACCATCCGTCATTGCATCAGCACCCAGGGTGTTCACAAAGGACCTAGTAGTGGTAGCCTCCCACTTGACAAGGAAGTCCATTCCGTGTGCCCTTAAATAGACGTCTGTCTGAATACTGGGGACACACCCCAAAGGTGCCTACAAAACACGCAACAATCAGTCTGTTGTTCCAAATGGGCTTCTCCATAAACAAAAATAAGTCGAGTCTAATGCCCAGCAAATTGAAACAGTTTCTGGGGGCTTTAATCTAGACAAACGACAAGTTAGTCTTTCCCTCCAACAAGAGGGTCCAAAACCTCTTACAAACACCTCAGTATATAGCCGGTCATCAGGTGATGGTACAAAAGGCAATGTGCCTGCTAGGAAGGAAGGCTTCCTGCATCTACCTAGTGCCACATGCCAGACTACGCATGCGTCCAATGCAAGTGGCTAGCAAAACAGTGGTCGCAAGCAAGCACTATGTAGGACAATCTAGTGGTAGTTTTGCAACACCTGGTTCAATCGTTACAGTGGTGGTCCAGAGACAATCTGTTAAAAGGACAACCTTTCTAGATACAGAACCGTGGGGCTCCCCTCGGTGCAGGATGTTCGACCGGAGTCATTCCGAGGTCTGGCCCACAGTAGAGGTTAAGCTTCACTTCAGGCACCCATAAGGATACCTTTGCTAACGGTCTGAATACGACGGTCACCCAGGAAAGTGTTCTTTGATAAACGTGGCCTCTTACTATTCTGGGATAGTAAACAAGAAAACCTGGTTTGTGTGTTCAATTCTAAATTTAGCAGGATATAACATAGAGTATTCAATTCCCAGGTCTCGCAGTCTCTTCTTCACGGACAAGAAGGTTTTCCATTCCTGTTAGATGGCAGTGGAAAGATCCGGGTAGAGATTGATCCTGGAGGATCCCAGGAGGAGGTCGCCTTTTGATCCTTTCAGCACGTAGTAGGGCGTCCCTGTCGCGGTAGTTAAACACCCTTGATATAATCTGGCGAGGAGGGCCCCCGGTTTAGGTTTAGCTGTTAGGGATTGATGGGCCCTTTCAATGGCAAATTGTGGGGACAGTTTCGATGTATGCAATCATGAATGCTAATGCTTCCAGAGAGAAGGTATCCAGATTGTACGCTCTACTACAGTCCAGAGCTACTCCTCCATTTGATAAACGCTCCTGGGTGGAGGACCTAGAGATTGATATGACAGAGCATCGCTGGAATCGTATGTGTGCTCTCACCGACAATGTATCATTTAATTCCTACTTTAAACTAATACAAATTAAAATTTTACATAGATTTCACTACACCCTAGTTAGATTACACCCAATGTCACTAGACCATTCCCCCAGGTGTGGATCCGAAGATGCAACATATATACATATGATCTGGTCCTGCCCTTACCTGGCTCAATTCTGGGAGGAGATCTGCTCTACCATGTCTGATGTCCTTGACCACAATATCACCCCATCCCCACTGTTGTCTCTCTTTCATGAATTCCCTGATCTTGGTGTGATTCCAATAAATTGGCGGGGCTATGCATGCCCCTCACAGCACGCTGTATCCTGCTAGGTTGGCTCTGCCCTCGGGCAGCTACGCATTCACAGTGGCTCAATGCTGTGACCTGGGCCTCGGACACTGAGGAGGCTTGGGCGGTCCAGCAGCCCCCGATGTCTAAACCCAGGAACATATGGTCCCTGTTCTGCTCTAACATTTCCTCTATCTCAGCCAATGATGATGTATCAACTGCACCTTCTTCTCCTATCAACGATTCCACCTGAACTAGAGGCATTAATTGTTGTGTTACACGTGGGCTTCAAATGTTGTCGGTGTGATGGTCCCTTCGCCCGATTGTTGACACTGCATGCCAACTGTTTGTGACAAAATTGTAAGTGCTGATACTCATTTATCGCTCGCTCTTATATTGTTATTTCAAGCTCAATAAATAGTTTTTTTTTAAAAAGGACAACCTTTCAACACACTAGCAATCAAAGCCACTCTTACGACAGACGCCTCAATGACAGGGTGGGGAGCTCACTTCCTCCACCACACTGCTCACATGGTGTTCACACACACACTCACCAAGAAACATGTAAACCTTCTAGAACTGCAAGCAGTCCTCAAAGTACTACAAGCCTTCAGGGCTCTGCTAGCGCACACAACAGTTCTAATCCTAACAGACAGTACCACAGCCTTGTTTTTTATAAACAAAAGGGGGAGGAAGACACATATTCTCCCGGGCTGTCCAAACTAGCCCAGAACATTTGGCTGTAGGCACTAAAGTACAACATGTTCCAGGGGAACAGAATGCGCTAGCAGATGTGCTTAGCAGAGGTATGATGCCACACTCGGAACACAAGTGGCAAAAAAACAGATGTGCTAGACACTGTCTTCTCAAACTGGGTGGACCCAGAAAGGAATGTACAATGCCCAGATTATGCATCCAGGTTTCCTCAAAAAGGCTCCAAGCGGAACACACTATTAATGAATTGGTCCGGGAGATTTGTGTACGTGTTCCCTCCACCACCCCAACACCTCTTCTGAACAAAATGGTCCACAAGCTACCCCAGGAACAAATGCGCCTTGAGGCCTTTGGGCGATGTGGCGATTTTTTAAGAATTTAAATTTCTGTTTTAAAAAGTAACAATTATCAACCAAACCAGATATATCAAACAAATAACAACAGACAAACAAGACTACACAAAACAACCACATAAACAACACAATTCCCCCCCCCCCCCTATATGTAAAGTACCTGAAAGTAAACCATTTCACTCCACTCTATAATTCAACCTAGCATTATCCATAAAGGTCATTAAAACTCTCCCACATTTCATCATAAAGTTCTGCCTTGTTTTGTTTACTAAACATAGTTTTTTCAAATCTTGATAAAGCTCTAACATCCAAAATCCACTCCTCCACTGTCGGCTTTTTCCGTGTCTTCCAGACCTTCAACACTTGTTTAACCGCCACCAACAAAACTTTACGCACCCCGCACAATATCACCCAACTTACATTACGCCCACCACCATACGACAGGAATATAACTGCTAAGGGATTGCGTGGGTAAACAACGTCCCAGACCTGATCAATCCTGTCAATAACCTCCCTCCAAAATCTTACCACCCTTTCACAATGCCACAACATATGTAACAGAGTACCCTGTTCTTTTCCACAACCCCAACACAAATCATTATCAACTAAACCCAATTTGCACATACGTGTTGGAGTCCAATATATTCTGCCCAATATCCTTTGATGTATGTAGCGTAATTGCAAATCCACTTTGGCTGTCGTCGGCACTCTCCAAATCTTATCCCATTCTTTCAATGTGAGTTCCCTGCCCAACTCCTCCGTCCATGATAACCTCAACTTTTCCCACGAGTCCAACCATTGCCCATCCAGTTGCATAAACTGCATAAATGTAGACACTTTTTGAAATCCCATTTCCAATATATCAAAATTCTCTGGCTTTTTCAAGAATGGAGCATCCAACATTTCTCTCCGTTCCAAGAGTAAAGCTACCAACATTTCATATCTTCTCAATTCCCTGTCCCTCAAACCAAATTTCTCAACTAAACTCCCAAAAGGTACCACCCCAGCATCATTCCACACATCGCCAATAATCAAAACTCCCCTCTGAATCCAACTCTTCCAAGTCAGTACCTTATTATTATACTGCAGACCAGGATTATGCCAAAGTGAAGCCTCTTCATAAAGATATAGTCCCTGACCAGTACCTATAAGCCATGACGACAATGCTTCTTTGGTAGCTAACACCGATTTCAAACACCGTACCTTCTTAGGCAACTTTCCAAAAGAAAACAAACCTTTAATATCATAAGGCAAAAACCGCTGCATCTCAATTTGTACCCACCACGGTACCCGGTTCAGGTCTACACCAGTGTAATTAGACACTTTGTTTAACAAAAAACCACTACAGTAGTTTTTCAATACCGGGTACCCAAATCCCCCATCTTTAACTTTCCTGACCATAATGTACCGGGGAATCTTGGCTCTCTTCCCAAATCCCCACAAAAAATCCTGAAACAATCTATCTACACGTGCCAATGCTCCCTTTGTAAAATGTAAAGGCAGAGATTGAACAACATACAGAATCTTTGGCAGCAAAATCATTTTAATAGCATTAATTTTGCCCCAAAGAGTCAGATTAACACGTCCCCATCTCATAATATCCCGCCTAAGAACCTCGGTTTTAAGTTAATTTTACATTTTGATATGGTGGGATATGGGGTCATGGTATGAAATTCTGCTGTATTGCTTCCTGCTATTGTATATTTTGCAGTTCAATGACTTATGATGATGATACTGCTTGTTGAATATTGTTGAAAATGAGAAATAAAGAGTTTAAAAAAAAAAAAAAGTAACAATTATCCTGATGGCGTAATGTGGGCTCAACAAACCTGGTTCTCGTATCTTCAGATGATGTCCCTGTGTCATTCCATGAAACTACCCTGTCCGGACAGTCTGTTAACTCGGATTCAAGGTACACCACTCCACCTGTGCCCTCAGACATTGAACTTAGCAGCTTGGCTCCTGAGGTCATAGAATTTCGTCAACTAAACCTGGACCAAAGGTGCATGGAAATCCTTAAAGAGGCATGTAAACGCAACACACGCCAATATTTTATTTAAACAAATAGAAGCGGTTTATTTCATGGTGCAAATCACACTCTCTCAATTGAGTGTTCACCTTCAAACAGAGTTAACTATCTGCTATACCTGTTGAACTCGGGGTTAGACTTCAACTCGCTCAAGGTACACCTGGCAGCTCTCTGCTTACACTGCATTGTAGAGCAAGATTTCATGGTGGAAAGTGCCTTTAGTCAAAGCCTACATGCTAGGTGTAAAAAAAAAAAAAAAAAAAAACTCTACCCTCTGATTTCCAATCCTACTTCCTGCTGGCACCTCAATATTGTACTCACAAGGCTCATGGGTGCCCCCTTCGAGCCTATTCAAAAAGCCAGCCATAAACATCTAAGACCGTTTTCTTATAGCCATTACTTCTATCAGAAAGGTCAGTGAACTGCAAGCTCGATCAGTACAAGACCCTTTTATCCACAAGGGCAAGGAGGTGTTATGCACTTACCTTTGAATTTCGATGAAATTTATATCTAAATTTCATGTAAACCAAACTATAGAACTCTCTGTATTTTTCCAAAATCCTACTAATGCATTAGAAAGAAGCTTTCATACACTAGATGACGAAGAGCTGTCATGTTGCACCTTCAAAAGACTACACCTGTCAGAAAAATATATTGATTTGTTTTCTATCTGTAGCCACTGGAAGAGAAGGGGGTCCTATCTCTAAAGCAGCAATTTCTAAATGGATTGTCAACTGCATCCAACTTTGCTATTCTCTTGCTAAGAGAACGTTTCCATTAAAGCTTAGAGCACACTCACACCGGTGGACACAGGGGCAACTCTAGCATTGATAGCAAATGTGCCCCTTGATGCTATTTGCAAAGCTGTCACTTGGAGTTCAGTACACACTTTCACCCAACATTATTGTCTAGCAGTGGTCGGTGTGAACGAAAACAAGTAGTGGAACTATGTTCCCTTCCGGTCTGCACCGCTCCCCACAAACCTCATCGCCACACCCCCTCCCTTGCACAATACAAACTCCAAAACACATGTTCCTGCTATTTAAGGGCACGTCCAGTGCAGTGCACTGAAAGTGCAAGTTTCAACTTCTTCCTACGCTTTTATTTTAAAACAAAACCGTTCTGGAACGGTTTCTTATTAAAATAAAAGTATAGGAACGGTAATACGTAATTAAAAGAACTGGAGGAGCACCGGTCCCGACCAGTTCTGCCCACTTCGACCACTGCTGTCTAGACACACATTATAAGGGTGATACACAGGTGGCACAAGCAGTGTTGAAACATCTATTTGCAGCACTACCTTCAAACAATCTACCTCCTTCTGCAAGTACTGCTCGCTAATCTATGCAACGCATGTGATTCTAAGCAGATCCACAAGCCTCAGAAGGGATACATTACTCAATGAAATCGTATTTCTGATGCTTGTATCTGCTTAGATTCACATGTCCTCCCTTACTCCCCTCTTGGAGTTGAAGGTCCTTGGGAAAACATAATCTTTCACACCTCTTCGCCTCTATCTACACTCCATGCTTACACCTTACACTCCTTGTCAGAAACAAATAATTTGAGGGACCTTAATGCAAAGTTCTTAGCAGCATGGGCTCACCCATAAGGGGTATTAGAGCGGCATCCCCATTTTATTTTGTGGTCCCCCTGGGGAAACCCAGAGCATCAAAAAAAATTCATTTGCATTATTATGGAGCGAGTTAGTCACTTTCTCCTTAATGATGCAAATGTAGTGTTTGCAACTGAACCCTGACCCTCTTTCTCCAACATGGTGATTGCATGCAGCCAGCAAGAACATGTTTCCTTACCTTGGTATTGACCTGCACCAATGCCCCCTCTGAGCACACGCATGTATAAAAGCAGTAACGCACTCATAGCTTTCTCAATCATTCACACAACACCCACCAGAAAACGTACTCGCGCAAATGCACGCATTAATATATCTCTGTGAGTAAAGTGTTCCGTTGGATGTCGGGTGAATGATTGAGAGGTGTGTGTGACTGCTTGTATGCAGGTGTATATGAATGTGGATTGTGTGCTCTCTGGCTTGGGGGTGGGGGGGGGAAATTGGAACAGGGCAATACCAAGGTAAGAAACATCTTGCATTCAGTGCACATAGTTAGCAAGAACATTCTTTCTATTGCATGTCATTTTTTATTGGACATCTATGATAAAGTAAGCTTCTTTTATGTGGCTAGACTGGCATATTTTGGTGCCGCCAGTCTAGCCATGAGTTCATACTGTGGAAAGGCTTTTTTTGGCAGGCATCGATGGTAAATCATGCATGTACAAACTGTGTGCCTAGACTGGCTTTATGATGTTAAAACATATTTAGACTTTTAAAAATATGAAAAATCCCCTTCATGGTGATTCAAGTTCTTAGTCCAGGTTCTCTCTCCTTCTCAACTGGTTGGGAACGCCTGCATCTGCAGGAAGGCCGGAAAAGCTGTCTGCAAAAGACAGCTGTCTCTTCAAGAACTTTGAAGGGGTGGGGGGCCTATGGCACACGTGCATCCCTCCGCATATTGGACCCACACCTTACCCCTATGTCACCAACGTTCCACACCCAGTTTCTGTGGTTCCGTCGATGGCAGGAGAATGTAAGTATATGCTTACTTTAGGGGATGGCTTGGTGGGTGTTGTGAAGGAGGGACGAACCTGAACTAAGAGAACCTGAATCACCATGAAGGTAATTTTTCCATCCTGGCTCCCCCTCCTTCCCAACTGGGTTGGACCATACTAAAAAGACATAGAATAAGTAAGGGTGGAGGAGACTGCATGCACGGAATTCAGGCAAACAAGTTGCGGAGCACCTCTTGGCCGAATTACGCATAATGTCTAGAAGATGTATCCATAGATTAGTGCTGGAAAACAGGGTAGCCCAGATAGCCGCTTTACAAATGTCTACAATGGGAACATGCCGAGTAAAGGCTACAGTTACTGCCTTGGCTCTACTGGAATGAGCTGAGCCCGAAGTCGCTGCCCTTTGCATGTCGTAAGCCTTGGAGATGCAGGAGACAACCCATCTGGCGATGAAAGCTTAAGCTGCTGCATTGCCAGGAGAAGCACCCCCGTAAGTAAGGAAGAGCTGGTCTGATTTTCTAAATGGTTTTGTCCTTTCTAGATACAATTTTAAAGTTCTTACTACATCTAGGTTATGTAAAGTTGCTTCGGCCGCAGATGCATGTGGTCTAGGAAGAAAATTGGGAAGACTAATTTCCTGGTTTAAATGAAAGTCGGAAACCACCTTGGGTAGAAAGGAGGGGACCGTACGTAGGACAACTTTGTCCTTATTGAACACTATATATGGTTCCTTTGAGGAGAGAGCCTGGAGCTGTAACGCTCACCTGACTTCCACGGAGGCGCTGGCCTGGTTCGTGCTGCTGTGACCTCTGTAAGGTGATGCGCAGGGTTCGGAAGACGGACTGGACCGGGCCCCCAAATCTGGCTTGTCTGGCTCGCAGAAGTATCCTTCTGTAGGCGAAAATAGGGGATTAACTGTCTGCGGGGTAATGCAATCGGCCTCCCACTTTCCCCTCTCACCCTCCTCGAAACCCTTCTGTGATTCCCCGTAGCGTCTCACCTTAGGGTCTGGAAGGACGAGCTCTCCATCCTGCTTCTGATGCAGGGGCGCGTTGGTATCCAGTTACTTCACTGGATTTTTGGATTGGTGAGAACCAAACTTGCTTGGCTTCCAGGTAAGTTTTTTTTTTTGATAAGAGGTTCCCCTTGTGTCCATGCATTAATGTACTAATGCTAGTGTCTTTTTCCCCATAGGGACCGGGGTACGGAGTCCCGGGGAACAGGCACCAACCCGAGATCAGAGGTGAAATCCTTGTAGAAATCAGGTAAGTCTTTAATGAGCGTTTTTTGGTAATGTCTTTTCATTCACTCATTAACGCTGATGTCTCTTTTTTCCCCTTAGGGTCCGGGGTCCGGAAATGCCAGGATGCGGCGCGGACCCGAAATGAAGAGGGAATGAATCAACAGGTAAGTCTTAACATGGAGATTTAGCTTTCCTTATTCCCTTCTCTCTCACCTTTTGTTCTTGCCTTTTTCTCCCTAGACGCTGGGGCGTGACTGCGAATCTGGATGATCGCTCCTGAACATGGAGGCGCCCTGTAAAGGTGAGTGGAATGCGGCGCTGCAGCGATCGACGCGATGAGCTTTTAAATAAGTCTTCCTTTTCAGGATTGTCGGCAAGATGTCTCCGGGATGCGGTTTTAGCAGGTAAGGACTTTTCCTTCTTCTGTTCTCTTCTTCTCTTCCTTTGCAGGTGATCCAGGATGCTGGCAGGTGTGGCAGAAGTCAGGATGCAGGAGCAGACACGGTGAGCGTCCAGCTGCTAGATGCAGAACAACACGAAGCACGTGTGGCTGTTCGGGTGGGGTTTAAATAGCCTTGAAAGAAGTTCCAGGTATGTATCCTTCCTCCAATCAGGTATGTATCCTTCCCCGACCACGCCCGGATGGTAAATTAGTCCCACAGGTAAAGTAGTTCCTTTCAGGCCTCAAAGAGGCCAGGATCCTGCAGCATGGTCTGCATCAGGTAAGTGCACCCAAGCACTCCCATTATGAGCCTGCCGCCTATGGCGCCAGGACTGATGTCTTTTATGAGCCTGGCGCCATAGGCGCCAGGACACTGTCCAAAGGGCCCCCATTTGGGGTTGCTGGGTCTTTCCTTGGGGACTGGATGTCCGCTTTCGGGGACGCAGGGCTTGAACCGGCTCCCCGGGAGCAGGCATCATGACGGGAGCTCTCCAATCCTTCTAGCCGAAGTAATGGCTACTAAGAATGCCGTTTTCCAAGGTAGAAACTCTTAATTCACATGAAGCCATAGGCTTGAATGATTTTTGCATTAAGGCTGATTAGACCACGTTCAGATCCCACTGAGTTGGAGGTTCACGAATAGGGGCATGTACGCGTAGAAGGCCCTCAAAGTGCCTTTTAATGGCTTTGTTGGAAAGAGAGAAAGATTTAGGTTGTCTATTCAGGTAAGCACCAATTGCTGATGAGTAGTTTTTGCACATGTCGACTTTGACCTCAGTGGAAACAAGATAAGACATGAAGGACATAACATTATCAATAGACTCCTTTAGCAGGTTAAGGTCTTGGTCCAAGGCCCAGTGACAGAACCGTAACCATTTGCTACGGTATTGTTTCTTAGTAGAAGCTTTCCTAGAAGACGACATGATGGTAATATTTTGCTTTGACAAATGTGAATGGGAGAAGGCTAGTTTTTCAGGAGCCAAGTCTTCGTTAAGCAATTGAGGGGACGGGTGAAGGACCTGCCCTTTCTGTTGAGTCAAAAGATCTGTTGGTGATGGAAGATCTAATAGGGAAGTCCCTGCTAACCCCAGAAGGTCTGGAAACAAAATCTGGTACGGCCAGAACAGGGCTATTAGAATCATTGTCCGTTTCTGTGACATTTTGAATTTGAGTAATACTTTGTGTATTAATGGGAGAGGTGAGAACGCATAAAGAGTTGAGATGGACCAATCCAGATGTAGAGCATCTCCCAGGGATTGCGGACCCTGACCTTGCCTTGATGCAAACTAAGGGCAAAGAGAGTTGTGCTGGTGTTAAGCTCACCTGGTCTCTGTGGAGGCGTTGGGGCACAGTTGCAGCCCTCCCTGAATTTGAATCACCCCCTTCAGGCCTCTCCCTCAGTAGAAAAGCTGTGAGGTGGTATGTGGTGATACTCCTCCTGCGTGGAGATAAGTGTGAGAGTGTGCCAATCTGTGATTGTTGTACCTCTCGAACCCTTCACCCCAAAGAACGGTTTCTGTGAGCATACGCCGGCCCATAAAGCTCACCTGTGAATTATGGAAGATAAGCTCTCCGTCCTGCTACTTCTGGCAGGAGTGCGTCGAATGGGATCTAGTTCCTTCACTGATCGCTGATCAGGATTAGTCCAGTCCAGCTGCGACTATGCTTCTCCTTATGATTGGTAAGTCTTTCTTGAGCTCTTGTGATGCTGTTTGTTCTGTTTAATGTCTTTATATGTTGCTCCTATTTATGCCCGCAATAATGTCTCTCTTCTGTTTTCTTCCTTTAGATGGAAATGCGGCCTCAATGCAGCTTTGAGACGCGAGACACGGCCGGATGGAAGATGGATGCTACCACAATGTTCGAAAGCGGGTAAGAGATGGTTTAAGGAAAAGCGCAAAGTATGGCGAAGCGCAACCTTACACTGTTTTTTGAACCTTGTCTTCTGTTTTTCCTTGCAGGCGCTGCTGTCGACGATGGAGCGTGTTGTGCTGCGGTGCCAAGATGAAGATTTCGGCGTTCCAGTAAGTGTAAAGATGAATACTTGGTTCACTGAAGAGATGTACAGGTAAGAACAGCTTCCCCAGTTGGTAAGTATGCTGGCAGGAAGCAGGATCTTCAAAGGTAAGTCTGACCTCAGGCGACGGTGAGCGTTATGCTGCTTGAAAGTGCCAATTAACGCGAAGCGTCTGTCTTGAGGATCGGGGCAGCTTTTATAGCTGAGATCGTGGGCACGCCCATTAGGGCCAGTTTACCAGCCACACCCTGCCACTCCTAGAGAGTGAGCACGTGCGAAGGCACTCCATTAGCAGCCACACCCAACAATACACTTTGGGCTGCTTAATAGATGGAATGTTCAAGGTTAATGCATCTGAAGTGCCATGTCCATAATAAGTCTTTTGGTGTTAAATGGATGTTCTCGTTTACTTTTGTTCATGAGCCTGGTGCCAAAGGCGCCAGGACAGTGTCCACCCAGGACTCCTGTGCATGCGACCCCCTACGTGCCTGTGCCCCTGACTTCATGACCATGACAGCTGTTTGGCAAAGGGGGTCTACTGATGGATGGCCCCACCTTTGAAATATCATGTTTTCTACTGACGGTTTCAACTCCCATTCTTGCAGAGCAGACTGTAACCTGCTTAGTTTGTCTGCTAAGATGTTTATTTCCCTCCAGATGGGACGCTAACAAGAAAATGTGATTTTTGAATGGCCCAATACCAAATCCTCTCTGCTAGGAGACACAGGAAGGGAACAAGCACCTCCCTGCTTGTTGATATAAAACATTGCAGTGATATTGTCCGTTAGAATTCTCACCACCTTTCCTTGAAGTGAGGGGAAAAATATTGCTCTTAGTTCCAGGACATTTATGTGGCCTTTCTTTTCCTGAGAGGACCAAAGGATGTGAGCTGTTGGACTTAGAGAATGGGCTCCCCAACCATACTCTGAACAATCTGCTATGACTATTTGGTGAGTAGGAGTTTAAAAAGGAAACCCAATTAACATGTTGTCTGGGGAGTTCCAACAGAGTAGAGTCATGAACTTGTTTTGAAATTTTCATTTCCGAGGAACCCAACAGCTGGTTCCAGTTGCGAGCAAGATGCCACTGAACCATTCTCATATGGAGCCTTGCAAAGGGAACTAGGTTCATGCAAGAGGCCATAAGGGCCAAGAGCCTTTGAAACCACCAAGCTGTCAGAGTGTGGCGGGTATTGAACTTTACAATGGTTTGTTTAATGGCTTCCACCCTTTCCAGTGGTGGAAATGCTCCCGAGTAGAGTATTATCTATAACTGCTCCTAGGAATTGGATCCTTTGTGAAGGAATGAGCTGGGACATTGTCACATTTATCGATAACCCCAGGTTGAAAAGAGCATGTTACTTGCATCTTCTGGAGCAATTCCTCTGGAAACTGGGCCTTGAGAAGCCGTTCATCTAGGTAAGGGTATAAATGGACTGTCCTTAACCGAAGGTAGGCTGCCACTGACCTCAGAACCTTTGTGAAAACACTGTGAGCAGAATTTAGCCCGATGGGAAGACATGTAAGCATCCTGTAGATTTACCTATGCCATCCAATCGTTTGGATGAAGAGAAGCCAGAATCTGATGAATGCTCACGATGTGGAGGGGTTCGATGGACAGAAATTGGTTGAGATCCGAAAGGTCCAGAATTGGACAGATCCTGCCTGGTTTCTTTGGGATCAGAAAGTAATAAGCGGAACATCCCTGCCCTAATTCCTCTTGAGGAACCAACTCCATCACTCCTAAGAAGAGGAGATTTTTGATCTCTTCCAGGAGCATATGCAGCAAACAAGTGAGCTGGTTACCCCTCTCCTATGTCGGCGCAATTATAGTACACCAACATTTACCTGCATTGTGTATTTCTTATTTTTCACACTGTGCTTTACCCCCACACATTTTTGTATTTCAAAATATTTTTTTATTTCAAGTCTAATGATTTTAACAACTCATTGAAGATCCATTGTAACATCAATATGGCAAAAGAATGAATAATGTGCACTTTTGCCACAAAACACACAACAGATGTTTTTGTGATGGGGTTATTAAGTGACTTGCGGACTCTTGTACAATATTATTAACCATGGACAAGGGAAAAGAGCATAAAGGAATTCTTGTTATGATCTCTGCTTCCAAAAGATCAGGACTTGCCCAACTCCCTTGGAAGCAGACCCATAACCCCGGTTCCGAGTGCCAGCCAGTCCCAATTGGGACCTTTTGGACCCTGTCCTGGCGCCAGTGGCACCAGGTTCATAAAGATGCCCAGTCCCAGTGCTGGAAGCGCCGGGCTCATAATGCTTGGGTGGACTTACCTGCAGCAGACCATGCTGCTTACTCACCTGCCAGTTGAGCCCCTGATCCTCTTCTGTTTGGGACTACTTTTCCTGTTGGGTGGGGCAGGAGCCACTCCCTAGGTTCAGAACACTGGAACTCTTCTGGAAAGCAGGAACTCTTTTCTTACCTAGGCGAGGCTGTGGAAGGAGACACCTAAGCACTACAGGAGGCTATTTAAACCACATCCGATGGATGAATCTTGCTTTGCGTTATTCTGCATTCTCTGCAGCAAGAACGCTCATCGTGTCTTCAGCTTCTGATCCTGGGCCTAAGGGAACAAAGGCTTATCATCCTGGAATCCAGTCTTCAGCAGCACCTGTAAAGACAAAGAAAGAACAGGTTAGCACTACGGTCTTCAGTGGCAGCGCATCTCTTACCTGGTCCATCGGCTGTCACCAACGCCTCGCGCTGCATTCCGGCATCTGAAAGACAAAGGCTTACCTACTCTTCGCATGCTCCGGAGGTCTTCGCACTGCATTCCGGCATCTGAAAGACAAAGGCTTACCTCCTCTTCGCATACTCCGGAGGTCTTCGCACTGCATTCCGGCATCTAAAAGACAAAAGCTTACCAGCTCTTCGCACGCTCCGGAGGTCTTCGGCGCTGCATCCCGCATCTGAAAGACAAAAGAAGGTGCGTTTAAAGACATTGGGCAACTTTATTACTCACGTGCCATTACTCCTTCCCACGCCGAATCCAGTGGGTATTCCAGCACCCTTCAGCTTCTCTAAAGCTCCGAACTTTTACCTGCAAGATAAAAGGGACAGTTAGTGCGCATCGTGAAGCAGGCTACAAGCGCTTACTTATGTGCTTCCAGGCGCTTCTATTCCTCACGCGGGTTCGATCCTCAATTCTCTTCAGCCCGCCATCCGCCATCGCCGGAACCCTGCAAAACAAGAGATATCATTACAAAAGACTTTTAAGACATTTGAAGTGCCCAGAACTTACCGTTCGTGCAGTTAACGACGGACAGCAGCCTTCTGAGGTCAAGAGGCCTGCACCCTTATCCAGTGAAGAAACTGGTTACGGCACCCTGCCCCGAGGCAGATGGAGAGCTCGGCGTTCACTTACTTAAGGTGAGGGCGTTAACCTTTGGGGTTCTACAGGAGAAGAGAAAGGGAATAGGAGAGAGGCACCCAATAACCCCAGTTCATTAATCCCATATTTTCTATCTGCAGACATCTTAATCTTCGAGTCAGACATACAGTGCACAGAGGTCCAGCCCAAAGAGCCAACCGTGTGTTACACATCACCTTTGAAGATACGGCATTCACCCAGTCAAGACCGGCGCCTCTGCGGGAATCAGGTGAGCGTTACAATTCTTTTCTTCAACAATGTTTCTTAATAATATTTGACACAACACGAACACAGTCGAAAAAGATGACGGCAATGTGAGCTTTTTCTTGATGGTATAGGCTCAAAACAGAAAAAGTACTAAAGTATGGCTCTTTCGATGGTCGACGTATGTTTTAGCCCCTAAAGATTTTTGGCTGTTATCCCAAACACCTATCAACTGTAGTTTTCTGGGTCTTCAGGACAGGACATTTCTTTACATTGTGGTGATATTTCACACCAACCCTGTGAGTGTGTTGCGTTTCTTGACACTACAACATAAACAGATATTTATACCTATATTAAAATCTTAACAATAAAAAGTCTCTGCTGTGCTTGGTTATGGGGCCATTTTCCTAGTATGCTGGTCACTAACCTCAAATTTCAGAGTGTGTGGACCTGAGCAATAGCATCAAGACTGATTTACTCTGTCTGGACTCCTGGTTAGTCTTGTTCCTAGATCCTTTGGGATAGACAAAAGTACCTCTTGCCACCATATCTATCTCTGATATGCACAAATTCTCTTCTTTATTTTTCATAACTTTTTTTTGTTTCAGTTCAAAAGAACTTTTCACAAAGAATAAAACATAAACAAAACAGAAAAATTAGGAACTCAAAAACATTCACGCAATTAGTCAATAAGATACCTAAAAAATAATACCCGCATTTAAATTTGTCACCAATATAAATACTATACATTGTTAAAACAGAAAATAATTGTCTTCTTTACATGCACTAATTGTAGAATAAACAGACCAATATATATCACTCCTGCGTATAGATAAGTCTCATTCAATTCATTTTCTATGAAAAGAGTGACCATCATAAGAGACACTATAGCTCAATTCAACTCCTGCTCAAGAAGAAAACAAGCTTATAAATCTACTAATAATTTCACATTTTCTTCGAACTGCCTAAGACGAAAGTTTGCCACCTTCCAAATTTGAGTTGTTGCAATTATTAACTTCCTATTCCATCCTGCTATACATCTCGGCCAGAAACTTTCACTGGCAATATAAGTAAGATCATATTCATATTTTACTAGATATTTTTCAAAATACTTCTCATAAATGGAACTCATACTCTTGCAGCAGGTAAGCACATGTCTTATGGTGTCTTTCTCTTTTTCATTACCACAGAATCTGCACGTTCTCCTTTCCTCCGGGATTTTTGACCAGGCCCCCCATACACCAAGAACATTGAGTTGATTTAACCTCATGTCCAAGAAGATTTTCCGATTGACCTTTGAGGGCATAAGCTTTAGATAGAACTGATGTTTTTTGTACAGAAAAGGAAGTTTTGCAAATGATCCCAATGAACGAAATTCCGCAACCCTATCGTTGCTATATGCCCAATCCCACTTTTCCAAGGAATCTTTCAGGGATTACAAAACTGCCCCCTCTCCATATTCCCATTTTGGGACAAATGCAATTCTCTCGAATATATCCTGAATTCTTTTCTGGAAATTATTCAGGGCCCCCATATTTACTCCCTTAAGCCCTTCATGTACTATATGCATAAATGAACTTTGCTGTGCATACCTTATTTTGATATAAAACTTTGCTCTGTTATGGTCGATTTGGGTAGATGGAGAAATCAACCCCATTTCTAACCGAAAGGCCTGAATGGGTGTATAATTAGAGAGACCTAATATTCTCCTCCACATCAAACCTTCTGTCACATCCGACCAATCAGAAAAAGATGCTTCCAAGGCATACAGGAACATTGCCACCAACTTTTACTTGTAGATATTAATAATTCCCAAAGGCTAAAACCCGCTGTTTTATTAGAAAAAATTACAACTGCTGCTAAGGTTGCCATTATCTTTGTTTATTCTTTTGAACTAGTGGATACATTTTCTTCCTTTCGCCGCTTATTTCCTGGCCTAAATATTTGTAGCTGTTAACTTTATTATTCCCAGTGAACATGGTATGGTGTTTTTTTTTTGTTACAGCAATGGGCCCCAAAGCTCATAAATTGAGTATTTTCAGATTAATTATAAGGCCATTCTTATCTGCATATTCACACAGGGCAGAAGCGCTATTACAAATGCCCACATACGTATTGTCCATGATTATAATATCATCTGCATAGCAGATCCACCCCACCTTATGGAAGCCGATTTTGGGAAAGGCGTTCATTTTATCTTTAAAAATGTTGCCAAAATTGGACATGAACAAATTGAAAAAAATGGGCGCTAGTGCACATCCCCGTTTTACACCTTTTAAGATATTAAAAGGTTCAGATAAGCTACCTCGATTTGTCTAGGCGTATTTGGGCTTTACTATCATCATATATCATCCTACAGAGATGCAACGAATTTGCGGGCATGCCTCGAGTTTCTTCCAAAGTCTCCCCCGCTCTACAGAGTCAAAGGCGGAGGTAAAATCTACAAGGAGAATATATAATGGTACATTTTTATCTTGATTTGCCTGCTCAATTAGTGTGTTTAATATGAAGATATTATCTATCGTAGCATGGCCTTTCCTAAAGCCTGTTTGGGCTTTATCTAGTATATTTTCACTAGCAATCCAATTATTGATTTCTTTTAGTATCAATGCACAGAAAATCTTGCTAGGGACATCGGTAAGGGCTATTAATCTATAGTTCTCAGGAAGATTACGTTGACCAGACTTAAAAATAGGAATGATATTAGCGGTCTTCCAGGAATTGGGCATCCTTCCAGTATTGATAATTTTTTGGTACATTATTAGAAAAATATCAGCCCAAGTTTCTGGATTTTCTTTACATAGACCATCGGGTCCCGGGGCTCGAGAGCTCTTTAGCTTCTTTATTATTAACACTATCTCTTCCCTACATATGTTCATGTTGATTATGGGACAAATTTCTAGTTTTAGGGATTCTCCTTTAAACTTTTTTGTTAAAAGGTTTATCCAAGTATAGCTGTCTATGGGAATTAACTGCCCTGAGTTACCGGCATTATTCATATTTCTAAAGCAGGTCCAGAACTTCCTAGCATCTCCTTCATTTAATATTTTAACCATAGATTACCAGGCGGAATTCTTTTCAGATGTCTGATAGAACTTGATCATATTAGAATACTTATTGCAGATCTCCCTTCTACCTTTTTGACTTTCATCAGGACTCAGACATTGCTTATTTAAGTGTCTCAAATTTCTTCCCTTCTCCCTTTTCATTTCCCTTATATTTTTATCGAACGGTCTACTATAAGTAACCTTTTTCTTTTGGGGACATACATTCCCTGGAGTAGGCATCATGACAGAAAGATGGTTAAAGAACCAGGCTACTATATTGTCTACAGTGATATCAAGTAGCTGCCTTGGGTCAATTGTTTCACTCCACCTTTTGGCCTTTGCCAGATTAGTATCCGACCATAGAATTATTGTACCTTTACTGCCACTGTATACCTCCCCCACTGCATCTCTCACATGGGGAGCCACGTACAATTGCATTCTACAATGTAAAAGATAATGATCACTAAAAGTATTGTTCAGTGTTTCAAAGCTTAAGGTTTTACCAAATCACTTATACAGATATAATCTAATGTAGAGGTATGAGCGTTATCAGTCCATGTTACAGTGTTGATGGATGTATCACAATTACTTCCATTTAGCAGCCTTAGTGTATTTTCGCTGATGAATAATCTCCAAATGGCTGCTTTCGTTAAACAGCCCATATCGTCTGTTAGCAGGTTAGCGTTAAGGTCCCCTCCAAATATAATGTTCAATTCTGCTCCTGCCATATTTTGGTCGGCCAGGGCTTCAGATATTGTCTGTTGTATCTCAAAGGTTTGGGATAGTCCTGGAGGGTCATATATATTAATCAACAAGATATTACAGTTATTGGGCATAACAGCTACCACCATCAACACATTTGGATTGTTTGGAGATGTAATACACTCTTGTGAATTCAATCTATTCAAGACTAAGATAGAAAGACCTCCAAATGGGCGACCCTTTTCTCCTTTTTTTGCAACATTATGGTATGATTTAAAACCATCGAACACAGCACCCTTCACAAGCCATGTTTCCTGTAAAAAAAACAATTAGTGCATCCTTTAAAAAAACAAAAGACCCATTTTCAACATAAAGATGGGAATGGCCTCTGGTATTCTAGGATATAATGGTAGAATCTAATCATTCTCCATTAGATACTGGAGGCAAAAATGAACATAACCATTCCCAATGTGACTTGTTTATATCATTATCCTTCTTGGGTTCTCTTGGCTGTTGAACATTTTTCACACTTTTAGTAAGTACAGGTTTACTATCACTGCACCCTGTCTCACTTTCTTTTGCGTCCAGAACACATCCATTTCTCCTTAATTCTTCCTTGTGATCTCTCAAGACTTACCACCGGCTCAGAATAGCAGTGAATATGGCTATAGTTACCCTTACAGGGCTCCTCAAATTTAAAGTCCCCACTCTTCAATATTCTTAATTGCAGTTGCCGGTGTAGGGCTTCTAACAGCATTCCCCTGTTGATGACATTAAAATTCCTTTTATTTGTATGTGAAATAGTGAAGACCTTTTGTTGCATGGGTCCATTTGGGGTCTCATCCTTATTTGTCCTATTAGACTTTACCACTGATTTGCTTGACGTTGCCCAATTTTCTTGAGCTAACTTGGAAAATTTCACCTTTGCTTTTGTGATAGGCAGTGAAATATCTGCTGCGTCTGCCTCAATATAGCTGCTGTTTATAGATGAAACATCGACTTCATCGACAGAGCCATCACTGCTATCCTCGCTCGCGGATTCCTCTGGTTGTATATTAGACTGCTTGCTGGAGCTAATTTTGTTCTCGTCAGCTTCAATCACCCAAGACGTAAAAGTGCCTTTTTTCCACCACTAATTTTTTCTGCACGTTTTCTTGCATTTCGAGGTGCCCTTTTGCTCTTTTTGTGTGGTGATTCTTTGCTACATTTGCTACTTTTCCCTTATCGACCAGTATGATCTCTTCTTTTGCTGTATTTTGAATTTCTTTTGTTTCTCACTTATCGACATCAGAGCACCATTCTCACTCTTCCTCGCTCCCAGCCAATATTTCTACCAATGTAGATTCTAAGTTGACTTTACCTATTTCTTTAGTTACATTATTTAATGGTGGAGCTTCTGATCTTAGCTCGACTTCACTCATCTTGGTTGACATATTATCCTTAATTAGTCCTTTTAAGACTTCAGAATTACTCCTTGTTTGTGCGGCCGTTGTATAGCAAAGCCTTAATAATATTTTAAGTGCAAAGCTTGTAGCCGTATTTTGAGAATCCAGAATTTTAAATTTAGAGTCAATATTGCATTTACCACAATCGTGGATTGGGCTTCATGTTGCTCTATCATGAACCACACTAACGTCTTCATTTGTTGCATCTGCCAATCCTGACAGATGGGGGGGGGGGGGGAGCATGAGTCTTTCCTTATTTGAACTCGGTATGACATTTATTGAGATATCCTCAATATTGGGAACTGGATCAACCGTGGCTTTGGATATCTTTGCCAGCCCTGCGTTCCCAGAACTTTCTAAATGCGAGATTTGACTCTCCAGACTATAGCATAGATTTAATAGCAAATTATTATCATCAAACTCCGCTGGAATGATTGTCATCTCTCATGATCGGGGGTTTTGCCGGTTGATTAGAGTGGATTTGCACCATCACAATCTGTTCCCCAAAAAAAATCAGTGATCTTTTTTTCCTTATCAGTGATAGCTTGAGGGCTTTTATCACTTATAGCCACAGGATTCCCTTTATATGTAGTTTTTTGTTGGCCTTAGTGTTTTTCAGCTTACTCCTTAGCTTCATTGTATCAATCAACCGTATATCGTATACACGGTATACTGCTACGGCTACCTGATTTCTCAGGGAAAAGGAAGAGAATGCTGGCTCAAAGAAAATAAAAAAATTAAAATTCCGCTGTCACCAGCATTCACTGATGTCGCCTTTTCTGGATTCACGTGATCAAAGGATATTTTCTCCCGTAGTCTCACTGAATCCACATGCTGTATCTATTACTTTTCCTTGCCTATAGGAAATGCCCTGCTCGCAACTAAAACATCCAAAACTGTATTTGTGATTTTCGTGCCAATGACACTACAAATGGTCTAGATCACTAGAGGATCAAGTTAGGGGAGAGATGAGTGAGAACTTTTCACTAACCTAACCTATGTTCAGCTTCAAAACATCATGACATCAACAGGGCCTTTCCGCTTTCCGCCTCTATATTGAATAATTGCAGCTTACCACCGGAGTGCACCAGAGTACGACCACAGAGGCAGAAGCTCCAAGAGAGAACCGCAGTACCTTCTGCAGCCCCTCCTCCAGCAACTCCTGCAGCTGCTCCTGCACTTCATGCCCGCGCCAGCAGCAAGCACTGTGCCCACGGTGCCCGCGCCGTCTCACAGCTTCAGCTTCGTGTCTGCTGACCGCGCCACAGTTCTTGATGTAACTTAAGTTACCGGGACACGGCTCACCGCTTCAGCTCCGTTGCAGCTCCGTAACCGCTCCGGCACAACACAGAGCCTCTTCCTCTGCTTCCGCGTCACATCACGTTAGAAGAAAGGACCTTCTAGGATTACTGGGAAAACGAGTCAAACTGCACCGAAACGGTCAGCCGCTTCTGATTTGATCGTAGCTTCTGCCAAGGAACCCAAGGTTTCCACTTTGCACTTTCATGAATGCTCACACCATACGTGCCCTCCATTTTTCATAACGTTGGTCGTGCTTACTTGTAAATGACCTTGTTTGCGCAATTTGTGACAGATATTCAGTTTCCTGCAAGCACAAGTGAACTCTCGGACGGAAATCTGTGGGAGAAGTGAAACCCATTTAGTAATCTGGGCTTTTGATTGCATTATTACACTGATACCGTAGATCCTCACAGAATGTTTTAATTATGGTATGATTCTATCAACACTTTTTTCTCACTGATGTGATTTCAGAGTTGATTTCTCAGCACCTTTTTGTCATAGTTCTGTTCAGTCGTACTCTATACAGATATCCAGTGTTTCAAAAGTTAATCGGGGAGTATTTGCGCTATACACTTATCATTTAGCTGTACTGTGTAACTTTTCCACTTCATTTTTTTGTTTTTTAATCAAATGTAGTGGACCACTGGAACTTGAATTACCAACTGCCTACACACAATATTTTTAAGTTCCATTATCCTTTGCACCCGTGAGATTCTATGCCTCAACAGGCATTTCTCACCTCTTTCTCTTGCCTGTGCAGCTGTCTGTTTTGCGGTTTCTAGCTCAGGCCAACGTATGACGGTTCAGGTCTCCGGTTGAACGAAAAAAACCTTGCTGTTGCTCCTGTTTATTCATTTGTATCCCGTCACACATGGCCGACGTCTGTGCATTGCGCGTGCGTGAACTGCTTCCGCATTAAGCAGAGAAAACCCGCCATCTTGCTGGAGCTGCAGGGATGATTTTTGGAGCTTTGGAGGAGAGGAAGGTGGAGTAACCATGCTGAATAATATTCAGAACCCATTCCTCTTGAGTAATGGTTTTCCAAAAGGGGAGGACGTTGGAAAGCCTTCCTGCTACCAGGGGATGTATGCGCCTTAATTATAGTAGGAGCGGATGGTATGTACATGCCCGGAAGGAAGTCAAATAGACTTATTTTGCTCTTGAGCAGAATTTGAGGAAGGGGAAGGTCCCGACTTAGACTAAGGTCTATATCTTCTTTTTTTTTTAGAAGAGTAATAAAACTCGCCAGAAGTGGCAGAACCACTGTTACCATGAGGGATGTGATTTAAATGAATTCACGTTTTGGCGATATGGCTGTTTCTTTACTGAAATTGAAGTAAGGGTCTTGGCTGCCGTGACACTGACCTTACATTTCTGGAGGACCTAATCTGTGGATGGATCAAACAGTGTTTTGCCATCAAATGGAAGGTCTAGCACTTTCTCATGGCTATCTTATTGCAGGGAAGAGGCTGACAAATATATGTGCATACGCATGCAGACTGCTCTAGTTACTGCTCTTGCTGTCAGTTGTGTCAGTGAGGTCTTTAACCACTTGAAGCTGCTGGATAGAAGCTCCTCTATCCTCTGAAATCCAGAAGGAGAATTAGTCCACGGCCCCCTGAGGCTGCATGTCAGCAACGCGTTAAAGAGTCAATTAAGAATATTAAATCCTGCCAAAACTGTAGCAGTGTTAACCTGCCTAAGTTGTAAGTTAGACTTCTTACCTTGAGTCTGCCTTGCTTTTCAGTTTTTATCAAAAACTGAAGCTGGAGATGCAGAAGGGCCTTTACCCTTTGTGCCAAGGGCAGTTGTGACTACCGCAGGTTGAGCCGGAAGAGTGCCCATTAATATGAAGAGTTCGTCCTTTGGCACCTTGTATTTGTTATCTAGGGCCTTGGAGATGTGTGGATCAGAATGAGGCTTTCCCCAACCAGCTACAGCTTGTTTTAGAACCAACAATTCCATGGGAAGTAGAACTTTTGACTGTTGAGATGGCACTTTCTCAAAAACACTAGCCATTTCAGGCTTATCCTTGGGGAGAATTTCTAGTGCCTGCATGGCTTTAGTCACAATATCATGAAACGCCCTAGAAGGTGACTGAGTGGTGTTGTCATCTGAGTCGGAGTCCTTGGAAAGCTTCTTTTTCTTGGTTGGAGGAACAGAGTCCTCGCTGTCCACTGATACCGTGATTGGCCCAGGAATAGGATCGATGGGTAACAATCCCTGAGGTAAAATAGGTGGGATTCTCTCTTTGATGCTTTGAACCAGAACTTCTAGGAAGGGCTCAGAAAGCATTGTTTCCAGCACAGTATTTGTGATGTTCACCATTTGGGGGGGAAGGGCTAGGTTGAGGGTCTTCTAGTCTGATAGGAAAAGTTGAAGAGTCAGCCCTGTAAGGTGGCTGGTTAGGAATATAGATGTTAAAAAGCACGGGTCATTCCAAGATAGCCGTGATGCTGTAAACACCGCGGCCGTTGAGCTCCTGACCCAGAGGCCCTGCAAACTTCCTTCCTGACCACCGGAGCCCTCCCCAGGTGACAGCAACGGCAGGATGGGGGTGCCACTGTGATTTAGGAGCACAGACAGATCCTTGCCGGCTCGCCACGACGTCCGCGGCGAATGAAGCAAACCTCCGAGGAGGGTGGAAGTGCGCAGTGACTCCCTCAGCCGCACCGCACTCAGACTGATCTGGAGGACCTGCAAGCTGCGGCCGTTGACGTTTTGGGGGCGCCCCAACATCAAGAGGTCCCCACTGCTCCAGGATCTTGGGGATCGGACCCTCGGAGTGGGTGGGCTCCTCCCCGCCTACACCATCAGCGCCTGGCCGGGACTGGCCTCCCTGGTGCGGTGGAGCTTGAGGACCCGTCCCGCGGGAGCAGCGGATGCGCTGACACCGGTGGGGGTGTGCTGCGGCATACGCCACTGGGCGACCAATCCACACACCCCCCTCATATCCCCCCTCCACCCTCCCGGAGGACTGGGGGCAGGCCCGCTGCGGGGAGTGCAACGGCGACGAACAGGAACCCGGAGATCAGCGTCCACCAACAAGGTATGCGTGGCGGCCCCATAGAGGAGACTACTACATTCCCGCTCAAGTGCCTTACCATCCCAGCATAGGTGACAACCCTCCTTTATTTTATCTGGAATTGCCCCCCCCCCTGCGGCGGGACCCACTATGGGCCTCAGGAGAATCCCTAGGGGGTGAGGGGAGGGGCACGGGGACCCCTATGGGCAGCCCCTTGCCTGAGGGGGGGCCTAGACCTTCAAGGGAGGCCCACACGCCGCACACCTGGATTGGTGTGCAGATACAACGCTTGAGGCCCCCGATTCAAATGACATCAGCCCAGTGCCACGGTGCCCTGGGTGGGCCTCCTCTGCTCTGGTTGTGTGGGGGGAGGGGCCCACAGAACTGTACAACATTGCAGACAGTGTCTCGGGAGGGAACCCACCATCGGGGACCCAACCAGACTGGACCGACTTGGAGGCCAACGCGGAGGTCTCCCTCCATTGGTTACCCCCCAATACGCCAGCTCAGCAAAGTCGTAGGAGGGGGTGGAGGCCGCCTTCGCTGGAGGGTCTGTCCGTCTGAGGGATCCTCCTTGCAGTGGGATTTTGGAGGGCTTTTTTTCTTCTTTAGAGCACAACGGCCTGGGACGCTGAGAGTATGTGTAAGAGTAAAGCCAAGGACACTCCATCTCTCCAAAGACCTCAGAGGGAAGCGCAGGAGGGCACGCTGGCCAAGATATGGTCCAAGGACACAGAGGAACCCCAAGGAACCTTCCTCATGGAGTTGCCTACAGCAGATCTCTCGGCAGACCCCGGGACTCACGAACAACCATTACCCAATCGGCACTGAAACTCCTTCTGGCCGACATAGTGGATAAGATTACCACAGCTAGTCAAAAGCAAATGGACGCTCTCAGGGAGGATTTGGCTGAAGGCCTAACGGAGATTAAGAGAGACATTAGTAAGATAAAGGAAACGGTCTGTTAGGAAGAATTCTCCTTCCATGGCTAATTTCTCTCACCAAGTGAGTCCCCACAGCAGCTTTGCTGGATTTCTGGAGTTTATTTTTCCACCTAGTAAGAGTGTGAGCCTTTTTTTCCCCACTGTTACCTGTGTTTGGCCATGTGTATTTTTACTGTTTGTGTGATTTTGGGCTCTGGAGCACACCACTCCATGAGCCCCCCTTTTTGTGTGTTACACAATAACTTCAGTGCAGTAACACAGGGTTGTCTTTTAGACTTCCCACTGACTCCCTTTTTCTGGGGCTGACTACTGTCCCCCAGAAACATGTAAAGGTGCCATTAACTTTATATAGTCACTTTTTTTTTTTATTTTTTTTTTATTGCTTTTAATCAATAAGATTTTTACAATAGAAGACTTTTCATTTTCAGTGCGAAGCTGTAGTGTCATCGGTGATGATTAAAACGGGAGAAGTATTGTATTGTATTGTATTATGTTGAATTGTGTTGAGGCCGGAACTCATCGAAGGTCGTTGGACGGACCGCTCAACCTGAGGGCGGTCGGCTGAGAAGTTCAGTGTTTATATAGACCAACATTTTGTAGGTGGCCAGCCGCCACGAGGGTCTATCTCCGGCCATCAGTCTGGACCAACAAACGTCCTGGTCGCTTAAAGTGTGCTCCGAAAAGATCTTCGACAGGTAGACTGTTCGGATCCTGGCTGTGCGAGGACATGCTAAGAGCAAATGCCTAATCGATTCTATTGTTCCTGGCGTTTTGCAGAATCGGCACTCGTTCGATAGGGAAAGCCCTCTGATTGCTAAAATTTCGTTAGTTAACAGGAGGTTTAGCCGCGCTCTCATTATTAAATCGCGAGCATGTCTAGAAGGGAACTTTTTGATGTACGGTTGTAAATCGTTGAATCTTCTGCTGTTTGGCGGGAGGTGCTGTGTCAGTTTGTTCTTTAGAGCTGCCTCGTTGGTATGGATCCAGTCGATTTCTTTCAGCTTGTTATGAATTTTTGTAGGGTTTCTGACAAGTGTCTCTTCGTCGCACTCTGTCATAGCCAGCAGAGCCTGGTTTATTTTTGTCCAACGGTTTAGCAATTTACTTTGGCCGTTTTCACATTCTTTCTTGATTAGATTGTAAATTGATGGGTCAGGCGAAATTCTGGTTTTGCGGTAAAGCATAAGCATGCTGGATTTCACTGTTCCCTCGAGTGATAGTAGGCTGAGTTCCTTCCTTATGACGGTCACCGAGGTGGAATTAGGGAGACCCAGTGTCCCTTTCCAAAACATCGCTTCCAGTCTCGGCCACACAACAGTGGGTAAATTCGGAAGGGCGTTGACGCCGTAGGTCAAGGTGGGAATAACCTTTTTCTTGTAGAAGTCTACAACAGGAATTAGGGAGAAGCGACCAAATTTTCTGTTAATTGCTTTGGCTTGTGCAATCAGCTTTTTCGTTGTTCTTTTGAGGTGGGCTTGCATTGCTAATTCATTTCTTGAGCCATCGAGTGTCACTCCAAGGTATCTAAATTCGGCGACTTTTTCGACCCGCTGCTTTCCCAAGAACAGAGCGGTTTTTTCCACCTTCTTTGGTTTTGTAGACAGGATCATAAATTTTGTCTTTTTTTCGTTTATCTCCAATTTGTTGTCAGCCATGTATTCCGAGAGTTTCTTTAGTTGCCGCTGTAGGCCCACGACAGTGTGGTCTAGGAGGACCAGGTCGTCTGCGTATAGAATTCTATTCACGTGTGTATCGCCCAACTTTGGTGGGAAGCAGTGGACTTCTTCGAACGTTGTTTGCAGGTCCCCCAGGAAGGAGATAAATAGGGCCGGGGCCAAAGGGCACCCCTGTTTCACCCCTCTGGCGGTTGGAATCGCTGGGGACAGGAGGCCGTGTTGGTTTAATCTTACTCGCATGGTGGTGCCGGTGTACAGTGCTTTGATCGGCTCCAGGATCGGGGTAGGGCAGCCCCAGGTTTTGAGTTTCTGCCAGAGCCGCGGGCGCTCCACCTTGTCAAACGCCTGGGTGAGGTCGATGAAGATTAGGTAAAGTCGCGGTCCACCCTCCAACACTTTCCCTTTGAACACGCTGAGCATCAGTATGTTGGCTGCTGTGCCCAGTCCTTTTTTAAAACCTGTTTGTAGGTAGTCATGGCAACCCACCGTTTTGGCCCAGTTGTTGAATTCTCTCAGAACGAGAGAACCAAACACTTTACCAATACAGTCAAGAAGGGCGATCGGCCTGTAGTTTTTTGGATCTTCTTTATCTCCCTTCTTGTAAATTGGAACGACTGTGGCCGTTTTCCATGATGGAGGAATAGATTGTAGTTGGGCACATCTTTGAAAGATTTTACTGAGAAGGGGGGCCCAATTTTCCTCGAAGGACTTCAGGTCAACGTTCGAGATGCCGTCAGGGCCTGGGGCTCGGGAGTTTTTCAGTCTCTTAATTTGTGTTGTGATGTCCTCGATGTCATCCACTCTGATCCATGGTAATGGTGTCTTTGCCAGCTTCTCTGTTTGCTCTTCTTCTGACTTCCTAAACAATGCGCTGAAGAATTCTACCCAGGTAGCTTCGCCGATGTTTGAAATAAAAGCAGTTTTTCCGTCAGAGTGTGTTGAATTCAGGAGGCTCCAGAACTCTCTGCTGTTGTTGGATACTATTGTTTTCAGAATAGCTTCTGAGTCCTGTTGATATAGGGTCAGGCGATAGTTTTTGAGCCAGTTTTTGTACTGTCGGCACCCCTCTGCTGCCTCGGTTATTGCTGCCGCAGTTCCTCTCGCTTTAGCTTGTCGTTTTAGCCTTCTCATCTCCTTGCGTTTTAGCACCACGATGTTGTCAAATCTGTGGTGCGAGCAGTTGTGATTGGCTCTGTTGGTGGCCTTGACTTTGTATGCGACCAATAAAGGTAAGTAGTCGATCTGCTCGCTTGTCCCCCGTTCAGCCTGTGCCTGGTATTTGTGTCCTAGTTCTTTTATTGCTTTAGCCGATATTTTCACTCTTGTTCGCTGGTTATTCGTGGAGAGCTGTGGCAACGCGTAGTTTCTTTCCACCTGTGTTGTTGACCAAACTGTCACCAGCAAGTTGTGGTCACTAGCCGGCACATTGATCACGTCAAAAGAACTTATCACTGCCAACAACGGCGTGGACACAAATATGTGGTCTATTGTGGCGTTCGCTTCTCGCCTTGCCCAAGTCGGCAGCCGTTTTGGGTCTGGAAAGGCTGCGTCCAGGTTATGGAGTTCATAAGAGTTCATCAAATTCGTCCACTGGACTCCTCTCTTCGCACCCGGGCTGTTCTTGTCCAAACGGGAAGTGAATTTGTCTGAGGACTGGCATGTGGCATTGATGTCTCCACAGATCACGAGGTTAGGGGTTAACTGGGCCGACAGTGCATCATCGATCGCTCTTTCCATTTGTTCCAGAAAGGATGCGTCACTGATTCCAGCTGGATTCCAATACGTATTTATGATGATCAGTGGCTCCCGTAGCTGGGTGTTCTTCGCGATCAGTCTGAACTGCTTTGGTCATCAGAATGGAGGGACTGCTAAATAGCGTGGCGTCGAGTGAAAAGCCACAGCCTTGACGACATGCTGTCAATATTCCAGAGGATGGACGTCCTGTTTGTCCTTTTGTGGCCGGTGAGAGGATGATTTCGTATCCCTCAAGTGTCGGGACCTCTGTGAGCCAGGTTTCCTGTAGACATAGAAAGTCATAATCTCGTAGTTCAATGACTCCTGGTCGCGTTAGATGCGAGTGTCCCCTGGTGTTCCATGAGCCTAGTCGGATGCAGGATCTCTCAGCTTTCTTGACGGTCGTGAAGGCTGAACCGGACTCATGGTACTTGGATTGCTATTTCCTTGGTGCACCAGTCGGTGCTTTGGATAACCACGACTCTGGACCCAGGACTAGGTTGAGTCTCGAGTTGTGCCTCAGCGAAGGTTGTATTTGGTCTGCCAAGATCGTTTTTGTAATCGTGAGGTCCATTTTTCTGTTATTTTGTTCTTGGCTTATTCTTGCCGGCGCTTTCCCGCCTCCCTGGTCCTTGTAGGCCTTCTCCTTAGTAGTAGTTTGTGGCTCGTATCTATGATTTGATTTTCCCCTCTTGTCTCGTGCCGATGGTTTTTTGTGTACTGACAATGTTTTGATGAGGGGCTTCTCGTTTCCAGAGCAGCTGAATGATCGCGTTTTGGGCTTGGTCGGTTGAACCGTGTTGATCTAGTTGATTCTATGATGTCGTATCCAAGTTTCAGCAAAGCTTTCGTTTCGGCTATCAGGAGACGAAACACAGATTTGGAAGCCACGTAGAGATGTGAGATGGATTTGTGCTGGCTCTGGCTGGGGTCTACTATCAGCAGGTCTTTCGTGTTTATAGATCTGAGATTAGGCACGAAGCTCAGTAGTTCTAGCACCGCGCCTCTGTTTAGTACTACCTCGTCATCGTTTCCAGGGATCTGCTCCAGCTTCAGTATCCATTTCTTCCTTTCTGTGTTTTTTTCATCCTTGTGGTATTTTTCCGTCTTGGAGGTGAAGTGCGGCGCTTTCAGTTTCCAAGAATCTGTGCTAGGTCGGAGGCTTGTTTTGCTTGTGTAGTGCGGCTCTGCATAGGCAGAAGTATGACTTTGGGGCTTGGACACGTGTCGGTTTTCTTTCTCGTGTGGAGGGTTTGTAGACTCCTGGTTGCCCTTGCTCGCTGATCCCCTCGGGCTCTTTGCTCTCCACTGCGCCCTTTTATTCAATTTCTTACAGCGATCCTCGAGTGTTAGGAATTCTGAGCTAAATGCTTCATCCTCAAAGTTGAACCCTGTGCCCGTGTGTGTCTCCCTATGGATGTCTCTTGTTGCCATGAGCGGAGCACACTCGTTTTGTACTTGGGTTGGCTCTTCGTCCAGGTGTTGGCTCATGTTCATCATTGAGTCATCTTCAAGGAAGTCTTCAGCAGATTTGGGCGAGCTCACCGCTGTTCCGGGTTTAGGGCTCCCACTTGTGGTGGACGGTTGTTGGGCTGGGGTCTTCTGTCTCGTTTCGGCCCCCTGCTGTTTTTTATTTTGCTTAGTGGGAGGCCTGGCTTTCATTGCTGTTGTTGATGAGGGGGGTTCTTTCTCGATCAGGTAACTGAGCACAGTTGAGCCTTTTGCTTTTCCGGTTGACTGTTTAAAAAATTGAGTTTGCTTCTTATGGGGTTTGCTTGGGGCTTCTTGGGCTTGACTATTCTCTTTGGAGGTTTCACCGCCCCGCCCCTGCACCTGCTTGTCGAGGCCTGTCTGAGGTCTCTTTATGTGCGGTTCTTTCTCTTGGTCCTGACCGATGTCACTGGTTAGATCTATAGTTATGTCTGTTTGCGTCGCGGTGGATACTGCATGCCTCTTTGAGACTGTTGTAGTTATGTTCTGCTCCGTTGTCAGGATTGGTATACTTGTCTCGGTAGGTGGATTGGGAGAGCCTTTATCTCTGGCCATGGTATAAGCCTCTAGAAATATCAGTTTGCTATACATCATGGCTTGTGTTGTGCTGAGATCTTTTAAGTTGTCACTCATGGCCTCGTAAAGCTTCATAAAGGGCGCCAAAGCAATTGTTGTTGATGACATAATTGCCAGAATGTCTGCTATTTTCGAAGGGGTTTCAGCGCCTGTATGATTTGACGAAGTCGATGTTCTTGTTTTTGCAGGGGTTTCTAGCACTTTGTGCTGCTTTTTGTACCCTGGCCCGGACTCTGAGCAAGAAGAGTCCGTTGGCCTTCTTTGATTTTCGTTCACTGCAGAGGCTCTTGCCGATCCCGTGTACCTTGGGATGTTGCTAGTTGAGGGTCCTGTTATTGGACTATTCCATGTTTCCCTGCTCCCCTGATCAGTTATGTCGCCGCCCGGGTGCAATTGGGCCCCCTCAGATGGAGGGGCAGACGGCCACGGGCTCCTCGGGGTTAAGAGACCCTCCCCCTTACAAGGGCTTTTTTCACCAATGGATACTGTGGCTGTCCGTCTAAGTTCTGCTTGTTGGAGTGTGGGTTCACCTTTCTCTCGTTCTGCATCCGTGCTCACGTCTGTTGACTCTGATGCGGGATCGATTACGTGTGACCCGTAGATGTTAGGTGTGGGTTCCACCGCTTCCCCATCTTTATGTGTGTCTTCCACCACTGGGCTCGGGTACTCTCCATTTCGTGTCTCTTCGGAAGTCTCTTCAGGGTCTAATACGATCGCCTCTAAAGAGGAGACCTTTCCTAGGCCTTCCTCTTCGTTAGCTTGTGTCGCCCAGGCCCTTTCTTTTCTATGGTTGTCTTCCTGCGTTGTCTCGGGGCCGCCGGGCTGCCCTGTCCTTCCTGCAGTCCCTTCTGAGGGAGGGCTCATATATGCGACAGGCTGCGCCTTGGTGGGCAATCTTGATGTATCGTCTACTCTCCGGCATTTCGCCTGCGGCCAGCAATCCTGTAATGCTTGGAGGATTTCCGTGTCTGACAGTTCCACAGTGTTTCTACTTCTATGTGCTGAAGATGGCTTAAAGTAGTATTTTAGACTATGAGTTACTGGTGGTTTTCTTGTAGTTTTAATCTCTGGTGTCATTTGTGGAGATTGATCCCCCTCCGCTGCCTCTTGATTTTTATATGGCTTCGCTCGAGGCCGTCTGCGGTGACCTGTGCCTTCCTTCGTCCTTATTTTGGAGGCCCAAGAGCGTGCATTCTCATTTCTTTTTCTCTTGGCTTTGACTCTGGATGGATTAGATGTGCCCAATCTCAGTTCTGTGGAATCAGCTGTCCCCTCTCCTCCTTCCTGGGAGCCAGGCAGAAAGTCACTGTTAGTCCCTTGGGCAGGGGCGTGCACCATCGCCAGCACCGACAGTGCTGGCCGCCTGCTCTCTTCGCTGCCTGCCGCTGGCGCTCCCTGCGTGTCGCTCGGGCGCTCCTCAGCTGCCGGCAAGCCGACCGCTCTGAAGTCTCTCCCCTCTCCTTCTCCCTCTCCCACCCTCACCCTTGTTCGAACTTCAAGCCCAGGCCCGACGCCGTCTTCGGCTGGCGTGCTCGGCCCTCCTGGCAGATCTTCCTCACATTCCCGGCCCTCTGCTGGGCTACCGACAGTTTCTTCGTCCGCGCTCGGTCTCTCTGACGGCCAGGCGTCTGCTTCCCCACTCCCCGCTAGCTCCTCCCCGGGCGACCTCCGCGCCGCCACGGCCTCCACGAGGATCCGGGTCGGCGACTTAGGACCCCGAGCGGTGATATGCGGGCAGGTGGTCGTAAGGCAGGTTGGTGGCTGCGAGTTCAGGCTGCTTAGTGGAATGTTAACTGCTACACCCAAAACTGGCTCATGGCTGGTACTGGCGGCTGGGGCAGTTTTGGGAGTTTTTGGTTTGGGACACAGAGTGATTTCCTCCCCACTCGGTGGCCCTACGCCTCGCTCCTCGGCCCCTCCATGTATAACTAAGGGGCTAGGAGTAACTTTGCTGTCTGTGTAGGGGATTCCTTTACGCTCACCTTTTTTTGCTGTAGCAGCTTTGAGGGCGAACGGCTGTCCAGTTGTGGCACTCTCTGTGCCCGCTCGTGATCTCAGACTTTTCAGCCGGCCGCCGCAGTCCTCACCACCTTCTTCCTGGCTGTGGCGTGGTGGCGACGATGTTTCGCTCCTGGCGAGCCTGGCCGCCCTGGCAGCCATGACTGCAGGACTGCACCTACTCGTCACCTACTCCGCTCCGCTCCACTCCGCTGGGAAGTGGGGTTTTGATTGTTCACTTTGCACCACCCACTGAAGAGACTGTAGAAAGACTGCTCCAGAGTAGACTGCAGGACTGCACCTACTCGTCACCCACTCCGCTCCGCTGGGAAGTGGGGTTTTGATTGTTCACTTTGCACCACTTTGCTCCACCCACTGAAGAGACTGTAGAAAGACTGCTCCAGAGTAGACTGCAGGACTGCACCTACTCGTCACCTACTCCGCCTCTTTAATAACTGCAGATAGAATGAAAGTGGTCCTTCAAGTTTACCGATTATATAACGCGGCTCTGTGCAAGCCCACTGCCTCACTAGGCGAAATGCAGCATTCTGCAAATAGACCGACACCCTTGTTCTAAGCACATAGTCACTTTAAAACTACAGACCCAGTACACCCAATCTTACATGGAGTATTGGAAAGGGCTAACTCCTACCCCTTTTTGTCTGTGCCTCTCTGAGCTTTGTTTTGCTCTTTTAACATTTAGACTTGGCTGGTGGCAGTGGTATCTACCCTAACTTTTCTACCGCGATTATATTATATAAACGTGGTGTTGTTCCAGGCTATTGTGGTAGCCTCGAACTTAAACTCACTTGCCCAAATACTTTTTATTTCGGCCCTGGTTGGGTTTAGTCGCCAAGTCCTTCTTGTGTTTTACTTTGCGCGGCAAACCAGGTTTGCCTTCTTTGTTCGCCGTCTTTTGGCGGGCTTCTGCAGAAGCCCTCCTCTTGGCGCCTGGGTATCTAGGTGGACTGAATGTGAGGGAGGGGTGTAGTCACCCCCTGCACAGGGTCTCCATGGAGACCCAAGTCACACTTTGTCATGATTGGTTGTGGTGGTTGTCCGGGTCAGACAACCCCCTGCTGCGTGATTGACAGCCAGGCTGTGTGAATGGGGGATTTTCGCATAAAAGGCAGGACTCTTGGGCTAGAAGTCAGTCGCCACTGGAACTGCAAGGAACCGAAGAGAAGCGGAGAAGACGACGGCTGCTGCAACCAGATTCCCGGTGAAGCCCTGCTGCTGTCCTGCCACGATCTACCCTTCGATGACCAGAGAAGATCCAGTCCGGAGTCTTCTTCCCTTGAGCCTGGTGGGGTCAACCATCTCACCTTCCACAGCCAGAGGAGGATCTCCTTCGTGGTCGAAATCGCTGCACACTGCTGTAGTGGTCCGGATAGCCATCTGAAGAGCCTCTCCTGTTTTAAAGGAGCGCACCTTTTATTCACCGTCGCTGCTGCTGGCCTCATCCCTCGGTAGTGCAGATCACTCCAGACATCGTCCTTCTTTTCCCCACGACTGAAGCTCCAGGAACCGTGAGTCTGCAGCAAACTACCAGGAACAGCTGCCATGGCACCAGCTTCTTCAAAGAATGAGGTACTGTGTCTGACTTTGAGGAACTAGGGTGAACCCCTTTTCTCCTCACTAAAGGCTTGCCCTTTTCTTCCTTCCCTCTTACAACTTTTGCTTCCTCTTCTGACAATATCCAAGTTCTCCTGGCGACCTTGCATCGTGAACTATCTGACTTTGTGATACTCGACAACAGGAACCCTGTTCCACTTAACATTGGTGCAGGCCTATTGACTTTTATCTTCTTGTTAGAAAGTGTTCTCTGATTCTGTCTGCCTTGACTAAAGTATTGCCTATGTTTTTTGTCCCCAACTCTCTTGTGTTAATTCAGGTGCTAAGTGTGTTTTAATTCCAGTAACATTTCTTCCCGCGGGTATGCATATATTTAGTAAGACTGAACTGTCATTATTGTCAAAATGTGATTGCATATGTACTCCCGGAAACGGCTTTTGTTTCATAACACTGGTCTGTCAAATCCTAAGGTAATTACATTGAGTTGTTTGCACAAGGGGAATTTGTTTTGTGTAGTGTATTTGAAGTGTGGTTTTATTGTTCTAGAAGTGAAGTGTTTTATGAACAGATAGTTTAAAAATAAATGTACTTATATTTTTATCCAGAAACCTTGAGTCAGTGTTTGCTTGAGTCACAGCAATGGTAGTCCTTTGTGTAATCTCTACTACTGCTCATTTGCTCTTGAGATAGGTCTGGCTGCTCAGTCACTGCTACCACTCTCTCTGTGTAGTACAGGATTGTACCAAAGGTGAACTTGTATTACCACTTGTAGTCTTAACTCTGTGCAGTGGTCCATAATGGCACTGCATAGGATTCTGCCTAACAACTGCCTTTCACACCAAGAGCTCACTCTACCAGGGGTACACAAGCTACCTTGGTCTTTATAACAAATATCCTAATGGATGCCATTTGCAAAGCAGCTATATGGAGCTCTATCCATACTTTCATTCAGCACTACAGCATTGACACTTTTTGTAAAGCAGATTCCCAGGTGGGACAAGCGGTGTTGAAACATCTATTCACCACTGTACCTTCTCACAACCCACCACCTTCTCCAAACACTGCTCGCTAATCTATGCATAGCATGTGATCTAAGCAGATTCCACAAGCCTCAGAAGGGATACATTACTCACCGTAATCGTATTTCTGATGCTTGTATTTGCTTAGATTCACATGCGCCCACTCTGTGCACTAGAAGGTGCATAGACGTTTCCTGGCTTCATTTGTTATAAATCTGCTTTACTTCACCTGCACTTCATGAACCTCATGTCAGAAAAAAAACAATCTGAGGGACCTTGATGCGTGAAGCATCATGGGTACAGTAGACGTCACACTAAGGGTAGTATTACTGGCACGTCCTGTCGACGTCCCTTTTTGTGTTTCAAAAACAAACATTGTAATACTCTGCAACAACCACTAGATATCGGCCTATGCATAGAACGTGAATCTAAGCATATACAAGCATCAGAAATACAATTATGCTGAGTAATGTATCCCATCTTTTATATAAATATATGTGCAAATGCATCTTTGCTCTGCCTGTCTAAGATTCAGAGTACTTACCTACAGCTCACATTTTCCTCTTAAGATAAGCCTGGCTGCTCTGCCACACTACCAAGGTCCTGACGTAGTACAGACTGATACTAAGAGTTGGGTGCGGGATCTATAAAACACTGAGATTGCTTACTAAAGTCTTACTGCCAGAAGGATTTGGAAAACTCCCTTAACATCCACTCACCATGGAAAACACACCATTTAAGTTCTGCCCATACTGTAGCAGTAAATCCCCCCCCTGGTAGGACATGTACTTTGTGTAATCACTGTCTGCCAGTGGATCACCCGGAAAAAGAACTGAAAGTCCTGCAGGCGTTTCTGTCCAAAACCCCTGAAGGACCTTCAAACCAAACGCTGGGCCAGTGAACACTGCTTTGATGTCTTGAGTGACGCCGATGGTGATCGGGATTCCAAAGAATCCCATGTGTGAGCATCCCACTCCACTCCAGTAAGCAGGCCAGCGGTCCTGTGACAGTGAAATCACCACGCGACAAAGGCACACATCCACTACACCTCACTAGGCACACACCTCACGGCTGAACATTGACCATGTTGTCGACCCCTCATTACCATCCAGTGTCTACGGAGAGGTCCTCCCAAGTCACCCCTGTCCTCTGGGCCATCGCATTCGCAGCACGACAGGTCTCTGAAACGTGCACCGACCAGTCCCGTTTCAGACACCTCGCTTAAAAAGGCGCTCCTTTCACGTGCTGAAGGGCATGCGTCAAGACGCTTCACTCCCTTCTACCAGGTCCAAAATTTGGGAACTTATTAAAAAAGCATGTCCCGGTCAAACCATTTAAGTTAAAAAAGTTGTAAAAAACAAAATCTTCAACACCCTTACCACCCCAGCCTTCTACTTACCTATATACCACCTCGAAAGACACCCTTTTGGGTACCCTGCATCACAAGGAGCCTACACAACACCCCTAACCCCTCAGATTTTCCTAAGTCAACTGAGTGGACCCCAGAAAGTTTTGATAGGGTCATGAGGGTATCCTATTTTGTGGATTATATGGACTCCCACCCTGAAGAATTTAGAAACCCCCAGGGCTTAACCCACAGAGGGAAGGGTAGCCAGAGATGAACAACCTGCCAAGGTGCAATGGCTTTGCTACCTCACACCTCAGCACCTCCACCCAATTGCGTGCTACTCCACAGGCCATCTCTCAGGATCTCTACATTATAGACCCCTCAGGTTATCAAATCCTAGTTCCCAGGGGGATAGTAAAGTCAGGACTAATATGGCGACTAGGACCTCTACATCCTCCAGCTCCCAGACAATCAGGATCAGCCAGTGGCCTACTCACCGATTGTCAATCAATTGCAGTGCAACAAGCTGCTCCTCGGGGGTTGCACAACATGTCACCCAGGAGGCACAAATCTACAAAGATTTTGTAGAGGACATTCTGGGAGACACAAATTCTGCTACACCGCATATCCCCCTCCTGCAATCGGTCCAAAGGTGCATTCAGCCTTCCGTCTTAACACCAAGCCTTACAATTTCAGTCAACCCCTGCATCAAGAAGGTGTTTCGGCCAGTCCCTACTGACCCACTGTACATCAGGGGTAAATTAAAACATGATTCCTTCATTATTACCACAAGAAGGTAGAGAGCGGGCACAACTCTGGCTTCCGCCGAGGCCCCACCTGATAAAGAGAGCTAAAAGATGTATACTTCGAATGGATTGTGTCCTCCCACATATTCCTCATCTTTGTTATTCGCATCTCGCCAGCTTTTCTGCTTTGGAATTTTTTTTCTCTCGGCAGAGGGCACTCTGCACAATGTTGTGGCGTCGATGTTCCTCGAGTGCCACTGTGGAGCGTTGACGTCATCAGTAGTATAAATAGCTCATGCAGTGCCCATTGGCTTCAGTCCGTTTTTCCGAACGCTTTTGCTTTGCGCACTGTTAGGGAGAATTCTCTGTTAAGGCTAATTTCCCAAACCTAGTGAGTCCCCCAGCAGCTTTGCTGGATTTTTGGGGTTTATTTTTTTTCTCCTGCTAAGAGTGAGACTCTTTTTCTCCCACTCTTAGACATGATTTGAGATATCCTTTGACTTTGAAATGTGTTTTATGGGCTATGGGGTCTTTTACTGCATAGGGCTTCATGTGTTTTTGCTATGCGAGTTACACAGCACCCTCCGTGCCGTAACACAGGGGTCTCATAGTGACCCCCAAACATAGACTCTGTACCCTGGGACTGACTGTCTCCCAGGGCATGTAAAGTCACCATTGGCTTTACTATTCCTAAATTGTAAACAGAACCAGTACAAACCATCATATTGTGGGCGTACTGGTAGGGGCAATTTGATTGCTCCTGGGTCTGTTGTTCGAGGGGGCACTGTCCAGTCCCCCCTGGTGGAGTTTTGGCTGGTGGCAGTGGATACTACTTTTTTATATTCGACCGCAAATATATTCCTATGGGATTTTCACATTGTTCGAGGCTAATACTTTTTAACATAGCCTCAAACATACCACCCCTTTATTTATTTAATATTAATTCACTGGTTGGTATTTTTTGCCAGAACTCGGTTCCAAAATAGCGTTTGTGTTCGCTTCTGTGACTCCAACCCAAGTCGAGCCCTTTGTTCCACTTTTTGGCGGGCTTCTCCACAGAAGCCTCAAAGTGGTGCCACTTTGTCTGGGTACCACAGGGGGTGTGGGAGGGGGTTTAGGCACCCTGGCCTGACTCAAGTCGCACTCTTGTGTGATTGGCCCAGTGGTGAGCCGCCCGCTTGTTTGAGTGACAGCTAGGACTGATGAATGGGGGTTTTCTGCATAAAAGCAGGGCTTTGGGGACTGGGACTTCAGACGTCGCCACAGGACCAATGAATCCGAAGAGGGAGAAGCTGAGCCGACCTGCAACAACGACACCACCGTTGGAGCCCTGCTGAACCGACTCACCACTTCTTCCAACGACAGAGGAGATCTTCATCCCGAAGAGTCTTCTTCCTTTGACTGGTGGGGATAACCAGTTTGCAAACCTTTTCGCCTTCCCGGAACATCTCGTGGCCGCCTTGCCTGTGCCAAGCATCCCGGCAACCGGGATACCACGTTTTACCACTACCGCAAATAAAAGGGTAGTACCTTTTTTTTTTTTTTGGAAAATATTTATTTTAAACAGGCAGGATAAAATGATACAAAACTCGATCAATCACGACATATGGTACAAAAGTAATACAGTTGGTTGCTTGTCCCTCCCCTCCCCCGGGTCTTAATGTTCCTCTTCCTGTCCCAGCTGAGAGTTATCGTCCCGCAAAGTTCTCCTAGCTAATTGGGGCTTGTACGTCAGGGCTGGATAATTCTGATCAAAGTCTAGGATCGGGCCCCAGACGTTCTGGAAGCGATGTAGGCGGCCTGCCCCGGCAGCCGTCACCTTCTCCGCAATTAAGATGTCCCAGATTTTAGTCCACCAAAAAGGCATTAGTGGTCCTTCTGTGGTTTTCCAAGTGCGAGCTACTACATTTCTGCCTGCCATTAGGCATTGGGACAGTAGTTTGGCCATAGGGCCAGTTCTAGGGTAGATCCCGGGGACCGGGGCTCCCAGGAGGATGGGTTCGGGCTCCAGGGGAAGTCGTACCTGAGTGATGTCCGCGATTGTTGCTAGGCATTGTTTCCAGAAGGTCTGGGCCCTCGGGCAGGACCACCACATATGAAAGAAAGACCCTACCTGGCCGCATTGCCTCCAACAGTTCGGGTTGAGCGTGGGATTCATATGGTGTAGTCTTAGGGGAGGATAATACCAGTGAAGGAGGATTTTGTAGGCGCCTTCTCTGTTCGTAATGCAAAATGAAGAAGTGTGGGCCCGCGACCAAATGTCAACCCATAGCTGGTCCTCGATTGGGTGGCTTAAATCCGCCTCCCATTGGGCCATGTACCGGGTTTTAGAGGTTAGGAAGTCATTTTGGAGGCGTTTATATAGAGTGGAGATTCTCCCCCTGGTTGGGAGGTCATTTAGGGTCAGTTCAATAGCCGTGGGAGGGCGGGTGGCGGCTTGGCGGGTCTGTGGATGGGAGCACCAGTGGCGCTGCTGAATGTACGTGAATCTGTCCTGTTCCCGAAGTTGGAAGAGTTCCTTACATCTCTCAAAGGTGCAGGGTTGCCCCCCATCGAATAGTTGCCCCAGGGTCTCCAGGCCTCCCGCAATCCAGTATCTGAAGTTCCGGGTGGACCAGCCAGGGGAGAAAGCTGGGTTCAGGAACACCGGGGAGGAAGGGCTGAGTCCCACTGGGATCTTCTTTTGTTTCAGCGCTTTATCCCAGACGGCAATAGTGTGTTTGGTGGTCATCAGGAGGTTCTGCCACTGTCGGCGCACGGAGGGATTGATGTGCGGGAGAAAACGTAGTGGGAGCGGTAGTTGTGCCTGTTCGAGGTCCACCCATCTAGGGCGGTTGGTAAGTATCTGCCATGATCGGATGCAGGCGAGTTGGGCCGCCATCTGATATTTTTGTAGATCTGGAACTCCGAGGCCACCCAGTCTAGCATTGCCCAGCATCGTGGTCCTAGGGATTCTGGGCTTCCTCCCATTCCAAATAAACCGTGACATTTTCTTTTGTAGATTCTGAAGGGCAGGTGCCGGGATTGGCACTGGAAGCGAAGAGCAGGCATATAGGAGCCTTGGTAGCAAGTTCATTTTACAGGCTGTGATTCGGCCCATCAGTGAGATCTCTTGTGCCGCCCACCGCTTTAAGTCTGCCTCGAGGTCCGTGAACAATGGGAGAAAGTTTGCTCGATAGACTTCCCTCAGCTGGGATCTGGACACCCAAATAACCGATGCTCTTCGTCCATTGCACCGGACATAATGGGGCCAGGGCCTCCCGGACCTCCCGGGATAGGCCTACCCCCATGGCAGCTGACTTTCGGAAGTTGATGGAAAAGCCTGTGACCTTTCCATAGCTCTCTATCTCAGCTAGGGCCTGAGGGAGAGAAGTACGCGGTTCCGTGATGGTTAGTAGGACGTCATCCGCATAGAGGGCCAATTTATGGTGTATTGTGTTCGACTGGAAGCCCTTAATCGCCGGGTTTCGCCTGATCCGTTGGGCGAATGGTTCCATGATTAGTGCGAAGAGCAGTGGCGATAACGGACAGCCCTGTCTGGTTCCACAGGTCAGGTCGATAGGGGGGGGGGGATGCCATTGACTCTGAGAAGGGTCTTGGGCGCTGTATAGTTAGCCAGAGTCATGGCGCAGAACCCTGGACCAAAGCCAAAGGCCTCGAGAGTAAGTCTCATGAAGTTCCAGTCCACCTTGTCAAAGGCCTTAACTGCATCCAGGGCCAGAAGCACCAGCTCCCGGGAGTCTCGAGAGGCAAGTTCCACCAGGTTCAAGGCTCTACGAATGTTATCAGCGGTGGAGCGGTGTGTGATGAAGCCACTCTGTTCGGCGTCGATTATTTCTGGCAAAATCCGGGACAGGCGGGTTGCTAA
Organism: Ambystoma mexicanum; assembly: GCF_040938575.1. Classification (NCBI taxonomy): domain Eukaryota; kingdom Metazoa; phylum Chordata; class Amphibia; order Caudata; family Ambystomatidae; genus Ambystoma; species Ambystoma mexicanum. The sequence continues at coordinate 1,456,107,999 of NC_090932.1, forward strand.
AATTTTGGAGTATATGTTGGCATCTATGTTGAGTAGAGCAATCGGCCTATAGGATGAAGGATTCTTCGGGTCACCGCCAGGTTTGGGCAGCAGAACAGTGATTGATTCTTGCATTGACGGGGTTATAGAGCCTGTGGTCCTGAATGAATTAAACGGCTGTACCAGCGGTGGCAGGAGTTGGGGTTTGAAAACTTTATAAAACTTCGTCGTATAGCCGTCTGGGCCTGGGGCTCGGGATTTAAGGGATTTTATCGCCTCATCGACTTCCTCATCGGTGATAGGGGCTTCCAACGAGTCCCGAGCTGCGTTGTCCAGTCGGGGGAGCGCCGCCCTTTGCAGGTATTCCCTCTGTTCTTTGACATCTCGGGCCGGGGCGGTCATTACCTGGGTCAGGTGGGTCGATGCGATTTGAAGCTTGTCGTGATCCGAGTATTGAGTCTTGCCCTGCTGATCCCGAAGGCCCACAATTGTGTTATTCCTCCTTGTCTTGGCAAGTTTAGCCACCAGTAGCTTGTTTGCTTTATTGTTTTTGGCATAGTAGAACTGTTTAGCCTTCGTCATTTGATGGGCGGTATGTTCAGCGTAGTGTGCTTCAATTTTCTTTCTTGCTATTCGGAGAGCTCGCTATGTTTTAGGGGTCCAGCCCTTCTCCTTATGGATCCTCTCCGCCCTCTCAAGTTCCTCTTCAAGGCCCTGACGAATTTGTCGTTTATGCCTATGATAGGCTACCCCTTTGGCAATCAGTTCTCCCCGCACCACTGCCTTCATTGCATCCCAGTTGTTGGCTAAGGAGGTATCTCCACTAGAGTTTTCTTTAAAGAAGTTGTTGAACGTGGTTGCGATTGCGTCTCTGAGTGGCATCTCATTAAGGATGGGATCATATAGAGTCCATCTACGCCACTGGGGATCAGGAGGTCCCTGGACTCGGATTTCCAAGGTTACCGGGGCGTGGTCGGATAGGATTCTGGAGCCTATAGTCACCTCTTCAGTGAAAGCGAAGATCTGCAGAGATATCAGCAGAAGATCTATCCTGGAGAATGTCCGGTGAACATAAGAATAGAAGGAGAAGTCTTTTTCAGATGGGTGGAGTACCCTCCATGAGTCCACCACCCCTAGGGTTCTAAATAATCGCAGGAGGGCTAAAGCCGTAGTGAAGTCCCCGGCAGAGGGTGGATGCGATTTGTCTTTTATGGGGTCTGGGACCCCATTAAAGTCCCCACCGATCACTATCTGGCCCTCCAGAAAGGGAGAGAGGGTTGCGGTTAGCAAATCATAGAAGGGTGCCTGGCCAGAGTTTGGCGCATACACGGAGACCAAGGAGAACAGCTGTCCCGCTAGCAGGCATTTCACTGCTATGTAGCGTCCCTCCGGGCAGCTTATGGAGTCCAGAATCTGGGGATTCAGCCCCTTCCGGAACAGGATTGCTGTACCGCCCTGCTTGGAGCGTCCAGATGCAAAGAGTTGCTTTGGAAAGTCGCGAGAGTGTAGGCGGCTGAAGTCTGCCGGGAGCAGGTGAGTTTCCTGTAGCATGGCCACAGCGGCAGAATTGATTTGCGTTTAGGCGATGAGTTCAATCCCTTGACATTCAGAGAGACAAACTTCCAGGTCTGCTGGTCCGGGGCGGGACCTGGGGTCGCTGATGAGACTTGTGGAGGCGGAGGAGCTACTGAAGAATCAGCCATTATGTTGTGGGAGATGTGACCATCTGTTATCCTGCTTTTGGGGTTTTTGCTCGGACCGCCAACGGGAAGTCCGAGATTTAACTGGGGGAGGGGGACCCATTGTGGGGTCAGGCCCTCCCCTGGCCAACGGGGCCGTATAACAGAGAGTAGCCAACGTGGCTAAAAGTTTCAATAGTCTGAGTGAGATGCACCAAGGACTCATAGGTGGAATGTACCTTGGAGCTGGGCATGGGCCGTGGGGGAGGCCCGCTGCATCGGGGATGGAGAGCATCCATGTTTTCAGAAGTGGCGGTCGGTTCCACAGCGCCGGGTTCGCTAAGCCGGGTCTCAGGGCGCAGAAGAGTCCCTCATGGGGTCGCCCCGGGTCATTTCCTCCTCCTAAATCTCGGAACCTTCGACCATGTGTCTTGCGTGGGCCTAGGGGAGGCTATGGGGTCCGGGTCAGCCGCCGCTTCAGTGGCCTGTTGGGACGAGGTGTTAGCGGAGGCCGGACGCAATATACTTTCAGCGTCGCCCAGATGTTTGATCCTACGCATGGTACCCTTATAGGAGAATTGCAAAGCTGTGGGAAAGAGCCATTTGTAGCAAATTTTTTGCGCTTGGAGGAAGGTGGTTAGTGGGCGAAGGGCTCGCCTTTTCTGAAGGGTCAATGGAGATAGGTCTTGATAGATCTGAAGGGGGGTCCCCTGAAAGGTGATTTCGTCCTTGGAGCGACTTATTGCCGATATGGCTTCCTTTGTCGTAAAGAAATGCACCCTGGTGATAACATCAGGTGGGCCATCTGACTCCACTCCACGACGGGGATTTAGCCTGTGAGTGCGATCCAGTAGCAATAGTGAGTCCTCCAAATCGGGGAGAAGAGGTTGAAAGAAAAGGCCTACATATTCGGCCAGCCCCTTGGTCTGGGACTGATATGGGAACCCCCCGAATGCGGAGGTTGTTGCGCCGGGCTGTGTTCTCCATGTCCTCCTGCTTATATTCCAGGATTTCGTACTTGCCCTGCAGAAGCCGAACGGAACGCTGAATCTCAGTCAGGGAGGAGGCGTGGTCCTGGGTGCGATCCTCAATCTCTCCCACTCTCTGTTCCACCTCCGAAACCCTTTTATCAGTACTCTCCAACTTGGCGGTAAGCTCAGACATACATGATCGAAATTCGGTTTTAATGTCAGCCATGAATTCACGGATATCCTCCTTGGTCGCAAGAGGTCCCTTGTTGTCCAGGGATTCTCGTGAGATGGAGGGGGGATTCTCCAGTTTCCTCGCTTTGTCGGTGGACATTAGCATTGTTGCTATGTCTGAGGACTTGGTGGATTTCGGTTGCTTAGACATCGTGTGGTCTGACAGGAGTGGGTCAACGGCTGCAGGTGGCTCAGTCGCAATGGTGTCGATAGTTTGAGGGTAGCTTGATTAGCGAAGGTGACTCCAGTGCGAGTGAAGAGGAAGAGGGTCGCGGTGTTGTCCCGGTCTCCCTGGTACCAAGTCGGACAAGGGGAGGGTGAATGAGGGCTGGGGCGCCCCAGGAAGCAGCGGGGAGATGAAGGGGAGCGGTTCAGATACCGGAGCACACCAGTCCAGGATAGCCTCTTGGGGTGGAGGGTGAGGACCCAGCTCGCCACGGGTGTTAGTGAGACTGTTGGTGGAGGTGGTGGTCGTAGAGTGACTATTTCAAGGCGATTGCTCAGTAGAGAGGGCGATGGAACATGGCGCCGCAGACCGGAGCCACAAGCCAGTGGGTCCACTCCCGTAAAGGCGTCGGGGGCAATAAGGTGTTGCAGCCTCCTCACAATTGACGGCAGGGGTGTTCTGTGGTGCACCCCCGAGAACTCTCCGGCTTCGGCCCCCTCTTCTAAAGTGGAGGCGGAGGGATACAGGGGAGGGCGAGAGCAGGGAGGCTGCGGCTGCGTGTCGTGTGTTGGGGTGGCAGCAGGGTTTTATCCCCCTGGGGATGTCCGGGGAGGTGGGCCAAGACTGAGGAGGCCCGGGGCACCTACCTCGCCCTCCGCCGTCCGTGCACCCCCAAGAGCGTTACCCGGAGCGCCGCCGGGAGTATCAGCTGGAGCATAGGTGTGCGGCTCGGGTCCCTCTGAACTTGTGAGGCGGGAGGCGCATGGGCCTAGGTCGATTCAAGGGTTCACAGGGTGAGCTCCGATGGCGAGGCCGCGTCTCGGTCGTTGTCGCTGGGTCCCGTCCGCCATCTTGGATTACGCGACAGAGGGGCCACGGGATAAGAAGAGCCCGATTATCTTCATCTTGACGATTCTGGGTTCCAACAGCACGCCGGCAGGGCTCCAAACCTTCTCACACCCCCTCATCTAGTTGGGTTCGAAAAACGCAGCATGGGAGCCTTAGAAAGCTGAGATGCAGCGGGCGTTCCACAAAGGCCATCACGGGAGCGACTGCATAGCCAGCGCTCCAGGCCACGCCCCGGGTAGTACCTTTTAACCGGAGGACTCCGTGGCTGGTTTCTTCCCTGGCAGTGCAACGACCTTCAGCTTTCCTCCACGTCGAGATCTTCTCTTCCTTTGGACGACGCCGCGACTTGCATCCACTGCCAGGAACAACTGCCCCGCTGGAGATCCTCTCCACTTTCAAGGTACTGTGTCCGCCTGGCCTCCCTCGCAACGGTCTGTGTGGGGTGTCTCATAAATCCTCATCTTACCACTTGGGTTGGGCCTAGGCTGGCTAACTGAACTGATTCCTTTTTAAACTCTCTGCAAGACTTTCCAAGCCTTTTAAACTGTGTGATATTGGGCGCATTGGTGTTCTACTCTCTCCAAGAGGTAGCCTGGCCTCTGAACTTTTTGCTCACAAGTAGACTTCGACTTTCCTGCCTTGCTGAGTGCTTCTAAAGTATTTTGTTGTGTGCTGTGCCCAATTTTTGCCTTTTTCCCTCCCTTTTTCTTAACTTATTGGAGTGCCATCTTTAGTTAAGCGCTCACCTATGTCTGGAAATAAGTGGTAACTAAAACTTGTCTAATAAGGAATAATGGATGTATATATATTAATGGTGACTGTGTTTTTGAACTTGCTTACAATAATAGTTCTATAGTGTTTCTAAGTGTGTCTTTAAATAAATAATTATATACTTGATACCAAAGCTCTGGCCAGTGTTTGCTTGTGCTACTGTATTTTGGTACCTATCTTGTATACTCTATATACTGTGTAACTCTTCTTGAGAGAAGTCTGGCCAGTAGGAATATCCTTCTGCAGATGAGAAAGGGGATTTACAGTCTGCAGAATAGTGTGCTTGCTCCCCCCTTCTCCCCTTTGTTCTTCTCTAACTTTCTCCGAAATCCCCAGTTGAAGCTCACCTTATGGTTTGAAAGGATGAACTCTCCATCCTGCTTCTGGTGCAGGGGCGCGTGTTTGTCCAGTTACTTCACTGGTTTTCAGAATGGCGCTGGCAAAATCCACTTGACTTTTCCGAGCGGAACGCCGTAAGTATGAAGATTACAAAAGTTCAAGTGTTGAGCCTCCTTTTCTGTTTCCTTCCTAACCTGTGATCTGTCCTTTATTTCAGGTGCAGAATGAAGGCGATGCGTTGAGGGATTGAATTGCCGATGGTAAACTCAGGTGAGTTAGCGATGGGGGCGATCCCTCTTAATGTCTTTATATTACCCCAGTAATGTCTTTTGTCCTTTCCCCATAGGGGCCGGGGAGCGGTACCTGCCAACAAAGCAGCGCCGACCCGAAATGAGGAATGGTCCACCAACAGAAGACCGGTAAGTGTTATGGCGGAAAATTAGGCTTTCCTCATATGTTCCTTCTGCTCACCTTTTGTCTCTTCTTCTCTCCCCTAGGCGCAGAGATGTGGCGACCGGTGCAGACAGTCGCGGTGGAGCCAGAAGAACTCCCGAGTTCAGGTGAGTGAAGCGCAGCGCTGCAGCGAGCAACGCGGTGCTTTTAAATGAAAATCTTTTCTCAGGAACGCTGGCGTGAAGGTTCCGGATGCAGGTAAGAAGTTTTATAAAATTCTTGGTTTTCACCTTTCTCTTCGCTTCTTTCCTTACAGGTGTTCCAGGATCGAGGCGGGCGTGGCTGGAGACCAGATGCAGGAGCAGACACGGTGAGCGTTCAGCTGCTTGGGTGCAGAACAACGCGAAGCGTGAGCTACTGTCTGGGCGTGGCTTAAATAGCCCCAAAGTCGTTCCAGGTAAGTATCCTTCCCTGGCCACGCCCAAGTGGCAAAATAGTCCCAATGAAAAAATAGTCCCTTCAGGTCTCGGAGGCCTGAATCTTGCAGCATGGTCTGCATCAGGTAAGTGCACAAAACACCTTCCTTTATGATCCTGGCGCCTATGGCGCCAGGATGATGTCCAACATGAGCCTGGCGCCAACGGTGCCAGGACAGTCCAAAGAGCCCCTATAAGGGGCTTTTACCCGGGGGCATGATGCCTGTTCCCGGGGGTGCTGGGCCTGGCGCTCCGGGGGTAGGCATCATGACAATGTCGTCCATATATGATGAGGAAAGTGCCTCCATTGAGGAGACTTCATCATTTGGGGTGCAGTTTGGCACTAAAAATGTACCTGAAGAGCTCATTGACCCAGAATCAAGGATTAAAGACCTCTTTGACTCCCTGCAGTCTTCTAGTGGACTGGATACTTCTCCAGAATTGGAGTTTGGCAGACCTGCCCCGTCAGAGCATGCTGATTCAGGTTACAGAACCCTGAGAACAGTTTCAGAGTATATGGGGTGGAGTAGGGCTCTCCAGCATATGAGCAGGATGACATGATGGACATCCTAGAAAAGGGATCTCAGAAGAACCCGATCTTACCCTTCCACAAGGCCCTTCAGAGGAAGGTTGTGGCCAATTCGGAAGCTCCAGAATCTGGGCCTGCTGTGAACAGAAACTTCTCTAGGATGTATAGACCATCTTGCAGCGATCTAGACTATCTCACCAAATATCCTACTCCAGAGAGTTTAGTATTCCAGGATTCTACTGCAACCAAACACACTGCCTATCGCTCTGGATAGGTACGACAAGAAATTTGATGCATGGGCTCACAAGGTCTTCTCACCATGCAGCATGGCTTTGAAGTGTACTAACGTTACTTGTACCATGGCTAGATTTTCTTACCCTGTGGGACTGTGTTGCTGTGGCGGTTGATCACTTTCTGGAAGGCGAGGAAATGGACGACTTCCTGAATATAGATAAGGATGGTAAGGAGGCGATGGGAGAGTGTCTCCAATCAGGATTGGATACTACCGACAGCGTCGACGGATCCATTGCTGAAAGCACCGTACTGCACAGGTTTTCGTGGTTGAGAAAGCCGGGGTTTGCACCGGATATGCAGGCCAGACTGCTCAACATGCTCTTTGACGACTCGAGGTTGTTCGCCGGCAAGGTGGATGAGAGTCTGGAGAAGATGCAGACCTCCAAGGTGGTGGCTAAGTCCCTTAGCGCCTCCATTCGACAACCTCAACACCCCTACTCGGGCTCATCTTCCTGAAGGGGTTATTCTTTTCGCTTCTATTCCTCAGTTAGTAGGGGAAGAGGACGGGCCGGACAAAGTTGGCAAAGCAGATTCCCTTGTGGTGGATTAGGAAGGGGTGCCAAATCAGCCACAGCAGCGGCATCTTTACCCTCAGACGCTGCTGCAGCTGCCTGTAAGCCACTCTGAGTCCTTGACCAGCAAGACCCTGGTGGGAGGCAGAATCTCTCATTATCTGAACGAATGGAGGGCATTACTTTAGATGCTTGGGCACTGGAACCAGTAGCCCAAGGTTACTGCCGTCCTTTTCAAAAAAGGCCGCAGGATCATCAACCAGGAGCCAACTCTGTCAAAATTCCAGATCCACTCCTTGAGCAGGAAATGTTAACCCTGCTAGAGAAGGGTGCAATAGAACATGTACCTAGCGAGAGGAACAAGGGTTGGTATTCACCCTGTTTTCTCATTCCCAAGGAGGACGGAGGATTGAGACCCATCTTGGATTTAAGAAACTTTAACAAGTTCCTCAGGAAGGACAAGTACAAGATGGTTACCCTTTCTCAGATCATTCAGGCTCTCCAACTCCAAGACTGGTTGGTATCGTTGGACCTCAGGATGCTTACGTTCATGTGCCAATCCATCTCAAGCACGGGAAGTGCCTGCGGTGCGCGGTTCTCATTATCAGTTTCGAGTTCTGCCATTCGGGCTGACTTCAGCCCTGAGGGTTTTCACCAAACTGATGGCGGTAGTGGTAGCTAGTTTCAGGAGGGGGCTGGGGGGGGATTCACGTCTACCCATACCTGGATGATTGGCTGATCAGGGCTCGTTGACCAGAGCAAGCCCAGGAACATGTTAGTGTCACCTGCCACTCCCTGCACAGATTGGGCTTCTCCCTCAGTTACGAGAATTCCCATAAGATACCATTCCAAAGACTGCAATTCATTGGAGCGTTCTTGGATACTTCGTCAGGGAAAGCCTCTCCTCCTGAGGTGAGAGCTCAACACATTCAGCAGATGGCAGCAAAATTCCAGAATGCCCAGCATCTTCCGGCCTTCAATTTTCTGAGGTTGTTCAGGCTCATGGCATCCTGCATTTTCCTGGTGCCAGAGGCTCAGAGGCCCGATTGAGGATGAGAGCCCTTCAATGGGCTCTCAGGACTCGGTGGTCCCAATTTTCAGGCAATATGGCAGATCAACTGCAGGTTCCGAGCAGGGTTGCTCAAGACCTTTTTGTGGGCATGCAATAACATTCCCATGGGGGAATGTTTTTCGCAACCATGGCTAGAGATGACAGTAGTGACAGACGCCTCACTCATGGAGTGGGGAGCCCACACCAACAAACTGACAATCAGCAGTCATTGCTCTGCATTAGAGTCCAAACTACGCATCAACCTTTTGAAGCTGAGGGCGATCAGACTAGCATTGAAGGCCTTTCTGCCCCCTGTAAGGGGAAAAATGTCCTGATGATGTCAGACAACACAGTGATATGATATGGTAGGTTTTTTATAACGCGCTTAATACCAAGAGGTTTCTAAGTGCGGACCCGGGGATCGAACCTGTGTTGCTCTGTGTCGTCTTGCTTCCAAGGCGAGCACGTTGCCACTGAGCTATCCTCCCGAGACCAGTGGCCATGTACTACCTCAACAAAAGTGGTGTAGTGTCACTACCACTGTGCAGAGAGACAATGCAGCTTTGGATTTGGGCTATACAAGAAAGAATCTCTCTATTGGCAGTTCACCTAGCCGGAGAGCAGAACAGGGCAGTCGGAACGCTGTGAGCAGTCAGAGCACAGTCTCTCATAAGTGGGAACCAGCTCGGGAAGTCCTTCAAGAGATCTTCACCCTTTGGGGAACCCCTCAAGTGGATCTGTTTGCGACCGGTACCAATCAGAAGTGCAATCTGTACTGCTCAAGGGATTTTCCCCCAAGAGGAGCTCTAGTAGATCCGTTCGTGGTGGACTGGGAATTTCCACTCCTGTACGCGTTTCCTCCAGTCCCTGTCATTCCTCACATGATCAGGAGGTTGAGAAAGTTCAGGAAATCCACGGACCCAATTGCTCCGGATTGGGCCAGAAGGACGTGGTATCCTGATCTTATGGACATGTCCATCTGCCCTCCAATTCGTCTTCCACAAAGAGAGGATCTTCTCTCGCGAGAGGGAGGTCAGGTTCTCCATCCGAAGGTCAAGACACCCAGCCTTCATGCATGGCTTCTGAGAGGCTGAGATACAAGGGTTGGGACCTTTTGGCCGAAAGCAAAATTTCCATTACGACGTCCGGAAAGCCAGCAACAAAATCCTTGTACCGGTGTTGTTGGAATAAGTTCAGTAACTGGTGCAAGGACAAGAATGCGGATCCTTTTCAATGTGGCAATCCTATGGTGCTTTTTTTCCTGTTGCATCTGGCTAATCTGGGGCTCCAGGTTGGAACCATAAAAGGATATCTGGCGGCACTTTCCATGTTTAAACGCTCCTCTGAAGAGGTCTGCTATTTCAAGATACTTGTAATTGTTCAATTTCTGAAGGGACTCACTAATGTGTATCTTCCAGTCCCATTTAATGTCAATGCTTGGGATTTAAACGTTGTATTAAAATGTCTAACTTCTTCCCCTTTTGAGCCTTTACATGCCTGCCTGTTAAGGCTCTTAACTTTGAAAACTGCCCTTCTTGTGGCATTAACATAAGCCCGCAGGGTAAGTGATTTGCAGGCACTTTCATGCAAGCCTCCTCATACTACATTTCATAAGGATAAGGTAGACCTCAGAGTAAACCCATCATGGCTGCCGAAAGTAGTTTGACTTCTATCTGTCGCAGAAGATAACACTTCCATCTTTCTATCCTCCCCCCTCATTTAGGTAAGGAGGAGGAAAGGGCTGCATAGGCTGGATCCAAAAAGGTCTCTAAGCTTTTATATTGCAAGAATGGCAGAATTTCGCCATGATGATCAACTATTTGTGGGATACACTGCCTGAATTGGGGCTTGCAGTAACTAAACAATTCATATCCTTGTGGATTTCACTGGCTATTGGCGAATGCTACAGGTTAGAGGGCAAAGTGCCCCCGGAAGGGCTTTGAGATCATTCCACAAGGGGCATGGCAACTTCGCAGCTCTTCAAAAGGGTGTCCCGATAATTGATATCTGCTCTGTGGCGACCTGGTCATCCATTCATACATTTGTTAAGCATTATTGCTTGAACTCCTCTTCCACTCAAGGATGTCTTTTTGATAAGGCAGTCAGTCCTTCATTCCATTCACAATTAATTTAAATAGTACTCCCTCCTCCACTGCTTTGGAAGTCTATCAAAGATGAGGACTACCCTGGAAGGACACAATCCATTCCAAGAACAATTTGCTTAATGCTGGTAACGTTTTTTCGACTAGATGTTCCTCCCACCTATTCCTCAACGCCCCTCCCTGCCCACCCCACCGTACAATTTGTGATTTACAGTCTGCGTTACTAGAGCTTGCGGCCTGGTATACGTCTGGTTAGTTCCTCGGTTTATTGAACGAAAAAACAGAACTGAAGCCAACTGGTGCTGCACAAGCTATTTATAATACTGATGTCGACGCTCCACAGCGGCCCTCGAGGGACATCAACACCATGACATTGTGCACAGCGCCCTCTGCCGAGAGAAAAAAATTACTGAAGCAGCAAAGCTGGTGTGATTCGAATAGAATATCAAAGGTGAGGAATATGTGAGAGGACCATCCAGTCGACAGAACCTTACATGGGGTAAGTAACTTGTTCTTTTGGCAGAAAGGTTGCATCCTCGGCTGCTTACCAAACCAGAATAGCCAACAATACCACCCTCCTTTCTAGCTATGGGTGCTATAAGGGGGACTAGCTGGAACAACCAGTTGAGGCTGTCCAAGAGCCTCTGAATTCACAACTCCTGGAAACAGTGTCAAAGGGCAAACAGTGGCTAACTGCATTTTAAAAAAACAACTTGTATGCCGCCGAAAATGCAGGCTGCATCATAGCCACATTAATTGCCATGCCTGGCTGAGACAGCCTGGCTTTAAGCTAGAAACGCATGCCAACTACTCCAACGACCCGTCCCCTTTCATTGTTACTGCATGGGCGTCCCTTGCTAGGGATGGGAAACAGAAACTTTTTCACAATGTCTATACTCCTTTAAATGAATGCCGTGGCTCTGGGAGAACGTGTTCCCTTGAGTCTGCCCTCTGGCGCCACACCACAATCCTCTTTTCTGCGTTGATGGGAGCGGGCCTACTTAACCAGAGCTGTGGTTGAGGCCCTTTTTCTTCTTAATTCCACTGTCTTTTTTTCTAGTTACCCCGGGGACCTTGGTCCCAAATTACTAATACTTTTATTTGTAGCAGTCTCACAGCTTCTGGTGCCTCGCCCCTCTCCGGCGCATATCGGCCCAGGTGGGCTTTAGTCCGTGCCCTTTCTGCGAGGGACCCTCTACCACGGCAAACCTGCACACGCTCTGCCTCCGCTGCCTTGGAGAAGGCCACGGCTACTCTGCGTTCAACGCCCTTATTCCCCGGTCCCTTAAGAACCTGCTTGCCAGGTGGAGGGAGCTGTTCTCCATGTCTTACCCGGAGCACATAGTTGTACGTCAGCAGGAAGACAAAGGTAAAGGTGAGTGTTCTCTCTAACAAAACACGGCTCAAGGGCGATTCGTCTCCAAAGAACCAGATGTGCGGGAAGGGCCACGAAGGCCCTTTCACCATCTCGGTTATTGAGGCTCATCGAGCTACCAGTCTCATGGCTGAGGGTTCCTCTGACACTACCGGTTCCATTGCTCAGGAGCCTGTTGGCTCTGTCACCGGGAAATCTCCAGAGGGGCTGTGCCCTAGTACTGGACCCACGTCCGAGGGGGTCGCCTGTACGTGGCAGCACTACCAGTCCTCGGGCTGAGTACGCACAGCCTACCAGTCAGGAGCCTGAGGTGCGAAAAAAGCACAAACCTGTCCGTAGCAGTAAACAGGGGAGACTAGGCCTAATACGACACAAGGGTGTTGGTGCTGGACAAAAGGGCAGTGCAGCAAGACATAAAAGCAGCATATGAACCTGCGCCAGTCGAAAAAGTGGCAAGTCACAGAGCCCACTTCTAGGGAGTAATGGTCAACCCTCAGGTCTCCTGATGCACAGCATACTCGCTTACAGGACAGATGCTACACAGAGCCCTGCTACATGCGTAGTGGTCAGGGCGCGGCAAGGGCGCATCCATCCACGCCGACCATGCCCACAGCACAGGAGCGCACATCCCCACCAGCCCATGAGGACCAGTTTGTTGACAAATTCCTCACTTATGAGATCCCTGCATATGGGCTCCATTCCTGGTTGCATCATAAAGGTCATGCTTCCACCAGCTCCAGTGCAGTGGCAGTAAGCCATGCCTACGGGTGCAGTGGAATCACCTCCTTCACCGTTACCAGTACCTGCGCAGCCTAACATAGTGGTGCTGGCGGCTACACCAGCCCCCCACCCTACTCCAATACCTCAGACGACATAGGACCAGGCGGACACTGAAGAGGAGGAACCTGACACCTCGTCATCGGCCAGGCCCTTCTATGACAGGCTGGTAGGACTGGCAGAGTATCTAGGCATTCCACAGCCCTAAGAGAAACAGCCTGAGGGGGCAGAGGCCCTCACAGTAAAATCGGCCTCCAGGTCAGGCATCCCATTTCAGAAGGATGTTTAAGCTCTAGCAAAATAGGGTTGGACAAAGCCTCACTCAACACAACCCACCAGCAGGAGACTGGATTTAAAGTACAGGCAGGCTCAGGGGGTTTTCCTGCTCTCGTCGGTGCACCTGTAGTCACATTCATCAGTAATAACAGATAGAGGACCAGGACAAGCACATGCATTGGCTCGAAATGATGCCCATCTTGCTAGCCTTGAAAGCTTTCCTCCCGGTTATCAATAAAAGCGCAGTCTGCATTCAAACGGACAGCTCTACCTGCATGTACTACCTCAACAAATGGTTGGGCATCAGACCACCCCCTCTGTCTGGGTTAACCATCGATCTATGAGAATGGGCCTTAGCAAACAGCATTTGGCTCTCTGCGATCCACCTGCTGGGGGAGTCCAACCTCGAGGTGGACAGGCTGAGCAGACAGTGGGTCGACAACGATGAGTGGTAGTTGAACAAGGGGGTCCTGAAGGAGATATTCAACAAGCGAGTCATCCAGAGATAGACCTATTTGCCAACATACTCAACAGGAGGTGTCATTAGTTCCCCAGCATGGGGTCTGGCATGGATTCTCATCCTCAAAAATATTCCGTTGTCAGGCCGGGACTCCTCTGTAAAAGGAAAAAAACATACTGTTTTTCTCCTCTAAACCAATCACTGTACTCTGGGCCATACTGCCCCCAGCCAAGGACAGAATTCTCCCTAAGCACCTCCTCTGGCAGCCATGTTCTGATTTTTACCACACGTTCAAATGTTGGGAGTCCTCGAGTTTTGTTCTGTGAGCTATTCTACAGTTTTTTAACGGGAAACGTTCTATTTTTGTCAAGCGCATATGTGCTCTTCTCTCCATCGGCCGACAAGCGGGGATCAGTTTCAGTGAATTCTAGCGCCCCTCAAGTGCAAGGATCTTTGAGTTTTTCTCGAAGTTTCCAGAAGGCCTCTTCAAGCTCTGCTCCGGATGGGGACTGCGGGACATGTTTGTGAAGGACAAACACCTTCAATTCCTCTACTGCCTTCACCCATATAACAACGAAGGAGATGACAAGATCTACCTCTGTTTCTCCAAGAGACAGATGAAGGATTGCCACAGTAGACTGGCGCCAGCTAAACTGTGGGAGAAGCCTAGGGAGGACTAAAAGAAGGCGGACCTGTCCAAGAAGGCCCAGGTTGCGCAGAAAAAATTGTCGACGATTGAGATGGCGGCGGCCGCTCTCTCGAAGACCAAAGGGGCTGTGAGGTAGCCCCGACTGCGCACAGGGTGTCCCTACCCCCGAGGCAGGAGGCCTCAGTTGGGGAGGTGTCAAGGTCATCGGAAAAGATGCCGTTTCTGAGCCCAGTTCCGACCCCTGAGGGTGCAAAAGAGTGGGGGGTGAGGACCCAGGGCAGCCGCAGGCAGTACCTCAAGACATGGTAGTTTCTTTCTTGGATGAGGAGAACCAGGAGTGCATACACACGGTCCAAGAGGATGTGGAGAACGACAGAGTAAATGCAGACGATGGCATTGGGCCTAGTAGGCTGACGGCCTGACTTTGCAGAGAGATGTACCTCTGGACATCCTTTTGACCCTGCACACATTGGTTTCAGAAATCCCAAAAAGGATTCCGCAGGCCCGGGCCCCAGTGGCCCTGATCAGCCTCTGGTGAAAAAGAGGACGATCCATTCAACGCCCTCTAATCAGCCTCGACACCCGTGCCAGGTGCCCTCCCCTCTGAGGGGTCCGGACATGAGGAAGATGACATCGTCACGGCGGGCAGATCGCCACAGCCATCCCCACCGGATGAGGTGGGGTAGTTTCATGTTTTGGTCGCCAGAGCTTCCATTCTCCATCTGAAAACTGAAACCAAAAAGGAAGGCTTCTTATACCAGAGGCACGAGGCCAAGAGGAAGACCATCATGGTGGTTCCCCTCCTAGACGATGTGTGGGAGGAGGGCCGAGCCCTATTGAAGAATCCTGCCCTGAACAAGCAGGCCAGACTAGAGAATAAGTACCGGGTGCTGGAGTCCACACCCAGATGCCTACCATCGCAACCGCTGTAACCATCACCGGACTCGGTGGTGTTGACGGCTGCGAGGAAGAGATCATCTAACCCCTAGTCGTCATCCTCAGTCCCCGCGGACAGCGAGGGGGAAGAATTTGGACGCCACTGGGAGAGGTCATCTACTCTGCGGCATCGGCCGTCAAAGCGGCCAACACACTGCCGATCCTGGCTAGGTACGATGCGTAACTGTTGTACAAAATGGCCCTGATTCTGGAGTTCCTGCCAGACAAGTGGGTGGAGGCAATCGCACTCCTCTAGGAGGGGTAGGTGGCTTTGGACCATGCCATCACAGTGGCCCTGGACATCGCCAACACCAGTTTCTGGCAGATGGGGAACGGTGTCTGCTTCCGTCGTCGTCGCTGGCTGAAGGCAATCAACTTCTGCTAGGAGGTCCAGACATGGATACTGGACATGCCCTTTGGGGATAGCCTCTTTGGGAAGGCTGTTGACAAGTCCTTGCAGCCCATCAAGACGGATACAAAGACTGCTCATGGCCAGGTTACTCTCCAGCAACACTTCTCTTCCTTTCACTCCTCCCGAGGAAATTCGAGCAGAACGACGAAAGGTTTTGGTGGAGACTCCTCGTACCATCGGCCGTCTGTGTCCATGACCCAGGAGGCCTACAAAATCCGGTCCAGGTCTTTCGGTGAAGGTGGTCGGCACTGTCGTCGCCCCCTAGGCAGAACCGAGGCACTGAAGCAGGACTGAACCGACCAGATGTTGGGCTCCCACCCATGCACCCCAGTGGAATGCTGGCTGACTGGATTTGTCAGCGAGTGGGAAAAGATCTCCAGCAACAGGCGGGTGCTGGACGCTCTTGCCCACGGATATTCCCTGGAGTTTCAACAAAAGTATCTACGGATCCCTCCGGTGACCCTGCACAAGCAGCACATCCCTCCGCTCCTACAAGAGGTAATTGGCCATGTAAAGAAGGGGGTGATAGAGCTAGTTCCAATCCGACTCCGCAGTCTACTCCAGATACTTCTTGTCAAGAATTGTGCTGTGTTGCACAAGGGAAATAAATCAAGTTACCTGGCAAAGAAAGGATAAAGGACTGTTTCGATCTTTCCAGCTGTTGATGGCTCCTGCCCCGGCGTAAGAAATCAACGTGGTGCTGACGAGTCTCATGGGAGCCCTGCTTGAGCCTATGCATCAGGCCTCTCTAAAGTTCCTGTCGTGGAAAACGGCTTTCCTTGTGGCCATCAACTCTGCCAGGAGAATGGGTGAAATCCAGGCCCTATCCTGCAGCCCCAGTTCATGCCAACAACACGCCTTTGGTGTTACCTGTGTTCTTTCCGAAACCTTTGTCACTGCTGATAGGACGTCCAGGAACGCATATTGAACCTTCCATTCGAGGGTGGTGACCTGTTTCACTCCACCACGGATGAGGAATTAGATAAAAAGAACAGCTTGCAAACGGCAAAGTTTTTATCTATTCTTACTAAGGCCACGCCCAAGGCGTTCACCCAGTCACATCAACGCTCCGACAAGGGGCAGGCATTTGATGGGTACCGTGGCTTCCAGGATCGGAGGTCCAAACAGCCTGACCGTTCGCTGAGTCAGCACCGGTGGAAACAACAAAAGGGGGGGGCAGCAAGGGCTTTTTCCAGTCCCCCTCCTCCGCAACAGCCTCAGAGGGAAAGAAGCATGACGCGTCCCTTCGGGTCCACTTGTCTCCGGTGGGTGGCAGGCTTGCCTTTCACGTGCAATTTTGGTGCCAGAACTTTTCAGGCCCCTTGATCCTATTTGTAGTCTCTACGGGGTACTGCCTACCGGTCCCCTCCTCTCCTTCCTCCTCCCCTCCTCTCCCACAGATTGGGACGGCAGCTCTGTTGGCGGAGATTCGGTCGCTCGTCGTGAGCCAGGCAGTGGAAGAAGTCACAGCCTCCCAGCAAGCATTGGGCTTCTATTGCAGGATTTTCGCCATTCAGAAGAACCACCAAGCTGGCCTGAGAGTTGTGTTGGACCTTTCCACCCTCAACCTCTCCCTTCCTCTGCAAAAATTCAAGATGGTTACGCCAGCAGTCATTGTGGAGACACTGGACAGGGGAGACTGGATGTGCTCCCTGGATCTGAAGGATGCATATCTACACGTCCCAATTTGGCAGCCGCATCGTTCTTTTCTGCAGTTCAGGATCATGGGCTGCCATTTCCAATACAAGGTGCTAACCCTTGGCCCCAGCTCAGCCCCCAGGGTATTTACCTGGACATCTGCAGGGCTGCTACGTGGAGGTCAACGCATACCTTCACAAGATTCTACTGCGTCGATCGGGACTCCAGGGAGGAGTCCAGGGTCGGCCAAGCAGTGCTGCGCGCAGCCTGTTCGCTTAAGGTGAGCCTGGTGAGGAGGTAAGAGATGCTTAATGTTGAGCCTGTTGCCACCTCCCGTGGTTGTGCATGTGTATACTGCTATGTATTCTTATATTCATGAGCATGTGAATCCATGCCAGACCCCATGCTGGAGAAGGAACAAGTTACTTACCTGTAACTGTTGTTCTCCAGCATGGGTCTGGCATGGATTCACATGCGAACTCTCCCTCCTTCCCCTCTGCGGCTCTTCACTTGGTCATACTGCCACTTTACGTGCTACCAAATCTGAGGATGTCTGCCAGGGGAGGGGCTTAGGGAGAGGGCAGTCATTGGCTGGGGGCAGTATGATCCAGAGATCAGTGATTGGTTACTACTAAGAAAGATCAGAAATGAAACGAAACTGATACTGTTTTTTCTTTACTGAGGATTCCCAGCCTGACGACGGGGAATATTCATGAGCATGTGAATCCATGCCAGACCCATGCTGGAGAACAACAGTTACAGGTAAGTAACTTGTTCCTTCTGGTCCCCTAGGGGGGGAGTCGTCGGGCGGGGGGAGGTCACTCCCAGGGCAGTCCCACTTGCCCAGACCCTAGGGAGGGTCTTGCGGAGTGGTCTCTCGATTCATCACAGGAGTTAGAGGAGTTTAAATTAAATGAAAGGTATTGGAAAGGCAGAGCTCCAGCAGGAAAGTAGGGGAAAGAGAGATAGGAGTGAAGGTAACAATGAGAAGGAGACAAGTGACTCATCATTCGAGAAAAATGGAGAAGCCTAAGTTTGAGAAGATATATGGTAAAGTGAGAACCCGATCTATACGAAGGAGGGGTAGGATATTGGAAGAGAAGATTGAAGTAAAGGAAGGAAAGGTGAGGATAAATGAGTCGATGAGAACTAAAGGCAACAAGTAGAAAAAAAGAGGAATCAAGTGTAGGATTGAAAGAAGGGAATGCAGATCATTGCCAATGGAAGACGGAACAAGGAGGGCTATAAATGATCAGAAAGCTGGGGAAATAGATTGATATTGCTTGGGAAGAAAAACTCAAAGGAAGAAAAAGTAAGGATGAAAGGAAGAAGCAAATGTAAAGGAAGAATCAAACAGGAGATCAGTCCCACCTCCTTTGCCTGGTGGGCAATGGTTGTGGTTAAATTCAGTTGAAGAGAAGAGAGGCAAGAGTAGAAGTGTTGGAGGACGATATACAAGTTTCGGGTAATCACAGAATTTGATGATTAAGGTGGAAGAAAGTAGCAAGAGTTAAGTGAGATGTACTGAAAACAGATGACCAATCATTTCCAATTATGGATCACTTTGAAACCTGTAAAAAAAACTAGGGCAAAATCTAAAATACATTGAATTTGCAAAGTGATCTACATTTCTTTTATTGTACCAATAAAACGTGTTTATTATACATTTTCTTTAAGATCTTGAAGCGCAATAGTATCTTTCTTCTACAGAATCATTTATTTTGGGACTGGGTCTGTAAGGAATCTCATGCAGCTATAGATCGTAGTATCACATGCTTGTGTCCTTTAAATTTATGAAATATGCAGATGCTGTAATGCAACGTTCATGCAATGGAATATGGGATGGTAAGAGGATGCATGTTCTTGTGTGTTTCAGGTATGGAATTGTAAACTGTTAAAGATTGATTCTAACATTTTATGGATTTTCAGCTATAAAGGACTCTTATGGACTTTGAGAAATTCTCTTTTGTGCCTTAAGTGAGAAAGTAGGAAGTGCTTGGTCCATGTCTGAAGAAGTAAGAATGAGTGCATGAATGGGCTAGATGTAACTTCTTGAGGATTTCTAGGGTTACGTTGCCCAGAGTAACAAGGACTTTTAGGCATCTCTAAAGCTTGCGCAAAGAGTAAGGTAGGCTCCAGTGAAAGCAGCATGGACTTTGAAGGCTGCACATTTTGGCTAAGTATAGTTAAACAGGTATTGTGATGTGATGCAAATGTTATTTGCTTGATGTGTGTGTGTCGCCAACGTTGTAAAGAGTGAGATAGTGCCCCATTAATGTTAATGGATAGCGTCCTAGTCATTATGTGTGTGGAAGGATAGCGTCCCACAAATATGAAGGGGGATAGCATCCCATAGAAGTGCAGGCATAGCGTCCCATTTGAAGAATACGGATAGTGTCCCTGAGTAGGGATAGCTTCTCTGCGTCCCAGTGCAGCAAGCATGTAGTTGTTGTAGGGACCCCGTCCTAGAGTAGCGATAGTGCACCGTTATAATGGAAGTGGATAGGGATAGCGTCTCTAGGGATAGCGTCCTGGTGAGGTTAAGTGTTGGAATAGCGTCCCATAAATGTTTTTTTTAGTTGTATCTCTTAATAAAAAGATGCATGGTGTGGATGTCCCGTGTTTGTGTTCCCTGTGCTAGTGATGGATGTGGAAAGGAGGGGGATGTGTTATGTGCTTGCTCGTGCATTTTGGGAAAGGAAGGAGATGTGTTATGAAGTGCTCGTCTGTGTATGTCAGAGCCTGTAATTTCATGTGGAATGTTTGGTGATGAATGCTGGATGAAGTTTCTAATCTGGGTCAGTTCAGCCTGGGTGATGGGACCTGCTGGTTATCCCTATTTGTAGCTCAATGTAACTCAGTAATAAAGTATATGTAAGAAGCTCAAGAAGACCCCTGAAGTTACATTATTACAGTAGCTGCTTTTGAAAAGGGACTGATAGCTCACAGCACTTTGGCCTTTGGCCCGGCGTCGTCTTTCTGATCCTGCCATCCTTCCTGGCATCCCCTAGTTTTTCCTTGCATCTCCCAGTCTCCTGGATATCAGGCCAGTTATTGACCTGGACTCCACCTTGTCCCCTCCGCTGCCTGTTGTTTTTGCAGCACTCTCAGAATTTACCACCAGGATCTCTGTCAGTGCTTGCACTGCCACTGTGCCGTAATACTGGGAGTCATTCTGTGGTGTAGGGAGCGGGCCATCCCGATGGATGTATCATGCCGAGCTTCTTGCACCACTAGACCTCTTGGTGAATCGGGCATTCTGGACACCAAGAAAAAAAAAAACCCTGTGCATAGGTCATTTGAGCTCATGGCCACCGCTGACATTAAGCTGTTGACCTGGAAGACTATCCTTGGTGGATGCCACCTTGCCCTGCTCCATAAGTGAACTTCAAACTTTGTACACAGGGGAACCCCCATAGGCTGTTTAATTGAGAACTGGTGGTGTTGCAAGCTGACCCCTCGTGTCTCTGCAGGGTCTTAGCAGCCTTGCAAATGATTGAAGATACTGTTTGTCCAACCTTTTTCCCAGCCTGGGCTTTGACATCAGATTTGGTTGTCTATGCACTGGACGTACAGTTGGCCTGAACGTGTCATCCTGCACACACAAAGGAATTCAGCGCTTCCAGTGAACTGTTACATGCCTGTGAAGCAGTAGCTATGGCTTGCAAGGCTTTCCAAGTGGTGGTGTGTGTTCTTTAATGCTACTGAGTACCCTGATTCCTCCTACATGCTTGCCATCAGTCCCAAAGCGGCATCAGTGGCATATCGGCAGTATGTTCTGCTCGAAGTATTTTGTAAGGCATTGATGTGGGTGACGCACAGTTAGGCCAGACTATGCTGAAAAACCTCTTTGGCATTTGTTGGATAATTTTTCCCACGATTCTGGAGCTGAAGGACAGCACATGCCAGTAATTGCTTGTCACCATAGTGACTCTTGTACTGGTATTCTTTGTTCCCCATCCTCATTCACCAACACTTCTAGCCCCCGACCCCATAATATGCCCCCTTGCAAGGGCTGAGAAGAAATGAATTGAGCAAATGAAGGTAATAGAGCTTGGTTTAAAGTGCCAGGGCTTTGGTGCAGGCAGCGCCCTGGCACCATTGCTCGATTGCGCAGCATGTTTACCGTTTCTAACTGTTTTTTTTTTTCAATCTGTTGCTGAAATACCCTGCGTTGGGACATCCCACGAGTCTGGTGGAAGAAGTTGAGGGAATAAACGTGCAACAGTGACTAGTGTGAATTCTCAGGGATCGTATCAGTCCATGGTAAAACATTTTGAAGTTCCCGTTTGTTGGAGCACACCCATGTTTTAGAGCCTTTGTTACAGGTAAGTATGCATTTTACTCCAGCTACATCAAGCACAATCCATAGATATGCATTACCTATAGCGGTCTCCCTGTGCTCTATTGTTGTATTAGCCTATTCATTTTGGAGAAGGTGGCAATTGAACTATTGGGTGATTCTAGTATTCTGTCCAAACAATGGATTTAGTGTTGGATGAGATAATAGGCATTTATTTTACTTTTCTTTGTGTAATTCTTTCAGTTGTTGCTCAGATAATTTACAGTATGTTTAAACACATGTGAATTCAATTAATTATGCCCATAGTGAGATTATTGATGAATAACTAGTTCTTTTGTTTTAGCACCCATCTTTGTAACCTTGTTTTGTAGAACACCCTGCTTCAAAGTAGTTGCCCAGAACCATTAAAGCTGTTTTGTATGTTATCTTTATGTATTTGCTGTTTTAAGTGATTTCATTGTTTTTTTTAATCTATGTTCAGCCAAGTTAGAAAGTCTACACTCAATCCGAATGCCAAGGAATTCAACCCACGATCGTTTTCTCAAGTAAGTTTTTACCATGTTGAATTGAATTGTTTTGTTAAGAATATTAATGAAGGAAAGCCACAAACAATTAATATTAATGGGTGTTGTAAAGGATTTTGCAAAACGGGACAGGGTAACGAGTTTGTTTTGCTCTCTATTTAACGACTTATGAACAAGTGTAAAGTACTATAGAATGGTATTGCTCTGTAGGTGACTGAGATTGAGTGGTTTTAGTAAATTTAATAAAATGATGTACTCTTCACCGTTATTCCAATTCTAAATTGTCTTATTTACTGTATATTTCAACAAATGTGTTTATTTTTGGGGCCACACACTGTGCCTTTGCTGACTTCTCGAGGTTGGTTCTGAGTATTCTATGTTGTTAACTGAAAATAAGATAGATGTGGACAGTCATACTAGTACCTCCAACCTCTTTGCTCATGGGTGTCCTCCAGCATGGGGATGGTACCGGAACCTTTTGACAGAGAAAAATGAGTGTCCCCATTAAATTTAGTATAGCGCCCGGGGACACCCCCACCTGGACCCGCCATCCGTTGCCTCACCTCAGCTTGCATGGGCTTCATTTTTTTTTTAGCTTTGCACGCTTCCATATGCTTATTTTTTTCCAATCTTAGCTTCCTTCAGTGCCTCGTCTTCCCCAGCTCATGTCCGTGTCAGGCGGCTTCTCCAGGTTCGCCACGTGTGACCGTTCCTTCTTGGCGTCGGACACCCATGACTTTGCTTAGGGTGCCTGGGACCTGACCACCATTGGGACACGTGTGCAGTGTGTGGCAACCTTGCTCCGCGTTCTCTCAAGAAGCTTCTTTCCTGCTGGAGGGAGATTTTCAACACTTCGTCTGGTCATCTAATGGACTTCATCTCCAAAGCATCGCGGCACGACAAGGTTAGTCACTTCTTCAACAAAGCACCTCCGCACACTGATTCCTTTCTGGGGAAGCCATCGGGGACTGGCCTTTTGGGCTACTCTACCACAGGTAGGCCTGAGGCCCTCTGCACACTTACAGAGGGGCTCTGGGGCCCTACCGGGTCTACCTCAGAAAGGACACATAGCTCTGACACCGCACTGGGGTTAAAGGGTCTGTGGGCTCTAGATCAAAAAAGAGGGCAGTGGGGTCTTCTCCAAGCTCAGAGACTACCGGTGCTGGCACTGAGGGCAGAGCCATCTCCAAGGTTGAGGGCCAGTGCCAGAGGACTACTAGTCATTCAACTTAGGGTATTGCACCTCCCCGAGTCCAATCCATGATCCCTGAGACATGGTCAGGGCCAACCCGTTGGGAGGCCGCAAGCATTTCTCAACTTCTGGCACCCAAGCCCCAAATTGCGGCCAAGCATGTGGCACTGCTTTCCAGGCCAGAGACTGCTCAAGAGGACAGGACCCAGCAGGAGGCTCCTTCTAACTCCAGGACATCCTTCAAGACTGCATTTGGGTCCTGGTGTATTCTTACGTCCCGTCCCCTTTCCTCCATACTTCATGGGCGTCCCTTCCAAACGACGGGAGACAGAACCTTCTTCACCAGAAAAAACCTTCTTCCCCTTTAAATTTGAGAGGCGGGGGTGCGGCCCAGGGAGCGCATGCGCTGCCTTGTCTCCGCCATCTGGTGCCACAAGTCAGTCCCCTTTTTCTTGTCGATAGGAACGGGCCGAATTCACCAGCGCTCCTGGGTTTGGCTTCGGCCATGTAATTCCACACGCGGATACTTCTTCTCTTTGTCTTTTTTGTCTTTTTATCGTTCAGGTACTTGGTCCTCAGGCATCACGCTCCTACCTGGTGCATGTTGACTTCCACAGGGTTCAGCAGGTATCCATCCTGCAACTCAGACCCCCACACCCTCAGTCTATGTTGCCTTGGCCCAGACCACGGTTGGCAAGCTTGTACAGCGTGTGGTTCGCTGTCCTCGAAAACTCTGAAGAACAGACTAGCCAGGTGGAGGGAGCTCTTCCAGAAGTCGCCTCCAGAGTATCTCAAGAACTTCGTGAAACATTGAGCCAAGCCCAAGGTAGGGCCGCTATTCTCCATCGCACCCCGCAATGGAGACTCCTTTCCAAGGACTCCCCCATGCGGGAGGGAGTGGTCAGGTCCTTATATAACAGCACATGCACCAAGGCTGCTTCAGCTACCGGCCTTCGGGCCGAGGGATCCTTGGATCCTCCCGGTGGTAGTGTTGAGGGACCGGAAGGTTCTCGTAACGGATTGTCATCTGAGGAGCTCCGCCCTTGTACCGGCAATATGGCCGAGGGGCTACGCCCTAGTACCGGCAATACGTCCAAGGGGGCGCCTAAATGCAGCTCTACCGACCCCCGGGTCGAGGGTGTCGCACCTACAGGGCCTAGACCCAAGGAGCAGTGTAGGCCTTGTGATCCACACGCAAGAGTCTTGGAGGAGGCTGGGCCCAACGAGCCGAGCAACACATTGCAGGAATTCGGCAAAGTATGAGTGTCAAGGTGGGACTGGCCTTAACCAGGTACGTGGTCTACGGCCTATCCCTCTTATGCGCAGGGCAGCTTCCCACTGCGTCCATATGGGCAGGGTATGCAGCGGCTCCAGCAGCTCCTGTCTACCCCGTCAGTAACCCCTGCCACCTCTACGGCCTGTGAAGACCTTCGAGAGGTTCCTCGTCCTCATGAAGTCACCTCGTATGGGGGTTATCCTCAAGGACGCTATCAGGGAAGTCCTCCCGACTATGCTAGCAGCACCACAAGTGCCTCCACCGGCGCCCCTGGCCCCGGCTCCCCAGCCGACTCCTCAGACGGGTCCATACCAGCCTTCTCAGCTCCCGGCTGCGGTTCCTGTGCCCCAGCCTCTGGCTCCAACTACTCCTTCACCTCCGCAGGATCCTCCTGATCCGTAGGACACAGACTAGGAGGAGGAGGATCCAAACACTCTATCCTCAGTCAGGGCCTTCCACGAACATCTTGCTGGGCTGGCGGAATACCTGGGCCTCTACGGCGGAACCTGAGGTTCGAGCAGCCGGCAAGAGGGGGTTCTGGCTGAAGTCCTCATACGACGCCCCTCTGCCAAGACAGGGATTCCTCTGCAGACCAATGTAGTCTCCCTGGCCAGGAACGGCTGGTTTAAGCCCCGTTCGGCCCAGCCGGTCAATCGACGCCTGGACGCCACGTACAGGCAGATGGAGGGGGATACCCTCTTGCTCTCAGTCCATCTTCAGCCACACTCCTCGGTGATCGCTGCTGCATCACTATACTCCAAGCCTCAGTTGTCCTCAGTGGCGCTGCTAGGCAAGGAGAAGATCTTGGAGGCGTATGACAAGAAACTCTATTCCAACACGTCCTTGCATCTTCGTCAGGCCAACGCAGATGCCATGCTGGCAGGCGCTAACCAAACATTATGGCAGGAAATCGCAGACTTCCACCCGGAACTTCCTACGCAGAGCCAATCACATTTTAAGGCGAGTCTCGCTGAGGCCAAGCTGTTGGCGCAGGACCTATTGGAATCCACTGTGGCCCATATTGACACCTCTGGCTTTGCCATCTGTATCGCCACGGACATGAGAAGGACAGCCTGTCTGCGGGCGACTAAATTCAACTCAGACGTCCAGGAACGCATCTTAAATCTCCAGTTCGAGGGGAGGGGGACCTCTTCCACTCCACCATGGATGAGGAACTGGAAGAAAAACAGCTCACAAACGGCCAAATCTTTATCCATCTTGAAAAAGACCTTGCCCAAGTGTAAACACACAGTCACAGCAATGCTCTGTCAGGGGGCGTACGTATGGAGGGTTCCGCGGCTTCCAGGAACGGAGATCCAGGCAGCCGGACCGCTCGCCATCGCACAACCGGCGCAAGCAACAAAAAGGAAGGGGGGGGAGTAAGGGCTTTTTCCAGTCCCCCTCCTCCGTGACAGCCTGCAAGGGAAAGAAGGCATAACACACCCCTTCAGGTCCACGTGTTTCCAGTGGGGGGAAAGGCTCGCTCTCCATACATATTTCTGGTGCCAGAATTTCACAGACCCCTGGATCCTCTCTGTAATCTCCATGGGGTACCGCCTCCCTATCCCAGCCTCTCCTCCCTCTTCCCGTCCACTCACTCAAGTTGGGACAGCAACTCTTCTGGCAGAGATCTGGTTGCTCGTAGAGAGCCAGGCAGTGGAGGAAGTCCCAGCCTCCCAGCAAGGCTTGGGCTTTTATTCTAGAATTTTCGCCATTCAGAAGAACCACCAGGCGGGCCTGAGAGTAGTGCTAGACCTTTCCACCCACAACCTCTCCTTACCCCTTCAGAAATTCGAGATGGTTATGCCAGCTTTTATAGCAGAGTCATTGTGCAAGGGAGACGGGATGTGCTCCCTGGATCTGAAGGACGCTTAACTACACGTCCCAATTTGGCAGCCCCATCGGTCTTTCCTACGGTTCAGGATCAGGGGCTTCCATTTTCAGTACAAAGTCCTTCCTTTTGGCGTCAATTCGGCCCCCAGGGTTTTTACCAGGCTCATGAATACGGTGGCTGCCCTTCTCAGAGCACAGGGCCTCCACATCTACCCATACCTCGATGATTGGCTCGTCAGGACTACATCTCCGGAAGCGCTTCACCACTCTTCCCATGCCTTTATGAACACACTGCACAATCTAGGCTTCTGGCTCAATCTCAAAAAGTCGCAGCTACAACCCATGCAGACTCTGACATTCCTGGGCCTCATCTGGGACACGTGCTCCGAGAAGGTATTTCCGTCTGAGGAAAAAATCTTGGCCATCAAGAGGGCCTCCACCCACTTCATCAGCAGAAAGGTGACCTCGGCATGGTGGTACCAGCATTTCCTAGGTCTCTTGGCGGCAGTCCTATTAGCCGTTCCTCACATGAGATTGAGGATGAGGAGGATTCAGCTGCACTTCGCGTCCTCATGGAATCAGGAGCGGGGCTCTTAATCCGAGATGATCAACGTTCCTTTTCTGGACTGGCAAATTTGTAATGAGGGCCAAAGTCTTCCATTGCACCGGATCTGGGGCAATTACTCTGAGCCTTCCCAGAGGTCATGGAATACCCCAAAGAGACAGTCAGAATGAACTCTTATAACAGTTACAGGGATGGTTTTGCAATCTCCACATACAGTAAAGCATAGTGGTCCTGCTTAGGTTGGATACACATCTCCTTCACAGTGGCACCAAATCCACAAATAATGTCCAGGAGAACACAACATGGTGTGCAGATGGCCACATCAATAAGTGCCCCTGCTTACAAAGATGTGCCTGTGCAAAAAACATAGAAACAGATCACTGTGCAAGCCACCCATAAACTTGCCACCAAGGCATCAGTGTCTAAAATCACTTCCTGAAGGATCTGCGTCATAGCTCTAAGAAGCAAGACGCTAAGACAGCATACCAAAACATGGCACCAATAAATACTGCACCAGCGAACATGGCCAGGTGTTTGATTCAGTGAATTTATGCATCAACTGCATGGATCTTGGTTTATGGTTTCATCTTCGAATCTGAGCAGATCCACTCATCCTTCTGAGGTTGCCATATTTAGTGCTACTGAAATGGGTAACAATAAACATGTTAACTGTCTACAGCACCAAGATACCCTATGCGACTGAACGTGCGTTCTACAAATAGACATAAGACATGTATGGTGCTACAAGTAAGGAGCAGGGTTTTACCACCAAAGTCTCAAGTGTTCAATTATGCGGCAAAAATCCATTCCAACACCCTGACCATGTCCACAAAAGAGGCGTAATTCCTATTTGCAAAGGAAGAGAATGGAATATTTGCGCTCTACTTTGCAAACAATCACTGAAGCACTTTGAAACACTTTGTCTATAGGCGCATCAGATCATATATCGTAAATACAGGGCCTTAAAGGCCATGTCTTACATCCTGTTCCCTTTCCTCCATCCTTGTGGGCGTCCCCCAACATAGGTATTCTACCGGAACCTTTAGCAGCAAAGAATTGAGCTTCCCCTTTAAATTTAGTCCAGCGAACGTGGGCGCACCCAAGGCCCCGGCCGCCGGTGCCTCAATTCAGGCATTTTTTCCGCACATAGAGTCGGACGTGTCAGCTTGGAGCAGTGTTTTTTTAACACCTGAGTGCTCCCCGGTCTTTGTTTTTTTAAAGTCACCTCCCTTCAGTGCCTAGCCTGAGATGCGCATCCTGTGATCGCTCGTTCCCGGCCTCAGACCCCCATGCTCTCTGCCTTGAGTACCTTGGGCCCCACCACTGCTGGGACTCATGAGTGGCTTGCAGCGCTCTCGATCACTGGGCCTTGAAGGAATCGTCTTTCACGCTGGAGGGAGATGTTCCATGCTTCTCCTCCAGGTCATCCTAAAGAGTTTGTCTCCAGGACCCCACGTCAAGACAAGGTAGGCCTTTTCATAAGTATGGCTCCTGAGCGCGGAGACTCGCACAGAAAATGGTACCTTGGATTCTGGTTCTGGCAGGCCCGCCCAAGGCCGTTAAGACTACCAGCTCTCAAGCTGAGGGGCCCAGGGGCTCTTCTGGGCAGTCCACAGAGGAGCGATCAAGTTCATCGTCCTATTCCAAGAGTCAGTCCGTAGCACGATCCGACACGCCTACCAGCTCTGTAGCTGAGGGCATCTAGCCTACCGGAGCCTCCTTTGCGGTCGTGGTGCAAGACAATTCGTCTACCGGCCAGCAGGCTGAGGGCTGTGAGCCTACTGGAGCCATCTCTGAGGTTGACACTTCTGCGTCCGGTTCGAGGGCCAAGGAGTGTCCTTCCATGTCTGATCCAGCACATGGCATGGGACCTTCGCTTCGTCCTGACCAGGGCGTGGGGCTAAGCCCCAACATGGCCGACAAGCACGTGGCTGGGCCTGCTAGGCCAGCGGCCATCTTGGATTCAGGCCTCTCCGCTCCTTTCCCCACAGAGTGGTTTCATGCAAGAAGATTCCAGTCCCCTTCCCTGGCGGTAGACTTTATGATACAGGCGGTTGGTCTCCGCAGGGTTACATCTACCCGTTGCAGCCTTATGGCTACATGACACATGAACCTAGCCCTAGGCACTTAGATTAGACAAGGAGTACTAGTGCCGCTGAGGACCGTGCCCCTCAAGATCCAGCAGCTTGCGAGGACTCCTTCATGCTCTCCGCAAATGACATGGCTTTTCAAGGGTAGAGCCAAGTGATCCCACAGGTTGCGCCTCCTATGCCTCTGCCTGTTGGCCCTCCTCCAGTACTTCCGGTTCCATTCCTTGTTCCCCTCAGGTTCAGGCCCTGACGGTGCTTCAAACTCCTCCTTCTGTACTACCGCCTCCCCCGCAGCAGTCCATGAATTCACAGCTATCTTTGGGTCTGGATCGGGGGCATGGGAGGCCCGGCTCTGCTGTCTCTGGATGCACACTCCCCTCCCCGTGGAAATAAAAGAGGGGGGGGGGGGAATGATGTTGACGCCCAGGACAATGAATCTTCAGCATCTGTAAAGGCTTTTCATGACTGTCTTCAAGGCTTTGCAGAGTTCTTGGGGGTCCCTCAGCCAGAGCAAGCCCCGCAGGAGTCATGGGTGCTAGCAGAGGTTTTGGCCAGGTGCGCCACAAGCCTCTTTGGCATTCCACTCCAGAAGGATGTACTGGAGGTGGCGATAAAGGTCTGGGAGAAGCCCAAGGCCAACACCCAGATGAAAAAGAAATTGAACAGCCGGGTTAGGCTTTCAGATGGAGAGCCAGTCATCCTGACCTCCCACCCCCAGCCACACTTTTCAGTTGTGGCTGCAGCATCCTTGTAATCTAAACCATCATCGTCCTCTGTAGGGGCAGCCTTTATTTGTCTGTCCAAAGAGGACAAAGCCCTTTAGTCTTTCCCAAAACAATGCAACCTCATCTTGGGGATAAATTCGCGGCAGGCTAACACGAACGCCCTTCTAGCTGCGGCGAACCAAAAGCTGCTGCGAGAGCTTGGGGACTTCCTGCCCAACCTCCCTCTGGAGAAGCAGGCCTCCTTCAAGGCTGACCTGACGGACGCCTGGGCAGTTGTGCAGAACCTCATGGATTCTTTGGTCTCCCACATCGGTCTAGCCAGCACAGGGTTCTTCCTTGAGATGAGACCAATGGGGTGGATATGGCACTAAATTATCTTCTGATGTGCAAGAGAGAATCCTGGATCATCTTTTTGAGGGATTGGATCTTTTTCATTCGTTCACCGATGACCAATTGACAAAGAAGATCTCTACACAAACCGCCAAGTCCCTGGCCATCCTGACAGGTCGCCCAGTGACCACAGGAGGAAACCGCAGTGGATTTATCAAGTTTTTTTCTGTTCCTACTCCTTGGCTCCCGCCTGAGACACCAAAAAGCAGTCACATAACCGTCAGGGAACACAGCTTGCCTTTAGGGGGCTGGCTGGCTCTCTTCCAGGACAGCTGGAAGCGTTATTTTGAGGAATCCTTGGATCCTTTCTATAGTTTCCACAGGCTACAGTCTTCCTCTGCCATCCTCTCCTCCTCTGCTCCAGATGGGGCCATTGGCCCTTTTTCAGGAGATCCTTTCTCTTTTGGAGATCCTAGCGGCGGAGCCAGTTCCTCAGTCAGACTGGGATTCCGGCTTCTACTCCAGGATTTTTGCAGTACCGAAGAACAACCAGGCTGGCCTGAGGGAGGTTAGTCCTGGCCTGTCATTTCTCAACCCATCTTTAACGCTCAAACGCTTCCAGATGATTACTCCCGGGCACATAGCAGAGTCTGTGTGCAGGGGACTGTATGTGTTCCCTAGACCTGAAGGATGCTATACTAAATTTAATGGGGACACTCCTTTTTCGCTGTCAAAAGGTTCCGGTACCATCCCCATGCTGGAGGACACCCATGAGGAAAGAGGTTGGAGGTAAGATTGGAAAAAAATAAGCATATGGAAGCGTGCAAAGCTAAAAAAAAATGAAGCCCATGCAAGCTGAGGTGAGGCAACGGATGGCGGGTCCAAGTGGGGGTGTCCCCGCGCGCTATACTAAATTTAATGGGGACAGTCATTTTTCGCTGTCAAAAGGTTCCGGTACCATCCCCATGCTGGAGGACCTTCATGTCCCCATCTACCAGCCGCATCGGAAATGTCTGCGGTTCACTATTATGTCGTTCCAGTACAAGGTGCTGCTTTTCGGCCTCAATTATGCTTGTGTGTTCGCGAAGTTGATGAATGCAGTGGATTGTCTCCTTCGCCTGGAGGGCCATAACTTATACCCTTAACTGGACGACTCACTGGTCAGGGCCAGTTCACCTGAGGGGGCGGTGCACTCCTGCCAATGGCTGGCAGCCATTCCTCATCAGCTGGGCTTTTCCCTCAACCGGCGGAAGTCACAGCTGACTCCTGCCCAGGATCTGTTGATCCTTGGACTGCGTTTGGGTGTTCCCCAACCCCAAGATGCTCCTCTCCCTCTGCAAGGCGATAGGGCACTTTCTGGCCAGCTCAAACACCTCGGCATGGTGGTTCCTGCACTTTCTGGGACTGATGGCAGCTTGTGTGCCAACGGTCCAGCACGCCTACCTCAAGATGAGGTGCCCCAGCTCTACCTGGCTGTCAATTTGGACCAGGAAACTGGGTTGCCCGCGGACATGATCTCAATCCACCTGCTCCTTCTCCCGGATCTTCGCTGGTGGCTGATGGGCAGCAATGTGGCAGTGGGAGCCCCCTTCCCCCAGCCGGAGCCCACTCTGGTGGTGACAACTGATTCCTTGCTTTTGGGCTGGGGAGGCCTACTCTCAAGGGCTGAGGCACTCCTACATATTTATCTGCTCAAGCTCAGGGTGGTGGGCCTGGCGCTCAAGGACCGACAGTTCCACAACAATGTTTTACCTGAACAGGGTGGCATCCGTTCCCACAAAAACTCTCTTCCCCTCCTGTTCCCCCTCCTGTACATGAAGGCGGTGCCGATCTGGGAATGGGGATTTGGATTTCCTCGGTCCATATCTTGGGGGACAGCAATGCAGAACCTGACCAACTCAGCCCCTTGAGGTTCAACACCTATAAGTGGGGGTTAAACATCAACTCCTTGTTTGTGCTTCAGAGATCGGGGTTTCCGGATCTGGGCTTATTTGCATCTCCTCTTAATTCCAAGTGCCCCCAGTTCCCATCTAGGATGGGCCGGGTCAGGGGTCTCTGGGCGATGCATTCCAGCTCTCCTGGCAAGGCTGCATGTTCTATGCGTTTTCTCCTCCACCATTGCTCCAGCGGTCTTCCGCTGTTTCCCAGCATCGGTGGGCTCCAGCCTCATCCTGATTGCCCCACACTGGCCATCGAGGGTGTGTTTCTCGGATCTACTGCAGTTGTGCTCCCAGGGACCTGTCCATCTTGTGATCTCCAGCAGGGCCTCCTGAAGCAGCAGGGGAGGCTGTGCAGAACCCAGACCTGGCCAGGCTGTCCCTAGTAGCCTGACACCCGACCAGCTGAGACTCCACCATGCTCAGTTCTCTTAGGACAACTGGGACATCATTCAGGAGGCTGGCTACGTGGGCTCAGTATGCAAGGGTAAGGGGACACTGCTCACTACTTGTTACCTAAGAGCATTGCTCAACCCCAGGTGATTGACCCAAGCAACAGCTTGTCCCTCATGTCTAAAACTAATTCCTACACCACCTCTTATACCCGTTTCTCTCCAACACCATGAGGGTTGTCTTCCTTACAGCAGTGTTTGACCCATACATCCCTTACCTGCCCACCCCCATCGCTCCACCCAGACTTGATTCACCCAGTACCCCTGTGCTGTGCCACCTTCCACCATCCCTCCCCCTTTCTTTTTGCAGTTTCCCACCTTCTATACTCTCTGCCCTGTTGTCCCCAGCCCTCCCACGCCCGTGCCATTCCAGCCTCCTCTCCACATTACACTAATAGCCCCTCATTCCTCCCAGCAACCTCTCCAGTTTACAAACACACCCCAACCATGCATACCCCCCACCCCCATCTTCACCTTCTATGTTGGTGTCCCTGCTACTCATTATGTGGTTTATCAGTTGGCTATATTGACCAATTTAAAGGGTCTACCAGTCCAAACTGCTGATGACTTACTGATGAGCATTAGCAACAATGCACTGTAAGGGTCGATCAATAGACCTGTTATTGTGTCCCAATGTACATCTTTGGTAGCTTTTGGTGAACCAATGTATTTTTTTAAGTCCTGCTCTCAGCTGTTTGTTTTCAGGGCTTCCTTTCTTCTGGGAAAACATGAGGTAGGCCTACAATGGACCATGTGCCCATGCGGACCCGCTCAAGCACCCATTTTAGTGGTTTGAACTCGTGTCGACCAGATCCTGGCCCTGAGTTAGCCCTTTCAAATCCTCCGGGGGTGGTCTGAGGTCAGGGGTAGATTTACTGGCCACCCAGATTGGCTGCCTAACAATTTGGTTTTAGACCCATATTGTGATTAGTGGGCTGTTTAGGCCAGACCCTGTGGGTGGGTATATGTATCGGAGACCCTTATCCTCCACTCAGTTGTTTGGATTTCCAAAGACTACGGCTATTTATTTACCTGTTGGAGGACTTCAGTTGGTTTTGGGCCATTGCTGCTTTCTAAGGTCCAGTTCTGTCCAAACTGGCTGGCCCTTGTGTCCTGAACTTCACTCTGGTTATTTTCAGCTGCTGGATATAATTCCTGAGGAGCCTTCATAAGGGAATTGGAGTAGCATTTTGGGTACCCTCTACACTTAATACAGGGGTAATGTTACAGGAAAACTCCTGTCGACACTGTCTTTTAGTTTCAGTAAACATCTCTTAATACTCGGACCAACCATTAGACTGCGGACTGCATAACATGGGACTCTAAAACTGATAAAAGCTTGAGAATGATTAATAATATGGCATTAATCCCCTGTTCTAAAGTCTGGAACGGAGGGTACCAGCCTGGCTGCCCAAGTTATCAGCCGGGCCACCATGGTTATAGAAGGCAGGGCTCTGTACGGAGCCCTTCTTCTTGATCATGGGGGCCGGAAAAGGGAAGCTGCTGCGGTGGCCCCAACAGTCGGGTAAGGTAAGTGGGAAGGGCGAGGTTGGGATTTTATTTTTAAATTACTGAGAGTTCTGGGGTTGAAGGGGAAGATGGAGGCCCGCATGGAGGGGGGGCCGGGAGGGGGCAGCCTGCGGGTTCTGTGGAACGAGGGCTGAGATTTCAGGTTTCAGCCTGTGATCTGCATAACCCGATCGGCTGCGCCCCCGCCTCAGGGGCTAATAGGAACTCTGTCTGATGTGTACTATAATAGACACTGCTCTTAATCAATGCCTCCACATTTCCTTTTTTCAACAGACTTAAGTCATACACTTGGCAGTAAAGAGGTATTTTGGGTGATGGTGCCTGAAACAGGTCATATAGAGAAAGAAACCTTATTATTCAGTCAATTGCAACTCAGTGTTAAAGCTTCATGGGCAAGACTCCATTAAAGTTTTGCAATGATGGTTCCCGTGACCAGATTAAATCAGAATTAGTACACTGTATGCAGTCAAGAGTTGTAACAGTGTGTGTTGCTGGAAGCAATTCTCTACTTCAAATCTCAGATATGAGGTGGTAGGAGATATAAAAAGTAAGAGAAGATCTGAGAATTTTGATGCTTACCTTATGATATTGGAGATGAGACAATGAGCAAAAATGAGCGGCTTTGTTCCTGCTGGGGATGTGGGCAAACAGGCTTAACTCTGGGGCAAATCCAATGCAACTGCATCTCTGCACATCTAAAAGGTTGTACTGCATGTGCAGTAGTGCAGTCTGCGTCTGGAGGCCTTGTGGCGGATGGTTTTCTTTGCTGTTCCCTTTTGCTACGTGAGGTCCTGCTTTCCAATCACACCCTATTAAAGAAGCCTGCCTTTAAAAACCTATGTTCGTGTGAAGCACGCAAAGAAGGGCTTGTGAAGCTAACTCCTGTACTAAAGAAGGCAGAGCATCTTGCTCCAAAAGGTAAGGGTTGTGGCTATTTGCTATACTTGTGATTCATTGAATTTTTGTGACCAATGGCATATAATTTGCATTGCCGCCTGGGGTCTGAGCAGCCCGTCGCAGGTCGGTTCCACCTGTACCCATGAAATGTAAGGATGGCAACTTAACAGGGAAGATAACATTGTTTTTTGGTGTTGCTGAAACTTCAGTAGGTATAGTGGAGGGGGAGCATGGTGACACAGACCTCTTAAAGTATAATAAATAGCACAGCCGCCTCATCTTTTGATAACTCTCTTAGACCTGTACCTAAGCCTACAGAAAATACTGGTCGGGCCCAACTGATTTCCCAAGCGCTCAATAATTGCATGGATATGACTCAGAGGCCTTTGAGGGTCTTGGGCATAGTCCGCATATCAGATCCTTGTCTCCTACCAAGCATGATTCGACCATTTTTATATCACTGCATGGGACAAAGCACCAGATGTGCCCGTGCGCGGGGGAGTGTCGGGCCAAAGGATAACAAGGAAAACCATTTACTTGAGCATATCAGTTTGCTCTCAGTTTTAATGATCTCCTTGGACTCTTTTACAGAGCATAAAGGTAAAACAAGGAAAGGAAAAAAGAAAAGAACGGGCCAAAAAAAAGATGCACAAAGAGAGAACATCAAACAACAAAAATGGCAGCCTGACAATGAACCCTTGGATCAGCTTCTCATGGCACTCAAGGAATCCAACAACCTTATACGCCCTGGATAGGCAGGAGGCGGGTAAAAATAAATACATGTCTAAAAAAATAAAAACAAAGGTTCACAACTTGATGCGTGTTTGTTAGGGAGAATTCTCATAAATGGCTAATTTCTTTTACCTATTGAGTCCCTCAGCAGCTTTGCTGGATTTCTAGGATTTATTTTTTTCACCTAGTAAGAGTTTGAGCCTTTTTCCCCACTCTAACATGTGTTTTGCTGTGTGTTTTTACCATTTGTGTGATCTTGGGCTCTGGAGCCTCACCTGCTCCATGAGCACAATTTTTTTGTGTGTTGCACAGCACCCTCAGTGCAGTAACAAAGGGTTGTCTTTTAGACTTCCCTCTGACTCCATTTTTCTGGAACTGACTACTGTCACACATGTAACGTTGCCATTAACTTAATGTAGTCTCTTAACTACAGACCCAGTACACCCCATCTTACATTGAGTATTGGATTAGTTCCTATTCCTTTTTGTCTGTCTCTTGGAGCACTGTTTCGCTCCCTTTACATTAAGACTTGGCTGGTGGCAGTGGTAACTACCCTATCTTTTCTACTGCGGTTATATTATATAACCATGGTATTGTTTCAGGCTATTTTATTAGCCTCGAACAGAAACCCGCTTGACCAAATACATTTTATTTTGGCTCCGTCTGGCTTTAGTCGCCATTTCTTTTTGTTAAAGTCTTTCTCGTGTTTTTCTCTGCGCGCCAAACCGGGGATGATTCCTTTGATCGCTGTCTTTTCGCGGGCTTCTGCACAGAAGCCCTCCTTAAGGCGCCTGAAAGTCTGGGTAGGCAGGATGTGAGGAAGGGGACTTCGGACCCCTGCCATGGGTTCCCTTGGTAACCCAAGTTGCACTTTTGTCTGATTCGCTAAAGGGACTGGCCTTGCCAGGCCAGCGACCCTGCTGTGTGATTGACAGCCAAGCTGTATGAATGGGGGAGGAGAAACTGCATAAAAAGCAGGTCTCTGGGACTGGAAAGACAGTCGCCACTGAAACGAAAGAACCAACGAGGAACTGGCCAAAGCGGACCCCTACAATGACTGAACCGCCCGGTGAAGCCCTGCTGCAGGTCCGAATCTCCAGAATCCGACGACAGAGAAGATCCTCCAGTAAACTTCTTCCCTTGAACTGGTGGGACCAACCAGTTCGCCCAAACTGCAAGCAAGGACCCCTCCTCTGGTTGAATTCGCTGTACAGAGCTACAGTGGGCCGAATATCCAGGAAGGTCGGACCCTGCTTAGGTTTTAAGGAGCACACCTTTTATTTGTTGTTTTGCTCTGCTGCTGGTTTCTTCCCTGGGTAGTGCAGGACCCTCCAGTCTTCCTACTTCTGATCAGTGTGACAGTCGCTTCAGGAACCGTGAGCCTGCAGGAACTACCAGGAACGTCCGCCTCAGCTACAGCTTCCTCTCCGTTTTAAGGTACTGTGCAAACCCGGTTGCTTGTTTCGTTCAGCCGTGGCGAAAGTGTGTGAAATCTTTCTGCAATCCAAGGGCTTGTCCTTCTCTTCTTTTTAAACTAACTTTTCTACCAACCAACCTCGTTCAGAAACCGTGCCACGAACTTTACCGCAAACTACCCTGAACTGTGTGATCTTGAGCAAAAGACTTTTGTCCTATTGACTTTGGCACTAAGCCTTTTCTATCTGATCTCCACACTGAAGTTCCTCTTGTTCAACTGCCCTGACTACTTACCTGTTGGTTGGATCTAATTTCTAATAATATTTGTCTTTCCCTCCCTTTTAAATTGCTGGAGTGCCATTTTGCTCCCACTTCATTTTGTGAGCTTAACTTGTCTGGGATTTAAGGGAAGTGGTGTGGTGTATTGAGAGTGTGATTTTTAAACTGCTTGTAATGGTGTAATGTTATACAACTGAAGAGTGAAATGAATGTATGTTTATTTTTTACTTGAAAACCTTGAGTCAGTGTTTGCCTGAATCATAGTAATTGCTGTCCTTTGTGTAACTATTTGATACTGCTCACCTACTCTTGAGATAAGTCTAGCTGCTCTGCTACTGCTACCACTTTTACAGTGTAATACAGGCTTGTACCAAAGGTGAATTTGTACTGTCACTTGTAGTCTTAATTGTGTGTGGTGTTCCCAAAGGGTACTGCATATAATTCTGCCTAACAGTGGTTATTCCAGACCAAACTGTAAGTTGCCTGTCCTCAAAAGTCTGATGTGCAGCATATAATAGTGGACAGTTGCCAAATCTTGCAGACCAGCTTCATCACTGACCTAGGTGGACAACATCTCTTCTCCAGCATGGTCTGGCATGGGTTCACATATTCATGAATATTCCCTGTCGTCGGGCTTGGCATCCTCAGTAATCGAAAAATGTTTTAGTTTTTTTACTTCTTGAGATTTTTACTGCACGTTCAAGTGTTGGGAGTCCTTGTGCTTCGCTCTGAGCTTTTTGCTGCGTGTTTTGCTTTTTGAGAGTTACTCTATTTTTGGTCAATTGAGTCCATGTGCTCCATCGATCATCTATCCGACTAACGGGGACCCGTTTTTCGGTCTTTTTCAGCGCCCCTCAAGTCTGCTTCCTTCAGGGTCGCTGCTGCTGGTGTCCCGCGACGGTCACGGCGCTATCGTCGTCCCCATCTGCATCGATTTCTAGCCAACACTCTCGATTGTATTCCAAGAGGAAGTCGGCTACTCCGGGGACGGTGAGAGAGAATCCTGAGAAGGTCAAGCAGGAGAAGGCCAAACAGGCTGCAGTGTCCGACCCACCCACGACGGAGAAGGCCAAGGTGGACAAGGGTTCCAACAAGGCCCCGAAGGAGAAGGCCAAGCAGGACAAGGTGTCCGACACGGCCAGGAAGGAAAAGGCCAAACCGGCAAGGGAATCCAGCCTCGCCATGAATGCCCAGGTGCACCAGGCAACAGTCGCCCTCCCTCAAGGTGGTGGTTGTGTCGCCCCCGTCGGCCCCTCTCCGCTGTCCCTCTCCCCCCAAGAGAGATAGAATCTGACACAATGATAACGGGCACGGATGACCGCGGGATGGGGAATGTCACCTCAACCCAGAGCGTCTCTGCCGGACAAGGTGGGATCTTTCCATGCAATGATCGCCCCAGCATCGGAGCTTTTCCAGCTCACGCTGGAGGAAAAGAAGGAAGGCTTCTTATATCCGCGCCGGGAGCGAAGAGGAAGACGCTGCTCGGGATGATGTTGTTGTGTATCTGCCTGATCAAACTCTGCAGGTTGTGGATGCGGCCCCTTCAGTAGTTCCTGGATGCTCGTTGGATCCAGATGTCAGGAAGCTTCGCTGACAAGATTGTGCTTGATGAGGAGTTGCGTCAAGCGATAAGGTGGTGGGGCGTGTGCTCCAACTTTGCTGGAGGCCTGGATTTCCAGAACCCCCCTTACCAGGAGACAGTTGCCACCGACGATTCTCTGGAGGGCTGTGGAACTCACACTGGATATCTCCATGCCAGAGGCCTGTGGCTACCGGAGGAGAGGGACCTCCACATCAATGTCCTGGAGCTGCATGCGGTGTTCTTGGCCCTCAAGTCATTCCTCCCGTCACTCAAGGGTAAGGTGGTAAGGGTCTTCATGGGCAATACCACCACGATGTTCTACATCCGGAAGCAGGTCACTGGCTCTCTCCAGAGAGGCACACGATTTGTTGCACTGGGCCATCGCCAAGAGGATGTTCCTCATTCTTTTCCACCTGGCGGGAGTCGAGAACTCAATTGCCGACTCTTCAGCAGGGAACTACGCTCTTGCCACAAGTGGGTGTTTCGGAAGGATCAAGTGGGCAGTCGCTTCCTTAAGTGGGGCAGGCCCAACATCGACCCATTTGTGACGGCGACAAACTCTAAGTGCCAGAGGTTCGCCAGCAAGTTCCACCAACCGAACATCATGGGGACATGTTCTCCTTCCCGTGGGAAGGCCTGTTACTGTACGCGTTGCCTCCGTTCCCCCTTCTGCTGCGAGGCATCAATTGACTCTAACTGTGCCGGTGCAAGATGATCCACGCTGCCCCGGCCAGGCCGAAGCAGATTTGGTACCTGGACCTTCTTCAGCATGGGGTCTATCATGGATTCACATGCTCATTAATATTCCCCATTGTCAGGCTGGGAATCCTCGGTAAAACTGTTTCACTTTTCTTTATAAATTCTTTCTCCTATAAACTAATCACTGAGCTCTGGGTCATACTGCCCCTATCCAATGACTGTCCTCTCCCTAAGACCCGCCTCTGGCAGCCGTCTTCAGATTTTTACTGCACGTTCAAGTGTTGGGAGTACATGTGTTTTGCTGTTAGATCTTTCTGCATTTTTCGCCCTTTTTATTTTGGCTGGGAAAACCCTATTTTTGTTCAGTCGTATTCATCCGATTAACGGGGACCCGTTTTTCAGCATCTTTCATCGCCCCTCAACGTCAAAATCGTGAAGTGTTTTGTTTTTGGAAGTTTTCCAGAAGGCCATCAGGCCTACACTGCGCCAGATCATGTCAGAGGAGAGGGACGGTGCTTCCCTCTTCAAGCTCTGCACCATCTGAGGTTTGCGGAATGTTTTCACGGATTACAATCATTCCCAGTGCCTTTGTTTCGCCCGATGGACAAGGAAGAAGATTGCGAAGATTGGGGCTATTCTTACCTCTCCCATCCTCATGGTCTGTATACTAGAATTGACTACTTCTTTTTGGGTGGAATGCACTTGCCACAGATACAATGAGCGCAATACTTGGGGAAGGTCGGCTCTGCTGAAGAATCCCCTCCAGCGAAGGGAGACCAGCTGGAGAAGAAGTACAAGGTGCCGGACTCTGCGCCCAAGTGCTTACGGTCTCAACCGTCACCGGACTTGGTGGTCTCGGCGGCCGCCAGAAAGATATCGTCGGGCTCGGCTGCCTCATCGTCCTCCACCACTCCGAACAACGAAAGGAGTTGGATTTGATGGGTAGAAAAGTTATCTATTCGGCAGCGACAACTGTCAAAGCTGCTAATGCCTTTGCGGCCAGATAGGCTAAAATGATTATAGTACCTAGATTCTTGCATCATTTTCACAGTGTCCACTACTATGTCAAAGCCTCCTTCTTTCACATTTTAGTGGTGATAATAGGAGAGTTCCTGTGGGGTGTGGCCCAATACAGACTGTCACTCACCACACTATGCCTACCTCACAGGGAGGGCGTGTAACTGCCAGATTTAGAAAAGTATTACCTTGCAGCCCAACTCAGCTTCGTAACCAAATAGCTTTCAGGTGAAGTTACGTTGGATTCAGAATTATTGTGACAAAAGGTAGCAACTGCACAGCTGAAAGAAATACTATGGGTACCCCTGAATTGTCTAGGGAAGTCCCCATGGTTGTGACGTTGGGCAGGAAGGTGTGGTATAGAGTTAGGTCACTACTGAACCTGGGACACCCCTATTCATCTGAGACTCCAATAGCCGCTGATGTTTGCACCGACATAGCAGATCTGGCGGTGACATGGCATTGGGAAAACTGGGGCATATTTGAAGAGGTCACCTTCAGGAAGTTGGAATCCTTACAAGCAAAGGAAGGGCTTTCAAAGGGACAATTTCTGTGGTATCAAAGAGTGTGAAAGGTGGCTAGGAAGAAATGGGAAAACTGGCCTGAGAAACCGACAGAGAACCCCCTGTTGACACTAATGTTTGCACTGAACGATGGCTGGAAGCCGGTATTCAGGATATATGGGATCCAAAAAGGTCAATGCTGAAGGAGAAATGGGAGACTGATCTTGGGCTAGAAATAACTGAAAAGGAATGGGAAAGGATACTAGCGTACCCTCGAACAGCAAATATAAACGTGTGATTAAACTCGTGGACATGGCCTGCATTCTGGCCAAAAGAACCATTGCAATGGCCTGGAAGTCAGCTGGGGGTCCACAATACGTATGCTGGTACAAAGAGCTTGAGCGCTGGGTGGAGGCAGAAACTAGTGCGTGGGGTTCAGGGTCTGCCAGGTCTGAGTCGGACACAAGTGGTGCATACGAGGCCTTAAAATGCTGGTGTGCGACATGTTCCATCCGTTGGATGACAAGCCACCATGAATACATAAACATTTTTTTAGTGATGTACGCCATGAAGATGATTGTACACTCTTAGTGCCCATCTGGGGATCATCCCCTTGGTAAGAAAGATATTCCCCTCAGGTTGAGCCCACACCCTTGTGATAGATGAATGTCACCTATATATGCAATGTAACTCACAAGTGAAGTAGTTAATGTTATTGTTTACTTGTTTTAATTTCTTTGCTTAGGTTATTTTGTTACAATATTGTTATAACAGACATTTGTTTTGAAACAATAACTTTCAACTGAAAATTGTACATGGACTGGTAATAACTTTTGAAACAAAGATTTCTTTTCTCATTTTTTTCCGCAAATGTAAATTGACCAGTGAGATTACAAATGCTAATTAAAACATTTAAAAATAAAAGGAAGAAGATTGCCAGATCTGCGTGGCTTTACCAAGCGCACGATGAAGGATCAGGAAGGATCAGCATGTCACACTGGCGGCGTGGCTCTAAGCCAGGGCCTCTACCCTGTGTGTGCCACAGGGGCATTCCTCATCCCGATCCAGCCAGCCAGAGTGGGCTTTGAAGTCCTTTGAGGGTGCTCCATCCATGGGGGCCCAAGACAAGGCCAAGCAACGCGTGTCCCTTTCCGTCGGGGTCTCCATGCAAGAGGTCCCACGACGGTCGGGGCACGTTCGTCTCCATCAGCCTCAATCGCGAGCCATCGCTCAAGTTCTTTGTCAAAGAGAAAGTCAGCTACCCCGGGGAAGCTGCAAGATAAGCTGGAGTAAGCCAAGCAGGACACTGTGTCCAACCTTCACGCTAAGACCCAGGCGATCCAAGCCAAATCGTTCTCTTCTATCGAGATGGTTGCTCCTGCTCCCTCTCAAAGGCGAAAGTGGCTGACCTGGTCCAGGGTACACCAGTGGCTGTCATTGTGGCTCTTCCTCCCAGACGTGAGGCTTCGGCCAAACAAGTGGATCCGGAAAAGAGGATGCCGGACCTTAGCCGAAGCTGACCCCTCAGGACCCAAAAAGGGGGCAAGGGGCGTGCAAGAACTCCAGGGCACGGATATTTCTTCCTCCGATGAGGAAGACATAGTTTTTGTCCACACTGTCCTGGAAGAGGGTGGTGACGACAACGAGAATGTTGAGGAGATGCCCGCCGGAGGCGGTGACGACATAGGCGCGGGCCCAGCGACTCTGTTGCCCAGGCACCTCCCAGAGATCTGTCGCATATTCTCTCGACCCTCCACACACTGGTGCCAGAGATTCAGAATAGGATGCTGACGGCACCACCAACGCCACCACCAGCGACGACCCCGTTGACACCAGGGCCACCACTGCATAAGAAAGAGGAGACACCCTTTGCCTTCACTCCAACCGCCACTTCCCTCCTCCTGTAGTGCTACAGGACAGATACAGTGATGGCGGAATCTATCCTCCATCAAGGGCTTCTCCGCCGTACGAAGTGGGCTCCTTCCGCTCCATGATCGTCCGTGCGTCGGAACTCTACCAGCTCACCCCGGAAGCGGAGGGGGGCTTCCTGTAAGCGCCGGGAGACAAAAAGGAAGACCATTATGTCGGTACCACTCCTGGACGATGTCTGGGATGAAGGGCTGGCACTGCTGAAGAACCCCCTTCTCAGCCCCGGCGA
This sequence comes from Ambystoma mexicanum, assembly GCF_040938575.1. Taxonomy (NCBI): domain Eukaryota; kingdom Metazoa; phylum Chordata; class Amphibia; order Caudata; family Ambystomatidae; genus Ambystoma; species Ambystoma mexicanum. Next base: position 1,456,150,904 of record NC_090932.1, read on the forward strand.
AGAGGGACTGGCTAGAAAAGAAATCCCCGATGCCGGAATCTGCACAAACATTTCTGCTGTCAGACATCGCCGGACTCCGTGGTCTCGGCTGTGGCTCGGAAGCAGTAGTCAATCTGTCGTCCTCAAACTCTGCCCCACCCGGAAGAAATTGGACGCTGCGGGTAGGAAGGTCATTTACTCAGCGGTGATGACGGTCAAGGCGGCTAACCCCTTAGCGATCCTGGCCAGGTACGACCAGGAGCTATGGTACAAGATGGCTCCAAACCTTGATTTCCTTCCCGAGGATAAGCGGGTCTAGGCAATGGAGATCATTTAGGAAGGCGAGGTGGCATCAGAACACGCCATCACTGTGGCTCTGGACATTGCAGACACAGAGTTCTGCCAGATGGGAAACAGGGTTTGCCTCTGTCGTGGCTGGCTAAAGGACATCAGCTTTTCAGACAAGAGGTTCAGACGAGGGTCCTGGACATGCTGTTTGGAGACAATCTTTTCGGCAAGGCCGTCGTTGAATCTCTTCAGGCCATCAAGACCGATACAGAGGCGGCCCGTGCCCTGGGCATGCTGCTACAGCACCATCTGTCCTTTCGTCTCTTAGGAGGGAAGTTGGGTAGATTTAAGAGTTTTGGCGGTGGATCGTCCTCTCGGTGGGAGACCAGCTGGCAAACTTATTCACCGTGTGGGATAACCTCTCCAACAATTGTTGGGTGCTGGACACTCACCCATGGACACACTTTGGAGTTTCAGCGAAAGTGTCTGCGAATACCATGTGTGGCCCGGCAGGAACAACACATCCCTTAACTGCTGCTGGAGGTTTGGACCATATTAAGAAAAGGAGCGATAGAGCTGGTTCCAAAGGGACTCCGGGCTCCAGAGTTTACTCAAGATAATCTACTAATAAGAAAGACAGGGGCTTGAGGCCCATTCTCGATCTCCGACTCAAGTACATAAAGTCCCTGAAATTCAGGATTGTCACGTTGCAGCATGTGCTCTGCCAACTGGAGGAGGGAGACTTTCTGTCGTCATTGGATCTAGAGGATGCGTACTTCTACGTCCCCATTCACATAAAATATTGCAAGTGCCTGCGCTTCGTCGTACAAGGGAAGCACTACCAGTTCAAGGCTCTCTCCTTCGGACTGAAGTCGGTGCCCAGACTCTTTCTGAAGTGCTTTGCTCTGGTGGTGGCCCATCTGCGACTACAGGGAATTCATGTTTACCCATACCTCAACGACTGGCTCATCTGGGCCAATTCAAGGGACATCGCCGTGGACCACACAGAGAAAGCTGCCCGGCTGCTGCCGGATCTGGGGTGCTCGGTGAACTTGTCATGATGCCTACCTCCAAGGAGCCAGGTCCGACCCAGCAACCCCAGAGGCAGGCATCATTTCCCCCAGGGAAGTGCCAGCGGGCCCAAGCTGGGGCCCTTTGGACACAGTCCTGGCGCCTTAGGCGCCAGGCTCATGTTGGACCCCTGTCCTGGCGCCTTAGGCGCCAGGCTCATAAAGCTAGACATGTGTTCAAGTGTTTTAAGGTGCACTTACCTGATGCAGACCATGCTGCTACATCCAGGCCCTCTTGAGGCCTGAATGGAACTACTTTACCTGTGGAACTACTTTCCCCTAGGTGTGGTCGGGGAAGGATACATACCTGATCGGTGGAAGGATACCTGGAACTTCTTCCAAAGCTATTTAAACCACGCCCGATCAGCAACTCACGCTTCGCGTTGTTCTGCTCCTCGCAGCTGGACGCTCACCGTGTCAGCTCCTGCATCTGGACTTCAGCCACGCCTGTCAGCATCCTGGGTCACCTGCTAAGAGAGAATTGGAGAGAAAGAAGACCTTACCTGCTAAAGCTGCATCACGGAGACTTCACACCGACGATCCTGAAAGGGAAGACATCATTTTAAAAGCATTTCGCTTCGATCGCTGCAGCGCTGCATTTCACTCACCTTTCCTGGGCACCTCCATCTTCAGCAGCGATCGTCCGGATCCGCAGCCAGTTCCCAGAGCCTAGAGTGAAAAAGACAAGAACACAAGGTGAGAGAAGGAAGGGAATAGCAAAAGCTCAGTTTCCTTCTAAGACTTACCTGTTGGGTCATTCCCATTTAATTTCGGGTCCTGCCGCTTCCTGGCATTCCGGACCCCGGCCCCTATGGGGAAAAAAGACAAAGACATTGAATGAGCGAATGCAAAGACATTACCCGAACGCTCATCCAGAACTTACCTGTCATTTACTGGAACTGCACGTTTCACTTCGGGTCGGCGCCATATCTCTGGCATTCCGAACCCCGGCCCCTAAGGGGAAAAAGACATAAGCGTTTGTGCTTGCTGCAATAAGACAATGAACATTATTATTAAGCTTGAACTTTTGAACATGCTACAGAACTCTTACAGTGCCTTACCTGAATAGTCAAGCTTATGTGAACTCCCATCAAACCTCAATCCAGTGAAGTAACTGGGTTTCAATGCGCCCCTGCATCAGAAGCAGGATGGAGAACTCATCATTCCAGACCCTAAGGTGAGACTTCACGGGGAATCAAGGAAGGGTATCGTGGAGGGCTGGAAGGGAGTGGGAGGCTTGAGCATTAATCCGTCAGTAGGTAATACTCCCTTTTCATGCACAGGGGAATATTCCTGCGAGCCAGTGAGTCCATCTTCAGAGTCCTGCGCTTCACCATAGAAGAAGCATCAGCACTCGAAGCCAGACCTGCGCCTCCGTGGGAATCAGGTGAGCGTGACAGAACTATGCAAAATCCTGCTCGACTCCATCGCAGAATGCACTGTTTCTGGGGTCCAGTCTCAACACTGTATCCTGCCTGGCAGCCCGTTGGAGGAGAGGATAGCGGCCATTTTGGGCAAGGTGCAACAGCTGTTGGCACTGAAGATCTCCACAATGGGGACCATCAAGTCGCTGCTCGGCATGATGTCGTCATTTAGCTACCTGATCCGGCTCTGCAGGTTGCGGATATGACTGCTCCAGGAATTCCTAGACTCTAGTTGGATCCCGGTGTCCGGAAGCTTTAAGGACGGGATTGTGGTCAACGAGGAGTTCCGTCGAGCGATGAGATGGTGGGGCATGTGCTCCACCATAACCGAGGGCACAGACTTCTAGAGTCCCCCATACCAGGAGACGGCCACGACTGATGCTTCCCTGGAGGGGTGTGGAGCATACAACGAATGTGTCTGTTGGGTAACATTTCCACAGAGCTGATAAATCTCCTTTCCTGGTTCAACCCCAGAACATTTTGCTTTTTTAGTGGGAAATTTTTCATTAATACCTCAGTGAGTGGGAACCTTTTTCCACACTCACCTAATATTTAACTCTTGTTATGGGTGTCATTTTTAAGACCCTCCATAGTGTCTTTTTAAAGATACCATGTTTAACAACCTATTGGCAATAAGTGCCTGTTGCTGGGTTGCCCTTGGGGCTCCCCATTTAACTTTCTTGTGCAAACCTTAAGTCATCTAAAGTTTTCAAGGGTAGAAAGGATCTTTGCATCCCTTTTACATTTTGTTCTGTGAAACCAGCACACCCCACCTTATGTGGAGTGCTGGGGAGATACAGTTTTAATGTGAAAGGGCATACATTGTAACCGTTCTGTTACAGTGACAAGCTTACAGTGACAAGCTTACCTTTAATGGCTGGTGGCCGTCATACCTTTTACTAATTTGGGGCACCTTTACCGCGGGCTGTGATCACAGCTGCAGTAAAGGCACCGAAGGGTGCTAATTTTACCAAAATGGCCCTGTCTTCTTTTTCTGCCATTTTAGTGTTTCTTGTTGCTTCCCCTGACATCCAGGGTGGGAAATTCCTTTGTGTGAGTTTTGTCTTTGGCTGGAGTCCCCTGTACACCCCGCCCAGGCACCAGTCCGTCTGTAAGCACAGGAAGTGGGGGAGGAGGGAGTCCAAAACGTCCCCCTCCTTTGTCTTACGCCTTGCTTCAACTGGGACAAATCCCAGTGGGGGGCTGGCTGTCCTGATTGGACAACAAGACGCCCCTTTCTTGTAAAATGCAGGGAGAGAATGCAGAGGTTGTGCTGTAGTTCCTGATAAATACTGGAAACCTAGAAGCTGAAGTCATGTCGACCACCGTAACTTAAACCGAAGAGGAGGAGGATGAAGGAAAAGCGGCAGAGACTATTTCCAGCCACCGAGTGCCTGCTGTGCAACCTGAGCCTGCTTCAACCCTTCCTTCAAATCGACCCGAGGACTCCGAAAACGACGACCCGAACCCAGAGCTCTAGACTCAAGAAGACCTGCATTTTGAGCCATCCCACGGGTTGCTGCGACCTTGCGTTCTTGCAATACCACAATACCCTGAGACCTTGAGACCTCCAGCCACTCTGCGGTGCACGGTCTTCCGAAATCCGAATCTCGCTGAAACTTTGTGGGCATCTTCGTGTATCTCCAGAGACACGAATCGAGTCCAAAAAGTCCCCTCACAACAGTGCTGGACCTTAAAAACGACGCAAATTCAACACTGAGTTTGTCTTCTGTGCTCCTTGAAAAGGCGCCAACTCCGCAGAACCGCATTCAGCCACGAGAGAAATCTTGCCTGGAGCCTTCTTCATCGATCCCTGCTGCAAAGTCCCTACTGAGGTCTTGTGTTCAGTCTCCAGGACAAGGAATCCACTGACCGGGTATTTGGCTGTAGTCTCTGAAGTTCTCCTGCTGCAATCTCTTCTTCATTGCTGAGGTACTGTGTTGGCTTGGGTATATATTTACCTTAAGCCTTTTGGGATTTCTATGTAGTCCTGGGGTGTATTCTGTGATTGGGAGGTCCCTCGTCCAGTGCACCCAGTCCCACTGCTAGAATCCTGCTGGGGTGTCTTCCGTGAAGCCCCTGGACCCTCTTCTAACTCTAAAAGTAAAGTACTCGCCTGTTTGCCCAGTTTTCCCAAGGAAATCTGACTTTTGCTGCTAAAGAACTTATTCTAACACTGCCTGTTGGTCACTAGTCCTAGTTACCCCCTTCTTCCACTGAGAACACTCATGCTCCAAGAATAAGGGAAATACTTTGAAGGGATTGGGACCTCTGCCTAGAAAAGAAATCAAGTGTTTTACTTACTTGTAAAGAGTTGTTTGGTAACTGTAATTCTAAGAGTGAGCAGTTAGAAACGTTCCTAAGGATCGTGATTTTGTGATGCACTATTCTTAAAAGTATGGTTAACATCTTTTCTTCCTTAGCCATTGTTTTGCCAGTCTAATAGAAAGTAGATGTGAAGGTATATTTTACTCTCCTGTGATTAGGTTGTGCCTCTTTACAAAAGTAATGTTTTGGTTTCACCAGATTATTCCTGTAGGGTAATTGTATGAGTGTCCCCCAACTGAGTCTTGCTTCCCCTGACTTGCTGCTAGCCTGTCCTTAAGTCTACATTAGGTTGGTGCCTACCTAGAATAACTATTCAGCAAAGTGTAACATTGGGATTTACTTTCCCTTCATTGTGAAGTTAATGTATGTGGGTTTTACTTACCTTGTGTTAGCTATGTGCCATCCAAAATTAGTTACCAGAGTTGTTGCTTAACTCAATCTGGGGTTCCTTGATTTCAAAAGCATCTGTAATTGTATATTACATCCTTAGGTTTTACTCACTTGGTATAACTGTGTGTTATGACAAAAGTAGTTATAGGTTTTTACTGCACGTAGGATAAGTGTTTCACTATTCAACCAAAGTATATTGTCCAGTTGACTGTTTTTGTGATTTGTTCCAAGAGTCACTATACAACTGGAAGGGCCTATTGCCCTTGTATTACTGAATGTAATCTGAACGTAACCATTGGTCTTTTACTCCCAAAGAATAGGCTTGACCTATAATAAATGTGTATAACAAGGTTTGACTTCCCTAGAACTACTGTTATGTGTTCCAAATAAGGTTTATACTTTGGTCTGTGGATTTGAAGTATAGTGTTGTGTTTTTATATTGTGATTTTTTTTTTTTATAATGTGTTAGTACTTACTTAACCACTGGATTTATCTGGGCCTACCTGTATTTAAATAAATCCTTTTACAATACATAGTGTTTCAGTGTTTCTTTGGAACCTTTGTATTACAATTTCACTTGTACTGTATCTAATGCCCTCTCTCCCTCCTAAGATAAGCCTGGCTGCTCCGTCTACGCTACCATGTACTCAGGTGGTACAGCCTTATACTAAGAGGGGAGTCTTGTACTGCCTCAGTTGAATGGTTTTGAAGAAGTTGGAGCACTTCAGAAAAACTGTCCAAACAGTCTCCATGCCAGAGGCCTTTGGCTGCCGGTGGATAAGGATCAATGTCCTGGAACTACGGGTTGTGTTTTGGGCCCTCAAGTAATTCCTTCCATCCCTGAAGGGCAAAGTGGTGAGGGTCTTCATGGACAATACCCCCACAATGATTTACATCCAGAAGCAGGGGGGCACCAGATTCCTTGCGCTCTCCAAAGAGGTGCAGGAATTATGGCTCTGTGCCTTCAGCCAGGGGATGTTATTCATTCCTTTTTACCGAGCGGGAGTCTAAAACACAGTTGCGGACTCGCTCAGCAGGGAGCTGCATGACACAAGTGGGGGCTTTGGCAGGATCAAGTGGAAAACCTCTTCCTCAGGTGGGGCAGTCCCCAGATCGATTTGTTTGCGACACCGACGAACAGCAGTTGTTGAAGGTCCGCCAGCAGGTTCCCACAGCCGGGGAGAATGGGGGGACGCATGTGCCTTCCCTTGGGAACGCCTGTACCTCCGTTGCCGTTGCTACTACGAGTCATCAGTCAACTCAGACAATGAAGGATGATCTTCATTGCGATCTTCATTGCGCCAGTGTTGCCGAGGCAAATCTGGTAACCAGAACTTCTCAGCATGTCAGCGTCCCCTCCAGTCAAGCTACCAGTGGTTGCGGATCCTCTCGCCAGGGAAGTAGGCGCTATCCTGCACTTTAGACCACCACCGTTGAACCTGAAGGCCTGGCTCCTGCAGCATTATAGTTCTGTGGTTAGAAGCGTTTCGTGACTTGGTGCCTGTTGCAGAAGATTAACCCTCTGAGAGTCACAGCCCTCCCTCTCACCCACCCCCCCCCCCCCCCCCCAAGTCCTTTCATACTTGTCGTTGGCTAAGTCGGGCTGCAAGGTGCATCTGGTGGCTATCTCCTGCTACACCAGGTCTCCGGGACGGTCTTCTCTTTGGTTGCACCGTCTAGTGAAGGAGTTCATCAAAGGACTGTTCCGTTCATTCCCGCCGGTGAAGTCTCCTGCCCCGGCGTGGGAACTCAATGTAGTGCTGACTATGCTCATGGGGGCCCCATTCGAGCTGATGCATCAAGCTCCGCTCAAGTTCCTGTCTTGGAAGACTGCTTTCCTCGTGGCCATCACTTCTGCCAGAAGAGTAGGTGAGATCCAGGCCCTGTCCTGCAAGCGTCCTTACTTAACTTTCCACGAGACGAGGGTGGCGCTGCAGACGCACTCCTCCTTCATGCCTAAGGTTCCATCAGAATTTCATCTCAACGAGCCCTTGGTGTTAACTGTGTTCTTTTTCCGACACCTTTGTCGCTCGCCGAAAGGACTTTGAACTCGCTTGATGTGGCTCGAGTGCTGAAGTTTTATGTGGCCCGCACAAAGTGTTTCAGGAAGACGTCTCAGCTTTTTGTGAACTTTGGTCATGTGTACCATGGAAGGCCTTATCCAAGGCTTCCATCTCCAGGTGGCTCTCATGCTGCATCACTCATTGTCACTGGTTGGCAAACAGACCGCTGCCTGGCTGTTCCGAAAGCCCATTCGACCAGTTCTATCTCTGCAACGATGGCGTTCCTGTTTGGTGTGCCCTTGCTGGACATCTGCAGGGCTGCTATGTGCAGGTCTACAAACACCTTCAAAAACTTCTACTGTAGCGGCAGGGATTCCAGGGAGGAGTCCAGAGTCGGCCAAGCAGTGCTACGCAACCTGTTCGCTTGAAGGTGAGCCTGGTGAAGAGGTAAGAGTAATAGCTTCTGTTATGCGTTGTCACCTCTTGTGGTTGTTTATGTATGTACTGCTGTGTATTCTTAATTTATGACCATGTGAATCTATACCAGAACCCATGCTGGAGAAGGAACAAGTTATTTACCTGTAACTGTTGTTCTCCAGCATGGGTCTGGCATGGATTCACACGCGAACCCTCCCTCCTGTCCCTCTGCGGCTCTTCTTAGTCATACTGCCATTTTACGTGCTTCCAAATCTGAAGATGGCTGCCAGAGGTGGGGCGTAGGGAGAGGGCAGTCATTGGCTGGGGGCAGTATGACCCAGAGCTCAGCGATTGGTTTAAAAGAGAAAGACAGTTTTTTCAATGAAAGTGAAACAGTTTTTTCTTTTACTGAGGATTCCCAGACTGAGGACAGGGAATATTCATGAACATGTGAATCCATGGCAGACCCATGCTGGAGAAAAACAGTTAAAGGTAAGTAATTTGTTCCTTCTCAGCTGGTCGATGTCATCATCAGTCAAGCTGCCAGTAGTCGCAGACCTGCTCATCAGAGAAGGCGGTGCAATCCTACATCACAACCCGTGGTCATTGAACCTAAAGCTTTGGCTCTTGGAGGATTATAGTTCGGCGGTTCGAGCTTCCTGCGGACTGCAGAGAGGTCCTTGCCAGGGTCAGATTGTCATAGACTCTTAGTGGTACAGGCAGAAGTGGAAGCGTTTCAGGATGTGGTGCTGCACACAGAAGATAATCCCTCTGAGGGTCACAGCCCCGCAGGTCCTTCCATACTTATTGTCCTTGGCCAGGGTGGGACTGGCTCATGCCTTCAAAGTGCATCTGCCAGCTATCTCCTGCTACACCAGGTCTCTGGGACCATCTTCGGTTTGGTAGCATCGTCTGATAAAGGATTTCCTTGAAGGACTGTTCCCATCATTCCCGCCGGTGAAGGTGCCCGCCCCAGCGTGGGAACTCAACGTGCTTCTTACACGGCTCATGGGGTCCCCCTTTGAGCCTATGCATCAAGCCCCTCTCAAGTACCTTTTGTGGAAGACTGCTTATCTAGTGGCTATCACCTCTGCCTGGAGGGTAGGTGAGATCCAGGCCCTATCCTGCAAGCGGCCTTATTTGACTTTCCACGATACGAGGGTCCTGCTGCGGTCAGAAATGAGAGCCTTTCACAAAGTTGTGGTGTTCTCAAAGTCAGACATTTTATTAAACCGAAATGAGTTGGGAGAACACCCCTCTAGCCTTATTCTAAAGTGGGACCTCTCTACCTAGGAAACTAAAACTAGGGATCAGTCTTTGTCAAGTAGTAACTTAAAAGCCGTCCTTGTGTCCAAAACACCCTAAGCTGACCCTCACACTAGAAAGCTAACAAAGGGTACAAGGAAATGTCTTTGACGTACAACCAGATTATATGGATGATTTCAACAAAAGTATTCTCCAAGGTAAAGAACGTTAGATCCAGAGGGTGGTTCCCTTCCCCAAAACCTTTAAGTAGGATGGCAAGTGTCTTTTTATCCCACAGTTCCTTTGTGTCACCACTGGTCTCACAAAGTTCTTGTTCAAACAATAAATTGCACAACAGTCTTTCTTTATTTCTTCTTGTACCTTTTTACAGATTGCCTGGTATACTCCCCTGCCAGGACTTGCCACAATATCACAATATTTATACAACTTTGATGAATTGCCCATCATACTCACCGGCCAGGGATCCTTCCAATGGGTTTACATATCACCTGGAATACTCCCCTGCCAGGTATCTTCCCCAACCAATGTAAGCTGCCTGGTGTACTCTCCTGCCAGGACTTCGTATTTGTTTCACTGTTTTCACATACCACAGTAGCATATACTTTCAGGTTCTCAGTATATTTGCCTATGGTAACACTTGCTTCAGCTCTTCCTCACTTTGGCATCTTGTGCATCTGTACTTGCTAGGGTTTTTTTGCTGAACTTTGCCTTGGCGGTATTCAAATATTCTTCTTATTCGGTATTGAATTGGTTTTGTCTGCATTCAAACCACATTTGAGTATAGTCCGTATACTCATACTATTCAGTCACTCAGTTGCATGCGTGTCGGTAGGTCCTGAGGTTCCAAATGACTATGGGCAGACTCACTGGTTGTTCACAGCGTCTCTGACTCTTGCCGTGCCTCCATGATGAAGCTTCCTCACTGGGTCGGCTACTTACACAGGGCAGATGTTGCCCCAATGTTTCCTGCAGCTCTGCAATCCCTTGCCGGATTCCCGCCATGGCCTGGACCGGAGAACACTGCCTTTCGTCACAACCATACCTCCAGGAGCTCCGCTTCAGCTCCCAGTAATCCCACGGTACTTCAGGTGTGCATGCTGTGCTTCTCCTTTCTTCTTGCCACGCTGATATGTATGACGCGCATTCGCGAGCCACTACATGCATTTGCTTGTCGTCTTTCACACTGTTTTCTCCTGCACGGTTCTATCCCTTATTGCCTGTGTCACAAGTGCGGATTCCATTATTATGTCCTGCACACTTTAGGTCCAGCAAAACTAGCCTGCATGTTGGGCTTCTCTAAGTTTGTATAAACTCCTTCCTCCTCTTACTCGTCTCAGTACCTGAGGATTTATGGGAGTTTAAGTGCATAGATTCTGTTGGATTTCTTGAATGGTGTTAAAATGTTTCATATAAAGACACATCGGAAACAGGAGATGTTGTATGTTGTGAATGTTTGAGTCACAGATGGGGTCTTGTCTCTAGTAACATGGAGGAAAGGTTTTCAGTCTTTTACTCTAGGGGAGGATCCTTGGGTGAGACCAATCCATTAAGAACTCTGGTGTTATAGGGTCTTCCTCAGGGGAAACGGGAGGGGGCGGGGGGGGAATTCCACATCTCACCTGATGGAGTTAGTACACCCCCCTTGCCCGCTAGTAGTTGTCTCCTCCCATGTGATAGATCCTCATTTAGCCGCCCCCAGGGTCAGGATCAGGTAGCCTCTGCCGTCCCCTGGCCACATGGGAGGAGTCCACCGCAGGGAAATCGGCGATGACTCCATCGGATACATCAAAATGGGCACTTGAGCATGATGAATAAAGGTCCAAAGAAAGACTTTATTTTATTTCTAACATGCACCGGGGTACCCAAAAGCTTATGGGTGCACATATAACAGAGAGACAGGACCATTACGTACTACCTTGGTCAAGATAATACAAAGGTATCAACTGAGCAAGGGTCTTAATTATTCTGGAGACTGATAGAATAGCAGAGTTTTTAGTTTCTTTTTAAAGGTGTTTGTGGACTCTGTTTCTCTTAAGTCTTGTGGCATAGCATTCCAAGCTATTTGTGCTGCCAAGCTGAAAGCTCCCTTAAGTGTTTTACTAGATTTGCATCGTTGTGTTTTCAGTAGGTGGGTGTTGCTGGATCTTTGAGTCCTCTGGCTCTGTTTGTCAACTACACCTTCCATTAGGTAGTTTGGCATATGGCATACCCGACATTTGTGAACAATCAGAATCAGTCTGAAATTGATTCTTGCCTTAACCGGTTGTACGTCAAAGGATCGACTACAAAGGTTCGAATGGTCAAAGGATCGACACAAAAAGACCGAAACAAAAGGATCAAATTTTTTTTTTTTTTTTCTTTTGGTGGGGGGGGGGGGTGTCCCCCAAACCCCTGTTTTTGTGGTAAAAACCACTTTCGAAGGGATTGTGTCCTCCGACGTATTCCTTATCTTAGATATCTCTTTCCAGCTTTGCTGGCCTTGGAAATTTTTTTCTCTCTAGAGGGCGCTGCGCGTCGACGTCCGCCGAGTCGATGTCGTCCCTCGACAGCTGCCGTATCGACGTCATCCTGCCTATAAAGGCCGCGCGCAGCGTCCTTTGCTCAGTTCCGTTTTTCCGCACTTACTCAGTGCCTCGGAATATCGTTGCTCAGTTTTGTAGAGAATTATTCAATTTTCCTCGAGATATTCGATCCATACTCGGTGGCTTCCTCGTCTGAACCGACGACCCCTCGGTCCGGCTTTAAAAAATGCCGAGATTGTGGAAAAAAGATGTCGCTGACGGACCCTCACAGGGTCTGTCTGTGGTGTTTGGGAGCTGAGCACCATTGTTCGGAGTGCGAGGACTGTATGTCCATGACAGCTAAGGCCCTGAAGGAGCGTAGGGGGAAGCTGGAAAAAGGTAAGACTTCTAAAGCTTCTTCTTCCTCGACGAAGTCGGACATTCGTCTCCTCATCACCATTCGCGCTCCAGGTCTCGAAGCGGGTCCCATCACTCCTCGAGATGGAAGCACTCGAAAAGGAGACGCCGAAGATCCCCTTCTTTCGTCCTCCTTTTCCTCTGTTTCACCTAAGAGAATCCCTTGCCCCACGAAACATAGTTCCCGGGCTGAATGGGAGGAATTCCGAAAAAAATATGATGAGCGTCTTCGAGAAAGCGGCCTCGACCCCCTCGAAGACTGCCGAGAGCAATGCTTTGGTCGAAAGACCCGAAGGTCCAAAACGCTGCGAGTCGCATCACCCGGCAAAGGAAGCTTCTCGAGCGTGCCACGAACCCTCGAGTAAAGCAAAGACCTTGAATCCTTCTTCGAAGGTTCCGTCGACGCCAAGGTCGGTGTCTTCGACGCCGTTGTCGAAGGGACCTTCGACACACGGGTCTGTCGACTCGACGCCATCCTCAACACCGGCGTCGACGCCAAGGAAAGTCACGGTTGCGGCGCACCCAGTGGCTATTCCCAGGTCTTAGATGACGATGTCGTCGAGATTGTTGACATCCTCAAGCAGAATTCCGATTCTATCGAGGACCTCGAGGCCTCCACCTTTGTTTTCGACGCCACGTTCGAAGCCTTAGGCGTCGACGACATCGACGTTTTCGAGGCTGATTACAAGAAGTTTGGCACCCTCTGCCTTGGAGATGGGTTTCACACCCTTTGTGAGTTCAGACCAATTGAGAACAATGTCCTCAAGCATGGAAGAGGGAGTGACCAAGAAGAGACATTTGAGTTGCAGGGATCTGCAACCCCAGTTCAAGAGGAGTTATCCTCAGAGGAACGCAGATTAAAGGAACTCCATGATTCCTTACATGAGGCAAGTGGTTTAGACACTTCCCCAAAGGTGGAGTTTGCTAGGCCAGACCCGGGGAGCGTGCTGAAACCCCTTATAGAGCCTTAATGGCCAGGATCACAGAATTTATGGGGTGGTCAACACCTTCACAGGCTTTCCAACAGGATGACCTCACAGATATTCTTGATAAAGGTCCACAGGAGGATCCTGTAGTACCTTTTCATGAAGCTCTTCAAAGAAAAATCATGACGAACTGGGAAACCCCAGATGTCGTCCCGGTAGTAAATAAAAAAACTGTCTACTAAATACAGGGTATCTTCTGCAGACCCGGAGTTTTTGTCCAAACACCCATCCCCAGAAAATCTGGTAGTACAGGCAGCATCTTCTACTGACATCAAGACTGCTTACCCTACCGTCCCACAGGACAGGGACGATAAAAAATATGATGCTATGGCTAAGAAAGTCTTTTCGGCATATAGCATGGCGTTAAAATCTATTAATGCTACTTGCACCCTTGCTAGATTCAGCCATACACTTTGGGAGTGTGCTTCTACAGCGGCTGACTGCATCCCGGAGGGAGAAGAAAGGGAGGCGTTCCTAAATATCAAAGGACGGTAAAGACGCTATGTGCGAATCCCTCCAGACGGGCATTGATTCGGCTGACAGTTTCAGCAGAGCAATGGCGGCAAGTACAAAAACCAGGAGATTTGCTTGGTTGAGAAAGTCTGGTTTTGCCCCAGATGTGCAAGCCAGGCTCTTGAACATGCCATTTAATGGCTCTTCTTTGTTTGGGAAAAAGGCGGATGACAGTTTAGAAAAACTGCAAACGTCAAAGGCAGCAGCAAAATCCCTAGGCGCTGCAATCCATCAGACACCTTTTCGTCCCACAGGAACCTCTGCGAGAGGCAAGTCCTTTCGCTTCTACTCTGCATTCGGAAGAGGTAGAGGACGACCGGCTCAAAGGGGACAAAGAACTACCCGAGGTGGACGGGGTAGATATTCAAAAGCCACAGCAACAGCAGGTGCCTCTTTACCATCGGCATCTGCATCAGCCGCCCCAAAACCACTCTGAGGACTTCCCTCACAAGACACCTGAAGGAAGCAGGTTAACTCAACATCTGGCGGAATGGCAGGCTATCACGTCAGATGCTTGGACATTGGAGACAGTTGCACAAGGTTACTGCCTGCCTCTCCTACGCATACCTCAGAGTCATCCACCGGGGATCAGCTCTCAAAAAGCTCCAGATCTGCTCCTCTTGCAGGAAATTTTAGACCTGCTAGAGAAAGGTGCCATAGAACCGGTACCTGTAGCAGAGAGGAACAAGGGCTGGTACTCCCCTTACTTTCTCATACCAAAGAAAGACGGAGGACTGAGACCCATCTTGGACTTGCGAGAATTGAACAAATTCCTCAGGAAAGACAAATTCAAGATGGTAACTCTTTCTCAGATCCTTCAGGCCCTTCAGTTCCAGGACTGGTTGGTATCTCTGGACCTTCAGGACACTTATTTCCATGTGCCAATCCATCTCAAACACAGGAAATACCTGAGGTTCGCAATTGGCAACTCTCATTATCAATTTTGAGTGCTGCCATTTGGGCTGACCTCCGCCCCGAGGGTCTTCACCAAGTTAATGTCGGTAGTGGCTGCAAGTCTAAGGAGGGAAGGGATTCACGTCTACCCCTACCTGGACGATTGGTTGATCAGAGCTGTATCTTCGGAACAAGCTCAGATCCAGCTAGATCATGTTTGCCACTCCCTTCACAGTCTGGGCTTCTCCCTCAATTTAAAGAAGTCACAAATGATACCATCGCAGAGACTCCAGTTCATCGGAGCGATCCTGGACACTTCCCTGGGAAAAGCCTCGCCACCACAGGTGAGGGCTCAAGATATTCTACAGATGGTCACCAAGTTTCAAAATGCCCAACGTCTCCCAGCGTTCGACTTTTTGAGGTTGCTAGGCCTCATGGCATCCTGCATTTTCCTAGTGCCAGAGGCTTGCCTGAGAATGAGATCTCTCCAGTGGGCACTGAGAACTCAGTGGTCACAATTCTAAGGGAGAATGACAGATCTTCTTCAGCTTCCCGACAGGGTGGCTCGAGACCTTCAGTGGTGGGCCTGTCAGGAGAACATTCTGAAAGGAGAACAGTTTTGGCAACCCTGGCAGTAGATAACAGTAGTCACGGATGCCTCACTCACTGGGTGGGGAGCCCACGCCAACGACTTGACCATCAGCGGTCGTTGGTCTCCATCGGAGTCCAGACTACATATCAACCTGTCAAAGCTGAGGGCCATCAGACTTGCGCTGAAGGCTTTTCTGCCATCTGTACAAGGAAAGAATGTCCTAATAATGACGGACAACACAGTGGCCATGCATTACCTCAACAAAAGAGGAGGCGTAGGATCACTACCTCTGTGCAGAGAGGCGATGCAGCTCTGGTTTTGGGCAATCCAAGAAGGAATCTCTCTATCGGCAGTTCACCTAGCCGGAGAGAAGAACTTGACAACGGACGCTCTGAGCAGGCAGAGCACAGTCTCCCACGAGTGGGAACTAGCTCAGGAAGTCCTTCAAGAGATCTTCGCCCTTTGGAAGGCAGTGCAGGTGTCAGACTGGCGGTGAAGGGGACCTGGTCCCGAGAACCGAGGGTGGCCAGGTAACCAGTGCACGTTTAGCCAGGGATTCAGCAAGGGAGAGAAGGAGAAAAAGCAGAAGCAACGAGAACGGTTTTGAGATGCTACCGGAAATGGTTCTCCTCAGGTTTCAGTGACGCAGGGAGGCTGTTCCAGAGGGAGGCCCCAGCCGAAGCGAGAGATCTACCACCAACTCGTTGCTTGAAGATGCAACTGACCAAGAGGGAGTTGGAGGCAAATGAGCGAAGAGCTCGAGAAGGAAGATATTTAGGAAGAGGGATTTGAAGGTATTGAGGCCCCAGAAGGCTTTGTGGACAATGCAGAGAGTTTTGAACTTAATCCTCGCAGACACTGGGAGCCAGTGCAGAGATTTCAGTCCTGGAGAGATACGATCCCTGGGCTTGAGGCCAAGGACAAGTCTTGCAATCCTGTTCTGGGTAAGTTGCAGACGGCGGAGAGTAGAGGCAGGCATATTTAGAAAGAGGCTGATAGTCCAGCCTAGAGAGTACCAAAGCTCTGGAGACAGTGAGCTTCTGGGGGAAGGAGAGGGAAGGAAGAATACCTCTAAGGAGGTGCAGCTCATAGTGTGACTTCTTAGAGATGTCTGAGATGTGAGGAGAGAAGGAGAGTGTGGCGTCGAAGATGACCCCAACCTTTTTAGCCTCACAGGTGGGAGCATGAAGAGGGCCAAGAGAGGCCGGCCAGAGAGTGACCGGAAAGGAGGGAGTGGGTGTGCCGATGAGAATATCTGTCTTACTGGCATTAAGACAGAGATCATTGGCAGCACACCACTCCTGGATGGTGGACAGACAGAGATGAGAGGGAGAAGAGGTGGCTGAGGGTAGCCACATGGTTTTGAGTGAGCAGGGTGTTTTGAAATTTAGTTATAGCAGGTAATAAGGTAGGTGCACATTCTTTAATAATCAGTGCCGAGCAAGAATTCGTTTGCAACTGGTCGTTTTTAGTTGTCTGATAACTTTTGAAATTAAATTCAATTCCTGTTATTAATTAAATTGCCCAACTTAGTGTTTATTTCAGTTAAGGTATTGATTTTTTTTTTTTCTAATTGATACTTTTTGATATTTTCTAATTTATTTGTCATGGCATCCTGAATTGACTAGCACCATGCCTTATCTTTCACGAGTGGTAATTCGTTGGTTCCATTCGGGCTTTCCTGCTCTTTCAGAATCTTACACTCTGTACTGTCAGAGGTAACCTTTATTATTCGATCATTGAATGTATCTTTTTTAGCCATTATAATTGTGCTTTTATAAGTCCCTTTTTTCTCTTTTTTTAAAATAGCTTTATTAATTTCAGAATAAGCATATGCAAGACTATTACAGCATACGCATTGACAAATTCAAGTGAGATATAATGCATCCTAACACATTCAACTATTAAACATCTCGTAAGCCCCGGTATTTATTCATAGATTAATTAATGATATAATTGGTTATTTATAACGCACTTAATAACCAGAGGTTTCCAAGTGCGGACTCGGGGATCGAGCCTGTGGTTCTCTGTGCCGTCTTGCTTCCAAGGCGAGCACGTTGGCACTGAGCTATCCTCCTGAGAGGAGCAACAAACATTCCTAAATAGTACTTCATTGCTAAAACAAATATCTAATTTTCCACACTTAAGGCACAAAACAAGCCCAACATATACACTGGCAACATAAAAAACCGATTTTATCCTATAACTTGATTGCTTAGATTAACGAGTTATTCAATCTGAAGTACTACTACCGTACAATACATTAAATGGCATCCAAAGGGTCTGATAAACATCTTCCTTACCCTGTCTTTGAAACATAGCCCGTTCTAAATCAGATAATATCAACGTATCATTAATCCAACTCTCAACTTGCGGCTTCTTCCTGGTTTTCCAGACTCTCAAAATCTGTTTAGTCGCTATCACAAGTATTTTATCAATCCGATTCCCATACAACCAAGCCTTTACACAGCACCCACTATTCGATAGCAATAGCACCTGGAATGGCAAGATCATATCTAGTCTGTAACACTTCGCACAAGAAGGAATGTGCTTGGGGGACAGTACCATAGCATATGAAGTAACAACCTTTTCTCTACTACACCCTCAACACATCACTATCTACCAACCCTAATTTGTACATGCGCTCAGCTGTCCAATATAACAGTCCAAACATTTTCTGATGTAGAAGTCTTAGTTTGAGCTCTAATTTACTACTGTATCCAATCTGCCACATTTGTTTTCAACTTCCATCAGTAATAGTACATCCCAAATCTTCTTCCCACTTCCTTATTAAGCACCTCAATGATTCAGTCAGTAAATTATACTCCAGCATGAGGTTTAAATTCGTGGAGACTGTACTTGGCAACAGGCAAAATATATTGCAGCATGCCGGCTCTTTCTCCATTGGCATAGACAACATATTCAAAGTCTGAGTCAAGAGAGACTCTAATTCTCTAAATCTATTCCTTTCCCTTCTATTCAGATGAAACAATTATTGAAGCTCTTCAAATGACAACATAAGTCCATTAAGCATGATCTTTAAGATCCCCTTCGAAACTTCGCCAGTATAGGATCGTGTTCGCAATTTGTAGTGCAGGATTATGCCAGATGCCTCTCAATTGTCAACCAAATTTATAAGTCCTAGCCGCTTCTTTATATGATTCAAAGCTTGGCACATCTAGTGCATTTCTCCAGTCACAAGTGTTTAGTTTTTTTTTTGTTTTTAATTGTTGAATGTCTGCATTGAACAATTATTTATTATTTTTCCGTTCTATGGGACAATATTTCTTTTTTAGTGGAGCTATTGTTTCTGTAATTTCCTTAATAGAGGAGATGAATAGTGTAGTCAATTCCTGTAGTGTCTGCCTCCATCATTTCTGAAGTTGGTGTGGATGACCAGGGTTTTAATTAATTTATCACCTGGCAGATTCCTCAGGTTCCCTACTAAAGTGGGTGCCCTTGTGAACATGTCTTTTTTTTTTTTGGCAAAGCATTCTATTTTAATCCGGAAGTAAATACAATGGTGGTCTGACCACGGACATGGTTTGATTCCACTGACCTCGATGTTGACCTTGTGATTAGCGACCCAATCCAGAGTGTATCATTTGTCATGGGTAGGGTTTGAGACAGCTTGGTGGAACCCCAGAGTGTTAAGTGCAGCCTCCAAGGTGCTTGCTGTAGTGTCTGACGAATCGCCCAGCCAGTAGTTAAAATTGCCTAACAATAACAATTTGGGATAAGGTTTAAGCAGTGGAAGAATGTAGTTGCATAGTTGATCATAGAAATTGGGTGCTGTTGTTGGAGCTCTATATATCAGTATAATGTTGAGGGTGATTTCTGCACTCATTTCAATGTTTACTAGCAACATTTCAGTATCAGCTATGTCCTCTATCTTTACTTCTCTGATTTTTAGCTCTGATTTAAATATCAATGCCACACCTCCTCCTCTAACCTCTTTTCTCTTAAGCAAAATTGAATATCGTTCAGGAATAACCAGTCCTAAAGAAGGGCCAGCTGCGGAATGGATTCATGTTTCTGTAGGGGCGCATATATCCAGGTTTAAATCCTTAATATGTGCTGCAACTTCTATTCCGTGTTTGAGAGATTAGTATTTAGTAACATGGATTGAATGTACAGGTAAGTTATTTATCTTTGTCCTCTTGAGTGTCCCTTAGCAAATTCCATCCGGTCAGTTCGCTCTTACTATCGGATGTACTGCTTGTAGTGCTCCTATTGCTATGAGGGGTTGACTGTTTGGAGGTTGCAGAGTCTTAACGGCAACACCAACAATAGTACTTGCCTTATAATTCAGGACGTTTTTGATCCAGAATAGGGAGACATAAACAGAAATCATTTTTGTCACAATTGTATCATACACCAGAATTGTGGGTCATAAGAAAGGACATTGACTATGTTGAAATAGTGGCCGCCTCCTAGAGTATCAATAATCCATTGCCATTCATCAAAAATAGTGACTTTTATTTTGGCCCATTTTACTACTTTCTTAAAAATGGGTTATGATATAGCATAGTACTACATTCTTTCGAAGCATTTGTGGTGTAAAAAAGAAAATTGAGACTAATAAAAAACTGAGCCAGCCGAACGAAGACCCTAAAGGACATTCTCAAAGCAAAAAGTATAAAAACTGGTTGCATGCCCACAGACAGACTTTATCAACAGGACTGAGCGATTATGTTAAATACAGTTTGTGGGAGATGAGCGAGACACATTTGGTCCCTTGTAAACTTTTGTTCAGGGATTATGAGGCTATCTCAAACCAATAACGTACCGGAAGAAGCCTGGATCTCTCACTTAAGTAAATTATATGAAGAGAAGAGGAATCCTACTATTACCAAGACTTATGAGAAAGCATCTTTCAAATGGATTGTGTCCTCCAACGTATTCCACATCTTTGACATGTAATGTCCACAGCTGTGTAGCTCGGAAACTTTTTCGGGAGGGGCATCCTGTGTCGATGGCATTGGGTCGCTGTACTTCGAAGGTCCCAGTCAAGGGGGACGTCACTGGATGTTATAAATAGGACGAACGGCGCCTGTAGCCTCAGTTCCATTTTTTCCACAAACGTGTTTGCTTCGGAGACTCAGCGCGCCTTGTGTTTTACCTTGTGAAGACGTCTTCTTTTTCGACCCCTCCGACTCCGTGGTCTGGCTTCAAGACTTGCCGCAACTGCAAGTCTAAGATGTCTAACCGACCCGCATCGCATTTGTTTGTGGTGCTTGGGTGAGAGTCACAACACCGACGACTGTTCCAAATGTCAGTCGCTGACTGTTAAAGCCTTGCGGCAGCGTAAGGGAAAGCTTTAGGTAGGTAGGGGTTCTAAACCCAGTAAGTCCCGTAAATCTAAGTCCAAGGGGATGTCCACCGATGACTTGAGGGGCAATTCTCTGCGTCGGGAGGAGTCCTGGGGTTCTCGGTCACTGAGTGGTTCCCGCCATTCGTCGTCCTCATCTCTGCCTTCTAGGAAGCACTGTCACCGGTCGCCTTCCTGGTCCTCCTCGGAGGATGGTGCAGCGAGGAAAGTGGCTTGTCCGACCAATTCCTCGATTCCACAGGAATGGGCTGCTTTTAGGGAGCAGATGTTGATGATTTTTCAATCGTAGGGCACAGTTCCGTCCGCGCCTTCTGACGAAGCCGGCAAGGAATCGTCTCGTACCGTGGCTTGCATGCCTTCAGGCTCGGGTCCTCAACGCGACTCATCGGGAACCTTCGAGGTCCCGTTTTGACAAGGCTCAGGTTAGTCGCAAGAGGCGTGCTTCCCGATCTCTGTCCTAGTCTCCAGCGAGACCGCAGAAATGGGGCAAGGGTTTGAGAGTGGCGTCAACTCCATCGGCGCTGTATCCATTGGATACAGACATCGGAGCTGTGCCTTTGGTTCCAGCCATCGGCACCGTTCTCGATGCCGAAGCCGTCAGCGCTCTTGACGCTGAAGCCTTCGGGTATTTTTGCTCGAAATTTACTGATGGAGGTCCCTGATGCTGTGGCTCCTCCCAGGAAGGCTACTTCTAAGTCTGTGCGCCCGGTGGAGGACTCCAAACCCTCTTCTGTCCCGAGGCAGGGTTTTTACCTCCCTCTGGATAAAATATATGAGGAGGAGGAGAGGTCAGACTTCAATCTGGACCCTGTTGAGCCTGATGTGCAGCTCCTGTCTTTTCAGGGGACAGGCAGTTGGAAGAGTTGAGGCAAACTCTTCATGATGCCAGTGGTTTGGTCACTTCTGCAGAAGTGGAGTTTGGCAGGCCAGAGCCTGGGGCTAATGCAGAGTCGTCCTACAGGCGGGTCATGGCCAGTGTCGGAGTATCTGGGCTGGTCCAGTCCTCCAGAAGATTTTGTGCAAGATGATCTAACGGACATTTTAGATCAAGGTCCGTCCTCTGGCCTGGTGTTACCTTTTCATCTGACTTTACAAAAAAGGGTGGTGGCTGCTTGGCAGTCACTGGAATCTCTTCCGGCTGTTAACAAATCATCGACCAAAAAATACCGCCCTTCCAGTAGCGACCCCAGCTACTTTTCGCCTCACCCCACTCCCAAGAGTTTGGCAGGCGGCGTACCCTACCATCCCTCCCGATGGGGACGACAAACGCTTCGACGGTTGGGCACGCAAGGTGTTCTTTGCAGGCAGTATGGCGTTGAAGTCAGCCAACTCCACTTGTGCCTTGGCAAGATTTTCACACACTCTGTGGAACTGTTTCTCTTGCGGCTGAGCATATTCCTGAGGGGGAAGAAAGGGATGGGTTCCTTGTTCTATTGTAAGATGGCAAGGATGCCATGTGTGAATGCCTTCAGTCGGATTTAGACGCGGCTGCCAGTGTTAACCGGTCCATGGCTGCGAGCACCGTTATGCGCAGATTTGCGTGGTTGCGAAGTCTGGTTTTCGCACCGGATGTCCAAGCCTGTCTTTTGAACATGCCCTTTGATGGCGCACATTTGTTTGGCAGCAAGGCTGACGAGAGCCTTGAGAGGTTGCAGACCTGAAAAGCTGTGGCAAAATCTTTAAGCACAGCTGTGCGTCAACCTCTGCCTTTTCGTCCTTGGAGACAGCAGTGGAGGGGAGGTTCTTTTCGTTACTACTCCTCCTTTGGTAGGGGAGGAGCCGCCAGTTAATGGGGTCAGCGTAAAAGTATCCATGGTGGTCGGGGAAGTAGAGGTGCCAAAGACGCTCAGACAGCTGCCTCTTTGCCTTCAAGCACTGCCGCAGTCACTCCAAAACAGTCATGAGGCCACGTCCCATGGTTCGCCGGATGGGGCAGACTGTCTCAGCATCTCAGAGTGGCAAGCCATTACTTCGGATGTGTGGTTTCTGGATACGGTCGCCCACGGCTACTGTCTTCACTTCTTAATGCGGCCTCACGACAATCCACCGGTGAATCTCTCTTTGAAGCTTTCGGATCCGCTCCTTGTGCAGGAAATCTTGACCCTGCTAGAGAAAGGCGCTATAGAACTGGTGCCTGTAGGGGAGAGGAACAAGGGATGGTATTCCCCTTATTTTTTGATTCCAAAGAAAGAGGGGGGATTGAGACCCATCCTGGACTTGCATTGATTGAACAAACTTCTCAGGAAGGACAAGTTCAAGATTGTCACTCTTTCTCAAGTCCTCCAGACCCTTTAACTTCAGGATTGGTTGGGGTCTTTGGACCTACAGGATGCTTACTTTCATGTGTCGATTCATTCCAAGCACAGAAAGTACCTTTGGTTTGCGGCTGCACTTTCAATTTCGGGTCCTGCCTTTTGTATTGACCTCCGCCCGAGGGTCTTAACCAAGCTAATGGTGGTGGTGGCAGCCTATCTCAGGCGAGGTGGGGGGAATTCACGTCTACCCCTACCTGGACGACTAGCTGATCCGTGCGCATTCTCCCTAGCAAGCATTGGTTCACCTCTCTCACCTGCCGCTCTCTCCACAAGCTGGGCTTCTCCATCAATTTCAAGAAGTCGCATCTGACACCTTCTCAACAGCTCCAGTACGTCGAGGCTGTGTTCCACACGTCCTTGGGGAAGTGCTAGCCTCCCAAGGTGAGGGCTCATCACATAGTGCAGATGGTGAACAAGTTTCTACATGGCCAGAGTCTCCCGGCTTTTGAATTATTGAGGTTGCTCAGCCTCATGACAACCTGCATTTTTCTGATGCCAGAAGCCAGGCTGAGGATGAGATCCCCGCAATGGGTTCTCATCCTCAGCCTGGCCGCCAGCCAGCTGTCGTTGGTCTCCATCGGAGTCCAAACTCAACATCAATCTGTTAGAGCTCAGGGCCATCAGGCCAGCCCTGCAGGCTTTTCTGCCGTCTGTGCAGGAGAAAAGTGTCCTGATATGACGGATAACACAGTGGCCATGTATTACCTCAATGTTAGGGAGAATTCTCTGTTTAGGCTGAATTTCCCTACCTAGTGAGTCCCCCAGCAGCTTTGCTGGATTTCTGGGGTTTAATTTTTTTCTCCTGCCAAGAGTGAGACTCTTTTACCCTCACTCTTGGACATGTTGAAGTGTGTTATCTTGGTTAAACCTTGTGTTGAATGGGCTATGGGGTCTTTTACTCCATAGGGCCTCATGTATTTTTGTGATGTGGGTCACACAGCACCCTCTGTGCCGTGACCCAGGGGTGTCCTAGGGACTCCCCAACATAGACTCCATACCCTGGGACTGACTACTGTCTCCCAGGGCATGTAAAGTCACCAAAGACTTTGCTAGTCTTGAATCCTGAACAGAACCAGTACAAACCATCATATTGTGGACGTACTGGCTGGGGCAATTCGATTGCCCCAGGGTCTGTTAGTCGAGGGGGCACGTCTCCGTCCCCCCTGATCGAGTTTTGGCTGGTGGCAGTGGAAACTACTTTTTATATTCGACCGCGAATATTTCCCTATGGGATTTCCCATTGTTTTAGGCTAACACATTTAATTATTTATTTACGGTAGCCTTAAACATACCGCCGGTTTATATATTTATTTTTATAACTCCGGTTGGGACTTTTTGCCAAAACTTGATTCTAAAATGGCGTTGGTGTTCGCCTCTGTAACTCTGACCCAAAGTGGAGCCCTTTGTTCCACTTTTGGCGGGCTTCTCCACAGAAGCCCTCCAAAGTGGTGCCACTCTGTCTGGGGTACTTAGGAGGGGTGGAGGGGGATTTAGGCACCCTGGACTGAGTTACCTTGGTAACTCAAGTCGCACTCCGTCCTGATTGGCCCAAGTGGTGAGCCGCCCGGCTCACCACTTAGCATGTTTGAGTGACAGCTAGGCTGGGTGAATGGGGGTTTGCTGCATAAAAGCAGGGCTTTGGGGACTGGGACTTCAGAAGTCGCCACAGGACCAAGAATCCGACGAGGGAAGAGCTGAGCCGACCTGCTTCGACGACACCACCCGGTGGAGCCCTGCTGAACCGTCTCACCACTTTTTCCCGACGACCGAGGAGAACTCTTAACGGAGTGGCTCCTTCCCTTGACTGGTGGGGACAACCAGTTTTCGCCTTCTTTCCGTTCTTTGAGGTATCTCGTGGCCGCCTTGCCTGTGCCAAGCACCCCGGCAACCGGAATACCACACTTTACCCCCATACCGCGAAAGTCGGTACCAACCCTTTAACCGGAGGACTCCGCGGCTGGTTTCTTCCCGGGCAGTGCAACGACCCTCTTCTTCTGCTCTTCAGCGAGAACTTCTTCTCCCCTGACCGACGTCGAGCCCTGCTGCCACTGCCTGGAACAACTGCCACCGCTGGAGGATCCTTTCCGCTTAAGGTACCGTGTTCTGCCTGGCTTCCCTTGCTACCGACTGTACGGGGTAGATTTAGTCCCCGGCTTTCGAACCTGGGAGTGCCTGGGACACTTTGGCTAAACTTTCTGAGCCACTCTAACCTCTTTTTGACTCTTTGCAAGACTTTGAATCTCTAACTAACAGTGTGATCTTGGGCACATTTTCGCTCCGGCTACTCTAAGAGTGGGCCCTGCCTAGTGACTTTTGCTCACCTGTGACTTTATTCTTCGTTAAGCCTATTGCAAGTGTTCTGGACCTTAGAGTGGTGTGTCTAACCTATTTCTGCTTTTTCTCTCCCTTTCTTGGAAACTACTAGAGTGTCATCTAACGTTAAGCACTCACCTCTGTTTTAATTAAGTGGTGTTAACCTAGAGTTGTCTAGATAGGAGAAAGGATTGAATTTACTTTTAGTATAACTGTGTTGAAGTGCTTTTACTATATTTTTGCTAGAGTGTTTTTAACTTATGTGTATTTTAAATAAATAACTATATACTTTTGAAACCAAGCTCTGGTCAGTGTTTGCTTGTGCTATTGTGTTTTGGTACATATTGTGTATACTTTACATACTGCCTAACTCTTCTTGAGAGAAGTCTGACTGCTCAGCCACAGCTACCAGGTAAATCTGGGTGGTGCGGACTGCTACCAAAGGGGTTTACTGCTCTACCTGTAGTCTTAAATCTTTTGCAGTGTTCCCCAAGGGAACTGCACAGGTTTCTGCCTAACACTGGTGTACAGCGGTGGGATTTGTATTGAGTATACATTTTATTGTGCTTTAGATACCTTAGTGCAACTAACCACAAAGCTTAGCACTGAAAAAGTAAAACCTCTAACATGTCAGTTATAGAAAGCTATAGTCAAGAGTCCCTGGCAGCCAAAACTGCTGATTGTTTAAGAATGCTCTGTAAACATAAGGATCTCCTGACTAAGGGCAAGAAAATGGAGCTGATTGAAAGATTGTTAGCTAACCAAAGTCTGGGTGATGGTTCAGAGGAACCTACCACTCCAGCAACTGTAGATGACAGTGTTGAAGTTAACATGGAACAAAATGTTGATGTTTCTGAGGAAGAGTCAGAAGAGGAGGGTGAGGCTGTTGTAACTGTCCCCCCTAGGCCTCTGCCTGCTCTACCTGCTGTGCCTACTGGACCTTTACCAGGTCCCACATTTAGTCCCCAGTACTTTGAACTGGAGAAAATGAAGCTAGAATTGGAGTATAAGAAACTTAATGCTCAAACTGACAAAGAACTAAGGCTAAGGGAAATGGAGCTCAAGTATGACTTAGAAATGAAGAAATTATCTGTTGAGAATGTTTCTCTCTCTGGCTCCTCTAGAAGTTCCAGTCCTAAAAGACCCCGGATGCCTAAAGAATTGGTTGGTATGTATGAGCCTAAGTTGGATGTGTTGGATTGGTTGTCTCTGTTTGAATATAATCATGGGCTCCAGAACATCACAGGAAATGACTTACTCACCTGGTTGTTCTCTAGGCTTCCCCCTGTTGCAACTGATGTGGTAATGGAGATGGGGGAGGAGGATAGGAAGGACTATGAATGTGTGAAACTAGCTTTGATAGCTAGGTTTGGGAAGACCCCTTCCCAGTATCTTAAGAGGTTTAGGAGCCTCAAAAAGCATGATGGTACCCCTTGGGCTACCTGGGTGAGTGAATGTTTGAAAAACTTAGAGGGATGGATTAAGGGTTACAAGGTGAACACTTATGAAGGTATGAAGAATTTGTTTATGTTGGAGACTATTTATGATGCCTGCTCTCCTGAGCTCAGACAACACTTGGCTGATTCCAAGGAATTAGATTCCCGGAAACTAGCTAAGGCTGCTGACTTGTGGGTTGCCAACAGGGCCACTCACAAGGATTCTGGGGTAACTCAGAAGAAGGATGGGGAGAAACAGTCTAAAAAGGACTCCAAAGAGAATTCTAATAATTCCTATCCCAAAGAGGGCCCCAAACCACAAAATAACCAGGGTAAGCCACATGGGAAACCTAGTCAGGCTACTGTACCTTCTGGCCACAAGCCAGAAGGAGGTCAGAACAAGCCACCCTTCCAGAGAGCATTTGGACAATGCTATGTCTGTCAGGGTACTGATCATATCAAAGGAGATCCCAAGTGCAAGGGTAAACCTGCAGGGATCAGCACAGTCTCCTTAGCCTTCACTCCTGAGGATGAAGTACAGATGGCTAGTGCCCACTTTGAACTCTTTGCTGAAGAACCCTTGGGTCTTCAAGCAACTGTAAACTTAGAGCCTATGGGTCTGGTTAGTCCCCAGAATAGGGTTGTGTATAACTCCCTACCTGTTAACTCTAAGGTGTATTATGTGGACAGTGTTCTTGTCAATGGCCAGGATACTCCTGCCAGGAGAGACACTGGGGCCAGCAGAACAGTAGTGGATGAAAGCTTCTTTCAACCGGAGGATGTGGCCAAAGCACCCAAAGGTCCCACTAAGATGTCTGGAGGCCCTGTCCAAATGGTTCCTATTCTACCAGCCCTCATTCAGTGTAACAACATGACAGTGAGGATCCCTGTCAGTGTTCAGACTGAGGTACCTGGGAAGGTCCTGTTAGGGAATGACCTAAGAACTCTAGGAGTAGTGTCACATACCCCCAGGCCTCCCAGTATGGAGAAGCAGAACTTAACCAAATTGGCTAGACAGGCTACCTTGAAGGACCCTTCTAAGCCTGTGGGACCCTCTACTGAGAACCCCACTACAAGCCCTGGTGTTAGTAAGTTGACCTCTAACCCAGGCACATTTCAGGATAGTATGCTAGGAACATGGGCGCCCCAACCAAGCTCCATCATTGTTCCCCTAGTCTCAGAGTCTCTGACTCCCCCTGCTTCTGAGGAAGAGGTGGATAGACCAACTAGGCCCCTATCTGGACCTGAGAGAACTGGTAATTCTCAGTGCTGGTGGAAAACCAGAAAAGAAAAGTCTAAGGCCAAAAACCTTCAGACTGTTGGACCTTCTACTGAAGGCCCCAACTCAAATCCTAATATTAGGGGGGAAACTCCTAAAATAGGTAAGGGTAGATCTAAGAGGAAGGGGAAGCAGGTACATTGCCTAACCCCAACCCCTCCAACCAAGAGGCCTAAGACCCAACCTGCTCCCACAAGAGAGGTGGTGAGGAACCTTGGAGGCCCCTCTAGATCTAAGGGAATCCTTTATAAGGACCCCTTGAAAAAGCCTAACATAGGTTCAGAAGTTGTACCAACTTCTGAGGGACTGGTCAACCAGATCCCCTATAACAAAAAGACTGATGTTCCTCAAAGGGTCTGTAGGTCCGTTAGCTTGCAAAAGAAAACCTTTGAGTTCTCCATTGAACAAAGGTCAAGGTGTCACCATCAAAATGCTGATGGACTCTCTAGGATGTATATCATCGACTAGAGGTATGAGGTTCATCCAGGAGTGGATTAAATCCTCCTGTCCCTTAGTCTGGGGGGGGCGAGTGTTAGGGAGAATTCTCTGTTTAGGCTGAATTTCCCTACCTAGTGAGTCCCCCAGCAGCTTTGCTGGATTTCTGGGGTTTAATTTTTTTCTCCTGCCAAGAGTGAGACTCTTTTACCCTCACTCTTGGACATGTTGAAGTGTGTTATCTTGGTTAAACCTTGTGTTGAATGGGCTATGGGGTCTTTTACTCCATAGGGCCTCATGTATTTTTGTGATGTGGGTCACACAGCACCCTCTGTGCCGTGACCCAGGGGTGTCCTAGGGACTCCCCAACATAGACTCCATACCCTGGGACTGACTACTGTCTCCCAGGGCATGTAAAGTCACCAAAGACTTTGCTAGTCTTGAATCCTGAACAGAACCAGTACAAACCATCATATTGTGGACGTACTGGCTGGGGCAATTCGATTGCCCCAGGGTCTGTTAGTCGAGGGGGCACGTCTCCGTCCCCCCTGATCGAGTTTTGGCTGGTGGCAGTGGAAACTACTTTTTATATTCGACCGCGAATATTTCCCTATGGGATTTCCCATTGTTTTAGGCTAACACATTTAATTATTTATTTACGGTAGCCTTAAACATACCGCCGGTTTATATATTTATTTTTATAACTCCGGTTGGGACTTTTTGCCAAAACTTGATTCTAAAATGGCGTTGGTGTTCGCCTCTGTAACTCTGACCCAAAGTGGAGCCCTTTGTTCCACTTTTGGCGGGCTTCTCCACAGAAGCCCTCCAAAGTGGTGCCACTCTGTCTGGGGTACTTAGGAGGGGTGGAGGGGGATTTAGGCACCCTGGACTGAGTTACCTTGGTAACTCAAGTCGCACTCCGTCCTGATTGGCCCAAGTGGTGAGCCGCCCGGCTCACCACTTAGCATGTTTGAGTGACAGCTAGGCTGGGTGAATGGGGGTTTGCTGCATAAAAGCAGGGCTTTGGGGACTGGGACTTCAGAAGTCGCCACAGGACCAAGAATCCGACGAGGGAAGAGCTGAGCCGACCTGCTTCGACGACACCACCCGGTGGAGCCCTGCTGAACCGTCTCACCACTTTTTCCCGACGACCGAGGAGAACTCTTAACGGAGTGGCTCCTTCCCTTGACTGGTGGGGACAACCAGTTTTCGCCTTCTTTCCGTTCTTTGAGGTATCTCGTGGCCGCCTTGCCTGTGCCAAGCACCCCGGCAACCGGAATACCACACTTTACCCCCATACCGCGAAAGTCGGTACCAACCCTTTAACCGGAGGACTCCGCGGCTGGTTTCTTCCCGGGCAGTGCAACGACCCTCTTCTTCTGCTCTTCAGCGAGAACTTCTTCTCCCCTGACCGACGTCGAGCCCTGCTGCCACTGCCTGGAACAACTGCCACCGCTGGAGGATCCTTTCCGCTTAAGGTACCGTGTTCTGCCTGGCTTCCCTTGCTACCGACTGTACGGGGTAGATTTAGTCCCCGGCTTTCGAACCTGGGAGTGCCTGGGACACTTTGGCTAAACTTTCTGAGCCACTCTAACCTCTTTTTGACTCTTTGCAAGACTTTGAATCTCTAACTAACAGTGTGATCTTGGGCACATTTTCGCTCCGGCTACTCTAAGAGTGGGCCCTGCCTAGTGACTTTTGCTCACCTGTGACTTTATTCTTCGTTAAGCCTATTGCAAGTGTTCTGGACCTTAGAGTGGTGTGTCTAACCTATTTCTGCTTTTTCTCTCCCTTTCTTGGAAACTACTAGAGTGTCATCTAACGTTAAGCACTCACCTCTGTTTTAATTAAGTGGTGTTAACCTAGAGTTGTCTAGATAGGAGAAAGGATTGAATTTACTTTTAGTATAACTGTGTTGAAGTGCTTTTACTATATTTTTGCTAGAGTGTTTTTAACTTATGTGTATTTTAAATAAATAACTATATACTTTTGAAACCAAGCTCTGGTCAGTGTTTGCTTGTGCTATTGTGTTTTGGTACATATTGTGTATACTTTACATACTGCCTAACTCTTCTTGAGAGAAGTCTGACTGCTCAGCCACAGCTACCAGGTAAATCTGGGTGGTGCGGACTGCTACCAAAGGGGTTTACTGCTCTACCTGTAGTCTTAAATCTTTTGCAGTGTTCCCCAAGGGAACTGCACAGGTTTCTGCCTAACACTCAACATAAAAAGGGGAGTTGGCAATGCAGCTCTGGTTCTGGGCCATCCAGCAGGGAATTTCTCGGCAGTTCATCTGGCTGGAGACCAAAATGCAGCGGTGGACGCTCTGAGCAGGCAGAGCACAATCTCTAACGTGTGGGAGTTGGCTCAGGAAGTCCTTCTGGAGATCCTCACCCTTTGGGGAACCCCACAAGTGGATCTCTTCGCCGCCAGTGCCAACCGCAAGTGCGATAGATTCTGCTCAAGGGAATTTCCTCGGAGAGGAGCCTTTGGAGACACATTCGTAGTGGATTGGTCATTCCCACTGCTGTACCTGTTTCCTCCAGTCCCCGTCATTCTTCAATTGTTACGGAGGTTAGAGGTTCGGTTGTCTCATGATCCTCATTGCTCCGGATTGAGCCAGGAGAGTGAGGTACCCGGACCTTCTAGAAATGTCCATCTGCCCTCCAGGCCATCTTCCCTACCGAGAGGATCTGCTCTCACGAGACGGGAGGTGTCAGGTTCTCCATCCAGAGCTCAGAACTCCCAACCTTCATGCTTGATATCTAAAAGGTTGAGATATAAGGATTGGGACCTCCCAGATGATGTGATGTAGGTGTTGCTTTCTAGCCAGGAGGCTAGCAACAAAATCCCTGTGCCGTTGCCATTGGTGTAAGTTTTGCGACTGATGCAGAGGACAAAATATTGATCCATTTCAGTGTTCCATTCCGCCCTCTGCCGAAAGTGTTTCCGAACTACACATCTGTGGACATTACTTGTCAAAGATGTGGAATACATTGGAGGAACATCCAATCGAAAGAACGTTACCAGTTGGTAAGTAACTTGTTCTACTCTTACGTCCCATCCCCTTTCCTCCTTACTGTTTGGGCATTCCTTTCCAAGGCACTGGAGATGGAACCTTTTTCACCAGAAAAGATCTTCTTCCCCTTTTAAATTTAGAGGCACGCTGGGGTGCGTTCCTGGGAACATGCGCTTCCCTGACTCTGCCCTCTGGCGCCACACCTCAGTCCCCTTTTCCACGTCGACGGGAACGGGCCAAATTCACCAGCACTCCTGGGTTTGGCATCCACCATGTAATTCCACGCAGGGATACTTCTTCTTTTCTGTCTTTTTTGTCTTTAGCATTCAGATACTGTGCCCTCAGGTGTCACGCTCCTCCCCGGCGCATGTTGACTTCTACAGGGTTCCATTCTGCGACAGGCCCTTTCCAACTTAAGACCCCCATCCCCTCTCCCTATGTTGCCTTGGGCCAGAACATGGCTGGCAAGCTTGTATCACGGGCAAGGCGTTCTCCTCAAGGTCTCTGAAGAACAGACTAGCCAGTTGGAGGGAGCTCTTCCAGAGATCGCCTCCAGAGGACTTAAAGGTCTTAGTCTATCATCGATCCAAGCCCAACGTAGGGCTGCTCTTTTCCAGTGCACCCTGCAAGGGAGACTCCTTCTAAAGGACTCGCCTGCATGGGACGGACCGCTCGGGTCCTCATACCAGTACGAGTACCGAGGCTATATCAGCTACCGGCCAGCAGGCCGAGGGGTCAGTTGATGCTCCCGGTGACAGTGTTGAGGGACCGGAAGATTCTTTTACCAGGTCGTTACTCGAGGGGCCATGCCCTAGTACCGGCAACATGTCCGAGGGGGCGTCTTTCCGCAGTTCTACCGGCAGATCCGCTAAGGGCGAAACGGCTACTATGCCTCAGCCTGAGGAACAGGGTAGGCCTCATGATCCACACTCAAAAGTCCTGGACGGGGCTGGGCCCAGTGAGCCAAGCAACACGACGCAAGCACGTGGAAGACAGCTCAACAAAAGGGGTGCCGTCCCAGACATTTCTGACATCCTCCCGATACAGGGAGCAGGTGGAGGAACTTTTTTGAAGGTGGGACTTGTGTCAACCAGGTACATGGCCTACAGCCTACCCTTCCTTTGCACAAGTCAGGTTTCCACTACGTCCGTATTGGCAGGGTAAGACACGGTTCCAGCAGCCTCCCACTACCCAGTCCGTATCGCCTACCACACCTCCGGCCTGTGAGGAAAGATTCTTTGAAAGGTTCCTCGGGCTCATGAAATATTCTCGGATGGGGGTCACCCTCAGCGACACCATAAGGGACATGCTCCTGCCAATGGCTCCGGTGCCGCAGGCCCCAGTACAGGTGCCCCTGGCCCCTGTTCAGCCTCTGCCGATTGTGCAGGCGGTTCCATACCAGCCTCTGGCTCTGTTCAACACACCCCAGCCATTGGCTCCCAGTACCCCTCCACCAGTATCGGACCAACCGGACCCTCAGGTAGACATAGATGAGGAGGAGGACCCCAACACACTGTTGTCAGCCAAGACCTTCCACAAATGTCTTGCAGGGCTGGCAGAGTACTTGGGCCTTCCTCAAACTGAGGTTGAGCAACCACCAGAGGTGGTCTTCGCTGAACTCCTCATGATACTTCCGGCAGCAAGAACAGGGGATCCTGATGCAGAAGGACGTTGTCGCATTGGCCAAGAAGGGCTGGCTCAAGCCCAACTCTGTCCAGCCAGTCATTCGACACCTGGACGCCAAGTACAGGCAGATGGATGGGGATACACGCTTGCTGTCGGCCCACCCTCAGCCTCACTCTTCAATGATCGCTGCAGCATTACTACACTCCAAGTCTCAGTTTTCCTCAGCCTCTTCCTCTGCGGCGCTGCTAGGCAATGAGGAGAAGATCTTGAAGGCGTATGGGAAGAAGCTTTATTCCAACGCGTCCCTGCATCTTCGTCTTCTGCCAATTTCCTGCCAGAGCTTCCGGCGCAGAGCCAATCCCGATTCAAGGCAGAACTGGCAGAGGCCAAGATGGTGGCACAAGACGTCATGGAGTCCACCGTGGCCCACATTGACACTTCTGGCCGGGCCATCTGCATTGCCACGGACATGAGAAGAACAGCTGGACTCTATGCTACTAAATTAAACCCGGATGTCCAGGAACGCATATTAGACCTTCAGTTGGAAGGGGGTGACCTATTCTACTCCACCACGCACTAGGAGCTGGACAAAAAGAAAAAAAGCTCATAAACGTCCAAGTCTTTATCCATCCTGACAAAGACAATGCTCAAAACGTACACCCAGTCACAGTAGCGCTCGGACAAGGGGCGTACATACGGAGGGTTCCAAGGCTTCCAAGAGCGGAAGTCCAGGGAGCCTGCCCGTGCGCAAACAACAAAAAGGGCGGAGGGGAATAAGGGCTTTTCCAGTCCCTCCTCCTCCGCAACAGCCTCAGAGGGAAAGAAGGCATGATACGCCCCTCCAGTTCCACGTTTATCCAGTGGGGGGCAGGCTTGCTCTCCATGCACAGTTCTGGTGCCAGAATTTTGCGGACCCCTGGATCCTCGGTAGTATCCATGTGGTACTCCCTATCCATCCCTGCCTCTCCTCCCTCTTCCCCTCCTCTCCCACAGGTTGGGACAGCAACACTTTTGCCGGAGATCTGGTTGCTCGTCGAGAGCCAGGCAGTGGAGGAAGTCCCAGCCTCCCAGTGAGGCTTGGGCTTCTACTCCAGGATTTTCACCATTCAGAAAAAGAACCAGGCGGGCCTGGGAGTTGTACTGGATTTTTCCACCCTCAACCTCTCCCTACCTCTACAAAAATTCAAGATGGTTACGCTAGCTTTAATAGAGGAGACATTGTGCAGGTGAGAGTGGATGTGCTCCCTGTATCTGAAGGACGTGTACTTACATGTCCTGATTTGGCAGCCTCATTGTTCTTTTCTACGATTCAGGTTCATGGGTTACCATTTACAATACAAGGTGCTTCCCTTTGGCCTCAACTCGGCCCCCAGCGTCTTTACCAGGCTTTTGAATACAGTGGCGGCCTTCCTCAGGGCCACCACATCTATCCATACCTCGACGACTGGCTCATCCGGGCTTCATCTCCAGAAGCAGTGCATCGTACCTCTCATGCCCTCATGAACACACTGCATAATCTGGACTTTTTGCTCAATATCAAGAAGTCGCACCTGCAGCCTACGCAGACTCTGACTTTCTTGGGGCTCATCTGGGACACTGGCTACGAGAGACTTTTTCCTTCAGAGACAAGATCATGGCCATCAAGAGGGTCACTGCCCACTTACTCAGCAGAGACGTGACATCGGCCAGGTGGTACCAACACCTACTGGGTCTCATGGCAGCGGTCCTATTAGCCGTTTGCACACACACACAACTCAGGATGAGGAGGATACAGCTGCACTTCGCGGCATCATGGAACCAGGAACGGGCTGTCAGGCGGAGATGATCATCGTTCCTCCTTCTCTTCACCCGGACCTCACATGGTGGTCCAGGGACTGCACCTGCTGGACGAGCAAGCCCTTCCGGCAACGTACCCCGCAGGTCACCATCACTACAGATCTCTTTCTCTTTCTCTCTCGGGAGCAGGAGTACCACATCAATTGGCTGGAACCGAAGGCTATCTGGCTAGCGCTCAGAGCCTTCCTTCCGGTTATCATGGGCAAGGTCGTCCTCATTCAGACAGACAACTCGACCAACATGTTCTATGTCAACAAGCGGGGAGGTACAAGGTCCCCTTCACTGTGCAGACTGGCAGTCAGCATGTGTGAATGGGCCCTGGAGAATCTATCTACCTCACGGCCGTCCACCTTCCGGGGGAGGAGCAGACAATTACGAGTGGCAGCTAAACAACCTCCTACTTCAGGAGAACTTCAGCAAATGGGGATACCCCCTTGTGGACCTCTTTGCCTCCCGGCTCTCTGGGCAACACATTTCAGATTCAGAAAAACGGCATAGCAGCTTACACCTTCCCGCCCACACCGCTGATACACAGGGTGATATGCAAGATCAAGGAGTCTCGCCAACTCTGCGTCCTTCTGATAGCTCCATGGTGGCCAGCCAGGCCATGCTTCTCGGAGCTGCTCAGCCTCTGGGAGAGACCTCCCATTTGACTTTCGACTGGCCCAGCACATCTTCTGGCGGAGCAGGGGGCAGGGCTATCCACCCTGCACCACAGAAAGTAGCCCTCGCAGCGTGGTTCCTGAGCAGGTCACGCTAGGACACCTCAGCCTGTCCCAGGCTAATCTAGAGATCATACAGGGCACTATAAGCAAAGCTACCAGGGCCGGTATAAGAGCAAGTGGACCAGGTTCTGCCACTGGGAAGACTCTAAGGATATCAACCCACTTGCATGTACATTGGACAACGTGCTCTCCTTCTTGGTGCACCTCAACCACTCGGGCGTGCAGATGGACAATTGCTGCACGTAATTGGCAGCCGTTGAGGCCTACAGGAACTCGGAGGAGGAAGTCTTCTCCTCTTCCAACCCCATTGTTAAGAAGCATCTGACGGGTCTCGCCAGACTCTACCCGCCCATAAAGAAGCCACACCCCGTGTGGGATCTCAATAAAGTGGTGGGTGCCCTGGCGCACAAACCATTTGAGCCAATGGCGTCCACGGACATCAGTCTCGTCACCATTAAGACAGCTTTGCTAGTCATCCTCAGCTCGCAGGATAAGCGAAATCCATGCGCTGGTCGCCTCAGAGCCCTACACTACGTTTTACAGAGATAAAGTAGTCCTGCGGACACACCCAGCATTCCTACCTAAAGTGCCTTCCGAATTCCCTCTAAAACAAGAAATAGTGATGCCTATGTTTTTTGCTGATCCCAAAGACGAGGCACAGAGTTTTGCACTGCCTGGATGTCAGGCGTGCCCTGAAAATCTACTTGAACAGGGCCAAGGGCTTCTGCAAGTGGGGCACACTTTTCGTCACCTTCGGTGGATCAAGACCGGGGTATCAGGCCTCCATAGCCCGTTGGATGGTCTCGACCATCAAAGAAACCACGGCAGGCCAACATACACGCCCACGCGGTCAGAGCCAAGGCAGTGGCCATCATCTTCCAGCAGCATGTCCCCTGGCAAGTCACAAGCAGGGCGGCCTCATGGGCCACCCCTTCGGCTTTCTGCAAGCACTACTGTTTGGATGCCGGTTCTAGTTCAGATGTGGCTTTCGGACAGGCGGTTCTTAGAAACCTATTTGCTTATGGAGGGTCTCCTCTCCACCCTGGGGCTCCATTCAGTTGCAATCGCCCATGCAGTATGGAGGAATGGGGATGGGGCGTAAGAGTAATTATAGGTTACTCACCGTAGTGACTAATGTAGTCGTTAGTACCCTTTCCTCCATACGTCCCACCATCCTCCCCCCTAATAAACGTGTCATTAGGCAATGTTAATCTATTGTCGACATGTCTATGGGGACTGAGGAGTGGCGCCGGAGGGTGGAGTCAGGGCAGCGCATGCTCCCAGTTCCGCACCCCAGCGCGCCTCTAAATTTAAAAGGGAAGACGTTTTTTTCTGGTGAAAAAGTTCCATCTCATGTCCCTTGGAAGTGACGCCCATGCAGTCTGGAGGAAAAGGGACTAAGTATGGTAGTCACTACAGTGATTAACTTATAATTTACGTGCTATCAAATCTGAAGATGGCTGCCATAGGAGGGCCTTAGGGAGAGGGCAGTCATCATTGGCTGAGGGCAGTATGACCCAGAGCTCATTGATTCGTTTACAAACTGTCTTTCTCCTATAAACCAAAGTGAAACTGTCTATTGTCGAGGATTCCCGGCCTGACGGGGAATATTCATAAGCATGTGAATCCATGCCAGACCCATGCTAGAGATCAACAGTTAAGTAACTTGTTCCTTCGCCATCATTCCTGCAATAGAATTTTACACCTTAAAAGTTGAATCTCTTCTCTTATACGGCCTCGACATGTGCTTAGTGGACATGAGCAGAATTCTCAACCAACTGCAGGGTCGTATTTGGAAGTTAACTTTGGGATTAGCCAAATCACTACCCAATCCGATCATTAAACACGAACTGGCGCTGCACTCACTTTCATTGATTTCAATGGAGACTGCTCAATAACTACTCTAAAATGATCAACCCTCCCACCAATCCGCTCTATGTGGATTTGTGTCAGATGCTCAGCGATGCTCATCCTATGTCCTTCTTGCAATTTCTAGTGAAAATGCAAACTCTCTTGAGCAGAATAGATGTGGAGGAACATGATCTCACTATACACCCTGAATTTGTGAGAAAAAAAACTATACTGCTTTGATTGGACTTGTACCATTGAGTATAGCATGTATGAGGAATATGCCCGTTTTGCCAAAAAAGGACAGCATGAAATATTGGGATAAACTAGTGTGTGCAAACAGCCACTACTTGCCGATTTTGTTTCCATGGTAACCAAACTGAAACCTTGAAACATCTTTTCACTAAATGTTCTTATTTTGATTCTGACAGAATACTGTTTCTTGGAAAAAACATTATCAGTGACACAAGCTGTTCGAGAGATTTTCTTTCACAGGCTTTTATGACTGATGACCGACACAGAATGAAGAGGGTGTGGATTGACAATCTCGAGGTAGTACTCTCATCTAAACGTGATTGCACTTACTGGAGTATGTTGTACTCTTGCATTAGCCATGCAGTGGATATTTCGTGAGGAGATTGCACATCTGTGGTAAAGGTAGCTCTAAATTGCATGATATGAGCTCTACCATGTATAAAATGTATACATTGGTAAATATATAAATGGGGCCTGAATGAGTTTGTTCTGTGTGTACTTACAGAGGTTTTCTCCTGAAGAAGTGGGTTTGGGACCCCAAAACGAGTTGAGCTTAAAGGATACCATCGGAAGGAATTACATTGCCATTATAATTTGATTTTATTTATTTATTTTAATTTTGTACTGTG
This sequence comes from Ambystoma mexicanum, assembly GCF_040938575.1. Taxonomy (NCBI): domain Eukaryota; kingdom Metazoa; phylum Chordata; class Amphibia; order Caudata; family Ambystomatidae; genus Ambystoma; species Ambystoma mexicanum. The sequence goes on from NC_090932.1 coordinate 1,456,189,020, forward strand.
CACTGTTAGGGAGAATTCTCCTATAAGGCTAATTTCCCAAACCTAGTGAGTCCCCCAGCAGCTTTGCTGGATTTTTGGGGGTTTTTTTGTCTCCTGCTAAGAGAGACTCTTTTCCTCCCACTCTTAGGCATGATTTGAGTTATGTCTTTGACTTTTTGTGTGCTTATGGGGTCTTTTACTCCATAGGGTATCATCTGTTTTTCATGTGTGTTACACAGCACCCTCAGTGCAGTAACACAGGGGTGTCATAGTTACCCCCAAACATAGACTCCATACCCCGGGACTGTAAAGTCACCATTGACTTTACTAGTCCAAAACTGTGAAAAGAACCAGTACAAACCATCATATTGTGGAAGTACTGAAAGGGGTTAATTCGATTGCCCCTGGGTCTGTTTTCAAGGGGGCACTGTCCAGTCCCCCCCTTGTCGAGTTTCTGGCTGGTGGCAGGGGTTCCTACGGGATTTTCCCATTGATTTTAAACGCACCACTTTTTGGTGCAATGTTAAAGATACCGCCGGTTTATTTATTTAATATTAAATCAAAGGTTGGGTCTTTTTGCCAGAACTCTTTTCTAAAATGGCGTTTGTGTCCGTCTCTAACTCCAACCAAGGTCGAGTCCTTTGTTCTACTTTTTGGCGGGCCTCTCCACAGAAGCCCTCACGATGGTGCCACTCTGTCTGGGTTCCACAGGATGTGTGGGGAGGGGAATTGGCACCCTGGACTGCGTTGCCTTAGCAACCCAAGTCGCACTCTATTCTGATTGGCCCGGTGGTGAGCCGCCCGGTTCACCACTTAGCATGTGTGAGTGACAGCTAGGCTGTTGAATGGGGGGTTTTATGCATAAAAGTGGGGCCTTTGGGACTGGAACTTCAGAAGTCGCCACAGGACCTAAGAATCCGAAGAGGGAAGAAGCTGAACCATCTGCAACGACGACACCACCTGTGGAGCCCTGCTGCAACGAACCCACCACTTTCCCAACGACAAGAGAAGATCTTCTGCTGGACGAGTCTTCTTCCTTTGAGCTGGTGGGATCAACCAGTTCACCCTTTCGCCTTCCAAAGACGTCTCTTGGTTGAATTGCCCGTGCCAAGCAACTCGGCGGCCGGATAGCCAAGCTTCACCACTTTGATTGTGAATAAAAGGAACGCACCTTTTTAACCGACGAACTCCGCGGCTGGTTTCATCCCTGGGCAGTGCAACGACTCAGTTTCCTCCTCGATGAGATCCTCTCTTCCCCTGGTCGAAACAACGAACTGCAACCACTGCCAGGGACAACTGCCACCGCTGGAGCTTCCTCTCTCTTTAAGGTACTGTGTTCTGCCTGGCCCCCCTTTCTTCGGTTTGTCCAGTGTGACCCTTAAATCCTTGGCTTTCCAACTGGGTTGGCCCCAGACCTTCTAAATTAACTTCTTGAATCACCCCAACCTCTTTTGAACATTCTGCAAAGACTTTCAGTGCATTTTAAACTGTGTGATCTTGGGCACATTTCGCTTTGCTCCATTTAAAGTGGGCCTGGCCTATGAACTTTCGCTCTACAGTGTATACTGCCTTTACACCCTTGCTTTGAACTTCTAAAAGTGTTGGGAACTGTTTTATTTGTATGCCCTGCCTTTTTCTCTCCCTTTAACTTAACTATTGGAGTGCAATCTAGATTACGCACTCACATCTGTTTTAACAAATAGTGGTGTATTAACTCTGTCTTGTCTAATAGTTATCAAGGGAGGTGTCTATACTTTACCTGACTGTGTTTTAACTTGCTTTTGATTTAGAGTGCTAGTGTATTTCCTAAAGTGTGTTTTAATTAAATAATTATATACTTTTGATACAAAGCTCTGGTCAGTGTTTGTTTGCTCTACTGTGTTTTTAGCCCTATTGTGTATACTCTATATACTGCCCTACTCTTCTTGAGAGACGTCTGACTGCTCCGCCACAGCTACCAGGTAAATCTGGGTAGTACAGACTGCTACCAATTGGTTTTACTGCTTACTCCTGTAGTCTTAATCTTCTTGCAGTGGTCCCCAAGGGAACTGCACAGGATTCTGCCTAACACGCACACATGCCCACAGTCCTCAGGGCGCACACTATGAATTTATGTAATTGTATAGGCACTATATATATGCCTGCAAAACATTTATTTTGCAATTCTTGTATTAACTTGTTTTGTCTATTTTGATGTCACATAAAATTCTTGATTAATAGAGGATTTGACTGTATTTTCAGTATTATTGGTGTTCAGGGGACAGGAGTGTCGTACGTTTTAGACACCTTTCTGTTTTATGTTAAGGCTTCATGCCAGGCCCTGTATTTCTCCCCTGCACCCTGAATTCTTTGGTTGAATTTCCTTCAGCTATTCTTTCTTAATTGGTATCTATGCTTAGGTGTCCGCTGTTATACCTTTTTGATCTAAAGGTGAACATCTAGCCTTGATTCCATCACTACGTATCTTCGGCAGTGCACATTTCTACTAAACCTCTGTGTTGTGACCTAATCGTAGTCTTTGCATTGATTTGCACAATTGTTATTTTGCTCAAAACATCAGAGGAAATTGTGGAATATAAGGTATGTTTTTAAGATGTTTTTTTTTCTTCACTATGCAGTTTTTAGGTTGTTAGATAAAAAATCATTCATGTAACCATTTTAATTCATCTCTGTTTTATAAATTTTGTAAAGATGTTGTACAAACCATATGCAATCAAAAATATATATATTTAATAACTTGGATGCCGGCCTTGTCCCATGCTCCGTATTATGGGCTTTTAGCCATCTTGTCAAAAGCCCTTGCTGCAATTCGACCTTCAACTTCTGGTATGGCCTTGGACAGGTCTATAAAGCTTAATTATAATAATTGGAATGTTGGCCGTGTTCATTGAACAGTCTGCACACTATATGAACCTGCACAGATTTGTCTGATTTGCATAGCCTTTCGATTGTTCAAAACACTGCATTTCAAGGCCACTAGGCCACAAGGATAACTCGAGGGGGGCAGGGGTTACGGGGAGGGGGTTGGGGCGTAGTGTGTATCATCAGCCAATTCCATGTGACTACTCAGTTAGATTTATGCACTAACGTTTTATATACTTCTACTATCAATAGATGTGGGTTATAATTGCTTTATAGATGCCACCCTCAGACTTCCTATCTTTATGGGACCGTAAACCCTGTTCAATGCCCTTAACTATCTCAGGCATTTGTCTTCAGGGCCTGTAACGACCAGTACTACTTCTGACCTGGTCTATGTTGCTTTATTAGCACCCACAAGCTTTTATAAAACATCAGGTAACCAATTGGAACACCCAGACTATGGTGTATAATCTCTGGTATAGTCTTCATCAGATCATGTTATCGCTCCCCAAAGTCAAGTGCCTGCCACCACTTCATGCCGCTCCTACAACTGCCTGCTCCAAGCCTCATACTTGACCCATCAAGCGTACCAGCCTCCTCTGTACCCTTTTCCGCTTGTAGCCTGGTCGCAGCTCAGGAAAACATTAGCTGGTCCTCCAACTGAAGATGTTAGTTCCATGGATGCGGAACTTCACTCGCTTGGTGCCCGTTTCAAATGGGTCTCTATAACAGCACCTGCTGATTATCATTGGCCATTCATTCAGTGGGTGTTTCGAATAAGAAGATTTTTGTCCCCTGTTTTACTCCTTCACACCCTGTGGGCGACGGAGTAAAAGGAGGGCTCTAAATTGAGTGGCGATAGCCTTTCAGATCTTGGGAGGAGTCATGATCATCCAGGGTAATTACCCGTATCCCCATTTTTAGCCCTCAGCTTTGCCTCAGAGAATAATCTCTGACCTTCATTCTAGAATGCTTACTTGTGCACAATAAGGCCCATTTTGATTGGATATCAGACAAGCTTTTGCTAAGTGTTGCCTTACCGCTGGTGAAAATATGACAGCTGTCGGAGCAGTCTTTATGAAGAGGTGTATTGTAGATGACCTGTTTGCCTTCCCAAATCATGAGATTATACTATGGTTTAGGGGCATGAAGAAAGTATTATGCAAGCTGCAAAAGGAAAGTTGGTGTACTAGTCCTTCCTCTATGCCCAGGGAATCCATGCAAGCATTGAAAACACCTCTGCCCTTAGAACTTATGGAAGCCTTTTGGGTTAGGCAGAGCACATGACATAAAAGCCACGTACAAGGATTTTGTGACAGTGCGAAGAATACATCTCACCTGAATATGATCCTGAAGAGAACACAAAGTAACCTGATCATACGCTTGTGTTTAAACAAGCTAAACCTTAGAATGGATAGTTGTTGATGGAAAGGCCACGAATTTCAGTTGCTAAGCTACTCCTGAGTATCTGGGTTTGCAGATGGCAGTACCCATTTTTTGTATATGGTGTACTACTATATGCAAGAGATGGCCAATACCCATTTTGCTGGCGAGATATTCTTCAAATATTAGAGAATTTTTGTTATCTTCAGTTTAGATTATCAATCTCAACTATACCGATTAGCAACTTCAATGACCAAGGCGGTTACTTGTAGAAACGGAATGCTGTGGGTTGTGACTAAATACGGGTGGGTCTTCCGGTTTCTTGACGCAAGAACATATTGTAGTGAGTTTTAATGTTTAGAATCCTTTTTATTTTTCATAATTTTTATGGCTTTTTTTGTTTGTTTTCATGGAACATATACTCCGGCAGCATTAAATAGAGTAGCATGTGTTGTAGTTCAATTATGTGTCTTGTGGGGGGGGGGGGGGGCTACCATGGGTTTTCATCGTTGTCCACATTTCTGTGGCCTTTACATTTGTAAGCAAGCTAATATTTTTTATTACTTTTTGAAAATGTGGCTTTTTATTATTTATGCAAAAACTATGCTTTAAAAACATTGTGTACATTGATACAAATATTTATTGGCATTCTTGTACACATTTCAGGCATGTAACAGTTGGCATTTGCAAACATTGCAGCCTTTGCCTTGTGGTTTATTATTTACACCGATTAGTCATTTGTTTATATGTACATCTAGCCACATAAGAGGGGAAACAATGCAAACTTTGGGGGATATGTAGAGGTATATAAGTGCAAGTCTCACACTTCATGCAATTGATCATTAATCCATTTAGCAAAAGATGAAATAGTTAGTGTCCATTAATAAACATGATGTTTGGCAGCAGAGCAAGTTAATTAGTGCCCTTTAGCTTTCCTTAGTTCTTAGTCAAATGGAACTTGGCAAATTTGATTTTATGAAATGCCTATAACCCTTTTGCGTCCAGGCTGCTGTGCAAATACCAATTTGAAGCATGGTGGTATGGGTAAACTATTCACAATGACCATGGATAAAGTCTGGGATAGGGCCTAGCTTTACTTTGGAAGTTGGATTTGATGCATAATGCTGCTAGCCCACCGGATGTGTTGGACTATGTCTCCCTCTTTAAGGCATTGCCATCATAGTCACTTGTGGGGAGTCTTTGGAATTGAGGTCCAAATCATCTGAAGGGCCATAAGAACTCATGCATCCCATTCCCTTTCCTCCATCCTTATGGGTGTCCTCTGGGATGGGGACGGTACCAGAACCTTTAACAGTATCAAATGAGAGCTTTCCCTTTAAATTTAGTATTGAGCGTGGGAGAACGGCCCTGGGTGTTGGACCGCCCAGTACCCCCACCCTCCGGTGCCTCACCTCAGTTCCTTTTTCCGCTAGGCCGGGATCAGACATGGCAGCTTGTGCTGTCATTATTTTTCTGTACCACACACTCTTCCCAGCCTTGTTTCTTTACTAGTTATTTCACGTCCCTTCAGTGCCTTGCCTCCCGCGGCGCATGAAGGTCACAGGAGGCTTCACAAGGTGCGCATCGTGCGACCGTTCCTTTCTGGCATCAGACCCCCAGGTAAACGTTCTCTTGTTTCTGCTTCTTCCAACAGTTGACATGCCTATTATTCTATCCTACTAGGACTTCCTTTATCTGCATCATACATGCTTATATTTGTGAAACCTCCATCTTCCTCTCATTCTCTCTTGGTATGAAATACTCATTTGCTCTCTTTTGTATACTTTTTTAATGTTTATTTGGATCTGGGGCGATAGCCAATACGCCCCGCATCCCCGCTTCCCCTGGGTGGACTCACTGACTTTGACTGGCGTATTTTCTCTTTTGCACGCAGTCAGCCAGTAATGCTTGTTTGTCATCTCCTCTTCAGTTGCCGTATTCACTTCCTAGCTATTCAGCATCCTGCGTTCCCTGCTGGACTCCTCTGCCTCGTGTCTTTAGGCTCCAGTACAGCGAAGGCTTCTTCCAAACACCCCAAAACCTTGATACGCCCTCTGTAGGCTTTTGGCATACCTGCGGTCTTGACTGGGCTCTTCTTTGTGACTTCAAAATCCGGGAAGGTGAAGACTGCTTCCTGATACCTGAGAACACTGGCAAGCCATTGGTTGGCTCCTGGTGTTCCCACAGCCTATCACTTTTCAGTCCTGGAGCCGGTCTGCTTCACGACTCCCTCTCCAGCCTCACATTCTCTCAGCTTGTTTCTAGAGAGGCAGCTCTCTCTCTCTCTAGCAACTCTCAGCCCTTGTCAGCTGTTCCATTGATTTAAATCTCCCAGGCACAGGTATTTGCTCGCAAAGACTAGAGTGCAACCTGTGTGCCTGGCTTTGCTTGAACTGCATTCTTGCATTCATCTTCCTCTTCAGTTATTTGGTGGTTATGGGAATGGACGTCCATGCTTGAATTCTTATAAGTAAAGGCAGGAAAGTCTAGGTAATTGTCCTCTATGGGTAGGTCAGTTGTAGAGGACTTACTGGTAGATGCTGATATGGTATTTCCCTTCAGTGGATGATGGGACGTGTTACAGTAAGCCATTAAGTCTTTAGGCAGGGATGGGGGTATGCTTAAAAGATGGGGCGGTGGGGGAAATACCATGTCTCACCCGATGGCGCCATGATATTCTTACAGATGTTATCTCCCCCCCTGTTATCCTTGTTCGGAAAGATTTCATTTATGTACAATTTCCCCTCAATTTATGGAGCCCCCTGACTCCACAAAACCTTTTTGCTTTTGTTTGGCTTTCCTATCCTATTTTTTCCAGTGGAGCCCAGCCTTCAGCTGAACTCCCCTGGACTTTTGCTCACTTGGTATGGGGAAACTGACACCTCCTTCAGACTGTCAGTACTGGGAAACTGTTTCCCTCGGTCTTTGACTATGTTGCAATTTCTTGGTCATTTTTTAACCGTGCACAATTTACATTCCAGTCCCGTGCGCTGGGTCCCTTTTTTGTTTTATGACCCGAGACACCCTCGAAGGATTTATTGGTGTGGTGATTGTACGAGTGTGCCTGGGATGAACTGGTGGCAGCAGCTACTTGTTATGTTTTACTACTTTTTACTGAATCATATCGCGTTTACCGCAAGACTATGGCCAGGTCCGAAAATGGCAGAGCCACAAAGTCTTTTGTTTTGCCCCATGGCCACTTTGTCTTCACCCAGGTCGAGTAACCTGGGTTTTCCTTATTTGGGCATGCAGCCCCCTGTGAAAACGGATCTCTTTCGCAGGCTTCTGCCTGTCACGTGTGTGCCCAGGAAGTGGGTTGGGAGAGTGAGACCACTGTGGACCGTGATTGGTCCACAACTGGTTTTCCTTCAAGAGAGCAGATCTTCGATTGGAAGTCCTCGATTTTGGTGCAAAGCTAATCTTGGATAAGAAAAGGGGCTCTGCATCTATTCCAGGTCGATCACCTGAGTTCTCACCGACCTACAGAAGGAGCCAAGTCTCCTGCATGAAGAAATGGACTTGTGAAACCACCGGAGACGCTTTGGAATGTTTTGGCACCCTTCGCCCTCTGCTGATGCCTAAAACTCCTTCCTCCTTCTTCATTCAAGAAGGCCTGCCAAGGCGCTTCGCTCCTTTGGAGTTGTCGGAAAAACTACTCTTGGCGCCCCCTGCTTACCCACCAAACGAGCCCCTTCGGAAGTTTTCCTGGGCCATCCAGTGAACTGTCCAGCTCTACCCTGGGGTATCCCGCAGAACTGCCGCCCTGACTTGGAACACCGCTTGCTTGTGGTCCAGTGCATTCTGCTGTCAAATTTCACAGGCCTCCTGCCTCTGGTTCCCTAGTTAGGAGAGTTCGTAATGCTGCCTGCACCTGTGATTCCCGCTTCACTGCCTGTTGGTGACGGTCGCTGTAGATCCCTTGCTGTTCTGCTCTACTGTGCCCTGAAACCTGCTGCACCTGATTTTTCCACCTACCTCCTTTGGAAGCTGAGAAAGGGCAACTGTCTCATCACAGACAATCGTTCTACCTCGCAGCCGCTGAACGCCAGAGCGCTGTGAAACTGCAGGACTTTAACCTACTAGCGACCTGGACTAAACTGAGAAAATTTGGTCAGGCCTTTGCCGTGGGTCGGTGAGTACTTGCATCGCTTACTGGTGGCCCCCTGGCACAACCAATCTCTTTTATGCACGATTATCCCTTAAAATGTATTTGAATTTGGCTGGATTAGTCTGCGCTCCCTAGCTATTCTCGCCATTTGAACACTGCTTTGCCGCCAAGGGCATGGCCTACTTGTATAGTGGGAACCAATTATTCGACTCAAGCCCCTTCCTGACTTGCTACAGCCCTCCCAAGAAGACCTGCTTTTTGCTTCACTTCCACGATCGCGCGTTTTTACGCACAACTGTACTATTGAGCACAGTGCTCCACTCATCTTAGGAATGAACTCGAGAGATAGGGAATGACTCAGAAAAATTGCCTAAATGCTATTAATGTGTTAATTCAACCCTCTTTTTTCAGGTTGTGGCTTTATTTTATCACTGAATTGCATCAGGAAACCTAATGTGTACATATTGTATAGTATAAGGATTGTGTGTGATAAGTCTTCGCATTTCTAATGTTACTTGTGTCTATTGGTCCGGCCGACAATAAATGTATACATATTTTTTATATACACTTGTCTAAGAGTAATTTGTGGTTCATTGCTGTGTGCTCATTGCAGGCTTCCGATCGCTTAATGACAGTCTTCAGGGCCTGGCTGAGTTTCTGGGGGTGCCGCAGCCAGAACAGGTGCAACAAGAACTGGGGTCCTGGCGGAGGTCCTGGCTTTCGTTCAACATGTTGCTCAGGCATCCCTTTACTCTTGCAAAAAAGTTCTTGGCGAAACTGAGGGCCAACACACAGCTGAACAAAAATCTTAATGGCCGCTTTTGGCACCTAGTGAGTGAGCAGGTGGTGCTGTCCTTTCATCCACAGCCACAGTCCTCTATTGTGGCTGCCGCTTCCATGTACTCGAAACCACCATGATTATCAGCCGCTGGTTCTGGTTTCAATTATTTGTCCAAGGAGGACAAGGTTCTCGAGTTCTTTGGGAAACTAACCTACCTTAATGCGGGGGCTACACCTCCGGCAGTCTAAAGCTGATGCCATCCTCGCCGCGATGAAACAGAAGTTGTGGCGCAAAATATGGGATTTTCTCTGATGCTTGCCGCTCGATAGTCCGGCTGCCTTTAAAGCGGGCTTGGTGGAAGCGCGCACAGTTATGCAGGATCTCTTGGAGTTGGTTTCCCATATCTATACTGCAAGGAGCGGTCTATGCCTCCCTTTCGAGGGTTCAGACTTGTTTCACTCGTCCATGAATGACGAGTTAACGAAAAAGAAAAACTCCACATGGACGGTGAAGTCTTTGGCAGTTTTTACAAAGCAAGGACCAAGACTTTCCTCCAAGGGCACGGCAGGGCGGACTCATAACCATGCTCATTCAGCAGGTTCAAAGTGTTTCACGATCGCAGGGCTCGACATCCGTACACCGAGCGAGCACAGAGGAAACAGCAGTGGACCACACAGGGTTTCTTTCTGTGGAGTCAGTTTCGCTTCCAGACAGGGACTCTGGATACTATTGCAGGATTTTTGCAATACCCCAGAACAACCAGGAAGGTCCGAGGGTAGTCCTGGAGCTGTTTTTCCTCAACCTGTCTCTCCCTCAAGAATGCTTCAAGATGTAATCACCGGCTCACATAGCTGTGTGCAGGGGACTGGATGTGTTCATTCGACCTAAAAGATGAGTAGTTGTATGTCCTCGTATTCCAACTGCACCGGGAGTTCCTGCGGTTCACGATTATGTCGCACCATTTCCAATAAAAGGTGTTCCCGTTTGGTCTTAATGCAGCACCCTGTGTGTTTAGCAAACTGATGAACACAGAGGCAGGCCTTCTGCGGTTGGGGAGGACACCATCTATACACTTATTTAGATGACCAACCCCAGAGGTTAGCGGATGTCCTCCACCAACTGGGGTTTTCCCTCAACCAAAAGAAGTTGCAGCTTCCCCCCTTGCAGGATCTAGGGTTTCTGGGGGTCAGGTGGGACACAGTGGTCCAGAGGGTCTTCCCTACAGCCGACAAATTGAAATCTCTACGAATGGCGGTTCGCCATTTCCTGTCCAACCCTTCAACCTTGGCGTGGTGGTTGCAGCGCTTGCTGGGACTTATGGCCTTGTGTGTCCCGACGGTACAGCACCCCAGACTCAAAATGAGGAATCTTCAGCTTCATTTGGGGACCTCAGGGGACCAGTAATCCAGATGAAGGTTGAACAGGCCACTCAATCTGCACACTCTTCACCAGGACCTGCACTGGTGGCTCCTCGACTGCAATGTGGCTGGCTATGGGGGCTTCGTTCTCACTGCCGGAGCCCTCTCTTGTGGTAACGACAGATTCTTCCCTGCACAGCTGGGGGGCAACTCTGGGCAACTGTCATTCATGGTCGGGGGAGAAGACCTTGCTGCACATAAACCTTCTGGAACTCGGGGCAGTTGGCCTGGCATGCAAAGCCTTTCTGCTGTTGGTCAAGGGCCAGTCAGTCATGGTCAGAAGCAACAATACAACCACAATTTAATTTAATATTTATTGTGCTATAGTTTAAACTATAAACTTTACACAAATTTAACATAACTAACATGATAAAAATACTAACATACTTCAAATACAATTTTTAAATATACATGAATTGCAATACAAAATACTATATTAAAAACAAATAATTCGCATTATTCACATATATATATAAATTTCATACCATCTGTATAAGAATTATTTCATAAAACCTATTCCTCTACAGAGTTATACCCAATCTTATTTCAATTTGCAACCAAACAGTATACAGAGCTATTAAGAGACTTAGACTGTACTTTGACAATAATGCCAAAACTAAACTGCCAAGAAGGGGAGTAAAAGTGTCAACCATCTCCGAACACTCAGTCAGCAAATGTTTTGCAGTCTCCAAATGCTTATGCACTTTACATAATCGGCAGATGCGTTCCTCGGCAGCCATGCTGTCTTTTCTCCCCGTATTGCTAAGGGTAGGTAGTTGTTCTAGGCGAAGCAGTAATATGAACCGTCTAAGCCTAATAGATGGACAGATATTCAAGTATCTCTGGGGTTTCCTAAATTCAAATAGTCTATATTGCACAAACTGGTAGCTGCTCAAACTCTTAAGATGTCCAAAATTCTCCAGCCAATCCCAAAGATCAATACGTTTACTCAATGCTCTGTTTACTTTATCTGAGTATTTACCATCTCTGGGTTGCCAGCCTATTTCGGAGAACAGATTGTTCATCTGATCAACAATTGAAGAGGTTGATCCTTCCTTTATTATTTCTTGGTGTATCGCTAGTAATATGTCGTTATTTGTGTCTCGAGCCATTCTGAGATATAACGCGGCTCGCTTCTTTAACACCAATGCCTTTAGGGAGGTTAAACCCAATTCTAATCTGAGGATGGCCATCGGAATAGAGCAAGCACACGTCGCCAGAATTTACCCTCTAATATCTGAAGCCATCTAAGATCAGACTCTAATAGTGCTTCCAGGCCATATATTATCGCCGGGGCGAACACCTGTATATAGAGTTGCCTTATACCCCATAGAGTAAAGCCGCTATGGCTGATCGTAAATCTATGAAATAAGGCAGTCAACTGTGCAGCTTTAATACAGCGTGTTTGTTTGCATGCCAAATAATCCCCAGTATTTTCAAAGTCAGTGCCTAAATAACAATATCGAGGGACATATGAAATATTCACTGCCCCTACTGTGAGTTGCACGCGGGAGACCTTTTTTCTTGTGTATCTCATAATCTTTGTTTTTCCTAGATTAATGCTTAAGCCATTCTCTTCAGCGTATTCCCATAGTGCAACCGCAGATCTTCGCATCCCACTGATGTTGTGATCAAATATCACCAAGTCATCGGCGTATGCTAGTACTGGGCAGCTAGCTTTCCCAATTTTCGGCGGGCAATTTCTCACTTTATTTAATGCTTCAGGGATGTCGTAGGTATATAGATTGTAAATTAAAGGAGCCGTTACCCATCCTTGCTTGACACCCCTGTTTTGTATAACATTTTGAGTTGTATGGCCATCTTGATCTAATTTCAGTTTAACTGAATTATTTGAATGCAAGAGTTTTAAATAGTATATTAGGCCATCAGGACAACCCATTGTATACAGTTTGTTCCATAACCGACTACGGGGTATGGAATCAAACGCCGCTGTGAAGTCTATATATAATGCGTAGAGCGGGACCGATCCAGTTCGTAAGGCTCTGGTTCGCAAAATGTCCATAATCATGATGTTGTGGGCAGTGGAGTAACCTTGTCTAAACCCACATTGGAATCTGGACAGTACTCCTCTGCCCTCTGCCCAGGATTGTAACTCCTTAAGCAAAAGTGAGGCAAATATCTTTCCAGTGGCATCAAGCATGGAAAGCAACCTATAGTTGCCTGGGTCGAGTCTATCGCCCTTTTTAAAAACTGGAATTAATATTGCCGTCTGCCATGAGCAGGGAATTTTACCTGTCTTTAGTATTTTCTGAAACAGGATGTTTAGCAGACTTGCCCAGAACTCTGGGTATGCTTTCATGACAACATTAGCCAAACCGTTGGGTCCCGGTGCTCTTGATGATTTTAACTTTGATTTTATTCAAAATGAGCTCATACGTTACAGAAAATGGGGCCTCACAAGGCGGCCTACCCAATATTGTTGTTTCCTCACCCACCATGTTTCTGTTTTCTAGATATGTGACCCACTCTCTCGCTTCAATAGGTTTGACCAATCTCCCCCTCTGTGTACCCTGAGCCTCGCTTAAGAGAGACCAGATATTACGGGTCTTCTTTTTGCATACAGTCTTCACTCATTTTTGCCAGGTAAGAACCTTGTCCGCCCTTTTTTTCTCCTTAATGGCCGATCTATATCTATTTTTAATCACTCTAATTGTCCGATAGTAGGCTTCCCCTGGGGCCATTAATTTCTTAACTCTGCGAAGCTCGGCTCTAAGATTACGCTTCATGTCTCTGATTGTTTTGTCGAATGGTAGTTTATTCCCCACACTACTTATCATACACCCCATGGGGGCCGCAGCATGTTTACCTGAAAAAGCACTAATCCAGTCTTCTATGGAATTGATGGACATATCATTGAATTTATGTAGCTCTTTAAGCACTACTATTCCCAGAGTTTCTGCCGCAAGTGCTATATTCTTATATGACCAGGAAATCCTGGTTCCTTTCTTATTGACTTTTACAATACCCGTATTGCTAATTGAGGGCTGCTTTCGAGGAATACTCATTGTACATTTTAATGCGGCATGATCGCTCCACACGTTGGGCATAACTATCAGATCGTCAATCTGCTCTTGAAGCCCTGGACATATATATATATAGTCCAATGTGCTGTTAGCAGCACCGTTGGACCAAGTATATTGTCCAGGGTGATCACTAGCTGTTCTGCCATTAAGCATTATCATGTCCCATAATTCAAACCGGGATTCCCAGGTACTGCCCTCAATATCTTTTTTGTTATGCAGCATAATGCTCTTCTCTTTCAATTTAGGATTTTGCATTTTACACACCCGTCCTCTCATATGGCAATTGAAATCGCCCACAACCATTACTCCCAAATTAGTAGCTATAGGTGACCAATTTGCCAACACATCCTGTAATGAGTCTTGTAAATGTTCGCTTAGTATAGCTCCAGGTGGATTGTAGAGATTTACCAACAAAAAAGAAAACATAGAAGCTATGCCCTCAAGTATCACTTCAACTGCGAGTAAGTTGTTTCCGCAGTTAGAACCAATCTGCCTGGAGCCCAAGGTATTGGCCACTCCTATCACCAGACCACCAAAAGGCCGGCCTTTGTCACCTCTTTTAGCAGCAGCATGAAACAGTGTGTACCCATCTAATACCCAAGGGTCCAATGTCCAAGTCTCTTGCAGGCAGAAACAGCTAGATTTATCAAACAGTTTCATAGAGCCCTCTGGTGTAAGTAAATGCATAAAACCCCGACAGTTCCAAGATACAACAGATAGATCTCATGATTGTTTTAAGATCTCAGGAAGGGCGTCAGCCAGCCATTTCAAGACCTGTTGGACATCAGACGCTTCTATTTTCTTATCCAACTGTATTTTGGGGCAGGGTACTGTATCCACAGCAACGGCAACCTCTTCCTCCCGGCAGCTGGGGTCTATTTCATTTAAATCAACATCCACATCCACGTCTACTGATTTTAATTCCTCTTTATACTTTCTTAATAGATCTGCCGTGGCTGCAAATTTACAATGGATGGCTGAAACATTGGGATTCGGACCTTTCAGTGGTTCAATGAATTGGAAGTCATCTGAAATTAATACCCGCAGTTGAGGGACAGAAAATAATCTTGTCAAAAACTCTGATCGCGATAGCCATTTATTAACCTTAATCTGATATAGATTTTTAATAAGGCAAATTCGAATGCCTTTCTTCTCGTTCTTATTGACCAAAGTGCCTGTTACTTCAAGGGGTAGATCTTCCTGTACCGTCGGTTGACTGATTACCATGGCTGTATCTACTGCGCTGCCATGGCTCGCCTCCGTCCCTTCCACGATCTCTACACTTTCTTCACGGTCCACTGTCGGTCCCTGTTCGGGGAGAAGCCAGCTGGTCAAGTATCCATCGCGAGTTGCCTTTCTTTTCTTGGCTCTTGCGACTCTTTTCCTACTCTTCTTAGTAGTCATTCCCCTCTCTTTCATCTCTGTCGATGTTGGTTGTGTAACACTAATTTTTTTGCCCTTGTTTATTTTTCTTGCTAAACGCTTCTGTTTTTTCATCAGGTCTGTCTGACTCCTCGTTAGTCTCCAAATTTTGTTGCTTATCCATCTCACTAGTAGCATGGATTGCCTCAGATAGATTTGCCTCCACATCTTCAACCGAAATCGTTCTCTCCTTATTTCCCCTGATGAGGATGTCCATATTGGCTAGGATCCGCCCTGACATTTTCAACAAGATCTTAAGTGCGAACTGCAGCGAGGGTACCGATGCCTGAATCTCCGCTATTTCGGCTAGCCCTGTACTAGATTTATCAATGCGGTCTATTACTTCATCAGGGTCATCTTCCATTGAGGCTAACGCCAAATTAGGAGATGCGGAGAGTCTCTCTGGTCGATCTCTGACCATGGAAGACCCTGAAATTATGTCCATAGGTTTACCTGTCGATAGACAGCTGCTATTATTGAATCTTACTTCAGGTTGTGGTGTCCTGTTTCTCTGGATATTTAAGCATAGGTCTAATAGTGAGTTATTATCAATGTCTTCAAAATTAGATATACTCGATATAGGATTGTCCCGTTGGTCGAATGCAACTTCTTCAATTGTAGTTGAGTTTATTTCACGAGGGGGGAAGAAGGAAGTAATCACACCTTGTTTGATCGGAGAGCTTTTTTTTGCTTTTATTTTAGGCATCAGGTTATCCATCTCAGCCTTCTTGTTGGCAGGACCCCAAGCAACTGTTCTTGACTTGGTCTTCCTTAGGTTGTACACAGGATAATTGAGATTCTTGTCTGATTGCATTAGTGACGTCTCGAGTGGACTATGAGTGCCAGGACCACACGCTACGACAACTCACAGTTTGGAGGGTATCGCCCACTTTTTCCCACTAGCAGACTGTTATTGTACTAGCTCTGGATCAAAGGCTTCAGCACGCAGTCCCAGATATTATCCGCTTGGATTGATAGCAGAGGGCTAGCTATTCTGGTAGATCCACCTATCTTAGCACTGTTAGTGTGTTACACTGATTATTGCTATACTGGGCTAATTAGCCTCATGGGCTCAATGGGCTAAGTTCAGTGATTCTGCCTACTCCCTATTCATCTCCAAGGTTATGTGCAGACAGGCCCAGCACAACCAGACCCCGCCAGTGGGCAGTCGCTCAAGGCCACCCGCAACCACCCAGCCAACCAGGCTCCAGGCAGCTGCGCCAGACAACCGGCGCCGAGAAAGTCGTGGGGGGCAGCAAGCTGCAGTCTCGACCGGGGTGGTCCTCAACCAGACCAGCCAAAATACGGCCGCGCGGGGTCCCGCCCCCAAAGTCGATCCGGGCCCGCAAACACTCCACGCCCCCGTCCAGTCCACAACCCGGTGGGGCCGGCCTCCACACTGCTCCCCAGCACGTCCAGGGAACTCACCCACCACTCGACTGCGTCCCCGCAGCTCCACAGCCCCGCTCCGCCGCTGCAGCTCCACACCACTGCAGCGCTCGCCGGGCGACCAGGGCAGCACCTCAGTGGATCCACCCAAGACCCTCAGCCAAGCCGTATCAGCCACCCGGCCCAACTCCGCTCCTCACTCTTCGTTCCTCACCCACCCAGCTCGGCTGCCTCCTCGCTCCGCCGAGACTAAAGGAAAGGACCTCTAGGGGCGTGTCAAGCCGCACCTCACGCTCGCACTCTCATGCGCACGCCGAGAGAGAGGCCGCCTCCGACACGATCCGCCGATGATTTACCATGTAATTATACAACCACAATGTTCTGAATGAACAAGCAGGGTGGGACCAGGTCGCCGGCTCTGTGCAGGGAGGCGATTTCTATCGGGAATGAGCCCTGTCGCAAGAGATTTAGATCTGAGCAGTTAGCCCACTCAATGAGCTTGGTGGGCTATGTTAGGCAGAATTATATGCAGTACCCTTTGGGAACACCACACACAATTAAGACTACAAGTGACAGTTCAAATTCACCTTTGGTACAAGCCTGTACTACACAGTTAAAGTGGTAGCAGTAGCGGAGCAGCCAGACATATCTCAAGAGTAAGTGAGCAGTTTCAAATAGTTAAACAAAGGACAGCAAATTACTATGATTCAGGCAAAAACTGACTCAAGGTTTTCAAGTAAAAGAATATACATTTATTTCACTCTTCAGTTGTATAACATTACACTATTATAAGCAGTTTAGAAATCACACTCTCAATACACCACACCACTTCCCTTAAATCCCAGACAAGTTTAGTTCACAAAATGAAGTAGGAGCAAAATGGCACTCCAACAATTTAAAAGGGAGGGAAAGACAAAGTTAATAGAAATTGAACCACACCAACAGGTAAGTACTCAGGGCAATAGAACAAGAGGAACTACAGTGATAGAATCAGGTAGAAAAGGCTTATGGCCAAAGTCAATAGGACAAAAGTCTTTTGCTCAAGGTTGCACGGTTCAAGGTAGTTCGCGGTAAAGTTCGTGCCACGGATTTCAGACGAGGTTGGGTGGTAGAAAAGTTAGCTTGAAAGGAAGAGAAGGACAAGCCCTTGGATTTGAGAAAAATTTCACACTTTCACCGCGGCTGAACGAAACGAGCAACCGGGTTTGCACAGTACCTTAAAACGGAGAGGAAGCTGTAGCTGAGGCGGACGTTCCTGGTAGTTCCTGCAGGCTCACAGTTCCTGAAGCGACTGTCGGACTGACACGAAGTAGGAAGACTGGAGGGTCCTGCGCTATCCAGGGAAGAAACCAGCAGCAGAGCAAAGCAACAAATAAAAGGTGTGCTCCTTAAAACCCAAGCAGGGTCTGGCCTTCCTGGCTATCCGGCCCACTGTAGCTCTGTACAGCAAATTCGACCAGAGGAGGGATCCTGGCTTGCAGTTTGGGCAAACTGGTTGGTGCACCAGCTCAAGGGAAGAAGTTTCTTGGAGGATCTTCTCTGTCGGCGGATTCTGATGATTCGGACCTGCAGCAGGGCTTCACCAGGCGGTTCAGTCATTGAAGGGGTCCTCTTCTGTCAGCTCCTCATTGGTTCTTGCGTTCCAGTGGCGACTTTGCCTTTCCAGTCCCAGAGACTTGCTTTTTATGCAGTTTTCACCCATTCATACAGCCTGGCTGTCAATCACAAAGCAGGGTGGCTGTCCTGAAAAGGACAGTCCCCTTAGCCAATCAGACAGGAGTGCGACTTGGGTTACCAAGGGAACCCATGGCAGGGGTCCGAAGACCCCCCTTCACATCCTGCCTACCCAGACTTTCATGCGCCTTAAGGAGGGCTTCTGTGCAGAAGCCAGCGAAAAGACAGCGAACAAAGGAATCAACCCCGGTTTGGCGCGCAGAGAAGAACACGAGAAAGACTTTAACAAAAAGAAATGGCGACTAACCCAGTCGGAGCCAAAATACAATGTATTTGGTCAATCTGGTTTATGTTCGAGGCTAATATGATAGCCTAAAACAATATCATGGTTATATAATATAACCGCGGTAGAAAAGTTAGGGTAGTTACCACTGCCACCAGCCAAGTCTTGATGTAAAGGAAGCGAAACAGTGCTCCAAGAGACACAGACAAAAAGGGATAGGAATTAACCCTTTTCAATACTCCATGTAAGATAGGGTGTACTGGGTCTGTAGTTAAGAGACTACATAAAGTTAATGGCAACGTTACATGTTTCTGGCAAACTGTAGTCAGTCCCAGAAAAATGGAATCAGAGGGAAGTCTAAAAGACAACCCTATGTCACACAAAAATGGTGCTCATGGAGTAGGCTCACACTCTTACCAGGTGAAAAAAACAAATCCTAGAAATCCAGCAAAGCTGCTGAGGGACTCATTAGGTAAGGGAAATTAGCCATTTATGAGAATTCTCCCTAACAGGCTATAACACGTACAAGTGGAAATTGCACATCAACTCCCTTGTTGACGCTCTGTCAGAGGTTGGGCTTTCTGGATCTTGACTTGTTTGCGTCTCAGAAGAACTCCAAATGCCCCCTCTTTGCATCTTTGGCGGGCAGGGTCAAGGCTCCTTCGGGGAACACATTCTAGCTGTGCTGGAACAGTTGTAACTGCTATGCCTTTCCTCCGCCACCTCTGCTCCAGAGGACACTCTGCAAGTTTCGGAGCTGCAGCCTGATTATGATTGCCCCTCACAAGCCTTTGATGGCATGTTTCTTGGACCTCTTACACCTCAAATCGCAAGGCCCTGTCCCAGTCCTCTGCAGGGGCTGCCGAACTCATCAGCATGGCACAGTGGGTGGCCCAGCATGGGCAGGCTGGCGCTCTCGGCGTGCCTCCTGATCAGCTAAAGCTTTGTCTGGCAGAATTCTCAGTGAGCAATTTGGACATTATCCAAGAGGCCAGGAAACCTTCCGCTCGGTAAGAATACTAAAGTAAATGGGTCAGATTGATCAATTGGGTGTAGGGGCACAGCATGGATCCGGTCACGTGCCCCCTCGACTGTTTTATCTTTCTCTGCCCGTCTAGCCTGCTCCAGGGTCCAAATAGATAATTGTCACACTTATCTGGTGGCTATTGTGGCCAATACAAATTCAGAGGATGAGATTTTCTTTGGCAGCTAACCCGGTGGTCAAAGCACACCTCAAAGGCTTAACAAGGTTGTTTCCTCCTGTGCACAGGCCGCATCCCGTCTATGGCCTAAATATAGTGATGGCAGGCTTGCAGTACAAGCCTTTTGAGCGAATGGCTTCAGCTGACATCAAGTGGGTGACGCTCAAATATGTTCTGCTTGTAGTTCTCACCTCGGCACATAGGTTTAGCGAGCTGCAGGCACTGTCGTTGTGTGAACCTTTCATGATCTTTCACAGCGAAAAGTTCTTCTGCACACCCATTCCATTTTCCTGCCCACTGTGGTTTTGCCATTTCATCTGAATCAGAAAATATGCTTGCTGGTATTCTGGCACTGAAAGGGGGCTCCAGTCCGTGGATCTGGAGAGAGTGCTCAAGTTCTTTCCCTCTCGGACAATCCTTTCAGGAAATCGGGGGTGCTCTTTTTCACGTTCAGGCACCCAAGCATCCAAGATCTCCATCGCCAGTTGGATGTCCTGGCCATTTCAGAGGCATATGTGGCCAAGGGAAAGAAGGTGCATCCATCCATGTGCGGAAAGGGACAAGGCTACAGCAGTGGCTTTTCAGAAGCATGCCTCCATGCCTCCTGGGAGGTAATCAGTAAGGCGGCTACATGGAACACACCATCTGCATTCTGCAAACGCCACTTCCTGGATACCAGTTCCAGGAAGGACACATAGTTTGAGCAGACAGTTCTGAGAAATCTCTATGCCTTCAGCTAACTTAGTCTGCTAATTGTTAGCTCCACCCAGTTCTCCTGTTTCGGATGAATCGCCCACAAGGATGGAGGGACGGCATGTATGAGTAAGTAAAGTACTCATAATCCTTAGTCCCCTTTCCTCCATACGTTCCACCCTCCTTCACCCTCTAGTATGCCAAAAAGCGAATGTGATTGCGTAGCCCAGTTTACCATTGTCCAATATGTCAAAGGGGACTGAGGTAAGGCGCTGGAGGGCGCAGGGTACTGGACAGTCCCACATCCAGGGCTGCACCTCTGTGCACAATACCAAATTTAAAGGGGAAGCTTTCTTTATTCGCTGCCAAAGGTTCCAGTACCGTCCCATGCCTGGTGACACCCACAAGGATTAAGGAAAGGGGACTAAGGACCGAGTACTGTCGTCAGTACCTTGAGTAACTTTTTTATTAAGCTTGCAGGCTATACTAACTCAGTTTCTTCGGAAGGTGGTGTGTGAGACGGGCATGGTATCAAGAGAGAGACACTCGAAAGGGTTTGTTTGAAAAACTTTATTTCCTAAGGCTCCTGGGTTAGAGTAATGGCTGACTGGCCCTAACTCTAAAGGGGTAATTTTCTTAACTAATGTTTCTAATGGCCGTCGTTGACTGATTCCAAAATAAACTGTCTGTGTCTAAACCTATCCTTGCTCAAACTCCATAGAAAAATGTGATAGGAAGCCTTTTCAAAATAAGAAAAATAGTTGTTCAACAAAAGATGGAATCCAGAGTTGGTTTCATGTGGTCTTCTTACCCAGGTGCTGCTTGGTCAATGGCACACAAATGAGTTAATTCCACAGGGCTATCCATAAGACCTTATCCACAAGTCCCTTATAGTTATTATAACTACTTTCAGTATCTTTGAGTTCTTTGGGGATCCCTTCCCCATGCTTCAATCCTTTCAACAGTACAACAAAAACGAACAAGTCTCCAACTCGGCTAGGCCTCTCGGGGTGCCCTTCCCGAAGCACATGCCCCTATCACCCTTTAAGCACAAAGTCACGGTTATCAGGATGGTTTCCTTGATAGGCCTCTGAGGGTTCCTTGCCCCCAAGCTTTAGGACTGTCCCAGCTTCCAAACACAAAACATGATTTAACACAGTTCTTTCTTGAGTTCATAGGGTGCCCTTCCCCAGGTTTAGGCCCCTTCAATTCACAACACAAACTCCTCTAGTGAGGATGTACCTTTTTCGGATTAACATTCTTTTCCATATACCATCCTTTCATGGGGTAGCATCTGAGGCTTTTGAAAACGCCAGGCTCTTTGCTTTTCCTAGGCGCAACCACTCTGAGCCTTTTGCCACTCTGTTTTCTTGCTCTCACTTTTCCCGATACCTTTTTGTTTTCTTAAGATGCTTCCTACACCCCTTTTTCTTCTGCTTTCCTTTCCATGCATACTTGCATCCTCTTTTCTGCTTTCCTCTTTAGCGTGCCCCTTGCACCTGTCTTTGCCTCATCTTTCTTTTACTTGCTTTTTGCTCTGATCTGCCTTTCTTATTTTCTGCTTTACTTTTGCTTTCAGCAAGACTTAGTCTATTCCGCTTTCTGCTTTGCTCCTGCATTTTAACCGTGCTTTGAGCTATTATGCTTTTTGCTTTGCTGTGGCCCTCCTTTTTCACGTTCTGCTTCTTTCTGGCTCTCCACTGCGCTTTCAGCCTTTTCGCTTTCTCCTACGCTCTTATTTTCAACTTTTACACTTTCCTTTCGAATGGATTGTGTACTCCCACATACTCATCTTTTGATATCGCCAATATCCAGCTTCAGCTGTTTTGGCATTTCTTTTCAGCAGAGGCTGCTGTGCGTCGATGCGGTAGACTGGATGTCACTCGAGGACCTCCGTCTCGAGGATGAGGTCATCAATGGTCGATATAGCACGTGCAGCAACAGTTGGCTTCAGTTTGTTTTTCTGAGTAAGCTTTCACTTCGTGTACTACGCGCTCTTCAGATATTTATTTGGGAATTTTCAAAAAATGTCTTTGTCTCCGACAACCCAAAAGACCGGGTTTAAAAAATGCCAAGACTACGACATCAAGATTGAGTATGCTTATGTCTCGGTGTGGAGCACTAGAACTCAGCCTGTGAGAATTGTCAGTCGTTGACCGGGAAAGCTCTGAAGGAGCGTAAAGGGAAATTGGCGGCAGGTAGACTCCCCAGAAAAATCCCCGTCATCTACTCCGTCAAACATTCTTCCGGCAAAGCGAGAGACATCTCTCCTCTACGGAAGAAGACTAAAAGGTCCAGGTCACTGAGTGGCTCCCACCACTTCTCGCTGTTGAGGAAATTGAAGAAAAGGCATCAGAAATCGCGTGCTTTCGTCATCCTCCTCCGACTCCTCCCCACAGATGACTATATCTTGCCCAATAAGGACTCTGCTTCAGTTGAATGGTAATCATTCAGACAGGAACCTATAAACATTTTCAAGAGTCAGAAACCCTTGAAGCAAGTAGACCACGCTCCCACTGGGCCTTCTGAAGCCAGTAAGGAAAGGGCTTGAGCCAAATCCTTCACGCCCTCGACTCCGGGATGAAGGCCAGATTCCCATCGAGAGCCATCGAAGCCTCGATACGATGAAAAGTCATCAAGGAATCCTTCAAGCCATCAAAGTAGTCACGGACAAAGTCCACGGACCAGTCAACGTTGAATTCATCAACCCCTTTGATGCCAGCTGCGCCGTCAACGCCATTGACATCCAAGACGTCTTCATTGAAGACTCCATCAGCATCTGGCTCGAAACTATCAACACCTTTGCCTGTAATTCAGAAAACCTACACTCCTTAGAGTCAATACAAATTTGACAAAAAAATATAGGCTGTCAAGTAGTGACCGCAGCTACTTGTCAAAACATCCTACCCCAGAAAGTCTGGTGGCGCAAGTCTGGATTTGCACTGGACGTGCTGGCTAGACTCCTTAATATGCTTTTTGACGGTTCTCATCTTTTTGGCAGCAAGGCTGACGAAAACCTTGAGAAGCTGCAGACCTTGAACGCAGCAGCCAAGTCTCTAGGTGCTGCTATTGGGCAGCCTGAGCCCTTTCACTCCAGTGGACCGTCATAGAGCAGTAGATCCTTTCGCTACTACTCCTCAGTTGGAATAGCGAGAGGAATGGATGGTCAAAGAAGCTAAAGAAGATTCCCTCTTGGTGAATGAAGGAGAGGTGCATAGCCCACCCAAGCAGCTGCATCTTTACCATCAGCCACTGTTTCAGCCACCTCAAAACCTCTGAGTTCTTTACTCACGCCACACCGTTGGGACGCAGACTGTCTCAGCATCTGAAAGAATTGGGGGTAGTACTTCAGATACTTGGGCATTACAAACCATAGCCCAAGATTACTGCATCACCTTCATGCAGAGACCTCAGAATCACCCACTAAGGAGCCATTTGTTAAAGGTTCCGGATCCGTTCCTTGTACAAGAAATGGTGACCCTGCTAGAGAAAGGTGCTATAGAGCCAGTACCTGTACAGAAGAGGAATAAAGACTGATAGCAGTGGTGGCAGAGAGTCTCAGGAGAGGGGGGATTCACATCTACCCCTACCTGGACGATTGGCTGATAAGAGCGTGTTCTCCGGGACAACTCCTGGATCATCTTGTGACCTGCCACTCTCTCCACAGACTGGGCTTCTCACTCAATAACAAAAGTCCCAGTTCAATCGGGTGGTCCTGGACACATCCTTGGGAAAGACCTCGCCACCCGAGGTGAGGGCTCAAGACATTTGGCAGATGGTCACCAAATTTCAGAGTGCCCGGTGTCTCCTGCCCTTCGACTTCTTGAGGTTGCTCGGCCTCATGGCATCCTGCTATCCTACATTTTCCCGGTGCCAGAGGCTCGCCTGAGAATAAGATCCCTTCAATGGGCTCTCAGGACACAATGGTCTCAATTCTCGGGCAACATGTCAGACCTACTTCAGGTTCCAAACAGGGTCGCACATGATCTCCTCTGATGGGCCTGTGGGGACAACCTTATGAAGGGAGAACCTTTTTGGCAACCATGACCGGAGATGACAGCAGTGACAGATGCCTCACTCACCGTTGTTGGTTTCCATCGGAGTCCAAACTACACATCAATATTTTGGAGCTCAGCGCAATCTGAAGTGCGCCGAAGGCTTTTCTGCCTGCTCTATGGGGAAAGAATGTCCTTATAATGACGGACAGCACAGTAACCATGTACTACCACAACAAGAGAGGTAGTGTAGGGTCACTACCACTGTTCAGAGAGGCGATGCATGTCTGGTTATGGCCAATTCAAGAAGGAATCTACCTATCGGCAGTTCACCATGCCAGAGAGGAGACCACCGCAGTGGCTACTCTAAGCAGGCATAGCACAGTCTCCCACGAGTGGGAACTAGCTCAGGAAGTCTTTCAAGAGATCTTCGCCCTTTGAGGAACCCCTCAGGTGGATCTGTTTGAGACCAGTGTCAACCAGAATTGTGAACTGTACTGCTTGAGGGAATTTCCCCCAAGAGGAGCTCCATGTGATGTGTTCGTAGTGGACTGGGAATTTCCACTTCTGTTCGCGTTTCCTCCACTCCCCGTCATTCCTCACGTGATCAGGAGGTTGAGAAAGTTCAGGAAATCCATGATCCTAATAGCCCCGGTTTGGAGGACGTGGTAACTGGTCCTTCTGGACATGTCCATCTGCCCTTCAATAAGTCTTCCACAAAGAGAGGACCTTCTCTCGCGAGCGGGTCGGGTTCTCCATCCAGAGGTCAAGACTCTTGGCCTTCAAGCATGGTTTCTGAGATTCTGAGGTATAAGGATTGGGACCTCCCGGTTGACGGAATGGAGATTTTGCTTTCAGCCAGAAGTCCCGCAACAAAGTCTTTTTACTGCTGCCATTGGAACAAATTCTGCTGCTGTTGCCGGGATAAGAATGTGGGTCCTTTGCTGTGTAAAACACTGGAGCGGTTATCTTTTCTGTTGTACTTGGCCAATCTGGGGCACCAGGTTTGGGACCATTAAAGGTTATTTGGTGGCGCTTTCTGTCTTCAAGCGCTCGTCTGAGGAAACGTCATATTTTAAAATACCTTTTGGTGATAGAATTTCTAAAGGGTCTCACTAATGTGTTCCCTCATCTCAGGTTTCCGATTTGGAACCTTAATCTTGTTTTAAAGTTTCTCATGTGTGTACCATTTGAACTGCTCCATTCCTGTCCCTTAAGACTACGAACGTTCAAAACCACCCTGTTGGTAGCGCTAACATCAGCCCGTAGGGTGAGCGGGTTGCAGGCACTACCTTCCAAGCCACTTTTTCTGGTCTTTCATAAGGACAAGATCGTCCTTGGGGTCAAACCTTCATTCCTACCCCGGATCATATCAGATTTTCACTTGGGACAAACAATAGTACTACCTACTTTCTACCCTCCAACTCATACTGGCAAGGAAGAGGAGAGGCTACACAAACTCGACCCATGAAGGGCTCTGAGTTACTACATTTCAAAGATGTCAGTGTCGTCTGTATGACCAGCTTTTTATAGGATACACTGGCCATAGGCTGGGAAAGGCTGTAACCAAACAGATCAATCTTGTCCAGATGGAATATTTTAGCTATTACTGAATGCAATAGGCTTGCCGGGAAAGATCCCCCAGATGGCTTGAGAGCCCATTCCACTAGGGGCATGGCTGCTTCTGCTCTGCAAAGCAGTGTTCCTATAAAAGTGTTTGTGAGGCAGCCAATTGGTCTACAATTCACACATTTACAAAGAATTACTACATTGATTCCACCTTAAGTCACAGCACAGTGGAACCTTTGGGAAAGCAGCCCTTCATTCGGTTCATGACAATCCTGGATTTCAAAATTTATACTCCCTCTGCCAAAACTAACACTTGCTTTGGGTGTCTATCAAACTATAGGAATACGTGGGAGGACACAATAATCCTTTCGAAGAACAAGTTACTTACCCCTGGTAACATTCTTTGAGTGGCTGTTCCTCCCACGTATTCCTCGTCGCCCCTCCCAGCCTTCCTCACAGTAGAATTTCCATGTTTATTGCAGCTTACGCTCCTTCAGAGTCTAGTATGGTCTAATCCGCTTTAATGTGGGTAGTTCTACTTAAGAACGACACGGAAAATCAGAATTGAAGCCAATGGGCGCTGCGTGTGCACTATATGCCTTGGATGACATCCTCGAGACAGAGGCCCTCGAGGGACATCGTGTCAACCGCATCGACGCACAGCGCCCTCTACTGGATTTTCTTTTCTGAAGCTGGATATTGGAGATATCAAAAGATGAGGAATATGTGGCAGGAACATCCAGTCGAAAGGACGTTACCAGGGTTTCTTCTTTACAATTATGTGCCGCATTCTCCACAAAACTCATTGGGCAGTGTTACATTGAGAACCGGTTTCCTCCAGGCAATGCTGGGTTGAGGTCAGGGTCTCACCACCTGCCCTCTGGCACCCTTGGGGCCGGCACTGGCCCAAAGAGAACGAGCACTTTCCTGGACCTAGCCTGCATAACACAGGCTGTGAGTCTCCGTCTCCCTGGCCATGCTGCAGCCGCTATTTCACACTGGCCCCGCGTCTCTGCACGCAGTCCTACTCCTGCCTGCAACATCTGCTTCTATATTTCTGGGTCCCCTGCTCCGTACTGCATCCCCCAGCTCGTTCATTTCTCTGTGAATGACCACACGTTTTATAGCTAAACACAGTCAAGTGGAGTCGGGTGTGAATGGTTACTTATAGGTGCCTGACCCCATTAGTGGGACAGTGGTTTTCTCTAAAGTAGGTTGCCCTTACTTTCCCCATGTTATTCCTATGGGTAATCATTACTGATTATAGTGGCCTCACCCTCGTCTTAGTATTTGTTGGAAATGGGAGGGGGACATGGGGTGAGACTGTAAATCTTCGCTTTAGGTTAAGAGAGTGTTTAAACAGATAACCGGATTTAAGTTGAGTTCTGATCATCTTATCAGGGTATTGACAGGGGGTATAAGAAACTCTCCTGATTTGTTCCTCCCCACAGGAGGACATTTTCCCCTTCTTTATGTCTGCTGATGACCTGTGTGTGCTGTGTTTTAAGTGATTTTCCCTGAGATTTGTAGAGGATGAATAAGTCTTGCTTTCAGTGCCCAGATCCTTTTTGTTGCGCTTTCCTCCCTTTTGAGTAATCCGCTCTTTCCCTTCTCACTCTGGGGCATTGATGGATTGTGCAAGATTGAAGGATCTTGCAACCTGAATTTGGTTTATGGGAATCAAGATATCCCACAAAGGCATCTGGGACTTCCTCCTCCTCCACTGTCTGGTTAGAATACAGCGTCTCTCCTAGGGTATTCTCCTGAGGGCATCCCCGGCCTCCCCTACTCTGGCGATCCTCCCTCGCTTGTCCACCCCCAGGGTTGGGATCCAAAAGCGATGGCCCTCCCCTGGTCACCTGAATAGAGGATTATCGGAGTCCTCATGGGAGAATACCCCTAGGTTTCTCACAGGGCTCTGACTTTGGAAGAAAAACTTTCTTGCATGAGAGTTTCTAATTGTATTACGTAGACCTACTTTAATGCTGAAAAAGCATCATCTTAAACATATTTGTACATTTTTATTGTTAGGACCTGGGCTGGGCCACCCACGTGACTCCATGGTATTAATAAAATACTTGGTGGGATTGACCAGTCTTTGCTGAACTGAACTATTTGCATGATTTTAGATGATCATGATTACATACTATTGATGATGTATTATATTGATCTCTACATCTGATCTTCTTATATTAGAAAAAAGCTTTGGCCTGGCACTGATTGAGTATAGCTGAATAATGCTTTTATAAGTGCATTACGACAGTGTTGCATTTAACTCAAGGTGTAAGCACAGCAGTGTAATTCCTCATGAAGATGAAATACTGTTTTAGATGGCACGTTCTTAAGCATCGTTTTTCTTCTAGCTCGGAATATATTGAGCCACTTAAAGAAATGTTCGTTAAAACATTCTGCCGCAAACCAGATAACATACTAACACAATTGCATGTGATCTGCTTGCAGCCCAAGCCTTCTACAACACCAACATCTCCTCGCCCCCAAGCCCAGCCCAGCCCATCTATGGTGAGCCATCAGCAGCCAACTCCAGTATATACTCAGCCAGTTTGTTTTGCACCAAATATGATGTACCCAGTTCCTGTGAGCCCTGGAGTGCAGGTAAACTCAACACAATTTATAATCTGTTTTTAAAAAGACCAATGTTTGCACGTCTTAAATATCCCATTTAATTTAATTTGTGGCTCATTTTTTAATGACTGGTAGTTCAACTGATGCCAAGAACACACAGTAGTCTGGTCACATATTTGTAATGCTGAAAATCTAATAGAATGTTTTGCCAGTCTGTTTGCTTAAACGTTTCAATGCTAAATTGTTAGTATAATGCAGGGCAATTATTTTGTTGTTAATTTGTAGTTCGAATACAGTTTTGAAGCATCAATCAGCCATAGATTTACATGCTGTGTGCAGTCTTACCCATATTTTCTGGGTACAGACTTTGTTAATGTGGATTCTATTGGGTATTGCTCGCTATATCTTTGACCAAAAGCATGTAATGTCCCATACATTGTCCTCTTAAGATTTAATTGGCGCAAACATTTCAATTTGTAGGCCGCTAGCCAAACACAAAAGTCACTTGGCCCCTTTTGTGAAAAGTGTGGTTGATGACATCTCACAAGCCCATGTGCACCAACGCAACACCTCAGCAATAGTGTGTTGCGTTCACAATGGCAAATGCATAGAACTTTATGGTGCTTAGAGAATCAATTTCCTGGTGGATGGACAATTATAACCATGTGTGTCACTATTAGAGAGGAGCTGGCTAAGAATGTTCTCTGTGAATGTTTTTTAGTCGGTGTTCACTCCTGGATACAAATGGGGCTAACCGTGTCTATCTCAGAACTGGCATCTTGTACAGATGAAGATTAGCAATCTGTTTTTTCCGGTTCCAAATTAATTGAGTGGGCCAAGACAGCCTATTGAATTTCTTTTCACTAGCACTTTCCAAATTTGCAGGGGGAAGGTAAAACATGGGCATTTTCATGGATGCCCACTTTTCTCACCATAAAATGCCTAACATCATGCCAAGTATTCCATGGCTCTGAAGACTCTCTAGACTCCAGACTGAAGGAGTCTGGCACCCACCCCACACCAGCAGATGGTGGCACACACAATAATGGACGCAGCTAACAAACTAGTAAAGCAGGGACTGAGGCCAGGCTAAATCAAAAACTGTGAGGGACCATCTGAATGACCCAGAGGGTAAGAGTGCGGAAGAAACTGAAAATATTCACACATGCGCTCTTATTCTTTTTCAGCGATTTCCACCAGCCGTGCTCCACATTAATTGTTTGACCACAAACAGACAAAAAAGCATTGGTGCGTACCTCTTGAACTGAAGGCTGCTCACCATTTGCATTCCACAGCTCTGCATAACCATGTCACTACCTTCTTGTCATGGTCATGAAGTCAGGGGCACATGCATGCAGGGGTTGCATGCACAAAGATCTGGGTGGACACTGTCCCGGCGCCTTTGGCACCAGGCTCATGAACAAAAGTAAACAAGAACATCCATTTAACACCAAACGACTTTTATTATGGACATAGCACTTCAGATGCATTCCATCCATTAAGCAGGATGCATTAACCTGAACATTACATCCATTAAGCAGCCCCAAGTGTATTCTTGGGCGTGGCTACTAATGGATTGCCTTTTCATGTGCTCACTCTCGAAGAGTGGCAGGGTGTGGCTGGTAAGCCGGCCCTAATGGGCATGCCCACGATCTCAGCTATATAAGATGCCCCGATCCTCGAGACGGACGCTTTGTGTTATTCTGCACTTGCAAGCAGCGTAACGCTCACCGTTGCCTGAGGTCAGACTTACCTTTGAAGATCCTGCTTCCTGCCAGCATACTTACCAACTGGGGGAAACTGTTCTTACCTGTACATCTTTTCGGCGAACCAAGTTTCTGATGTTTGTTAATCTGCTTAGAATCACATGCTGTGCATAGGTCCGACATCCAGTGGTCACTGCGGAGTATTGCATTTTGTTTTTCGTAGTCGAAAAGGGACGTCGACAAGGCGTGTCTGAAATACTATCCCTATAGTGACGTGCGTTGTACCCACAATCAATCACGCGTCGAGGTCCCTCAGATTGTTTTTTTCCGCACAGCTACTGGTCGCCTTTACGCGGAGCTCCTCGAGAGACATTGCAGATTTCATCTCCTCGATCTTTGGTCGTTTTCCTATTTAATATATAACACATCGATCCCTCCCTCGACGCAGTTGTGAAGCTGTCTCCGCCGAGCAAGATCTTCGACGGAGGGGACAAGCGGAGGAGATCCTTCGGCGTTGCCGAACACGTGGCCTCGCAGGCCAAATACAGTAGGGAGAGTGGGGTCGTGGGACATCTCTGGTTATTTTCTGAGAATGGCTTTCCTTTTCCCCTTCCTTTCCCTTGGGGTCGTTATCACGATTTATTGCCTCGGCTATGGAGAGGACACCCTTTAGGTTTTGCCCGCTTTGCAAGGGCAAGTTTACTTGGAAGGACAAGCATTCACGGTGTAACCGCTGCTTGCCCCTCGATCACAAAGAGGAGGGTTGCACGGCTTGTTGGCTTCTTAAGCCGAAAACTCTAAAAGACCGTAGGGTCAAGAGGTGGGCGGCCTACGCTATGTCGAAGGCCGATTCTTCACCCGCCGCTGCTACCACCGACAGTGACGAGGAACGTGATAACACGACCTCCGCTACGGAAGTCGTAGACCCCTCTAAAGAGCGCTCGCGCTGTTCGTCGTCTGTCCCCGGCCCCGATGGGCTCGGCTCACGCCCTGCTTATGGGGATGAACACTCCGGCGACACTGACGCACACGATACCACACATAAGCACACAACCCATGGCTCTTCTTCGTCGAAGACGAAGAAAGCATCAGCGCCCAAGGAGACGCAGGTTCCAACGGCGGCCTCCTCGGACCGTTCAGGTTCGAAGCCCCTCTCGCAGCCGCGACCAGCGACTGGGCTTTCGGCAAATAAGGGCGCCGCCCCAAACCATCGGCCGGCGCGCACCAGCAGAGAGCGCACGCCGCCGTAGAACGATCGACACCCTTAACGTCGAAACCACAGCCCTCCGCTGACAAACGAGTCACAGAGAGCTTGGCGAGGATCGTTGTAGCCGACGCCCAGAAGCGTACGCCGAAAGACACTTCGAGCGCTACGCAAAGGTCGAAAGACACGCCGAAAAAGCCTGAAGAAAGACGGGGACTGCCCCCTTCAGTCGGGGGGACCCCCAGCACACCAGAAGGCTTTTCAGAAGGCGACGGGACACTTTCCTCGACGTTGTGGGAGAGGTTGAGCTGTTTTCAGCTAGATGACACTAATTTTCCCCCGCTAGACCGCTCAGGGGTACCCCATGAAACCATGGAAAGGCTCCATCTCTGCATGGAGAGAATGGAGAGGTTTATGAAGACCCAGAACCCTCCTACTCCCAAGAGAACAAGAGAAGGGCCTCAGGAGGACCCCAGGGCCAAATATCCGAGACTATTCAATCCCCAGCAAAACACAGCCTCAGATTTCCATAAGGTGTATGACCTCACTGGTGAGGAACAATACTTGGAGGAGGAGGATGAATTTGTGGACGATGAAGAGGGACAGAACCAGGAGGAAGGTCTGGAAGACAGCCCAGACATGGTAGGAGAAGGCTTCGGAGAAAATCCAGAAGAAGGCCCTTCTCATCCCTGGCAATCCCCATCAGTATATTCGGACACTGATGTCCTGAACCTAAATCCTCCTGACAATTCACCTGTTAGAAACACGTCTCCCATTGACGATCAGCCCACATTTAATGCCCTGTTGCGCAGAGCAGCAGCACATTTCGAACTGGACACTGGGGAGATCTCTCCTGAAATAGACTTTGTGGAAAAAGTAATTAAGGAGAAACCCCCGGTCAGCCAGACCATTCCCCTCCTCGCTTCAGTGAAGAGAAGAATCATCCCTTCGCTATCCACACCCGCACTAATCAGAGGAGTTAATCCAAGAATTGAAAAACTTTTCACTCCTTCACCCTCAGACCCGCTGTACATCAGGGGACATTCCATTCCGGATTCCCTTGTAGTAACTAATACAAGGAAGAGGGCAGGGGTGCTGCTGTCCACCAGCGAGGCACCACCTGACAAGGAGGGCAAGAGG
This sequence comes from Ambystoma mexicanum, assembly GCF_040938575.1. Taxonomy (NCBI): domain Eukaryota; kingdom Metazoa; phylum Chordata; class Amphibia; order Caudata; family Ambystomatidae; genus Ambystoma; species Ambystoma mexicanum. The sequence continues at coordinate 1,456,221,455 of NC_090932.1, forward strand.
TTATATGCCCTTGCAAAGAGAGTCACATCCTCGGCTGCCTTTTCGGCAAGAATTGCAAACAACAATTCTTTGCTAGCTAGCTACGCGGACGCGCAGTGGGCCAAACTGCGTAAAGACGCCGAAGAAGCGCCGGAACCACTACATACACGCCTGCTATCAACTATTGGCGAACAAACCCAGGTCAACCAGAGTATTGTAAAGAACTCTCTGGATGCTGCAGAGACAGCGGGACGTTCCCTGGTTCAGGGAATACTCCTAAAACGCCATGTATGGCTGCGCAACTCAGGGTTCAAACCGGAGACACAGGCGTCTTTAATAAATAAACCTGTTGAAGACTAAAACCTCTTGGGGAAAGCAGTGGATGAGGCTCTGGAGATTTCTAAAAAAGAGTTCGATACTATCAAAACTCTTGACCAGATCTCTAAGCTCACTACCAGACGCGGTTATGGCAACAAACGCTTTTTTCGTGGCCAACGCCAACAGCAGAATCAGCAGCAACAGTACCCTGCCACCAATTACCAGTCCAATTGTGGGCAGTACAGCCAAAGAGGCCAGCGCCGGGGCAAAGGGAGAGGTCGGGGGTCCACCCCCAGAGGCTCCCAAGCCCCCAACAACACCAAGTGACGCGAAGATTCGCGTCCCCTCCCATGCAACACCGGTCGGGGGCCGGATAACATCCTTTCTTCCAGCATGGGAGGGAATAACGTCAGACCGCTGGGTACTTTCCACCATAGCCCACGGATACTGCATCGAATTCAACAGTTCCCCAACATACAGACCCCCAAGGGGACGACGCATGACACCGGAACACCTTGCCATCCTTCTCCAAGAAGTACAACAACTGCTGGAAAAAGGAGCCATAGAGGTTGTGCCTCTATCTCAGGTAACAGAAGGTATTTATTCAGTGTACTTCCTTGTACCCAAAAAGGATCTAACCATGCGCCCTGTATTAGATCTGCGCCCAGCAAACAAGTTTATCAAACCCCAGAAGTTTTGTATGGTGACCTTACAGGAAGTGATCCCACTGCTATCACAGGGATATTACATGACAACATTGGACATGAAAGATGCATACTTTCATATTTTAATGTTGCCAGCGCACAGACGATACATCAGGTTCATGATAAAGGGCAAACACTACCAGTTCAAAGTGCTACCCTTCGGCATAGCATCAGCACCAAGGGTATTCACGAAGGTACTGGCAGTGGCAGCGGCCCACCTGCGCAGGTTGTCCATCCCAGTTTACCCTTACCTCGACGACTGGCTCATGACAGGGGATTCTTACGAAGCATGCTTCTCCAATACCCAAAAGACTGTAGACCTTTTGTTCCAGTTGGGCTTCTTCATCAACGAAAAGAAGTCCAGCCTAGACCCCAGCCAAATCAAACAATTCCTAGGGGCTCTAATTCAAACAAAGGACGGCCTCGTCTTCCCCTCCAACGAGAGGGTCCAAAACATGCTGTTTCAGATCCCTCAATATGTGACCGGTCGAGAGGTGACGGTACGCAAAGCAATGCGCTTGCTAGGCATGATGGCGTTATTTATTTGGTACCTCTCGCGCGCATGTGCCCTATGCAAGAGTGGCTCAACAGCCAGTGGTGTCAGGCCAGCGGACTGTGGGACGATCTAGTGGTGGTCTCGCAGGCCTTGGTTCTCTCGCTACGGTGGTGGACAAAGGAAAACCTGGAAAGAGGGAAACCCTTTGCCACACCCGCGGCGGAAGCCACTCTGACCACAGACGCATCCCTCACAGGATGGGGGAGCTCACCTATCCCATCAGACTGCTCACGGAGTGTGGACTCCGAACGTAGCATCCAAACACATAAATCTACTGGAGCTACTAGCTGTGTTCAAGGCGCTAAAAGCCTTCCAGGAACACCTACAAGGCAAGACTGTGTTGGTCCTTACAGACAGCACCACAGCCATGTACTACATCAACAAGCAGGGGGGCACCCACTCTCCAGGACTGTCCAAACTGGCCCAAAATATATGGAAGTGGGCTCTCAAACAAAACATGTTCCTACTGTCACAACATGTACCAGGGGAACTCAATCTGCTGGCAGACAAACTCAGCAGAGATTTCCCCCTGCCCGAAGAGTACGAATGGCGACTGCACGAAGACATCGTCTTCGACGTCTTCACACAATGGGGATTCCCAGAAATAGACCTATTCGCAACCCTGGAGAACTCACAATGCCTAAGTTACGCCTCCAGGTACCCCCAGAACCAATCCAAGGGGGAACGGTCTGTCGATGCAATGGTCAGGGAAATTTGTTTACGCTTTTCCCCCCGACTCCCCTTCTCAACAAGGTGGTGCACAAGATGCACCAGGAACAAGTGACCATGATACTGGTGGCCCCAATGTGGGCCCGACAGCCATGGTTCGCTCACTTGATGGAGATGTCTCTATCTCCCCCAGTGAAACTCCCCTGCCCGTACAACATGCTGTCACAAGACAAGGGCAGGACTCTGCATCCATGCCCCCAGAACATGAACTTAGCAGCTTGGCTCCTGAGATCATAGAATTCGGACATCTACAGCTCCCGCAGAGATGCATGGACATCCTCAGGGAAGCCAGAAAACCTAACACTCGCCACTGCTATTCTAGCAAGTGGAAGAGATTTGTCATCTGGTGCAGAGGAAAAAGCATCAACCCGATTGACTGCTCTCCCACACATATTGTTCTATACCTGACCCACTTATTGGATTCAGGTCTAGTGTTCAATTCCATTAAAGTCCACCTAGCGGCACTTTCTGCATACACCACTTCCCAACTCAAGGTGTCGTGGTGGAAGATCCCTGTTATAAAGGCCTTCATGGAGGGAGTAAAGAGAATACACCCCCCGATAGCTGACCCAGCTCCCGGATGGGACCTTAACGTGGTACTTACCAGACTCATGGGCTCACCTTTCGAACCCATGCACAAAGCATCTCTTAAAGACCTCACTCTTAAGACTGCTTTTTTAATAGCTATCACCTCCATCAGGAGAGTAAGTGAACTACAGGCTCTTTCTGTTCTAGACCCCTTCGTTACAGTTCACAGAGATAAGGTGGTTCTACGCACGCACCCAAGGTTTGCTCCGAAATTCATCTCGAAATTCCACGTAAACCAGTCTATAGAACTGCCAACGTTCTTTCAAAATCCTTCCAACTTGGGAGAAAAAACTCTGCACCCACTAGATGTGCGCAGAGCGGTCATGTTCTACATGGAAAGAACCAGACCACTGAGAAAGACTAATCAGTTCTTCGTCTCGGCGGCAGCAGGAATTGAAGGGATGCAGTTTCAAAGTCCACTATTTCTAGATGGATTGTTCAATGCATCACTCTCTGCTATACTCTTGCTAAGAGAGAACTGCCCTTTAAGCCAAGAGCACACTCTACTCGAGGCACGGGGGCGTCCATAGCATTCATTGCAAATGTTCCCCTTGAGTCCATCTGCAAAGCGGCTACCTGGAGTTCTGTGCACACCTTTACAAAACACTACTGTCTAGATGCACACTCTAGATCTGACTCCCAGGTGGGACAGGCAGTATTAAGACATCTTTTCTCTACTGTACCTTCTCATAACCCATCGCCAACTCCGGGTACTGCTCGCTAGTCTATGCACAGCATGTGATTCTAAGCAGATTAAAAAACATCAGAAGACAATGCATTACTTACCGTAAAAGCATTTCTGATGGTTGTATCTGCTTAGATTCACATGCGCCCACCCTTCCTCCCCGCTCGGATGGAAGGAACATAGACTTCCTTTTATATCTCTTTTCTGTACTCACTCACGTCTAGAAGGCTCCCTCAGGGCAGAAAAATACAAACAGAGGAACCTCGACGCGTGAGGGATTGTGGGTACAACGCACGTCACTATAGGGATAGTATTTCAGACACGCCTTGTCGACGTCCCTTTTCGACTACGAAAAACAAAATGCAATACTCTGCAGTGACCACTGGATGTCAGACCTATGCACAGCATGTGAATCTAAGCAGATACAACCATCAGAAATGCTTTTACGGTAAGTAATGCATTGTCATTCTTCTTTACACTTTCCGGAACGCCAAAATCTTCATCTTGGTACCGCAGCACAACACGCTCCATCGTTGACAGCAGCGCCTGCAAGGAAAAACAGAAGACAAGGTTAGACATCGAAAAATCAGTCAGTTTAAGGTTGCGCTTCGCCATACTCTGCGCTTTCCCTTATACCATCACTTACCTGCTGTCGAGTATTGTGGTTGCATCATCTTCCATTCAGCCGCGTCTCGTGCCTCACAGCTGCATTGACCCTGCATTTCCATCTAAAGGAAGAAAACCGAAGAGAGACATTATTGCGGGCATAAATAATAACATATACAGACACAAGAGCTCAAGAAAGACTTACCAATCATAGGGAGAAGCATAGTCGCAGCTGGACTGGACTAATCCTCATCAGGGATCAGTGAAGGAACTAGATCCCATTCGACGCGCCCCTGCCAGAAGTAGCAGGACAGAGAGCTTATCTTCGATAATTCACAGGTGAGCTTTATGGGCTGGTGTATGCTCACAGAAACCGTACTTTGGGGTGAAGGGTTCGAGAGGTACAACAATCAGATTGGCACACTCCTATCTCCACGCAGGAGCAGTATCACCACATACCACCGCTCACAGCTTTTCTACTGGGGGAGAGGCCTGAAGGGGGTGATTCAAGTTCAGGGAGGGCTGCAGCCGTGTCCCAACGCCTCCGCAGAGACCAGGTGAGCGAACACCTCTCTCCTCCTTTGACCCAGTCTGCCAAAGAATAAGGCAATTCCGATTGATCCGGAATATCAGTGTCAGGGCAGGAGTGGGGTAAAAACCATTATGGTATAATAGAGGTACCCACATTTTAACTGAAGTACATTTTCCCTGTAATCTTGCATGGCCTCACTCAAACCCATCCAGCACCTCTGGTTCCGTCGCAAACCCAGTTGTCACAACATTATCGGGCAGCTCTGCAGTAATTGGCTGCTCGTAATCACACCCGTATCACACTCTGTCGTCACCTCAGGCCCCAAGAGCAAGGCCTGCCGGGAGCTACTACATATCAAGTCGCCGGCCCGATCCTCCCGTCCTTGTGGAAGACAGGGACACACGTTAGCGACAAACATTGATTGTTGAGCATGTGGAGGCAGTGCATTTACCAGATTGCACGCTCACGTGCTCTTTATTTTTTATGCTCACCACAGTCAATTTTCACTCACATTTTTTGCGATTTAAGGATTTGATCAAATAGGGTCTGGGTTTACAAAGAGCTTGCAGGCTTATGGCTGCATTAAATAAGGGACAACTTATGAAATGTGCAACGGCAAGTGTAATTTAAGTGATGTTTGGTAGGTGTTGTCCTCACACCTGTAAAAACACTCTCAATAATCCACACCAACTAAAATAAGGGAACAAACAAAGGTGCACAAAGAAACCAGCTTTATTACTCCATTCGGCTGGGGCAAGGTACACAGACGTTGTCCACTACTTCCTGGTAGCCCAGGGGTATTTATTGCAACGTCCTATTCATAAAAACAGTTCACAGATTGCCATTGGCTGTTAAAATAAGTCACATGTATGTTACGTACATTTCCCCTTTCAATTGGTCCGTTATTAGCTTTGAGTCTGTCCATAGTCCTTCCCACTATGTGTGACGTCATGTCCCGGACATCATGGAACTGTGTTCTGATTAGTTGGCACCACAACTTGCTGACTATCATTAAAATACTGGTGCACGCTTCTTATGTTGCCTTGGGTGTAACTTATGCACAACAGTCCAATTAGCATCTGGTGGGACTATCCAAACTCACTTCCATCTCATCACCCCCATGCTGGGCCCCAACTTCCCGGACCGTTTGCTCGCCCTTGGACAGCTCGTCCTGTACTCCCTCTGATAGAAGTTGCTGCCTACTGTTGTTTGATATAATTGAGTCATGACGTGCATAGGGTTATTCTAGTGTGAGGCCAGTGTATGAGATCTTCTGTCATCAATGTATTCAATCCTGTTAATGTGTTCTTCGTGTGTGCATTTAACTGCTTTCACCATTGGGGCGCTGCAGGTGTACCTTGCTAGTGTGTTGTTGGCAACATTACTGGGTACACCTGATGATGGAAACTTGCATATTTCTGTCTGCTAGCAACAAAACTAACTTAATTGTTGCTTATCTAAACTGGTCCCATGAGAAAGACGTATTTGCAGTTTCAGCTACCCTCCCTTTCTCTCTCAGCCTTGGCACTTCTAGTCGTCTGAAAACCATCGTGGACCATCGGAAATCCCTATTACGTTATTTAAATGACAATGCTGTGCTTTCTTAACACTATGCTGTGCTTGCAAGGGCAAACAATTGCGTTTCTCTTGTCATTTATAATGCTGCTTTATATAGGTGTGTCCTACCCAACTATGCTTACCACCATTTACTACTTTCCTTCTCTGTGTATTCAGCAACATAGTCCTCCCTATAATGTGGCAAACTAGCTCCCTACATTGTGGCAAATTAAATTTAATGCTACTTGTTTTACATGGAAAATTGCACCTTAGTCTATCTTCCTTATTCTATAAGTTTGCTGTCACTTGGGAACAGGCAGGGCGTGGCCTTACGCATCACTGTGTCTCATCTGCACCATCACACACCTTTGGCTGCTGTAATGCTACACTGCATGTCATTATTATGATAGATTGTTACAGCTACATTTTAGTATTTTAACTTCTAATATGCTAGTTGCTTTGAAAAACACTTTTTGAGGAAGATTACTTTTCGGCACTTTTATTTCCAGCCTTACCTCAGTTATTTTAGAGCTTAATCTTAGGATTCTTCTTTTATTTTGTCTTTTTGTGCTGTGCCATGGACCACAAGGCCCAGGGCTTCTCTTTAATGTGCAGCACACTTGCATCACTGTTCTGTGCCCTGCAGGCATAACAGAGTCTGTTATTGGCTGTTCTTGCCTGGAGTGTAGGAGGCATGCAACACTGCTCATTTGTACATCTCTACCTGCAGATCGTATGAAGTGCTTTTTCAAACAGGAAGTCTTTCCTCATTTTCTTTACCTCCTTTTGGTTCCTTCTTACATGGTGTCTGGTGGCCTGTTTGTGTATCTCATAGATTAACATGCTGGTGGAATATTCCCTGTCGTCCGGCTTGCAATCCACAGTAACAGTAAAGTAGTTGCATTTGAAAACTGCTGTCACTTGAATACTCTGTCAATTTGGATTCTATTGCCCCACAGCCAATTCACAGGTCATCCTTCGCTCCACCCGCTGAGGCTGTCTTTAGATGTTTTTTACTGCATGTTCAGTGTTGGGAGTCCTCAAAATATTCTCCATTATTCAGTCATTTATCCACAATGTATTCATTTTTTTTCCACTTCGTGACACCAGGAACAACTTCTGCCGTGATAGTGTTCCAGCTTCTTTTCTGTAGGTACTGTGATGAATATTGCAGTCATCACTGATTCCCTGGTGGTGCTCTCCTCGCACATGGCAAGGGGATGGCTGCCACTACCTGATACTGACCCAGGGGCGGTACTATGAGGGAGGTGTTAGGCAGAGTTTGTATGCAGTACCCTCTGGTAACACTACAAACAACTCTGACCACAGTTATAGGCAACCCAACCTTTGGTGTACGCTTGTACGTTGTGTTGAGCAGCCAGGCTTATCTCAAGAGGGGAAATGTGATTTGTAGTGGAGTTACACAAAGATTCACAGTTACCGGTATTCAAATGAACTTTATACTCAAGGTTTCTTGCATAAAGAATGATTAATGTATTTATCAGTCAGTTATAAAGCCGCCTTCAGAAGGGAGCAAATAGAATATTAACACACAAATACACTTCAATACTGTATACTCTTAGTTTCGGAATTAGTAAATACCCTTTTGGGATGGCCCACAGACACAACCTACACCCACAGGTGTCCTCAACGACAAGGGTGCTGGGGACATTAATATCTTAATGTTGGCATTTAGCATTGGTAAAAGGCAAAGGTTATTAGAACAACAGGAGACCACAAATATTCATAAGCAGGGCAAACACTTTGATTCCTAAAGAAGAGCCATTCAATTCAGTAGGCTAAGCCAATGTCAATGGGCAAAAGTCTTGTATAGGATGAAGCACTTCTGGTAAGTAAATGGAAAATTCTTTGCACATGTTCTTAGGAGTCTTTGATGAAAAGAAGAATCATATGTAGGGCCACAAGCTGATTAGACTTGTGAGTCCTAGAAGTTTCAAGAAAATCTACAGTAAGAGGTAAGCTCTCTTAGACTAGTTTTACAGTACCTTAGCAAAGAAGAAAGATGCAGCTGATGACCTCCTGTTTCTGTGCATCCCTGCAGATCTCACTGTTCCTGGGCCTCAGTCGTGGGGACAAGAGGGAGGATGTCGGGGGACTCCTGCTATGCACTGGGAGGGTCAAAACTTGCAACCGTGCAAACTTCACTTTCAGTGGCTGTTTAGTGTTTCAGCTCCTCGTGTCTACTGCAAGTAGCAACACTGCGGCTCCTGACTGTTGAGGTAGGCTTTCCTTGCTTCTGGGGTGCCGCACTCTGCTGAAGGAGCTCAGGCTTGGTCAGTCCTGCTTCTTGGGAGTCCGGAGGATCATCCAAAAGCTCTAGGCCAGCTTAAAAGCAACACACACAATCTGGTGTTCCTCTCCCTGGCTATCTGGTTTCCAGCAGCAACTCTGTGGAAATTCAACCAGCTCTGAGATGGATGTCCAGGTGGCTTGCTTTAGAGTTGATTGGTCCCACCAACTCAAAAGGAGAAGTCGTCCTTGCAGCAGCTTCTCTGTCAATGTAAACTTGGTGTTTCGGCACTGCAGCAGGGCTTCACCGGGCAAACCAACGGTCCAGGAGTTGCTGCATGCTTCCTCTTCAGGCTCTTCTTCGGTTCCTTCGCCCAGTGGTTGACTCTGCCTTAGAAGCCAAAAGACTTGCCTTTTATTCAGTTCTCTCCCATTCATTCCAGCCTAGCTGTCTCTCACCCATCAGGGTGGCTGTCCTTGCCAGTCAGTCAGCCAGCCAATCCACCACAGAGTGCATTTGGGTCTCCTAGGAGACTAAGCACAGGGAGTTTTGGGCACCTCCCTCACCTCCTGCCTACCCAAGACACTCTGGAGCTAGAGGCTGGCTTCACTCCTGAATCCCGCCAAAGGCGAATTAAACAAAGAGACCAAACCTGGTTTGTCACACAGAAAAAAGCTCTAGAAGGACCTTTCCACAAAGAAATGACGAGAAAAGAAGACTGGGGGCCATTTTGTCAAAGATGGCTCCCGCGGTTGCTTTACCGGAGCTGCGAACGCAGCCCGCAGTAAATACAAACCATGGTAGTTCAAATGAAACCACTGCCACCAGCCATTCAGTGAGGAAAGGGTAACATAAAAAATGTTACATGAGGATCTAGACACCGGGGATATTAAGTAACCCCTCCAGCACTCTATTGTAAGATAGTGTGTGCTGGGTCTAGAAAGTTACAATGGTATGTAAAGTCAATTTCACTTTACTGCTTTGGGAAACAGTAGTTTATCCCAGAGAAAGGTATTTAAACCTTGGGAAAATCTGAAAGGCTTCACTGTGCCACTGCACTGAAGGTGCTGTGTGACACAATGTAAAAGATGATGCCCATCAAGTTTGTCAGACTCCAAAACCAAAAGAGAAACAGAGGTAAAATTCACATTAAAATACATGAGTGTGGGAAAAAGGGTCGCACACTCCCCAGGTTAAAAACAAAAAAAATCAAGTCCTCAAAATCCAGCAAAGTTGCTAAGGTGGAGGGAATTGGCACAATTCTGAGAGTTATCCCTAACAGGAGGATCTTGAGAGAGGGAAATGCCAGGAGCAGGTGATGGCTCCATCAGGAGAGATGCAGTATTTCCTTCCCCCTTTTGAAGGAAATACTGTCACACCTAAACCTCTGATGCCATAGTGCCATTCCAGTCAAAGACCTTTCATACACACAACACCAACTTAACATCGGCGGTTTCTAATATTTTCCTAAATAGAAGTTTTGAACAGCATCCATTTAAAAATCCTAGAAATTCTATGCACTTCAACTCCCATAAAGCCTGTAGTACTGAGGCAAGGAACAGGACACAATTGTTAATACATGTTGAAAGAAACATCAACTTGAATAGGCAGACTAGTTATTTTTGTGGCTCTCGATTGTCTGGGGCATTTTAAGATGGTATACTCCCTACAAAGAAGCAGCATAGCCAGAGTGAAGAGCAGAACCAGAGAGGAAACAGTACGGGACAGTGTTGGTGGAGGCTCGAGAATGCAGGCATTCCCAGGCAGCAGCTCGCCACTGGGAAAGCAGCTTACTGGCGTGGCGCCCGCCCAGAAGAAACGATGCGGGCACCGTGAGAAGACCATCTGGACACTGGCAGCAGAGCTACCAGAAATACAGTCATGCCGATATGCAGCAGCTTTAGTTCTCTGAGAGAAGTCGGCTGAGAAGTGAAGAGCTGCTGGGTACGCTGAAGGAAGCTCTGCAATGCAATGCACTCAATCCTAGGGAAGAAGATCAGTCGCAGAAACGGGCCATGGTTCGGGAATGCTACAGGATACCTCTTGAGTCTACCCAAGGTAATTTGGGACCCCGGGGCATACCGACAGGCATGTAAGCAGATACATGCAATAAGAACATTTGAATACCAACAAAATAAAACACAAAGGCAGAACATGTTGACAGTGGGCTTCAGCAGGTGTCCAGCCTGCAAGGGTCCCTGCCCAACGTCCGACCCTCGTGCACTCTGCCTCCGGTTCCTTGGCTCAGACCACAGCTGAGACGACTGTACCACGTGCAACGCTTTGACTCACCGCGCGCTGAAGAATCGACTAGCCAGGTGGCAGGAGCTCTTTCGAAAAGATCGCTTCCACAGGACCTTAAAACATACTTGAAACGAAAAAGACCAGTCCCAAGATAGGTGCCCTGTTCTCCTCTGCACCCTGCAAGGCCGACTCCTTCCCAGGGAAGCACCCAAGCGGGAGGGACCTTTCAGGTTCTAAAACCAGCAGGAACACAGAGGCTGCCCCAGCTACTGGCCCATGGGCCGGGGGGGGGTCAGATGATCCTAGCGGCGCTACCACTGAGGGTCTGCAAGGCTCCATTACCTGGTGTCCTACCCTGAGAGGCTCCGCCCTAGTATCGTACTCATGTCTGAGGGGGCGCCTGTATGCAGCACTACCAGCACCAAAGCTGAGGGCACTCCGCCTACCCGGTTTCGACCTGAGGTGCAGGGAAGGTCACAACCACTGCTTCTCAGCATACTGGTGGGACCCGGACCCAGCTCATCAAGCACCACGACTCCGGCATATGGCGCGGAGCAAGACAAAATGGCCACCGGGTCAGACAAAATGGTGGCTCACTCTGCGCCCTTCCCATTCGGAGATCAGGCAGGGGAGCGCACTTCCAGGTGGGATTGGACATCGCCTGTCACCTGGTCCACATCCTATCCCTCAACAGGAAAGGTACACATAACCCAACTTGGCGAGACAGGGCACGCCCAGCACACTGCAGCCTCAGGGCCCGACCCCTACACCCGCAGGTGCTCTTATCCCATTAGCAACACTTCCTGCGTGTGAGGACAGGTTCGTCGAGAAGTTCCTTGCCCTCATGAGATCACCACAGATGGGTACCATGGTTTACAGTGATAATTTCGACAACAAAAATGTCGAAAGTCAAAATATCGAAAAAAAAATGTCGACTTTTTTTTCAATGCATTTTTTTTTTAAATGGGGGTGGTACCCCCCCAACCCCCCTTTTTTAATTTTTTTTTTAATTTTTCCCTTTTTTTAACTCCAGAACCCCTAAAATAAATACATAATTAAAAAAAACGAAAGTCGACATTTTTGTCTGTCGACATTTTTTTTCGAAATTATGACCACCCACCGGGTACCATCCTCCGGGATGTAATCGGGGACATGCTCCCTCAAGTACAGCCACAAGCACCCACTTCGGTACCACCCTAGGGTCCAGCTAAGCCCCTGGCTCCCATGCCCGTCCCAATCATCAACCCATATTAGATTTGAGAGCACTCATCAAATACATCAAACGCATCAAATTCAAAATATCATCCTTGGAAGGTGTCCTACCGTGGCTAAACAAACGACTTCCTAGCCACTCTGGACTTGAAGGACGCATATTTCCACATTCCAATTCATCCTGCCCAGACAGTTCCTCAGGTTTGCTGTAGGAGAACTGCATTTCCAATTCTGGGTACTCCCGGTCGGGCTAAAATCAGCACCAAGAGTGTTTACCAAATGTCTGGCGCCCGTAGCAGCAAAACTCAGAAAGATGTGAATGGAAGTCTTTCCATATTTGGATGACTACTTGATCAGAGCGAGCTCCTCCAGTCACGCTTGCTTGGCAGTTTTGAAAACTACAAAACTCCTAAAAGGGTTAGGTTTTTCGATAAACGACATAAAATCCTGCCTAGTACCCAGCAAGACAATTCTCTTCCTGGGGGCCGAGTTCAACACCAGCATTCCCAGGGTAAGACCATCGGCGGACAGAGTAACGGTTATCCTCCGCTCGACCTCATGGTTCCTAGAAAAAGGGACAACCACGATACGCTCTTTCAAATCCCTCCTGGGCATGATGTACTCATGTATATTTCTCATACCAAATTGTAGACTTCGCATGAGACCAGTCCAGGAGGCCCTGGTCCACCAATGAAAACCAGCCATAGGTACATGGGAGGATGTAGTCCAGATACCGACAACAGTACACAAGGCACTTCGGTGGTGGAATACTCAGCGGAACCTGCTACAAGGAATGCCATTCCAAACACCAACATCTACCCTTCTCTTAAGGACAGATGCGTCCCTTTCGGGCTGGGGAGCTCACCTGGCGAACCTCTAAACCAAAGGTCAGACCAGGAATCACAGCTCCACATCAATGTCTTAGAGCTCAGGGCGATATGGTGGGCTCTGAAAGCCTTCCTTCCAATAGTAGCGGATACTGATTGTCCAGACAGAGAATGCAACCTCCATGTACTACAAGCAAGGGTGCACGAAATCGGAGGTCTTGTCACAAGAAGCTTAACTGCTATGGGCATGGGCCTTACACCACAGAGCCCAAATCAAGGCGGAACATCTCCCGGGAGTGGACAATGTCCTAGCGGACAAACTGAGCATGGAGTACATGTCATCTCACAAATGGGAGCTAGATGGAAAGGAAGTCCAGCGGATTTTCTCCATATGTGGTCATCCACAGATCGACCTCTTTGTAACCAGAGCCAACAGAAAATGCCAAGAATTTGCCTCAAGGTACCCAGAACATCAGCTTTCTCGGTGGACTGGATAGGGAAATTCCTGTATGCCTTTCCCCCCATTCCACTCATAGCGAGAATTCTACGCGGAATGAAGGAACAGAATTGCTCTATGATCCTAATAGCACCGGATTGACGCAACAGAACCACAAAGTCCTTCACCACGTCCCAGCGAGCCTCTCCCTCAAGACTTGGTTCCTGAGCAGCGTAAAACTATGAATCTGAATCTCCCTGCAGACTGCTGGGATATAATAAGGGCCTCTAGAGCCCCCTCTACGAGAATCGCCTATGACCGGAAATGGACTCGCTTCTCTAAGTGGTGTGAGACGTCTACAATTTACCCACTTACAGCTTCAATAGAGCAGGTACTACATTACTTATTGCATTTGGCTAACACAGGGCTCTCACTGTCCTCTATCAAAGTTCATCTATTGGCCATATCAGCATACACAACGACTCCATAAACACAGTCATTACTCTCACTTCTGGCTGTTAAGGTCTTCCTGAAGCGGTTGATGCGTACTTACCCTCCTACGCCCTCACCAGTCCCAACTGGAGTCTAAACACTGTACTAACGGCTCTCATGGAACCCCCTTACAAGCCCATTCACAGATCTGACATGAAATTCTTATCTTGGAAAACAGCCTTTTTGATAGCCATTACATCGGCCAGGAGGATCAGTGAGGTGCAAGCTTTTTCTTCAGAACCTCCTTTTACTTTGTTTCAGAAGGACCGTGTCATTTTGAGAACGCATCCTAAATTCCTTCACAAGGTCTTATCGGAAATTACACTTAGAGAGCGTATTGTCCTGCTGTCTTTCTTTCAGAACCATACCTCAGAGGCAGAAAGAACATTGCAGTCTCTAGATGTAGCTAGAGTTGTGAAATTCTACTTGGAGGACTAAGGAGTTCCGCTCCTCAAACAGACTGTTGATAGCCTTTTCTGGTCGCACAAAAGGTCAACATATCTCCAAGCAGGGTCTGGCATGTTGGGTCTCTCTATGTATCACCCACTGTAATCAATCGAAGAGCGACCCCCTCACCAAGGCCCCTTCGGCGCACTCCACCAGAGGGAGATCGGTTTCAGTAGCGTTTCACGCAGGGGTAGCCTTGAAGGACATAAGGAGCCGCTACCTGGAGCACCCTGCACACGTTCGCTAAGCACTACTTATACCAACAAAGAATCTGCAGTTGGACCGGCAGTGCTCCACCACCTTTTTGCATAAGGTAGGACCAGCCTCCTTTCTCTGAATATGTAACAGTTATGTTGCTCTATGGGCAAGGTTTGTCTATGAAAGATCCAATGCTGGAGAATTCTGTTACTTAACTGTAACTGTATTTCTCCAGCATTGGTATCTTTCATAGATTCACATGCGCCCACCCGCCTCCCTTGAGACGCTGCTCCTACGCTCAGCACCCATCATACTGTAGTTCCTACGGTTTAAAATCTGAAGATGGCTGACTGGGGCGGAGCTTAAGCCCTGCCACCTCATTGGTTGGGGCCATATAGGACCAAAGTGAGGTGGAGGGACTATACAATGAAATGGCTCATAGGCCATAATGGGGTATTTACATGCGTTCTCAATGGAATAATGGATGGATGTATGTTAAAAAAAGTAAATATTTTTATCACCGGGAATTCCCAGTCTGACAGGGAATATTCAAGCATCTGAATCTATGAAAGATACCAATGCTGGAGAAATAGTTACAGGTAAGTAACTAAGACATTCCCATTACTGATAGATTAAGTTTCCCCATAACACATTTGCGAAAGGCAGTGGAAGTGAAGCTGAAGGCTTTACTTCCCTTCAAAAAGTCAGAACAGGTTCAAAAACAAAGCAGAAAGATTGGGGGTCCTTAGAAACTATGGAGGGAAAGTTGCCAATAGAGAAATATTTCCTAACTGGTGTGAGCCTTCAAATTCAATGTCTCACGATAGACTACTGCAATTTGTCTCAGCTCTTTGTGGGTTTTCGTCCTTCTGGCACGGGCAATGATCTTTCAAAGTCATCCATTGCATGGTGGCTGTCCTCCTGCATTTCATACTGTCATCAGCTTGCTAACAGGCCTCTTCCTGGTAGGCTTGGGTCCCATTCTCAAATGTGGTTGCTGCTACAACTACTTTCTTCTATGATGTTCCTCTGCTGGACATTTGCAGGTCTGCCATGTGGAGATCGATACAGACCTTCATAAGGTTTTACTGCGTTGACAGCAATTTCAGGGAGGAGCGCAGGGTCTGCCAGGCAGTACTGTGTAACCGGTTTGGGAGAGGTCAGTGTTTTCTGGGGTGAGCCTTTCCTTCAGGTGTGCTTTACTTCCGTCCATTGTTGGTATTGTGTGTACTGCTTTATAATCTATTCAAACAGCATGTGAATCTATGAAATATCCACTGCTGAAGAAGGAATACGTTACTAACCTGCATCTCCTGTTCTCCAGCATTGGTATTTTTCATAGATTCACATGCAACCTTCCCGCCTGCTCTGCTTATGGCTCTTCTTGGCTCATATTGCCACGTTCACATGCGCTTGCCAAAATCTGAAGATGTCCTCCCTGGGTCGATCTAAGGGAGACCGGTCAGCTGGCAATGGGTCAATATGACCCAAAATTACTCTTAATAGAGTACTAAAGTGACTACAGTTTTCAATCTTAAATGTTAACTGCTTCACTGTTACTGAGGATTCCCAGCCCGACGGGAAATATTAAAATTGCACGTAAATCTATGAACGATACCAATGCTGGAAAACCGGAGTTATATGTTAGAAACTTCCTTTTCAGTCCCCTCCCAGGTTTCTACCAACATCAACGGCTTTCAACACACACAATGAGTTTTGGCCAAAGATTTCGACTTGGACAGAACTGATTTGAATACTCTGAGCATGCCGCTAAAATGTACACCACAGAAACCTGCCCCTTCACTATGCCACACAAGTTGCACTTTAAAAAAATTGCCACTGTGAGGCAAACCATAAATTGCCCGAATAGCACAAGTTCTACTAAAATTATAATCCTAGATTGACCCAACCTATGGGTACTTTGCATGACCTAGACTTTATAGCAATCATAGATCAGGGGGAGAATTCTTAATTCTGTGATCACTAGAAACATCACTCTGATTCATCAAAAGACCCTCCTCTTGGATTGGTCAGACCACTACGTTGTGTTCTTCTCTTTACCATTCACTATTAAACCAGTGCAGTTCAACCTGAGCGCAATACCCATGTCTTTTTGAAATAAATATATTTTGATATCCGACGCTCTAACACCACACCTCTTAAGCATGATAACCGTTTTCCCAGACAACACATAACTATAAATATAGTACACTTCTTTAACTCCCACATGGAGCAGGTGATAATCGTCCCCATAAAAGCTAAACCGAAATAGAACCTCTTGGAAACTCATGGTTCTCACATACTCTGAAATCTTAGAGAACTGATCTTGGACGAATAGAAGCTGAATGGGGAAGAAATTCTAACACCAGACACGACCCCCTGAAAAAAGAGCTAGAGCTTGTCAGAAACATGACATCTAAAATGTTTTATGAGGTGAATATATCTCTCGTCAAACTACTCAACAAATTTGACTAAAAATACTTAGTAGGCTCGCCAATCCATGAATCAATCCCACCCTGTTATTTCCTCCTCTGAGCTGGTGTGAGGATATTCTACGTAGAAGGTACACCAGCTTAAATAACCAATGAGGTCTTACTTTTATTTGAACACTTAAAACATTTATTCAGTTTGTTTATTTAAACATCTAATCTATCTAACAATATTATAAAAGGCCAGATGTATGTTTCTGCCTGTATGTTTGTCCGATGCAGTCATAGCTTTGCTATTGTCACCGCTAGAGGTAGCTTTTGTTTAGAAGATATAGTGGTCCTATTTTGTCAGTGAAAACCTGCACTCTGGCCTGTGTACACAGGGCTGTACACTGGTATTCAATATCTTCTCTTAAATTTGAAATGTGTGCTTCTGATGAAGGGATTCATTCCTGAAACGTGTTGAGCTACACTCTGGATTACATTTTCTTGAATAAATAGATCATCTTTCGCAGAAGATATTTGCAACCTTTGGCATACTCTTTATTGACGTGCATTCCTATTTTAATAAGTTACATATAATCCATTGATGTTTTTGAACAATTGTCCTTCATGAATGCTTTGCTTCAAAAGGTTTCCTTCTACTTATCTCTTGAATATTTTGAAGAATATATATACCTTCCTGAATCATTGGCAATTTTACCCTTGGATAGTGTGCAGGGGATGAGAGTATGCTCCATCATAGGATACTGTTCCTTTCTCATATATCTAGTACCGGGATTGTTCTCTTCTTCCCTGCACCTTGTACTTTGTTAAATCCTTTACACTATTATGTAGATCAGTTTAATTTGCTTTGCATAGGTGGGCAGTGGATACAATTCTTTTCAGGTTTCGATTGGTACTAAAACAGCCCTGAGTCACCTCCATCCTGAAGAAAGCCACTCTGGACCCAGCAGATTCAACAAACTACCAGCTGATTACATATTGTCCTTTTTTTATTAAAGATCAGCGACAAAACTGTAACACCACAACTTTGAGCACACCTCGAATGACATTGGATGTTGGGTGACCATCAAGCCCTCATAGGAGCACCAAGACAGCGCTTTTAGTTAGAACACACTCTCCAGATCAGGGTCCAATATGACACTGCCCTCCTCCTGCTGCTGGGTCTGTCTGCATCCTTCGATACCTTAGACCACTCCATTCTTTTGCGACTTATCGAGAAAACCAGCAAAGCATTCACATCTAGCATGAAATTGCTCAAGGAATTCCTGACGAGTCGTACATCCAGAGCTTCATTTGGTGATGGTGTTTCTTCTGTCTCTCTCCAGTGAAGTAGGGAGTCCCACATGGTTCCTGTTTATCCTCCAAATTCTTCAACGTGTACTTTAAGCCTTTGCACCACCTTTTGACACATTTGGGTGCCGAATTTCTCAATTACGCTGACTAAATCCAAATTGTCTTCTGGCTAAATGGAGATTTCACCGTCAACTTCACCCATATTTAAATTCCTGTTTTTCCCAGATTGAAAAATGGATGACTGACAAATGATTAGACCTCAGTAAAGATAGACATTCCGAATGAATTGTCCTCCCACATATTTCCAATATCCCAGCTTTGCTGCCTCAATTCCTTTCAGAAGGGGTCCCTTTGTGTCGATGTCTGTCGAGTCAATGTCTGTCGGAGTCCTCCATCTCGACGTCACCGCAGGTATTTGTAGCACGCGCAGTGCCCGTTGGCCTCAGTTCTGTTTTGTCTGCGCTTTCTGCTTCGGATGCATAATGCCTCGTTCCTGATAGGAATATTTGCGAAATCTTCTTCTAAATTTCTTCGAAATCTCATCACCATCTCGAGTTTCAACTTGTAATGGCTTCATCTTCGGTGTCGTCCACTCCTCGATCTGGCTTCAAGAAGTGCTGTTACTGCGGTGCAAAGATGGCCGTAACAAACCCTCACAGGATCTGCCTGGGGTCGAATCATCCGTCTTCGGAGTGCAAGGACTGTCTGTCTATGACGGCCAAAGCCTTGAGAGAGCATAGAGGGAAGCTTGCGGCAGGTAAGCCCCGATAAACCCCCTTCTAGTCCATCTTAACAAAAAAGCTCAGATGAGTAGTGAACAGTTTCTCATCGAAAAAGGTCCAAACGTTCCTATTCACAAAGTGGTTCACACCATTCATCGAATTTGACGCATAGTAAGAAAAGGCACCATAGGTCGCCATCTTCCTCGTCTAGTTCACCCGAACAGGTCGTTTGCCCTACCAAATCTAGTTCACTGGCCCAGTGGGAGGAATTTGGACTCTGAATGTAAGGGGCTTCCGAGAACGCGGCCTTGCTCCCCCCACCCCCCCCTCGTTTTTTCAGCGAGCAGAATGGCTTTAAAATCTGCCAAAGCTGTGTGCCCGCTATCGAGGTTCACACACACCTTTTGGGAGTGTATTTCTATGGCGGCTGACCATATCCCGAGGGAGAGGAGCAAGACGGCTTCCCTAACATCGTCAAGGATGGGAAAGACACAATGTGGGAATCCCTCCAGACTGGTTTCGACTCTGTTGACAGTATCAGTAGAGCTATGGCGACTAGTACAGTAATACGTAGATTTGCTTGGTTGCGAAAGTCAGATTTGCCCCAGACGTACAATCCAGGCTTTTCAACCTGCTCTTTGACGGCACACATTTATTTGGCAACAAAGCTAGTTTGGAGAAGCTGCAAACTTCCAAGTTGGCAGCAAAATCCCTTGGAGCTGCAATAAGACAAAGTCCAAACCGCACCACAGTTACGACATGGAGTTGGGTAGGTCCTTTCACCATTACTCCACAGTTGGAAGAGGCAGAGGACAGCCAGCTAAAGGAGGACAAAGGCGATTTCCCCCGTTGTGGACAGGGAGGAAATACTAAGACCGCAACTGCAGTGGCTGCCTTACCTTCATTCACTGTGTCAGCTGCTCCATAACCTATCTAAGGTCTTCGTTCAAAAAACTGCAGTAGGAGGCAGGTTGTCTCTGGTCTGACAGTATGGCAGGCTATTACTTCAGATGCTTGGGCATTGGAAACAGTTGCCCAAGGTTACTGCCTACCTTTCCTGCAAAACCTTCAGTCATCCACTGGGGAACAACTCTTTGAAAGTTCCAGATCCGCTCCTTATGCAGGAGATTTTAACCCTAGTAGGGAAAGGTGCTATAGAACCGGTACCTGTAGCAGAGAGGAACAAGGGTTTGTAGTCCCCATATTTTCCTAATTCCCAAGAAGGACTGAGGATTAAGACCCATCTTGGACTTAAGAGACTTGAACAAGTTCCTCAGGAAGGACAACATTTTCTCAGATTCTTCAGGCCCTCAAGCTTCAGGATTGGATGGTACCATTGGACCTCAAGGATGCGTACTTTAATGTGCCGATCCATCACAAGCTCAAGACCGTACCTGCGGTTCGCCAACAGTGGTTTGTTCTGCCTTTTGGGCGGAACTCCGCCCAAGGGTTTTCACCAAGCTAATGGCGGTGGTGGCAGCGAGTCTCAGGAGAGGAGGGATTCACGTCTACCCCTACGTGGACGATTGGCTGATCAGAGCCAGTTCCCCCAGAACAGGCCATGGACCATCTCAGCTACACCTGTCACTCCCTCAACTTCAAGAAGTCCCACATGATACCATCTCAAAGACTCCAATTCATCGGAGCAGTCCTGGTTGCATACCGGGGAAAAGCCTCGCCACCAAAGGTGAGGGGTCAAGAGATTCTGCAGATGGTGACAAAATTCCAGAATTCCCAACTTCAAAGGGATTGTGTCCTCCGCCGTATTCCTTATCTTAGATATCTCGTTCCAGCTTTGCTGGCCTCGGAAATGTTTTTCTCTAGAGGGTGCTGCGCGTCGATGTCCGCTGAGTCGATGTCCCTCGACAGCCGCCGTATCGACATCGACGTCATCCTGCCTATAAAGGCCGCGCACAGCGTCCGTTGCTCAGTTCTGTTTTTCCGCGCCTACTCAGTGCCTCGGAACATCGTTGCTGAGTTTCGTAGAGAATTTATCCTATTTCCTCGAGATATTCGATCCTTACTCGATGGATTCCTCATCGGAACCGAAGACCCCTCGGTCCGGCTTCAAAAAATGCTGAGACTGTGGGAAAAAGATGTCGCTGACTGACCCTCACAGAGTTTGTCTGTGGTGTTTGGGAGCTGAACACCATTGTTCGGAGTGCGAGGACTGTATGTCCATGACAGCTAAGGCCCTGAAGGAGCATAGGGGGAAGCTGGAAAAAGGTAAGACTTCAAAAGCTTCTTCTTCCTCGACGAAGTCGAGACATTCGTCTCCTCGTCACCATTCGCGCTCCAGGTCTCGGAGTGGGTCCCATCACTCCTCGAGATCGAAGCACTCGAAGAGGAGACGTCGAAGATCCCCTTCTCCGTCCTCCTCTTCGTCTGTTTCTCCTAAGAGAATCCCTTGCCCCACGAAACATAGTTCCCGGGCTGAATGGGAGGAATTCCGCAAAAATATGATGAGCGTCTTCGAGAAAGCGGCCTCAACCCCCTCGAAGACTGCCGAGAGCGATGCTCTGGTCGAAAGACCCGAAGGTAAAAAATGCCGCGAGTCGCAGTACCCGGCGAAGGAAGCTTCTCGAGCGCGTCACAAACCCTCGATTAAAGGTTCCGTCGACGCCGAGGTCGGTGTCTTCCACGCCGTTGTTGAAGGGACCTTCGACACACGGGTCTGTTGACTCGACACCGGCGTCGACGCCAAGGAAAGTCACGGTTGCGGCGCACCCAGTGGCTATCCCCAGGTCCTCGATGACGATGGCGTCGAGATTGTCGACTTCCTCGAGCAGAATCCCAATTCTATCGAGGACCTTGAGGCCTCCGCCTTTGTTTTCGACGCCACTTTCAAAGCCTTCGACGTTGACAACATCGACGTATTCGAGGCCGATTACAAGAAGTTTGGCACCCTCTGCCTTGGAGATGGGTTTCACACCCTTTGTGAGTTCAGAACAATTGAGAACTATGTCCTCAATTATGGAAGAGGGAGAACTATCTGACCAAGAAGAGACATTTGAGTTGCAGGGACCTGCAACCCCAGTTCAAGAGGAGTTATCCTCAGAAGAACGCAGGTTAAAGGATCTCCATGATTCCTTACATGAGGCAAGTGGGTTAGACACCTCCCCTGAGGTGGAGTTCGCTAGGCCAGACCCGGGGGAGCATGCTGAAACCCCCTATAGAGCCTTAATGGCCAGGATCACAGAATTTATGGGGTGGTCAACACCTTCACAGGCTTTCCAACAAGATGACCTAACGGATATTCTTGATAAAGGTCCACAGGAAGATCCTGTAGTGCCTTTTCATAAAGCTCTTCAAAGGACAATCATGATGAACTGGGAAACCCCAGATGTCGTCCCGGCAGTAAATAAAAAACTGTCTACTAAATACAGGGTATCTTCTGCAGACCCGGAGTTTTTGTCAAAACACCCATCCCCAGAAAGTCTGGTGGTACAGGCAGCATCTTCTACTGACATCAAGACTGCTTACCCTACCGTCCCACAGGACAAGGACGATAAGAAATATGATGCTATGGCAAAGAAAGTTTTTTCGGCATGTAGCATGGCGTTAAAATCTGTTAATGCTACTTGCACCCTTGCTAGATTCAGCCATACACTTTGGAAGTGTGCTTCTACAGCGGCTGACTGCATCCCAGAGGGAGCAGAAAGGGAGGCGTTCCTAAATATCACACAGGACGGTAAAGACGCTATGTGCGAATCCCTCCAGACGGGCATTGATTCGGCTGACAGTATCAGCAGAGCAATGGCAGCAAGTACAACAACCAGGAGATTTGCTTGGTTGAGAAAGTCTGGTTTTGCCCCAGATGTGCAAGCCAGGCTCTTGAACATGCCATTCGATGGCTCTTCTTTGTTTGGGAAAAAGGCGGATGACAGTTTAGAAAAACTGCAAACATCAAAGGCAGCAGCAAAATCCCTAGGCGCTGCAATCCGTCAGACACCTTTTCGTCCCACAGGAACCTCTGCGAGAGGCAAGTCCTTTCGCTTCTACTCGGCATTCGGAAGAGGAAGAGGACGACCGGCTCAAAGGGGACAAAGAACTACCCGAGGTGGACGGGGTAGATATTCAAAAGCCGCAGCAACAGCAGGTTCCTCTTTACCATCGGCATCTGCATCAGCCGCCCCAAAACTACTGCGAGGACTTCACTCACAAGACACCTGTAGGAGGCAGGTTAACTCAACATCTGGCGGAATGGCAGGCTATCACGTCAGATGCTTGGACATTGGAGACAGTTGCACAAGGTTACTGCCTGCCTCTCCTACGCATACCTCAGTCATATCCACCGGGGATCAGCTCTCAAAAAGCTCCAGATCCGCTCCTCTTGCAGGAAATTTTAGACCTGCTAGAGAAAGGTGCCATAGAACCGGTACCTGTAGCGGAGAGGAACAAGGGCTGGTACTCCCCTTACTTTCTCATTCCAAAGAAAGATGGAGGACTGAGACCCATCTTGGACTTGCGAGAATTGAACAAATTCCTCAGGAAAGACAAATTCAAGATGGTAACTCTTTCTCAGATCCTTCAGGCCCTTCAGTTCCAGGACTGGTTGGTATATCTGGACCTTCAGGACGCTTATTTCCATGTGCCTATCCATCTCAAACACAGGAAATACCTGAGGTTCGCAATTGGCAACTCTCATTATCAATTTCGAGTGCTGCCATTTGGGCTGACCTCCGCCCCGAGGGTTTTCACCAAGTTAATGTCGGTAGTGGCTGCAAGTCTAAGGAGGGAAGGGATTCACGTCTACCCCTACCTGGACGATTGGTTGATCAGGGCTGTATCTTCGGAACAAGCTCAGATCCAGCTAAATCACATTTGCCACTCCCTTCACAGACTCGGCTTCTCACTCAATTTAAAGAAGTCACAAATGATACCATCGCAGAGACTCCAGTTCATCGAAGCGATCCTGGACACTTCCCTGGGAAAAGCCTCGCCACCAGAGGTGAGGGCTCAAGATATTCTACAGATGGTTACCAAGTTCCAAAATGCCCAACGTCTCCCAGCCTTCGACTTTTTGAGGTTGCTAGGCCTCATGGCATCTTGCATTTTCCTAGTGCCAGAGGCTCGCCTGAGAATGAGATCCCTCCAGTGGGCACTGAGAACTCAGTGGTCACAATTCTCAGGAAGAATGACAGATGATCTTCAGGTTCCCGACAGGGTGGCTCGAGACCTTCAGTGGTGGGCCCGTCAGGAGAACATTCTGAAAGGAGAACAGTTTTGGCAACCCTGGCCGGAGATAACAGTAGTCACGGATGCCTCACGGGGTGGGGAGCCCACGCCAAAGACTTGACCATCAGCGGTCGTTGATCTCCATCTGTACAAGGGAAGAATGTCCTGATAATGACGGACAACACAGTGGCCATGCATTACCTCAACAAAAGAGGAGGCGTAGGATCACAACCTCTGTGCAGAGAGGCGATGCAGCTCTGGTTTTGGGCAATCCAAGAAGGAATCTCTCTATCGGCAGTTCACCTAGCCGGAGAGAAGAACTTGACAGCGGACGCTCTGAGCAGGCAGAGCACAGTCTCCCATGAGTGGGAACTAGCTCAGGAAGTCCTTCAAGAGATCTTCGCCCTTTGGGGAACCCCTCAGGTGGATCTGTTCGCCACCAGTGTCAACAGGAAGTGCGATCTGTTCTGTTCAAGGGAATTTCCCCCGAGAGGAGCTCTGGGAGACGCGTTCATAGTAGACTGGGAGTTTCCGCTTCTGTACGCGTTCCCAGCGGTCCCTGTCATTCCTCAAATGATCAGGAGGTTGAGAAGATTCCGGAAAACCATGATCCTAATTGCCCCGGATTGGGCCAGGAGAACATGGTACCCAGACCTTCTAGACTTGTCCATCTGCCCTCCAATTCGACTTCCACTCAGAGAGAATCTACTCTCACAGAAGGGAGGTCAGGTTCTCCATCCACAAATCAAAACCCTTAACCTTCACGCTTGGCTTCTGAAAGGCTGAGGTACAAGGATTGGGACCCCCCCAATGATGTTATGGAGGTGTTGCTTTCGGCAAGGAGGCCAGCAACAAAGTCTTTATACCGCTGCCGTTGGGACAGATTTTGCAGCTGGTGTAGAGAAAAGATTATCGACCCCTTTTCATGTGTTACACCAATGGTTTTGTCCTTCCTACTCTATTTGGCGAATTCAGGCCTTCAAGTTGGCACCATTAAGGGCTATCTCGCAGCGCTATCCATCTTTAAGCGCACTGCAGAAGAACCATCCTATTTCAAGCTACCCTTGGTAATACAGTTTCTAAAGGGGTTAACTAACGTTTATCCCCCAAGACCATTCCAGGTTCCCCTATGGGATTTAAACTTAGTCCTAACTTTCCTGATGGGCACACCTTTCGAACCACTCCATTCTTGTTCGTTAAGATTTCTTACCCTTAAAACTGTTTTATTAATAGCACTTGCATCTGCTAGAAGGGTGAGCGAGTTACAAGCTCTTTCTTGTAAACCCCCTCATACAATCTTTCACAAAGACAAAGTTGTCCTGCAAGTGAAGCCTAATTTCCTCCCAAAGGTGGTTTCTGAATTTCATATCACTCAGAAGATTACCCTTCCATCTTTCTATCCTCCTCCTCATCCGGGGAAAGAGGAAGAGAGGTTACACAGGCTGGACCCAAGAAGGGTTTTAAGTTTTTACATCAGTAGACTGGCTAGGATAAGACAAGCAGACCAGCTGTTTGTAGTGTACGCAGGTCACAAGCTGGGGTTACCGATAACTAAGGAGACCATTTCCAGATGGATCATTCTAGCCATTTTGGAATATTATAAACTGGCAGGAAAATAGCCCCCTCAAAATCTTAGGGCTCATTCTACCAGAGGTATCGCAGCTTCATCGGCCCTCAAAAGAGGTGTGCCGGTTAAAGACATATGTGCGGTTGTCACATGGTCGTCCGTCCATACCTTTACACGGTTTTACAACTTGGATTCCTCCTCCAGTCAAGAGACTAGGTTTGGAAGGGCAGTATTGCACTCTATTCATCAATAAAAGGAAGCATGAAGTCAGTACTCCCACCTACAATAACAGAATACTGCTATGGGAGCCTATCTAAGATAAGGAATACGTCGGAGGACACAATCCCTTCGAAGAACAAATTACTTCTTACCTTGTAACGTTCTTTCGATGGGATGTTCCTCCGACGTATTCCTTATCGACCCTCCCATCCATCCCCGCAGTACTACTTCCCTTGTTGTTGCATCTTACGCTCCTTCAGGGTGATTAGTCTAGTCCAGAAAGAATAATTGTGGGCTACAAAACGGAACTGAGCAACGAACGCTGCGCGCTGCCTTTATAGGCAGGTCGACGTCGATACGGCGGCTGTCGAGGGACATCGACTCGGCGGACGTCGACGCGCAGCGCCCTCTAGAGAAAATTTTTTCCGAGTCCAGCAAAGCTCGAAAGAGATATCTAAGATAAGGAATAAGTCGGAGGAACATCCCATCGAAAGAACGTTACAAGGTAAGAAGTAACTTGTTCGTCTACCGGCCTTCGTTTTTCTGAGGTTGCTCGTCTCATGGCATCCTGCATTTTTCTGGTGCCAGAGCCTTGCCTGAGAATGAGATCTCTCCAGTGGGCTCTCAGGACCCAGTGGTCACAATTCTTAGGAAGGATGTCAGATCTCCTACAAATCCCAAACAGGGTCTCACTGGATCTTCAGTGGTGGGCCTGTTGGGAGAACATCTTGAAAGGAGAACCTTTTTGGCAACCATGCCCAGAGATAACGGTAGTGACGGATGCCTCACTCATGGGTTGGGGAGCCCGTACCAACGATTTGACCACCATCGGTCGTTGGTCTCCATCGGAGTCCAAACTACGCATTAACTTTTTAGAGCTGAGGGCAATCAGACTAACGTTGAAGGCCTTCCTGCCCTCTGTACAGGGAAAGAATGTCCTAATAATGACTGACAACACAGTTGCCATGTACTACCTCATA
Organism: Ambystoma mexicanum; assembly: GCF_040938575.1. Lineage (NCBI taxonomy): Eukaryota > Metazoa > Chordata > Amphibia > Caudata > Ambystomatidae > Ambystoma > Ambystoma mexicanum. The sequence goes on from NC_090932.1 coordinate 1,456,248,210, forward strand.
CAAGAGGGGAAGTGTTGGGTCACAACCACTAGAGAGGCAGCGCAGCTGTGGTTTTGGGCTATACATGGAGGAATCTCTCTGTCAGCAGTTCACCTAGCCAGAGAGAACAACACAACAACGGACACTGTGAGCAGGTAGAGCACAATCTCCCACGAGTGTGAAATAGCTCAGGAAGTCCTTAATGAGATCTTCAATCTTTGGGGAATCCCTGAAGTAGATCTGTTTGCGACCAGTACCAACAGAAAGTGTGAACTGTACTGCTCAAGGGAATTTCCCCTGAGAGGAGCTCTAGGAGACACGTTTGTGGTGGAGTGGGGGTTTCCACTCCTATATGAGTTTCCTCCAATCCACATCATTCTTCACGTAATCTGGAGGTTGAGAAGGTTCAGGAAATGATGATCCTACTTGCCCCGGACTGGGCCAGGAGGACTTGGTACCCAGACATGGCCATCTGCCCTCCAATAAGTATTCCGCAAAGAGAGGACCTTCTCTAGTGAGAGGTGGGTCGGTTCTCCATGTTGATACCAGGACTCTCAGCCTCCATGGTTTCTGAGAGGCTGAGATACAAGGATTGGGACCTCCCGGATGTAATGGAGGTTTTGCTTTCAGCCAGAAGGCTAGCAACCAAATCTTTACTGCTGCCACTGGAATAAGTGCTGCAGCTAGTGCAGAGATAATGTTGATCCTTTCTCATGTAATACACCAATGGTGTTATCCTTTCTATTACATTTGGCAAATCTGGGGCTCCAGATTGGTACCATCAAGGAATATCTGGCAGCGCTTTCTATTTTTAAGCCCACTTCAGAGGAAGTCTCCTACTTTAAGATTCCTTTAGTAGTACAATGTTTAAAGGGACTGACTAATGTTTACCTACTAATCCGGGATCTCAGCTTGGTGTTAAACTACTTGATGGGAGCTCCTTTCAAGCCGCTACATTCTTGTCCATTAAGACTTCTAACTCTGAAAACGGTCTTCTTAGTGGCAATAACATCAGCCTGAAGGATGAGTGAGCTACAGGCTTTATCCTGCAAGCCTCCTCACACTGTTTTTCATAAATACAGAGTATACTAAAAGTGAAGCCTACTTTTCTCCCCAAAATTGTTTGAGTTTCATATTACTCAGAAGATAAGTTTACCATCTTTTTATCCTCCTCCACATCCAGAGAAGGAAGATTTAACAGGCTTGATCCTAGACGTACACCGAGCTTTTACTTCTCCAGATTGTCAAAATTGTGGCAGGATGACCAGTTATTTGTGGGCTATTGAGGTCACAAATTAGGACTGGCCATTACCAAGCAAACTATATCCAGATGGATTATACTAACAATATCGGAATGTTCGAGACTGGCAGGTAAAGACCCACCAGAACATCTAAGAGCTCATTTGACCAGGGGCATTGCAACTTCATCTGCCTTCCAGAGGGCAGTTCCGATAAAAGATATATGTGCAGCTGCCACATGGTCATCTGTGCACACCTTTACTAAACATTAGTTTAGACTCCTCCTCAGGCCAAGATTCTGCTTTTGGAAAAGCAGTATTGCACTCAGCGCATACTTAACCACACTAATGTCTAGTCCCACCTCCAAATTACGTAAACTGATGTGGGAGTGTATCAAAGATGAGGAATACGTTGGAGGACACAATCCATTTGAAGAACAAGCTATTTACCCATGTTAAGGTTTTTTCGACTCAGTGTCACACATATTCCTTTTCGCCCCTCCTAACCTACCGTGCAGTAGAATTTCCCTTGCGGTTGCAGTCTACGCTCTCTCAAGGGGAGTAACCGTCGAACACTAAGACAAAGCTCCACTTTTCAAAACGGAACTGAAGCCAACGGGCGCTGTGTGTGCTACATATACCTGCAGTGATGTCGACATCGAGACCGAGGCCTCTGAGGGACATAGACTCGATGCACAGCGCCCCCTACTGACAATTTGTTTCCTGGGCAGCAAAGCTGGGTTATTGGAAATATCAAAGATAAGGAATACATGGGAGTAACATCCAGTCGAAAGAACGTTAACATGGGTATTTATTTTATTTGCAATTGATTTACAACAAACCTTTACAAAAACAAATAGCAAAGATCCACTCAATACATGTTATAAAAAGACATAAATTCCGAAGGGGGAACAGAAGAAATAGAAGAAATGCTAAATCACTAAACCCCTTCCCTTTAAAAAAAAAAAAATATATATAAAAATAAAAAAAGCTTAGTAATTTACTAATTCATAAAAATACACATTATGCAGGGGTAAAACAAAGACTATGATATAAATAGTTAAAAAATCACCATTCTTTAATTCATTAAGCATGATGAATCAACCTTCCGGTACATTATATTAAAACTTCGAATATAGAATAAGATAAATAAATTAAAACTTCGAATAACATTAATCAGTGCAATATATGAAGGTGAGCAGGGTGATTGCCATACCGTGATTATCAGCCCAGACTTCAGGAATCCATCAGACAGGATCTGTCAGGTTCAGGGCTTTCATAAATCGTGCCACTGCAAGACCCTCTCTGATGGAATTAATATTGACACATCTATTCCATACATAATCGAAATCTATCGCACACCAATTACTAGCTTGACTCGTAGAGGTAAGAAAATACCTCATCCTCAATGTTTTTAAACCTGCACACTCGAATACCAGGTGTCAGGCAGTTTTCATCTGACCCAACTGGCAGAATCTGCAGTTGATATCCCTAATTTGCAGCCTTCCTCTTTGTGCCAAAATCTCCTTAGTCAATAAAGAGTCAATTTTAGTCTGAACAAGATATTAAGGTAAAATTTGTTTGGAAATTGCTGAAGAATCATAGTTGGGGCACCCCGCTTTCTATGGGTCAAAACCAAGGTATGCATTGATGGATATGAGTGAAGCAAGTCCGTAGTGCAGACCCAATCATAATTGAAAAGGGCTTTCTTCACACTTGGTGGCTTGGTCAGCAAGGGCACCATATCCATCACCAAACTGTTCAGGATACCAAGCGCCCTATCCTCTATCTGGAAAAGAAAATGTATTTTATTCTTTAAAACTGATAATTGTTTTCCCAATCGATCGTAAAGGGTTGCAGGGATTGGATCAACCTATTTGGCGTATAAAGCATGAACATTCCAGTCTACCCGTGCCTTCATTGAAACCAACCACATCTCAAATCTGATGGCTGCAAGTGGTATTGCGTTCGGTATACTCAGAATATACCCCAAATTTTTGCTTCGATACCATCAAGAACCTTAAAGATATGTTGGAGGTTTTGTTTTTGGGGCTATTACCTGATTTGGCAGTATTTTAGTATCATGGTATTTTGGTGGTAAATTGGCCTTACCTCATTTTAGGTGGTAGTTTAGTATTGCCCTGTTCTGGTGGTAGTTTAGTATTATCCTATTTGGTGGTAGTTTAGTGTTGGCTTACTTTGGTGGTAATTTTAGTGGCATCTTATTTTTGTGATCATTTTAGTGTTGAGCATACCTTCATTAATACAGCCCTATGATAAGACAAACCTTCCCCCTTTATAAATATGATACACTTCGGGCTGACTGTGGACAACTCCCAGGCTTAGTATATTTTTTAGAGAACCCAGTACGATCATAAATAATGTCACTTTTTGCATGTATCTTGTGTCACTGGTTTATTTACGCCAGAGACCTATGCTCATGGGAGAGCACTCTGCTCCCCCTTTCAGCATTCTGGTTGAATCACCCTCCTACACACACAAACCATCTAGATTATCTATATGTATATTTTCCTTTTTTTCTCTAACATTGCTTCATGTGGTAAATAAAGCAGTGAATATTTTGTCACTGACATAAACGCCAGAATCTCCCAGTTGCTTTTTCCCCCTGAAATAGTGACTATCAGATGCATGAAGTGAAACAAAAAAACCAAGCACCAACCCTGTTTCTGCTATGGCAGTTATTATTATTTTCTTTAAATGCAGCAGTGTGTAATTAAGCAATATGACCCGAGCGGCGGGGGCATTACCGACTCAGGTAATATCCTGGGGTCCATAGTTATAGGCCCGAGCGAAGGCGCGAAGGCCCCGGGGCATTACCAGAGTCGGTAATGCCCCCGCCGCAAGGGTCATATTGCAATTAGTACCCCGGCCCGCATTATATGCGTGACCGGGGCACTAAAAGCATTTTTTTCTGTCCCGAAAAGCTGCAGCGTTTCGGGACAGAATTTTTTTTTTTTAAAAACGACCAAGAAAATGGCCGCCGGGAAAGGGAAAACGGGAGTCCGTTTTCTCTTGCCATGGCGGCCTTCGGGAGCGGAGTTTCTTACCAACAGCTGGCACAGCTTTGACTCTCTAAGAGATAAAATACAAATACATGGCAAAACCTGGAGAGCATTTATTAACGTGGCATGCTGTCCTCTTTCAACATGTACGAAAAGAAAGAAGAAAAATATGGCATTTTGTTTTCAAAATAAACCCCAAAGCGGACTGATAAAGAACGGCACTCATCCCACGTACTCCTCAGTTTTAAACTCCACTTACAATTAATTTATGAAGCCTCTGCATTTCGCTTGGATAATCTTTCTGCCGGGACTTAGCTGCACAAACCCTGCACTGCCGCTGCTCAGCCTTGGGATCCCAGCCACTTCAATGCCACAGCGTTGTCTCCCTCTGCACTGTCTTCAAACTGCAGCCCAGGAGCCCAGCGCCCAGCGATAACACAGGCAGGAACAGAATGCCCAGCCTCTTGGTTCAAACCTCTATTTAATTTCTTCCCCTATCCATCAAGAATAGCACTGTCTTTCCCTGACTTGGTTTTGACACCTCCAAAACTTCTGACTTACACTTTCCAATCAGTTCACGATAGCCCTCATGTATCTACTACTTCCTGTACGAACAATGAAGGCTTCAAACCGCATAAGAAACAGCTATTCATAACTTACTGTGTTTTTTTTCATTTTACACATTCCTCCTTCATGGAGAAATATTAAACAGAGTCCATCCGAGTCTGCTGCGCATTGCATTGCATTGTTAATCAGGAAATGTAATTAGTAGAGTTTTGTTAATGGGAAGTTAGTTTTATTATATAGGTTATTTCCCAATGCAGTTTACACAGATTGGAATCCTCATAATTTGTATGTGTAATGCTCATTGAACCCACTATCTTTTCTGCAGACACTCTGCTTTGTCACTGCAGACCTAATGTGGCATTTCACCTGCCTCATATAATTTCCCCATCTCTTCTCTACCTTCAGGCTAATCCCATTAACCTGCTGATCTGTATCCCTAGTTTGCCCCCACTTGCACCCATTTGCATCTTTAAATGACTGCACATTTTGTTAGGTGTTACTTAAAATGAGCACCTACTTGCTGGCTGCTACTAAAAACATTTTGCTGAGTGCTTTTAAAATGAGCACCCATTTTACTGGCTGCTATTGAAAAACAAAACTGTCATCTGCACACCTTTCGCAGTGGCTACTTTTTAAAAATACTGCCATATATCCTTACTGATACCATAATGTACCATACGTTTTGGGACGATCTTGCCTTCAGAAAAGGCCACTGTTGGTTTAATGGAGAAGGGTCCATACTTTCTATCGATTTTCAATGCCTGGATAGTTAAGAATTTCTCCTTATTTAAAAGGAACTCTCACCTTTCTTAGCCCTGTATGCGCACTTATTTCAAACCCCAAGTAGACTATGGTATCCACCGTTCCAATTACTTTATTTTCCAAAGACCATGGCCTGCCTTTCTTTTCCCTTGTGTAATGGTTAAAATCTTGGTCTTATCAGGGTTCACAGTAAGCCCATTGTCTATAGCAAACACAGAGAATGTGGTCAGCAAATCCTGTAACTCAGTCCATGAGTTATCAAATAATAAAAAATCATCAGCGTAAGCTGACCATTTGACAATCAATGAGCCAATAATTGGTTTAACAGTCCCGCCCCCGTCAAATACTCTACCACGTCTGATACATACAAATTGAATACATAGGGTGCTAAGTTATAACTCTGCCTCAGGTCCCTCGTGGTTTTAATGTGTGCTGAGAACTCTCCTTTCGTTACACAAATCCCGGAGTCCTCATAGAGGGCCATTAAAAGTCTCAATAAACCTCCCAGCATCCTCCATCGGGCAGGTTTAGTCCATAATCTATTTCTAATAATGTTGTCAAAGGCCATGGAAAGGTCGATGGAGGCCACAAAGGTTCTACCCTTGACCTTGTTCAATGCTGAGACTTGAAGTGCTTTCACCAATACGCCATTAAGAATGGTTGAATGCCCCTTGCGGACGCCCTTTCTGAAAAGGGCTTAGACGTCCTGCCGTCCTCACCAATTCCTCCACTTGTTTTAAAAGAAATGCAGAGAACATTTAGCAATCTGCATCAATTAGTGAAATAGGACGATAATTTGTAGGCTCTGACCTTAGAGCTCGTTTAAGAATCAGGACCACATTAGCTGTTTGCCAAGAAGTAGGGCGAATACCAGAAACTATAATACTTTCGAAGAGAACAAGAAGAACCTTCGACCAATTGCTCGGTTCTGATTTTAGAGCCAAATTGGTTAGTTGCACCTCTTAATTAACGACAGGATATCTTCAAAATGAATCCTAATAGCCCATATGGATTCCATATGGATTCCATAGAATATTTCCTAAAGGTGGGATCGGGTGCGATATCCAGTGGCCACCTCCATAAATCCTGCTATAGAACTCCACCCATTGAGTCTTGGAGACAGCTTAACATAGAGGCCTCTATCGAAGGGTCTAGATTATTAACCAAGACCCAGAATACACAGGAATCATGCTTTATTAAAATACAGAGCATACACTCTGCGTCCGACTGCAGCATGGAATATTTGATGGACTTAATAAACATTTTAGATTTCGGTTTTAATTTCTTCAGTTTAGATGTAATGTAAGGTCTATAGTGTCCTTACAAACCTTAACCAGCATCCTTATATCACAATGTAACTTCCTCTTGGCATCAACCAAGACCAAATTATAAACTTGCAAGGTTTTCCCTCTTCCCTTAGTGAAAATTCTAAAGTTCTGCTTCGCTCTACCAATCAATTCCCCCATGAAATTGTCGAAAGCCTGGGAATTAAATACCCTTAGCTTCCATTCCAGGGGAGCGCCTCTTAGGACACAGTCAAGTTCCTCATTTATGTTCCCATCAGGCCAACGAATTGCATTACCAGACACAGTTACCTCCACACATCATGCACTCCGTGGGTTGTTAATCGTCTGTAAAGCGAATTCAGCGTAAGAATTGAATGGTCACTGAAATTATCATCTTGTACTTTAAAACCCACGTAAGCTGTACTAAAGACCACGTCTGCAAAAATATAATCTAGGGTCGAACGGTGAGACCCTAGACTCCAAGTAGGTAGTACCTTCCCACCCACTGCTACCATCATGTTTATAAGATTCAGTCCCAATGCTTCCATAGTTACCCAGCATCTAAATCTATTTTGGATTTTCGGTTCATTATGTAGGTTCTCTGCAATAACCTCCCAGTTTTCCTCCACTTGGTCGAGGATAATGCAATTCGAATTTAGGTCCCAACCCACCAAGATCTTACCCTCTGGGAACAGTGATACCCAAGTGGTAATCGCATCAGAGATGGTAGAAAATCCTGCAGATCAGCCACTCCGTTATGTGAATAGATATTCACGATCAGCAGATTAAATCGGGCGTCCACAGAGGACAGAGATGTAGCCATAAACCCAAAAGGGAGTTTAGGGAGAAGATTCGCCCTCAGAACTTAATGCAATAATTAGGCCCCCGAAGCCCTGCCCGCTTTACTAGGCCATGCACTCTGTGCAAAAACCTGATATCCATCCAACACCGCAGCTTGTAATAACGTCTTCTGGATTAAGATAACATTCCCCACCTCAACTTTTCAATTACTTCAATGTTGCTAGATAGATTAGAGTTGACTCGAGAATTCCAGGAAACAACTCTCAAACCGAAGTGACGATCCTTTCCCGTGCATATTTTAGGGGTGCTATGGTTTAATAGGTTTACACAAAGCAGCTATAACTCGGGCTCAATGCTGATCCTCCGCTTCTGGTTGCAAATCGATTTTATTGTCAGCAATTATGCCTCTAGTTCCTGAAGCATTCAGGGACATTCTTAGGGCCTCATCGCTTGCGCTGGGCGCCCCCCCCTCTATATAAATAGCGAAACCCAGATCTTTAAGGTTAGTTGCTTCACCCAGAACTAGTTCTTTAACCACTCTAGACATAAAGCAACGATGGCAGCAGTTAGCACCTGCTTGATTTGGAAAAGTCACATGTGCTATATAGGTAGATGAGATTAATTTTAAATTTGCGGTTTCAGCGAAAATTGCCAGTACATTACCCCTATTTAAACATACCCGGGTCGCTGACCCCAGAATGTGGCACATACAAACTTTATGTTGACCATTCAAATACCCCTCATCCTGCTCCTTAACTGCTTCCCTTGTTTTAGCCCCCGACATATCCTTGGAAGTCCAAGCTTTTCCCTTCACCGTCGCCATCCTTCGCCTGTGACTAAGGATACTATCCACTTTTGGCCCTGGTACCTGCAGCGTCTTTACATCCTGCGTTTGAGGGGCACATTTATATAATTTATCCAATAGTTGTCCGACACTAGAATTCAACCTCTGATATAGAGTCTGTGGTACATTTTTGAGAACACAATTCTTTTTGTTTCCTCCACTCCTCCCAATTCGTGTTAGCCCCCAAGCAAGGCAATTGGCCGCCCTCCTATGTTAATAGTATGCAAACTAATAGGGACAGTTACATTAACCATCTGGTCCTGAGTACACTCTTTCTTGTAAGTCCTCCCCGCCCCTCTTATTAGTTAACTCAGAGATTAAATGTAACACTTTAATTTTCCTCTACTTGTCGAGATTTTCTAGAATCAATTTTAGTCCAATCTCCTAGTAGGGCCGACTGGCTTTGGGTAGTACACTCAGGAAAGGATGCAGAGCCTCCCAACTCGGGCTTAAAGATGAATCCATTAGCTTTCCGTGTCCATTCACACCCACATTCGGGTAAGCATCTAAACCCCTTCCCCAGGGGGCACTTCTCTAATGTGATTCTCAACTATCCTAGTCACATCAGGAGCTTGACTAGCCACCTGAGATACAGGATTAGGGGGGAAGGTGGTACATTTTACACTTGCCCAACCCGTTTTGGTCCTCTTCCGTGACTCCAGATGGTGTCCAGCTAAAGCTTAAATTTCTTTTACCACCCTTGGTGGGTCTCTGCAAATCCACCTTTAAATTGGGTTTGCCAGCCCTACCAAGTGCTCCCGAGTTGCTGTTCTTTTGTTCCTTATTTTTGAGTGGTCTTGTCGCTTCAAAGATGAAGGGAACAGCCCCTACCGAAACGCTCTTATTTAACAAGCCCCGCTTTCGTTGCCCCTTAGAGTTTCTGAAAATGAACCCACCCCTAAAGGTTTACAGAATGTGGTGGGCCATTGGTAACTTGTTCTTTTGTTGTATGCGCTTCTGCCCACCCAGTTAAAGAGCATGCAACACACAGTTGTGCAAACATCTTTCTTTCTGATGGAACCATTGTCGGATGAAAATAAAAACTCTGTTTTGTTATTCGACTCTAGTATTAAGAATATATATATATATATATGCGGGGCGTGGCTGGGGGCGTGGCCGGCGAGCGCGAGATGAGGACGTGATCCCTCTGAACTCCAGGGGTCGCCAGCAAAATCCTGCTTAAATCCTGCAATTCTGGGTCGCTACACCCATGAAAAATACATTTGGGCGTGGCGGAACTCGTGCACAACTTTTCGCTTCAATAGAAGTGCATACCGCAGTGACAACTGAGAGATATCTGTTGTAGAAGTGTGGCGTGGGTAACTACGACAACCAGGCAAAATGGCCACAAGAACCATGGAATAGAAGGTGGCGCGAATTACGGCGTGCCTCCACAAGAACATACATCCTTCAGCAGACCGAGGGTGCAGTGGTGACTGGGGGTTAGCACACACAGATCCCAGCTGCGGGCGACCCCTGATGTGGATGACAGGCTCGCCCGGGCAGCGGACTTGCGCCGTCACTCACAGCTCTGAGGTGAAGAAATGGAGTGCAGCGCAGACGGACGCTGCCGGACCCCCAGCCAGATGGTGCCCGCGACCAACGGGGCAGTGGGAAGTGAAGGATCCGGGCCTCCCCTGGCATACTATCCCAGTGGGGAGGAGCCACATAACCCATCCCCGAAACTGGGGCGCACTTGCTGAGAGCTCCGGGAGGCACGGCGAGCGGACTCAGAAGCATACTGCCTGCCAGAGCTGCAACTAACGTCCACAGCGGATGTGGCTCACGTGGGACACCTACACCATACCCCCTTTTCGGGGAAAAAGGATTTGGATTCCCGACCCTGCACGACACCTGTGCTGAGTACCAACGGGGCCCCCACTGCACTGATACCACACGTGTGTCCACACGCACCAGCCACAACACACTCCAGTCGGTGGAAAGGTCGAGAATCCTACGAACAGTGGATAAGCTGCGACCAAAAGAGACCAAAAGCTGTGTCAGTACACAACCCCTGCCCAAACCCCCCCCACAGGAGCAAGCTAAACCAGGCGAGATACCGGGAACAGGAGAGGACATACCTTGAAAGATGTCATGACTGCCATTGCAAACTCGAGGACCTCTATGGAAAAAAAGATAGATGGTATAAGTACAGAAGTATCATTGCTACGCCATGATCTGCATAAACTCATGGCTCGAACGGGGGAAGCCAAAGGTCGCATATCGGAAACTGAAGACAGCCTGAGGACTGTAAACCAGCAAATGTCAGAAACACTGTCCCGCCTCAAGGCGCTGGAGGAACGAGTGGAAGAGGGAGAGGGCAGGGCGAGAAGGAACAACATTCGTATACTCAGACTGCCCGAAAAAGCGGAAGGCGGGAACGTGGAACTGTTCCTTGAACAATGGCTCGCAGATCTTTTTGCTCCCAAGACCCTGTCAAAATTCTTTTCAAAGAGCCCATCGGATGCAAACTGGCAGACAGATCCCCGGGGCTTCCCCCACCCCCATACACTGATAGCAAAGCTCCTGAATTACAGGGACCGAGATGCCATACTCCAGATGACAAGATCCAAAGGCTCCATAACATTTAACGGGTCCAGGGTAGCTTTCTTCCCAGATTTCACCAGAGAGGTACAGAAAGCGAGGCAATCCTTTGACCCCCCTCAAGAAGCGCCTACAAACCCTCAACATAAAACATGGACTCTTATTCCCTGCACAACTGAAGATCTATTTTAATGGAATGACTGTGCACTTTACGTATCCCCGAGAGGCATGGAATTGGGTGGAGAGACATTTGGAGGGTGACTGGAGGCCGAATAGGAGGCAAGGCAACAGCAGAAACTGGCCACGACCGCAGAGGGCACCGATGGAGCACCCACAACAAGAGCTGGATGCATTGCTGAATGGAGACGACTGAGGCGAAGACTAGGACATTGGCGTACAACAGTGTGCACCGCAGTCTGGCACCGCATCAATGTGCTGTGACTATCCTGCTGTCGAATTTGTAGAACCTGATATCTGCAAAGATGGCGACCCTGACCGCTTGGACCCTCATTACGGTTGCTTAGCGAAGAGGATAAGTAACAACTTTGTCCACTGATGAATGTGAAGTATTAGTAGTTTGTAAGATTATAATAGGGCGAAAGATGCTTCAATTGGGACGAAGTATAGGGAGGGCGGGTGTTGGCGATGAATACTTTTTTTGTTTTTCATAGAACGGTATTGAGACTATGCCTTACATAAACATAACAGCAACAGCGCAAGTGATAACGCACGCAAGAATAGATTTTTCTAGAGAAGCACATTAATGACCCACAAGGCCCATATACCCAATGGCGCTGCCAACTGCGATAACTAACAAGCGCTTTAACACTCCTGACATGGAAAGTCAATGGACTAGGGTCTGACATCAAGAGACGCCTGGTGTCACAATACATAAACACAAACACCAGACATAGTACTCCTAACAGAAACACACCTGGCTGGGACGATATGCAATCTCTTCAAAAGATCCAATTACCGCACTTCGGTGCACGCAGGCTTCTCCATGGGAGCCACTGGGGTGCTGATCCTGATCCATAAAAGGCTGCTACTAGTGATATCTAAGGCAACTCACGACACTGGGGAAGATACGTACACCTACAAGCCACATTATGAAACCAAACCCTAGTGATTATGGCGGTGTATTCCCCGCTGGCACTCTTATCCACACTGCTCGCAGAAATTAAACCCATCCTGGCTGCAAACACAGCAGACATCTGGGTATTGGGTGGAGACTTCAATGAGGTCATGGATAACACACTAGATCGTACACATATACGGGGGAGGAGTCCCACAACCAGTACCAAATTAGCGACCTTTGCTTCTGCACTGGGTTAAAGGGACGTATGGCGCAACCTGCGTAAAGACACACGCGAATACTCCTTCCACTCAGGCGTGCACGCCTCACTATCCAGAATAGATTACTTCTTTCTGTCAGCCCAAAACATCCATAAAGCACACAGCGCGTCTCTACTCGCTAGTGGCATCTCCGACGATTCCCCACTAGTGATAGAACTCGAAACGGAAAGACCACGTCCCCCGCCCACCTGGCGACTTAACAATTACCAGGGATTCCCAGACCTGTTGGAAAAAATAAGCAGTACCACCTCCACCTATTGTGTGCTGAACACGGATACCGTGGACAATCCTGGAACACTATGGGAAGCCTATAAACCAGTACTCGGAGGGGAAATCCTCGCATGGACAGCAGCAAAAAAAGGGCATGCTGGGAAACGTTAGTAGAAGCAGAAAAAGAGGTGACGCGCAGGGAAACACAACACATAGACAACAATACACCGGAGACGAATAGAGCACTGATACTGGCACAGAAAAAAATTGCGCAATCTATCATTAGACTGTGCAAAAACGGCACAAAGAGCCATGACAGCATGGTTGTATGAAACAGGGGAGAAAGCAGGTAAATTGTTAGCCTGGCTTGAAAGACGGAATGAGGGACACCAGCAAATTAGACGCATTAAAACTGCAAATGCAGATCTAGCCTCAACCGATGGCGAAATAGCTGAATGCTTTGCAACCTACTATGAAGAGCTCTATAGCTCCCCGAATACCCTCAAGCGAGAACACGCCACTAGTTGAAATTGCTCTCCCCTCATTGGATACCGAACAAGTCGGCGCACTGGAGCATCTCATAGGAAGAGATATCTGCAGCCATCTCTCGACTCCAATCAGGCAAAACCCTAGGCCCGAACGGCTTTCCGATAGATTTTTGGAAAAAGCTGAATGGGGAAAGTATTGTACCACACTTGCTCAATATGTTCGAATCCTCCAGGAAAGAAGGGATACTCCCGGCAGACTTACGCAAAGCCATCATAATTGTAATACCAAAAGATGGTAAGCCCCCAGACGAATGTAGCTCCTATAGGCCCATATCCCTAATAAATAGTGAAGCTAAGATACTAGCTAAAGTACTCGCCAATAGACTCCAAAAGGTAATCTCTTCCCTGATCCACCCGGACCAATGTGGCTTTATGCCGCAGCGTTCCACGAGGATGAACATCTGTAGATTACACCTAGCGCTTGAAAGAGCGCCTACCCTGCAACAATCTCTGGCACTATTGGCCATTGATTTTGAGAAAGCCTTTTTCACTCAGTTCACTGGGAGGCGCTGTGGGCAATCATGAGGAAAATGGCCTTTGGGGAACACTTCATACAATGGGTCCAACTCCTGTATAACACCCCCATAGCGGAAGTGAGAGTGAACGGCTGGCCCTCACGTAGCTTCCGATTGGGAAAAGGCACCAGGCAGGGATGCCCACTGTCAGCGATGCTGTTTGACTTGATCGTTGAGCCGCTTGCCGCAAATTCTGAGGAATACACTGACGTGGTCAGGTTTCCGGTGGGGTCCAACCTGGGAAGACAGGGTCTCCCTATATGCAGATGATCTGCTGATTTACATAGATAACCCGGTGGTCTCCTGTCCCATAGTCACACAAATACTGATACAGTACGGTAGATTCGGCGGCTTGAGAGTGAACTGGAGCAAATCAATTGCTGTTCCCGGTTAAAGGAATAGACTGTATGCCACCTGAGGGCTCCCCCTTACAAAGTCAAGATGGAACAATTCCGTTAACTGGGCATCCTAATCACGAACAGACTGGAGGACAATGTGACCAATAACTTGCACCCAATTATGAAACGCTTCTCACAAGGCGTTAAGCATTGGATGACACTGCCACTGACCCTACTAGGAAGACCGGCACACTTTAAAATGCTGGCTCTACCCCGCTTCTTGTATATCCTACAAAATGCTCCTCTACACATCCCCACAACTGAATTTCGTAAGGTAGATAAGACACTACGGAAACTACTTTGGGGTGGGGGGTGGACATCCAAGGATAGCACTCAACACCCTCCAACGATCTGTATGGGAGGGAGGGATTGGGCTCCCACACATGCAAATATATTATTGGACGAGCCAGATGTCGTCTGTAAACGATAGTATAAACGATATACTACACGGTGACCCAGAACTGCCGCACATACGAATAGAGAAAGAAGCAAGGCATGGTGAACCTCCAGTTGGAAGCCTGTACAAGGTGATGAGCCGCCCTCCCCCTCGCACAATAACTGCCCACACAACCCAGATCTGGAACGAAATACATACACATATAAGATGGGGAAGCAAACTCAGCCCAGTACAACCCCTCTGGAATAATGCTTTCCTCCCAGAACTCCACAAACTACCCAAATGGCCAAATTGGGAAACAGCAGGGATACAAACGATCCAGCAAGTGATAAGACAGTAGAATCATACCATTTGCGGAACTATGAGCCGACTACTGAATACTACCATCACACACAGTTGTCTCATGCACTTAACAAACATATGTCAAATCTTGTTAACCTCCCAGAATGTACACCGATAGAGAGAAATATTGTGTCGGACAGTTTGAATGTTAAGACCACATCAATCATGTACAGCGTAATCTCTTCCTTTGCTACGAAGGAAATGTGAGATCTGAAAGCAAAATGGGAGAGAGATGTGGGCCCGCTGCTGCCTGAGGAATGGACCATGACCTTAATGTACCCCAGGGAGACTGCAATATCGGCTAGAATTCGGCTAATCCAAATGAAAGTGTTACATAGAATATATTATCCACGAATAATGGTATACCACTGGGGCAAGATCGCAGATGCCAATTGCCTGTGCTGTAAACAGGAAGAGGGCACACTTTGATATTTTGTGACAATGCCCATACAAACAATATTTTTGGCAAAAATGTTGTGACAGGATGTCACGGGTATTGGGCTGGACGATCCCAAACGAACCAAAACTCTTGCTATTGGGGATTGAAGAGGAGGGAGAAATGACCCGCTTTGAACAACTCTTGCTTTCAACGACCACAGGGCTGGCCAAGACAAATATCGCATAGCTATGGGGCTCAGAGATCACCCCCCAGTATGGCCAATGGGTGACAGACGTGGATGCTTGCATAGTGATGGAGCACCGTATCTACACAGCCAGAGGCTGCCCCGGGAAAGCCGGTAAAATATGGCAGAAATGGGAACAAACTGATAACCAAGGGAAAACTGTGTGATCCGGTTGCGCAAAGACTATACAATAATTATACAACAAGGAGATCCTCCAATCAATTTCCTGTACCGACTGTTGTAACTTAACCAATTGTGGGAACCAGTTGCAATGCCTTTGATGAAGGAATGGAAGTTTGTTTGAATGTTATATGTTGTTGCTTTGCAGAAAATACAATAAAATGTGTTATTTAAAAAAATATATATATATTTATTTATTTATTTCTGAGGCTTGTTGAATCTGCTTAGATCACATGCTGTGCATAGGCCGACATCTAGTGGAAGCTGCAGAGTATTAGTTTGTTTTTCGAAACTCGAAAATGGGCGTCGACACAGGGCGTGCCAGTAATACTATCCCTAGTGTGACGTCCACTGTACCCATGATCCCTCGCGCGTCAAGGACCCTCAGATTGTTTTTTTCCGCCATACTGGTCGGAAGCATTCCGCTGAGTTCCCTGGCCTTAGCCATACTTTTGCTAAAATATTGTTATTTTTCCCCATTTCTCCGCCCCAACGTCGAGTCACCGAACATCCACACTCAACGCCGGCACGGAGAAAGAATCGACCGTCGAGAGCTGCACAACGGATTTGGGCCTCGGAAGGCCTCTGGCCGCGGCCCTGCAAGTAGGGAGAGTGGGGGGTGGACATACTCTACACTCTTTTGGTATATAGGTACATTCTTATATATTCCTACACTTATTAGTCCTCTGCCACAAGGTGCGTATGGAGGGTACCCCTTTCCAATTTTGCCCCAAGTGCAACCGCAAGTACCCTTGGGTTGACGGGCACGCCACGTGCAATCTCTGCTTACCGAGGTACCACCCCGAGGCTAACCGCAGAGCGTGTAGTAGGTTCAAACCGAAAACACTCAAGGATCGTTGGATCAAGCGTTGGGCCCACCACACCAGGCGTCAAGATGCCATGGCAGCGACACCGTGCTTTCGGACGGCGAGGGCAACGTGGCGACAATTGACAGCCAAGAGCAAGTCCCCGACCTCGGAAGGTTGTCCGGCAGGGCGGCTATGGGGGAAGACCCCCGGCGACACAAGCGCTACCCACAGCACTTCCACAAAACACATGAAGGCCAACCGAGACTCGACGCGCACGCCGAGTACTCAGAAAGAGGCACATACAGAACGGTCCGATTCCGTGTCCTCTGGGTGTTCTTGATCTAGATCGCCGCATGACTCCAGGCAACCATCCACTGTTGCCAGAAGTGCCTCGCTCCCCAAGGCAACAGAGGTTCGATCGTCAGAAGACGAAACCAACCTCTATCCCCAGTCCACACTCCAGGAGTCGGCGTCAACAGGCCGCGCAACGGCTGCTCCCGAGTCCCAACCTCCACTACACAGAGATAGGGACACTACCCCCGAACCTCGGCGCCAGGCTTCGAAAGACTCCGGTGGGGTGAAAAAACAGGGTAAACACTATTCCACACACGGGGAGGTGAAAAACAACAGAGGAAGCAGTCTCGGCCTACTTCCACACCTTAAAGACTTTCTACCCCACTTAAACAGATGGACAAGTCTCGGTCTTCTGTTACCCCAAAGACCCCTGTTCAAACCAGTAGGTCTAGTGTAGATAAGGCCTTCAAGAAAGAATCATTCCCAGTTCAAGAGAGTGCTCTACTGATGACATAGACAGTCATGTCAAAGATGTGATCATTGGCAGATTTCTACGCCAAAAACCCTGAACACTTTCTCTCTTTTACCCCCAACGGGTCAACTCCCTCAGGCTCTAAGGATCCTATACCCCCCAAGTAAGAAGTCCCGGGTTGAAGCTCCTACTTCAGACCCCTTCAGTATACAGCCCTATTCTCAATATCAGGGAGATCCATCCCTTTATGAGGATCCAGATTTGGGCATGTTGGAAGAACAAACTGGGACAGGCTACTATGGGGATGACGAGGACCAAGAGGAGGAGGAGGAGGAGGAGGAGGACAACCCACAAACCTACAGGCCAGATTCCCCGGTAGATAAAGAACCCCCGGTTACCGACTCCCCTGTCGATAACCAGCCTCTTTTGAATGAAGTGCTGTCCAGAGAGGCAGAACACTTCTACATTGACACCCAGGGTGCTCAGGAAGAGAGGGATTTTGCCGAGGAGTTAGTGGGAGAAAGGAGACCTGTTGGCCAGGCCATCCCTATCCTTAAGTCTATACAAAGGAGGATAGACCCTTTCCTTGTTAATCCCTATCTCACTAGGGCGGTAAACCCCAGAGTTGAGAAGCTTTTCAGGGCAGCCCAAACAGACCCACTGTACATAAGAGGGCATCTGAAACCGGACTCCCTGGTAGTTACTAACACCCGTAAGAGGGCGGGAACACCCTTGTCATCGTCGGAAGCTCCTCCCGACAAGGAGAGCAAGAAGATTTATGGCTTGGGCAGGAAAGTAGCCTCCACTTCCGCCTACCAGGCAAGGATTGCTAACTCCACCACCCCGCTGGCGAGTTACAACTGCCACCCGTGGGAAGAAGTCACGGCACTCATAGATTCCGCCCCAGAACCCTTAAAAAGCCAATTGGCACGAGTTTCGGCGGAAGGAAGAGCCGTGTCCAGTTGCATATTAAAAGCAACCTTTGATGCAGCGGATATCGGCGGCAGATTGATAGCAGAAGGTACTGTTATCAAAAGGCATGCTTGGTTGCGACAGTCTGGGTTCAAAGCCAAAACCCAGGCTTCATTGATAGACAAACCGGTGGAGCCGGATCTATTGTTTGGAAAGGCGGTCGAGGACGTGCTGAAAAATGCCAAGGGCGAGTATGAGACATTCAAATCCCTAGGCCAACTAACCAATAAACCCCCTAACCAGAGGGGGAATGGCAATTTTCGTCGCCCACGCGGACAAAATTCCCAGAGAGGGTCTAACTATTCCCAGGGAAGGGTACACAATGGAACAACAACAGCCAGCAGTCCACCCAGGGTTATGACAGGGGTAATAAGAGAGGGCGTGGTAAGGGTAGAGGCAGCCCCAGTAGAGGCGGCGGCACGCCTCCACCAAAACAGTGACGTTCCGTTCAGGGTCCCTTCTCACACATCCCCAGTAGGGGGACGCATTTCCAACTTCACCCAAGCTTGGGAAGGGATCACTTCAGACAGATGGGTGCTGTCCACAGTGTCCGCAGGATACTGCATTGAACTGTTAGAGCGTCCCCAAAACCACCCTCCACGACAAAGAATACATTCTTTGGACCACCAGAAGATCCTCCTCGAGGAGAAAGGATGCAATAGAACTCGTCTCGGGACACCAGGTAAACAAGGGTATTTATTCAACTTACTTCCTTGTGCCAAAAAAAGATTTGACAATGCGCCCAGTATTGGATTTACGGCCTGCAAACAAGTATGTCAAGCCCCAAAAATTTCGCATGACTACTCTCCAGGAGGTAATCCTCCTCCTAAAAAAGGGGGATTACATGGCAATATTGGACATGAAAGATGCCTATTTTCATATTTCCATGTTCCCAGCACACAGAAAGTACTTGCGCTTCAAGGTGGACAGTCAGCACTACCAGTTCAAGGTACTGCCCTTCAGGATAGCCTCGGCTCCAAGGCTAATAACCAAGGCACTGGCGGCAGCACACCTACGCAGGGTGGCAATCCCGGTGTACCCCTACCTGGACGAATGGCTCATCACGGGGGAGACCCCAGTAATTTGCAGAACAAAAATTCAAAGGACGATCAACCTCCTCTTCGAATTTGGCTCAAGTCTAGTGGCAAGCATCTCCAAACAGTTCCTAGGAGCTATCCTAGACACGCAAGAGGGCTTGATCTTTCCGTCAGAGGAAAGAATTCGGTATATACTGCTGCAAATTCCGCAATATCAGGCCGGTCGCCAGATAACGGTCCGCAAAGCAATGTGTTTGCTAGGCATGATGGCATCTATTTACCTGGTCCCCCACGCGCGCCTGCGTCCCATGCAGAAATGTTTGGCGAAACAGTGGTCTCAGGCAAGTGGTCAGTGAGACGATCTAGTGTTCATTTCGCCAACACAGGTACACAGCCTTCACTGGTGGACAAGAGAAAATCTGTCCAAGGGGAAACCCTTTTACGATCCCGAGATACAGGCGGTAGTCACAACCGATGCATGCCTGACAGGGTGGGGAGCTCACCGCCTCCACCACACAGCTCACGGTCTCTGGTCTCACTCAGTGGCCAAGAATCACATCAACCTGCTAGAGCTTCTGGCAGTATTCAGAGCGCTTGAAGCGTTCGAGCCCTACCTGCTGAATCGGTCAGTGCAGATCCGGACGGACATCACTACAACCATGTTTTACATAAACAAGCAGGGAGGGACTTGTTCGCCAAATCTGTCCAAGCTTGCCCAGAAAATTTGGAGATGGGCACTCAGACGGAAGATCTTCCTGTCATCTCAACATGTTGCAGGGGATCTCAATTCTCTGGCGGATGCTTTGAGCAGAGATCCCCTCCCAGAGGAACACGAATGGTGTCTACACAGAGAAATCGTAGAAGATATTTTCTATAGTGGGGTTTCCCCACTATAGACCTATTCGCCGCAAGCGAAAACAGACAGTGCCCAGGATTTGCATTCAGGTTCCCCCAGCCAGACTCCCAGGGGAACTCCCTGTGGATGAACTGGCCAGGGATGTTTGCGTACGCTTTTCCACCAACACCTCTCATCAGGAAGGTGGTCAACAAGATGAACAGCGGCAATGACGCTCGTCCTAGTTGCTCCCATGTGGGCGCGACAACTGTGGTTTCCACACCTACGCAGACAAGCAGTATGCGAACCCATCAAACTCCCGGGCTGGTACAACCTAGCCTCCCAGCACCAAGGCCAAACAGTGAATTGTCAACCCAACTCAAGGAACCTAGCAGCATGGCTCCTGAGGTCATAGAGTTCGGGCATCTCAGATTATCTCAGAGGTGTATGGACATCCTAAAGGAATCTAGGAAGTCAAACACGCGGCACTGCTACTTTGACAAATGGAAACGATTTGTTATCTGGTGCCAGAATGAGCAAGTCAACCCAGTTGATTGCACTCCTTCCACAATTGTCCCCTACATGCTCCACCTGCTGGATGCAGGACTGGTATTTAACTCACTGAAGGTACACCTGGCAGCGCTGTCAGCATACACCACATCCCATAATAAGGTGTCGTGGTGGAAGATACCAGTGGTTAAAGCTTTCATGGAAGCAGTAAAGAGACTTCACCCTCCTATTTCAAACCCACCACCAGGATAGGACCTTAACGTGGTGCTATCCAAACTCATGGGCCCCCCATTTGAACCCATGCATAAAAGCAGTCTAAAACACCTGACTTTTTTATTTTTTTAAATAATTTTATTAATTTTAATCAAACAAAACCAAAATACAACCAAACACGCAGTGCATTTTACAACAAAATAATCATATTAATTCTTAATCTTGGCCACTGCTTCCACCCTTCCCACCCCCCTTCATGAGCCTGTCTGTTCATCGTTCTCCGTGTCCGCCGCATGCGGCCGGGTCTCGCTTCCTGTAGATTCGGCCAGATCTTGTATTGCTCCAAACAATTTAGCTATTAGTGATTTCCATGCCATCAGGGTCCCTATCTCTTCTCCCCCCCCCCTACAGTGTTCGACTCTTGCCATACTATTGTTTCTGCCTCTGCCCATTTCTGTAACTCCTTCCACCATACCTCCACCCGTGGCTTGTGACAAGTCTTCCATCCCATGGCGATCCTCCGTTTAGCAAGCACATATGCTAGGTCTTTCAGTTTATTAACATGCTTAAGTTTTGATGATCTGGGGAACCCTCCCTGCAAACAGGCCCAAGCTGTGTCTATAATCAGCGTAACCCCTTTCTCAGCTAGCTTTTGTGCCACTTCTCCCCAGAAATGCTCAATCACTGGGCATGACCAAAACATGTGTGTCATATCCGTGTTCTCCTCGTCACATTTGGGACATGCTTGTCGTCCAGCGTTTTCAAACTTGGATATCCTCATGGGTGTCATATATGCTCTGTGCATTATATATAGTTGGATTTGTTTTAGTCTAGCATTCCTTGACACCTTCTCATGGTGTCCGAGTGCCCGTTCCCACATCCCATCCTCTATCGGGGTTCCCACCTCCGCCTCCCAGTCTAGCCTCCGCTGCGTCAGGTCCTTCCCAACTTAAGACATCATCATCTCATACAGCCTGGAAATCTCATGCCCTCCATCTGATATATCATATATTATTTCTATGATGGCATCTGGTTCTTCTCCTAACACAGTTTCAGGCCACGTCTCCCGGATTCTCTGAACAATTCTGTGGTATGTAATGTACTGGCCCGCATGCGATCCTGTCTCCACCCCAAGGACCTCAAAATCCAAAATGGCCCCCATCTGCCAGACATCTAGCATTACCAGCCCCACAGATTCCCAATGGGTCCTGAGTATAGCTCTCAATTGCATATCTTCCCCTGCCAACGCAACCAGCAGCACCTGCGGGGAGCAAGGAAATGGGTTCTCCATCATCCGGCACGCCCTACGCCACATCTGCCACCCAAGCATCATCATCCTGGGGCGCTCTTTCATTTCGGCCTTGGGCAACCAGATCATCTCCCGCAAGTGAAATGGGGTACAGTCATGTCCAAATAACCTATATTCGGGGGTCGCCTCGTCCGAAAGCCACTGAGCCACATACTGCAACTGACTTGCTACATCATACACCTCAAAATTGGGCTGTTTTATCCCCCTTTTTCATAAAAGTTTTGCACTTCCACAGCGCCACTCTGTTCCGGGTACCGTGCCACAAGAAATCCCTGCACATACTGTTTAAGTACAGCAAAGAACTTCCAGGGTATCATGTATGGGACATTGCTAAAGTAATGCAAATGCCTCGGCAGGACCACCATTTTCAGCATTGCACCCCGTCCCATCATTGCTAAGGGCAACTTAACCCAAAACTGCATACAATTCTCAATTTTCCTGAGTGCCACCTCAGTATTATGCTTGTGCTCCTCCTCCACCGTATGGTACACATCTATCCCAAGGTACCGGAAAGAGCTAACCTCCCACGGTATTAATAACACCGGTAACCGCGTCTCAGGGGTTCCCTTATAGTCGCCTAGTGGAAACACGCTGGATTTTTGGGGGTTCACCGCTATGCCAGACAGTTCTGCATACCTCGCCATCACCTCCAGTATGTACTGGAGATTTTCTTCTGGGTATCTTAAGTATAGCAGCAAGTCATCTGCGTATAAGGAGACCAGATGTCGTTCTCCTCCCCCTTCAATACCTATCGTGTCGTATTGCTGTCTGAGGTATATCGCTAGGGGCTCCAGGGCTAATATATAGAGCATCGGGGACCAAGGGCACCCCTGCCTAGTGCCTCTACTCAGGTGCCACCTCTCAGATATTACTGCACCCATCCTAACTCTGGCTAGTGGCTCACTATATAGCATCGTCACCCACCTCATATAACGGGGCCCCATGCCATACTTCTCCAAGGCCGCCAACAACCAAGGCCATTTGACCGAGTCGAAAGCTTTGACCGCATCCAGGGCCACGATGGCCATTTCGCCCTCAGCCGTACTACCCCATTCAATCACCCATCGGAGTCGCCTATGGTTATGGGTTATATTCCTATTCGGGACATAGCCCGTCTGGTCTGGGTGTATCAACTTGCTGATCACTCTCTGTAATCTGTTTGCCAGGACAGCCGTCAATAGCTTGATGTCCTGGTTTAACATTGAGAGAGGTCTGTAGGAGCCGCAGCTGTGTGCAGGTTTATTAGGCTTGGGGAGCGGTATTATGACCGCCTCTTGAGTGTTTCCGGCAGCCGTCCCACCTCAAACGCTTCATTGAGCATATCCAACATCGGGGGGAGCACCTCTGCCTTGTATGTCTTATATAATTCACTCGGGAACCCATCCGCCCCTGGGGTCTTGCAGGTAGGCAGTTGCCTCACCACTTCCTCTAGCTCCTCCAGGGTGATCGGTGCATCTAGCTCCTCCCTTTCCTCCTCACTTATCATGGGTAGTCGTATATCTCCTAATGTTTCCAATATTTCCTCTCGGCTACCCCCCATCTCATCCGCATACAGAGCTTTATAATATTCTGCAAACTCCTCGTTGACACTCTCTTGGGTGTCCGATGTGCTACCATCTTCCCTCATTATTGTTCTAATCGGGGGCCTTGGAGCCTCGCCCTTGTATAGCCACGCTAACACCGTCCCGTCTTATCCCCACCCGCATGTGGTCTCTCGATGTACTTCCTATAATTAAGGTTGCTGAGCCTTTGCCAGTGTTCCGCACATTTCTGTTGCAGCCCCAGTACTCGCTCCATGTGTTCGCATCCACCCTTCAATATTCCGTCCAGTTCCTCTTCTGTCCGTCGTAGATCAGTCAGAACCCCGCCCTGCAGGCCCTTTGCTTTTGCTATCGCAACCCCTCGCATCACTACCTTAAAGGCTTCCCATAATGTACCTGCCGAGTCAACGCTGCCTGTATTCTCCTCAAAGTAATTTGCGATCTCCTCTCTTATATCCTCTCTAAAGACTGGATCCTTGAGCGCTATAGCACAAAGGCGCCACGTCGGGATCCGTGCCCTCGGGGGGGCGGTGCTGCCACCCCAGAACCAATGGCGAGTGATCAGAGAGGACCCTCGCCTTATATTCTACCTGGGTAACCTCCACCATCACATCCGACGTGGCAAAGATATAGTCCAGTCTCGTATGTAGCTAATGAGGGGTGGAATAATGAGAGTACTGCCTTTCTTGGGGGTATCTAATTCTCCACACGTCTGCCAGGTGAAAATCATCTAACCGTGTCTGCAATGCTTTCGCCGCTGGGGAGGGCCGATCAACCCTGCCATCCAATCTATCTACGTTGGGATTCAGTACACAGTTAAAATCACCACCCCAAATCACTGCGCTGCCCATACATATTCCGAGGTTGGCACTCAGAGTCCTGAAATAGGGTGCTGTATCCCGATTGGGGGCATATGTATTTACAATGCTTATCTCTTTATTCTCCACCAATCCTCTCAACATGACCATCCTCCCATCTGTCTCCGCCACCTCCTGCAATGGTTGGAACGGAACATGCGGCGCCACCCAGATTAGTACTCCCCTAGCATACGCAGAGTATGTCGAGCCCACCACCACCCCTTTCCATTTCTTAACAATCGGCTCCATCTTCTCCCGTGTCAGATGCGTTTCCTGCAACAGCGCGATATCTATCCTCTGCCTCCTCAAATACAGCATGACCTTGTTCCTTTTCAGGTAGCTGTTAAGTCCCCTGACATTCCACGTAATTATTTTAAGATCCCCCATAGCTCATTCCCGTCCTCCTTTTCTACCTCCAGCAAATCCCACCCTCCTGCGCGACACGGATTCAACCATACAATTCTGCTATGTAGGCTCATGTTTGAACTAAAACTCAAACTCCCCAAAACTATATACATATCAAACTCCCCACCTCCCTCCACTCCCCCCTCCCATCCCTTCCCCAACAACACCCTTCCTAACTGTTGCCCAGCTCCATCCCTGGATCTCAGGCACCCCCACATCTAGCCCCGACTAATATACTCAGAGCTCAGTAGGGTGAAGTTGCCCTAATGGCACCTTAACTATTAATACTAAAAGGGGGTGTTAAGACTAGCTCTACTAGGCTCCTTAAGAAAGCACCAGTTTCAGTGCGCACAACACATTATCTATCCTAGTCTGGTCTCATCCACTAACAGGTCATATCCGTGGCTAAAGTCCAGTCCCATAGTCTTAAACCGCTCTCTCTCCCAATGTTCTCGTTACTCATCACTTATCTCGTCCGTCTCCTTCTTTCGTCTGGATATCAGGTTCCTGGGGGGAACCCTGCATGTCAAGCCATCCCATGGCTTCTTCCGGAGTGTCAAAAACTTTCAATTTCGCCAGGTAAAGTAGCATGTACTTATGACCTGCTTCCCTCAGTCTCCTTTTAACAGCCCCGAAGTTCATTCGGCTCCGCTGCACCATCAAACACCTGACTTATAAGACGGCCTTCTTAGTAGCAATAACATCTATAAGAAGGGTCAATGAAATTCAGGCTCTGTCAGTGCAGGATCCATTCTTTACAGTTCATAAAGATAAACTGGTTTTACGTACACACCCTAGGGTCTCACCTAAGTTTATTTCTAAATTCCACGTGAATCAGTCCATCGAGCTTCCGGCTTTCTTCCAAGACCCCCAAAGCTCTGCTGAGGTGACACTGCACACCCTAGATGTGCGTAGGGCAGTCCTCTACTATTTAAACAAGACCAGACCGCTAAGGAAAACAGATCAGCTGTTTGTCTAAAGGTGCCATCTCTAAGTGGATTGTTAACTGTATCCAGCTGTGTTACTCTCTTTCTGAAAAAACTCTGCCTTTAACGCCAAGAGCCCACTCTACAAGAGGCATTGGGGCCACTCTGGCTTTCATTGCAAATGTACCCCTTGACACCATTTGCAAAGCAGCTACTTGGAGCTCTATTCACACTTTTACTCAGCGCTACTGCATTGACACTCATTCCAAGACACATACTCAAGTGGGACAAGCGGTTTTAAGACATTTATTTGCTCATGACCCTTCTCACATCCCACCTCCTTCTTCTAACACTGCTCGCTAATCTATGCACACCATGTGATCTAAGCAGATTCAACAAGCCTCAGAAGAGATGCATTACTCACCGTAATCGTATTTCTGATGCTTGTGTCTGCTTAGATTCACATGCGACCCACCCTTTCTCCCCTCTGAGAGAAGGCACATGGATGCTTGTAGTCTTATCTATCTGCTTGGATTATCTGTACTCACGCTACTCCTCATGCTACCTCATGTCAGAAAAAATACAATCTGAGGGTCCTAGACTTGTGAGGAATCATGGGTACAGTGGACTTCACACTAGGGATAGTATTACTGGCACGCCCTCTGTCGACGCCCATTTTCGAGTTTCGAAAAACAAACTGTAATACTCTGCAGCTTCCACTAGATGTTGGCCTATGCACAGCATGTGAATTTAAGCAGATACAAGCATCAGAAATACGATTACGGTGAGTAATGTATCTCATATATAATTATTTCGAACGCACTCGTACACAAGTATTTCAGAGCGCGACAAGGCAAGGGAGGGGAAATGGGAGAACAAAAACAATGATCTTACTAGGCCCAGTACTTTGAGAATGCGCAAGTGCATGGGAGAGAGGTAGTTGAAAAGTGCATGGGAATGGGGCGAAATGGAAAGTGCGGAGCAAAGGAGAAACAAATAATGAATGCAACAGACAGTGGTAGTGCAGCCCCCAAGTAGCAAGTGCTGGTTTTAAGGCAACAGAGTAGGTCTGATAAGTGCAGGAAGAAAAAAAGGGTGTGGGGGCTGTATGGGTACAGATAGACACCTGAGCAAGGGATGGCCTGGAGGCAGTGCTGGAGGGTGACAGGTTGAGCACGTACCTAGGCCCGGAGGACAGAGGGTGGCTAGGTGCACAGTGCCAAGAGAGCAACAGACCAGAAGGGGAGAGTGAGGGCAAAGGCAGAAGCAAAGAGGAAGGTCTTGAGGTGCTTCCGGAACCGGAGATGGTTCTCCTCAAGTTTTAGAGTGGCAGGGAGGTTGTTCCAGAGGAAGGCCCCAGCCGAAGACGGAGATCTACCCCCAGCTCGTTTCTTTGAAAAAAGACTGACCCTGAGGGAGTTGGAGGAAATGGAGCGAAGAGCTTGAGAGGGGAGGTATTGCCAAAGGGATAGCTGAAGGTATTTTGGACCCAGGCCCCAGAAAGCCTTGTGGACAATGAAGAGGGTTTTGAATTCAATCCGTGCGGTGCATCCACTGGAAGCCAATGGAGAGATTTCACAGCTGGAGAGATACGATCCCAGGGCTTGAGGCCAAGGAAAAGTCTTGCAGTCCTGTTCTAGATTAGTTGCAGAGGGCGGAGAGTAAAGGCAGGTAGATTTCGAAAGAGGCTGTTACAATAGTCCAACCTAAAGAGAACCAGAGCTTGGGAGACCATGAGCTTCTGGGGCAAGGAGAAGAAAGACAGAGTACATCTGAGGCGATGAAGTAGGAAGTTTGACTTTTTAGAGACATCCGAGATGTGGGCGGAGAAGTCAAAGATGACTCAGGTTCTTAGCCTCACAGCAAGGGGTAGGAGGAGGGCCAAGGGATGCTGGCCAGAGGGTGAGAGGAAAGGATGTAGAAGGTGTGCTGATGACGAGGATCTCTGTCTTGCTAAGATCATTGGCTGCTCACCAGTCTTGAATGGCAGTTAGGCAGTCTGAGATCAGAGAGGAAGAGGAGGTGGACGAGGGCAACCTGAAAATGAGTTGTCGTCAGCATAGCACTGGAAATGTGAGCAGAAAATGGCAATGCAGTGGGCGAGAGTTGCCAGGTATTGGTTGAAAAGCCAGAGTGAGAGGTTAAACCCCTGGGGAACACCACAGGTAGCGAGAAAGATAGATGATAGGAAGGACCCAAGTTAGACAGGGGAGGGTCGATCAGAGAGGAAAGAGGTCAGCCAGGCCAGAGCCTTATCGGTGATACCCAGGTTATCACGGAGACGGCTGAGCAGGATGGTGTGGTTGACCGTGTCGAAGGCAGAAGAGAGATCAAGTAGGATGAGGACTGACGGAATGTTAGAGTCAAGGTTGGAGAGCAAATCTTCACGGATGTTCAGGAGAGCAGTTTCCTTGTTTCTGGCAGATCTGAAGCGAGACTGGTAGTCATGGAGAGAGTTAACAGAATCGGAGTGAACATTAAGATGAGAGATGTTCAGTTTTTCCAGGAGTTTCCCTAGAAAAGGAGTAGTGGAGATTGGGCGATAGTTAGCCGGACAAGAATGGTCGGCCGTGGGTTTCTTCAGAGGATGTACAAGGAAGTGCTTCTGAGGGGCGGGAAGGTAGGGGAGGAAAGGGGAGGGCTGCTGGGGCAAAGGATAGGTTACAGAAATTGGCATGGGCCGGGGCGAGGGTATCCATGTGGTCCTTGATAGTTTTGGAGGAACAGGGATGAACCTGTTTTGATGAGGCTTTCATAGATCGGACTTGTCTAGTGACCTCGTCAGGGGAAAAGAGGAAAAATTGCGAAAGAGGGTGGGGGGGGGGGCGATTAAAGGAGGGTCAGCACGCACAGACTGCAAGGGAGGAGAGCGTGGACAGGATGTCCTGGGTTTTTGAGATAAAGAGGGAGGCAAGGGAATTGCAGAGAGCCTGGTAGACAAGAGGAGGGGTAGCGACTGCAGCAGGGTTGGCCAGCTCTTTACAAATTTTAAAGATTTTGGCTGAGTTGTTAGATGCCGCCGAGACAGTGACTTGAATGTGGACTCTCTTCTTGGTGTGGACAGAGAGTCAGTATTGCCTTTGGAGCAGTTTGTCAGAGGATGAACAAGAAGCCCTCCATTTCCTCTCAGCCGCCCTAGAGTCAAACCAGTAATTGCACTTGGCTTTGGACTTCAAGCAGATCCTCATGGCAGGGGCAAGAGCATCCAGAATATCGGAAATAGAAGAGTAGAGAATGGACAGGGCTGTGTCCAGATTTGAGTCAGCCAGAGGAGAAAGGTTTGGGGGAGAAAAGGTAGCAGCAAAAGCATCAACTGACACGCGCTTCATGGGCCTGAAGTCCCAGAAGGTAGGTGGCAGTGTTGGGGTAGGCTTGGCTTGGGGGGGGAAGAGAGTGAGAGGAGAGGAGAGGAGGAAGTGGTCACTCCAGGAGAGAGGAGTGGTCAGAGGGATAGAGAGGGGGAGGCCAGAGGAGATCAAGACGCAGTGTGTGACCTGCAGAGTACGTCGGGCCAGAGGGGAGGATAGAGGGAATATCAAAGGTCTTGAAAGAGCAAAGATGAGGGACAGGGAGAATCAAGGTGGATGTTGAGGTCACTGAGGATGAGGAGTTGAGTGGTAGAGGCCAGGAGAGAGGAGGAGAGGTCGGCCCACTCTGAGAGAAAAGAGGTGATTTGACCAGGAGGCCGGTAGAGAGTAGCAACAGTAAGAGAGTGGCTAGGAGAGACTGAAAAATAAAGAAATATGTGACAGGAGGCACAGCTATGTGAAAAAATGTCTCGCTTAGTTATCAATAGACATGGGGTGATCCAAAAGTTAGGTGATTTTCAGGTGCAAGAGGGTGAGTCACAAAGGCCACTCGAGACTCTAGGGAAAACTGTACAAAAACAAAACCGGTTGATGCCAATCAGTAACCCTATGTTGCACTCCTTGGGGGACTCAATATCCCAAGAAAGTGGAAGCTGTTGACAGGGAAACCCTGCTTACACCTAAAACACAAAGTAAAGATGACTGTATGGTGTATGTAACGAACCATTCAACTCAGAGTAAAAAGATCAAGAGTATCATACTGAGGAACTGGCTAATGCTGCAAATGGATCCCCAACTTCAGTCACTTTTCCAACAACCACCCATCTTTGCTTCCAGAAATAGCAGATCATTACGTAACAGCCTAATCGGGGCTGAGGTTCCCACTATGCAGACAAGAATGGCCAAACACAAGGGTACACAACCCTGTTACAACGGCCAACACTGCAGTAACATATTACCAGGGAACACCATTACCACCCCCCACTCAGGTAAACCAATCTCATTAAACCACTCATGTACCTTTGACTCATCTAATGTGGTTTATGCGTTGAAGGGCCCGTGTGGCTTCTATTATGTTGGCATCACCA
Source organism: Ambystoma mexicanum (assembly GCF_040938575.1). NCBI lineage: Eukaryota > Metazoa > Chordata > Amphibia > Caudata > Ambystomatidae > Ambystoma > Ambystoma mexicanum. The sequence continues at coordinate 1,456,278,399 of NC_090932.1, forward strand.
TGAAAAAAGCGAAGACCCGATGGACTGAACATGAGTCTAATATACAAACTAAGAAACTGAAATCACTGGTTGCTATGCATTTTATTGAAGCGAGACACTCTATTGCACAACTGAAATGTATTGTTTTAGAACAAATCAGAGGGGGTGATATCCACAGGAGACATTTGCAAAGAGAGATTCTATGGGTTGATTTACTGGATTGTCCTAGCCCTAGGGACATGAACTGTGACTTAGATCTCATGTGCATTGTCTGAGAATTATCTCAAACCTGTATGTTCTGCAGAATTTGATTGCGAGTAGGTAACCCTATGAGTATTAACATCATGTCAAACACCTTTACAGCCTGTGAGCGGGAAGACTCCCGATCCTATATGATCCATCCAATTAGATTGTGAGTAGGTAATCCTTCGAGCTCGAACATCATATCAAACACTGCCACTATAGACTGAGCGGGTGGAAAACTGAAAGTGGTGATACCGGAATATTAAGTCGGAAAGCGACGCTTGCCGCTATCGGACCTCTACCTTAACTCTTACGTTAGAGAGATTATGCTCTAGTTCCACCCATTGCTACTACTGTGTTTCCATACTGGGTCTAGTGCCATGACACAATAAATGAATGATCTAGTGTAGGGGACCCTGCACTATCTCTTCTTGTCTTCTTATCCGCCTAACTTGCATGACTTTTCTTCTCTTCATCTTAGATTACATGGCTGTTTGGCCACCTAAATGAGCGCAGGCATGGGGCACCCCGCGGATCTACGTCTGCGATTTTGCCCCATTCCCTGCACTAATCTAACCACTTTATGTATGTTTCCGTATGACACACCATATTATGCCCAAAGGTGTATCTTTAATACACGGATGTTACTGTTCCCCTTTACGAAATATCCAGAATGGCCAAGGGCCATGTGTTAGTGACAATGAATATTATTGTCTGTGCTCAAGTATAATATTATGCTATATTTACTTTTTCCATCCTGGTTTCTGCTTACCACCGTGATCTAATCTATCGGATTAGACATGTCACTATTGGGAATATTACAGGCAACAATACCTGCCTATTTATCCCATACTAAGATGGCGGCCGATGGACGCAGCACTGATGAGGTTGATCGCAGCTACCATGAAAACAATAAACACAGTGAGCACTCGAGCCGCCTGTTGTGCAGACGGCTGGCTTGGCACTCTGCACTGTGGAATGCTGAGTGAGTAGACTTGACACTTTGCTAAACTAATGATTTTCTGGTTACGCTGCTATCATATTTTAATCCTTGCAGCCTAATGATAATACGCGACAACTTCTTTAAGTAGATTGGTTATTTCCATCTTGACCGTCGTTCCGTCTACGTTCGTGCAGTTTTGTAATAAGTTATGACTGCACTAGATAAGGTCTGTATGAACATGACAGATACCATCTAAGTAACAGAGGTGCAATATAATATAATATACTTACTCTATTCTAATTGGGAGACTGTCCGGCCCTACATGACTCTGCATATAACGTTGTATGAAACCAACGATTCTCTGGTTACGCTGCTATCATGTTTTGATCCCTGCAACCTAATGTTAACACGCAACAACATTTTTAAAATAGCTTTGGAATTTCCATTCTGACCGTCGATCAGTTTACGGAAGTGCGACTGTTTGATAATTATCACTGTGCTGGATAATGCCCATGTTAACACATTATCTATCATTCAGGTTATAGATGAGCAATGTATTATGCTTATTCTGCTCCAATTGGGAGACTTTATGGCCCTACATGACTCTTCATATTATGTCGTATGAAATGCCAGCAGCCTTTCTTTGAGACAACCTTATACTACTTTCTTATTCCTACCACTTCACACAGTGGGACAGCGCCAGTTCTACAATCCCATTACCCGGCTCTATGAGCAGATAGCACTGCCGGGAAAGTTATGCATTATCTCTTCATAACGCACACTATTGCTTTGTAATAACATAACCAGTACTGCCTTTGTAGAGTAACACTATCTATTTTACAGGCAGAACTCTTAAACCACCTCTGACCTAACATAAGGTCAGTATACTCTTAGCTAAATCTAGTTTATACACCTGGAGATTCCTATACATGGGAACAGTGGAACTAAAAGTCTATTTCCTATCCCTTAGGCTAGAATTTTCTGAAAATTTCACTGAATCAAACACTCCCAGCCCTGAAGATTGATTCATTTGAATCCGAAACGCGTTGGCATGAACTATTTTGAGAGGAGTGTATTGGAGTACTCATTCCAGAATTATCTCGGATTATATGATGAATGCAACATGATGTACTATTATTGATTTGTAGTGACCCATTTTTAGTTGAATGTTGAAAGTCTCAACGCTCTGTATTGGATACTAGCCACCAAATACAGATGGTTACATTTGACAAAGAATATAAATTGAAATATTTTTCTATGTGAACTGTTTTGATTTTCTTTCTTATATGCTTTTTTCATATAAACTGTGTTTTGATCTTATTCATTACATGAGAATATAATTATTACGCATGGATTTGTTTCTTGTTACTGATATTTGCTAAATAGATGAATTTGATGCAGTGAAACAATTACCTTTGTGGTCTGTGAAAGGGAGCCCTCCATACTTAGTTAGCCCTCCAGTTCCCCAGAAACATAATTACCCTGGGATATTTAGTCCCCCAGGGAGTGCAACATAGGGTTAACAATTGGCAACAACCAGTTTTGTTTTCATAGGAGAGATGTAAAGCCTGCAGACAAGGCATTCGAAAGAGGGGTAAATCTGAGTGGGGATGATGGTGGCAGGAATCCACTCAGAAAAGATGAGGGCTTACAGCCAGGTGGTTCTGGGGGCGGAGCGGAACTTGTGGCCCTCTGGGAGGAGAGTCTGAAAGCTTGTGACATAGCTGGCTGTAAACCATGTCTCAGTAAGACCAAGGACATCGAAATCCAGTTCTTCGAGGATGTGGTAGATGTCGGAGGAGTGTTTGACAGCAGAGCGAGAGTTGAGAGTGGCAAGATGAAGAAGGTTGCCAGCCTTAAAGACCTTCTGGGGAGGGGGGACAGATCATTGGTACACCCTGCAGAGGTGTGGAGAGAGCCTGAAATGGGACAGGGGAGAATGGAGGAGTGGGCAAGGTAGCCAAGGAATGAGAGGAGGGTCAGCCGGAGATTAAAGGAAGTTGATGAGGCGAGGCAACCACCTATCAAAGCAGAGGAGATTGGCCTGAGGACCTTGGACCATGATAGTGCAATTAAGGTAAACATGAAGGATGACTCTGGATGAGTGGAAGGAATCCATGAGGACTTACCAGCGGGTGCCACCATTAATGGGAGAGGAGGAGACAGGACAGAGCACAGAGATCATATGCCGGGTCCATAGATCCCGCGAAGGAACGACAAAGAGAAGGTCAGTGAGGGTCTGTTTCGAAGAGGCGCTATAATAGGTATCAGCGATAGGGAGACCTGGGTTGGAGGCCAAGATATCCTTTTTGAATTTCTTCTTTCCAGACTTAGTGAGAAGGGATAGATGGGAGAAACAGAAAGCGCCATGGGTGGGAAGAGCAAGGAGGCAGAGGGAGGAGTATGCAAGTACAGCGGTATGGAACAGTCGCTTGGCTAGCAGGTTACAATCAATGGGCAGTTGAATGCAAAATACACCCAAGTTTGAATTTCAAGTTAAATGCAAGGCCCTGTTGTTAAGGTGACGAAGTGGGAGGCAGATGGTAAAGGTGAGGTACAGAACAACTTAAATGAGTACATAACAGGGAGAGCTGAGAGAACAGGGCAGTCAGGAGGTAACTAAGCCATACAGGGTGAGGTAAGAGAGTCATGATAATCCAGGTGACCTGGGATGATGGCCTCAAGGAGGGTTGGGCTGTGGTAATAGGTATTGTGTCGCCTCCATTCAGCGGACAGGATAGCAGACATGGGCCTTCCTCGTGGGCCTTCGGAGATGGTGCCGGCTCCCGCCTCCCGGATGCTCTCATTGGGCAATGAAGACCCAGTCAGTCAATAGGGTGTGGGAGTCGGGCAAAGCAATCACATTCAGGAGCTAGAAACAGATGAGGCCATCTTGGAAAGGCCAGTGCCCAGTATGGGACAGAGACTGACCGTGAACAATAGAGGCAAAACCCACGAAATGGGTTAAAGGAATGCAAAGATTGCTTTTTCACGCAATTCGCCACCCAAACACACAAAATCGGATTTTTGTTAATCTTTTTTTTTTAAGAAGAAAAAGAAGAAGAAAATGTGTCTATCAGGTGCAATGTGCAACGGTAAATGCAGGGCTTACCCTGTAATTCAAAATGGTCTCAGGAACACGTAGGTGGCAGGAGAAAACAGCCACTGAAGCCGCAGATGCGAGGGTCCTTCAGGAAGGCAGACAAAGAATCAAATGGAGAGAATTCAGTTGATAAGCTTGTGCAGCTTGTGCAACTTCTACCTTGTGATACTGAGACAAATCCAACCACTCCTATCAACTGAACATTGTGCTCACATTGCTTGTTCCATAATAGGTGCCAAACTCGATTACTGCAGCACACTTTATGCTGGCACCACATAGCACACCTTACAACCTCTGCACTTGATCCAAAGTACAGCATCATGCTTAGTTACTGGATCACGGAGAGACTACCATATCACTCAGATCCTATGCAAACTTCACTGACTACCACTAACAATCCTTTTCCTGTTATACTGGCCTGCCAGGACTATTTAATCTCCTAACCCTACTACAAGTACTCTGTGCTGAGGCTTACTTCACACTAAATCCTCGACTTTCAGTAACATTTAGATTCACAACTTTTTCTGCGAGGACAAAATACACATTGGTGCTTTTTGTTACCCTTTTTTATTTGCCACATACACTGTAGGTAATATTCCTCTCCTCCTTGATATCTCTTGCATTGAGGACTTCTCTCCTGCCACTCTTGATCTCTCAATTTCACACCATTCACCTGCTGACAATGTCTCTTTATAACATTTCTTTCTTTGGCTTAGGCAATGCTTGTTGGTGTATTGTGTAATTATTTTCTCTTCCCCCTTATGGGAATACTGGTCACAATCTGTCTGCAGTATCATTCTCTTATTACATGGCCAATGTGGTTTACTTGGGCATGGTGGTTATTGTTTCTCTTCAGTAGGGCCCCCTCTTTACTTTGGCCGTACAGATTTTATATAGCTTCATTATTTCCCCTTCTTCCTCCTGGCAATAACTGTAACCTTTCTTTTCTGACTTTCCTTTTAAGTGGTTGTAACGGCAATAAGACTTCATTGCATTAGTTTGATATTCAAACTATGGGTTTGCAGCCATCGTTGGACTACAGAGCATTCCGGGGTTACCTAGGACAGGCCAGATCACTGGTCTCTCTACTCGCATCTGCTCGAACTGCTGCATCTGCTGCTCTTAAAACGCTGAACAGCTTGGATTTTGTTCCTGCGCCCGCGCTGCTTGGAAAGGGAGCCTCTCTTGCTCCTCCTGCACTCTGGTGCTTGCCAGCTACCGGGACCAGGCAGGAAGTAAGGAGAGCTTCTCTCTCCCAAGGGACAACCTGTCAAAACACTGCTTCCCACTGCTAAAACTCTGTACTTCAGGTTAAATACCCTCTCAGGACAACCATCCATTTCAACACAAACAGCAGCTCTGGCATATTTGTTTATCTTTTTCAGCTGCTGCAACTGTGGCTCACAACTCCGACTACTGCTCCAACCTCTTGTTTTAATGGCCTGCACCTGAGGGGGCATTATATACCCAACAGTCCCGCTCAGGTTTGGATCATTAGGATCATTTAAGTGTATAATGCAGTTCCGTGCCTCTGAGCCCCTCTTCCTCATCTCAGTACTTGGGGCATTGTGTGACTTGAAGTCCCCAATGTTCTGATTACTTTTTGTATCATAGGTCTCAATCTTACAGAAGGCCGTTAAAACTCTAGGGTCTCTAGTGAAGTTATTTAGAGGGTACTCCCAATTCTCCTGACCTGAGTCCTCTCTCATGTGATCCTCCCGCAGAAAACCACCCCCAGTGTTAGAATCAGAAAGCGTCTGCCTTTCTCTGGCCACATGAGAAGGGTCCCAGGTCAGGTTTCTTGAGATAATCACTTCTGATCCATCACATAGGCGAGTAACAAGTGGCAAGACTGGAAAACATGGCTGGTCTTGATAGTAATTGCAAGGCAGTCATTGCATTGGGTATTGGATAAAAATATATACGTTGTTAAGGCACTGTACATTAGAGAGAAGCATTGTATTACTAATGAATCTAACATTGCCATAAATGCATACTGTTTGTGGGAGTATATTGCAAAGTCATGCACTTTCTTTTAAAAGCTTAATCTTGGAGACCCAATACTTGGTTCATTTTTCACCAACTACTTCTGCCCGTAAATTAGTAAAAGTGTGATTGGCTTGTGCCTCTTCCCCTTTAATATAGTTGGTTAAATAAAAATAAAATTGAGATTTGTGATGTTTGTAAAGAAATAATTTAGTGACTGTATAATGTTTTCTGTCACTAACTGTTTCATTTTCCTTCATACATTTCAGCCTCTCTATCCTATCCCCATGACACAAATGCAAGTGAACCAGGCCAAGACCTATAGAGCAGGTAAAGGTGAGAGAATGCTGCCTGTGTTCTGTTTTTCAGTGTGCATGAATATTGTATGATCTACAATAGTGACACATTACTCTGGCATGCTGTTCTGCCTCCTTCCCAACTAGTTGTTAATGTGCTGCTGTGCAAGCAGGGCCTGAAAAGTCATATACAAAATAAGCTATTGCATTAAGAGCTGTAACAATATCCTTCGAGCGGCTGTCATCGCCCATATGAGTTAACAATTGTCACCAACACTTTTGGTTACCCTTTATTTGTTTTCTTGATTGATGTTATGTACTATAGAAACAATTCTTCAACTTGGTTGAAGAAATGTATTGGTTATCCTGGGCACTTGGCTGTGTCTGACCCACACTGAGCGAGTTGTTTTTAAACTCCTTTTCACCAAACATCTATGTAATCTGCACCCAATGTGCAAGATTGAAAGTTTCATCTTTCCACTCCAGCGTTGTGCTAGCAGTTTGAGAGTTCTCGTGGTCATGCAAAATAGCCAATCACTCTGTGTGCAGGCAGAGTCTGAGAAGTCCAAGCTGGCTTTGCATCCGTTTGTCCGTGGATTGTTCATAATCCTGGGAAGAAATCTAAACAAACAGAAAGTAGGAGAAAAGTTTGGTTGACCTTCATTTTGTACACAAATTGAAAGCACAAATGTATCATCCAGTACCAAACAGACCCAAGACCCTTCAGTTCTGGGGAATTACTATTTTCTTTATATGTGAGCAGGCAGACGGGTTCCCATCACTTTGTAGAGGAGGTAGAGCATAGTTTCCAGTACACTAATGTTCCTATCAATACATTATTTTGCACTTAAACTGCATTACCTTGCCTCAGTTTGAGTCACTTGTTAGGTGATTTTTGTTTAGTGTTTGCAGTTTGTTAGGGAGAATTTTCAATTTAGTGCTAAATTCCTCCCACCTTAGAGACCCCCAGCTCATTATTGAACTTTGGGACTTGTACATTTAATTCTATGTGTATTCTGTGTTTCGTTTGGTTGTGGCACAGGGAAGTCTTTCAGATTTCCCAAAGGTTTAAATACCTTCTTTTGGATACTCTACTGTTTCCAATAGCAGTGAAGTGAAATTGATTTTACTTACATTTGTAACTTTCTAGACCCAGCACACACTATCTTACAATAGGGTGCTGGATGTGTTACTTACTATCCCCTTTTGTCTAGCTTGTCATGTAACAATTTTATGTAACCCTTTTCTCGATGAATGGCTGGTGGCAGTGGTTTACTCTTAACATCTGTGGTGTGCTTACACCGCGGGCTGCGTTTGCAGCTCCAGTAAAGCACCCAAGGGTGCCATTTTGTGGAAAGGTCCTTCTTGAGATTTACTCTGCGTGTCAAAGCAGGTTTGGTCCCTTTGTTCGTTTTGTCTTTGGTGGTATTCACAAGTGAAGCCTGCCTCTGGCACCATGGTGTCTAGCGGGATTAGGAAGTGAGGGAGGTGCCGAAATTCCCTGTGCTTAGTCTCCTAGGAGACAGAAATGCACTCTTCAGTTATTGACAGGCTGGCTGTCTGGCAAGGACAGCCTCCCTGCTGGGTGACTGCCAGCTAGGCTGGAATGAATGAGAGAAACCTGCATAAAAGGCGAGGATTTTTGGCTTGGAAGGCAAAGTTGACTAATGGACGAAGGAATCCGAAGAAGAACTTGGAAGAGACGCCTGCTGCAACTCCTGGACCGTTAGTTTGCCTGGTGAAGTCCTGCTGCTTTGCTGAATCTCCGAATTCGTTTCGACTAGAGAAGCCCTGCAAGGACGACTTCTCCCTTTGAGTTAGTGGGACCTATCAACTCCTAAGCCACCTCGACATCTTCTCGAAGCTGGTTGCATTTCCACTGCAGTCGCTGCTGGAAACCGTAGAGCCTGGAAGAGGAACACCAGTTTATGGGCATTGCTTTTAAGTTGTCCAAGTAAAGTCTATCTCAACAGCAAAGAGTCCGCTGTGGTGCTATTTGCTGAGACACGAGGATCGGAAACTGCAAAGTGCCACTGAATAGAAGTTGGTCCTTTTCTGTTGCAGACCGTCCCGTTGCAGTACAGGAGTCCTCCAGACGTCCTCCCTCTTGTCTCCACGACTGAGGCCCAGGAACACAGGATTTGCAGAGCTGCACAGGAACAGAAGCCAGCCTAAGCCCTTTACTTTTAACCAAAGGTACTGTAAAGTCTAAGAGAACTTACCTCTTGTTGTGTAACCTCACTTGTTCTCAGTGGAGACTTGTCTTTGTTGCTTCTGTAGAGTTGCTGACAGCTTCTTTCTCCAGCGTGGGGTTTGGCATGGATTCACATGCTCATGAATATTCCCCGTCGTCGGGCTCGGAATCCTCAGTAAAGAAGAAAAATCAGTTTGTTTTGTTTCTGAACGGTCTTTCCCCTAATAACCAATCACTGGTCTCTGGGTCATACTGCTCCCAGCCAATGACTGCCCTTTAACTAAGCCTTTGCTCTGGCAGCCATCTTTAGTTTTTTATTGCACATTCAAGTGTTGGGAGTCCTCGTGCTATAGCTCGTTAGCTTCTACTGCTCCACCGATTCATCATCCGATTAACAGGGACCCGTTTTTGGAAGCTTCTATGCCCCTCAAGAGCAGTTTTTCGTCGAACTTCACTTCTTGGAGGATTCCAGAAGATACATGAGGCCTAACCTGTGTGGACATGGCCGAAGACAAAGGAGATTCGACGCCTCTGTTCAGGATCTGCCCAGGATGTGGACTACAGAACGTCTTCAAGGAGGATGGGCACTCACGGTGCCTTTACTGCCTACACTCGGACAAATCACACGTGGAGGAGGCCTGTGCGCACCATGAAGGACTGTCACAAGCGGCTCGCTGAGTGGCTGGAGACAAAGAACCCGGTGGCAGGTGATCCCAGGCAACGTTCTTTTCCTAATTGAAAATCTGAGCGGTCTTCTAAGACCTTTGAGAGCGCTCCGGCGACGGGGGGTCCGACAAAAGGCAAAGCACCGCGGGCACCAGGAGCGCCGTGGGTACGGGTTCCTTGGCGGCCAGGCTGTGCGCAGCTTCGCTGACTCGTCAACCACGAGCCAACGCTCCGGCTCAGCGAAGAAAAGAAAGTCTGAGCAACCGGGTAGACTGCGCTAGAAGGCCCGATGGTTTCCGACAGAGAAAGCCAAGGGTGGGCTAGGTGCTGACCCTCCCCCTACGGTGAAGGCCTCAGACGCGCCTAAGGTCGTGAAGGCCCAGGTTCACCAGGCCAAACAGTCTATTGAGGGAGTGGTACAAAAACTGAAGGAAGCAGGAAAACTATAGCCTGTGGACCAGAGTGTTATTGTAACATCAACAACGGAAAAATTGTTTAGAGAAAAATATTTATAGTAATGTATCAAAATGTATTTGGAGTGATACAAAGATTAAAAAAATAGTAAATGAATCACAACTTATTAAACACTAATAAATTCAACATAGCAAAACAGCAGCAAAATATGCCTAAAATAGGCTAAAACATCATCAATCACACTTTCCATTCATGGTGCAGCATTCAAACGCAACTCAACATACAGTGACTGACATCCAAAATACTAAAAGACAAAAAGGACCATACTAAAAACATATGAGGAGGGAAAATTCATAACTACTCCCCATAAAAACATTCATTATTATAGTGTTTACAAAACACACAATAGAATTTATCCGAGAACAATCTATTGTAAAGGTGGATCAGAAAAAGGAGATACAAAGATCACATCACTAAGGTTTTTCTCGACCGGTTTTGACGTGGAGTGTTGGTTTACACAACGTCTTCATCAGGAGGCGGATGTAACCATAATGTAAAAAACACACAAGAACATGGCTGTAAACTAATACATCACAGACCCTTACACATGCAGGCTGCCTGACTAAGAAGGCTTCTAAAAGCGCCTACATTTTACCACAACAAATTGGGGCTATATATACCGTCATGTGAATTAGTGTACTGGCACCCCTGAACAACAGGTATGAACCCCAGAGCAAAGGGTTAGTGACACCCGATCCAGAACGGTGCTAAGTGGTGGTGGACCGTCCAAACCAGGGCGAACCTGCAGAAGTGTGCAAAAGGCCAGTGTCCACACCAATGACAAATTGGGCCCACTAACCTGGTGAGCGACCAGCTGCTGTAAACAACAAATGGAAGAAGTGAAGCAACCATCTGACAGGGCTTCAGGGCTGTGTTCTAGACAGACAGAATCAAAATGAGCCCAGCTAAGCAACATAAAACCTGGTCTATAAGTGGGCCGCCAAAATTAGATAAAAATAAAAATAGAGTACACAGGGCCTCACCTGGTGGAATCTGTTAAGCTCAAAGATGTCCAAAGCTTCACATGCTAGATGTAGGTGGACAGATTGGAAACTGTCAGGGTGACCAAGGCAGTGGGCTGCAACTGAGAGAAAAAGCAGAGAGGCGGCCCAAAAGCACCAGTTAGTGTTGCACTTACTGATGGAAAAAGTATGGACTCAAAGCTCAGATCAAGAGCGGCCCACTATGAGTGAGCAGCCGCAGCCCTAAAAATGTAAAGGTCACACAGAACACCCCCACATTGAGTTACCAGGGTGCTGCTCTGACAACCAATAGAACAAGGGTGGGTTAAAAATGCACTGAATTAGGCAAGAGCGGAGTCCGAACAGGACCGCTTAGACACCAACAGCAAATGCGACCTCAACATTTGCTTAAGTCAGAAAGGCGCGAGGCCTCGTTTGCGGAGCGTGAAAATGGATTTAAACGAAATGCGAGGTTAGGTGGCCAGCAACGGCTGGGCTGGACATAAACACCCCAACATGAGGCACTTACCGTTTCTGAGTACACGTGGACTCAAGGAGGGACGAAGTAACTCACTCTACGGTCTGCGGCGAGATGTGCCTAAAACGCAGCGCATGTGTATAAATTACATGCAAATGGGTAATGACTACAGCCTCGAGGCATGCTGGGCGGGTTTAAAACGGAGAGTACCTGAAGCCGCGCATGCGTTTGAAATGCATGTAAATTATTAATGGCTACAGCAACAGGGCGTACTAGGCAAGCTATTAGACAGGAAATTCCCGAAAGGCCGCAATTGTATTTGAAGTACATGCAATTGGATAGTCACTTCGGCAACAAAACGTGCTGGGCCGGCTTATAGCTGCTTAATAGAGGCCCAAAGGGCTCCAGGCACGGAAATGTAACAGGAGCGTAAGTTGCGGGCACATGACCGCCAAGGAGGAAAAAAGATGAAATAGTAAAGAGTCACCTATATGTAGAACAGACATGAATGGGCACAATGTCTGTTATAAATACTGAATAAGGTTATTGAAAATTACAACTGCAATAATGGAAAATAAATAAAAAATTACTGTAAAGAAGCACTCGTAGGACACTCAAAAAAAATGACGATGCAGATGCATACCGAGGCCACCAAAACATATAGACTATGTCTATACAGCCAACCAGGCCCTGATCATGGGAAGAAAATTGAGCCATTAAGGACAGGATGGCTAGACCCACTAATAAGCATTGAAGTCCCATGATTCCAATGTGTTGAGGCCTTTTTGGAGTGTCTTTAAGTTGAAGATCCACATTTGTGCCTTGTAGGACAATTTATTGCCCAATTGCACTGGGCCATTGGCAAAAAAGTTCTATGCAGAACCATGTTAAAGAATCTGTGTCATGTCCGATTTCAACACAGTGGATAACTAATGGTGCAGAGAGAGTGCGCGTTTTGATTTTTTGAGCGATGCTCATTGATGCGCAGATGGACCTCCCTGGAGGTTTTTCCTACATAAAACAGGTGACATGGACACTGAATCGCGTACACCACATTCTTACTTCTGCAAGTAGTGAATGTACGTAATTGTCAGGTCCTGCCATTGTAGGAGAAATCTATCATTTTTTTTAGAAAATGTACAGGCTACACATGAGGTGCACGGGTAGTGACCTTTAACTTGATTGAGATTGATATCTCTGACCTGATTGGTACGTAAAGGGAGTCTAGTGGCTGGAGTGAGTTTCTGCCCCAAATTTCTGCTTTTTTGGAAAGCAATTAATGGTTTCTGAAAATTAAGATCAGTGGCGTTAAGAATCCTCCAATATTTCTAAATGATGGCTTTAATTGTCTCACTATGTTGGCAAAAAGTGGACAAACAGATTAGCTGTTCTTTCTCAACAATTTTAGGTTTAGGCCTAAGAAGGGCGTCCCGATTGGTGTAACGCACTCTTTTTCTTGAATGTGTGATGAGTTTCGAGGGGTACCCTCGAAGTAACAGCCTGGCTTGTAGCACATCCGCATGAGTGTTAAATTGCGTGATGCTAGAGCAATTGCGGCATAACTGCAAAAACATCCCATAAGGGAGGTTACGAAGAAGGCTTTTGGGGTGTTGGCTTTCGAACTGCAAGGTCAAATTCCTTTGTCGGTTTTCTGTAGAGCTCAGTCTGCAGAAACCCTTCTTCGTTATAGATTGATAAATCGAGGAAAGCAATCCAAAAGGAAGAGTGTTCAAAGGTGAATTTGATATTGATATCTACCTGATTGAGCCACCCCACAGAATGTTCCAATGTGGCGACATCGCCCTCCCACAATACCAGAATATCACCAATGTACCGTCGGTATAACTTGATGTTTTGAATGTAAGGATTCACATCATTCAGGACAAATTTTTCTTCAAACAGGGCCAGAAAGATGATAGCCAAATTAGGGGCGAAAGAACAGCCCATCGCCGTTCCTTTAGTTTGTAGGAAAAAAAATCTTTAAACTTAAAGAAACTGTTGGAAAGAACCAGTTCGGCGCATGTGGTCAAAAAGTCGGTTGGAACCGTGTGTGGAAGGGGGGCGGCGATCTAGCATAACCCGCAAACACTGAATAGCCTTCTCTTGTGGAATGTTAGTATAAAGGACCTCTATGTCAAGGGACACCAGAATTTGCTTAGCGGCGTCAAACGGGAGGCCTTCAACAAGATTGATAACATCCCTAGAGTCTAGCAAGAATGTATGAGTATTGAGGGAGTGGTGGCATCCCTGGTGAATTCCGCGGATGTGGGTTCCCCCGGGGCAACAACCAAAATGAGTTTCCCTGCCCGCCCAGAGGAAATCTTCATTCATGCCCATTGAAAAGACTCCCGGGAAGATGACACTCATCTCCCCGAGACCATCGCCTCTGGCCGAGAAGGGGGGGGGGGTGGGCAGTGGTACAGCTGGACTCGGAGATCTCTTCCTAGGAGGAGCTTTCGGGCCTGACCGTGTCTGGGAAGAGGGGCGTCGAGGCCGGGCCCTACGGGAAGGACCCGATGAGCTAAGAGGAGACGAGTCCATCCTCCTCCACCTTACCACCCCTTCCTTCATCCCCTTTGTCGAGGGATGAGACGGAGCCAGATAAGGCGACGACCGGTACGGACGACGACGGAACGAATCTCCCATCGCCGGTACCCAGTGCTTCTCCCCCCGATGAGATCGGATCCTTCCACGCCATGATCTCCAGGGCTTCGGAGCTGTTCCAGCTCAAACCCGAGGAAAAGGAGGGTTTCCTTTAATTCAAATTTAGCAGGGCCCCTGTGCCCAAATTTCATTGTATGATATTTAGATCGCATTGATAGGCTTCTTTCGAGGGGATTGGGTCCTCCGACATATTCCATATCTATGACAGTAATCGCCACAGCTGTGCTGCTTCGGAAAATCTTTCGGCTCCTGCGTCGATGTCGATACGCCGTCCTCGAGGACCTCCTCCGACGGCCGACGTCACCGGATGTTATAAGTAGAACGCACGACACCCGTAGCCTCAGTTCTGTTTTTTATGCGAACGTGTTCGTTTCGGAGATCTCGGCACGTCTCGACTCTTTGGAGTTTCTGTTCTTTCGGTTCTTCGAACCTGTTAATTTTTTTTTTTTAAGTATTATCGGGATATCTTCCTCTTCTTCCACCCCGCATCCGGGCTTCAAGAAGTGTGGGGACTGCATGTCCAAGATGTCGGTGACGGACTCACACGACGCCTTCTTCTGGTGCCTCAGGGAGGCCCACGACACGGACAATTGTGTCGACTGCAAGTCGCTTACGTCCAAGGCCTTGCGGGAACGTAAGAAGAAGCTGTCGGTCGGTAAGGTGTCCAAGCCCCGGAAGGCGAGGTCCGCTGGGCTTTCGACGGACGATTCGAGGGGCGACTCGCTGCATTGTAGTCGTAATTCTAGTGGGGTTTCGGTCCCAGAGTGGGTCCCGCCACTCCTCTGCCTCTTCGAGGCACTCCCGGAAGCGCTGTCATCGGTTGCCTTCCCCGTCCTCATCCGAGGATTCCGCCCGTCGGCGGGTTTCTTATCCCACCAAGTGTTCCTCTCCGGAGGAATGGGCTTCCTTTGGGAAGAAAATGTTTGCAATTCTTGAATCACAGGGCTCCCCTCCGTCCCCACCTCCGAGAGGGGTCGCCCGTGACGGTACTAGAGACACGGCTCGTACGCCTTCGGGCTCGGGTGGTCGGCACGATTCACGGGAGAGGTCCCGCTCGGACAAGGGGACAGAATACATTGACGCCTGTTGCGCCGAGGTCGTCGACGGACTCTCTCGAGGCCCCGCCTCCGAGGAAGTGCATGTCATCGACGCCTAGGCTGTCGAGAGACACGCTCGGGGCTCCGGCCTCGAGGCCTGTGTCGAAGCCGTCGATGCTGTTGCGCCACACTTGACGCCGATTCCGTCGACGCCTTTCGAGGCTGTGGTGTCGGAGGTACCCCGTGGCACTGGTGAACCCCCTAGAAAGGCTCTGGCCAAGGCAAAACATGTCTTTCTCCCTTATTCAATGCCCACTTTCCAGCCTATGGATTATATTTCCGAGGTGGAAGAGGGTTCTGAAGATGGGTTGGTTCCTGACACGGTACCAGATGAGATTCTTTCTGGTCATAGCCAGATTGAGGACCTGCGTCAGTCACTGCATGACGCCAGTGGCGTGGATACCTCTCCGGAGGTGGGGTTCTGTAGGCCTGAGCCTGGCACCGATGCCGAGTCATCGTACCAGCACCTTATGTCGAGGGTCACGGACTACTTGGGATGGTCGGCGTCCCCAGTTGATTTTGTGCAGGATGACCTAACGGATATCCTCGACCAAGGTCCACCCACTGACCCGGTACTGCCATTCCATATGACTCTGCAAAGAAGGGTGGCAGCGGCTTGGACTGCTTCGGAGAGTCTCCTGGCAGTGTGCAGGTCTTTGCCGCGAAAATACCGCCCAGCCAGTAGTGACCCCTGCTACTTCACCACGCACCCCACTCCGGAGAGTTTGGTGGTGCAGGCGGCTACGGCCCCAGCTAAGCAGGCGTCGTATCCTACCATCCCTCATGATAGGGACGACAAGCGTTTTGATGGCTGGGCGAAGGAAGTGTTTTCTTCAGGGGGTATGGCTCTTCAGGCGACCAACTCTGTATGTGCCTTATCACGTTTTACGCACACTCTGTGGAACTGTATTTCCTTAGCGGCTGAACATATTCCCGAAGGGGACGAACGGGATGGTTTTCTTGCTATTATTCAGGATGGCAAGGGTGCCATGTGTGAGTCCGTTCAGTCGGGGTTTGGACATGGCAGACTGTGTCAGCCGGTCCATGGCGGCGAGCATCGTAATACGCAGGTTTGCATGGTTGAGGAAGGGTTTGCTCCTGATGTGCAAGCCAGGCTCCTCAACATGTTATGTTATGCTATTTTGCACTTATATAGCGCCTTATATACCATTGGTATGGTCTGAAGGCGCTGGTAGGTTGAACGCCCTTGGGAAACGAAGTTCAGATCAGTAGAGAGAGTAGGGAGAGTCAAAAGGTGCGTGTGAGCACCGGCTATGTGTGCAGCTTGTGCGGTACTCGTGTAATAGCTGCTTCTTAGCGATAGGTGTGGTGGTTGAGAGATCAAGAGAATGTGTGCGTTCTGGCAGGATTTATCCAGAACGGATGTGGCTGCGTTAGGCCTGAGGAAAACGCCTGGCTGGGGGTGTGAAACCAGCAGTGTTTACTTAGAATGATGTGGAGTAAGCGGCGGATGTTGGTATGAGAACAGTTATACCGAATGGTGTCATAGTATCTCTGTGTTCTAGCTGAGTGGTGATGTAAAGGAGAGAGTAAGCGTGGTGGTGTGATATGATGGGTTATATGCTCTTTCAATGAGCACACTTCTAAATGCAACTTTCCCAGAGAGGCTACTGGGCGAACTTCTAAATACAATTTTCCACAGAGAGGCTATTGAGCACACTTCTAAATTCACTTTTCTAGGGAGGCTATTGGGCACACTTCTAAATGCAACTTTACAGAGTTTCTATCTGATAGACTTCTATAATCAGCTTTCACAGATGCTATTGAGAACACTTCTAAATGCAACTTTGACAGCGTGGCTATTGGGCACACTTCTAAATACAATTTTCCACAGAGAGGCTACTGGGTGCACTTGTAAAATCAATTTTCCGGAAAGGCTATTGGGAACACTTCTAGATTCAATTTACCAGTGAGGCTATTGGGCACACTTCTAAATGCAACTTTCACAGCGAGGCTATTGGGCACATTTCTAAATTCACAGAGAGGCGGTAGGGCGCACTTTCTAAATGCAACATTCACATGCTAACATTCACAATTCCATCTAGATGCGACGCAGGCCAATATTCACAATTCCATCTAAGAGTGGACATGCTAACATTCACAATTCCATCTAGATGCGACGGAGGCCAATATTCACAGTTCCATCTAGATGCGACGCAGACCAATATTCACAATTCCATCTAAGAGTGGACATGCTAACATTCACAATTCCATCTAGATGCCCTTTGACAGTGAACATCTTTTTCGCAGCAAGGCTGACGAGAGCCTTGAGAGGTTGCAGACCTCCAAAGCTGCAGCAAAGTCATTGGGCGCTTCAGTCCACCAACCTCCGCCTTTTCGTCCTAGGGGACAGCAATAGAGGGGAGGTTCCTTTCGTTATTACTCGTCCTTTAGTAAAGCAAGAGGAGCTGCAAGTCAAAGGGGCAACCGTAGGAGTGCCAGAGGTGGAAAACAAGATATTCGAGGTGCCAAGGCCGTGCAAGCAGTTGCCTCTTTGCCCTCAGGAAACGCCGCAGCCGCTTCTGCTCAGTCATGAGGCCCATGCTTCACCGGTTGGGGGAAGGCTGGCGCAGCATCTTGTAGAATGGCGTGCCATTACTTCAGATGTGTGGGTTCTGGAGATCATAGCCCACGGCTAATGTCTTCCTTTCCGGCAGAGGCCTCACGACAATCCACCAGGGAATCTCTCTTCGAAGAGTCCGGATCTGCTCCTTGCTCAGGAGATTCAATCCCTGCTGGAGAAAGGCACCATAGAACTGCAGCCTGTAGCAGAGAGGAACAAGGGATGGTATTCCCCTTTTTTTGATTTTCGAAGAAGGACAGGGGATTGAGACCCATCATGGACTTGCACGGTTTGAACAAACTCCTCAGGAAGGACAAGTTCAAGATGGTTACCCTCTCTGAAGTCCTCCAGGCACATCGGAGCAGTGCTCGACACGTCCCTGGGGCAGTGTTTTCCTCCCCAGGTGAGGGCTCATCATTCAACAGATGGTGCACAAGTTTCAACATGCCCAGAGTCTTCCAGCGTTCGAGTTCTTGAGGTTGCTCGGCCTCATGGCATCCTGCATTCTTCTGGTGCCAGAGGCCAGGTTGCGGGTGAGATCTCTGCAATGGGCTCTCAAGCTCCAGTGGTCACAGTCCTCTGGCAGGATGTCGGACCCCATTCAGGTGCCGGCCTCGGTTGCCCAGGACCTTATGTAGTGGGCCGACAAAGGCAATCTGATGAGGGGGGCTCCATTTTGGCTAGCCTGGCCGGAGATGACGATCGTGACGGACGCACCCCTTACGGGATAGGGAGCTCATGCCAACAAGCTGACAGTCAGCAGTCGTTGGTCTCCGTCGGAGTCCAGACTCCATATCAATCTGTTGGAGCGGAGGGCCGTCAGGCTTGCCCTGAAGGCTTTTCTGCCGACTGTGCGAGGAAATAATGTCCTGATACTGACGGACAACAATGTGGCCATGTAATACCTCAACAAAAGGGGGGGGCAGGGTCTCTTCCTCTGTGCAGGGAGGCGATGCAGCTCTGGTTCTGGGCCATCCAGCAGGAAATTTAGATCTCGGCAGTTCATCTGGCCGGAGATGAAAACGAGACGGCGGACGCTCTGAGCAGGCAGAGCATGATCTCTCACAAATGGGAGCTGGCTCGGGAGATTCTCCTGGAGATCTTTGCCCTTTGGGGGACCCCTCAAGTGGATCTCTTCGCCTCCAGTGTCAACCGGAATTGCGAAAGGTTCTGCTTGCGGGAATTTCCTTCAAGAGGCGCCTTGGGGGACGCCTTCATGGTGGAGTGGTCCTTCCCACTGCTGTATGAGTTTCCTCCATTCCCCGTCATTCTGCAAGTGCTGCGTAGGTTACGGAGGTTCGGTTCCCGGATGATCCTCATTGCTCCGTCATGGGCCCGGAGGACGTGGTACCCGGATCTTCTAGACTTGTCCATCTGCCCTACACGTCGTCTTCCCTACCGAGACGATCTGCTCTCACGAGAGGGGGGGTCAGGTTCTCCATCCAGAGGTCAGATCACCCTCAACCTTCGCGCTTGGCTTCTGAAAGGTTGAGGTATAAGGATTGGGACCTCCCTGAAGACGTGATGGAGGTGCTGCTTTCGGCCAGACGGCCGGCAACATAGTCCCTGTACTGTTGCCGTTGGAGAAAGTTCTGCGACTGGTGCAGGGTTCAGAATGTGGATCCTTTTTCATGTGACATTCCTGTCGTTTTGTCTTTTTTGCTTTATTTGGCCCACAAGGGCCTGCAAGTGGGTACCAATAAAGGTTACCTGGCGGCGCTGTCTATATTTAAGCGCTCGTTTGAGGAGTGTTCTTATTTTAAAATTCCTTTAATTTCTCAGTTTCTGAAAGGGCTCACTAATGTGTTCCCTCTGTCACCTTTCCAGGTGCCCAGTTGGGATCTGAACCTTGTTCTCAAGTTTCTAATGGGTGCTCCCTTTGAGCCTTTGCATTCTTGTCCTTTGAGACTGTTAACCCTTAAAACTGTATTTTTAGTTGCGGTCACTTCTGCTCGCAGAGTGAGTGAGTTACAGGCACTTTCAGTTAAGCCACCCTTCAGTGTGTTTCATAAGGACAGGGTTGTCCTTAGAGTTCATCCTTCCTTTCTTCAGAAGGTGGTGTCGGAATTTCATTTAAGCCAGAAGGTTATTCTTCCGGCAGAGGAGAGGCTCCATATGCTGGATCCTAGGAGAGCTTTAAGCTTTTACATTTCACGCATGTCCCGGGTCAGAGTGGACGATCAACTCTTGGTTACGCTGGAAGGCGTTTGGGACAAGCTGTTACCAAGCAGACTTTGTCTCGATGGATTATCTTGGCAATTTCTGAATGTTACTGCTTGGCGGGTAAGGACCCTCCGGTAGACTTACGGGCCCATTCTACCAGGGGTATGGCTGCCTCTACTGCCCTGCAGAGGGGTGTTCCTATTCGTAACATCTGTGATGCAGCCACCTGGGCTTCGGTCCATACTTTGGTACGTCACTACTACCTCGATTCTATCCGTGGGCAGTATCTGGCCTTTAGCAAGGCAGTCCTTTACTCTGCAATTTGATTGGGCATTCTAAATTTGTATAGTCTAAAGTCGTTTCCCTCCTCCTTACGTTGGTACTGCTTTGGGAGTCTGTCATAGATATGGAATACGTGGGAGGACCCAATCCCCTCAAAGAACAAGTTACTCTCTTACCTGGTAACGTTCTTTCGATGGGGTGGTCTGACGACATATTACATATCGCTCCCTCCCTGCCTTCCCCGCTACAGAATTTCTTATGCGATTGCAGTTTACGTTTCCGCAAGTCTTTCTGTGGTCCTACTGGCAGAAGATTGGTGCCACACGTTCTGGGGGAAAAAACCAACTGAGGCTACGGGCGTCGTACATCCTATTTATAATCCGGTGACGTCGGCTGTCGGAGGAGGTCCTCCAGGACGGCGTATCGACGTCATCGACGCAGATGCCGAAAGATTTTCCGAAGCAGCACAGCTGTGGTGATTACTGTCATAGATATGGAATATGTAGTCGGACCATCCCATCGAAAGAACGTTACCAGGTGAGAGAGTATCTTGTTCTTCCCACTATACAGGTCTCTCAAACTTAGCAGGGCCTCTGTGCCCAAATTGCATTCTGTGATATTCAGATTGCACTGATAGGCCTCTCTCCCACTATACAGATCTTGCAAGTTTAGCAGGGACCCTGTACCCAAATTCCATTGGGTGACATCCAGATTGCTTGGACAGGTCTCTCTCCCACGGTGCAGGTCTCAGGTTTAGCAGGGTCTCTGTGCCCAAATTGCACTGTGTGATATTAGATTGCTTTGGTAGACCTATCTCCCACTATACAGCCTCCTCAAATGTTGCTGACCAACTCACACTTCAGTGAGACAGAACCCACCAGTGAATTACTGTGGAGTGACACTCTGGTTAGAGGCTCACACAGCACAAGAAGCAAGTCCGAGCTGCGCCCTCCAAGCCACTCTTCAACTAATAGATACCCTTCCCAAACCCATATAACTAGCTCACCGCAGTGAACTGCTCTCAGGGAGACGGACACTAAAGAGAGCCACTGATAATGCCCAACTATATAACCCTGAACCACCGCCCTAACCCTCTCAAGACATTGACTGAACGAGTCGGCAACTTCAGTCGGAACACCAACTACAGACAGAGCCTAAACTAGTAGCGGACAGCCTCCACTCCCACTACTACACCACAAGACAACCAGACTAACGCCAGACCAACTGGACATCATCAAACAAAGACTAAAACAACTCTCAATCTTATAATGCAGCGCAAACGACCCATTCCAAGGAAAAGACAAAAAGAAGCAAGAACACACACTCCGGAACAGCAACTAAGAACGACAACAATAGAAGGCACCCCCACAGACAGGAACACAAATCGAACCAACACTGAGATAAGAGACAAATTCCTCTACCTAACTCCATACCTCGCTGACAACTGCCCACCACAGCAATCCAACCCGACGTTAGAAGCAGCAACATCAAACAACCTAACACAAGCAAATAGAAGAAGGATGAACACCACAAAACACTTCAAACACACGACCGATGCGATAACACCGTACATCACTAAAACAAGAGCAACTTCCAACCGACAAACACAACTCCTGGAAAACGAACCCGATGAAAACAAAAAAAAAGCAAGACAGAACCTAGAAGAATTTTTTGAAGACGCTGACACCCCGAAACCCACAGCCCAACAAGCGATCGACCAGGACGGAAAACTCAACACCGTTCAGAAGACGAAAGTCCAAACCAAACAACACCTCCAAACTTCACTGCAATCTAATGAACGCAAGATCCTTGTCAAAACACTCAACGGAGATCTTCGATCTACTTGACGACAACGGCATTGACATCCTATTCATCACAGAAACATGGCTGGACAAAAACTACAAAATCACACTCCAAAGCTGCCTTCCAACCAACTTCAAATGCCTGCAAACAAACAGGAAAAACAAAAAAGGAGGAGGAATCGCAATAGCATTCAAAGAACACCTGAAAATAAAAACAGACAAACCACTCAACATCCTCAACTGCAAAACCATGGTAATACACCTAACCGCGACTTCATAGAAGCCATCACCAACTTAGCCATTAACCACGAACACCTAATCATCCTGGTGGACTTCAACATCTGGTTTGAAGACCGTCACGCCAATTCCCAAAACACACTGATTGAACAACTCACCACAATGAAACTACGACAACTAGTCAAAGGGGCAACACACTCTTCACGACACACCCTCGACAGTTTTTGCCAAAGAAAAACTCATCACCATGTTACTACCAATACAAATACTGTGGAGCGACCACCTCATCATCCCATTCGGGATCACTCTGCCTACTCGAGTCTGCATCCAACCCCCGAAACTCACAACCACCACAAAAAAACTGTTAACGCGTCAAAGAAAGCAACCTATTCGAAGAACTGGAATTAACCAAACGCTCAACTACAGAATTAGAGCAAGCTGACCTAGTTGGGAAAGCGGAGATACTACACAAATGGATTACAGATGCAGTAGACAAGATCGCCCCAGAAAAAACATTCACCCCATAAAAGAAGAGCAGTGGCAAAATGGTTCACCCCATTATTGAACACCATGAAAAAGGAAAACAAAAAGATGGAACTGGAATGGAGGAAAGAATGCAACCCAGACAAAAAAACACTGTTCAAGAAACAAATCTGCGCATACAAGAAGGAAATTCAAAAGGCAAAGAGAAGGCGTTACGATGACAGAATCACCAATGGCACCAACACTCAAAAAGAAATGTTCAGCATCATTAAAGATATGAGAAACCCACCAGGCTGCGATAACACCCCAACCCCCTCAGAGAAACTATGCAACGACCTGGCATACCACGTAAAGAAATAAATCAGACATCCGACAAACCATACAAAAGAGACCAACCAACCACAACATACAACCTAACGAACCTAACGCGGAACCACAGCACAAACTCCGAAACTTTCCTGAAATTTCAGCAGATGCATTCACAATACTGGTAAAACAAAGCAAGAAAGCGGGATCAACCAATGACCCCTGCCCCCCGGGCATCTTCAAATCAATCCTTGCGCGAGGAATGCCTGCAGGACACTACAGAAACCTTCTAAACATATCACTAACAGCAGGGACTGTACCGAAGATCTTCAAATCAGCATATATCAAGCCACTCCTGAAAAACACAAGTGGCGACGTAGAAGACCTCTCCACCTACAGGCCGATCTCTAACATCCCCTACCCCGGCAAAACTCCTAGAAACCTACGTATATAAACTAACCCATGACATCTAGAAAAACACCACCTTCTAGACCAAGCCCAAGTCGGTTTCAGACCAGCAAGAGGAACGGAAACAGCACTACTATCTATCTGGGACAACCTCAAAACTAACGCAGACTCGAACACTACCTCAGCCCTTATTCTGCTCGACCTCTCCGCAGCCTTTGACACAGTTAGCCACAACACCCTGACCAAAAGATGAGAAGACATAGGCATAACAGATACAGCACTACTCTGGAGTTAACGACTGTGGAGTGCCACAAGGATCCTCACTATCTTCACTATATTTCAACATCTACCAGAATCCGATCATCAGAATCTTGAAAAAATACATTACATGCTACAACTACGCAGATGATACTCAAATCATATACAAAATCAAAGATACTGATGCCGATCATTCAAACCTAATTGACTGTCTAAAAGAAGTCTTCAACTGGATGAATGCCAACAACCTGAAAATCAACCCAGGAAAGACAGAAATCATGATCATATCCAAAAACCAAGAGAATGAAACCACCATCCCGTGGCCAACGGAAATGGGAAATGCACCAACACCATCTAAGGTAGTAAAAAATCTGGGAGTCCTAATGGACAACACCCTCACCCTAGAACTAAAAATAAATGCAACAGAGAAGAAATGTTTTTTTCCTCCTTCAGATGGCTAGAAGAATTCTACCATTCCTCTCCTTCACGCACAAAACACTTACTATCATCGCCCTCATCATGTCAAGAATCGACTATGCAAACAGCCTCTACCTCAGAATACCTCCTGAAGAAACTACAACGGATCCAAAATGCAGCAGCAAGACTGCTCCTCAAACTATCCAGAAGAGACCACATCACTCTTGCCCTAAAAACACTACACTGGCTCACAGTAAAACATTGCATCACCTTCAAAACAATGTGCATAACGCACAGGGCAAACAGCGGACAAGGAGCAGAATTCCTACAAAAGAAAATCACAATCTACAAACCAATGAGACCCCTCAGATCAAGCAACGAAATCCGCCTGGAACTTAAACCATATCGGCACCTCCTTCTACCACTTAGCCGCAAAAACCTGGAACAACATCCCAAAAGAAATAAAAACACAGATCATCACCTAAAATTCAGAAAATCACTAAAAACCTGGCTCTTCAACACCACAGACTCGAACTGAAAACCGAAACAAGAAAAAGGATGACTAAACGGGAAAGGACATGGACAAACCCACAACTGACACGGAAGTACCACGGCACCCGGACAGGGGTGACTCCAGGCAGACTGTAACGCAGGCGACACGCATGGAGACCAAGTCAACTACCCCAGCCAACCTCACTCAACATCTTTACCCGCCCTTAGTTACCACCAGTACCATGTTGTGGAATTTGTAGGGAATTGACAACCACCACACTATCTGAGTTGTTGACATTGGCAGGTGCACTGGCCACAGGAGTATGATGGGGAGGACAGGTGGGGCTATGAGAGAGCCTGATAGAGGTGGGGGCCAGATGAGAAAGGGACCTTGAATGCCAGACGGCCCAGATCAAGACAGAGGCGTATCAGGGGAAACTACGCAAGCCCAGCGCCTCAATTCCAGATAGAAATGCCAACTAACCAACTCCACCAACAATTTCACCCTCTACATACACCTCTCAAACTCCAAACCAAATGCAACCAAAAACCTACAGCACAACAAACCACACAAACTTCACTACATTGCAACAACAAAACAAAATTCACACACAGACTCGCACAACAGTACATGACGACTAACGGCCGCAAACTCCCCAGGCCCAGCCAACGGACCCACCGGGCTGAGGCCGCCAACAGCACATCACTGCTCTCTTGCACTTTTCCTGCTTCCTCCCACTAACTTGACCTCCCCTCCTCTTTCAGAGCCGCCAGGGGACCACTCCAGTGGTGATAGTGCACGGTACAAATATCCTTTAACATTAACATCAGCGACAAATGGCCAAGAGGAAGACCGTACTCTCGGTCCCGCTGTTGGACGACATCTGGGACGAAGGGCTGTCCCTCCTGAGGAACCCATCCTCGACCCCAGCGAAGAGAGACCGATGTGAGAAGAAATACCAGGTTCCAGACTCTGCACCGATATGCCTCAGAGCGCAGCCATCCCCAGACTCGGTGGTCTCCGCGGCGGCCAGGAAGAATTCTGCAGGGTCTGCGGCATCGACTTCCACTTCCCCACCGGACGGCATGGGGAAGAAGCTGGACGCCATGGGATAATGGGTCATCTTGTTGGCGGCGACGACAATTAAGGCGGCCAACGTTCTCGCTATCGTGGCCTGCTACGATGGGGAGCTGTGGTTTAAAATCGCCCCTCTCCCAGACTTCCTCCCAGATGACAAGAGGGCAGAGGCCCTTGTGATACTACAAGAAGGCGAGGTGGCTTCGGACCATGCCATCACGGAGACCATGGACATTGCCGACACCGGGTTCTGCCAGATGGGCAGCAGCGTTTGCCTTAGCCGGCGTGGGTGGCTCAAGGCCACCAACTTCCATCAGGACGTCCAGGCGAGGGTACTGGACATGCTCTTCGACTGAGACAACTTGTTCGGCGGTGGGCGAGTCACTGCAGACACTGAGACGGCTCGTGCCCTAGGCACACTCCAGCAACGACGGACATCCTTTCGGTCCACTGGAGGCAAATCGCAGGGTGCCTCCAAAGGATTCAGTGGCAGCTCTTCTTCGTACCATCAAGCAGCCTGTTCTTCGTCACAGGAAGCCTACAGAGGCCGCAGCAAGGCCGGAGTAAAACGTCGTCGCTGCCAAGGGCCCCAAGGTGGCACGGCCTCGTCGAAGCAGGACTGAACTGGCCGTAGCGTCGAGCCCCCACCTGAGCACCCCGGTGGGAGGCCGGCTGGCGGACTTCGTCGGCGTGTGGAAGTCCATCTCCACCAACCGTTGGGTGCTGGATGCCCTGGCTCACGGACACACCTTGGAGATTCAAAGGAGTTGTCCCGTTTTTCCACCTGTGGCCAGGAAAGAAAACCACATTCCACAACTTCTTCTGGAGGTACGAGCAATGCTGAAAAAGGGCGTGATAGAGCTCGTCCCGAAGAGGCTCTGGAGTATACGCAGTGTTTCCTTGTCCGAAAGAAGACCGGCGGTAGGTGGCCCATTTTAGATCGCCGCCGCCTCAACAAATATATAAAATCCCAGAAGTTCCGGATGGTTACCCTTCAGCACAGCTGGAGGAAGGAGAATTCCTGTCGTCGCTGGACTTGGAGGATGCTTACTTCCACATCCCCATACACCAGGGGCATTGAATGTTTCTGCGCTTCGTGGTCCAAGGGCATCCGTATCAGTTCAAGGCCCTTCCCTTCGGCTTGAAGTCGGCGCCAAGGGCCTTCACCAAATGCCTGGCGTCGGTGGCTGCACCTGCAGGGGATCCACATCTACCCCTACCTGGACGATTGGCTCATACGAGCGGAATCAAGGGAACTCGCCGACGCACACACAGCAAGGACCGTCCGCCTGCTCATGGAACTGGGGTTCTCGATAAACTATGCAAAGTCCTGTTTGGTGCCATCGCAGGATGCTTGTTTCCTGAGAGCCAGGCTCAACACAGTGGCACGACTTGCTTCACAATCGGAGGAGAGGATAAAAGCCATCCTGGTCTAGGTACAACAGCTGTTGACCATCGAGGTTGCCAGGGTGAGGTGCATCGAGTCCCTGTTCGGCATGATGCCATCATGCATCTACCTCGTTCGGCTGTGCAGGTTGCGGATGCGGCTGATGCTGGAGTTCCTCGACACCCGTTGGATACAAGTGTCGGGAAGCTTCGAGGACAAGATCGCCCTCAACGGGACATTCCGTCGAGCGATCCGGTGGTGGGGCGCCTGCGCGCATCTCGCGGTGGGCATTGTCTTTCAGACCCGAGCGCATCAGGAGATGATGACGACGACTGACTCCTCCCTGGAGGGATGGGGCGCGTACACCGGAAATCTCCACACAAGAGGTCTTTGGCTCTCGGAGGAGAAGTCGTTGCACATCAATGTCCTGGAACTCCAGGCTGTGTTTTGGGCCCTCAGGTCCTTCCTTCTGTCCCTCAAGGGCAAGGTGGTGCGTGTCTTCACCGACAACACCACCACAATGTTCTACATTCGGAAGCAGGGGGGCACCAGATCCCTAGCTCTCTCCAAGGAAACGCACAATCTATGGCACTGGCCGTCACCCATGGGATGTTCCTGGTATCTTTCATCTAGCAGGAGTGAAGAACATGGTCGCCGACTCACTCAGCATGGAGCTGCGCTCTTGGCTCTTGCCACGAGTGGGAGCTTCGGCAGGATCAAGTGGATATTCTATTCAGACGATGGGGCAATCCCCAGATTGACCTGTTTGCGACGGCGACAAAAAACCAAGTGCCGGAGGTTCGCCAGCAGGTTTCCCCAGCCAGGGAGCATAGGGGATGCATTCTCCTTCCCCTGGGACGGCCTGTTCCTCTATGCGTTTCCGCCATTGCTTCTGCGACTCATCAGTCAACTCAGATGGACCCAGTGCAGGATGAGCCTCGTCGCACCGGCGTAGCCGAGGCAGATATGGTACCTGGACCTTCTGGACATGTCAGCGTCCCCTCCAGTCAAGCTTCCAGCAGACGCAGATCTTCTCGCCAGGGAAGGAGGCACGATCCTGCACCATGACCCAGGGTCACTGAACGCAGGCCTGGCTCCTGCAGCACTAGAGTTCGGAGGGTACGAGTTCCGGCGGATTGCAAGGAGGTTCTTGCCAGGGCTTCTTCGACTCTAAAGTGCTATGGACATAAATGAAAGAGGTTCACTGTCTGTTGCCGTGCACAGAAGATAAACACCCTCTACGGATTACGTCCCCTCAAGTGGAAGACCGCATTTCTTGTGGCCATCACCTCAGCACCACGAGTGGGAGGAATCTCGGCCCTCTCATATAAGCCTCCGTACTTGACATTCCACGAAACGAGGGTCGTGCTGAGGACGCACCCCTCCTTCATGCCCAAGGTGCCGTCGGACTTCCATCTCAACAAACCCTTGGTGTTGCCCGTTTTCTTCCTGAGGCCTTTGTCGCCGGCTGAGAGGACTTTGCACTTGCTGGATGTGGCTAGAGCGCTCAAGTTCTTCGTGGACCGCACAAAGGGTTTTCGGAAGACATCACAGCTGTTTGTGAACTTTGGCCCTGTGAACTAAGGGGAGGCCCTCTCCAAGGCTTGCATTTCCAGATGACTCTCCGGTTGCATCACCCATTGTCATCGGTTGGCAAACCAACCGTTGCCTGGCCGTCCTAGATCCCATTCGACCAGAGCGATCGCTGCAACTACGGCGTTCCTGTCTGGTGTGCCTCTGCTGGACATCTGCAGGGCTGCTACGTGGAGGTCGACGCACACCTTCACGTGAGTGTACTGCGTCGACCGAGATTCCAGGGAGGAGTCCATAGTTGGCCAAGCAGTGCTCTGCAACCTGTTCGCTTGAAGGTGAGCTTGGTGAGGAGGTAAGAGATGCTTAATGTTGAGATGTTGAAATGCTTAATGTTGAGCTTTGCCACCTCCGGTGGTTGTGCATGTGTGTACTGCTATGCATTCTTTATTCATGAGCATGTGATTCCATGCCAGACCCCATGCTGGAGAAGGAACAATTTATTTACCTGTAACTGTTGTTTTCCAGCATGTGTCTGGCATAGATTCACATCACATACAAACCCTCCCGCCTACCCCTCTGCGTCTCTTCTCTTGGTCCTACTGTCACTTTACGTGCTACCAAATCTGAAGATGGCTGCCAGAGTAGGGGCTTAGGTAGAGGGCAGTCATTGGCTGGGGGCAGTATGACCCAGAGACCAGTGATTGGTTATTAGGCGAAAGAAAGTTCAGAAACGAAACTGAAACTGATTTTTTCTTTACCGAGGATTCCCAGCCTGACTGAGAATATTCATGAGCATGTGAATCCATGCCAGACCCATGCTGGAGAACAACAGTTGCAGGTAAGTAACTTGTTCCTTACCTCACAAGCCTAATCAGCTTGTGAGATAAGTAACTTGTTCCTTACCGACCATCGCAGCGCCTTATCATATTCTAAGAGGGGAAATGGAAAAAGATAAGAGCCTGCTGACATAAGTGTCTCCTCATTCTGGAACTGCTATGGACAAACCATGATGCCCTGATGACTGACCCAGAAGGCATTAAAAAAAGACTGTGGTAACAAGTCTGGATCTGCACGTTGGAAGCCAAAAATGACTATCATAGATTTGATGGCCTGAATAAGGAAGCAAAATCTGAGTTGCCTTCTTAAATACTTGATCAAATTTCCGTGTGTCAAAGTGAGAGATGCCGTTCACTCTTATGCACCAGCCTCACATGACTAAGAACTTGCTGGGAACATTCATAGAAAGTGTGAGAACTCACAATGTGGAAGTCTGGTGGGCCATGCTGAAGTTGGGTGAACATTATTCAAAGACATTTGCTGTGGTCAAGTACCTGGAAAGTGTTTTTTGCATGTTCTAATTGCTGATCTTAGTGTATGGGAGGCTTCATCTGATGTTTTTCTCTGTTGTTTTTTTCTTCTTCTCTACAGACAAAGGTTTTAATAAACTTAAATGTCTAATAAAACATATATATATATTTCTGAGGCTTGTGGAATCTGCTTAGATCACATGCTGTGCATAGGCCGACATCTAGTGGAAGCTGCAGAGTATTACAGTTTGTTTTTCGAAACTCGAAAATGGGCGTCGACACAGGGCGTGCCAGTAATACTATCCCTAGTGTGACGTCCACTGTACCCATGATCCCTCACGCATCTAGGACCCTCAGATTGTTTTTTTCCGCCATACTGGTCGGAAGCATCCCGCGGAGTTCCCTGGCTTTAGCCATAATTTCGCAAAATATCATATTTCCCCATTTTCTCCATCCCAACGTCGAGTCACCGAAGTTCGACGCCGGCCCGGAGAAGAATACAATCGTCGAGAGCTGCACGACGGACTTTGGGCCTCGGAAGGCCTCTGGCCTCGGCCCGGGCCTTGGAAGGCCTCTGGCCTCGGCCCTGCAAGTATGGAGCCCGCTGCCACAGGGTGCGTATGGAGGGTACCCCTTTCCAATTTTGCCCCAAATGCAACCGCAAGTAGCTTGGGTTGACACACGCCACCTGTAACCTCTTCTTGCCGAGGGACCACCTCGAGGCGAACTGCAGAGCGTGTAGTCGGTTTAAGCCGAAGACTCTAAAGGACCGTTTGATCATGCGTTGGGCCCACCACGGCAGGCAACGAGAGGCCATGGAAGCGGAGGGCACCTTCAGTGATGGCAGTGACGCCGTGCTATCGGACGGTGAGGGCAACGTGGCGTCGAGAGACAACCAAGCGCAAGTCCCCGACCTCGGAAGGTTGTCCGGCAGGTCAGCTATGTGGAACACCCCGCGGCGACACGAGCGCTACCCACACCACTTTCACTAAATACTCGAAGTCCAACCGAGACTAGACGCGCGTGTCGAGTTGCCAGAAAGAGGCACACAGAGAACGGTCCACCGAATCGGTGTCCTCTGGGCGTTCTCGATCAAGATCGCCGCATGACACCAGGCAACCATCCACTGTTGCCAAGAGTGCCTCGCTCACTAAAGTAACGGAGGTTCGATCATCGGAAGACGAAGCCGACCACCATCCCCAGGCCGCACTCCAGGAGTCGGCATCAGCAGACCGCGTGACGGCTGCTCCCATGTCCCGACCTCCACACTCTAAGGAAAGGGACACTACCCCCCGAATCTCGGCGCCAGACGTCGAAAAGCTCCAAAAAGGTGAAAACACCAGGGAAGCACTCTTCCACTCACGGGGAGGGGGGAAAACAGCAGAAGAAACCTTCTCAGCCTTCATCTGCACCACAGAAACATAAAGACATGTCAGTCTTCTGTAAAATTATTCAAGACCCCTGCACAAGGCCATAGGTCCAGTCAGGATATAGCAGGGAACCCCTCCCAGGAAAGGGTGATCCCCAGCTCTAAAGAATGGTCAAGTGAGGATATAGACAGTTATGTCTAGAATGTCAACCCTAGCAGACTTCTATGCCAAGAATCCAGAGCACTTCCTCTCCTATACCCCTGACGGGGCTACTCCCTCAGGGTCTAGGGACCCCCAATCCCCTGGTAAGAAACCTCGAGTTGAGGCGCCAACGCGAAGTCGGTCTTCTGACCCTTTCTACGTACAGCCATAATCTCAGTATGATGAGGATCCATTACTAAATTAGGATCCAGAATTGACCACGTTGGACGACCAAACTGGGATGGATTACTATGGGGATGTTGCAGACCAAGAGGAGGACGAAGATGACCCAGATGTCTACAGAGTAGACTCCCCAGTGGCAAAGAACCTCTGGTTATCCGACTCTCCTGTCGACAACCAACCTCTCTTAAATGAGGTTTTGTCTAGAGCGGCAGAACACTTCCGCATAGATACTCATGGAGCACAGGAGGAGAGGGACTTTCCAAGGAACTAGTGGGAGAATAGAGACCCGTTGCCCAGGCCATCCCTATTCTCAAGTCTATAAAAAGGAGAATAGGACCCTTCCCTTCTCAATCCCAACCTCACCAAGGCAGTAAACCCCAGGATCGAAAAACTGTGCTGTACATAAGGGGGCAACTGAAACCTGACTCCCTGGTAGTGACTAATACCCGAAAGAGGGCAAGAACACCCCTATCATCGTCTGAAGCTCCCCCCGACAAGGAGAGCAAAAAGATATATGGGTTGGGAAGGAAGGTAGCCTCCACTTCCGCCTACCAGGCAATGATTGCCAACTCCACCACCCTGCTGGCGAGTTACAACTGCCATCAGTGGGAAGAAGTTGCGGCACTCATCGACTCCGCCCCAGAACCTTTAATAAGCCAGCTGACACAGGTTGCATCGGAGGGAAGAGCCGTGTCCGGTTGCATCCTTAAAGCAACCTTTGATGCCGCGGATAACGCCGGCAGGCTGATTGCAGAGAGCACTGTTATCAAAAGGCATGCTTGGTTAAGACAATCTGGGTTTAAATCCAAGACACAAGCATCCTTAATGGACAAACCGGTGGAGCCTGATCTACTGTTTGGCAAGGCGGTAGAGGATGCATTAAAAAATGCCAAACATGAGTATGAGACTCTCAAATCCCTGTGCCAGTTGACCAACAAACCCCCTAATCGAAGATGGAATGGCAATTTTCGTCACCCACGTGGCCAAAATTCACAAAGAGGCTCCAACTATTCTCAGGGGCAGGGTACACCATGGAATAACAACAACCAGTTGTCTACCCAAAGTTATGGCAGGGGTAACAAAAGGGGACTCAGTAAGGGTAGAGGCAGCCCCAATAAAGGCGGCGGCACGCCTCCCGCAAAGCAGCGACATTCCGTCAGGGTCCCTTCTCACGCATCCCCAGTATGGGGATGCATTTCCAACTTCACCCAAGCTTGGGAACGGATCACATCAGACAGATGGGTGCTGTCCACAGTGTCCGCAGGATACTGCATAGAACTGTTAGAGCGTCCCCGAAACCACCCTCCACGTCAAAAGGTACATTCCTTAGACCACCAAAAGATCCTCCTCAAGGGATCGCCAACGTTCTAGCAAAGGACGCGATGGAACTTGTCGCAGGACACCAGGTAAACAAGGGTATTTATTCAACTTACTTCCTTGTGCCAAAAAAAGATTTAACAATGCGCCCAGTATTGAATTTACAGCCTGCAAACAAGTATGTCAAGCCCCAAAAATTTCGCAAGAGGTAATCCCCCTCCTAAAAAGGGGGATTACATGGCAACATGGGACATGAAAGATGCCTATTTTCATATTTCCATGTTCCCAGCGCACCGAAGATTCTTGCGCTTCAAGGTGGACAGTCAGCACTACCAGTTCAAGGTACTGCCCTTCGATATAGCCTTGGCTCCACGGGTATTCACCAAAGTAGTGGCAGCGGCAGACCTACGCAGGGAGGCAATCACAGTGTACCCTTACCTGGACGACTGGCTCATCACGGGGGAGACGCCAGTAATTTGCAGATCAAACATTCAGAGAACTATCGACCTCTTCGAATTGGGTTTCTCCGTAAACAAGAAAAAGTCTGGTGCCAAGCACCTCCAAACAAACAGTTCCTAGGAGCTGTCCTAAACACACAAGAGGGGTTGGCCTTTCCATCAGAGGAGAGAATTTCAGAATCTACTGCTGCAAATTCCGATATATCAGGCTGGTCGCCAGATACCGGTGCGCAAATCGATGCGTTTGCTGGGCATGATGGCGTCATGTATTTACCTGGTCCCCCACGCATGCATGCGTCCCATGCAAGAATGGTTGGCAAAACAGTGGTCTCAGGCAAGTGGTCGGTGGGACAATCTAGTGGTCATTTCGCCAACACTTGTACAAAGTCTTCACTGGTGGAAAGAGAAAACCTGTCAAAGGGGAAACCTTTTTACTATCCTGAGGTACAGGCTGTAGTCACAACAGGCACACCTTCTCCACCACACAGCTCAGGGTCTCTAGTTTCACTCAGTGGCCAAGAATCATATCAATCTGGCGGTATTCAGAGCGCTTCAGGTGTGAGCCCTACCTGTTGAACCTGTCAGTGCAGATCCTGAAAGCACAACAGCAATGTTTTACCTGAACAAGCAGGGAGGGACTCGTTCGCCAAATCAGTCCAAGCTTGCCTAGAATATTTAATTTGGATATGGGCACTCTAGACGGAACATCTACCTGTCATCTCAATATGTTCCAGGGGATCTCAATTCTCTGGTGGATGATTTGAGCAGAAACCCCCTCCCAGAAGAACACGAATGGTGTCTACACAGAGAAATCGTAGAAGATCTCTTCTCTCAGTGGGGTTTCCCCACTATAGACCTATTCACCACAAGCGGAAACGGACAGTGCCCAGGATTCACATCCAGGTTCCCCCAACCAGACTCCCAGGGGAACGCCCTGTGGATGAACTGGTCACGGATGTTTGCGTACGCTTTTCCACCAACCCCTCATCAGTAAGGTGGTCAACAAGATGCACAGGGAATCAATGACGCTTGTCCTAGTTGCTCCCATGTGGGTGAGGCAACCGTGGTTCTCAAACTTATGCAGACTAGCGGTGTGCGAACCCTTCAAACTCCCGTGCTGGTACAACCTACTGTCCCAGCACCGAGGTCAGACAGTGCATCCTCAACCCAACTCAATGAACCTGGCAGCATGGCTCCTGAGGTCATAGTTTGGACATCTCAATTTACCTCATAGATGTATGGACATCCTAAAACAATCTAGGAAGCCAAACACGAGGCACTGCTACTTTGACAAATGGAAAAGATTTGTTATCTGGTGCCAGAATAAGCAAATCAACCCATTTGATTGCACTCCTTCCACTATTGTCACCTACATGCTCCACCTGCTGGACGCAGGGTTGGTATTTAATTCACTGAAGGTACACCTGGCAGCGCTGTCAGCATACACCACCTCCCATAACAAGGTGTCCTCCAATTTCTAACTCGCCACAAGGATGGGACCTTAATGTGGTGCTATCTAAACTCATGGGCCCCCCCATTCGTGCCCATGCATAAAAACAGTCTCAAACACCTGACTTATAAGACAGCCTTCTTAGTAGCCATTACCTCTATAAGAAGGGTCAGTGAAATTCAGGCTCTGTCAGTGCAGGATCCTGTCTTTACTATTCATAAAGATAAACTGGTTTTACGTACACACCCTAGGTTCTCACCTAAGTTTATTTCTAAATTCCACGTTAACCAGTCCATCGAGCTTCTGGCTTTCTTCCAAGACCCCCAAAGCACAGTTGAGGGGAAACTACACACCCTAGATGTGCGTAGGGCGGTCTTATACTATGTAAACAAAACCAGACTGCTAAGGAAAACAGACCAACTGTTTGTCTTCTTAGCTATAGGCAAAGAGGGAGATCCTGTCTCTAAAGGTGCCACCTCTAAGTGGATTATAAATTGTATCCAGCTGTGTTACTCCCTTTCTGAAAAAACTCTGCCTTTCACACTAAGAACCCACTCTACAAGAGGCATTGGGGCCACTCTGGCTTTCATTGCAAATGTACCCCTTGACACCATTTGCAAAGCAGCTACTTGGAGCTCTATTCACACTTTTACTCAGCACTACTGCATTGATACCCATTCCAAGACAGATACACAAGTGGGACAAGCGGTTCTAAGACATTTATTTGCTCATGACCCTTCTCACATCCCACCTCCTTCTTCTAGCACTGCTCGCTAATCTATGCACAGCATGTGATCTAAGCAGATTCCACAGGCCTCAAAAGGGATACGTTACTCACCGTAGTTGTTAGGGAGAATTCTCTGTTTAGGCTGAATTTCCTAACCTAGTGAGTCCCCCAGCAGCTTTGCTGGATTTTTTGGGGTTTAATTTTTTCTCCTGCCAAGAGTGAGACTCTTTTGCCCTCACTCTTGGTCATGATTTGAGTGTGTTCCTTTGACTCTAGATGTGTATAATGGGCTATGGGTTTTTTTACTCCATAGGGCTGCATGTGTTTTCGTGATGTGTTACACAGCACCCTCAGTGCAGTAACACAGGGGTGTCATAGTGACCCCCGAGTATAGACTCCATACCCTGGGACTGACTACTGTCTCCCAGGGCATGTAAAGTCACCATTGACTTTACTAGTCTTAAATTCTGAACAGAACCAGTACAAACCATCATATTGTGGCATACTGGCTGGGGCAATTCGATTGCCCCGGGGACTGTTAGTCGAGGGGGCACGTCTCCGTCCCCCCTGCTCGAGTTTTGGCTGGTGGCAGTGGATACTACTGTTCATGTTCAACCGCAAATATTTCTCTATGGGATTTTCCCATTGTTCGAGGCTACTATCGTTATTTATTTAATTACGATAGCCTTGAACATACCGCCGGTTTATTTAATTATTATTAATTCCCCGGTTGGTATTTTTTGCCAAAACTCGGTTCTAAAATGGCGTTTGTGTTCTCTTCTGTGACTCCAACCCAAGTCGAGCCCTTTGTTCCACTTTTTGGCGGGCTTCTCCACAGAAGCCCTCCAAAGTGGTGCCACTCTGTCTGGGGTACGTAGGCGGGGTGGAGGGGAATTAAAGCACCCTGGACTGAGTTGCCTAGGCAACTCAAGTCGCACTCCGTCCTGATTGGCCCAAGTGGTGAGCCGGCCGGCTCACCACTTAGCATGTTTGAGTGACAGCTAGGCTGAGTGAACGGGTGTTTTCTGCATAAAAGCAGGGCTTTGGGGACTGGAACTTCAGAAGTTGCCACAGGACCTAAGAATCCGACGAGGGAGAAGCTGAGCCGACCTGCCACGACGACACCACCGGTGGAGCCCTGCTGGACCGTCTAACCACTTTTCCCAACGACAGAGGAGATCTCCCGCCGGAGAGTCTTCTTCCTTTGACCTGTGGGGATAACCAGTTTCACCGTCTTTTCGACTTCCCGACGCATCTCGTGGCCGCCTTGCCTGTGCCAAGTACCCCGGCAACCGGAATACCACGTTTTACCACGACTGCGAAATAAAGGGTAATACCTTTAACCGGAAAACTCTGTGGCTGGTTTCTTCCCTGGCAGTGCAATGACCTTCAGCTTTCCTCCAAGTCGAGATCTTCTCTTCCCCTGGACGACGCCAAGACTTGCACCCGCTGCCAGGAACAACTGCCACCGCTGGAGGATCATTCCCACTTAAGGTACCGTGTTCCGCCTGGCTTCCCTTGCCACCGACTGTACGGGGTAGATTTAGCCCCTGGCTTTCGAACCTGGGTTAGCCTGGGACACCCTGGCTAAACTTTTCTGAGCCTCTCTAAACTCTTTTCGAACTCTCTGCAAGACTTTCAAAGCCTAGTGTAACTGTGTGATCTTGGGCGCATTTGTGCTGTGCTCTCTCTAAGAGTGGGCCCAGCCTATGGACTTTGGCTCACAAGTGACTTTTGCTCTTCTGCCTTGCTAAAAGTGTTCCTAAATCTTAGAGTGGTTTATCTTTCCATATTGTCTTTTTCCCTCCCTTCTTCATGAGCTTATTGGAGTGCCATCAATAGTTAAGCGCTCACCTCTGTCAGAAAATAAGTGGTGTTAACTAAGACTTATCTGATAAGGAATAAGGGTTGTATGTATCATAATAGTAACTGCGTTTAGAGTGTTTTTGTTACGCTCACCTGGTTCCCACGGGGGTGTCGACCGGAACTGGGCCGCTGTTATTTCCACCAGCGTGACGTGTAGCGCCGAGATGGATGACTGGACTGGCCCGCTCAGCCTAGTTTGTCTGGCTCGCAAGAATATTCTTCTACAAAGGAGAAGAGGAATTAACCACCCGTGGAATTGAGTGTCAACCCACCTTCCCCACTCCCGTTGTCTTCCCACAGATCACTCTTGATGTCCCCTCCTTAGTCTCACCTGATGGTTTGGAAGGATCAGCTCTCCATCCTGCGTCAACCGCAGGGGCGCGTTGATGACCAGTTGCTTCACTGGCGTAGAGGAATTGGTGAGTTCCAGTATTGACTCTAAAGTCCAATTGTTCATAAGAGTTCAAATGTCTGCTCTTCACTCTGTCCGATTCCTTGCAGGTTGCCGATTAATCCACTCGAAGATTTCCAAATGGCACTCGGTAAGATTCAGGTAAGTCTATTGTGGTTTTCCCCTTAGGGGCCGGGGTACGGCGATGAAGCAGAGTTGACTGTGCCGACCCGAGATGAGGTGAGACCCCCGTGGTAAATCAGGTAAGTTTTGTGGGGTAGCTTATATAGCCTTAGAGAGTCCCCTTGCTCATCTTGCTGTCTTTGTCTCCTTAGGTGTCGGAGGGCGGCCGCGAGATGGAGAGAGCCTGATGGAATGCTGAAGTACCGCCAAGCAGATGAGTTCAGCGCGGCGCCGTAGGAATGCGAAGCGATGCTTCAAAGACTTCTGTCTTTCAGTTCTGTGGCGAAATGGATCAGGATTCGGGTAAGGATTCAAATTAAAACTCCAGTTCTAACCTTTATCCTTCTTTTCTTCTTGTTTCAGGAGTCCCAGGACTGAAGCGGGCGTGGCTGAAGACTGGAGCTGCTGAAAACACGGTGAGCGTTACGCTGCAGCAAGCAGAATAACGCGAAGCACGTGTGGCTGTCCAGGCGTGGTTTAAATAACCTTGGAAGAAGATCCAGGTAAGTATTCTTCCACAGCCCCACCCAAGTAACAAAATAGTCCCTTCAGTAAAATAGTCCCTCCTAAGCCTCATTTGGCTTAAGTCTTCATGCAGCATGGTCTGCCTCACGTGAGTATGCAGCATGGTCTGCTTCAGGTAAGTTATCAATAATGAGCCTGGCGCCCATGGCGCCAGGACTGTACCCAAACAGCCCCTAACTGGGGCTTTTGGGCATGCTCCAAGTGGCATGATGCCTGCTTCCGGTGCTGCTGGGCCTGGTCTGGTCTTCCGGGGGCAGGCATCATGACAGTTTTACAATAAGAGTGCTGGAGTATTTCAAACAGTGTGTTTTTAAATAAATAATTATATACTTTGATACCAAAGCTCTGGTCAGTGTTTGCTTGTATTATTGTATCTGAGTGCCTATTGTGTATACTTTGCATACTGCCTCCCTCTTCTTGAGGGAAGTCTGACTGCTCAGCCACAGCTACCAGGTAAATCTGGGTGGTACAGACTGCTACCAAGTGGGTTTACTGCTAACCCCTGTAGTCCTAAATCTTTTGCAGTGTTCCCAAAGGGAACTGCACAGGTTTCTGCCTAACAGAATCTAACTGCTTAGATTCACATGCGACCCACCCTTCCTCCCCTCTGAGAGAAGGCGCATGGATGCTTGTAGTCTTATCTTTCTATCTATCTGCTTGGATAATCTGTACTCTCGCTACTCCTCATGCTACCTCAT
The DNA here is from genome assembly GCF_040938575.1 of Ambystoma mexicanum. Lineage (NCBI taxonomy): Eukaryota > Metazoa > Chordata > Amphibia > Caudata > Ambystomatidae > Ambystoma > Ambystoma mexicanum. Next base: position 1,456,317,590 of record NC_090932.1, read on the forward strand.
GTCAGAAAAAATACAATCTGAGTGTCCTAGACGTGTGAGGGATCATGGGTACAGTGGACGTCACACTAGGGTTAGTATTACTGGCACGCCCTGTGTCGACACCCATTTTCGAGTTTCGAAAAACAAACTGTAATACTCCGCAGCTTCCACTAGATGTCGGCCTATGCACAGCATGTGAATCTAAGCAGATAGAAGCATCAGAAATACGATTACGGTATATATATATATATATATCCTCTGTCCTTCAGAGGGAAGTCCCAATAAAGGACATCTGCGAGGCAGCTACATGGTCCACTTTCCACACGTTCACAAAATATTACTGTTCAGACACTTCTAACAATGAAGGAAGATTTGGAAGGGCAGTACTATGCTCCTTTATGAACAAGCAATAACTCTCAATTCTTACTTCCTCCTCCAAAATAATTGAATACTGCTTTGGGAGGCTATCAAATGAGGAATACGTGGGAGGATACAATCCATTCAAAGAAAAAATTACTTACTTCCGGTAACGTCCTTTTGACTAGATGTTCCTCATCGTCCTCCCAACGTACCCCATTGTAGAATGTACGTGCTTTGGACCTTGCACTCTTTTACAGTCTGATAATATGAAAGCTGTTATGCATATGTGGCGGAAAAACAGAACTGAAGCCAAGGGGTGCTGTGAGTGGTATATGCACTCGACAAGTGGGACGAACATCAAGTTGAAAAAATATTTCGAAGGGATTGTGTCCTCCGACGTATTCCACATCTTTGACAGTAAGTGCTGCGGTGATTACTGTCAAAGATGTGGAATACGTCGGAGGACACAATCCCTTCGAAAGAACGTTACCAGGTAAGAAAAGTAACTTGTTCTACCAGCGGTAAGTAACTTTTTGATCTCCAGATAACATAACATCTATTGAAATAGAGAGTCCAAGTATGGAATGGTGAATAGGAAAAGGCAATATGGAGGATCACAAGAAGGAGAAAAATAGGAGGAAGGTTCTTTGAGTCCATAAGAACAGCCTAGAATACTTTCGATAGAATATGACAGGCAGCCACAGAGAAAGTCTTTGGGATATCCACACATACCAGAATTGGGAGAAAAAAACTGGATAACCAACTAAATAAAATAAAAGCTGAAGGTCCATTACCATCATCAAGGATAATCACCCTAGAAGAAATTGTGAATGCTAGATATTTTCCACACAATTCCAACCTTGAGAAACATTACAAGTAGTGATATCAATGTGGTCAAATTCATAGAGGAAATCCTAAATTAAGTCAATTGTTTGCAGTCTCATATACTAGTAAAAATGATAATAGACCAATAATAGGTAATAAAATAATGGAAAGGAGGCGAAAGGAAAATAGGACGGACGAACCTGGATAACCTGAGGATAAAATGATGTACAAGGAAGAGGAGAGAACGGCGACACTCGCACAGGAAATGGAAATCATGACAACATATGCAAGAGGACTGCGAATGGTTACCAGAATTATTAAAACACATTTTATGAAATGATCTTGACCAACATGGGAATAACTTAACTAGAGTGTCCTGGAACTCGAGGGTAAATGCATTTAATGGCAGCCCCGAAGTTAAAAGCAGGCTTGGTACACACGACCTGATTCTAATTCAGGAAACATGGTTAATTAACCCCTGGTATCTGGAAAATGAATGTCTGCGTCCAGGCGTAATTGCAAAAAGGGATAGCATAGCCTTGAGCCTGCAAAACATACTAGAAGAATGGACTAAAAGCCACCTAGGTGGAATAGTGACTTGACAGGAGATTTCGATGCTAAATGCCCTGTAATATTAAAAAAAATACAAAGGCCTGAACTTCTCCCTAGGCTGTGTACCAGATGCAATTTTAGAGCAAAAAGAAAATATGGGAGATTCTGGGTAGATGTGTTCCAGCACCTGGGCTTGGCGATGCTTAATGGAAGAATTTAGGGGGATAGGCCAGGAAAATATGCGCGACAGGGTGCAGTGAGTAGATCCACCTTAAATTACTTTTATTTTCAGCTTCTTTTGATTAGTATGAGATGCTAAGAAACTCTGTGTAGTGACCATGCATTAGATTTAAAGATAAAGGAACATATAACTTGCCAAGTTGCATTTTCCAACATGTGTGACTTAGTCACAAATCAGCAGACAAATAGGATCTAGTGGTCCTTGAATAAACAGACAACTAAAAATTCTCACTCAAACCGTAATGGAAAGGCAAAAAGGGGGAGCGTAAAGATGATGAGCAAGGCAATAATTCTTGAATATCTGACAATCCTGGAGCAAATGCAGAAAGCAAAAAAGTTTGAACGTATGACAGTGCAAGAAAGCGAGACAAAGCATATACAAAGTTGGATGTGGTTATAAATAAGACAATCTTGAAAAATCAACTTTTGGAGGCTCAATTAACAACTCAAAATAAGGAAGAATATATTACTCTTAAAAAGAGAGAGAACTTAAACTACACAAATTGCTAAAATAATTATTAAACAATAAGTCAGAAGGAAAGTTGTGAAAGAATGTTCGCTACAATCTTGACCAGATTCCAGATATTTCTAGGAATTAATCAGTAATTCAATTAAGAAACTTGGAATGACAGTTAAGTCCTATCAATAGTGCAAAATTTTAAACATATTCAAGTATACTTTCAGAAGAATTAATGCATAAAAAGAATTCCAAACCATCCAACCCAAAGCACATCGATTGGCCAGATTATGAGGAAGTCAAAGGCATAATCAGGAATCTGGGAAAATAAAACCAAAGCTCCTGGGCCCTATGGCCTCTCCACAGAAATTCGAAAAGGCTAATCCGGAGGTTTTGGCAGAACTTCTTACTCTGCTGTATAACAATTGTATCACAGAAAAAGAACGAATCCAGAATCATGGAGAACTACCATCCTGATACTAAATTACAAAAAAGGGGAGAGCTTGTACCTAAACAATTACACACCTATAGCTTCACAGGAAAATGTAAGTAGCGGTAATCGATTTCACAGCAGCATTTGGTACCATCTGTCAGAACTGTTTATGGAATGAACTGCTGAGCTGGGATGGATAATACATGAGTGGCTTGTATAATACTTTTATATACAAATAAAATGGTTGGGGTGAGAACAGTCAGAGCTGGAAGTTGCACTAATGAAATGAAGACAAAGGTCAGAAACAAGGGTGTATCTTTGCGCTGTTTTTATTCAATGTATACCTGGATGACCTAATAAAAGAAGCATTGGATAAAGCCAACAGAGACCACCTACCTCCAAAATTAGCAAGTACACTTGTTGGATGGACAGCATATGCAGGCGATTTAGTTGTGTACGATCATACAGAGAAAGGACTGCAGGTAGCTGGAGATGTCTTGAGTGCCTTTTCCATCAAAATTCCTTTGACAAATAACAAAAATAAGATGAAAACATTGTTCTTCAATGGAAGAAAATCTATCAGAATATATTCATGTTACTTTAAATATTTAAAGGTTGGGGTTGGTAGAGGATTTTTGCTACTTTGGCTTGCCCATTACAAGTAATCCAGTATAAACATGTGGGGAAATAGGGGTTCGAAGAGGGAAATTGATTGGGGCAGCCCTATGAGAAATACATACATAATTTGGAGGCTATTTGTTAGCTATCAAAAGATTGTATATCCAGTCCTTTATGGGCTTGAAAGTATATCAATTATCTCTGAAACTAATCTTAGAAGGATTGAATCTCACTTCTGGAAAAGCAGCCTAGGATTACCCTAAGCAACACCAATGGAAACAATAAGACGTGAGCCGAGTCGATCATTATTAAGCACAGCACTAATGATATGGAGAGCCACTTTCTGCCTGAAAATTATAGAAAATGAGGAAAGTAGCCTCATGAAAAATCATGACAAATGCTCAGGAGAATATATTCTAGAAATAAACGATAAAATATCAAATTACCAATTTCTGGACGCAATTGACTTTACGTAAAGATTTGAAAACCCACTAGAAGTAAAATTTCAAACGCTCAAGAAGAGAGCTAGACTATATAACTGAAATAATAATAGTGAGTACCTACAGACATTAAAAACATCCAGTGAATACATGAAATATATGCCACATTATCAATGTTTACTGCACTATGTACTCTTACGTCCCGTCCCCCTTTCCTCCATACTGCATGGGCGTCCCTTCCAAGGGACGGAGACCGATTCTTTTTCACCAGGAGAAAACCTTCTTCCCCTTTAAATTTAGAGGCGCGCGGGGGTGCGGCCCAGGGAGCATGCACTGCCCTGACTCCGCCCTCTGGCGCCACACCTCAGGCCCCTTTTCCGCATTGACGGGAACAGGCCGAATTCACCAGCGCTCCTGGGTTTGGCTTCGGCCATGTAATTCCGCATGCGGATACTACTTATTTGTCTTTTTATCATTCAGGTACTTGGTCCTCAGGCGTTACGCCCTTCCCCGGATCATGTCGACTTCCACAGGGTTCAGCAGGTGTCCATTCTGCAACAGGCTCTTCCCGACCTCAGACACCCACACGCTCTGCCTACATTGGCTTGGCCCAGACCACAGTTGGCAAACGTGTACAGCGTGCGGCTCGCTGTCCTCAAAAGCGCTGAAGAACAGACTAGCCAGGTGGAGGGAGCTTTTCCAAAAGCCGCCTGGAGAGGACCTCAAGAACTTCGTGAAACATCGAACCAAGACCAAGGTAGGGCTGATATTCTCCATTGCACCCCGCAAAGGAGACTCCTTCCCAGGGACTCTGCCGCGTGGGAGGGACCAGGTCCTTCTACCAGCATGTGCACCAAGGCTGCTGCAGCTACCAGACTCCGGGTCGAGGGATCCTCGGACCCTCCCGGTGACAGTGTTGAGGGACGGGAAGGTTCTTTTACCGGGTCTTCACCCGAGGGGCTTTGCCCTTGTACTGGCACTATGGCCGAGGGGCTATGCCTTAGTACTGGCAATACGTCCGAGGGGGCGCCTAAACGCAGCTCTACTGACCCCCGGGTCGAGGGTGTCCCACCTACCGGGCATAGGCCCGAGGAGCAGGGTAGACCTCGTGATCCACACGCAAGTGTCTTACAGGAGGCTGGGCCCAGCAGGCCGAGCAACACGTCGCAGGCACGTGGCAGGCGGCTCGACAAGATGGCCACCACACCGGACAGAGGCACCCGTCTGACACCATTCCAGGAATTTGGCTAAGAACGAATGTCAAGTTGGGACTGGCCTCAACCGGGTACGTGACTACAACCTATCCCTCTTTTGTGCAGGGCAGCTTTCCTCTGCATCCATTCGGGCAGGGAACGCAGCAGCTCCAGTAGCTCCCAGCTACCCCGTCAACACCCCCTGCCACCTCCTCAGCCAGTGATGAGGGGTTCTTCGAGAGGTTCCTCTGCCTCATGAAGTCACCTCGGATGGGGGTTATCCTCAAGGACGCCATAAGGGAAGTCCTTCAATGCAATGCTAGCGGTACCACAAGCGTCTCCGCCGGAGCCCTAGGCTCCGGCGCAGCTCCCTCCTCTGGCTCCCCAGCCCACTCCTCAGGCGGCTCCATACCAGCCTCTGCCGCCGCCTCAGTCTACAGCTGCGTTCCCTGTACCCCAGCCTCCGGCGCCAACTACTCCTACCCCTCCACGGGGTCCTCCTGATCCACCGGATATTGATGAGGAGGAGGATCCGGACATGCCATCCTCAGCCAGGGCCTTCCACGAACGTCTTGCTGGGCTGGCAACGCCCCTCTGCCAAAACGGGGATTCCACTGAAAACTGATGTAGTCTCCCTGGCCAAGAAGGGCTGGCTCAAACCCCACTCAGCCCAGCTGGTCAATCGATGCCTGGCCGCCAAGTACAGGCAGATGGAGGGGGATACACTCTTGCTCTCGGCCCATCCTCGGCCACACTCCTCGGTGATCGCTGTGGCATCACTATACTCCAAGCCTCAGTCATCCTCAGCCTCCAAGGAGGAGAAGAGCTTGGGGGCGTACGGGAAGAAGCTCTTTTCCAACGCGTCCTTGCATCTTCGTCAGGCCAACGTCGATGCCATGCTGGCTGCCGCCAAACAAAGATTATGGCGGGAAATTGCAGACTTCCTCCTGGAACTCCTCACTCGGAGGCAATCGTGCTTTAATGCGGGGCTAGCCGAGGGCAAGCTGGTGGCACATGACCTAATGGAATTCACTGTGGCCCATATTGACACCTCTGGCCGTGCCATCTGTATCGCCACGGACATGAGAAGGACAGCCTGGCTCCAGGCAACAAAATTCAACCCGGACATCCAGGAACACATATTAGATCAACGTTTGAGGGGCAGGGGGGGCTCTTCCAATCCTCCACGGAAGAAGAGCTGGACAAGAAGAAAAACAGCTTGCAAAGGGCCAAGTCTTTATCCATCCTGACAAAGACAGCGCCCAAACCGTACACCCAATCTCAGCAGCGTTCCGACAGGTGTCTTATGTAAGGAGAGTTCTGCGGCTTGCAGGAACGGAGATCTAGGCAGCCGGACCGCTCTCAGACTCGGAACCGGCACAAGCAACAAAAAGAGGGTGCGGGGGTAAGGGCTTTTTCCAGTCCCCCCTCCTACGCGACAGCCTCCGAGGGGAAAAAGGCATGACACACGCCCCTTTGGGTCCACGTGTCTCTGGTGAGGCGCAGGCTTGCTATTCATGCACATTTTTGATGCCAGAATTTCGCGGACCCCTGGATCCTCTCCGTAGTATATAGTGGGTACTGTCTCCCTATCCCAGCCTCTCCTCCACTCCACTCCCACAGGTGGGGACAGCAACTCTTTTGGCGGAGATCCAGTCGCTCGTAGAGAGCCAGGCAGTGGAGGAAGTCCCAGCGAGGATTGGGCTTTTACTCCAGGATTTTCTCCATTCAGAAGAACCAGGCAGGCCTGAGAGTTGGGCCAGACCTTTTCACCCTCAACCTCTCCTTAACACTGCAAAAATTCAAGATGATTACGCCAGCTTTTATAGTGGAGACATTGGGCAAGGGAGACTGGATGTGCTCCCTGGATCTGAAGGACACGTACCTACACGTCCCGATTTGGCAGCCCCATCGTTCTTTCCTATGGTTCAGGATCATGGGCTACCATTTTCAATACAAGGTCTTTCCGTTTGGCCTCAACTCGCCCCCCAGGGTCTTTAGCAGGTTCATGAATGAGGTGGTGGCCCTCCTCAGAGCGCAGGGCCTCCACCCATAACTCGACGACTGGATCGTCAGGGCTACATCTCTGGAAGCGGTTCATCACTCTTCGCATGCCCTTATGAACACACTGCACGATCAGGGCTTCTTGCTCAATCTCAAGAAGTCGCAGCTGCTGCCCACGCAGACTCTGACGTTCTTGGGCCTTATCCGGGACACGTGCTCCGAGAAGGTATTAACGTCGGACGATAAAATCTCGACCATTAAGAGGGCCACCACCCACTTCCTCAGCAGAGAGGTGACCTCGGGATGGTGGTACCAACATCTCCTGGGTCTATTGGCAGCGGTCCTATTAGCTGTCCCGCACACGAGACTGAGGATGAGGAGGATTCAGCTGCACTTCGCGGCCTCATGGAACCAAGGGGTCTCAATCTGAGATGATCAACATTGCTCCATCTCTCCACCCAGACCTAACATGGTGGTCCAGGGACTGCAACCTATGGACGGGCAAGCCCTTCCGGCTGTCCACTCCGCAGGCCACTGTCACCACGGATTCCTCGCTCGAGGGCTGGGGAGCCATCCTGGACGATCTCTCGATCCACGGCACCTGGACTCGACAGGAGCAGGAATACCACATCAATTTGCTAGAGCTGAATGCCATCTGGCTAGCGCTCAGGGCATTCCTACCACTTCTCAGGGGCAAAGTTGTCCTCGTCCAGACGAACAACTCAACCAGCATGTATTATGTCAACAAGCAGGGAGGCACCAGATCCCCTTCTCTGTGCAGACTGGCAATCAGCATGTTGGAGTGGGCCCTGGAAAACGACATCTACCTCACGGCAGTCCACCTCCCGGGGGAATCCAACCTGGAAGCGGACAGTCTCAGCAGGCTGAGAGTGGACAATTACAAGTGGCAGCTAGACAACCTTGTTATTCAGGAGATCTTCATCAGGTGGGGTCATCCCCAGGTGGATCTCTTTGCCACCTGGTACAACAAGAAGTGCCCTCAGTTCGCCTCCTGGCAGGGACAGGGCACGGCTCCCTGGGCGACTCATTTTGCCTTCAGTGGAACGGCATGAAGGCCTACGCCTTTCCGCCCACGCTACTGATTCACAGAGTGATTTGCAAAATCAGGGAGTCTCGCCAACTCAACATCATTCTATTAGCTCAATGGTGGCCGGCCAGGCCATGGTTTTCGGAGCTGCTCAGCCTCTCGGAGATGCCCCGGATTCAACTCCCGACGGGCCCAGCACATCTTCTGGCACAGCAGGGGGGCAGAGTAATCCACCCCGCGCCACAGAAACTAGTCCTCACAGCATGGTACCTGAGCAGGTAACGCTGCAGCACCTAACCTTCTCACAGGGTAATCTGGAAATCATGCAGAGCGCTAGGAGCATGGCTACCAAGGCCCAGTACAAAAGCAAATGGACCAGATTCTGCCAGTCGGCAGACTCCAAAGAAATCGATCCCCTGGCATGCATTTTGATCAATGTGCTCTCATTCGCGGCACTCCTCGCCCACTCTGGTGTGCAGGTTGACACCTGCCGTACATACCTTGCACCTATTGGAGCTTACAGGAATTCAGAGGAAGGGATCTTCTCCTCCAATCCTATTGTCAAGAAAGATCTGACGGGGCTCGCAAGGCTCTACCCACATATCAAGAGGCTGCACTCTGTGTGGGACCTCAACATAGTCTTTGCGGCCCTGGTGCACAAAGCGTTCCAGTCAATAGCGTCCGCGGACATCAGGCTGGTCATCATCAAGACGACCTAACTAGTCGGCCTCACCTCGGCTCGTAGAGTCAGCGAAATCCAGGCGCTGGACAACTCGGAACCATATACTACCTTTCACAAGGACATAGTCGTCCTGCAGACACACCCAGCATTTCTGCCCAAATTGCCGTCTGCTTTCCACTTGAACAAGGAAATAGTCCTGCCTACGTTATTTGCTGATCCCAAAGAAGCAGCACAGAGAGTGATGCACTGCCTGGATGTCAAGCGTGCCCTGAAATTTTACCTGGACAGGACCAAGGGCTTCTGCAAATCGAACTCCCTGTTTGTCACTTTCGGAGGCTCATGACCAGGCTATCAGGCCTCCAAGGCTTCCATATCCTGCTGGATGTTCTCTGCCATCAAAGAAGCAAATGAGGGCCAGCACAAGACGATCCTGGCCAATATGCATGCCACACAGTCAGGGCCAAGGCAATGGCCATCTCATTCCAGCGCCATTTCCCTTGGCAAGTCATAAGCAGAGCGGCCACGTGGGCCACTCCCTGGGCTTTCTGCAAGCATTACAGTTTGGATGCCGGCTCTAGATCTGATGGGCTTTCAGACAGGCGGTTCTCAGGGACCTATTTGCTTAGAGAGTGTCTCCTCCCCACCCTGGAGCTGCACTCAGTTGTAATCGCCCATGCAGTATGGAGAAAAGGAGACAGGACGTAAGAGTAATTATAAGTTACTCACTCTTTGTCCCCTTTCCTCCATACATCCCACCAACTTCGCCCCTAAGAATACTGGTGTCAATAGGCAATGTTAAATCTATTGTCGACGCCTCAATGGGGACTGATGTGTGGCGCCGGAGGGCGGAGTCAGGATAGCGCATGCTCCCTAGGCCGCACCCCCGTGTGCCTCTAAATTTAAAGGGGAAGAATGTTTTTTCTTGTGAAAGAGGTTCCGTCTCCCGTCCCTTGGAAGGGGCGCCCATGCAATATGCAGTACGTTAGCCACTACGGTGAGTAATTTATAATTTTCCAGACATACAAATGAGGAAAATATACCTGAAGTTTAGATTTAATCGCATAGGCACTTTACAGGTAATTGGGCCAAGTATGGGATTGCTAAGAATATCAGTTTACTTTTAGACTTTGTCTAAATAATGGAATAGAAGAACCACTAAAACGTCTAAGTTGCAGTTATGTAGAAACTGCACGTAAGCATTTCCTAGAGATAATTGAAAGTGACGGGGTTCGAAATTGAGGGGCACTGGGAGCTATTTAGCTCTTGCTTCTCGCATAGTAGAGTCTGGCTAGCTTGAAACCAACAGCTATCACAAGCTACTTTTGGCTCCTAGGGCCAACTGATGCCTTTGGAAAATGTAACTGTGACATTAACATGGAGTAGTTGAGAGTGTTAATAAAAAAGAATTAGAACACATCTAATATACATTTAAAAACAATTGTTCATACAAAATGGATAAAAAGTTAAAGGCGCATTTCTGGTAGCTCCTGGTTCCCCTCCGGTAGCTCCTGCCTACAGGGTGATGGCAGACACCCAGGAGCTAGTTTTAGCGCCTGCTCATGGAATCTCAATTTTGAACCCTGAAGTGGAAATCACTTTTGAACAAATGCATGCAAGCCAAGAAGATCAGCTCAATAATCTACATTTTCAGAAAAGTAGAAGGAATTTGTCTTTGAAAAAAACATACATAATGTGTTTCTATAAAAACATATATAATGAATTGTAACAAATTATATACTCTTGTGTATAGATAGAATGGTGCAACGTGTACAAGGCTGCAAAGAGCAACCATAAACTACAGGTAATCCAAAACAATGCCTTGCGAGCAGCCCTGAATATTTCAAAAAGAGACCACCGTCCAGCCGCCAAGAGAAAAGTCCACTGGTTTCCCATTTGTGAATGGATTGTCTTCAAAACGTTATCCATTATGCACAAGTGCCTCTCCAACACAGCCCCCCAATACCTAGCACAGAAAAATGAGAGATCCATATCGACCAGACTGGTAAAATCCACCCATGATCACCGCCTAGCCTTACCAAAGGTGAAAGGAGTAAGAGGAGGGTCCAGCTTCCCCAAAGTTGCTGCAAACCACTGTAACGCCCGCCCTTCCGAGGTAAGAGCGGAAACCTCATACTGGCCCTTCCGAAAAGGCCAGAAAAACCTGGCTTTTTGCTTAGTTGATTGTTGGGCAGAATCCTATTCAGTGCCCTTACAGATCACTGCACAAGACTACAACTTAACTAGAGTTAAGACTACAAGTGGCAATACAAGTTCACCTTTGATACAAGCCTGTACTACACAGAAAGAGTTTTAGCAGTGACTGAGCAGCCAGACTTCTCTCAAGAGCAAATGAGCAGTAGTAGAGATTACACAAAGGACTACAATTACTGTGACTCAAGACAACACTGACTCAAGGTTTCTGGTTAAAAAATAGAAGTACGTTCATTTTTAAACCATCTGTTCACAAAACACTTCACTTCTAGTAAAATAAAAGCATACTTCAAATACACTACACTCAACCAATTCCCCTTGTGTAGAACAATTCAAGGTAAGTACCTTAGGATTTGACAGACCGGTGTGATGAAACAAAAGATGTTACCGGAGCGTACATATGCGATCAATTTTTGACAGTAATGACAGTTCGGCCTTACTAAAGATACGCGTACCCGCGGGAAGACATGTAACCGTAGTCAAACACTTTGCACATGAATTAACACAAGAGAGTTTGGGATAAAAATCATAGGCAATACATTTGTCAAGGCAGAGAGAATCAGAGGGCACGTTCCAACAAGAAGATAAGTCAATAGGCCTGCGCCATTGTCAAGTGGAACAAGGTGCCTGTTGCCGAGGATCACAGGGTTAGAACAGTTCATGATCCAAGGTTGACAGAAGTACTTAGATATTGTCTGAAGAGGAGGCAAAAGTTATAAGACAGAAGAAAGAAAAGGACAAGCCTTTGTTGAGGAAGATGTGTTCACCCCAATTCCTCAAAGTCGGACACAGTACCTTATTCGTTGAAGAATGCTGGTGCCACGGCAGTTGTTCCTGGTAGTTTTCTGCAGACTAATGGTTCCTGGAGCTTTAGTCGTGGAGACAAGGACGTCTGAAGTGAGCTGCACTACCCAGGGATGAGGCCTGCAGCAGCGACGGCGGAAAAAGTTGCGCTCCTTTTAAACGGGAGAGGATCTTCAGATGGCTATCCGGACCACTACAGTAGTGTGCAGCGATTTCGACCACGAAGAGGATCCTCTGGCTGTGGAAGATGAGCTGGTTTACCCTACCAGGCTCAAGGGAAGAAGACACCGGACTGGATCTTCTCTGGTCGTTGAAGGGTAGATAGCTCAGGACTGCAGCAGGGTTTCACCGGGACTCGGGGGTGCAGCAGCCATCTTCTTCTCCACTTCTCTTCGGTTCCTTGCCGCTCCAGTGGCGACTCTGAGTTCCAGCCCAAGAGTCCTGCCTTATATGCGCAAATCCCCCATTCACTCAGTCTGGCTGTCAATCACTCAGCAGGGGGGTTGTCCGGCCCGGACAACCACCTCAGCCAATCAATACAAAGTGTGACTTGGGTCTCCAAGGAGACCCTGTGCAGGGGGTGACTACACCCCTCCCTCACATTCAGCCCACCTAGACACCCAGGAGCCAAAGAAGGGCTTCTTCTTAGAAGCCCGCCAAAAGACAGTGAACAAAGAAGGCAAACCTGGTTTGCCACACAAAGTAAAACACAAGAAGACCTTTAACAAAAAGAAATGGCGATTAAACCTGACTGAGGCCGAAATAAAAAGTATTTGGGCAAGCGGGTTTATGTTCGAGGCTAATAAAATAACCTGGAACAGTACCACGTTTGTATAGTTTAATCGGGGTAGAAAAGTTAAGGTAGAAACCACTGTCACCAGCCAAGTCTAAATGTTAAAAGAGCAAAACAAAGCTCAGAGAGGCACAGACAAAAAGGGGTAGGGATTAACCCTTTCCAATACTCCATGTAAAATGGGGTGTACTGGGTCTGTAGTTTTAAAGTGACTATATAAAGTTAATGGCAACTTTACATGTTTCTGGGGGACAGTAGGCAGCCCCAGAAAAATGGAGTCAGTGGGAAGTCTAAAAGACAACCCTGTGTCACTGCACTGAAGGTGCTGTGTAACACACACAATAAGTGGGGCTCATGCAGTGGTGTGCTCCAGAGCCCAAGATCACACAAACAGTAGAAATACACATGGTAAAACACATGTAAGAGTGGATAAAAACCGCTCACTCTTAACAGGTGGATAAAATAAACCCCAGAAATCCAGCAAAGCTGCTGAGGGACTCACTATTTGAGGGAAATTAGCCATAAATGAGAATTCTCCCTAACATTGGTCCCCAAGCAACATCATCAAATCAGAACAATATTGCACCTGTTGCTCTCCAATTCCCACAATGACTTTGACCACTGCTATGAATTTATGCTTTTTGTAGCGGTCACTACATCGCCTCTTCTTGTCCTTCTATTTCTCCCCTACTGATGTTTACCAAATATCACTGTAAAGGTTTGCAACAGCGCCCTGTTGCCTCCGGGCTTGGGCGCTATACAAATGTACAAATTAAATAAATACAATTAAATTTTATAGAAAATAACTCTTAGCTCTGATAAAGATGTTGTAGAACTTTAAAATAATTTGAAACTATCACCACCACAAGCCCATTGTATCCTTCCTACAGAGTAATCATGCTCTTGAAAAACATTGTGTGGCTCCTGTTACTTTTGGGCACAAAGCCCCATTCATCTAAGCATTTGTACTTCTTAAGTAAGGCTATTGTCTTGTTGTTTGGTTCCTATCATGGATTGCATCGAAATTACTTACCCTTTTTGCAGTCTGTTATCTGTATTTTTTAACCTATGGTAAATTATATATATTTTTATCCTAGTGTTGTGCAATAATACTACCTGTTTGAATACATTTTCAGTGTGTGAAAAAATATGAAAAAATAACTATTTGTATAATTACATTATTGTGTGAACTCATTGAGGGGCCCTGGCCATACACACACTCCTGCGAATACACCTCTTTAAACAATTGTGGTGAATCGAGGTTTTTCCTTGACTCGCACAAATATATATAGGTCTGTTTTTGTGTGGCGGCAAAGGGAAAGGAGCGGCTGGTCAAGCTAGCAACATGCTTCAAGACTCGCTGCCAGCATAGAGAGTGAAAAATCACTTATCAGATGCAAGGACAAAGCTTCAGCCTCCCATCAGCACTGACTTGCAGTACAGCTGAAATAGCAAAGTGGTAGAATTGTTACCTCCAATGTAAAACTACCTGGGTTCATTTCCCCATTAAGGACCGTGGGTAAACGATCTAAATCAATCTAAATTAATGAAATAGTATCTACAAAACCACAAAGAAATAAAATAAAAGCTTCTTTCATTAGGCCAAGAGGAACAGTCATACCTACCATCTGCCTTGGAGGAGCAAACCTATAAACTGGTGCAAAGCCCTTATATAGGAGAGGTAATTGGAACTCCTAATTGACTTAACTGGTATTGAAACTGACCAATAAGGGATGACCAACCCTGGAGGCTATGATATTGGCACTACTCCCCCCCCCTCCCCAATGGAGAAGCCAGACGGACCAGCCAATCCATACTGGGCTAGTGGAGAAAGGACTGAATCTAAGGAAAGCCAGTTCAATTGCGAGTTGTCTCAGCTGTGGACTGGTACCCTGTCTCGCTGGTTAAAGGAAAGCAGCGGAAAAGAAGCCTGAAGCAGGGGAACAAAGGCTGCTTTGTGCCTGGGAGCTACCCTGCTATGCTGGAGATGGAAACCTGAGATAGCCCAGCTGAACCCAGATGGGGAGAAGAAACCTGCATCACTCTGCGCCAGGAGCAACTGCAAGAAAGGCAGCCAGTGCAAGAGGCTAGGCAACCTAAAGTTCCTCAGTGAAGAAGGGACTGTGGGCAGCCTGACTTCCTCTGGAGGGCATGAGATGAGAAGGGCATGAACCCAGTGTGAAGGAGTCAGGCAAGAGACTTGTTCTGAGTGAAGAGGCGAGTTTGAAGGTGTCCCTGTGGTGTCCCCTAAGTGGCTCATCCCCCTTCCTCCGAGTGTAGCTAACCTAAGAGTGAGACCCCAGAAGGGAGGGAGAGGGGGAAGACACCCTGAATCGGGGATGAAAGAGAGAAACAAGAGAGAAATACCTAGAGGGGAGTTAGTGTGTGAAGCCCTGGAGGGGAACCAACATTCAGGAGTAGGGTAAACAAGTCAGAACGTCAGTTTTCCACAGAAAGAGAGACTGAAATACCTCAAGTAAGATTTTATTCGGAACTACAGTTGGAATATTTAGCCATTGCAGAATAACTTTATATCCAGGGGAGAAATCCTGGAACAGAAGCAGCAGTCCAGAATCTTTTTAGTTGTTGAACCCTTTAGATGTATGTGTTGTATTTTTAAATAAATGTGTGAGGCTAGTATAAGATTTGGGCTATGGACGATTGATCCTGACTTGAATACCCTTTCCTTGAACATTTGAATTTAGAATTGGGAACTTGGCACTTGGAGTTCATTTTCACTATTTTAGTTTATTTTCTTTGAAGCTGGCCAAGAGGTCAGACTAATTGTAAAACAAGATAATGGAAATCCAGGAATATATATCTTAGTGTCCGAGTCCTACTTCTGCCTTGCCACACTACCTTGGTTGGTTTTTGGCTAACCTCTCGGAGCTTCATGTTCATAACTAGGGTGGGTTCCCTTTTCTCACTATTTTAAATCCTGCTCCAGGACATTTGTTTTTTAGGGCTTACCTTTGTCTAGGTGACCATGAGGAGGGCTCAAAATGGCTGTTCTTTGGCCCATCATAGCAGCGTCCATCTTGACGTAACTGGTTTAGGCTAGTATAGTTTTACTGACCTATCCCTCCGGGAGTGGATTTGGTGTAGTAGCAGTCCCAGTGACCAACCAGTATGGTTGGTCATCTGGCCCTCTGCTCTCAGCACCTTTTGAATTGGCTCACTAGCTTTTGGCCAACCCCTTGCACAGGGATGTTTAGGTTCTTGCCTGCCCCAACGCTCAATTTTTCTTGGTAGTTCCTTAACTTGGTGATGGCAGCTCTGCCAACCTGCTCATCGATGTTATTTGCTGGCAATTCCTTTTGTTTTGGCTATTTTTATATCCCTCACTTGGCAATACCTGCGAAGTTCAGTGGCTTAGGCATATTCAGGTTTGGGTTTTTTTCTACTGGAAGTCCTGTCTGGATTTCTGACTCCGCTCATCTTCTAGGTCTAGTCCTCTACTTTGGAATATTTCTGGGATGTTTTTTTTTTTAATGCTGCATCCCACGGTTTACCACCAGGATCTTCTGCTTGGCTGTTGGCTGCTACAGGCATCAAGAGGGGTGCTGAGAGATAATCACTCCGCATTATGATTGTTTGCTGTGGAATTACTTTTCATCCTTTGTGACAAAAACTGCTGGGAGATGTTAGTTTAGGTTCCCCGTCCTCCTGCAGTCGTCTTTTGAGAACGTGCACTCCTGGATTGAAGGTGGATGTTTTAGAAAGAGCCTGGTATCATCATTGGGTCAGGGTGCAAGGCCCTGGGAACCGGTTCATGAAAACTGCACCTGTGGAAAGAGCCGTTCCCTTCCCAAGTTGAGTCACTGGAACAGTTTCTGCTGAAACCACTATGTCTACTTTTGAAAGGGTGATAATTCACAATGCTCCCTCCTGTGTGTCAACCTCGTCCATGGTAGGGATTCCTGAGATTGAGTTGTAACACCAGCTCTCCCTAGACTTTCTTTAGGCTTCCTCCTGCTAAGCAACTCTTCCTTCTGGGGACCATCTTCCATCCTCTGGAACTCTTCCCCGGTCTGCTCTAACCTTCCCTGGGGTTGATAATCACAGCATCATCTGTCCATAGTCCCCTCACTACAGAAGGGAGACGGAACCTATTGCACCAGAAAAATCATCTTCCTCTTTACATTTAGATGCGCGCTGGGGCGCATCCCTGGGAGCATGCGCTCCCCTGACTCCACTCCTCAGTCCTCTTTGACGCATCGACAATATTAACATTGCCCAATGACTCAAGTTTTATTAGGTGAGGGAATGGTGGGACGTATGGAGTAAAGGGGACTATGGACTATGACTACATTAGTCACTAGGGTGCTTAACTTGTACTCCTACGTCCCATCCCCTTTCCTCCATACTGTACCTGCGAGTACAACTGAATGTAGCCTCAGGGTGGAGAGGTGCTCTCTTAAGAAAACAAGTTCCTTAACACTGCCTGACCAAATGCAGCGTCCGACCTGGAGCCAGAATCCTAGCAGTAGTGCTTGCTCAAGGCTGAGGCCAGTAGCCCATTCAGCTGCTTTGCTGATAACCTGCAACGGGATGTGCCTCTGGAAAGCAACCACTGTGGCTTTAGCTTTGATTGCATGGGCATGCGTAATTGTTGGGAGAGGTTTGTGCTGCCCCTCGTACGCCTCCTTGATGGCCGTAACTATCCACCTTGCTATGGAAGCCTCGACCGCCAGATATTGACCCACCAAAGGTGACAGAGAGCATCTGATTTGCGGAAGCTCTTGGTCCTGTCCAGGTAGTATCTCTGCATACGCCTCACATCCGGACAGTGCAATACCCTCTGAGCGTCATCCATGGGCTCTGCTAAGAACATTGGTAGCACTTTCTCCTCATTTAGGTGAAAAGCGGAGACAACCTTAGGTAAGAATGAGGGGTGAGTTCTAAGCTCCACCTTGTCTTTATGAAAAGTAGTATAGGGCTCTGAAGCCACCAGCGCCTGGATTTCACTGATCCGGCGTGCCGAGGCAAGGCCCACCAGTACTGCCATCTTAATGGTGACTGGTCTTATGTCCGCAGACATAGATTCGAATGGTTTATGCGCCAGGGCGCCAAGACCACATTGAGGTCCCACACTGGGGGTGGTTTCTTGATAGGCGGATAAAGCCTGGTCCGGCCTGTCAAGTGGCTTTTAACCACCTGATTAGAGGATGAAAATACCTCCTCCTCAGAGTTCCTGGAGGCTCCAATGGCCGTCAGATAGGTGTGGCATTTGTCTACCTGCACCCCGAGTGTGCGAGGTGTGCAGAAAAGGATAGCACGTCGTCCAACTTGCAGGTCAATGGATTGACCTCCTTTGATTCCGCCCAGTGACAAAACCTAGTCCACTTGCTTTTGTACTGGCTCCTGGTAGCATTGCTCCTAGCCCCTTGTATAATGTCTAGGTTAGCTTGTGGCAGATGCCGGAGTGTGACTTGTTCAGGAACCACGCTGCAAGGGCTAACTTCTGGGGGGCGGGGTGGATGACCGTGCCTCCCTTCTGAAAGAGTAAGTGTGCTTGGCCCAGCGGAAGATGCACTGGGGCATGATTCGACAGGCTGAGTAGTTCTGAGAACCCTGGCCTTGCTGGCCACCATGGAGGTGCCGGGCCTCCCGGATCTTTGATTACCCAGTGGACTAGGTTAGTGGGAAGGAAGGCATGCGCATTCATATTGTTCCACTGGATCTGCATCGCATCTCCCAGAGAGCCCCTGTCCTGTCCCTGCCACGACTCGAACTGGTGGCACCTCTTGTTGGACCAGGCGGCAAAGAGATCCACCTGAGGATGACCCCACCTGTCAAAGATGCCCTGAAGGATCTGTTTGTCCAACTGCCATTTGTAGTTGTCCGCACCCAGCCTGCTGAGTCTCCAGGTTGGACTCCCCCGGGAGGTGGATTGCTGCCAGGTGCATGTTGTTTACCAGTGCCCACTCTCAAATGTTGACTGCTAGAGTGCAGAGGGAGGAGACCTGGTGCCATCCTGCTTGTTGATGTAAGACATGCTGGTGGAGCTGTCCGTCTGAATGGGGATCGCCTTGCCGCTGATCATCGGGAGGAAGGTTTTGAGAGCGAGCCAGATGGGCAACAACTTGAACCAGTTGATGTGGGCCATCTGCTCCTGACTGGACCAGAGCCCATGGACGCTGTAGCTGCCCAAGGTAGCTCCCCAGCTCTCTATGTATGAGTCCGTGGTGATGGTGGCCTGAGGTGCTGGTTGACGGAAGTGCCTGTCTATGCGCAGGTTGTTGTCTGTGCTCCACCAGATTAGGTCCTGGTGGAGATGATCTATCATGCTGACCAGCTTCGCCTGGGAACCCCTCCCCTGACACCACAAGGCTGCGAAGTGCAACTCCAATCGCCTCAATTTGAGCCTCTTATGCATAACTGCAAGGAGACATGCTGCCATGATGCCCAAGAGGTGTTGGTACCCCCATGCCGAGGTCACTGCTCTGCTGAGATAATGCCCTGTGGACCTCTTGATGGCTGCGATCTTGTCCGCTGAGGGGTTAGACTCTGCGTTGGCGCCAACTGTGACTTCTTGAGATTGATGGAAAATCTCAACTCGTGTAGTGAATTCATGAGGGCAGAGGGGGTGTGCTGGACTGCTTCTGGAGACCTTGGCCTGATTTGCCAGTCATCTAGCTATCTGCCGATGTGATGCCCCTGCGCCCTGAGTAGGGCTGCAACAGCGTTCCTCAGTCTTGTAAAGACCCTGGGGGCCAAATTGAGGCCAAAGGGTAGAACCTTGTGTGGGAAGTGAAAACCCATGATCCTGAACCTCAGAAGGGACCGATGGGTTTGCCAGATCGGGACGTGTAGGTAGGCATCCTTCAGATCCAGGGAGCACTTCCAGTCTCCCGCACTCAATGTCTCCGCTATTAGTGTTGGGGTAACCATCTTGAACTTTTGGAGAGGAAGGGAAAGGTTCAAGGTGGGAAGGTCCAACACAACTCTCAGGCCAGCCTGGTTCTTTTTGTGTAAGGTGAAAATTTGTGAATAGGAGCCCACACATCGCTACGAGTTTGAGACTTCCTCCACTGCCTGACTCTCTACAAGCGAGTACATTTCCGCCAACAGAGTTGCTGTATCAATCTGTGGGAGCGGAGCAGAGGGGAGGAGAGGAGAGGGGAGAGAGGAGAATGAGGATTAGGGAGCCGGAAGCCCGTGGATACTACACAGAGGGTCCGTGAACATTGCCGGCAAGTGGTGAGAGTCAAGGGCAAGCCTTCCCCCCACAGGAGACTTGTGGATTCGAGTGGATGTGTCACGATTTCTTTCCCTCTGAGGCTGGGGCTGTGGCTGCTGAGGGGGACTGGAAAAGCCCTTGTAAGCCGCCTTGTGCTGCTTGCGCCTGGGCTGGTTCGGGGATCTGTCCGGTTGTCTGGACCGCCTCTTGGAAACCCCTGAAACCTCTGAAGGACTGACCCTTGTCTGAGCGCTAGAGCGCTTGGCTATATGCTTTAGGGGGGTGGGGGGGACTTGGTGAGGATCGATAAAGACTTAGCAGTCTGCAAGCTATGATTTTTCTTATCGAGTTCCTCGTCCATTGTTGTATGGAACAGAACTCCCCCCTCAAACGGAAGGTCCAGTATACGTTCCTGGACATCAGGGTTGAACTTGGTCACCCTTAGCCAAGCCGTCCTTCTCATGTCGGTAGCAATGCAGAGGGCATGACTCGAGGTATCAATGTGAGCCACAGTGGTCTCCATTATGTCCTATGCCACTATTTTGGCCTCCGCCAGCCCAGCCTTGAAGCGAGCCTGGCTCCGCACAGGGAGTTCAGGTAGGAAATCAGCAATCTCCCACCAATGACAGCCGCCAGCATGGCGCATTGGACTGGCGCAGATGGAGCGCGGCATTGGAATAGATTTTCTTTCCAAACGCCTCCAGGACTTTCTCCTCCTTACCCAGGAGTACTGAGGCTGATGTAGCAAAAGACGATTGAGGCTTAGAGTACAATGAAGCTGCCGCTATCGCCCATGTGTGGCCGGGGGTCCGCCGACAGTGGGGGTCCCCTTCCGTTTGCCTGAACTTCGCATCGAGACACCAATTGTTAGGCTGGGTGTGGCTAGAGGCATCCTTTTTGGCCTGTGCCACTATGTCCTTCTGCAGTGGGATTCCTGTTCTAGCGCAGAGTGAGACCTTCTTCCAATACCCCTGCCTCCGCTTGTGGCTGTGGGATCCCCCAAATACTCAGCCAGGCTTGCACGCCGGCCGTTCATGAAAGGCTTTGGCTGATGTTGGAGTGTCGGGGTCCTCCTCATCTATGTCCACCATTGTGTACTTCTGGATCGGTGCACACGGAGTTCTGGACGCAGGAAGCTGTAACGTTCTGACTATCAGCACCGGAGGCTATTGCAGCAGCGTGGGCAGGGCTGCCATGACTACAACAGGCACTGGAACCTGTGCCCTAGGGACTGGCATGGGCACCTGGGGCTGCGCTGGACGCCGAGAAGCTGGACCCAAAGGCGGCGTGACCATTGGTGCTAGAAGCTGTACCGGAGGGTGCATGTCCCTAATCACATCCATAAGGATGGTACCCATCTGTGGGGACCTCGTGAGAGTAAGGGCCGTCTCAAAGAACACGTCTTCACAGGCCAGAGGAGTGCTGGATGGAATAGGCATAGGTGAGGGACCCTGAGGTTGTTGAAACTTGGGTGCGCCCTGTCTCACTGTATGGGGCGAGATGGATCTGCATTGCAAAGTAGATGGGTGTGCTGTGGGCCAAGTGACATGCGTTGACCAGTCCCACCTGGAAACTCGCTCCCCTACCTGTTCCCCAGAGGGAGATGGTGTCTGGTCCGGGTGGCTATTTTGTCTTGCTGCATGTCACAGGCCTAACCCCTCATGTTGAGACCCTGTGATAGAGACTTGTGGTCCCTCAGCGGGATCACTGGTAGGATCTTGCGAGCCCTCGGCCTGGTGGCCGGTAGCTGGAGCAGCCCTGTACCTGTGCTGGTTGTAGGACCGGTTAGGTCCCTCCCGCTAGTGCACTTCCTGGGAAAGGAGTCCCCTTTGCAGGGTGCGGAAGAGAACAGCGCACCTACCTTCGGCCTGGTCTGCTTCACAAACGCTTTTAGATCCTCTGGAGGCGACCTTCCGAAGTGCTCCCTCCACCTGGCTAGTCTGTTCTTGAGGGCGCATGGTGTCAGAGCGTTGAACGTGGTACCACAGACCCGTCTGTGGTCAGGGGGAAGGTAGCAGAGGCAGAGAGCGTGGGGGTCGGACGTTGGAAACGGACCCTCGCAGGCTGGCGGCCTGTGAAGCCCACTGTCTGCATGCGCCGGGGAGGAGTATGGCGCCAGAGGACAAAGCGGTACCTGACAATTGAAAAAGAAATACAAAGAAGACAAAAGTACTTCTCCAGGGAAGAGTGCATGGAATTACTAGGCCAGAGGCCTAACTCAGGAGCCCTGGTGAAAGCGGTCCGTTCCCGTCGATGTGGAAAAGAGGACTGGGGAGTGGCGACGGTGAGTGGAGTCACAGGAGTGCATGCTCCCAGGACTACACCCCCACGCCTATCTGGGGAGTGGAGAAGTGAGTGGGGAAGCTGTCTGGCAGTCCGGCCAGCCGGACACAGCACCAAGCATAAATGAAGCGTTTCACCACGAGAAAGTGGGAGCCGCCCCCTGGAAGCTGTGAAGCTCAACAAACTGCTTCTTGATGGCGAGCAACAGTAAGGACACTTAAACCCTGGCATTAAGGCTGTGCGGGCATCGGTGCTACTTAGTCTGACTATATTGTCCACCTACCTGACTGATCGTGGTGGGACTCAATGTGGGTCGGCTTGCGACTGGTTTTGGATACCAGCGGGTGGAGCAGCGAGTGGCAAATCGAATGTGTGTTCTTGCCGCGGCGTATAATCAAAGCCCTCAAAAACTGAGAACCAAGTGTCCAGAGGGGGAGTTCGTTTGCAGCTGCACTAAATCACAGCGGTGTGTGAAGCAATACCACGCGCAGAGGCAATAAAGCTACATCCTTTGACGACGCCTCTGAACAGGGTGACTGTGGGGTATAATTACCCTTTGAGCCCTGATCCACACACACAAGCAGGAGCGGCATGTACAGGACTTCCGTTTTTTTTGTTTTGTTTGACACTTGTAAATAGGATGACTGTGTGGTATTATCCTTTGAGCCCTGAACTAGCCGTTTACTTGGATTACATTAGAAAATATGGAACACAATTGTAAAGGAACTGAAACCGCACGGCCAAAGGCTTCACAATGTTCAAACTGCCACGGGAAGCTCAACATTACAGAAAAAGGGCACATTGCTCTGCAAGATCACCAAGAGCTGAAATTGCTCTGCGACACAGAGCCCTCACCCTAACATGAGCACTATTCCGAACTCGGTACAACCAAATGAAGAATCTAACATGGTCCCTGATTTTGTCCCTCAGGTGAACAACCAAAGTTTATTGAACTTGATACCTTCTAGAAAACAGGAGGACCATGGTGACAACATATGAAGAAACAGCCTCAGCCGCGGACATCTTTTGTGGTGTAGGCGATACACCTAGTCTGTACTCAGACCATCAGAGAAGAAACTGGCCTCTGTCGGGAATTTCAAGGACAGTGGTATCGGTGGCTGCTTGAAAGAGATCAGTCAATCCAACTTCTCCATGCATGGTATCCCCTAATAAGGATGGTAAGCAACGCAACACCTTTGGCAAAAGGGTAATTTCCACTGCTTCTACAACCATCAAGGCAGCCAACTTATTGGCCAGTCTCACGGTACGCCCACGAGTTGTGTTACAAGATGGGTCCTATATTGGATTTTCTGCCGGATAATTAGAGATGAGGCCCCAGTGCTGTTGCACAGAGGGGAGGCTGCTTGGACCATGACATTACTGTTGCATTATACATCGTGGACATTGGCTTTCACCAAAAAGGGAACCAAGCTGTGCTCAGATGCCATGAATTGTTGAAGACAGGGTGCAGTCCACTCTTGTATTGTGGATATGCCATTTCATGGGGTAGACCTGTTTTTACAGGCCGTCAAGGTGGATACTGCACGCTTCCTAGGCACTCTGCAGCAGCGAAGACAGCCCTTTCATTCCGGTAAGGGACGTTTCTCCAGAACCTCCATGATTACAGGCTCACCTACTGCCAGCCGTCGCATACTAGCTCACTGGAGGCGTATATGGGGAGGTCGCAAATGTACAGAGGTACTCTGCGATGACACAGCTCTTCCTCCAGACTACAAACCCTGAAGCAGGCCTGATCAGCTCCAGAACACACGCCCCCCGCTTCAGCACACCAGTGGGAGGCCGGTTGTCACAATTTGTCGATCAGTGGGAAAACATTTCCACCGACAAATGGGTGCTTAACATCATTCGAAGGGATCATGCCCTAGAGTTTCTGGGCAAATACATCTCTGTCCATCATGTAAAGAAAAGAGCACCAACTCTCCCACTTCTCATACTAGAAGTAAGGTCCCTTCTAAAAAAAGGGAGCTATAGAAGCTGCACCGGCAAAACTCAGGGGCACCAGAGTGTATTTGAGATACTTGATGGTGAGAAAAAAGTCTGGTAGGTGGAGACCCATCTTAGACCTCAAGCAGCTCAACAAGTTCCTGAAATCACATAAGTTTTGCATGGTCACAATTCAACATGTTGTCGAGCAACTAGAACATGGAGACTTCCGCTCCTTTCTGGACTTGGAAGGTGTGGATTTCCACATTCCCATACATCGCAAGCGCGGACGAACAGACCATCTGGTGCCTGACTTATCTGGGGTTCTCCATCAACTTTCCGAAGTCATGCGCATCGCCATCTCAGAGCGCTCTGTTCCAGGGTTCATGTCTTAACACCCTGGGATGCCTTCCTACCCCCACAATATTCAACAACTATCCATATTACAGGTTACAACAGTCGGCTCCATCAAGTCTCTGCTGGGGATGATGTCCTCTTGCATCCCATTGGTTCCACACTGCAAACTTCACAAGAATTCCTCAGTGGCAACAAGTGTCGGGTTCCTGGAACAACAAGATGTTCTTCATGCCATCTTTCCGCCAAACTCTCCAGTAGTGGAATGATTGCAAGCACCTCACACAGGGTGATCCTTTTTACCTCCCAGCTCCGTAACATTCTGCATGTTCTGATCTTCTCAGACCGCCCCCTCTGTATCCCCCTCACCACCCTCTCTCTTGGAGTGATCACTTTCTCCTTTCCTCCCATCTCTCCCTCTGTACCCCTCAGGCCAAGCCAACTCCATCTCGACCACCTGCCTTCTCGGTCATCCGATCCATTAAGCGTGTCTCAGTTGAGGCTTTCTCTCTCTCTCTCTTTCTCTCTCTTTCTCTCTCTTTCTCTCTCTTTCTTTCTCTCTCTCTTTCTCTCTCTCTTTCTCTTTCTCTTTCTCTCTCTTTCTCCTCTGGCTGACTCGCATCCTGACACAGCCCTTTCCATGCTCCACTCTTCTATCTCTGATACTCTTGATGTCCTTGCCCCTGTCATGAAGATCCACTTGAAACCCAAAGCCAAGCGCAACTCCTGGTATGACTCTGACCTCGTCACCCTGAAACGCAAGTGCATGGGGGCCTGAGAGGAAATGGCTAGCTTCTTGCGCATCCTCCGATAAACTGGCCTGGCACCTGTTCCAAAGGCAATACCGGCTCTCTGTCCACACTACAAAGAGAGCCCACATGGAAGCTTACATCTCTGCAGCATCTAACAACTCGGCCAAACTCTTCCAAATCTGCAAGGAGCTGGCCAATCCTGCTGCAGTCTCTGCCTCTCTCGTCCCCTCCCAGCCCCTCTGCACGGCCCTGGCTTCTCATTTCATCTCTGAAACCCAGGACATCCTGTCCGTCCTCTGTCCTCTCCTCCCTCTACTCTATCCTCTACCTCTGCCCCCAACCCCGTGGCCACTTCTCCCTCTTTTTCTTCCTGTCCTCTCTTCTCCCCTGGCAAGGTTTCTAGGCAAGTCCAATTTATTAGTTTTGTCAAAACAGGTTCTTCCATTCTCTTCCAATACCATCAAAGACCACATTGACACCCTCGCTGACTTCAACTACTCCTTCGCCACTGGAGCCTTCCCTTCCCTCCGAAGCACTCTCTTTTGCATCCTCCTCTCAAGAAACCCTCAGCTGACCCCTCCTGCCCGGCTAGCTATCGCCCGATCTCCATCACGCCTTTCCTGGGCAGACTCCTTGAAAAGCTGGCCATCTCCCATCTTAATCTTCTCACTGAATCTGTTGGTTGTCTCCATGACCTGTCCCATGACTATCAGTCTGACGTAAGAGCAGCCAGAAGCACAGAAACTGCTCTCCTGAACAACCGTGAAAACCTGCTCTCTAACCTCGATTCTAATCTCCCCTCTGTCCTCATCTTACTCGCTCTCTCTTCTGCCTTTGACATGGTCAACCATGCCATCCTGCTCAATCGTCTCAGTGATAACCTGGATATCGCTGATCAGGCCCGGGCCTGGCTGACCTCGTTCCTCTCTCGACTCTCCAAGGTCCAACTTAGCTCCTTCCTTTCCTCTATCTCACTCCCCAGGGTCTAACCTCCCTCCCTGGCTGTTCAACCAATACCTGGCACCTCTTGCCCACCGTTTGCCGCTTTCTACTCCAACTTTCAGTGCTATGCGGATGACGCTCAGCTTGTTCTCAGGCTCCCCTCTGCCACATCTTCTCCTTCTCTCATCGTCTGTCTGCTATCCAGGAGTGGTGTGCCGCCAACGATCTCTGCCTTAATACCAGTAAGACAGAGATTTTCCTCATCGGCACACCTGCACCCTCCTTTCCTGTCACTCTATTTGTATTTGTATAGCGCACTTACAGCCCAGAGGCATCGAGGTGCTGTTACATGAATTTTTGTAAGAGATTTTGATTGAGGTTTACAGGCGACCAAGGAGGTCTCTTGGTTACAAGTACATTGGTCATAGAATTATTGCATATAAAACAGGTGCATACATAAGTTTTATACTGCGGCCATTATTACATCAATAATCATTGACAGCAGATATTCAGACAAAAAGCTTAGTTTTGATTGCTTTGCGGAATGCTTGGTGGGACTCAATCAATCTTAGGTGATAAGGAAGGGCATTCCAGTGTGAAGCGGCCATTGTGGGAAAGCTCAAACACCCACTCTCTGGCTGGCCTCCCATGGCCCTCTTCCTGCTCCCACCTGTGAGACTAAGAACGTCAGGTCCTCTTTGACTCCACACTCTCATTTTCTCCTCACATCTCTGGCGTCTTTAAGAAGTCAAACTACCAACTGCACCTCCTCGGAGGTATTCGTACTTTCCTCTCCTTTCCCCAGAATCTCACTGTCTCTAGAGCTCTAGGTCTCTCTAGGCTGGACTACTGCAACAGCCTCTTTTTTTAATCTGCCTGCTTCTAATCTCCGCCCTCTGCAACTCATCCAGAACAGGACTGCAAGACTTGTCCTTGGCCTGAAGCCCAGGGATCATATCTCTCCAGCACTGAAATCTCTGTATTGGCTCACAGTGGCTGCAAGGATTAAGTTCAAGACCCTCTTTATGTCCACAGGGCCTTCTGGGTCCTCGGTCCTAAATACCTCAACTCTCTCTTCGTAAATACCTTCCTACTCAAGCTCTTCACTCCTCCAACTCCCTCAGGATCAGTCGCTTCTCCAAGCAAAAAGTTGGTGGTAGATGTCTTTCTTTGGCTGGGGCCACCCTATGGAACAGCCTCCCTGCCCCTCTGAAACTTGAGGAGAACCATCTCCGGTTCCAGAAGCACCCAACAACCTTTCTCTTTGCTTCTGCCTTCTCTCTTGCCCTCCCCTACTGATTTTCTGTCTGATACTACACTGGTCACCTGGCTACCCTTTGATTTCGGACCCAGGTCCCTGCCAGCCCAGTTGCACACCCACACTGCCTCCCGGCAACCCTTGCACTTTGGTCTATATCTGTAACCCTACAGTCCCCCTACCTGCACTTTTGGACACCTCCTGTGTGCACTTACCCTTGCCCTTGCACCTGCCACCTGCCGGCTGCACTTCTTGTTATTGTTTTGATCCCATGTACAGCAATACCCTCTCCCCTGGCACTTCTCCCCCTGCCCTGCACTTGCGCGATCTCAATCTCACTTGGCCTAGTAATATCATTGTCTCTGTTCTCCCTCTGTTCCTTGCCTCGTCGCGCCTTGAAATACTTGTGTATAGGTGCGTTACAAATGCCATTTCATATCATAGCAAGCCAACGTTACCACGGATGCTTTCCTGGAGGGATGGTGAGCTCACACATGCTAAAACCATTATAGAGGCTTATGGAAACCCAAAATAAAGGTCTTGCACAAAAATGTCTTGGAGCCAAGAGCAGTTATTCTTGCGTTACGTCCCCTTTCCTCCATACTGTATGGGCTTCCCTCCTAGGGACGGGAGATGGAACCTTTTTCACCAGAAAGAAATCTTCTTCCCCTTTACATTTAGAGGTGTGCGGGGGCTCCCCTGACTCCGCCCACCAGTGCCACTTCCCAGGCCTCTTTTCCGCGTCGCTTTCACCAGCGCTCCTGGGTTTGAATTCGGCATTGTAATTCCACACGCTCTTCCACGGATTCTGTCTTTTTGTCTTTTCTTCTAATCTTTAAACGGGTACTCTGTCCTCTGGTGCCACGCTCCTCCCGGGCGCATGCTGACATCCTTGGGCTTCAGCAGGTGTCCAGCCTGCGAGGGTCTCTTCCCACGTCCAACCCCCTCGCTCTGTGCCTCCGCTGCCTTGGCCCGACCACAGCTGGGAGGGCTGTACTGCGTGGGATGCGCTTCTACCGCAAGCTCTGAAGAACAGGTTGGCAAGGTGGAGGGAACTCGTCGAGCACAAGTCAACGCTGTTTTTTCTATCGCACCCCACAAGAGCGACTCCTTCACAAGGAAATGTCTGAGTGGGAGGGGCCGTTTAGGTTCTCACACCAGCGCAGGTGTACAGAGGCTCATTCAGCTACTGCCCACCAGGCCGAGGGGTCACTAGATCCTCCTGCAGACAGCAATGAGGGACCACAAGGTTCTTTTACCGGGGTTACACCCGAGGGGCTATGCCCTTGTACAGGCAACATGGCAGAGGAGGCGCCTGCATGCAGCACTACTGGCAGCTCTCCTGAGGGAAACACCCCTACCAGGCTTCGGCTTGAGGTTCAGGGTAGGTCTCATGCTCCATCGCCAAGAGTCCTGGAGGAGGCCGTGGCCAGTGAGCCAAGCACCACGACTTTGGCCCGTGATAGGCAGCTCGACAAGATGGCCGCCGCACATGACAAGATGGCCGCTCGTCCGATACTGTGCCAAGGAACGGAGCAGGCGGGAGAACGAGTTACATGGTGGGACTGGTGTCAACCAGTTATGTGGCCTCCAGTTTATCGATCAGCAGCGCAGGGCAGGCTTACACCACAAGAAGCTAGACAGAGTATGCACCAGCCTCAGCAGCCTCCCACAACCCCTTCAATATCACCTGCCACCCAACCAGCCTGTGTGGGCAGGTTCTTTTAAAAGTTCCCCACGCTCATGAGATCTACTCAGATGGGGTCCATCCTTAGGGATCTAATCAGCGACATGCTCCCTCCAGCCCATCTGCCTGCGCCTGTAGTAATTCCTCCTATGGCTCCAGTGCCACAGGCCCCAGTGCAGCCCCTGCTGCCCATGCCGGCTCCTTCGATTTCGGCTCCCCTGCCTGCCACATTTCAGGCAGTTCCATACCATCCTCTGGCTCTGGTCTCCACACCTCAGCCCTCGGCACCCAGCACCCCTCCACCTGCTCTGGACCAGCCGGACACCCTGGTGGACACAGATGAGGAAGAAGACCCAGACACACCATCGTCAGCCAAGGCCTTCCACGAACGACTCGCAGGTCTGGCAGAGTAGTTGACGCTTCCTCAACCCGAAGTCAAACAACCCGAGGTGGGGGTACTTGCAGAGGCCCTCACTCTAGGCCCTGTGGCTAGAATGGGGATCCCGGTGCAGAAGGACATCGCCTTGGCCAAGAAGGGGTGGCTCAACCCCCATTCGACCCAGCCTGTCAATCGGCGCCTGGACGCCAAGTATAGGCAAATGGAGGAGGATCCACTCTTGCTGTTGGCCTACCCTCAACCGCACTCTTCGGTGTTTGATGCGGCGTCACTGTTCGGACTCGTCCTCGGCCACCTCGTCCTCGGCGCTGCTAGGCAGAGAGCAGATCTCGGAGGCATACAGGAAGCAGCTTTATTCCAACGCTTTGCTGCATGTTTGTCAATCCAACGCAGATGCCATTCTGGCAGCCGTTATTCAGAGGCTTTGGCGGGAAATAGCCGACTTCCTTCCAGAACTTCTGGTGCAGAGCCAGTCATGTATCGAGGTGGTACTGGCAGAGGCTAAAATTGTGGCGCAAGACATTATGGAGTCCACTGTGGCCCACAAAGACACCTCTGGCTGGCCCATATGCATCGCCACGGACATGAGAAGGACTGCCTGGCTTTGGGCTACTAAATTTAAACCAGACGTCCAGGAACGCATATTGGACCATCCATTCGAGGGGGGAGACCTCTTTCACTCCACCACCAATGAGGAGCTACATTAAAAGAAAAACAGTTTGCAAACTGCAAAGTCTTTATCCTTACGAAGGCCACGTCCAAGGCGTACACTCTGCAACAAGGGGCTGATGTTCGGAGGGTTTCGTGACTTCCATGAACGAAGGTCCAGGCAGCCTGACTGTTCCCCGAGTCAACACTGGTGCAAACAACAAAAGGGGTGAGCAAGGGCTTTTTTCAGTCCCCCTCCTCCGCAACAACCACAGAGGGAAAACCGGCATGACGCGTCCCTTCGGGACAACGTGTCTCCAGTGTGGGGCAGGCTTGCCCTTCACGCACAGTTTTGACGTCAGAAGTACGTGGACCCTGGATCCTCTCAGTAGTATCTACAGGGTACCGCCTACTGATCCCGTCATCTCCTGTCCTCCCCTCCACTCCCACAGATTGGGACAGCAACTCTATTGGCGGAAATTCAGTCGCTCGTCGAGAGCCATGCCGTGGAAGAAGTTTCAGTGAGGATTGGGCCTCTATATACAAAAGAACCAAGCTGGCCTGAGAGTTGCGTATGACCTTTCCACCCTCAACCTCTACCTCCCTTTTCATAAATTCAAGATGGTTACCCCAGTCCTTATTGTGGAGACACTGCAAGGGCGACTGGATGTGCTCCTTGGATCTGAAGGACGCGTACTTGCATGTCCCGATTTGGTAGCCCCACTGGTCCTTACTGTCATGATGCCTACCTCCAAGGAGCCAGACCCGGTCCAGCACCCCCAGAGGCAGACATCATATTACTTGGGAAAGCCTCAGCAGCCCCAAATAGGGGCCCTTTGGACTCAGTCCTGGCGCCTTTGGCGCCAGGCTCATAAAGGGGAACTTTTGTGTAAGAAGGTGCTTGGTGAGAATTACCTGATGCAGACCATGCTGCAACATCCAGACCATCCAGAGGCCTGAATGGGACTACTTACCTTCAGGTGTGGTTGGAGGAAGTATACATACCTTTGGAGGAAGGATACATACCTGGAACTACTTTGAAGGCTATTTAAGCCACACCCAAGCAGCAATCCACGCTTCGCGTTGTTCTGCATCTAGCAGCTGGACGCTCACCGCGTCTGCTCCTGCATCCCAGCTTCAGCCACGCCTGTCACCATCCTGGAACACCTGCAAGGGGGAGAAAGGAAGAGAAAAGGAGAGAGAAGACATTTACCTGCTGAATCTGCATCCCGGAATCTTCTCCTCTACGAACCTGCAAAGAAAGACATTTATTTGAAAAGGCGCATCGCGTCGCCCGCTGCGGCGCCGCATTCTACTCACCTTTACACGGCGCCGGCACGATCATCAGCGACCACCAGGATCCTCTGCCTTTTTCTTCGGTGCCTAAGGAAAAAAGACAAGAACAAAGGTGTGCTAGGGAAGAGGATAGGTAATCCTTAATTTCTACCATAATACTTACCAGCTGGGTTTTCCTTTTTCACATCGGGTCGGCGCCTCATCCCTGGCATTTCCGAACCCCGGCCCCTATGGGGAAAGAACACAAACATTAGTGAGCGAATGCATAGACATTATAATAACGCTCATTACAGACTTACCTGAAATTGCACATCTCACTTCGGGTCGGCGCCAATCCTCCGGCATTGCCGTACCCCGGCCCCTATGGGGAAAAAAGAGACTCACCTGAGCTTCCTTCTTCGGTGTCACGGCCAACCGTGGAATCTTTATTCGGCATCAGCAAAAGACGATTATTATTAAAAGCTTGGATGGCAATTGAACTTTAACTATATCTTACCGGATTTTCAAGCAATTTTGAACTCTCATCACACCACGCTCCAGTGAAGTAACTGGACCTCAACGAGCCCCTGCTACCGAAGCAGGATGGAGAGCTCATCCTTCCAGACCCTAAGGTGAGAATTCACAGGGAATCACGGAAGGGTCTCGTGGAGGGGAAAGAAGGGTGTGGTAGGTTTGATCATTGTTCCTCCGATCGCTAATACTTCCTTTTCACGCACAGGAGGGTATTTCTGCGAGCCAGATAAGTCAAATTCGAAGGGCCGGTCCATTCCATATTTCGAGTCCTGCGTTTTACCATTGAAGAGGCAACAGCACTCCAAACCAGACCAGTGCCTCCGTCTGAGTCAGGTGAGCGTTACACTTACTAAGGTTCAGGATCATGGGGTTCCATTTCCAGTACAATGTTCTACCCTTTGGCCTCAATTCAGCCCCAAGGGTCTTTACCAGACTTATGAACGCAGTAGCAGCTGTTCTCATGGCCCAAGATCACCATGTCTATCCAAAATACCTTCAACTATCCCTGCGTAAATACCTCCCCTCTCGCGCCCTTCGCACCTCTACCTCTAAGGGTTATTCGTTTTAAGAAGCGACCTGGAGGTAGATCTGTCTTTGGCTGGGGCCTCCCTTTGGAACTGTCTCCCTGCCACCTTGAAACTTGAGGAGAACCATTGACGGTTCCGGAAGCTCCTCAAGTCCTTCCTCTTCGCCTCTGCCTTTGCCCCGCTTCTCCCTTGCTGATCTGCTTTCTCACTCGGCACTGTGTACCTGGCCACCCTTTGCCCTGTGGGGTCCAGGTACCTGCTCACACTGCCACCCACCTGCACTGCCTCCGGGCCACCCCTTGCACCGGGGCCTGTATCTGTACCCATACAGTCCCCCACCCACTCTTCTTCTGCACTTATCAGATATACCCTATATGACTAACCTAGCACTTTTCCACCTACCGGCTGCACTACCACTGTTTATCACCTTATTTATTAATTTGACTTTTATTTATTTTGTTCTCTCCTGTGCTCTGCACTTTCCAATTTCCTCCCCCCTTCCATGCACTCCCTCTTTTCCCTTCCCCATGCACCTGCACATTCTCAATGTCACTGGGCCTAGTAAGATCGTTTTTTGTTTCTCCCCTGTTTCCCCTCCTTTCGCCTGTTCGCGCTATGAAACACCTGTTTATGTGCACGATATAGATATGATATATATCATACCTAGAATACTGGCTCGTTGGGGCGAGATCCGCGGAGGTGGTCCATCGCACCTCCATCATTCTCAAGAAGTCTCAGCTGGAGCTGACACAGAGTAACGTTTCTGGGCCTCATCTGGGATACAACATCCGAGAGAGTTTTTCCCTCAGAGGACAAGATCGCAGCCATCAGGAGGGCCACAGGTCCCTTTCTCAGCAGAGGGGTGACTTCACCATGGTGGTACCAACACCTCCTGGGTATCATGGCGACTTGTCTCTTGACGGTACCTTAAGACTCAAGATGAGGAAATTACAACTGCGCTTCGCAGCCTCATAGAATCAGGAGCGGGGTTCCCAGGCGGAACTCGTCAGCATTCCTCCCTTCCTACATCAGGATCTAGTCTGCACGGACTGCAGTCTGAGGATAGACAGGCCCTTCCGTCAACCAACACCGCACGTTACCATCACCACAGATTTGTCCCTGGAGGGCTGGGGAGCTACCCTGGCCAACCAGTGTCCCTGGAGTTTGGTCCCGGCAGGAACAAGAAGCGCTTATCAATTGGTTAGAGCTGAACGCCATCCTGCTGGCTCTAAATGCCTTCCTACCACTCATCAGCGGCAAGGTGATCCTTATTCAGACGGACAACACCACCAGCATGCATTACCTCAACAAGCAGGGTGGCACCAGGTCCCATCCACTATGCACCCTCGCGGTCCGCATCTGGGAATGGGCCTTGGAGAACGATATTCACCTGACGGCGATCCACCTTCTGGGGGAGTTGAACCTGGAAGCGGAAAGGCTCAGCAGGCTGGGGGCAGACAATTACGAATGGCAGTTACAACCAGGTCCTTCAGCAGATTTTCAACAGATGGGGTCATCCTCAAGTGGACCTCTTTGCCACCTGGTTCAACAGGAAGTGTTCTCAGTTTGCATCCTGTCGGGGACAGGGTCTATGCTCACTGGGCCATGCGTTACAGCTTCAGTGGAACAGCATGAACGCCTATGCCTTCCCACACCTAGCACACTCTGGAGTGCAGATAGACACATGCCGCACCTATCCTGCGGCCATCGGAGCGTACCGGAATACGGAGGAGGAGGTTTTCTCATCTGCCAATCCAGTGGTTAAGACATTTGACGGGGCCCAGTAGGCTCTACCCGTCCATCAAGAAGCTACCCCCTGTGTGGGACCTCAATATAGTGTTGGCCGCCTTGACACATAAACCTTTTGAGCCTATGGCGTCCACAGACATCAGGCTGGTCACCATGAAGACAGCCGTTTCGGTAGATCTTGCGTCTGCACGTCATGTCAGCGAGATCCAAGCTCTAGTGGCCTGTGAGCCATACACTCCCTTTCACAGGGACAAGGTGGTCCTCAGAATGCATCCTGGGTTCCTTCCTAAGGTAGTCTCGCCGTTCCAGTTAAACAAGGAGATAGTACTCCCTACTTTCCTTGCAGACACCAGGGATGATGCTCGGAGGGTTCTGCACTGTTTAGATGTTAGGAGAGCGCTAAAAGTCTGGACAGGACCAAGAGCTTCCGCAAATCTGGGGCTCTATTTATCACCTTCAGTGGGTCAAGGCCCGGATAGCAGGCTTCCAAGGCCTCCATAGCAAGATGGATGGTGGCAGCCATTAAGGAGGCATATGAGGGGCAGCACAAGCCGCTTCCGGCAAACATGCATGCCCAAGCTGTCAGGGCCCAAGGCCACAGCGGTCGCATTCCAGAGACACGTTCCTTAGCAGGTCATTAGCAGGGCTGCCACGTGGGCCACTCCCTCTGCCTTTTGTAAGCACTTCTGTTTGGATGCCGGCTCCAGGTCAGATGTGCATTCGGACAGGCAGTATTAAGGAACTTATTTTCATTAGGAGGGTCACCTCTCCACCCTGGGACTAGATTGAGTTGTAATCACCCATGCAGTATGGAGGAATGGGAATGGGACGTAAGAGTAATTAGAAGTTACTCACCGTAGTGACTAACATATACTCTTAGTCCATAGTCTCTCTTCCTCCATACGTCCCACCATCCTCGCCCCTAAAAATATTAGTGTAATTAGGCAATGGTAATATTGTCGACGTGTTTATGGGGACTGAGGAGTGGCGCCGGAGTCAGAGGAGCGCATGCTCCCAGGGCCGCGCCCCGGCGCGCCTCTAAATTTAAAGGGGGGGGATTTTTTCTGGTTAAAAAGGATCCGTTTCCTGTCCCTAGGAGGGACGCCCATACAGTATGGAGGAAAGGGGACTATGGACTATGGACTAAGAGTACGTAGGTCACTACGGTGAGTAATTTATAATGTTCTGGGCCTTGAAATCATTCAAACAGCAACTCCAGAACAAGGTGGTTTGCATCTTTGCATCTTCACCAACAACACTGTCGGGTTCCCCTTTAAATTACTAGGCAAGAAAAGTATATGGCAACACATGGTAGGTGCTAAACACAAGAAATCACTTGGATCTTAACGATAATTTGTTGTATTAACTGGAACGTGTTGCAATTTCAATTTCCTTAATCAGAGCACTATGATTCAGGTGTTTTCCCAATTCAAGATGGCGGCAGTAGCTCCTAGAGTTGATTGGTTCAGCAGTAGCTGTTATTTTGTTTGGAACCTTCATTCAAAACTTCAGCAAGGAAGGTCACAGTAACTTTGTCTTTTGAGAAAAAGATTTGAGTGAGAAAGTCTTCTGTTAAGGATTGATTTATTTATTTATAGAGCGCTTTACACCAAGGCGCTGTACAGTGGAACAACAACAAATAACAGTGGGAGCAAAATTACATCATGAATCATTCGACAAAACAGTGCAAAGAGCAATTAGCTGAAGGGGGGGGGAGTGAAGTGGGACTAGGTGTGGGGGTGGAGATGGATTGGATGAGGGAAAATGGAAGGGAGAGAGAGGAGGAGCAGGAGGGGGGGAGAAATCAGATGAAGGGAGAGTGGGGAAGTGGAGAGGGCAGAGGGGGAGTTTTCAAGGAGGAGAATGGAGGAGGAGGGATTTAAGGGAAGTGTGAAATGAGGTGAAGGTCGTGGTGGAGCGGTTTGTGAGAGGGAGCGAGTTCCAGTGCAGAGGTGCAAGGAGTTGGAAGGAGCGGAAACGGGAGGAAGCGCAGCGGGATTGAGTTACAGTGAGAAGGAAATGGTCAGTGGAATGAAGGGAACGGGAGGGGGAGTAGAAGGAGAGAAGGGAGGAGAGATACAGAGGAGCAAGAGGCTACTTCCACCAGATTGTACCAGGAGAAGAACTCAAGAAGCTGGTTCTGACTGCAGCAACTAAGGAAGCAAAGTGGGAATTTAAAGTAGTAGAGTAACAAGAATTAGAAGAATTAACCAATCACTGTAAATGCTGAGGTAGATATATAAATGCAATTTGTAACTTAAGAATTTGTAATGAAAGCTAATGCCACGCAAGTGAAAGCAATGGAAAAGGTTGAGAAGTCTCAGTTTAGAGCAACTACATTGAAGTGTTTATTTTTGTTGCACGCAAGTTGTATTATGCGCACATTTTAACGTTAATACATTAACTTCCTGCAACTCTGCGCGTATTAACATTTTTCTTTTTGAGCGCTGAGGACGATCTGCAGTGGCGGGTTTGTTATATAATCTGCAGTTCCTGGATAGGCGTTCGTAAGCTGTGGGGTTAGATGAAAGGCACTGGCAGCGTGTGCGCAAAGGTGTCATACGCGGCACGTTGTGATCGGGGACAGTTGCTTCTCTTTTGATCTACCGTAACAGGCTTTAACATGTTGGAAAAACTCAAGGTTTTGTTGCGGGCAGCATTACAAACGCGGCGTGAGGCGGTATAGTCAAAAGAACGTTAATGGAGTCGCTAGGAAAAGGAAGTTAAGTGTATAATTGTAACAAATGAAAATTTAGCAAGATGTGAATACAAAGAAAACATTCTCTGGTTACAAGTATTCAATTTTGAAGTTCTGAAGAAAAGTGACAGTCATTCTTTGAAGCGGGGTCGAAGAGCACACTCGGATGTAGAGGCAAAGGCTTACAGCTATAGTGAAGAGTAGAATTAATCATCGCACATACTAGATAGAACAAAGGAGTAGTATATGGTTATGTATATGTACTGGAGAAGGAACAAGTTACTTAGATGTAACTCCTGTTCTCCAGCATTGGTATCTTTCATGGATTCACATGTGTCCCTCCCGCATACTGCGATATAGCTCTTCTTGTTTCCTACTGCCACATTACATGCAATTCCAAATGTGAAAATGGCCACTAATCGTGGAGCTAAGGAGGACGACTAATTTCATTGGCTGGGGCAGTATGACCGAGAGAGACAGCAATAGGCTAGATAAGTGACAAACAGCTTTAAACCTTAAAGATAAACTACTTTAATATTACCAAGGATTCCCAGGCTGACGACAGGGAATACTCATGTGAATACATGAAAGAGAGCAATGCTGGAGAACGGAGTTACAGGTAAGTAACTTGGTCCATAGTAGTGATTGGGAGGTTGAGAAGGCAGTGCTGGTGGAAGAGGCATCAGGTGTGAAGGAGGAGAGTGAGAATTGTAGGTCTGGCAGAAAAGGAGGAATGGCAGAAGGTTTACATTTCCTTTTAGTCATAGGTGAGGCAAGTGGTGATAAGAGGTCGGAGGGTGGAAAGGAGATGGTGGTGGAAACAATGGAGTGATCAGATGGGGATGGTGTGACCGAATTAGTGGCTGAGAGAGAGGTGGAGATGAATAAGAGATCCAAAGAGTTAACACTGGCATGGGTAGGTAGATTATGGCTAGAGTGGAGAGCAGCATGGTCACTGAAAAAAAGACTGAAGGTCAGAGTTTTGAGACATGATTGGAGAAGGAAGCTTAAAGTGAACTGAGGGAATGAGGTGATGTTTATTGGAAAGAGAATCAAGAATTCGAAGGGATTGTGTCCTCCGACGTATTCCTTATCTTAGATAGAAATCCTTCAGCTTTGCTGGCCTCGGAAAATTTTTTCGCCAGAGGGCGCTGCGCGTCGATGATCGCCGAGTCGATGACCCTCGACGGCCTCCGTGCCGACGTCGACGTCATCCTGCCTATAAAGGCCGCGCGCAGCGTCCGTTGCTCAGTTCCGTTTTTCCGCGCTTCGTTGTGCCTCGGAACACCGTTGCTCAGTTCTCGTCAAGATAACGTATATAATAACTACTATTTACCTCGATATCGATGGCATCCTCCTCCGACCCGACGACCCC
This sequence comes from Ambystoma mexicanum, assembly GCF_040938575.1. Lineage (NCBI taxonomy): Eukaryota > Metazoa > Chordata > Amphibia > Caudata > Ambystomatidae > Ambystoma > Ambystoma mexicanum. The sequence goes on from NC_090932.1 coordinate 1,456,355,835, forward strand.
TCGGTCCGGTTTCAAAAAGTGCCGAGACTGCGGGAAGAAAATGTCGTTGACGGACCCTCACAGGGTCTGTTTGTGGTGTCTGGGAATCACGCACCAGAGTTCGGAGTGTGAGGAATGCCTTTCCATGACGGCGAAAGCCTTGAAGGAGCGTAGGGGGAAGCTCGAGAGAGGTAGGTCAACTTTAACTTCCTCGAAAGCTTCTTCGGTAGAGTCGAGACGTTCGTCTCCTCACCATAAAAAACACTCTCGATCTAGATCACGAAGTGGCTCCCACCACTCGTCGACATCGAGACACTCGAAGAAGAGACGTAGGAGATCCCCTTCGTCATCTTCGTCGAGTTCTCCTGAGAGAGTTCATTGCCCCACAAAACGCAGCTCGCAAGCTGAGTGGGAGGAATTCAGGAAAAAGATGCTAAGCGTCTTCGAGAAAGCGGCCTCGTCCCCCTCGAAGACAGCTGAGGGTGATACCCCGGGTAAAAAACCCAAAAAATCTAAACGCCGCGAGTCGCAGTACCCGGCGGAAAAGTCAACCCGAAAGCGCCTCGAGCCATCGGGAGATAAAGCATCATCGACGCCATCGTCGAAAACTCCTTCGAAACAGAGGTCGGCGCCATCGACGCCGTTGTCGAAGGATTCATCGGCGCATCAGTCGATCGAGTCGACGCCGACGTCGACGCCGATATCGACGCCGGTGAAGGAAAGAACCACGGCTACTCCACAGCCAACGGTTAGACAAAAGACCTCCGACTCGACGCCGAGAACGTCGACGTCGTTCTCGAGCAAGACTCCGATCCTTTCGAGTTCTTCGAGGCCTAGTACACATTTCTCGACGCTTTTCACGGCGCCTTCGAGTACTTTCACGTCGGTGTCGACGACATCGACGTTTTCAAGGCCTGTGATGATGGCTCCTTCTGCATTGGAAATGGGGTTTATACCATTCCAAAAACCAATGTATCCCCCTTTAACCTCGATTTTTGAGGAAAGGGAGGATTCAGACCAAGATATTGATTTACAGAGGACCACATCACCAGAGCCAGAGACTTTCGCCTCTGAGGAAGGAAGATTAAAAAATCTTCAGGATGCACTTCAGGAAGCTAGTGGCTTGGACACTTCTCCTGAAGCAGAATTTATCAAACCAGACCCAGGAGAACATGCGGAGACTCCATATAGAGCTCTGATGTCTAGAATCATAGAATTTATGGGTTGGTCTGCACCTTCTCCTGCCTTTCAGCAGGATGACCTCACTGACATACTGGACAAGGGCCCACAGGAGGATCCTGTGGTTCCATTTCACTCTGCTCTACAGAGAAGGATTTTGACAAACTGGGAAACGCCAGAAATTATCCCGGCAGTAAATAAAAAACTGTCAACAAAATACAGGGTGGCTAGTTCTGACCCTGAATATTTGTCAAAACACCCTACTCCTGAGAGCTTGGTTGTACAGGCTGCAACCTCATCAGGCAGCACATCTGCATACCCCACTGCTCCGCAGGATAGGGATGACAAAAAATATGATGCCATGGCTAAGAAGGTTTTTTCTGCCTGTAGCATGGCGTTAAAGTCTATTAACGCGACCTGTACGCTCGCTAGGTTCAGCCACACCCTTTGGGAGTGCGCTTCATCAGCGGCTGACTGCCTCCAAGAAGGAGAGGAAAGGGACGCATTTTTAAACATCATCAGGGATGGTAAAGATGCGATGTGCGAGACCCTACAAACTGGCCTAGATTCTGCTGACAGTATCAGCAGGGCCATGGCGGCAAGTACCACAATCCGCAGGCATGCGTGGTTGAGGAAGTCTGGTTTTGCCTCTGACGTGCAGACCAGGCTTTTGAATATGCCCTTTGACGGTTCTACCCTCTTTGGAAAGAAGGCGGATGACAGTTTGGAGAAACTGCAAACGTCCAAGGCAGCAGCCAAGTCATTGGGAGCTGCTATCCGTCAGAATACCTTTCGTCCTTCGGGATCATCGTGGAGAGGACGGTCCTTTCGTTACTATTCCTCATATGGAAGGGGCAGGGGACGACCGGCTCAAAGAGGCCAAGGAAGATTTACCCGTGGTGGACGGGGTAGGGGAAAGAAAGCCGCACCCGCAGGAGCAGGAGCCACTTTACCTTCGGCAACTGCATCAGCCGCTTCAAAACCACTCTGAGGTCTCCCCTCACAGAACACCAGTAGGGGGCAGGTTAACTCACCATCTGACGGAATGGCAGGCTATTACGTCAGATGCTTGGGCTCTGGAGACAGTAGCCCAAGGTTACTGCCTGCCCTTCCTACATATCCCTCAGAGTCATCCACCGGGGAACAACCCTTTGAAGCTTCCAGATCCGCTCCTCTTGCAGGAGGTTTTAGACCTGCTAGAGAAAGGTGCCATAGAACTGGTACCTGTAGCGGAAAGGAACAAGGGTTGGTACTCCCCCTACTTCATAATACCGAAGAAGGACGGAGGACTGAGACCCATCTTAGACTTACGGGAATTGAACAAATTCCTCCGAAAGGACAAGTTCAAGATGGTGACTCTCTCTCAGATCCTTCAGGCCCTCCAGCTTCAGGACTGGTTGGTATCTCTAGACCTCCAGGACGCTTATTTCCATGTGCCGATCCATCCCAGGCACAGGAGATACCTGAGGTTCGCAATTGGCAGCTCTCATTATCAATTTCGAGTTCTGCCATTTGGGCTAACCTCCGCCCCGAGGGTCTTTACCAAGCTAATGTCGGTTGTGGCTGCAAGTCTAAGGAGGGAAGGGATTCATGTCTACCCTTACCTAGACGATTGGTTGATCAGAGCTGTATCTTCGGAACAGGCTCAGAGACAACTAGATTATGTTTGCCACTTCCTTCACAAGCTGGGCTTCTCCCTCAATTTAAAGAAGTCACAGATGATACCATCACAGAGACTCCAATTCATTGGAGCAGTCCTGGACACTTCCCTGGGAAAAGCCTTGCCACCAGAGGTGAGGGCTCGAGATATTCTGCAGATGGTCATCAGATTTCAGAATGCCCAATATCTCCCAGCCTACGACTTTCTGAGGTTGCTAGGCCTCATGGCATCCTGCATATTCCTCGTGCCGGAGGCTCGCCTGAGAATGAGATCCCTCCAGTGGGCACTGAGAACTCAGTGGTCACAGTTCTCAGGAAGGATGACAGATCTCCTTCGGATCCCGGTCAAAGTAGCCCGAGACCTTCAGTGGTGGGCCTGTCGGGAGAACATCCTGAAAGGAGAAATGTTTTGGCAACCATGGCCGGAGATAACAGTAGTCACGGATGCCTCACTCACGGGGTGGGGAGCTCACGCCAACGACTTGACCATCAGCGGTCGTTGGTCTCCATCGGAGTCCAGACTACATATCAACCTGTTGGAGCTGAGAGCCATCAGACTAGCGCTGAAGGCTTTTCTGCCGTCTGTACGGGGAAGAAACGTCCTAATAATGACGGACAATACAGTGGCCATGCACTACCTCAACAAAAGAGGAGGCGTAGGCTCACTACCACTGTGCAGAGAGGCGATGCAGCTCTGGTTTTGGGCAATTCAGGAAGGAATCTCTCTATCGGCAATTCACCTAGCCGGAGAGAAGAACTTGACAGCGGACGCTCTGAGCAGGCAGAGCACAGTCTCTCACGAGTGGGAGATAGCTCAGGAAGTCCTTCAAGAGATCTTCGCCCTTTGGGGAACCCCTCAAGTGGATCTGTTCGCCACCAGTATCAACAGGAAGTGCGACAGATTTTGCTCAAGGGAATTTCCCCCGAGAGGAGCTCTAGGAGATGCGTTCGTAGTGGACTGGGAGTTCCCACTTCTGTACGCGTTCCCTCCGGTCCCTGTCATTCCTCAAATGATCAGGAGGTTGAGAAGGTTTCGGAAGACCATGATCCTAATTGCCCCGGATTGGGCCAGGAGAACGTGGTACCCGGACCTTCTAGACATGTCCATCTGCCCTCCAATTCGACTGCCATACAGAGAGGATCTTCTCTCGCAGAAGGAAGGTCAGGTTCTCCATCCAGCCATCAAGACCCTCAACCTTCACGCTTGGTGTCTGAAAGGTTGAGGTACAAGGATTGGGACCTTCCGGATGATGTTATGGAGGTGTTGCTTTCGGCCAGAAGGCCGGCAACTAAAACTCTATACCGCTGCCGTTGGAACAAATTTTGCAGCTGGTGCAGAGAAAAGAATATTGAACCCTTTTCTTGTGGTACACCTATGGTGTTGTCATTCTTACTTTACCTGGCTAATTCAGGCCTACAGGTTGGCACAATTAAGGGCTATCTCGCAGCGCTATCAATCTTTAAGCGCACTGCAGAGGAGCCTTCATACTTCAAAATTCCATTGGTAATACAATACCTAAAAGGATTAACTAATGTTTATCCCCCGAAACCTTTTCAAGTTCCCTTATGGGATTTAAACCTAATTTTAAACTTCCTAAAGGGTGCCCCTTTTGAACCACTACACTCTTGTTCATTGAAGCTTCTCACCCTCAAAACTGTTTTGCTAATAGCATTGACATCTGCTAGAAGGGTTAGCGAGTTGCAAGCCTTATCGTGTAAACCTCCACATACAATCTTTTACAAGGACAAAGTTGTTCTTCAGGTGAAGCCTAACTTCCTCCCGAAGGTAGTCTCGGAGTTTCACATCACTCAGAAGATTATATTACCTTCTTTCTACCCTCCTCCTCATCCGGGGAAGGAGGAAGAGAGACTGCACAGGCTGGACCCTAAGCGAGCCTTGAGCTTCTATATCAGCAGATTGGCTAAGATCAGACAAGCAGACCAACTCTTTGTAGGTTATGCAGGACATAAGTTGGGCCTTCCAATAACAAAACAAACCATCTCCAGATGGATTATTTTAGCCATTCTGGAGTGCTACAAATTGGCAGGAAAGGAGCCTCCTCAAAATCTAAGGGCTCATTCTACCAGGGGTATCGCAACATCCTCAGCCCTTCAAAGAGGGGTGCCAATTCGAGATATATGTGCGGCTGCCACATGGTCGTCCGCACATACATTTACCAAATTCTATAGCCTGGATTCCTCCTCTAGTCAAGAAACTAGATTCGGCAAGGCTGTGTTACACTCTGTCCATTCTGGAAGGGTAACATAACTTTTATTACTCCCGCCTCCAGTCACAATACCACTGCTATGGGAGTCTATCTAAGATAAGGAATACGTCGGAGGACACAATCCCTTCGAAGAACTAGTTACTCTTACCTTGTAACGTTCTTTCGATGGGATGTTCCTCCGACGTATTCCTTATCGACCCTCCCATCCATCCCCGCAGTATGACTTCCTGTGGGTTTGCAGCCTATGCTCCTTCAAGGTGATTAGTCTAATCCAAAAACATTACTGGGGACTACAAAACGGAACTGAGCAACGGACGCTGCGCGCGGCCTTTATAGGCAGGATGACGTCGACGTCGGCACGGAGGCCGTCGAGGGTCATCGACTCGGCGATCATCGACGCGCAGCGCCCTCTGGCGAAAAATTTTTCCGAGGCCAGCAAAGCTGAAGGATTTCTATCTAAGATAAGGAATACGTCGGAGGAACATCCCATCGAAAGAACGTTACAAGGTAAGAGTAACTAGTTCGTCTCCCAAGTTCATCAGAGAATGTTCCAGGAGATCGATAGATGGAAATGATGTGAAGCAATCCTATAGATGGGGCATTGAAGATTTGTGAGGCATTGAGGTGGAAAGACAGTAGGTGTCCACCGCCGCCGCCACCTCTGCCAGTCCTACGAGGCGAGTGAATGAAGGATAGTTTGGAGTCATGTAGGGCTGCCATGGTTGGAAGTGTCAGATGGAGAAATCCAGGTTACAGTGATGGCAAGGAGGTCTAGGGGCGGTAGCTGGCATGAAAGTAGTCTGCGATAAAGGACGTTTTGTTGCATACACAGACTGAGCATTCCAGAGTGCAATGTTCAGTTGATGTGGTAAGGAAGAGTAGAGAAGTTGAGTCTCAGCGGACGAGAGGCGAGGTGGATAGGTGTGTTAGGTGAGCTATGATTTGCTCGTCGGCTCTGTTGGAAGTAGGAGGTGCAAGAAACATGAAGTGGGAGTTTTGTGGTGGGAGTTTTATAATAGGGGTTGGAAAGGAAGAAGTTGTAGCATGATTGGAAAAAGCATAGAGAGAGAAGTGAGTAGGAAGAGCAGCAGGAGCGAATGCATTGTAGATGAATACTGCAGTGTGGGTAGACAGCTCAGTAATTAGCAACCTGGTAGACTCTGTGCAGCAAGGAGGAAGACAAAAGCGAAGGCTTGTAGATGGAGGCTGGCCAATGTCTGGTGTTCACCCTTCACTGGTCCACCTTAAACTGGGAAGACCCTGGCTGGACACCCCTACGGAGTTCAAAAGTGATGGGACACGCTCTTGTCACCTAATCGCCTAGTCCATCAGTGATTGGTCTCCGATTTTGTCCATGGTGTTGCTGTGATGAAGCCATTTCTTCTTGATTGGTGTTCCCAGAGGAGTCTCTTGTGGCCTTCAGCTGGAGTGTGGCCCGACTCAAGATAGCCACAGGAAGTAATGTTAAAGGCAGAAAGTGAAGCAACAAGTGATTCATCAGCTCATAGACTTGGGGAATGTCGCATTGTTTGTTTTTCCCTGCTTATCAGAGCCAAGCAAGGACGTTTTCCTCCTCGTTCTGATTGTATTTCACAGTGTACGGTCAATTTTCTAGCTGTCACTAAATAGAGGGTGAGTATTTGGAATCCCACCCCAGAGACGCAACCCCCTTCCTGGCACAAGACCTGATGGTAGGGCAGGTCAAAGAAACCTCTTGCCATACCTTCTTTTCTCAGAGCAATTGGGACTGAACATGTGCGGTTGTGCTGGCTCTTTTCCTGCCATTTTTTCCCACTGTCATTTTACTTTGTCATTTTTTAATTCATTCTCCTCCCTACCCCTGTTTTTTGCAGTTGCTTTTCTGTTCCCCTATGCTGGGACAAAAGATGTTCTCCACCTAGGCGTCCTGTGACTGGCAATATCAGATGGCTTGACACACACGTGCGCTCTACCTTCGGCGCCTGACCCGGACTCTTTTACACTTGCCCTACTGTGACTTCCTTTCCGTGTGAACACTTTGTCACAGACTTTGCTTTTGAGAGGAACTTTTGGGTCACCCATAGCCCCAGCACTCTGAGGATTTTATCGACGAAGAGAAGACGATGCTAGTAAGCAAATTTCTTTCCAGTGCATCCTAGCCCAGCTATCTCTTTCTGGGTTTCGCTGGCTTCTGAAGTTACCATAGCAGTCCTAGTGACACTGGATCTATTCCCACAGTACCAGCCAAGGGGACTAAGCTTGATGCAATAGGCAACTCAGAGGCTCCTCGCTCTGGGGCTAAAGACACTGGGCAATTCAGAGTTTGCCTGCCCAGGGGCTAAGTAAACTAGTGAGTGCTCAGAGGTTCCCCATAGGAACGGGGCAGGGGATACATCTATTACCGGCCCTGCAGAGGTTGCTCTTTCAGGGGTTAAAACTGCATTGTTAACACCTGAGTGTCCCTCTGAGTGTTAATTCGAGCAAATGCCCTCCAAGGGCTAAGATTTCTACCTGTTCTTTGCAGAACGCCTATAAATAGATAATGGTTAAACAAACCGGGAGACGTTTGAGAATGCTTACAGTAAGAAGACTACAGCAGAGGACACTCTTGTGCATAGGTGCGTTATAAATGCCATATCATAGAACTATAGCGTTCTTGCTTCGAAGGCCTAGTATGATGTATTTTTCATTTACGCACCTCCAATGGCAGAGGCACCCAATGTCACAGATGCATTTCTTCTTGAGGATATCATCTGCGCTCCATTCTACAGCAGGGAGGCTCCAGTCTACTCCCCGCGCCTCCCAGTCAATCTAATAGGGTAATTACCCCTACACAGTCCACAAAGGAAATGTAATTATTGCTGAAACACAATTATGTATTTCAAATATATGTTCATGTCAGAAAATTCATATAAATCAAGGTATTTTCATTGTATCACAATTTCCTTGAACATCACGTTCAACACCAATTTCAGTTTCACTTCAAAAATGGCAAAAAGAAGAAACACAGAAAAATCAATCAATATAATCTAACGCATTCATAAATGTCTAGCACTCAATACATACATATTGTTTGAACACCATAATGTTTTAATCATGTTAGATAACAATCCTGAACTTATATCAAATTCATGAAACACCAAGATAGATGGTTTATTATTGATTTGAGGAATTCTTCTAGAAGTTATACACTTGGCGTTTCGAGGGGGGAAAACGCCACTTCAAGTATGAGTGTTATCCTTTTCAATATCTAATGGAATAAAAGATCAAATATAAGGTCACATTTTCGACCACTACCTATATTCCTTATTTAAAGTGAATTGAATCAAAGAGCCACTAGGTCTTTACAATATCGCAATAATTACTCCAGTGCTGGAGCTAAAGAAGGAATATACATCACCATGTGCATTTGCTCTTTTAAGTCTAAACACCTGTCAGTTATAGTGAAGAGTTACTATATAGAGCAAACTAACCTCATATCTTGCTTGTTTATTTCAGTAACAGCTGTTGCTTTAGATCACTAGGGCAACAATAGATCAGCCACCTTTAAAACATTGATTTCATCTGCAGTCAAAATGGGCAGAATGTTATGTTGCTAAATTGCTATTGTTCAAATATTAACACTGGGCACAGGAAAGGAGAGCTGGTTATAAACAAGCCCTCTGTGCTGTGCAGTCATGAATTATGAGAAACATTTCCCATAGCCTATTACATTGTATAAAGCTAGTGGGTCAAAAAATCTACCCAATTTATTAAGCAGCGAGCATTATGAATGCGTTGCGTAGGAATCAGGAGCCGGCTGTAAAAACAGCCTCCCGTCCTAAGCCTGCGTTATGTAAAAAGATGTTTACTGTAGGCTTACCTTCTTCTCTGAAACGCTCGGCACAGGAATCGGAAACGCTCGGCACAGGAATCGGAAAACAGCTGTAAGAACAGCCTCCCATCCTGCGTCAGCGTTATGTAATGGAGGACAAGTCATGTAACTCACAGCGTCATGTGAGGCTTCCCTCACGAAACACAGCAACAATTTCCTAAACTTATACAGCAGCAATCTTTTAGCATGTCGCTTTTACAGAAAATGTATACATGTGCTGTTCAGAAGAACACCAAGAGCTTCTCTTGATCCCAAAGCATTGTCCAATGGTTAATGCTACTACTTTTTATCACAGATGGACGGTCATGGAAAAATATTTAAACGAGCGGTTCCCATCCTTGTAGTATCTAGATACCACTCATATACACAAGACTGCTCTCCCTGTGGGAAGAAAACCCTGTCCCTGCCTATGTGATGCCTTCTCTCCCTAGGCTCTGAGTGTGTGTGGTGTATCGCCTATCTAAAAGGGGATAGGGAAGGGGCTAAACCATGTCTACATCATCTTTCATACATGTATTCAAAACATACCAAATAAGATGCTAAAAAGAAACACACCTGTGAGGGCTAGTAGAGGCTGATAAAAAGATATGTAATGTACATAGGAGTGATACACCATCAATATATTTGGTATTTACAACAATTAACAACATTAATTAATTACAACATTCTTCTTCAGGACCTGTTATTCTTAATGGAATTCATCCATTAAGAATAACAGGTCCTGAAGAAGATTATCCCAATTACAAGAATCATTGAAACCAGTCGACCAAACAGGGCATGAGTGATCAGTGATCTCATGCTTAAGACGATGTCCAATACAATTGAACTGGGACATGTCTAATAATGAGTGATATTTCTATGTGTAGAAAATTATATTAGCCTAAGGTAGACTAATGCTGTGCCCTCTAGCAAGAGCCTTTTTTACCTTGCTGATCACACTGTATGGGTTTAGAACGGTTGTTCCAGTCTCCCAACAATGTTAATTAAAAGACAGAAGGAAATCCTGATGGACTGTGAACCACCATTCGAACAGAGACGTATATAATGTACATTACGTCTCTTTTTATCAGCCTCTATTAGCCGGAAGCGGCTTGTGCTGGCCCTCGTACGCTTCTTTGATGGGAGAGACCAGAGATTGCGGAAGCCCTTGGTCCTGTCCAAGTAGAATTTTAGGGCACGCCTGACAGCCAGGCAGTTCAGCACTCTCTGAGCTTGGTCCTTGGAATCAGGAAAAAACGTAGGAAGGACTATTTCCTCGTTCAAGTGGAAAGCAGACGGCACCTTGGGCAGCAATGCCGGGTGCGTCCGCAGGACCACCTTGTACTTGTGAAAGGTGGTATACGGCTTGGAGGCGACCAGCGCCTGGATCTTGCTCACTCTACGAGCCGAGGTAAGGCCGTCTAGTAAGGCCGTCTTGATGGTGACCAACCTGATGTCCACAGACGCCATTGGGTCGAAAGGTTTGTGCGCCAGTGTGCCCAAGACTATGTTAAGGCCCCACACCGGGTGTGGTCTCTTGACGGACGGGTAGAGTCTAGTGAGAACAGTCAGCTGTTTCTTAACGATAGGGTTGGAGGAGGAGAAAATGCCCTCTACTTAGCCCAGTGCAGCACACAATGTCTAAGTTGCAAGTAGTGCATGCACTCTAATTGAGTCAATGCTTACATTTGAGAGGATTTAATGGCTGCCTTGTCATACATGTGCACAATCTACTCTCGCCCATCAGCCTTAGATTTTTCATAAGCTGTAGTTCTGTCTCTGTAGGCAGGTCTTAATTGGGATGTCGGAACCTGGAAATGTTAACCAGCCCACCACAAGGCAAGACTGTTCCATTCAAGAGATTATTTTTAACAGCTGCAGCTTCATACATTGCTGTAGGATGTTGAGATTTAGAGAACCATAATCTAGAATGTAAGCCACTGCTCATATCTTCTGTGATTATCTTCTGTTTGTTGGTGGATACTCAGGTAAGCCAGTCACAAATTGGTCTCAGTTGGGCTACATGGTACTCATTCCTAAAATTCACTTGTGACAGCACCCATTTATATTTGTGCCTGTTCAGGGTCAAGCTGATTGCCCTAGTGGGGAGCCCACTCCCAATAAAGCACATAACATTATCCTGGAGCATCTCAAGGAGTGTGTCTGAGATATGTTGGGCAGTTCATCTAACAAATCGAGGGCTCTGGGCGGATTCTGTTTTGCCATAGTCTGTCTAATTTTGATTAATTTGTCACATGGCTGGAATTGGTGTCCTTAGAGTTTGTCTAGTTCCTTTCTGAGGTTCACCTCGAAGTATGTCAGCTTTACAGCAGCCCAAAGAAAAGGTTATGTGGTATGTCAAACCTATTGGGGCATCCCCTGACAGTGAATACATTAAGGGCCTCTTTATTTTATTTATTGATTAACATTTATAATGCGTGCATCAACCCTGGGGCATCGAGACGCTGTTGCAGTCAAATGAACTCGTAGCTGGTTGCAGAGAAAAACTTAGTTACAATGCATACATAGGAAGAGAGGACTGTAGCAGGCAAGCTACAGGGGCGAGAGGGGGTAAGTGGTTAGTTCAACAACGTGGTTTTGAGACCTTTGCGGAAAGCAGTGAGAGAGGTCTCGGCACTGAAGGTGTTGGGTGGGGCATTCCAGAGCTAGGGAGCTAGATGAGGAAAACCGATCGCTCCTGCTTTAGCTCTTAAGACAGAAGGGATGTGTAGTTGGTTAGCATATTGGCTTCTCCTGGGATGAGAGGCGGGATCTCTGGTGATGGTTTCTGATAGGTAGGATGGAGCGGAGAGGCTTAAACATTTGTGCGTTACGGTGAGGGTCCTGAACGTGATTCTCTTTTTTACGGGGAGCCGGTGGGTGGCCCGTCTAGCCTGTGTAATGTGATCTCTTTTGGGGATACTAAGGGTGGCTCTGAGTATATTGTTTTGGACTTTTGAAGCCTAGTTACATTTTTTACAGAGGTCCCAGGTAAGAGAGCATTGCAATACTCTAATTTCACTCCGATGGTGGCTCGGGCGATGGAGAGGCAGTTTTGGTCGGAGAGGAATGGTTTGATGGCAGTTATTAGTTTAGTGGTGTGGGCGTAGGCAGAGGCAATGGCACTTGTGTCATGGACAGGGTGGAGTCTATGTGGACTCCAAGGGTCTTCACCGAGGAGGAGACAGGAATAGTGGTAACTATGGTGAAGTTCCAATATTTGTGGCTGAGTTTAGACAGTTTCTTTGTGGCCTAGGAGGATGATTTCTGTCTTATCTCCATTGAGGCATAGCCCATTGGCAGCCATCCACGTTTCAATGGTTGTGTATATTTGAAGGAAGGCTGCTTAGTCTTGGTCATAGAATCCGGTGAGAGGGAGGAGGACTTGCGTATCGTCGGCATAGTTGGTATAGGCTATGCCGAAGGAATCCAGTTTGTCGAATAGAGGTTTTGTAAACCGGTTGTGGAGGGTGGGTGCTGTGCAGGAGCCATGCGGGACTCCACAGTGGATGGTAGTGGGCGTTGCGTTGGCCTGGTCCGGAAACACTTTCATGGCTCTGCCATCCAGGAAGGAAGTTATCCAGGAGGAGGCCTGTTTGGAAAAGTGAGCTGAGTCGGTGAGGTGGGAGGTCGGGGTTTGATGATCGACAAGATCAAAGGCTGCTGAGAGATCCAGTAGCAGCAGAAGGTCTGGTTTGCCGGTATACATTATCTTGGTTATTTGATTTTTGAGGTCTAAGAGGGCGGTTTCAGTGCCATTGCATTTGCGGAAATCAGATTCTTTTGCCTGGGATGGCGTTGGATTCTAAAAATTGTTGGATCTGGTTGTGGGCTGCTTTTAGGATCTTGAGGAAGGGGACGGTGGTGATGGACGGTAGTTATTAGGGGAGGAGGGATCCAGGGATGTTTTTTTTAGAAGGGGGCGAACCCAGACTTCCTTTAGGTTGGATGGGACTGTGCCTGTAGAAAAGGATGCATTGATGAATGCCGTGATGAGTGGGGCTAGGGTTTCAGCAGTCTTTGATCAAGTTGGCGGGCAGATGTCCCCTTTACAAGTGGAGGGTTTGAGGTGTTGGAGGAGATTTATGACTTCTGATTCTGAGACATGTCTGAAGGAGAAGAGGGGGATGGGAGGTTTAGGGGGGGCGGTAGTGGGCGTGGTCTGATGGGCAGGTTTAGTGAGTGCGTTACATTGGGATTGGATTTTGTCTTGGAGAAGTTTGATCTTGTTTAGCAGTGCTGCCTGTATGCAGGAGCACCAAGCTTCATCTTTAATGATCTCACCTGAGCTGGTGGATGGAGTGATGAGGTCTTTGAAGATAGAGAACGTTTCCTTGGATTTGGAGTTGGCGTTAGTGATACGGTGGTTGAAAGAGTTAGACTTAGCTTTGAATATGGCTTTCTTGTATTGTGCAGATAGCTTTTTAAATTCTTCCAGTGTGGTGTCATTGGGCTTGGCCTGCCATTTGGTAAGGGCTAGGTGTTTGGTGGTGCGAAGGACTAGTAGGTCTTCAGTGAACCAGGAGTTCGTATGCACAGATTTTATTTCTTTTTTAGCTTTAATCGGGGCTATAGTGTCAATTGGTCTGGTTAGGGTGTGCGAGTAAATGTCAGTGAGCAAGCTTGGGTCGCTTATGAATGGGGGTTTGAGATCAGGGTTATTTAGGAGCAAGGGAAGAAGGTTGTCCTTGGAGCTTCTTACCATGGCTGGCGGAGCGTAGGACAGTGCTTTGGTGGTGGGGTTGGTTGGGATAGTGAATTGGATGCAGTTGTGATCAAGGGTAGGCTGTGTTGGATACAACAGTGGTTGAGCAGTTGAGGTGAGCCACCCAGTCAAGGGTACGGCCTTTACAGTGAGTAGGGGCTGTGACTTTTTGTGAGAAACCAAGGCCTTTAAGATGTTTGGCTAGGGCTAAACTGCTTTATCTTTCGGGTCATTGAGACCTAATTTGAGGTCTCCGAGTAGGATGGATTTTGTGGATCTTTTTAGGTTGTTCCCTAGAATATGGAGGATATGCCCTTGGAAAGTAGGGCCAGTGCCCGGTGTCCTGTATATGATGTGTGCATTTAAGAAACATTTAGGTGACGGGAACCGTTTGGCAGAGAGGAGGTCGGACTTGCCTTCCCTGCGGTGATCGCACTGTCTAACGGAGAGTGTATCCTTTGATATAAAGGGTACACCTCCCCCTTTAGAGAGTTGGCGGTCTTGTCGGAGGATGGTGTAGCCCTGCGGGAGGACAAGGGAGATGGCTGGGCTTGATTCCTCGTGGAGCCAGGATTCTGTGATGGCAAGAATATCAAGGTGAAGAGTGGTGATGAGGTTGTTTAACTCGAGGGCATGGGCGGGAGGGAGCGGGCTTTTGAGTGGACATTTTAGGGTTTGGGTGGGGGTGTTTTTTGTGGGCAGCAGTGGGGTGGATGGTGTTAGCGGGACAGTGGAGTGTGGTGGATTGAGGGCTGGGGTGGTGGGGAGCGATAGTGCGGGAGGGATTGTGAGCAGGTGGTATGGGTATGGAGATTGAAGGGAGGTGACCTGTGTGCAGGTGCTAGCTGGTTGAGAGGGAGCTTGGATGTGGTGTAGTTAGGTGGTGCGTGTGGGAAGGTAGTGCGAGAGCCAAGTTTGTGATTTCTAGTGGCAGTGGGTGTTGGCAAGCTGGGATGTAGGGTGGGCTCGGTGCGTGCCCTGAGTCTGGAAGTCGTATATGCTGGGTTTGATGAGGGGAGTGCATGCAAGTGAGGTGTTGATTGAGCATGCAGGCTGGTGGGGAGTGTGAGAAATTAGAGTGGGTATTTTGGCAAGATCTGAGTGCCAAAGGGTAGCTGTTGTAAGTGCAATGATGAGGTGTCAAGTGAGAGGGGAGCGAGGTGGGGAGTGGGAGTGCAAGGTGGCATGGGTAGTGAGTCAGGATACATTAGTGGTAATAGAGGGGGCAAGGTGCAGAGCAGAGGGAGGAACTAGGTGTGGTCCTAGGGTGATCTAGGCCTAATTCGGATCAGGTGTAAGTCGGTAGTAGTAATATATGCAGAGTAGGTGGCGGCAGTTTAGCAAGGGGGCAGTAGTCAGTTAGATCCTATATGCGGCAATCAGAATGGCAACAATGGCAGAAACAAACTTTTGCTAGGGGGCTGTGGTGCAGTACGGGAAATGGGCGGCAGTCACAATGGCAACAATGGTGGTGGTGGTGTGTTTTTCTGCAGCAGGCGGCATTGTAGTCCGCGTATAGGGAGGTATGCGCTTTGGAAAAAAGTTAGTGTCAGTACGGATGTGGGTAAAACTGGGCACAGCTGAATGTGGGCAGAGTCATGCTGAGCAGAGTCAGGTTAGAGGATTTGGCTAGGAGAATCTTAGGATCCGGGGCCACAGGCAGGACAGCTGCTGCAGGGGCGCTTACCTAGTAATGTGTGTTTTAGGCATCCCCGCTCTCCGGTGTGCTAACAGGGGTACCAACAGGGCCTTAAGTGTGGGCCTTCGGGGTAGGGCCGGCTTCGCCTACCAGCTTGCGGATTAGGCAGTTATGAACAGCTGCTGCCCAATCAGTTTCTTCAACAGTGGTTGCAGGAGTGTTAACACTCCAGTGCTAATAGGTCGGCCATTTTCAAATGGGTTTCGGACATGGCCTGCCTAGGTTCGGCGATCTCTAATTGGACTAGGATAGCCCAGACACACTCCTAAACTTCACTAGGGTATTGATATGTGGGGCATACAAGTTATAGGATCTCCTATGTTGGGTTGGATGTTATTGTCAAAAAGAGACATTTTGCTATCTTCCCATGTTCCACTCCCTCAGTCACACCCTCCTCCAGAGACAATTGAGCAAACCAATCAACAGCCATGGCAAAGAGAAGCTGGGAGAGTAGGCACCCTGACCTGGTGTCCTTGTGTTTGATAGCATTTCCATCTCGTGTGTAATCCTCCCCACTTGGTGAATCCACCAGCACTTTTTTCTGGACTGTTGGATTTGTGTCCCACTCACCTTTTTCCTCACTCATCTTTTTTCTATGACTCTGGAAACCCTTTTTGGTTATTCTTGATGGAGTATGCTTTCCTCCATCTGTTTGTAACATCTGTATTTTACTATTGCAGCCCACAGCACCTTCTGTCCAGTGTTGCTGGAAGCTTCATGAGCTTCCCACTTTGGTTTTCTTTTATTTTCTTGTGCATACGTGTTACCAGGATAGGGGCATACTTTTTATCCTTTGTATGCTTTTCTTTTGTGAGGTCAACACACCCCACCTCAAGTGGAGTGCAGAGTGGATGCATGGTATCCCCTTTCTCACTTCTCCTTTAAACTTTCTCGTTACAATGACAAGTTTATCTGAATGGCTGGTAGCAGTGGGTGATTTTCTACTGATGTTGTGAGATTTGCATCATAGGCTGTATTTGCAGCTGTGGCAAGGGACACCATTGACCTAAAATGATGCTTTTGTTCTTTTTTTGCCAACTCACAATGATTTGTCCTTATTTGAGCCGCCTTCTGCTGACCTGTGTGGAGGAGCTCCTGATTTGTCTTATGTCGTCACCGGGTTTCCATGAGAAAACCCATCAGAGGCACCAGTGTGTCTGGCAGGACACTGAAACTCTTTGTACTTCAGTATGTCTGCTTGGGACCAGTTCTGACTGGGAGCCTGGCTGTCCACTTGGGACAGCCACCTCCGAAAGTTTTGAATGTGGCATGCATGCTGATTGGCTGGGTTCCTGTATGTAAGGCGAGGGTCTTGATGCAGAAGTCACAGTCGACCATAAAGTTCCATTCCGAATAATGAAAGGACGCCTGCAGCCACCTCCAGCAACTGCCAGAGCCGACGGAGTTGACTGCTGCAGCTCCAGCCCTCTCTTCTATGTGACAGGGAAGATCCAGAGCAGATGACTTCTTCCCTTGGACTGGTGGGAATAATCAGTCTTGAGACCAGCTGCAGTTTGAGCCATGACGAGCTGAGATCTTCCGTGCCCCCAATCTCTGAATTCCCTGAGACCTCTGGCACTGCTGCAGTGCATAGTCCCCTCAAGCGCACTTCCGGCTGCAAACTCGTGGGAGTCTGTCTAGGTCTACAGAGACTACATCCTGATCGTAGAAGACGACTACATCCCCCTCAGCTGAGACGTGGACTGAGTGAAGGAAGAAAGTCTGCCCAGGTGACAACAGTCGCTGCTACAAAGCCTGTGTGGAGCCTCCACAACCTGCTGCTGTGAAGATTGTCTGCTGCACATCCCTGGGAGTCTGTTCGTTCCCTTCCGCCAAAATGTCTTCCTCCAGTCGCCAAGGCCAGAGACCCGAACCAGAGCTGCTGTCGTCTTACCTTAGGGACCCACCGGTGACATTGTTGTTGTTCACTTAAAAAAGGTATCGTCTCCCTCTTGGGTGCTTACCTGAGATGATGTGTGCTCCACGCTCATCCTGAGCTTCTTGAGTCATGTTGGGGTGGACGACCCAACTGTGCTCTCCCAGGCCTCAGGACATCCGTCCTTTGGGTTGAAATCTTTCATGTGGCTTACCTAGCTCCCCTGAATACTCTAAATCCATTTCCATTTCTTACCTGCTACGAAAAACATCTTCTGAGAACGTATAGCTTTGTCATTGTATGCCTTCCTTTGTTCTGCTGCCTACTGGTTACTGTTCCCCCAGTACTCTTTTCTGACGTATGAGACACTCGTTCCCCAGATAGGGTTGGACTTCTAAAGATAAGGCCCACACAGTTATCTACCTACCAGTATTGCTCTTGTTGATTAAATGATTTGCTAACCTGAAGCTACTCTTACTACTGACCTGCTATTCATCAAACTGTCTACTATTGAATTGAGTGTTGCAACAGCAAATATCGACTGTTTATATCTATCTGTGTGAACTATTTTTATTTACCTGAATTGCATATTGAATTTAAGCATATTTTTATATAACTTCAGTGTGTAAGTGTTTACTTGAATAGAAGTGTGCTCAAATGTCTTTGTAGTCACCTACAGCCCTTATCCCTCCTAGACTAAGCCTGGCTGCTCAACTTTAGCTTCCAAATATTTTGGGTAGTTCAAGTCAAACCTAAGAGTTGGAGCCTTGTACTCCTAAGAGCGAGTCTTCTGAAGCTCGACCACAGGTGGACTTTAGTAAAACGCCCCAGCACCTTCTAAGTGGTATGAACGTTTTCTTTAACTGTACACATTGATGCTATATAATTGGCATTGATTCCTCAAATTAGATTATGAGCAAATCCTATTTGTTATTCCTGCCTGCCGATATTGCAGCTTGATGTGGTCAGAAGATTCTGCATCATGTGTACCCAATAGTGTCTGAATCTACAGCCTGCTGGCTATGCCACTCAAGTCAGTATTATGCCTCATACTTCCCAGAGCATCCCTACCTATCCATAAACCTGTTTGTTCTTAATCTGTGAACTGTGGGGAAAAATGGTTGCAATATATTGGCTCAAACATTGGCATAGTTCCTAGTTTCAACTTATGAAATGTGTATTCATTGAACAAGAGTGTGGGAGCCTCTCTACTGAAAACTAACATGGTTCAAATAACCGTTTCTATGGAATTCCTTCTCTCAGGCGGGTCTACAACCATGCTTTAGCTCACAGACCCTTCATAGAGGAGAAATATCCATTTGCATTTCAGTTTGGTCCTACCCACAATGGCAGACCAGCACCAAAATGCTAGGCATATCTCTGAACAAGAGTACCATAAGCAACCTAAGACACTTGTTTCACCTTGTTGGGCCTCCTCGGTGAGGTGAAGCTGTGCCTCCCTAAGGCACAGTGAGCAAGGGCTCCCCGTCTGGATTACCCCAGGTTACTTGGGATGAAACCCCAAGTTTTACAAATTTAACAAATGTATGGGAGCACCGCTAGTAAGAACAGAGAGGACAGAAAAAATGGATTCTCACCAGGTTTGGGGATTACCGCAATGCACACATCTGTGAAAGAGTATAACCTACCAGCCGATCTATCATGAGCTAAATATAATCCTATCTGAACCATCTGGTGGATGTTTTTAGGAGCTAAGCCGTAAACCCATAGTGCTTTAACCATTGAGAAGAGATTGCTTTAAGATCCTCCTTCGCTGTGGTAGTTTCCATCAATTCCCAATCTAAGGTGCAAATAGATGGAAGGTTTTCCTCATCTAGGAAGTTGTGTATATTCATGCATTTCTGAAGTGTATAGAGCAGTGTAGAATTATCAGAAGGCATCTGCTTTATCTCTTTGCAGGTTGGTTCTTTTGAGAATTAACTCCGCCTTCTTAGAATGGACGTAATTGCCTGACCTACTAAAGTTTGCAATACGATTTTTTTCTTTGGGTATTAATCCTTATATGCCCATATTTTCATGCATTAACCTTGTGTGCCTGCGTTTCCTGCTCAGTTCACGAGATTCTCGACATTTTGTAGTAGTCTCATTCAGACTGTTCGCCCGTGGCTTTAATTGAACCCCATGTTATGGCAGTATTTGTGTTGCTATATTTATTGTTCTGAGAAATTTAGCAATAGCATCTTCTATGTTTTTACACCTCAAGGTGTCTCTTGGGAAGGACAGACCTAACTTCCATGAGTAGAGCTAAACTCACTTGATATTATGAAGCAATGCGAAAGGTAGGAGATAGTCTTGCTCTCCCTCAATGTTAACTTGATAGAAGTCAGTGACTTCAAAATTGCATGTTTGTCGTTTCTTGTTCTTTTTTTCTTCCATAGTTTATATACATATTATACATTTTTGCCTCCAACGTGTTTCACTGTGTTGTAGCTTTTTCAGGAGCTATACAAATCCTAGTGGCATACCCGAAATAGAATTACACATATTGGTACTTAGCCTATTCCCTTCATGTAGAGGGGATCACTTTGTAAACCTAGTTTTGAATTTATTTTTGAAAAACCATGTTGTCACAGTTGCTTGCACCTAGAAGACACCCGAAGGCCCCTCAATGAACTTCTGGTGGGTCAAAGTTTGGGACATATTGATTGCAGAAAGTCACAGCAGCCAATGGCAGTCCTTCTACATCGTTTTACGAACATATGGGCACCGTTCCTAGACTACGACCAAAACTTTCCAGCATTGACCCACAAACTCCAGCTGGCCAAACCAGGAGGAGGGCTGAAGGGGGGTAGAGGGGGTGGAGGGAAGTGGGATGGGGCTATGGAAGCCTGAAATGTCCTTGCTCATTCATATCCTCTCCTAATGAGGTTCATGTTATGTCTATGATTTGATTGTATCGCCTTCATCTGTGTGCTGGTTTAAAATAAACCTGTTAAAAAAAGAAAAAAACATTTTGTTATGTGTTCCTAGCCTTGCTATTTATGGTCCTTTAGTACAATCATCAGATTATGTGGCGTGGAAAGTCCTTTTTGATCCGGCTTGTTTCCAGATATGGGCATGGTGGGAAAGAAAGGAAAATAACAATTTCAAAATTGTACAGGTTCCCTACTTTCAACTATTTTATTTATTGCATTTATAGTACGGCCAAACCCTGAGGTATAACGGCATCGTTATAGGCATCTTAATTGTTCTTAGCCAGCATACACAGTACATTTAATTACGAGACATTTTACAGTACATACAGTCAAGCTAAACATTGATTCACAATACAGTCCTTTAACAAGGCCACAATATAAGGCATTGCATTTTTGATGGATTGATTATTATTGCATAGTGAATATATGCATAGAGTCGTCATTGGGGTAGGAGTCATCATTTGGTCGTGTCTGTAGTAATGGCTGAGTACCACTGACTAGAACTGGTTGAAGGTTGAATAGCCAAGTTTTTAATGACTTTTTGAAACTCGAAGGAGTCTTCATTTTTGATATTTTTAGGGAGTGTGTTCCAATGTTTGGGTGCCAAGACTGGGAAACCGCTTCACCCTGCTCTGAGGCTTTTGCAGCGTGGGACTGCGAGAAGGGAGTTTTTGTTGGATCTGAGTGTTCTTCTAGATTCTTGTTTGGCTATTGAGTTAATGATGTATATAGGTGCTTTCTTGGTGAGACAATTATGGGTGATGCACAATGATTTGAAGATGACTCTGGCTTTGATGGGTAGCCAGTGGGTCCCCCTTCTGATATTCGAGATGTGGTCTGACTTTTTTAGTCCCAAAGCTGCTTGTAGTGCTTTATTTTGCATTAGTTGTAGTTTGGCCAGATTAGTGTTAGTGGTACCTAGTAGGAGTACATTACAGTAATCCAGCTTGGATGGTATCAGGGCCCTGGCTAATGTGGTGCAATTGTTGAGCATGGGGAACTGGCGACTTAATGCAATTAATTTGGAGGTGTAGGCGGTAGCTGAAGACAAAGCGTTTACATGTTTCGTCATGGTTAGGTTGGCGTCTAAGTAGATACTTAAAGTTTTTTCCTGTTTGAGCATGGGAATAGAAGTACCATCAATATTGATAGAAGTGTAGTCCGACTAGAGGGAGTTAATTTTGGTTGGGGAGCCCACGATGAGGATCTGTTTTACCATCGTTGAGGCAAAGGCCGTTGAGAGCCATCCTCTTTTGTATTATTGCGTACATTTAATTGAGTCATAGTATCCTGGTCATAGTTTCCCGTGATCGGTATTAGGCTCTGGGTATCATCAGCAAAATTGGTGTATAGGACACCCACAGCATCCAGTGCCGCAAATAGGACCTTGATGTACGTATTATAGAGGGTGGGTGATGGTGAGGATCCTTGTGGTACTCCCATAGGGAATGGGATGGGATCTGCTGCCTCTTTGCCAGTGGAGACTCTGGAGGTGCGATCAGCTAGAAAGGATTTCACCCAGAGTGTGGCCTCCCTTGAGAATTTGAAGTAATTCGCTAGATTGACAGTTTGTCAAGGTCCACTAAATCGAATGCGGCAGATAAATCTAACAGTAGGATGCAGAGTTTTCCAGCATCTCTTATGGCATACATCTGGATTTTTAAATCGAGGAGGGCCGTTTCAGTACTGTGGTTGGGCCGAAATCCAGATTGTCTAGCACCCAGTAGCTGGTTTTGTTCAAGATGGGATTGAATTTGCATGTAAGCTATTTTGTCAATTATCTTAAGCAGAAATGGGTCGGTAGTTAGTGGGGACTGTTGGGTCCAGGGATGGTTTTTTTAAGAAGTGGGATCACCAATGCTTCTTTTATACTAGCTGGGACTGTATTTGTGTTGAATGCAGCTTTAACAAAGTTAGTGATGTTAGGGCCGACTGTGGGGGCACATAGTTTGACCAGATGGGCTGAGAAATTGTCCCCTTTACAGTTAGAAGCATTTAGTTTGGATATAGTGTTTAACACTAGGTCTTGGGACACTGGGTGAAATGGAATAGCATATAATGGTTGCCGTTCGTTGTGTCAAGGATGGTGGGGGGTACAGTTTTGTTGGCCAGAAGCTTTCTTTTGGTGGAGATTTTGTTTTGTAATTCCATTTTAGCGGCTAGAGCATTCTGAATAGTTGTGCACCAGGCTTTACTAGTGTTGACAGGTGTAGTAGCTGGGATCGGGTTTTCCAGTTCTCTGAGGATTGTGAAAAGTTCTTTGGAATTTGAAGCGGCATTGCGTGTGAGTTATAATTGCTGCTTTATATAATTTATTGGCTGCTAGGAATGCGTTGGCCGATTCGGTTGTGGAAACTTTATTTAATGTGCTCTAGTGATCTTTTTGTGCGCCTGAGCGATACTAGTTATTCATTGAACCAGAAGCTGGTGCGTTTATCCGCATGTCGTGTTCATCCGCCCGTCGTGTTTTAGTAGTATTAGGCGCTAATGAGTCAATGGTAGTTGAGAGACATTTGTGGTAAGTATCTTCCAGGGGATTAGGGCGTTGACTCGTTGGGGGATTTGTTGATGGGGCTTCTCTTAGGATGGGGGAGAGGTTATCTGCAGTTAGATTACGAATGTTTCTTGTTTCATAAGTGTCCAGCATATTGGGAGAGGGCGGCCCTTTCTCGTTGCTGGTTAGTGAGAAATGAATGATGTGGTGGTCTGTCCAATCCAAGGGTGCAATAGTCGATGGATAGTAGGGAATTGAGGGTGAGTATCCAATCGAGTATTCTACCCTTAATGTGAGTCGGGGAATTCACTAGTTGTGTGAAGTTGATGTCTTTAAGGGCAGCATGGAATGCCTCTGCGTTGTGATCCTTCTCATCATTAAATGCTAAATTGATGTCACCAAGGATAATATATCTGGCGTTAGGTTTAATGTAAGGAGCTAGTAGAAGAGGGATATCTGGATCAGTGTGGTTATTGTTAGATCTGTAAATAACGAGAAAGTTAGTTGTTTTAGCGTTGGATGTGAGTGTCGCCAAGAGGAGTTTATATCCTTCTATAGCTTTGAGGGGGCAAGACCTGATTTGCATGTTAGTTTTAGCTATTATAGCCACACCGCCTCCCTGTGCATTAGATCTACCGGTTCTGAGAATCTTGAACCCTGGTGAGATGGCAAGGGTTAGTAGGGGGCCTGATGCTTGGTGCAACCAGGTTTCTGTAAAAACTAATAGATCTAGTTCTTGGTCGATGATGAGATCGTGGCTCTCAATGGCATGAGCTCAGAGTGAACGTGCATTGACAAGGGCACCTCTAATGTTGGAAGGGGGGTTCTGGCGGAAACGGATGGGCTGTAGTCAGGGCTTGTGATACTTTAGTGTTGGGAAGATATTTAGCAGTAGGATGTTGCCTTGGGTAATATCTTGTGTTGTTGAGGCTCAAAGAGGGGGTTGGGGTTATACCGCTTTTGATTGGTCAGAGGCCGTTTGGATCTTGAGTAGAGGTAAATGGTGCTGCTCAATCTGGTGTTGCCTAGACTGGCGTATGTGGGGTTAGAGTTGTGCATGTTTACGAGGTTGTCATGGGTGAAGTGGTGATAGGTGCTAGTTTATTAGTGATAGGGGACTTTCAGAGTTTTTGTGGTCCTGGGTGGGCCAAAAGGATGGGGTGGTGGGTGGGAACGTAGTGGGGCATTGGATAGGGTGGTAGCGGTAGCAGCCCATTCTGGAGAGGCCATTTCCCTGGGTGATGAAGGAGCCTTTGTGCAAGAGATGGAGTCCTTGATTATGCAGAAGGGAAACATGGTGGTGATTACAAGGCTTAGCATGATACTATGGTGGTTGGGGGTGGAACTGTCAGAGCTAGTGTAACCTTAGATCAGGAAAAAGCACCTAATCGTACAACACACTACACTTTGAGAGAGAATGCATTCTAACAATAAGGCGATATGTATCCCCAGGGCAAGTCCTTAAGCCTTTTTTGAAATCTGTTAGACAAAGTTTAGACATTCTATGAGAGCAGGTCTAGATATCTAATAGGTGCAGTAAAGGTGACTATCCAATGCTTTAAATAGCCCACTGATTAATGTTCTAAATATAGGTCCAACGGTCTGGGGACAAATTTTACGCAATCCTAGCAAGGCAGGCACTCTACTGGGAAAGGTTAGTAAAGACTATTGTTTACTATGACAAACATCATACTATCGCGCGGAACATAAAGAAATTTTGAGATAATATCAACATTGTTTTAAGAGGCCAGTTATACAGCGAGGCAGTAAACTGGTGTAGAGACACGTAAATTACAAATGAACTGGTGTAATAGGCAATAGGCCCTTCACATTGGCAAGCACCTTCAAAACATATACATTGTATGTTTTTATACAGTCGTTTTGGGCTGAGTGGTAGTGCCAGGTACGATCGATATCACAGTGCAGAAGCTCTGCAAAACAATGGCAGTTGAGATGTTGAACATACAAAATGCAATAGGCCGTAGGGTATGTCAATTATGTACTATCATTTAGATAGTCACTTTGGGCAAAGTTGGTCATGTACCTGCATATGGTACTTGTGTAAGAGTTTGTAGCGGCTTACTTAGTGTGTTGCTTAACTAGAAAAAAAATGCTTCAACCTTAAATATCCCCTGTTTAATTGATTGTTTATTTATTATGCACTTATACACAAGTGTTTCAAAGTTTGACTGTAAGTGTTAAATATCAATAATTCACTTATCTTCTTTGTATGTATGGTGAATCTTTGAGAAACTATTTCAATTCATGTGTTCTTCATACATATTGCCGTTTGGGGGAGAGTCAAGAAAATCATTAAATGTGTTTTCAATAGGACACATGGTTTCCTTCAAATTAGATGTTTGTTTTCCTTCACTGACATGTTTCATAGTGTGTTCTGGCTTTATGCGAAAATGGTGGGAGAAGCATGACCCTGCTAAATGCATTCAAAGACGATTATGGATGACATAGAAAAACATTTTACTGACAATTTAATAAAATGCAGAGAAAATTTCATAGAGATGAGACTACGCCCTAAAAAGTGTTTACACTTACCAGGAAAAATTATAATCCCAAGCCTCTATAACCACAAAAGGGGAAGCCTATTCTAGTACCTGCTCCTCTTCCACATCTTGCGAATCCACAAGTGTACTTAAAACTACCACTGAGGAGCAGCAATTCTCGACCAGAACCACTGACAACTGTCCTTTTTTAGACCAATGTTTTCTCACACCTTCCACTCCCCACTTTCCTTCACACAGAGTGATCTGCTCCCCCTGTCCCCGTTTCCTCCTCTGGTACAGTGTATATCCTGTGGTGACTCATTTCCCGCCCTCTCCCTTTGTTTGTAATTTGCTCCCTTTTATCGCTGTTTTCCTCACTGTATCCTTCCCCCTAGGACTTGTAAAGTGATTGGTTGCGTCCCAAAGCCAGGTGTGTGCTCAATAAACACTCATACAATAATAATAAAATATGATACAAACGCAGCAGTCTAGTAAATATCACAGAAAGAACAGATGATACACAAGATACGTTAAACAATGAACATGTAAAGGCAGACGAGTAGGGCCCTTCAAGTCATGGAGGCAACATAGCAGTCACGACCAGAGCCATAGGGAAAAGATTTTGGGGATAATTGAATCTAGAGGAGTCAGTAATATGCGATATCTTGAGCATAAAACTACTGAAACCATGATATCCCCAGAATAAAGGTATTATCATTCTGCCCCACATCAGACTGTAACTAAAGCATACATAGATATGAACAAAATCTGCAGGTTGTTAAAACTTGAAATTCTACCTCAATAATCTGAGTCGACCCCTCACCCCCCCCCCCCCCGAAGAGATGTGAAACTCCCAATCTCTCAACAAGTTTAATTGATGAAATCAAATATCCACGCAGATTCTGCTGTAGATTGCTCCCTCTCAACAAAGTCCTGCTTCTTACCAAACTTCCCACAAGACAATGCAATCAACATTTCCTGGAAAATAGTCACAGACCATGCAAGAGCCCTACAGCACATAAAACATATGCACAGAGCAAATATGATAGAGATGTTTGAAGGACCTGCATCAAAACCATAATCTGATCATAGAAATTGCAGACCAAGGCTGTAACCGCTTACTCGTTAATAGGCAAGATACTCAATGAAGGTCTAGCACAACTCGAAAATAGCAGTTGCTATGGGAAGCTAACTAGAAATGCATTACCAGTACTATGCAAACACTGGACAGAGAAACTCCTCCAACATTGGAAAATGCAAGACTTTCTAACGATGAATACGTGTTTCAGTCAAACAAATATTCTGAGATGGCCATCATATATTTTGTACCTATAGTCACTAACAAGACCCAGGTTTTCCTTCATATACACCCATACATTGGTTTGTAACTGAACACATCAGAGAACACATACTTTTTTCAGTTCTTTAGTTTTCAAACTGGCTTCCTACATTAAAGTTAATAAGCATGACATCTGCCAAATAGATAACCT
The DNA here is from genome assembly GCF_040938575.1 of Ambystoma mexicanum. Classification (NCBI taxonomy): domain Eukaryota; kingdom Metazoa; phylum Chordata; class Amphibia; order Caudata; family Ambystomatidae; genus Ambystoma; species Ambystoma mexicanum. Next base: position 1,456,382,413 of record NC_090932.1, read on the forward strand.
AGCATGTCAAAACGACTGTTAGTCAAAGTAAATGTTGCAAATCAATGCACCTGAATAAAAGATGGACAATGCATTGTAAGTACATATTCGAAGGGATTGTGTCCCCCGACGTATTCCTTATCTTGATAGATCATCTCCAGCTTGCTGGCCTCGGAATTTTTTTTTCAGTAGCGGGCGCTGCGCGTCGACGTCCCTCGAGCCGATGTCCCTCGACAGCCTCCGTATCGGCGCTGACGTTATCATGCGTATAAATAGACTTGCGCAGCGCCCGTTGCTCAATTCCGTTTTTCTGCACTTCGTGGGCCTCGGAATCGCGTTGCTCAGTTAGTCAGTCAGATATATTCTTCATTATTCCTCGAATACCAACTCTTACCCGATGGCTTCCTCATCCGAACCGACGACTCCACGGTCTGACTTCAAAAAATGTCGAGACTGTGGAAAGAAAATGTCGTTGACAGATCCTCACAGGATCTGTTTGTGGTGCCTGGGATCGGAGCACCAATCTTCGGAGTGCGAGGACTGCATGTCCATGACGGCGAAAGCCTTGAAGGAGCGTAAGGGGAAGCTTGAGAGAGGTAAGACAGTTAAAACTCCTTCGAAAGTTTCCTCGGCAGAGTCGACATTCGTCTCCTCGCCGACACAGGAAACATTCTCGTTCTAGGTCTCGAAGCAGTTCCCACCAGTCTTCGAGATCCAAGCATTCGAGTAAGAGACGTCGAAGATCCCCTTCTCGTCTTCTGTTTCCCCGGAAAGAGTCACCTGCCCCACAAAACATATCTCTCAGGCTGAGTGGGAGGAATTCCGTAAAAGGATGCTTAGTGTCTTCGAGAAAGCGGCATCAACCCCCTCGAAGACAGCTGAGGGTGATACCCTGGGTGAAAGACCCGAAAAATCGAAACGCCGTGAGTCGTTGCACCCGGCGAAAGAAACTACTCGAGAGCGTCACGAATCCTCGAGCAAAGGCAACCGTGCCATCGTCGAAAGTCCCTACGAGGCACAAATCTGCGTCATCGACGCCATTATCGAAGGGCTCATCGACGCATAGGTTGATCGAATCGACGCCGTCTTCGACGCTGAAAAAGAACAAACCCATGGCCGTCACTACCTCACAGCCAGTGGTCATACCCAGGGCCTCCAACACGACGTCAAGAATGTCATTGACAATCTCGAATAGGATTCCGATCCTCTCGAGTTCTTCGAGGCCTCTTCCGATCTTCTCAACGCCTTTTTCGGTGTCTTCGAAGCCTTTAACATCCGCGTCGACGTTTTCTCAACCAATTAGGACAAATTTGGCCCCTTCTGCTCTGGAAATGGGATTTAAGCCATTTCCAAGGTCTGATTATTTCAGACCTTTGTCTTCAATTTATGAAGAAGGGGAGGATTCGGATCAAGAAAGACCCTTTGGGTTGCAGAGAACTACAACACCTGAACCAAAGGAATTTACTTCTGAGGAAAATAAGTTAAAGGACCTTCGAGAATCCTTACATGAGGCAAGTGAGTTAGATACTTCCCCAGAAATGGAATTTGCCAAACCAAACCCAGGAGAACATGCCGAGACCCCTTACAGAATTTTAATGGCAAGGATTATAGAATTCATGGGTTGGTCTACACCTTCACCTGCATTCCAACAGGATGACCTTACTGACATTTTAGTTAAAGGCCCACAGGAGGATCCTGTTGTTCCATTTCACGCTGCATTACAAAGAAAAATATTGGCTAACAGGGAAACTCCTGAGGTTATCCCGGCGGTTAACAAGAAGTTATCAGCCAAATATAGGGTATCTGCTACTGACCCTGAATTTTTGTCTAAACATCCAACTCCAGAGAGTATGGTTGTTCAAGCAGCAACTGCATCAGGCATTAGATCGGCATACCCTACTGTTCCACAGGACAGGGATGACAAAAGATACAACTCTATGACTAAGAAAGTCTTTTCTGCATGTAGCATGGCGTTGAAATCTATTAACACTACTTGTACGCTCGCAAGGTTCAGCCATACACTTTGGGAGTATGCTTCATCAGCGGCTGACTGCCTCCCAGAGGGAGAAAAAAGGGAAGCGTTTCTAAACATCATTAAGGATGGTAAAGACGCAATGTGCGAATCCCTTCAAACTGGCATTGATTCTGCTGACAGTATCAGTAGGGCCATGGCAGCAAGTACTACAACCTGCAGATTTGCGTGGTTGCGAAAGTCTGGGTTTGCTTCAGATGTACAAGCCAGACTTTTAAATATGCCCTTTGACAGCTCTTCTTTGCTTGGTAAGAAGGCGGATGACAGCCTAGAAAAGTTACAGACATCCAAAGCAGCAGCAAAATCCCTGGGAGCTGCAATCCGTCAAACGCCATATCGCGCCTGAGGAACCTCTTGGGGAGGTAAGTCCTTTTGCTTTTATTCCGCATTCAGAAAAGTCAGAGGACAGTCGGTTCAAAGAGGTAAAAAAAAGATTCCCGAGGTGGACGGGGTAAAAACACAAAAGCCGCAGCAGCAGGTGCCTCTTTACCCTCGGCATCTGCATCAGCCACCTCTAAATCACTCTGAGGACTCTTCTCACAAGACACCAGTAGGGGGCAGGCTAACTCAACATCTGACGGAATGGCAGGCTATTACGTCAGATGCTTGGGCATTGGAGACAGTTGCCCAAGGTTACTGCCTGCCTTTTCTACGCATTCCTCAGTCATCCACCGGGGAACAGCTCTCTGAAAGTTCCAGATCCAGGAAATTGTAGACATGCTGGAGAAAGGTGCCATAGAACCGGTACCTGTAGCTGAGAGGAACAAGGACTGGTACTCCCCCCTATTTCTAATTCCGTAGAAGGATGGAGGACTGAGACCTATCTTGGACTTAAGAGAATTTAACTAGTTCCTCAGGAAGGACAAGTTCAAGATGGTAACTCTCTCTCAGATCCTTCAGGCCCTCCAGCTCCAGGACTGTCTGGTATCTCTGGACCTTCAGGATGCTTATTTCCATGTGCCAATCCATCTTAAACACAGGAAATACCTGAGGTTCGCAATTGGCGGCTCTCATTATCAATTTCGAGTTCTGCCATTTGGGCTGACTTCTGCCCTGAGGGTCTTCACCAAGCTAATGTCGGTAGTGGCTGCAAGTCTAAGGAGTGAAGGGATTCACGTCTACCCCTACCTAGACGATTGGTTGATCAGAGCAGTATCTACGGAACAAGCTCAGATTCAACTAGATTATGTCTGCCACTTCCTTCACAAACTGGGCTTCTCCCTCAATTTAAAGAAGTCACAGATGATACCATCACAGAGACTCCAGTTCATCGGAGCGGCCATGGACACTTCCCTGGGGAAAGCCTCGCCACCAGATATGAGGGCTCAAGATATTCTGCAGATGGTCACCAAATTTCAAAATGCCCAATGTCTCCCAGCCTTCGACTTTTTGAGGTTGCTAGGCCTCATGGCATCCTGCATCTTCCTTGTGCCAGAAGCTCGCCTGAGAATGAGATCTCTTCAGTGGGCACTAAGAACTCAGTGGTCGCAATTCTCAGGGAGAATGACAGATCTCCTTCAGGTTCCGGACAAGGTGGCTCGAGACCTTCAGTGGTGGGCCTGTCAGGAGAACATTTTGAAAGGAGAACTGTTTTGGCAACCATGGCCGGAGAGAACAGTAGTCACAGATGCCTCACTCACGGGGTGGGGAGCCCATGCCAACGACTTGACCATCAGCGGTCGTTGGACTCCATAGGAGTCCAGACTACACATCAACCTATTAGAGCTGAGAGCAATCAGACTAGCGCTGAAGGCTTTTCTGCCAGCTGTACAGGGGAAAAATGTCCTGATAATGACAGACAACACAGTGGCCATGCACTACCTCAACAAAAGAGGAGGCGTGGGATCACTGCCTCTGGGCAGAGAGGCGATGCAGCTCTGGTTTTGGGCAATCCAAGAAGGAATCTCTCTATCGGCAGTTCACTTAGCCGGAGAGAAAATCTTGATGGCGGACGCTCTGAGCAGGCAGAGCACAGTCTCCCGCGAGTGGGAACTAGCTCAGGAAGTCCTTCAACAGATCTTCACCCTTTGGGGAACCCCTCAAGTGGATCTGTTCCCCACTAGCATCAACAGGAAGTGCGATTAGTTTTGTTCAAGGGAATTTCCCCCGAGAGGAGCTCTAGAGTTCGCGTTCGTAGTGGACTGGGAGTTTCCACTTCTGTAACCGTTTCCTCCAGTCCCTGTCATTCCTCAAATGATCAGGAGGTTGAGAAGGTTCCGGAAAACCATGATCCTAATTGCCCCGGACTGGGCCAGGAGAACGTGGTACACGGACCTTCTGGACATGTCCATCTGCCCTCCAATTCGTCTTCCATTCAAGGAGAATCTTCTCTCGCAGAAGGGAGGTCAGGTTCTCCATCCAGACATCAGAACCCTCAACCTTCACGCTTGGTATCTGAAAGGTTGAGATACAAGGATTGGGACCTCCCAGATGACATCATGGAGGTGTTGCTTTTGGCCAGAAGGCCAGCAACAAAGAGTTTATACCGCTGCCGTTGGAAATTTTTTTGCAGCTGGTGTAGAGAAAAGAATATCGATCCCTTTTCATGTGGTACACCAACGGTGTTATCTTTTCTACCCTATTTGGCAAATTCGGGCCTTCAGGTTGGCACTATCAAGGGCTATCTCGCAGCGCTATCAAACTTCAAGCGCACTGCAGAGGAACCATCTTATTTCAAGTTACTCTTAGTAATACAATTTCTGAAGAGATTAACCAATGTCTATCCTCTAAGACCCTTCCAATTTCCCTTATGGGACTTAAATTTAGTCTTAAATTTCTTGATCGGTACTCCTTTTGAACCACTCCACTCTTGTTCGCTAAGATTTCTCACCCTTAAAACTGTCTTATTATTGGCATTGACATCTGCTAGGAGGGTGAGCAAATTACAAGCTCTATCTTGTAAAGCCCCTCATACAATTTTTCATAAAGACAAAGTTGTCCTACAAGTGAAGCCTAATTTCCTCCCAAAGGTGGTTTCTGAATTTCACATCACTCAGAAATTACCTTACCTTCTTTCTATTCCCCCTCCCAATCTGGGGAAAGAGGAAGAAAGGCTACATAGGCTGGACCCAAGGCGGGCTTTGAGCTTTTACATCAGCAGACTTGCTAGGATTAGGCAAGCAGACCAACTGTTCGTAGGTTACTAAGGACACAAATTGGGATTACCGATAACAAAACGGAACATTTCCAGATTGATTATTTTGGCCATTCTGGAATGTCACAAACTGGCAGGGAAAGAGCCTCCTCAAAATCTTAGGGCTCATTCAACCAGGGGTATCACAGCCTCTTCGGCCCTCCAAAGAGGGGTACCGATTCCAGACATATGTGCGGCTGCCACATGGTCGTCTGCACATACAACCTGGATTCCTCCTCTAGCCAAGAGACTAGATTTGGCTAAACTGTGTTGCACTCTGTTCATTCTTGAAGGGAAACATGGCAATTTCACTCCCACCTCCAGTTACACACCACAAGATAAGGAATACGTCGGAGGACACAATCCCTTCGAAGAACAAGTTACATCTTACCTGGTAACGTTCTTTCGATGGGATGTTCCTCCGACATATTCCTTATCACCCCTCCCATCCATCCCCACTGTAAAAACTTCCCTTGTGGTTACAGCTTCCGCTCCTTCAGGGTCAATAACCAATTCATGTAAAGCAACTGTTAAACGTCAAAACGGAACTGAGCAATGGACGCTGCGCGAGTCTATTTATACGCATGATGACGTGGGTGCCGATACAGAGGCTGTCGAGGGACATGGGTTCGAGGGATGACGACGCGCAGCGCCCTCTACTGAAATTTTTTTTTCCGAGGCCAGCAAGCTGGAGATGATCTATCAAGATAAGCAATACTTCGGAGGAACATCCCATCGAAAGAACGTTACCAGGTAAGAAGTAACTTGTTCTTCTCCAGCCTGGGGTCTGGCATGGATTCACATGCTCATGAATATTCCCCGTCGTCAGGCTGGGAAGCCTCAGTAAAGAAAAAATCAGTATCCGTTTCGTTTCTGATCTGTCTTTCTCAGTAGTAACCAATCACTGGTCTCTGGGTCATACTGCCCCCGCCAATGACTGCCCTCTCCCTAAGCCCCGCCTCTGGCAGCTATCCTCAGATTTTTACCGCACGCTCAAGTGTTGGGAGTCCTCGTGTTTAGCTCTCGAGCTTTTGCTGCGTTTTCACGCTTTTTCAAGGAGAATTTCTAATTTTTCATCAAATGGAGCCTCAAGCTCCACCGTCTCTACATCTGAGTAATGGGGATCCGTGTTGAATTTTTCTATGCCCCTCAACGGTGAAGATTTCGTCGAGTTATGCTACTTGGAGGAGTCCAGAAGTTTCTGCGGCCTACCCAAACATGGCCCAGGAGAAAGGAAGCTCGACCCCCGGAAAGCTGTTCAGGGTTTGCACTGGATGCCAGCTGCAGAATGTGTTCAAGGAGGACGAGCACTCGAAATGTCTCTACTGCCTTCATGAGGACAAAACGCACATGGAGGAGGACTGTGCGTTTTGCAGGACATGTTGAAACGGACCGACACCTTCGTCTCTCCAACTTGCTGGAAGGAAAGAGCCTGTCAGGTGAGAAGAAGTAGTAGTAGTCTGAGGTCTTCTAAATCCTTTGAGGGCGCCCTGGCGACGGGGGCCTAACAGAAGGCAAAGCACCGCAAGTCCGCGGGCACTGGGAGCGCCGAACGGTCGGGCTCCTCAGCTGCCAGGCAGGGCGCACCCTCTACAGTGCCATCAACCACAAGCCAACGCTCTGGCTCAGGGAAGAGGAAGGCCGAGAATCCCGCGAAGCTTCTGGAGAGGCCCCGGTCAAACTCGAAGGATCCAGCCGAGGGGAAGCGAGGCGGTGACCCTCCCCCCAAGGTGAAGGCCACAGGCCCAAACAAGGTGGTAAGGGCCTTGATTCACCCGGCCAAGGCCTCTATCGAGGAAGTTGTGGCGGCCCTGGCGCAGCCTGCGGAGGCTACACCAGTGGAGGCGACCTCGGGGCCCAGAGTCTCCCTGCCTCCGCAGAGGGAAGCCTCTTTCAGACCCATCGAAAAGACCCCTGTGAAGACCCCGGCGGAAAAAGAGGGGGGGGCAGTGGCCATTGTGGACACGGACACAGCAACCGAGGAGGAGCTGATAGAAGTCTTAGAGGGCCTGGGCGAGGGCGTCGAAGAGGCCCGTTCCCACAGGAGGGATCCCGACGAAGGTGACTACGAGAGCGACGGTGGCACCGACGAGGGTCCTAGTCACCCATCGCTTCCGGAGCCGCAGGATAACTCGGCAGCCATTTTGTTGGCGATACAATCCTTATGTTCGGAGATAAGGACGAGATTGCCCTTGCCACCGATGGAGGATTGGGAACCAGGCTCGACGGAGGAGCCAGTGCCAGGCCCGGCGGGAAGCCCCCCCCGAACAAGAGAAGACGGATCCATCCAGCTCCGCCTTTTCAGCCCTTGCGGCCTACTCAACCTTTGCCCATGTCCCCGGGGATGACACGGGAACGAACACGGCCACGACAGGTACCGACAGCGGTGACGACGGGACAGAGCTCCCATCGCCCCCAGCCCGGGCCTCCCCGCCCGACGAGATCGATCTTTCCATGCAATAATCGCCAGGGCATCCAAGCTTTTTCAGCTCTGCCCCAAAGAGAAGGAAGGTTTCCTTTACCAACGGCGCGAGGCCAAGAGGAAAACATTCCAATGTTTTGGACATGCCATTCGACATGTTTGGGAAAACAGTGGATGAGTCCCTCCAAGCCATCAAGGCGGACACAGAGACAGCTAAGGCCCTAGGCGTTCCCCGGCAACGAAGGCCGTCCTTTCGGAGCACCGGAGGCAAGCAGGGTGCCTCCAAGGGATTCGATGGTGGCTCTTCTACGTACCGCCAAGCGGCCTGCTCCTCGTCGCAGGAAGCCTATAGAGGACGAGGCAAGTCGGATGGACCCCGCTGTCGTCGCCAGGGAGGGCAAGGCGTTCTCCAAGCAAGATTGAACCGATAGTGGTGTCGGGCCCCCACCGGAGTACCCCGGTGGGAGGCTGGCTGGCGAAGTTTGTCAGCGTGTGGGAGTCCATCTCCACCGACCGTTGGGTGCTGGACGCCCTAGCCCAGGGGCACGTCCTCGAATTTCTAAAAAAGTGCCCCGGCATTCCACCCGTGGCCAGGAAGGAAAATCACGTCCCTCAACTGCTATTGGAGGTAAGGGCGATGCTCAAAAAAGGTGCCATCGAGCTCGTCCCGAATAGGCTCCGGGGCTCCGGAGTATACTCAAGGTACTTCCTCGTGAAAAAGAAGACAGGGGGATGGCGCCCCATCCTGGACCTGCGACGACAGAACAAGTACATCAAGGCACAGAAGTTCCGGATGGTCACCCTCCAGCACGTGCTGGGATAGCTGGAGGAGGGCGATTTCCTGTCGTCGTTGGATTTGGAGGATGCGTGCTTCCCCATCACCATTCTAAAAGGACACCGAAAGTTCCTCAGGTTCGTGGTCCAAGGACGGCACTACCAGTTCAAGGCCCTCCCGTTCGGCTTGCTCACGGACCTGGGATTCTCCATCAACTTTCCCAAATCCCACCTGGTCCAGTCGCAAGTCGCACTGTTTCTGGGAGCCAAGCTCGACACAGTGGCGCGTCTGGCCTCGCCGTCGGAGGAAAGGACAAAGGCCATCCTGGGCAAGGTGCAGCGTCTGCTGGCCATGGACGTGACCAGGGTGAGGTCCATCAAGTCCCTCCTCGGGATGATGTCCTCCTGCATATATCTTGTGCTCCTGTGCAGGCTTCGTATGCGCCCTCTGCAAGAGTTCCTCGACGCCCGCTGGATCCAAGCGACGGGCTGCTTCGAGGACAGGATCCTGCTCAACGAGACCTTCCGACGAGCGATCCGGTGGTGGGGCACCCACGCTCATCCGACGGTGGGCACAGACTTTCAGACCCCATCTCACCAGATGCCTCCCTGGAAGGGTGGGGAGTGCACACAGGAGAACTTCACGCGAGAGGCCTTTGGCTCCCAGAGGGGAAGCCGCTCCACATCAACATCCTGGAGCTCCGTGCAGTGTTCTGGGCCCTCAGGTCCTTTCTCCAGTCCCTCAAGGGCAAGGTGGTGAGAATCATCTCCGACAACACCACCACGATGTTCTACATCCGGAAGCAGGGAGGAACCAGATCTCCAGCCCTCTCCAAGGAAGCCCAGGATCTGTGGCATTGGGCCGTCGCCCAAGGGATGTTTCTGGTGCCCTTTCATCTGGCAGGGATAAAGAACACCATCGCTGACTCACTCAGCAGGGAGCTGCGCTCGTGCCACGAGTGGGAACTACGTCAGGATCAAGTGGATCGACTCTTCTGACGATGGGGAAAACCGCAGATTGACCTGTTTGCGACGGTGACGAACTCCAAGTGCCAGAGGTTCGCCAGCAGGTTTCCCCAGCCGAGGAGAATGGGCGATGCTTTCTCGTTCCCCTGGGACGTCCTGTTCCTATATGCGTTCCCTCCATTGCTGCTCCGACTCGTCAACCAGCTCAAGAGGTCCCGGTGCAGGATGATCCTCGTCGCACCGGCGTGGCCGAGGCAGATCGGTTCCCGGACCTTCCGGACTTGTCAGCGTCCCCACCAGTCAAGCTGCCGACGGGCGCGGATCATCTCTCCAGAGAAGGGAGGCACCATACTTCATCACGACCCGGAGTCGCTGAACTTGCAGGCCTGGCTCCTGCAGCACTAGAGTTTGGAGGGTACGATATCCCGGCTGACTGCAGAGAGGTTCTTGCAAAGGCCAGGGCGTCCTCAACTCTCAAGTGCTACGGACATAAGTGGAAGAGGTTCTCTGTCTGGTGCCGTGCATAGAAGATTAACCCTCTACGGATTACGGCCCCTCAAGTGCTGCCGTACCTACTGTCGCTGGCCAAGGCTGGACTGGCTCATGCCTCCATCAAGATACATCTGGCTGCGATCTCCCGATACACCAGAACCACAGGACGGGCATCCTTGTGGTCCCATCGCATGGTGAAGGAATTTATGAAGGGACTGTCCTGATCGTTCCCGCCGGTGAAGGCCCCTGCCATGGCGTGGGAGCTCAACGTGGTGCTGACCAGGCTCATAGGGGCGCCATTCGAGCCCCTGCATTCGGCACCGTTGAAGTTCCTGTCGTGGAAGACTGCGATTTTTGTGGCCATCACCTCCGCACAACGAGTGGGAGAGATCCAGGCCCTATCCTGCAAGCCTCCATTCTTGACTTTACACGGCACGAGGGTGGTGCTGAGGACGCACCCCTCCTTTATGCCCAAGGTGCCATCGTACTTCCACCTCAACGAGCCCTTGGTGTTACCTGTTTTCTTCCCGTCGCCTTCGTCGCCGGCCGAGAGGACTTTGCACTCGCTGGATGTGGCTAGAGCGCTGAAGTTCTACGTGGACCGCACAAACAGTTATCGGTAGACATCACAGCTATTTGTGAACTTTGGACCTGTGAACCAGGGGAAGGCTCTCACAAAGGCTTCTATTTCCAGATGGCTCTCCGGCTGCATCATGCACTGTCATCGGTTGGCAAACCGGCCGTTGCCTGGCCGTCCGAGAGCCCATTCGACCAGAGCTATCGCTACTACCACGGCGTTCTTGTGCCCCTGCTGGACATCTGCAGGGCTGCTACGTGGAGGTCGATGCACACCTTCACAATATTCTACTGCGTCGACCGGGATTCCAGGGAGGAGTCCAGGGTTGGCCAAGCAGTGCTGCGCAACCTGTTCGCCTAAGGTGAACCTGGTGAGGAGGTAAGAATTGCTTAATGTTGAGTTGTTGATGTAATGCTTAATGTTGAGCCATTGCCACCTCCCGTTGGTTGTGCATGTCTGTACTGCTATGTATTCTTATATTCATGAGCATGTGAATCCATGCCAGACCCCATGCTGGAGAAGGAACAAGTTACTTACCTGTAACTGTTTTTCTCCAGCATGGATCTGGCATGGATTCTCATGCGAACCCTCCCTCCTACCCCTCTGCGGCTCTTCACTTGGTCATACTGCCACTTTGCGTGCTACCAAATCTGAGGATGGCTGCCAGAGGCGGGGCTTAGGGAGAGGGCAGTCATTGGCTGGGGGCAGTATGACCCAGAGACCAGTGATTGGTTACTACTGAGAAAGACAGATCAGAAACAAAACTGATACTGATTTTTTCTTTACCAAGGATTGCCGGCCTGACGACGGGGAATAGTCATGAGCATGTGAATCCATGCCATACCCATGCTGGAGAACAACAGTTACAGGTAAAAAACGTGTTCCTTTCCTCAAAACAAGATCGATGTCATGTAGTGACTAGTATTAAATGTTGCTTGACAGACTTCTCTTCCACATGACCGAAACACTTTAACTTTTAATGTTCCTCCCAAGAAAAAAGCAATGGGAACAACATATGCTGACCTCATACCTATTCATGGGTTACTAGGAGCTGGAACATGCTTTTACCGATGCAACGATCATCAGACACAGCAAGAATGATCAATGTAATTTCCATTATATTTAAAGGTGACGCCTCCCCCGATTTTTAGAACTTTTTTTTTATTCATTAACCATATCAACTACAATATAAAGCACATGTAATGCCAATATTGCATTGTGGAACCTAGAGCATCCAAGATCACCAGTTGCACATGACTATTCAGATACCCAAGAGTACTCTATACCGCCCGCAAAAATATTTTCACCTACAACACACCATCGGCTATATTCTATGTTAAGAGTTTTTGAGGCACCAGAGAAACTGCAGCAAAGTTGAAACATTTTAAGAAAATGCACATATTTGATGTACAAGATTATTGAAAGAGGATACAAGAAAAAAACCTTTAAGCCTACTTGAAAGTGATAAAAATGTAATTTAACACACCGTGGACTAACAAAAACTCAGAAAGAAATCGCACACAGGACTGAACAATTATTTTTTTTTATTGCATTTTCGTTTACAGAAAATCTTTCACAAATTTCTAAAACATGAGAAAAGATAAAATAAGAAAACAAATCTTAGTTGACACAACATACAGAGAGGAAAAAAAAACAAAATTGGAAACAAGTATATAGCTAAATGGCATTTCTTCACGTTTATAAGATAAAGTACAAAACAGTCTTCATTTCCATAGTACATAAAATCAGATAATTAACAATTAAAATCTATACCATTCAGAAAATGTACAAGCGCAGCAATCAATGATATATTCGTTCCCCGCATCAGTCTAGACCAAAACAATTCTCTGGAATATTCAGAGGAACAACTCGCCTTTTCCTTAAGAAAAGCAGTCTGTCTAGTTATACTGAGAACTTCGCATTGCTATATCCAATGTTTGAGAGATTCATTGACATCTTGACACACGAACGACAATTTAGTAAGGGCCCCACTCCATGAGTGGGCATAGATCAGTGCCTAGTTCTAAGCCTAAGCTTGAAGCGTAAAAAAACCTGTCGTGTTCTATGACAAGGAAACACTTCAAATATATAGGTATATTCCCCACCCCACCCTCCTTTTTCTTGGGAACTTGGCATATTCTCAATAAAGTGAATAACTAGACAGGGCATCGGTAGTTGCCTCCAGTCATCTTGGAATAGTTTGAATTTCACTTTATCAGGATTCAACTTAAGTTCCATATCTGATTAACAGATTTGTTCCAGTAGTTCCCTCATGAGAATCCCGAACACCTTCACAGAGGGAATTGTACCACATTCTGCCATAAATTGGAAATCCACAAATATGGAGTTAGCTGGAGGCCTCAAGAACTTGGAGTAAAACAAGCGTTGTGTCCATTGTTGTCATGCATGAAGTGATACCAGATTAAGTTATTGGTGAATTGCCACATTAGGGATCGATGATGCCATGCCCAGTACATGCTTCCACAAAAGCCCTTGCAGAGTATCAAGAGCAGGCCACAGATCGGCTAAACGCCATATCAAGCATGTACAACACCGGTTCTACCTTCCCCAGGTAATATTTGAGTGCTGTTAGAAGAAAGAAGCCAGCCACACATGCTCTTAACTATGCTCTTCATATGGGACCACAAAGGGATAAGTTTGGCCTTCAACAAATCTTAATTGAAGGTGCATAGGACAAATTATACCCCAGATAGTGAATTGTGGCCACCCTCTCTACTAGACCCTTGCCCAGTGATCACCGCTTAACCACAGACGACTTGCCATTAGAGAACACAACCACCTTGAACTTATCACTGTTTAACACCAAATTGTTAGAAAGGGCACACTCATGAAAAATATTGAGCTTGCATTGGAGGCTTCGCGCCATTCTGTCAAAGATGACAATATCATCAGCAAAAGCCAATCAATGAATATTAAGATGGCCCAGCCTCACAGGAATCAAACCATGAGCGCTCCAAATCTCCTCAATATCACTTAGATATGCATTGAAGAGGGTTGGCGCAAAGTTACAGCCCTGCTTAAGTACCACCTTAACAAATATGTGTCTTGTAACTGCACCATCCTAACTAAGGCAAACTCAAAGCTTTGAATCATGATGGAATGAAGCATTAAGCTGAACGATTTTCATTGGTACCTTGTATCTGAGTAATTTAGCCCACAGACATTCACGTACTGCACAGTCAAAAGCCGCAGATAGATCCAGGGAGGCCATATATATTTCCATGCCCTGTGCAGCTTTTACTTTCTGCTGTAAATGTTTCATCAGCGTAGCATTTAGGGATGTACCTGTTTCTTGGCGAAAACATCCCTGAAAACATGGTGTTATTTTGGTTCAGGGAGTTAAGATCTCTTAAGAGCAGTATAGAAAACACTTTACTTGTGGAGTCAGTCAGAGCAATGGGCCTATAATTCCAAGGGTCCATGACATTACCTTTTTTAAATATGGGAATAACAATAGACTCATTCCAAGACAAAGGAACCCTATCAGTAATGTATATTTCCTCAAACTAGGGTTTGAGGAAACCCCACCCAAAGTTCTGGGTCCCGTTTTAAGAGCGATGGTGGCAAACGATCTGGTCCTCGAGCCCTAGATGGTTTGAGTCTATTTATAGCCCATACTATATTCTCCAGAGACCATGGGCAGGCATCATTGATTGGTTGTTCAAGGACACTAGGATAGCAGACAGCTGAGAGGGGAAGAGAAGTGTACCAAATGTATTAGCATAATAGGAAACCCATATGCTTTCTTGTATAGATTCCACCCTGGAATCATAGGCAGAATCCTGTATTTTATTTATACAAGACCGGAATTGTCTGTTATCGGACTGAAGAAGAATCTTTATCATATACTGATTAACTTCACGATGGTCATATTTGAGTGTTTTAACCAGATTCCTGCATCTGAGAAATTCACAATCTGAAAGTCCCAAACACCTCAAATGCTTAAACGCCTGTCGCTTATGTCTCCTGGATGCCCTAATTCTAGGGTAAATTGATGAATGTGAGGGATCGAGGGGAAGAAAATCCTACCACTCGAGGCCATACTAATGCCCTCTACAATGCATCTGTCCAGAGGTCTATCGCCAATAGTCCACAAGAAATCATAATCGCTAGAGTTTACATCCCGTATATTTCAGGCCGCCTTTAAATACCCTATATGACGGCCATAGGTCCTATTATCCCATCTACAAGATAAGCCATTCCTAGCAGGTTTTACAGGAATCAATAAGGGCAAACTATCACACCTCCTATGTAGATGTCAGCATAGTAAAATGGATGAAATGATCACTACTTCCAGGATCCAGCAAACACATAGGAATACACCTAGATTTTATAGAAGGAGACGCACAAAAATTATTGATCCAAGTCCTGCAAGAAGCCCTATGCCAAGCCCAAGTATAAACAGGAGTGCCAAGTGTGGAGGAGTCTTAAATCTACAAAAGATCCCAAGAGGTCATGAATGAGTCCCTGTCCGTACCCTGCCCAAGATTATAGGAGCATTTGCAAGGTATGGTAGATTTACCATTGTGAATCTGTCCATCCGCACAATAGGCATTAAAGTCAACTCCAACAATCATAGCATGCTGATATCCATCAGCCAGCTGACGATCAAATAAACTACTGAGTAGCTCCAGAAAATCCTGGATAAGATTTGTAATCAGATTCCAATAGACATTGACTGTCAGTACAACTGCTATGGCACCCAAGAAACATGCATGTATTGCCAGGATGCTTTCAGCCACATACCATGCTGAAGAGGAGGCTGAGATATTAACATCAATGGCAATTGCCATACCCCCAGAGGGACGCCCTATCCCACTGGAGGTGGCCGGACAGGAGAAAGTGGAATAGTCATCCAGGTTGAAGTTCCCCAGACACAGGGTTTCTTGAAAGAAGAGAACACTGAATTTACACAATTCAGGTACCTTGGACCAGGCCGGCTTTAAGTTGCCCATCCCACATACATTCCAAGACAGCAGCCTAAGATTACTTATGCTAGGATTGTATTGGTTTTGCACTCAGAGCTACAAGGGTCTTAATAGCGGCCTCAATCCAAGTCCAGTCTTGATTGTCCTGGGATCTCTTTGATGTAGCTAATTCTGACTGCATCATGGCCAACACACGTGAGGCAATACCATTGGGAAGAGATGTAGACAGCTGTACAGATTCGGGTGAGACAAGTATAGTTTAACCATTTCATCATTTGCAAGTTAACATATGTCATAGCCAAGAGTGTGAAATATGGCTTGCTGTTCCCATTGTAAATTAGAAACTATATCTGAAAAAAAATTGTAGATCATACTGTTTCCATTAATTGACAGAGAGATGAAATCAATGTCCCCAGAGGGAAGTGCTCTCAGCTAGGGAATGTGTGTAGATAGATCTAGGACACCAGTCACCTGTTCACCCTTTGTAAACCATGTTTGTGTTGGTCCAACTCCCACCCAATAAGCCTGTGAGATGCAGACTCCACTTGATTAGCGATTGGCTTGTCAGGTTTTGAGGCTACCTAACCTGCCCCCAATTCAGAGATTGTCTGAGCTGATACCTCTCTTACGGTGGTCATAGACTACACTCAAGGAGGCTGCACAATCGACCCCTACCCGAGCCCCACCACAGAATGCTTCACTCCCCCAGTGGGCTGTGTACCTGCTGATACCACTGGAACTGACTCCCCCACATGTACTGTTGGCGGAGGTGGATTGTTACTTCTATGTCATTGGGGTTTATATTCCATAATGAAGTCAACTTGGACTGAACACTTACCCAACATCTCAATCTGACCAGGTTCGAGGTTGGTTAAATGATTAGTAGATCCTAATCGAGACCCAAGTCCAAATTGAACATCATTCTCTTGAGTTGCCTGGCAACCATTTACTATACCCAACCCATTGTTCAATGGATAGGGACTTGTAGGTTGGTCCACCAAAATGGGATCCGATTCCCCACGGTTTCCCTTGCCCTTATTTTGACAAGTCTTCAAACCCCCTACATTGGACCAACTTAGGAGTTGTTTCTTCAGATATAGTAAACAGTCATTTTCTACAAAGATTTTTTGTCTTCTTACCATTATTAGCCTTTGCCTTTTTATATTTACTTTTTGTCTGGTAGGAGACAAGCGGAGGAGAATGAACCTCAACAACAGTCAAGAAAACCCCCTTCTCATCATCATCCACAGCCAAAACACTATTCATCACTGTACCCTAAGTAGAGCCCATCGCTTCTATACACTCTACCAAATGAGAGGAGGAGCCCATCCCAGACACTCTAGGGAGTTTAACTTTAGGGAAACTGCACCATCACAGATAACCTGCAAAGATTTTGGATCGCAACCCTCCGCCCTATTGCCTGCCGCCACCAGGTTGCATGGCCTCGGAGTGAGGAACCCACTAGTCCAGACTCTCTATCGGTCAGCACCCTCAGATAACCCTCAACAAAGGACGATTTCTCATGTCTAGCTCCTAATGTAGCAGTATTCACCCTTGCAGCGGTGGTGACTAACTCTTGCTGTACATACAATGCTGTAAGCCCTTTATTCATATTGGAGGAAAATGTACCCCATGATACTTTTTCTCTGGGTATACAACAGTCACCCGGTGGAGGCTTAGTCCAAAAATCCCCTGTGTAATGATGGAGACCTCAATTGAACAGTCGCCCTGGTTTGGGGAAACCCATTAGTTGCGGATCCCACAGACTTGGGTGCCACACTAAGGCCAACATGTAGTCATCAATGGCCGAAATATGGCAACCCGACGAATGAACACTTTATTTTAAAATTGACATCCCTTTTGGAATTTACAAACTTGAAAAAATATAGCCAAATACTTCAATGCAATGAGCTAAAAGTAGTTCTCCTACAAAAACAACGCCCTTCATATAGACTTGACAAAAATATAAAAAACATCATTGGTGCAAGTATGCTTACACCATATTAAAAACGCTAAGAATCGGCATCAGGCACAGAATTGTTAACAACAAAACTCATTGCTTTCTATGGCTGTGGGCAGTACAACATGTACGAATACACAAACAGCTAAGCTAAGTCTTCTATGAAATGCAATACCACACATGCAGTCTATGTTGTACAATGTGTATGTAACACAATATGTGGTCAGCACCGTCTAGACCAATGGAAACAAGATTGCCAGAACAAGTCAGAGCAATGAAAAATATTGATGAGAACTATCCATTACCAACTCTCTTGACCAATATCAATCAAGAAGTAAACATCAAGAATATTAGATTACATGAAATGGAGCATGTTGCCCCAAAGGAGGCAATAGCCTACTTCCACTGAGTAGTAAAGCTTTCTGGATCAATTATTTCAATAGCTTTCGTTCTGTTTTGAATACAGATCTCCACAGTACTCAGTAAGAGAATACAAACATGTATAATATCATTTTTTCCAGCATGGGGTCTGGCATGGATTCACATGCTCATAAATATACCCCCTTGTCATGCTGGGAATACTTGGTGAAAGAATAAATTGTTTCACTTTAAAACTGTATTTTTCCTCTAAACCAATCACTGTACTCTGGGTCATACTACCCCCATCCAATGAAAGTACTCTGCCTAAGCTCCACCCCTGGTGGCCATCTTCAGATTTTGAACACATGCTTCAGTATTGAGTGCATTTAGTTTTTTCCATAGAAATTTGACCGATTTTGACTTATCATTTTCGACAAAGGACTGCTAACGGCAATGTGGATCCGGCGCTGGCAAAGATCTTCATCCACCGGAGGTCGTCCATCGAAGTTTCGAAGAAGGCCTTGCGCCTTTCGACCATGTTTGAGGAGAAAGAGGGCAGGAGCCTCTTTAAACTCTGCTTAAAGTGTGGATTAAAGAACGTATTCGTTGAAGATCGACATCACAAATGCTTATTGGGGGTGTGGCCAACAGGCACACGACGTGATCCCACGGTGCTCCTGAGGCCGTCAGCATCATCCTGCACATATCCTATGCAAACTGCATTTAGACCGCAAATAAAACCTATTTCCAGCTAGCGGAATCCTGTGGCACCAACCTGTGGCGATTTTGGACTGAAACGCTGTCCACAAGAGAATATATTAATGGCGAAAAGTTGACGGAGCTGGCGCCGAGCTCCGTGCAAGATGGCCGCCGTGGGCCACACACGGTGCAAGACGGAGTGAACAAACCATGGTGGATCGGCTGACACGGGACTACAAGACAGGCAGCTATGAACTTCTCCTGAGACCCGCGGGTGGCGCTGAGGGTAGAAGAACAGAGGCGGCGGAACAAGAAGCACTCTCCTGCCCTGTGTCGCATATGAGTGGTGTGGGACTGAGGAGACGACTGGGGGGTGGCCAGATTGCCCTCACGGGAGAATCGAACGAACAGGGAGTTAAGGAACAGCCTTCTTGGACTACCCCGGCGGTGCTCCTCTGGGTGTGCGGCGCTGTCCCAGACTGGAACCTGGCACGGGCTGCGGCAGCGCGCCCCTCCCAGAGGTCGCTCTGATGGAGCTCCCGGCTCTGTGGGGACGCGCGCCTCCAGCATGTAACTCGGCCCTGAAACTGAGGGCTGTGGAAGCACCAGCCCGGGCTGCCCCTGCGGCACTTCCCTGGGCCAAGCAGCGCGGACACTCTCCTTGGCTGGACTGCGGCACAAACAGTGATAGTGCGCAGCCCCCTGGGAGTGCGGAACCGCCTCCCCGGTTATCCCTGCGGCGCTTCCCTAGGCCAACCAGCACGGACACTCCTGGGGTCGCTTTATCGGAGCTCTCGCCTCGTCAAGGACACCCAACCACAACGTTTAACTTGGCCCAATCTGAGGGTTCCAGTGTACGGCCCACAACAATATAAGGGCACATGCTGAGCGACAGAGCCCGTTGCAATCCTTTGAGGGGACTAGTGGAAACTCCTACCATGAGGCAGGCTTGAACGGCCACCACCTCCTAGGGCACCCAGCCACCTAACACCCACACAGGGGAACAGCAACTGGCAGTGTTAAAACGCACAACCAACTGTTTTTGCTGCAATGTGCCAGACACGGATGCAAAACTCAAAGGGCGGCTAGAATATGAGGCTTTCAACCTGAACTCCACAACATAACACAAACACAGCGAACACAGTGCCTGTCTGAGCCGAGCTAAACAAAGACACTATCGCCTTCAACGACAACGAGCCTATCAACACAAAGAAAATAAGGCAGACCCCTTGTGTATCAACGGGAGCAATGATAGGTTACAGAGTGATAGAAAGTCCAGGAGAACCCCCTGGCATGCCTTGCAACTATGCAAGACCAAGCAGCTCAATCCATGAACGCCGGACAAAATGTTTATGCTGGGAGCCCCACTTGCGCAATTGCCTGAGGAACACCAAAATAAAGCACAGGTCCTAGTGACCTGTGGGGCAACAGGTACAGTGGTACAGCTGCTCCTCCTCTCGGACCAAAGGGAGGCGAATCAGGGGGAAGCCTGGGCACGCAACCGGCTGAAAGCAAGATATGAGTAAATAAAGTATACAAAATGGAATAAATGTCTCTGGTGTAGTGGCTGACGAAACTCCACGGGATTCTGAAATAACTACAGCAATTGAAAGGTGTAGTGCCAACTCGCTGCGCTATGTGCAAGCACCCTGATGACCTAAACGGCCTCACAAGCATCGACTGAGGAGGAAAAAGGCAGCCGCAGAATACCACTAGCCAGAACACCATGGGGAAAGACAGAGCAAAAAACGCGACAACACAGAGCAGGCCAAACGCAGTGATGTACCAGGAACGGAAGAAGACAACATATCTCTTAAAGACGTCATGAATGCTATCTCCAACTCAAGAAACTCTGTGGAAAAAAAAATGGATGGCATAAGCACAGGGGTATCG
Organism: Ambystoma mexicanum; assembly: GCF_040938575.1. Lineage (NCBI taxonomy): Eukaryota > Metazoa > Chordata > Amphibia > Caudata > Ambystomatidae > Ambystoma > Ambystoma mexicanum. The sequence continues at coordinate 1,456,402,649 of NC_090932.1, forward strand.
CTACTGCGACATGACCTGCAAAAACTCACGGCCCGCACAGGGGAAGCCGAGGGCCGCATATCAGAAACAGAAGATGGCCTGAGGATGGTAAATCACCAAATGGCCGGAGCGTTGGCACACCTCAAGCTCTGGAAGATTGTGCGGAAGAGGGAGAAGGCAGAGCTAGACGGAATAAGATCCGGATTCTTGGATTGCCTGAAGGTCCAAGTATGGAGCTGTTCCTAGAGCAATGGCTTTCAGATCTGTTCGCTCCCAAGACCTTATCAAAATTCTTCTCCGTCGAACAGGCCCACCGCATACCAGCAGGCAGACAAATCCCTGGAGCTCCCCTGCGCACAGTGATAGCAAAGCTCCTGAATTACAGGAATTGAGACACAGTACTACAGATGGCTAGAACTAAGGGCTCCTTATCATATAATGGCTCCAAAATCGCCTTCTTCCCAGACTTCACCAGGGAGGTTCAGAAAGCGAGGCAGTCCTTTGACCCACTCAAAAAACATCTCCATGCTCTCAACATAAAATATGGACTTCTGTTTCCTGCGCAACTGAAAATATACCATAACGGTACGACAGTACACTTTACGGAACCCAAGGAAGCATGGAGCTGGGCGGAAAGAAATCTTGAAGGTGACTGGAGACCGAATCGTAGACAAGACAACGGCAGGAACAGGCCACGACCTGAGAGGGCACCACCTGTGTGACCACAACTAGGGCTAGAGCTGCTGCTGAATGAAGGCCACAAATGAGGCAAAGAGGTGAAGAGAACATACACTGAGGAATAAAAACTGGGACCATGAAACCCCCAACGACATGCTCTGCCACTACCATTGCAGAGCCTAAATGCGGAATAGCGGACAGCCCAGACTGCACTAAACCCCACTATTGTTACCTTAAGATTAAGATAAGTGACAATTCTTTCTACCTACTTGTTGAAGACCTGCGCTTGCAGGACCGGTTTTTTGGAATGTAGGAAGTTAATTTGCTAAGTTACACAAACCCATATACTAGGGCGATAGATTCTACAGTTTGGGATGGAATATGGGGAGTGGGGAGTTGGGAATGGAGTTGTATTGAAAAACACAGGTCAACTATTTGTATTCATATATGGGTACTTAAGGTCCAAGGTGAAGGGAACATCTCCCACAGAGGGAGGGACACGCGAAACACAGGTATCAAGAAGCCATACAATGACTCAGGCGTGGCCCAAAACTAAAAAACTACGGCTCCTAACTTGGAACGTAAACGATTTGGGTAACAGTATCAAAAGAAGATTGGTGATGCAACCACTAAACAGATACGGCCCAGACATAGCGCTCCTTACAAAAAACCCATCTGGCGGGCACAACATACCACCTCTTTAAGAGAACAAATTACCGCACAGCGGTACATGCAGGGTTCTCCATGGGATCGAGAGGAGTGCTGATATTGCTGCACAAGAAAACTCCCTTGGAGATCTCTAAAGTAATCCAAGACACAGGAGGGAGATTTGTATATGTATATGGCACTATGGAATCAGACCTTCACCATTCTAGTGATTTACTCACCGCCCCACACTTATGCACACCCTACGGGAGGATATCACACCCATACTGGCCGATAAACAGCAGACAATTTGATAATGCTGGGGGATTTCAATGAGGTCATGAATGTGGAAATCGACCGCACACACATAAGAAGTAGAAACCCCGCCATACACACCAAACAAGCTGCCTTTACATCAGCACTAGGGCTGAAGGATGTGTGGCGCAACCTGCACCCTACAGACCGTGAATATTCATTTCACTCTGGAGCACACGCATCACTATCTAGGCTGGACTATTTCTTCCTCCCTGTGGCAGATATGCACAAGGTAAGGAGGCGACCCTGCTCCCCCGAGGCATCTCGGACCACTCCCCACTGCTTCTACTCCTTGATACACAAAAACCTCACTCCCCTATACCCCCCCCCCAACCAACCTGGCGACTAAACAATTACTACCTGGGCTTCCGGGAACTAGAGGAGAAAATTCAAACAGCCACATCATTATATTTTGACTTAAATTAGGGTTCAACAGATAACACTGTAATGCTATGGGAGGCCTACAAGGCATTTCTCAGGGGTGAGATAATTGGGTGGACAGCGGCACACAAGAAAGCACACAGGAGAGAAGTGGAAGAGGCCGCAACTGATGTGCGGCGAGCTGAAACGCTGTACACGAACACTAACTCGCCCAAGAATAATAGGACCCTGATTCTGGCACAAAAAAACTACAAAATATAACTCTGAATTGCGCCAAACGAGCACATAGTGCGATGTGTGCTAGGTTCCATGAGACAGGTGACAAGGCGGGCAAACTGCTTGCATGGCTGGAGAGAAGGGATGAGGGGCTCCAGTAGGTTAGATACATATCCACTGATGATGCAGGGCAGGACTCAACTGACCATGAAATCGCAGAGAGCTTTGCGACCTACTATGAGACATTGTACTGTGCCCCCACAGACCCTATAGATGTCACCATTTTAGATGAGATCACTCTACCGTCTTTAGAAAACACACAACAGAAATTGAGCCTAGAGGGGGAGATAACAGATGAAGAACTAATGGCTGCCCTATCGCAACTCCAAACCGGGAAAACCCCGGGCCGAATGGGTTTCCTATAGAGACATGGAAAAAAATAAGGAGCAGTGAGGTGGCGACACACATGCTCAACATGTTTCTGCACTCTAAAGAGCTGTGAAGTCTCCCCTCGGACCTGAGAAAGGCCAGCATCGTAGAAGAAGCCAAAGAAGGTAAGCCTCCAGATAGGTGTAGCTCCTACAGGCCAATCTCCTTCATAAATGGCAAAGCCAAAATTCTAGCCAAAAGTCTTGCAAATAGATTGCAAAACGTAATAACATCACTGACCCACCCAGACCAATGTGGCTTTATGCCCAAAAGGTCCACACGGATGAATATCCACAGGCTTCACCTGGCCATCGAAAGAGCACCAACGCTACAGGAATCTCTTGCACTTTTTGCAATAGATTTTGAGAAGTCCTTTGATTCGGTCTACTGGGAGGGTCTGTGGGCAATAATGGTTAGAATTGGCTTTGGAGACCGAATTCTGGGCTGGGTAAAACTCCTATACAACTCCCCGACAGCTGAGATCAGGGTGAAGGGATGGTTGTCACGTAACATTAAATTGGGCAAAGGGACAAGGCAGGGCTGTCCCCTGTCGGTAATGTTCGCACTGGTGATTGAACCCCTGGCGGCGCTGCTGAGGAATACACAGTCATGGATGGGATTTTGTCGGGCCCAGACTGGGACGATAGTCTCCCTGTATGCCGACGATTTATTGATCTACCTCAGTAACCCGGAGGAATCTTGCCCTGTCGTTACTCAGCTGCTGGAAAGATACAGGTTGTTTTGTGGGCTGAGAGTAAACTGGGCTAAATCGACAATATTTCCAATTAAAGGGATGAGCAATCTGACTCCAGATAGCTGCCCGTATCGAGTGGAAACGGAACAGTTTGCCATCTTGGAATACGAGTTGCACCAAACCTTGTGGACTACATACCGAAAAACGTATATCCAATTGTAGAGAGATTTGCGAGCGATGTGAGACATTGGATAGCTCTACCCAGTGCTCCAGATAAGATTTTGAGGTGCGAGTATTTTACGCATGGTTTTTCAAATTAGAGCGTAAATGCAATTTCAAGAGAGTAAAAATGAGTTTTCTCCTCTGCAAGAGAGTAAAACTTATCCAACACATACGTTATGGGTATGAACACATTTTAAAAGGGTGCATGTTTTATTGTGTTGCTCGCTTAGCTGTCACAGAATTGGTCTTTCAGTTGGAAATTCACCATCATGCATAAGAAGGCTATGCTGCTGATGAAAGAAATGCTACAGTGCCATCTAGTGGTGGAAAGTATGTTTTTTTAATAAATAAATCAAAGTGTACACGGTACGCAGTACAAAATTAAATGATCCGTAAAAGGGCAAGATACGCACGTTAACTGGTAGGCTGGCTCTACCCCTCACTTTACTGGGAGAGCGGCATTGTTCATGATACTAGCTCTCCCACGTTTCCTCTACATCCTTCAAAATGCACCACTACACACCCAGGTGACAGAGTTCCAAAAAATAGACCGAATACTCAGAAAACTGTTGTGGGGAGACGGACAACCACGAATAGCCTAAGCACCCTACAACGCTCCATCTCGGAGGGTGGCATTGGACTCCCACACTTATAGACATACTACTGGGCCTCACAAATGTCGGTTGTACACGATATCCTACACGGCAACACCAAACTCCCACACATACGAGCAGACACGCGAGCTAGACAGGGACTCTCTCCATTGGAAAGTCTCCACCAGAACATACCACACCCAACCCCTCACACAATGGCATTTCACAGAGCACAGATATGGGCGCAAACACATAAATACTTAGGTTGGGAAGGAAAGATCACCTCAGCTCAGCCCCTATGGAGAAATAAACACTTACCTGAACTCAATAATCTCCTGAAATTGGCGAGCTGGGAGACAGCAGGTGTAATCAAGATCGGAGATGTGATACAGGAAGGACAAATAGTACCCTTTGAGCACCTAATGAATGGGTGTAGTTTACCCTTGATAGAACATTTCCACTGTAGACAAATGTCCCACGCGTTAAGTACACACTTGCTGGCCCTATCGGATATGCCTGAATTCACAACAATCAATAAAAATATTGTCCCAGACCGAGTGGATGAGAAAACAACCTCCATAATATACAATACAATCTCCTCATTTGCAACAACACCCCTCTGTAGCCTGAAAGCCAAGTGGGAAAAAGGCGTGGGCCTATTACAACCTGAGGACTGAACTGCAGCCCTAATGTACCCCAGAGAGGTTGCCGTTTCTGCCAGAATCAGGCTTGTACAACTTAAAATACTACATAGAATGTACTACCCAAGGGTGGCGCTATATCTATGGGGGAAAATAAGAGACCCCAATTGTCTGAGATGCCTTCATGGAGGGGGAGACCTACCATATCTTGTGGGAATCCCCGCAAATCCAACCTTTCTGGCGGAGATGTTGCGACAGACTCTCGATGGTTATGGGCAGAGCAATAACGATGGACCCAAAACTGTTGATACTGGGAGTGGAGGGAGGCAATGAGATGTCCTGCTATGAAAAGCTAATGTTTTCAACGGCAACAGGCCTGGCCAAATGCAATGTGGCGCAACTATGGGGCTCAAACATCGCTCCGCAATATGAACAGTGGGTGGCAGATGTAGATGCATATATTGTCATGGAAAACGGGGTTTATACGGCCAGAGGATGCCCCGGAAAGGCAAATAAAATTTGGCACAGATGGGAGGAGAGCTAGTGAACTGCATAGAAGTGTCAAGATGACCAGTAAATGGGTACAATTACTTACTATGAACTCTATGTACAATGCACCACAACTGACTGAAATGTGTTGCAGCACCCAGACGATGTACTAAAACCTGTGACCTGTGATTTATGTATTTGTATGTTTGTAATGTATAGTCTTTTGTTGTTTTCAAAAACCAATAAAGTGTTATATTAAAAAAAACAAATGCTTATATTGCCTGCATTCTGACCACGATGAGGAGGGATGCGAGATGTGCCGTGGTTTCCCAAAGAAAACCAATAGATTGCTACAGCAGGCTGGAGGGCTTGGCTCAAATCAAGCAAGGCCCCTGACTCGGCCTCCGGGCAGATTGAGATCCTTTGAGGACGCCATGTCCGCAGGGGTCCAAGAGAAGGCCAAGCTCTGCGACGCTGATTTCCAATGGGTTCACTGCTGATGCGGGTCCAAAGTCTGGCAGAGCGCAATCGCCATCCCCATCAGTCTTCACGGTGAACCTGCCGACGAAGGGGGCCTCTTATAAGAGAGTGCCTAACCCCGTCCAAACTAAATTTACCAGTGGACAAACAGAGGAGAGAAAAGTCCTGGGCGGACCATTTAAAACTAAGACCTCTCAGCCTTCGAAGTCGACCGATTCGACACTGGCCCCGTCGACAAGGGCCTCGACGAACTCATTGTCGACAAAAAGTGGACGACTTCCACCACGACGGCATTGAAGGAGAGCGTGATACCGCTGCACAGGCAGCAGGCACCCCCGGGATGGGAAAGGCCCTGCGACCGCATCGGCCCAGAAGCCTGCGGAGAAGCAAAGAGGAAAAAGCCCTGCCGTCGGAACCTCCATGAGATGTGGACCAAAGTACTGCTCCAGAAAAACCAATATGGATTTATTCAATCTCTGACATTGGCAACGATTTTCCAGATGACCACTATGCAGACCACGAAGGAGGAGAATCTGAGGACGGTGAGCCTACGTCCCCTGCATGCAAGAGGCCAGACCCTACACCAATGGCCAATTTCACCACTCAACTGAAGGAAGTGTTGTTTGATATTGTGACTGGTCACACAGATCCAGCAGATGATGCCCCCTACACCGGGGCCTGCGCCACCACAGGACCCTCAGGAGCCTCTGAGGTTGAGCCCTCTTGGTCAGAAGAGAAAGCCTAAGGGGGAGCTGGTCCTCAGCGTCACCCGACCCCTCCGCCACCACTGTCCTGTCGCAAGCTGACTCCACCCGGAGCTCCTGCTCCCCACTGGACAAAGTTGGAGCCTTTCATTCCATGATGTCCAGACCAGTATCCGGTCATTATGTCAAACGTTTTTTCGACATACAAATATTCGAATTTCTTGTTTTTAAGGGTTTAGTTTTGTTGAGTTAGCCAAAAAAAGATGTTTTCTAAAAAAAAAACGGGATTTGGGGGGTGGGGGTGAGATACCTAAAAAATAAAATAATTTGGCAATTTTGATTCGACATATTTGTATTTCGAAATAGTGACTGTCGAAAAAGTCACTATCAATCGTCCAGACCATCTGAACTGTACCTGAGGAAACTTAAGAAAGAAGGGTTCTCCAGCATGGGGTCTGGCATGGATTCACATGCTCATGAATATTCCCTGTCATCAGGCCGGGAATCCTCTGTAAAGTTTCACTTATAAAATGTACAGCCATCCGATGTCCGGCCAACTTATTTTAGTAAAGCAAAAGAGTGGGTACAGCATTAAAATAAGAAAAATCATTCCCCTTACATCAAGTATGCAAAATTAGAGGCTTCCTGTGAGAAGAGTCAAACGATAAAGGAGGTGCATATCTTTAAAGTGTACTGGAACCACCAAGATCCAAAACAAGGAAACCTTATGGAAGAAATAACTGATCTTGTTGACTGTGTGCTAGCTGACACCACAGCCCCTAACATAGTGATATGTGGGGATCTCAACATGAAACTCATTGAGACCAACTCAAAAAAACTAGAAAAAGTGAAAGCCTCGAAGAAAGAGTCAAAACTGGAAAGTCTATAGCTAGACGAAATTAATGATCGATCGCTGAATATGATGAATGGGAACATCAGTGGGGACGTTTCCCTAGTTAAGTCCTGGGAAAGGGGGACCCAAAGGTCGATATTGGACTATTTCTCCAGCATTGGATCTTTCATAGATTCAGATGCTTGAATATTCCCTGTCGTCCGACTGGGAATCCTCTGTGATAAAAATGTATTCTCCCTTGAGAATGCATGTAATTACTCCATTGTGGCCTATGAGCCACTCTATTGTGTAGTCCCTCCACCTCACTTTGGTCCTTTGTGACCCCAACCAATGAGGTGGCAGGGCTTAAGCTCCTCCCCCGGCAGCCACCTTCAGATTTTTCACCGCAGTCTAACAGACACAGGGAATCCTCAAGCTCTATGAGCTCTTCAATTCTTTTCTACTTTTTGTGTGGAATATATTTGTCAAATATATTCTGCTTTGTTCCCCTACTAAGGGGCTTTGGTCTCAGTGAATTTTTTGGACAAATAAATGTTGTTTTTGACTCAAAATCGTTATGTAAACCCTCTCTTCAGAATGGCTGCATCTCAGGCTGTCAAGAAGCCTTCCCTGTTCGGGGACTGCACGAGGTGTAAGAAGAAGTTAGTATACATGAAGAACCCCCATGAACATTGCATTTATTGTTTGTACCCACATGACATTAAAAAATGCGATATTTGTAAAAACGTTTTCCAACAAGACCCTTCAGGACAGGCACAGAAGACGACTTTTACACCTGGAAGCCAGGGATCAATCTTCGGGCGAAGAGTCTGTCAAAACAGCTCCTTCCCGCTCCAGCATTCCATCTGAGAGGCAAACTTCAAAGAGAAGGTTCTCTTCAGTGGAAAGGAGTTCCTCTCCCATTGCCAAAAGCAAGAGGAAGCTGGAGTTAACACCCTTTCTGCCTCCACTGGACTCCTCGAGCCAGAAGAAGTCCAATTTGTCAGCAAAACCTACCTCCAGAGGTAAGGAGGAGTTTGCAAAAAAACGGGTTCGGGAAGTAGTCGACGGGGATGCCGTCCATGAATGAAGGGAAAGGTAAAGGCCCATCATCGGCCATACCGTCGACAAAACCATAATAGACGACGATTACACATAAAACTACATTATCTACAGCAAAATCGTCGCCATCGGATTTATTGTCCACAAAGCACTCGTCGATGAAGAAAACACACCATTTGTCCACGAGGCATTCGTCCACGGAGCACTCGTCAACGGGCAAACCACATTCGTCGACACAACGCTCGTCAACTGGATCCGAACCACATTCGTCAGCGGGACGCTCGTCGACGAAGGTACCATTGATCACAACACTGTCGGCGACACCGCAAGTTCGTGCAGCTACGGAGGAATTGGAGTCCAAGACGCCTTCTGCTCATGACAGGGTGACACCTGTCATTGAGGACAATTTCCTTGAGGGTGCTGCAGCTGCTGAACCAGTGGTACCACAAGTTTCGCCTTTGGGAGACGTGGCTGAGCTCCCTGATGTAATTCCCCAGGAAGAATTTTCAGATGCAGAAGTGGTGGAAGAGCGACCTTGTCCCTCCCCTAAGCAACACAGTCCCCATTGGCAGCCGTCCACGGAAGAGGCTGACTATCCTCATGACCCGATACTGATGTTATCTGTACAGAGGATCGTGGAGGAGTTTTACAGGCGTCAAAGGGAGAAACACATACCGACTGATCCCATAGAAACGGAAACCCATCAGAGAGACACCTCTCCAATTCCAGGCATGTCGGGAAGTTCACCTCACAGGAGCAGACCTCAGAAGAGAACGATATCACCTGAGCCTGCTTGAAGGCCTAGGAGCAGGACTCAGTGCTTCACCGACAAGAGTCCCATCACCACAATCATCACATAGACATTGATCTCCGGATGGGGATCCTACAATGGTACTCCTCCGTTTCAGTCTCAGATTGGCAGGAGGATCCTTTTAGAGAATTCTCTGATCCAGAAGAAGGCGAAATTACACAGGACCCTGACGAAATTACACAGGACCCTGATGAAACCACTGAGTGGGATGACTACATAGTCAAGAAGCCCAGGAAGAGAGATTCACCAGGCGATGCCTCACCGCCTGATGTCTGATTTCTTTCCACACCATAATAGGCAAGGCTGCAGAATTGTTCAAAATGTAGGTTGCATCAGAGGAAAGGAAATCGGTTCTTTATGAGCACAGCGGCAAACGCAGGAGAATGGTGACCACCATCCCTCTCCTCAACACCATCTGGGAGTCTGGATCCAAGATCCTATCTACCCCCTTGTCTACTCCGGCTCTGGTGTTCAGACCAGAGAAGAAATATAAAGCACCCAAGTCTGCACTGCTTTGTTTAAGAGGTCATACAAAGCCAGACTCGCTTATCACAGTTGCAGCAAGGAAAAAACTTGCCAATCCCGCTTCGCCTCTGTCGGCACCACCGGACAAGGACAAGCTAGAAGCCATGGGCAGGAAGGTGTATGCTTCGGCGTCACTTACTATCAGAGTGGGTAATGCGCTGTCCATGACCGTGAGGTTTGATCGCGAGCTTTGGCTCAGCATGTCCAAATTGGCTAAGCAGTTACCACCAGAGCTTCAGGAAGAGGCTAGATCGATAATCGCCGATGGTGAAGCAACATCGGATCATATGATCGACGCAGCGGTTGATGTGGCCGAATCAGGCTTCAGACAGATGGCACATGGCACAGTACTTAGAAGGCAGGCCTGGATGAAGGCTACTAATTTCAGGTTTGAAGTCCAAGCACAGATATTAGACATGCCCTTTGATGGACAAGATCTCTTCGGAAAGAAAATAGACGATCACTTGAAGGGAATCAAATCGGACACTGACACATCCCGAGCCATCAGTTCTTTGAAGGACAAGGATAAGGACCGTCAATCCTTTCGTCCCTATAGAGGCTCATCTTCCAAATACAGAGGATACGGTCGCTAGATTTGACTTTTATGGACTTCATTCATTCACGGTGCGTCACTCTTTCTCAACTCTCATGCTGGACTTCCTTTGCATCTTGTACTCATGGTGGCCCTGAATCATGCTGTTCCCATCTTCATCTTGTATCCTGGCTTGCAACATTGTGTTACTACTGACTTCTGCAATTGTATTCACTCTCCACTCTTGCTTCTCCACTCTTTTTTGACTGCTTACTCTCTTCTCTCTCCTCCTTTCCCTTCTCCCTTTTCCTATCTCCTCCCCTTACTTTCTTCTATGCACTTACTCTATCAGAATTGTCCCTGGACCTAATATGATGGCAACCTCGTCTGTTTCCTCCATCCTCCCATTACTGTTTTTTTCCTCCCCACCACCCCTCCAGCACTATCTGAAATGTCATCAGGCCTAGTATGATAGTTGCTTGTTTTGTTCCTCCCCTCCCTTTCTGCACCCCTCTCCTTCACCTTTTGTTTTTCTCTGGCTCTACCAGAAATGTCGTCAGGCCTAGTACGGTAGTCGCTTGTCTGTTCCCATTTCCTTCCCACTCTCCCCCTCCCTTCCTTATCTCTATGTCTTAGCTCTTGCACTATCTGAAATGTCATCAGGCCGAGTACGATAGTTAATTTCACATCCTTACTGTTCATGGCCTGTAAGAATGTGGTTGTATTTTCCCTTGTTCCCTCCCTTGCCTTGAAGCGCTTTGAAACACATTGTGTATAGGCACTATATAAATAAACGATCATATCATATATATCCAAAAGGGTCACACCTTAGAATTTCTAGACTAACCGCCTTCCCTCCTCAACTTTGCGCAGGGTGCATATGTTAAGGCAGGTTATGTCTCATCAAAAATAAACACGGCCATTGGAGTCCCATCTTGGACCTGAGGACACTCAACAAATATATCTAACGCATAACATTCAAGATGGTAGCATTACAAGGGGTGCTACTTTGGTTAAACAAGCACGACTTCTTGGCCACTTTAGACTTGGAGGTCGCATACTTCCATGTACCGATCCATCCAGCCCACAGACCGTTCCTTAGGTTCACGGTGGGAGAGCTTCATTTTCAGTTCCGAGTGCTCCCATTCGGGCTAAAATCGGCACCCAGAGTTTTCACAACATGCTTGGCACCAGTAGCTGCAAGACTCAGGAGGACAGGAACAGAAGTCTTTCCATACTTGGACGACTGGTTGATAAAAGCATGCTCCGCCGCAAGGGCTCGCTCAGCAGACTATCAACCTCCTAGAAGAGTTGGGTTTCTCCATAAACAATATGAAGTCCTGTCCAGGTCTGAGCAAGACAGCTCTCTTCCTGGGAGCCGAGTTCGATACCAGCATTCCCAGGGTGAGTGAGACCATTGGCAGAAAGGGTAGCAGCGATTCTTCTCTCTCTCTCTCTCTCTCTCTCTCTCTCTCTCTCTCTCTCTCTCTAGAGAGAGAGAGAGAGAGAGAGAGAGAGAGAGAGAGAGAGAGAGAGAGAGAGAGAGAGAGAGAGAGAGAGAGAGAGAGAGAGAGAGAGAGAGAGAGAGAGAGACACACACGTGCGCTCTTACAAATCCCTTATGGCCATGATGTCTTTGTGCATATTGCTCACAGCAAATTGCAGGCATGAGACCGGTTCAGGAGGCCCTGGACCACCAATGGAAACAAGCCCGGATGCTGGGAGGACATCGTCCACATCCCGTCGACGTTACACATGGCTCTTCGAGGGTGGAATGTTCCGAGATATCTTCTACAGGGGATGCCATTTCAAACACCGACATCGACCCCTCTGCTGAGGACGGGCGCGTTTTTATCAGGCTAGGGCGCTCACCTTGCGTACATCCAAACCAAGGGCACTTGGTCGGCTCAAGCATCCCAGCTGCACATCAATGTGTCGGAGCTCAGGGCCATAAGGTGGGCGCTGAATGCTTTACCGCCTGTGGTATCTGGACGGGTACTCACAGTCCAGACAGACAACACAACCTCCATGCATTACACAAACAAGCAGGGAGGCACGAGGTCAGAGATCCTGTCACAAGAAGCCCAACAGTTATGGGCATGGGCCTTGCACCACAGAGTGTAGATCAAGGCAGAGCATCTTCTGGGAGTGGACAATTTCCTAGCAGACAGACTAAGCAGAGAATACATGTCGTCCCACAAGTGGGAGCTGGACGAAAAGGAAACCCAACGGATTTTTGCCTTTTGGGGCCATCCGCAAATCGACCTTTTTGCCACCAGGGACAACATGAAGTGCAGAAGCTTTGTCTCGAGGTACCCGAAGCATCAATCACTGGGAGACGCTTTCTCAGTGAATTGGACAGGAAAGTTCCTCTATGCCCCCCCCCATTCCCCTCATGGCGAGAGTACTTTGCAGGATGAAGGACCAGAATTGTTCAATTATCCTAATTGCACCGGATTGGGCACAGCAAGTCTGGTACTCAACTCTGAACCATCTATCCAGTCGGCCCCCGATTCACCTCAAGGCGCATCAATATCTGTTGACACAACAGAACCGCAAGGTCCTCCACCACAACGTGAGGAGCCTATCTCTCAAGGCATGGTTCCTGAGCAGCGCAAACTGATGAACCTTAAGCTACCATCAGAATGTTGGGATATCATCAGGGCTGCGAGAGCCCCGTCGACACAAGTTACCTACACCAGGAATTGGACTCGATTTTCGAAGTGGTGCGAGAGATCGGCCATCGATCCTCTCACGGTTTTGGTTGATCAAGTTCTACCCTACTTATTGTACTTAGCTAAGACAGGGCTTTCATTGTCCTCCATCAAGGTCCATCTGTCAGCCATTGCGGCGTACACGACGACTCCGGAGATGCAACCTTACTCTCTTTAAAGTCTTCCTGAAAGGGCTGTTGTGTACTTATCCTCCTACGCCCACGTCAGTCCCGAAGTGGAGCCTCAACACCGTCTTGACAGCCCTCATGGAACCTCCCTTTGAACCCATACATAGATGCGAAGTGAAGTTATTGTCCTGGAAAACAGCATTTCTGATAGCCATCACATCAGCCAGATGGATCAGCGAGTTACAAGCTTTGTCATCTGAACCTCCGTTTACATGGTTCCAGAAGGACCGCGTTATCTTAAGGCCACATCCTAAGTTCCTTCCCAAGGTGCTTTCGGAGATGACACTCACTGAGCGCATTGTTTTACCAACTTTTATCCAGAATCACGCTTCTGAAGCGGAAAGAACATTACATTCTCTAGACGTTGCTAGAGTGTTGAAGTTTTACTTGCAGAGAACCAAGGAGGTCTGAACCTCAAACCGACTGTTCATTGCTTTCTCTGGCCGTACCAAGGGACAGCATATCTCTAAACAAAGTCTGGCACGCCGGGTTTCGTCTTGCATCACCCACTGCCATCAGATGAAAGACGACCCTCTAACTAGACCGCCATCAGACATATGCAGAGCTGCCACGTGGCGCACTCTGCACACCTTCGCGAAACACTACTGCCTGACTGAAGATACCAACAAAGAAACGGCAGTTGGACAGGCAGTGCTCTGCCATTTCTTTGCATAAAGTAGGACCAGCCTCCTTTCCCACCTTTCCAGAAGCATATATGTATATGATGGTGGCATGTTTTAACTGCTTGCTATTCTATTCAAGCATCTGAATCTATGAAAGATCCAATGCTGGAGAAGTCTTAGTTACTTACCTGTAACTGTATTTCTCCAGCATTGGTATCTATCATAGATTCACATGCACCCCTCCCCCCCCCCCCCCCGAGAGGCTGCTCCTATGCTCGGCATCCATCAGACTGTAGTCTCTACGATTCAAAATCTGAAGATGGCTGCTGGGGGCGGAGCTTAAGCCCTGCCACCTCATTGTTGGGGTCATAAAGGACCAAAGTGAGATGGAGGGACTACACAATAGAGTGGCTCATAGGCCACAATGGAATAATAACATGCATTCTCAAGAGAGAATAGATGTATATGGAAAATTTGTATTCATTAATTTTTATCACCAAGGATTCCCAGTCTGACGACAGGGAATATTCAAGCATGTGAATCTATGAAAGATACCAATGCTGGAGAATTAGAGAATTACAATTACAGGTAAGTAACTAAGACTTTTTCATATGTGATGCATTGTCAGCAGAGATCATTAATTTAAAGATCATAAAAACACTACAAAGTGACCATAATTTAGTGAGGCTTACCTGGGAACAACCAAAACAAGTATGGACTCAAGATCTCACGCCCAAGCCTGGCAGGAATCGCTTGCGTATTAATAACCAAGATATAACCTCTTTAGCCGATTCAATTAGACCCCAACCTGGCGCAAGCAAGGACTATGTGACGGAACATAAAGAATGTATGGAAATCTATAAGGTCAGAAGAACAGGTCAGTGGAAACCTCAATACAGGAATCATAAATTCAACGAACAAGTGACTCAAAAGAAAAGAGAACTATGAAAAAATTGCAGAAGAATAAGAAGAGACAACAAAGGAGACCAATACCAAAGAATAAGGTCAATAAAAAGTACATGCAGCAAAACGAGGCAAACGCTATCCTCAAGGACTTATCGCAAAGGAACTCGAGAGGATTCTGGTTTCTGGTTAACGAATCTGAAAATCCCTCGAAGGCGTTGATGAAGAATATGGTCAACGAAAAGCAGTGGATAGCACATTAAAGTCGACTTTTTGAGAAGAAACTGACATCCAAATGTACACAGGTCCCAGCACTACAACCATGGGAGCTAATATTCGACTTTGAAGACATCAAGAAATGCATCCAAAATTGTAGTTCATCGCGGGCGGCCGGGACGGATTGTCTTTCGAACTACATGCTGAAAAATAACATCGAAGAATGGTCGGAGTTCTGGAACATCTTATTTAAAAATATAATTCAGAAAGCAAGAATACCCGCCACGTGGAAGGAAGGTATAATAGTACAAATATTTAAGAAAGGGTGCCGAATGGATCCAACAAATTACCGGCCGATAACCCTGTTAGACGTGGTGGGAAAAATATTTGCAAGCCTGTTATTAGAGCAATTATCCGACTGGGTAAGATATGAAAAAGCAATGGACAAAAGACAAACTGGCTTTGTAAAAGGTGTTGGCTGCAGTTTGAACCTCTTTCTGCTGAATAACTTCAAAATAGATGCCATCCGTAGAGGTCGGAAAATCTATCTGGCATTTATCGACCTAGCTCCCGCCTTTGATGGCGTGGATCGAGAAATCTTATGGTCGAAACTAATAAAAAGGGGATGTCCAATAAGTCTAACATTGGCCATGAAAGAATTGTGTTCGCAAACAAAGGTAAGGATCCTCCTAGACAACGATGGCCACCTCTCTGAGGCAATTCCAACGGCCCGCGGCATAAAACAAGGGTGCTCCTTGGGTGCGACGCTATTCAACATCTACATCTCAGAAGTCGGAGAGGCTCTAGACGGAGTCAGATCTTCACCACCAAAGTTTAATGGCACGCAAATTAGCTGGATACTATATGCGGATGACATAATCATACTAGATCTGACCCCAATAGGGTTGCAACAGAAATGAAATGCATTAAAGACCTATATTGAGGGAAACGGGCTTGAAATAAACTCCGCAAAATCAGAGATTTTGGTGCTCGAAAACCTGAAAGGAAGGTCGTCCAAAAGGAGAACATTTCGATGGACCTTGGGAGCAGAACACCTAAGGCAGGTAGATTGTTGTAAGTACCTGGGAACGTACATCAATTCAAGCATAAGAGACGAACCCATGGTACTCAGTGTTAAGCAAATGTAAACAACTGACAGCACAAACTGCCTTAATACAAAGAAGATATAGGAAATGTTCATATAAACCTGTGATACTCTTTTGTAAGAGTAAGGTAGTACACGCGTTATCTGGTCCCGATGCGAATGAATGTTTTGTAAGCAAATTCCTCAAAGCTGTCCTACTGCCTGTGTCTTAAACGAAGTAAGCATGTCGACCTTGAACGCCAGAATAACGTGGAACGTGTTAACTCTGTTTGGCAAAACGATTGGAAAGTCAGCACCACAATTTGACATACTGGCAGAGCATGGAATAAAGGGCAACCAACTGTCCCTTCAAAAATGTAGAGAAATTCTGTCCCTTTTTGGAACCGATGAAAAAACGCTAATAGCCAATCCGAATATGGTAAAAAGGAAAGTACTTGACTGGATTGAGACTTCCGAGAAGAGAAGGTCTCATAAATGCATGGAAAACACGCCATTCGAAGCAAAAGGATTTAATGGTATACCACAATCGATGTTCCCTCTAATAATTTTTCTCTATGTGCGGAACTGGTTGGCTGTTGTGCGCACATTTTTTTCCATGTGCGCAACTGACTAAGGAGGTAAGCCACTTTGTGAGCTACCATTGCAGAAGAGAGTTTGGAAAATAATTTCCTCTTCCCAGCCACTGCAATTCTTTACAAATCTTACAATACTTTTTCCAAACAGATAGGCTAAAATAAAATGTCATATGTGATTATAGAGAAAACTCATCAATCAGTCTAAGACTTCAACATCTGTCACAGTACCTTGCAAACCTACTTCTGTGCAGAAAAAAATGCATGTTTTGTGCCACTGGAAATTCACTAGTGTATTACAAAACACAAATATCTGTTGGCATAATCGATGTGGCTGTTAAGAAATTCAGACAGAATTCAACTTTTGCCGATGGATTAATGGCAATTGAAAGCAATGTGTCAAAAAACACATATGCCCCATCCACATTTACTGCTTCAAACAAGGAAAATGAGAAACTATGAACATATATATCATCGCTTAAACCCACAAAGCTCCACTGATATTTTTTCGAATTATTGATCAGTAGAGCAGTAGCACAGGACGGAACAGTGATAATATTAATGCCCGATCTCAAGAATAATTTTAAGGGGACAGAACATCTTTTAATGAGCATAAAGTATCCCTATTGGCAATGCTAATTACTTTTTTTACTCCCTGAAAAATCATTTGACTCGAAGTATGGAGCAGAATCTCATTAGAGTCCTGCTTGTACCACTACATAGGAAGTGAAATGACGGGGCACATAAGTGTATAGTTTTCCCCACACTTCCGCACCACAACCTACATACAATTAAAGAAGAGCCTTACTGAAGAAAATCGCATACATATGCCTTTTAAGTTAATAGCTTCAGTTCATCAAAGTTACAACTGATTGAGTGTTTTCTTCTGTAACTATGGATCCCTCTTCTGTAATTCTTTTTGATCCGTTAAATAAGATGCAGGGAGCTGGAAGGGACAACACACACAGAACACATGGTTATATGGAAAGCCCTTAGCAGCTGAGCATAGAAAGAAAACGAAGGTGCTGTTGTATAGATGGGTACTAGAATTTCCTATCCTTCAGCAAACAAGCAACACATTTCCTTCAGCGTACTGCCGAAACGTCCAACCTGGTTTGCGAAATGTGCTGGTTTGTTCATCACCGACAACGAGTGATGACCTGTGCTCTTCCACCCATACCCTTCCGCAGCCCCTGTGCTAGCCTCAATACTAGTTGATAGAGCACTGTAAAAAGTTAGGGTTTGTAGCAGTAAACATTCACTGTGATATTTGCAGACCCACAATACTTTGCAAGCAAGGCATATTTAATGCCTCAACATATGTGCATTTAAAGAATGTCATGACTCTGCACGTACACAATTATTCTGCAGTGCATACTAGATTGGTTGCAACATATCCCACCCTTACATCATTGTGTAGGACTACACAAGTGCTCAGTGAAACGTTTTTGTATAGAAGCGAGTTAACATATAATGTGAGACGGTCTATGCCCAAAGGAACTCTGGACACTTTTGAAACAATGCAGATTGTGTGAAAAGCATTCTCCCGTCTGACTATGTGGTGCCCAGATACTATGGACATGTAATCCAGGCATGCTCCATACCCAGTATCCCTTGTAGGCTAAGTAAATGATATTACAATGTTTCTCTCCACTTATAGGGTAATGTTAGTAATGCTAAAATACGAGACGCTCAGCATCACATTTTTTTTCTCAAAATCCTTAGAGGGCAAATTGATATTTGAGTTTTATAATGTGTTAACTTGCAAGGGGGCTGCTTCAAAGCACTTGTCTGACATATGTAAAAAGATAAAATAAAAAATAAAAAGAGGACGTATGGGATAAGGGTACACATCCAAGAAGCCTGCTTACAGTCTGTATCCATTATTTGAGCTGGTAGTTCGATTATGTAGTGTGGGTGACGCTTTTGGTAAGGCGCAATGAGTAACAGAAATGTTGGTGGGTGAAAGGTGCTCGTGTTACAACAAACATAAAAAAAGTGAATGTATGTACAAGTCTGCTAACCTTTCACAGAGCCAAGAGAAAAAAAAGAGTCAATGTTGTCCGGTAGTATCTTAATGTGTTCTGCGGCTGAAATTAGTCATAAGGTAAAAGTGTGGGCGAGTCCGGTTTAGGAGTCATGGGTGGGGAGGGAACATTATTTAGTTAATGTGTGCAGGCATATCTTGATTAGATTCTTCTGTTCATGGAGCCAATTTTTCATATTCGTTTTTAACCTCTTGTGTGTGTATTTTGCTGTTAGGGATCTTGGGTGTTTACGGTCACGCTTGTATAAAAGTTTAATGCAAATGAGCAGATTATCACGACTAGTTGCTTAATTTAAAAGAAAGACAATTTCAGGTAATTGCTGTGGCTTGTGCCTTAGTAAATATTTTTGAATAGCTGAGAATTGTCTGTGTGCGCTGATAAAAATCTTCTGAGCGGCTCCCAGAGGGAAGCTGGGCAAGCGCACATTCGCACAGCTTAGAGGGAACATTACATGGAAGTGTTTCCATGCAAGTTCCTAAGGAGAAACTATTTGAAATGTAGGCTAAATCGCTATGAAACAAGAGAAATTCAAAGTCACAGAAGGTGTTTGTCAGCAGTAGATACTAAATGCTGATTCTGTGGAAAAGAAGAGGAAACACTGAAACATTTGGTTCTGTTCTGTCCAGAACTAAAAATGCAAAGAACTAAATATCTGGTCCCAGAATGGAGTACCGGCTTGACATATAGCACTGACGAATGGTGGTCATGTATGCACAGTAGGACAAGCAAAAAGCTGACAATTGCACTCACATTATTTCTGAAACAACTTGAAAGTAAACTGTTGGAAGTGCCTTGACGAATGACTTGAAAGAAATAAGTAGCACATCCAGCATCCATGTCACCAAAGATGAAGGCGAAGAAAACATGCAAAATGGAAAGCGATATGCACAAAAATGGATTTGCAAATTTAGTGTATATTAAATGTATGTTCTTTTTCTTTTGAGTGTGTTTTTTTTCAAAAGTTTGTAATAAACTAAATGAAAAAAAAAAATAAACTGTATTTCTCCTCTAAACCAATCACTGTACTCTGGGTCATACTGCCCCATCCAATGACTACCCTCTCCCTAAGCGCCTCCTCTGGCAGCCATCCTCAGATTTCTACCGCACGTTCAAGTGCTGGGAGTCCTAGAGTTTTGCTTCATGAGCTATTGTACGGTTTTTGCACTTTTACGCAGAGAAAAGTCCTATTTTTGTCAAAAAGAGCCCATGTGGTCTTTTCTCCATCTGCTGACAAGCAGAGATCCGTTGTTGAATTTCAGCGGCCCTCAAGGGCAAGGATCGTTGAGTTTTCATCGAAGTTTCCAGAAGGCCATCGGGCCTACTCTGCGCCTCCGACCATTACAGAGGAGAAGGAAGGAAGTTCCCTTTTCAAGATCTGCACCAGATGCGGACTGCAGAGCGTGTTTATGGAGGACAAACACCTTCAAAGCCTCTGCTGCCTTCACCCAGACCACAAAGGAGATTGCGAGATCTGCTTTGGCTTCTCCAAGAGAACAATGAAGTATCAACACAGTAAACTGGTGACGTGGCAAAGCACCAAGGCCTGTGCCCTAAGCAGGGTCTTGTTTCACCCGGGCTTCCAAGTCTTATGATGGCACTCCACCCATGGGGGCCCAAACCAAGCACTGTGAGTCAGCTTCCATCGGGGTCACTGTGCAAGTGGGTCCCTCGATGGGAAGAGCGCGATCAACGTCAGCATCTGCCTCCATCACCAGCCATTGATCAAGCTCAAAAAGAAAGTCGCTAAGCTGCCGGAGAAGCCAGAGAATGCTAGAGTGGAGGAAAAGATGGCCGCCCTGCCCAAGAAGGCCCAGGCGGCGCAAGAGAAATAGTCGTTGACGATTGAGCTGGTGGCGGCCACTCTCCTGAAAGCCAAAGGGGCTGACCCCTACTGCGCCCGGGGTGTCCCTGCCCCCGAGGCCGGAGCCCTGAGCTGGGGCAGTGGTGAAGTCTGCTGGCACACCAGAGAAGAGGATGCCATTACTGAACCCGGCTTACAGCCCTCAGTGTGTAAAGGGGGGGGCGATGAAGTCCCAGGGCAGCCACAGGCCATACCCCAAGACATGGATGTTTTCAAGGACAGGGAGTCCCTGCACACATCCTGGAGGACGCCACAGGCCTAGTGTGCCCGCCACGCCTGCTCAACCGAGAGATGTATCCGTGGACATCCTCTGAACCCTAAACATGCTGGTGTCACAAATCCAGAAGAGGATGCTGCAGGCCCAACCCGGTGGCTCCGGATCAGCCTCCGGCTAAAAAGAGGAAGTACCATATGACGCCCCTGCATAAACATCCACACCCACGCCAGGTGCCCTCCCCCTGTTTGACAGACACAGGGACGGACACAGCAATGACCATGATATCGTCACGGCGAGCAGATCGCCGCAACTGAGGGCATCCCCACTGGACGAGGTGGGGTTGTTTCGTGCCATGGTCGCCAAAGCTTCTGATCTTTCCCAGCTGACAACCAAAGAGACCAAGAAGGAGGGCTTTCTGTAGCAGAGGCGCGAGGCCAAGAGGAAGACCATCATGGCAGTGCCCCTCCTGGACGACGTGTGGGAGGAAACTCTAGCCTTCCTGAAGAATCCCTGCTTGGTCCTGGCCAAGCGGGATAGCCTGGAGAAAAAGTACTGGGTGCCGCAGTCCGCGGCCAAGTGCCTATGGTCGCAACCGTCTCCGGACTCTGCGGTGTCGGCAGCTGAGAGGAAGAGGTCGTCTAACCCTTCGTCATCCTGCAAGTGGAAGAAGTTTGACGCCATAGGGAGAAAGTTAATCTACTCCACGGCATTGACCATCAAGGCAACCAATGCATTGGCGATCGTGGCCAGGTACGATGGGTAACTGGTACAAGATGGCACCGATTCTGGAGTTCCTACCCAACGACAAGCGGGTGGAAGTGATCGCACGGGTTTCCGGCAGAAGGGGAGCTTTGTCTGCCTCAGTCGTCGAGGCTGGCTGAAGACCACTAATTTCTGCCAGGATGTCCAGACGAGGGTACTGGACATGACTGGAATGACCTCTTCGGGAAGGCTTTCGACAAGTCCTTGCAGGCCATCAAGACAGTTAAAGAGACGGCTTGTGCCCTGGATACTCTGCAGCAGCAACACTCTTCCTTTCACAGCTCTGGTGGAAAGTCGTGCAGATCGATGAAAGGTTTCTCCGCGTCTTACCACCAAGCCTCCAGGTCCACGACCCAGGAGGCCTGCAGAGGCCGCGCCAAGGCGGTCATCGCTGGCGTCGCCCTCAAGGCAGGATGCTGGCACTGAACCAGGACTGAACTGGCCAGGACAACGCCCCCCCATGCACTCTGGTGGGAGGCCCGCTGACTGGATTTGTCAGCGAGTGGGAGAAGATCTCCACCAACCGATGGGTGCTGGATGCTCTCGCCCATGTTTGAGCACTCATATCCGTGGATCCCTCTGGTGACCTGACAGGAGCAGCACATCCCTATACTCTGGGAGGAGATACGGGCCATGCTGTGAAAGGTGGCTATAGAACTGGTTCCATGACGACTCCGGAGCCCCAGAATCTACTCCAGATACTTTAGTCAAAAAGAAAACCCTGGGTTGGTGGCCCATTCTAGACCTGCAGTGTCTCAACAAGTACATCAAGTCCCAAAGATTCAGGATGGTCACGTTGCAGCACGTGCTCGGCCAGCTGGAAGAATGATACTTCTTGAAGTTGCTGGACCTGGAGGACACCTTCTTCCACGTCCCCATTTACAAGAAGCCCTGAAAGTTCCTACGCTACGTGGTGCAGGGACGGCACTACCAGTTTAAGGCCCTCCACTTCGGCCTGAATTCCCCAGGTTGTTGACGAAGTTCCTGGCACTGGTGGTGGCCCATTGCGTCTACGAGGGATACACATGTACCCGTACCTCAACGACTTGCTGATCTGAACACACGGAGATGACTGTCCGGTTGCTGACATATCTGGGGTTCTCCATCAATTATCTAGAGGCCTGCTTGACACCATCGGGGAAAGCACTGTTCCTAGGAGCCAGGGTCAACATGGTCGCCTGCCTAGCGTCGCCTTCGAAGGAGAGATGGCAGCCCTACTGGGGAAAGTGCACCGCTGTTGTCACTGAAGACCACCACGGTGCAGACCATCAAGTTGCTGCTCCGCATGATGTTGTCTTGCATTTACCTTATCCATCTCGGCAGGTTGCAGATGCGACCTCCTCAGGAGTTCCTGGACCCTCGCGGGATTCACGTGTCCAGAATCTTTGCAGACAAGATCCCGCCCAACGAGTTGTTCTCGAGCGATAACGTGGTGGGGCGTTCACTACAATGTTGCCTGGGGCAACGGCTTTCAAACCGCAACGCCCCATACCAGGAAACGGTCACTATGGACACTTCCCTGGAAGGCTGGGGTGCCCACACCAGACGTCTGTGACGCCAGAGGCCTGTGGCTGTCGGAGGAGAAGGATCTCCACATCCATATCCTGGAGCTGCGGGCAGTGTTCTGGGCCTTCAAGTCATTCGTTCCGTCCCTGAAGAGCAAGGTGGTGAGGCTCTTCATGGACAATACCACCACAATGTTCTACATCAGCAAGCAGGGGGGCACTCGATCCCCAGCGCTCTCCAAAGAGGGGCTGAGCTTGTGGCACTGGCCCATTGGACAAGAGCTGTTCCTAATCCCCTTTCACCTTGCCGGAGTCAAGAACACCATCGCAGACTCCCTCAGCAGGGAGTTGCTCTCTTGCCACGAGTGGGAACTTTGGCAGGACCAGGTGGACCGCTTCTTCATCAAGTGGGGCAGGCCCCATATTGATCTGTTTGCAATGGCAGCAAGCTCCAAATGCCAGAAATGTGTCAGCAGGTTCCATCAGCCGAGGAGCATGGGGGACGCGTTCTCTTTCCCGTGGATAGGCCTGTTTCTTTATGCCTTCCCTCTGTTGCCTCTCCTACTGCGAGTCATCAGTCAACTCAAACAGTGCCGATGCAGGATGATACTCATTGCCCCGGCGTGGCAGGGACAGATTTGGTACCCGCACCTTCTCAGCCTGTCGGCATCGCCCCCGGTCATGCTGCCAGTGGTCGTAGATCTGCTCACCAGAGAAGGAGGCACAATCCTGCATCACGACCCAGGATCGCTGAACCTGAGGGCTTGGCTCCTGCAGCCCTAGAGTTTGGAAGATACGAGTTGCCAGCAGACTGCAGGGAGGTCCATGCCAAGGCCAGAGCGTCATCAAGTCTTAAGTGCTACGGTAACAAGTGTAAGCGTTTTGGTACGTGGTGCCGGTCTCAGATGATCACCCCTCCGAGGTTTACAGCACCGCAGATTCTTCCATACTTGTTGTCCTTGGCCATGGAAGGACTGACGCACACCTCTATAAATGTGCATTTGGCGGCTATCTCCCGCTACACCAGGTCTCCACGAAGATCTTCTCTTGTCTCGTCAACTAGTTCCTCAAAGGACTGTTTTGATCTTTTCTGCCAGTGAAGGCTACTGCCCCGGCGTGGGAACTGAACTCGGTGCTGACGAGGTTCATGGGAGCCCCCTTGGAGCCTATGCATCAGGCCCCTCTCAAGTTCCACTTGTAGAAAACCGCTTTCCTTATGGCCATCGCCTCTGCCAGGAGGATGAGTGAGATTCAGTCCCTATCCTGCAAACGGCCATTTCTGATGTTCCACAAATCGAGGGTGGTGCTGTGGACTCACCCCTCTTTCATGCCAAAGATTCAGTCTAAATTCCACCTCAACAAGCCTTTGGTGGTACCTGTGTTTTCCCTGAGGCTTTAGTCATTGGCTGAAAGGTCCTTGTATTCTCTGGATGGTGGTTGTGCCCTGAAGTTCTACGTGATGCGCACAAAGAGTTTTCAGAAGACTTCTCAACTGTTTGTGAACTTTGGTCCTGTGAACCACAGGAAGGCCTTGTCCAAGGCTTCCGTCTCAAGGTGGCTCTCCGGCTGCATCACGCACTGTCATCGGTTGACAAATCGACTGCTGCCTAGCCATCCGAGAGCCCACTCCACCAAAGTGATCGCTGCGACGACGGCGTTCCTGTCTGGTGTGCCCCTGTTGGACAACTGCAGGGCTGCTACTTGGAGGTCCGCGCATACCTTCAGAAGGTTCTACTATACTGCGTCGACAGGGATTCCAGAGAGGAGTCCAGAGTAGTCATACTGCCGCTTTATGTGCTTACCAAATCCGAAGATGGCTACCAGGACAGGGTCTTAGGGAGAAGGTGTTATTGGCTGGGGGCAGTATGACCCTGATGACAGGGAATATTCATGAGCATGTGAATCCATGCAAGACCCATGCTGGAGAACAATGGTTACAGGTAAGTACCTAGTACCTAATTAAAGTTGCTCAACGTAGTGACAAGAGTACTCCTAGTTGATAGTCCCCTTTCCTCCATAAGTTTCACCCACCTTCCCCCACTTGTTGCCCAATGCTACTAAATTCAGTATAGCCAGGTTTCTAAGCGTCCGATGTATTAAAAAAGGGACTGCAGTGAGTCGCCGGAGGGTGGGGCCTCGGCGGGGCGTTCCCACACCCGAGGCTGCACCCCCCGCGCACTGTACTAAATGTAAAGTGGAAGCTCAATTTGTCGCTGCCAAAGGTTCCGGTACCATCCCCATGTTGGGGGACACCCACAAGGATGAAGGAAAGGGAACTATGGACTATTAATGCTCTAGTCACAAGTGAGTAACTTTAAGTTTTAGCACTGGTATCCAACAAGGTTATGGGATAACTTCCAGAGTTGAGACACTCCCCCGTTTTGTAAATAGGTACGTTTGTAGATGTAGGTATAACCTTATTTATTAAAACCAAAAACGTGAAGGGTGGAAGGTTTTGAATTAATGTAAAATGCTGGCATTGCTCTTGGAAACCGTCCACACCATTGTTTTTTTAGCCCTTCTGCGCCATTGCAAAAGGAGTCCAGCGTTAAGCAAATCAGTCGGGTACTACCACCAATGGGAGCAACCTAGCCCGAACTGCTAGACCAGGTGCCCTCTGCACAGAAACAGACGCGAAACCCTAGACATGTTTCGACCTTGATGGGCCTCCTAAGTGAGGTGCAGCTTGGTTCCCTATGGTGCAGAAAGCAAGAGACCCACGTCTGGGCATACCATCTTTCACATGGGGAGACAAACTAAAACCAAAAAAGTGATGGTTGGAAGGT
This sequence comes from Ambystoma mexicanum, assembly GCF_040938575.1. Lineage (NCBI taxonomy): Eukaryota > Metazoa > Chordata > Amphibia > Caudata > Ambystomatidae > Ambystoma > Ambystoma mexicanum. The sequence continues at coordinate 1,456,428,377 of NC_090932.1, forward strand.
TTCAAATTTATTACAAACTTTCCAGCCATCACCTTTTTGCTTTTCTCACCCCGAGTGGGAATGGTTTGCCCAGATGTGGGTCTCGTGCCTGCTGGGCTTAGAGGCCCAAGCTACTCCTCACTGATGAGACCCAACAAGGCCGAAACATGTTTGGGGATGCTTGTGGTCTCGTACAGTAGGGATGTGACAAAGCAGTTTGGGCTGGACTGCCCCTATTGGGGTGGTTCCAAGCCTGATTTGCATATAATCCTTCCCCTTTTGTAATGGCTCGGCAGGTGAAGAAAGATGGTCTGGAGGGTTGCCCAGAGCAATGCCAGAGGTTAGGATTAATTACAAACCTTCCAGCCATCACCTCTTATGTTTTGCTATAAACATATTCATTAGCACAGTGGAGAATAGGTAATAAAAAATGGGGAGGCCCACATGGTTGTATTTTTCTTTAAGACCGCCCTTGGTAGCCCACCCGGACGCTGCTGCACCTGAGTTTTTTAGCTTCAGGATCAGTGTCGTAATGTTATCCTATGTGAAAGGTGTGCCCCCACATTTGAGCTGTTCCTTTCATATAAGGCCAAATTCCCCATATTATTCTTAATGACATACATTTTTCTATAATATGCACTAAAAACCGATTCATGAATTGGATTGAGTTGAAAGGAATGTTGGCCAATTGAATGTGTGTTCTCCAAGTTCCACAATGAATGAGTATGTTGCTTAACCGATGGTCACTATCCCTTTAAATATGAGTTTTTTGTGCCTTTGCCTAATTCCTAGAATTATGTTCTAATTTTTGTATTAAGAGACTGCCTTGATTTGATTCAAGCGCTTGCAGATTTTTTTCTGCAGTGAATTTGTTTCATCATAAATGTGCTTGTGTCTGGTTTTCAAACCTGAACGCAAAGAGGATTCTAACATTGTTTGCTGTGCACGAAACGGTGTTAGAAAACTCTGCTGGTTAAAAAGTAAGGTATGGTATTGTTGGGCTCCAATCTTTTGCACATAATCTCATTAAAAATACAGATGTCCTTCAGCGTCCAAGACGATACCTGGCGTGATTAATCCTAATGTCGGACGGTCCAATATATCGTTCCTGCCTTTTTTTATTCAGTCGAAATACACAGGACAAAACATTATGATTACTTCTATCTGTATGAATAATTTGAAAGGTAGCACAGGAATGATAGGATGTTAAAAGAAAGAATGTGAGCGAGCACCGCTTTAGTTCAAATGTTAATAATTTAGTTCCAGCAATTAAATCTATTATGAGGTGCACACCCTTTCAAAAGTACCTCTGCACTGGGCACCAAAATATACGCAACAATAGGGTCGAAGCTCAAAAGGTGGTGGTGAGGGTTACCACTCCCTTTGCCTAGCATGTAAAGCTAGGAATACTTTCTGTAATAATTTATATATGTTAAACGAATCACTGCATCAAATGTAATTCATTCATAGTTTAGAAACCAAAGTATGTTTAGTCAACCATTGATAAAGGCCATTGCCAATGTGCCAAAGCATTTCGGACGTCAAGGTTCTTCATCAGGGCAGGTTCATACCACTGGCAATACAATAGGATTTAAACAAAAGGGCCCCAGCCCCAAAATAGTGAAATAGAAAAAGGAACTACGGGACAACAATGATCCATGATGAATGGGATTGGTGAGTGAAGTACAATACCATGATGTGACATGAGAACATTTTGTAGATGATTAAGGTTACAGAAAGCCAACGGTATATTACTGTATCCACCCATCCTGGTACAGGTAGAAATGGACAAGACATAAGCACCTGTTAAGTACAATGCACATTGTCCATAATATTGGATCACACATGTAGATTTCCAGATCAAATTGATATCACAATTGATTGTGGTTATTCAGCAGAACAAATCATCATGTCAATTGCAATACAAATGTCTGCGATTGTTGTTTGTTGCGAATGGAAGGGTAACGGGGAAAAAAAGAGAATGTCATTAAAACATTGCTGTTTTGTCATGCACACCATTTGTTTATTTATAAAGCACGCCTAACCCACAGGTATCTGGGTGCCTTCTTGCTCTAGCAGTTAGTAGCAGTGAGGAAGAAAAATACATTGCATGACAAGAAGATTTATATTAGAGAGATACATAACAGTGCACTTGGCAAGAAGTTTAAGTGAGTTATCGCTCCTGGACAAAAAGCCAAGTTTTCAGTTTTTTTTCTAAAGGTAAAGTAGGATGGTTCTGCTCTTAATGTTAAAGGCATGGAGTTCCAGATTTTTGCAGCCTGTACTGGGACGCTGTTGCCTCCTGCTTTTTGTAGTTTAAATCTAGGTATGTCTAGCAGGTGAGCCTGTGTTTGAGAGGCACTTATGTGTTAGCGATAATGTTTTAAACACAATCCTGTCCTGCACAGCGAGGCAGTGGGCACTTACAGCTGATATATGCAGTGCTTTAAGTGGGCCGGGCCCCAGCAGGTCTCCAAAAAGTGGGGCTGATCCGGGGCCACCCAGTCCCACCACGCCATGGCGTGACACATTTTCCTACCACAGCTGTAGCCGCGACGGGAGATGCACGTGCCATTTTAATGTCAGGCAAGCTGACAGAAGTGCCAGCCACAACAGAGCTGTGGCTGGCTGGCAAGTCTGTGGCTGTTAGTTCCGTCAGTCACTGTAAATTCCTCTTGTGACCCCTTGCGTGAGGGGTCACAAGAGGAAGTTATGGCCCCTTTGTTTGTTCTCCCCAGGTCACTGACCCTCAGCGAACCCGGGAGCTCTGTGATCTAATCTGCAGATTAGATCACGAAGCCCCCGGGTTCGCAGAGGGTCAAAGACGCCTCGGGCTCTGTGATCTTATCTGCTCTGCAGAGCACAGATCACTGAGCCTGAGGCGTCTTTGTCCATTGGCAAAGCTTTATAAAAGATGCTTTGCATGGTGTACGTTTCAAGCCATCTTTTATAAACATAGAAATATGTATTCTATGTGTATAAAATATGGTTTGAAATGTACACAATTCAAGCCATCTTTTATAAAACTTTGTCGACTGACAAAGGCACATCAGGTTTTGTCCGTCCTCGACGCTTTATAAAGGATGGCTTGAATTGTTTACTTTTCAATCCATCTTTTATAAACATAGAAATGTTTCAGTGTTGGCAGCTGCTGAGGCAGTGGCATTTACTTGTCTTGTTAGTGTGAAGGCCGAATCAAGGTAGATGACTAGCATTTTGACTTCTTTTGACACAGTAATTGTATTGTTGTCAATGTCAAATGATTTAAATTGATCTAATTTTTTTTGTTGGTTCTGTGAGCCAATAAGGAGAAGCTCAGTTTTGTCATTAAGACATAGGCCATGGATAGCCATCCACGCCTGAATAGTTTGGTACGTTTCATTGAGTCTCTTCAAGACAGTGTCGTAAGATCCTGTGATGGGGATAAGACTTTGGGTGTCATCTGCATAATTAGTATAGGTAACAATCAGGTTATCCAAGGGGTCAAATAGAAGTTTCGTAAAGATGTTATATAAGGTGGGGGACACACAGGAAGTTTGTGGTACTCGACAGTCGACTGGGGCAGGCTCAGCCGATGCTGAGGGGGCGAAAACTCTTAATTGTTCTATTGGAAAGGGAAGATTGAATCCATTGAGAGGCTATCGTAGAGAAGTGAGAAGCTGTGGTCAGATGACTGCAAAGAACTTTGGGGTTAACCAGGTCAAAAGCTACCGATAGACCTAATGGGAGCAGGAGAGCTAGGTTGTCTTTTTCTTTGATTTCGTCCATTTGTATTTTTAGATCTAACAAAGCTGATTCGGTCCCATGCCCCGGTCTAAAGCCTGATTGACGAAGTCCTAGGAGATTGTTGGATTTTATGTGATTTTGTATTTGCAGATAGGCTGCCCTGTCTAGAATTTTAAGTAGAAAGGGTTCAGTTGTGATAGGCCGAAAATTAGTTGGTATGTTGGGGTCCAATGTAGGTATTTTTTTTTTTTTTTTTAGAAGAGGGAGGACACAGGCATCTTTAAGATTAATTGGTACTGTACTTTTTTCGAATGAGGCGTTTATGAGGGCAAGGTCTTCCACCGCGTCTTTAATAACTGTGGCTGGGCAGATATCTCCTTGACACCTGGATTGTTTAAGGCTAGAGATTACTTCTGTTACTGCAGTGAACTTGAATGGGGGGATCTGTTTTGGAGGGTCATCTATTGGTTTGGAGAATTGAATGTCTGGAGGTAGACTTTGCTTTTTTGTTTCAATTTTGGTTTGTAGAAACTTAATTTTGTCTAGCATGGCTTTTTGGATGTTGGAGCACCAAGTTGCATCTTTAGTGCAAGATTCTTGTGGTGTCACAGGTGATTCTAACTCACGAAGGATGGCAAACAGTGCCTTAGTACCAGAGTTAGCGTTCTGAATTCTTTCATTATCTGTGGTACTTTTGGTCTGAAGGATGGCTATTTTGTAGTTATTAGAGACAATAGAGAATTTATCTTTGTGCAGGTCTGTGTTTTTTTCCACTACACTTCTGTTGATCTTTTTGCGCTGCGCACTGTTTTAAGATTAGATGTGTACCAAGTGTTTAGGTGTGCAAGCAGTTTGGCTTTACGCAGTCTTAATGGGGCTACTTTGTCTACCGCTTGTAGGATGGTTTCATTATAGAGCTCAAGCAGAGGATGGGTCCAAGTTATCCGAGTTGGTGTGACTTGTGATCGGGCGCAGTAGGGGCAGTAGCCCCTCTGCTGTGATGTTCCGATTGTTTCTGATAGCTACTGAGGGTGCTTGTCTAGAGTTGGAGTCTAGGTTAAGATAACCCTGTATGGTGAAGATGACATGAAGGTCTGACCAAGCACAGGGCGTGTTGGATAGAATCTTGATGTCGCAGTTAAGATCAACCATCCAGTCCAGGGTTCTGCCTTTTTTGAGAGTGGGGTTAGTGATAGTGTCCCGGGAGGATAGCACAGCGGCAACGTTTTCGCCTTCGAAGCAAGACGACATGAAGCAACACAGGTTCGATCCCTGGGTCCACGCTTAGACACCTCTGGGTATTTAAGCGCATTATAAATACGCAACTAAGACCCACAAAAAAAAACAATTATGCAACTAACAAACAATTCCTGTAACAGCGCCTTGATGCCCGCGGGCTGTGTGAGCGCTTTAAAGATGCAAATAAGTTAAATTTAATTTAAAAGTTGTGTGAGAAACCAAGTTCAGAGAGAGTGGTGGCTAAGGCTGAGGCGTTGTCATAGCTGTCGTTGAAGCCTAAATTTAGGTCGCCAAGCATCATGATTTGGGAGCCTGGTTTGGTATTCTGCGTAAGGAGGTGTGTAATATCGTCTTCAAGAGAGGATGGAGGTCTGTAGATAAGGTGGAAAGTTAAGCTGAGGGAGGAGGCTATTAGGGGGAGTTTCACAAATAGTAGTTCTCCTGAAGGGAACAATTGGTTGGAGAGTTTCTCTCAGGCCAAGCTGATTTCTTGCGATGATTGTTACTCCTCCACGCCTAGCAGTTTCTCTGTCAGGTTTGAGGATGGTGACGTTGTCTGGGATGGCAAGCGAGAGGGTTGGGCCCGCGGCTGTGTGGAGCCAAGTTTCTATGATCGCTAAGAAGTCAAGATTATTTGTTAGGATGAGATCAACAATGTCTAGCGCATGTGCTAATATCGATCTAGTATTAATACTGGTGCCCTTCATTAACGGAGCATTCAAGTTGGGTTTGGCTGAGATCATGTGCATGTCTGCAGCCATAGGTAGGTTTATTAATAAACTGTGTTCAGCGGCCCTGGGTATGCTAGAGTCTTTTTGGCTGCAAGGTAAACCCATAGCACTATTGAGTTGTGAGGTGGTACTCCCAACATTAGGAGAGTTGTGGTGGTCTTTATTAGCTATAATGGGCAGGTCCTTAGTACTGGACCTATTGAAGTAGGTTTAAGTTTAGCTGGATCATTTGTTTAGATGGGCTTATGTTTAGTCAGTCGAGATCCAAGTCTAGTGTTTCTAAAGTTCACGAGGCAAGGTTGGTTAAGTATGGGCCTACTGGCGTATTGTAGTATCTATTGGATAGGGGTGAGTGGACAGTGGGTCTCTGATATGGTCACTTTCTTGAGTGGACTGAGGGATTAATGAGTTGTAGTGTAGGGAGGAAACTGGTAGGTGCTATAGTGTATGTGTGTGTGGTAGTTGGGGGACATAGTGTTATCCTGTGCGTGTTAGGTGTGAGAAGGTCATATGGTGTGCAGACCTGAGATATTTGGCTATGGCTTTCCATCTTATATAAGTAGCAGGTGGGGCAAACTTGTGTGTACCGTTTTCTATGTACTAAGCAGTTCAAGAGGGTGGGAGTACAAGAATCACAGGGTGTGATGGGGCCCCTAGGGGACCCTCGCGTATGGAAACAAGGCACAATCACGACACACAAACTGATAGCCCAGACACGAGGTTCAATTCCCAAAATCTAGGGTTTATTGCAAAGCAAATAGTCTCAGTCGGTCGACTGGGTCTCACGTCCCGCAACGTGTGTCTCCAGACCCCGTGGGACTCAAGAGAGCGAGCATTCTACAACAGTTACATATATACAAAACGAACATCTTATTATCAGTAGTGTCATATTCAATTCCGCCCATAATGTATTTTCTCGAAATGGTTTCGATGATTGACAGTTATGACGAATATGACACCTTCAGACATTTATTAAGCAACAGTTTGCAATCTGCGGACTCGCAGACACAATTCTTTGTTTTAGGGAACATAATGATCTTGTTCTTACAAGCAAGCTGCGTGCAGGGGAGAGACACATTCCAGGCCTCACTATCTTCTATTTGTGTACTAGAGGCCAACTCGCTCTACAGTGGCTCAGTGAAGGGGTACCTGCTTAATGATTAAATGCCTTGTTGCTTACTTCCAAGGACTTGTGAGGGAGGAGACCGGGCATTGCTGTCTGGGATGCCTGAGCTGCGTTTCAACATGTAACTTGAGGCCTTGCTCTATGCATGAGCAATAACGGAATAGAATATGCTTAAAGCAAAGCAGTTGGAACAGAAAGCAACAAGCGAAAATTGGTCAAAATGGACGCCGTCTGGTCATGCACATGAGTCTGTACTAACAATGCTGAACACATGATGTGGTTGGTTTTCAGCCAACAAAATACATCGCCTATGCTATGGGAGGGTAATTTCTAGACTCGCAGGTGGAGCAAGCACAGGTATTCAATTTGCCAACATTAAAATCCGTACATGTGGATAGGGGTACTTGAGCTACTATGCAAAACAAATGCAGGTTAACAGTTTACAACATACATGTGAATAGGGGTACGTGAGCCGCAAGGCACAACAAATGCAGGTAAGCCGTTTACAAAGTACAGAAGTACATGTGGATACTGTTCACCAATTTAAGAAAACCGTGCATGTGGATAGTGAAGCTTGAGCCGCAAGGAATCCGCAAGGAAGAAAAAATGCCAGTGTGCAGTTCACAAAAGATGAAGCATTAATTTGTGGATCAATATACATAAGCACAGGGCTGAGCGAGTGCTCATGTGCGGCTTACAGAGGTGCAAGGCAGTACAGGAGGGATCAAGAAATTACACGGCAGAGCAAGTGGATGTGTGCTGGTTTTCGTTTTATCAATAGTTTGGGGTGCTGATAGCAAGGCAAAGCTTAGATCGAGTATCTGACTGTCTCAGTGGGTCAATGCAAGTGCAGCGAGGTGCTGTTCTCTTAGGTCATTTCAATGACGCCATTGGTGGTAGTGATGAGTAATGTTATTCAATAGGGTCTTCTAGTTTGAAGTGGCGGCGATTGCCTGTAGGCGTTGGGGATTTGGACACACGTTCTTATGCCCACTTGAGTGGTACGTTGTCACTTTAGCTAGGTGGCAATGACTTTCCAGGTATCTCAGGTTTAGACTTACTTGTTGTGAGGTTGAAAGGTTGGTAATACAGCCAGCGGCAACTTGTAGCATGGTGGGGGGGGGCACTCTGCCGTGCTGTGAGAGGCTCACCAGAAAACAGCACGGTAAACCCTCCTACTAGTGAGAAGTTCCCACTATGGCCTGATCGCCAATGTTCCAGAGTCCTTAATCAGTTGCAATCATAAAACCACAAACCACCCTTTAGAGAAATGCTGAGCTCACTATCTGAAGAAAGATGACAGGCTATTTATAAAACTAAAAGTAACAAAAAGCCATGTATTAAAAACATGGATCAACTTCTTATAACTAAAACACTGTCTGGTTTCCTTTGACGGAAGGCCCTGGAAAAATATGTTAATTGGCCCTTGTCTAAAGAAACTGAATCAAGCAACAGCTGCCACTCAATCCAGTACCAATTGCTATTAAAAGACCAGCAATAGGTCACCCCTTGGACCTTTGAGAGCTGGCTGTAAAAAGGTGGAGTAGCCATCAATAAAGCAAGATTCCGTCAACCAGACTTCTTGCAAAAGGATCCTATTCAGGTTTCTGAGATTTGGTCTTTGGGAACCTAGCCTCTGTAGATGTGTGAAACCCCTGGTGTTCCAAGAACATATTTTATTGTGTCCAAACCAATACAGAAGGGCGAAAAGGGGTTTAAATTGTAGTTGTTTTCCAGAAACCAAGGTGCTTTACAACCAGAATCAATCTTCCCAGGGGCTGTTGTTTAGTAATCGGGCCTCGATTCAGGTGAATGAGCCTCTTCCCTAGTTGGCCACTGTTGCAACACACAGGGAGTTTAGATGTGCTAAATTGTCTGAGTGTTGTTTGGCTGTTTTAAACTTCTTGCGCTTGTCCAGTAACTCTGACGGTATAAATAAATCGAATCCAACTTGCAAAAGGATGTTGGATTCTTCAAAAATCATGTGAAGTACAACTTTAGAATTTACATAGACAAGCTCTAAATCAGTGCTAGTCTCATACAAAAAGTAAATTCAATCAATGTTCCCAGATAAAATTGTTCATAGGAAGGGCACTGTATTAATCAATTGCAAAATATTGCCATGATTATGTACAGTTGCCTGCTCAGATTTAAAAATACATTCAATACCAATGCAAAATGGGCAGAAAAAGCAGGCCTATTCCCATCCCAAATTATATAGTGGTGTTGGCCTTCTTTTTTAAGGCATTTCAGGGTCTGCTCCCACCGACACTGGCCTTCTCCATGTTACCAACAGAAATAGACGACACACAAAAATTGTGAGCGCCCTGTTCCATTGATCTTGCCTTGAGTTTTGGTAGAGACTTTGACCAGACCCCAAAAAAGTATCGGTCATAGACAGACATATCATTTGCCTCAACCCTATCCTCCACCCCACGTGTTTGTAGAGTTTTTTTTCCTCTCGATAGAAATGGTAATATATCGCCGGCTGGGTTGGCCGTTGTTTGTGACATCGTAGAAGCTATGTTTTTCTTGGCTTTGTTGGATTTCTTCTTGGCTTTCTTTTTCCTGTTTGTTGCAGTAACAGGCAAGACATCTCAGCCAGAAGGTGCTCTGTGGCAGCATCACAAGTCACCACGCGAGAGGAATCTGCAGTTGGTATAGATGATCTCAGAAGTGCCCCCGAGATGCAGCTGTTATTTTGCCTAGCTTTCATGTTTCTTGTTTTTTTAGGCTGAGGTCCTAATAGCTTATTCACATTTTTGTTTTGGGTTCAAGTGAAGACTAGAAAGTTTTGGTGGGTTCAGTCGGGGAATCTAAAACATCTCCATCTTGGCGTCTGGTGTCATTTGCCACCACTATAAGAGATAGATCTTTTTTAAAGTGCGCTGTGCCCAATTTTATGATCTCCTTTTTGCTGATTCGAGTCCTTTAATAGTAGCTCCTCAATAAAAGAAAGTTTGCAGTTCACTGCATTGAAAGTGTATTGCTGAGTCTTCCACTCGTTATTAATGTTGTCATATAATCGAAAGAGAGAATTCAAATCAAAGTTGAGTGCCGTAATAGATGCTGAGTCCAAACTTGGAGCCATCACAGATGATGGCAGTAAATGCAGAGACAATAGATGATCCGGACAAGACTTGAAACATGGCTCGCTTGAAGTATGAAGGAAAGACCCCAAAGTATGCTGCATTGGATTATGAGATGCCACCCTCCTTTCCTTGTTTGCAGTAAAGGGATCAGCATCTACCAGCATTTGTGAGGCCTCTAACAAAGGACTGAAGTTAACAAGTAAGGCATCCGATGCAAGGAGGTTAGTCGCAGCAAGAGATTGATTATTCATTAATTTCGAAGGGATTGTGTCCTCCGACGTATTCCTTATCTTGATAGATTCACTTCCAGCTTGCTGGCCTCGGAATTTTTTTTCAGTAGAGGGTGCTGCGCGTCAACCTCCCTCGAGATGGTGTCCCTCGACAGCCTCCGTATCGGCACAGACGTCATCATGTGTATAAATAGACTTGCGCAGCGTCCATTGTTCAGTTCCGTTTTTCCGCGCTTCGTGGGCGTCGGAATCGTGTTGCTCAGTTCGTTAATCTACTTATCCCTCGAGTATATCTTAATCTTTTCGATGGCTTCCTCATCTGAACCGTCGACCCCACGGTCCGGCTTCAAAAAGTGTCGAGATTGTGGAAAGAAAATGTTGTTGACGGATCCTCACAGGATCTGTTTGTGGTTCCTGGGATCGGAGCACCATTGTTCAGAATGCGAGGACTGCATGTCCATGATGGCAAAGGCCTTGAAGGAGCGTAAGGGGAAGCTCGAAAGAGGTAAGACTGTTAAAACCTCTACTCCTTTGAAAGTTTCCTCGGCAGAGTCGAGACATTAGTCTCCTCACCGTCACAGGAAACATTCTCGGTCGAGGTCTCAAAGCAGTTCCCATCACTCTTCGAGATCCAAACACTCTAAAAAGAGGCGTCGAAGATCTCCCTCTTCTTCGTCGTCTTCTGTTTCCCCTGAAAGGGTCACCTGCCCCACAAAACACAGCTCTCCAGCTAAGTGGGAGGAATTCCGTAAAAAGATGCTTAGCATCTTCGAGAAAGCGGCCTCGACCCTCTCGGAGATGGCTAAAGGTGATACCCTGGTCGAAAGACCCGAAAAATCGAAACGCTGCGAGTCGTTGCACCTGGCGGAAGAAACTGCGCGAAAGCGTCACAAACCCTCAAGCAAAGGCAGTAAGACTGCGTCATCGACGTCTTCGTCGAAGGCCCCTTCGACTCATAAATCTGCGTCATCGACGCCATTATCGAAGGGCCCATCGACGCCGTCCTCGACGCCGATAAAGGAGAAACCTACGGCTGTCACTACCTCACAGTCCGTAGTCATACCGTGGGCTTCCACCATGACCTCGAGAATGTCGTCGATAACCTCGACGACTCTGAGTAGGATTCCGATCCTCTCGAGTTCTTCGAGGTCGCTTCATACCTTTTCGGCGCCTTTTTCGGTTTCTTCTCAGCCTTTGACTTTCACATCAACAACGTTGACATTTTCTCAACCGGTTACTACAAGCTTGGCCCCTTCTGCTTTAGAAATGGGTTTTAAGCCTTTTCCAAGGTCAGATTATTTCAGAGCCTTGTCCTCTATTTATGAAGAAGGTGAGGATTCTGATCAGGAAAGACCTTTTGGGTTGCAGAGAGCTACAGCACCTGTACCAGAGGAATTTATCTCTGAAGAAAATAGGTTGAAGGACTTTCAAGAGTCCTTGCATGATGCAAGTGGGTTGGATACTTCCCCAGAAGTAGAATTTGCCAAGCCAGACCCAGGGGAACATGCTGAGACCCCTTATAGAACATGGCCAGAATAATAGAATTCATGGGTTGGTCTACACCTTCACCTGCTTTTCAGCAAGATGATCTTACAGAATTCTTAATTAAAGGCCCACAGGAAGATCCTGTGGTTCCATTCCATACTGAATTACAGAGGAAAATATCGACCAACTGGGGAAACTTCCTAGGTTATCCCGGCAGTTAACAAAAAACTATCTGCCAAATATAGGGTATCTGCTTCTGACGCTGAATATTTGTCCAAACATCCAACTCCAGAGAGTCTGGTTGTTCAAGTAGCAACATCATCGAACAGTAGATCTGCATACCCCACTGTTCCACTAGACAGGGATGATAAGAGATTTGACGCTATGTCAAAAAAGGTCTTTTCTGCGTGTAGCATGGCACTTAAATCCATTAATGCTACTTGTACGCTCGCAAGATTCAGCCATACACTTTGGGAGTGTGCTTCATCAGCGGCTGACTGCCTCCCGGTAGGAGAAGAAAGGGAAGCTTTTCTGAACATCATTAAAGATGGTAAAGACGCAATGTGTGAATCCCTTCAAACTGGCATTGATTCTGCTGACAGTATCAGCAGGGCCATGGCGGCAAGTACTACAATCCGCCGATTTGCGTGGTTGCGAAAGTCTGGTTTTGCTCCAGATGTACAGGCCAGGCTTTTGAATATGCCCTTTGACGTCTCTTCTTTATTTGGTATGAAGGCTGATGACAGCCTAGAGAAGTTACAGACATCCAAAGCAGCAGCAAAGTCCCTTGGAGCTGCAATCCGTCAAAGTCCCTATCGCCCCTCAGGAACCTCTTGGAGAGGTAGGTCCTTTCATTTATTTTCCGCATTCGGAAAAGTCAGAGGACAGCCGGCTCAAAGAGGCCAAAAGAAATTCACCCGAGGTGGACGGGTTAAAATTACAAAAGCCGCAGCAGCAGGTGCCTCTTTACTCTCTGCATCTGCATCAGCCGCCTCAAAACCACTCTGAGGACTCTCCTCACAAGACACCAGTAGGGGGCAGGTTAACTCAACATCTGACGGAATGGCAGGCTATTACATCAGATGCTTGGGCATTGGAGACAGTTGCCCAAGGTTACTGCCTGCCTTTTCTATGCACCCCTCAGAGTCATCCACCGGGGAACAACTCTTTGAAGTTTCCAGATCCGCTCCTTTTGCAGGAGATTCTAGACCTGCTGGAGAAAGGTTCCATTGAACCGGTACCTTTAGCGGAGAGGAACAAGGGTTGGTATTCCCCCTACTTCTTGATTCCGAAGAATGACGGAGGACTGAGACCCATCTTGGACTTACGAGAATTGAACAAATTCCTCAGGAAGGACAAGTTCAAGATGGTAACCCTCTCTGATCCTTCAGGCCCTCCAGCTTCAGGACTCAATTTTGAGTTCTGCCATTTGGGCTGATCTCCGCCCGAGGGTCTTCACCAAGCTAATGTCGGTAGTGACTGCAAGTCGAAGGAGGGAAGGGATCCACGTCTACCCCTACCTAGACGATTGGTTGATCAGAGCAGTATCTTCGGAACAAGCTCAGATTCAACTAAATTGTCTGCCACTTCCTTCACAAACTGGACTTCTTCCTGAATTTAAAGAAGTCCCAGATGATACCATCACAGAGACTCCAGTTCATCGGAGCGGTCCTGGACACTTCCCTGGGGAAAGCCTCTCCATCAGAGGTGAGGGCTCAAGATATTCTGCAGATGGTCACCAAGTTTCAAAATGCCCAACGTCTCCCAGCCTTCCACTTTTTGAGGTTGCTGGGCCTCATGGCATCCTGCATCTTCCTTGTGCCAGAAGCTCGCCTGAGAATGAGAACTCTCCAGTGGGCATTAAGAACTCAGTGGTCGCAATTCTCAAGAGAAATGACAGATCTCCTTCAGGTTCCGTACAAAGTGGCTCGAGACCTTCAGAGGTGGGCCTGTCGGGAGAAGATTTTGAAAGGAGAACTGTTTTGGCAGCCATGGCCGGAGATAACAGTAGTCACGGATGCCTCACTCGCGGGGTGGGGAGCCCATACCAACGACTTGACCATCAGCGGTTGTTGGTCTCCATCGGAGTCCAGACTACATATCAACCTGTTGGAGCTGAGAGCTATCAGATTAGCGCTGAAGGCTTTTCTGCCATCTGTACAAGGGAAAAATGTCCTAATAATGATGGACAATACAGTGGCCATGCACTACCTCAACAAAAGAGGAGGTGTAGGATCACTGCCACTGTGCAGAGAGGCAATGCAGCTCTGGTTTTGGGCAATTCAAGAAGGAATCTCTCTATCGGCAGTTCACTTAGCCGGAGAGAAGAACTTGACAGCGGACGCTCTGAGCAGGCAGAGCAGTCTCTCACGAGTGGGAGATAGCTCAGGAAGTCCTTCAAGAGATCTTTGCCCTTTGGGGAACCCCTCAAGTGGATCTGTTCGCCACCAGTACCAACAGGAAGTGCGATCTGTTTTGTTCAAGGGAATTTCCCCCGAGAGGCGCTCTAGTGGACGCGTTCGTAGTGGACTGGGAGTTTCCACTTCTGTACGCGTGTTCCTCCAGTCCCTGTCATTCCTCAGATGATCAGGAGGTTGAGAAGATTCCGGAAGACTATGATCCTAATTTCCCCAGACTGGGCCTGGAGAACGTGGTACCCGGACCTTCTGGACATGTCCATCTGCCCTCTGATTCGTCTTCCACACAGGGAGGATCTTCTCTCACAGAAGGGAGGTCAGGTTCTCCATCCAGACATCAGAACCCTCAACCTTCATGCTTGGTTTCTGAAAGGTTGAGATACAAGTATTGGGACCTCCCAGATGACGTCATGGAGGTGTTGCTTTCAGCCAGGAGGCCAGCAACAAAGTCTTTATACCGCTGCCGTTGGAACACATTTTGCAGCTGGTGTAGAGAAAAGAATATTGAACCCTTTTCATGTGGTACACCAATGGTGTTATCCTTTCTACTCTATTTGGCAAATTCAGGTCTTCAAGTTGATACGATCAAAGGCTACCTCGCAGCGCTATCGATCTTCAAGCGCACTGCAGAGGGGCCATTATATTTCAAATTACCCTTAGTAATACAATTTCTGAAGGGGTTAACTAATGTCTATCCCCCGAGACCGTTCCAAGTTCACCTATGGGACTTGCATTTGGCTTACATTTCCTGATGGGTACTCCTTTTGAACCACTCCACTCTTGTTCGCTAAGGTTTCTCACCCTTAAAACTGTCTTATTAGTGGCATTGACATCTGCTAGGAGGGTGAGCGAATTAAAAGCTTGTAAACCCACTCATACAATTTTTCATAAAGACAAAGTTGTACTAGAAGTGAAGCCTAATTTCCTCCCAAAGGTGGTTTCTGAATTCCACATCACTCAGAAGATTACCTTACCTTCATTCTATCCCCCTCCCCATCCGGGGAAAGAGGAAGAAAGGCTACTTAGACTGGACCCAAGGCAGGCTTTGAGCTTTTACATCAGCAGACTTGCTTGGATTAGGCAAGCAGACCAACTGTTCGTAGGTTACTCAGGACACAAATTGGGATTACCGATAACAAAACAGACCATTTCCAGATGGATTATTTTGGCCATTCTGGAATGTTAAAAACAGGCAGGGAAAGAGCCCCCTCAAAATCTTAGGGCTCATTCAACCAGGGGTATCGCAGCCTCTTCGGCCCTCCAAAGAGGGGTACCGATCCGAGACAAATGTGCGGCTGCCACATGGTCGTCCGCACATACCTTTACAAAATTCTACAATCTGGATTACTCCTCTAGCCAAGAGACTTGATTTGGCAAAGCTGTGTTATGCTCTGTTCACCCTTAAAGGGGAATATGACAATTTTACTCCCACCTCCGTTTCCACACCACTGCTATGGGAGTCTATCAAGATGAGGAATACGTCGGAGGACACAATCCCTTCGAAGAACAAGTTACTTCTTACCTGGTAATGCTCTTTCGATGGGATGTTCCTCCAATGTATTCCTTATCGCCCCTCCAATCCATCCCCTCAGTAAAACTTCCCTTGTGGTTGCAGCTTACGCTCCTTCAAGGTCCATAACCAATTCATGCATAGTTAATTTCAAGCTTCAAAACAGAACTGAGCAACGGACGCTGCGCAAGTATTTATACGCATGATGATGTCGGCGCCGATATGGAGGCTGTCGAGGGACACCAACTTGAGGGACTTCGACGCGCAGCGCCCTCTACTGAAAAAATGTTCAGAGGCCAGCAAGCTGGAAGTGAATCTATCAAGATAAGGAATACGTCAGAGGAACATCCCATCGAAAGAACGTTACCAGGTAAGAAGTAACTTGTTCATCTGCGCAGGCTCTGCCGGCGTGTTGGAGGAATTAGGTGGTAAGTTAAAAATAGTCTCTTCCGACGGCCGATTCTTCAACAAGATTCCCATTCTTCACTGCTTAGTCAGCTTCTTTCAGGGAGAACAGGGAGCTAGATGCCATCATGCCAGGTCTTTTACAATAGAAGTCTGTAATCCTGGACAGGAGGCGCTGATAACAGAGCGTCCTATGGAAGCAGTTACTCTGTTCAGTGAGAAGCAGGGAGGCCCCCCTCAAACCCCGCGGTTGACGAATGTACATGGAGGATAGCAGTGGCGGCAGGCGATGGAGCAATGTATTAGTGATAGGGGGGGGTGGCAGAACGTTTTTGCTCGAAAGCTCATACATTGTGCACACATTTAAAAAGCAGGAAAAGCAAACCTACCTTTCCCCACCTGACCCCCATGCAGTTTGCCTCTGAATGCACTTAAAATGAACTTTGCATGTCCTACACGCTGCAGAAAGGTTTTGAAGAGCCTCTCCCGGCTCGATCAACAGAGAAGAGAAAAGCCCTTTGGGGTGCTTGAGCAATGGGAAGAGATCTTCTGGTAAACCACAGAAAAGCGTAGAAAATGCTCCAGCACAGGAGAAGTGCTTCCTCTCTGCTTCCAACTCCACTTAATGTGCACTTTGCAATGCTCGACCGCTTTTGGGGGAGCCAAGGGAGTGGCGGGAGCCCTGTCAGGAGAGCATTTCCCCCATTGTTCTGAACGACCACAAGGGCCTGCACTGTGGTCCGGAAGATCTGTAGTGGGGTGATAGGTTTGATTTTTCAAAGGTTGAACCAGGCCGTTTGGTCCGTCTTGGCTTTGTATTTCTGGAAGGACAGGCTCCTGTTAATGATGAAGCCTAAAGATTTTGCTGAATCCGAGAGTTGCTGACCAAATCCTCGCAGGCACATTTCATTGAGACATTGCTATACAAGTTGCCCTTTAGAGAGAGGGTTTGGGATGGACCGATGAGAAAAAATTCAGTCTTGGGTGAGTTAAGTTTGAGGTAGGCAGTCGACATCTGAACTGGATGATGTATGTGTACTCTGGCAGATGGCTGAGGTGGAAAAAGATTGGTATAGGATGGAGCTTTGGGGGACTCCACAGGAGACTGGGAGTCTGATAGAATGAAATATTTGTACCTGTACGGCCCTGTCTCTGCCCGAGAGGTAGTAGATCAACCAATGCAGGGCCGTGCTGGGAAACCCATTCCTGTCGGGTAAGTGGTTGCATTGATTGACGGTGTCGAATGCAGCCGAGCGGTCATGCAGGACGAGGAAACATAAGTCACCCTTATCCATGATTTGAAAGGGATCATCCACCACCTGGACGGTGGCTGTTTTGATAAACTTTGGGCAGACCCCTGACTGATAGTCTTTTAGGCGGTGTAGTTGTATGATTCTGGTGAGTTGTAGCAACTTTTCTCAAACCGGCAAGCAAGTGATTCGAATGAGCTTGTTCCGGGAGAGTGGTTGATGGGCATAGTCAATTGCTCCTGTGCATTATACTCGGCCTCCTGCCCATCCTGGCTGGTCCGCATATTGGATGCAGTAGTCTGGGGGTAGAAGGACATCAAAAACATGACAGGAGGATGTGATAAACCATGTTTTAGTGATATAGAGGGCTTCAAGTTGTATGAGATGAGGCTGGCGATCTCTGCAGCGTGAATGACTGCTGCTCAAGCATTGAACAACATGAGGGTGCATATGAGCCTGTGGCTGTTCGTTGGAGGAAAGGACGATATTGAAGAGGCTCGCTAGGATAACTTCCTGGGGCTTCCCAGAGCGCTTGACCTTTGAAACCCTAGTGTGGGTGAGAATAGGCTGTGGAGGGAGGAGATGCATGGTGCTGTCTTTTGGACAGTAGTAGTATTGACTACTTTGTGGGTGAATTGCGGTGCAGTGGGTCTGGCTCCGACAGGCCAGAACGGGTATAAACAGGTGAGGTCCTTGTCCTTGCCTGTCCTTTGCTGTGGCCACCAGTGTTAAAGTATGAGGACTATTGAAGTAAGTGGTGGACAGAGCGACTGAGAGACAAGGCCTAGTCATGTTAACAGCAGCCTCCTATATGCTGTCTGCCTGAAGTCCTTAATTAGCTGCCATGAAGACGCAAAACTGGTGGTTGGCGTAGCAACTGAGTGGTACGGCTTGGTCACGTAACCAGCAACCTCCTCAATGTGGTCACCCCGGAGCTGGCTTTGAGTCCTTAAACAGTCCCTACTTTTTTTTTTTTTTAAATATTTTTTATTTTCAAAATAAAACAATACAAACCAAACTTGCAGCATTATACAATACAACCGTAAACATCAGTTAATCCCATGTTACTGCACTTCAAGCCCCCCCCCCCCCCAAAGAGCTTATCAACCTTACAGTTCTGTGTACACTTGGTGTGGCTGGGCGTCGCCTCCCTCAGAAGCAGCAGGGTCCATTTCCGTGCCAAACAGTCCCGTAATTAACATCCTCCAAGCCGCTAGGTTGCCCACATCATCTTCCCCGCAATTGCTACACGCTTCCTGCCATACCACTGTTTCAGCCTCCGCCCACTTCTGCAGGTCCCGCCACCATATCTCTATTCTTGGCCCATGGCATTGCTTCCAACTCATGGCTATCCTCCTCTTAGCAAGTACATACGCCAGGTCTCTCAGTTTCCCGAGATGTTTGGTGTTCCGAGGCCTGGGGAACCCTCCCAGGAGGCAGGCCCAGGCCGTGTCAATGCGTAGCAGGACCCCCTTATCTGCTAATTTCTGTGCCACTTC
Source organism: Ambystoma mexicanum (assembly GCF_040938575.1). Classification (NCBI taxonomy): domain Eukaryota; kingdom Metazoa; phylum Chordata; class Amphibia; order Caudata; family Ambystomatidae; genus Ambystoma; species Ambystoma mexicanum. Next base: position 1,456,447,066 of record NC_090932.1, read on the forward strand.
CCCCCCAAAAGCCTTCAATCACTGGGCAGGACCAGAACATATGTGTCATGTCTGCGTCTTCTTGTCTACCTGCGTTCGCAAACTTGGCTATTTTCTTCGGGGTCATATATGCTCTATGCGTAATGTATAGCTGTATTTGCTGCAATCTAGCATTCCTGGACACTTTCTTATGGTATCCCATGGCCCGTTCCCACATCCCATCAGTCAGCTGCGCCCCCACTTCCGCTTCCCAGTCCAGCCTCAAATCCATCATCCTGGACACTTTCTTATGGTATCCCATGGCCCGTTCCCACATCCCATCAGTCAGCTGCGCCCCCACTTCCGCTTCCCAGTCCAGCCTCAAATCCATCAAGTCCTTCCCCACCCGGGTCATCACCAACTCATATAATCTAGAGATCTCATGTCCGCCCTCTGATATATCATATATCGTTCCGATCAGTGCGTCCGGATCTTCCGCCAGCACTGTCTCCGGCCAAGTCTTAAGGATGAACTGTACCAACCTTAGGTACGTAACATATTGGCCCCCGTGCAGCCCTGTTTCTTCTCCCAGGTCTCTTAAACAGTCCCTACTTACTTTAGGGCTCTACTTCTCTCCAAAATGTCAGGCCCGGAACTAAACGATAGTGTGTGCCCCTGTGAAGTCTATGGGAGGACAGCAGAAATGCCCAAAAAAAACTTTCCGAACAGCAATGAAAGCTTAATGTTTTCCTAGATTTTTAGATGGACTCGACACCATAAGCTTAGGACTTTGATATTTGCCCAACAACTTCATTGTCAGTCAATTGGTTGAGGTCTTTTTATTCAGTGCGACAATGTTAAAACAGGACCTGAAGGTTGGATACTTTTTCTTTATGTATTACTTTGCGCATTCCCTCGCACATTTCTCTTTCCGGAATGTCCTTGTCATTTCCCACAACACTCATTGATGCTAAAAGTGATGGTTTGATAAATTGTACCTTTTAAAATGTCAGTCATGTTCTTTATTTTAACAAACATGGGCTCATTCCGAGTCTGGCGGTCCTGAAATAAGGAGGCTGGTATCACCGTACCGGCACCCTTTCCTTACCGCCACACTCCAACTCTGCCTTCCTGGGTTGTTGCACCTGGCAGGTCAGCCCCGGCAGGCAGATTTGTCATGGATGCACAGGCACTGTTGGCAACGATGCTGTACTTCAGTGTCCCTGTTACCATGGATTCCTATGGGACTCCATGGGAATGGGGTCTTTCCGTCGCCTGATATACCGGGCAGCCGGGACTTGTAATATCCCAGTGGCACCTGCCGATAGCACCGGCGGGTTACTGCCGTACTCTTAACAAGGCCCATGGGGGTTTACAAAGGGAATGGAGTTTTTGGGGGAGGGGCTGGCTAGTTATAAGCCGTATGGGATAACCTATGTGACTTCATACATCCTCAGTATCACTGTTGTCTTGAGCATCTTTATGTCTACATGGTAACTTTTTTTGTTTCATCTCAAGACGTATTAGTCCACACACAAGACTTTTACAGTAGATATCTACCTTCCCAATAGAATGCAATTATTTATGTACAATTGCTCACCATTTATCTAAATTCAAGTGTATAAAGTTGAATTTTAAAGTTTTCGAAGTGTTTATTTTTCAATATTCTATGGTTTCTTTGTTTTATAGTACCAAATATACAACAACAACGGCAGGATCAGCATCATCAGAACTCTATGATGCATCAAGTTTCAGCAGCAGGACCACCTATCGTCGCTACACCTCCAGCGTATTCAACGCAGTATGTTGCCTACACACCTCAACAGTTTCCCAATCAACCCCTAATGCAACATGTGCAGCATTTTCAATCTCAGGTGAGACCAGTGCAAGCATCAACTTCTAATTGATACTTCTCCCAGCCAGAGGTTATCTTTAGTACAGGCATGTACAGTTGCATCATATTTTAACTCCTGAGTTTTTTCACACAGTACGGATGGACATGTTACTTTCTGCCAGTTTCATGGGCAGTTTGATGGCTCGGATACGTTTGGAGAAATATGGGTCTCCAGCATTGGATCTTTCGTAGATTTACCTGCTGTTGAATATTACCTGTCGTCGGGTTGGAATCCTTGGTGATGATAAAGCAGTTTTAATAGAACTCCAATAAACTGTACTCACTATAATGTTCTATTTGACTAATTTGATTTGATTCTTTACTCCCACGGATTCCTCATCTTTAATGTATATCTCCCAGCGCAGATATTCTTCAGAAACCTTTCTGCCGCCATTGAGTGCAACGTGGCTCCGTGTTAGCTATGCATGAGCGTCTCTCGCTGAACATGTTGGAATGGTTTATATTGAGGTGCCACGCCCTGTGACCTTGGTTCCTTTTTACCACACATTCTGCTCAGTTGGAGCACTACTTTGTTAAAAGGTGTTTACCCTTTTTGTTTCACAGCACGTTGAATCCGATGAAGACCTCAGGCTTTAAACTCTGAAACTCTGCAGGCATCAAATGTCCGTCTCTGACCACCACAGGATCTGCCTGTACTGTCTTGGAGAAGAACACAACGCGTAGTATTAGGCAGGATTTTCTTTTTGCACATTTCCCTCATTAGAGTTCTATGTGACCCCCAATCTTTTTGCTTATTTTTTAACCCTGCCCTGGCTTTTGGAGGTCCGTAAAGCCTTCTGCTTTACTTCCCTTGCCCGATTTGCTCATTCTTATGGGCAAACTGACTAGTCCCAATTCCTTTGGAATTCTTGTATTATTTCAATTGCACACATCACCTAAGAGTCAAGTGCGGTTATTACACTTTGTACTTTGTATCTCATAACTTTTTGCTGAGTGGTGTTTTGTTTTCTTTGGAGATGTGTCTAAGACAAGCTGATGGCAGCTGTGATTTGTTTTTTTAACGGGTTTGTGATATTTGTCGTGTGCACTTTTGCATTTACCGCAAATGACTACTAAAGATTGCTAGCACCCTAAAATGGCTGTGCCACGCAATTTTCACTTGTTCTTTGGTAATCTTGTATTTGACCCTTTTCCTTGCCCTCCAAGGTCAGGAAATTCATATATGGTAACGCCTTTCCTGGCAAAAGCTGCTGCTTTCACAGGCAAGTGGGCTTTTGTATATGTGAGCCTGAGAAGGAGGGGGATGGGACACTCTGGTCCCAGTATCCTCTAGTGCCTGCAAGTCTTTTGCTGGACGTATTGATGACCACTGGTTGTCCAGGTTTGGACAACTCTGTGTTGTTTGATACTTGGAGATGCTTACAATTGGTGGACTTAGGCTGGCTCCCAACACAAATCTTGGCTAAAAGGAGGGTTTTTGCAGCTATTAGTTGCTTGCATCGTTGGAGCCAAGACTTCTACAAATAGGAGCAGCCCGCTGATGACCCGAAGACTACTCCTGTAGCTGACATGCATTGATTCCAGTGATTGGTCCGGTGAATCCCTGCTCTTTAACCTGATCTCAGAAGACCCTTGTTGGTGCTTTGAACCTTGGACCAGCTGGAACAAACAGTCTCAAGCACTTCTCAAGGAAGCACACCTTGGAAGCCTTTGGAAGTGTCCCTGGACCACCTGGTGGACGGACCAGCTCCCTTTTGGGTTACTTTCTGCAGTTGTCACCATTCCGAGCAGAGCTTTGGGACTTGCAAGTGCTTCAGCTTATGCCATAAGTCACCTGTCCTCACATTTTCAGCGATGTTTAAGACAAGGGACGCTCTACTGCGACTGCTTTTGTGTTCACCCCTGAAGGATTGCCTGAAGTCGCCTGACTGCGGTGACTGCCGCTGGAACAATCACTCTGCAATCCTGTGAGGTATCCTGAAGGGTCTGCACTGCCAAAGTCTGCACCTTTTTCTTCATCTGGGTGTCTTCTTCAAGAAGTTGCCTTGAAATGTCTGGTGAGAACCGTGACAAGCTTCCGAATTATTTCAGTTTTCCCTCCATCTGATTACTCATCATTTGAATACTGGTGTTTCATGCATATGCAGTCTTATTTCTAAGGTTGCATGTATGTGTTTTATTTTGTTTTTCAGTACATTACTTACCTGTGTTTTTGTGTATGGTTAGTGTGTTTATAAAGGCCTAATACAGTTTTTTTTTTATTTTTATATGATATGGGGTATTTATAATGCACCTGTACACGTGTTTCTAGGCGCGACAAGGCAAAGGGGGAGAAACAAAGGGAAGACAAAATGACGATCTTACAAGGCCTTGTGTCATTCAGATCTTGCAAGTGCGGAGAAGTGGGGAAGGGGAGAAGTGTCAAGGGGGAGTGGAACGGAGAAGTGCAGTTAACTCACAAGTGCAGCCAGCGAGTGGCTTATATGTGCAGAGAGAAGTGACTGTAGCGTTGCAGATACAGACCCGTAAGTGCTGTGTAGCCCGAAGGCAGTGCAAGGGCAACTGAACATGCAGGAGCCTGGGCCCAAGTTCAGAGGGTAACCAGGTGACCAGTGCGATGAACAGTCGGGTGCATCAGCAGGGGAGTGGAAGAGAGAAAGCAGAAGCGAAAAGGAAGGTCTTGAGTTGCTTCCTGAACCGGAGGTGGTTCTGCTCAAGTTTGAGAGAGGCAGGTAGGTTGTTCCAGAGGGAGGCCAAGCCGAGGATAGATCTGCCCCACACTCTCCGCTTGCAGAAGCGTCTGACCCTCGGAGTGTGAGGTGGATGAGTGGAGAGCTCGAGAAGGAAGATGTTTTAAAGAGAAAGTTGGAGGTAGAGCGGTCCCAGGCCCCAGAAATCCTTGTGGACGATGTAGAGGGTCTTGAACTTGATCCTTGCAGCCACATGGAGCAAGTGAAGAGATTTCAGAGCTGGAGAGATGCGATCCCTGGGCTTGAGGCCAAGGACAAGTTTTGCAGTCCTGTTCTGGGTCAGTTGTAAAGGTTGAAGAGTAGAGTCAGGAAGATTTAGAAAGAAGCTGTTGTAATAGTCCAGCCTAGAGAAGACCAGAGCTCTGGAGACAGTGAGCTTCTGGGGGAAAGTGATAAAAGGAAGAACACCGCTGAGGAGGTGCAGCTGATAGTTTATCTTAGAGACGTCAGAGATGTGAGGAGAGAATGAGAGGGTGGAGTCGAAGATGACACCAAGGTTCTTAGCCTCACAGGAGGGCCCAGAGTGGGCGGTCCGAGAAAGAAAGGAAAGGAGGGAGCGGGTGTCCCAGTGAGGAAGGTATCCATCTTACTGGCATTAAGGCAGAGATCATTGGCGGCACACCATTCCTGAATTGCAGCCAGGCAGTCTTGTATGAGAGAAGAAGCAGAGGTGGCTGAGGGGAGCCTGGAAGAGAGCCGAGTATCATCCGCATAACATTGACAATTGGAGCAGAAAGTAGCAATGCAATGGGCAAGAGGTGCCAGGTAGTGGTTGAAGAGCCAGGGATAAAGGTTAGACCCCTGGGGAACACCACAAATAGAGCGAGAAGAGAGGAGAGACCCCAGTTGGACCTGATGGGATCGGTCAGTGAGAAAGGTCTTCAACCAGGCCAGGGCCTGATCAGTAATACCAAGGTTGTCGCAGAGGTGATTGAGCAGTATGGCATGGTTGACCGTGTCAAAAGCAGAGGATAAATCGAATTGAATGAGTAACAGAAGGAGATTAGACTCAAGATTGGAGAGCAAGGTTTCATGGGTGTTCAGGAAAGCAGTGTCCGTGCTTCTGGCAGCTTTGAATCCAGACTAGCGGTCATGGAGGCAACCAACAGCTTCAGTATGTAGATTAAGCTGGCCGACGGCCAGATTTTTCAAGAGTTTGCCCGGAAAGGAGTGATGGAGGTCAGGTGATAGTTAGCCGGAGAGGAAGGATCGGCCGATGGCTTCTTTAGAAGGGGGTGCACAAGGGAGTGCTTAAAGGGCAGGGGAAAGTTCTAGTGGCAAAAGAGTGATTGCAGAAATCGGCCAAAACTGGAGCTAGGGTGTCAATGTGGTCCTTGATGGTGCTGGATGAGCAGGGGAGAACCTGCTTTGATGAGACTTTCATAGATCAACTTGTCTAGAACCATCGTTGGGGGTGAACAGAGGAAAGGAGGATATGAGAGAGCCTCAGACAGCCAGGAGTGGTAGAGGAGGAAGGACAGGTAGAGGAAGAGCAGATGGACAGGATGTCCTGAGTTTTAGTGGTGAAATGAGAGACCAAAGCTGCTCAGAGGGACTGGGAGGGAACAGGAGAGGTAGAGACTGCAGCAGAATTGGCCAGCGCCGTGCAGATTTTGAAAAGTTCAGCTGCGTTTTAGATGCCGCAGAGATGCAGGTTCTCTTCTTAGCAAGGACAGAGAGCCTCTACTGCCTTTGGAGCTGGCAGCAGGCCATTTTTTCAGGGGTGTGCGCCCGGTGGCCTCCACTTCCTGTCCGCCGCTCTACACTTGTGTTTAAGGACGGCGAGGTCGGAATTTGGACATCAAGCAGATTCTCATGACAGGGGCAAGGATATTCAGAGTGTAAGAGAAAGAGATGAAGGTTCGAGGGGGCTGTGTAAAGGTGTGAGTCAGCCAATGGTGCAGGAGAAGGAGAGAAAGTAGCAGCGAAAACCTCAACTGACAGGCTTCATGGGTCAGATGACCGAGAAGATAGGTGGCCACTGGAGTCGGCTTGACCTGCAGGGTAGAGATCGAGAGGTGGGAAGAAAGGAGAAAGTGATCACTCCATGAGAGAAGAGTGGGGAGAGGGTCAGAGAAGGGGAGGTCTGAGGAGATCATAACATCCAGGGTGTGTCCTGCAGAGTGAGTCGGGCCAGAGGGAAGAATAGAGACAGAATTGCAGAGTTTGTGAAAGAGTACTAAAAAAGGCCTGGTAGCATCCAGGTGGATGTTCAAGTCTCCGAGGAGAAGTTGAGCGGTAGAGACTATTAGCGCAATGGACAATACCAATGTTCCCTCTAAGCTGTGCGAATATGCGCTTGCCCAGCTTCCCTCTGGGTGCCGCTCAGAAGCTTTTTAGCAGCGCACACAGACAATTCTCAGCTATTCAAAAATATTTACTAAGGCACAAGCCACAGCAATTACCTGAAATTGTCTTTCTTTTAAATTAAACAACTAGTCTTGATAATCTGCTCATTTGCATTAAACTTTTATACAAGCGTGACCGTAAACACCTAAGATCCCTAACAGCAAAATACACACACAAGAGATTAAAAACGAATATGAAAAATTGGCTCCATGAACAGAAGAATCTAATCAAGATTTGCCTGCACACATTAACCAAATAATGTTCCCTCCCCAGCCATGATTCCTAAACCGGACTCTCCCACACTTTTACCTTATGACTCTAACTTCAGCCGCAGAACACATTAAGATACTACCGGACAACATTCTCTTTTTTTTCTCTTGGCTCTGTGAAAGGTTAGCAGACTTGTACCTATATTCACTTGTTTTATGTTTGTTGTAACATGAGTAACTTTCACCCACCAACATTTGTTACTCATTGTGCCTTACCAAAAGCGTCACCCACACTACATAATCGAACTACCAGCTCAAATAACGGATACTGACTGTAAGTAAGCGGGCTTCTTGGATGTGTACCCTTATAGCATACGTCCTCTTTTTTTATTTTTATTTTTTTTACATATGTCACACAAGTGCTTTGCGCAGCCCCCTAGCAAGTTAACACATTATAAAACTCAAATATCAATTTGCCCTTTAAAGATTTTGGGAAAAAAAATGTGATGCTGAGCGTCTCGTATTTTAGCATTACTAACATTAACCTATAAGTGGAGAGCAACATTGTAATATCATTTACTTAGCCTACAAGGGATACTGGGTATGGACCATGCCTGGATTACATTATATCAGGGCACCAGATAGTCCGACGGGAGAATGCCTTTCACACAATCTGCATTGTTTCAAGTGTCCAGAGTTCCTTTGGAGATAGACCGTCTCACATTATATGGTAACTCGCTTCGATACAAAAACGGTTCTCTGAGCACTTGTGTAGTCCTACACAATGATGTAAGGGTGGGATATGTTGCAACCAATCTAGTATGCACTGCAGAATAATTGTGTACATGCAGAGTCATTAAGAATTACAGAATAGGGATCCATAGTTACAGAAGAAAACACTCAAATCAGTTGTATCTTTGATGAACTGATGCTATTAACTTAAAAGGCATATGTATGTGATTTTCTTCAGTAAGGCTCTTCTTTAATTGTATGTAGGTTGTGGTGCGGAAGTGTGGGCAAAACTATACACTATGCCCCGTCATTTCACCTCCTATGTAGTTGTACAAGCAGGACTCTAATGAGATTCTGCTCCTTACTTAGAGTCAAATGATTTTTCAGGGAGTAAAAAAAGTAATGAGCATTGCCAATAGGGATACTTTATGCTCATTAAAAGATGTTCTGTCCTCTCGAGATCGGGCATTAATATTATCACTGTTCCGTCCTGTGCCACTGCTCTACTGATCAATAATTCAAAAAAATATCAGTGGAGTTTTGTGGGTTTAAGCGATGATATAATATGTTCATAGTTTCTCATTTTCCTTGTTTGAAGGAGTAAAAGTGGATGGGGCATATGTCTGTTTTTTGACACATTGCTTTTAATTGCCATTAATCCATCGGCAAAAGTTGAATTCTGTCTGAATTTCTTAACAGCCACATCGATTATGCCAACAGATATTTGTGTTTTGTAATACACTAGTGAATTTCCAGTGGCACAAAACGTGCATTTGTCTCTGCACAGAAGTAGGTTTGCAAGGTACCGTGGCAGATGTTGAAGGCTTAGACTGATGAGTTTTCTCTATAATCACATATGACATATTTTATTTTAGCCTATCTGTTTGGAAAAAGTGTTGTAAGATTTGTAAAGAATTGCAGTGGCTGGGAAGAGGACATTCTTTTCCAAACTCTCTTCTGCAATGGTAGCTCACAAAGTGGCTTACTCCTTAGTCAGTTGCACACATGGAAAATAATGTGCGCACAACAGCCAACCAGTTCCGCACATAGAGAAAAATAATTAGAGGGAACATTGGACAATACTCATATTTTTTCTTGTGTTAAGTTGTTGCTTGCCTTGAATGTTTATTCCTATGACAGATACTCTGCTTTACTTACTAACTTGAATTATTGCTGGTGGTCTGTGTGGACTCATTTAAGCATTGGACCACTCTCACATTTTTCCTGGAACTAAGCCTCGACTGCTCTTCCACTCTACCTTGATTGGGCTTTGGCCCCTTTTTACCTAATAGGGTGGCCTCCTAAAAATCTAGCCCCCACCCTCATCTTAACATGCAGGATTGCGGGCCAAGGCAATCAATTCATCCAAAGGCGCTTCGAGAGCAGGTAGTGAACCATTATACCTTTTTCCACAAGGAAATTGGTGACAGGCTAACCCGTAAGAGTGCCAAAGTGAGAAATGGTCCCCGGTATGCAAGGACGAGAAGCGGCAGCAACACAAGAGATCTTGTTCACCCAGTGGATCGTCGAAGCATCATTCTTTTTCCTCAAAGAAAGGTCACTGCTCCAGGGTCTCCTGATGAAGAGACGCCGCAGGTACCTTTTCCAACACAATCCTCTAGACAGGAGGAATGGGAGGGCTTTTGGCTCAAGATGCTTGATTTAGTCAAGTCCCTGACTCGGGCAACTAGGGCCACTGCGCCTACTAGGTCCACCGCCCCTGGAAAAAAGGTCAGAGACCCCTCAAAAGCCCATAACGATGCACATTTGGGCTCGACTACAGCTCCAATGCATAAGAATCCATTTGCATGCCGCACCACCCAGTTTTCCAACGTCAGTGCCCCAGCTCCTCACTACTTGGCGGTGCAGCGATTCCTCCTGAGTACACACACTCACCAGGGGTGTGTTTGTCTCAGATGGAAGACATTTACGATAAGGAAGGTGAATCTGTCTCCTTTTGGGCTTATGCCCTAGTGAAGTTGGGGATGCCCCTGAGGAATCTTATGGGGAAGAGGGACACTTGCTGGATGTTGCTGCTGACTTAGAAGAGGCAAGTGGTCTGGATACTTCTCCAGAGTTTAACATGCTCCCTGGACTTATCCCAGGAAAACCTCAGGCTTCTTTTTTAATGCCTCTTGGCTAGGGTGGTTGACACACTATGGTTATTGGCCCTTTAAGACCTAAGGTGCAATTTAAACCTGCTGCCTTTCAACCCGGCAGTCGAGGCCACAGTTCTAGAATTATGGTTGAAACCAACTTCAATGCCATCTGTAGATGTGGATCTGGCAGTGAAACACAAGACGGCTCCTTCTGACCTGTCCTTTCCTGTCTTCTCATGCCTTCAATGAGAGCCTGATGGTCCTGGATGCCTCAGTGAGCCTGAAGACGTCTTTTTCTTCTTGATCTACAAACAGGGAAAGTAAGAGGCTTGACACCTGAAGAAGGAAGGCTATTTTGATTCGGGCAGCTTGGGTCTGTGGAACATCAATGCCTGGCAAAATTCTCCATCAGCCTTTGGTTTGTTGTTTCAGTGGCTGCAAAGCACCTCCCTGCAGGAGATATGAAGGAAGTGTTTGAAGCCTTTGTCAAATATAGCGAGGATGCGTCCCGACAAATGCTTCAGTCAGGCCTGCATACAGCCAACTGTGTGACTCTTACAAGAGCCACAGGACCGGTGCTGAGGAGGTTCTGGTGGAGATATTCTCCCTGTGTGTTCTCCCCAGGTATCGCCCTCCGATTTTGTCTCGTTTTCTGGGCTAAACTCCTGGACATGCTTGAACGCTAACATTTGTTTGGGGCTGAAGCCATCAAATCTGTCTTGAGATTTCAGTCCTTCAAGCCACAACAGCCCATGGCCCTCTGTAACATCTACGCCCAGAGGGACAGTCGGCAAGCTCCCTCTTGCAAACAAATGCAGCACTGTCCAACTTGGTGTCGAGACAGATCTGCTCCAAGCACTGGCTGTTGTAGCCCCTGTGAAACAGACTTCCATTACTCATCCCATGTGGAAGGCATGAATTCCTAGTTCAGCGAAGAATGGCATCTTACAACTCTCACAACACCGGGTTTTTGGTAGACTATCCACTAGAGAAGCACCCAGGTCCGCCGATCGGATGAAGGCACAGGGATCCCTTGAGGACTCTCCAGTAATGTTGTGTCGTTAGCGTATCATCTGGATGGAATTTCACCCACGAGTGGGGTCATAATTGAGTATGTTTAAGGTCCAATTACGCACACAACACTGGTGGAATGGCGTGGCCGCAGCTAATAGCACAGCACCCACTGAAATGACATGCTACATCACTGAGGTGTGATTTACACCAAAAGAGAGGTTGCGAAGATCCCAGAACACAATTCCTGGTCCTGATGAAGGCCGTCTTACCTGCAGCCATCAAAATGGGCTAAAGGCCGAAAAACAGTCGTGTCGACTTAGTGTCCATCACATACACCAAGCACTTATTACTATTTGATGTTTAATTCAATACCAATACAAGTCCCCCCTCAAAGTGTAAGGGGTTGTACGTTTTGAGTCATTAGACATTCCAAAGATGTACTAATTGTGATTAGAAACATGTTCATATGTTTCATGTTGGGAATGTGTCGGGTACACTTACCTGTGGTAATCGTTTTGTATGAAATATACTGTGAGGTTTATGTTCTAAGTACCATTAAATTGTTATTGGGTCTTTTTGTACATACGGGGTTGCCCTAATTAATTGTCTTTACACATTTTACCACATCCAAAACCTATGCCTTAAAGGTTGTTTACCTGGGATGCTGTCTCCCCTTGGCTCAACACCCTCCAAACCATTGCCTGTCTAATCAGTGCTTGCCTCCAGAACCCCCTCCTGTTGGTGGAGGTTTTTCTACTTCTGGCCAAGTGCACCATAGATCCGGTGACGCACTTGGAATGAGAATATTTTCTAGTGCTGAAAGAGGATTTGAGCTTACATCTCATACTAATATGTATCTACACAAGAACAAGTTGAAGATGGTTCCCTAGGCCCCGATCCTTCAAGCCTTCGACCTGCACGACTGGCTAGTCTCGCTAGATCTACAGGATGCTTGCTTTCGGTGGATGGGCACATGGATGTACCTGTTATTCACAATGCAGCATTGTTCTTACCAATTCAAGGTCCTGCCATTTGGTCCATCTACAGCACTAATGGTCTCCAAGCTGCTGGCACTGGTTGTGGCTCACCTTCGAAGAGAAGGCCTTCATGTCTTTCCCTAGCCGGACGGCATGTTCGCCTCCTGGGCTAAGCATCGCCCCAGTTGTACTGAAGATGCACCCTGTTGCACAGCTTGGGCTTCTCCCTAAACTTCAGGACGTCTCATTTTGTCATCCCACTCCCTCCATTTTTTTAGAGCAGTCTTGGACACTTGCATGGACAGGGCCCTTCCCCTCAAGGATGTAGTGACAAGCATCTCCAAGATAGTCTGTGTCTGCCAATCCCAGGAGAGTGTTCCAACCTCAGCCTTCCTGCACTTGCCGGGTCTTGTGGCCTCCTGTGCGCTTGAGGTCGCTACAGTGGCTACTCGCTCGTCAGTGGTCTCAATTTCAGCAACATACTTTAAAGCTTCTTCAGGTCCCAGTGAAAGTTTCCAGAAACCTGTAATTGTGGTCCCAGAGAGATAGAATACTGAAAGGGGCATTGTTTCAACAACCCTGACCCCAACTGACGCTAGTCAAGGACGTATCCTTGCAAGGCTGGCGCCTTCACCTGCAAGATATGGCAGTAAGTGACCTAGGATCTTTGCATTTTGACTTGGAACACATTAATTTGCTGGAATTTAGAGTGATCACGCTGGCCCTGGTCGCTTACCTTCGTGTGATACAGGGCAGGACTGCTGGACAACTACCGCAACACGAGGGGATTTGTGGTTCCTTGCAGAGAAACAACGCGGCTGTGGATCTGGCTAGCAGGGAGGATGTCATTGCAGATGCCTTCAGCAGAGCGATGTCGGCCCCTCCCACGAGTGAGGGCTCCATCTGGAGGTTCTGATGGAGATATTCTCCCTGTGTGTTCTCCCCAGGTGTACCGTTTCACTTTGTGTGAACAGGAAATGCAGGTGGTTCTGCTCCAGGGAATTTCTAAAACAGGGAGCTGTGGGCAATGCATTGATGGTCGAGTGGGATTTCATTGTACTCCATGCCTTCTCACTGATCCCTGTCACACTGCCAGTTCTTAGGAGTCGTCTGTTGGAGTCCACAATGATTCAGATTGCTCCAGACTGGGCCTGGAGAATGTGGCAACCAGAATTGCTGAACACATCTATCTGCCCTCTCTGTTGCCTTCCAAGGAGACAGATCTTCGCTCTCTAATGGAAAGACGAGACCTCTATTTGAACCTGGCCAGCCTAAATATTTGCTTGGGTGCTGAAAGTTTGAAGTACAAGGAGTGGGATTAATCCTAGTACGTCCTGGAGGTGCTCCTGTCTGCTAAAAAGCCTGCCACCAATTCCATTTATGCCTGCTGTTGGCGTATGCATATATCTTGACTCCGGCAGATGGATCTGGCCCATTTTATTTGTTCCACATACTCCGTTTTGAATTTTCTGCTTACTTTAGCCTGGGTGAGCCAGCTCATTGGCACTGTGACGTGATATCTTGCTGTTATTTCAGTTTTCAAGAGAACCCCCAGAGCAGTGCTAATTTTCACGATCCTCATAGTCCTGCATTTTTTGTTCAGATTGTAATCCATTTTCCCCACTACAGTTTTTTTGTTACAGATGGTGGCATGAATTTAGTGTTAATTTTTCTTGTGGGTGCTTAAACTTCCCTGTTTATTTTTCTGTAAAGACATGGTGACATCGAGAATGAGACCATCCTTCCTCCCTAAGGTGGTCTTTCCATCTTCTATAAAGATACATCTTCCTATCTTTATTTTTTCCCCCCAGCCTCATTGTTCTAAGGCAGAGAAACAATTCCATTGGGTGGACCTTGTGCAGGCTCTCATCTACTACGTCTCTCAAGTGAAGGAGTCAAGGAAAGGTGACTAGTTTGTTGTTGGTTATGCTTGTGCTGTGACCAGACTGTTCCTGTCAAGGTAGATCATCATCTGCGTCTTGGAATGCTATGATCTGTCTTGGATGGATGGGCCTGAGGGTCTCTGGGCTCCTTTCACCGGCAGCTGGCTGCCACCTCTGCTCTGCAACGTGGAGCCCCTTTTCTGGACAGGATGCTTGTTTTTGGTAGAGCGGTCCTTCCGAGATTAATGATTTGGGTGGTGTCCCTACTCTCCTTCCTCATCCAGATCAATATATTGCTAGAGGAGTCTATTAAAGATGAGGAATCAGTGGAAGGAAGGCATCCATTTAAAGCACAAATAACTTAACTCACTTTCCCACAGATTGTTACTCTCCCAAACTGCCACACTTGGCATATAGCTAGTACTCCATAGTTTTACTGTCCATTGGAGTGCTGGGGGAAAAGGGCAGAACTAGAGTCATAGTGTGTGGTTCCTCAATATATACTGGCCACAACGTCAAATCAGGCATGCGGCAGATCCGACATGGTGCTGCGCTGTGCCCCCTGGCAGTGGAGCCAACCTAACAGCAACTGCACAAAGAGATTGGTAAGAACAATGTGGAATTCATCAGGTAAGTAAGTAGTTCTTTTGGGTCATTTACCCTTTTTGTAATAGTGTCTCCTTTAACTATACCACTGAAGGCCATCTTAATATTTTATACCGCACCTTCAGAGTTGGGAGTCCTCCTCACAGTTCTCAACTTTACTTAGCAAATGTTCACGTAAATCTTCTATCTCAAACTTTTACATCACACTGAACACACAGATAAATACTCTTATTGTGGGCTCTGCGAGCTTGTACACTCAAAAGGTACTCCTCTTTGGGAGAGCCCACGTTAACTCTGTTTCCTCTAGGTAGAGTTCATTGAGGTGTTCAATCCCTCCTGCCCACCATGGCTGAAGCCAAAAAGCAAAGCCTTTTTAAAACCTGCTTTACATGTATTTTAAATAACATATATGTGGAAACGAGCATGACCTGGCTATTGACTACAATGTTTAATCTTTTACTATTTGTCAATCTTCTTCTAATAAAACTTCAAAGGGCAGGCACAGGAGGCTGGTGTGCTGGCTTGATGAATACGCTGTAACTTCAGACTCTGCTTCAACGAGGAGCTCAGCTTCGGTTCGTCCTAGCAATCAACAGGACAGAGCCATCTCTTCTAAGAGGTCAATATCCCATGAGGGAGGGCATCAGAGGAAAAAGGGTGAAGAGGAATGATGCCACCCATGCTCAAAAGGGTCTTGAGAAGCCCTCCATGACTCACAAGATTGCTTCTTCCTCGTCGTTGGCCGCAAAACCGCATGAACCGTCAGTTTCTTCGACAAAGGTTTCACTGAAACGTCAAGGAGAGGCTATTTTCAAACTCCAGCCATCTGTCCCTCCTTCATTAGAGCCTTCTATTGTTCCTCCAGAAGATGCCATGAAGTACACCATCAACAGAGATTTTGAAGGCCCAGAAGGATGGCAATGATGATTTACCAAGGGTGCAACCATTAAACCCTCTTTTGATACAGTTGAAGGCCCGGCCAGGATCAATGGAACAACCTGGTCTCCCAACTCCAGCTCCACAGTATACAGCACTTAATTGATCCATGGACATTCTAAGCACCTTGCAAACTAGAGTTTTTACCATCGCCCCGAGAGCAGGTCCTGCACTTAAAGCGCCATCTAAGCCAGAACCTTCTGCTTGTAACAGGCGCCATACTACACTGCCTCCAACTAAATTAAAGCCAGCTCTGCATTGCTGTCTCCTCAGACTCCTATTCCATGTACGGCAATGAACTTACCACGATAGGGCTTGCGCACACACTTCATTTTAGGATGAATTTGGTGTCTTTATACTGTCATATGGGGAGCCTGAAGAACTTCCTTCAGAGTTCACTCCTTGAGGAAATCTGGGCTTTTTAAGCCACTATCGCAAACGTTTAACTTTTTTTAGATCTTCTGCTTGTAGAGCACGAAAAAGGTGGTTTCCTTTACAAGCAGTGAAAAAAGTAATGGGAAACAAAGACCTTTCCCATCTTTGATGTTCATTTGAGAGGATAGCTTGGTGGCGATGAAGAATCCTTTCAGTGCCCCAGCAAAGAAGGTTCAGTTAGTCAAATACAGGGGACCTGGCAATGAGGTCAGAATGTTTATGAACGCAGTCAAGCCCAAACTCTGGTCTCGATGTCCACAAGAAAGAGATATGCTAATTCGTTCTTAACCTTATGCTGTCCCTGATTATTTTGGCAAGCAAGTGACCACCATCAAAACAGAAAATTCACTAGCTGCCTTAGCTACTACGTTAAGGAACTCTGGTTTAAAATTGGACCAGTTTTAGACTTCCTTTCTGAGGATAAATAGCAGGAGGCTTTTGCACTAATTTGGGTAACATGAAGCTGCTTCTTACTACGCTATCTCTGTAGCTGTCAACATTTCAGACACTGGTTTTGCAATCCAAGAGCAAATCCATCAAGTAGGCTTGACTCATGTCAGCCACTGCCCTCTCATTTTGTCACCCAAGTGGGAGGGCTTATGTCTCTTTCCCAGCATCCATGGTAAAGAAGAACAATGGATAAATGGGCATACAAACACACCATTGTGTTTGTCAGAAGACCTCGTCCGACTCACCGGTCGGAATAACCTCTATCTGGACTTCAAAAAGAAGTACACACACTGTTGTCACTTCAAGTTGGCCTCAAGGGATTTCAACAAGTGCCTTGCACCTGTCACAGCATACCTCTGAAGAGTAGGGATTTACGTTTACCCACATCTAGACTATTGGTTGGAGGAGCTTCTACCCTCAATTGATGCCTCGGACACACAGCAGCTGCAGAGGACTGCTTAACATCATTTGGCTGTTCGATCAATTACGGGAAGTTATCCACCACTCCCATCACAACCACAATTCAAACTCTACTTCCGAAACATGTTGCATAAGTGTGAGCAATCCAATCCCTTTTGTGCATGGTATCGTTTTGCACACCATTGATCCAGAACCACAAACTCTATATGCTCCCTACCCCACAGCACTGCATGAATTTCTGGCCGCTCATTGAAACAGTCTCTGGACTTTGAGATAACAAGATCAGGCTCAAAACCTCTTCTCCAATGATCTTCTTTGGTTGGAAAACACAAACTATTCATAAGTCCCATCTCCTTTCCTCCTTCCTTCCCCAACATGTGGATGGTCCCAGAACCTTTGGCAGTGAAAAATTGAGCTTCCCTTTTAAATTTAGTCCAGAATGCAGGGGCGTAGCCCTGGGTGTGGGAAAGCCCCCAAGGTCCCGCCCTGCAGCGCCTGACCCCAGTCCCTTTTTCCACACGGATGGTGTTGGACCTGGCAGCTAGGCGCAGAGACTTTTTAACTTTCCGCTGCTCCCCATTTTTTATTTTTAATCTTCACCTCCCTTCGGATCCTTGCCTCCCCTGACGCATTTCAGTTGCAGGGAAGCTTCATGAGATGCGTGACCTGCGATCACTCGTTTCCAGCCTCGGACCCCCATGCGCTCCATCTATAGTGCCCGGGGGTCCGACCACTACTGGGACGTGTGCGGTTTGCAGTGCTCTGTCACCAGGCATTGAAGAATCATCTTTCACGCTATTTATTTATTTTATTTATTTGTATTTACAAAGCGTGCTGGCAGTCCAAGGATATAGAGTCACTGTTAAAGAAGATGACTTAGTTTCAGAGAAGGAGCATGTGATGCATAAGGAAGACTTTAGTTACAAGAAGCGTCGTACAGATGTTACAGCAGTGTAGAGGAGTCTCGGCGAGGCAGGTTCAAACAAATAACTCTGAGCTGGGGGGAAATCCACGGCAAAATTGCCTAATTTCAGCGCGATTAGTAATAGCGCAAATTTTCCCCATTGGGCCCAATGGGGAATGGACAATAACCCTTTCGGCAAACACGTGATCCGGCGCTAATAGCGCCGGGGGTTTGGCGGTAGGGCTATTAGCGCTGATGCTAATAGCGGCCCCGCTACCGCCCAACTCATGATGAAGCCCTCTGTATTGGTTATTGAGCCTCTTCAAGGTTTCAGTTGATCCATTTTGTAGCTTAGTTTTGTCCTCGTTTAGGCACCATCAGTTCTCTGCCATCCAAGCTTGGGTGGTAGAGTAGGCAGTGTTTAGGGTTTTGGAATTGGACTCGTAGTCACTGGACAGCGGCAGGAGGACTAGTGTGTCGTCGGAATAGTTCATATGTGAGATGCCTAGCGAGCCAAGGATGTTGAATATGTTATATAGAGTCGGGGATATGCAAGAGCCTTGTGACACTCCACACTGGATAATGTCAGGTTGCGAGCAGGCTTGGTCTGAGAAGACTCTCATGGCTCTACCTTAAAGGAATGAAACAATCCAGGCTGTTGCGTTAGGGGAGAAGCATGCTGAGGATGAGAGGTGGTGGTAGAGGGTTTTGTGGTTGACACGGTCAAACGCCACCAATAGGTCAAGGAGTAGTGCTGGTTTGCCAGAGTCTCTGATGTCGTCCATTTGGTTCTTTAGGTCGAGTAAGGCAGTCTCTGTTCGGTGCCCTGGGCGAAAAACCTGACTGGCTGAAAATTGACATGATCGCTTTAGTCTCTGATTTGGCGTTCCCTATCCTAGTGTTGGAAGGATGTAGCTTTCACCTTGAGAATGGCGTGTTTGTAGTCTTTGGCGAGTTTGCTAAACTCTAGCTTGGCAGAGTCGCAGTGATTGGCTTTCCAGGTGGATAGTCTTGCCTTTTTTTGGCACGTAGTTCAAGTAGCTCAGGTGAGAACCAGGCATTTGTGTGCTTGGTGTGTTTGGCTTTCCTGTGGTGAGCAGGGCAATTGTGTAAATTGCTTGTTTTAGAGTGATGTTGATAGAGTGTGCTTGTGTTTCTGGGTCTTTGGAGAAGGGTGGCTTGAAGGCAAGAACTGCAAGGTGTGGTAGGAGCCTTTCTTTGGTAGGTTGGTGAGAACTGCTGCTGAGAGCAGGGGGGAGGGGTGTTACGGGTTGGTGCAGTGGGGTCGAATAGGATGAGGTGGTCCGTCAATTGGAGAGGGGAGTTGGCCTTGATGGTGAGAGAGCAATTATGGTGTGCTATCCACTCAATATGGAGGGTGATGGTACATTTAGGAGAGATGTTGCATTTGAGAATACTGCTCCTCAGTGCGGAGACTATTTTTCCTGGGAGCTTCCACGGGTAACGGTACTTTGGATTCTGGTTCTGGCAGACCAGAGGCTGACAACGCTACTAGCTCCCAAGCCGAGGGGCTCTTCTGGGCAGTCCACAGAAAGGGCAATCAAGTTTGTCCTCTTCGGCCTCAGTGGGCCAAAGGATTGTCATGTTCTACCTCCAAGTAGAACTAAAGTAAACGATAGTGCTGCCACTCGTTGAAATCAGACTGGTTAATAATTCAAAACCTTTTTGTATCAACAAATAAATTAAATGATTAAATTATAAAAAATACATTAAATGCCAAAGAGGCACAGACCACTCTAATGTACTCATAAAACATATGATTTGTTTTACTAATATTTCAACAAGGAGTAAAAACACATTTAATTAAATATTTGTGTTTCTGATGCTTGCTTTTTTTTTCTTTTTCTGATGCTTGTTAATCTGCTTAGAATCACATGCTGTGCATATAGTTTGACATCCAGTGGTCACTGCGGAGTATTGCATCTTGTCTTTCGAGAATCGAAAGGGGACATCGACATGGGCGAGCCTGCAACGCTATCCCTAAAGTGATGTGTATTGTGTCCAAAATCCCTCACATGTCGAGGTCCCTCAGATTGTTTTTTTCTGCCCAGCATACTGGTCGCCTTATGCAGAGTTCGTCCAGAGAAATTGCTATTGTTTTCTCCGACCTTTGATCGTATATATACTAGAGTTATAGATATTTCCTACTGTCCCTTCCATCGACGGCTGTTTCCAGGTCTCTGCCGAAGACTGTTCCACTGATCTTTGGCGGAGTTTGGGTCGGCTCTGCCATACCCGTTTTACACACTAAAAACAGACCCCAGGGATGTCTTCGACTAAACAGTCGAAACGATCCATAGCGCCAACGGGCACACCGATAACTTCGATTCTGGCCGCCGACCGTCAGGATCGGCAGCCCTACCTGCAACCACAGAAGCGTCTTGCGACCACGCCCTCTAAATTGAAGGGCGCTGGCTCCAATATTCAGTAATCCGTCGAGACGCATTGAAAGAAGGCGTCCACGGCCGAAAAGGCACCGTTTCTGCCAAAAGTAGTCGCGCATCCAGAGGCCCGAACTTCAGAACTTCCTGATTCTGAAGTGATTACCGAAAGCATTGCCAGGATCACTTCTGTGGATTCTCAGAAGTAACCGTCCAAGGATTCTTCGGAACCCAAGGACAAGCACCGGGATTCGTCTAATTCGAGAGATAGGCTGAAGGATTTACTGGAGCCTACGGAAAGGCCCACAGGCAAACAAAAGGACACGCGTCAACTGTAGGAACCCCGAAAAGACTTTTCGGAAGCTCCTGAAGGAATTTCTTCATTAAAGAAGAAATCTCGACACTTGCAGACAGAAGATCCACTAGAAGAACCCTTTACACCCCTGGACCGCTCTGGTTCATCTGTTTGGATCAGAGAAAAATATGAAGGATGCATGGAGAGGCTAGAAAGGTTTGTGGAACTCTCTGAGAAGTCCACACCCAAGAGCTAAGCTGCAGAGGGTTTTTGACCCTACTCAAGATGAAGAAGAGGAATATATTTATGACCTCACTGAGGAGGAGGCTCAAGATGAAGATCCCTTTGCCGACTCTGAGGACGTTCATTTGGACCCCACTGAGGGTTGGGGAGTAGACCCAGACCCCATTGATCCTCGCCCTTGCCAGTCACCCCCTCCAACACTGGAACCTGTTGCCTTGTGCTTGGACTCCCCTCCAACTACCCGTACTCGACAGGCTTCCCCGGTTGACGATCAAATGGCTTTCAGCGCCATATTGAGGAAAGCAGAGGAACACTTCAACATCGCTACTCAAGCCGTTCCAGAAGCTGATTTTGTGCTGGACATTTTAAAAGAAAAACCACCTGCCAGCCAAGCTATTCCACTGCTAAATTCAATCAAGAAGCGATTGGCCCCTTCTTTATTAACACCTGCACTTACTCGTGCAGTGAATCCGAGGGTAGAAAAACTTTTTCGACCCTCCCCCTCAGAACCCTTCTACATCAGGGGTCATTCTGCTCCAGATTCATTGGTTGTGACAACTACCAGGAAAAGAGCAGTGGTTCCCCTATCTACTGGGGAGGCATCCCCCCTGACAAGGAGTGTAAGAGACTATACGCTCTGGGGAAGACGATCACTGCGGCGGCGGCTTACTCCACTCTCATTGCAAACAATACTACTTTGTTGGCCAGCTATGCTGATGCAGAATGGGCCGAGCTAGAGGAGGGTTTTCAAGAAGTCCCTGAACCACCGCGAGCCCGTCTGCTCTCAACAGTGGCAGAGGGCAGGCAAGTTAACCAAAGTAGCATTAAAAATGCTTTGGATGCAGCAGAGACGGCCGGAATATCTTTGGCTCAGGCTACCCTCCTGAAAAGGCATGCATGGCTAAGGAACTCAGGTTTCAAGCCAGAGACCCAAGCTTCACTTATAAATAAACCAGTGCAGGAGACACATTTATTTGGAAAGGCAGTGGATGAAGACGTCGAAACTGCAAAAAAGGAGCATGATGCCCTTAAGACTCTGGATCAGATCACCCAAAGACCTTGACAAAGAAGGGGGAACGGGAATAGACGCTGCTTTCATCGCCAACATTTCCCTGAAAATCAATACAGCTCGGGAAATAACTGGTCCTCTCCCCAAGGAACCAGCAGCTACACCACCCCATATCCCACAAGGGGGCAACAACATGGTAAAGAAAGGGACCGGAATTCTACTCCTCGAGGCTCCCCGGCCTCAGGCCAGAAATGGCCCGCAGTCCAGGGAATAACTACAGACCAGTGGGTGCTAAAGACAGTTGCCCACAGGTACTGTGTAGAATTCTGCCGGACCCCCCCAGTTCAGAGTACCATGAGTAAGACCCCTAATGCCTGAACTTCTGCGCATCCTGCTACAAGATGTCGAGAGCCTGCAGGAGAAGGGCACCATAGAGGTTGTACCTCTTCTACAGGTAAACAAGAGTATTTATTCAGTGTACTTCCTTGAACCCAAAAAAGATCTCACCATACGCCCTGTACTGGATTTGCGCCCAGCAAACAAATTTGGGAAGCCCCAAAAGTTTTGTCTGGTCACTCTGCAAGAAGTAATTCCCCTGCTCACACAGGGGGATTACATGGCAACATTGGACATGAAAGATGCATACTTTCATATTTCAATGTTGCCGGTGCACAGAAAATTCCTCAGATTCATGATACAAGACAAGCACTATCAGTTCAAAGTACTACCCTTTCGGCATAGCCTCTGCACCAAGGGTATTTACAAAGATACTGGCGGTGTCATCAGCACACCTGCGCAGGCAATCAATTCCAGTTTATCCTTACCTCGACGACTGGCTCATAACAAGGGACTCCTACGAAACATGTCTATCATATACCGAAAGAAATATAGATCTTTTATTCAGTCTGGGATTCTCCATCAACGAGAAAAAATCAAGTTTAGACCCCAGTCAGGTGAATCAGTCCCTAGGGGCTCTAATTCGAACAAAAGACGCCTCGTCTTCCCCCTCCATCGAGAGGGTCCAAAACATGCCGTTTCAAATCCCTCAATATGTAGCCAATCAAGAGGTGACGGTACGCAAAGCTATGCGGAATGATGGCGTTGTGCATTTATTTGGTTCCTAACGCACGCTTGCAAATGCAGGAGTGGCTCAACAGCCAGTGCTCTCAGGCCAGCGGACAATGGGATGATCTAGTGATTGTCTCGGCAGCCCTTGTTCTCTCGCTACGGTGGTGGTTGAGGGAGAACCTCATGAAGGGGAAATCGTTCATCACCACCACAGCAGAGGCCGATCGAACTACAGACACATCTCTCACATGGTGGGGAGCTCACCTGCTTCAACAGACAGCGCACAGAGTTTGGTCGTCAGACATAGCATCCAACCACATAAACTTGTTGGAACTGTTGGCAGTATTCAAAGCACTGAAAGCTTTTTAGACACAACTGCAGGGAAAGACGGTCCTGTTCCTCACATACAGCACCACGGGCATGAACTATATGAACAAGCAAGGGGGCACTCGCACTCCAGGGCTGTCCAAACTGTACCAGAAGATTTGGAACTGGGCTCTCAAATACATGTTCCTGTTATGAAAACATGTTGCAGGGGAACGCAATCTTTTGGCAGACATACTCAGCAGAGATTTCCCACTATCCATGGGGTACGAATTGCGATTACTAGAAAACATTGTCTCCAACGTTTTCGCAACTCTGGAGAACGCGCAATGCCAGGATTACACCTCCAGGTACCCCCAGAACCGTTCCGAGGGGAACGGACTCTGGATAGCATGGTCAGGGAAATGTTTTACAATTCCCCCCTCCCCACCCCCCACTACTCAAGATAGGGCACAAGATGCACCATGAAACAGTCCCAATGATATTGATGTCACCCATGTGGGCCCGCCAACCCTGGTTCGCTCATCTGACAGAGATGTCCCTATCTCCTCCAATGAAACTGCCTTGCCCGTACAACATGTTGTCGCAAGACAAAGGGGAGACACTTCACCCATGCCCGCAGACACAGAACTTAGCGGCCTGGCTCCTGAGGTCATAGAGTTCAGGCACCTGCAACTCCCTTAGAGATGGATGGACATACTCTGAGAGGCAAGGAAACCTAACACACACTAATGCTTTTCCAGTAAGTGGAAGCGTTTTGTCATCAGGTGCAACTCTCTAAGAGCATCAACCCCATTGACTGCTCTCCTACACATTGTTTTGTACCCGACTCATTTACTTGACTCAGGCCTGGTCTTCAACTCTCTAAAAGTTCACTTAGCTGCTCTTTCAGCCTACACTACATCACAACAAAAGGTGTTGTGGTGGAAGATACCAGTTATAAAGGCTTTCATGGAGGGAGTAAAGAGAATTCACCCTCCCGTTTCTAATCCAGCTGCCGGATGGGACCGAAACGTGGTGTTTACTAGACTTATGGGGTCTCCTTTCGAGCCCATGCATAAAGCAAGTCTCATAGATCTCACCTGCAAAACTGCCTTTTTGATAGCCATTACTTCCATTAGGAGAGTCAGTGAACTACAAGCGCTCTCAGTTCTAGACCACTTTGTTACAGTTAACAGAGATAAGGTGGTTCTGCACACTCACCCTAGGTTTGAACCCAAATTCATTTCAAACTTCCATGTGAACCAATCCATAGAACTACCAACCTTCTTTCAGAACCCCTCAAACATAGGAGAAAGAAGCCTGTACACACTGGATGTAAGCAGAGCAGTCATTGTGTACATGAAAGAACTCAAACCAGTGTTTGAGAAGAAAGACAAACCAGTGTTTTGTTTCAGTGGCAGCAGTTAGAGAAGATCATCCAGTCTCCAAATCTACTATCTCTAGGTGGATTGTCAAATGCATCACACTATGTTACACTCTTGCTAAGAGAGAACTGCCCTTCAAGCCTAGAGCGCATTCTACTCAAGGCAGTGGGGCTTCAATAGCATTCATTGCAAATGTTCCCCTTGGGTCCATTTGCAAAGTGGCAACCTGGAGTTCTGTACACACCTTTACAAAACACTATTGCCTAGACACTCACTCTAGGTCTGATTCTCAGGTGGGACAAGCAGTACTAAAACATCTTTTCGAGGGGATTGGGTCCTCCGACGTATTCCATATCTATGACCGGTAATGTCCACAGTTGTGCTGCTTCGGAAAATCCTTGGCGTCTGCGTCGATGACGTTGATGCGCCGTCCCCGAGGACCTCCTCCGACGGCCAACGTCACCTGATGTGATAAGTAGGACGCACGACGCCCATACCCTCAGTTCCGTTTTTTTCCGCGAACGTGTTCGCTTCGTTAATCTCGGTACGCCTTGAATCGTTGGAGTTGCTGATTTCTTTCTCGGTTCGTTGAACCTGTTCGGTTGGTGTGAAGACCTGTTCGTGGCGATGTCTTTCTCATCTTCGACCCCGCGTCCGGGCTTCAAGAACTGCGGGGACTGTGGGTCTAAGATGTCGGTCACGGATTCGCACGACGCCTGCCTCTGGTGCCTCGGAGAGGCCCACGATACGGACAACTTTGTCGACTGCCAGTCGCTCACTGTGAAGGCCTTGCGAGAACGCAAGAAGAAATTGTCGGTAGGTCGGGTATCTAAGCCCCGGAAGTCGAGGTCTGCGGGGCTTTCGACCGATGACTCGAGGGGTGACTCTCTGCCTCGTCGTCGGAAGTCCGGTGGGTCTCCTTCCAGGAGTCGGTCTTGCCACTCCTCTGCCTCTTCTAGGCATTCCAGGAAACGCCGGCATAGGTCGCCTTCCCCGTCCTCTTCCGAGGACTCCTCCCGTCGGCGAGTCGCTTATCCCTCCATGCAAGCGACACCGGAGAATGGGCTTCCTTCGAGAAGCAGATGCTAGCGATTCTGGAATCGCAGGGCACCGGTCCGTCTGCGCCTCCGAGTGGGGTCGGTCGGCACCGGTCGAGAGACACCGCCCGTACGCCTTCGGGCTCGGGTGGTCGGCACGGCTCGCGGGAGAGGTCCCGCTCGGACAAGGGTAGCCGTTCTCGCCATGCTCGCTCCAGGTCCCTGTCCTCTACGCGCTCGAGACCGCGTGATCCTGTGCCGTCTTCGAAGAAGACGTCGACGCCTGTGGCGCCGAGGTCGTCGACGATTTCTCTCGAGGTTCCATCTTCGAGGGGGGTCGTCGGCGCCCAGGTTGTCGAGAGACACGCTCGGAGCTTCGGCTTCGAGGACTGTGTCGATGCCGCAGATGCTGGAGGCGTTGCAGCTGACGTCAACGCCGATTCGCTCGACGTCGATGCCTTTTCTGTCGGCGCCGACTCGTTCGGCGCCCTCTACGCCTTTCGAGGCGGTGGTGTCGGAGGGGCCCCGTGGCACAGGGTTTGCCCCTAAAAAGGCTAAGGCTAAGGTCCGGCACTGCTTTGGTCCGCAGAGGTTTTCCTCTCCCCGCCTGGAGTACATTTCAGAGGGTGATGAAGGCTCTGATTGCGGCCTTGTTCCGGTTCCGGTTCCGGATGACCTTATCTCGGGCCATAGTCAGTTTGATGACCTGAGGCAGTCACTGCATGATGCCAGTGGACTGGACACCTCTCCGGAGGTGGAGTTTTGTCGGCCGGAGCTTGGCACTCATGCCGATTCGTCATATCGGCGCCTTATGTCTCGGGTTACCGAGTACTTGGGTTGGTCAGCTCCCCCAGGGGAGTTCGTTCAGGATGATCTCACGGACATCCTTGATCTCGGTCCACCCACTGACCCGGTTTTTCCTTTTCATATGGCTTTGCAGAGAAGGGTGGTGGCGGCTTGGACTGCTCCGGAGAGTCTTCTGGCAGTGGGCAGGTCTTAGTCTAGGCACCCCACCCCAGAGAGTTTGGTGGTGCAGGCAGCTACAGCCCCGGCAAAGCAGGCGTTGTATCCTACCATCCCTCCGGATAGGGACGACAAACGGTTTGACGGGTGGGCGAAGAAAGTGTTTCTTCTGGGGGTATGGCGCTTCAGGCGGCCAACTCCATATGTGCCTTGTCTCGTTTCTCACACACTCTGTGGAACTGTTGCATTAGCGGCTGATCATATTCCCGAAGGGGACGAACGGGATGGTTTCCTTGCTATGGTTCAGGATGGCAAGGATGCCATGTGTGAGGCCGTTCAGTCGGGTTTGGACTTGGCGGATTGTGTCAGCCGGTCCATGGCGACGAGCACCGTAATGCGCAGGTTTGCGTGGTTGAGGAAGTCTGGGTTCGCTCCTGATGTGCAGTCCTGGCTCCTCAACATGCCCTTTGACGGTGAACACCTTTTTGGCAGCAAGGCTGACGAGAGCCTTGAGAGGTTGCAGACCTCCAAAGCTGCAGCGAAGTCGTTGGGCGCTGCAGTTCGCCAACCTCTGCCTTTTCGTCCTAGGGGACAGCAATGGATGGGAGGTTCCTTTCGCTATTACTCGTCCTGCAGTAAAGCGAGAGGGGCTAGCAGTCAAAGAGACCATCGTAAGAGTGCCAGAGGTGGGAACAAAGGTACTCGAGGTGCCAAGGCCGCTCGGGCAGTTGCCTCTTTGCCCTCAGGCAACGCCGCAGCCGCTACCACTCAGTCATGAGGCCAGGTCCCATGGTTCGCCGGTTGGGTGAAGGCTGGCGCAGCATCTTGTAGAGTGGCAATCCATTACTTCAGATGTGTGGGTTCTGGAGATCATAACCCACGGCTACTGTCTTCCTTTTCGGCAGAGGCCTCACGACAATCCACCAGGGAACCTCTCTTTGAAGAGTCCGGATCCGCTCCTTGCGCAGGAAATTCAAGCCCTGCTGGAGAAAGGCGCCATAGAACTGGTGCCTGTAGCGGAGAGGAACAAGGGATGGAATTCCCCTTATTTTTTGATTTCAAAGAAAGACAGAGGATTGAGACCCATCATGGACTTGCGCGGTTTGAACAAACTCCTCAGGAAGGACAAGTTCAAGATGGTGACTTTCTCAAGTCCTCCAGGCCCTTCAACTTCAGGAATGGTTGGTGTCTCTCGACCTCAAGGATGCTTTCTTCCATGTGCCGATCCATCCCAAGCACAAGAAGTACCTGAGGTTCGCGGTTGGCGACTTGCACTTTCAGTTTCGGGTCCTGCCGTTCGGATTGACCTCCGCCCGAGGGTTTTCACCAAGCTCATGGTGGTGGTGGCAGCGCATCTCAGGAAAGGGGGGATTCACGTCTACCCCTACCTGGACGATTGGTTGATCAGGGGGAGCTCTCCCAAGCAAGTCCTGGATCATCTGTCCGTCACCTGCCACTCCCTTCACAGGCTGGGCTTCTCCCTCAATTTAAAGAAGTCCCATTTGACACCAACGCAGCGGCTCCAGTACATCGAGCAGTGCTCGACACGTCCCTGGGGCAGTGTTTTCCTCCTCAGTTGAGGGCTCTTCACATTCAGCAGATGGTGCACAAGTTTCAGTTTGCCCAGACTCTCCCAGCGTCCGAGTTCTTGAGACTGCTCGGCCTCATGGCATCCTGCATTCTTCTGCTGCCAGAGGCTCGTCTGCGGATCAGATCTTTGCAGTGGGCACTCAAGCTCCAGTGGTCTCAGTCCTCCGGCAGGCTGTCGGACCTTGTTCAGGTGCCGCCCTCGGTAGCCCGGGACCTTCTCTGGTGGGCCGTCGAGGGCAATCTGATGAAGGGTGCCCCATTTTGGCTGCCCTGGCCGGAGGTGACGATCGTGACGGACGCATCCCTCACGGGATGGGGGGCTCATGCCAACGAGCTGACAGTCAGCGGTCGTTGCTCTCCGTCGGAGTCCAGACTCCATATCAATCTGTTGGAGCTGAGGGCTGTCAGGCTTGCCCTGAAGGCTTTTCTGCTGACTGTGCGCGGGAAGAGTGTCCTGATTCTGACGGACAACACGGTGGCCATGCACTACCTCAACAAAAGGGGGGGGCAGGGTCACTCCGCCTGTGCAGGGAGGCGATGCAGCTCGAGTTCTGGGCCATCCAGCAGGAAGTTTCGATCTCGGCAGTTCATCGGGCCGGAGACGACAACGAGACGGCGGACGCTCTGAGCAGGCAGAGCACGATCTCTCACGAGTGGGAGCTGGCTCAGGAGATTCTCCTGGAGATCTTCGCCCTTTGGGGGACCCCTCAAGTGGATCTCTTCGCCTCCAGTGTCAATCAGAAGTGCGAAAGGTTTTGCTCGCGGGAATTTCCTCCAAAAGGAGCCTTAGGAGACGCATTCGTGGTGGAGTGGTCATTCCCACTGCTGTACGCGTTTCCTCCAGTCCGCGTCATCCCGCAAGTGTTGCGGAGGTTACGGAGGTTCGGTTCCCGGATGATCCTCATTGCTCCGGCGTGGGCCCGGAGGACATGGTACCCGGACCTTCTAGACTTGTCCATCTGCCCTCCACATCGTCTTCCCTACCGAGACGATCTGCTCTCACGGGAGGGGGGGGGTCAGGTTCTCCATCCAGAGGTCAGATCCCTCAATCTTCACGCTTGGCTTCTGAAAGGTTGAGGTATAAGGATTGGGACCTCCCTGAAGACGTGATGGAGGTCATGCTCTCGGCCAGGCGGCCGGCAACAAAGTCTCTGTACCGTTGCTGTTGGAGAAAGTTCTGCGACTGGTGCAGAGTTCAGAATGTGGATCCTTTTGAATGCGACATTCCCATGGTTTTGTCTTTATTGCTTTCTTTGTCCCACAGGGGCTTGCAAGTGGGGACCATTAAAGGTTACCTGGCGGCGCTGTCCATATTTAAGCGCTCGTCTGAAGAGTATTCCTATTTTAAGATTCCTTTAATTTCTCAGTTTTTGAAAGGGCTCGCTAATGTGTTCTCTCCAGTCACCTTTTTTGGTGCCAGGTTGGGATTTGAACCATGTTCGTAAGTGTCTTATGGGTGCTCCGTTTGAGCCTTTACATTCTTGCCCTTTGAGGCTGTTAACTCTGAAAACTGTGTTTTTAGTTGCGGTTACTTCCGCTCGCAGACTGAGTGAGTTACAGGCACTTTCAGTTAAGCCACCCTTCACTGTGTTTCACAAGGACAGGGTTGTCCTTAGAGTTCGTCCTTCTTTTCTTCCGAAGGTGGTTTCGGAATTTCATTTGAGCCAGAAGGTTGTTCTTCCGGCGTTCTATCCTCCTCCACATCGTGGTAAGGAAGAGGAGAGGCTCCATAGGCTTGATCCTAGGAGAGCGTTGAGCTTTTATATCTCGCGCATGTCCCGGGTCAGAGTGGACGATCAACTTTTCATTGATTACGCTGGAAAGCGTTTGGGACAAGCTGTGACGAAACAGACTTTGTCTCGTTGGATTATTTTGGCTATCTCCGAGTGTTACCGCTTGGCGGGTAAGGACCCTCCGGCTGGCTTGCGGGCCCATTCTACCAGAGGAGTGGCTGCGTCTACTGCCCTGCAGAAGGGAGTTCCTATTCGTCACATTTTTGATGCAGCCACCTGGGCTTCAGTACATACTTTTGTCCGTCACTATTCCCTTCGATTCCATCAGAGGGCAAGATCTGGCCTTTGGCAAGG
This sequence comes from Ambystoma mexicanum, assembly GCF_040938575.1. Classification (NCBI taxonomy): domain Eukaryota; kingdom Metazoa; phylum Chordata; class Amphibia; order Caudata; family Ambystomatidae; genus Ambystoma; species Ambystoma mexicanum. The sequence goes on from NC_090932.1 coordinate 1,456,477,028, forward strand.
CAGTTCTCTATTCCGCAGTTTGATTGGGCATGCTAAATTTGTATTCTAAATTCTTTCCCACCTCCTTGCTTGGTACTGCTTTGAGAGTCTGTCATAGATATGGAATACGTCGGAGGACCCAATCCCCTCGAAGAACAAGTTACTTTCTTACCTGGTAACGTTCTTTCGATGGGATGGTCCGACGACGTATTCCATATCGCTCGCTCCCTGCCTTCCCCGCTGCAGAATTTCCTTTGCGATTGCAGCTTGCGTTCCGCAAGGCCTTGTGTGTCTGACTGGCAGAAAACTGGTGGCACATGTTCTGGGAAAAAAACTATAACTGAGGCTATGGGCGTCGTGCGTCCTACGTATCACATCGGGTGACATCGGCCGTCGGAAGAGGTCCTCGGGGACGTTGCATCGACGTCATCGACGCAGGACGCAAACACCAAAGATTTTCCGAAGCAGCACAGCTGTGGACATTACCTGTCATAGATATGGAATACGTCGTCGGGCCATCCCATCGAAAGAGCGTTACCAGGTAAGAAAGTAACTTGTTCTTCACTACTGTTCCTTCTCACAATCCACCTCCAACTCCTGGTACTGCTCGCTAGTCTATGCACAGGATGTGATTCTAAGCAGATTAACAAGCATCAGAAGACATGCATTACTTAACGTAAAAGCATTTCTGATGATTGTATCTGCTTAGCTTCACATGCGCCCACCCTTCCTCCCCGCTCGGATGGAAGGAACATGGACGTCTTACTACTTTCCCTCTTTTCTGTATTCACTCACGATAGTCATAGACTCCCTCACGGCTGAATGCAATTGGAGGGACCTCGACGCTTGAGGGATTTTGGGTACACTACACGTCACGTTAGGGATAGTGTTACAGGCACGCCCATGTCGACATCCCCTTTTGATTCTCGGAAGACAAGACGCAATACTCTGCGGTGACCACTGGATGTCGGACTTATATGCACAGCATGTGAATCTAAGCAGATACAATCATCAGAAGTGTTTTTACGGTAAGTAATGCATGTCATATACACCAAAATCAAAAATCCAATACAGTAATGTATACATTTATTTCTGATGTTTGTTAATCTGCTTAGAATCACATGCTGTGCATAGTCCGACATCCAGTGGTCACTGCGGAGTATTGCATTTTGTTTTTCGTAGTCGAAAAGGGGACGTCGACAAGGCGTGTCTGTAAACTATCTCTATAGTGACCTGCAGTGTACCCACAACCCCTCACGCGTCGAAGTCCCTCAGATTGTTTTTTTCCGCCCAGTTATTGGTCGCCTTTATGCAGAGCTCCTCGAGGGACATTGCAAAATCATTTCCTCGACCCTTGGTCGTTTATTATTATTAACTATGACATAGATCCCTCCCTCGACGTAGCTGCCATCTGTTCTCCGCCGAGCAAGATCTTCGACGGAGGGACGAGCGGAGGAGATCCTTCGGCGCTGCCGAACACGTGGCCGGGCCTCGCCGGCCTAACGCAGTAGGGAGAGTGGGGTTGTTGGTCATTTCTTTAACACTCTGAGAATGCCTTTCTCTTTCCCCTCCCTCTCTTTCGAGGTTATAATCACATTTCATGCCCTCAGCTATGGAGAGGACGCCCTTTAGGTTTTGCCCACGTTGCAAGGGCAAATTTACCTGGAAGGACAAGCACAAACGGTGTAACCGTTGCTTGCCCCTCGATCACAGAGAGGAAGGCTGTGCGGCCTGTAAATTACTTAAACCCAAAACTTTAAAGGACCGCAGGGTCAAAAGGTGGGCAGCCTATGCGATGTCTAGGTCTGACTCCTCGCCAGCTGCCGCCGCCGCCGAATGTGACGAGGACAGTGATTACACGGCCTCCGCAACGGAGGTTGTAGACCTCTCGAAGGAGCGCTCCTGCTCCTCGCCCGGCCCCGACAAGCCCGGCTCACGCCCCGCTTATGGGGATGAACACCCCAGCGACAAGGACGAACACAGGAAAACACATAAGCACATACCCCACGGCACGCATTCGTCGAAGACGAAGGCAGCCATAGCGTCAACAGAGGCGTCGGGCCCCACCGGCATCTTCCGCCGACCGTAAGGATCGCAAGCCCTCCCCGCTTCCACGACCGGCGACTGGGCTTTCTATAAATAAGGGCGCTAACCCCAAATCCTCAGGCGACGCGCCTCGCAAGAGTGCGTACGTTGCCAGTAAAGACTCGGCACCGCCTAGCGCGACGGCGAGCGATCCCTCGACGGAGAAGCCGATCGCCGAAAGCCTCGCGCGTAGAGCTTCTAAAGACGGCCAGAGACGGACGACGGGTGACATGTCGAAAACCGCTCACAAGGCCAAAGAAACGCAGAGGACGCCGGAGGGTAGGCTGGGACAGCTCCAACCGTCGACAGAAGACCCTAGCCAGCGAGAGGGTTTCGCAGAAGGCGAAGGGACTCTATCTTCGACGCTATGGGACAGAACTAAGCAACTACAGTGAGAAGGAACTCCCTTTTCACTCCCAGACCGCTCTGGCCTACCTTACTGGACTGCAGAGAGGTTCCTGTCATGTATGGACAAGCTAGACAGGTTCATGGCCATCGCAGAAAATGGGACACCCAAGATGCCAAGAGAGGTACTCCAGGAGGGACCATGGGCTAAATACCTGAAGCTCTTTAACCCCCTACAGGAAGACATGAACTCTTACGACCTCACTGAAGAGGATTCTCACTTCCAGGAAGAGGATGAGTTTGTGAATAATGAAGACCAACAAGAGGGAGAAGGTTTTCATACTGACACTAACATAGGTGAGGAGGGCTACGAGGAGGACCCAGGTGAAGGTGGCTTACAGCCCTGGCAGTCGCCATCAGGGTCTACAGACCCGACATTATAGATATTTCTTCTCCTCAGACCACACCGGTCAGGAACCCATCTCCAGTAGACGATCAGCCCACCTTCAATGCGCTACTGAGGAAGGCAGCAGCGCATTTTGAAGTTGAAACTGGGGAGGTCACCCCAGATACTGATTTCGTCAAAAGTATTATTAAAGAAAAACCTCCCACTAGTCAAACTATTCCTATCCCCGCCTCGGTTACGAGACGACTCACCCCATCGCTGCCTCCCCCCCCCCCGCGCTGGTAAGAGGGGTCAATCCAAGAATTGAGAAATTGTTCTCACCCTCTCAGTCAGACCCATTATATATCAGGGGTCACTCAGTCCCGGACTCCTTAGTGGTGACTAACACAAGGAAGAGGGCTGGGGTTCCACTGTCAACCAGCGAGGCACCCCCAGATAAGGAAGGGAAAAAGCTTTATGCCTTGGGCAAAAGAATTTCCGCCTCGGCAGCGTTTTCAATTAGGATTGCCAATAATAATACATTGTTGGCAAGCTACGCTGATGCTCAATGGGGAAGTCTTAAGCAGGACATCGAAGAAGCCCCTGAACCTCTAAGAACTCGCTTATTGGCTACAGTTACAGAAGGAGCTCTGGTCAACCAGAGCATCATTAAAAACACCCTTGATGTGGCAGAAACTGCTGGTCGTTCTTTGGTGCAGGGAATTCTGCTGAAGCGTCACGTCTGGCTTCGCAATTCCGGTTTCAAGGCAGAAACGCAGGCATCACTCATTAATTAGCCAATAGAAGAGTCAAATCTCTTTGGAAGGGCAGTGGACGATGCACTGGAAAATGCGAAGAAAGAATTTGACACCATAAAGACCTTAGACCAAATCTCAAAGCCTCCAAACAGGCGGGGATTTGGGAACAAGCGCTTTTTTCGTGGCCAAAGCCAACAGCAGCAGCAGCAACAGCATTACACTGCAGGCAACTGGCCCTCTAATCAGGGTACCAGTAACCAGTATAACCAAAGAGGACAACGCCGAGGCAAGGGCAGAGGCTGGGGCTCCAGCCCCAGAGGCACCCCGGCAAGTAACACCAAATGACCCGAAGGTTCGGGTCCCCTCCCATGCGTCTCCGGTTGGGGGCCGGATAACATCGTTCCTTCCAGCATGGGAGGGAATAACATCTGACCGGTGGGTACTGTCAACCGTAGCCCACGGGTACTGTATAGAGTTCAATCGGTCCCCCACCTACAGACCTCCAAGGGGACGACACCTGTCACCAGAACACCTCATCCTCCTGCAAGAAGTAGAACAGCTGCTACAGAAAGGAGCAATAGAGGTCGTGCCACTATCTCAGGTAAGGGAAGGTATTTATTTAGAGTACTTCCTTGTACCCAAAAAGGACAAAACCATGCGCCCTGTACTAGATCTGCGCCCAGCGAACAAATTTGTAAAACCACAGAAATTTCGTATGATAATATTACAGGAGGTAATTCCCCTGCTATCTCAGGGGTAATACATGACAACACTAGACATGAAAGATGCATACTTTCATATTTTGATGTTGCCAGCGCACAGAAAATACCTCAGGTTCATGATAGAGGGCAAACACTACCAGTTCAGAATGCTACCCTTCGGCCCGCGTCTGCACCGAGGGTATTCACAAAGGTACTGGCAGTGGCAGCGGCCCACCTGCACAGGTTGTCCATACCGGTATACCCTTACCTCGACGATTGGCTCATGACAGGGGAGCCCTACGAGACAAGCTTCTCAAACACCCAGAAGACAGTAGACCTTTTGTTCCAACTGGGCTTCTCCATCAACGAGAAGAAGTCCAGCTTAGACCCCAGCCAAATCAAACAATTCCTAGGGGCTCTAATTCGAACAAAGGACGGCCTCGTCTTCCCCTCCAATGAGAGGGTCCAAAATATGCTGTTTCAGATCCCTCAAAATGTGACCGGTCGAGAGGTGAGGGTACGCAAAGCAATGCGCTTGCTAGGAATGATGGCGTCATGTATTTATTTGGTACCTCACGCGCGCCTGCGCATGCGCCCAATGCAAGAGTGGCTCAACAGCCAGTGGTGTCAGGCCAGTGGACAATGGGACGATCTAGTGGTGGTCTCGCAGGCCTTGGTTCTCTCGCTACGGTGGTGGTCGAAGGAAAACCTGGTAATAGGGAAACCATTCGCCACCCCCGCAGTAGAAGCCACTCTAACCACAGACGCATCCCTCACAGGATGGGGGGGCTCACCTATCCCATCAGACTGCTCACGGAGTCTGGACTCCGAGCGTAGCTTCCAAGCACATAACTTATTAGAGCTACTTGCGGTGTTCAAGGCACTAAAAGCCTTCCAAGCACACCTACAAGGGAAAACGCTGATGGTCCTCACGGACAGCACCACAGCCATGTACTACCTCAACAAGCAAGGGGGCACTCACTCTCCAGGACCGTCCAAGCTGTCCCAGAACATCTGGAAGTGGGCTCTCAGACGCAACATGTTCCTATTGTCACAACATGTACCAGGGGAACTCAATCTGCTAGCAGACGAACTCAGCAGAGACTTCCCTCTGCCCTCAGAGTACGAATGGCGGTTACACGAAGACATCGTCTTCGACGACTTCAACCAATGGGGCTTCCCAGAAATAGACCTACTCGCAACTCTGGAGAACTCACAATGCCTAGATTACGCCTCCAGGTACCTCCAGAACCGCTCCAAGGGGAACGGTCTCTGGATACCATGGTCAGGGAAATTTGTTTACGCTTTTCCCCCCAATGACTCTGCTGAACAAGATAGTGCACAAGATGCACCAGGAACCAGTCACCATGATACTGATAGCCCCGATGTGGGCCCGCCAACCATGGTTTGCGCACCTGATGGAGATGTCCCTATCCCCACCACTGAAACTGCCCTGCCCGTACAACTTGCTGTCACAGGACAAGGGCAAGGGCAAGCCACTACACCCAGGCCCACAGAACATGAACTTAGTAGCCTGGCTCCTGAGGTCATAGAATTTGACCATTTACAACTCCCTCAGAGATGCATGGACATTCTCAAAGAAGCTAGAAAACCCAAAACTCGCCACTGCTATTCTAGCAAGTGGAAGAGATTTGTCATCTGGTGTAGAGGTAAGAGCATCAACCCAGTCCACTGCTCTCCCACACAAATTGTCCTTTACCTGACCCATTTACTGGACTCAGGTCTAGTGTTCAATTCTATTAAAGTCCATCTAGCGGCACTTTCTGCATACACCACCTCTCAACTTAAGGTGTCATGGTGGAAAGTCCCAGTTATCAAAGCCTTCATGGAGGGGGTAAAGAGAATACACCCTCCGATAGCAAACCCAGCTCCTGGCTGGGACCTTAATGTGGTACTTATCAGGCTCATGGGCTCACCCTTTGAACCCATGCACAAGGCAACTCTTAAGGACCTCACCCTTAAGACTGCTTTCCAAATAGCTATCACCTCCATTAGGAGGGTAAGTGAACTACAGGCTCTTTCTATTCTAGACCCCTTCGTAACAGTTCACAAAGATGAGGTGGTTCTACGCACACAGCCAAGGTTTGCACCGAAATTCATATTGAAATTCCATGTCAACCAGTCAATAGAACTACCAACGTTCTTTCAAAACCCTTCCAATTTAGGAGAAAAGAGCCTGCATACACTAGATGTGCGCAGAGCTGTCATGTTTTATATGGAAAGAACTAGGCCACTGAAGAAAGACTAATCAGTTCTTTGTCTCGGTGGCAGCAGGAAGAGAAGGGGATGCAGTCTCAAAGTCCACTATATCTAGATGGATTGTTCAATGCATCACTCTGTTTCTCTCTTGCTAAGAGAGAACTACCCTTCAAGCCAAGAGCACACTCTACTCGAGGCACTGGGGCATCCATAGCATTCATTGCAAACGTTCCCCTTGAGTCCATTTGCAAAGCGGCAACCTGGAGTTCTGTACACACCTTTACAAAACACTACTGTCTAGATGCTCACTCTAGATCTGATTCCCAAGTGGGACAAGCAGTATTAAGACATCTTTTCTCTACTGTTCCTTCTCACAACCCACCTCCAACTCCGGGTACTGCTCGCTAGTCTTATGCACAGCATGTGATTCTAAGCAGATTAACAAACATTTGAAGACGATGCATTACTTACCGTAAAAACATTTCTGATGGTTGTATCTGCTTAGATTCACATGCGCCCACCCTTCCTCCCCGCTCGGATGGAAGGAACATAGACATCTTTCTACATCTCTCTCTCTTTTCTGTACTCACTCACGTATAGAAGGCTCCCTCAGGGCAGAAGAAATACAAACAGGGACCTCGACGCGTGAGGGGTTGTGGGTACACAGCATGTCACTATAGGGATAGTGTTACAGACACGCCTTGTCGACGTCCCCTTTTCGACTACGGAAAACAAAATGCAATACTCTGCAGTGACCACTGGATGTCGGACTATGCACAGCATGTGAATCGAAGCAGATAAAACCATCAGAAATGCTTTTACGCTAAGTAATGCATTGTCATTGTAGGTATATGAATGTAGTGTATGGATACACTACCGTCATAAACAAATGCAAAGTGAAATAATGCAGGATAGTGGTTAGTGAAAAAGACCATGTGCTAAAAAAGGTGTGCAAAACCAAGACTGGTCAGCAAGAGTATGAGGAGTGAAAGAAGCAAATAAGAATATATACAAAGAAGTGCAATTATTGCTTAATTACAAAAACCAGGGATTGAAATTTGTTTTGTCTTCCTCTGACACAACCACCACTTAAGGAGGCAGTATTGTATACCCTACCTTAAAGAGCCATAGTTATATATAACTTTGCTGACCAGTCTTGGTTTTGCACACCTTTTTAGCGATGGGTCTTTTACACTACAGTCATAAACCTACAATATAAAGGTTTACATACTGTATTGGATTTTTGATTTTGGTTTATATACACAAATATGTAATGAAATATGTTTTCACTCCTTGTTGAAATACTAGTAAAACAAATCGTATGTTTTATGAATACATTAGAGTGGTCTTTGTTTCTTTGGCATTAATGTCTTTTTTCTGATCTAATCATTTAATTTATTTGCTGATACGAAAAGGTTTTGAATTATTAACCAGTCTGATATCCGTGAGTGGCAGCAGTATCTTTCGCTTTTTTTTATCATTGCCCATTACTGCTGCTCGTCCACCAGGGCACCCAAAAATGTTTTGCCTGCTACCTCCAAGAGTCAGTTCTTCGCATGATCCAGCACAACTACTGGCTCGGTTTCCAAGATGCACAACCTATCGGAGTCACCTCTGAGTTTGTGGTTCAGGGCACTTTGAATACCGGCCTGCAGGCTGAGGGCTCTGTGCCTACCAGGGCCATCTCTGAGGTCGACGCTTCTGTTTCAGGTTCGAGGGCCAAGGAATCTCCTCCCATGTCTGAGCCAGCACTTGGCACAGGACTTTTGCGCCCTCCTGCCCGGGATGTGGCGCAGGGCCCCAAGATGGCGGACAAGCATGTGGCTGAGCGTGCTAGACTGGCGGCCATCTTGGATTCGGATCAGGACCTAACCTGTCTCTTGCCTTTGAGTGGGGTCATACAAGAAGGTTCCAGTCTCCTTCCCTCAGGAAGCAGTGGTAGACTTTACGGTACAGGCGATTGTTCTACGCAGGGTTACGTCTACTCATTGCAGCCTTATGGCTACACTCCACAGGTGTCTCGGTGGTTCGATCAAGAACAGAGACCTAACGCTGCCGAGGGCCGCCCCCCTCGGGACCCGGCGGCTTGCAAGGATCGCCTCTTTTGAGCACTTACTCCTAAAGGCGCTCCCCGCAAAAGATAGGGCTCCTCAAGGGCATAGTCAAGGAAGTGATCCAACAGGTCATGCCTTCTAGGCCTCCACCTGTTGGCCCTCCGCCTGTTCCTCCGGCAGCTCTGGTGTAGTTGCATGTTCCTCTTCCGGGCCAGGCCTTAACGGTTCTTCAAACCCGCGGCCTCCTGTACCACCAACGCCTCCCCCGCAGCAGCCATTTGTTCCACAACTATCTTTGGATCCGGATCCAGCGGAAACCCCTACGGCTCCATTTGTCTCAGGACCCAGACTCCCCTCCATCTGGAAAAAGCGAGATGAGGGGTGGGGGGGTGTTCGTTTGAATATGACGACGACACCCAGGACAACAAACCCTTGGTCTTGGGAGGCTTGCTTGAAGCAACACATGTTCGATCCCTGAGTCCGCACTTAGAAACCTCTGGGTATTCAGCACGTTATAAATAACCTATCGTATAGCTTCTGTAAAGGCGCTTTTAATGACCACCTTGAGGGCCTCTGGAGTCCTTGGTGGGGGGGGTCCCCCAGCCAGAGGAGGCCCCCCAGGAGCTGGGAGTGCTAGCAGAGGTATTGGCCAGGTGTACCACGAGCCGCTTGGGCATTCCACTGCAGATGCAGATGGATTTTCTGCAGGTGGCGACAAAGGTCTGGGAGAAGCCCAGGACCAACGCCAAGTTGAGCAAGAAATGGAACAGCCAGTTGAGGCTTTTGGGTGGGAATCCCAGTCCTCCTTGCCTCCCACCTCAGCCTCACTCTTCAGTGGTGGAAGCGGCCCTGCTGCATTCTAAACCATCGTCTTCCTCTGCGGGAGCCGCCTCCAGTTGACTGTCCAAGGAGGACAAAGTCCTTGAGTCTTTTGGCAAATGATGCTATGTCATCTCAGGGCTATATTTGTGGCAAGCTAATGCAGATGCCTGCCTAGCTATGGCGAACCAGAAGCTGTGGCAAGAACTCCGGGAGTTTCTACCTGATCTTCCTCTGGAGAGGTAGGCCTCCTTTAAGGCCTGCCTCGCGGATGCCCAGTGATTGCGCAGGACTTCATGGAGTGTTCGGTCTCCACATCGACAAAACCAGCAGATGGCTGTGCCTGGGGGTCGAGATGAGACAGACGGCTTGGATGCATGCGATTAAATACTCATCAGATGTGCAAGAGCTGATCCTGGGTCTTCCTTTTGAGGGCTCACTTTTTTCATTAGTCTACCGATGACGTGTTGACAAAGAAGACAACCTCTAGACGGACCTCCAAGTTCATGGACATCCTGACTAAGCTCAGGCAGAAGTCCTTCCCTCAGACGTAGGACAGGACTGACTTCAACCCCATCATTTTCACTGGCGTCAAGGGGTTTCCAGACTGTGGTGCACAGAGACCTGACTGGTCGCCCAGTGACCACAGTCGAAAGCAGCAGGAGACTTTGCACGGTTGTTTCCACTCCCCCTCCTCCGCTCCTGCTTTAGATGCCAAAAAGCGGTGACGTAACAGTCAGGGTACACAGCTAGGGGGCCGGCTGGCTCTCTTTCAGGACAGCTGGAAAAGCGTTACCTTGTAAGTCCTTGAATCCGTCCAAGGGCTTCAGTCTTTCTCTTCCTTTTCCTCTCCCATCATTATCCCCTCTGCGTCAGGTGGGGGCCCCGTACCGTTTATTTTTTTACAGGAGATATTTTCTCTCTTCGAGATTGTTAGGCACAATTCTCAGAAATGTGCGAATTCCCTTCTACCTTGGAGACCCCCAGCTCTTTTTCCTGAACTTTAGGCCTTTTTATCTCTCATGTATATTTATTGTGATTTATTCTGTTTCTTTTTACTTTGTAGTCTGACAAACTCCTTAGGCATCATCTTTTACATTGTGACACACAGCACCTTCAGTGCAGTGGCACAGGGAAGTCTTAGATTTCCCAAAGATTTAAATACCTTCTCTTGGTGAAACTACTGTTTCCAAGAGCAGTGAAGTGAATTTGACTTTACTTGCATTTTGTAACTTTCTAGACCCAGCACACACTATCTTACCATAGGTGCTGGAGGGGTTACTTGGTATCCCCTTTTTCTAGTTTCTCATGTAACATGTTTGTTACCCTTTCTAAAATGTATTGCTGGTGTCAGTGGTTTACTTTTTATTACCGTTGTGTGTTTTTACCGCGGGTTGCGTTTGCAGCCACAGTAAAGCACCCATGGTTTTTTTGCCATTTCTTTTTGGAAAGGTCCTTCTTGAGATTTACTCTGTGCGCCAAACCAGGTTTGGTCCCTTTGTAAGTTTGGTCTTGGGCGGGATTCACAAGTGAAGCCCGCCTCTGGCTTCAGTATGTCTGTCAGGGGCAGGAAGTGAGGGCGGTGCCCGAAACACCCTGTGCTTAATACCCTTTGTTACAAGAATACACCCAAAGGTGATTGGCTGGCTGGCTGTCCGGCAAGGTGTGTGATTGACAGCTAGACTGGAATGAATGGGAGAAACCTGCATAAAAGGAGAGGCCTTTTTGCTTGGAAGGCAGAGTCGAACACTGGTCAAAGGAATCTGAAGAAGAACTTGGAAGAGGCGCCTGCTGCAACTCCTGGACCGTTGGTTTACCCGGTGAAGCCCTGCTGCTGTGCTGAAGCTCCAAACTCACCTCAACTAGAGGAGCCTGCAAGGACAACTTCTTCCTTTGAGTTGGTGGGACCTATCAACTCCAAAGTAAGCCCGTCTGGACATCCTCTCGGAGCTGGCTGTACTTTCACTGCTGCTGGAACCGAAGTGCCAGGGAGAGGAACATCAAATTGTGTGAGTTACTTTTAAGTCAGACCAGAGCGCCAGGAAGATACTCCGTACTTCCCTGAAGCAGGACTGACCAAGCCTGAGCCACCTCAACAGAGTGCTGGACCCAAGATGTGAGAAAGTCCAGAGTGGTATTCCAGAACCGCAGTGTCGCTATTTGCTGTCAGACGCGAGGAGCTGAAACACCAAAGAACCGCTGAATTGAAGTTTTCCCATTGCTGCCGCTGACCTTCCTATTGCAGATCAAGAGTCCCCAGACGTCCTCCCTCTTGTCCCCACGACTGAGGCTCAGGAACAACAGTAACTGCAGAGCTCTACAGGAACAGAAGCCAGCTGGAACCAGTTCTTCTACCCAGAGGTCTTCTGTAAAGTCTAAGAGAACTTACCTCTTGTTGTGTAGTCTTGTTAGGCAGAATCATGTGCAGTGCCCTTAGGGACCACTACACACAATTAAGACAACAGGTTGTAATACAAGTTTTACCTTTGGTACAAGCCTGTACTACTATGTTAAAGTGGTAGCAGTAGCGGAGCAGCCAGGCTTATCTGAAGAGTATATGAGCAGTAGCAGAGATTACACAAAGGGACCGCAATTACTGTGACTCAAGCAAACACTGACTCAAGGTTTCAGGTAGAAAAATATAAGTAATTTTTTTTTTTTTTTTGTTACAAACACGACACTTCTATTAATTCAAAACCACACGAAAAATATACTACAACTAACCAATTCACTTTGGTACACTCTAACTCAAGGTAGGTACCCTGTGTTTTAACAGACCGGTGTTGCAAAACAAGAGACGTTACCGGGAATACACTTGCGATCACTTTTTGACAGTTCGGTCTTACTAACGAAACGCGTATCCGCGGCAAGAATTATTACCGGGGCAAAAACACACTTAGCACCTGGGTTAACCAGAGAGTTGGGGGCAAAAATCATAGCCAATACCTTTGGCAAGGCAGACAGAATCAGAGAACACTCATTGACAGAAATTCAAGAGTCAAGAGACCACTGCCACCAGCCACGTCCAAATGTTAAAAGAGCGTAACAATGCTCTAGGAGGTACAGATAAAAAGGGATATGGAGTAACCCTTTCCAGTACTCCATGTAAGATGGGGTGTACTGGATCTGTGGTAAATTGACTAAGTGAAGTCAATGCCAGCTTTACCCTTTTCCTGGGGGACAGTAGTCCGCCTCAGAAATGGAGTCGGTGGGAAGTCTAAAAGACAACCCTGTGTCACTGCACTGAAGGTGCTGTGTAACACACAAAAGAAGGGGGCTACTGAAGTGGTGTACTCCAGAGCCCACAATTACAAAGACAGGTAAAAGACACATGGCAAGACATGGGTAAGAGCGGGGGGAAAGCTCACACTCTTACCAAGTGACGACAAGCCTTACTTACTCTCAGTTGAGACCTCTCTTTGTTACCTTGCAGAGTTGCTATAGCTTTGCCCCTTACAAGCCTCCCAGCTTGTGATTCAACAAAGGTAGCAGACGCCCCTCTCTAAGCACAGTGAGCTGAGAGTCCGCGTCTGGTTGCCCCCCTGCTCACTGTAATTAGAAAGGCTCAGCTTCACCTCACTGATGATGCCCAACAAGGCTGACACATGTGTAAGGGGTTGCTGTTGGTACCTTTGTTCAGAGAGGAATTGCCATAGCATTTCGGTGCTGGACTGTCCATGTGGGCTGGACAAAGACTGATATACAAATGGATATTTCCCATCTGTGAAAGGTACAGAGAGCAAAAAGGTCAAGGTCAGAGAGCAAAAAGCAGATGGCTGCGAACTCTCAATGTGGTTAACAACCACTGAACAGGTTATCATGCCTTGTTCTTCCTAGATAGGGGGCCTGCTACCTTTGTTGAACTCCCAGTTTGTGACACTTCAAGCAATCTATTTTCAACAAACTTTTCTAAAGAAATTGTGCAAGACTTTTTACCTTCCTGCAAAGATGATCTTCAGCTGCCCTAGACATTGTGCAATTAACATTGGCTGTCCCGGCTCCCTGAGAGACTCTTCTTACCTTTGACTCTGTGCTTTATCTTTTCCTCAGGAAAGGGTTAAACTTATTTGCCATTGAAAGGTTTTAAACTACTTAACTGGTTGTGAATTATTTGTTAACCATTGTTTTATTCCTCTCTTCTATCTTTTATACCAAACTCAGTATTGGTCTAAATGTACCACTGATATATTAATGTCCACAGTGTCCTAGCTATTTAAGTCACCTGAGTGTGTAGGAACTGTCTGTGTGTCATCCCCAATGGGTATCCTCTGATTTAGAGAAACTAAGTATGTGTTTTGAAGTATAAGTGTTACATATATTACTCCCTTCTGAAGAAGGCTTATAAAATTGACTGTGAAATAAATTAATTGTTTTATCAAGAAACGTTGCGTGTAAGAGTTTATTTGAATAACTGTCCTGTGAAACTGTGTCACAACATTACTGCTCACACTGACCCCTTTTGAGATAAACCTGGCTGCTCAGACACATTACCAACCTGTGTAGTTCAGACCTATACCAAAGGTTAGGTCCCTATTGCCAGGAGGTCAAGGTTATTGTAGTGCACCCAAAGGGTACTGCATAACATCTCTGTCAGTCTTGCCTGACAGAGATGTTATGTTAAACACCATTTATGGAGCGCACGTACACCTGAAGTCATCTTGGCGCTAGGACAGTAACGGGCATAGCAGGAATCAACCAACCTAGAATAACAGTGTTTTCAGTAAGCGCCGAAAGGAAACGTGATTCTTAACACCCTGGAGAGCGGCAGGGACGTCATTCCAAAGCTTGCCGGCCGCAACTGAGAATGCCCGGCTTCCTACCCCTGACGGCTGGAATTTTGGGATGACCAGAAGGTTGGCCACCTGAAAGTCTGACTCGGGGATATAGGGCAAAAATGTGTCCTGATGCAAGCAGTGGAACCGGTTCCTCAGTCAGGGGCTCCGGCTTCTACTCCAGGATTTTATCCGATATCCAAGAGCAACCAGGCTGGCCTGAGGGTAGTCCTGGACCTATCATTTCTCAACCTGTCTTTACCGCTTGAATGCTTCAAGATGACTACTCCTGCGCACATAGCAGAGTCTCTGTCTGCAGGGGACTGGATGTGTTTCCTAGACTTCATGGATGCGTGCCTTCATGTCCCCATCTCTCAACTGCATCGGTAATTTCTGCGGTTCATGATTGTCGTACCTCTTCCAGTACAAGGTGCTGCCTTTCGGCTTCAATTCAGCTCCTTGTGTGTTCACAAAGCTGATGAATGCGGTGGCTGGTTTCTTCTGCCTGGAGGGCCACCACTTATACCCTTATCTGGACGACTGACCCGAGGGGGTGATGCAGTCCTGCCAACGACTTGTGGATGCTCTTCACCTGCTGGCCTTTTCCCTCAAACTGCAGAAGTCCAGCTGACTCCCGCCCAGGATCTAGTGTTCCTTGGAGTGCGCTGGGACACATCCGTGCAGTGGTGTTCCCCACGACCGAGAGGCTCCTTTCCCTCTGCAAGGCGATAGGGCACTTTCTGGACAGCTATACTACCTCGACATGTTGGTTCCAGCACCTTCTGGGGCTGATGGCATCTTGCATGCTCATGGTTGTGCACGTCCGCCTCAAGATGAGCCCCCTCCATCTCCACCTGGCAGCCAATTGGGACTAAGAGATGGGGTCTGAGTCAGAAATAAATCCCAGTACCCCCTCTACTCCTCCCGGAACTTCGCTAGTGGTTGATGGACGGCATTGCGGCAGTGGGAGCCCCCTTTACCCAGCCAGAGCCAACTCTGCTGGTGACAACGGATTCCTTGCTTTTGGGCTGGGGCTACCCCATTCATGGCGCATGGTCCAGGGCCGAGAACCTCTTGCTCTTGCATATCAATCTGCTCAAACTCTGAGCGTTGGGCCTGGCACTCAAGGCTTTTCTGCCTCATCGAGGACACAGAGTTTCTGGTCGGAACTGATAATTCCACAATGATGTTTTACCTGAAGAAGCAGGGTGGCACTGATCCTGCCCCCTCCCCCCAAACCCTCACCGCCCCTCCTGTGTATGGAGGCAGTGACGATCTGGGAATGGGCCCTTATGAAAGGGCTTTTGGATTTCCTCGGTACCACCTACTGCGGGACAGCAATGCAGAAGTGGACCAACTCAGCTGCTTGGGGTTCAATACCTACGAGCAGGAGATGAACAGAATCTCCTTGTTGCCCCTGTTCCAGAGATTAGGGTTTCTGGATTTACTTGTATCTCCTTTGAATTCCAAGTGCCCCCGGTTTGCCTCTTGGGCAGGGTGGGGTCAGGGGTCTCTAGTGGATGCGTTCCAGCTCTGTCAGCTTGACCGCAGGTGCTATGCGTTGCTTACTCTACCACTGCTCCAGCGGACCCCCCGCAAATTCCATTCGTCAGTGGGCTGCAGTCTTATCCTGATTGCCCTGCACTGGTCTTCGAGGTCTTGGATCTACTGCAGTTGTGCGCCCAAGGTCCAGTCCTCATTGTAATCCCCAGCTTGGCCTTCCTGACTGGGCATGGCAGGGCGGTAGAGCACTGGACCCAGCCAGGCTGGACCTAGCGGCCTGGTTCCTGACCAGTTAAAACTCTGCCATGCTCCTTTCTCTTGAGGACAACTGGGACTTCATTCAGAAGGCCAGGAAGTTGTCTACATGAGTTCAGTACAAGAGTAAGTAGACAAGGTTATGCGACTTCGCTTGCATCAAGGTGCTTGACCCTCTACCTGCTTCTCGGTCGACGTTCAGGCTTTTTCCACACATCTGACTCTTTCCGGTGTTCAGGTCAATACGTGCTGCACCTACCTGGCAGCCATTGGGGCACACGAATTGCCCAGAGCGCGTTTTTTCAGCGGCCAACCCAGTGGTTAAGGCCCACCTCAAGGGCTTGCCTGGGCTTTTTCCTCCAGTACACAAGCCTCATTCGGTCTGGGACCTTAATGTGGTTCTTGTAGCCTTGCAGCCCAGGCCCTTCGAGCTGCTGGCCTTGGTGGACATCAGGCTGGTGACACTAAAGGCAGTGTTGCTGGTGACGCTCTCTTTGGAGTGCAAGGTGAGTGAGCTGCAGGCTTTGTCATCATGTGAGACCGTCACGTTTCACGAGGTCATCTTGTGCACTTATCCGCATTTTTTTCCCAGTGTGGTCACTCCATTCCATTTGAATCCTGAGATCTGCCTGCCCGTGTTCTTCCCAAACCCGCAGTCGTATGATGAAAGGGCTTTGCATTCCTTGGACCTCAAGAGAGTCCTCAAGTTCTACCTCTTTGACAAAATCTTTCAGGGAGTCTGAGGCATTGTTCATGACGTTTGGGGGTACATCTTCTGGCAACCAGGATTCCAAAGCTTCTATCGCCCGTTGTATGTTCCAAGACATTTCAGAGGCGTATACAGCCATGGGCAAACTAGTTCCTGCGGGGATTCATGCCCATGTGGTCAGAGCTATGGCCACTCCCGTCATGTCTTAAAGACATGCTTCCTTGGAGGTCATCAGCAGGGCGGCTACTTGGGCCACTCTGTCAGCGTTCTGTAAGCACTATTCCCTGGATATCGTCTCCAGGTGAGATGCAGAGTTCGGTCAAGCGGTTCTGAAGAACCTTTTTTGTTTCTTCCTAGATATGAGGCAGGTTGTCTCAGCTCCACCATATGGTCTTGGTCGGTGGAATCACCCACAAGGATGGAGGAAAGTGGGCGGGACGTATGAGTAATTAAAGTTACTCACTATAGTGACTAGAGTACTCATAGTCCTTAGTCCTTTTTACTCCATAGGTCCCACCTACCTTCCTCTGCTTGTATGCCAGGGGCTAAAGTATTCCGTATAGCAACATATTAAAGCACCTGCTTTGTTAAAAAGTGGTCTAGGGTGAGGCGCCGCAGGTCGGGGCTTTGGTGGGCGTTCTCAGGCCCAGGGACACGCCCCCACACGCTAGATTAAATTTGAAGAGGTAGCTTAATTTTTCGCTGCCAAAGGTTCCGGTACCGTCCCCATGTGGAGAGGGAACTTCAAGGATGGAGGAAATGGGGCTAAGGACCATGAGTACTGAGTAACTTTAATAACTTCAAGAATGGAGTGCCCTTCATGGTTCCCTGTCATAAAGTTATGGTGATGACGGGTGCTTCCATGGACGGCAAGGGGGCCCACATTGCAAATCTCCACGCCCGCGGCCTTTGGTCAATGTTATGATGCTTTTGTGCCATATGTGTTTATGAAAAAAATAAGTGCCCCTCCTACTTTTTGCTGTTGTTTTGAACCTGTCCTGACTTTGAGACAAGTGAAGTTTTACTTCACTTGCTTTGCTAAAATAATATGTTTTTGGTACAGCGATTAGTCCCCAAGGCTATCTGTACAGGATAACCCTATTCCCCATTGTGAAATTCCCCTTTGTTTTACACTGCACACCTTGTGTATGGTGCGGTAGGGTACTGTCTCTTTTTAACTTAGCTACTGATAACTTTGTTGGCAACATACTTTTCTACCATAATGTTTGATACTCCTGCACCCAAATTTCCATTTGAATGCTTTTTAGAGTACCATACACTCTGTGCTGTGAGGTTTTCGTCTGCCTATTGGCCAGCACATATTTTAGCCTTCTTGCTGCCTTCTTTCTGCCCTCTTGGGGCCATATTTACCATATATGTTAAGCCCATTCCAGAGCAAAGCCTGTGCTGTTCACAACCTGGCCAAACTATGCCTTTTGCTGGGCAGATGTGGTGGCAGTCCATGATTGGACATTCCCTGCCTGTTTGAATGGTGCAGTTCCTTTACCATTGGTGGGTTTGGGGGCGGCACCCTCAAATCCTTGATAAAAGGAGGACTTTTACAGTCATTCATCAGATTGTCGTTGAAGCCAAGAAACTTACGAAGAGGAGCACTTCGCTGTTACCCAGAACACTTTGCAGGCATCCAGCATTTGTTTTAATGGTCCTGTTGCAGCATTGCTCCTTTGTTGATATCCTGAAGACCTTCATCAGTGCTTTGAATACTGGACTGGTGAGAATTCCGACCCCTACTTGAGGATCCCATCGCTGGAAGTCTTCAGAAGTGTCTCAGAAGCATCTTGTGGGCTACCTTGCTGCCCCAGTCACTGCTCAGAGTTCATACTTGGTGCTTGATGGACCTTCGACCTTGTGAAACAAGAGGGCTTCCCCTGCAGTTGATTATCTCCAGCACAAAGAGGGGCCTCACAGGACCACCTTCTTTGTTGCTGCTAGAAGGGTCGCCTTCTGCCATTTGTTTGCAACTGACCATCTCTGATCTCCACCTGCATCATGTCCGGGTGGTCATTTCTTCATCCTGGCAGTTTATGCAGCTATCCAGTGCCAGGAACCATCTCACCAGAGGGTGCTACAGCGGACTAGATGGCCCTAAATCAATACGCTGAAAGTGACCTCTGAACCAGTGACCACCTCGAATGGAACCCAGATACATTTCACGATTTCAAGAATTTAGTGAATCTGAGTACACGGATATATGAATTGGCATTTGTAACGCGCCTATTCACAAGTGTTTCGTGATGAGTAAACATAACTGTTCCTATCCCCTACCTCCATAGGGTTCAATGGTCCTAAATCCCTTTCTCTACCTCTTTTCCGTGACTATGGTCGATGGAGTTCTGTTCAACGATCCTACCGTGGGCAGCCCTTAAATGGGTTGGATGTGTCTTTACTTTTATTTCTCAACGTTGAAACACTTACAAACTACCTATTGACTTTGCCAATATTTGTTCAGACTAATTTAAATACTCCTTCCCTGCAAATAACTCTTTTGGGACGTGTAACTCTAAGGGTACTAGGCCCCATCTCCACTAGCAGGGGAAGGACTGAAGTGTAGAACCTTGTACTTAGAAGCTTGTGTATTGTGTTCAAACTCCTTTCATTTCTAGATGTATTTCTCTAAATTGCTTATTACTTGCCTTGTAGTCTCTTCACTTTCTTTGTTATGTTGGTGTTCTAATATTGATCTGACTGTGGTCAAAGGTATAATGCTGATTCTGAGAAGCCACCCTGTTCTGATGACCATGACCAGCCAAATTCTCTCTGGGTAGTGTGACTGCGAATGGCAAGGCTTGGACCTAGCAGGGCATGAGTAGTGAAGGCTTCAGTTATGCACACTTAATAATGCACATTCTCCAGCATTGGAT
The DNA here is from genome assembly GCF_040938575.1 of Ambystoma mexicanum. Lineage (NCBI taxonomy): Eukaryota > Metazoa > Chordata > Amphibia > Caudata > Ambystomatidae > Ambystoma > Ambystoma mexicanum. Next base: position 1,456,496,495 of record NC_090932.1, read on the forward strand.
CTTTCATAGATTCACATTCTTTGAATATTCCTCGCAAACAGGGTGGGAATTATCGGTAACCTTAGTATTATACTATATAATAAAATGTTTAGGCTCACTTTAGTAGCCCATATGTCCTTTTGAGCGTATTGTGCCCAGCCAATGGGACGTTGAGTATCTAGCTCCACCCAAGAGTCCATCTTCAGATTTAAACGGCATGCCGTGGAGCCCTCTGAAGCCATTTCACCTGAGAGAAACGTCCTTTACATGAAACATCTTGGATAATATACTACAAAGTTGTCTTTCACCTTTTCCTGAGGTGTAAGTGGAGTATCCATAGGCATGGAAGATGAGGCAAAGAAATGTTAGTTCAAAGCATGCCAAACATGTGATATTTAATAATGTCTATGAAGGGGCTACGCTTACTGAGTGCATTTACTGCTTGTACCCAAACCACATTCAAGAGGATTGTGAGATTTGTCCTACCTTTAGCACAAAAACTCTTAAAACCGGAAAAGTAAATTGGTATGTTGGTTGAATGAGGGTAAATTCCCCCCTTCTGAGGCTGAGTCCTCTAGAAGTGTGGTGGCTACCAAGGCTGACCAACCCCAGCCCCCAAAAAGGATAAGGTCTTATGAAAATGTACCATCTTACTCTAAAAAGAGAAAAGGGCAAAAATCAATGAAGTCCGACCGTCGTCGACTGCATCCCCTGACGATGAAACCACTGTCAACGAGTGACTGAAAGAAAACATGTCAAAAGCGTTTGTCACGTCCACTGTATCGTCCACAACGCCACAACTACGTCTATGATAATAATTACATTTTTGACCAAACCACTGACGACTCCGTCGACCATAAAGAACTTGTCTGTCACAATGGGCAAGACCTCTTGACTTCGACGAAAGGCCCATCGATGACTACGGCAACTAAGACCTCGACGACAACGGAGGTGCCGTCGATGGCAGCCCCGTCTCCAACTGTACATGGTATATCGGTGACAGTACGATCATCAACGGGAACCTCCTCATCGACGACCAAAAAGGTGACCAGAAAAGGAGTCTCTGCGACGACTTTGTAAACGATTATGACGAAGAGCAACATCTCAGTCGTCGATATTCAGAAAGCAATTTGTCCCCAGTCAACAAAACCTTCGACAGAACTTCAAAAAGAAAGCAAAATGCCCAGAAAGCAGCCACTATCAGCATATTTACATAAGGGAGCTTCTGGAGGGCAACAAAAGAACCAAGGAGTCCCCTACTGAAGAGCGAAGGAGGCCACTTCAGAGAAGCCTATTGTAATACAAATCCCGTTTAACCCATTCTAGCCTACCATGACTGGTAAGGACCAACAGCAACTTAATTAAGAGATGAAGACCCCAACCACTGGTGGGGAACCACCCTCCCTCTCACAAGTGTCCTCAGTGCTACCCAAACAAATCCTAGCCACCATATAGACTGAGTTATTCAACCCAACTCTCAGAAAATGATTATTCAAGGCCAGGTCCTCCGTTACCCTGAAGGAAACCAGGCCAATGCCAATGCACTAATCGGTGCTTCCTATGCCAAGTTAACCAACCTTGCTGGCTCTTCCTCAGCCAATCCCGCAGGTGCCCGTTTGGCCTACTCTTCCGCAGTCGCCAGCCATCAACCTGCAGGCTTTGCTATCCTTGAAGGTGTTGGCATCACTGCAATCGCTGGTTGAGCAACATACAAAAGGCTACTTCCATACAATAACGGGATTCCTCATACAAGGATCTTAAAGCACTGTAGGTTGAACGCCCTGAGGGGCCGCAGTCCAGTTAAGTGTAAATGGTCGAAGAAATATAGTATGTGTGTGTGTGTGTGTGTGCGCGCGCGCACTAAGTATGTGTGCAGCTAGGCCAGATTTATTGTGGGGGCTAACTGCTTTTTAACGCTGGTAGGGGTTATTAGGCAGTATCCTGTGCAGTACCCTTAGGGACCACTACACACAATTAAGACTACAAGTGGTAATACAAGTTCACCTTTGGTACAAGCCTGTACTACTATGTTAAAGTGGTAGCAGTAGCGGAGCAGCCAGGTTTATCTCAAGAGTATATGAGCAGTAGCAGAGACTACACAAAGGGACCACAATTATTGTGACTCAAGAAAACACTGACTCAAGGTTTCAGGTAAAAAATATAAGTACATTTATTTTTAAACCATTTGTTATGAACACAACACTTCTATTGATTCAAAACCACACGTAAAGTATACTACAACTAACCAATTCACTTTGTATGGTATGACTCAAGGTAAGTACCCTGTGTTTGAATGGACCGGTGTTACGAAACAAGACACGTTACCGTGAATACGAAGAATACGAATGCGATCACTTTTTGACAGTTCGTCTACTAAATAAACTCTAATCCGTGACAAGAATTGTTACCGGGGCAAAAACACACTTAGCACCTGAGATACCCACAGGGACGTGGAGGCAAAAATCACAGGCAATATTATAGTTAGGCAGACAGAATCAGTAGCGGTGCAGCCAGGCTTATCTCAAGAGTATATGAGCAGTAGCAGAGATTACACAAAGGGACCACAATTACTGTGACTCAAGCAAACACTGACTCAAGGTTTCAGGTAAAAAATAAGTACATTTATGTTTAACCCATCTGTAAAACACACTTCTATAAATTCAAAACCACACGTAAAATACACTACACACAATTCTCTTGGCCCAGAATAACTCGAGGTAAGTACCTTTATGTTTTGGCGGACTGGTGTTTGCGAAATAAAAGACGGTACCGGGGATACATATGCAATCACTTTTTGACAGTTCGCCGTATTACAGGAATGCGTATCCGCGGCAAGAAATGTTACCGGGGCAAAACACACTTAGCACCTGGGCTAACCAGAGAGAGTTGGGAGCAAACATTTTTGTCAAGGCAGACAGAATCAGAGAACAGTCGCTGACAGAAATAGAAAAGTCAATAGGCCGGAGCCAGTGTCAAGTGGATCGGGTTCCTGTTGTCGAGGATCACACAGTTCAAGATTCAATGTTGCCAGGAGTACTTGGATATTGTCAACAGAGGAAGCAAAAGTTATAAGAGGGAAGGAAGACAAGGGCAACCCTTGGATGAGGAGAAAAGGGGTTCACCCTAGTTCCTCGAAGCAGAACACAGTACCTTATTCGAGGAAGAAGCTGGTGCCACGGCAGTTGTTCCTCGTAGTTTCCTGCAGACCCACTGTTCCTGGAGCTTCGGTCGTGGGGACGAGAAGGATGACGTCTGGAGGGGTCTACACCACGCAGGGATGAGGCCAGGAGTAGCGACGGAGAATAAAAGGTGCACTCCTTTAAAACAGGAGAAGCTCTTCAGATGGCTATCTGGACCGCTAAAGCAGGGTGGAGTGATTTCGACCACAAAGATGATCCTCTGGCTGTGGAAGATGAGCTGGTTGACCCCACCAGGCTCAAGGGAAGAAGACTCCGGACTGGATCTTCTCTGGTAGTCGAAGGGTAGATGGCTCAGGACTGCAGCAGGGCTTCACCGGGACAGGGTAGTTGCAGCAGCCGTCTTCTTCTCGACTTCTCTTCGGTTCCTTGTAGTTCCAGTGGCGACTCTGACTTCCAGCACAAGAGTCCTGCCTTTTATGCGAAAATCCCCCATTCACACAGCCTGGCTGTCAATCACGCAGCAGGGGGGTTGTCCAGCCCGGACAACCGCCTCAGCTAATCATGGCAAAGTGCGACTTGGGTTTCCTAGGATACCCTGTGCAGGTGGTGACTAGACCCCTCCCTCACATTCAGCCCACCTAGACACCCAGGCGCCCAGAGGAGGGCTTCTTGGCAGAAGCCCGCCAAAAGACAGTGCACAAAGAAGGCAAACCTGGTTTGCCGTGCAAAGTAAAACACAAGAAGGACTTTAACAAAAAGAAATGGCGACTAAACCCGACCGGAGCAAAAAGAAAGAGTATTTGGTCAAGCGGGTGTATGTTCGAGGCTAATATAATAGCCTAAAACAATACCACGTTTATATAGTATAATCGCGGTAGAAAAGTTAGGGTAGATACCACTGCCACCAGCCAAGTCTAAATGTTATAAGAGCAAAACAAAGCTCAGAGAGGCACAGACAACAAGGGGTAGGGTTTAACCCTTTCCAGTACTCCATGTAAGATGGGTTGCACTGGGTCTGTAGTAAAAAGTGACTATGTAAAGTTAATGGCAACTTTACCTGTTTCTGGGGGACAGTAATCAGCCCCGGAAAAAGGAGTCATTGGGAAGTCTTAGTGACAACCCTGTGTTACTGCACTGAAGGTGCTGTGTAACGCACACAACAAGTTGGGCTCATGGAGTGGTGTGCTCCAGAGTCCAAGATCACACAAGTAGAAATGCACATGTCAAAACACAGGTAAGAGTGAGAAAAAGAGGCACACTCTTACCAACTGGAAAAAGTAAACTCCAGAAATCCAGCACAGCTGCTGAGGTACTCACAAGCTGAGGGAAATTAGCCATAGAATGAGAATTCTCCCTAACAGGGGTGTGCCGAGTATGTGGGACAGGTAGTATGTGTACAGCTAGGCCGAATGTCGTGTGGGGTAGCTGCAGACTAATGAATGTGGTGCTGTGCAGTGTGTGGGGTATGTGGGAGTGTGTTACGCTAGGCCACATTTATCGTGGGGGATATCTGTATTCTAGGTGTTGCGATTTGCGAGGAGGTAAAAGATTGTATGCAGATAGATCGAATTGAACGTTGGGATAGCTGCGTACTAGTAATCGTCACAATTCTAAAAAAAAAAATGTGACGCATGGCTAATCTTCACAATTCTATCTAAAATGACGTACAACAATAGCTATTGTGCTCAGCACAGTGGCCAACTATAGGGCTATTTTAGACATTTAGGCAAAATGCAAAATCTGGCTCTCTTGCACAATTAGGCTAAATGCAAAATATGGCTCGCTTATTGTGCAGAAAGCGTGTGAAGAATTTGGTCGTCTACCATCAGAGCAGAAAGTTAAAGCGGCAAATTCCCTGGCAATAATAACTAGATACGACCAGTAAATGTGGAATAGGCTGACACTGCTGTTAGAACATCTATTAGACGACAAACGCAGGGAAGCCGTGAACATCCTATGTGAGGGATCGAATCATGCAATCAGTATTGCTGTCTATCTGGCAGAAACTGGTTTTAAACATATGAACAATGGAGTGTTCAGATGATAAGCCTGGTTAAAATGCCCTGACTTCAGACAGGATAGACCTGCTGTTTGAGGGCGAGCCAACTTTTTGGGGTGAAAATTGATGATGCCATGAAGGCAATTAAAACGGACACAGACACAGCAAGTTATTTAAGCTCCCTCCAGCCATGACAAACTTTTCAATCCTTTTGGGGGAGCTTCAGGGCGCTCAACAACTTGCAGCAGGGAAGATCGATCCTACCAAAGGGAATCTTCTTACTTTTAAGGTTATTCCGAAGCATACACAAAGTCCTATCCATACAAACAAAAAGACTACAAGACAGCAACAAGCAGGTGCGAAGGACCCAACTGCCCCAAATGGGAGACATCAAAAGCAAGCCTGACTTGCTTCCAAGCCCCACCAGAGACTCGACCAAACAGAAGTGGGAGGCAATCTGCAATACCACGTGCCACAATGGAAGCAAATTACTACATACAAATGGGTCACAAATATGATCCGAAAGGGTCATGTATTGGCGTTCAGCAAACCCACCACTTCGAGTTCTACCATGAGTACAAAAACAACCAGACTTAGGAGTCCTGCGAAACGAAGTGCAAAAAATACTGATAAAGCAGGCCATAGAAAAAGTTTAAAAAAAACAACAATGCAGTGGTAAGTATTCCAGGTTCTTTGTTGTCCGACAACCGGACAAATCATGCAGACCAATTTTAGACCTAAGGCCTCAAGTCCGTAAAAAAGCAGATATTCAAAATGGTCACCCTGCCCGACGTCAAAAATGTGGTACAGGAGGAGAAATGTTAGCATCATTAGATCTAAAAAATGTCTATTTCCACATCCCTATTGACAAGGCTCACAGAAGGTTTCTAAGATTTGTCATAGAACTCTCACTCTCACTCTCTCTCACTCTCACTCTCTCTCACTCTCTCTCACACACACATATGAATATTCCCCGTCGTCAGGCTGGGAATCTTCGGTAAAAGGAAATTCAGTTTAATTTATAAACTGTCTTTCTCCTATAAACCAATCGCTGAGCTTTGGGTCATACTGCCCTCTCCCTAAGCCCCTCCTCTGGCAGCCATCTTCAGAATTTTAACGCACCTTCAAGTGTTGGGAGTCCCCGCGTTTCGCTCTTTGAGCTTTCTGCGTTTTTTTGTGTATTTTGGTAGGAAAACTCTGTTTTTGGTTCATTTGAGCCTGTGTGCTCCATCTCTTATCCTTCCGATTAACGCGGACCCGTTTTTCGCCATCTTTCATCGCCCCTCAAGGGTAGAAATCGTCAAGTGTTTCTTTTTGGAAGCTTCCAGAAGTTCATCCGACCACCACGCCCGATCATGTCGGAGGAGAAGGACAGAGCTTCCCTCTTAAAGCTGTGCACCAGCTGCGGTTTGCGGAATGTTTTCATGGACTAGCATTTCCAGTGCCTGTATTGTCTTCACCCGACGCATAATGAAGATTGTGAGATCTGCCGTGGCGTCCTCAAGCGCACGATGAAAGATCGGCATGTCCGGTTGGTGACGTGGCTCAAGGCCACGGCCTCTACCCCGGGTGGTACACAGGGGAATGCCTCTTCTGGATCCCGCCAATCTGAGCGGGCTTCCAAGTCCTTTGAGGGCGCTCAATCCGTGGGGGCGCAAGACAAGGCCAAGCACCGCAAGTCTTCGTCCGTCGTGGTCGCCGTACAAGCGGGTCCCACAACAGTCATGGCGCATTCATAGTCTGTCTGCCTCGATCTCCAGCACTTCGTCCAAGAGAAAGTCTGCTACACCAGGGAAGCTGCAGGAGAAACCGGAGAAGGACAAGCAGGACAAGGTGTCCGACCTGCCTCTGAAGGACCAAGTGATCCATGTCTAAACTTCCTCTTCCATCGAGGTGGTTTCTGCTGCCCTCTCGAAGGCGAAAGGGGTTGACCCGGTCCAGGGTTCCCAGGTGGCGGCCAGAGCGGCTCTTCCTCCCAAGTAGGAGGCTTTGTCCAAACCGGTAGAAAAGACTCCATAGAATTGGAGTCTGGAACTTAGTCCGAGACTGACCCCTCAGAACCTGAAGAAGGGGGGGGGGGCGGGGAAGAAATCCAGGGCACAGACATTTCTTCGTCCGAGGAGAGAAACTTTCTGTCCACACCGTCCTGGAGGAGGGTGTTGACGACTTTGATGATGACCACTTCAAGGGGACGTCCGCCAGAGGCAGCAACGACGATGACCATGTCTGCGGGGATGACGATGTGGGTGCTGGGCCCAGCGACCCTGCTCCCCAGGCATATTCCAGACGTCTGTCGGAGGATATTCTCTCGACCCTCCACACACTGGTGTCAGAAATTCAGAAGAGGATGCTGACGGTACCACTGGCGACGACCCTGTTGTTCCACCACCACCGCTGAAGAAAAGGAGAAGACACCCTACACCTCCATTCCGACCGGCGCAGTCCTCCCCTCCTAGGGGGACAGGGACAGGGACGGACACGGCAACGACAGATGATGATGGCGGGATGTCACCACCGTCGAGAGCTTCTCCGCCAGATGAAGTGAGACCCTTCCATTCCATGATTGCCCGTGCGTCAGAGCTTTTCCAAGTCACTCCGGAATAATAGGAGGGCTTCCTGTACCAACGCCGGCAGACAAAAAGGAAGACCATCCTGTTGGTGCCTCTCCTGGAAGACGTCTGGGATGAGGGGTTGGCGTTTATGAGGAACCCTGCCTCATCTAAGAGAGACCGACTTGAAAAGAAATACTGGGTCCCGGACTCTGCACCCAAATGTCTGCGGTCCCAACCATCGCCGGACCAGGTGGTCTCAGCAGCCGCCAGGAAGAAGTCGTCAAATTCGTTGTCCTCTTCATCTTTACTTCCGGACAACAAGGGGAAGAAGTTGATTCCATGGGTAGACAGGTCATCTACTCAGCGGCGACGACGGTCAAGGTGGCCAACGCATTAGCGATCATGGCCAGATACGACCGGGAGCGATGGCTCCACTCCTGGATTCCCTCCCCGAGGACAAACCGGTTGAGGCTTTGGAAATCCTTCAGTAAGGCGAGATGGCGTCAGACCACGCCATCACCGTGGCCCTGGACATTGCGGACACAGGTTTCCGTCGGATGGGAAACGGGGTTTGTCTTTGTCATCGTCTCTGACTCAAGGCTACCAACTTTAGACAGGCGTTCCAGATGAGGGTCCTGGACATGCTGTTCAACTGAGACAACCTTTTCGGGGAGGCAATCGATTAATCTCTCAAGGCCATCAAGACCGACATGTAGACAGCCTGTGCTTGGGCACTCTGCAACAGCTCCGTCCTTCCGTTCCTCTCAAGGGAAGTCTAGCACGTCTTCGAAGAATTTTGGCGTGGGCTCATCCTCTTACCAACAACCCTCCCATTCCACTACCCAGGAAGCCAAAAGGGGTCTCGCCAGGGCTTTCGGAGGTGGCCGCTGGCGGCATCAAGGCCTTCAATGCGGCGCGCCGGGCCTCCAAGCAGGACTGAACCAGCCAAGACGTCGGGCCCCCCACCCCTGCACCCTGGTGGGAGACTGGCTGGCGAACTTTGTCAGCGTGTGGGAGACCATCTTCACTGATCGGTGGGTGCTGGACGCTCTCGCCCACGGACATACTTTGGAATTTCAATGGAAGTGTCCGCGCATACCACATGTGGCCCGACAGGAACTACACATCCCTCAACTGCTGTTGGAAGTTCAGGGCATGTTGAGAAAAGGGGCAATAGAGCTGGTTCCAAAGTGACTCCGGGGGGCCGGAGTTTACTTGAGATACTTTCTCGTAAGAAAGAAGACCAGGGGCTGACAACCCATTCTCATTCTACAATGACTCAACAATAAAGTCCAAGAAGTTCAGGATGGTCACACTGCAGCACGTGCTCGGCCAGCTCAAAGAGGGAGACTTTTGTCATTGGATCTAGAGGATGCTTACTTCCACGTCCCCATACACGAAAAGCATTGCAAGTTTCTGCGCATCATTGTACAAGTGAAGCATTATCAGTTCAAGACTCTCCCCTTCGACTGAAGTCAGCGCCCAGAGTCTTCACCAAGTGCCTGACTTTGGTGGTGGCCCATCTACGACTACAGGGGATTCATGTGTATCCTTACCTCGACGACTGGCTCACTCGGGCCAAGTCAAGGGACATCGCCGGCGATCACACGGCGAGGACCGTCCGACTGCTGACGGACCTGGGGTTCTCAGTAAATTATGCAAAGTCCTGCTTGACTCCATCGCAGGACGCTCTGTTTCTGGGATCCAGGCTCAACACAGTGTCACTGTCAGAGGAGAGGTAGTGTCCATCTTGGAAAAAGTGGAACGGACCACCTTGTTGGCAATGATCGGTCTGAACGCCCTGAGCGCTAGGAAGATCGCCAGAAGCTCCAGATGATTTATGTGAAGGAGCTTGTCCTGAGGCGACCAGAGGTCCGAGACCTGTAGAAGATCTAACGTCGCACCCCACCCCAGGAGGGAGGAGTCCGTCGTGATCGTCACCATAGGAGCTGGGTCCTGAAACCCCACACCCACCGACAGGTTGCTGAGAGATGCCCACCATTCCAGGTCCACTCTGATGGAATACGGAATCATTATCAGCTTGGTATCCGGGTCCACAGCCTGACGCCAGGAACTCCGAAGAGCCATCTGGGTCCGTCTCATCTTGAGACGAGTGTTAGGCAGAAACCTGTGCAGTTCCCTTAGGGAACACTGCAAAAGATTTAAGACTACAGGTGTTGGCAGTAAACCCACTTGGTAGCAGTCTGTACCTCCCAGATTTACCTGGTAGCTGTGGCTGAGCAGTCAGACTTCTCTCAAGAAGAGTTAGGCAGTATGCAAAGTATACACAATAGGCACTTAGACACAATAATACAAGCAAACACTGACCAGAGCTTTGGTATCAAAGTATATAATTATTTATTTAAAAACACACTGTTTGAAACACTCCAGCGCTCTTATTGTAAAAATATTCTAAACACAGTTACTATTGTAATATATACACCCCTTTTTCTTTATCAGATAAGTCACAGTAAAACACCACTTATTTTCATACAGAGGTGAGCGCTTAACTAGATGGCACTCCAATAAGTTTGTGAGAAAGGGAGGGAGAAAGACAGAATATGGAAAAGGTACACCAATCTAAGGTTCAGGAACACTGTTAGCAAGGCAGAAGAGCAAAAGTCACTGGTGAGCCAAAGTCCAAAGGCTGGGCCCACTCTTGGAGAGAGCAGAGCCCAAATGTGCCCAAGATCACACATTAGACTAGGCTTAGAAAGTCTTGCAGAGGGTTCAAAAAGAGTTTAGAGAAAGTTTAGCCAGGGTGTCCCAGGCCAACCCAGGTTCGAAAGCCGGGGGCTAAATCTTCCCCGTACAGTCGGTAGCAAGGGAAGCCGGGTGGGACACGGTACCTTAAGTGGGAAGGATCCTCCAGCGGTGGCAGTTGTTACTGGCAGTGGGTGCAAGTCACGTCGTCGTCCAGGGGAAGAGAGGATCTCGATTTGGAGGAAAGATGAAGGTCGTTGCACTACCAGGGAAGAAACCAGCCGCAGAGTTTTCCGGTTAAAGGTCGTACCTTTGTTCGCGGTCATGGTAAAATGTGGTATTCCGGTTGCCGGGGTGCTTGGCACAGGCAAGGCGGCCACGAGGTACGTCGGGAAGGCGAAAAGACGGTGAAACTGGTTATCCCCACCAGTCAAAGGAAGAAGACTCTCCGGCGGGAGATCTCCTCTGTCGTTGGGAAAAGTGGTGAGACGGTCCAGCAGGGCTCCACCGGTGGTGGTGTCGTGGCAGGTCGGCTCAGCTTCTCCCTCGTCGGATTCTTGGGTCCTGTGGCGACTTCTCAAGTTCCAGTCCCCAAAGCCCTGCTTTAATGCAGAAAACCCCCATTCACTCAGCCTAGCTGTCACTCAAACATGCTAAGTGGTGAGCCAGCCGGCTCACCACTTGGGCCAATCAGGACGGAGTGCAACTTGAGTTGCCTAGGCAACTCAGTCCAGGGTGCCTAAATTCCCCACCACCCCTCCTAAGTACCCCAGACAGAGTGGCACCACTTTGGAGGGCTTCTGTGGAGAAGCCCGCCAAAAAGTGGAACAAAGGGCTCGACTTGGGTTGGAGTCACAGAAGAGAACACAAACGCCATTTTAGAAACAAGTTTTGGCAAAAAATACCAACCGGAGAATTAATATTAATTAAATAAACCAGCGGTATGTTCGAGGCTACCGTAAATAATTAAATAAAGGTGGTAGCCTAAAACAATGGGAAATCCCATAGGAAAATATTCGCGGTTGAATATAAAAAGTAGTATCCACTGCCACCAGCCAAAAATCGATCAGGGGGGGCGGAGACGTGCCCCCTCGACTAGCAGACCCTGGGGCAATTGAATTGCCCCAGCCAGTGCATCCACAATATGATGGTTTGTACTGGTTCTGTTCAGAATTTAAGACTAGTAAAGTCAATGGTGACTTTACATGCCCTGGGAGACAGTAGTCAGTCCCAGGGTATGGAGTCTATACTGGGGGGTCACTACGGCACCCCTGTGTCACTGCACTGAGGGTGCTGTGTAACACACATCACAAAAACACATGAAGCCCTTTGGAGTAAAAGACCCCATAGCCCATTAAACACATCTAGATTCAAAGAAGCACACTCAAATCATGCCCAAGAGTGAGGGTAAAAGAGTCTCACTATTGGCAGGAGAAAAAAAATAAACCCCAAAAATCCAGCAAAGCTGCTGGGGGACTCACTAGGTTAGGAAATTCAGCCTAAACAGAGAATTCTCCCTAACAACGAGCAAGAGGAAGAGCCAGCACACACGAGGCCATGAGGCCCAGAAGCCTCTGGAACCACCAGGCCGACATGTAGGTCGCCACAGTGAGGACCTTCAAGTCGCTGCTTGGCATTATTTTGTGCCGCTGTGTATATACCTGATCCAGCTCTGCAGATTGCAGATGCGCCCGCTGCAGGAATTCCTGGATGCCCGTTGGGTCCAGGTGTGCGGAGGCTTCCTGGACAGAATTGCATTCGACAAGTAGTTCCATCTAGCGATAAGGTGGTGGAATGTGCAACATGGCACAGACTTCCAGACCCACCCGCCCCCGTTCCATGAGACGGTCACGACGGACGCTTCCCTGGAAGGATGGGGAGCCCACACCACACGTCTTCACTCCAGAGACCTGTGGCTGCCGGAAGAGAATACACTACACATCAATGTACTGGAACTACAAGCTGTGTTTTGGGCCCTCAGGTCGTTTCTGCCGTCCTCAAGGGCAAAGTGGTGAGGGTCTTCACGGACAATACCACCACAATGTTTTACATCCTGAAGCAGGGGGGTCACCAGATCCCTAGCGCGCTCCAAATAGGCACAGGACTTGTGGCACTGGGACGTCGCCCACGGGATGTTCCTCATTACGTTTCACCTGGCAGGAGAAAAGAACACTGTTGTCGAGACTCTCAGCAGGGAGCTGCACTCCCGCCACAAGGGGGAGCTTCGGCAGGATCAAGTGGACAATCTTTTCCGCAAATCAGGCAGTCCCCAGATCGATCTGTTTGTGATGGCGACACCAAGTGCCGGAGGTTCGCCAGCAGGTTCCCCCGCCAGGGAACTTGGGGGGGGCGCATTCTTCTTCCGTTGGGAATGCCTGTTTCTGAACCTGTTTCTAATACTTCGAGTCATCAGTCAACTCAGACGGTTCTGGTGCAGGATGATCCTCGTCGCACTAGCGTGGCCGAGGCAGACCTGCGACCCTGGACCTTCTCAGCATGTCGGCATCCCCTCCAGTCAAGCTGCCAGAGGTCGCGGATCTCATTGCCAAGGAAGGAGTCGCAATTCTGCACCACAACCCAGGTTTGCTGAACCTGAAGGCCTGGCTCCGGCTTCATAAGAGTTGGGTGGTTATGAGTCCACCGGGAGGTACTCGCCAAGGCCAGAGTGTTGTCGACTTTGATGTGCTACAGACACAAATGGTAGCGTTTTACAGCTTGGTGCCGGTCGCAGAAGATGAACCCTCTAAGGGTCACGGCCCCTCAAGTAATTGTCATTGGCTAAATCGGGGCTGGCGCACGCCTCCAAGGTACACCTGGCAGCTATCTCCCGCTATACCAGGTCTCTGGGGTGGTGTTCACTGTGGTCGCACTGTCTAGTGAAGGAGTTCATCAAGGGACTGTTCTGTTCGTTCCCGGCGGTGAAGGTTCCGGCCCCAGCGTGGGAACTCGGCATGATGCGGACTAGGCTCCTGGGGCCTCCATTCGAGCCTATGCATTCAGCTCCGCTCAAGTTTCTGTCATGGAAGACCGCTTTCCTTGTGGCCATCACCTCTTCAGGAAGAGTGAGATCCAGGCCCTGTCCTGCATGCGGCCTTACTTGACTTTCCACGAGACGAGGGTAGTGCTGCAGACGCACCGCTCCTTCATGCTCAAGGTTCCATCGGAATTTCATCTCAATGAGCTCTTGGTGTTACCTGTGTTTTTTCCAACGCCTTCGTCACCAGCTAAAAGGACTTTGCACTTGCTGGATGTGACTCGAGCGCTCAAGTTTTATGCATCCCTCACAAAGAGTTTCCGGAGAACTATTCAGCTTTTTGTAAACTTTGGTCCTGTGAACCATCGGAAAGTCCTGTCCAAGGCTTCCATTTCCAGATGGCTCTCCAGCGGCATCACTCATTGTCACCGGTTGGCAAACCGACCGCTGCCTGCCTGTCTGAGAGCCCATTCTACCAGAGCGATGGCTGCGACAACGGAGTTGCTGTCTGGTGTGCTCCTGCTGGACATTTGCAGGGCTGCTACATGGAGGTCGCATGGTGGTCGATGCACACCTTCACGAAATTCTACTGCATCTACAGGGATTCCATGGAGGAGCTCTGAGTTGGCCAAGCAGTGCTGCGCAACCTGTTTGCTTGAAAGTGAGCCTGGTGAGGAGGTGAGCGATTGCTTCTGTTGAGCCTTGCCACCTCCCGTGGTTGTGTAATTATGTACTGCTGTGTATTCTTTATTCATGAGTATGTGAATCCATGCCAGACATCATGCCGGAGAAGGAACAAGTTACTTACCTGTAACTATTGTTCTCCAGCATGGGTCTGGCATGAATTCACTTTCAAAACCCTCCCGCCTGCCCCTCTGCGGCTCTTCTCTTGGTCCAACTGCCACTTTACGTGCTACCATATATGCAGATGGCTGCCAGAGGAAGGGCTTAGGGAGAGGGCAGTCATTGGCTGGGGGCAGTATGACCCAGCGCTGAATAATTGATTTATAGGAGAAAGACCGTTTATAAATGAAAGTCAAACTGTTTTTTCTTTTATAGAGGATTCCCAGCCTGATTATGGGGAATATTTATTGGCATGTGAATCCATGCCAGACCCATGCTGGAGAACAACAGTTACAGGTAACTTGTTCCTTCTTCACTTTCCCCCTAGAAGCTCAGTCTTCTGAGCTCTGGTCCTCTCAAGGCTGGACTACTGCAACAGCCTCTTTCTAAATCTTCCTGCCTCTACTCTCTGTCCTCTACAACTCATCCACAGCAGGACTGTGAGACTTGTTCTTGGCCTCAAGCCCATAGATCGAATCTCCCCAGCTCTGAAATCTCTTCATTGGCTCTCAGTGGCGGCACTGATCAAGTTCAAGTCCCTCTGTGTTGTCCACAAGGCTTTCTGGAGCCTGAGTCTGCACTACCTCCAGCTCTCTCTTCCCCCACCTTGTTGCGCATAGAAACGCTTGTGTACAAGCGCGTTATAAATGCCATATCAGTTCAAAGGCCCCGTGGCTACGTCCCTAAGTAGGGAGGGGTACCACGTATACGCCTACCTCGATGACTGGCTGATAAGGGCATCCATGGAGTCAAAATTGCCGTCCATCGTGTTGCACATCTTCTCACGCCTCGGCTTTTCAATCCTACTTCAAGCCGTCCAACACCTTGGTGTTCTTGGGAGCACAATTGAACAACATCAAGGGCTGAGTCCATCCCTCCCAAGAAAGGAGGCTCTTGGTTCCCCATCTCGTGAACAAATTCAACCCAGGGAACAGTTGTCAGTACGAACGTACATGAAATTACTAGTGACAATATCCTCCTGTATCCTGCTAATTCTGCACTGCAGGCTGTTCATGCATCTCCTCCAAGAATTTCTGGCAGACCGATGATCACAAACGAGCAGGTCATAAAATGACAAATTGCTTGTAACATCTCAGTTAGCACACAAATGACAATGGTGTGCAAATCTGTCACATCACAGTTGGGATGACTCTCTGGGAGTTACAGTTTCGAGAAACATAAACAGCCGCGTTACTCACGGGATGGGGCACCCACGTAAATCACCTATCCATCAAAGGTCTCTGGAATGTCCAAGAGTTCAAGCTACACATCAGAGCTGAAAGCGGTGTCCAAGGCTCTCTGCCCATTCCAGCCAGTGCTCAAAAACAAAGTGGTCAGGGCGTTCACGGACAACACCACTACCATGTATTATGTACCAAAGCCAGGAGAGACAAGATCCAAGTAAACCCAGCAATTGTGGCACTGGGTGAATCAGAACCAAATACAAATCCAGGCATTCCACCTTCCGGGAAAACAAAACTAAACAGCAGATCAACTCAGCACGGCCATCAATCAGTCCCATGAGTGGCAACTGGCGAGTATACAGCGCAACATAACATTCCAATGGTGGGTTACACCATCGATTGAACTGTTCACAACATGGGGTAAAAATTAAATCTGCAATTCTCCAGCAGGAATCGACACAAAAGATCGCTGGGGGACGCCTTTACGCTATTGTAGGAAGGCATGTACTCCTACGTCCCGTCCACTTTCCTCCATACTTATGGGACATCTCTCCGTCCTGTGGGATGGGACCGGAGCACTTAGTAAAAAGCATCAAAAATGTTTTTTTCAAAAATGTGTCCTTCCCTCTTTCTGCGCGGGGCCCGGCACATGGCCGTATCCCTGCCCACCTTGCCTCTGCCCCACGCATCGCCCATCAGTCCTTTTCTCTGCTCGTTGGGAACTGGACGCACTTGCATCCTCAGATTTTCTTCCCTTTTTCCTCTATGGCTCTCGCTAGCGATCGTGTACTAGTCTGTCTGTCGTTCAAACTAGACTTTCCAGACTGTTTATCGTGTCACTGTCATTTCGCGAGGGCGGATCCCCATCCTATTTGTTTAGAGGGCTTGGGTCCGGATCACCGTTGGAAGTCCTGTTTTTACTGCGACTCCCTTTCCGTCCGGGCACTTCAACGTCGGTTGGAGCGGTGGGAGGAGGTGTTCCTACGAACTCCTTCACATTTTCAGGCGTTCATCGACGAGAAGAAAAAACGCCCAGTAAGTTATTTACTTTTCAGACCACCCCAGCTGGGGATACCTGTCCAGGTTCCTCTCGGCCGGGAGGGGCGTTGATCGCTCTGTCACCGGGGTTCGCCCTGAGGTGCCCGTTGGGCCTAATAATTGTACCAGAGTTTTCTCCGAGGGTCTCCGTAAGGGGCCTGTGGATACCGGAGAACGCTCTGAGGCCCCTCCTGTGGGGGGTGTTTGTAGACCCAGTTCTATTGAATCGTGGGATACCGGAACTCGCTCTGAGACCTCTGTCGGCTTCCCTCAAAAATAAGACCGGGGTGCGCCCTGAGGCCTTGGTGGGGCTTGCTGTTACCGAACGGATGTTCGAGGCCCGCGCGGATAAGGCTGTCACCGGACGTGGGTCCGAGGTCCCTCTTTCGGAGGCTAATGTTACCAAAATTTCTGAGAGGCCTGGCAAGGCCTTACCGGTGAAGGCTGTTTCCCACCGTTCCTGCTCTTGCGGCGTCACCAGATCTGTTGAGGGGCAAAGAAGGAAAGCTCTTCTTTTACCGGCAGTGCCGAGTTCCTTCCTGGGAAGGCTGATTTGGCGGTTGGTATGTCGCAGAAACATTCCAGGCCTCACAGTACTGGCTCTGTCGAGGTTCCTTAAGTTAAGGCTAAAGTTAAGACCCCTGATCCATTGACGGGGACCCCTGCCTCACTTCCTCACGTGCTGCAGTTCCCCTCAGGCGATGACAAAATGGCGTACGTTCCCGCCACGAACGTGGCGGCCATTTTGGGTGCTACCCCTACAACTACGCCATCTGCCTTAGGTGTAGGGCTTGTTTCCTTGGGTGAACATAGTCCCTTGTGCGCATCCTTATGGGCCAGTTTACGATTGGAACGCCCGGATGCCTCTTCCGCACGATGTTTCGTTGCCTGCGGGGTCGGCACCTTTGATTTATGTGGTTACGTCAGTGGAGGGGCCTGTGTGGCACCCTTCCCCATTAAGTCCCTGGATTTGTCCACCTCATCAGAGGCCTCCTCAGGTTCCGAAGCACTCCCCGGAGGAGGCCTTTTTTTGGTGCATTTCAAACATTAATGCGTACCGACCCCATGAGGGAATATTTCAAAGGGCTTTTCAGGGAGATTTGTCCACCCGCGCCTCTGGCTCCACCCGTTCCTCTGGTGGTTCCGCCGGCACCTCCTTTGCCTGCGGTACCTCCCCAGACTCTTACGCCTTTGCCCCAGTTGTCCCCTGTGGACAAGGCAGCGCCCGACATGGTTCAGCAGGATCCTGACAGGTCAGGATCCTGCTGAACGAAGCGCAGGGCGATGAGGACAACGAGGACCTGCCCCGCTCTATTAGACCTTTTCATGACCGGGTACTGGACATGATGTGCTTCTTGGATGTTCCGGTGCCCGAGGCACCCGCTCTGCAGGAGGGTGTGCTTTCTGTGGCGTTCACCCGGTCTCCTTCGGAGTGTACCGGCCTGTTCTTGCAGAAGGACGTTCTGGCCGAGGTCCGCAGGGCCTGGGAAAAGCCACACTCTGCACTTTTTGTCAATAAGAAAATTGACGTGAGATACAGGCTGCATTCTTCGGTAGAGGTGGCCCTGTCGTCTTGTCCACCCCCCTCCTCCACAGTGGTGGCCGCTGCCACTTTGCAATCCAGGCCTGCAGCATCCTCTTCCACAACGGCTACTCAGGTTCTGGGAAAGGAGGACAAGCTCTGTGACTCCCTTGGGAGGAAAATCTTTGCCAACTCGGCCTTGCAGCTCAGGCAGGCCAACGCCGAATTGGTGTTAGCGGGAGCTAAATGCGGATGTGGAAAGGTCTGTCGGAGTTTGAGGAGTTTATCCCGGTCGAGAAGCTGGAAGACTTTAAAGGGGGTCTATCCGACGCCAGGGTCTTGGCCCAGGATCTCCTGGAGGCTGCGGCTCATCACGTAGACACCTCGGCTCGGGACCTTATGCTGGGGGTTGATACCTCACGGCAGGCGTGGTTGCATGCAACTAAATTCTCAAAAGTGCAGGGCAAGGTGTTGGACCTTCCATTCGATGGGAAGGAGCACTTTCATTCTACAACAGATGTAGAGCTCACCAATACGAAGGATAGCACTCCGACAGCTAAGTCCTTGTCGGTCCTTGTTAAGACTCCTTTCAAAACCCAGAGACCGTTGTCGCAAAGTCGACCTTCCTCTGGCTTTAGGGGCTTCCTCGACCGAAGATCTTGCAGAGTGGATACCCCTGCGGGAACAACCGCCGTAGGCAACAACGGACGCAGGTTTTTCTCCCGCTCCTCAGCCTCAGGTGGCAACGCCACCGATAAACCTACTAAATGAGGGTTTTCGGCGCTCGCACGAGACCCCGGTGGGAGGACGCATTGCGTCTCATTGGGAGGAGTGGCAGACCATCACAGAAGACAGATGGGTCTTGTCATTCGCTCGGGCGGGCTTCTGCTTACCTCTACTCCCTACCCCACCCCTCAACCCTCCTTTTCAGCTGTCGGGCTCGCCCTCCCTCAAAGCCGAGGTTCAGAAACTTCTGGACCTCAGAGCTGTGGAACCCGTTCCCCTTGGGGAATGAGGAGAGGGCTTCTACTCCCGGCTGTTTACGGTGCCCAAACCCAACCAGACTGACCTGCGCACCATCCTAGACCTTTCCCAGTTCAATCTTCCTTCCGCAAGAGAAATTCAAGATGATCACGCCCAGCCAGATACAGTCCTCCTTGCTCAGTGTGGTGGATCTTCAGGATGCGTACATGCATATCCTGATTTGGAACCCACACAGGAGATATCTCCGTTTCTCTTTGGGAGAGGAGCACTTCCAGTTTCGAGTGCTTCCTTTTGGCCTCAGCTCGGTGCCGCGTGTCTTCACAAAGATGTCGGTGATTGTGGCCTATCTTCGTCTCCAGGGTATCCATGTGTATCCATATTTGGACGACTGGCTCTTACGCAGCGCTTGTCTGCTGGCAGCAGCGGGCAATCTCCAGTCTCTCCTTCAGCTCCTGTTCCATCTTGGGCTGTCAGTGAACTGGCGGAAATCTTCCATGGCGGTCTCGCAGGACCTGATTTTCCTGGGTTTTCGCTGGGACACGATCGACTGCAGGGTGTACCTGACCGGGGACAGAATGGCGGATCTGTTAGCCACGTGTCAGATGTTTGCGCAGTCGGAGAGCATGTCGGCCTGGTGGTTCATTGCCTCGTGTGTGCTGGCTCTTCCTCTTGCTCGTCTCAAGATGAGATGGACCCAGATGGCTCTTAGAAGTTCCTGGCGTCAGGCTGTGGACACGGATTCCAAGCTGATTATGATTCCGGATTCCATGAGAGTGGACCTGGAATGGTGGGCCTCTCTCAGCAACCTGTCGGTTGGTGCCGGGTTTCAGGACCCAGCTCCTATGGTGACGATCACGACGGACTCCTCCCTCCTGGGGTGGGGTGCGACGTTAGATCTTCTACAGGTCTCGGACCTCTGGTCGCCTCAGGACAAGTTCCTTCACATAAATCATCTGGAGCTTCTGGCGATCTTCCTAGTGCACTGGGCGTTCAGACCGATCATTGCCAACAAGGTGGTTCAGATACGCACGGACAATGTGGTGTCGATGTATTACATCAACAAGCAAGGGGGAACGAACCCCCCCCCCCCCCCCCTCGTGGACCTGTCCATCCAGATTTGGGAGTGGGCCGTGCTTCATGGTGTCTGGCTGCTTGCAGTGCACATCCCGGACCAGCTGAATGTCACAGCGGATGCCCTCAGCCGGAGGACAGTGGTCAGCTACGAGTGGGAGTTAAAGGCGGAGGTCCTCTCATGGATCTTCTTGCGTTGGGGCACACCGTAGGTGGATCTCTTCGCTACGGCGGTGAAAAAGAAGCTTCCTCGGTATGCTTCCAGAGGGGGGCTGGGAGCCCCCTCTCTGGGGGATGCTCTCGAGATTCCATGGCACACTATGAGAGCTTATGCCTTCCCGCCTCTGTCTCTAGTCCATCGAGCAATTTGGAAGCTGAAGAACTCGGTGAACGGCTCCCTTCTACTCATAGCTCCCTGGTGGCCGGCCAGGTTTTGGTTCTCAGAACTTCAACACCTGTCGGTGTATCCGACGATCAGGTCACCAGTGACCCCCGATCTTCATTAAGGGGAACAGCAGATGTGGCACCCCTCCCCACAATCGCTCAGCTTGGCGGCATGGTGCCTGAGTTCAGGTCTTTAGAGCATCTTAACTTGTCTACGGATAACATGCGTATTATCCAGGCAGCCATGAAACCCTCAACCAGATCCCAATACAGGAGTAAATGGCTCAGGTTCTGTCATTGGTGTTTGGGAAAGCAGTTGGACCCAAGGGTGGCTACGATGGACACTGTACTGTCCTTCGTGTCATCCCTAGCAGAGTCTGGTGTTCACGTTCTGTCCTGCAGAACTTACCTTTCAGCGGTCTCCGCTTATCTTTCTACAGACCAATGCTCTTATTCTCTGAGTAACCCAGTGGTTAAGAGGCCTTTTGCAGGCTTGACACGCCTCTACCCTCCAGTTCGTAGTCCGCACCCGCCGTGGGACCTAAATGTAGTCCTGACGGCTCTGTGCCATAAGCCTTTTGAACCCATGGCCACAGTGGACCTCAAGTACCTATCCTGGAAAGTGTCCTTTCTGGTCGCCGTTACCTCAACAAGGCGGGCGAGTGAGCTCCGGGCCTTGTCAGTGGAGCATCCCTTCTTGGTCTTTCACAAGGTCAAGGTAGTTCTACGGACAAACCCTGCCTGTCTACCGTAGGTGGTAACTGAATTCCATCTGAATCAGTCGATTTCCCTGCCGGTCTTTTTTCTGAATCCTACCTCAGAGGCAGAAAGGGTTCTGCACTGTCTTGATGTCAGAAGGGCTCTTAAGTTCTACCTTGACAGGACTTCCGAGCTTAGGAGTTCTTGTCAACTTTTTGTGACTTTCGGCAATCCTCAGGGTAAGCAGGCGTCTAAGGCGACTATTTCTGGGGGATCACCGCCTGCATTACAGAGTCTTTCACCATCCAAGGGCTGAAACCTCCTAAGGGTATTCATGCACACCTCGTGCGGGGCAAGGCAGCTGCGGTTGCTTTTCAGAAGTATGTCCCCTGGGAGTCCATCGCTAGGGCAGCTACTTGGGCCTCCCCATCCGCTTTTTGTAAGCATTATTGTCTTGACATGAGCTCGAGAGCTGATGCTCAGTTTGGTCAGGCTGTGCTGAAGAACCTTTTTCAATAAGGGGTATTTCCATCCACCCGTAGTTCTAGTTAGGACTGCTTGGGAATCTCCCATAAGTATGGAGGAAAGGGGACGGGACGTAGGAGTATAACCAGGTTACCCACCGTAGTGACCACCTTACTCCTAGTCCATAGTCTCCTTTCCTCCATACGCCCACCCGCCGTCCCCTCCAATAAGGTTCTTCTGTTATTGCTAATAGGTCTCTGACCGGGCGATAGAAAAGGACTGATGGGCGATGCGCGGGGGGAGCCAAGGTGGGCGGGGTTACGGCTGTGTGCCGGGCCCCGTGCAGAAAGAGAGGAAGGACACATTTTTGAAAAAAGAATTTTGGATGCTTTTTACAAAGTGCTCCGGTCCCGTCCCACAGGACGGATTGATGTCCCATAAGTATGGAGGAAAGGGGACTATGGACTAGGAGTAAGGTGGTCACTACAGTGAGTAACCTGTTTATTTGCATACGTGTTTCCGCCCATTCCGGTGATGAGCAAAATCCTACAAATAATCACAATGTGCAAATGCAGGATCATCTTAGCGCTTGCATGGCTGAGACAGCTCTGGTTCTCAGGCCTCATTCATCTGTCTCAAGACCATCCAATTCCCCTAGGGATGGATCGGAACCTGCTCTCAATGTGCAACCAGCAAGTTCTGCACCACGATCCAGAGTCACTCAACTTAAAGGCCTAGCTGGTGACTATGTAGAATGTGGCCATGCCCCCATTTCAAAAGAATGTAGACATATTCGAACAGCCAGGGCAGACTCTACAAACAGGTTGTACGCGTATAAGTGAGACCGTTTTTTCAGGTAGTGATCCAACAGCAACTGGACCCCCCTTAACCTAGCTCATCATGACCTTCTACCATATTTGCTAAAACTAGCCAAAGTTGCGTTGTCTCATTCCTTCAATAAAGTACACCCACCAGCAATTTCAAGATTTAATAAAGAGAGAAAATAGCCCCCCTCTGCGGGGCACAGATACACATTTTATGAGGGTTATTTTCCATACCTACCCTCTGCAAAAGAAAGTGCCTCCATAATCAAGCCTAAATAGCATCCTCGCGGCACTAATGAAAGCACCATTCGAACCCATGGCTAACACTGAAATCCAATATGTGTCACATCATTCAGGTGCATGTCACAGATCCACACATTGTCCATCACGCCTCTTTGAAACAAACCGAGTAGTGTTAAAGGCAAATCCAAGCTTCATTACTAAAGTGCTCTGAGTTATTCCTCCAATCCGAAATAATCTTACCAGTTTTCTTTGCAAAACCAGCTACTCCGGCAGAACAAGGGCTGCACTCGCTCGACCTTCAAAGAGCTTTGAAATTTTTGATTGACCGAACTAAGGATTTTCGACGAACTGGGCAGCTGTTTATAGCTTTTAGGGCCCCTAACAGCGGCCAGCCCATTTCCAAACAAGCCATCGCCTAATGGGTGACTTCAGCGATCACCAGGGCGCATACACAGGCGAACAGGCCCCTACAGGGTTCTGTATGGGCACATTCTACAAGAGTAGTAGGATCATCATCATCAGCAGCTTTATGGGCAGGGATCCCTCTGCCTGACCTCGTCCAAGCAGCTACCTGTGCAGTACCGCACACCTTCATGAAGCACTACTGCATGGAGGGACAAGGTGAATCGGAGGCAAGATTTGGGAAAGCTGTTCTACAATGCCTGTTTCCATAAGGTATGCTTTCTCCTCTGTTCATTTACTGACAAATGCTGTGGGAAAGGGAATCCATGAAAGATCCAATGCTGGAGAAGGAGAATGTTGTTTACCTGTAACACCTGTTCTCCAGCATTGATATTTTGAATGGATTCACATGCACCCACCATCCACCCCGTGGGGAGCAAGGCTGCATTCAGGTGGCTCATGTTTCTCCGGGGTAGAGCTAGTTACTGGACGTCCCATTGGCTGTGGCTTACTCCCAAAAGGAAAGTGATGGAATACTAAAGTGAGCCTCAAAGTTGTTTTATAGAGTATTATACTGATTGTTCCTGAGGATTCCCTGTCTGCGGGGGGATATTCAAATCATGTGAATCCCTGAAAGATACCAATGCTGGAGAACTGAAGTTACAGGCAAGAAACATACTCCTTAGGCAGAGTGGCCAAAATCTAATTATTTATTTAGGCTTCAGACAACTCTTCTCAATTAAAAACCCCAGGTAGTAATCGAGACTTCGAAACCTTAGAACTGAGGTTCAACCTTAAAGAAAAATGTCTTTAGCTAGCATAGAATTGGCCTAGTACCCTCAGAGACACACGCCCCTAGAATACTCTTTTCAGGATACCAGGGGTTTCTTTTTGGAAGTTGCACAAGTGTTGGCTTGAGCCAACAAGTAGTTGTAAGTGTTTCAAAGTTCAGTAAAAACAATAGAAAAGTCTTTGAGACCCTCTCCCTATCCAACCTTAGCTAGTGCGTTGCGCCCATACAACCCTATTGAGACGGCGGGGGAGGGGCGGCAAAACTGGTATTTGTACTTACTCCCCGTACTCTGCTCGGGGACCACCGTAGAGGTTCCTGAAATTGCTGGGGCTTTTGTATTCTTGCCTTGGTTCTGTTATGGGAAGGCCAGGGGTTGAGGGTACAAAGGTCAGTTCAGGCGTCAGGTTTTTGGGTCTGGTTAGTTCACAGTTCCATGCTGCAATAGACCAGATTCTGATCAACTGGGCACTCAGGACACACAGACCTTGTGACCACCACTCCGGCAGAAACCTTGGGGGACTCCGAAGACGTGATGCAGGCGGCGAGCAGCGATGGCCACTTGAACAAACTGGCGGAAGAGGACCCTTGTGGTGAGACAAAAGAAACTGTTCCAAAAAAGCCCCCGTTCGTGGTGAAGAGCTGCAACGTAAGGGAAATGCTTCTTGTTGCATACGCTGAGGAACTGCAGAGTCGCAAGGCTCAAATCGGCAAGGCGACGGTTGCAACAATGTAGCCCAGGATGATATCTGGCTATCCCACAGGATATTCCGGGATTGTTGAGTGCTTTCTGTGGCTGTATCTTCAAGCAGAGGACGGGACTGGTTGTTCCCACCGATCCAGGGGTAGAATCATCAATGAAGGTCTTCATGGATCTGGAGAGGGGCAGGGCACCGCCGGACAAGAAATGAAAGGGCTGCGGGCGATCTTCCAATAATTAGTTCTGGGTTATAAGCGGACTCCTCTCCTTTGTAGGGGTCTAGACTCCACTAATAATCAAGTGTGGCTGCACAAGTCATGCTTTTATCCATGATGTGGGCTGGAGTTGTCCCCGGCCAACGCTGGCAAGGATCTGCACCATTCAGACTTGGCAGGAGCTGTCCAATCCTGGACAGCATCTGGCCACAGCATCTTGCCTGGTCAAGATGTGGAGTGGGTCCAGAGAGAGACCAAGCCCCACCAACATTCGTCCACGTACACAAGACTGCCAGTTCGCTTGAGAAAGCTGGAGCTTTTACTGGTAAAGGGCTTACTCTGTGTGGACAAACCAGCCACTCCAGGGCAGAACGAAGGTATTTATAGAGTTTCTGATGCTTTTTAATCTGCTTAGAATCGCATGCTGTGCATATGATCTGACATCCAGTGGTAAATGCGGAGTATTGCATCTCGTCTTTCAAGGATCGAAACGGGACGTCGGCATAGGCGTGTCTGTAACACTATCCCTAACGTCATGTGTAGTGTACCCAAAATCCCTCACGCGCCGAGGTCCCTCGGATTGTTTTTTTCCACCCAGCATACTGGTCGTCCTAATGCAGAGCTCTCTCATAGAGATAGTGTTATTGTCATATTTATCGACTTTGTCGTTATTTCCGTTATGTCACTTCGACATTTGAATCCTATGAAACAACGCGGAAGACTGCTGCAGACTTTCGACACCTGTTGATCCAAACGGCGCTGCTGTCCACGCGGCTGGGCCTTCTGGCCGGCCTATACAGTAGGGAGAGTGGGGTCGGGGTGGCCATATTATTTACAAGTATGTCGTTCCTCTTTCACCCTCTCTGCCCCCTGGGTTTTGTCATCGCTGTACCTGTCTTTCGCTATGGAAAAGACGCCATTTAGATTTTGTCCCTCATTTAGGGCCAAATATCTTTGGAAAGATGAGCATTCTCGGTGCAACAATTGTCTTCCCCTCGACCACAAAGAAGTGGGTTGCGCGGCCTGTAGATGGCTGCATCCTAAGACGCTTAAGGAGCGCCGCTTGAAGCGGCGGGCGGCCTACGGCATGTCACAGGCTGAATGTTCTTCCCCACTGCCGAAAGTGATGGGGGACCAGCGATGAACAGGCCTCCGTGTTGGAAGCCATTGACCTAACTACGGACTGCTCTCTGTCCGCAATGCCCATCTCCGGCCCCACCAGGCCTGACGCCAGTCACGCTATGGGGAAAACACCCGGCGACAGGGGCGCACACGATCATAACACCAAACCCACAAACCAAGGTTCTGCTTTGGCGGCACTGTCGAATCATACCAAAGCGCCAACGGAACAGCCGAAAACTTTGACGGGATCCTCTGATCGGCATGATAGTCAGTCTTCCCGGCAGCCGCGGCCTGCGACTGGGCAATCCAAAGTAAAGGGCACTAACACTAAAAAACACGCATCCGTCGAAGCACTCTTGGATGATGCGCAGATGCCGCTTAAGGCCTCAGTGGTGCCAAAATCCACCGCTCAGCTTCTGGTTCAGCCGGATCGACCAGCTTGCCCGAGCATTGGCGAGAGCATCGCAAGGATTGCCTCAGCATTTAGACTGAAGGAACGGTCGAAGGAGGCGGCGACGCACAAAGAACGGCCTAGAGATGTGCCAAAAGAAACACTACAGCACCCCGGAGTCCTGTGCCTTTGTCAAGTACATTAGGGGACAAATCTGGACGTCACTGGGAAGATGATGAACCCTTTCCTCCCCGGGGTCCCCACTGGTTGAACCTCATGGACCGGGGAGAAATTTGAGGGATGTATAGACAGATTCGAAAAATGTCTCTTATTCTAAGAAGCTTGTTCCCAAGAGACCTCCGGGACCTTCCTTTTTATGTCTGTATCCAAGTTTCAAAGGCCCTTTGAAGATCCACATGAGGAGTATACTTATAGCTCACAGATGATGATGTTATGGACACATATGATCAGGATGAGGATGCCACCTCTCTGGAAAACTACAATGTGGATGACCAGGCAAATCTTAGATACAATTGGGAAGACAGCCGTCAGGTTGATGCTCATCCTTGGATGTCCCCTTCTCCCACCCATGACCCTGATGCCCTGTGCATAGATTACCACCCCCCCCCCCCCCCCGATTCCCTCCTCTCCACTCTGGCCCGCCAAGCCTCCCGAGTGGACGATCAAATGGCATTTACACCATCTTGAAGAAGGCGGCTGACCGTTTTCAGATCGACACTCAAGAAGCTTTACCAGATTCCGATTTTGTGGCGGATATTTTCAAAGAAAAACCTCTGGCCAGCCAGGCCATCCCTTTGTTAAACTCTATTAAGAGGAGATTGGCACCTTCTTTTTTGACGCAGAAACATTCCAGGCCTCACAGTACTGGCTCTGTCGAGGTTCCTTAAGTTAAGGCTAAAGTTAAGACCCCTGATCCATCGACGGGGACCCCTGCCTCACTTCCTCACGTGCTGCAGTTCCCCTCAGGTGATGACAAAATGGCGTACATTCCCGCCACGAACGTGGCGGCCATTTTGGGTGCTACCCCTACAACTACGCCATCTGCCTTACCAGGTCGGTGAACCCTAAGGTGGAAAAGTTATTTCGTCCTTCGCCGACCGACCCTGCCTACATCAAGGGACATGCCACTCCAGATTCTTTAGTGGTTACCACTACTAGAAAACGGGCTGGTGTTCCCCTGTCTACAGGAGAGGAACTGCATGCGCTGCCCTGACTCCGCCCTCCAGCACCACACCTCAGTCCCCTTTTCTGCGCTGTCGGGAACGGGCCGAATTCACCAGGGCTCCTGGGTTTGGCTTCGGCCATGCCATTCCACGCGCGAGTACTTCTTTGTCTTTCTTTTTTGTCTTTTATATCATTCAGGTACTCCGTCCTCATGCGTCTTGCTCCTCCCTGGCGCATGTCGACTTCTAAAGGGTTCAGCAGGTGTCCATCCTGCAACGGGCTCTTCCCAACTTCAGACCCCCACGCCCTATGCCTACGTTGCTTTGGCCCAGACCACGGTTGGCAATCATGTTCAGCGTGTGACTCGCTGCCCTCGAAGGCGCTCAAGAACAGACTAGCCAGGTGGAAGGAGCTCTTCCGGAAGTCGCCTCCAGCGGATCTTAGGAACTTCGTGAAGCATTTTACAAGGTAGGGGCGATATTATCCAGCGCACCCGTAAGGGAAACTCCTTCCCAGGGACTCTCCTGCACGGGAGGGATCGGCCAGGGTCCTTCTACCGGAACGTCCACCAAGGCTGATTCAGCTACCGGCCCTCGGGTCGAGGGGCCCTCGGATCCTCAGTCAGTGTTGAGGGACCAGAGGGTTCTTGTACCGGGCTTTCACCTGAGGGGCTCAGACCTTTTACCGGCGCAATGGCCGAGGGGCAACGCCCTAATACCGGCAATAGGTCTGAAGATGTGCCCAAACGCAACTCGCCCGACCCCCGGGTCGAGGGTGGCACACCTACCGGGCAGAGACCCGAGGAGCAGGGTAGGCCTAGTGATCCACACGCGAGAGTCTTGGACCACCCCGGACCCAGTCGGCTGGACATCGCGTCGCAGGCACGTGGCAGGCAGCTTGACAAAATGGCCACCACGCCAAATAGGAACACCCCTCTGACGCCATTCCACGAGTTTGGCGAAGAACGAGTGTCAAGGTGGGACAGGTCGCAACCAGGTACGTGGCCTACAGTCTACCCTTGTTATGCGCAGGGCAACTTTCCCATGTATCCATACGGACTGGGTACGCTGCGGCTCCAGCAGTCCCCCGCTACCCTGTCAGTACCCCCTACCACCTCTCCGACCTTCGACAAATTCTTCAGCCTCATGAGATCTCTGCAGATGGGGGGCTATCATTAAGGACGCAGTCAGGGTAGTCCTCCTCGCCATGCTAGAGGCACCACAGATGCCTTCACCGGGCCCCCTTGTCCCGGTGCAGCTGCCTCCTCTGTCTCTGCCGCCAATTCCGCAACTTCCACCGCCTCCTCAGCCTCTGGCTTCGGTCCCTGTACCTTAGCCTCCGGCACCATCTACCCCTCCTCCTCCACAAGAAGATCCAGATCCGCAGGATACAGACGAGGAGGAGGATCCGGACACGCCATCCTCAGCCAGGGCCTTCCACGAATGTCTTGCTGGCCAGGCGGAGTACCTGGGCCTCCCCCAACCCGAGGTAGAGGAGCCGGCAGAGGGGGTTCTGGCTGAAGTCCTCACAAGATGCCCCTCTGGGGGGATTCCACCGCAAACTGATATAGTCTCCCTGGCCAACAAGGGTTGGCTCAAGCCCCACTCAGTCCAGCCGGTCAACCGACGCCTGGGCGCCAAGTACAGGTAGATGGAGGGGGACACACTCTTGCCCTCAACCCATCCTCAGCCACACTCCTCTGTGATTGCTGCGGCATCACTATACTCCAAGCCTCAGTTGTCCTCAGCCTCCTGCTCTGCGGCACTGCTAGGCAAGGAGGAGAAGATCTTGGAGGCCTACGGCAAGAAGATCTACTCCGCCTCCTTGCACCTGCGTCATGCCAACGCAGATGCCATTCTAGCTGCCGCCAACCAACAGTTACGGCGGGAAATTGCTGACTTCCTCCCGGAACTCCCCTCCCAATTCCAATCACACTTTAAGGCGGGGCTAGCGGAGGCCAAGCTTGTGGCACATGACCTCATGGAATCCACATTGGCTCATATCGATACCTCAGGCCGTGCCATCTGTATTGCCAGGGAAATGAGGCGCACAGCCTGGCTCCGGGCGACGAAATTCAACCTGGACGTCCAGGAGTGCATCCTAGATCTGTCCTTTGAGGTGGGGGTACCTCTTCCACTCCTCCACAGACGAAGAGCTGGACAAAAAGAAAAACCGCTCACAAACTGCTAAGTCCTTGTCCATTCTTACGGAGGCCACTCCCAAATCTTAAACCCAATCTCAGCAGCTCTCAGAGAAGGGCCATACATATGGAGGGTTCCGCGGCTTCCAGGAACGCAGATCCAGGCGGCCGGACCGATCGCTGTCTCCGAACCGGCGCAAACAACAAAAGCGTGGGGGGCAGCTATGGGCTTCTTCCAGTCCCCCGCTTCAGCCTCCAAAGGAAAAAAGGCATGACACGCCCCTTTGGGTCCACATGTCTCTGCCGGGGACCAGGCTTGCTCTCCATGCACATTTCTGGTGACAGAATTTTGCGGACTCCGGCATCCAAGCGAGGTTTGGCTTCTACTCCAGGATTTTCGCCATTCAGAAGAAGAGCCAGGCAGGCCTGAGAGTTGTGCTGGACTTTTGCACCCTCAACCTCTCCTTACCCCTACAAAAATTCAAGATGGTTATGCCAGTTTTTATAGCGGAGACACTGGACAAGGAAGATTGGATGTGCTCCCTGGACCTGAAGTACCACATCAACTGGTTGGAGCTGAACACCATCTGGCTAGCGCTCAGAGCATTCCTTCCACTCCTCAGGGGTAAGGCTGTCCTCATCCAAACAGACCACTCGACCAGAATGTACTACGTCAACAAGCAGGGAGGCACCGGATCCCCCTCTGTGCAGACTGGCGATCAGCATGTGGGAATGGGCCCTGGAAAACGACATTTACCTCACGGCAGTCCACCACCCGGGGGAATCCAACCAGGAAGCGGACAGGCTGAGCAGATCGGGAGCGGAAAATTACGAGTGGCAGCTAAACTACCTCGTCATTCAGGAGATCTTCGACAGGTGGGATCACCCCCACGTGTATCTCTTCGCCACCTGGCACAACAAGAAGTGTCCCCAGTTCGCATGCTGGCAAGGGCAGAGCCCCGGCTTGCTGGGCGACGCATTTCACCTACAGTGGACCAGCATAAAGGCCTACGCCTTTCCGCCCATCCCTCTGATACACAGTGTCATTTGCAAGATCATGGAGTCTCTCCGACTCGACATCATTCTGATAGCTCCATGGTGGCCTGTCAGGCCATGGTTCTCAGAGCTCCTCAGCATCTCGGAGTTGCCTCCTAAATGCCTTCCAACGGGCCCAGCTCATCTTCTGGCACAACAGGGGGGTAGAATCATACACCCCGTGCCAGGGAAACTAGCCCTTACAGCATGGTACTTGAGCAGGTAACGCTTCAGCACCTTAGCCTTTCATAGCATAGTGTGGTGCAAACCTATGTTCAATGTACAGCGAGGTGGTTGTGAAGAAAAAATACTATGGAAAAGGAGTCGGGCGAGGTAAATCAGCAAATTAAGCATGATAATCCGGCGAGGGCTGCGGTTGGCAAGGCCGAATAGGTGATCATAGAACATCAATTTAAAACAAATTAAGCATAGTGGTCAGACGGGGCTGCAAAGGGCAGGGCCGACTAGGAGAGCATAGATCATCAATTAATGCAAAATAAACATGGTGGTTGGAGAGGGCTGCAATGGGCAGGCCGACTAGGGTGAGCATAAATAATTGAGCGATGCAATCCCAGGCTACGATTGTTAAAACTATGAGGTATTCTCATAGTCCTATTATTGCACTGAATGAGGGCTGGCAAAATAGGAACCATTTGGATAGGGCCTCTAGCAAGTTTAGTGGGTCCTTTGGGTGCCTTAGCTACATCCTCACTCTAATGCTGGCCCCAGTGTCTCAAATGGCAGGAATCACCTGACCATATAGTATTCTTTTTTGTTGTCAGGTATGGTATTCTAGACTTGTATAATATGTTCCCACAGGCCCACGGACACTAAAGAAACATTGGCTTGAACTCCAATGGGTTCTTCAGCCAGTAAGTGAAAGTGTGCACTGGCCATAGGTGCTTCAACCCCTAGGGCGAAGGCTAAGGAGGCAGTGCCGACCCCTGAAGGTTTACCCTTGCATCTAGGATCCCCTTTCACATGGTCAGTAGACCCACAAACAAACATTCACCAAATGCCTTCTGGAATGGGGATTTCTGATGGCCTCTCTCTTGATGGGCTCCATAAGGTTCACTAGCCCTTTATGGTGTCCCATGGGATTTCCCTTTATGGTGTGTGTGGCCCTCTTTTGGATGGTTGGAATTTGAAATTTCTTTGCCCTTTTTCATGTGCTGCTTCCCTTCCTCCTTTTTATGAGTTTTCCCAGAATCCTTATGAGTGGCCCTGTTGGCTACCCAAAAGCCAGCAACTTGTGCTTGTTTCGGAGGATCATGTTCCTTAGATTCAGCCAAATGCTGTCTCAGCACAGGAGAGCAGGCATCAGCATTAAGTAAACACAGGTTTCTCATTCTTCCAAAGGTGTTCACTTTGTAACCCTTAATCCAGCATTCTAGGTTTTTCAAACACTCTCACACACCCATGTTGCCCAAAGGGTACCATCAGACTTTTTAAGGCTGCTAAACCTTTTAAGATATTGAGGAGGAGTCACCCCCAAATCTGGCTATTAATACAAGCTTGACTAGTTGATAGTCTTTACTGTCACTGGCATTTAACTCCATAATAGCATCACAACCGTTCTGGGAGAGCCTAGACATCAACCATGCAACTAAATAATTCCCTCTTATCTCTTGCAAACCATAGGTGAATTCAAAAATACCTAGCCAAACCAATACATCAAGTTTAAGATCATAGATACTTTGAGTCGCTTTTGGTAAGCAAGGTCTCTAGGGACTAGCAGACAGAGAAGACCCTGAAAATGAAGCAGAATCAAGGGACATCTTTCATCTCATATTCATGCTGCATTTCATTTTCTCTTAGTCTCATCTCTTTGTCTTCAGAAAGCACTGCAAGCTTAATGAATTGTAGTTCTAATCTAATTCTTTCAAGAGAGGGATATTCAGGACTTGGATTGTGACCTTGTGGGGTCATCGTAGGAAGTGGATGAGGTACAGCAGGCAATTGTTGTGGAGGGTTGTTCACCCTTTAAGAAACATCCCCTGTTTCTGACTCAGGGAGATTGGAGCTAAGCTCTAAACTAACATCCTCATCATTTTCTTCCAGATCATTCTGTGGAGTAGGTGATATAGGCCTACTTCCCACTGTTGGTGATTTAACAACGTTCAAATCACTCTTTCTTCCTTTTAAACTCAACCCTATTCTACACAATTCTTTCAGTTGGTCAGTGGTAAGTGCAGTTAGGGCTGCTTCATTAAAATTATCCATACTAGTAATTTTTACAAATTGTTTTACTTTTTGGTGGAGCTAGCCTTGTGGTTGGTTTATTTGGCACAAGTAGGACCAATAGTCAATGTAACCACTCTACACCAGTACCACTGCCTGCCAACAGTGTTGCGTAAGAATTAGTGCAGTCCAACTCGTGTGTAGCCAAGTAACACTTACACACTTAAAGTTATATATAAATATTTATTTATAATGTACACAGTTTAAAAAGCAAGCTTTAAAAAGCGTCATCTGCTAGTAACATTCAATCAAAGTTTGGATTCAGTTTTTTAAAAGACAATAAAAGTTGTTTGACTTTTCATATGCTAACACATGTTCCAGCACACAAAGTGACTTCAGTAAAGGTCAGTATTGCACTTATTTCAATTATTGAGTTGTTAAAGGAAGGAAAGGTTAAAATAAGATTTAGAACATACTTCATAAAACAATTACAATCTCCTAAAGGGAGGCAGGTAAACTTTTATCCCAGCAATAGTCGGGTCAACAATTATAACCTTTGAGGGAACAAGTATTGCCAAAGCCAGAGGAGTGTCTTTAGGCAGCTAGGACAGCCAAAGTCAATTGTTATAATACACTTCTTCTTAGATAAAGTCTTAAGTTCAGAAGAAATCACTGTAACTCAAGTGAGCTATTTTGTAGTGAGCACAAGCTGTTGGGTCAGTGCAGGAAACTTGAGATCAACTCCCAAAAAGTACTTTGCAAGACAGGAAGCACACTTTTGGCTAAAAGTTGAAAACCCCAAGCCCCACAGTACCTTTTATTTTAAGAACATTTTTCCAGCTGGATTCCTCCTTGCTACAGCTTGGCAGATCCTTGTTCCTGGACCTTGGTCGTGGTGACAAAAGGGAGGATGTCTGGTGGGCTCCTGCAGCAGTACTCTGGAGAGGGACTTCCCAGACTTCCTTTGTTTCAACAGCACTTCAGTGTTTGTGCGCCTTTTTTCTCAGCGTCAATGAAAAATGAAAACTCTGGTTGGGAGAAGCTTGCTCCCTCTGTCCTGGACTCTGGATCAATATTTCCTGCTTCAATAAGGTCCTCTGGATGCCTATGAAGATCTGGACGGATCCGGACTTCTCAAGACGATGCGCTAGTCAATAGTCACAGGACCCCTGGCATTGGGCTTCTGCAACTCTGGTGAGGCACAGCAAATCGGCTGTTAAACCAAATGAAAGCTTGTCTTGACGCTAGTTGGTCCCACCAGCCTAAAGGAGGAAGTGGTCCCATACGAGTCTTCCCAGACGATATGAAAACGGGGAAACACAGCTGCAGGGCTTCACCGGGCACTTTGAGGTCCAGGGGGGTGCTGCAGGCATCTCCTCACTTTATCTTCTTTGGATGCTCCTCTCCAGTGTCGACTCGCCTATAGTCCCAAAAACAGTTGCGTTTTATTCTATTTCCCATTCATTCACAGCCTATGCTGTCACACAGCAGGGTTTCACTCGGGCACACCTAGAGACAAAGGACGGCCGTTTCGTGACTCCCTCACTTCTTGCCTTTCCAGACACATTGGAGCCAGGGCCGGCTTCAGAGCTGGAGCCCGCCAAAGCTAAAACACACAAAGCGCTCAAACCGGTTTCAACTAACGGAGTAAACTCCAAGAAGCAACGAACAAACAGAAAATGGTGAAAAAAGAAGACGGGGGGGCCATTTTGGGAAAATGGTCACCCATGGCTGCTGTACTGCAGCTGAGGATTCAGCCTGTGGTAAAAATGTACACTGATAGTCAAAAGTAAACCACTGCCACCAGCCATTTAAAGTATGTTAGTGTAACAAAAAATGTCACATGAGAAGTGTGATGGGAAATTACTAAGTAACCCCCAAGCACCACACATAGGGTGGTGGGTGGGTGGGTGAGTGTTCCACAAAGAGGAAGTTAAGTAAGACAGGGATCATCTTACTATTCTTGGGAACGGTAGTTCACCCAAGATAATATAATTAAACATTCCTGTGAAGTCCAAGGGACTTCTTAGTGGTGCTGCACCTATGGTGCTTTTTATCACCATAGAGAAAACGGATGCCTATGGAGTTTGTCAGACTCCATGAAACAGTGAAACACAAAACTCCTAGTCAGGAAACATACATGAGAGAGTGAGAAAAGGGTCCCACACTGTAGGGGGAATAAATCAAAAGCCCTAAGTCCAGCAAAAGAGCTGGGGGTCTCTAATGTTGAAGGGAATTAGCACAGAAATATAAATTCTCCCAAACAGCGAGATTGACCCTATCTGTTACCCACCGCTGCTTTGATGGAGTTCCTTCTGTCACTGGCCCCGTCAGGCCTTCAGGTTGCAACAGTCAATGGATAATTGGCGGCTTTTTCTGTTTTCAAAAGATCTTCGGATCAAAGGTCTCTCTTTACGATCCCCATTATGGCCCAATTCCTGAAGGGCCTTGTGAACACATTTCCGCCTGTTCCCTTTGTTGTCTCAAACTGGGACCTTAACTTGGTTCTCACTTTCCTCATGGCGGCTCCCTTTGAGCCTTTGCATTCTTGCTCCATTTGTTTGTTTATTCAGAAGACTGCTTTTTTGGTCGCCATTACGTCAGCCCAACAGGTTGGTGTGCAGCAGGCCCTGTCGTGCAAGCCACCATATACGTTTTTTTTCAGGGAGAGCGTTTCTTCTAATATTCTACCACGGTTTTTATCCAAAGTTGTCTCAGAGTTCCATCTGTCTGTTGACCTGCCAGTTTTATATCCACCTCTGCATGCCTCCAAGGAGGAGCGATTCCATAGGCTGGACCGAAGAGGGCTCTTTTATGTTGCAAGAACGGCAGAATTTAGAAAAACTGCCCAACTGTTCGTAGCCCTCTCGCAAGAAAGGGTTTGGCTGTCTCCAAGCAATCCAACTGTAGGTGGATCACACTCTGCATTTCAGAATGTTACCTCAATGCAGGGAAGGAATTACCTCCGGGCATCAGGGCCCACTCTGCTAGGGGAGTGGCCACCTCTTTGGCTCTACAAAGGGGGGTGCCAGTGACATCTGCTGAGCGGCACCTTGGTCCTCACTGCATACTTTCGCCAAACACTATTGCCTGGATGTAGCCTGTGGAACTGATGCTCGTTTTGGGGGTGTGGTTTCACAAAGTTTATGTGTATAGTGCCTTTCATCCCACCTCCTTAACACATGCTGCTTGTGTAATCTATCTGATGAGGAATCTGCGGCAGATTGCAATCCATTGTAGGTGAAATTACTTGAAGTAATATATTTTCTATGGATTCTTCTCCCGCAGATTCTTCATCACCCTCCCATCAACTCTGCTTTGAAAGTGCCTGCAGTTGATGACTAACTTCTCTATTGGGAGAAAGAAACTAGCTCTTGTTTAACAGGATACTGTAGAACCCATTTGTGTGTTTCCGCGTCCTTTTTGCGGTTCCGTTCCTTAATGTTTTTGGGGGTATTTTTTCTATGAGTCGTGGCTGTCTCAGCCGAATCGTTTGATTCGAGGGGATTGGGTCCTCCGACGTATTCCATATCTATGACATGTAATCACCACAGCTGTGCTGCTTCGGAAAATCTTCGGCTCCTGCGTCGATGACGTCGATACGCTGCCCTCGAGGACCTCCTCCGACGGCCGACATGACTGGATGTTTTAAGTAGGGCGAACGATGCCCGTAGCCTTAGTTCCGTTTTTTTTTCCGCGAACGTGTTCGCCTCAGAGATCTCAGTGCGCCTCGACTCTTTGGAGTTTCTGTTCTTTCTCGGTTCTTCGAACCTGTTCGTATTGTGAAGATGTCTACCTCGTCTTCCGCCCCGCGTCCGGGCTTTAAGAAGTGCGGGGACTGTGGGTCCAAGATGTCGGTGACGGACTCGCATGACGCCTGCCTCTGGTGCCTCGGGGAGGCCCATAACACGGATGACTGTGTAGACTGCCAGTAGCTCATGTCCAAAGCCTTGCGGGAGCGCAAGAAGTTGTTGTCGGTAGGTAAGGTGTCCAAGCCTCGGAAGTCGAGGTGTGCGGGGCTTTCGACAGACGATTCGAGGGGTGACTCTCTGCATCGTCGTCGGAAGTCCAGTGGGTCTCGGTCCCGGAGTCGGTCCCGCCACTCCTCTGCCTCTTCGAGGCACTCCCGGAAGCGCAGTCATCGGTCGCCTTCCCCGTCCTCATCCGAGGACTCCGCCCATCGGCGGTTCGCTTATCCCACCAAGCATGCGACGCCGGAGGAATGAGCTTCCTTCGGGAAGAAAATGGTAGCGATTCTCGAATCGCAGGGCACCGGTCCGTCCGCGCCTCCGAGTGGGGTCGGTCGTGATCGGTCGAGAGACGCTACTCGCACGCCTTCGGGCTCGGGTGGTCGGCACGATTCGCGGGAGAGGTCCCGCTCGGACAAGGGGAATCGTTCTCGTCATGCCTGGGCCAGGTCCTGGTCCTCGATGCGCTCGAGACCATGTGCACCTGTGGTGTCTCCGAGGAAGACGTTGATGCCGGTGGTGCCGAGATCGTCGACAGACTCTTTCGAGGCCCCGCCTCCGAAGAAGTCGTCGACGCCATCGGCGGCCAGGCTTTCGAGGGACACGCTCGGCTCAGGCCTCGAGGCCTGTGTTGACGCCATCGATGCTGTTGGTGCCGCGTTCGGCTTTGACGCCGATTCACTCGACGCCTTTCAAGGCTGTTTCGACGGGGGTACCCCGGGGCTCGGTGGAACCCCCTAGAAAGGCTCTGGCCAAGGTCAAGCATGGCTTTGTTCCACATTCTGTGCCTTCTTACCGCCATCTTGAGTTTATTTCAGAGGTGGATGAGGGCTCTGATGATGGCATGGTTCCTGATACGGTGCCAGACGAGATTTTCTCGGCCATAGCCAGATTGAGGACCTGCAGCAGTCCCTGCACTATGCCAGTGGGCTGGACTCCTCCGGAGGTGGAGTTTTGTAGGCCTGAGCCTGGCACTCATGCCGACTCCTCGTACCGACGCCTTATGTCTAGGGTCACAGAGTACTTGAGATGGTCTGCTCCCCCAGGGGATTTTCTTCAGGATGACCTTACGGATATCCTCGACCAAGGTCCACCAACTGACCCGGTACTGCCGTTCCATGTGGCTCTACAGAGGAGGGTGGCGGCAGCTTGGACTGCTCCGGAGAGTCTCCCAGCAGTGGGCAAGTCTTTGCCGCGAAAATACCACCCACCCAGTAGCAACCCCTGCTACTTGACCAGGCACCCCACTCGGGAGAGTTTGGTGGTGCAGGCGGCTACGGCCCCTGCAAAGCAGGCGTCGTATCCTACCATCCCTCCTGATAGGGACGACAAGTGTTTTGACGGCTGGGCGAAGAAAGTGTTTTCTTCAGGGGGTATGGCGCTTCAGGCGGTCAACTCCGTATGTGCCTTGTCACGTTTCACGCACACTCTGTGGAACTGTGTTTCCTTAGCGGCTGAACATATTCCCGAAGGGGACGAACGGGATGGTTTCCTTGCCATGGTTCAGGATGGCAAGGATGCCATGTGTGAGGCTGTTCAGTCGGGTTTGGACATTGCAGATTGCGTCAGCCGGTCCATGGCGGCGAGCACCGTGATACGCAGGTTTGCGTGGTTGCGGAAGTCGGGTTTTGCTCCTGATGTGCAGGCCCGGCTCCTCAACATGCCCTTTGACGGGGAACATCTTTTTGGCAGCAAGGCTGACGAGAGCCTTGAGAGGTTGCAGACCTCCAAAGCTGCAGCGAAGTCGTTGGGCGCTGCAGTTTGCCAACCTCCGCCTTTTCGCCCTATGGGACAGCAATGGAGGGGAGGTTCCTTTCGTTATTACTCATCCTTTGGTAAAGCGAGAGGAGCTGCCAGTCAAGGGGCCACCGTAGGAGTGCCAGAGGTGGAAAACAAGGTACTTGAGGTGCCAAGGCCGCTCAGGCTGTTGCCTCTTTGCCCTCGGGCAACGCCGCAGCCGCTTCTGCTCAGTTATGAGCCCATGTCCCATGGTTCGCCGTTGGGGGAAGGCTGGCGCAGCATCTTGCTGAGTGGCGCGCCATTACTTCGGATGTGTGGGTTCTGGAGATCATAACACACGGCTACTGTCTTCCTTTCCGGCAGAGGCCTCAAGACAATCCACCGGGGAATCTCTCTTTGAAGAGTCCGGATCCGCTCCTTGTGCAGGAAATTCAATCCCTGCTGGAGAAAGGCACCATAGAACTGGTGCCTGTAGCGGAGAGGAACAAGGGATGGTATTCCCCTTATTTTTTGATTTCCAAGAAAGACGGGGGTTTGAGACCCATCATGGACTTGCGCGGTTTGAACGAACTCCTCAGGAAGGACAAGTTCAAAATGGTTACTCTCTCTCTCAAGTCCTCCAGGCCATTCAACTTCAGGACTGGTTGGTGTCTCTCGACCTCAAGGACGCTTATTTTCATGTGCCGATACATCCAAAGCACAAGAAGTACCTGAGGTTCGCGGTTGGCGACTCGCACTTTCAGTTTCGGGTCCTGTCGTTCGGATTGACCTCCGCCCCGAGGGTCTTCACCAAGCACATGGTAGTGGTGGCAGCGCACCTCAGGAAAGGGGGATTCACGTCTACCCGTACCTGGACGATTGGTTGATCAGGGCGCGCTCTCCCGAGCAAGTCCTGGATCATCTGTCAGTCACCTGCCACTCCCTCCACAAGCTGGGCTTCTCCCTCAACTTAAAGAAGTCCCATTTGACACCTACTCAGAGGCTCCAGTACATCGGAGCTGTGCTCGACACATCCCTGGGGCAGTGTTTTCCTCCCCAGGTGAGGGCTCATCACATTCAGCAGATGGTGCACAAGTTTCAGCTTGCCCAGAGTCTCCCAGCGTTCGAGTTCTTGAGATTGCTCTGCCTCATGGCATCCTGCATTCTTCTGGTGCCAGAGGCTCATCTGCGGATGAGATCTTTGCAATGGGCACTCAAGCTCCAGTGGTCTCAGTCCTCCGGCAGGTTGTCGGACCCTGTTCAGGTGCCGTCCTTGGTCGCCCAGGACCTTCTGTGGTGGGCCGTAGAAGACAATCTGATGAAGGGGGCTCCATTTTGGCTACCCTGGTCGGAGGTGACGATCGTGACGGATGCATCCCTCACGGGATGGGGAGGTCATGCCAACGAGTTGACAGTCAGCGTTCGTTGGTCTCCGTCTGAGTCCAGACTCCATATCAATCTGTTGGAGCTGAGGGCCGTCAGGCTAGCCCTGAAGGCTTTTCTGCCGACTGTGCGAGGGAAGAATGTCCTGATCCTGACGGACAACACAGTGGCCATGCACTACCTCAACAAAAAGGGGGGGCAGGGTCACTTCCTCTGTGCAGGGAGGCGATGCAGCTCTGGATCTGGGCAATCCAGCAGGAAGTTTCGATCTCTGCGGTTCATCTGGCCGGAGACGAAAACGAGACGGCGGACACTCTGAGCAGGCAAAGCGCGATCTCTCACGACTGGGAGTTGGCTCAGGAGATTCTCCTGGAGATCTTCACCCTTTGGGGGACCCCTCAAGTGGATCTCTTCGCCTCCAGTGTCAACCGGAAGTGCGAGAGGTTCTGCTCGCGGGAATTTCCTCCAAAAGGAGCCTTAGGAGACGCATTCGTGGTGGAGTGGTCATTCCCACTGCTGTATGCGTTTCCTCCAGTCCCCGTCATCCCGCAAGTACTGCAGAGGTTACGGACGTTCGGTTCCTGGATGATCCTCATTGCTCCGGCGTGGGCCCAGAGGACGTGGTACCCGGACCTTCTCGACTGGTCCATCTGCCCTACACGTCGTCTTCCCTACCGAGGCGATCTGCTCTCACGGGAGGGGGGTTAGTTTCTCCATCCAGAGGTCAGATCCCTCAACCTTCACGCTTGGTTTCTGAAAGGTTGAGGTATAAGAATTGGGACCTCCCTGAAGACGTGATTTAGGTGTTGCTCTCGGCCAGGCGGCCCGCAACAAAGTCCCTGTACTGTTGGCGTAAGTTCTGCAACTGGTGCAGGGTTAAGAATGTGGATCCTTTCGCATGTGACATTCCCATGGTTCTGTCTTTTTTGCTTTCTTTGGCCAGCAGGGGCTTGGAAGTGGGTACCGTTAAAGGTTACC
Source organism: Ambystoma mexicanum (assembly GCF_040938575.1). Lineage (NCBI taxonomy): Eukaryota > Metazoa > Chordata > Amphibia > Caudata > Ambystomatidae > Ambystoma > Ambystoma mexicanum. The sequence goes on from NC_090932.1 coordinate 1,456,537,308, forward strand.
TGGCGGCGCTGTCCATATTTAAGCGCTTGTCTGAAGAGTGTTCCTATTTCAAAATTCCATTAATTTCTCAGTTTCTGAAAGGGGTCACTAATGTGTTCCCTCCGTCACCTTTCCAGGTGCCCGGTTGGGATTTGAACCTTGTTCTCAAGTTTCTGATGGGTGCTCCGTTTGAGCCTTTGCATTCATGCCCTTTGAGAATGTTAACTCTTAAAACTGTATTTTTGGTTGCAGTCACTTCCGCTCGCAGAGTGAGTGAGTTACAGGCACTTTCAGTTAAGCCACCCTTCACTGTGTTTCATAAGGACAGGGTTGTCCTTGGAGTTCGTCCTTCTTTTCTTCCGAAGGTGGTGTCGGAATTTCATTTAGGCCAGAAGGTTGTTCTTCCAGCGTTTTATCCTCCTCCACATCCTGGTAAGGAAGAGGAGAGGCTCCATAGGCTTGATCCTAGGAGAGCGTTAAGCTTTTATATTTCACGCATGTCTCGGGTCAGAGTGGACGATCAGCTCTTTATTGGGCACGCTGGAAAGCGTTTGGGACAAGCTGTGACGAAGCAGACTTTGTCTCGCTGGATTATTCTGGCTATCTCTGAGTGTTACCGCTTGGCAGGTAAAGACCCACCGGTTGGCTTGCAGGGCCCATTCTACCAGAGGTATGGGTACCTCTACTGTCCTACAGAGGGGTGTTCTTATTCGTAACATCTGTGATGCAGCCACCTGGGCTTCGGTACATACTTTCGTACGTCACTACTCCCTCGATTCCATCCGTGGGCAGGATCTGGCCTTTGGCGAGGCGGTCCTTTACTTCCCAATTTGATTGGGCATTATACATTTCTGTTTTCTAAACATTTTTCCCACCTCCTTTTATTGGTACTGCTTTGGAAGTCTGTCATAGATATGAAATGCGTCGGAGGACACAATCCCCTCGATGAACAAGTTACTCTCTTACCTGGTAACGTTCTTTCGATGGGATGGTCCGACGACGTATTCTATATCGCTCACACCCTGCCTTCCCTGCTACAGAATTTCTTATGCGATTGCAGTTTACGTTTCCCCAAGGCTTTGTGTGTCAGACTGGCAGAAGACTGGTGCCACACGTTCTGGGAAAAAAACTACCACTGAGGCTATGGGCGTCGTGCGTTCTACTTACAACATTCAGTGACGTTGTATCGACGTCATCGACGCAGACGCCAAAGATTTTCCGAAGCAGCACAGCTGTGGTGATTTCATGTCATAGATATGGACTACGTCGTCGGACCACCCCATCGAAAGAATGTTACCAGGTAAGAGAGTAACTTGTTCTTCCTCCGCATCAGCTGAGCTTTGGTGGGGGGCGTGGAGAACTGAGGTTTGGGGGCGTAGTGACGCAGTACATGTACCAAGACCGATGTCCAGTCCAGAGTTGACAACCGCTGCATCGAGTCTAGAAGGATCGATGGCTGAGTCAAGGTGCATTACCCGCTTGTCAAAGTTTGCCGAGCAGCTGACTCTGGAAGGGATATCTATCTGATGAGGAATTGGCCAGAAGAATCCATAGAAAGAACATTACAGTAAGTAATTTCTTATTTAACACAGCGGGTGCTGTAGAAGAATTGCATTCCACTGACTACCCAAGGACAACTATTGCAGCTGGCCACCATTGCCTCCAACCAAGTCCTGGTAAAGCCCTCCTCTCTTGATCTCCAGAAGGTCGCTGTCAATGCTTCGATGCCTGGACTGCTGGCAACAACCTGTCTTGACCCCGAGATATGTGCCTTCCGAAGTGTCCCTGTAGCACCTGATGGACTGACCAGCTTTCTGCTCGGTCCCCTCGCAGCTCTGGTTACTGTTCCAAGTTCAGCCTTGAAATTCTGCAGATCGTCAACTTGTGGAGTAAGTTGCCTGTCCTTGCAGTTTCAGCTTTCCCGACAGAAGAAAAGCTGTGGAGGGCCTGCCCCGACTATGGTAACTCATGCTGAATCCTGCCGCCTTCATATCCTAAGGTCGCCTGTTATGTGGAGGTCTTCATTTTGTCGTGCCAAGGGTTTCCAGCTGTCCAGTCTTCTGAACTGTCTTGTCAGAGCATGGAACTGCCACTTAGCATGACCCAATGCCGAAACGGACCTCTGCACCTGCAGCCCCTGAACCTCTCGAAACAATACAAATCCTAGAAGTAAATCGGCATAGCGAATTTGGGATCCACTGAAGTGGTTACTGAAGAGAAGAAATCTGATTAAGGGGATTGAGTTCGCATACCTTTTCCTACCCCCCTGTTAGGCAAGATTGTATGCAGTACTCTATGGGTGCACTACAACAACCCTGACCCCTTGGCAATAGAAACCCAACCTTTGATATAAGTCTGCACTACACAGGTTGGTAGCGTGTGGAGCAACCAGGCTTCTCTCAAGAGGGGTCAATGTGAGCTGTAGGGGAGTTACACAGAGATTCACAGTGACAAGTATTCAAATAAACTCTTACACACAAGGTTTCTTGATGGAACAATTATTAATTTATCTATCTGTCGGTTAGAATAAGCCTTCTTCAGAAGGGAGCAATATATAACACTGCACAAATATACTACAAGAATACACACTCTCAGTTAGCTAAATCAGCAAATACCCATTTGGGATGACACACACAGGCACTTGTTTGAAGTTTGCCGGTTGCGAGCAGTGACCGTGCCATTTCAGTGCAGGAGTCCCCCAGAAGTCCTCCCTCTTGATCCCAAGACTGAGGCCCGGGAACAGCGAGATCTGCAGAGCTGCACAGGCGATTTCTATCAGCTTTGCCATGGCAATGGTCCATTTTGTGTTTTCCCCGGCGATCAGATGATTCCAACATACTTCCTCTTCCGCGATGGCCAGGTCTGCGCATTGCGGTGTCAGGTACGCAGCTCTAGCTTGTCTCATTTCGGGGCACTGCTTCAGAAGGGGTCTTGAAGTTTGTTTGCTTCGGAGTCTCACATAGTCTGCATTCATTGATGTTGGTCTGTAGTCTAATGGCTAGGATTTCACGAGTTGGAAGCAGATTCAGGTGTGCTTTCATAAAGGTGTTCATCAACCATTTGCCGGGGAATTTCGCGCAGTAGGCCAAAGGTGTTTTCAATTTATTGAAGTTTGTTTGCAGATTTTTTATAAGTTTGTCGGCTTCTGCTTTTTCAGATGTTGTAATCCAGTCTTGACAATCCATTTTAAATTTGACTCTTTGCAGGTTTGTTTTCAGGTCATCTTCTGTACAGGCCAAGTCAGTTAGTTTAGCTTTTTGGACCTCCACCAACTGACTGTTTGTGGGACCACTAGGATTTGTACATTTGGCATTTAAGTATCCACATATGATTATATGCATGATGCTTTGGTCCGTCCAGATATTGTCAATGATAGCTGATACTGAATTGCAGATGTTTGCGGTAGATGTTTTCTGCGGATTCCAGTATAGATTAATAATAGCTAGCTGTGTCGTGGTCCGATGTTTCGAGCTTGGATCACGATGGCACCATGATATTCATACAGCTGAGCCCTGATCCCATGCAAACCGCTAACAAGCCGGACGAAGGGCGGCCAAGCAGGCTTTTTGATGCAAGCGATATCTCAATAGAAAAGCCATCTAAAGAGGGCTTCTCCACCAGCAAGTTTCTTGGGGGCACAAGATGTCAAAGGACCCCAGGTCTTGGTTGTCAGGGTTGGTTAAGTGGACGTGTCCTCTGGTGTTCCATGAGTCCATGTTTAGGACTTTTTGGAGACATCTTCGAGGTCGTGCTAGGGTGACACAAACCCCAGTGTGTCTTTAGATTGTAATTGCTACCTTTTTGGAGTGTGTGTTTAGGGCTGCTTGTAGCCATTTCCATGGGCCCCTCGGTATTCTCTTCTCGCTTTGTTCTGGTGTTGTGCGTCTAGGTGGACTGCTCTTGCCAAATCGCGATGGTCCTTTTATAGTCTCCATGTTGTCCTGATGTGACAGCGGCGCTCGGAAACTGGTAAGCCTTTTACGTTCTTGGTTTTGTCAAGTAGTTGGCGTCTGTTTGATCTTTGACGTTTATACCCTCGCGATCTTAGAGATGTCTCTTATCGCTTAGAATTGTAAAGTTCTTCAGTTTTTGATATGTAATGTTTTTTGATCCGAGTATCGCTTGACTTGGTTTTACGAGGCTCCTCATGAGACCCTGGAAGTTCTAAAAGAATAAAACCAGTATGCTTGAGATCGTTGAATACTTAGAGTGGAACGTCGTGAAGTGCAGCAGCTTTGATGTGAAGGTAGTCTTTAGCTTTTTGATCCCTGTGGTACAGCTCGATTAGAGTGAAGTCATCTGTTCTTAGCAATCTCAATTTGTCTATTTTTCCTAGTATTCTGAGCAGCGACTTACTGTTTAGGACCATATAGCTATCTTTGGATGATGATGGTTCCATTTTAAAGATGCGGGTCTCCCTTGTTGGTTTCTCAGCAATCTTTGAGCGTGGATGGCAAGTCAAATTAGCTGATATGGCTTCTGGTAACTGGTGCTTTCGTGCTTGTATGGTGTCTAACGAGTTGTTTGCCTCGAGACTCGAGGTAGGAAAGCCAGTTAATTGCGCATCAGAAATTGACATGCCTCGAGCGTCAGGCTGGCAGGCAGTGAGTTTAGTCTTTGTGGCTCTGTCAGATGGAGGCTGAGTGCTGATCCTCGTGATGGTTGCTGGTGTCATCTCTCGGGTAGCGGTACCGCCTACTGGAAAAATATTCGAGCGACTGCATTCCAATGTTCCTTCTGCTTTCGCATCGGATTCCCAGTGTTGAGTTACATCCATTAGGCCACTTGATGCTAAAAACTCTGCAGCCGACCTGGGCGATTTGGTCAGGTCTGAGGTCGCTTGGACGTCCCTGATGTTTATTTGTTGATCAGCAGGTGAAATGGAGATTAGTTGCGTTGATTCATTACCCGAAGATCGAACTGTTGAGCTGTTTGCATTTGCTGCAACCGACTGGTCTGTATACGCCAGTCGCAAAGCCAGTTTCTCGGGTTGGACGGTGGGCTTATTAATCAAGTCGATTTCAGGACTGTTTTATTGAAGATCGGAGCGATTCCGAGACGAGAGTTATCGATGTAGGTTTGCATAGCTTTTCCAATGCCAACTGCCACGTCTGGCTGCGTCAGTGTTTAAGCGTTTAGTTTGGCTTCTGTTAGGGAGAATTCTCTCTTTAGGCTGAATTTCCTAACCTAGTGAGTCCCCCAGCAGCTTTGCTGGATTTCTGGAGTTTGTTTTTTCCTCTTTCCAAGAGTGAGACTCTCTTTCTCCCACTCTTGGGCATGATTTATGATGTTCCTTTGACTGTTAATGTGTTTTATGGGCTATGGGGTCCTTTACTCCATAGAGCCTCATGTGTTTTTACTATGTGTGTTACACAGCACCCTCCGCGCAGTAACACAGGGGTGTCCTAGTGACACCCCACCATAGACTCCATACCCTGGGACAGACTACTGTCTCCCAGGGCATGTAAAGTCACCATTGGCTTTACTAGTCCCAAATTATTAACAGAAACCAGCACAAACCATCATATTGTGGACGTACTGGTCGGGGCAATTCGATTGCCCCGGGGTCTGTTAGTCGAGGGGGCACGTCTCCGTCCCCCCTGATCGAGTTTTGGCTGGTGGCAGTGGAAACTACTTTTAATATTCGACCGCAAATATTTCCCTATGGGATTTTCCCATTGTTCAAGGCTACCAACTTAATTATTTAACTCTCATTTAACTCGAACATACCGCCGGTTTATTTAATTAATATTAATTCTCCGATTGGTATTTTTTGCCAAGACTCTATTCTAAAATGGTGTTTGTGTTCTCTTCTGTGACTCCAACCCAAGTCGAGCCCTTTGGTTCCACCTTTTGGCGGGCTTCTCCACAGAAGCCTCCAAAAGTGGTGCCACTCTGTCTGGGTACCACAGGGGGTGTGGGAGGGGGTTTAGGCACCCTGGACTGAGTTACTTTGGTAACTCAAGTCGCACTCTTGTGTGATTGGCCCAACCACCTAGCATGTTTGAGTGACAGCTAGGCTGAGTGAATGGGGGTTTTCTGCATAAAAGCAGGGCTTTGGGGACTGGAACTTCAGAAGTCGCCACAGGACCTGAGAATCCGACGAGGGAGAAGCTGAGCCGACCTACCACGACGACACCACCGGTGGAGCCCTGCAGAACCGACTCACCACTTCCCGACGACAGCGAAGATCTCCCGGCTGGAGAGGCTTCTTCCCCTGACTGGTGGGCACAACCAGTTTACCTTTATTTCTTCGCACCCCATCCCGGTTTGTGGTCGAACTGCCCGTGCCAAGCACCCCGGCAGCCGGATAGCCACTCGCCACTGAACCGCGAATCAACCCGCGAATCAACGGACCGCTCCTTGTACCTGACAAACTCAGCGGCTGGTTTCTTCCCTGGCAGTGCAACAGACTCCTGTCTTCCTCCAACACGAGATCCTCTCTTCCCCCGGACGAAGCACCGACTTGCATCCGCTGCCAGGAACAACTGCCCCCGCTGGAGCGTTCTCACCACTTTAAGGTACCGTGTCCGCCAGGCCTCCCTTTCTAAAGATTGCAACAAGGTAATAATAACTCCTTAACCTTCTGGACTGGGCTGGCTGCCTTGACCCTCTAACTGGTCCCTTTCTTTGATCCAACTCCTTTTTGAACGATTACAAGTTTTTTGTGCACTGCAACCGTGTGACCTTGGACACATTTTGTTTCGATCCTCTTAAAGCGAATCCGGCCTACTGACTCTGAATTCACGGTTTTACTTTGCCTTCCCCTCTTGTTCTGTTCTTGTAAAAGTGTTGGGATCTGTTTCAAGTTGTTCTCTGCTTTTCTCTCCCTTTTTAAAAACAAATTATTAGAGTGCCATCTACGTTAAGCGCTCACCGCTGTCTGAAAATAAGTGGGGCTTTACTTAAGACTTGTCTAATATTCTTTTAAGGGAGTGTATATCTTTTAGTGACCGTGTTTTTGAATTGCTTACTATTAGTGCCTGTGTGTTTTTCTAGATGTGGTTTTAAATAAATAATTATATCTCTTTTACACCAAGCCCTGGTCAGTGTTTACTTGTTCTATTGTGTTCTCTTGACCTATTGTGAATACTCTGTATACTGCCTAACTCTTCTTGAGGGAGGTTTGACTGCTCAGCCACAGCTACCAAGTGAATCTGTGTGGTACAGACTGCGACCAAGTGGGTTTACTGCCAAATACCTGTAGTCCTAAATCTTTTGCAGTGGTCCCAGAGGGAACTGCACAGGTTTCTGCCTAACAGCTTCTAAACGTGCACATTTGGATTCCCATAGGGCCTGTTCTGTGTTTTTAGTATCCATAGCTGTTATGTAGCCCTCGACTAAGATGAGTTTTGAATGCATCATTGCAAGCATTGTTGTATTGTCTTTTGTTGAATCATTAATTGCTTCATAAAGCTTGCCGAACGGGGCCAGAGCAATTGTTATTGCTGACATTATTGTTGTTGGGTCCAGTTTCTTGTTTGGGGAATCTTTTTGTGATTCTGCCGTAGTTTGCTTAGTCTTCTGTTTTTGAGTGGGGTTCGGATGGACTCTGCACAGTGATTTGATGGGAGGAAAGGTGATGACGTTGCGGCCGGGTCACTGTCCTCGACCTCTGAGATGTGTTGGTGTCCCTGACTGTACTCCTGTGGTATTTAGATTCAAGCTTGACACTTCACAAGACATGCTCGACAGTGTGTTGACTGGTTCGGGTCGCTGAAAACGGAATTTAGCCCATGATTGACGACTCATCTGGACCCCTGTAACTCCTTCCTGATGAGGGGACCAGTGGGCTGGCTGAATGGCCTCACCACCCGCAAGGATTACTGTCGGACATGGATAAGCCACGGGTACCTCTTTTTTTATGTTTTCACCAACATCGTGGCTTGGATCCTTGAGCCCCATGTCTAGTTGGTTATTTGATGGCCCCATAGTCCCACACGTTTGTTGCCTCGGCAGTTGAGAACCTCTTGGCGGGGGACTTGGAGTTCTATTTTGGAGGGGCAATGATGAAGAGGAATTGTTATGGTTGTTGAAGATGCCATCTGTTTTCCGGGACTTGTTTGCTGGTGGCGTTTCATTAATTGCCTCCAGAATTTCTGCATCAGACAGTTCTACTTCTGCGTCCAATTTGCGCTTACTTTGTTTTTTGAAGAAATTTAATGAAGTGCTTGAGATCCATGGTTTGGGTAAAGGTCTCTTTCTGGAGCCGGCTTTCTTGTTTGCGCCGAGTTGATTTTTCTTCGAAGCTTGAAGTACCACATTTTTTTGTTTTTTTCCCCTATAGTATCCGGTCTTTCACAGTTGGAGTCCCCTTGTACTTTACCCCTTCCTCTTTTTTTTATATTATTCTTTTCACAGTGGGAGCCACAGTTTTATTGGGGCCTCTATGATGGATCTCGACAAGCCGATGTGGGTAAAATCGTTGCAGATACCCATTGATCTCTGTTCATTTAGTTCGTCCAAATCGACGACCGCGTCAGGTTGCTGGGCGTCTGGTGCTGTGGTAGCTGAAGTTTGCATATCGTTTGAGCTTAGCTAATGCTTTTGGGGGTGCATATTGTGAGTAGCCGCTGCATCCACGTGTATTTGGGCTGTCGCCCTAAGAAGTCTGCTGCCAGATGCGCTGAGTGGTTTTACAGGTTGGTCTATGTCGTGGAGAGTCACTGTAAGGGACCACCATATATGCTGTCTGAGCTTCCCCCGTCTGTAGATGTTCACTAAAAGGTGTCTCTTCTGCTGCGATTGATCGACATTTTTATTAGTTGGTTGATTGTTGATATTGTTGGTCCAAGACCCCTATCTTCTGTGTGGCAATTGAAACGCCATCCCCAATGCTCCTCCACTTAACCGGATCAGGGGCCAGCCTAGATCGTCCTTTGACGGTCTCGGGTGCTACACCTCTCGCCAAAGCGGAGATCTGGTGAGCGGGAGGGAGGGCTGGGGGATCTCTACCTGGGTCGCTAGCCTGATGTGGTACTTGGAGAAGTGTGTGGGACGGGGGTGAGGCCAAAGCAGACGTTTCTGCAGGTCTGATCTCTACGAATACTCCAGCCTCCGGTCTCGCTTGGCATCTCCAGGACTGGCAGTTGAAACGATTGAAGCAGTTAGAGCAGGTAAGTCTAGCCTGGGGGGATGATCTGGAGTTCCGGAAGCACCGCAGCCTTAGGGCCTGCGACACCCTCCAAAAGTTGATGGAGGGGTGCTTAGCGGCGTGGGTGTTGCCTTCTAGAAGCGGACATAGTCTTACCTCGCTTTACGGGCTATTTGTTTCCTGTTGCGTAGTGCGACTTCAAAGACAGCGTCCGCCTGCTTCGTTCTCCGAGTGCACAGTGATAGGCAAAGCTCCTCCAGCCGACGTGCAGCTCCTCGGTTGCGACTTCTCCGACTGTGTTGTGTTGTGCCCTATGGTCGCCCCAGACCACATCTGAACTGTGTTGTGCCCTATGGTCGCCCCAGACCACATCTGAACTGTGTTGTGCCCTATGGTCGCCCCAGACCACATTTGAACTGTGTTGTGCCCTATGGTCGCCCCAGACTACATTTGAACTGTGTTGTGCCTTATGGTCGCCCCAGACCACACTCGAACTGTGTTGCGCCTTAGGGTCGCCCCAGACCATATCTGAACTGTGTTGTGCCGTATGGTCGCCCCAGACTACATTTGAACTGTGTTGTGCCTTATGGTCGCCCCAGACCACACTCGAACTGTGTTGTGCCTTATGGTCGCCCCAGACCATATCTGAACTGTGTTGTGCCCTATGTGTTGTGCCCTATGGTCGCCCCAGACTACATTTGAACTGTGTTGTGCCTTATGGTCGCCCCAGACCACACTCGAACTGTGTTGTGCCTTATGGTCGCCCCAGACCATATCTGAACTGTGTTGTGCCCTATGTGTTGTGCCCTATGGTCGCCCCAGACTACATTTGAACTGTGTTGTGCCTTATGGTCGCCCCAGACCACATTTGAACTGTTATGCCCTATGGTCGCCCCAGACCACACTCGAACTGTGCTGTGCCTTATGGTCGCCCCTAGACCACAGTGCACTTAGCCTGTCCCTGACGGCATTTAACCTGTCTCTGATTGCATCTAGCCTACATATGATTGCTCCGTCTAGCCTAGAGGTACCCGACTCTTGCAAACCAACTGCTCGAGCCTAAAACCAGGCCACAATGATACTAACCTTTATTTACCTGTCAGCCTTTTGGACCACAATGCCTAAAGTAAACTACTATCCGAGGCCCACACTACAGGGCTTACCGCCTGTGGATGAAGGACTCTTAACTCCCCCCCTAGAACCCAGCCATCAACTTTCACACTCACTTATTACCCACCAATCACTAACATACCTTCCCTGTGACATTGCAAATAGAAACGCAAAACTACGTTCAAGACTACCTAAAATTTACGAACCATTAGCCAGACTCAATACCTCTTGCAATAGAAGTAACGCTAACATCCGAAACACTCCTCCTGTAAAAATTGACCTCCATCGCAACAACCGCCTAAATAAGCAGCCCAACGCTAATAATAGCATACCAAAAAAGAAAAGTAATGCCACCCAGGCCACAGCAAAGCCGAACATCCAACTGAAATGCGCCCTTATTAATGCCAGCTCACTAATAGCACACGCTACCGAAATTGCGGATCTCATTCAAATAGGAGACTATGACATCTTCGCCATAACAGAAACTTGGCTGCACCAATCTGCAGGACCTGCCCTAATGCTTGCCTTACCCCATAATTACACCATACTTAGAGAAGACAGAGTCAACTCTCGAGGAGGTGGCCTAGCTATTATTGCTAAAAATAATCTCACCCTGAAAATTGAATCAAGTTCAACGACTAACTCCTGCGAATCATTAACTGCTAAACTCCTCGCATCTCCCTCTCAAACTATTACTATTCACCTTATCTATAGACCACCAGGCCCTATTGGCACATTCGAGGAGGACATTTCCACAATCCTCTCAAACAACCTAAAAACTTCATCCCAAGCTATCCTTCTGGGAGACCTAAACCTAGGCTACAATGACCCTAAAGACCTGCAAGCAACTAATATCACTAATGTCATCTCAGAACTAGGCTTCTCCCAAAAAATCCTACAACCCACACACGAAAAAGGCCGTATACTTGACTGGGTTGCTGACTATAACTGCAATACAACGATTGTCGATATCACCTCACAAATCTGGACTGATCATGCACTGATAACTTTCCTCCTAAATGTTAACCTGGCCTTACCTATTGAAAATGCTCTGGCTCCCCCCTTGCCAACCAGAAACAAAAAACTTATAACTACAGAAAAACTGCTACCACTCATCCTCCCCAGATTAAACTCTCTACCTGACTTATTGGACACCTCATCACTAGTAAATGAATTCAACTCTTCCATGGCTACAGCTCTAGATACTATTGCCCCACTGAAACTGAGAAAGAGCAAGCCCAGAGCCCACCTAAACACCTGGTTTACTCCTCACCTCAAATCTCTAAGACTTGAAAAACGTAAATGCGAATCTGCTTGGCGACTAACCCCAACAGAGACAAATACAATTACACTCATCAATGCCTCCAAGATTTACAAAAATGAAATAAAGAAAGCAAAAAGAGATAATTTCAACAACAGAATACTGCAGGCCAAATCTGGAACGAAAGAACTATTCCTTATACTAAAGGAACTAGAAAACCCTATTCCTGTCCAAGATAACTGTGACAAAAATAAAATATGGTGCTCGAACATCCAAAAAGCACTAAATGACAAAATTGCCACACTCCAAACAAAAATTGAGACAAAGAAACAGAATATTCCACCCTCAACTAACCCAAGAGGCAAACCACCAATCAGCACTAAACTAGACCATAAATTTAACTTCTCGAAAGTAACTATACTCGAAACTGAAAAGATAATACTTTCACTCAAGCCATCCAATTGCTGAGGCGACCTATGCCCAGCCCAACTAATAAAGGTCGCGGCCAGAGACCTCTCCCCATTCATTTCTAAGCTTATTAATGCCTCCTTTGCTTCAGGCACTATACCAGATAACCTCAAGCAATCCTGGGTCCTCCCCCTCCTAAAAAAACAAACACTGGACCCGTCCATCCCGACTAACTACAGGCCTATCACAACGGTACCCTTCCTGTTAAAAATCCTAGACAGGGTAGCCTACCTGCAGATCCAAAAACATCTGGAGCTGCACCACCTTTTAGGCACAAGACAATCGGGCTTCAGACCCCAGCACGGAACTGAAACCGCGCTCATCGATCTTAAAACTCAGGTTGATGAGCTGAGAGACTCTGGAAAGATGGCCCTACTCCTCTTACTGGACCTCTCTGCAGCCTTCGACCTAGTGGATCATGATGTGCTCTGCACCCACCTAGAAACAGCTGCCCATTTCTCCACACATGCCATCGCATGGATCAAATCATTCCTAACCGGTAGAACTATGAGAGTCTTCTCTACTTCTGCTGCTGCTGACCCTGTATCCATCACATGTGGAGTCCCACAAGGTTCTTGTGTCTCCCCCACTATGTACAACATCTTCACGAAGCCCTTGTTCGATGATCTAGATGATCTGGGTGTTACCTACACTAACTATGCGGATGACACTCAGATTCTCATACCACTTTCAGGGGATTATGAACAAGATTTGGCATTGGTGAACATGACCTATCTCATCATTCAGGCATGGATGGCCACCCACGGGCTATGCCTGAATGATGACAAAACGGAACTTATCATACTGGGGAACAAACAAAACATCAATAGATTAAAAGAAGAATACTCCTCCTTCGTCATAGACGGCAACACTATCAAGGTGGCAAAAGAGGTAAAAACATTAGGGTTTTACCTTGATTCCCACCTTTCCCTAACCAAACAGGTGAGCGCAATGGCATCCAGCACCGCATATACCTGCAAGCTGATTAGAGCCGCAAAACCATACCTATCCACTGCCAATTGCCTAACCCTTGCTCGAGCATTAGTGCTGTCGAAATTGGACTATTGCAACGCACTATACTTGGGGGCCAATAAACATACGCTGCAAAAGATTCAAACACTACAGAACAATGCTCTTAGAGCTGCCTTAGGAATTCCAAGAAGGGAGCATATCTCAGAGGCTAGAAGACAATCCAACTGGCTCTCCACAGCGGACAAAATCAAACTCAAGACAGCTTCTCTAACTTTCAAAAGTATCAACCATCTAGCACCCAAATACCTAGCTGCTAAATTCAACAGAAAAATCTCCACTAGACCTACCAGAGAAGCATACTCCAACCAGTTAGTGATACCCCCATTTAAACTAAGTACGGCCGGAGGAAACAGCTTCCCGGTCAAAGCTGCCCAGCTTTGGAACTCCCTCCCGCCCGGCCCGAGATCTACCCAATCCTACGCTCTCTTCAGATCTAACTGTATCAACTGGATCAAAGAGAATGACCGATAGTCCCGCCCTACACTAACATAACTACTGTCCTACAGACGTACTATGCACATAATTATATACTCTCTATCTTCCTACTGCATATTTCCTGTACATATTATGTTATATGTTTATTTTATGCACAATGTATATTCTCCCTACTGTCCTGCATTATGTAATTTCTACGATGTATAACCACCACTTGTAAGCATGCGTAACCTGTAAAGTTTAAAGTATCCTTGAACAACGCGCCCGGTTACCCTCGGGTTTGGTGCGCGCTATAAATAATAAACAAACAAACAAACAAGACTGCCGTGGCCTGCAGGACTGCGCTCAACTCGGCGCTACGCTCCGCGGAAAGGACTGACGTTTTAGTGGGTCCTCCCACACTCTTCAGCAACAGCAGAGGAGGGTATTTCATATTGTTGAGTTTAGTAAGTGTTGGTTGAAAAGCCACGTTTTTAAGGCCTTTTTGAAGCAAGGGAAGGAAACTTCACTTTTTATATTAAATGGAAGCTCATTCCAGTGTTTTCGGACCATGACTAGGAAGCTACTGCCTCCCGCTCTGAAGCTTTTGAATCGGGGGACTGCCAGGAGAGATTTGTTATTGGATCTGAACAGTCTCTTGGGGTCTTTCTAGCTAATGGAATTGTTTAAGTGGATGGGGGCTTTATTTGCAAGACATTTATGGGTGATACACAATGTTTTAAAGATGATTCTGGCCTTGATGGGTAGCCAATGAGTCTCCCTCCTAGTAGTGGAGATGTGGTTGAACGTTTAAATTCGTAATGCAGCTCGTAATGCTTTATTTTGTATGAGTTGGATTTTCCCTATGTTGGAATTGGAAATCTGTAATGGGACTACGTTGCAATAGTCCAACTTGGAGAGTATTAACGCTCTGACTAGGGTGACAGTAGGTGTGAGGTACTGGCGACTAAAGGCGATCAATTTGGAAGTGGAGGAGGTAGAAGAAGAGAGGGAACTAACATGTCTGGTCATTGTTAGGTTGACGTCTAGGTAAACTAGGAGAGTTTTGACTTGTTTTGATACTGGAATTAGAGTGCCGTCAATGTTGATGGTTGAGTAGTCGGGGGAAAGGGTGCTGATTTTAGTTTGGGAGCCCACAATGAGAATCTGTTTTCGAAGGGATTGTGTCCTCCGACATATTCTACATCTTTGACAGTAATTACCGCAGCTGTGCTGCTTCGGAAAACTTTTTCGGCATAGGTATCCTACGTCGATGATGTCTATACGCTTCTCCCTCGAGGGCCTCCATCGATGGTCGACGTCACCGGATGTTCTATCTAGGACGCACAACGCCCGTAGCCTCAGTTCTGTTTTTTCTGTGAAAGTGTTCGCTTCGAAATCTCGGCGCGCCTCGGTTCTTCTAACTTGATTAAAATGATATCTTCGCCTTCTTCTACCCCAAAGTCGGGCTTCAAAAAGTGTTGGGACTGCAGTTCCAAAATGTCCATTACGGACCCGCGCGATGTTTGCCTCTGGTGCCTCAGTGAAAGCCACGCCACCGACGATTGCAATGATGCCAGTCCTCGACTTCGAAGGCCTTGCGCGAGCAGAAGTAGTAGTTGTCGGTAGGAAGGGTTTCTAAAACCCGTAAGCTGAAATCTATTAGTCTTTCTACCGACAATTCGAGGGGCGACTCTCCGCGTCAGCGTAAGTCCAGGGGGGGGTCTCGGAGTGGGTCGTGCCATTCCTCTGCTTCTTCGAGGCATTCATGGAAGCACTGTCACCGGTCGCCTTCCCCGTCCTCGTCGGAAGACGGTGGGTATCTTGTCCCACTAAACACTTGTCGCTGGCCGAATGGGATGCATTCCGCCAGCAGATGATGGCGATTTTCGAATCACAAGGCACCGTTCCATACGCGCCTTCGAGAGAAGCTGGCAAGGAACGAGCTAGAGCCACCACTCGCACGCCTTTGGGCTCGGGCCGTCGTCTCGATCATCGGGAGCCGTCGATGTCGCGATCGGACAAGGGTGATCGCCATAGCCGTGCCCGGTCCCGGTCCTCAACGCCGTCGGAGCCTGTGAGGCCTTCTAAGACGCCGCTTCATCGACGCCATCAGTGCCATGTCCGTCGAGGGACTCTCTCGAGGCTCCGACATCGAAGGACGTGCTCGGGGCTCCGGCCTCGAAGCCGTTGTCAAAGTCGTCGGGGCCTCGGGTCAACTTCGAATAAATCAGCGACTTCGACACCTTTTGTGGAGATTTTCCCAGAGGTGCCCCAGAGGGCTGTGGAAGCTCCAAGAAAGGCTCTCAGCAACTCTGTGAGGCCTGTTTTTGAGCCCTACTCTATTCCTCCTCCCAGGGTGGATTTGTTCCAAACCTTGGAGTATATTTCAGAGGTGGGGGAAGGGTCTGATGAGGAGGGGGTTGTGCCTCCTGAGGTTCCTGATGACCTGTTGTCTGGTCATAGCCAACTGGAAGACCTTTGTCAATCCTTACATGACTCCAGTGGTCTTGATACCTCCCCGGAGGTTGAGTTTGGCAGGCCTGAGCCTGGTACACATGCTGACTCCTCATATAGGCGCCTCATGTCGAGGGTGACTGAGTATTTGGGGTGGTCTTCTCCATCTGCTGATTTTCTTCAGGATGATCTGACAGACATCCTGGATCATGGCCATCCACTGACCCGGTGTTGGCATTTCATATGGTGTTGCAAAGAAGGTTGGTGGCGACTTGGACTGCTCCGGAGAGTCTCCCGGCAGTGAATAAGTCTCTTCTGAAAAAATACCGCGCAGCCAGTGGTGACCCCTGCTACTTGTCAACGCACCCTACTCCAGAGAGTTTTGTGGTGCAGGCGGCTACGGCCCCAGCAAAGCAGGCTATGTAACCTACTATCCCTGTGGATAGGGATGACAAGCGCTTTGATGGTTGGGCGACGAAGGTATTTTCTTCTGGGGGTATGGCTTTAAAGGCAGCGAACTCCGTTTGTGCCCTGGCAAGATTCACTCACACTCTGTGGAATTGTGTATCGTTGGCGTTGAGCATATTCCCGAAGTGGAGGAACGGGATGGTTTTCTAGCCCTCGTGCAAGACGGCAAGGATGCCATGTGTGAATCCGTTCAGTCGAGTCTGGACATGGCAGACTGTGTCAGCCGGTCCATGGCTGCGAGCATCGTGATACGCAGGTTTGCGTGGTTGCGTAAGTCGGGGTTTGCTCCGGATGTGCAATCCCGGCTTCTCAACATGCCTTTTTATAGTGTCCATCTTTTTGGCAGCAAAGCTGGTGAGAGCCTTGAGAGGTTGCAGACCTCCAAATCTGCAGCAAAGTCCTTGAGCGCAGCAGTATGACAACCTCTGCCTTTTCGTCCTATGGGACAGCAACGGAGGGGAGGTTCCTTTCGGTACTACTCTTCTTTTGGTAGATCGAGAGGAGTTGCCAGTCAAAGGGGCCACCGTAGGAGTACCAGAGGTGGAAAGCAAGGTACTCGAGGTGCCAAAGGCGCTCGGGCAGTGCCTCTTTGCCATCAGGCACTGCTGCAGTCGAATCCGCTCAGTCATGAGCCCATGGTTTGCCGGTTGGGGGCAGACTTGTGCAGCATCTTGGAGAATGGCGTGCCATTACTTCAGATGTGTGGGTTCTGGAGATCATAACCCACGGCTACTGTCTCTTCTTTCGGCAGAGGCCTCACAACAATCCACTGGGAAGCTCTTTGAAGCATCCGGATCCGCTCCTTGCGCAGGAAATCCTATCCCTGCTGGCGAAAGGCACCATAAAACTGGTGCCTGTAGCGGAGAGGAACAAGGGATGGTATTCCCCTTATTGTTTTGATCCCGAACAGAGACTGGGGGTTGAGACCCATCATGGACTTGCGTGGGCTCAACAAGCTCCTCAGGACGGACAAGTTCAAGATGGTAACTTTCTCAAGTCCTCCAGGCTCAACTACAAGATTGGTTGGTGTCTCTAGACCTCAAGGATGCTTACTTTCATGTGCCGATTAACCCAAAGCACAGGACATACCCGAGGTTCGTGGTTGTCGACTCGCATTTTCAGTTTCGGGACCTGCCGTTCGGATTGACCTCTGCCCCGAGGGTCTTCACCAAGCTGCTGATGGTGGTGGTGGCAGCGTATCTCAGGAAAGAGGGGGGATTCATGTCTATCCTTACCTGGACAAATGGTTGATCAGGGCACGTTCTCCCGAGCAAGTCCTGGATCATCTGTCCGTCACCTGCCACTCCCTTCACAAGCTGGGCTTCTCCCTCAATTTAAAGAAGTCCCATTTGACACCTACTCAGCGGCTCCAGTACATCGGAGCAGTGATCGACACATCCCTGGGGTTGTGTTCGCCTCCCCAGGTGAGGGCTCATCACATTCTGAGGATGGTGGAAACATTTCAACGTGCCCAGAGTCTCCCGGCGTTCGAGTTCTTGAGGTTGCTCGGCCTCATGGCATCATGCATTTTCCTGGTGCCAGAGGCCGGGCTGCGGATGAGATCTCTGCAGTGGGCTCTCAAGATGCAGTGGTTGCAGTTCTCCGGCAGAATGTCGGATCCCGTCAGATTCTGCCCTCGGTCGCACAGGATCTTCTGTGGTGGGCCGTCAAAGGCAATCTAATGAAGGGTGCTCCATTTTGGCAACCGTGGCTGGAGATAACTATCATGACGGATGCATCCCTCACGGGTTGGGGAGCTCATGCCAACGAGTTGACGGCTAGCGGATCTGTTAGAGCTGCGGGTTGTCAGGTTAGCCCTGAAGGCTTTTCTGCCGTCTGTGCGGGGGAAGAATGTCCTGATTATGACGGACAATACAGTGGCCATGCACTACCTCAACAAAAAGCGGGGAGCAAGGTCACTCCGGTTGTGCAGGGAGGCGATACAGCTTTGGTTCTGGGCCATTCAGCGGGAAATTTCGATTTCGGCAGTTCATCTGTCTGGGGACGAAAACGCGGCGGTGGATGCTCTGAGCAGGAAGAGCACGGTCTCTCACGAGTGGGAGCTAGCTCAGGAAGTCCTTTTGGAGATCTTCGCCCTTTGGGGAACCCCGCAAGTGGATCTCTTCGCCACCAGTGTCAACCTGAAGTGGGAAAAATTCTACTCGCAGGAATTTCCTCCAAGAGGAGACTTAGTGGACACGTTCGTAGTGGAGTGGTCCTTCCCACTACTGTACGCATTTCCTCCAGTCCCCGTCACTCCGCAGTTGTTACAGAGGTTACGGAGGTTCGGTTCCCACATGATCCTCATTGCTCTGGCATGGGCCAAGAGAGCGTGGTACCCGGACCTTCTCCACTTGTCCATCTGCCCTTCACGCCGTCTTCCCTACCGAGACGATCTGCTCTCACGGGAGGGGGGTCGGGTTCTCCATCCAGAGGTCAAGTCCCTCAGCCTTCACGCTTGGTATCTGAAAGGTTGAGGTGTAAGGATTGGGACCTCCCCGAAGACGTGATGGAGGTGTTGCTTTCGGACAGGAGGCCAGCAATGAAAACTCCACCATTGCCGTTGGAGAAAGTTCTGTGACTGGTGCAGAGTACAGAATGTGGATCCTTTCCAATGTTCCATTACTTTGGTTTTGTCTTTTTTCTTTCTTTAGCCCACTAGAGCCTGCAAGTGGGTACCATTAAGGGTTACCTGGCGGCGCTCTACATATTTAAGTGCACGTCTGAGGAATCTTATTTTAATATCCCTTCGATATCTCAGTTTCTAAAATGGCTAACTAATGTGTTTCCACCATCGCCTTTCCAGGTGCCGGAATGGGATTTTAATCTGGTTTTAAAGTTCCTAATGGGAGCTGCGTTTGAGCCCTTACATTCTTGTCCGTTGTGACTATTGTCCTTTAAAACTGTATTTGTAGTTACGGTTACTCCCGCAGGCCGAGTGAGTTGCAGGCACTTTCCGCCAAACCACCCTTCACTGTGTTCCATAAGGACAGGGTTGTCCTTGGGTTGCAGCCTTCCTTTCTTCCGAAGGTTGTGTCGGAATTCCATCTGAGCCAGAAGGTAATTCTTCCGGCATTCTATCCTCCTACGCATCCTGGTAAGGAAAAGGACAGGCTTCATAGGTTAGACCCTAGGAGAGCTATGAGTTTCTATCTCTCACGGATGTCCCCGGTCAGAGTGGACGATCAGCTCTTTATTGGTTACGCTGGAAGGCGTTTCGGTCAAGCTGTTTCCAAGCAGACCTTATGTAGATGGGTCATTTTGACGATCTCTGAGTGTTACCGTTTGGCGGGAAATTACCCTCCAGTAGGCTTACAGGCTCATTCTACTAAGGGTATGGCTGCCTCCACTGCACTACAGAGGGGTGTTGCAATTCGCAATATTTGCAAAGCAGCCACATGGGCCTCTGTCCATACTTTTGTGAAACATTATTCCTTGGATTCCATGGGCAGGATTTGACCTTTCGTGAGGCAGTCCTCTATTCTGAAATTTGATTGGGCATTCTAAATTGATGCATTTGTAAATTCTTTTCCCACCTCCATACGTTGGTACTGCTTTGGGAGTCTGTCAAAGATGTGGAATACATCGGAGGACACAATCCTTCGAAGAACAAGGGATGTTCCTCCGACGTATTCCACATCGTACCCTCCCTACCCCACTACAGAATTTCTTATACGATTGCAGCTTACGTTTACGCAAGGCTTTCTGTAGTTATACTGGCAGGAGTTTGGTGCCACACGTTCTGGGGAAAAAACTACAACTGAGGCTACGGGCGTCGTGCGCCCTAGATATAACATTCGGTGACGTCGACCATCGACGGAGCCCCTCGAGGGACAGCGTATCAACGTCATCGACGCAGGACGCCTATGCCGAAAAAGATTCTGAAGCAGCTCAGCTGTGGTAATTACTGTCAAAGATGTGGAATACGTCGGAGGAACATCCCATCGAAAGAACATTACCAGGTAAGATAAGTAACTTGTTCTTCTCATCGTAAAGGCAGAGGCTATTTAGAGCCATCCAATTTTGAATTATCGCGTAAATTTCATTGATGATCAGTGTATCTTGATCATGGTCACCTGAGATTGGTATAAGGATCTGGGTGTCATCTGCAAAGTTGGTATAGATGACACCCACATCGTCCAGTGCTGAGAATAGGAGCTTTGTGTACACACTATATAGGGTGGACGAGAGGCAAGACCCTTGGGGTACCCCAATAGGGACTGGTATAGGGTCAGCAGACTGTGCACCAATTCTTACTCTAGAAGTGTGTTCAGCTAGGAAAGGTTTGACCCAGAGTGTGGCGTCTTTGGAGAAGCGGAAGTCATTTTCAAGGGTGCCACATAGTTTCTCATGGTCCACTAAATCGAAAGCTGCCGATAGATCTAACAGCAATAGTATACTGAGTCCCTGATGGTAGCTATCTGAATTTTTAAATCCAGGAGGGCCGTTTCTGTATTATGGTTGGGTCTGAAGCCTGATTGTCTAGCACCTAGGAGGTGGTTTTGTTCGAGGTGTGCTTGGATTTGATTGACTATTTTGTCAATCTTTAATAAGAGCGGTACTGTTGTTATAGGTCAGTAATTGGTAGGGATTGTGGCATCAAGTGAAGGTTTTTTTCATTAAGGGGGTCGCCCACGCTTCTTTTATGCTTGCTGGGACTGTGTTCGTATTAAAGGATGCATTTACAAAGTTTGTAATGGTGGGGGTGAGGAGCGGAGCACAGAGTTTAACTAAATGCGCTAGGAAGTTATCACCTTTGCAATTGATTTTATTTTTGCGATGGTGTCTGCCACTGTGTCTTGGATCACTGTGGTAAATTGGAATTGCAAGTTCACATCATCCTTAATTTTATTGAGGTCGACATTCGTTGCATTTTTTTCTGCTAAGATTTTTAATTTGATGAGAATTTTCTTTTGGAGAAGCTCGATTTTGGAAGCAAACGCATTTTTGTATAGTGGTGTCCCATTCCTTGCTGGAGTTCGCAGGAGTAGTGACCGGGATTGGGTTTTCCAGCTCCTTGAGAATGGAAAAGAGTTCTTTGGAGTTGGATGTGGCGTTGCTGATGCGGGTGTCACATGCATTGGCTTTATGGGCGATAATTGAGGTTTTGTAGTTTTTATTAGCAATTCTGAAAGCATTAGCCAAATCTAATGTGGGGGATATTTTGTTGAGGTGTTCAAGTGCTCTTTTGGTTCCTCTTAGCGCGACTAGTTCCTCATTAAACCAAAAACTCCTTCGCTTATCTGCACGTCTTGTTTTGTTTGTTAACAGAGCTGCTGTGTCGATAGTGACTTTCAGGCACTTGTAGAAGGCCTCTGCCAAAAGGTTGGTGTTATTACTCGTGGCCATTTTGGTTATAATGGGGGCTAGGTTCTCAGCTGTTAATTTCCAAGTGTTTCTTGTAACATAGGTATCCATTGCTTTGGTTGCTAGAAGGGTTGTCTCCTTAATAGTGAGAGAGAAATGTATGCTATGGTGGTCAGTCCAGTCAAGAGGTACAATCGAGTCAATAGATATTTTAGAGTTGAGTGTGAGTAGCCAGTCCAAGATGAGGCCTTTGATATGAGTGGGGGCGTTCACTAGTTGTTTGAAGTTCATATCTTTGAGTGCAGTATGTAAAGGGTCTTCTTTGGTGTCATGCTCATCATTGCCATATGGTTGTTTGGACGTAAAGTCCTAACCCTACCGCTCCCTTGCCTAACTAAGGTAGGTGGTGGTCTGGTCAAGGATCACCACCCACCTAGCTTCCCGTACAGGGAAGGGATTTGGAGAGAAACACATAACTCAACTTTTTATATACGACTTCTAGAGCATATACCTGCAACTGTTTGTGCAGGTATATGCTTTGTCACCTCATGTTTGTGAATATTAGCAAACTCTCTTGCATAGTACATATTGTGGAACTGGTGACCTTTTGACAGTCTGCCCACATTTCTAGCAGGGTTGGACATATAAAGAACTAGGGACCTTAACCCCTTAAGTTCTGTGGATGAGTATTTTTGTCCTGAATACCCATAAGGAATGATTGTAGGCTCTGCCCACTTCCACAAATAAGTGGTTAATCTAGGGTTTCTTGTGGATGTTCTGTTTTTACCAATTTACTTACCTGTCTCCAAATGGTTCTAAAGTGCTAATTGCTCAATTCCTCACGTGCTTTACCATACACATTTAAAGGGTTGCTCTTAACATTGCTTTACTATTACATAACTGTTTTAAAGAGAAAGTGTTGACATTCTGTTAGCAGAAACCCCAATAATTAATGTTGATATTGTTGTGTAATGACCAAATAGTGCATAGGCACACGGCCTGTTCTTTATGATAGGGTTAACTGCTTTTCGAAGTGCACATTGAATGTTCACAGCTTTTTGTTCCTTTTGCTTGCTAAGGGTTAACTCATTTTCAAAGTACACACTCAAGGCCTTTTGATGGTAGCTTTAGGGTTCCCCTAAAAGGCTGTGCATTAACGGGTATGAGCTTCTGCCGACCGGGCAGCTTTGGTCTCTGTTACTGATAAGGCAACATTCCAGAAAGGTGCTTCCTAAAATTGGCCGAGGGAGCAGGAGCAAGGATGAGTGGGAAGCCAGGTGTCTACCAGTACATTTCCATTGCCAGCAAGTTATTGAAATTTCAAGAATTGACTGGCACACCTGATAAAGAATTGTACTGAAACAGGGCAGGGAGGGGGGTGGAATTCATTCAGCAAACTTGTGTGGTGTGCACGTGGGGTGTCCTTGTAAACGAGGTCTTTTCTCCAGCATGGCATCTGGCATGGATTCACATGCTCGTAAATATTCCCTGTCGTCAGGCTGGGAATCCACAGTAAAAGAAAACCTTTTCATTTCACTTATAAATATTATTTCTAATGGATTGTGTCCTCCCACGTATTCCTCACCTTATTCCTCATCTTATGATAACTCGTTGTCCCCAGCTTCGCTGCTTTGGAATTATTATTTCTTTTTTTTCCCTGGGGGAGCACCAGAGACCCAAAGTGATAGCCACAGCAGGCAGAAACACAACGCGGTTGTGTTTGAAAACGCTGCGGTTTTTCTTTCCGAGTTTCTCAGGCTCCTCTGAGCCGGAGGAGCCTGAGAAACTTGGAAATAAAAACCGCAGCGTTTTCAAACACAAGGTTGTATTTATGTTTGCGGTCACTTCAAAAGCGACCGCAAACATAAATACAACGTTTTTAAATCTGCGGTTTTATTTCTAAGTTTTCCGGGCTCCTTCAGCCCGGAAAACTTAGAAAAAAAACAGCAGCTAGTGCTTATTTTAAAAAAATAAATAAATAGCACTTACCGCGATTCAGCTGCAGCTTTCCTGCTCTGGTCTCCGGTCCCCGTCCTCCGCGTACAGCACCAATGAAGGAAAAGCCACCCAGCGGTAGCTTTTGTTTACTACAGCTGGTTGGCTTTTCCTTCATTAGTGCCGCAAAAGCCAGCACAGGCGGGCATCCATTTCACAAAATGGATGCGCCCATATGCTTGCTTTTGTGAATTTTGAGCTTCAATAGCTCAACATTTTACATGGGAAGTTTTTAAAAAAAAGTGCTAGTATTTTTTTTTAATGTTGCCTATCTATTTTTTAAATACATTTTTTTACTGGACTATCCCTTTAAATCGACAAATGTCACCTGTACCCTGGCCAGGTTTACTCATACCCTGTGGGACTGTATTTCGGCGGCGGCTGATCATATTCCGGAAGGCGAGGAAAGGGAAAGGCTTCCTGAATATAGTCAAAGACGGGAAGGAGGCAATGGGGGAATGTCTCCAGTCTGGGCTGGATACTGCTGATCGTATCGACAGGTCGATGGCTGCAAGCGTTGTGCTACACAGATTTGCGTGGTTGAGGAAGTCGGGGTTTGCACCAGATGTGCAAGCCAGACTCCTTTACATGCCCTTTGATGGCTCGACGCTGTTTGGCAGCAAGGCTAGAAAAACTTCCGACCTCGAAAGCTGCAGCTAAATCGCTTAGTGCCTCTTTGCGCCAGCCTCTAAAACCCTATTCCAGCTCATCTTCCTGGAGGGGTCATTCTTTTCGATACTACTCCTCTTTTGGTAGAAGAAGAGGACAGGCTTCTCAAAGGGGCAAAAGAAACTTCCCTCGTGGCGCACGAGGAAGAGGTGCAAAATCAGCCTCAGTAGCGGCATCTGTACCCTCAGCCACTCCTGCAGCCGCCTCCAAATCAACTGAGACCTTGTTGCACAAAACACCAGTGGGAGGCAGGATCTCTCAGCATCTGTAGGAATGGCGGGGCATTACCTCAGATGCTTGGGCACTGGAAACAGTAGCCCAAGGTTACAGTCTCCCCTTTCTAAAAAGGCCTCAGAATCATCCACCGGGAGCCAACTCCATCAAAATTCCAGATCCGCTCCTGTTGCAGGAAATTTTAACCCTTCTAGAGAAAAGGTGCCATAGAACTGGTACCTGTAGCGGAGAGGAACAGGGGTTGCTACTCCCCGTATTTTCTCATTCCAAAAAAGGACGGAGGACTGAGACCCATCTTGGACTTGAGAAACTTGAACAAGTTCCTCAGGAAGGACAAGTTCAAGATGGTAACTCTTTCTCAGATCCTTCAGGCTCTCCAACTCCAAGATTGGTTGGTATCATTGGACCTTCAGGATGCTTACTTTCATGTGCCAATCCATCCAAAGCACAGAAAGTACCTGAGGTTCACGATTGGCAATTCTCATTATCAGTTTTGAGTTTTGCCATTCGGGTTGACCTCCGCCCGAGGGTTTTCACCAAACTGTTGGCGGTTGTGGCAGCGAGTCTCAGGAGAGGAGGTATTCACATATATCCCTACCTGAACGACTGGTTGATCAGAGCAAGTTCTCCAGAACAGGCTCGGGAACATCTTTTGATCACCTGCCACTTCCTCCACAAATTGGGCTTCTCTCTCAATTTCAAGAAGTCCCACATGATACCATCCCAGAAGCTCCAGTTTATCGGAGCAGTCTTGGACACTTCCTCAGGAAAAGCCTCGCCTCCCGAAGTGAGAGCTCTCCACATCCAGCAGATGGTAACAAAATTCCAGTATGCCCAACGTCTACCGGCCTTCGATTTTCTCAGGTTGCTCGGCCTCATGGCATCCTGCATTTTCCTAGTACCAGAGGCCAGGTTGAGAATGAGATCCCTTCAATGGGCACTCAGAACTCATTGGTCCCAATTCTCAGGGAATATGTCGGATCTTCTGCAAGTCCCGAGCGCAGTTGCTCAGGATCTTCTATGGTGGGCTTGCAACGACAACATTCTCAAGGGAGATTCTTTTTGGCAACCATGGCCGGAGATAACAGTAGTGACGGACGCCTCACTCACAGGGTGGGGAGCACACACCAACGATCTGACAATAAGCGGTTGTTGGTCTCCATCGGAGTCCAAACTACACATCAACCTTTTGGAGCTGAGGGCAATCAGACTAGCGCTGAAGGCTTTTCTGCCCTCTGTACAGGGAAAGAATGTCCTGATAATGACGGACAACACAGTGGCCATGTACTACCTCAACAAAAGTGGAGGAGTAGGGTCACTACCACTGTGCAGAGAGGCGATGCAGCTATGGTTCTGGGCAATACGAGAAGGAATCTCTCTATCAGCAATTCACCTAGCCGGAGAGAAGAACACGGCGGCAGACGCTCTGAGCAGGCAGAGCACGGTCTCTCACAAGTGGGAACTGGCTCAGGAAGACCTTCTGGTGATCTTTTCCCTTTGGGGAACCCCTCAAGTGGATCTGTTTGCCACCTCGATCAACCGGAAGTGCGATCAGTACTGCTCAAGGGAATTTCCACAAAGAGGAGCTCTGGGAGATGCATTCGTAGTGGAGTGGAAGTTTCCACTGCTGTACGCGTTTCCCCCAGTCCCCGTGATTCCTCAAGTAATCAGGAGGTTGAGAAAGTTCAGGAAAACCATGATCTTAATTGCCCCGGATTGGGCCAGGAGGAGGTGGTACCCGGACCTTCTAGACATGTCCATCTGCCCTCCAATACGTCTTCCGCAAAGAGAGGTTCTTCTCTCGCAAGAGGAAGGTCGGGTTCTCCATCCAGAGGTCAAGACATTCAACCTTCACGCATGGTTTCTGAGAGGTTGAAATACAAGGATTGGGATATTCCGGATGACGTAATGGAAGTCTTGCTTTCGGCCAGAAGGCCAGCAACAAAATCTTTGTATCGATGTTGCTGGAACAGGTTTGGTAACTGGTGCAAAGATAAGGATGTGGACCCTTTTCAATGTGGCACTCCAGTAGTGCTCTCTTTTCTATTACATCTAGCCAATCTGGGGCTCTAGATAAGAACAATCAAAGGATACCTTGCTGCGCTGTCCATTTTCAAGCGCACCTCGGAAGAGGTTTCATATTTCAAAATACCACTAATAATTCATTTCTTAAAAGGACTTCCTAACGTATACCCTCCAATACCTTTTCATGTCCCAACT
The DNA here is from genome assembly GCF_040938575.1 of Ambystoma mexicanum. Classification (NCBI taxonomy): domain Eukaryota; kingdom Metazoa; phylum Chordata; class Amphibia; order Caudata; family Ambystomatidae; genus Ambystoma; species Ambystoma mexicanum. Next base: position 1,456,564,016 of record NC_090932.1, read on the forward strand.
TGGGACTTAAATTTAGTATTAAAATTCTTGACTTGCATACCTTTTGAGCCTCTGCACTCATGTCCATTGAGGCTTTTAACACTAAAAACTGTCCTTCTTGTGGCCCTATCATCAGCCCGCAGGGTTAGTGAACTTCAGGCTCTCTCACGCAAACCACCATATACTATTTTTTTATAAGGATAAGGTAGTCCTTAAAGTTAAACCTTCATTCTTACCAAAGGTAGTTTCAGACTTCCATTTGTCACAAAAAATAGTACTACCAACTTTTTATCCTCCTCCTCATTTGGGCAAGGAAGAGGAGAGACTGCACAGACTAGATCCCAAGAGGGCTCTTAGTTTTTACATCTCAAGGATGTCTAAATTGAGACAAGATGACCAACTATTCGTGGGTTATACTGGTCATAAACTAGGCTTATCTGTAACAAAACAGACCATATCCCGCTGAATCATCTTAGCCATAATTGAATGCTACAGATTAGCGGGAAACACCCACCAGATGGGCTTTGTGTCCATTCTACAAGGGGAATGGCTACTTATGCGGCTCTAAAGACGGGAGTCCCGACAGCAGATATTTGTGCAGCTGCAACTTGGAAAACAATGCATACTTTTATAAGGCATTACTGCTTGAATACTGCCTCCTCCAATGAGGGATTATTTGCCAAGGCAGTTCTGCATTCTGTTCACGAAAACTGAAACTAGTACTCCCCCCTCCAAAATTGTCACTGCTATGGGATCATAAGATGAGGAATACGTGGGAGGACACAATCCATTCGAAGAACAAGTTACTTACCAACTGTAACGTTCTTTCGACTGGATGTTCCTCCCACGTATTCATCGACCCTCCCATCCTACCCCACAGTACAGTTTACGTTTTCTTACACTTTCCTCTCACGATGAGTGCATCCGTTATGGGGCGCGCCTGGGTGTTCCTCCTATATGTTTCATCGAAAAAACAGAACTGAAGCAACAGGCGCGGCTTGAACTATTTATACCATCAGTGACGTTGACATAGTACGGAGTCCGTCGAGGGACAATCAACGCCACGACCTCGAGCACAGCGCCCTCTGCCGAGAGAAAAAAATAATAATTCCGATGCAGCAAAGCTGGGGACAACGAGTTGTCATAAGATGAGGAATAAGATGAGGAATACGTGGGAAGAACATCCAGTCGAAACAACGTTACAGTTGGTAGTAACTTGTTCTCCTTTAAACCAATCACTGACCTCTGGGTCATACTGCCCCCATCCAATCTCAGTCCTCTCCCTAAGCCCCTCCTCTGGCATCCATCTTCAGCTTTTTACTGCATGCTTCAGTGTGGTAGTCCTCGAGTTTGCTCTGCGAGCTACTTACGTTTTTTTTACAGAAAAATGTTCAATTTTCATTCCTAACTCCACATCCAGCACCCTCTCCCCCTGTAGACCCAGGCACGTACGCGGCCACGGCGATGACGGACGACAACTATATTGTTGCGGCAGGTCTCCCCATCCCAGGGCGTCCCCACCGGATGAGGTGGGGTAGTTCCATTTCATGATCGTCGGAGCCTCTCAGCCGTTCCAGCTTTTGCCCGAAGAAACCAAAAAGGAGGGTTTCCAGTACCAGAGGCGCAAGACCAAGAGGAAGCCAGTCATGGCGGTGCCCCTTCTGGACGACATGTGTGAGGAGGGCCTGGCCCTCATGAGGAACCCTTGCATGGCTCTGGCCAAACGGTATAGGCTGGAGTAGTACCGGAATCCGCACCAAAGTGCATGAGGTTTCAACCATCGCCAGATTCGATAGTTTTGGCGCCCACGAGGAAACAGTCAGCTAACCAGTCCTAGTCTTCAGTCCCTTGGGACAGCATGGGGAAGAAGATTGATGCCATGGGAAGAAAGGTGATTTACACTGCACTGTCCACCATTAAGGCGGTGAAGCGTATCCGCTGGCAGCAACTCCACAGGACTATCTTGTCGCGGCAACTGCTGGATCCAGAACAGTCACCAGCCTGGTGCCTTGAGTGTCCCGTATGAAGACTGCTGTGGACGGACCTAGAGCAATGCATGCTGTTGGGCTTGCCTGATGAGCTGTGTGTCTGGCCCAGATCAAGAAAGTCCTGAGTTATGCTCGGTCCCGGCCTGCCCTGCGACTTTGTCCTGGCCGGGGCTTGCTGATCCTCTGGCGGCTCCACCTAACCTTTGGATACTTCGAGGCAGACTGTCCCAGCCCTATTCAGAGACCAGTCTCTCCCCTATGTGGACACTTCCTGCACCCGGCCTGCTTGGGGCATTTGCATGCTTTCTACTGGCGACCTGCCAACAACTGCGACTAGTGCTGCGAGCCCTAGGAGAACAGGTGGCCCACGGACCTGGCCCGCGACTCTGCGGTGACCCCGTCACCTGCTGGGGGGTGTAGGGTGGAGCTGGGTCGCATCGGCGGTCTCCTCGACACCTGGTTGGAGCGTGGGAACCAGTGGCCCGGGCCTGGAGCGGGTCCGAACATGGGCTGAATCGGGGCTGGGGGGGGCGTGTTTTTTGCACCAGATACCGGTTTCTCCGCTGACCCCTGGAGCTTCTGCACACTCCCGGACCCCTTGGCATAGCAGTGCTGTGACTTTGTGGCACTGTGATGACTCTCCAGTAATGTAGAAATCCTGCTGCATTGTTGTAAAGCACCAGAGGTCTTGTGCTCACCCCGTTCAGAGCCACCTACATCTTCTCTACTGAGCTGGCGTGGGGCGACCCGGGTGAAACGCTCGCCCCCTAGAGGTCTCCCAGAGTCGACCCTGACTTTCCTCCCCGTGCCCCACTGTTAAAGAACTCTGCTCACATCTGCCGGCGGTTGTGTCTGCCACACATTGAACGTTATAACTAGACTTCCAGACTGGGGGAGATTGGGCAACCGTCTATACCGACCTTTCATTCGCTACCCTTGGCCTCGACTTCATTGACGCACTTCACCTTTGTAGACCCTTCTCTGCCTCAAGCTGCTTACCTTATCCATCACTAATACATCGGCGTGAGGTCAGCATTCATATCAAACTGCTGAGGTCATACATAAGACCTTTCTGGGACACACTGCCTCTTTCCAGCGGGGCTGCTCAGACTGGTGGACTCCACATCCATCCTCCAATTGGGGTAGTCTCGCCCTATTGATACTGGTGACTTTTTCTCGCACGCCCCTGCTGTCCTCCCTCTGGTACACGTCCTTGCCATCATGGCCAAGGGGTGAGGCAAGAAGCGGAGCTCGATCAATATTTACATCAAAGCTGCACACAGGATCCAGGGGTGAGAAGGAGATGAGCCCTCGGTGCCGGAGGAACCCAGAGAAATGCAACGCATTATGGATTATATGCATGAGGACTTTACTGCCCTTTGTTCCAAGATTGATGATATGAGTGGCACCATCGGCGCTATAAAGTCCTGAAGGAAGAAGACTGATGCCAGAGTTACTGAGGTCGAGACCATGGTGAGGAAAGCGGAGGACGACATCTCGGCACTGAGGGTGGACGTCTCCTCACTCACCAGGCAGGTGCAGTCCATCAGTAGAAAGAATGAGGACCTGGAGTCTCGCTTGAGATAAAATCAACTCCCACCATAATGCCTTGCCCAAAGCCAGCCTGCCAACTGCTTCAATCACAAATCCTGACAGCAAGGACAAAGTATTTTTCTTTCTGAGAAGTACCTGAGGAGGAAAAAGTAGCCATCATGAAACAAATCAAACCATCCTTCTGCAAGGGAGATAGCTGCCCCGCAAACCTTACAAAAGATTGCGCAGATTCTCTAGCCCCGTTTCTTACAGCTTTCATCAATGCCTCTTTCACCTCTGGCTTTGTCCCCCCGGCCCCCTTCCCTGAAAGAATCGTGGGTCCGCCCTCTGCTAAAAAAAAACCTCTCTGGATCCTGATTCGCCAAATAACTACTAACCCATTACTACTGTGCCATTTCTATTAAAAATACTTAACAAAGCTGCCTATCTACAAATCCGACAATTTCTGGAAATCAAAAATATCCTGGGTAAGAGGCAATCAGGCTTCCGTCCACATCATGAAACAGTCGGCCTTACTAGACCTTAACCAATTGGGGGAAATTATGGACAAAGGTAAGCCAGCGCTGCTCCTGCTCCTTGATTTGTCTGTAGCTTTTGATCTTGTAGATCATAAGACCCTCTGTAGACCTCTCAGGGATGCTGCCCAATTCTCCCAGGTTGCCACATCCTGGATCACCTCATTCCTGGAAGGCAGACTCATGAGTCTTTTCTGACCAGGCTTGTGCTGCTCCCAACACCATCCATTGTGGAGTCCCACACGGATCCTGCACCTCACTGACATTGTGCAACATTTTTACCCTACCTCTTTTCAATGACTTGGACAATCACGATATAGCATATACTAACTATGCTGATGATGTCCTCCTCCCCCTTTCTGGATCCTACGAACTGGACTCCGCTGCAATCAGTAAAACATATGCCCTCATTCAGGCCTGGATAGTGGCCAATGGATTGTGCCTCAAAGGGGACAAAACTGAAATCCTTCTGGTTGGCCCAAAGGAAATTCTCAGTAAACTTGACAGCCGCTACAGGTCCTTCAGCAGTCAAAAAATTGTGAGTTTTCCTCGACACCACCCTCTCAGTGGCACGCCAAGTCAGCGCCATCTCATCATCATCAGCAGCAGCACTCGCCACCAAAATCATAAATGTGGTCAAACCATACCTCTAATCCAAAAACTGCCTTACCATAGCTAGAGCCACCATTGGGGCGAAGCTGGACTACTGTAATGTTCTGTTTCTAGGCACCTCAGCAAATAACCTTGACAAACTACAAATCACCCAAAATAATGCCCTTGGAGCGCGCAAGCATTCCTAAAAGGGAGCACATCTCTCAGGCCAGACGTGAGGCCCACTGGCTCCCAGTCAAGGGGTGTATTCGCTTTAAAACCCTCTCCATCACACACAGGTGCCTCACCCTCACAGCTCCCCCTTACCACCTCCAACAGACCTAAGCGGGCCCAGCGCTCCAATCAGCTCCTCATCACTATTGTAAAGAGCCAAAGCCGCAGGTGTCGGCTTTCCTTTTCTAGCTCCAAAAAATGGTAACACCTTACCCATCCCCCTCAGGAATGAGACTTCCCTTACAGCCTTCCGCAGAGTTCGCAACACCAAGCTTTTCAGCTAGACCTGCCCTCCAAAACATAAGATCAGTTGGTTGCCCTGTAACCTTGGCACCTGTTTTGGACTACATAACAGAATTTCGTGTAAATATCTGTAAATGTTGCATCTTTTAAATAGCGTTATAACTGCTCTGCATCCTTTTTACTGTTTGTAATGCTTGTAATGTATGTCATGTCTTCCACTGTAACTAAGTAAGCTCTACTGTAACAGCGCCGCAATGCCCCAGCGCCTCCTGTGCACTTCATATAAAATAAGTAACAGTATAAGCATTATAGGCCTCCCTCAATATAACTGAGGGCCCCATGAAGGAATTTGTGGAGCAGACGCTACGAACGCTTTTGGGGGGTCCTAAACTCTCACAGCAATTTGCTATTGAGCCAGTACACCGCTTCGAGGATCACTATGCCTAACGTGACGTGTAGTGTACCCAAGAACCCTGACATGCCGAGGTCCCTCAGATTGTTTTTAACCGCCCAGCTAGTAGAGAAGGAGATCCTGCCTCTAAATTCGCCATCTCAAGGTGGATTGTCAATTACATCACACTCTGTTACACTCTTGCTGAGAGAACACTGCCCTCCAAGCCTAGAGCACACTGTACTCGAGGCACTGGGGCTTCCATAGCATTCATTGCAAATGTTCCCCTAGAGTCCATTTGCTAAGTGGTAACCTGGAGTTCTGTACACACCTTTACAAAACACTATTGCCTAGACACTCATTCTAGGTCTGATTCTCAGGTGGGACAAGCAGTACTAAGACATCTTTTCACTACTGTTCCTTCTCACAACCCACCTCCAACTCCGGGTACTGCTTGCTAGTCTATGCACAGCATGTGATTCTAATCAGATTAACAAGCATCGGAAGACATGCAATATTTACCGTAATAGCATTTCTAATCTGCTTAGATTCACATGTGCCCACCCTTCCTCCTTGCTCGGGTGGAAGGAATATAGACGTGTTACTACTTTCTCTCTTTTATGTACTCACGCACAACAGTCATTAGACTCATTCATGGCAGAAATATGCAATCGGAGGGATCTCAACGCGTGAGGGATCTTGGGTACACTACCCGTCACATTAAGGATAGTGGTACAGGCACGCCCATGTCGACGTCCCCTTTCGATCTTCGAAAGACAAGATGCAATACTCTGCAGTTACCACTGGATGTCAGACTATATGCACAGCATGTGAATCTAAGCAGATGCTATCATCAGAAATGCTATTACGGTAAGTAATGCATTGTTTATGGAGGCACAGGTCTCATTGAAATTAGACGCCGCCTGGCGGCTGCTACATCCTATTTCACAAGATTTCTCCTTTTACTCGGTTTGCGATTTACACTCTCGTATCGACAGATGGTTAGATCGGACGCACTCATCAGATGCATTGTGCAGGCATCCATCTTGGTCAGGACCTTTTCGGATCACTCCCCGGTCATTGTCTTGTTGCTTTGGGGTGAAGGTGGTGGGAACACAAGATCTTGGAGATTGAAACCAAAGCTTTACTTGATCCAATTTTCAAGTCTGTGCTAGGTGAAGATATCGATGATTACGTTGGGTGCAACACCGGCACAGTAGACACTCAGGCCACCCTATGGGAGGCCGTCAAAGTCTGTATATGTGGAATAGCCCTGGCAAAGGAGGCTGGGATCCTCGAATCGATTCGTAGAGCCATCAGGGACAGTGAGCTCTGTCTTGCCTGGCTTGAAGCGTAATATGCCTCATTTAGGACCACTGCTACCCTAAGTGAGATAGGCTCTGCACTGGATACCTTCAGGTCCCATGCAGAACGAGAACTCAAGTTTGTTGATGCTCCTCAAGCAGCCCAACAGTACGGTGAGGGAGACTAGCTGGGATCGTCCGTAATGAAGGGGGTACTTCCCATATTCAGCAATCGAGAGAGCGGACGGTACTCTGGCCCTCTCTGCTTAAGAAATAAACATGGGATTTCGGGCCTTCTATGAAGCATTGTATGCAAACTCAGACTCTGCTCCTTTGACATATGTTGAATCGTTTGACGGTCTCCCGCTTTCTGTGCTATTTTCAGAGACCAGGGCGGTGCTCGATCGGCCAATGCCAGACAAGGAAATATTGGCAGCCATAGACTCTCTATCGGCTGGTAAGGCCCCTGGTACTGACGGCTTCACTACCGAGTTTTATAAATACTTCAAGAGGCGTCTGGTCCCCCGGTTAGCTGCAGTCTCGGAGGAGTCGTGTGCGGTTGGTAAACTTCCCTCCTCGCTCCGTGAGATGAATATATCTATAATGCTAAAACCCGACAAACCAGTTACACAATGTGGCTCGTGCCGTCCCCTTTCCCTTATTAATTGCTATGTAAAGATTTTTTGCCAAGGTGCTAGCCCTCCAGCTAGTCCCCTATGTCCCGTTTATTATTCACCCAGATCAGGCAGGATTTATCCCGGGACGTTCCACTTCCCTTAACCTGCGTCACCTATTTAATATCCTAACCCATATTGACCCGGAGACGCAGCCTATCGCGGCAACATCAGATATTAAGAAGGCGCTTGACTCGGTCTCTTGGAGGTTCCTTTGGGCAGTACTACAGAAGTGTAATTTTGGCCCCTGCTTCTTGTCTTGGATTAAATTACTTTATGCATCCCCTATTGCAAGGGTCCACACCAGGGACTGGTGCTCTGCTCAGTTCAAGATTGCCAGGGGTACCAGACAAGGATGCCCCTTCTCCCTTCTGATATTACATTGCCCATTGAACCACTGGCTGACAGGATTCGCCAGAAACATGCCCATAGGGGTATAAGGCTTTCGGGGGACCTGGACATCATTTCACTTTATACAGATGATGCATTGCTCTGCATTCACTTCTATGAGCAGAACCTGGCACCAATTTGTAAATGGTGTTGTCTTATTTGGGCATCTCTCCAGGTTGAAAGTTAATTTATACAAAGTCCACACTGTTTCCGTTCACAGATTCTACTAACTCCCCCTCCCCACCTCCCTGGGACTTGCTAGGGTTCGCTTGGGCTCAATCGGAGGTGAAGTATCTGGGGGGCTTGTAAGGCGTCATAAGGCCTCACTGTATGTTCAGAATTACATTGGCTGGATGGGTGGCACTCCTCAAAATGGTGATACTCTCACAACTCTTAAATGGATTGCAAAATGTCCAACTGTGGCCGGGAGCGGAGTTCTTTAAGAAGCTCACTTTGGCGGTTAACAGCTTTCTCTGGCACTTCGGTGCGGTTTGCTTGAAGCTTTATACATTAACTACCCTGTATGCACAGGGGGGGGGGGGTTTGCTGCCCCTAAAGTTGAGCGTTATTGGATGGCTGCCCAGGCGTACTTCGCTTCCTTCTGGTTTGACCCTACTGGATCTCACCCTCATGTCAAACTGGAGTTTCTGATGGCTGGGAATCTACATAAATGTTCTTTGGTTCTCCCCTCCTCATCCCTGGAATTGGAACCCACTGACCCCACTGGGGTCACGATTACATTGTGGCGCAGAATATGGAAACGGGTGGATTCCCTCCATCGATTCCATGGTAGTTTTCCATTGTGGCACTGCTGCCTGGGACTTCCCCTCCTCCCCCCTCCCCATGGACGCTAGGACTGTCTGCACCTGGTCGGCGGCTTGTTTCAGTGATGTTAGAGATCTCTATGCTATGGGCTCCTTCATGGAATGGCAGGATTTACCCAATTCTTTGAGAGAGCATCCCTCCCGATGGCTACACTACGCAGGCCCGTGCCAAACTTTCAAGGGCAACTGGTGGGAATTCCCTACGCTCCCCCTTGATTACTCATTATTAACCAAGATTGTGGGCAGCTCCCTGACATGTGGAGGGGTAGCCAGGCTATATAGACTACTACAGGAAAGGGCAGGTCGTCCACTAGATGAGCTTTGGGGAGCATGGAGTAGAGACTTGAGAATGGATATAATGGACGAGACCTGGGAATTCATGTGTGCCTGCACCCAAGAAGTCTCCTTTCACTCTAGGTTTCGACTGATTCAACTGAAACTACTGCACAGGTACCACTACACTCCGATTGGATTACATTGTATATCAGCGGACCGCCCCGCTATGTGCCCTAGGTGCAACATTGACAATGCGGATTACTTCCACATGCTTTGGTCATGTCCACAGATCATGACATTTTGGAAGGGGGTTCGTGAGGCAGTATCCAAGATGCTAGAATGTACTATTACACCAACCCCAATGGCATGCTTGTCTCACAAATTTCCCGGTATCTCCCGTTTTCCAGAAAGTTAGCAGGCCTCTTGCAACTGGTTGTATACTACTCCTTTGCTTACGCCCTATGCCACCAACCTTGGACCAATGGCTCTGTGCCGTAACGTGGGCTTCAGACATGGAGGAACGCTGGTCCACTATGCAACTGACTACGTGTAGGCCTAGGAACATCTGGCTCCCGTTTAGGTCTTATGGCCGCTCTTTGTCCCCATCTGATGATGAAGACTGTGATACCCCACATTCGCCAATTCATTATTGCTATTAATTTATGATAACCCGTTCCACATGGTAGTCACCACTCAGTGCTTTAATATGTGCATTGTCTCCTTCTCTGAGGCCCTGCGTGGTCATAACGCTTGTTTTGTATACTAATGCAATATGATTGATATGTTTGGGTATGCTCATCGTTCCTTGTTGTAAAGTCAAGCATGTTAAATAAAGGTTTAAAACATAAGAATATCCTGGAGCTGTGGGCAGTGTTCTGGGCCTTCAAGTAATTCCTTCCTTCTCTGAAGGGCAAGGCGGTCCGGATCTTCACGGACAAGACCATCACAATGGTATACATCAGGAAACAGGGGGGGCACTCGATCCCCGGCACTCTCCAAGGAAGCGCAGGACTTGTGGCATAGGCCGTTGGCAAGGGAATGTTACTTGTTCCTCTTCACCTTGCGGGAGTCGAGAACACCATTGCAGACTCGCTCAGTATGGAATTGCGCTCCTGCAATGAGTGGGAACTTTGGCAGGACCAGGTGGACTGCATCTTCAAGTGGGGCAGGCCCCAGATCGACTCCAAATGCCAGAGGTTTGCCAGCAGGTTCCAGCAACCGAGGAGCCTGGGGGACGTGTTCTCTTTCCCGTGGGAAGGCCTGTTTCTGTACGCGTTTACTCACGTTTACAAGTGAGGAATTGGAGGACTGTGAGATAGTCTCCTTTGAGGGAGATACACCCTCAGCAGAATAGATACACGCTCAGTCCAACAGTGTTTTAAAGAGTACAGGTTACCCAGGCTCTGGAACAACAAGACATCCAACAAAACTGGGAGACAACTTCAGGCATCAATAGGCTCAATTGTTAGCATCGCCTTGTCTCCCTTTCTAAAACTCTACGAAAACTTGAGTGAGAACTATAAAGACCAATCAACGTTATTGGCCTGATGCAGTCGAAGTTAGTATTAATTGAATCTTACATCAAAGCTTCACGGGAAAAAAGATCGAGAGAAAGGGAATCAGAGGGTGTCCTCTTCAAAACCCTCATAGAACTGATTGAAGATGCCAGAGAAGATGAAAGGTAATTCCTGGCATGCTTCAGAGACACTATCACTCTCATGAAGAGCCAAGGAGGACAGTTGCAGCTGCAGGAAACTGAAAGCCCCTATGGAAGAGTAAAGAAAAAAAAGGAGATGCCTTTGTAAAAAAAAAACTAAAAACGTCCCGTCATCAAAGGGGCGACAAGGAGAAGACTCCAGAAATATAAGAACGGTAGCTGTCACACCCCCAGACCTCCCCTGGTAATCCCATCAGAAGACATTGAGATTGTGGCCTTTCCTTGTGAAAAGGAGAGCTATAGAGTTCTCCTGCACATGGTGTCACCAGCCATGATAGCACTTTTCCTTAACGCAATCGGCGAACTGAGGGGTCTTGGTTTTACATGAAAGTAGCTGATTCCTCGGTACACAGTGACCCTGATAGCGATCTGAAGGCTGTCAAACATACCCAAGGGGCCCCTAAAAGAAGATCACCTGAAGATAATGATCAATTATCAAAACCTACTGGAGATGTCCCCTTTGCTCCCTAGGGTGGGAAAGCCCTGAAAATTACAATCAAAGGAACAACGAAAAGGCGTTTGCAGGACTCCGTGCCCAAAAAGGTGGACCCAACCACAAGGATACCGAACGGGGAATCGTGGAGTTGGCTAGGAAGAGCCTTGACGGAACTCATAAGAGACTAGAACAAGAGGGATTGCATCCCTGAAGACTTTCAGATAGGGTCATGGAACACCAGGGGCTTTGCACATTTGTTGAGAGCTATAGATTCCAGAATGAGTAAGGTCGACATACTATGTTTCCAGGAATCATGGATGAGAGCAACCCCTTTTTTGGATAGGATATGATATGTATGATATGGCATTTATAACGCACCTATACACAAGTGTATCAAGATGGATGGTTATTCTGGATACTTGAACACCTCAACAAAGGGCCTGAAAGGAAGACTTAGCTCAGGTTTGCTTACACTGATAAAAAAATAACACATGGGAAGGGTATTAAGGTTTATTCACCCAAACCCGTTGATCCAAATCCTCCTAATAAAACTGGTGGACTCTGCCCCCATTAATGAAGGAATATTTGTTCTGTTCAATTTATACTGGATCCCGATAGACAGGGACTCAAACGCCTTCATTGTTGTAATAATGAGCCCAACTTAATCCCTGGATAATCTTGTGTGGGGATTTGAATATTGAGTGCCTTTCACTGACCTTGAAAAGAAACCTGAGGGTTGGGAAGCTGACTCAGAATCTAAAAACATCTAGAGGTCAGCAGTGGTTGGAGGAATTCGAGATTAGGCATCTTCACATCTTAAATTGCCAAGTGAAGGGTGCCATAACATGGCACTCTGCCCGAGCCAGTGCAACACTAGACTTCGTCTTTGTCTCCGGTAGCATCTTTCCAAAGTTAACATTCCTGAAGATCTTTCATTTAGATAAGTGATCACAATCCAATGATCCTAACCTGTTTAAAACCTCATGTGCTTGTGGGAACCAAGAAAACATGCCAGTCTGGAGCCACAGTGTATCATTTGAGCAGGGCAGAGGCAGGGTGCATATTAACACAAAATCAGTTCCAACTTTGATAAAGACTCTAAAAGAGTGGCAAGAAAACCGGATGGCGGAGGTCGACTATGAATCCTGCGTGGCAATCTTATGGGAAGGCCCTAACCAAGGTGGCAAAATACCTTTTTAAGAATAAACATGTTTATGATAGACCCACAGCAGCAAGAAAGTGTCAATTACATTGAGATTTCAAGAGCCTGAAACATCTTCTAGGATCATTACGACGTCAGGAGAGAAAGAAATGAAAACAACAATACCGGAACTCGGCCATTTCCCATAGAGCCACCCTCTTTCAAAAGGATGCAGAAAGTATTTTGCATGCAATAACATCCAGCAACGTGAAGAACGTGTGGTCTCTACTTAATGGAAGGGAAGAAAATAACAGCTCGTTGTAACTTAATCCTATACACGATTCGGGATTGGTCGCCCACTTTGAAAGTTGCCCAACAGAAGAACCCAGAGCCTCCCGGTCTATTGAAAGATGCTACCCCATGGTACATTAGGTTTGACAGAACTGAAATTAGAAGCATCATCTTGAAAGTTAACACTTCTCCTGCTTCGGGCCCGGACGGCATGACAAACGCTATGCTGAAAGAAACACCTGACCTAAGGACCGATTTTTTTACATGATCCTATTTGAAAGAATTCTACAACAAGGCAGAGTACCATCCTCGTGGAAAAGGGCGATTGTGGTTCCAATATTTAAAAAGCGGGATAGATTGAACCTCAGGAACTACAGGCCCATCGCCCTCCTGGACGTTCTGGGCAAAATATTTGCAGGAGTCCTGTTGAAGCAACTGAATGAATGTATAGTTGCAAACAGGTTTTGTCAGCAATACAGATTGTGGCCTAAATCTGCTACGCATCAGCCTACTAAAGGCCAAGACCCTGAAAGGAAAGCCTCTACATGGCCTGTGTTGAAATGGAGGCTGCTTTAGATTACATCGATAGAGAGCGTCTATGGTCCAAAATGGCTGAAAGAGGAAGTCCCAAAGATCTTGTTGCAATTAAAGACCTATACACTGGAACATTGTTGCAGATAAGGCTGAACAAAGAGGGGAACCTCGCAAAGGAAATTCCCACCACCAGGGGACTTAATCAGGCATGCCCACTGGCCCCTTTCCATCCTGGATCCCCCAAGATCTTGCCCACCGAAGATCAACAGCATTTTCGGCAGGCTGGCTTCTGTACACAGACAATCTGGTCCTTCTAGACAGAACACCCATCGGTCACTAAAAAATACTAGATGCCCTGCAGGATTACGTGGACCATAAAATCAACCTGGATAAAACTGAGATCATGCTAATCCAAAATCCAGGAGGAAGGAGGAGAAGATTCACATGATGGAGGTTGGGAAATAACTCAATCTGCCCAACAATCTCCATAAAATATCTAGGAATTATGATCAGCGCAAGTAGAAGCGAGGTGGCCTGGATCTCCAACCTAGTCTTGAAAACTAAGCAATTGACAGCTCAGGCTCTAGCGATTGCGAGAAAATACAGCAAATTTTCCCTCTTGCCGATCATCCATTTATACAGTCATAAGGTGGTGCCTGCGTTGTCATATGCAGGAGAAGCGGGCTTAGGTTTACCATGGGACACCTGGGAGAAGCTGGAGAGTAAATCCTGGAAGCGCACTTTAAGACTTCTTAACACGAATCCAATGGCATTAATAAGGCACGAATTGGGCCTCTTATCTCTACATGCAAGAATTGTCTAGAAAACTCAGTCTTCTGTAAACTCAATGCCTCGTATTTCCCCCCAATACCATATCATCAAGATGAATCGAGAAGGTAGGAATGACTGGGTCCTGAACGGATTAAAATCCAAATGCCTGGAAACACTGGTACATCTGGGTCTCTCTGTCAACACACTGTGCAATAACCCTCTTTAGGTTAAAAGGGTGCTGTGGGCGGCAGACTGGTAGTAAACCGAAGCGAAGAGATCGGTTTCAAGGATTCACACCCTATCAAGAACTCTAATCTCCCCAACGTCACGCCGGAATACCCAAGAAAATCTTCAAATACACGCTTTTGAGACTTGTTCCTGAGATTCGTCTAAGCGTGCTACACACAAGATCTGTACTTCGTCGCTTTGGAAGAAAGACAAAGGACAAAAACTGTTGATTATGCAACCATTGGGAGGATTCATTACAGCACTTAGTCCTCTTCTGTCCTGAGCTGAGAAGATGAACGTAGCAGGAATGGACGCTGACGTTTGGTGGGAGAGCTTGTATGGAGGTGCTAACCCGGCTATAACCAGGTGTCTGGTGGCATTCCTAGAGAGAATTTTCCTGAAGAAATGTAGGGCCCCCCTCTTGGAACTGAAGTCATCAAAAAATGGAGTCTGAAAAAGAAACTGACATTTATTGGAAGGGGAGCAAGAGGAGGTTGTTCAGAAAGTGGGAGAAATGAGACTTAAAGAAAAGCATGCTGCAAGTAGTCTACCGGAGGAGAGATCAATGGTCCAAACATTTAGGGCCTGCTAGGTTAGTGACTCTGCCCGCTTTGCTGAACGGACAGAGTTTCCCTCCACCTTGCTTTTCTCTTTTCTTTCGCAGGTGTTTCCACCAGAGCGCTCTTCTTTTTCCTTTCATTTTTCTACCTCAAGTGCCCCTTCGGAGCCTTCCTTCTTTTTTTGTTTCCTTCGTCTATTGTATCGACTTTTTAAGGAATGGCTAGCATTTCTCTTTATTTGGCTGTACAGATATTGGTGGAGAAACAAACGTTTTTGTTTAAAACTGTATGTTTAAAAAAGAATAAAGATTTTCCTGGCCTCACAGGCCAGGAAGAAGGCGCAGAAACAAGATGGCAAAAGGCCAGCCGAAAAACCCTGTGGCACAGCCATGTTTGGACTCCAGCCACAGTTAGTCGCCCAATACGGTACAGCTAAAACGGCAAGTCCCAAAAAGTGGGAAAAAGTCACTGCTGCCACCAGCTTATCCTTTTAGCACACCTAGAGTAACCAAAATCATCTGAGTGTTAGTGTAGAGAAAAACAAAAAGTGTACCCCATTGTACTGCAGTGTAAGCTTCTTTGTACAATGATACAAGTTACCACAAGTGATACAAAGTAACCAAAAGTAGTAACACAACAAAGGGAAACTGACTTTCACATCTGCACCATAAACCAGTTAGAATGTGGCTATCCCAGACGAATAAACTGGCCTACCTGCACACATAATTATACACCACTTAGACACTCGGACTGGTTTGGACCCCTGCTGTGGAAGGATCTGTGCATTGAAAGCCTTCCAAAGTGTCCCTTGTCCACCAGGTTGGCTGACTAGCTCTCTCCTGGGCTACCAAGCAGATCCTTGGAACTTTGAACGTTTTCACCTTATGTCCTCACAATTTGACTTTTGACTCCATGGGAAGTTGTGCTGGGACTGCTTCTGTATTCACCACTGTATGATTGCTGGTCGCTGTCTGACCTTGGGGACCTACGTTGGAACAATCTTTCTTTAATCCTATGAGGTGTATTGATGAGTGCACCACAGAAGTCTTTACCATTCTTCATTTGGGGTCTTCTTCCGGATGCTGACTGGAACGTTTGCTGCCCAACGTGACCAAATCCCGACCCGAAAAGTGACCTGTGCACCCGCAATGCCTCGGCCTTCCTTACCCGAACCAAGTGCAAAAGATTGCCCAGCAGATTCTGGAAGGTCTGCAGTGGTATTTGGAAGAGGTCAGGGGGTAAGTTAACTTCTGATGCTTGTTAATCTGTTTAGAATCACATGCTGTGCATATAGTCAGAAATCTAGTGTTAACCGCAGAGTATTGCATCTTGTCCTTCGAGGATGGAAAGGGGACGTCGACATGGGCGTGCCTGTAACACTGTCCGTGACATGTAGTGTACTCAAAATCACTCGCGCGTTGAGGTCCCTCAGATACATTTTTTCCACCCAGCTAGTTGGTCGCCTTAAGTGGAGCTCTTAACAATATTGTTATATTTCCCAACCTCCGGTCGCATTTATATTATCCCCTTTTCAATGGTTGATTCCTGAACCACTGAAGAAGACAGCCAAGAACAGAACTTCGACGGCTGGTGCTTCTGGCCGGCCTATATATATATGGGAGAGTGGGCTCTGGGGGTTTCTATTCTTTTCAAGATTGTTTTTCCTTTTACCCTCCCTTTGACCCTTTGGGTCTGTCTTCGCTTTTTAAATTCCCGAGCTGTGGCCATGACACCATTTAGATTTTCCCCTTCCTGTAAGGGAAAATTCCCATGCAAAGACCAACAACATTGGTGCAATAAGTGTCAATCACGACGAGGCGTCCTGTGAGGCCTGTAAGCTCCTAATTCCGAAGACTATTAAGGAGTGTTGAGTAAAGCGGTGAGCAGTCTAGGCTATTTTGCAGGCCGAGGGTAGCTTACTCTCCCCCCCCCCCCCCCGCCACCGCTGAGTGTGATAAGGAGATAAACGAGGCTCCCCTTCAGATTCCATTGCCCTTACATCGTCGGAGCACTCTCGCTCCACGACGTACTTCCCTGGCCCCTCTAGAAACAACTGAAGTCCTGGTATGGGGAATGTACATCCTGGCGACAGGGATGCACACGAAACTCACACAAAGTACACAACCCCTGGTTCAGCCTCGATGGGTCAGTCGAAGCATTCCAAAGCTCCAACGGGTATGTCGGATATTTCGACGGCACCCGCCGATTCACGTGATCGGCTGAACTTCCCGCAACCGGCATGCGTCCGGGCGGTCTAAGAGTAAGGGCACCAGCACCAAAAGCCATGCGGACAACAAGACGCTTCATAAGAGAGCACAGACGCCGCTCAAGGCCCCGGTTGCGTCAATCTACACCGCAACCTCCTCCAAACACCTCCCTATAATGCCGAACATCAGCGAAAGTATCGCTAAGATCATTTCGACAGTGAAACAAAAGGACAAGGCAAGGGACGCATCGAAAGACATGCCGAAACGCCAGGAAGAGCAGAAAGATTACTCTGCGAGTCCTCTATCCTTATCTAAGATTCTAGGTGAGAAATCTCAATGTTCTAAGGAGAAAGATCCTCAAGAATCACTCTTTCCTCCTCTAGACTCCTCTGGCTCCTCATCATGGACCAGAGAGAAGTTTGAGGGCTGCATGAACAGGCTCGAAAAGTTTGTAGAATTTTAAGAAAAGTTTGCTCCTAAAAGGCCGGGGGAAGAGAGCCCTTATACACCTATGACTAAGTTCCAAAGGACTTCTGATCCACTTCATGAGGAAGAGTTTTTTGACCTTACTGGTGACAGAGTTGCTATTGACCCATACCTATAGGATGATGATCCCTTTGATGATCCTGCTGATGATCCTACTGATCACACACAGGGGTGGGGGGACGACCAGCCAGTGGATGACCCACCTTGGGCATCCCACACCACTACCCCGGACCCTGACACCTTATGCATGGACCACCCACCCAAACCCCCCCCCCCCCCCACCACCATGATGTCAGGCATCACCTGTTGATGATCAGATGGCGTTTAATGCCATCTTTTTTTTAACTTTACTTATTGATTGTGTGTCACGTCACAGATACAGTACACATTTAGTAGTAATCAATAATACACAATGGAATGGGCCCCACAAACTACCTAACAAAATGGGCACTGGAGTCTTGGGAGCTAGGTCAACGCCCAAGTCGAACTAGAAGTGCATCTATTATTTAAACAAATGTAAAAAGATGACGGGGTCGGATTAGCAGAAAAATGTATCACAATTTATTTTGTAACGCATCATAAAACACATTATGTTTGACCCAAATGTCAAAATTTAACATAAAAACAACATAAAACATTAGACACAATAATTATAAAAAATATATATATAAAAAGAACAGAAGCTGATTATTTGACAATAGTTGCCTATTAAATTCTACTAATGTATCAAAGGATACATTATAGCTAAAAGTGGTGTTAGTAGCCAATGGGTGACTTCAATTACTGTGATATATATCAAAAATCAGAAGGGTCCCCTTAGAGATTGTGTCGACAGGGATAAATCTGTTTCCAGCCTTATTGTTGACTCCATATATCGGTCAATTTTTGTTCATATGAGATTTAAATCGTTCAAAAAGGCCTTCCTCGGGTTACATTAGGCAAAGGATTTTCGGGTCTGTAATATGTTACTAGACACTATTGCATTTTGGTCACAGCATATCTGCAATAAAAACATACATTTTAGCCGACCAGGCATTGCGGTTCATACCCATTTCTTTTTTACGACAATGGGGCAAGACGTGCCACCTGCCTCATAAACCACTTTCAGTACACACCATAATTACTTCTTCAATTTTAGTATCCGTGCAAAGAATATTTATTTCTTTCGCTTGCAAATAATTCTTGATTACATCATTTTCAATTCTGCCGTGTTATAATTCACGTGCTATAGAATCATGCCCAATCTCAAGTATGTGCATTTTCTATTTCTCAGTGTAGGGGAGAATACTTTGCCATTTTCTATGTCAAAATTGATAACAACCCAACATCATGTCCGAAACAACAGACTTTAAATGCATACCTTTCTGTTTTAGACAGAAAAACAGAGCGTGTCTATCGTCTCTGGTAGGGTGGTGGCATCACATTCAGTTTTTTAGTAAAGGATCTGTAACATAATGGAACGTCATGTCACGTATACAGTTGTGCTGAATGTGCCTAATTCTATACCACAAAAAGCCACAAGTGCCTACCTTGTAGTTCATGTAAGGTGGCAAGGAAAAGAGGTAATTTCTTTGATCTGCCATGGGCTGTAACTCCACTAGGCGTGCTTTAATATTTCGTCAAACTGTGTACAACTAGAATCGTGCAAAAAGAAATGAAAATGGACACATACACGAAAGCGTTATTTTTAGCTAGAGTTTAAAAATTGCAGAATGATCCGATGTCCAAGATGCAGGGACAGTGACTTACTTCAATAGGTTGTGCGTGCTGCCGACCACACGTAGGGATCACTGTGCATTAATGCCGGTGTATTCGGAAAATCGCTGCAGAGTCATGTGATGTAGATAAACATGACGGCCGTGTGCTGACGTGTAAGGAAAGACTAGACCGTCAGTATATAATGTAGTTCAGTTAGTTAGACGGCCATATTAAGGCCATGTAGTTTACGAAAAAGAGCATGTGAATATATGCTTCATGTTCGAATACTATGGAAAATATCAATGTTGACCCAGGCATGTGTAATAAATTCTAGTGTGTCCAATATAGGACCCAGAGCTATATCAATATAAGTATATAAATATACTATATCAACTCAGACATAATGTGCTGCCTAGTTGGAAAAGATGCATTTATTTATGTAAAAACAAATTCCACTCAATATACAAATTCAGACCATTCCTCATGGAATCTAAATTATAAATACATTTTTGTTAGTCTACTGAGTCTTATGTCTCTGTCCACCACAGGGATGGTTGTCAAGGGTTTGATTGACACACCAAAAAATCTCATCATGTGAGTGTTTAGCTTGTTTATAATGTTCCTCTAAAGGTTTGTCCATTGTTCCATTTTTTTAATGCAGCATCGATGTTCCCCTATTCGGGTGCGAATAGGTCTTTTGGTTTTGCCGATATACAGCAGCCCACATGGGCATTTAATGCAGTATATTACCCATTTGGTGGTGCAGTTGCTGAATGATTTAAGCTACCGCTTTGTCCCTTTAAGGTCAATGGATTTTAGATTTTGGGTAAATGTACACATTGTACAATTACCGCATTTAAAATGTCCTAGGACTGGTGGAAGATGCCATACTGTTAACTGTGTGGAGTGATTCGACTTTTTTAGTGGATAGGTGTGGACTAATTCGTCCCTGAGATTTGGCAAACGTTCAAAGGCAAAATATACAGTACAAATGGGTATTTCTGATGCATATTGCAGTTCTTCAGTTTAACACGCTCAAGTTACGCTTTCATGGGGCTGTCTTCATCTGACAGTATCTCACATAGATATATTCTAAACAGGATCCCGATGTCTTTCGGCCTACTGGTTCTAGGTAGCGTTATCACATATTGTTCCTCACACTCGTTTACATAGGTGAGTTCTCGAAGAAAGTGGTCTATACTTGGTGCATGTGGGCTTTTCCAGTTTTGAAGTGTACACTTCTTAACTACGGCACATGTAACATTGAATAACCTTCTAGTCTTCTCTGCTTTTTTTTCCCATATCACCAAACAGGTATTTCTGGGATGTGAGGTCTGCTGGAATCTGTCATTTCCTCGAGTATCTCTGCCACTTCCCTCCAGAACTCGGTAATCAGTGACCAGGCCCAGTACATGTGGTACGAATCAACTATGGGGTTTCCACCTTTCTGGCATCCTCCGGTTGTTGCGTTTGTGAATTTGACCATTCTAGCCGGTGTATAGTGTAGTTTGTTCAATACTTTAAAGTGTATTAAACGAAGACCTGCGTTCAACGACACTTTTTTCGACATCAAACAATATCTTTTCCGTTTTTCCTCCTCGATGACCACACCCATATCTGTGTCCCAGGAGGCTTTAATCGTATTCGATGATTGCGTATGTGTTTGTATTATGTTGTATAGCTTAGATATCCCGGTCCCCGTTTGTGAATATAAGGATTGAAAACACTCGTGTGGTGGGTTTGTCCGGAAACGATGGCTATTTTGCTTTCAATGCAGACTTCATCCGATGGTATTTCAACATTGCGAGCTGACCTCCCCCCACTGTGGTTACGAAGTCTTCTGGTGTGACAAATTTCCCATTTGGGAACCTATTTCTAATCCCGATCTCATACTCGGGGACCCATGTCTTTTGTATACTTTCATCATATGTAGGCTTAATCCCAGGGTAGTTTCATAGTGGGGCCTCCAAGTCATAGGGTGTGTCAATTTCTAGCTGCTTTCAGATCATGGCCCATGCATTAATTGGGGCACTTACAGGGTCAAACCTTCATGCATCTTTCTGTTGTGTTGTAAATACTATTGCGCGTAGTTCTGTTGGACCTACTGAGTGACCCTCTATGGGGATATGTGGTGCAGTGTCTGCTGGGTCCTGCCAGTACTTGGCGTACTGTGCCTGTTCTGCTAAGTAATATAACTCAAAATCCGGTGCCCCTATGCCACCCATCTCGTATGGCGCAACAAGTTTCTCCCACTTCATCCTAGTGGCACCCCTACCCCACACAAACGTTGTCACCATCGGACGCAGATTGCCCGGCCAGATAAGGATGTTACTAAACACATATAAGAGTTTAGGGAGGATTACCATTTTAAGAACCGCAACCCGACCGATCAATGAGATGGGGAGTTTGGCCCATAGTTGGAGCTTGGCAATGATCGTGTGTAGGAGTTGCTCATAATTATCTATATATAGGGACATCCTATGCTTGGATACCAGGATCCCCAGGTATCTTATACTCGCAGGTGACCACCAGAGGCCATGAGTATTGGTTGGGCAATTGGTAACGGGTGTAAATGGGAAAAGTTCGGATTTAGAAGTATTTATCTTATATCGCGAGTATCCTGCAAATTCGTGCATGGCTCCCTGTATGGGACCGAGGTTTTTGTCCGATTCAGGAATGTATAGTAGTGTATCATCTGTGTATAAAGATATGGACTGGGTGATTTCGGCCATTCTGATGCCCCTCTGTTTATGTTTTTGTCTAATAGCTGCAGCTACCGGCTCTATCGTCAGGGCAAACAGAATGGGGGAGAAAGGGCAGCCCTGCCTCGTGCCTCTTCCCAGGTCAAAGGTGTTTGGAGATCGTATGATTGGTGAGGACCCTTGCCTCTGGAGAGGCATACAGTAGTTTGACTCATCGGACAAAATATGGTCCCATCCCAAATTTCTGAAGTACTGAAAATAGGTATGACCAGGATACTGAGTCAAAAGCCTTTTCGGCGTCTAATGATATAACCGCAGCCTTTGCATCAGGTTTGATCTGGGCCATGACTCCAAACAATCTTCGTAAATTCAGCGCGGTGGATCTGGTCGGGATAAAGCCGCACTGTTCCAGATGGACCAGCGTGGTCATATTGGGTAGCAGTCTAGTGGCGAGTACTTTCGCATATAATTTCGCATCTGAATTTATCAGGGAGAGAGGCCGGCAGGGGGACATTTCATGGGAGGGGCGTCTAGGTTTCAGTAACACTGTGATGATTGCCTCCCTCATTGTTTCGGGCAGCGATCCACATGTCATCGCTTCTTCCCACACAAAAGTCAATATTGGGGCCAGTTCAGAACAGTATTCTTTATATAGTTCCGCACCCAGTCCGTCCGACCCCGGGGCTCTGCCAGATGTTAGTGATTTAATCACTTCAGCAATTTCCTTGCATGTTATTGGTTGCTCAAGGACTAAGGTGCTTTCGATTGAAAGCGACAGGAGCGCAATCCCATCCAGATAATTCCTTGTTTCTGTCTCTGGTCATGTGTCATGATTTGCATAGAGATTGGTATAAAATATAGTGAATTCTCTAATTCATCGTTATGATCTCCCCGCTATAATGCTGGTGATCAGTGAATGGTACTGTTCATTCTTCAGAAGATTTGCTAGGGAGCCTCCTGCCTTATTTTCCTCTCTGTATCTACGTGCCCTAATGGATGATGCCGTGTATTGTACTTCTCTAGCTGCGAACTCATTGAATTTTTGTAGGAGGCCGTTGATCTCGGAAAGGGTCCCTTTTTTCATGCGTCTCGCTGTATTTATTCTCTAGTTCTCTAAGATGTTTTTCTGTGTCCACTAATTCTAATTTGACAGCTTTCAGGAGTCCCGTGGTTTTCGACATTATGGCCCCACCTTACCCATACTTCAAAGGTATCCCAGAGTATTACGTATTTGTCTACAGACCCTTTATCTTAAAGAATTCTTCTATTTCAGTGTGTAGTGATTCTGCCACATTCGGATCTTTAAGGATGTCTGGGGGCATTCTCCATCTTCTGGTGGGATGTTTGACATTATGCAGTGTTAGCTCTAAAGTCATTGGGGAGTGATCCGACAGGGTACGGGGGTGAATATCGAAGTGACCTACCATATTTGCCAGGTGGGCTGAGATAAACCAATAGTCGATTTGTGACGGTGTCGTGTACCGAGGAGTAAAATGAACATTGCCTCTCCAGTGGGTGCAGTGCTCTCCAGGCATCAGTGAGGGATAGTTGCATCAAAGCCTGATGTAGTATACTGGCTGCCCTGGTGAGACTCCTTAGTTTACTAGAAGATCGATCTAGAGATACATCGAGTATAGTGTTAAAATCCCCTCCCCACAATATACATGTATTGTCCACTAGGCTGATCTCGTCGATTACATTTACATAGAAATCTGGGTCATCTGTATTCGGCCCGTAAGTGTTAACACGAACAAGCTCCTGTCCTGCCACTTTTCCCCATACAATTACGTACCTGCCTTGAGGATCAATTTTTACTTTTCTCGAACTTAAAACCCAAGGAGGGGGTGTATCAATGTAATACTCCTCTGTTTTGTGACGTGTATTCAGCGCAGTATCTATTGTTTCCCCATTGCCTTAGGATGGCTATATTCATGTTTTGCAATGCATGGGTCTCCTGCAACATAACAATACGAGGATGGTGTCTGGTAATGTATGCTCCCACTTTTCTAGACTTCGATCGGTTATTGAGCCCATGGATCTTCCACGTAAGGAGTTTGAGCTTCAGCCCGTGACCGGTACAGTGTGATGCACCATTTATGTGTAGTGAAACCAACAGGGTTTAATGCCATATTTTACAGTCTTGTGTAGTGACGTGAGCACAAATTTTATGTATCTTAACTTCAGCACCCAATGCAAAAATGAGCATCTCTAAGGTGCTTATTCCCTCTCCAAAAACATTAACATCAACTTGCAAACTTAACCTTTCTCTCCATGAACCCACATCAGTTCCCGGTGCCCGAC
Organism: Ambystoma mexicanum; assembly: GCF_040938575.1. Classification (NCBI taxonomy): domain Eukaryota; kingdom Metazoa; phylum Chordata; class Amphibia; order Caudata; family Ambystomatidae; genus Ambystoma; species Ambystoma mexicanum. Next base: position 1,456,588,051 of record NC_090932.1, read on the forward strand.
CCCACACCATCAACCCCAATGTGATGATGAGACCCTTTGGAACTTCCCGGGAGTGCGTGTGTTGCGGTCACAGCCCTTGTAGCCAAACGCAACTCATCCGGTATATAACCAAAACATAGGTCAGTGCTGCCCAGACACCTCTGTTTTTCGCATTGAACTTGTTAAAGGTTGTTACCGTGCTGCCATTCAGTCGTTGGGGGTCTCTATATGTCTGCAATCGGGTGTTGGAGGCCATTTTGGTCGGGTTCATCCATCTGCGGCAGAAGTGGAATGGAGGCTTCTGTGTAGTTCATAGCCGCCGATGCGTGTTTGAAAAAATGTGGGTGGCCACTGTGCTGTATCCGTAATTTTGCTAGGAACAATAAAGCATATGGGACCTTTCTCTGTCTAAGTTGTCTCTTGACCGGGTCATACGACCTTCTTTGCGTCTGAACTCCTGCGGTGAAGCCGGGGTATATGTGGATACTGTCACTGCCGTGTCGAAGTGGTCCTATTTCTCTTACAAAACGGAGAGCTGCATCTCTGTCCCTGTAATTTTACAGTTTATCGATAATGGTACAAGCAGGTGCCCCTTGCTTAGGCACTGGGGCCAGAGTGTGGTGTGCTGTTTCTACCAAGAAATGTTCTGAAAAGGAGGTCTCGCAGAACAGGGCTTTCAACCGCCATTGTGGCCCTTGCAGAAGGATTTGGAAAGTCACACAATGCGGATGTTGTTGCGGCGGGATCTAGATTCCAGATCATCACACTTGCCACTCAGCTTGGACATCTCCCCTTTCAGGAGTGTTCTGGCTGATAGAATCTTCGTTGGCCCCGATTCTATCCTCCGCCTCTGTGATTCTTGCGCTTTCTTGGTGTACTCGCGCCTTGAGTGATTCAATGGTGGCGACGATATCATCCAGTTTGACATGAACTGCAAGAAAATAGTTTTGTACTGTAGTGAGAAGCTGGTCGAATTTGGCGTTTTCAGATGAGGGCGCGGAGTCCTCCATTACTGGGGCTAGCGTACTGGCCTGGGAGCTTGTGTAGGAATCCATTGGGCCTGTTTTCTTCTTCTTGGCGTTAGTCCCCCTTGGCATCGCCCATAGATGCGTTATTAGTGGGTTAAGGGGGTAGCTGGAGTCAGTCACAGGTGTATTGCATACACTTAGCAGTATGCATGGTCTTTGTTTTGTGGTTTCTGGACTTGTACGTATTAAGGTTAGGTTCCCTTCATTCTGACAATATATCAGGGTCTCCCGTTCAGGAGTGAGCAGAATATACAGTACAATTATAGTTTGTGGACTGATGTAATTTCCAGGTTGTATGTGGCATATGGAGCGTTTTTATCTCAGAGTGGACCGTGTTTACCCGTGTAGTGTTGCACGTCTATCTCTACACCAGGCAGCACCTCCAGCTGACCTGGACGTGGGTTCCAGGCGTCGGGGCGATGGGAGTCAGGCTCCCCTAGCTAGTCCAATTTATGAAAATATGTAGTGCCTTGCCACAGTGTCTTGCGGAACTGCGTAGCGTAGGTAGGGACAGTATTATGCAGGTTTGTTGCAGATGGGCTTCGGGGAGACTGGATGGTAGTCCACTTTGCTGGCGGGGTGGCGCGCCTGGCCTGTGTTTCCCCAAGTCTTGTGTAACAAATTTAGCGATAGCTTTGTTTCAGGCCTAACTTCAAGGTCTCGCATTTAGCGTTTAACAGAATGGCCGGAGCAATGTAGGATCGTTTGCAAGTTTAACGTTTGAGCAGTTCTAGATCCTAGGAGCCAATGTATACCTCTGAGTGGATTGTAGCCTCCCACATAGTCCCGTGCACTTATTCCCACGGTAAAAGGCAGTGGCTGCTATCACCGGTGAGCCATCTTGCACATGCACAAGTAACGTACAAGTAATGTACAGTTCTAAGTTTTTGTAGCGACTCGGTTCAGGAGGACTATGAATCCGAGTAGCCCATTTGACACTACCGTGTGGTCAGCTGTTGGCCAGATGCATGGGGTGAGGACCACTGGGTCTAAGTGTTCAGGTGATATGTAATGCTTCGGGCCGCCCCGCACACCAGCCGTCCTCCGGGGTAGTAGGCAGCCGATCCAAGCTGGCGGGCTGCCTGCTGTCCAGTCGCAGTAGAGTGGTCCCTCCGGATCAGGATGGGTCGGAGGTGGGTGTTGGGTGCTACGGATCGAACTAGGAGCGAGCGGGTCAGTGGGAGAGCGCACTTATCTGTTTCAGATGCCGTAGGCTACGAGTGGAATCTAGCGCTCCGCCTCCATATGGCAAGTCCTCCGTCCGCAGCTCCCGAACTGTAGTGGATTGTGGGCCGGGGGTCGGTGTGGTCTCCCTCAATGTCATCCGAGGTGGTGAGGGTGTCCCCCGTCCAGGACACGGGTGGTGGCGCCAGTGGGTGTCAGTACGCCGAAGCTGCAGTGCAGCCCTGATGAAAAGCCGGGGCCGCGGTCTCCAGTAGGATTCACCAGGGTCTCGCCCTCGGGTCGCCACCATACCTCAGCACGCCGCACCTTGCAGGTTCGTTTCCACAATCAGACCAGTCCGTTTTTTATCGGAGTTTTCACCAGCAGGTCCATGAGGGTTTAGGCAACATATTCACTTAGCGCAGGTGGCTTGGGTGGCTCCGAAAGAGGATTTTATCAAAGAAGGATTTTTGCCAGAGAGGAACTTGGCATTCAGTTGGCCATCTTACATGCACGCAACAGCGCCCCCCCGCGTTTAACGCCATTTTAAAGCAGCCAAACACTTCCAAATTGCCACACAGGAGGCAGTGCCAGATTCAGATTTTATTGAAGACATCTTAAAGGAGAAGCCTCCTGCTAGTCAGGCTATCTCATTACTTCTATTAAAAGAGGCATTGCTCCTTCATTATTAACGCCCTCACAAACCAGGGCAGTTAATCCATGGGTGGAAAAACTTTTTCGCCCCTCCCCTACTGACCCCCCCTCTACATTAGGGGGCATGCCACCCTAGATTCTCTGGTGGTCACAACAAGGAAGAGGGCAGGTGTCCCCTTGTCCACAGGCGAGGCACTGCCTGACAAGGAATGTAAGAAATTGTATGCTCTGGGAAAGAGAATCACCACTGCAGCAGCATACTCCACCCGTATAGCCAACAACACCTTGCTGTTGTCCACCTACTCGGACATTCAATGGAACCTTCTCTAGTAGGGCCTACAGGAGGTCCCTGAACCGGCATTTACTCACCTGCTTAAAATTGTATCGGAGGGTAAACGGGTGAACCACAACACTCTGAAAAATACTTTAGATGCCGCTGAGACAGCTGGAAGGACAAGTCTAGGATACCCTGCTAAAATGTCACGCCTGGTTGAAGAACTCCGGGTTCAAGCAGGAGACTCGGGCGCCCTTAATCAACAAGCCGGTGGAGGACGCCAACCTGTTCGGCAAGGCTGTTGATGAGGCACTGGAAACAGCAAAAAAGGAACACGAGACTTTGAACCAAATTACTCAAAGACCCTTTCAACAGAGAGGGGGAGGTTCTCGTTCCTCCTCTCATGGGCAATCCAACTCTTGCCCCCCTCACAACCGTGGTTCCTGGAACAATTAATCCTCAGGACAGGGATCTTCCTCCACTACCCCATATCCTCTTAGGGGACAACGCCGTGAGAAAGGAAGGGGCTGTTATTCCACCCCCAGAGGCTCCCTGGCCTCCAGCCAGAAATGGCTTCCGGATCCGTGTCTCCCCCCAGCAGCCCCCCATGCCTCCCCAGTCGGAGGATGTATAACATCATTCCTGCATGCATGGGAGGGGATTACAACAGACCAGTGGGTGCTGAAGACCATCGCCCACGGATACTGCATCGAGTTCAGCCAATCACCTCGATTCAGACAACCGAGATCAAGGCACCTAACACCTAAGAATCCTGCTGCAGGAGGTTGAGATCCTGCAGGAAAAGGGCGCTTATCAAAGTCGTCCCTCTTCTATAGGTAAACAAGGGTGTTTATTCAGTTTTCTTCCTTTTACCCAAAAAGGATCTCACCATACGCCCAGCGAACAAATTTGTCAAACCTCAAAAGTTTCGGATGGTGACACTGCAAGAGGTAATTCCTCTGCTAATGCAGGGGGATTACATGGCAACATTGGACATGAAAGATGCATACTTTCATATTTCAAGGTTGCCGGCACACAGGAAATACTAAGGTTCATGATAGAGGACACGCACTACCAATTCAAGGTCCTTCCCCTTTCGGCATTTCCCCAGGTCCAAGGGTGTTTACAAAGGTAGTGGCAGCAGCACACCTGCGCAGGCAGTCCATTCCAGTTTACCCTTACCTCAATGACTGGCTCATGACAGGGGATTCCTACAGAACATGCCTGTCCGCTACCCAAAAGACGATAGACCTCCTATTCAGTCTAGGATTCTCCATAAACGAGAAGAAGTCCAGCCTAGACCCCAGCCAAGTCAATCAGTTCCAGGGGCCTTAATTCGGACAGAGGACGGCCTCGTCTTCCCCTCAAGGGTACAAAACATGCTGTTTAAGATACCTCAATATGCAGCCAGTCTAGAGGTGACGGTACGCAATGCCATGTGACTGTTAGGAATGATGGCATCCCGCATTTACTTGGTTCCTCACGCACGTTTGCGGATGCGCACCGTGCAAAAACAGCCAGTGGTGTCAGGCCAGCGGACAATGGGACGATCTATTGGTTGTCTCGGCAGCCCTCGTTCTCTCTCTGCAATGGTGGTCGAGGGATAACCTCTTGATGGGGAAAACCTTCACCACCCCCGCAGTAGAAGCCTCTCTCATGACGGACGCATCCCTCACTGGGTAGGGGGGGGCTGACCTGCTTCAGCAGACGGCACACAGCGTTTGGTCCCCAGCAGTAGCATCCAACCACATAAACCTGTTGGAGCTGTTAGCGATATTCAAAGCACTGAAGGCCTTTCTGACACAGTTGCAGGGGAAAACGGTCCTGATCCTCACTGACAGCACAACAGCCATGAACCTGAACAAGCAAGGGGGCCCTCATTCTCCAGGGCTATCCAAACTGTCCCAGAACATTTGGAAGTGGGCTCTCAAACACAAGATGTTCCTGTTATCTCAAAACACTTCCAGGGAAACTTAATCATCTGGCGGACGTGCTCAGCGGAGACTTCCCACTGCCCTTATAATATGAATGGTGATTACACGAAGACATCGTCTCCAACGTTTTTCGCAGAATGGTGCTTCCCAGAGATCGACTTGTTCGCAACTCTGGAGAACTCACAATGCCCAGATTGCGCCTCCAGGTACCCTCAGAACCGATCCAAGGGGAAGAGTCTCTGGATAACATTGTCAGGGAAATGTGTTTAGGCTTTCAACTGCCTTGCCCATACAACTTGCTATCTCAGGACAAGGGGGAAACACTTCATCCAAGCCCTCAAACTCTGAACGTAGCAGCCTGGCTCATATAGTTCGGGCACATCCAGCTTCCTCAGAGATGTATGGACATACTTAGGGAAGCAAGAAAACTTAACGCCCAACATTGCTACTCCATCAAATGGAAGTGCATCGTCATCTGGTGTACTTCCAAGAGCATCATTCCCATTGACTGCTCACCTACCCATATCCTATTTAAGTAACTTTGGGTATCACCCTAAGTTACCAGGGGAATCCAGACGTGGACCCCTTGCTCACTGTTCTTAGAGAGGCACAGCTCCTCCTCGCTGATGAGGCCCGACTAGGTAGAAACACGTGTCTGGGGTTGCTGTTGGTACTCTTGTTCAGAGGAGAATTGCTCAGTATTTCGGTGCTGGACTGGCCATGGGCAGGACAAAGACTGATATGCAGGAATATTTCTCCTTTGTGAAAGGGTCAGTGAGGCAAAGACTTGGTTGAGACTCTCCCAAGGGCCATCCACCCAAGAACAGGTCAGTGGGCCGTGTTTGTGCTGGTAGAGAGACTCCCAGCCCCCCCTTTGTTTTCCATATGAACTAGAATTGCCGACTTTCTTCCAGAACCCTACTAACGTGGCTGAGTGAAGCCTACACACTCCAGATGTGCGCAGGGCAGTCATGTATTACCTGGAAAGAACTAAACCACTAAGAAAGACAAACCAGTTTTTCGTTTCATTGGCAGCTGGTAGAGAAGGGGATCCTGTCTCTAAATCAGACATCTCAAAGTGGATTGTCAATTGCATCACACTCTGCTATACTCTTGCTAGGAGAGAACTGCCCTTCAAGCCTAGAGCACACTCTGGGCATTAGGGCTTCCATAGCATTCATTGCAAATGTTCCCCTAGAGTCCATTTGCAAAGCGGCAACCTGGAGTTCTGTACACACCTTTACAAAACACTATTGCCTAGGCACTCATTCTAGATCTGATTCGCAGGTGGGACAAGCAGTACTAAGACATCTTTTCACTACTGTTCCTTCTCACAACCCACCTCCAACTCCTGGTACTGCTTGCTAGTCTATGCACAGCATGTGATTCTAAGCAGATTAACAAGCATCAGAAAACATGCATTACTTACCCTAATAGCATTTCTGATGATTGTATCTGCTTAGATTCATAAGCGCCCACCCTTCCTCCCCGCTCGGATGGAAGGAACATAGACGTCTTACTACTTTCTCTCTTTTTCTGTACTCCCTCACGATGGTCATAAGGCTCCCTCTTGGGAGAAAAAATACAACCCGAGGGACCTCGACACGCGAGAGATTTTGGGTACACTACATGTCACGTTGAGGATAGTGTTGCAGGCATGCCCATGTCGACGTCCCCTTAAGATCCTCGAAAGACAAGATGCAATACTCTGCGGTTACCACTAGATGCCGGACTATATGCACAGCATGAGAATCTAAGCTGATACAATCATCAGAAATGATATTACGGTAAGTAATGCATGTCATACCTGCTTGTCTCCCCTGCGCTCCTTTGGGTAACATTGTGTGAAAAGCCCTTTTCCCAAACTCCCTCTGGTCGTCAGACCTGGGCTAAGGATAATTATTTAAGACTTACTTTGGGAATAGGATAGCGTTGAGGTATTTACCTGATTTGGGGTAAATATTTGTATTGCTTTTTTTTCTTTTAATTTTTTTTAACTTTCTAAGCGCCACCACAGCCCACTGCATCTCTTCTGAATTGCCTTACCTGTAGAAGCTATACATTGGAACTTGTGGCTTTTGGGTACAAGCCCCATACCATCTTAGGGTTGGACTTCATAAGATAGACGGAAGCTGTACTTGTTCTTATTCTGGCTATTTCCATCCATTTTCTTGCATCTGAGCTCATCTGGTGAGCACTAGTATTCTATTCATATGCATCTTTATTCTCCTATTTGGTGAATGTGTTTATGTTAAATATGGTTTGATTGACACCAGTGATTTTTATTTGTGGATTTATTTTTTAATTTGTTTATTAGTGAAGTTGTTACATTGTCATCCCATAGGGCACATATCAAGTATTCAGATTACAGCTTCACATCAAAATCACAGTAATGCAATAAGATAAGATAACTAAACATGTTTAATGTACCTAATCATTAACCAGGGTGTGCATGCATAAGTAGTACAGGTCTTTGATGTTCCAGAGTCGGGCAATGTCTCAGTTCAGTGGCTAAATTGTGATGGTGGCATTACATAGGGGACAAGGACCCTGAGAATGTCACTCATTCAATAATAAAATGCAGATCAACAGTAGGGTAACCTTCAAGGGGGTTTATCACCGGAGGGCTGGAACATTGTTACAGTTAACATTTTCCAGGCCTCAAAGGTGGTGGCAGCTCAGTCATCGTGTGCCTGCATCGCTCTAAACAGCGCTACCGTTTCAGCCTCGCACCAAGTTTCAAACTCCTTACGCCATGCAACGTACTGTGGGCCCTGTTGAAGTTTCCATTACATGGCCAAATGTCGTTTAGCAAGTATGCATGCAAGTCCATACATTTGGTAATGTGTTTGCATTTGCCTGGTCTGGAATATATGCCCAGCAGACATTCAAGCAGGTTCCAGTGGTATCTGGCAATACCAGCTTTCGTACAAGCTTGTCTAATTTGCAACCAAAAACCCTGCACCTTTGTGCAATTCCATAGCATATGTATTAAATCAGCGCTCTCCTGGTGACACCAGGGGCAGGTTGACGAAACGCCAGTATTAAATCTAGCCACTGAGCTAGGGGTCATATACGTGCTGTGGAGCATATTGACCTGGAGTAGTCTAAATCTTATGTTCAAAGTTAGATATTTAGTAAAACCTAGTGCTAGTTCCCATTGTTTGTGATCTGAGCCTACATCTTTTTCCTAGCATGCTTTCAGCTTAGTATTTCTGACGCTGCTTTTAATTTGCAGACATTCATAAAATCTGGATACAGGTCTCAACCGTCTTTCAGTGTGTACATTAGGGCCATGAACAGGCTTTCCTGCGGTTTGACAGGCCATTCCTTCCATTTATTCGTGGCCACCCTTGCCACTCATGCGTCTCAGAAATTGGCCCTTGGAGATTAATCGTCCCATTCTCTTGCATATAGCCCCATGTGGATCTCCCTTATGTCTCCCAATGCCTTACAGCCCCTATGTCTTCCATATGTGTGCATACGTCAGCTACATTTGGTATATTGGGCGAATAAGGATGCCATAGGCTGAGTAATTAGACGGATTTAGACCAAATCTGCCTGGTCAATCTAATAATGTAAGATTGCAGAATAATGCAACAGCTCAGGAGCCAAAGAATATCCTTAAGCCAGACCGGTTTCACCAGTTTCTTGAGTAGCTCGGATTCAAATGTGCGGTCATCTGACAACTATTTTGAGACAAATAATAAAGTTCCATTTTAGGTAGTTGCACCCTGCCGTTTTTGTAGGGTAGGCACCTAACATTTAGTGCCAGTCTGCGTAGTCCCGTGCCCCACAGAAAGTCTATGAGGAGATCGTCTATAGAGCAGAAAAATGCAGCGTCTATGTAAAAGTGGACATTCATAAATCCTACAAGAACCTGGGAAGGACGACCATCTTAATTACGGCAACTCTGCCCATGCAAGAGAGTGGTAGCCAAAACCAGAAGGTCATGGATTTCTTGACTCCCTCTACCACTCTGTGTATTGTGTGCATATCTGTGGGCATGTGTGCAATTTGAATCCCCAGATATTTAAAGGAATGTGTCTCCCATTTCAGTTCTAGGTCGGGTAAAGATGCCACTTCCTGCCAGGAGAAAGTGGCAGGATTACTGTTTATTAAAGAAGATCCTTGACAATGTTTCAAACTCGTCCAACACGTCCAGTATAATAGGTAAGTTATGTTGTGGCTCCCACAAATAAAGCAGGAGATTGTCTGCATATAATGATATGAGATGTGTAGACCCACCAATTCTGATGCCCGCTTCCATATACTCCACCGCAGGTATACAGCCAAAGGTACTAGTGCCAATATATAGAGCATGGGCAAAAGTGGGCATCCCTGTCATGTTCCTCTCTGAATGCTCCATGTTCCTGATATCTGCTTGCCCGACTTCAATCTGGCGGTTGGGGAGTTATATAGAAGTGTTACCCAGAGAATAAAATTCTCCCCCAATCCAAAACCCTGCAATGTGGCAGTCATCCTCTCCCAATATACTGAGTCAAAGCTTCCAACAGCGTCTAAGGATGCCACCACGTATTTTTCTTTATTGGGGTTAGTTTGATCAATGATGTGCTGTAATTGTCGGAGTTTCAGGGCAGTTTGCACGAACCCAGTTTGGTCGGCGTGTATTAAAAATAAGATAGATTTCCAGAGGCGTGCAACCAATGCCGTTGTGAGTATTTTCACGTCGTAGTTTAGCATGGTCGGGGGCAGTAAGAGTTGCACCTCTCAGCAGCCTTGCCTGGTTTGAGAATAGGTATAACCAGTGTTTCCCGCATGCTAGCCGGGAGTATGCCCTTGTCGCATGCCTCTTCAAGGACCTTAATGTCAGGCCAAAGTAGAACAATATGCTTTATAAAATTCTGCCAGGGGACCCTCGCTCCCCGATGTTTTGCCTGTGGAGAGGGAAGTCATTTCCCCTCCCAGTTTTCCCATAGTAATGGATTGGGCGCAGGAGTCCCTCTGACCCACAGAAAGCTTTGGTAGTCAAATCCACGAAAGTGCCTTGGCTATATAGTCAAGGGGTATAAGAACGTCATGTTTATATAATTGGGTGTAAAAGACAGTGAAAATGTCATTAATTGCCACCTGGTACCTCCATATAGCATTGTGATTAGAATTCTGGGATGCTCGCACTTGCATAGCCAAGCTAACAGTCTGCTTGATTTGTCTCCCTCTGTGTGTGTCTGAGCTATTCACGTGGTATAGTCAAATTGCTTGCAGGCATCTAAAGCGAGTCTCAGCTAGTTCTTTTTCAGCCGCCTGCAGACCATGGTATGAGTCCTCTATAGTGCTAGTTTTGTTCTCTATTGCTTCTAATTCTTCTCTTACCGTCCTACAAATGCCCCCATGCTAGCAATAACCTCCCCTCTTACCCACCACTTTCATGGTTTCTCAAACCAAACCCCAGCTATCCACGCTGCCAATGTTTTCATTCAAAAAATTATTCAGTGTCCCGTAATTTTTCCCTAAAAAGAAGGTCCCTCAAGGCATGTGCCACATCAGGATGGGGGTTCGTGGGCTTCGGTACTCCCAGGAAGCTACCAGGGGGGAATGGTCAGACTGTGTGCCACCCAAGTATTCTGCGCTGATGAATTCGGCCGTTTACCTGCTCCTACAAAAAAAATAATCTATCCTGGTGTGCAGTTTGTGGGGGGCAGAGTAAACCAAGTATCCTCTGACGTCTGGGTGCAATTCCCTCCAGACGTCCGATAGGACTAGCACAAGCAAAGCTATGTTCAAGGCGTTAGTGGCCGGAGAGTGTTCTCCCCAGGGTTTGGGGGGCAAGATCTGCCCAGCATAATGTCTCGCACACAATTAGTCACCACCCCATTGTCTTTTGCAGGATTTCTCTTCCCACAATTTCTCAGCGTCTCTTGTTTGGGTCTTTTTGTTCACCCCTGGATCTCCCTCAGTCAGGCTTGGACCCCTCTTCACTTTCAATGTTCTCTTTTTACCCAGTTCTATTTTTACGGGATTCATTTCCCTTTTCTTTCCCAGTGCTTCTAGGTAAGTCTTTCGATTGTACACAGATTTTTCTTTACCCTCTGTTCGACCATTTTGACCTATTTCGCTGTCCCTTTCATGGCCTTGTGGTATTTGTAGATCCTCTCATATTGAGCTCACAAGTTAGCAGTCATGTGGTACCAGTTTCACTCTGTCGCTGGTCTCCCCTTCACACTTTTTACAGTTCATTCAAAGTTAATCAGCTTTGGTTCAAAACTTGCTCCTTTGCGATTCTTACTCCGCACAGCCCGGTTCTAATCGGTTCTCCCCTCGACTCACCAGCTGTGATGAACCGCTTGGCTGTTGCCTCTCTGAAGTCAAGGCCGTTACCACGGGCACGGGAGCTTCCCTCTCACCTGCTTATCGGCATAGGTTTGCCCTGTCTACCATTGACATCTGCTGTAGGACACATGTGCTATTGTTTGCGGTTTTAGACTCTCTTCCACAAAGGCTCTGTGGGTTTGGGACCAAAAGGGTAAGGTTACTTCTCTCCTCCCTCTCGATTGCTGCCGCCTTTCTTCTTCTCTTGAACTGCCGCGTGGTAGCCATCTCGTCGGGTTGTCTGCTGTGCTCACCTTTCTCCTTCTGTACTCTTACTCCACCTTTTATCCCTGTGAGGAAAAGGAAGGGCCTTCAGGTGTGTCTGATTTAAGTCAATTGCCTGACTATGGGACGTGATTAGGAAGGTTTATGTAATGGACAAGAATGACCGGGATGAAGAACAGAAAATGGGGGGGGGGGATTGTGGGAACGGTAGTGTTCTGTCATAGTAGGTTGTGATTTTGGAAGGTCACAATTGGAGGGACAGGATTGGTAGGGTTTGCAGCCTAAGCGGGAATAGCTGGGGTTGTGACCTGAACAAAGGGGATTGTGGGAATCGTAGTGTTTTGTCTGATCAGGTTGGGAATGCGGAAAATAATAATCAGATTGACAGGAAAACAAATAATTGTGAGTATTCAGATGGGGAACTAGAAAGCAGGGTTTCTGAGAGAGGCGGATTTTAATCCTGATGGGGTTTCTGTTCCTAGGGTATGTATCTGATGTGAATGGATTGTTGGGTTTACCTTTGTTTAAGGGAGATTCAATGGGTGGAAGAGCTGATGAGTGGGAATAGCTTATAAAAGCCTCATGGTCTTCGTTCCCCTCACCATATTCCCCGTGATGCTACTGAGTCTCGCCTGGGGTATTCCCACTGCCATAATCCCCGGCTCCCCTGCCCAGGTGATCCTGCCCCACTGGGCTACGCCCAGGAACTGGATCCAACAGCGATGGCCATGTCCTGGCCACCTGAATAACGGATTCTCAAGGTCTTGCTGGGAGAATACCCTCAGGTTTCTCAGACGGGCCAGGGGACCAGGAACAGGCTGGTAACAGTCGTCCAAGCGGACTGGGGTCACCTTGTCGTGACTCAGTGGGCGACAATGCCCACTCCCACTGATTTTTGACATTATCAGCGGCTGGCAATTCAGCCGTAGTAAATGACTCTTCTGGTCTCAGGACCAGTTTGCATAATTCCACATCTTGTTTGGTTAGTTAGCTGCAGTTGGTCTGTCCCACAAGTTCACTTACTGCAAAGTGTCTGTTTTACACACAGGGGATGCCCAATGTTCGTCAAGTTTCAATCTGGGTAAACACGTCTGTAAGGAGCTATGGGTCAGGGGACCAAGCCTCTTTTCTGTTGTTCATCAGCGTCTCCCTCAGGCTCCAAGTTGTTATACTCCATCCACATGTTCACTGCCTCAATGCTTTTACAAAAAAAGTGCCCTCCCGTTAAATAGGATTTTCATTTTCACTGAGTACGTAAGCATGTAATTGAGCCCCAGCTATCGGAGCCTTGCTTTAATGGGGACAAACTTGTTTCTCTTCTGTTGAACCATGGGTGTATAGTCAGGGTAAACAGTGATTGTTGAGTTGTCCCTCTATCTTTTGGCCTTCTCTAGAAAATTGAAGGATCACCTCTCGGTCTCTGAAGTTTTAAATTCTAACTACGACTGTTTTGGCATGTAACCCAGGTGGTCGCCTCTTCTGTAGTGATTGGTGAGCCCTCTCGACTGCAGACCTCCTGGGTCTGACCTCCTGCAACAGCAAGTTTTCAATGTAGGTCGTGTGGTCTCAACCTTCCATGCCCTCTGGCAGCTCCAGGACTTGAATGCTGTTTCTACAAGATCTGCCTTCCGCATCTTCAGCCGCCCTCCTCAGCACAGTATTCTTTGATTCCTGCGTTTTCATCCGTGAGGCCAGAACTTCTATGGTGGTGACTGTGCCATTCAAGAGGGATTCCGTCATTGCCCTCTCCATGAGTGACCGTACATTGTGTCGGAGGAACTGTACATCCACCTTTACCTCCTTAATTTCATTTTTCCAGAGATGAAAAAAGGGCTGCAATAGCGGCCACTACTTGGCCTTCATGGGAGTCAGGCTGAGGTGTTTGGTCCCTTTCCGTCGGTGCCGGGTCCTTAATTGGGTCCATATCCCAAGGTTTAACTTGACTAGCAAAAAGACTCCATTATTGTTCCCTTACTTTTGTTCTTGATGGGTGACATGGCCGGGGGTATGTCTGGAGCAGTGGCCGTTATAATAGAATGTGACATGCTCTAATAGTATGGTAGTGAGCCACGCAGGATGATGCCGCCACACAGGCACTTCTTTCTCAGTGAGCGTGTGCAGGGGGAGCAAGAATGCGACACAGCAGCAGTGCAGTGAGAAGTGAGGGCTACCCACATGTTGCAGGAAGAGAGGGGCTCAGGTTACAGGGCGGCAGCCACTCAGTTTGCGTGTCTGTGTAACCATCCTGCAACCGTGCTTCTATCCCCTTTAACACCTCCAAGGCAGCTCTGTTACGGGCCCGCAATAACCACAAAGGTCAACACCTCCTAAGATGCTATTTGTGGGGCACTAGTCCATGTGTGGCCCCAGCTGCTCGATAGGAGGGGGGGCGACAGTGCCGCTGTGCGTGATGGCCATAGTTAACTCTGTCAGTTAGTGCAGGTACCTGTCAGCTCATCTTTCGGTGAGCAGTGGTGTCGGCAGGGCTAATATCATACTCTCTGATATCAGGCCACTATGCAGTCAATTTGCCCATGTGTGCAGAGGCAGCCAAGTTGTCTCCCAGGGGTGTGCCATCCATCATCTCCTCCAGCTGCTCTAAGGCTGTTAATCAGGGATTCAGGTCACCTAGGATCAGGGTTTTCCCAACGGGAATGTGCATCCGCCAGTAGCCACCTGTGGCACCCTCTGATGTGTCCTAAGGTGCTGTCTGCTTCCCTCGGGTGCTCTGTGTTAAGTTCCAAAAACAGAGCACTCACCGACAGTCACCCTTCCTCTCGTGTAGTGTGGTCCAAAATGTCCTCCAGGCCAACCTCTGCCTCCTCGATCCTCTGACAGCTCTCTCCCCACCGTCTCCCAGAAAACCACAGGCAACACCTCACCTCAAGCCACAGTCCTCCAGGAGTTTTGAACAACGCGGTGGGCAGCGACTTCACTGTCAGGGGTAGCCCAGCTCTAACGCAGCAATTTCAACAGAGCACTGCCGGGCCATCAACACCAATGTCCCGTAGGTGAAGCAGTCTCAGCAAACCGCTGCTGCGTGTCCTATAGCCCTCTTCATCCCGCTCGATCCGTCAAGTTGCCATCTCGGGTCTCTGTGTTCGTGCAGTGTGCGTTCCAGGCTCTCTCCGAAAAGTCCTAGGTGCAGCTTTAGTAATGAGCCTCAAGAAAGTGTTATCTAAAGGCGTTCAGATTGGCTTACAATACTGCATAAAAGATCATTTCGCAGGATCTCAGTGAGAGCTCAGGCAGGTCACGTCTTTACTGCATGAGCTCAGGCCACGCCCCCTCTTACCTATGATTTTTATATGCTTAGTGTGTAACTAAAAGCTTAATAAATTATGTTTTTATATACTACTGGCTAGCCTGAATTATTAGGTGTTGCTCTGTGTGGACTAATTGTAGCCCTAGACCACTCTCCTACTTTTCCTGAGACTAAGCCTTGACTGACCATTCACCCACCTTGATTGGGTTTTGGCTAATCTCTCAGTGCATTCCCAGTTTAACATAAATAGGGTCTCACCAAGGCTTATTTTGAAAATCCACCTAACACCTATGAACACCTAAGAGACTGATATGGCCACATGCTTTGGGTCCACTAAAGCATTTCTACGAGAGACCTCGTCATTTAGGGTTTGATGTGCTGCACACTTAATTATAGCTATTTTTGTTGGTTAACATTAGGAATCCTCTTTGTTTCCAAAGCTGACCAAAGTAGTGTGCTTCTCCAAAGGTATACCTAATGTTACTTATAAAGTGCAAACTTACACCAACAAAGGCATTTTAGTGCTCAAAAACTGAAGAAGGAACAGCATAAAGAAAAAAACGAGGGGTTCTAAAACAAAAACGTTTTCAAATGACGGAACAGTAAATGTTTTTGAATATCTCGGAGGGAGCAAGGAAGCTTGTTCCATAATAAAGCAGTGACCACGGAAAGGACCCTTCCCCCGATTCTTGAGCGGTTAAAGCATGGAACCTGAACCAGAAACACATTTTCCAACCTTTGAGACAGAGATGGAACGTGGGGGTGGAATTTGGCCTGAAGATATTCGACACCAACGACATAGATGGCACGGTGGACAATGCATAATGATTTAAATTCAGTACAGCTTAATACAGGAAGCCAATGAAGAGAGCACAGGACTGGAGAGATGGAAGCTGGCTACTCTAGCAGCAGAGATCTGCAAGATTTTTAGATGCTTTAACAGGTAAACTGGCTACCTCAAGGAAAGGGAATTACAGTAATCCAGAACACCAAGAACAGAGGAAGCAACAACAGGAGCATGCAGGCGATCAGGCAAGAAAGGAAGAACTTTCCAAAGGATCCTTCATTTATAGTAACCCCCTTAGCATAAAGCACTCACTTGAGCTACGGCTGACGACGAGGCAGGGATCTTACATCCCATGTCCTTTATCATTGAAATAGGCTTACGGAATGGATCAAGAGAAGAAAACCAAAAGGATGGTGTACAGAAGGTAGCAGCCGGCAGAGGGCCAACCACCAGAACTTCGGTCTTGTCCCAATTCAGTTTCAGCCAATTGTTACTCATCCAGTTTCCCACTGATTTCAAACAAAGGTTGAGACAATTGGCAGCATTATGCTGAGTAAGATCTTAGTGCACTACAATCTCTGTATCATCAGCATAAGAGTAGCAATGGAAACCATGGGATTGAATGAGTTTGGCCAGGGGCTGGATATAAACGTTAAACAAAATTGGAGAAGAGCAGAACCTTGGTGTATCCCACAAGTGATAGGCACAGGAGTAGATTGATAGGGGATTGTGACCGATGAGTCAGAAATTGGCAAGCCAGGTACAAACAGAGCTTGAGATACCCACCTCGGTCAGCATATCAAATAACATGGAATGATCAGTGGTATCAAAAGCAGCTGACAGATAAAGAAAAATGAGTGCTCAGACAGCACCTTCATCATATGACCAGGGTGGAAAACAGACTGAAAAGGATTTTTTTTAAACTCCTCAGGAAAAGAACTAAGCAAATGGGTAACCAATGATTCCAGAGGTTGCATTATGAAAGGGTGAAGAGAAATAGGGCAATAGCAAGGAAAAGAGAATCCAAAGAGCCTTTTTAGCAAAGGGATTACCAATGTGTGTTTCAAAGATGATAGAATAAAGCCAGTAGAAAAAGAATGTTTCACAGCATGGACTAAAGATGGAGCAATAGAAGGCATAATCTTTTTCAAAACGGGGAGTGAAATCAAAATCAGTGCAGAAGCAGATTTCAGTCTATTCGTAGACCCCACAATGTCAGTAGAATCAAAAGCAGGACCACGCATAAGGCTGACTTGTGATAGGAAACTGGCTTTATGATAGATAGAAGTAGCCTCTGGTAGAAGGGACCTAGTAAGTGGACAGTAGGCGGCATGCCATTTCTGTTCAGCCTGCCTACGATGAAGCCATCATTTTGCCAAATGGGGAGTAAACCAAGGCTTTAAAGGGTGGAAGCTTGCCTTGGAGGGTTTAAGCGGGGCCAGACGATCAGCTGTGGTTGTGAAAGCCTGTGAGAGCACAGCCAGATCTATGATAGCTGGTAGAGCGCAAGACTCAATGATTTGGGCAGAAATGGCCAATCAATGGTATGCTATCTATGTTGAGGCGAACGAGGAAGAGCAGTAGGGGAAGGAGGAATTAATACTTCAAAGGTATGATTATGTGATCAGTCCAGAATACATGCATAAAGGGGATCATTACCACTAGAGTGGCGGCAGAGAAGATAACGTCAAGTGTATTTCCAAGATGATGGATGGGCTCAGTGATCAGCTGAGGAAGACCTAGATCACACATGCCTGAAATGAGACGGGGTGTCTGATGATCGGAAGAATAATTGGGACGTAAATTAAAATCTCCATCTATAATTGGGTCAGAGAAATGGTTCTTCAAATCGGCTGCCAGATCCAAGAAGGCAGTATCAAAAGAGTAGTCACAAGCAGGAGGACGATAAACAATCAGCAGATATGCAGTTTTGCTAGCAGATATTGAGACATGAACTAACATATCTTCCTTTTTAATGCTATGAGCGAATGGTAGCACTGAACAGGCGAAGGATTATTGGAAGATCTGCGCAAGTCCACCTGGAGGGACGGAAACCTCTGTCCAAGCGGAGGATACTGTAATTAGTTGACAAAGCCTGAACCAAATATGGACCAGAAGAATCAAGCAGCCAAGTTTCTGTCACACAGGCCAATTCTGGTAGATACTTGTGCAGCAGTTCGTAACACGAAGTAGCAAGCACCACCAATGAACAGGCGTTGAATAAAAAAAATCTCACCTGATTCAGAAAAAGGAGCTGCAGTAGCTTCGATAGACCAGTTATTGAACCCCAGAGGGAGCTGAAGTAACGAGTTACGAGAGAAAAGAATTGATGATGATGTAGGGGATGGGGGGGGAATAAAGCACATGGCGATGCGGCCCAAGGCTTTCCAGGGCACGGATGGGCTGTACTTTGGTGCAACTTCAGCGTGCAAGGAGTGCTCATGTTGCTCTTGTCCGCGGTGCTTCAGGAAGGACATTGGAATAAGTGGGCACATCATATCGCCAGGAGGCTTCTGGCCAATAGGCAGAGAAGAGAGACTACGTCTTATGCATGCAAGTCTGAAATTAAAATAGGAGTAGCAGCCCGGCAAAAGTCCCCAGAGTTTTGCAAGAGGCCAGGCACCCTCTAGTCAAGCGACTCGGCTACAAGGAAATGAAACTCCCATTAAAATAATTAAGGAAACACAAAAGAAGGTAAATAAAATATGTAAGCTAATACAAACATAACGCAGTAGGCGTACAGTCACCCGCTTTGGGCCGAGGGTTTTACCCCAGGCTCTGAAAGGAAATAATGAATCAAACAAACTAGATAAAATTCAACTTAACAAACTAGATAAAATTCAACTTAACAATAATCACTTTAAAATAAACAATACAAAATAAGCAAAAAGACCTAAAGTCTGTGTATGTTTGTCTGTTGTTCAACTAGCTTATATGCATGGATTAGTGCTCCTAGTTCTAGTACTTGGGATGGGGTAACATTGGATGGTTTACCACTCTCCACAGCATCCACTGATGTAATACTGCATGCCTTCCTACTAATTAGCCAACCATATTCCTCTAACGAGACCCAACCACAAAATGTACAACTATTCTGCGCTGTGTATTGGTGCGTCGGGCGAGTCTTTACTTGCGTGTTAGAAGAACATCTACTAGAGTCACACAGTCGTGGACCTCAGTTATGTGGTTCACCATCCATAGGAATGGGCAAACGAGATTAACAAAGGGTACCAGTTCAGGGTAACATTAGATGAATTTTGCAATATTATTTTAAACTTATTGGATCATGACTTTGACATGGCCTGTGTTTTTCATTTTTAATAATGCAACTACCGAATTGCTCCTCTGTGGCTGATTCTGATCATGGACAAGCTGGTCATTCCAGTAGCTACTGGATATAAAATTGTATTTTAATATGTTTTAGGTCGCTGATCCTTTCCGTGTGCTTGTGTGAGTATTGCTGATGCACATCCTTCCTTTGATGGCAGTAAAGTAGTCTTGTAATCAGATAGGCCTAAAACTGGTGCCTTTGTCAGAACTCTATTAACTGTGGTGAATGTTACTTCCACTTCCTGTGTGCAGTGAAGTAGCTCTATTGAGTTTACTATGGTGTGATGTTGTAGAGGTTTTACTCTTTAAGCATAACTTAAAATTCACTGTGTAACCTAACGTTCCCAGAAATGCTCTCATCTATATTATGGTTTGAGGCCTGGGAATCTTCAAAATCACTTCTTTGTGGGATTCAGCTATAAATTTAATGCCATGTCCTAAATAGTAGAGCCTTTCCGTAAAGAGTTGTAGCTTACATTTAGAGGCCTTATGTCCTTTATTTGCCAACGTTGTCAAAAGTATCTTGATGTCGGGTTTACATGCATCATATGATGGGAGGCTAGCAATAGATCACCTACATACTGAACTAAAACTGACTGTCCAGGAAATGTAACATCATTGAGGTGTTTTTGAGCTGTTGTGAAAAGAGCACACGTGACTCCATGTACCCCTGTGGGAGCCAAGTGTATGTGTACTGAATTCCACAATATGAAAATACAAATAGGTTTTAGCTATCAACACTGCCTTTCGCAAGGCCATCAAGACTAGTCTCTTCAAATAATGTGCCTGTTCTTTGTTTCGCTACCCTGGACCTATGTATCTGTAACACTGTATGTATATTCTAAGAACTCCTCTGGGGTGGCTTTTTTGTAACCCTTAATCAAGCCTTCTTACGTACCACTTATCAGCGCCTCTATGCCTTAGGGCTGCAGTGCGCTTTACAAATGTAAAAAATAAATAAATAAATGAAGGTGAACCAGGGATTGAGAAGAAAGCCAGACACAAGTATACTATTGTGAAGTGTGCTGCTGTTGGTGAAATACAGGAGATTGTCTGGTTTGTTATACCTTGAAAGACTGGTCTGACTACTTAATTAACGGCCCTTAAATTTTGGATAAACATTGTCCAATGTAATATCCATATCAAACTCGAGTATATGACTGTAAAAAATGGTCCAAGATCAACCTCACAATTTGTGAAAAAATTGGTACGATCAAGATGTCAGTGCGCCCTAAAATTCAATATCTGTTCAGCAGGCTACCTCTCCTGCAGACCTTACTTAAATGAAATTATTAAAGTGTTTAGAGTTTTTTTGTGGGGGGGAGGGGGATGGAGTTTGCTAGAAGATTCCGATGTCCATCCTTTTAAGCTCAATAGATGACATAGGGTTTGGGTTTCTGGATCTAAGAAAATACCATTCTGCTTTTTCTTTGAGATGCCTACATCGCTGGATCAATGCTACCACAGAGACTACCCCTGTGTGGGTGTGTATAGAAAAGGAATCTGTTTCACCTATATCGCTGAACTGCCTCATTACAATTAATTGTTGGCTCTGATTAGATAAAACATCCCAATGACATGTTGTATCAGAATGGAAACATGCAAACAGTATCTCTGAATCAAGATACCTGCTCTTTGGAGTCTGGTTTTTGAAAAAGCCTGGCCATTACCATTGACAATAAGATGTTGCAGTGGCACTTGTTAGGCAGAATTGCAGGCAGTACCCTCTGGGACCACTACACACAATTAGGACTACAGGTGTTAGCCAAACCAACCTTTGGTATTCTGTACTCCAGTTTTTGGTAGCGAGCTGAGCAGCCAGGCTTATCTCGAGCGATTGTGAGCAATACAATTAGTTACACAGAGGACTTTCAATCACAGTGGTTCAAGTAGAGACTTGTACTCAAAGTTTCTTGGTAAAAACACTTTAATTTATTACGCAATCATTTAGAAAGTATTTCACTAGAAGAAGTCAACTTAATATTATATACCCATACACTTGAATACAAAACTGTAAGCTTTTGAGACAGTTTGAGCTCCCCTGAAATAGGAGCCAAATGGCAGTTCAGTTACTTATCAGTGAGCAAAAAGGACAAAAGTAAGTAGAATAGATCACATATACTTTCTAGGCAGTGCAGATAGTTTCATTTCACCAGAGTAGTTCAATTGAAGTCAATAGGCCAGGCCAAAGTCAATGGGCTAGTGTTCTGGATAGGAAAGAGCAGTTCTGGTATCAAACGGTAAAGTCTTTGCAAAAGTTCTCAGAAGTAGTTTAGACGAAAAAGCATAATTTGTCTGGTCACAAGCTGATTAGGCCTGCAAGTTGGGAAAGTTTCACAAACTTTCACCATGAGAGTGGCATTCCCTCAATCGGGTTGGCGCAGTACCTTTGTATGAAGAAACAAATGTTGTTGAAGTCGTGGTTCCTGGCAGGTCCTGCAGATCTCGCTGATCCTGAGACTGTCGTGGGGACAAGAGGGAGGACGCCGGGGGACTCCTGCACTGCCCGAGATTGTTGAAGAAAGCGAACTAGATGGAGTCACTTCAGTTCCAGTAGCTGTAGATTCAAGAACACAAACTGGTGTCCATCTCCCTGGTTAATCCTAACCAGCCTTGAGAATGGTATCCAGGTGCCTTACAAGTTGATTGGTCCCACCAACTCAAAGGGAGAAGCAGTCTTTGAAGGAGCTTCTCTGTCAAATGGAGTTTGGCAATGCGGACCTGCAGCAGGGCTTCACCGGGCAAACCAACGGTCCAGGAGTTGCAGCAGCCGTCCTCTTCCAGCTCGTCTTTGGTTCTTTCGTTCCAGGGTTGACACTGTTTTCCAGTCCAAAAGACTCGCCTTTTAAACAGTTTTCTCCCTTTCATTCCAGCCTAGCTGTCACTTACTCAGCAGGGTGGCTGTCCGTGCTGGACAGTCAGCCAGCCAATCACTCCAGAGTGCATTTGAGTCTCCTAGGAGACTATGCACAGGGAGTTTCGGGCAACTCTCTCACTTCCTGCCCACCCCAGACGCCAGAAGTGGTCTTCAGTCCTGAAACCCGCCAAAGGCACACAAACAGAGGGACCAAACCTGGTTTGGCGCGTAGAGACGAACAATAGAAGGACCTTTCCAAAAAGAAACGGTGTACAAAGAAGACCGGGACCTGTTTAAACAAAGAGGCTTAAGGCGCCATCTTGAAAAACATGGATACCATGGTTTTTAGCTACGGGTGTTCGCAGTCAGGAAATATCATGGTAGTTTGTTGTAAAATGACTGCCACCAGCCTTTTCAGTAGGAAAGGGTAGCATTTGACTGCAACATGAGTATTTAGACACAAAAGACTCGCACTCTTACCAGGTAAAAAAATCAAGTCCTCAAAATCCAGCTAAGTTGCTTGGGGTCTCTAAGGTGAAGGGAATTGGCACTTTTATGAGAATTCTCCCTAGCAGCACTCCTGGCAACGTGCAGATTTTTGGAAACTGAAACATGTTCTTGAAGAAAGTACATTGGTAGACTTTGGCTTCTTGAAATTTAAATGTAAATTCCGTAGTATTGAAAGGTCAAAGTTTACTGTTCTTAGAAGTCATCCTCTCTCCACTTAATGCAGCGATTCATGATACTTTTGGCTTACATACTATGTGGAAGAACTTCTCTCTCTCTCTTTTTCTCTTTCTCTCTCCTTCTCTCTCTTTCTTTTTCTCTTTCTCTCTCTTTCTCTCTCGTTCTCTCTCTTTCTCTCTTTCTCTTTCACTCTCTTTCTCTCTCTTTCTCTCTTTCTCTCTTTCTCTCTCTTTCTCTCTTTCTCTCTTTCTCTCTTTCTCTTTCTCTCTCTTTCTCTCTTTCTCTCTTTCTCTCTCTTTCTCTCTCTCTCTCTTTCTCTCTCTTTCTCTCTCTCTCTCTTTCTCTCTCTTTCTCTCTCTTTCTCTCTCTCTCTCTCTTTCTCTCTCTCTCTTTCTCTCTCTTTCTCTCTTTCTCTCTCTTTCTCTCTTTCTCTCTTTCTCTCTCTCTCTTTCTCTCTCTCTTTCTCTCTCTCTCTTCTCTCTCTCTTTCTCTCTCTTTCTCTCTCTCTTTCTCTCTCTTTCTCTCTCTTTCTCGCTCTTTCTCGCTCTCTCTCTCTTTCTCTCTCTTTCTCTCTCTTTCTCTCTCTTTCTCTCTCTTTCTCTCTCTTTCTCTCTCTCTCTCTCTTTCTCTCTCTCTTTCTCTTTCTCTCTCTCTCTCCATCCGTAGTTTACAAGCTGCTCTCTGCAACCTCTAAGTTTTGACTGGAATGACCGTAATGAAAATCCTCGTAATCTGAGATGAGATGAGTATTGTTATATCTGATTCACATTGGTCGACAATATGCAGAAGTATGGAAAGATTCAAGCTGGATCTGGATTTGCGCTATATGCAGCAGAAAATACTCCACTGCCTGTACTGGTCACTGTGGAGGATGAAAGTATGTACACTTTAACAATCTGTTGTTTGTTGCTCCTCCAGGAAGGAAACTGGCTCAAATACTCCTAAGTTGTGGTCTTGTGGAAAAGTCTTTCGGTATTGGGAGGAGGTCCTCCCTCGGATGTAGTTAGTGACTCGGTCTTAACACATTCTCTTCTGTTCTGTGTTTATTTCAGAGTGATTTATAATTGTCTGTGGTAGCCAGAATCTGGGCATACAAAGCTTTGTTACTGGCTAAGAAACAGATTCTTACGAAATGGAAATCTAGCGGGAATCCCCAACTTGAGGATTGGCTCTAAAGTATGTTACTAGTTGTCAGCTAGGGAAAGAGTATCACATGTTAAAAAGGATTTGATTGAAGACTGTCAATTGATTTGGGTCACTTTCAAAAATTTATATGTTTGGTTAAGACCATGATATGATGGCTAATTCTTATTTCTTATCCTTGATCATTCCTAGCTTGTCTTGTGTTATGTCAGTCTTGTTTTTCTTATGAGCTGTGTGACCATACAGCTGTATATATTGTATTGTTTAATATGTTAGATAGGGATGGAACATTCTGCCCATTTACGACAATTTTGGGATATTTTACAATGCTCACTCTGCTGTTGCTTTTATGGATTACCTCCCACTGAATTGTTTACATCCCCCTTTTGTATTGTTGTATTATACTTTGGTAATACTATTGTAAACTTAATGTATCTGCATAACTAAAAATTATAATAAATTGGGACAAACATATAAGCGTCTCTACTTGGCTTTGTTACTGGAAGTATAATTGTATTACAAGGACTAAATGTGCTTTGCTTAATCAGGGATTCCTTTACTGGTGATCTGCCTTCTTAAGCTTCTGAGCATAACATAACTGAGGGAACTTGAAAACGTGGTAGTCTTTTGGATTGTTGCTCCCTCATTTTGACTGGCTCAAGTTTCTAATTCACCCTACTTCATTATCTTGTGTAGACAATAATGTTCCTGTGACTGCATTTATAAATGCTTCTAGATCTGAGGTCCAATGAATGTCCAGTCCTTGTTCCAGTTTTACCTCCATGATATGAAGTGTTGCCAAGGCTGCCTCTGCATTACGACTGATGACATCTTAAAAATACTCTATCTGGGGTGCAATGAATCATCCAATTGTATTTACAAAGCTAGTTTCTCCCTAATACGTTGACTGGTGCTGAACTCAAAAGAAAGGCATGTATATTTGTGACTGGTCCTAAGATGATTGACATTGGTTCTGAGACGGGATGTCAAACTATGGTGTTGGAGATGCCCACAGAATTCACTGTTTCAGGAGATAAAGGAATTTCTGGGAAACAATTGGAATGGATGGCTGGTCTACTGTCTCCAGTGTAGAAAGAACATGAGTCTGTCCATCAACATCAATTGTACATATGGTCCAACCTGATCTATGTGTACAGAGAGGTTCATATGGATGTCTTCTCTTAGGCTATTTCAGTGCATTTTGCATGCGTGTGAAGGGTGTGAATTTAGGTGCATCATGGGTTCTCCCTCCAATCTGAGTTTTATTTTACAATTAGATGTTGAAGGGGTACAATTTACAGCACATTTTATGTAAAAACTGGGATATAAAGCCATACAATTTTTAGAATTGGCCCTCTAGTAGGGTTTATAACATAGAAACAACAGATACATGCAATGACAGGAGCATTTTACAACATGTACATGAAGCTGCCTCCACAATCTGTCAGTAATGACAACTGTAAATCACTTGAGGCTTTGGGCACAATCTATTCCAGTAATGGTGACTGTAAACATCTTGCATGAGGCTCTGTTACAATCTATTGAGTCCAAAATAATGTAGGTTCGGGGGTACCCCCAAGAAAATGTTTAAAATAATGTGTTTAATTTGTGCATTTTAAAGCACCATTTTTGAAGAAAAAAAGCCATACAATTTACATTTGGTTCTCTAGGGTAACACATGAGAAAGTCCAATAAATGCCATGTCGCCAACAGTGCACAGGTACATTTTAACATTTTACATTTTCTTGATGCTGCAGCCACAGTCTATGCCAGAAATGGTCACTGTAAATCACTTGCATGAGGCTGTGGGCACGGGTCAATTTATGTTGGTAACGGTGGAGACTGTAAATCACTTGCATGAGTATGCGGCCAATTTATGCCGGTAATAATCACTATAAATCACTTGCATGAGGCTGCGGGCAATCTTTACCAGTAATGGTCATTGTAAATCACTTGCATGACGCTGCGGCCAATCTATACCTGTTATGGTGTCTGTAAATAATTTTCAGGTAGCTGAGCCCGGAATAAATTAGCATTGCCAATGCTAACCCTGCCACACAAAAACATTCATTACAAAAAACATGTGTGGCCCAAACTGGAATATAACTCAAAGGGAGAATTTAACAAAACTTTTATAGACAAAGGTTGGCTGCATTAACTTAATCTTTATCTTATTTTCCTAATTTTAACTAGCATCTAATCTGTATTGGTCAATAGAAGACTTTTAAAATGGAGTGTATTTACAATATTTCTATAATTAGAAAGAGAAATATTTATTACAGATTTCACTTACAACAATAAAACATGTGCCAGTGTATTACATGCATACATATAATTAGCAAAGTATAATAAACATTAATTAAGCACACAATCATTCTACAACAACCAGAAAATCAACTTTAAAACAATTAATTGCTATTTGGTCAATTATTTACATTTCACGATCGTTCTTACTATTATGCAAAATCCCAAATCAATGGTACGTCAATTTAATTCTTCATAAAATCTTGTCAAATTTATTGCCACTTGATCTTGTTAATCAAATTCAGGAAATGCTACAATCTTGCCAAAGATTTGATCTTCTTGCCAACTACTAATTACTAGATGCCATACATAAATTGAGGCCTCGCCTTACTCAAGGCAATGCAAAGCTACAGCACATTTTATTAAAAACATTTCTATGTTCATCTTTCTAAAACAAACAGTTAATATTGCCTTTTAACTATTAATTTGCATTGAAATTGAAATTTCTTCACACCAAGTATCTTAACCATTTCAATATTTAAGAAAGGTCATAACCAAGCTAAAGAAGCACTTGCATAGAGAAGTTATTTTGCAAAATGCCATCAATGCAAGTTATCTTAAATGATCTTGCCATCCTGTTTTAGATTTTTTTTATTTTTTTATTGTGATATAACCGCATGTTTTTTTTACACATTCTTCATAAAATTACTCAATGTCCATTACAACATATTGATACAAATACAAATTAATAAAAGGAAAGGAAATAAAATAATTGAACAGCAACAGTCAAGAATAAAATATCATACAAACACATCTCCCATCCACTACACCAATTGAGTTACCAATATTTTTGTGGGATGAAACCTGTGTATTGCAATACTCTTACATTTAGTGTCAATTTGGTTTTGTGGCCGGCAATTATTCTTTCCCAAAAGGCACTTGATGACAACCGGTCAAGTGACCAGACTGAATTAGCCAGGTATTTGACCCTGTGTCCCAGGTACCATTACAGAATCTCAATAGGTGCTCAAGCGTTTGTTTACTTGGGTCTGAGCATTCCATACATAGGCTCCTAGTTGCTTCTGTAAGTCCCCATTTAGTCAATATTTCACCCGTCTTGATCAAATTCAAGCATACTCACAAGAAATTCTGCCTTCCTTTCACATCTGGGAACTTCATCAAATACCTAGGAACAAAACCCTGCTTTTTCCCATACTTAAAAAAAGATGTGGGGATGGAAGAAGACCTCACCGTATCTATTGTGTTGATCCAATCTCTTAATGTCAGGACTTTCTTGACCTTCAATGGGTTTGTGATCAATGTGTGTTTGTCTTGTTCGCAGTAGATCATTAGATTTTCTGCCACCTGTCTAAGTTCTCTCAAAGTTAGGGAGGTGTCTGAGTTCAAGTTATCTAGAAGATCTTCGTACAGTGTATTCGGCATAGGCGCCACAATAGACCTATATAAATAGAGTAATTTGCACTCCGATCTTAAGAGATTTTAAACCTAATTCGTATCTAAGAGTGGCAGTCCGTAGGCCTCTGGGCAAACCTAATACCTGCTTCCAGATATAACTCTCGTTTTTGCCAATCTATTGACCATAATAAAGGTTTTGCCTCGATTCCATACAGTAGCACAGGAATAATTTTTGCCACATAGAACTTCATTAACGGCATAATGGTAAATAGATTCAAAATCTTCATTTGTGCTATTAGTTGTGTACATTTGGTAAGTAGTTCTCCATACTGTGTCCCAACTGTAGGGACCGCATGCAAAGTGACGCCAAGGTACACAACTTCTTTTACCACTGGAATCAAACGACCACCTATTGACCGAGGATATCTTGCTCCTTTAATACCCTTACTTCCAAAGGCTACAAACCTTGATTTCTCCTGGTTTACCACCAAATCATTTATTTTCATGTATGAATCAAGTGCATTTAGCAGTCTTTGCAGACCGACAGGAGTCCTATCCAGTAGGACGATGTCTGCGTACATAAGCCATTTAATGGCTAATGAGCCCACCTTAGGGCTTGCCAATGCTGAGGACTCTATAAACTGTCCAAAGTCTCCCAGATAAAACTTGAAGAGGAATGGTGCCACCATACACCCTTGTCTTACTCCCCTATTTATACTTATGTAATCTGACAGGTGTCCCGCTAGATTTAGTCTTACTCTAGCTGAATTTCCTTTGTGGAGGTTTACTAGAATGTTTAACAGAGTTTTCAGAGCACCTTTCTGCTCCATCTTGACCCAGAGCTTATCCCGATTCACCATGTCAAAGGCGCTTGATAGGTCAACAAACGTACCATAAAGTCTACCTACGTTTTTTTTATCTTTATGGTTTGTTAGGGAGGCTAGTATAATACCATTCAAGGATGTGGAGTGGCCTCTCCTAAACCCTGTTTGTTGTTTAGGAATTATGTTATTCTCTTTTGCCCAGTTTTCCAATTCTCTTAGTACTAAACCAGTAAACAGCTTACTCTACACATCCAACAATGTAATTGGCCTGTAACTTGTTCGATTTCTACAATCTCCCTTCTTGAAAATGGGGACTATAATCGCCGACCTCCAGGAGGGGGGACTCGATCTATCACTCCCCTAAATAATGTATACAGGATTTTTGCCCACAACGTCCCATTTCCTTTGAAAACTTGATAGGTGAGGCCATTGGGGCCCGCAGATCTATACGCAGAGGATTTATTGATCAAGTTCAAGACATCCTCTCTATCAAAGTTCAACCCCCAATTTCCACCTCCACCCCTGAAGATCGGCGTCACAAAAATGGGTCAACCAGCTCGATTCGGGTACATTATTCGTTTGAGCTATGTCTTGATCAATTTTGAGTGGGTTGATAAGAGACCAAAAGTTATGTGACGAGTTGTTTTGCAGAGCACGCAACATTTCTTCTCCCATCGATTTGCCACAGCTCTTCTCTATGATGTCTGGCCCAACTCCTAAAGTTGTTTTTAATTTTTTTTGTCTCCACTACAAGGTCTAATTTACTCCTTGCCGTCTTTCTTGCTAATCTTAGTTGTCTCCATGTCTCATATTTTCTTTCCCATATTGCTTCATCAAAATGATGTTTATGGGTTTGCTGATGACCCTTCTGGATACTCTTTGGGCAATCAATTGACCATATGAAGTCGTGGAAAGTGAGCGGCATGCAGTTTTAATATAAAACTGTAGGGCAATCCCAGTTATGGAGTCTGTCTAGACCATCATTTAGACGAGCACCTTCACTCTGATATTTAACCAGGCGATTTTTCTTGGCATTTACGACTACTCGATTGTCCCACACCTCTATTGTGTCCCTACAGCTCCAACCTATTTGTGTTACCAATCGATTATGGTCACTTGTACCCCCGTCTTTAACGGCAAAGTGTGTACATTTCCCAAACCAGTTTGTGGATAGGAAGACATAGTCCAATGTAGACTCTGTGCCCCCCCTCCCCCAAGTGGTGGCGGGCGGTACGTCCCCTTCTACCGATCCATTTAAAAGTTTTAGATCCCATTCGTCAAAGAAATCTAACCACTTTCTGCCATTGGTTATTTCTTTCATTCTTCCCTTGCCAGATTTATGTTTAATTTTAATGCATTGTGAATTTAAGTCTCCTGCAACTACTAGAAAGGCCCCGGGGAAGGTAATCCTGATGTCACTAAGGACTACCGAGATTGATTCTAGAAATTCCAGTAATTTTTCCCTGGCCGGTTCCAATATAAATTGATAATTATCTCCTTAAATGATGCATTACCGGGGAGAGTGGCTGCTCTTACCACGAGAATTCCTTCTTGTTTATAGGGTATAGCTGTTATTTCATTAAATAAAGCCCTTCTGCAAGCAATCAATAAACCCCCCATAGGTCGACCCTTGGCTTTACTATATGCTGGTTGAATTGCCAGGTTGAAACCCTCCAGTTCTGGTGTATTGACTAACCAGGTTTCTTGTAGTAGAATCAAGTCACTCTCCCCGAATAACAAGGCTCTCATTTCGTTGTTTCTATTGAGCTAGAGCCTTGTGTATTCCAACTAGTGATTTTTAGGTTTTTGCTACTAAAGAGATGCCTGCACTACCCCCAGCTTCTGACATACTTGCATGATTATTTCTGGTAGCATTGGCCAGGATAGTGGTTGGGACCCCTCTTTGGATTGGCCATCTTTCGTTTTATGCTGTCTGACCTGTACAAAAGGAACTTTTTCCTGGGCAGCTTCATTTTCCTCGGCTCCTTCAACTACTGTGTCATAAGACGGCAATTTATCATACACTTCGAGACCTAAACAATGCAACTTTTCTCTCACATTTAGAAAAGCCTTAACCCCCATTTTAGAAACAAATCCAACTTCAGCTAAACTGGTGCAGCCCGATTCTGGAAAGCAAACATAATCAATATCTTTTGTTGAAAATATATATAATTCGGGAAGTTTTTTTTACTAATAACAAAATCGCTCCCCTATTCAAAGGTTTACCAGACTGTCTATTTTCTTCATTAGTAAACCAAAGGCTCGGGACTGCATAAGGTGTTGGCTCTTCTTCGGAGTTCATAGTATTTTCAATCATAACTTCAGAAGATTGTGTTGTCAATGATGGAGTCCCGCTCCCTTCATTTCCAGTTCCTACGCATTGATCAGGTTTCTTAGTCTCCAAATTGGGTAAAGAATATTTGGTCTCGCCCTGTGAATAGTCTGTCTAGGTTCCGGTGTGTCAACTGGACATCCCGATTTTGCTCTGGTCATGTTGAATATTGGGGCAATCCTCAAACCGGTCTCTCTCAGTATTAGGGCTTTGGAAACAATTTTCTGTTTAGGTAAGAATATTGGTGCAAGTTTTAGCAGCTTCCCTGTTGTCTTTGATCTGACGGCGTCCTGCTGATGTGGATTTTTGTCTACATTTGTGGGTTTTACTTCTGTCTGAGTGCCCGTTGATTTTTTGTCCATTTCTACTTTCTACTTTTTACTTTTTCTGGAACAATATTAGCAGGAATTTTTTTCTTTTGTTGTTTTTTTGATACTGTTCCGCCCTGATCCAGATTCCGTTCGTTCTTTTCCAGTTCGATATGATTTTCTGAGTTATCCCCCAGGTCCGAGATCCCCTTTACAAAGCTATTTACGTTTGATCTCCTTATTTTTCAACCCTTCATGTTTTTTGTGTTCTTGTCCTTTCTACATCTAGACTTGACATGTGATTTGGTTTTTGGTTTTTCCGCCTTTCCCTTCTCCGTCTCTTATATGATTGCTGTGTACTCCTCTTCCATGGAGTTTCATTTGCAATTACTTCTTGTGCTGATATTTCAATTATTTCATCTTGGTTTTCTGGAGACTGTTTGAATAATAAATCTGCTACCTGTGCCAGGCGGCAGAATTATTCCATCACATACTCTGATAGAGGAGTATCATCAGCAAGTATGTTCAACCCTGACTGAAAGTCATCTTTTTTCCTGCTGTTTTAAAGGATTTA
The DNA here is from genome assembly GCF_040938575.1 of Ambystoma mexicanum. Taxonomy (NCBI): domain Eukaryota; kingdom Metazoa; phylum Chordata; class Amphibia; order Caudata; family Ambystomatidae; genus Ambystoma; species Ambystoma mexicanum. Next base: position 1,456,619,406 of record NC_090932.1, read on the forward strand.
TTTGTCTAGAATTGATTTTTGAAAGCAAATCCTTAATCTCAGAGTCCTCCGTTAGCAAAGAAGTTAGTTGTTGTTTAATTTCACTTTGATCTTCACTTTGTTTAGAGAAGCCGTCTTGCATCCTTGTCAGTGTGGGCAATACTGAGCAGTTTATTACATTGCTTTGCCCTACCACTGTAAATTCGAATTGTTCAATGTCTTTTGTCATTTCCATCAGGATTCCTTTGTGTGTCTGCACATCCATTTTAAGAAGTTCAAAAACTTTCACTATTGAATTCAGAACATAATTCAATGCTGGTAAGGTTGGATCCCCTTCCTTAGGATCTTGATTCTTGCCCCCACAGGCTTCCGTGGATCTATGGACGAGATGATCTATTTTTAGTTCATCAAAAGCAGCTGACTCTCTTCGAAAAGCTTCTGTTGAGTTCATTCTCTCTCCTTGATGTGATGGATTTTGGGTTAAACTCAAAAGGTGATTAGGAGTCCTTGAAAGATCTATTACTGAGATTGGTAGCTCTGGTTGTCTATTCTCAGTCATTGAGTTGGGATCCTGGTTTCAGAGCCTCAGGGAGTTTGAAGTGAGGGCACTCGGGCTATTATGCCTATGTTTCTGGAAATAATGACTGATGGTCCCTTTTATATTTGTTGATGTCAGAGTGAAATCCTTTGGTAAAGTGGATGGAATGTTTTTAATTGCATCTCTCAAAATTTCTTCTGCTGGTGTCTTATCGGCTTGAGGTTCTTGATGAATTTGAACCTCCACTAGGTTAGTATCATTATCGGGGTAGTAGGAATATCTGGACCTGGAATGTTTTCTTCAGCCTGCAGAGCTTTTTCCATGTACGAGCCATCCAACTGAGGAGCTCTTAGATCATCGGCAAAGGGACCACTCCTCAGATTGTAACAGGAGGACATTTCTCAGTTTTGCAGAGCTCTTTATTGAGTATCGTAATGGATGCTCAATACGAATTATTGTTATTATTCAAGTGCAGTTCCACACTTTATCTTAGGAGATAAGATGGTATAAAAAGGGATCAAAGGAGTGCTATCTCCAACAGTCTCCCTTTTTTCACCCCTTTGTTTCTTCAACCTTTTGCCTGCAGTTGAATTGTATTAGGTCTGTTGTTGCAGTAGATTCAGAAAATAAACTGACACACAACACGCAAATGCCGCTGTGTTGCGTTTATTACGGTGGATATAATCGGATTGTAAACACAATTCTTTTACGAATCTATAACGGTGCAAAGAGCCCGCAGAAAGCTACCACTCTGCGGAGCTCTGCACGCGTATTACCACCTCTGTTACCCAGTCAGTGGGATCAAAGAGACCCAGTCTCCACAGTCTCCCACTGAACGCCGACGCCAGGCAGCACACAATACACAGCGCAGAACACAACACGCTAGTGCCAGCAGTTTCTTTTACAACTTAGTCAGCAGGTATAAGGATCAACGGATAAGTAGGCCAACTTCAAGTTACCTTCCACCCCTGCTGACCACTACTGCCCTGTTCCTTTGCAGGTACTTATTTATCCGAGTTCAGGAAAAACGTACTCGGGTTCACTCATCTCGACTTTTGCTGGCTTTTGCTTGTTTTACGGGCTGCCACAAGCTGCTTGGCTGCTCGCTGACGCTTCCCCTTCACCGGCACTTCACCTGCGCCCTGCGTCCGTGTCTGCGTAGCAGTCAGCTCACCGGGCTCACCAGGCTCAGGCTTAGCCGTCCTTAGTCACCAGCCAGAAGCCACTGAAAACTGCAGAGAATCGCACACTGGTTCGCGTTCACAGCGTTCCCGAACACTCGCAGCAAACGCCCCCAACGGACTTCCCGTTGGAAAAAAGGACCTTGCGCACGTCACGATTACTGTCAAGCTGCACTGGGGCCTGGGAACAAAAACACAAAACCAGCCGCTTCCGACTGAAATCGATGTTTTAGAAGTTGGACTAACCTCCAAGTCCAATCTTTAAAAATATATATATATATATTGCTATCATTATGGAAGATAATGCATTTAAATGTGTTACCAAACAGATGGGCATTTGAATGATACTCATTTATAGGTTAACTGGAACTTGTCCAGAATCTCAACCTCAATTGAAATATTGTATATTGTCAAGTTGCTTAAAATACATGCTACCCTGAAAGATAAATTATACCTGCATTTAATCTTGCTGTCTCATGAAAAGACAAAGGGCCTGATTCATGGAAGTGTTTTATAATGGCGCAATCCCATAGGAAAAAAGTTCTATGAATCAGGTTGTCAATGTCTAAATTGATTACAATTGCTCTTTCTTCATAAATGAGAAAGCTTTGCTTGCAGCACTAAAAATGAATGTCCATGTCTCTTAACATTTGGAAATGGTAATGCGTCCTCAGCAGTAGTGCGCTTTTGTACTCTTTTAGCATGTGCATTCTAAAATGCCTGAGCTCTGCCTAATAAATAGTGGCACAATCCGCTGCGTCAGCCATATTGGACAAGAATAGCACTTTTTCACTGCAGATCTCAGTAACAGAAACCATCCCTCTTGGTCATTAAGACCATGAGTAGTTTTAAATTATATGCCCAAAATTGTTCTCTTTGGGCAAGTTTGTTATTTATCACAAATTTTCTCTATTATAAACTACTCAGTATCTTCACTACTATGCTCCTCATTAACTTAATATTGTGTTGTAGTGGCTAGTGATAACTTTTGTTTAATTCTGAATATGTTCTATTATTTGAACATTTACACTTTTGTCCTCCATAATGTGTTTGACCTGACATCTGATAACATATCATTTTAATTAGTATGAATATGAAGCGTCCATTTTCTTCCTTCATGAAATAATTCAGACAATGTTAAAAAAAAAAAATATATATATATTCAAATTCAGTACCACATACCCAGACAGATGCAACCAAATGGACACTAACTTACATGCTCCACAGACTGACTCAAACCCCCGGCCGTACATACACAGAACTTTTAAACACACATGCGTACAGTTAATAAAGTATCATTTAATTACTAAATGTAGTCACAAGGGTGTAGGTCACTGGGTGGGAGTAAACGCTGGCAGTGGTAGCACGTTCTGGAAATATATGAACACGTGAGGCACACCAGGCTGTTGGTTGCTTAGCAACCTGGTGAACACTGTCCACCGGCCAGAAGTGCCTATTTTGTTTGATTATTTTTTTTTTAAAGCTGTTGGGGCAGTAGCGCCAGCACTTTGAGAGCCTGGGTGTGTGCACCAGGCACTGAGGAGTTGCACAGGGAGGCAGCTGCCCCCCACCCTTGGACCTTCCACTGCTTACACACTGTACTCTGATTTTCCCAGTGACCACCCCAAGTGTACTAAATGTCACTCAGGACAGTTCTGTCCTTGGTCCAGTCGATAGGTGTCCATGTGTTGTAGATTCAGTAGATCAAGATGGCGGTAGTTCCAAGCTCTGGTTACAGGAAGATTCCAGAAGACTTGCAGTAGGATGTGCCAGATACCACAGGACAGCAGCTACAATGAAGTCTACCGTGAGTCGGGACACCATAGGACATGGCAGATTAAGTGAAGCAGTGAAGAAACCCTGGCCATGGGTTAACGGGCTTGGTTTGTTGCAGTGGCACAAGGTAGGCCCCTTCCATGCAGGGGCGCAGCATACAGCTATGATCTTGGTGCACAAGTCATGGATGTGCAGAGTCGGAAGCTTGAGCTCAGGGTGGTGACAGTTGCCGGAGAGGGCCGGTCAGTGGGTGGGCATCACAGTGGATGGACCCGGTACACTTCAGAATCCATCAATGGCAGGATACTGGTGCTGGTTGATCCTGTCAGTGCAGTGGAGGTGTTTCCCTGGACACTAGAGTGACAGCATGGCTTCACCTGTAGATGGCCTCGGCAAAGATGGTTGTCCATAGCAGCAGTCCTCCAGGTCTTCAGTGCAGTCTTCTCTTCTTTTGATGCTTGGCTTCAGTGGGTGAACTTTAGAATGATTGTGGAGCTCCTCCTTGTATCCAAAATCCAGGTGTGAGGTTTGCCCAATCCCACCAATGTAAGGCATCTGCACCCTTCAAACAGTTAAGGGCCTTCCAGTCATGGACAGCCACTTAACCCATATCTACCCACCATTAGGCATCCCCTTGTTTAACTGCTGCTTGATGCCCGACAGTCCCAATCTCTGTTTCAGCGAATGTAGTCACACTTTGCCTAGGAGTCAATGCCGTTGACTCCACAGACCTTTGCAGGTCTCAAAGTTCCACAGGAGCCACCTATGGTGGGCATGCACAGCCAACCTTGGCTGGCAGTAGTCACAGATGCCTCCTTGAAGAGCTGGGTAGCTCATCTGGACGATCTGATGGTTAGAGCTGGCTGTGGTCCCTCACGGAGGCATGGGGCATTCAAACCTTCCATCCATTACCTCAACAAAAGAGGTGGTGTTTGCTTGCTATCTTTTCACAGGAAAAAAATGAAACATTTTCTTGGCTTTTAATGATGACTTTTCCCTATCAGCGGCCCATGAAGCCTGGATGGTGGATGTGGTTGTAGGTTCCATGATAACACGCTTGTTTGTCGCCCATGAATTAATGATTTTCACTGCTTTGGGATTCTTTGGGTCTCCAATTTCAGCTGAAAGTGAGTGTTCGCCTCTAGTAAGTATCATCCACAGAGGACTCTGGGGGTGCATTTTTTGTCAAATGGAACTTTGATCGCCTTTATGCCTTCCCTCCGATTCCTGTCATAGCCACTCGTTCTTGTCATGGTCATGAAGTCAGGGGCCCAGGCTGCAGGGGTCGCATGCACAGGAGATCTGGGTGGACACTGTCCTGGCTCCTTTGGCGCCAGGCTCATGAACAAAAATAAACAAGAACATAGGAACAAGGACATAGCAATTCAGATGCATTAACCTTGAACCTTCCATCCATTAAGCAAGATGCATTAACCTTGAATATTCCATCCATTAAGCAGACCCAAGTGTATTCTTGGGTGTGGCTGCTAATGGATTGCCTTTGCACGTGCTCTCACTCTAGGAGTGGCAGGGTGTGGCTGGTAAGCAGGCCCTAATGGGCATGCCCATGATCTCAGCTATATAAGCTGCCCTAATCCTCAAGATAGACGCTTTGCGTTATTCTGCAATTGCAAGCAGCGCAACGCTCAGTCGCCTGAGGTCAGACTTACCTTTGAAGATCCTGCTTCCTGGACATCCTGCTTCCTGCCAGCATACTTACCAACTGGGGGAAGCTGTTCTTACCTGTACATCTCTTCGGCAAACCAAGTATTCATCTTTACACTTTACAGAACGCCGAAATCTTCATCTTGGCACCGCAGCACAACGCTCTCCATCGTCAACAGCAGCGCCTGCAAGGAAAAACAGACGACAAGGTTAGACATCGAAAAAACTGTCAGTTTAAGGTTGCACTTCGCCATACTTTGCGCTTTTCCTTAAACTATCACTTACCTGCTGTCGAACATTGCGGTAGCATCCATCTTCCATCCAGCTGCGTCTAGCGTCTCACAGCTGCATTGATGCCACATTTCCATCTAAGGGAAGAAAACAAAGACATTATTGCGGGCATAAATAGGAGCAACATATAAAGACATTAAACAGAACAAACAGCATCACAAGAGCTCAAGAAACACTTGTCAATCATAAGGAGAAGCATAGTTGCAGCTGGACTGGACTAATCCTTATCAGGGATCAGTGAAGGAACTAGATCCCATTCGACACGCCCCTGCCAGAAGTAGCAGGACGGAGAGCTTATCTTCCATAATTCACAGGTGAGCTTTATGGGCCAGCGTATGCTCACAGAAACCGTACTTTGGGGTGAAGGGTTCGAGAGGTACAACAATCACAGATTCGTGCACTCAGACACTCTTATCGCCACGCAGGAGCAGTATCGCCATGTACCACAGCTCACAGCTTTTCTACTGAGGGAGAGGCCTGAAGGGGGTGATTTAAGTTCAGGGAGGGCTGCAACAGTTGCCCAACGCCGCCGCAGAGACCATGTGAGCGTAACAGTTCTCAGGAGATTGAGGGAGTGTGGGTCCTCTCTGACCTTGATCATTCCAAACTAAGCCTGTAGGACAAGCTTGGTGCTCCTCCATTATGCCATTTTTGTATGGATTGTCTAATCATTTTCCATCACACCTTACTTAATATATATGTTTTTGGGTTGCCCCTAATGTGCCCAGTACCAGGGATTCCTAACGCTGCCCATTTTTGCACTAGGTTGATTTTATCACGTACACAGTTTTAGGGAGTATGTTGGTGGCATGTATACTTTAGATTTGGCTTCATCGGATGGGCATTTCCTTTTACTGCATTGGTATTCCAATATGTTTTTCGTAGCCATTGGGGAACCATGACTTTTTAAAATCCTGCTCTCTGCTATTTTGGGTTTCAGGGTTTTCCTTTGTTTAGGTGACCATGATGCAGCATTAGAATTGCCATTCTGACCCTGTTCGGTTGTATTCAGTTCATAATGGTAGCCTCGCTATTGGTCGTAACTGGTTTAGACTGATATAGGTCCCTCTTCATGTGGCTGTGGGTAAGTGGCTGTCCTATTGACCAATCAGTAATGGTTGGTCATCTCAACCGTTGCCCCTACCCCCTTTAGTGATTTGCTTGCTGGCCTTTGGCCAGCCTCTTTGTGCAAGGGTATTTAGGCTTTGTCCTGTCCCTGTTGTACTGTCTTTTTTTTCTTTCTTATACTTGTAACCTAGAGCTGCTGAATCCTTTGCCCATTTTCTTACAGCCCTGACTTAAAAATACTTGCTCAGTGCAGTGGCTTGAATATGCCTCAGTTTGGGTTCTTTTGTTATTCGAGGCCTAGCCCAGGCTTTTTGAAGACTGCTGACTCTCAGGCTTATTCCCAGTAGAGTGAGTGGGGTCAAGGCCCTCAGTAGGTCCATACAGTATGGTACATATTTCAATTTAGAAAGTCATGTATAAAAATACAATTAGTTTTTCTTGGGCTTCTGAACACACTGAAAAAGGAATCTAACAAGTGCTAAACTCATACGTATCGTCCCCTTTGCTGCATCCATGTGGGCATCCCCCAACCTGGGGACAGTACTGGAACCTTTGATAGCGAAAAATTGAGCTTCCCCTTTAAATTTAGTACAGCGCACCGGGGTGCGGCCTCGACTGTGGGAACACCACACCCCGTCCTCCAGCACCTTACCTCGGTCACTTTATTCCGCACGGACAGTGTCGGACCTGGCAGCCAGCGCAGAGACTATTTTAGCTTTCCGCTTGCTCCCCTTCTTTCTTTTTCATTCTTATTTAACCTCCCTTCTGGTGCCTAGCCTCCCCTGGCGCATGTCGTCTGCAGGAGGATTCACGAGATGTGCTTCGTGCGACCGCTCGTCCCAAGACTCAGACCCTCATACACTCGGTCTTGAGTGCCTGGGGCCCGACCACCGCTGGGACACATGCGCTGCCTGCAGCACTCTCGGTCACAGGGCATTGAAGAACCGGTTGTCGCATTGGAAAGTGATATTCCTCACTTCTCCTACAGCAAACCTTAAGGACTTTGTCTCCAGAACCTCTTGTCAATAGGCCCCCTGTTCAAGCAGCTCTTCAGCCCAGTGACTGCTTCCCGGGGTTTCCCACTGGCTAGAGTTCTTCGGATTCACGTTCTGGCAGGCCCGAGGCCTCTAAGGCTACCGTGTCCCAAGCCGAGGATCCCGGGGGCTCTTCCAGGCGCTCCGCGGGCAGACTTGAGGCCGTCAAGACTACTTGCTCCTAAGCTGAGATTCTTGGGCCCTACCAAGCTGTCCTCGGAAGGGCGGTAAAGTTTGTCCTCTTCTTTGACCCCAAAGGATCGTCGGGTGCCACCTCCAAGAGTCTGTCCTCAGCACGATCCGGCATGACTACCGGCACAGGTGCAGAGGGCACTCGCCTACTGGAGCTCGCGAGTCAGGGCGTTACAACTACTGGCCAGCCAGCCGGGGGCTCAGTGCCTACTCGAGTGATTTCTGAGGCTGATCCAAGCTGTATCCTCCCATGTCTCAGACCTCTCGTGTCTTGGGGCCATTCGTGGCACAAGGTCCCAAAATGACAGATAGGCGCGTGGAAGAGCCTGCTAGACCGGTGCTCATTTTGGATTCAATGCTGGGCCCTCTTGCCCATTGAATTGGCCTTGCAAGATGATGCCTGTCCCCTTCCCTCTGGAACCTGCAGCAGACAATGATACAGGCATCTGGTCTCCTCAGGGCTACATCTAGCCATCAAAGCCTTGCGGCTACATGCCTCGGGCGCCTCAGCGCTTTGGCCAGGAGCAGAGACAAAGCACCTCGGACGGCCAGGTCCCTAGGGATTTGGCGACTAGCGAGGTCCGCTTCTTAAAGCGCTTTCTCCTCCTCATGCATTCCCCTCAGATGACTGGGCTCCTGAAGGATGTAGTGAACGAGGTGATCCGTACCCCGGCCTCCCCCTATGGGTCCTCTGCCTGTTCCTCCAGTGCTGCCAGTGCCAGTCCCTCCCCCGGTACAGGCTGTACCAGTTATTCAGATCCCTCCACCTCCTCCTGTAACACCACCACCTCCCCATCAACAGCTGTTGGACTTGGTTTCGGCTCTGGACATGGGGGGGACCCCGCCGGCACCTGGGGGGGTGGGCAAAGATGACGACAGACCCTTGGCATCTGTTAACGCCTTTCATGACCGCCTTCAGGGCCTGGAGGTGTTCTCCGGGGTCCCTCACCCTGAGGAAGCCCCCCAGGACAGGAGTCAGGAATGCTAGCAGAGGTTTTGGGCAAGCGCACCACGATTTGGTCTGGCATCCCGCTTCAGAATGATCTCCTGCAGGTGACGAGAAACATCTGTAAGAACCTCTGGGCCAACACCAAGATGAACAAGAGGTTGGACGTAGGTTTAGGCTGACGGACGGGGAGCCAATCCTCCTGGCCTCCCACCTGCACCACATTCTTCAGTGATGGCTGTGGCCTCACTACATTCTAAACCATAGTCTTCGTTGTCTTCCTCCACGGGAGCCACCTCCATTCGTCTTGTCAAGGAGGACATGGTCCTAGAGTCTTTAAGCAAAGACTGTTATGCCATTTCAGTTAAGCATCTGCGGCAAGCCGATGCCCTTTTAGCCACGGCTACCCAGAAGCTGTGGCGGGTCTTCAGGGAGTTCCTGTCAGACATCCTTTTGGAGAGGCAAGCCTCCTTTAAGGCCAGTCTGGCGGATGCCCGGGCCATTGCGCGGGTCCTTATGGAGTCTTTGGTCTCCCACATCGACATAGCCTGCAGAGGGCTGTTCCTGGGTATGAAGATGAGAAGGACGGCGTAGATGATTGCCACAAAGTTTTCATCTGTCGTGCGAGAGCAGTTCCTAGATTTGGCCTTCAAGGGCGTAGACCTCTTTTGTTCGTCAAGCGATGATGAGCTGACGAAGAAGAAAACCTCCGCTCAAACTGCCAAGTCCTTGGCCATCGTGACAGAGCCATGCCAGAAATCCTTCCCTCACTCTCAGGGCAGGACCGAATTGAAACCCCCACGATTTCAACCAGCATCAAAGGGTTTCAGGACCGTGGTATGCGTAGGCCTGACAGGTCACCCCGCGATAACGGGAGGAAGCAGCAGAGGACTTTGCACAGGTTTTTTTCGCTCCCCCTCCTCTGCCCCCACCTCAGATGCCAAAAAGGAGCGACGTCAAGGTCTGGGAACACAGCTCTCCAGTGGGGTGCCAACTTGCTCTTTTCCAGAACAGCTAGAAGTGTCTTCTGAAGAACTGTTGGATCCTATTCATAGTCTCCACAGACTTAAGTCTTCCTCTTCCTTTTCCTCTACCATCCTCTCCTCTCCTCTTCTTCGTCAGATTGGGTCCCCGGCTCTTTTACGGGAGGTCCTTTAGCTCTTGGAGATGCAAGCGGTAGAACCTGTTCCTAAATCCGACCGGGGCTCTGGTTTCTACTCCACGATTTTTTCAGTACCCAAGAACCATCAGGCTAGCCTGAGGGTTGTCCTGGACCTGTCATTTCTCAGTCTGTCTTTACTGTCAGTACACTTAAAGATGATTACTCATGCACACATTGCAGAATCTCAATGTGCAGAGGACTGGATGTGTTCCCTAAACCTCAGGATGTGTACCTGCATGTGCCCATCTACCAGTCACATCGGAATGTTCTGCTGTTCACGATAATGTTACACCACTTCCAGTACAAGGTGCTGCCTTTCGGCCTGAACTCGGCCCCTCATGTCTTCACAGTTGATGAACGCAGTGGCTAGTCTCCTACGCTTGGAGGGCCATCACCTGTACCCCTTTCTGGATGACAGGCATGTTGGGGGAGGGGTGGTCACCCGAGGTGGGTGATACACTACTGCCAGAGATTGGCAGATATTATTCATCAGCTGGGCTTCTCCCTCAATCAGAGGAAGTCACTGTTGTGCCCCTGTCATGGGCGCTACTCCCGAGGGGCCAGGACTGGCCCAGCGCCCTCGGAAGCAGACCCGTCTTCCACTACTCCGGACCCAGCAGACCCTTACAGGGGCCCTTTGGACCGTGTCCTGGCGCCTTTGGCGCCAGGCTCATGAAGGGTTTCAGTCCCGGCGCCATAGGCGCCGGGCTCATATTGATAAACAGTGTAATAATGCTTGGGTGGACTTACCTGAGGCAGACCATGCTGCATATTTACCCAGAACAATCCAGTCTGGTTGAAGTCCCCAGCCATCAGGGCTGGGAGGAACTATTCCCTCCATTCAGGAACTCTTTTCTTACCTGGGTGGAACCGGTGGAAGAACACACACTGGAAGCACTTCTCTGCTATTTAAACCACGCCCGATGGAAAACACGTGCTTTGCGTTATTCTGCAGCAGCAGGACGCTCACCGAGTCGGCTCCTGCATTCCAGGTCCAGAGTCATCTTCAGCTTCCGCGCAGCAACCTGTGGATGAAGAAAGACACAGAACAATACTTACCAGATCCCGGAATCCAGTCACCGGCAAAACCTGCAAAGAATAAACATAAGGTTAGAAAAGTGCAACTCGCTCGCAGCCGCGCCCGCTTACCTGATCCATCCATGATTGCAACGGAGCTAACCGCGGCCTTCTCTTCGGCAGCTTCTCTGCACCTGAAAGGCAAAGGACATAATTAAAAAGGGGTTCGGGTGAAGGCAGTCGCATTCATCTTAACTTACCAGTTTTTGCACGCGCAGAAGCGGCCGCATCAACCGCAGCATCCTGGCACCTGAAAACTAGAAAAAGGACATTATTAGAGGTGCCATTAAAAGCGGCCAACGATCATTATACTTATGTGCATCGGCACGTGCAGTGGCAAACGGATATAAAGCCCGCAGCATCCCGGCACCTGAAAACTAGAAAAAGGACATTATTAGAGGTGCCATTAAAAGCGGCCAACAAACATTATACTTACGTGTATCGGCACGTGCAGCGGCAACGGAAAACTACGCCCACAGCATCCCGAGGCCTGAAACAAAGGAAAAGGGACATTATTGAGTTGCCCATCTTTTAAAGCCTAAAGACTACAGTATACTTACAGGCATCCGCTCGTGCAGTAACGGCAGCATCGCTCTTCGGCATCCCAGCACCAGTGCCACAACTAAGGACGCAAAAGACTTGAGCCTCAACACTGAACTCATCCAGTGACGTAACTGGAATCCACGCACCCCTGCACCAGACGCAGGATGGAGAGCTCAGCATGTATACGCCTAAGGTGAGAGCTCGCCGAGACAAGTAGAAAGCTAGGCTGTGGGAGAAACTGGCGATTGGTGGGAGAAGGAATCCCATCAAACGGTGATTAACCCTTTTTCTTCCACCTGCAGAAAGCTTACCCTGCAAGTCAGACATTCGATAAGAGGAAGCCCAGTCCTGAGAGTCGTCCGAGCTCTACGCTTCTCAATTGAAGAAACGATAGCAGCCCAGCCGGGATCAGCGCCTCGTTACAGCCCCTCCCAGGATCTGATCTTTCTAGGGGTGTGTTGGAACACAACCGTTCAGCGGGTGTTCGCCTGAGATACTCCTCTCCGTTTGCAAGGCGATAGGGCACTTTCTAGCCCACTTGACAACCTCAGCATTATGTTTACAGCACCTCCTGGCTCTGATGGCCTCCTGCGTGCTCTGTACAGCACGCTCACCTCAAGATGATGTGCCTCCAGCTCCACCTGGCGAACCATTGCGATCAGGAGACAGGGTCTCAGTTGGACAGGATCCCAAAACACCTGCTCCTTTTGCCCAATCTTTGCTGGTGGTTGATGGACGGCAATGTTTTAGTCGGAGCCTCCTTCCCCTGACTGGAGCCTACCATTGGGGTGATGACGGACACCTTTTGTGCTGGGGGCTACGCAATTCATGGCGCATGGTCCAGGGCGGAAGCCCTCCTGCCTATTAGTCTGCTCAAGCTCAGGGCAGTGGGCCTGGCCCTCAAGGTGTTCTGCCCCACATCAGAGACAGGTCTGTTCTAGTCAGGATGGGCTATTCTACTACATTGTTATACCTGAACAAGCAGGGTGGCACACATTCCATCCTCCTCTGCATGGCGGTGGTATCAGTCTGGGAATGGGCCCTGACGGAGGGTTGGATTCCAGCAGTCCACCTCCCGGTGGACAGCAATGCAGAAGTGGACCAGCTGAGCCGCTTGGGGTTCAACACCTACAAGTGGGAGCTGCACACTGACTCCTTGTTTTCCATGTTTCAGCGTTGGTAGTTCCCAGACCTGGATTTATTTGCATCCCTTCTGAATTCCAAATGCCCCCAGTTTGCTTCATGGGCTGGATGGGGTTGGGTTTGTCTAGGAGAAGCCTTCTGGATCTATTGGCACGGCTGCAGGTGTTATACGTTCCCGCCTCCCCCTCGAGCGGGCCCTCTGCAAGTTCTGGGATTCGGTGGGCTGCAGCCTCATCCTGATTGCTCCCCACTGGCCTTCGAGAGCCTAGGTTTCAGATCTGCTGCAGTTGTTCTCCCAGGGCCCCGTTCACCTTCCGATCCCCTACAGGGGCTTCCTGAGGCAGCAGGGCAGGGCGATTACACATGTGGACACGGCCAGTCTGGCGCTAGGCGCCTGCTTCATGACCAGCTAAGGCTTTAGCATGCTCAATTATTGGATGACAACTGGGACATCATTCAACCGGCCAGGAGGCCCTCTACTCGGTCCCAGTCCAAGAGTAAATGGACTAGATTCTGCTATTGGGCTCGTGACAAGGGTCTGGATCCTGTCACCTGACCTCTGGATGACGTACTTGTTCAGGTGGATACTTTCCACACTTATTTGGCGGGCATCATGGCATACAAGAATTCCCCATAGCTTGTATTTCCAGCAGCCAACCCAGTGGTTAAGGCCCACCTCAAAGGGTAGTCTAGGCTTTTTCCTCCAGTGCATAGGCTGCATCCGGTCTGGCGCCTCAGTGTGGTTCTTGCGGCTCTACAGCACAAACCTTTCGAGATGATGCCTCTGGACATTTGGCTGGTAATGCTAAAGACGGTTTTACTGGTAGTTCTCACCACTGCGCGCAGGGTCAGTGAGCTGTAGGCGTTGGCTTTGTGTGAGCCCTTCACCACATTTTACAGCAACAGGGTCATCCTGCGCATTCAACCAAACTTCTTGCTCAAGGTGATCTCTCCATTTCATCTGAATCAAGAGATCTGCCTGCCGATTTTCTTCCTGAATATGCAAACGGAGGCAAAGAGGACCCTTCATTCCTTCGACCTCAAGAGGGTCCTCAAGTTTTACCCCTCTCGGAAGAAATCCTTCAGGAAATCTGAGGTATTGTTTGTAACTTTTGGGGGTTCCTCTCCTGGCTCTCAGGCTTCGCAGGCTTCCATCACACGTTGGATGATTCAGGCCATCCAACGGGTGACCTACACCGCCATGGACAAACCAGTCCCTGAGGGGAAGAGCTTAGGCCCGGCTGTCACGTTTCAGAGACATGCTTCTTGGGATGTCATCAGCAATGAAATGAAGGAGCAGAAATAAGTGATCGATGAACGCTGTGAAATTGGTTCAAATGTTCTGTAAGGTACTTAATATTCAGTAGAAACTCAATTGCCATTGTCACCCACAATCAGTGGGAGTAGTGGAAAGACCAAAAAGGATCCTGAAAAATATTATTTTCAAAATCTGCACAGAAACTGGTTTGAAGTTACCACATGTGCTACAGCTTGCTCTTAGATGCGAGGAACTGCAAAGTGGAATTACAGGATTGCACCAGCATCATATTCTCACTGTCAGAGTGATGAGCTTTACAGAAGCTCCAGCACTGCCTTTGAACCTACGTAATGTTCAACAAATGGATGATGCAGTTTTAAAGTGCTCTGAAGAACTAGTCTGAGTAGTGAAGTGCATTTATCTGCAGGTATAGGAAGTATACCAGAAGCACTGTGTTGTCCCCCTTTCCAATGGGGAAGTTGGGTTTTTATTAAAACCCATCGGAGGAAAGGACTGCCTGTTAGGAAGGTCAGCGTCCCATGTGTGGTCATGTTAGTGACAGATACAGCAGTCTGTTGCAGAGCTATCGGTCGGGACCCTTGAAAAGCAGTTTTGGCCCGCGCTTCTGCTGTTTGGAACAATTTCTGCAAATCCTCTTACTGATTCTTTTTAGTGGGGTAAATATTTGAGATTCCGGTGAGAGATAATTTACTCAGCATTTTGGTCCAAACGGACTGATACTTCGAGAGAAGAGAAACACACAGCAAGTAACAACTAGAGAAATTAGGAACTGGTTGTGGTGGAAAAAAGATCGGTATGACAGGGAAAGAATTATGGAACTTCATCTTGGGCGTTTGGAATAATTTATTTTGTATTTCTGTCCAGTGCAAGTGAACAACATTTGGCAAGTACATACTCCTGCTGAATTGTTTCAGAGTTGACTGGGAGCACGACCTTCTTGCAAGAGCAGATACTGATTTAGTGGGCTAAAAAGCAAAGTGTACAGAAAATTGAAGGCAGTTCTTCAAAATTGGTACCAAAGATTAAAGAATCCGGGTGGAAAAAACGGACACAGAAGACCAATCTAGCTTCCTATTGTTCCACTCATCTATAGTGTATATAATAAGGCAAGGTACACAGTTTCTAATGCATTATAATGGATGACCAATGTCTGCATGAAAGAAAATAAAGGATCCAGTAATGTGGTGAGTTCTTTAAAAGTGAGCTTTATTATTAAATGTTACTGCCAAAGGGACTTGATACCCATGATACACCATGTTTTTGTATGCCTTCTAATGAGGGCAGGTGTTTCACTTAAATATTCTCAATTCATACTAAACTGTTCTCTAAGCGCCAATGCATGGTAGACGATTAAGTGTATTGCCTAGGTAGTCCTCGAGCTGTAGCAACCCTTATTCAATGAATACTCTATTTCCCCACCATGCCCTCCACGACTAGATTTTTAGAAAGAGGCAATTGTAGTAAATCCTCAGACATGCTGATACAGAACTATGAATAATGGGACTGGTCCAGAGTTCATTTCATTTTCCAAATGGTTCAACAGGAGCTGCAACATTTGGGGCAGCAAAAGGACATGCTGATGGTGACGGGAAGATAGAAAAGACTGGAGGGGCGGATCTGAGACAGGGGCCAACTCAGTGGGCTTGTCCTTGAAGATATTTCTATGTGGGGGATTTATGTTTGAGGAAAGATTAACTAGAGTAAATAATTAAACTAATAATGGTATCACAAATGACCAATGCAGATATGCATCTAGAGGTACATGCCATCGAAGACTTAAAGTACATTACACACACTATGGTAGCAAGTCTTTTCTTTTTTTTTTTTTAACCATCACGATTGCAGGTCGAATGGGACATTGCTTGTGGACAAGTGCAAAAGTACTTCCCTGACCAGTTGAGATCGATCCGTGATGACGTCAAATATCAGTCCTGGCTGGAGTCGATGAATGAAGAAGCTGGCATCCCAGCAGTGTTATATACCTGCAGGGGGAAGTTTGGAAGCTTTCCAACAACTGCCACTGTGCATTCAAAACTGCAAGATGTTCCTTCAATGCATATGGGTCTTATTAAGGGATATGGACTCCAATGTATCAGATAATGCCAAGAATCTGGGTAAGCTGCAGGTTGGACTTCGTGATTCATAGACTTATGGGAAATAAACGTTTTGGAAGCAGAAAATCATCATGTGGTTGGTGTTCGTGCGATGAAAAGGGGATTTTTGGATATGTGAACAACTGGACATTGTGGCCAAAAGAATCCCCACAGAGCTAGTGTATGCACAAAGTAAACCCAGGCCATATACTGTTGGTGCCCAGATCTTTTGGGAGCCTAGTGCCAAATGTTTAATGCCAAAAGGAACTCTATTTTTTCAATAAAACAATAGCTGGGTGCATCCCTCAAAAAATATTGGAACTTAGTGCAAGTTGTATGTTCTCCATGACTGAACAACATGAGATATTTTGGGCTGCAGAAATAAGATATGAAGTGCATTTATAATGTGAAGTCAAGTTCAATTGTATTGCTATTCTTTCATTTTAGACGTGTTACAACTGTAATCTGAAGCGCAGAGACTTTCAAACATAAATAGCTCTATTACAAGCTATGTTTAATCGTGAAAAGGACATTAAATTAGCCCATAAAACAGTAACCCTCTGCACCATTGTATATTTGTGTCTTGCAACTAAGATGCTTAACACATCCAATGTATACAAGTGGAAAATATTGAGTATGGTAATAGTGGTCAGTTTACTCACTTCCCCACTTTTTCTTTGTTGTACAGCTGCTGCATAAACCTAGTGAACGCTTTACATATTCTTAATGAAAGAATAGTGCCTATGCTTAATATGGTAATTGTTCATTGTTATTAATGGTGACGATGTCAAAATGCAAGATGAAATGCAAAAGATGAGACATATCCACTATTTATGATAACAGTGGTTTACATGCATATTTGATTCGTAAAATACGAATGCATTAGTAAACTCTAAATTGTCCAAATTAGGGAAGAAGGGTACAATGAGAACCGGCTGGAGAAAAATGAAGACAGAAATGTGTGAATGCTGAGCTGAGAGCACAAAAGTGGGAAACTTTCAAAGCTCATTGTTTTATTTCTGATGAGTTGGGATGTATATATGAGCCACCGACAGAGTAGCTGTGTCTGGGAGATGACATTAACTGCAGCCATATTTGGGGAGGTGGTCCAGTAATTGATCTGATTGGTTGGCATGCCCATAAAGATATATAGGGCCATGCAAGGAAGACATTCACTTTTGTCTGATGTGCAGGTACACCCAGTGACATAGTTTGTGTTACTAATGAAGGCCTGTTATTTTGCTTGTGAGCCGAAGCAGGGATCACAGGGAAGCTGGATCAGGTCTTATTACGTGTAATGAAAAGATCTGCTAGAGTTGGTGGTTTGTATCACGTAGGTAGCCCAAGCACACTTGTACAGGTCTTCAGTGGGGCTTTAAACCCATGCCCTGCAAAGTCTGTGGATGCTGTTTTAGGACATTCGGTGTTATTGTAATTGACTAAATGTATAAGGTTCTTTGTGTAAAACCCTATAAAAACCCAGATTTTTCTGTGCTATGGAGCACAATTTTTATAACGGGGTTTCTCTGCTAGTACTCAGTTTATTTCTGCACAGCTGTATGGCAATACATCCTTGCTCTACCTTTGCTTCCTCAGGTTGCTCATTGGCTTACTTGGTGAGGGATTTGGGTTTCTACACAGCATACTATACAGAAGAACCGACTTTAAACAGATTACCAGAAAATTAAGTAAACAAAATGTTTATAAGTGGCTGCTCTTATGTTCTTTTTATTTTGCATAGCAAAACTCGGCACACATCACTTCAGTAGAGGATGACTGTCGCATTATTAATGTTAATGTTAAAGGATATTTATACCGCACACTTTATCACCAGCGGAGTGGTCTCCTGGCGCTCTGGCAGCTCTGGACGGTAAGAGGGTGGGGTGTGTTAGTGGGGCATAGCGGGACAAAGTTAGAGCAGGAAGATTATGATGTACTGTTGGCAGCTTCAGTTCGGTTAGCACTGTTCGTTGAGCATGGGTGAGGTTTATCGATCGGTAGCCTCCTCTGCTGTTGTGTGAGAATGTTTGGTTTGTTGTTGTAGTGAAGTGGGTGCGGATTGCTGTGCAAGGACGTGGTTATGTTTGTTTAGCGTTTGAGGAATATGCAGAGAGGAGAGTTGAGGTTTATCAATTGGGTTAGTGGGGATTTTCTTACCTTGTTGCTTTTGGGCATTCAACACTCACCGAGTCCCTTGCCGCATTCTGCACCAGTGTTCTTGTCTCCTTCAAGCTATTTGGTGATCTGAGGGTGGGAAGAGAGGTGACCCCCCCTGGCCTGCCTTTAGGTCGAGCGCGGTATGATATTAAGATCGTTCACAGGTTACCAGGCATTTGCTTGTTGTCGCATCGCTGGGTTTCTTAGGCTGGTTCCCTCCTTCTGATTTGTAGGTGCTCTCTGTGTCACTTGGTCCGATTATTGGTTAGTGCTCCTTCGTCTACAGCTGGGGTGCCTATTCTAGTGCGAAGCCTAGAGTTGGAAGGTGGTTTAGAGTGGATATGTCCTGGGATGCTCTCCCTCACGACTTCTGTCTTCCTTGCACGTTCTTTATTGTCCTTTTTATTTTCAGTGGTGTCTTACTGTTTCTAGGCGTTGCCGCCCAATAGTGTGCTGAAGACCCAGGTTTTGAGAGATTTTCTGAATCTTGAGTGATCCTTCGTATTGTGCGTTTCTTTCGGAAGTGTGTTCCATGTTTTTGCTGCCAGGTGTGAGAGTGACGATCCTCCAAGTTTTTTTCTTGTGTATGGTCTCGGTTCCAGGTGGATGCCATTGCTTGATCTGAGAGTTTGTGTCGGTAGGTAGATGGTTATTTTCTTTTATAGGAATTCTGCTGCTTTGCCATGAATTGCTCTGTGCGTCATGCACATCCTTTTGAATGCAATTCGCTGTTTGATTAGCAGCCAGTGTAGCATTTTTAGTGCTCGGGTGTTATGGTCCCTTTGTGATCTGTTGATCGCAGGTAGAAATGACAGTTGACTATCGAGCCCTTCCCCACGCTGCACAATAGTGCATTGATGAGCTGACAGACTCTTCCTACCAGTAGCCCGGAACAGTGAGGTTTGCGGCTGAGGTAAACTGTGTGTTGGAGGGGGGGGGGGCACAATGTTTGTGTTTGGGAGGGGTGTGGCTAGCAAAGGCAACTTTGGGGAGATGAACCCTCTAATTTAAAGAAAATCCCGCCAGGTCAGGAAGTGAGTGGGGGGAGTAGAAGGGGAGAGGGGCAGCCTTCAGCAGCTGTTTTTTAGACCTAGAACAGATATCTCACTTGCTCAGACTTAAGTGACATAAATCAAGAGACTCACCAAGAAGTCTTAGAGTACAAAGCCTTTATTATTTTCATACTCCAATTTTCTTTTCTTTCAAAATCTGTTTCAAGACAGGATTATTCCCAAGTTCACAAATGGGTGGTTGACAAAAGCTTTACAGGGCTAAAAATGTTTAGGTCCATCTGGCGCTTCAAGCCTTCCTGCTTGCAGCGATTGAGCACCTACAAACTTCAATTGTTTTCAGTGATTGTTTTTGGTTTCAATGGTGTTTTGACTTTAGTGTAGAGAACACTGTTTTTCAGATACATTTTCTTGAACGTCGGCCCACAGAGAAAAATACAAATGAAACAATGGCACTAAAACTGATTTAGATTGGAATGCCCACTGTACATTGGGACCTTTGACAGCACTTCCAGGTCGACAGATCTGCTCCCTTGCTCTCATCACCCAATAATATGGAATTATCGGCTCTGATGAAGGCGGAGCTTTTAAATGGATAGCTTTCTTAGCTGAAACTTGAGTTGGCCATTTGCAATTTTTCACCTGTAATCTGCATTTATCCGGATTAAATAGATGGAGGAGAACAAAGACACATGCTTTGCTGTTTTTATCTTCCAGCCCTGCATCATCTACATGGAGAAATATTGCCCTCTGTAAGGAAGGCATGGTATCCAGGTAATCCAGGTAAGACGGACACAAGTGATCACAATTCAAGGGTGTTTATGGAACTCTTACAAGGGTGTGATAAACGCCTATCTAAATTTAAATTTTTTAAAAAGGCAGTCCTAGTGGAGTTGTCAACATAAAAGAGCCTATAGTTAAAAAATAAATAAATAAAATAAATGATTTCCCAGCCTTACTGCTAATTACAATGTGGGTGGGATAATGTTCATGAAAAATAAATAAGTGTTTACAAAATGATAAATCAGGATGTTTAGGCCGGTGGCCTCCCTTGCCCACGTTTTCAGCATGGGGCAAGGCGGTCCTCTCAAGCACAGCATACCCTTTTGGCTTTGTCGGCACGATGATACAGTTCCATTACCAACACCAGGGCCTTCTGTGCCCAAGTTTCTGATCTTATCAAAGTCTCTTGATTCAGAGAGCCTGATGTACAAAACAAACAAAAAGTTATTCTACGAATGCTCGAGTCAGTTTAGTCACTCTTCACCCTGGATCCCCCTCAGCAGGGCTCTGATCCTCTTCTCCAATTTCAGTTCATTGACATCCCTCAGTCATAGGTTGTCTCCTTCAGCCGGGTTCAGACCAGCTTCAGTTCATATTAGATATCAAAGACTTTTGAAAGTGCACAAGATTTAGCGTGACCCATTGCAGGACCACTTTCATTTCACAGTTCATCAATTTTTACACGCCCAGTTGGATACCAAACACAGAATAAGCACCCACGTGGTGCCGGACCACTCTGTATATGGTACCTATCTTGGTTTCAAAAAGTTCCATCACATACGCCTCATTTTTCTTCATACAAAGTTGCTGCTTGCAACCTTGGTTGTAACACAGTCTGGTCTGCTATCGGTCTCTCCGACTTACCAGCAGTGCTGACTTTACTGGTGCTGCTTTGTTGTCGGAGCCAAAGACAGTACCACGGCAGCAATTGCTTCTCCCCTCCGTGGCTATCTATGCGGGAGGACCCTGTGTACCTTTGACACAAGCTGCACGGTTCTTCAGCTTTAATTCCCAATCTTATGTTCATTTTCCGCATGGGCTCTTGAAAGTCGCAGTTCTTCTCCGAAAAGGTCTTGTGTAGTTACCTCATTGCAACCTCTGTGGCCTTTCCACCTTTCTCCTCGCATTAAACTGTCATCTCGGAACTGCTGCTGCTTCCTCATGCATTTTCCTTGCTCAGTGTGTGCTTTCGTGCTCCGCCTCTTATCTGTGTGGGGAAGTGTGATGGAAGTCAGTGTATATAATTATCAGTACTTGCCTGACTCTGCTTGACCCTTGTGTTGGGACATGTCGGGTACACAGCTCGACTGTTAGTCCATTTTCTCTTACAGCGAGCTGTCAGTGAGAAAGTGTTTGTGTCGGGAAAGGGCGTGGATTGAGTTCCTATGTATCCTAAAGAGCGTTAGAGGAAAGGGGATATCGTGTCTCACTGTCAGGTGTCCCACTCATACTCCCCGAAGAAACCCCCCCCCACCCCATCCTAATGATCCTCCCACACTGGGTCACCCCAGGAACTGGATCCAAAAGTGATCCCCGGGTACTGGCCACCTAGATGACAGATTCCCGGGGACCAGCAGGTGAGACACTTTCTGGTTTCTCACATACCCTTCCCCTATGCTATATAGCCGCATAGGTTTCACATGGGAACTGAGAGCAGAAATCTGTTTACTTGGTCTTTGCCCTTTCGGTGCTCCACAGTGAAACAGTAGGGTTGCAGGTCGAAGAACCATCGCATCACTCAATGGTCAGTCTTTTCGTTGGGTAATCCAAATTAGTGGGGCACGATCCGTGACAAGTGTACACTTTCTTCCAAGGAGATAGTATCTAAGGTGGAGGGTGGCCGACTTGATGGCAAGGGCCTCTAATTCCAGCACAGAGTAATTTATTTCATGTGGGAAATATTTGCGACTTGTAAATAAGATAGAATCTTCCAATCCATTGCAAATTTGTGATAAGACTGCTCCTAACCCAGTAAGGGAGGTGTCCGTTTGTAATACAAACACCTTGGAGAAATCTACTACCTTTTAGGGTTGGGTTCTGGCACAGGGTTTGTTTTAGGTTGTTGTAACATATATCAACACATTTTCTGGGGTTCGGCGTTCTTTAATTTATCTGTTAGCCTAGCTGTCCTATCCGAGAAATGTGGGATAAACCGATGGTAATAACCGATTAACCCTAGAAATGCTCTGAGGTCTCTCTTAGTTTTAGATGCAGGGGTATCTAGGACGGCCTTGACTTTCTTGTGTTGTGGTTGGACACTGCTGTTTCCTACAAAGAAGCCAAGATATTTAATGGCTGGTTGGGATAGTCTGTATTCGGATGGATTGGCAGTTAGGCCAGCTTCTCTGAGGGCTCTCATAATAGTAAAAAGATGATCTTCTCCAGCATTGGATCTTTCATAGATTCAGATGCTTGAATATTCCCCGTCGTCAGACTGGGAATCCTCGGTGATAAATTTAATAATAATTTTTTATTTTTTTTAAATATATATACATTGCTACCTAGCAGTGCATGTACATAGCCCATTCATTGTGTAGTCTCTCCACCTCACTTTGGTCCTTTATGGCCCCAGCCAATGAGGTGGCAGGGCCCAAGCTCCGCCCCCGGCAGCCATCTTCAGATTTTTCACCGCAGTCTAACAGACACAAGGAATCCTCAAGCTCTCTGAGCTTTTTTCAAATTCTTTCTACTTTTGTGTGGAATATATGTGGAAAAATATATTCCATCTTGTTCCCCTTCTTAGGGGCTTTGTTTTCAATTACCCTTGGAGACAAAACTTGTTGTTTTCCTCTCAAAATCGTCGACTGAACTTCTCTTCAGAAATGGAGGCACCTGAGGCTGTCAAGAAGCCTTCCCTGTTCAGGGACTGCATGAGGTGTAAGAAGAAATTGGTTTACTACAAAGTCCCCCACGAGCATTGCATTTATTGTCTGTACCCACATGACATTAAAAAATGCGAGATTTGTAGAACTTTTTCCACCAAGACCCTTCATGACAGGCATAGAAGACTCCTTTCATACCTGGAATCCAGGGATCAATCTTCCGACGAAGAGTCTGTCAGAACAGCTCCTGTCCAATCCAGCACTCCATCTGCGAGGCAAACTTCAAAGAGAAGGGCCTCTTCAGTGGAAAGGAGTTCCTCTCCCAAGTCCAAAAAGAGGAAGCTGGAATTGATACCCTTTCTGCATCCAGTTGACTTACCAAGCCAGAAAAAGTCAGCAAAATCTGCCTCCAGAGGTAAGGAGGAGTTTGCAAAAAACAGGGGGGGGGGGGGGGCGAGTCGTCGGCGGGTAAACCGTCCACGAATGAAGGGAAAGGTAAAGGCCCGTCATCGGCCATACCATTGACGAAACCATCATCGACGACGCTTAAGACATCGTCGACAATTAGATCATCGTCATCGGACATGTCGACCACGAAGCAATCGTCGACGAGCAAGAAACACCACTCGTCCACGAAGCATTCATCCATGACGCAGTCGTCCACGGAACATACTCCACATTCGTCAACGAAGCCCTCGTCGACGGGAAAATGTCAGTCGTCGACGAAGATAGCATCGTCCATAACACCTTCAGAGGCACCACAAATTTCGGCAGTTACGGAGGATTACTGCCGTCCACATTTGAAACTCCTGTCATTGAAAGCAATATCATTGAGAAGAATACTGAGACTGAACCACTGGTACAGCAATTTTCACCTTTGGGGCACATGGCAGAACTTCCGGATGTAATTCTTCAGGAAGAATTCTCTGATGCGGAAGTGGTGGAAGAGTCCATCGGTCCCTTACCGAAACAATATAGCCCTCCTTGGCACCCGTCCACGGGAGAATCCGAATATCCTCATGACCCGATACTCATGTTATCCGTGCAGAGGATTGTAGAAGAATTTTACAAACGGCAAAGGGAGAAGCAAATCCCGATTAATCCCTTAGAGGCAGGAATTATTCCTAGAGAGTCATCTCCGATTCCAGGCACATCTGGTTGCTCTCCTCACAGGAGTAGACCGCAAAAACGGATGAGATCACCTGCTCGAAGACCGAGGAGCAGCACCCACAGTGCTTCACCTACAAGAGTCCCGTCACCACAGTCATCGCACAGACCGCGATCTCTGGACGTGGATCCTACGATGGTACCGTCCACCATCTCGGTATCAGACTGGCAGGAGGATCCTTTTGGAGAATTCTCGGAACCAGAAGAAGGAGAAATAACACAGGAGCCAGACGCACCCAATGAGTGGGATGACTACGTAGTCGAGAAGCCCAGGAGGAGAGACTCGCCGGGCAAGGCCTCACCGCCGGATGATCTCGTCTCTTTCCACACCATTATAGGTAAAGCCGCAGAATTGTTTAAAATTCAGGTTTCTTCGGAGGAAAGGCAATCAGTGCTCTATGAGCACAGGGACAAACGAAGGAGGACAGTGACCACAATTCCTCTCCTCGATACCATCTGGGATTCCGGATTCAAGATCCTATCCACGCCCTTATCGACTCCGGCGTTGGTGTCCAGGCCAGAAAAGAAATATAAAGCTCCGGATTCGGCACCGCTTTGTTTGAGGGGTCATACGAAACCAGACTCGGTTGTTACAGTGGCGGCCAGAAAGAAACTCGCCAACCCCTCCTCACCGTTGTCGGCACCACCGGATAAGGACGGACGAAAACTGGAAGCCATGGGCAGGAAAGTATCATCTTCTGCATCCCTTACAATCAGAGCGGGCAATGCGCTGGCCATGACCGCAAGGTTCGATCGCGAGCTTTGGCTCTGCATGTCTAACTTGGCTAAGCAATTACCACCGGAGCTCCAGGAGGAGGCAAAATCGATAATCGCGGATGGTGAAGCAACATCGGATCACATGATCGACGCAGCGGTTGATGTGGCCGAATCAGGCTTCAGGCAGATGGCGCACGGCACAGTGCTCAGAAGGCAGGCCTGGATGAAGGCTACTAACTTTAGACCTGAAGTCCAGGCACAGATATTAGACATGCCGTTTGATGGCCAAGATCTCTTTGGAAAGAAGATAGACGACCATTTGAAGGCAATCAAGACAGACACGGACACAGCCAGAGCCATCAGTTCTTTAAAGGACAAAAGTAAGGACCATCAGTCTTTTCGTCCCTTTAGAGGTTCATCTTCCAAGTTCAGAGGATACGGTCGCTCCTCCTATGGTCAAAAAGCACAAGGCGGCATGTACCAAGACAATAAATATCAGTCATCCAACAGATACGCCCATAGAGGCAGACGTGGCTCCGCCCAAGGGAAGTCACAAGGCAAGCAAAACTGACAACCAATTTTCTCCCCCCCTTCACCACACCCCGGTGGGGGGAAGGGTGAGCCAGTTATTCCAGCGCTGGCAGTCAATTACATCGGACAGATGGGTGTTGCAGGTGATCCGAAAGGGTCACACCTTAGAATTTCTGGACCAACCTCCTTCTCTGCCTCCAACATCTCGCAGAGTGCATATGCTAAAACAGGTCATGTCCGAAGTGCAAAAACTGCTCCAGAAGGCAGCATTAGAACCAGTACCTTATTCTCAGAGGGGAAAAGGTTTCTACTCCCGATTCTTCCTCGTCAAAAAGAAAAACGGTCAATGGAGACCCATCTTGTACCTGAGGGCACTCAACAAATTCATCAAGCGCATAACATTCAAGATGGTAGCTTTACAAGGGGTGCTACCTTGGTTAAACAAGCACGACTTCTTGGCCACTTTAGACTTGGAGGATGCATACTTCCATATTCCGATCCATCCAGCGCACAGACAGTTCCTCAGGTTCACAGTGGGAGAGCTCCACTTTCAGTTTCAAGTGCTCCCGTTCGGGCTAAAATCGGCTCCGAGAGTTTTCACAAAATGCTTGGCACCGGTAGCGGCAAGTCTCAGGAGGGCAGGAACGGACGTTTTTCCATACCTGGACGATTGGCTGATAAAGGCAAGTTCCGCTGCAAAGGCTCGCTCGGCAGTGTCGAGGACTGTCAACCTCCTAAAAGAGTTAGGTTTCTCCATAAACCAGACAAAGTCCTGCCTCGTTCCCAGCAAGGTAGCTCTCTTCCTGGGAGCCAAACTCGACACCAGCATTCCCAGAGTGAGGCCATCCACAGAAAGAATAGCAGCGATTCTACGTTCAACTTCGAACTTCCTACAGAAAGAGACAACATCCGTACGCTCTTACAAATCCCTATTGGGCATGATGTCATCATGCATATTCCTCATACCGAACTGCAGGCTTCGCATGAGACCGGTTCAGGAAGCTCTGGACCACCAATGGAAACAAGCTTTCGGATGCTGGGAAGACATTGTCCAGATTCCATCGACGTTGCACAAGGCCCTTCGATGGTGGAATGTTCCGAGGAATCTTCTGCAGGGAATGCCGTTTCAAGCACCGACATCGACCCTCCTGCTGCGGACGGACGCTTCCTTATCAGGCTGGGGCGCTCATCTGGCGGACCTCCAAACCAAGGGATCTTGGTCGGCACAAGAGTCCCAGCTCCACATCAACGTATTAGAGCTCAGGGCCGTAAGGTTAGCGCTGAAAGCTTTCCTACCGGTTATAGCTGGTCAAGTTCTTACAGTCCAGACAGACAACACGACCTCCATGCACTATACAAACAAGCAAGGAGGCACGAGGTCTCAGATCCTGTCTCAAGAAGCCCAACAGCTATGGGCATGGGCCTTGCGCTACGGGATACAGATCAGGGCAGAGCATCTTCCAGGAGTGGACAATGTCCTAGCGGACAGACTAAGCAGAGAGTACACAGCGTCACACGAGTGGGAGCTGGACGAAAAAGAAACCCAACGGATCTTTGCCTTATGGGGCCATCCGCAGATCGACCTTTTTGCCACCAGGAACAACAAAAAATGCAAGAGATTTGCTTCAAGATACCCGGAGCACCAATCACTGGGAGACGCGTTTTCAGTGGATTGGTCGGGGAAGTTCCTCTACGCCTTCCCACGCATTCCCCTCATGTCGAGGGTACTTCGCAGGGTAAAAGAACAGGATTGTTCTTTGATTCTTATTGCACCGGATTGGGCACGGCAAGTCTGGTACCTGACGCTGAGGCACCTATCCTGCCGACCCCCGATTCGTCTCAAGTCACATCAATATCTACTGACACAACAGAACCGCAAGGTCCTCCACCACAACCCGAGGAGCCTGTCTCTCAAAGCATGGTTCCTGAGCAGCGCAAACTGATGCACCTAAAGTTACCATCAGAATGCTGGGATATCATCAGGGCCGCTAGAGCCCCGTCCACGCAACTTACCTACACCAGGAAATGGACCAGGTTTTCCAAATGGTGCGAGACCTCTGCGATCGATCCCCTCTCGGCCTCGGTTGATCAGATTCTGCCCTACTTGTTGCACCTGGCTAAGTCAGGGCTCTCACTGTCCTCTATCAAGGTCCACCTGTCAGCCATAGCGGCCTACACAGTAACCGCGGAGACGCAAGCCTTACTTTCCTTACCAGCGGTTAAGATCTTCCTGAAAGGACTGATGCGTACTTATCAGCCTACACCTACACCAGTTCCAGACTGGAGTCTCAACACCGTCTTAACAGCCCTCATGCAACCTCCCTTCGAACCCATACACAGATGCGATATGAAATTCTTGTCCTGGAAGACATCTTTCCTGATAGCCATCACTTCAGCCAGAAGGATCAGTGAGTTACAAGCTTTGTCTTCTGAACCCCCGTTTACTTTGTTCCAGAAGGACCGCGTCATCTTAAGGCCTCACCCGAAGTTCCTCCCCAGGCTACTTTCGGAGATGTCGTTCACTGAGCGCATTGTGTTACCAACCTTCTTCCAGAATCACGCTTCTGAAGTGGAAAGAACTTTACATTCTCTAGACGTTGCTAGAGTGTTGAAGTTTTACTTGCAAAGAACCAAGGAGTTCTGCTCCTCAAACCGGCTATTCATTTCTTTCTCTGGCCGTACCAAGGGTCAGCATATATCTAAACAAAGTCTGGCGCGCTGTGTATCGTCCTGCATCACCCACTGCCATCGATTGAAAGGCGACCCTTTAACTAGACCGCCGTCTGCGCACTCCACCAGAGGAAGGGCGGCGTCAACAGCATTCCACGCAGGGGTGGCCTTGAAGGACATATGCAGAGCCGCCACGTGGAGCACTCTGCATACCTTCGCGAAACACTACTGCCTGACTGAAGACACTGACAAAGAAGCTGCAGTTGGGCAGGCAGTGCTCCGCCATCTTTTTGTATAAGGTAGGACCAGCCTCCTTTCCCACCTTTCCCGAAAGTAGATAACGGTTGTGTTGCTGCATGGTAAAGGTTTGATCAGAAATATGTTTTTGTGTATTTATGCATATATGTATATAATGGTGGCATGTTTTAACTGCTTGGTATTGTATTCAAGCATCTGAATCTATGAAAGATCCAATGCTGGAGAAGTCTTAGTTACTTACCTGTAACTGTATTTCTCCAGCATTGGTATCTTTCATAGATTCACATGCGCCCGCCCGCCTCCCCTGAGAGGCTGCTCCTATGCTCGGCATCCATCATACTGTAATCTATACGGTTCAAAATCTGAAGATGGCTGCCGGGGGCGGAGCTGGGGCCCTGCCACCTCATTGGCTGGGGCCATAAAGGACCAAAGTGAGGTGGAGAGACTACACAATGAAATGGCTCATAGGCCATAATGGGCTATGTACATGCACTGCTAGGTAGCAATGTATATATATTTAAAAAAAAAAAAATTATTATTAAATTTATCACTGAGGATTCCCAGTCTGACGACGGGGAATATTCAAGCATCTGAATCTATGAAAGATACCAATGCTGGAGAAATACAGTTACAGGTAAGTAACTAAGACTTCCCAGGTTATACTGTAAATGAGAATATTGTCAATGTATGCTCCACAGAAATCCGAGTAGGGCTGTAACCTTTTGTCCATAAGTTGTTGGAAAGTGGCTGGAGCCCTGTGCAAGCCAGAAGGGAGAACTTGGAACTCAACAGTCCCAGGTGCGTTGAGAAAGCTGTGTTTCCCTTTTCAGGTCCATACAATGGGACCTGCCAGTACCCTTTTGTTCAGTCTAGTGGTTGATAGAAAAGTGTTGTTTCTGAGTTTATCAATTAGGTAGTTGTTGGGGAGAATTCTCATAAATGGCTGATTTCTCTTACCTAAAGAGTCCCCCAGCAGCTTTGCTGGATTTCTAGGATTTATTTTTTTCACCTGGTAAGAGTGTGAGCCTTTTCCTCACTCGTACATGTGTTTTGCTGTGTGTTTTTTACTGTTTGTGTGATCTTGGGCACTGGAGCCTCACCTACTCCATGTGCACCACTTTTTGGTTGCGTTACACAGCACCTTCAGTGAAGTATCACAGGATTGTCTTTGAGACTTCCTACTGACTCAATTTTTCTGGGGCTCTCTACCCTCCCCCAGAAACTGGTGAAGTTGCCATTAACTTTATATAGTCACTTTAAACCACAGACCCAGTACACCCCATCTTACATGGAGTATTGGAAAGGGTTAACTCTTAACCCTTTTTGTCTGTGCCTCTTGGAGCCTTGTTTCGCTCCCTTAACATTAAGACTTGGCTGGTGGCAGTAACGTGGTATTGTTCCAGGAAATTATAGTAGCCTCGAACATAAACCTGCTTGATCAAATGCATTTTATTTTGGTTCCGGCTGGGTTTATTCGCCATTTCTTTTTGATAGTCTTTCTCTGTGCGCCAAACCGGGGATGATTCCTTTGTTTGCTGTCTTTTTGCGAGCTTCTGGACAGAAGCCCCTCCTTAAGGCGCCTGATAGTCTAGCGGGGCAGGATGTGAGGGAGGGATCTCAGGACCCCTGCCATGGGTTGCCTTAGTAACACAAGTCACACTCTTGTTTGATTGGCTAAGGGGACTGGCCTTGCCAGGCCAGCCACCTTGCTGTGTGATTGACAGCCAGGCTGCATGAATGGGGGAAAACTGCATAAAAAGCATGTCTCTGGGACTGGAAGAGCAAAGTCACCACTTGAACCAAAGAACCAACGAGGAACTGGAAGAAGAGGAACCCTACCACGACTGAACCGCCCGGTGAAGCCCTGCTGCTGGTCCGAATCCAATGATAGGGAAGATCCTCCAGGAAACTTCTTCCCTTGAGCTGGTGGGACCAACCACTTTGCCAAAACTGGAAGCCAGGACCCCTTCTCTGGTCCAATTCTCTGTACAGAGCTACAGTGGACCGGATAGCCAGGAAGGTTGGTCCCTGCTTGGGTTTTAAGGAGCACACCTTTTATTTGTTGATTTGCTCTGCTGCTGGTTTCTTCCCTGGGTGGCGCAGGACCCTCCAGTCTTCCTACTTCGTGTCAGTCCAACAGTCGCTTCAGGAACCACCAGGAACGTCCGCCTCAGCTACAGCTCTTTCTCCGTTTTAAGGTACTGTGCAAATCAGGTTGTCCGTTTCCGTCAGCCGCAGTGAAAGTGTTTGAAATCTTTCTCCCATCCGAGGGCTTGTCCTTCTCTTCTCTTTGAACTAACTTTTCTACCAACCAACCTCGTCCGGAATCTGTGCCACGAACTTTACCGCAAACTACCCTGAACTGTGTGATCTTGAGCAAAAGACTTATGTCCTATTAACTTTGGCCCTAAGCCTTTTCTATCTGATCGCCTCAATGTAGTCTCTCTTGTTCTATTGCCCTGATTATTTACCTGTTGGTTCTGCCCAATTTTTAATAACTTTGTCTTTCCCTCCCTTTTAAATTTCTGGCTTGCCATTTTGCTCCCACTTCATTTTGTGAGCTTAACTTGTCTGGAATTTAAGGGAAGTGGTGTGGTGCATTTATGATGGTGTTTTTTTTTTATATTTCTTTATTGAATTTCCATCAAATTACAACAAATTTGCATATATCTAACAAGATTTTACAATAAACATGTAAATCCATACTTTTTGAACATCCACAATATAGATTTCAGGAATCAAACCCCCCTTACGCGAAACGTAAAAGTAATCACCACCAAATACACTCATTACCACCACAGATTGTTATTTTTGACTTGCTTAGAATAGTGAAATGTTATACAACTGTCGAGTAAATAAATATATATTCTTTTACTTAGAAACCTTGAGTCAGTGTTTGTCTGAACCATAGTAACTACTGCCCTTTGTGTAACACTTGTACTGCTCACTTATTCTTGAGATAAGTCTGGCTGCTCTGCTACTGCTACCACTATAACTGTGTAGTACAGGCTTGTACCAAAGGTGAAATTGTGCTGTCACCTGTCTTCTTAATTGTGTGTAGTGTTCCCAAAGGGTATTGCATATAATTCTGCCTAACATTCGTCGATGCGTGGCAAGGGATAGGCATCGACATCTGAAATGACATTGACTTGGCGGGAGTCTATGCAAAACCTCCAGGAATGGTCAGGTTTGGTGACCAATACGAGAGTGCAGGTCCATCGACATGAAGAGGGTTCAATAATGTTTGCTCTTAACATAGCAATCACTGTCTGTTTACAGGCTTCAGAGGGTCTATAAGGTTTCAGATGGACCACCTTTCCTTTGGGTGTTCTAATGTAATGACGGGTGCCTTTCACTCTTCCTGGTTTCTCATCATACATCGGGAAATGATATAACCAAATCCTTTAAATATTCTTGCTGATCAGATAGCTCTTGAAGAATCAATTCAAAGTTGTCGATTTCCTCTGGCACCAAACAGGATAGTATTGTGGCATTGGTGGCAGATAGGTTTTCCTTCCACTCTTAAGCGATTCATGTGATATAAATGTATCTTTTGTTTCCGATCAGGTTGTGCTACTTTATAGGTACAGGTCCCTGTTCTTTCTAGTATCTCATATGTCCCATGCCATTTAGAGAAAAATTTGTTTTCCAAGGTAGGCAGGAGGACCAATACGTTTTGTCTTACGGAAAACAATCTTACAGTTTACCTTTTTGTAATAGATTTTTGTTAAAGTTGGGCTTTTTCCATACCGAGTATAAACTAGATCTCTGTAACCTGGTAGCAGTTTGCGAAAGGGGCATGGGTGCCTCGTCTCCCGGAGCATGTCCAGGAAATCTCTAGGTTCCCTACCATAAAGGAGTTCGAAAGGAGAAAATCTCATGGATGCCTGAGGGGTTTTTCTTACTGCAAATAATGCCCAGGGTATCATATGGTCTCAGTACTTCCCGTCCTTATCTACCAATGTTCCTAGGATCATTTTAAGGGGGTTTACTGATTCTTTCTACCGATCCGTCTGTTTCAGGATGGTAAACTGAAGTCTGTAACTTGGTAAAATGGAGCAATTCCTTGAATTCACCCATGAGCGAGCTCATGAAGTTAGATACCTTATCCATTAGGATTTCCTTAGCAAAACCAACTCTAGAAAAAAATATGGTAGGAGGTGTTTCATAATCTTCACAGTGGTGGTGTTCCGCAGAATGCCTCGGGGGGGATGAGCCTGCATAGCCGACAATCATTAGGACATATTTGTTAACTAGTTTCGATGTTTCGAAAGGTCCAGTGATGTCCATCTTGATAAAGGGACTTCTATTATAAGTAAAGAATTCAAAGGGGCAGGCAATTTGATGCGAGTATTGGTTTTCTGACATATTTCACAGGTTTATATCAGCATGGATACCAGGCCATTAAAATGTCCCACTGATGTGGGAAAAATCGAGCCTTTCCTTCAGGAATAGACCGGGAAACAAAAATGGCCCTGGACATGTTTTCCACAGTAGCCCCATGTTACACCATACAAGCAAGCCCAACCCTTCTGAGGCAAAGGTTTCTTGGCTTCAGCAAATTCAGAAAAATGGGTCCAAATATGTAATTTTAAAGCACTTATGGTCCCTATGTGGGATTAGAAAGTTGTGAAACACATTAAATGCACTGAAATAATATGTTCAAGAGTGGGGAATAACATACTGAAAGCCTTATAACACATTTATTGCTTCAAAGGGATGAGGAGAGATGGAACAATGGTGGTACTGTACATGAGAGAGAGGATTAAAGGAGCAGAAAACCATAAAAGTCCCACCATAAAATGTCCAGAGTTTTCTTTAGGCCAGACCACCACTGTTTTCATTCTTCTATATGGCTAAACTCCACCCTGCAAACCAGAACACAGCCTATGAAAACTTCTGATAATCATGCAAACCTTTATTCCTTCTCAAAATTATTTATCGTTTTACCTATTTTGTTCCTCTTCTTCAATATCCAACCCACTCCATCAGAAAAACTGATATATACAAAATATTCCTTTACTTCTTTTTCCAACGCCTTCCTACCGTTTTCGTCAGGCAGACCTAAACCAACTCGCTCTCCTTCAAAGGTCAGCACTTCCTTGGCTCTGTAAGTTCTCAGACCATAAA
The DNA here is from genome assembly GCF_040938575.1 of Ambystoma mexicanum. Classification (NCBI taxonomy): domain Eukaryota; kingdom Metazoa; phylum Chordata; class Amphibia; order Caudata; family Ambystomatidae; genus Ambystoma; species Ambystoma mexicanum. The sequence goes on from NC_090932.1 coordinate 1,456,652,618, forward strand.
ACAGCTGCTACTGACACACCTCTGTTAAGCCACTTCAAGTAGCTGAGCACCACAGCCCCAGACCAACCTACCATCAGCTTGGGTGAATAATCACTACTCTACAGACTCACCTGCTTTCCTTCTCAAATCCAAGGAGAATTCTCCCTATTTTCTTAACTAGCAGCAAAGCATGGCAGCTCTTGTGCCATGGTCAATATCCCAACCTTGTCACAAGGGGATTGGGACCCATCTCAGCCTGGGGTTAGGCAGGGTGGCAGTTGAGAGGGCTATATTTCCTGCCCCCTACCAAAGTGCCAGCCTTTACATGTTCCAGCTTCCAAAGTCCATCACCCCATGCCTGTTAACAAAAGTGCTGGCCAAGTTCTTTCTTTTGCAGAAATGCCAGATAAAGCACACTCGCGAAAGACCACCCACAGGACAACAGCTCATCAGCGCTGCATGCAATCCAATGCAAGAAGGGAGAAAGAGCCAGCAGAAAGAGAGCCAGAACTCCTAAATACCGATTCGAGCCCTATGCGATCAGTGTAATAAAGCTGCTGAGAGAGAGAGAGAATGAGAGAGAGAATGAGAGAGAGAATGAGAGAGAGAGAGAGAGAGAATGAGAGAGAGAGAGAGAGAGAATATGAGAGAGAGAGAGAATGGGAGAGAGAGAGAATGGGAGAGAGATAGAATGGGAGAGAGATAGAATGGGAGATAGAGAGAGAGAACGAATGAGGAGCTGCAGCTTTAACTAGCACACCAAAGCCCAGGTTTGGCGCACACAGTAATGAAACTGCTGCGGCTGCCCTAGACCACCATGGACTTAAACAGCACCCAAAAACTGAAATTGTCTTAAGGTGAACCGAACCACGGCCCCCTAACATGAATCCTGACACTTCAGCCCAAGCAGCCATTATTGCAGCACAGTGCCCTCATGTGGAGGAATTGGATGGGGGGGCTTAAAACACTTGTGTATAGGCGCGTTACAAATGCCATGCCATATATCATATATCAATCAGCTCAGTGAAATTCTCTGTAATTCTGATTCCCTGTTGGGCAGGGAAGACAGAGCCAGATTGGCCGCTGCCATGAAACCAGCTGGGGTAAAGGGATAAAAGAAGCCCCAGGAAACCAGAAGTTGTGTTCATTTCGGATGAGGTCAAAGGAGGAGTTGGTGGCAGACCAAGAGATCAGCCAAAGGAGTGACAGTGGTGAGCAGTATGTATTCATGCTAGTAAAGCCTTAATCCTCAGTGTGCATGATTTACCTGGTGAACGTTTGAAATTGCATATTGTGGCTAGCTTTTCCTGCAAGCAGTAAGCACTGCACCACATCTGTGTTTTGTACATGCTCAGTGAAAGCATAACTGTGCCTTTCTCCAGCATGGGGTCTGGCATGTATTTGCATGCTCATGAATATTCCCCGTCGTCAGGCTGGGAATCCTTGTTAAAGAAAAAATCAGTTTGTTTAATTTCTGAACTGTCTTTCTCCTAACCACCAATCACTGAGCTCTGGGTCATACTGCCCCGAGTCAATGACTGCCCTCTACCTAAGCCTCTCCTCTGGCAGCCATCTTCAGATTTTTACCGCATGTTCAAGTGTTGGGAGTCTTTGTGTTTAGCTCTCGAGTTTTTACTGCATTTTCCGCTTTTTTGGTAGAGTATTACTCTATTTTTCGGTCCATCAGGCCTTGTGCTCCATTGATCAACCTATCCGATTTAACGAGGACCCGTTTTCGGGTTCTTCAGGGCAAATTTCGTCGAGTTTCTTCGTGGAGGCTTCCAGAAGATTCTTCAGGCCTAGGCCGCTTGGACCATGTCGGAGGAGAAAAAGGATTCAAGTCCCCTGTTCAAGATCTGCTCCAGCTGTGGCTCACGGAAATGTCTTTTCGGACGACAAGGCAGAGGATTGTGCGTTTTGCCAGGAGATGGCCTCTCACACGATGAAGGATCGGCACAGGCAGCTGAACGAATGGCTACAGGCCAAGGCGCCTGCTCTGGGTGGGTCCCAGCAGCATGCCTCGCCAAGTTCCAAGAAGGCTGAGCGGGCTTCTAAGAACTTTGAGGGCGCCCATCCTGCGGGGGTCCAACAGAAGGCTAAGCACCTCGAGTCCACTGTCACCAGGAGCTCTGTTACGATGGGCTCCTCGGCGGCCAGGGGGCGTCGGACGTCTCCAGCCTCCATCACCAGTCACCGCTCAGGATCTTCGGCCAAGAAGTTGGATCATCCGGGCAAACTCGAGGAGAGGCCCAAGTCTGCCCTACCGGAGAACACCAAGGGGGATCAGTGTTCAGACCCTCCCCCTAAGGAGAAGGCCAAGCAGGACAAGGCTCCGGCCCTGACTGTGAAGGACCCGGTGCAACCGACACAGGCCAGGCCTTCCATCGAGGAGGTGGCAGCGTCCCTGGTGAAGGCCGCTGAGGAGGTTCGCAGGGCGCAACCCCGAAGGCGAAGGTATCCCTTCCTCCCAGGAGGGAGGCTGCGTTCAGGCCCATAGAGAAGACCCCGGAGAAGATGCCAGTCATCTCCCCAAAACCTTCACCTCTGGAAGCGAAGAAAGGGGGTGGGGGATTGCAGTGGCCCTCAAGGGTCCAGATATCTCCTCTGAGGAGGAGCTCACCTGCATGCAAGGCCCTACGACGAGCGCGCTGAAGAAGGCGACGATGCTGAGGACACCGTCATGGAAAAGCAGCATGGCAATGGGGCCTGGGCTCACAGCCGGTGCTCCAGTTGCCTATTCTGCCTCAGCTGCCACCCCCACCTCAGCTACCTCCTAGAGACCTCTCGGTGAACATTCTCTCGGCACTGCATACGCTGGCCTCTGAGATTCGGACAAGGATGCCCATCGCGCCGGCGGCCCCACCAACGGCGCCCGCTCTCGCCTACCCCCTGGCAACGGGGGAACCTCCGACCAGGAAAAGGAGAGTACACCCTCCAACTCCTTGCCTGCGTCACCCCCCCCCCCCCCACTCTCTCCCCACCGAGGGATGATACAGATCCTGATACGGCGACCATGGGCACGGACGAAGGCGAGATAGGGGATGTCCTGTCCCCACCTCCTAGATCTTCCCCACCGGATGAGATTGGCTCGTTCCACTCGATGATCTCCAGAGCTTCCGAACTTTTTCAGCTCACCCCAGTGGAGAAGAAGACGGTCTTCTTATATCAGCGCTGCAAGGCTCGTGGATGACATTTGGGACGAAGGTTTGTCTCTCATGAAGAACCCTTCTACGGCCCCAGCGAAGGGGGATCTCCTGGAGAAGTAGTACAGGGCGCCGGACTCTGCGCCCAAGTGCTTGCGGGCCCAACTGTCTCCAAACTGGATGGTGTTAGCAGCGGCCAAGAAGTTGTCTTCGGGCACTTCTTCTTCGGCAGCAGCCACCCCTCTGGACAGCAAGGGAAAGAAGTTAGATGCCATGGGATGACGGGTCATCTATTCTGCGGCGACTACCATCAAGCCTGCCCTCGCCATCGTAGCACGTTACGACCGGGAGCTGTGGTTCAAAATCGCTCCCATCCTGGACTTCATCCCCGACAAGAGGACAGAAGCGCTGGGAATTCTGCAGGAAGGCGAAGTGGCATCTGACCATACCATCACAGTGCCCACAGACATCGCCCACGCCGAGTTCTGCCAAATGGGCAACAACGTTTCTCTTCATCATCGTGGCTGCCTGAAGGCCACCAACTTTCGTCAGGAGGTTCAGTCGAAGGTGTTGGACATGCCGCTCGGGGACAATTTGTTCGGCAAAGCTGTGGATGAGTCTCTGCAAGCCATGAAGACGGACATGGAGACAGCGCCAGTCTTGGTTACTCTTCACAGGCAGCAAATCCCAAAGTTCATCCAAGGGTTTTGGCAGCCACTCTGTTTCTTACCGCCAACCCTCCCGCTCTTCGGCCCAGGAAACCAACAGGGGCCACTCCAAGGCCTTTGGAGTAGGACGTTGTCGCTGCAAGGGTCCCCAAGGCGGCCCTTCAACGTCCAAGCAGGATTGAACCAGCCGATGCATCGGGCCCCCACCCATGCACCCCACTGGCGAACTTCGTCAGCGTGTGGAAGACCATCTCCACTAACCGTTGGGTGCTGGACGCTCTAAACCATGGACACACCCTGGAATTTCAACTGAAGTGTCCACGAATACCACCGGTGGCCCGGCAGGAAAACCACGACCCTAAGCTGCTGCTGGAGGTGCGGGCCATTCTCAGGAATGGCGTGATAGAGCTCTCCCGAAGAGGCTTCAGAGTGTACTCAAGGTACTTCCTCGTCAAAAAGAAGACCGGAGGCTGGAGGCCCATTCTTGACCTTCGTCGACTAAACAAATCCATCAAGTCCCAAACATTCTGGATGGTCACTCTTCAGCATGTGTGCTGACAGCTGGAAAAGGGGGACTTCCTATCATCGCTGGACTTTGAGGATGCATACTTTCACATCCCCATTCACAAGGGGCACCGCAGGTTCCTGCGTTTCGTGGTCCAAGGGAAGCACTACCAATTCAAGGCTCTTCCCTTCATATTGAAGTCAGCGCCAAGGGTCTTAACCAAGTGCATGGTGCCGGTGGCGCTGCAGCGGCGACTGCAGGGTTTCACGTATACCCTTATCTGGACGACTGGCTCATCCGGGCCAGTTCGAAGGAGATTTCCGTCGACCACACGGCGAGGACTGTTCGCCTACTGACAGATCTGGGGTATGGTGAACTATGCAAAGTCCTGCTGGACTCTCCATCACAGGATGCGCGGTTTCTTGGATCCCGACTCAACACAGTGTCTTGCCTGGCACCTCTGTCGGAGGAGACGATAGCGGCCATCTTGGGCAAGGTACAACGGCTCTTGGCCCTGAAGATCGCCACAGTGAGGTCCATCAAGTCTCTGCTCGGCATGATGTAGTGCATCTATCGCATTCAGCTGTGCAGGCTATGAATGCGTCCCCTACAGGAGTTCCTTCACGCCCGTTGGATACAAGTGTCGGGGAAGCTTCGAGGACAAGATCACACTCGACAAGAGTTTCCGACGAGCGATATAGTAGTAGGGGGGTTCACGCACATCTGTCTGGAGGTGCGGATTTCCACACCCCCACCACACCAGGAGATGGTCATGACGGACGCCTGCCTGGAAGGATGGGGAGCTCACACCAGAAGTCTTCAAGCAAGAGACCTGTGTCTACCGGAGGAGAAAACGTTGCACATCAATGTGTTGGAGCTGCGGGCAGTGTTTTGGGCCCTCAAGTCTTTCCTTCCGTCCCTCAAGGGCAAGGTGGTGCAGATCTTCACAGACAATACCACCACATTCTTTTACATCAGGAAGCAGGGGGGCACCAGATCCCCAGCGCTCTCCAGAGAAGTGCAGGGCCTATGGCACTGGGCCGTCACCCAGGGGACGTTCCTCATCCCATTTCATCTGGCAGGAGTGAAGAACGCAGTTGCTGACTTTCTGTGCTCTTGCCACGAGTGGGAGCTTCGGCAAGACCAAGCGGATCACCTGTTCCACAGATGGGGCAATCCCCAGATCGATCTATTTGCGACAGCTACAAACACCAAGTGCTGGAGGTTCGCCAGCAGGTTCCCCCAGCCGGGGAGTATGGGGACGCATTGTCATTCCCCTGGGACGGGCTGTTTCTGTATGTGTTCCCTCCGTTGCCGTTGCTTCTTCGACTAGTCAATCAACTCAGGCGGTCCCGGTGTCGAATGATCCTCGTTGCACCAGCGTGACCGAGGCAGTTCTGGGACCCGGACCTTATCGACATGTCAGCGTCCCCTCCAGTTAAGCTTCCAGTGGTCTCAGTTCTTCTAGCCAGGGAAGGAGGTGCAATTCTGCACCACGACTCAGGATCACTGAACCTGAAGGCTTGGCTCTGCAGCATTGGAGTTCGGGGTTACGACCTCCTAGCGGATAGCAAGGAGGTACTTGCCAAGACCAGGGCATCGTCTACTCTTAAATGCTATGGACATAAATGGAAGAGGTTCAGTGTTTGATGCCGTACACAGAAGATCGACCCTCTACGAGTCACGGCTCTGCAGGCGCTACTGTATCTGCTGTCATTGGCCAAAGCAGGACTGGCACATGCTTCCATCAAAGTTTATCTGGCGGCTATCTCCCGCTACACCAGATTTCCGGGACAGTCGTCGTTACGGTCTCACCGTCTGGTTAAGGAGTTTATCAACAGACTGTTTCATTTGTTCCCGCCGGTGAAGGCTCCAGCCCTGGCATGGGAACTCAATGTGCTGCTGACTAGGCTCATGGGCCCTCCATTCGAACCTATGCAGACAGTTCCACTGAAGTTCTTGTCGTGGAAGACATTGTTCCTCATGGCCATCAACTTCTTTCACTTTTAACAACACGAGGGTGGTGCTGCGGATGCACCCCTCTTCATGCCCAAGGTGCCTTCGGACTTTCATCTAAACAAGCCCTTGGTGTTGCCTATGTGGCCGGCCAAGAGGACTTTGCACTCGATGGATCTGGCTAGAGCACTGAAGTTCTACGTGGACTACACAAAGAGTTCCCGGAAGACGTCACAACTTTTCGGTGAACTTTTGCCCTGTGAACCATGGGAAAGCCCTCTCCAAGGCTTCCATTTCCAGGTGGCTCTCAGCTGCATCACCCATTGTCACCGGTTGGTAATCCGACCATTGCCTGGCCATCCGAGAGCCCATTCGACCAGAGCACTCGCTGCAACTACGGCGTTCCTGTCTGGTATGCCCCAGCTGGACATCAACCTGTTTGCTTGAAGGTGAGCCTGGTGTGGAGGTAAGAGATGCTTATGTTGAGCCTTTGTCACCTCCCGTGGTTGTGCATGTGTGTACTGCTATGTATTCTTTATTCATGAGTATGTGAATCCATGCCAGAACCCATGCTGAAGAAGGGACAAGTTACTTACCTGTAACTGTTGTTCTCCAGCATGGGTCTGGCAAGGATTCACATGCTAACCCTCCTGCCTACCCCTCTGCAGCTCTTCTCTTGGTCCTACTGCCACTATGTGCTATCAAATCTGAAGATGGCTGCTTGAGGAGGGGCTTAGATAGAGGGCAATCATTGGCTGAGGGCAGTATGACCCAGAGCTCAGTGATTGGTCGTTAGGAGAAATACAGTTCAGAAATGAAACAGATTTTTCTTTACCGAGGATTCCCATCCTGTCGACGGGGAATATTCATGAGCATGTGAATCCATGCCAGACCCATGCGGGAGAACAACAGTTACAGGTAAATAACTTGTTCCTTACTTCACGGGCACACCTAGAATTGACTGGGTGATTCCGGGTTTTCACTCGACCCTTATTATCTCATTGCATGCCTTGCTTCATCAAGATCAGCTTGCCCCATACTCCATAGTGTGGCTGCCGGTCGTCGCTTTACTCCTTGTCACTGCCCGTCTTCATCAGGTCTTGTTTGTTCACTAATTTTAGTTAATATTGTTAGAAACCTGAAGCTGTCTCACCCTCTAGTCCCCAGAGATCTGTCATCCAGGTGGCCAGGACATGTCCATCGCTATTGGATCCAGTTCCTGGGGGTGGAAGAGTGGGGAGGGATCATCTGGATGGGGGTCTTCCGGGAGAGGAAGTGGGACACAGACGGGCGAGACGCGGTACCCCCTTCCTTCTAACCCCTTTTCTCCATCCTACCCCATAAGATACTTGGCTCTAGTCCCTCCCCCAATTCCCCCCTCCCATCGTCCCTCCCCAACACAAACCTTTTCCTACACCGTGAAAGACAATGGACTAACACCAGGGCCGTTCACTAGACATGTCCCAACTCAAGGGTCAGGCAGAGTCAGGCAATTGACAATAACTATGCACACCTGACAGCCCTTTGCTTTCCTCACAGGAATAAAAGGCGGAGCACGAGAGCACGCGTTGAGCAAGGCTGAATGCACGAGGAAGCAGCTACACCGAACTGGCAGTTCAAACGGAGGAGAAAGACAGTGATACCTGGAGGGGCGACGAGGGGGAACTGCCCTTGCTCTTTTCAACTCAGACCCTCGACAACGCCGAAAGAGATACCATAAGAATGGGAAGTCCAGATGGCGTGTGGTGTGACGGGTGTGAACGGCACACAGGGCCTTCCCGCTGTGATAGTCAATTTCACAACCACGGGTTCAGTACCACATACTCGCACTCTTCCATCATTCTGCTACCACCCCCATAGTACTGTTAGCCCGTCACCCAGAAACCATGTCTGTGACTCTACCAAGTTCCATCCACAGAGAGTGAGAAAAAGGGAAAACTAGAGCCAGTCTTGGCGCCAAGCTCATTGTATTGCCTGAAGACGTAGATGGAAGACAGGGAAACAAGAAACTTCCTGCTTCGCCCAACATGGTGGGGTAATGGGTGATCAGCTTGACTTTCATGCGGTCTAGCTTCTGGGTGTGGCTGGCTATTTAAGCCACACACAAAGCAGCCAACCCACTTTGTGTTATTCTGTCAGTAATGGCAGCGTGACGCCCACTGCGTTCCGACCTGCAACTAGAGAAAGAGACATTGCACGGTGGGCGAACACTAAAATTAGCAACACGCGAGCGCTGCAGATCCGCTTGCTGGCAAAAGTGCTAAAGACACACAAACATTGCAGATCCAAAACCAACCCCCGCACACGTTCTTGGAGAGCATAAAAGCCGCGGAAAGGCTTCAGAAAAGAATCATACCAGCACCAGTAAGGACACATAGCCAGCATCCATAAAAACTCATAATCACCACCAGTACACGTGTTGGGAAGCACCAACTCCACGGAAAGACAGCTATTATCAGGGACTTGCAAAGCAAGGTAACATCATAAGTAAGGACTCTTTAAGCTAGACAATACCACAATTAAGAGGAGAGAGAGAACTCGATGCCACAGCTGGCCTGGGCTTGGGACCAAAGACCAGTGAAGTAACTGGTCCACCATACAGCAGCAGAGGCACAGTGCCCCTGCCAAGAAGCAGCAGGACGCAGAGCTGGTAATTTACATCTACTAGGTGAGCAGAATCCCAAGGGGCCGCGGATCACGGTGAAGTGGGGGGGTAAACACAAGTTGGTTTTAATCCCTCTTTCCCACTTTAGGAGCAGATCCCCAGGCAGTCCAGTCACCCAGCATATGTCCCAGTGGAGACCCGTGCCGAGGCTTCAGATGCTCCCGCAGAGACAAGGTGAGCGTAATGGCCAAAGCGGGGAGAAGCGCTTGGTGCCGTCCTTGACTCCTGAGACAAGAAACAGTTCAGCACAGCCGGTGAGTCAGAGAAGACGGATAGTAAAACCGAACTGTGCTCGTCCCAAAGTTGCAGGCGGCAACCTTGTTGAACAAAACTTGTGTAACTGAACTTTAAAGGAACCCTAGTAGAAGCTTCAGAAGCAGAGTGGTCAGGCGTCGCAGGGCGCTCATTGAAAGGACTCTGACTGAAGCCTTTGTGGGTTGTGTTTGTTGAAACTACGAGAACCAAGAGGTCTTGGGAGAAGCCACTGTGAAGTGTCAGAGGTCCTACGAGGGTCGAGCAAAAACCCTTGTACACTCTAACGTCTTTAACACATTGGGGAAAACTGATTGAACTTTAAAACTGGCAAATGTGAACCCGACAGAGGGATGCCTGCAAATTGAGGGTAAACGGGGATATACCCATGAACATTGTGACGACAAGTGTGAACCCGGCTGAGTCCACATAGGATAGTTGCTTAAAAGGACATTGAGAATGTTGAATGTTATGTTTCGAGTGAAAGGCAATAGTGAACCTGATTGAAGGAGGCTAACATTGCAGGATGGATCAGGGCCCGGCTGTGTGGGATCCAAATGGGCGAACAGCAATCGTCCAACATAAAATATTACCAAAGGAATTTTTGTTTGTTTATGGTGCAGCAGGCCTTCTAAGGCAAGCGACTTTGGAGGAAAGAGACTTGGCCCCAGAAGTTCCTGGCATTGTTCGAAGGAACTGTAACCTCATGCTGACGAGGCCCAGGAGTGTGCTGTGCTTAAAGGTCCTGGTTTTGTTCTTTGCTAAAAACATGGGGAAGGGAGACCCCCATCCTACCATTCTAACTTATCATTTGGTGAGCACTTCTTTCATTTCCTGTGAACATTATCCCACACTACTTTGTAACTTAGTTGTAAGGATTGGCAATAGATTTTTTTAGCATAGGCCTTTTTATTTGATAAGACGCCACTAGGACTGCCTTATTTGATGGTTGTAGCTTGCCCCCATCTTAGATTTAGGTTTAGAGTAGGCATTTTTCTCACCCATTTATACAGTTTAATAAACACCCTTGAACTGTGATCACTTGTCTGTCTTCACTGTTGCCACTATGAGTTTCTTACAACATGCATGGTATCCACACACTTATTATGGAGCTATGCTCCACCAGTGTGGTGTCCCTTACACATAGCCCCACGCCATACTAGCTTAAACTCGCTAAGATTACTTCAAAATACAGCATGCTCGAGGCCAATTCCACCCCCTCGGCTCCTGTAACACTAGTCGCCTCTCCCCAATCACATGAGCGAGCCTTTGGACCATGGACGATTGGGCTAGAGATACCTCACCTATGCCCACTGATGCCATCCCACGGGTTGGTTCTGATATACAGGATTCCAATGATTAACCCCTGACTACTCCCGCACTCTTGTTGGACTCCTCTTCTGTTACCTCTCCTATTATGCCAGATATTGGTTGCAACACAATTCATCAAGTCACCCCCCGGCATTTATCTTTGCTGAACACAGTTCCCTCTTGCAGCATGGAGCTGAAACTGTCAGGTTGCCTGTACTCTTCCTCCGATTCAAAGAGCAGAACTTCCTCCTCACCTGTGCTGCTGGAGCTGGCGGATACTTCTTCCGTCTTCCTTTGTGGGGAAAGTCCTTTTTTTTTAATGAAGGTACGGTCTACCATGAAAGGAAGCCACAGTGGCCGCTTGCGAGACTATCAGACCTCTGTCCCCTCTCCCCGGGCAGCCATATATTGGGAAAAGCCACTGAGGGCATAAAAAAAACCTTAGTCTGGTGATAGAGCTTGACAGTAGTAGGCGTGTAGGCTTGTGGTAGAACCGATATGTCCTTTGAACAAGGAATGTCCTTCCGAAGGAAAGGGTAGGCTCAGGTCTGTGTTGGCAAGAAGAAGCAAACAAGCCAAAGAAGGCAAAGGAGACGAACCTACGAGGAGTGCTGACAGTAAGTATGCACCCCCAGAGGGAAGCAAAGGTTGCCATGACAACAGTGTGTGTGCGGCCTGGAGGGAGCAGCCGAATGAGGGAGATCCTTCAGAGAAGCCGATGTCCCAAAGCGAGAACACCAAGCCCAACGGAGTGAAGGGGGCAGAAGTGAGAGAAGCCAGAACCCAGCAGAACCTGGGGGAAACTGACCGCATGGGGCGAAAGCCACAGAGACAGAAAGTTGTGACCGGCAGAGGAAGCCACGCGGAAAGGGGCGGGAGCCGAGTGCCGGCGCAAGCCAAGGAAAGCAAGAGAAAAGGCTCCCATCTGGAGCGAGGACAAGGGAAAAGCACAGCGTATCACCTGGAAGTCAGGAAACCAGTGGGTTGCAACACGCCGCCCGCTGGGAGAAGGTTGAATAAGAACCTCCCGGTGGCGGCCATGTTGGTGAAACACTAGACCTCTAAAAAGCAAGCAGAAGGAAGCATGATGGCAAGGTCAATGGAGGCGAGTCTTCCATAGATTCCAAAAGCCCCAGTTGCACTGGCGTTTGACAGAAATTGAGGATATGCTGATAGACACCTCACCTGACCTTCTCCCATCGCCTCAGTCCTGGCTCAATGATACCATACCCTCAGAGGCCACATTGGCCATTCCTCCAAACTACCAAATATTTTAAGCTGACCGCTCCGCTCAAAGAGGCGCAAGGGTAACAATTCTGGTCTCCAATCATTTAAATTGACAGTTGATCCCACGAGTCCCCACAAGACTGCATAAATTTTGTGGCAAATATAAAAATCAATGAGAACATAATCATAGCCATCAGTCATTTATAGCCCACCTAGAGTTATGCCCCTATTTGAGTAAACTTCTCAGTCTTTTGAATAAGTTCACCAAAGGAATCACCCCTACCATTGTGTTAGGCGATTTTAACCTATGGGTCAATGATGCCATTTCCCCCCTCATTGCGTTGGATACCATCTGTTTCCTCCCAATCTGTGAAGGAGCCTACTCATATATGTGGTCATATGATTGATTGGGTATTGTCACACCGTTTACCCATCATGAATACCTCTACTACCGCCTTCCCATGGTCCGATCACTGTATAGTGACCACCGTAGTCAATCCCCCATCACCCCCCATGAGACTGGACCCCATTCCCATACTTGTCACAAATCTGAAAAAACATTACACCTCAGAAACTGTCTGACACGCTCACGTCTAAGTTATGCCCTCTTGAATGCGTCAACAACTCAGCTGACCTAGCCGTGCATCTCTCGGCAGTCCTTGAGCGAGACTGTGAATGCCCTTGCACCAGTTAAAAGCAAATAGATGAAATCAGAAACTAAGAAGAGCTCCTGGTTCAAAGACTCCATCCTTGATCTTAGACACTTGAAGAGGGCTGAGTAAATGAATTGGCGGAAAAACACCCATCTCCCTAATTGTTGTCCGCATATAAGTGATCTGTGAAAACTGTAAGGCTGCCACTGTGGAGGCAAAGACCACCAGCTTCAACAATAGGATTGCCCAGGCAAAATCTAGCTCAATGGAGCTCTTTCAAATTCTGAGGGAATTTGAAGGCAAAGTCCCCAGGAAACTAGCCCCCAATAAAAACTCAGTTTGGTGGCAGAGGATTCATGATGAATTTGCTGCTAAAATCACTAGTCGTCAACGGGCAATTCTCGGCCAGAAAGCAACCACCACTCAAAATGGGGATGCTCTCGACTCCCCCTCTGGCCCTCCCTGTCCTCAAGACGAAATGGCCTGGTTAGTTTAATTTCAACCAATGTACTGAAGCTGAAATGCAAGAGATCGTTGCAGGTATGATCAGATTCACACTTGCCTTATTTCACAGTTTACAATCTTATAGGAAAGCGGGGTTCCCTTCCCCTAGCTTTCCTCTAGCAACTGGTCAGAGACTTTCGATTGTACAAGGGATTTGATGTAACCCTTGTTGGACCACTCTGACAGTTTAGGATAGTACCACTGTAGCCAGCTTTCCTCTCCGCCTGCGTTATCAATGTGGGGGCCCCATGTGTACCATTGACATCTGCTCTGCACGCCAGCTGTAACTCCTGGTCGTATGATTTCCCTTTCGGAGGCTTTGCGGGTCTGAGTTGAAAAGGGCAAGGGCAATTCCCCCCTTCTTCGTCCTTCCAGGTCTCACCGACTTTCTGCTCCGTTTGAACTGCTGGTTTGGTGTAGCTGTCTCCTTGTGCCTTCGGCCTTGCTCTAAGTGTGCTTTCGTGCTCCGCCTTTTATCCCTGTGGGGAAAGTAAAGGGCCGTCACGTGTGTGTTATTATTGTCAATTGCCTGACTCTGCCTGACCCATGTGTTGGGACATGACAGGGAAACGGCTCTGGTGTTAGTCTGTTGTCTGTTAGTGTAAGAAAGAATTGGTGTGGGAAGGGGTGGGGGTGGGGCCATGGGGCAGAGCTTCTAAATATCCTACAGGGTAGGATGGGGAAACACCTGCAAGCGTCTTTTTCAGCAACCCGTGGAAACAAATCTGTAGTCTGCACAGGCTTCAGTCTTCCTCTTCCTCTCCCATCCTCTCCTCTGCATCCGATCGGGTCCCTGTCTCTTTTACGGGAGGTTGTTTCGCTGTTGAAGATGCAGGCGATACAACTGGTTCTTCTTTTAGACAGGGGCTTCGGTTACTATTCCAGGATTTTTGCGGTACCCAAGAATAACCAGGCTGGCCTGAGGGTAATCCTGGACCTATTCTTTCTTAACCGGTCTTTACTGCTGGAATGCTTCAAGATGATTACTCCTGCGCATATAGCCGAGTTTGTTTATTTATTTATATAGCGCTCCGGACCCGGGAGTAAAAGGGCGCTAGTAAGTTACAAGGCACAGTACATGATAATTAGCAGAAATACTTTAACATGGGTTATATACAGCAAGTACAGGCAATGACAGTAAAGAACATCCAGTAGTGACATAAGTGCATGTACAAAATATGCAGAATATAACTAGGTCTGGCTTAAAGGTAGACTTTTAGTCAATAGCCAACCAATGGCAAGTTTCCTGAAGGACTGGAAGGATTTGGCCGACTTGATGTTCAATGGCAGGGAGTTCCAAAGTTGGGAGGCGAGGACAGTGAAGCTCGAGCCCCCGGCTCTTTTGGAGGTGAATCTGGGCACCGTGAGACATAGTGTTGAAAGATCTAGTAGTTCTGATGGAAGGCTTCATAGTGAATGTGTTAGTGAGGTAAGGGGGGGGGGGGCTAGGTAGTTGATGGCTTTATAAGTGAGGCAGAGAGTTTTTAGATCGATTTTTCTTTTTTTTTGTTTTTTTGTTTTTTTTTTTGTTGTTGAATGGATAGCCATTTGCATGTGATTCTGGTGGCAGAGATATGCTCTCGCCTTGGGATGTTTAGTGCTGCTCGTAGCGCATTGTTTTGAAGGACTTGGCGTTTGCTGATAATCGCTTGGTTGGCACCTAGGTAAAGGCTATTGCAGTAGTCTAACTTAGATTGTATGAGAGCTCTAGCTAACATAATGCAGCTGTCGGTAGATGGAAATGGAGCTGCAAACGGCAAGTGACTTTTGCGAGAAACGGAGGGTGATTTATCCCTTGACTTTTGCTTGCTCCTATGAACTGAAAACCTAGATATGGAAGATAGTTTTTGACTAGCCCTGATTTGAAAAGGACACCTGTGTGTCGAAACACGTGTTATTGGAAAGGGCATTATATTAAACGCACACTTTTTTCACCAGAACATAGTGTGGCGCAGTTTCTCAAGTGTGGAGCACTTTTGTCTACAGTAGATAGAAATGGTCTGCAGGCTCTAATTAATTTTCCTGTATAGGCGGTGGCTGAGGCGGTCAAATTGACTTGTTTTGTGAGGTTGATATTGGCATCGAGATAAAAGCAAAGTGTTTTCACATTTTTGGCGACAGGAATGGTGTTGCCATCAATGATGATTTTGGAATAGTTGGGGCTCAGTTTTTGTAAGTTATTCAGTGAACCAACAATGAGCAATTCAGTCTTCTCGTCATTCAGGCAGAGACCATGTGTGGCCATCCATGCCTGAGTGATAGAGAAGATTTCATTGATCCTGTTAACATCAGTGTTGTAATTGCCGGAGATAGTAAGGAGTATCTGGGTGTCATCTGCGTAGTTTGTGTAAGTGACACCCAGACGAGACAGTTTATCAAAGAGAGGCTTTGTAAAGATATTATATAGGGTAGGGGAAACACATGAGCCTTGTGGGACACCACAAGTGATGGGGATGGGGTCTGCTGCTGCCACAGGGGAGAAGACCCTCATGGTTCTGTTGGCCAAGAAGGATTGTATTCACGTGACAGCAGAGGGGGAGAAATGGGCGGCAGAAGAGAGGTGGTTAGAGTATTTTATGGCCGACCAGGTCAAAGGCTACTGAGCGGTCTAGGAGGAGTAGGATGGCAGCCTTACCCTTGTCTTTAATGTCGTCAATCTGACTTTTGAGGTCAACAAGGGTAACTTTCTGTTCCATGTTGAGGTCGAAAGCCAGATTGACGCAGACCGAGAAGTTGGTTGGACTCTAAGTAATTCTGAATTTGCAGGTAAGCAACTCTGTCAAGGATTTTTAGCAGGAAGGGAACGGTGGTAATGGGCCTGTAATTAGTAGGAATGGCTGGTTCCAGGGTTCGTTTTTTTCAGGAGAGGGAGGACCCATGACTGTTTCAAGTTGTTGGGTACTGAGTTAGTGGTGAATGATAGGTTTAAAAGTTTGGAAATGAATGGGGAGAGGTCTCTAGCTGCATCTTTTATAATCTGTGCAGGGCAGCTATCCCCTTTGCAATTTGACGGTTTGAGAGAAGTTATAATTTTTTGCACTTCAAGTGCGGTTATCTTTTTGAAGGTGAAGCCAAGGTTAGTATTGGCGATGGTGGGTAAGCTGGGGGTGGGGGTGTTAATATTGGAGAGTTGTAGTCCTTTGTTTTCAATTTTCGTATGCAGGCTGGTGATTTTGTTTGCAAGGGCATTTTGGATGTTTGTGCACGTGTGTGCAGGGGACTGGATGTGTTCCCTGGACCTCCATACCTGCATGTACCCATATATCCGCTGCATCAGATGTTTCTGCAGTTCACAATCATGTCATACCACTTCCAGTACAAAGTGCTGCCCTTCAGCCTGAACTTGGCCCCTTTTGTCTTCACAAAGTTGATGAACGCAGTGACGGGCCTTCTCCACTTGGAGGGCCATCATCTATATCCTTATAGGGCATGTTCACCTGAATGGGGGAGGGGTGCACTCCTGCCCGAGATTGGTGGATACCCTTCATCAGCGGGGCTTACACCTCAACCAGAGGAAATCAGAGTTATGCCCGTTTCAGGATCTTGTCTTCCTAGGGGCACGTTGGAACAATACCATTCAGCAGGTGTTCCCCAGACCCGAGAGGCTCAAGTCCCTCTGCAAGGCGGTGGGGCACTTTCTGGCCAACTCAACCACCTCGGCATGGTGGTACCAGCACATTCTGGGCCTGATGGCTTCCTGATTGTACAGCATGGCCTTCTCAAGATGAGGCACCTCCAGCTCCACCTGGTGGCCAATTGGCATCAGGAGACAGGGTCTCAGTTGGACAGGATCCCTATACCACTGCACCTTTTGCCCAGTCTTCACTCGTGACTGATAGATGGCAATATTTCAGTGGCAGCCCCCTTCACCCAACTGGAGCCTACCCTTGTGGTGACGACATACTGCTCTCTTCAGGGCTGTGGGGTTACTCTGGAGGGTGTAGTGATTCACGGAGCATGGTCCAGGACGGAAACCCTCCTACATATCAATCTGCTTGAGCTTATGGCAGTGGACCTGGCCCTCAAAGCGTTTCTGCCCTGATCAGGAAAAGTTGGTTCTGGTCTGGACGGTCAATTGTACTACAATGTTCTACCTGAACAAGAAGGTTGACACCTGTTCCTCAATCCCCCCATCCCACGACCCCCTCCTCTGCATGGAGGCAGTTTCAATCTGGGAATGGCCCCTTACAGAGAGGATTTGGATTTCGGTAGTCCCCCTGCCGGGGGACAGCAATAAATCATATTAACAGAGTGGCTTGGGGTTCCACACCTACAAGTGGCAGTTGCATGACAACTCCTTGTTGCCCCTGTTTCAGTGTTGGGAGTTTGCAGACCTGGACTTGTCCGCATCTCCCCTGAATGCCAAGTACCCCAGGTTGCCTGATGGGCAGATCGGGGGGTCACTGGGAGATGCCTTCCAGATCTACTGGCACGGCCGCAGGTGTTAGGCGTTCGTGCCCACCCCTCTGCTCCAGCGGACCCTCTGCAAGTTTTGGGTTTCCGTGGGCTTCAGACTCATCCTGGTTGCCCCCCACTGGCCTTCAAGACCCTGGTTTTCAGATCTGCTGCAGTTGTGCTCCTAAGGTCCTGTCCATCTTCTGATCCCCAGCAAGGGGGTTCCTGACTTAGCAGGGCGGGGCAGTGGAACATCCAGGCCAGGCTGCCCCTGGCAGCCTGGTTCCTGATCAGCTGAGGCTTCAGCATGCTCAATTTTCAGATGACAACTGACAACCAGGAGGCACTGGACTTGGTCCCACTATGAAAGCAAATGGACCAGGTTCTTCCTTTAGGCTCGTGGCAAGTCCTTTGGATGACCTACTGGCTTTTCCAGAACACCTGGCTCATCCTGGAATTCAGGTGGATACTTGCTGCACGTATTTGGCAGCCTTTAGGGGCTTACAAGAATTTCCCCCCACCTCACACCCCCCCCCCCCCCGCCCAGCACCTCTCTCCCCCAGCACCTCTCTCCCCCCACCTCCCTCCCCGTGCATGGGTTTTTGGCAGCAAACCCAGTGGTTAAGGCACACCTTAAGGGGTTGTCTAGGCATTTTCCTCCGGTGCATAGGCCACATCTGGTCTGGGACCTCAATGTGGTGCTTACTGCTTTGCAACGCAAGCCTTCTAAGGCGATGGCCTCTGTGAACATCTGCTTGGTGATGCTAAAGACTGTTTTGTTGGTGGGACTCACCTCTGTGTGCAGGGTTAGTGAGCTGCAGGGGTTTTCCTCGTGCAAGCCCTTCACCATGTTCCACGACAACATCTGGCGCACTCACCCACACTTCTTGCCCAAGGGGGGCTCCATTCCATATGAATCAAGAGAACTGCATGCCGGTGTTCTTCCCGAACCCACAGTCTGAGGCAGAGATAGCCCTACATTTCTCGACCTGAAGAGGTTTCTCAGTTTTCTCTCTCTCCGATAAGATCCTTCTAGAAGTCTGAGGCAGTGTTTGTGACATGTGGGGGTGCCTTCCCCGGCTCTTAGGCTTCCAAGGCTTCCTTCGCCTGTTGGATGGTCCAGGCTGTTAGGCAGAATCCTATGGAGTGACCTTAGGGACCACTGCACAGAATTAAGACTACAAGTGGTAATAAAAGTTCACCTTTGGTACAAGCCTGTACTACACAGAAAGAGTGGTAGCAGTGACTGAGCAGCCAGACTTACCTCAAGAGCAAATGAGCAGTAGTAGAGATTACACAGAGGACTACAATTACTGTGACTCAAGCAAACACTGACTCAAGGTTTCTGGTTAAATAGAAGTACATTTTTTTTTAAACCATGTGTTCACAAAACACTTCACTTCTAGTAAAATAAAACCATACTTCAAATACACTACACACAACCCATTCCCCTTGTGCAGAACAATTCAAGGTAAGTACCTTAGGATTTGACAGACCGGTGTTATGAAACAACAACGTTACCGGAAGTACATACGCTATCACTTTTTGACAGTAATGACAGTTCGGTCTTACTAAAGATAAGCATACCCGCGGGAAGAAATGTAACCATAGTCAAACACACTTAGCACATGAATTAACACAAGAGAGTTGGGGATAAAAATCATAGGCAATACTTTTGTCAAGGCAGAGAGAATCAGAGGGCACTTTCTCCCAAGAACATAAGTCAATAGGCCTGCGCCAGTGTCAAGTGGAACAGGGTTCCTGTTGCCGTGGATCACACAGTTAGAACAGTTCACGATTCAAGATTGCCAGGAGTTCTTAGATATTGTCAGAAGAGAAGGCAAAAGTTATAAGAGGGAAGGAAGAAAAGGACAAGCCTTTGGTGAGGAAGAAGGGTTCACCCCAATTCCTCTAAGTCGGACACAGTACCTTATTTGTTGAAGAACGCTGGTGCCATGGCAGATGTTCCTGGTAGTTTCCTGCAGACTCACGGTTCCTGGAGCTTCAGTCGTGGAGACAAGAAGGACGATGTCTGGAGTGATCTGTACTACCCAGGGATGAGGCCAGCAGCAGCGACGGTGAATAAAAGGTGCAGTGACCTGAAGTGTGGAGTCACAAACAAAGTACTTGTGCGATATTTATCACTACTCAATCCGTGAAGAACAATATCAATCTAAAAGGTGTTAGCAGCAGTCCAATACCCACCAACCAATCCACATAGGCTAGCGTTAAATTAACAGTAGTATATTGAGAGGGGAAGGATTGCGCTTTACACCATTAAACTACAACAAAATCAACGATCTTAGTACAGTATTTTAATGAAGATATTTTGAAGAACAGCCGACACGTGTTTCGACACTTGGGTCGTCTTCAAGGCTGAATAAAAACATCATTAACAAATAATAATTTCCATATTCAATAGATAACAGTAAAGAAGTTGTTGTTGAAATAAGGTGCAAAAAGGTGTTTAAACGATATTATAAAATAAAATAAAAGACATACCAAGAAACAGGTTAGGGGCGAGGTACAGCAGTTGTGGATCAATGTAAGTACACAATAGAAATAAAAGAAAAAATGGACAATAATCAATACAGGATTCATCAATACAAATTGAGGTTAATACCCTATTGCCATCTCTGGAATAGTTATGACCAGCACCCCGTGGCACAACCACATGCGACTCCAGACACCAAAAGAGTTCAAGTGATAATCAAAATTCTAGACGACCCCAAAGCAATAATTATGTAATTAAAGGGAGAATACCAGAATTACAACATTAACCACTAATTGGTGACAAAATGCAACTCGAGGCACCAATTATATAGAACCACAAAATAATATGGTACGAGGTCCGTCAGAGAGTAATAGGACACAAGAGAATCACTTACCACACAACACTACAAATCATCAGTTCAATGACGATATCCTATTAAGAAAAGAAATATAATCGACCTCAAATCAGAGGCATCAATGTGTGCTGAGTCAAATAATAGAGATTTTAAATAAAACCACTTACCGATTGAATATGCTGAGTGGTTCCCGTCAATCAGGACATATTACGAGTAAAGAAAGGAAAGTATAGGTTGCCACATTGGCCGGCAAAATTATATAGCCTGAAAGATGACCAAAGTTAGTGAGAAACTGCGGTATCACGGTGAACAAGAAGCAGATACTCACAAAGAGATAATTACTTACTCGACAAATCGAGTGAGAATCATAAATACCAGGACAAATCCAACCTTCGGTGATCGAGAATGCTCTGAAATAATAAATGCCGCCGGAGACGTCACAGAAGTGATGCCGACGGAAACGTTGACACCTTTAATGACTTTCTTACCTATGCCAACATCAATACATTTGGGATTAAGTTCACCAGTAAATGTGACTGTAAACAAATTGACTTTTTGGATTTACACATTTGTTGAGAATCAACAAATTCATACGCGTACGTACAGGAAACCCACTGAGGTGAATTCTATATTAGCAGCACAAAGCAACCATCGACGAACTACCATTAACAATATCCCTACGGGGGAGTTCCACAGGGCCAGGCGAAACTGCACACGCCCTATTGACTTTGATATGGAATGTAACATCATTAATCAATGTTTTCTAAACGGAGGATATCAAGCCTCTGTAATTAATGTAGCTCATGCTAAATTCGCTAATGTCACTCAACGGGACCTTCTGAACAAGGCGCCCAAACCTAAAGACTCTTCACCCCATATCTCTTTGGTCACCCCATTTACGGCTGACTCTTCTATGTTGTACAAAATGGTTGCTAAACATTGGCACATCCTGAGACTCGACACGGATTTAGAGCCATATCTGACACCCAAACCGAAATTTACTTATGAGATCACCTACTATTAAGTCACGGGTGAGTCCATCATTCTTTGATCATAAAATGGCTAAACCTTCATGGTTACAGCAACTTGCAGGTTTTCGCAAATGTGGGAACTGCAATCAGTGTCCTTGGGCTTTTCCCAAGTGTGAAACCTTCACTGATAAATTTGCATCTATAGTGACTATCAAGGATTTCATTAATTGCAGATCAACCCATGTGGTGTATGCCATTGTATGTGTCTGTGGCAGACTCTGTGGGCAGTACCATTCGCCAGCTTAGAATTCGTATCAGAGAACACTTGTCTAGTCTCCGGATGTGTGAACCCAAATCTCCTTTAGCAATTCATTGGCAATTGGAACATCAACTTGATTAAATCGCTGATTTGCGCTTTATTGGACTGTTGATAGCACATAAGGGGAAAAGGGGCGGGAATCTTCAGCTTAAATTGCGGCAGATGGAAGCAAAACTAATGTCTTCTGAGATGCACCACACGTGGATTAAATTCAGATCATGAAATGCATGTTTTTCTGTGAATCCGGTTCACCTATCTACGTTAAATTCTGCGTTTAATAAATGTTTTAGGTGTGTGCATCATTGATTTAGCCGTCTGTCTGATTGTGGCCAGTTATCACCGTGGCGCACCACTGATGCGCGTCCAATCGCCAGCACTTACCATATCTTTCTATAGTGTAATTTGGATATTCTATGTTTACTGGACTTAAGGAGTCTAAACGCGTGATCTTGTAATGTGTTCCGGCAACAGCCGGGTTTTGGAACTGATTTCGGTGCTGTGTTGACACCACACGTCATAGCCTGCGACTGCGGTACTGCTGCCGTCACTTTAACTTGTCAACGTTTCCGTCGGCGTCACTTCTGTGACGCCTCCGGCGGCATTTATTATTTCAGAGCATTCTCGATCACCGAAGGTTGGATTTGTCCTAGTATATATGATTCTCACTCGATTTGTCGAGTAAGTAATTATCTCTTTGCGAGTATCTGCTTCTTGTTCACCGTGATACCGCAGTTTCTCACTAACTTTGGTCATCTTTCAGGCTATATAATTTTGCCGGCCAATGTGGCAACCTATACTTTCCTTTCTTTACTCGTAATATGTCCTGATTGACGGGAACCACTCAGCATATTCAATCGGTAAGTGGTTTTATTTAAAATCTCTATTATTTGACTCAGCACACATTGAAGCCTCTGATTTGAGGTCGATTATATTTCTTTTCTAAATAGGATATCGTCATTGAACTGATGATTTGTAGTCTTGTGTGGTAAGTGATTCTATTGTGTCCTATTACTCTCTGACGGACCTCGTACCATATTATTTTGTGGTTCTATATAATTGGTGTCTCGAGTTGCATTTTGTCACCAATTAGTGGTTAATGTTGTAATTCCGGTATTCTCCCTTTAATTACATAATTATTGCTTTGGGGTCATCTAGAATTTTGATTATCACTTGAACTCTTTTGGTGTCTGGAGTGGTTGTGCCACAGGGTGCTGGTCATAACTAGTCCAGAGATGGCAATAGGGTATTAACCTCTATTTGTATTGATGAATCCTGTATTGATTATTGTCCATTTTTTCTTTTATTTCTATTGTGTACTTACATTGATCCACAACTGCTGTACCTCGCCCCTAACCTGTTTCTTGGTATGTCTTTTATTTTATTTTATAATATCGTTTAAACACCTTTTTGCACCTTATTTCAACAACAACTTCTTTACTGTTATCTATTGAATATGGAAATTATTATTTGTTAATGATGTTTTTATTCAGCCTTGAAGACGACCCAAGTGTCGAAACACGTGTCGGCTGTTCTTCAAAATATCTTCATTAAAATACTGTACTAAGATTGTTGATTTTGTTGTAGTTTAATGGTGTAAAGCGCAATCCTACCCCTCTCAATATACTACTGTGAATAAAAGGTGCGCTCCTTTAAAATAGGAGAGGCTCTTCAGATGGCTATCCGGACCACTACAGCAGAGTGCAGCGATTTTGACCATGTAGAGGATCCTCTGGCTGCGGAAGATGAGCTGGTTTACCCCACCACGCTCAAGGAAAGTAGACTCTGGACCAGATCTTCTCTTGTCGTTGAATGGTAGAAAGCTCAGGACTGCAGCAGGGCTTCACTGGGACTCAGGGGTGCAGCAGCCGCCTTCTTCTCCGCTTCTCTTCGGTTCCTTACAGTTCCAGTGGCGACTCTGATTTACAGCCCAAGAGTCCTGCCGTTTATGCGAAAATCTCCCATTTACACAGCCTGGCTGTCAATCACTCAGCAGGGGGGGTTGTCCGGCCCGGACAACCACCTCAGCCAATCAATACTAAGTGCGACTTGGGTCTCCAAGGAGACCCTGTGCAGGGTGTGACTACACCCCTCCCTCACATTCAGCCCACCAAGACACCCAGGCGCCAAAGGAGGGCTTCTTCGTAGAAGCCCCCCAAAAGACGGCGAACAAAGAAGGCAAACCTGGTTTGCCGTGCAAAGTAAAACACAAGAAGGACTTTAACAAAAAGAAATGGTGACTAAACCCGACCAGAGCCAAAATAAAAAGTATTTCTGCAAGCGGGTTTATGTTCCAGGCTTATACAATAGCCTGGAACAGTACCACATTTATATAGTATAATTGCGGTAGAAAAGTTAGGGTAGATACCACTTCCACCAGCCAAGTGTAAATGTTAAAAGAGCAAAACAAAGCTCAGAGGCACAGACAAAAAGGGGTAGGAATTAACCCTTTCAAATACTCCATGAAAGATGGGGTGTACTGGGTCTGTAGTTTTAAAGTGACTATAAAGTTAATGGCAACTTACATGTTTCTGGGGGACAGTAGTCAGCCCCAGAAAAATTGAGTCAGTGGGAGGGAAGTCTAAAAGACAACCCTTTGTTACTGCACTGAAGGTGCTGTGTAACACACACAAAAACTGGGGCTCATGGAGTGGTGTGGCTCCAGAGCCCAAGATCACACAAAAGTAGAAATACACAAGGCAAAACACATGTAAGAGTGGGAAACAGGCTCACACTCTTACCAGGTGGACAAAATAAACCCCAGAAATCCAGCAATGCTGCTGAGGGACTCACTAGGTGAGGGAAATTAGCCATAAATTAGAATTCTCCTTAACACAGGCCATTTCGGAAGCCTACACGGTCATGGACACACCTGTTCCTGAGGCGATTCATGCCCATGCGATCAGAGCTTAGGCCACGACCATCATGTCACAGAGACATGCTTCGAAGGGATTGCATCCTCCGACGTATTCCACATCCATCCCGCCATTCCTCCTCTTTGCGGCACTCTTGAAAGCGCCACCACCGTTCGCCTTCCCCATCCTATTCCGAAGATGATGCCGTGCGTACGGTCGCGCTGTCCCACGAAGTCCTTGACACCGGAGGAGTGGGCGGCGTTTAAAGAGCAGATGGCGATTTTCCAGTCGCAAGGCACGATTCCTGTCGCACCTTATCACGAAGCCGGCAGAGAACGCTCTTGATCCGCGGCTCGCACACCTTCGGGCTCGAAACCACGACTCGCACACCTTCGGGCTCGCACCGCGACTCGCACACCTTCGGGCTCGCACCGCGACTCGCACTGGGAGCCCTCGAGGTCCCGTGCAAACAAGAGCAGTCGCAAGAGACGTGCGTCCAAGTCTCGGTCCTCGTCCCCAGTAACACCGGTGCAGCCTGTGGAGGTACTGGCGTCGACTCGTTCGGCGCTGGTCCAGTCGGACTCAGGACGGAACAGCATCGTCCATCAGCCCATGCTTGCATCGACGCTAAAGGTCTCGGGGCGGATTCTAGCGTCTAAGCCTTCGACGGTCTCGACGTCGATGTTCTCAATAACCTTGACGTAGAGGCTTTCGGAGGAGGAAAGATCAGACAATGGAGATCCTGTTTTTAAGGATGAGGCTCCAGGATTGTTGGGTGACCGTCCATTGGAGGAATTGAGACAGTCCCTACATGACGCCAGTGGCCTGGATACTTTTTCGGAGGTTGAGTTTGGTATGCCTGAGCCGGAGGCTCATGCAGACTCTTCCTACAGGCGGCTCATGTCTATGGTTTGTGAATACCTGGGGTGGTCCAGTCCTCCTGAGAATATTATTCAGTATGACCTTACTGACATCTTGGACCAAGGTCCCCCCCCCCCTCTCACCCAGTATTGCCCTTCCATCTTAGCTTGCAGAAAAGGGTGTCATCGTCTTGGCAGACCCCGGTATCGCTTCCGGCAGTCAATAAGCATTTGGCGAAAAGGTACCGGCCATCTATTAGTGACCCCAGCTATTAGTCTAGGCACCCCACTCCTGGGAGTTTGGTGGTTCTGGTGGCTACGGCCACCTGGAGGCAGCAGGCGTACCCTACCATCCCTCCGGATAGTGACGACAAGCACTTCGACGGATGGGCTTGGAAGGTCTTCATCAGGGAGCATGACACTGAAGGCTGTCAACTCCACATGTGCCCTGGCAAGATTTACACACTCTGTGGACCTGTATTTCCTACGCAGCTGAGCATATTCCCGAGTGGGAGGAAAGGGATGGCTTCCTAGCCATTGTGTGTGACGGCAAGGATGCTATGTGTGAATCCCTTCAGTCGGGGTTGGACACGGCAGACTGTATCAGCCGGTCCATGGCTGCGAGCACCGTACTACGCAGGTTTGCGTGGTTGCGGAAGTCAGGGTTTGCACCTGATGTGCAATCCCATCTTCTGAACATGCCCTTTGATGGCGTTCATTTATTTGGCAGCAAGGCTGACGAGAGCCTTGAAAGGTTACAAACCTCCAAAGCTGCAGCGAAGCCTTTGAGCTCTGCAGTGCGTCAACCTCTGCCTTTTCGGTCTAGGGGACAGCAATGGAGGGGAAGTTCTTATCTACTCCTCTTTTGGTAGATCGAGAGGAGCTGCCAGTCAAAGGGGCCACCTTAAGAGTACCTGTGGTGGAAAACAAGGTAGTTGAGGTGCCAAAGCTGCTCTGGCAGTTGCCTCTTTGCCCTCAGACACTGACGCAGCCGTGCCAGCTCAGTCATGAGGCCATGTCCCATGGTTCGCCCGTTGGGGGCAGACTTGCATAGCATCTTGGAGAATGGCGTGTCATCACTTCAGGTGTGTGGGTTCTGGATATCATAGTCCACAGCTACTGCCTTCCTTTTCTTCAGCGGCCTCACGACAATCCACCAGGGAAGCTCTCTTTGAAGCGTCCGGATCCGCTCCTTGCGCAGGAAATCCTATCCCTGCTGGAGAAAGGCGTCATATAACTGGTGCCTGTAGCGGAGAGGAACAAGGGATGGTATTCCCCTTATTGTTTGATCCCAAAGAAAGATGGGGGATTGAGACCCATCATGGACTTGCGTTGGTTGAACAAGCTTCTCGGGAAGGACAAGTTCAAGATGGTCACTCTTTCTCAAGTACTACAGGCCCTTCAACGTTAGGATTGGTTGGTGTCGCTGGATCTCAAGGATGCTTATTTCATTTGCCTATTCATCCCAAGCACAGGAAGTACCTGAGGTTTGCGGCTGGCGACTCTCACTTTCAATTTCAGGTCCTGCTGATTGGATTGACCTCCGCCCGAGTGTCTTCACCAAGCTGGTGGTAGCGTACCTCGGGAGAGGGGGGATTCACATGTACCCCTGCCTGGACGATTGGTTTATCAGAGCGCACTCTCCGGAGCAAGCCCTGGATCATCTCACCGTCACCTGCCATTCCCTTCACAAGCTGGTCTTCTCCCTCAATTTAAAGAAGTCGCATTTGACACCTTCCCAGCGGCTCCAATAAATCGGAGCAATGCTCGACACGTCCCTGGGGCAGTGTTCGCCTCCCCAGGTGAGGGCTCATCACATTCTGCAGATGGTGGACAAGTTTCAGCGTGGCCAGTGTCTTCCAGCTTCCGAATTCTTAAGGTTGCTCGGCCTCATGGCATCCTGCATTTTTCTGGTGCCCGAGGCCAGACTGCGGATGAGATCTCTGCAGTGGGCTCTCAAGATGCAGTGGTCGCAGTTCTCCGGCAAGATGTCGGATACCGCTCAGATTCTGACCTCGGTCGCCCAGGATCTTCTATGGTGGGCCGATGATGACAATCTGATGAAGGGGGCCCCATTTTGGCAACCATGGCCAGAGGTGACGATCGTGACGGATGCATCCCTCACAGGGATGGGTGCTCATGTCAACGAGTTGACAGCCAGCGGCCGTTGGTCTCCGTCACAGTCCAGACTCCACATCAATCTGTTAGTGCTGAGGGCCATCAGGCTAGCCGTGAAGGCTTTCTACCGTCTGTGCGGGGGAAGGCTGTCCTGGTTATGGCGGACAACACAGTGGCCGTGTATTACCTCAACAAAAAAGGGTGGGGACAGGGTCACTCCCGTTGTGCAGGGAGGCGATGCAGCTCTGGTTCTGGGCCATCCAACAGGAAATCTCAGCAGTTCATCTGGCCGGAGACGAAAACGCAGCGGCGGACGCTCTGAGCAGGCAGAGCACTGTCTCTCACGAGTGGGAGTTGGCTCAGGAAGTCCTTTTGGAGATCTTCGCCCTTTGGGGAACCCCACAAGTGGATTTCTTCGACACCAGCGTCAACCGGAAATGCAAGAGATTTTGCTTGCGGCCATTTCCCCCAAGAGGAGCATTAGTGGACACGTTCATGGTGGAATGGTCCTTCCCACTGCTGTACGCGTTTCCTCCAGTCCCCGTCATTCCTCAAGTGTTGCGGAGGTTCGGTTCCCGAATGATCCACATTGCTCCTGATTGGGCCAGGAGAGTGTGGTATCCCGGACCTTCTCGACATGTCCATCTGCCCTCCACGCAGTCTTGCCTACCGAGACGATTTGCTCTCAGGGGTGGGGGGGAGGGAGGGTCAGGTTCTCCATCCAGTGGTGAGGTCTCTCATCCTTCATGCTTGGTATCTGAAAGGTTGAGATACAAGGATTGGGACCTCCCCGAGGACGTGATGGAGGTGTTGCTTTCAGCCAGGCGGCCCGCAACGAAATCCCTGTACCATTGCTGTTGGCGGAAGTTCTGCGACTGGTGCAGGGAACAGAATGTGGATCCTTTTCAATGTTACATTCCTGTGGTGTTGTCTTTTTTGCTTTCTTTAGCCCACAAGGGCCTTCAAGTGGGTACCATTAAGGGTTACCTGGCCGCGCTGTCCATATTTAAGCGCTCGTCTGAGGAGTGTTCTTACTTTAAGATTCCGTTGATTTCTCACTTTCTAAAAGGACTAACTAATGTGTTTCCACCGTTTGGGATTTGAATTTGGTGTTAGTTTCTTATGGGAGCTCCGTTTGAGCCCTTCTTGTCCATTGCGACTTTTGTCTTTTGAAACTGTGTTCTTAGTTGCCGTTACTTCCACACGCAGAGTGAGTGAATTGCAGGCACTTTCTGCCAAGCCACCCTTTACTGTTTTCCATAAGGACAGGGTTGTCCTGTGGGTGCGACCTTATTTTCTTCCGAAAGGTTGTGTCTGAATTTCATTTGAGCCAGAAGGTGATTCTTCCTGCGTTCGAGAGGCTCCATAGGTTGGATCCTAGGAGAGTTTTAAGCTTCTATCTCTCATGGATTTCCCGGGTCAGAGTGGACAATCAGCTTTTTGTTGGTTATGCTAGACACCGGTTGGGTCAGGCTGTTTCCAAACAGACCTTGTCCAGATGGATTATCTTGACTATCACTGAGTGCTACCGTTTGGCGGGAAGGACCCTCCGCTATGCTTACGGGCTCACTCCACTAGGGGTGTGGCTGCCTCTACTGCTCTACAAAGGGGTGTTCCTATTCGCAATATTTGTGAAGCAGACACATGGGCTTCTGTCCATACTTTTGTGAAACACTATTCCCTGGACGCCATCCATCGGCAGGATTTGGCCTTTGGTAAGGCAGTCCTCTATTCAGCCATTTCATAGGGCACGCTAAATTTATTTCTCATTTTAAATTCTTTCTCTCCTCCATGGTGTGGTACTGCTTTGGGATTCTTGTCATAGATGTTGAATACATCAGAGGACACAATCCCTTAGAAGAACAAGTTACTTACCAAACTGGTAACGTTCTTTCGATGGGATGTTCCTCTGACTTATTCCACATCGCCCTCCCAGCCTGCCCCTCTGGAGAATTTCCTCTGTGATTGCAGCTTCCATTCCGCAAGGCTGTAGGCTGTTATATTGGCAGGAGACCGGTGTCGCACGTTCTGAGGGGAAAAAAACAAACTGAGGCAACGGGCGCTGTGCATCCTATATATAACATCCGGTGACGTCGACCCTCGATGGAGGCCCTCAAGGGACATGGGATCGACGCAAGACGCCCTCTGCTGCAAGGTTTCCGAAGTGCACAGCTATGGGACACAACTGTCATAGATGTGGAATATGTCAGAGGAACATCCCATTTAAAGAATGTTACCAGTTTGGTAAGTAACTTGTTCTTCGAAGGGATGTCATCAGCAAGGCGGCTACTTGGGCCACTCAGTCGGCCTTCTGTAAGCTCTATTCGCTGTACACCAGCTTCAGGCAGAATGCAGTTTGGTCAGGTGGTTCTGAGGATCCTTTTGGCTTCTTCCTAGATATTAGCAGGTTGTCACAGCTCCACCCTATGTGCTTGTTTGGTGGAATCGCCCACAAGGATGGAGGGAAGGGGACGGGACGTATGAGCAATTAAAGTTACTCACTGTAGTGACTAGAGTACTCCTAGTCTGTAGTCCCCTTTCTTCCATACGTCCCACCCACCTTCCCCTGCTAGTATTCCAATGGCTTATAAGTAACATGAGTAGACGGGTGTCTATGTGTCCGATGTGTTCAAATGGGACTGTGGTTAGGCGCTGTTCCCATGCCCAAGACTGCGCCCACACGCGCTATACTAAATTCAATGGGGAAACTAATTTTTCCGCTGCCAAAGGTTCCGGCACTGTCCCCATGTTGGGACGCCCACAAGTATAGAGGAAAGGTGACTATGGACTATGAGTACTCTAGTCACTACAGTGAGTACGTTTAATCATGTGATCGCTATGCAGTCTGTGCAGCATGAAGGGAAGAGACAGGAACATTTGCTCCTACAAAACAATTCCTGAAGCTTCTCACTACTTGCTAGTCACAGGATGCCAGAGTAGTACAGAACAGGCCCCCTAGACAACCCAGTATTTGAACTAGAGTGGTGCCTGCTCCAAAAGGCTACACTTCCAGGGAAATCGCGCTGTCGTCCCCTAACATGGACATGAAAACTGTACAGAGTGGACCACCATTTCTGCAGCACGGTGGCCCCGCACAGACAAAAGGGGCATGGCTTTAACTCTCATTTTAAAACCTTCTGTAATGCTGATCCCTCCTGGGTGGGAAAGACATATCCGGATTGGTCAGGGTTGGAGGACCAATTAGGAGAAAGGGATGTGTTAA
The DNA here is from genome assembly GCF_040938575.1 of Ambystoma mexicanum. Lineage (NCBI taxonomy): Eukaryota > Metazoa > Chordata > Amphibia > Caudata > Ambystomatidae > Ambystoma > Ambystoma mexicanum. The sequence continues at coordinate 1,456,683,068 of NC_090932.1, forward strand.
AGGACGCAACATGAAACAGAAAGGTGTTGGTTGTTCGTGTGAGGTCAGTGGAAGTAGTAGTATTGGAAAAAGAGACCAGCAGGAGGAAAGACAGTGGAGTGGATTGTGGAGGCAATTTGTGAAGCAGGTGAGGCATTGGCTAGTGAATGCAAATAGTACTGCATAGTGAGTGTGCGAGAAATAGTGACAAGTGTGTTTAGGGGTAAACGTGTAGGGAGTGAATGTGAAGTGATTGAGTAAAAGGAGGGCGTTTGGGTAGGTGGAGTAGTAGTGTTGGTGTGGAGGAGTGAGTAGCAGTGTCTAGTGTTGGTGTGGAGGTGGAAGCAGCAGTATCAGGGAGATTAAAGCTTGGAGGTGAGGTTTAGAAGGAGCAAGAGACATCCAAGGCAGACACAGGGAGCAGAAGGAACAGAGGTTGGTGGATTTGGAAAGAGTAGTGACAGGAGCTACTCTTGGAGAGGAGAGGAATAGTTGGGCGTGATAGAAATGAGAACAAACAAATCGGGTAGTGTTTATCTAGTACCCCTTTTAGATTATTAACCACTAGTTTATTGTAGTGACAGTCTCAGGATGTCCCTGAGGGAGTTAAGGCAAAGAAGGCTTTCTGCCTTAAGGTCCTCAATTCTAGCACCATTCAGAATACAGTTGGATGGAATCTGCAGTATATATTAACAAAGGGAGTAGGCATACCTGGGTTAGGAAGGATTGGTACTATTTGGGCAAGTGGGCAAGGAATCTCCCTATTGCCCTCAATATTAAAATAGAAATCCTTAAACCATCTGAGACTGAGCATTTATTAAGCTATCTGACAAAATCCACAATTCTCAAAATCAGATGGTGACAATTGTGAAACTATGTACCAAACTTTATGGCAGGGTTTAGGTTTTTACTCTTCGTAGTTTTTTTTTTTTTTGCCTCATGTTTACCGTCTTGAGGGTCTTAATTTATTCATGCCATTTTTTGCTCCACATTTGGACTTTTTTACCTAATTTGTATCATTGTTCTTTGTGCGGCGCTACGTTTTACATTGTAAATGCATATGGTGTTGTAATGGTTCATTTATAACCATAAAAACATTGAAAGGTGGGGGGCGCGGTTGCGCACATCCAAGGTGGCCGCCTAGTCCCAGAGCTCCGGCTTCTATAAATCCTTCAAGATACGCATCCTCTCTCAGGGCCGTCCGCGGAACAAACGAAGCGCGCCGTTCTGTGGCGTAAGACACTGGGCACATACTGAGAATAGTTTGGGCCGAACCGCGTTGAAGATACACCGTCCTGTAGATCCTGCAGACGGAGGCTGAGACATTGGCCGCCTGCGAGTTCCAGGCGATCTTCCCCTGGAGCAGCGGGGGGGGGGGGACCGGATCGAGTTGGAGAGACCGCGCTTCGACCAAACTCCTTGATGTGATTGGACCATCGCTACCGGCTGATGTGAGGGTGCCACATCAGTATATATCGCTGCCGCGTGCTGGGCGCGGCGGACGCGGTGGTCCCCCTGCCAACGGCCGCATGCTACGTGGGCCGCTGCTGCTCCGACCCCGTGCCTGCGGAGCCTCCATTGGCCCCCCTGATATCTCCTGCTGGTGGAGTGCCCCTCCACGTGTGGACGGACGTTAAGAACAAGTAAGAACGAGTGGGGCAACGCACGAGGAGGGAGGATCTGCTGAGGAGAGGACATTTTATCCATCTACAGCCCTCCCTTAAACGCCTCCCCTGCACGATAAGTGGGTCTCAGCTCACTACCAACCCCGTATAGAGTCCGAGCCATACGTTGGGGCGGACGGGGCGGAGGGCGCTGGAAGACGTGGTCTACTTGAGTCTACACATGGGCCGATGCGAGCAGAAGGGAGCACGCCCCAAGAAAACAGGCCCAATGGACTCCTTTGCCAATTCCCAGCCCAGCGGGTCCGCGGCGCCCCCGTCGCAGCAAGAGGACAGTCACCCTGAGTTGCCAATGGAGGAGAAGGTGGACCGATTGATGGCCATGCTTCCTGGCAGTGAACACTAAATTGGATGACATAGGGGCAACAATTAGCTCCTTGAAGGCGAGGGTGGACAAGGAAAGCACACGGATTACTGTGGCCGAAGGCAGGATCGCTATCAATGAAGACTTGATACAACAACATGGCCGCAATATTGCCCAGCTGAAGGGGACCTCCGGAAAACCCTTGACAAATGCGTGGATTTGGAATCCCGTTCTAGGAGGAACAACATCCGTCTGGTTGGGGTGGCTGAAACCTTTGGCAAAGGGTCTATGGAACGTCAGGTAGAGGCCCTTCTAAAGGAACTCCTGGGTTCCGACTCCTTTTCGGACCATTTCCTTGTGGAGCGAGCACACCGTACATCGGCGCCTCTGCCCAGGCCTATAGCCCCACCTCGTACAATAATTGCCAGTCTTCTCAATTATAGGGACAGAGACGCTATCCTGCGGATATCCAGGGAGAAGAGCACCCTATTTTATGAAAACAGAATCCACGTATATCCGGACTTTTCTACCAATGTGCAATCACTCAGGAGATCCTATGAGCCCGTCAAGAGACAACTGAGACTCGGCCAGGTCCCGTACTCCCTTGTCTACCCGGCGAAAATGAGGATTCAACATGGCGGCAGGGCTCAAATGTTTTAGAAAATCCAACCGAAGCCATGCTCTACGCGGAAGCCTCCATCCCTCTACTGACCTGGGATCGGGCCGGGAACTAGAACCTGCCTCTCCGGGGTGCGGTGGAGCCCGACGACCCGCGGGTTGATACCTTTTTTTTGATGCCACACTGCTATAAAGTTTTAAATTGAAGCCCGCAGGGTGGCCCTGAAGGTAAATATTTGTTGGAATGGAGCCCTGCAGACTCCCTGGGTCGGCGGTCGTACGAGTGCAGCTGTCATGATGCCTACCTCCAAGGAGCCAGGTCCGACCCAGCAACCCCAGAGGCAGGCATCATTTCCCCCAGGGGAGTGCAAGCGGGCCCAAGCTGGGGCCCTTTGGACTCAGGCCTGGCGCCTTAGGCGCCAGGCTCAGGTTGGACCTCTGTCCTGGCGCCTTAGGCGCCAGGCTCATAAAGCTAGACATGTGTTCAAGTGTTTTAATGTGCACTTACCTGATGCAGACCATGCTGCCACATCCAGGCCCTCTTGAGGCCTGAATAGGAACTACTTTACCTGTGGGACTACTTTCCACCCGGGTGTGGTCGGGGAAGGATACATACCTGATCGGAGGAAGGATACACACTTGGAACTTCTTCCAAAGCTATTTAAACCACACCCGATCAGCAACTCACGCTTCGCGGCGTTCTGCTCCTCGCAGCTGGACGCTCACCGTGTCAGCTCCTACATCTGGACTTCAGCCACGCCTGTCAGCATCCTGGGTCACCTGCAAAGGGAGACAAGAGACCTACCAGCTAATCTGCACCACGGAGACATCACCGACGATCCTGAAAGGGAAGACATCATTTTTAAAAGCATTTTGTTAAGATCGCTGCAGCGCTGCATTTCACTCACCTTTCCTGGGTTCCTCCATCTTCAGCAGCGATCATCCGGATACACAGCCACTTCCCAGAGCCTATAGAAAAAGACAAGAATAAGAGGTGAGAGAAGGAAGGGAATAGGAAAAGCTCAGTTTCCTTCTAAGACTTACCTGTTGGGTCATTCCCATTTCATTTCGGGTCTTGCTGCTTCCAAGCAGGACCCCGGCCCCTATGGGGAAAAAAGACAAAGACATTAGATGAGCAAATGCAAAAACATTACCTGAGCGCTCATCTAGGACTTACCAGATCTTTACTGGAATTGCACGTTTCACTTCGGGTCGGCGCCATATCTCCGGCATTCCGAACCCCGGCCCCTATGGGGAAAAGACATCAACATCAGCGCTTTGTTGCAAGAAGTCTCCAAAGGAATCTTCATTCATCACCTGAAAAAAGACAATGAACATTATTATTTAAAGCTTGAACTTTTGAACATGCAACAGAACTTTTACAGCGCCTTACCAGTATAATCAAGCTTACCTGAACTCCCATCCAACCTCAATCCAGTGAAGTAACTGGGTTCAACGCGCCCCTGCGTCAGAAGCCGGATGGAGAGCTCGTCCTTTCAGACCCTAAGGTGAGACTTCACGGGGAATCGTGGAAGGGTATCGTAGAGGGTTGGAAGAGAGTGGGAGGCTTGAGCATAACTCAGTCAGTAGGTAATACTCCCTTTTCACGCACAGGGGAATATTCCTGCGAGCCGGAGAAGCCAGAGTAGAGGGCCCTTCCTGTCCATCTTCAGAGTCCTGCGCTTCACCATTGAAGAAGCATCAGCACTCGAAGCCAGACCTGCGCCTCCGTGGGAATCAGGTGAGCGTTACAGCAGCACAAAACCCCAGGAATGTTCCCAGGTTATGGTTTTAGGGGTACATCGTCCAGTTGGGTTGATGATGCGGGAGGGGGTTGGGAGTGGAATAGGGTGTTGCCGTCCAAAATACCGGGCTTGTTGGGGGAACCCATGTTTAGGGTTGTTATAGCGGTTAAAATAGAGAGCGGTTTTGCAGCAGGATACCCATTCTCCCTGCGACAGAAGCGGGGACATGGACGTATGCCTAATCTCAGGTACGACCATGACACAGGTCAATAAGGGCTTGAGTGTTAAGCTCCTTTCCTGGAACATCCGGGGGTTAAACAACCCGATTAAGGCTAGGAAGATCACAGCATACATCACACGTCACAACCCTCACATTCTTTTTATGCAGGAGACACACGCGCTTGGGCAGGACAATACTAAACTTTTACTGAGGTGGGGGTCACACAGATACTATACAGAATACTCAGCACAATCCAGAGGAGTGTTGACTCTCATACACCCCAAATTGTGTTTCAAATATCAGTCCAGCAAAATAGACACACAGGGTAGATACGTACTGGTGTGGGGTGAATTGGCCGGGAACCAAGTGCTTCTGATTAATACCTACGGTCCCAATTTAGATGACCCACAGTTTTACTGTACAATACTGGATATGCTATCATCATCTGGGGAGACACAAATACTCTGGGGTGGCGATTTCAACATGATACTGGACCACTCCCTGGATCGTTCATCGACTGTCCCCAGAACCCCCTCCAAGGCCGCACTGGTAGTAACACAATTGATGGAACAGATGGGTATGGTTGACACATGGTGTGCATTACACCCAAGCGAGAAGAAATACACCTTTTACTCGTCGGTGCACGACTCTCACTCGCGCATTGACTATTGGATCGTCAGTCAGTCCCTATCTGGGGCGATCTCCCAATGTGATATACATCCCTGTACCCTTTCGGATCACTCGCCGGTATCGCTTGACATTAACTTTAGCGATGTCTCCCCTCCGCCGAGAAGATGGAGGATGCCCCCTGCAATCCCAAGAGACCCCAACATATGTGAATCATTGAATGTGGAGATTGTGGAGTTTTTAGAACTAAACGAGGGTTCTGTTGCCACCTATGCCACACTGTGGGATGCATTCAATCAAGGCCTGGGTCCGGGGAGCCATCCTAGGCAAGTCGACTGGCATGTTGAAGTCGGTACGTGAGGAATTGGGGGTGGCCGAGACAAAAATTGACCTGTTACAGACCGAGTACAGCATCACACAGGATAAGGGAACCCTGGCACAAATACATACCACGTTAAAAGAATTCCACAAGTTAGCCCATAGAGAAGTTCTTTATATGGCTGCTCCAGCCAAAGCCCGACGATACGGGGAAAGCAATAAGGCTGGGAGATTCCTGGCCAACATGCTTAGAACTGATAGGCACCACAATCCGATCCCGAGCATACAGACACCGACTGGAGGGACGGTGAACAAAGCCTGAGACATTAATTCTGCTTTTACTGAGTTCTACTCCTCCCTCTATTCCAACCATGATAAAAAAAAGCAAAGAGGATACGTTTCAATATCTGGATAACCTCAACCTTCCCACATTAACGGCCGAAACCCGTGATATACTAGACAGGCCTATCACGTCAGAGGAGATTGCAGAGGCCATAAAAACTCTATCGAGCGGCCGTTCCTCCGGCTCGGACGGCCTTCCCGCGGAATTATACAAGGAATTCTCTAGTGAATTAGCCCCAATACTGTTGAAAGTGTGGGAGGAGGCGATGAGCCTGCGGGTTCTCCCAGAATCGATGCGAGAAGCAATCATCACCGTCCTTTTGAAACCCCGTAGACCGCCACAAGACATGGCGTCCTATCGACCCCTGTCTTTAATTAACACTGACGCAAAAATCTTTGCAAAAGTGCTGGCCACCAGTCTCCTGCCATACATGCCGATCCTGGTTCATCCCGACCAGGCCGGCTTTATACCAGCCAGATCCACGGCTCTCAACCTAAGACGCCTATTCAATGTTATGGCACAGATAGACCCAGATGCCAAGGCGGCCGTGGTCGCATTAGACGCCGAGAAGGCCTTTGACTCCGTTTCCTGGGCATACCTCTTCCTGGTGCTGGAGCGGTTTTGGCTCGGCCAGTACTATACCAACTGTGTCTGATTATTATATACACAACCGACAGCTAAGGTCCTGACTAACACCACTCTCTCCCCATCAATCCACCTACACAGGGGGACCAGGCAGGGATGTCCCTTCTCACCCATACTTTTCGCTCTGACCATTGAACCAATGGCGGAATTCATACGTCAAAACCACTCACACAGAGGTTTTAGGATGACCGGCCCCCCTCAGATAATATCACTTTACGCTGACGACACCTTACTATATGTCCGTGACCCCAAAGAAAACGTGCAACACATCATGTCTGACATACATGAATTCTTAGAACACTCGGGTTATAGAATTAATATACCAAAGTCAGCAATATTTCCCCTTACTGACGGCACGGGAGACCTAGCTGAAATAGAGGGATTTAGACCTGCCCCCACCAAGGTACGTTACTTGGGGATAATGGTCGCCAGAGATAAAACCCTGTTATACACGCATAACCATGGGGAACTGTTGTCAACCCTTTCGACCAAATTTCAGATGTGGGCTGGCTTTCCACTATCCCTGTATGGCAGCATTGCGCTACTTAAAATGGTGGTTCTCCCCAAGCTCCTATATTACTTCAATAACATCCCACTTTGGCCTGGTAAACCCTTCTTCTCGAAACTTAAATCACTCGCCTCCTCGTTTATTTGGAATGGGAAAACTGCCAGGATGGGTTGGGATAAGATGGTTGAGCCTTTCGTACAGGGAGGCATCGCGGCACCAGACTTCGAGCTTTATTATTTAGGCGCGCAAGCGCAATTTGCAAAACATTGGTTCGACCCAGAGGACACTGCCCCCCACATATCGATCGAAAAGCACTCTGTTCGCCCAAACAACATACGTTCAGTCCTTCTTAACCCAAGCTATGGGGACATATGCCCGTTCGATCCGGTATACACGACCACTCATGCTTGGGCCAGACTTTACAAGAGGCTAGGACTGGAATCCCCCTACGACCCGGAAGTCCCCCTGTGGGACTTCTCCAGCATCTCCCCCACATTTGACCGAGCCCTCCAGCAATCCTGGGACCCTAACAAGCTTTTCACACTACACGACATGTTCCCGGATGGTGAGTTCTGTGACCTCACGAGCTTTACTGAAGCGGTGGGGAGGGGCCAACTTAAACGCCTTCAATATTACAGGATGAGGGCTGCTTTCTCGGCGAAGTGGCCAACATTTCCACAAGAACCCCAATCTCATGCATGCATTAGGTCAATAGTGTCAATGGACGGTCAAGGCAAGGGGGTCTCTATGCTATATTCATTGGTGCAGACCCACTCCCCATCGCGCAATACGATGAGAGAAATCTGGGAGAGAGACGTGGGCACTCAAATAGATGGTCCGCTGGGCCCGGTACTGTCAGCTTACTCGATCAGTGTCCATGAATGCTGGGCTCCGGCTGATTAAGTTCAAAGTTTTAAACCAATTACACTATTCCCCAGCCAGATTAGCTAAATTTGTGGAAAATTGCACAGGTGCCTGCCCCGAATGTGACACCCCCAATGCGGGGCCTTATCATATGTACTGGTCATGTCCGCTAATTGTGGAGTTCTGGAAGGAAGTTGCGAAGCTCCTTGAAGATATCACAGCCATCCCGGCGACTCTCTCCCCCTTGAAATACCTGCTGGACGATATAGGCAAAGTGAAGAAAACCACGAGGCGATTATTTAACATTTCTTGTATTATTGCCAAACGTTGTATTCTTAAATGTTGTTGTTGTCCTCCAGCGCCCCAACCAGAGCCACTTTCTTAAAAGACCTTTGTATGGTAAATGATGACGAGGAATTATTTGTATTGTCGGTTCCGGCACCATGTCGCCCCAAAGATATTTGGCCATTGCTATGCTTCTACCTTCTACCTGTGCGGCCAGGACTCGGACCCTGATGTAACACCCGGGTCCTCGCCTTGACTTGCAATGTCTACTACTCTTGTACTGGTTGCTCTCATGTCTGTGATCTGTGATGTCTTCCTCTTCCCCCCTCCCTTAAATTGAAATCTGTAAAATAATCTAGCTATGTTCTGACATGTTTATATTGTGTCTCGCTGCTGACCTACTCTCTCAATAAAAATATGTTTTAAATAAAAAAAAACATTGAAAGGTGAAAGGGGAGTATATAAACATGGCGGGCATTACGCGTATGTGGAGAGGCCAGGATACATTTGGGGGTATGGCAGTCCCCATCTGCTGGACGGGCTGTTCTGGGAGCTTACTGCACATGTACCTCTATTCCAAAGAGCAAAGAAATGTACTTTTATTATTTTGCGTTTTTGAAATGCACAGAACAGTTCAGACTCCTGCTGGAATGTTGTGCACAAAAATGGGTGGCTCTATGCAAGATCTTCCCCCTTCCTTTAGTAGGCAACAGCATACACAAACATGATCATAATCCTATACCATTATACCAAAGCCAGTAAGCATTACAAATTTCTTTTGTAATAAAATGACAACAGTATTGCACAGTCTTACCTTCTGTTGCGAGGTCTGTCCTATTAGTCTTCTCCAAATGCATCGCTGTGTGGCAGCATTACAAAAAATCCCAAAAGATCTGTGTTTAACTTGATCAAAATAACTGTCTCATCAAAATGAGTCTGTATCGAAGAGCTGCAAGATATTCAGAGGGCAATTGAACCTCACTCAGCCAACTGCTGTCCCAGCACAGATCATCCATTGCCTAGGAGCAGTTCTGGACACAATCAGCTCAAGAATGTTTCCTTTGGAGGCAAGACTCTCTGCTGTCCATTTGAAGGAATAACTCCTATGATTGAAAAAGCAACAGACAGCCAGATTATCATTATTCTTAGGCATGATGCCATCTTGTTCATTTAAAGTTCCACATTTCACAGCTTCACAAGAGACCTATGTAAAACGGTCTGTTTGTGGGTTCAGTGCTCATGAACCACATACTGCTGGACGGGTCATGCTATTGACAACTGAAGCGGTCTCCAGCTAGTTGGACTAGCTGGTAAGCTGGCAAAATTGAGTTCATTTCAGCAAATACCAACACATACACACTTCTGGAGGATGCAGCATAATGGACATGTGGGCCATTTCTTACCCCAAGCTCTGTGAAAAGACTTGCAACATGAATGTTTTGGAACTGACTTTTCTGCCATTGATATTGAAACTCTTTTCTAGGACAGACAGCATTGGTGCATTCCACCTGAACGATCAGGGTGAAACAAGATGAGGCACCTGTCCAGGTACGCAGAGATGATCTAGCATTGGCTGATAGCGCAGAGAGAATACTCTGTACCTTTTCAGCCATTCCTCTCTTCCTAAAGGATGACCCTCAAACTGAAAGTCTGACAAGTATCTGGATCTTAAAAAGGGAATCATGTGCTGACTGGATATACTATGTTGAACCATAGGGTATACTACCCCAGTCTACCCTCTCCAAGCTTAGGTGCATGGATTCACAATACTGGTCACCAAAATCTGCTACAGACCTGCATGAAGATTACATTAAAGATTACATTAAAGTCTGAGGCATGCCACCAGACTGTCTTACACTTTCAAATGGAAGTGGTTCTACCTTTGTTTCCCTGAAGCATAATCCTACAACCGGTCACAAAGAAAGAGTATTGCCTTATCTTTGTTAACAGTACTTCTTATCAATGTTTCTAATATGGGCCAAACTACAATTTGCCAAGATATTCTTTGAATTTTAGCAAGCCAACTCCTACATTCTTCTCCCTTATCTCTTATATGCCTAAAAGCTGATGCACTTTTCTACACTCTCTACTGTGTGGTGCTAGACCCAAAGCGCACTGCTGATGCACAATGTTTCTGCCATACTGAACATGTCACACTGTCGATTATCCTGCACATTTGCCATTCAATGCCAAGTTTGCGCTGGGTGCAAAGTGGCCAAACTGTGCAGTGCTATTTTTAGTTACTTCATGTTAACAGCATTGGTAGCATAGAGGTCGGATCAATCAAGTTGAAAAAGTTGTCATGGAAGCTTTGTTTGAACCACTCACTGCTAAGCTCAAAGCCATATTTTTCACGTCTTATTTGGCGAGTGAAGGCATCAACATGTAGCCTTACAAGTACTGTCTTTCAGCTGTTGCCCCCTATTTAAACAGTGGTACAAAGGCTTTCCCTTAGCAGAACAAAACTATTGGGTTTCACTATTACAGTCCCCTGTCAGATAACCTAACCAGGGGTATTTGAGCTCTGTTCTGCATTCCTTAATTATTGAGGAAACTTTGCTAGGCTGTGTTCCTGTGGCTTTGACCACCACTTCTCGAAGTCGGCCTTCTTAGTGGTGGTCAATTCTCCCTAGAAGAGAGTGAGTTGTAGGGACTTTTAAAGTTTCTTTTCAACAGGACTCCAGGGTTTTGCAGGTAAGACAACCGTTTTGGTTCTCAGTGGTGTCACACCTTGACCTCCGGTGGAGAAGGCTTTGATTACCCGATAGGTTGTGTGGAGTCCTTCATAAATATTCAATTTGCATGGTTGTGTTCGCAAGAAACCACATGCGCAAGCTACGAGTTCTAAGACAGCATCAGTATCTTTCCAGAGGCAGGTGCCCATTTCTAAGATAAGCTACTCCCCATGTTTCTTCCAGCACTATTCCATGGATATTTGCTCCAGGCGAGATATTTCCACTGGATAGGAGGTATTGTGTTGCTTCAGATGCTACACCGCCTCCCAGGTGTATGTTTTGCTGTGAAAACTGTCTCCGCAAGTTGGGAAAGGAGGAAGAAGCAATGAACGAAAGAGAAGCGATCAATCACCTTTGATATATCTTAGTTTGAGGCTCTTGATCCCACCAAGCCACTATCTTGTGCATATGCCAGTGCTATTTCACTACTTCCTTTCATAACAACTTAGGAACTGACTTTTATCTGGGGACAGTCCTTTAGGGTGAGCGGTACCTGAATGCATAATGGCGGGTTAGTGTACCAGCGTTTCACATCACAAATGAATGTAATTATTTTTATTTCACATAAAACTGACCACTCTTTATTCCAAAGTATATTTGGGATTTTCTCTTTAACCAGAAATTGTACCTAATATTTTTCTTCCCTAGGCCGTCCAATCTGGCTGGAAGAACTTTTTCTACTTTGGATGTGGGCCTGTTACAGTATAACGTAAACATTATTAGAAGTTATAAACTCGGTTGATATAAATGCAGGGACCTCTACCTCCAAAAAATCCATATCTAGATGGATAATGTATGCTCGCAGAACATCAGCAAGTTAAAAATCCTCTTCCAAAGAAGCCAAGGGCACATTTCGGTCAGGTGAAAGGTCCTGTAGCTGTCTATCTCAGGAATATTACCATTTTGTCAATCTACAAAGCTCCCACATGGCTGTCCATACAGACCACCACTTGGTGTCATTGATTTTATTTTGACTCTAGCTCTGACATTTCAATAGGAAGGCTTCCCAAAAGGAATGCTTTAGGTAGTGTTGAGCTTTTTGTTCTATTCTTGCCTTCTGGTCCTAAAGGATTGGCATGCTAGTCTTCTCTGCGCGTATGGCTAGACATAAAGATCTCATCATGGAGAAGCAACAGGTTACCTAATTGTAATCTTTTTTTTCTCCAGAAGGGTGTCAGGAAGTCGCACTGGAGAGACTGCTTTAGAGGTTATAGGGCTCTACTAACAGTGATGGCCAGACACTAAGTGAAGTGCTTCTTGGAGGGTCAGTACATGTGGGATTGTTCGGATCCCTTCCAAGATTCCCTGTCCCTCATGCCTGGCATTTTCTAAAGAAAAAGGTTTTTATTCAACACAGCCGCCTCTGGAGTGATAAAACCCCTCTTATGGATCCTTGTGTTCCCCCAAGCCAGTGGTCTTCAGCCTTTGCCTCTTCATATATTTTGCACTATATCTCCCATGATTTCTCACCATTGGGGTTGCAGACCTCTGGTTTCGGCAGTGAATAAATTATACCCAAGAGTCTGCCACATTGGCCAGTATCTGGGTATTAGACAGGAGTCAAGTTTCACACCACCTCCTTCTCTCCAGAGGTGTATTATGTCACTATGGACCCTTTCAATCAGAAGGAAGAGCGCACAGCACTGCCTTTGCTGTTGAAATACACCACACTGTGAGAATCAGTTACCTTTTAATGCAGGCTTGCAAGCAAGAAAAAATGGTTGATCTGCTATTGCACACTGAGCTTCTGCAGAGAGCCTGGCCCAGCAAAGTCACAAAGATACTCTCCTTCCGCCTGACTTCAAATTGTCGACTGACCTTCAAGTCCCTGGCCAGTATGGTTCATCCCCTCATTAGCACAAACTATTAATAGGATTTTAACAGTCGGGCTCAGTGGAAATAGTAATCTAAACAGAGAAAGCTCTGATAAGCGAGGAAAAGGGGAGTAGCCAATCACAAAGGGGGAAAGTTTGGCTTAACCTATCCGACTAGTTATTGTATCATTACCTCAATCAAGCAGGCTGTAAAAGCACTGAACTCTCTGCAGCAAGGGGTGCCTACCAGGTTATCAACCAGACTGAAAGGTGAGCTCGGGTAAGGTGCTTGCGACATGCTAAATTTGAGATGCTTGGAGAGAGACCAACCAGAGAGAAGCCAAAGCCTACTGTGAGCTTTATCTCAGACACTGAAGGGGGCCAGCTTTAGTGAACAAGCAGGCCAACACTTGGCTGGACACTCCTGCCGCCATCAATTGTGCGACCATGATGGGGTGGTTGACCGTATCGAATGCAGCCGACAGATAAAAAAGTTGTCAGTGTGCCCACCCATACAATATGTTGGCACAGAACCAAGGACAACACTTCACCCATGTCCTCAGATGCTGAACTTAGCAGCTTGGCTTCTGAGGTAATAGAATTTAGTCATTTCAACCTAAACCAAAGGTGCATGGACATCCTAAAGGAAGTAAGGAAGCCAAATACAAGACAGTGTTATTTCAACAAATGGAAACGTTTTGTGTTATGGTGCAAAGCACGTACAATCAGTCCAATTGACTGTACACCTTCACATATAGTACACTATCGACTGTATCTTTTAGACTCAGGCTTAGTCTTCAATTCATTACGAGTACACCTGGCTGCTCTCTCAGCTTACACCACATCAGAAAGTAAAGGTTCGTGGTGGAAAGTGCCTGTGTCGTTAAGGCATTCATGGAGTGTTAAAAAATGATACCTTCCATTTCAGTTTCTAATCCAACTTTCAGCTGGGACTTGATTATTGTACTTGCAAGGCTAATGGGGGCTCCTGTTTGAGCCAATGCACAAGGCCGGTCTTAAACATCTCACTTATAAGACTGTATTCCTTGTTGCTATTACATCTGTAAGTTAGTGCGCTTACAAGCAATTTCAGTGCAAGATCCTTTCGTCATTATTCACACAGAACCCCGTGTTTTTCTCCTAAATTAATCTCACATTTCCATATAAGTCGGTGCATAGAACTTCCTGCTTTCTTCCAGGACACCAAGAATGCAGCAGAAAAAAGCCTACATACTCCTGATGTCAGAAGGGCTATAATGTGTTACCTACAAAAGACAAAACCAAAAAGAAAAAGTTTTTTTTGTGTATCTAGCCGCAGACACAGAAGGTGATCCCATTTGTAAATTGGCTATTTCAAAATATATCGTCAGGTACATTCTACTTTGCTATTCTCTTGCCAAGAGTACCCTAACCTTCAAGCACAGGGCACCCTCAACTCTGGGCACAGGAACAACTTTATCTTTCATAGCAAATGTGCCCTTAGAAGCTATTTGCAAAGCTGCCACTTGGAGTTGCGTTCATACCTGACACAACATTACTGTTTAGATACACATTCTAGAGGTGACACACAGTGCGCCAGGCAGTGTTAAAACATCTCTTTGCCTCTGTACTTTCAAATAACCTACGGCCTTCTCCAAGTACTGCTCGCTAATATATATGCAAAGCATGTGATTCTAAGAAGATCCATAAGCCTGTTCGCTCCACGGTCAAAAGTCTCATTGGCTTGGAGTATGCCATAATGTCGGCGAACATTGGACATATGGTGGTTGGCTGGAGGGAAGAGTGCTGTGCGTCACAATTTTGAGTTACGCTGCCATGTTCTATCCGTGGACAGTGCAGCGCCGAAAGGGCCTGGCAAACATACTTTACGCCATGTGGTGGTGGGGAGAAGGGATGGAAAGGGTGGGGGTGAGTGAGAAGTGGTTCATCTGATATGTCATTAGGTGGAAGAAGACAGTGGTGTGCCTGCAGTATCCGTGTGTACTGTGCCAATTTGCGGGTACCTCCAGAGGCGAGTACCTTGTGTGGTGAATGCAGGCAGCCTTCGTTACGGCACGATAGCTGGTGCAGCGACCTCTTTCTGTGGTGACTGGTCAATTGCAGAAGGGCAGTGCATTGCACATGGCATTAATATTTGAATATAGCGTGTACTACTGTATGTTGCATGTGGTAAACGCGTAGCACCTTACATGCATGGCTGGAGACCTTGGACCAACAACTTTGTGCCCTGATTGCAAATAGGTTTCACATTTTTGCCTTGTCTGTGTGGTTTGTCAACATTGCAGCTCATGGAGTGAACACTCCTGCAGTGTGTCAACTGGGTGCAATGTTCAAATTCTGTGTGCACAGAAGTGGATAGGGTTCAACTGCATATTTTATCGGCTTGGGTAGTGTCCTCTGCGCAGAGTGCGCACCACTGTACTGCACTATGAAGTATTGGTTTTGCACACTTAATAGCGTGCTAGGAGCAGGGCCACTGTTGTGAAGATTCTGTGGTTCGGTTGGCAGTTCCACCATAATATGTAAATGAAAGTGGGTTTGGGTGCCGGAGGCTGTGTTATGTTTGTAGATTCTGCTGTTGCATTTTTCCATGCATAGCTGTATTACGTTGCAGAGGTTGGCTAGGAGTGCCGGTGGCTGTCGTACGTTTGTGGATGTTGGTACTTAGTCACATGTTAGCATGCATGGCTGCATTACGTTGCGGTGGGTGTGGCCCAGGCCTAGACTCTTGGGTGCATGGCCAAAGGCTGTGGGCCATGCACCCAAGAGCCTAGGCCTGGGCCACACCCACCGCAGCTATGCAGTTTTCAATCTGCATCTCTGAGGGTGGTGACCTTTAAAGAATAGTTGTATATTACATTTGATACTTGGTAGCGCACCAGAAGGGAGCTGCCATGCGTATATTGTTGGTTCCATGGGTGAGGTAATTGTTAGAGCATCCTACAGTTTTCAGTGTATGGCTGGAGATGCTGCAGTGACAAGTCCTACAGTTTGCCCACTGGCTGCAGTGTTGGAATACTGTCAGTATAGAAGAGGGTAGGATTGAACTGGATCTGCTATGCGCTTCGGTACTCTCCTTTGTGCAGATTGCTGGGAGTAGGCCCAATGTTGTGAAGATTTTGTGGTTTGGGTGGCAGTGACACAATACTTTGTGAATGGAAGTGGGTAGGGGTCCCAGAGTCTATGGTATGTTCGGTGATTCTGCTAACTGTTACATGTTTCCATACATCACTGTGTTATGGTGCAGCGGTTGGGTATAAGTGCTGCTGGCTATGTTACATTTGTGGATTGTGGTACCTGGCCGCATGATCGCATGCATGGCTCCAATTTGTTGTGCTGGGTGTGGGAAAAACCTAGACTCTTGGGTCCATGGGCAAAGTCGTGATGGGTTGACACTCTGGATGATTTTGGATGCTGAAATTGTGGATTATTTTGCAGAACTGGAGATGCTTTGGAAGCACACGCAATGTGTACTCCGAGTGTTTAACGGTACGTACAGAGTGCTTTACAGAAATTATAGTGTTGGACTCAGAGGTCTTGGATGTGATTGGTGCATGCGTGTGTGAATATTTCATAGTACCCAATGAGGGAGTACTACAAAAAGAACAGTGGAAAGGGAAGGATTGTCCCTGCTTTACTGGGGCGCGGCCCTCACCGTAGCTGGGAAAGCGCACATGCCACATACTGCCCTTTTGAGCATGGTGGGCATGTAAATGGAACTTTGGGGAATATCCAATCAGGTGTTCAGGGTGTGGTTCACAGGAAGGGGTGGTACTATTTTTTTCCCAATACTCTGTGTAGTGAGGTTTGCAGAGATGGAGAGACGCACAGTGATGATTGTGGGCAATACCTTTGTGCAAGATCTGCACAGGTATGCCGTGCAAAGAGGCATTGTTGCTAATTTTGGGTTGGAAGGAGTGGAGGCTTTGTGTCATGTCACGCGGGAGACTGGGGTCTGCCGCTCCCATTTCCTCCTGGTGAGTCTACCCGCGCGTTCGCGTCTGGGGACTCGCCGGGAGGGGAGCGACGGGTTACGGGGCCGGCGGCCTTCGGCGCATGCGCGGAGGCCCTCTCTCTCGGTTCCGCGCATGCGCCGTGGGGGCTTGCCTCCCAAGCCTCGTTCTGGGTTCGCCGGCGCCCGGAAACGGAACGGTTTGCGTTCCAGGCCTCTCGGGCGCCGGCAGCCCATAAAAGAGGCCGCGAGTCAAAGCAGGCCGCGTCTCAACGCGGTTCGCTTCGCTCACCTCGTTGTTCCTGCCCAGCCTTACCTGTGGCCTGTCCTGGGCCTGCCTGCCTCCAGCTTTATCTGTGGCCTGTCCTGGGCCTGCCTGCCTCCAGCCTTACCTGTGGCCTGTCCTGGGCCTGCCTGCCTCCAGTCCTTACCTGTGGCCTGTCCTGGGCCTGCCTGCCTCCAGTCCTTACATGTGGCCTGTCCTGGGCCTGCCTGCCTCCAGCCTTACCTGTGGCCTGTCCTGGGCCTGCCTGCCTCCAGTCCTTACCTGTGGCCTGTCCTGGGCCTGCCTGCCTCCAGTCCTACCTGTGGCCTGCCCTGGGCCAGCCTGACTCCAGTCCTTACCCGGGTCCTGTCCTGGGCCTGCCTGCCTCCAATCCTCACCTGGGTCCGGCCCTGGGCCAGCCAGCCTCCAGCTACTACCTGGGTTCTGCCCTGGGTCAGTCTTCCCTCAGCCCATTCCGGAGTTCTGTCCTGAGTCATCATTGTGTAGATGGGACTTATCCCACACTAGCCTGCATTCCCCCTGTTCCATCTTGGGCACGTTCCTACAGTTCTCTAATTGGCCAGACAGCTAGTTCCAACTGTCCTCACTCTTTCCTGTCTTGCCTGACTCCGATTCTCATCCTGTGTACCATTGGAACCATCTGCACCAGCCAAGCTCCTTTTGCCTACTGCGAATACCTTTCTGCTACACTGGTCTATCTATCAACTGTCGCTGCACTGAGGTTTTTGGAAGATTCATGGTCTTGACAACAAGCTCTACCTGGACTATGGTTCCATCCATCTGAGCCTACATCCTCTTGTCACGCTTACCTTGGAGAGTGCCTTCGTGACATTGGGGGTTGGTCCATCCTTCACCCAGTTCCTCTTTTGGGTGGTGGAGAGGCTGATTCCTCGTGCCGCTATCTCATCAGTTCCTGGACTCCAGACTGGCGACCTCTGCGAGACCAACCACCAAGACTACAGGTACGCGGTCCTCTCGGGCCAATCAGCTTGACACTTTGTGGCGCAGTCTCTGAGTGCAGTTCCGGCGGTATGGTTCACATATGCAGATATGTGACCTCTGTCGCTACTATTAATGTTGTCGTGATGCATTTCGGAGGTCTACATTTGGGTTACATGTCGTGTGAACGTTTGTTCCGTCACCTGAAGAAGTTGATGAATGCAGTGATGCAGATTTTTCCCACTGCCAAGGTGGTTTCCCCATGCATATCACCAAGAGGAGTATGGGACCATGCTGGTGTCATTTGTCCCCAGCCAGAGCTCGGAAGGTGTCTTATAAACCGAAGTACGTGTGAATTTATGTGCACTGATGGGATGTTCTCCACCCACTATGAGATCATGAATTCGGAAAATATGCACGGTTTCCATGCAAATGGCATTTCTTTGACCGCCATTGGCAGTGCTATTTTCTTTTACACTGTGCAAGAAGCGTTGACCAGAATTCGGTAAAAATGTAAGGAGTAGAAGAAAATAGCAACTCAAAGGTTCTTTGCAAGCACATAAAAAAACAAGAAAAAAAAACCTCTTTTCAGAGCCACCATTAAAGACCAAGTCCCCTAACTGTTTCAAGTTTCTCCCCCCCCCCTCCCATTCCTAGCACGATAACTGTGCAGACTCTGCGGTAGTTTCAGGATTACACGTGCCACATCCGGGCCTTTTCAGGATAGCAGGCATGTAAATGGGACTGTGGAGGCTAAGGCATTGCTCAATAAGGTTTTGGGTTGTGGTGTGTACTCAAAAACTGTGGCAGAAGGTCTATTTGTACAGAGAAATGCAGAAGTCTATGGTTGAAATGTGCAAGGTAAGGGGCAGGCATCCTGTTTTATGCATGCACTATATGTACTTGTTTTAGGTTGCGAAGATATTCATTGTTGCTTTTGTGCAATATTTTAACGAATTTTGTAGGAAAAGGGTTAGTGCAGAAAAATATTCTGTGAAGTGTGCACAGTAAGTAGCAGGCATCCTATTTTGTGCATGCAATGCGTGTACTTGGTTTAGGTTGCTAAGATACATTCATTGCTGTGGTGATGGGTGCCCAATGTGGATGCAGAAATCCTGGATAGTTTTACTGAACTTTCGAATTGCACGACACTTGCAGTCTGAACGTTTAACGCTACATATGAAGTGTTGTACAGAACTGACGGTGATAGATACTGACGTCTTGGCTGTGATTGATGGATGCATGTTCGACTATTTAACAGTACCCAATGGGGTAGTGCTGGACAAAAAATAGTGGAATGGGAAGGACGACTGCTCCTGCTTTACTGGGGTGCGGCCCTTGCAGTAGTTGGGGAAGCACACGTGCCACATCCTGCCCTTCTCGGCATGCTGGCAATGGGACTGTGGGGATTATCCAATCTGAGGCTAAGGGTGTGCTTTACAGGATTGGGCGGTAACATTCTTTTTAGGACTTTGCGTAGTGAGGCTGGCAGAGATGGAGAGACGCAGAGTGTTGATTATGGGTGATGCCTCTGTGCTAGACCTGCACAAGTATGCCGTGGAAAGAAGCTTTCATGGCAATTTCGATTTGGAGGGAGTGGAGGCTTTGTGGTGAGGTGTCAGTGTGCAGTTTCGGCGTTGCGCTTGCATGTTGTAGAGAACTGGTCACTTTCGCTACTATTCAAGTTGTGGTGATGCACTATGGAGGCTTGCATTTGGGGTCTCGTGCCCTGTTCATATGTTTTCTGTCAACTGAAGAAGTTGATGAAATCAGTGAAGTGCATTTTTCCCACTGCGAAGGTGCTTTTCCCATGCATACTACCAAGAAAAGTATGGGACTATTCCAATTTATTTTGTCGCCAGCCAGAGGTAAGAAGGTGTCTTATCAACAGAAGCAGGTGATTTATTAATTTTTTAGATTTTATTTTTAGATTTTTTTTTTTTTTTTTTTTTTTTAGTGCTTTGGGATGTTCTCCTGTGACAGTGAGATCAATGGTTCTCGAAATGTGCACCTTTTGAATGCAAATGGCATTTCTTTGTCCACCAGTGGCAATGCTACTTGGTTTTACACTCTACAGGCTGCATTGAAGACGTTATTGTAAGAGTGATAGGAGGAGAAGAGAACAAAAATCCCTATAAAAACCGAAAAGGGTCTTTCTTTACAAGTTCCTAAAATCAAAACAAAGGCTCTTTCACAGCCACCACTAAAAATGAAATTCCCTACCCTGGTTGAAATGTATTAACCCACTCCTGCACACAGTATGAAAAGTCCTCGGACATCGCGGTAGGTCCAGGATTACATATGCCACATCTGGGCCTTTTGAGTATGGCGGACATGGAAATGGACTGTGGAGGCTAAAGGAATTGCTCAATAAGGTTTCTGGGTGTGGTGTGTAGGCGCGCAGACTGTGGTAGAAGGTGTATTTGTACAGAGGAATGCAGAAGCGTACGGTTATTGCTCTGTGTTTCAGGAGTCAGACTGTATAGATACATTGGTTGTGGATTCTATCATGTGGATGGGCACTAGTATGTGCAATAAAGTGTCTGCTTGTGCTTCCTTTAGTAACACTTTGGTGACATACGATCATCCAGCCATTACTATTTTTCATTGTGGAGGAAAAAGTTTAGGACATTTTACTGGAGTTTCTCTGCAGGGTGCGATGAAGGACGCACTTGGCCAGGTCATGCGTATGTTTCCAAACTGCTGCATAATGTTTTGTAGCATTACGCAGACACGGATGTGGCTGCGTTTGTCTTGATTTCGTCCACAAATGGAGAAAGCGAGGCACATTTTCAAGAACGCTATTTGTGCCTTTTTCTGACATGTGACCATGTCCTACTTCCACAGTGGAAATATTACGTTTCATAGCACAAAGATTTTTCGGACCAATGGCATTCATCACACTGATCCTGGCAATCAGGTTTTTCTACAACCTATCGAAAATGAATAGCTGCCCTTTTTGGATGTACAGCAAGCATTTCTCTAGTAGGTCTTGCGCACTTCATCCCTTTGAAACGCAAACAAACACAAGAGGAAGCCTCTTTTTACAGCCAGTCCGTTGTAACCGAACTGTCTGCAATGTTTTGCACAGAGTCACACCTCCCATTATTTTCAGCGCAATGTGTGGAGGGTATAGCCTGTGTGGCGGCCTGCATCCTTTCATTGGCAATTGCATTTTTGACCTCTGAAATAAGTTTTTTAAAAACTTTTTTACTTTTTCTGTTGTTTTGTATGTTTCTTGGTCTTCTAACACATGACACAGAAGTAAAGGGAGGGTACGAAAGGGCCACCACCTACAAGGATAAGATGGGGTAAGTGCAGAGAGAGGAAGATGTTGGGTGGCCTTCACTTAAGGAGGCGATAGTCATTGTCATGCTCCCGGACCGAACATTCCCAAGCACTTCGAAGTTGCTCCCTACTGCAGCATACCGTGTCGCAGTACAAGCACAGTACAATGACCTTTGACAGGTAATGGACTGCTGCACAGCATATGGTCTACAAGGGTGGTTTAGGGCTCCGCCGTCCTACAGGAGTGTTTCTGGTGTTGGCAGGAGCAGATGCAGAGAATAGTGTAGAGGAAAGTAACCAACCGCATTGTTGGAAGGGCATTACCCTACGCACTGCTGCCTTGTGTTTCGATTTGAGTTGTCGTCGCATGGAATATGGTCACTTGATGGTACGGCAGTAGCCATAGCAGCAGCATTCATGGAGATGAGTACATTGTGAAATCCAAGAATGCTTTCAACGAGGAGAAACACAGCTTCATTACGTGGAGCAAGAACATAATTATTCAGGCAGCCCCACGCGGGCACAGTACCTTTGACACCATCACTGATGTTCATTGAAATACGAAGGTTGTGCTGTTTTCATGGTTGTCCTTAGATTTAGTTGTATGTGAGTAACCAAACGGCAACAGCGATGCCCTTTTCCAGCCTGAATAAAGACTGTCACACTTGCAGTGAAATCCGTTCTCAAACACTACAAACCGCAGGTGAGACCTCAACACTTTACCCCAAGGTGCTCAATGTGGAGATGCTGTGTCTGTTTCACGGGTCATGGAAGGGCACGCAGCACATTAATCAAATTAATGGGCCATTTAACACGCTCACAGTACACTGGAGGATGCTGTTCCTTCCTCCCACTGGGCCTCAGACAGCTAGGCCTTCTGTAGCCATTAATCAGTAGGTTTGGACATCAAAATATGTAGGCGCTACGACTGCTTTAAATGTGGTAGCCTACTG
This sequence comes from Ambystoma mexicanum, assembly GCF_040938575.1. Taxonomy (NCBI): domain Eukaryota; kingdom Metazoa; phylum Chordata; class Amphibia; order Caudata; family Ambystomatidae; genus Ambystoma; species Ambystoma mexicanum. The sequence continues at coordinate 1,456,705,173 of NC_090932.1, forward strand.
CATGAATTGGTAGGGTTGGCGACGGGGGAGGGGAGGGGCTTACCAGGACACAGAGGATGAAATACTTATGCGCATAGCTGTGGAATGGACAGACATGCGCTCCCACAACTAATTAAATGTGCATTAGAAGATGCGGACATGCAGCCAGTACTCGAGTCCTACGGCTAGCTGCATTGTGGTTGCACATACGCTGGACAGGTGCAGTCTCCCTAGGAAACCTCCATTTTGCTTCTCTGCGGCCTTCTCGGACAACATTGTGCGTCACAGACTTACCATGCAATTTTTTTTTTTTTAAACTCTTTTTATTAGGCAGCGTGGCAGCAGAACAACAGGCGAAACAGCGCCCAGCAGGTACAACTTGACATTACATATCATGATACAGTCATGCGGAGATTACACATTAAATGATTTGAAAAGCAGAGTTTACAAACGACATGTGGGGAGGGGAGGCCGACCAAAGTAATATGGGAAGTGCTCGCAGACTAGTGAGGTGAAGCAGGTGGAGGAGAAGTGACCGGAGTCATGTCAAGGTCGGACAAGTAGGAGCGAAATCTAAGCCAGATGTCCCTGGGCCTGGAATGGGTAGGTTGCATGCGGGACCACATTTCCTCGGAATCAGAGGCCCAAGTAACCGCTTTTAACCATTGGGCATGTGTAGGGGGGAAGGGGCGAAGCCAGCAGAGCAGCAATTTTAACACAAAAGGAAAAGGCACTTACACACTCACCAACACTTTACATGTATATGTTTAATGTGTATGATACATGGACCCTATTAGGAAAGGGAAGGGGGTAGCACAAATGTCTACATACACAGGGAATTTGGGATTTTACCAAGTGCGTAATGAGGAAGCCAACGATTGAGGTCTCATTGTAACGTCTCTGCTCACAGGAATGTTGTTGAGGATGGTGGGCTGGGAAATCGGGAAGGGGTAGACGTGAAGGTAGGGCATTGGTATTCCATTTCTCCAATAATGTCTTTGTGCATCATCTTCTAAGGGGGCTACATTGTTTTGCAATTGTTCTATTTTGACGTCTAGGCTGGTTGCCTTTTAAAGCGTTTCCTCCATTTCCTGTGGCCATATGCTGTTATGCAAGAGGTGCCACTGCTGATGCATTGCTTTCATTTCCAGTATGTCCTGGTACAGATATAAATATCTGTTAGGTGTATATGAAGCAATACATGTTAACTGTCTTACTTTTCAGACTGCTACATACCAGTGGCATTACTATCGTTACTCATTGCATGAAGAGGAGAAATTCTCTTGCGGATGGCTGCTCCACTGGGCCCCGTTCGTCGTCCTCGTAGCTATCTTCGATCACGTCAGCAGGGACCGTCCCCTGGGATCGAACCTTCTCAAACCTCTCATTGAGGTTTATGAACCTCTTGTTGAGGCTTATGGACCTTTCTTTGAGGCCCCTCTCGGTCTCCACCAGTTCCTCCTCAGAGACTGATTCCGAGTCTGTAATGGCCACCGCCTGCCCCCCCCCCCCTCTTTCTCAGCCGGGGGCTTCACGGGGGTCTTTGCGGTGGGCTGGAAAGAGGATTCCCTCTGCGGCGGCAGGGATACTCTGGGCCCAGAGGCCGTTTCCATTGGCGTAGTCTCAGCCGGCTCTGCAAGGGTCGCAGAGACCACTTCGGTAGAGGCCTTAGCTGGGTGGATCAAGGCCCTCACCACCTTAGGTGCGTCCTGGGCCTTCGCCTTGGGGAGAGGGTCAACGCCTCGCTCCCCCTTCGAGATCGACCGGGTCCGCTCCAGCGGCCTACCCTGGTTCTCGGACTTCCTCTTCCCCGAACCAGAGCGCTGGCTCGTGGTCGAACGTGCCGGGGAAGTAGCGCCCTGCTTGGCAACCGAAGAGCCTGACCTTTCAGCGCTCCCGGAGTCCGCAGACTCGCGGTGCTTGGCCTTCTGTTGGGCCCCCGTCGCCGGGGCGCCCTCAAAGGACTTAGAAGCCCGCTCAGACTTCTCCGCCTTCTCACTTGCTGTACCCTTCTCCAGCCAGGTGGTGAGGTGGGAACAACAATCTTGTTTGGTCCGTTCCGAAAGGTTCTTGCAGAACGCACAGTCCTTCTCCACGTGCGTCTTGTCCCCATGGAGGCAGTAGAGACATTGCGAATGGTCGTCCTCCTTGAAAACGTTATATAATCCGCATCCAGGGCAGTTCCTGAACAGCTTGGATCCGGGCGTCGAGCTACCTTTATCCTGGGCAATGTCCGTTGAGGTAGGCCGCAGATCTTCCGGAATCCTCCAAGAGGTGTAAACTCGACGAAAACCTCACTCTTGAGGGGCGTAGAAGAATTCCCCGTTATCGGAAGTAGAAACGGTGGAGCTTGAGGCTCAATTAAACTGAAAAAATGAGAAATTCTCCTGAAAAAACGTGAAAATGCAGTAAAAAACTCGGACTAAACACGAGGACTCCCAACACTTGAGCACGCAGTAAAAATCTGAGGATGGCTGCCAGAGGCAGGGCTTAGGGAGAGGGCAGTCATTGGGGGGCAGTATGACCCAGAGATCAGTGATTGGTTACTACTAAGAAAGACAGATCAGAAACGAAACTGATACTGATTTTTTCTTTACCGAGGATTCCCAGCATGACGACGGGGAATATTCATGAGCATGTGAATCCATGCCAGACCCCATGCTGGAGAACAACAGTTACAGGTAAGTAACTTTTTCCTTTTTTGTCTTTTTATCATACAGGTACTCGGTCCTCAGGCATCACGCCCCTCCATGGCGCATATCGACTTCCACAGGGTTCAGCAGGTTTCCATCCTGCGACTGGCTCTTCCCAACTTCAGACCCCCATGCCCTCTACCTACGTTGCCTTGGCTCAGAACACGGTTGGCAAGCTTGTACAGCGTGCAACGCCCTGTCACCGAGGTCTCTGAAGAACAGGCTAGCCAGGTGGAGGGAGCTCTTCCAGAAATCTCCTCCAGAGGACCTGAAAGTCTTCGTCAAACATCGTTCCAGCCCAAGGTAGGGCATCTGTTCTCCATTGCACCCCGGAAGGGAGACTCGTTCCCAAGGACTCGCCCGAGCGGGAGAGACCGCCCAGGTTCTACTACTAACAGCACATGCACCAAGGCCTCACCGGCTACCGGCCTACGGTTCGAGGGAATCCTCGGATCCTCCCGGTGACAGTGTTGAGGGACCGGCAGGTTCTTGTACCAGGTCTTCACCCGAGGGGCTATGCCCTTGTACCGGTAATATTGCAGAGGGGGCACCTAAACGCAGCTCTACCGACCCCCGGCTGAGGACGTTATGCCTATCAGGCCTCGGCCCGAGGAGCAGGGTAGGCCTCATGATCCACACTCGAGAGTCCTGGAGGAGGCTGGGCCCAGTGAGCTGAGCAACACGACGCAGGCACGTGAAAGGCAGCTTGACAAGATAGCCGTCGTGCCAGACATCAGCACCCGCCCGACGCTGCACCAGGAACGGGAAATCGGCAAAGAACGAGTGTCAAGGTGGGACTGCTGTCAACCTGGTGCCAGAATTTTGCAGACCCTCTCTGTAGTATCCACGGGGTACTGCCTACCCATCCCAGCCTCTCCTCCCTCCTCCACTCCCTCAAGTTGGGACAGCAACTCTTCTGGCGGAGATCCGACCGCTCGTAGAGAGCCAGGCGGTGGAGGAAGTCCCAGCCTCCCAGTGAGGCTTGGGCTTCTACTCCAGGGTTTTCACCATTCAGAAAAAGGACGAGGCGGGCCTGAGAGTTGTGCTGGACCTTTCCACCCTCAACCTCTCCTAACCTCTACAAAAATTCAAGATGGTTACGCCAGCTTTTATAGCAGAGATAATGTGCTCCCTGGATCTGAAGAATGCGCATCCACACGTCCCGATATGGCTGCCTCATCATTCTTTCCTATGGTTCAGGATCATGGGCTACCATTTCCAATACCAAGGTCCTTCCGTTTGGCCTCCACTCGCCCCCCAGGGTCTTTACCAGACGCATGAATACCGTGGCTGCCCTCCTCAGTGCTCAGGGCCTCCATATCTACCCATACCTTGTGTCAGGGCTACATCACCTGAAGCAGTTCACCACACTTCCCAGGCTCTTATGAACACACTGCATGATCAGGGCTTTTTTTGCTCAATCTCAAGAAGTCACAGCTGCAACCCACACAGACTCTAACCATCTTGGGCCTCATCTGGGACACGTGCTCCGAGAAGGTATTTCCTTAAGAGGACAAGATCTCGGCCATCAAGAGGGCCAGTACTCGCTTCCTCAGCAGAGAGGTGACCTTGGCCTGGTGGTACCAGCACCTCCTGGGCCTCTTGGCAGCGGTCCTATTAGCCGCCCCCCACACAAGACTCAGGATGAGGAGGATACAGCTGCACTTCATGGCATCATGGAACCAGGATCGGGGTGCTCAATCCGAGATGATCAACTTTCCTCCATCTCTCCACCAGGACCTCACATGGGGGTCCATGGACTGCAACCTACGGACGGGCAAGCCCTTCCGGCCTCCCACCCCGCAAGTCACCATCACCATGGACTCCTCCCTCAAGGAATGGGGTATCACGCTGGACGATCTCTCAGTCCATGGCATCTGCACCCAACAGGAGCAGGAGTACCACCTCAATTGGTTGGAGCTGAACGCCATCTGGCTAGCGCTCAGAGCATTCCTCCCACTTATCAGGGGCAAAGTTGTCCTCATCCAGACAGACAACTCGGCAAACGTACTAGGTCAACAAGCAGGGAGGCACCAGATCCCCTCCACTGTGCAGACTGGCAATCAGCATGTGGGAGTGGGCTCTGGAGAACGACATCCACCTCACAGCAGTCCACCTTCTGGGGGAATCCCATCTGACGGGCTCAGCAGGTTGGGAGCAGACAGTTAAGTGTGGCAGCTAAGCAACCTTGTTACGGAGATCTTCAACAGATGGGGTCTCCCCCAGGTGGGTCTCTTTGCCACCTGGCACAACAAGAAGTGCCCTCAGTCAGTACAGATCCTAACCGACAGGACCACTGCAATGTACTCTTACGTCCCGCCCCCTTTCCTCCATACTGCATGGGCATCCCTTCTTAGGGACGGGAGACAGAACCTTTTTCACCAGAAAAAACCTTCGTCATCTTTAAATTTAGAGGCACGCGGGGGCGCAGCCCTGGGAGCATTCGCTACCCTGGCTCCACTCACCTGCGTCACACCTCTGTCCCCTTTTTCCGCATCAACTGGAACGGGCCAATTTTCACAGCGCTCCTGGGTTTGGCTTTGGTTTGGTACTTGGTCCTCCCTGATGCATGTCGACTTCAGCGGGCTTCAACAGGTGTCCAGCCTGTGAGGGGCTCTTTCCTTCATCCGACCCCCACGCTCTTTGCCTCTGCTGCCTTGGCCCCGACCACGACTGGGAGGGTTGTACCGCGTGCGATGCACCGACTCCAAGCGCACTGAAGAACAGGCTAGCTAGGTGGAGGGAGCTCTTCGAAAGGTCACCTCCAGATGACTTAAACAACTTTGTCAGACAGAGATCGAGGCCCAAGGGAGGGCGCTGTTTTCCATTGCACCCCGTAAGGGCGACTCCTTCCCAAGGATACCCCCGAGTGGGAGGACCTCTGTGGTTCTTGCACCAGCACACGCACCGAGGCTAGTCCAGCTACCTGCCTCGTGGCTGAGGGGGTCGGTAGATCCTTCCGGACGCAGTGATGAGGGACCGCAAGGTTCTTTTACTAGGTGTACACCCGAGGGGCAACGCCGTAGTACCGGCCTAATATCCAAGGGGGTGCATGCACGCAGCGCTTCCGGCGACACTGCCGAGGGCAATACGCCTTCCAGGCCCCGGCCTGAGGTGCAGGATAGGTCTTATGGTCCACCGGCAAGAGTCTTGGAGGAGGCCGGGGCCAGGCAGTCAAACACCACGATTTCCACACATGGCGCGCAGCTTAACAAAATGGCCGTCGCGCCAGACTACATGGCTGCTCTTCCGATACACCACCTAGGAACGGAGCAGGCGGGAAATCGAGTTTCAGGGTGGGACTGGTGTTAACCAGGTATGTGGCCTACAGTTTATCCATCAGCAGCGCAGGGCAGGTTTCCCCTGGAATCGAGACAGAGTGTGCTTTGGCCCCAGCAGCTTCAAGCCACTCCGTCAATATCACCTCTTCAGCCTCCGAAGACGGGTTCTTTGAAATGTTCCGGAGGCTGATGCGAACCCCTCAGACTGAGGACTTGCACCCTCTGGTCACTCCACCGGCGCCCATGGTCATTCCTCTGGCGCCACTGGCCCTAGCGCAGCCCCAGATGCCCCTGCCGGCTGCTTCGATTCCGGCTCACCTGCCTCCCACAGTACAGGCGGTTTAACACCAGTCTCCTCAGCAGCCTCCGACTCCAGTCTCCACACCGCAGCCCACAGCATCCAGCACTCCTCCACCCGCTCCCGACCAGCCGAACACTCTGGTGGACACAGACGAGAGGAGTACCACCCTGACACGCCATCGTCAACAAAAGCCTTCCACAAACGGCTTGCAGGTTTGGTGGAATATTTGGGCCTTCGTCAACCAGAGATCGAGCATCTTGAGGAGGGAGTCTTGGCAGAAGTCCTCACCCTACACCCCCTACCATAACGGGTATCCCGCTGCGGAAAGAGTTTGTTGCCTTGGCCAAGAAGGGGTGACTCAAGCCACACTCAGCCCAACCTGTCAATCGGCGCCTCAACACCAAGTATAGAAAAATGAAGGGGGATCCGCTCTTGCTGTCGGCACACCCTCAACCGCACTCTTTGGTGATCGCTGCAGTGTCACTCTACCTTAAGCCTCAGTCGTCCTCGGCCACCTCGGCCACCTCGGCACTGCTAGGCAAGGAGGAGATGATCTTGGAGGCGTACGGGAAGAAGCTGTACTCCAACGCCTTGCTGCACCTGCGTCAATCCAATGCCATGTTGGCAGCCATTAACCAGAGGCTTTGGTGGGAAATAGCAGACTTTCTTCCAGACCTTCCGGTGCAGGGCCAAGCACACTTCAAGGCGGGGCTAGGAGAAGCCAAGCTGATAGCGCAGGACATCATGGAGTCCACTGTGGTCTACTTCGATACCTCTGGCCGGGCCATATGCATCGCCACGGACATGGGAAGGACTGCTTGGCTTCGGGCTACTATGTTTAACCCTGATATTCAGGAACGCATATTGGACCTTCCATTTGAGGGTAGGGACGTCTTTCACTCTACCACTCATGAGGAATTAGATTAAAGGAAGAACAGCTCACAAACTGCGAAGGCTTTATCCTAACGAAGGCCACGACACAAGGCCGTACACCCAGTCGCATCAACGCTCCAAAAACGGCCAGGCGTTCGGCAGGTTTCCAGGGCTTCCAGGGACAGAGGTCGAGGCAGCTTGACCGCTCTCCCGAGTCAGCACCGGCGCAAACAACAAAAGTGGGGACTGTGGGCTTGTTCCAGTCCCCCTCCTCCGCAGCAGCCTCAGAGGGAAAGAAAGCATGACGTGTCCCTTCGGGTCCACGTGTCTCCGGTGGGGGGGGCAGGCTTGCTTTTCACATGCAATTTCGACGCCAGAACTTTTCGGGCCCTTGGAGCCTTCCGGTAGTATCCTCGAGGTACTGCCTACCGGTCCCTCCCTCTCCTCTACTCCCACAGATTGGGACGGCCAATCTGTTGGCAGAAATGTGGTCGCTCGTCGAGAGCCAGGCAGTGGAAGAAATCCCAGCCTCCCAGAGAGGATTGGACTTCTATTCCAGGATTTTCCCCATACCAAAGAAGAACCAGACGGGCCTGAGAGTTGTGTTGGACCTATCCACCCTCAACCTCTCCCTCCCTCTTCAAAAATTCCAGATGGTTACACCAGCACGCATTGCGGAGACACTAGACAAGGGACACTGGATGTGCTTCCTGGATCTGAGGGATGCTTATCTACTCGTAGCGATTTGGTAACCACATTGCTCCTTCCTGTGCTTCAGGATCATGGACTGCCATTTCCAATACAAGGTGCTACCCTTTGGCCTAAACTCAGCCCCCAGGGTATTTATCAGGCTCATGAATGCAGTGGCAGCCCTCCCCAGGGCCACCACGTCTACCCGTACCTGAATGACTGGCTCGTCAGGGCGAGATCTCCGGAGGCGGTTCTCCACACTTCCTCCGCACTTATGAACACACTCGGTGACCTGGAATTTACTATCAACCTCAGGAAGTCTCTGCTGCAACCTACGCAGAACCTGACCTTCTTGAGCCTCACCTGGGACACAAACTCAGAAAGAGTCTTTCCCTTGGAGAATGATATCTACCTTACGGCCGTCAACCTCCCAGGCTAACCCAACCTGGAGGTGGACAGGCTCAGCAGACTGAGATCGGACAATTACTGAGGGCAATTGAAAGACCAGGTACTGCTAGAGATCTTCAGCAACCGGAAGTGCCAGCAGTTTGTGCCCTGGAATGGGCAGGGCCCCGACACCTGGGGCAACACAATCCAATACAGGAGGGTGGCTGACAGCCTTCCGAAGGGACCAGCTCCTTTTCTGGCGCAGCAAGGGCACAGGGTCTTCCTCCCCGCTCCACAGAAGTTAGCCCTCGCAGCAGGGTTCCTGAACAGGCCACGCTCAGGCACCTGAGCCTCCATGCAGGCTAATCTAGAGCTCGTTCAGGGGGCCAGGAGCAAAGCTACCAGGAGCCAGTACTAAAGTAAATGGATTAAGTTCTGTCATTGGGCAGAATCTAAAGATATCAACCTCCTTACGGCCACACCGGATGATGTGTTCCCCTTCTCTGCGCCCTGGCGCACTCGGGCATGCAGGTGGACACACACTGCACCCATTTGGCAGCCATAGGGGCCTGCAGAAATTCCAAAGAGGAGACCTTCTCCTCCTCCGATCCGATAGTCATAAGACGTTTTGGCAGGCCTCTCCACGCTCTGCCTGCCCATCAAGAAACCAAACCCTTTGTGGGACCTCAAGATAGTGCTGGGCGCCAGTGGCGTCTGCAGATATCAGGCTGTACAGCTTTGCGCAGAACCAGCTAGATCCAGGCTCTGGTGGCCTCAGAACCCTATACCACTTTTCATAGAGTTAAGGTAGTCCTGCGCACTCGCCCTGCGTTCCTACCGAAGAAACCCTGGGCTTTCCATGTAAACGAGGAAACAGTCTTACCTATGACGAGTCTCTGAGGGTCTTGTTGGTCAGGCGCGCTCTGAAATGCTATGTGGACAGGATCAAGGGCTTCCACAAGTCAGACGCTCTGTTACCTTTGGGGGTGGAGGGGGAGGTCAAGGCCCGGGTATCGGGCATCCAAGGCCTCTATTGTATGGTGGTTGGTCTCTGCCATCAAGAAGGCCTACGAGGGGCCGCACAGGCCATTGTCAGCCAACATGCACACCCACACTGTTGGTGCAATGGCCATTGCATTCCATCAGCAGGTACCATGGCAGGTAATCAGGGCGACTGCCTGGCCACCCCATCAGCTTTCTATAAGCATTAATGTTTGGACACTGGCGCTAAGTCAGGCGCAGCGGCCCTCGGACAGGCGCTTCTAAGGAACCCATTTGCTTGGGGAGGGTCTCCTCTTCACCCTGGGGCTACATTCAGTTGTAATCGCCCATGCAGTATGCAGTATGGAGGATGTAAGAGTAATTACAAGTTACTCACCGTAGTGACTATCGTACTCTTATTCCTTAGTCACCTTTCCTCCATACGTCCCACCATCCTCCCCCCTAATAATACTGGTGTCATCAGGCAATGTTAAATATTGTTGACGCGTCAGTGGGGACTGAGGTGTGGTGCCGGTGGGTGGGGTCAGGGTAGGGCATGCTCCCAGCGCCGCGGCCCTCTACATTTAAAGTGGTAGAAGGTTTTTTTCTGGTGAACAAGGTTCCGTCTCACGTCCCTTGGAAGGGACGCCCATGCAGTATGGAGGAAAGGGGACTAAGAGTATGTTAGTCACTACGGTGAGTAACTTGTAATTTTTTCTTGTATTCCAGAACCAAGCCTAACCCTGGGGCAAGATACTCAACCCAGGTTCGACGACCATAAGCTGAGTGGAATGGAATAAGCAGACAAAGGAACTTGTTCCCAATGTTATCCTATGGAGGACAGGGGGAGAACAGATGCACTGCGTTTACTTACCAAGACACCCTGCCCCCCCCACCACCCCATCGGACTCCGATTTTCCCAGATGTCGTCATGGATCGCCTGGGGTTTGCTGTGGGCTTTTTCCTCTGCCGGTGGTTTCGGTGAGTGGTGCGCAGGTGTTGTGGGTTTGATGGTTCTTCTGGTTGGGTGCAGCTGCAAGATGCAGCCACTGTCGATTGTCGACGAAGAAATGCAAGAAACATAGATGCAGAAACTCCTCGGGTCACTTCAAAGCTTGGAGAAAGGTGAGTTCTAGCGACTGTCTCCGCAAACGGGCAACAGGCGCCCTTCCAGTTGCGGTCACAGAAGCTGCTCCGGGACAGGATTCTTCGATGCTGGGACTCTGAAATTCGCAGACAATGCGACTTGTGGCACAAGCTTTTGACCACCGAAGTTTTGAGCTTTGAACATGGAGCTGTGACGCATCTGGCGAGGTAGTCCATGAGAGAGTTGGAGAGTCCACTGGGCAGTCCAGGGACACTTCATAAGGCTCAGAAGGGCAGGATCCTCAGACTTCAAGACTAGTTAGTCCCACTAGTCCAAGGGCCGAAGCACCGCTCAGGAACTTTGGAGATGTAGAAGGGTGAACCCAAAACCCGACACGAAAAACATTAACTGCAAAAAGAGAGTGAATGCACATTGTCAGAATAGCAAGTTTAATGCACACGGCCGAAGGGGTTAGTCAGGTTTGTGAAGCTGAAAACGAACCATTCCTTCTAGTGCTCAACAAAGTCAGGGCTTTTCTACACAGCCTTACATAATTGCACTTCTGATGCTTGTTAATCTGCTTAAAATCACATGCTGTGCATAGGGTCCGACATCCAGTGGTAACCGCAGAGTATTGCATCGTGTCTTCCGGGGACCGAAAGGGGACGTCGGCATAGACGTGTCTGTAACACTATCCCTATCGTGACGTGTGGTGTACCCAAAATCCCTCACGCGCCTAGGTCCCTCAGATTGTTTTTTTCCACCCAGATAACTCTTCATAATAGACATTGTTTATCTTTATACTGACTTTGTTGGTTATTTCCAACGATTCAAGCAACTTCGGCGAAGACTGCGGAAAGTTTCTACGGCGGTGGATTTCGGCACCTAAGATCTGGCGGCTGAGCCATCCACGTGGCCGGGCCCTCTGCGTATGGTATGTTGCGGGCTGAATCCTCTTCACCCACTGCCACACCTGCCGAAAGTGACAGTGGCACTAATGATAACCAGACATCCATGTTGGATGTCATCGACCTTGAGGCGGACACTTCTAGGTCCGCCACACCCGTCCCTGACCCCTCTAGGCCTGACGTTAGTCTCACTTTGGGGACAACACTCAGCGACAAGGACGTACGGAAACCATACAACCCCATCACCGGTTTCGACGGTTCCGCCGAAACTGGTGAAAGCGCCGACAGGACGCCGATAATTTTCGATGGAATCCTCTGGTCTGGTAGATCAGCAGCTTTCCCCGCATCCGCAGCAGCGTCTTGTGACTGGGCACTCCAAAGTTAAAGGCGCTACCTCTAAATCGAATTTGGACGCTGAAGCGCGATGATCCGAAGCTCTGGCGCCCCAAGTCCCCAGTTGGCCCCAAAACTACTCCTAGTCCCCCTAGCCTTTCCGCAGGTGAAAAATCTACCGCTAGGCCGTCTGGCACCGCGGTAGGTGGTAAATCTACTGCTGACCCGTTGACTCACGCCGATTTGGTGGAGATTGAGGAAAGTCTCGCAAGGATTATTTCGGCGGTTGGGATAACATCTATTAAACCGTTGAAACGAATGGAGCGTATGACAGACAGGTCTAAAGACACGCCGTGGCTCCCCAGTACTCGCAAAACATACGAGGACAGTGAGGAGCCTCTGTCCAACACCCTGGGGGACAAATTTCAACGCCAACGAGAGGAAGGCCACGTTTTTCCACCTTTTGCCCCTTCTGGTTCGTCTAAGTGGACCAGGGAAAAGTTTGAAGGGTGCATGGACCGCCTAGAAAGGATTGTCTCGCGTTCAGAGCATCCTTCCCCCTAAGAGATCTCGTAAAGACCCTCTTTAGGTGTCAGCTTCACATTTCCCTGAAAATCTTGACACTCAAGGCCCTTCTGCTTCTGTCCACCATGAAGATGTGGTCCATGTGGACACTTACCAAGACATCTATGATGAGGAAGAAGACCCTTCCTTCCTGTCAGACTACACTGATGACCAGGCGGATGCCATGGGCAACTGGGAGAAGACCCAACAAGTAGAGACTGATGTCCTATACCTGGATTCCTCTCATACCACTCCGCCCGCCAGGCCTTGCTTGTGGACGATCAAATGGCTTCCAATGCCATCTTGAGGAAGGCAGCAGAGCACTTTAATATCACCATCCAGGAGGCGATTCCCGAACAAGATTTTGTGGAGGACGTTCTCAAAGAGAAACCCAAGCCATTCTTCTCCTGAACTCTATTAAAAGAAGGTTGGCCCCCTCCCTGCAGCATAGACCTGGGCAATGAATCCAAGAGTGGAGAAACTATTTCGGCCATCTCCTGCTGACCCTAAATATATTAAAGGCCACACCACCCCCGACTCCTTGTTAGTCAGTACCACCCGGAAACGGACAAGGGTACCCCTTGCTACGGGGGAGGCACCTCCGGATAAGGAATTTAAGAGGTTGTACGCCTTAGGTAAACGTGTGTTCACAATACCCTTAGCAACCAACACTACGTTGCTTGCCAGTTATGCAGATGCACAATGGAACAAGAAGGTCTCCAGGAGGTTCCTGAACCTGCTAGGTCCAGACTACTCACCGTCGTGGCCGAGGGCAGGCAGGTAAATCAAAATAGATTTAAAAACACTTTGGACACTGCGGAGACGGCAGGCAGGTCCCTGGCCCAGGGGATACTACTCAAGCGGCACGCTTGGCTCCGCAACTCTGGTTTCAAGCCTGAAACACAGGCCGCTCTCATGAACAAACCCATAGAAGAGACTAATCTCTTTGGTAAAGTGGTTGACGATGCTCAGGAGATGGCCAAGAAAGAGCACAAGACTCTTAAGTCCTTACAACAAATAACTCTGAAGCCTTCCCCCACCTCCTCCCCCCCAGAGGGGAGATGGTTCTCGTTGGTCCTTTCGAGGCCAATCCCATGCAGGTCAAAACAACTACAAACTACTGGAACTCTAAACAAGCATCCAGAAGCCTCGCCAACTACCCACCTAGGGGTCAACGACGCAGCAAAGGTAGAGCCCCAACCCCAGAGGAACCGCAGCCTCTGGTCAGAAATGACCAACGGATCCAGGTCCCCCCCATGTCACCCCGTTCAGGGGGCATTTAACATCTTTACTTGCGGCATGGGAGGGGATAACTTCACACCAGTGGGTCATAAAGACGTCGCTCACGAATACTGCGTGGAATTCGCCTGACCACCACAGTTCAGACTTCCACGATCACAAGGCCTCATGCCGGACCATCTGTAGATCCTGATTCAAGAGGTGGAAGCGCTTCTGGGAAAGGACACCCTATTCTTCAGGTAAACAAGCGTATTTATTCAGTGTACTTCCTTGTACCCAGAAAGGACCTCACCATGCACCCTGTTCTAGACTTGCGCCCAGCGAACAAATTTATAAAACCTCAAAGGTTTTGTATGGTAACGCTACGGGAAGTGATCCCACTGTTGAAACAGGGGGACCACATGGCAACATTGGACATGAAAGATGCATACTTTCATGGTTCAATGTTGCCAGCGCACAGGAAATATCTAAGGTTCATGATAGAGGACAGACACTACCAATTCAAGGTGCTCCCCTTCGGCATTGCCTCGGCGCCAAGGGTGTTTACAAAGGTCCTAGCAGTAGTGGCAGCACACCAGCGCAGACTATCCTTCCCGGTTTACCCTTACCTCGACGACTGGCGGGTAACAGGGGACTCTTAAGAAACATGCTTTTTGAACACCCAGAAAACCATAGACCCTCTGTTCAGTCTGGGATTCTCTGTCAACAACAAGTCGTCCAGTCTAGTCCCCAGTCAAGTAAAACAATTTGTGGGGGCTCTAATTTGGACGAAGGACGGCCAACGAGAAGGTTCAGAACATGCTTTTTCAGATCCCTCAATATGTGGCCAGTCGAAAGGTGATGGTACGCAAGGCCATGCAGCTGCTAGGTATGATGGCGTCATGCATATACTTGGTTCCACACGCGCCTCTGCGCATGTGCCCTATGCAAGAGTGGCTCAACAGCCAGTGGTGTCAGGCCAGTGGACAATGGGAAGATCTGATAGTTGTCTCGTCAGCCCCCGTTCTCTCTGTAGTGGTGGTCGAGGGAAAACCTCTTGAAGGGGAACTGCTTCATCAACCCCGCAGTGGAAGCCACTCTCACGACAGACTCCTCTCTCACGGGGTGGAGGGGGGCCCTCACCTGCTTCAGCAGACAGTGCATGGAGTGTGGTCCCCACAAGTAGCATCCAACCATATAAACCTGTTAGAGCTCTTGGCAGTATTCAAAGCCCTGAAGGCGTTTCAGACACAGCTACAGGGGAAAACAGTTCTGATACTTACAGACAGCACCACAACCATGTACTACCTAAACAAACAAGTGGGGCACGCACTCTCCAGGGCTATCAAAGCTGTCCCAGAACATTTGGATGTGGGCTCTTAAACACAAGATGTAACTGCTGTCCCAACACGTCCCAGGAGAACTCAATCTTCTAGTGGACATGCTCAGCAGAGATTTCCCACTTCCTTTCGAGTACGAATGGCGTCTACCCGAAGACCTTGTCTCCAACGTTTTTGCAGAATGGGGCTTCCCAGAGATCGACTTGTTTGCAACTCAGGAGAATATCCAATGCCAAGACTATGCCTCCAGATAACCCCCAGAACCGCTCCAAGGGGAACAGACTCCGGATAACATGGTCAGGGAAATGTGTCTACACTTTTTGTTAAGCAGAATCCTATGCAGTGTCCCTAGGGACCACTGCACAGAGTTAAGACTACAAGTGGTAATGCAAGTTCACCTTTGGATCAAGCCTGTACTACACAGAAAGAGTGGTAGCAGTGACTGAGCAGCCAGACATATCTCAAGAGCAAATGAGCAGTAGTAGAGATTACACAAAGGACTACAATTACTGTGACTCAAGCAAACACTAACTCAAGGTTTCTGGTTAAAAAATATAAGTACATTCATTTTTAAACCATCTGTTCACAAAACACTTCACTTCTAGTAAAATAAAACCACACTTCAAATACACTACACACAACCAATTCCCTTTGTGCAGAACAATTCAAGGTAAGTACCTTAGGATTTGACAGACCGGTGTTTGAAAGAAAGGCGTTACCGGGAGTACATATGCGATCACTTTTTGACAGTAATGACAGTTCAGTCTTACTAAAGATAAGCGTGCCTGTGGGAAGAAATGTAACCGTAGTCAAACACACTTAGCACATGAATTAACACAAGAGGGTTGGGTATAAACATCATAGGCAATACTTTTGTCAAGGCAGAGAGAATCAGAGGGCTCTTTCTAACAAGAAGAGAAAAGTCAATAGGCCTGCGCCAGTGTCAAGTGGAACAGGGTTCCTGTTGCCGATGATCACACGGTTAGAACAGTTCACGATTCAAGATTGCCAGGAGCACTTAGGTATTGTCAGAAGAGGAGGCAAAAGTTATAAGACGGAAGGAAAAAAAGGACACGCCTTTGGTGAGGAAGAAGGGTTCACCCCAATTCCTCGAAGTCAGACACAGTACCATATTCGTTGAAGAATGCTGGTGCCACAGCAGTTGTTCCTGGTAGTTTCCTGCAAACTCATGGTTCCTGGAGCTTCAGTCGTGGAGACGAGAAGGACGTCTGGCGTGATTTGCACTACCCAGGGATGAGGCCAGCAGCAGCAACGGTGAATAAAAGGTGCGCTCCTTTAAAACAGGAGAGGCTCTTCCGATGGCTATCCGGACCGCTACAGCAGTGTGCAGAGATTTTTTACCACAAAGAGGATCCTCTGGCTGTGGAAGATGAGCTGGTTGACCCCACCAGGCTCAAGGGAAGAAGACTCCGGACTGGATCTTCTCTGGTCGTTGAAGGGTAGATAGCTCAGGACTGCAGCAGGGCTTCACCGGGACTCGGGGGTGCAGCAGCCGTCTTCTTCTCCGCTTCTCTTCAGTTCCTTGCAGTTCCAGTGGCGATTTGGACTTCCAGCCCAAGAGTCCTGCCTTTTATGCGAAAATTCCCCATTCACACAGCCTGGCTGTCACTCAGCAGGGGAGTTGTCCGGCCCGGACAACCACCTCAGCCAATCAATACAAACTGCGACTTGGGTCTCCAAGGACACTCTGTGCAGGGGATGACTACACCCCTCCCTCACATTCAGCCCACAGAGACACCCAGGCGCCAAAGGAGGGCTTCTTCGTAGAAGCCCGCCAAAAGACGGTGAACAAAGAAGGCAAACCTGGTTTGCTGCACAAAGTAAAACACAAGAAGGACTTTAACAAAAAGAAATGGCGACCAAACCCGACCGGAGCCAAAATAAAAAGTATTTGGGCAAGCGGGTTTATGTTCGAGGCTAATACAATAGCCTGGAACAGTACCACGTTTATATAGTATATTCGCGGTAGAAAAGTTAGGGTAGATACCACTGCCTCCAGCCAAGTCTGATTGTTAAAAGAGCAAAACAAAGCTCAGAGAGGCACAGACAAAAAGGGGTAGGAATTAACCCTTTCCAATACTCCATGAAAGAGGGGGTGTACTGGGTCTGTAGTTTTAAAGTGACTATGTAAAGTTAATGGCAACTTTACATGTTTCTGGGGGGCAGTAGTCAGCCCCAGAAAAATAGAGTCAGTGTGAAGTCTAAAGGACAACCCTGTGTCACTGCACTGAAGGTGCTGTGTAATACACACAAAAGGTGGGGCTCATGCAGTGGTGTGCTCCAGAGCCCAAGATCACACAAACAGTAGAAATACACATGGCAAAACACACGTAAGAGTGGGCAAAGCTGCTGAGGGACTCACTAGGTGAGGGGAATTAGCCATAAATGAGAATTCTCCCTAACACTTTTCCCCCTGACTCCCCTGCTAAACACGATTGTGCACAATATGAACCAGTTACCATGATACTGGTGGGCCCACCAACCCTGGTTCTCCATCTAATGGAAATGTCCCTCTCCCCTCCTGTGAAACTACCCTGTCAGTACAACATGTTGTCTGAAGACGGGGGGAGACGCTACACCCATGCCCGCAAACTCTGAACTTAATGGCCTGGCTCCTGATGTCATAGAGTTTGGACACCTTCAGCTCCTTCAGAGATGCATGGACATACTCGGGGAAGCCAGAAAGCCTAATACTCGATATTGCTACTCCAGCAAGTGGATGCGATTTGTCATCTGGTGCAATAGTAAGAGCGTCAGCCCCATTGACTGCTATCCTACCCACATTGTGCTGTACCTGACATTGTGCTGTACCTGACCCACTTGTTAGACTCAGGTCTGGTGTTTAATTCACTAAAGGTTCACTTAGCTGCCCTCTCACAACCAGAAGGTGTCATGGTGGAAAATACCTCTGGTTAAAGCCTTTATGGAAGGGGTTAAAAGAATTCACCCCCCCCCCATTTCTAACCCAGCTCCCGGATGGGATCTGAATGTGGTTCTAACCAGACTCATGGGGTCTCCTTTTTAACCAATGCATAAAACAAGCCTAAAAGATCTTACTTATAAGACGGCCTTCCTAGTGGCCATCACTTCTATCAGAAGTTAGTGAACTACAGTTAGTGAGCCCTTTCACTCCTAGAACCTTTTGTTACAGTCCACAGAGATAAGTTGGTTCTACGCACTCATCCCTGATTTGCGCCTAAGTTCATTTAGAAATTCCACGTGAATCAATCGAACTACCTAAGTTCTTCCAGAATCCCACTAGCATGGGCGAGAGAAGCCTGCACACACTGGGTGTGCACAGGGCAGTCATGTTTTTCATGGAAAGGATGAAACCACTGAGGAAAACAAACCAGTTTTTCATTTCAGTGACAGCTGGCATCCTGTCTCTAAGTCAGCTATCTCAAGGTGGATAGTTAAGTGCATCACACTATGTTATAATCTTGCTAAGAGAGAACTGCCCTTCAAACCTAGAGCGTACTCTACTCGGGCTTCCATAGCATTCATTGCAAATGTTCCCCTTGAGTCCATTTGCAAAGCGGCAACCTGGAGTTCTGTACACACCTTTACAAAACACTATTGCCTAGACACTCATTCTAGATCTGATTCTCAGGTGGGACAAGCAGTATTAAGACATCTTTTCTCTACTGTTCCTTCTCACAACCCACCTCCAACTCCAGGTACTGCTCGCTAGTCTATGCCCAGCATGCCATTCAAAGCAGATTAACAAGCATCAGAAGACGTGCGTTACTCACTGTAATAGCATTTCTGATGATTGTATCTGCTTAGATTCACATGTGCCCACCCTTCCTCCCGCTTGGATTGAAGGAACATAGACGTCCCACTACCTTTTCTCTTTATCTACTCACTCACAATAGCCATGGGCTCCCTCATGGCAGAAATGATACTATCAGAGGGACCTCGGCGTGTGAGGGATTTTGGATACACTACACGCCACGATAGGGATAGCGTTACAGACACGCCTATGCGTCGCCTTTCGGTCCCCGAAAGACCAGATGCAATACTCTGCGGTTACCACTGGATGTCGGATCATATGCACAGCATGTGAATCTAAGCAGATACTATCGTCAGAAATGCTATTACGGTGAGTAATGCATGTCATATCAGTTACGTCATCCCATAACCCTAATTGGCTAACCCTATACAAAGAAATCTAATCATCCCCTACATTCTCTAATCCCATTAGATACATTTACTAAAAACAATCCACTTTAAATGTGGTCTCATTGTAATCAGTCATGACATCGTAAAACATAATTGGTTTATTAACTCAAAACAATTCAACAGTTAACTCCCCCTATTTGTCAGGAAACATTTAACTTGGCGATAAGATTTCCCAAAATAAAATGGAGAGAAAACAGTGACCATTCCTTGATTGAGTAATAATCTCCTTCTCGCCCCAGACAGACTGGTGTTCCATTTTACATTCCTTCATCACCTCATTGCACTTAAAGCATATGGCCTCTAGCACATGGTCCTGCTTATCTTCCGAGAGTCCAGATGGAACCATAAAACACTGGTCAAGCTCTGCCCTTAAGCACCAACTCTATGTATTTATTGACTAAACCCAATTCAATAACCCTCGGAACTTAACTGGACTCCCCTAGTCATTCAACAATAGGACTTTATGATCTTGAGAAGATTGTCCCTTGTACATACATACCCAATGGGCCATAAAATCCCTACCTAATAACCATTCTTTCCATCTTTGCCTCTAGTGACCATTTGCTTGCTAACATCATCTGCCTAATGCTCCCACATTCCTTGACTCAGTCATCCAAACTCGCACAGCTAAATAAAGTCAGCCTCTGTAAACCAAAAATTCTGCAGCCTACACAGGCCTCAGGTACTCGTGTTCGGCCTGCAGTGCTCTCGGTCATAGCACATTGAAGAATCGTCTTGTTGCGATGGACAAAGATCTTCCACACTTCTCCTCTGCCCCACCTTAAGGACTTGGTCTCCAGGACCTCTCGTCAAGACAACGTAGGCCCTCTGTTCAACACGGCTCCACAGTGCAGCAACTCCTTCCCCGGGGTTACCACAGATCGGGGTTCCTTGGATTCAGGTTCTGGCAGGCTCGAGGCCTCTACAGTTACTGGCTCCCAAGCCAAGGGGCCTCGGGGCTCTACCTGGTTGTCCTCCAAAGGACGATGAGGCTCGTCCTCTTCTACCCCAGGGGTTAAGGGATCGTCGAGTGCCACCTCCATGAGTCTGTCCTCGGTTAGATCCAGCAGGACTACCGGCACAGGTGCCAAGGGCTCCCAGCCTACCGGAGCTCGCTCCGAGGCCATGAACCTGGGCGTTACGACTAGCGGTCGTCTGGCTGATGGGTCAACGCCTGCCACAGGGCTCTCTGACGTAGACGCCTCTGCTTCATGTGCAAGACACAAGCTGTATCCTCTTGTGTCTGAGGCCTCTTTTCTCTGGGCCTCCGCACCCTCCCTCCCCAAGGTGTGGCACAAGGCTTAAAAATGGCAGAGCGGCACGTGCTGGATCCTGCCAGACAGGTGGCCATCTTGGATCCGGCTCAAGGCCTGCCAGTGCTTTCGCCCATCGAATGGGCTTAGAAGGATGATCCCAGCCCCTTTCCCTCTGGAAGCAGCAGCGGATCCTACGGTGCATGGTTGTGGTCCCCTCAGGGATACATCTAAGCATTACAGCCGTACAGCTACATGCACCATACGCCTCTGAGCTTTGATCAGGAGCAGAGACCCAGCACCTCAGAGGGCAGAGCCCGTAGGGACTCGGCGACTAGTGAGGACTGCTTTTTCGAGAGCTTCCTCCTCCTCATGCGTTCCCCTAAGATGAAGAGGTTCCTGAAGTACATTGTGATGGAGGTCATCCCCCTGGTGCGGCTGCCCCTGGCCCCTGCCTCTGGATACTCCTCCTGTTCCTCGTGCGCTCCCAGAGCCGATTCCTCTACCGGCTCAGGCCCTAATGGTCGTACTGACCCCACCAGCTACTCCTGTACAACCAACACCTCCCCCTCAACAGCCATTGGACCGGTCTGCGGCTCCAGACCTGGGGGGGACGCCTCAGAACGTGTGTTGCAGGTCCCAGATTCCCCTCGGCCTTTAAAAATGAGGTAGTGGGGGTGCTATGACGCCCAGGACAATGAGTCCTCGGCATTTGTTAAGGCCTTTCATAACCACCTCCACGGCCTGGCAGTTCTTGGGGCTCCTTCTTCCTGAAAAAGCCTCCCAGGAGTCTGGTGTGCTAGCAGTGGTCTTGGGGAAACGAACCACGATCCGGTCCGGCATTCTCCTCCAGAAAGATGTTCTGCAGGTGGCGCAGAGGGTGTGGAAGAAGCCTCCTTGCCTCCCACCCACAGCCACATTCCTCTGTGGTGGACGCAGCCTTGTTGTATTCTAAACCATCGTCTTCCTCAACATAAGCTACCTTCAGTTGCCTCTCCAAGGAGGACAAAGTCCTTGGGAAAGCTATGTTGCTCCATCTCGGGACTGCATCTGCGGCAAGCCAATGCAGGCGTCCTCTTGGCTGCGGCTAACCCAGAAGCTGTGGCTGAAGCATGGGGAATTTCTGCCCGACCTCCCTTCGGACAAGAAAGCCTCCTTCACGGCCGGTTTGGCAGATGCCTGGGCCATTACACAGGACCTCATGGAGTCCTCAGTCTCCCACATAGACACAGCCAGCAGAGGGCTGTGGCTTGGGGTAGAGATGAGAAGGATGGCGTGGATGCATGGAACAAGGTTTTCATCTGACACGCAGGAGCGGATCCTGGATCTGTTTGAGGGCGTGGGCCTTTTTCATGCATCCACCGATGACAAATTGACGAAGAAGAAAACCTACACTGAAACCGCCAAGTCCATGGCCATTCTGACCAAACCAGGTCAGGAATCCTTCCTCGATCCCAAGGTAGGACTGAGTTCAAAGCCTGTGCTTTCTCCAGCTTCAAGGGGTTCCGAGACCGCGGTACACAGAGGCCTGATGGGTCACCCAGTGACAACAGGATGAAGTAGCAGAGGACATCGCACAGGTTTTTCTGCTCCCCCTCCTCTGCCCCTGACGCCAAGAAGCAGTGACGTCAAGGTCGTGGAACAGGGCTTGCATTTCGGGGCCGGTTAGCTCTGTTCCAGGGCACCTGGAAGTGTCTCTTCAATAACCCGTGGATCCTCTCTGTAGTCTCCACAACTTCAGTATTCCTCTTTCTATGCCTCTTCCATCCTCTCCTCCTATTCGTCAGATCGGGTGCCCGGCTGTTTTGGAGGTCCTTTCACTCCTGGAGTTGCAGGTGATTGAACCGGTTCCTCTTGTAGACAGGTGCTTCGGTTACTGTTCCAGGATTTCTGCAGTACTGAAGAACAACCAAGCTGGCCTGAGGGTAGTCCTGGACCTGTCATTTCTAAATCTGTCTTGACCGCTGGAACGCTTCAAGATGATTTCTCCCGCGCACATAGCCAAGTCTCTGTGTGCAGGGGACTGGATGTGTTGGACTTCATGGATGCGTACCTGCACATAACCATTTATCAACCGCATCAGAAGTTTCTGCGATGATGTCATACCACTTTTATTACAAGGTGCTGCCCTTCGGCCTGCACTTGGACTCTTGTATCTTCACAAAGTTTATGAACTCAGTGATGACCCTTTTCCACTTGGTGGGCCATCATCTATACCCTTACTTGGACGACTGGCTGGTGAGGGTGGGGTCATCTGAAAAGGTTGTGCATTCCTGCCAGAGACTGGCGGATAATCTTCATCAGCTGTGGTTTTCCCTCAACTGAAGGAATTCACATCTCAGGAATTGGTCTTCCTAGGGTTGGAACACTACCATGCAGAGTGTGTTTCCTACACCCGAGAGGCTTCTGTACCCCCACAAGGTGGTGGGGCACTTTCTGGCCAACACGACAACCTCGGCTTGGTGTTTCCAGCACATTCTGGGCCTGCTGGTCTCCTGCGTGCTCAAGGTACAGCATGCCCACCTCAAGCTGAGGCGCCTTCAGCTCCACCTGGTGGCTAATTGAGGTCAGGAGACGTGGTCCCAGTCCAACAGGATCACTATACCACCATTCATTCTGCCTGATCTTCGCTGGTGGTAGGCACTGTGTCAGCGGGAGCCCCCTTCACCCGTCTGAAGCTTTTACTGGTGGTGACTATGGACTTCTCTCTTTCGGGCTGGAGGGCTACTCTGGAGGGCTATGCGATAAATGGAGCATGGTCCAGGAAGGAAACCCTCCTACATATCAGTTTTCTGGAGCTCAGGGCAGTGGGCCTAGCCCTAAAGGAATTTTTGCCCCTCATCAGGGACAAGTCGGTTCTGGTCAGGATGTACAATTCAACTACAATGTTTACCTGGCACCCACCCCCATTGCTCCCCCCTCCCCCCCACAGCCGCCACCTCTGCAGGGAGGTGTTTTTTTTTTTTTTAATCTGTGAATGGACCCTGACACTTTGGCTTCAACACCTACGAGTGGGAGTTGCACGACAACTCGTCGCTCCTTTTCCAATGTTGAGGGCTCGCGGATCTGGATTTGTTTGCATCCCCTCATAATGCCAAGAGGCCCTCAGTTTGCTTCATGGGCAGGTCACGGTCAGGGGTCACTTGGAGATGCCTTCCAGATCTGTTGGCACGGTCACAGGTGTTGTGTTCCCACCCACCCCTCTGATGCAATGTACTCTCCCCAAGTTCCGGGCCTCGGTGGGTTGCAGCCTCATCCTGGTTGACCCCCACTGGGTTTCGAGACTCTGGTTTTCAGATCTGCTGTAGTTGTACTCCAATGGTCCCTTCCATCTTCCGATCCCCAGCAGGTCGGGGCAGTTGAACATCCGGAACTGGCCAAACTGGCCTTGGCAGCCTTGTTCTTGATCAGCTGAGGCTTCAGCACGCTCAATTTTCAGGAGGCCCTCGACTCGATCCCAGTATAAGAGTAAATGGATTAGGTTCTGCTATTGGGCTTGCGACAAGGGGCTGGATCTTGACACCTGTCCTCTGGATAAAGTACAGGCTTTTTTCGGAGCACCTGGCTCGTTCTGGAGTCCAGGTGGATACTTGCTGCACGTATTTGGCGGCCATCAGGGCTTAAAAGAATTCCCCTGAGCATGTGTTTTCAGCAGCCAACCCGGTGGTTAAGGCCCACCTTAAAGGGTTGCCAAGGCTTTTTCCTCCATTGCTTGAACCTCATCCTGTCTAGGACCTCAATGTGGTTCTGGCAGCTTTGCAACGCAAGCCTTTTGAGCCAATGACTTTGGTGGGCATCCGCTTGGTTGCATTAAAGTCAGATTTATTGGTGGCTCGTGCTTCTGTGTGCAGTGTTAGTGAGCTGGAGGCGTTGTCTTTGTGCAAGCTATTCACCACGTTACACAACGACAAGGTCCTCTTGCACACTCACCCAAATTTCCTGCCCAAGGTTGTCTTTCCATTTCATCTGACTCAAGAGATCTGCCTAATGGAGTTCTCCCCGAACCTGCAGTCTGAGGCAAAGAGGGCCCCGCATTCCTTGGACCTCAAGAGGCTCCTCAGGTTTTCTCTCTCTCGGACGATTTCCTTCAGGTTTTGTTTGTGACTTTTGGGGGGTCCTCCCACAGCTCTCAGCGTCTAAGGCTTCATCACCCGTTGGATGGTTCAGGCCATTTTGGAGTCGTGCATGGCCATGGGCAAACCTGTTCGTGATGGTATTCGTGCTCACGCGGTCAGAGTTAAGGCCTTTCAGAGACATGCTTCAGGGGATGTCATCATCAAGGCAGCTACTTGGGCCATGCCGTCGGTCTTCAATAAGCACTACTCACTGGACACCAGCTCCAGGCACAATGCAGAGTTTGGTCGGGCGGTTCTGAAGAACCTTTTTACTTTGTCCTAGTTATGAGGCAGGTTATCACGGCTTCATCCTATGTTTCTTGCCTGGGGGAATCACCCACAGGGATAGAGGAAAGGGGACTGGGTTTATGGGTAATTGAAGTTACTCACTTTAGTGACTAGAGTACTCATAGTCCATAGTCCCCTTTCATCCATACATCCCACCCGCCTTCCGCCACTAGTATGCGAAGGGCTAATATGTATAAGTGTAGCCAGGTATCCAAGCGTTACGATATGTTCTAAGGGGATTGAGGTGAAGTGCCGGAGGGCAGGGCCTTGGCGGGGTGATCCCATGCCTGAGGCCGCGCCCCTGCACACTATACTAAGTTTAAATGGGAAGCTCAATTTTTCCCTGCCCTCCAACGTATTCCACATCTTTGATATGTAATGTCCACAGTGGTACACTTCCGAAACTTTTTCAGCAGAGGTCGTCCTGCATCAATGACGTCGGGTCGATATCCCTCGAAGGCCTCCGTCGAGGGCGACGTCACCGGATGTTATAAATAGGACGTGCGGCACCCGTAGCCTCAGTTCAGTTTTTTTCACAAACGTGTTGCTTCGTGAAACTCAGAACGCCTTGTGTGTTCATCGTTGAGTTGTCTTTTTCTTCTACCCCTCCGACTCTGCGGTATGGCTTCAAGACCTGCCGGGACTGCAAGTCGAAAATGTCGATCACCGACCCGCATCGCATTTGTTTGTGGTGCTTGGACGAGTCGCACGACACAGACGACTGTTCGAAATGCCAGAAGCTCCAGGTAGGTAGGGGTTCTAAGCACAGTAATTCTGGAAAATCCAAGTCCAAAGGGGTGTCTACCGGCGATTCGAGGGGCAACTCTCTGCATCGGGTGGAGGCCCGGGGTTCTCAGTCCTGGAGTGGTTCCTGCCATTCTTCTTTTTCGTCGCGGCATTCACAGAAGCGCTGTCACCGGTCGCCTTCCCCATCCTCGGGGGAGGAGATAGCCGCAAGGGCACGGGTCCGGTCACGCCTTCTAACGGGGCCGGCCAGGATCTATCTCGTACAGTGGCTCGCACGCCTTTGGGCTCGGGTCCGCGATTGAAATATCGACTTGCATAGGGAACCTGCCAGGTCCCGTTCGGACAAGGCTTCGGAGAGTCGAAAGAGACGTGCTTCTAGGTCTCGGTCCTTGTCCCCAGCGAGACCACTGCAACCTACTATGTGGTTGATGTCGACTCGGTCGGCGCCGTGTCCGTCTGACTCGGATGTCGACACTTTGCCATCTTATCAGCCCACTGCGCTGTCGGCACCAGTGTCGACGTTGACACTGAAGCGTTTGACGCTCACGACTTCGAGGTTGTCGACGTTCTCGGCGTCAAAGCCTTTGGCGCTCTTGGCGACTGCAGGATTTTTGCCTGAAATTTCCCATTGGAGGACCCCGATGTGGTGGATCCTCCTAGGAAGGCTACGGCGAAGTCTGTGAGGCCAGTCTTGGACTCCAGGCCCTCTTCTGTCGCCAGGCCTGGGTTTCAACTCCCTCTGGATGACGTTTATGAAGAGGAAGAAAGGTCTGAGTTTGAGGACCCTGGTGAACTTGATGAGGCTCCATTTTTTCTGGAGATAGTCAGTTGGAGTTTTTGAGG
The DNA here is from genome assembly GCF_040938575.1 of Ambystoma mexicanum. Classification (NCBI taxonomy): domain Eukaryota; kingdom Metazoa; phylum Chordata; class Amphibia; order Caudata; family Ambystomatidae; genus Ambystoma; species Ambystoma mexicanum. Next base: position 1,456,731,257 of record NC_090932.1, read on the forward strand.
CAGACCCTCCATGATGCTAGTGGGTTCGACACTTCTCCGAAAGTGGAATTTGGTAGGCCTGAGCCTGGGGCTCATGCAAAGTCTTCATATAGTAGGCTCATGGCTAGGGTCTCAGAGTATCTGGGCTGGTCCAGTCCTTCTGAAGACTTTGTGTAGGATGATCTACCGGATATCTTAGATCAAGGTCCGTCCTCTGACCCGATATTACCATTTCATCTCACCTTAAAGCTGCTTGGCAGTCCCCGGAATCTCTTCCGGCTGTTAATAAATCTTTGACAAAGAAGTACCGCCCTTCTGTTAGCGACCCCAGCGATTCATCTACTCGCCCCACTCCCGAGAGTTTGGTGGTTCAGACGGCTAAGGCCACCTCGAGGCAGGCGGTGTACCCTACCATCCCTCCGGATAGGGACGACAAGCGCTTTGACAGTTGGGCCCGGAAGGTATTTTCTGCTGGGAGCATGGCCTTGAAATCGGCCAACTCCACTTGTGCCTTGGCAAGGTTCTCACACACTGTGTACCTGTTTCTTTAGCGGTTGAGCATATTCCCGAGGGGGAAGAAAGGGATGGGTTCCTTGCTCTTGTGCAAGACGGCAAGGATGCCATGTGTGAATCCCTTCAGTCGGGTTTGGAAACGGCCGACAGTGTTAGCTGGTCCATGGCTGCGAGCACCGTTATACGCAGATTTGCGTGGTTGCGGAAGCCTGGTTTTGCTCCGGATCTGTAGGCTCGTCTTCTGAACATGCCCTTTGATGGCGCACATTTGTTTGGCAGCAAGGCTGACAAGATCCTTGAGAGGTTGCAGACCTCGAAAGCTGCAGCCAAATCTTTAAGCGCAGCAGTGTGTCAACCTCTGCCTTTTCGTCCTAGGGGACAGCAATGAAGGGGAGGTTTTTTTTGTTCCTACTCCCATTTGGTAGAACAAGAGGGGCAGCCAGCCAAAGGGGACAGCAAAAAAGTACCCGTGTTGGTCGGGGAAATCGTGGTGCCAATGCCGCACAGGCAGCTGCCTCTTTGCCTTCAGGCACTGCCGCAGCCGCTTCCAAACAGTCATGAGGCCATGTCCCATGGTTTGCCGGTTGGGGGCAGACTGTGTCAGCATCTCGAAGAATGGTGAGCCATTACTTCAGACGCGTGGGTTCTGGATACCATAGCCCATGGCTACTGCCTTCCCTTCCTTCAGCGGCCTCACGACAATCCACTGGGGAAACTCGCTTGGAAGCTTCCGGATCCACTCCTTGCACAGGAAATCCTAACCCTGCTGGAGAAAGGTGCTATAGAACTGGTGCTTGTAGTGGAGAGGAACAAGGAATGTTATTCCCCTTATTTTTTGATCCCAAAGAAAGACTTGGTATTAAGGCCCATCATGGCGTTGGTTGAACAAACTTCTCAGGAAGGACAAGTTCAAGATGGTTACTCTTTCTCAAGTCCTCCAGGCCCTTCAACTTCAGGATTGGTTGGTGTGTCTGGACCTACAACATGCCTACTTTCATGTGCCGATTCATCCCAAGCACAGAAAGTACCTGAGGTTTGCGGCTGGTGACTCGCACTTTCAGTTTCGGATCCTGCCATTTGGATTGACCTCCACCCGAGGGTCTTCACCAAGCTAATGGTGGTCGTGGCAGCGTACCTCAGGCGAGGGGGGGATTAAAGTCTACCCCTACCTGGACATCTCCTGAGCAAGCGTTGGATCACCTCTGTCTCACCTGCCGCACCCTCCACAGGCTGGCCTTCTCCCTGAATTTCAAGAAGTCTCATCTGACACCTTCCCAACAGCTCCAGTACATAAGGGCTGTGTTAAACACATCCTTGGGGAAGTGCTTGCCTCCCAAGGTGAGGGCTCATCACCTTGTGCAGATGGTGGACAAGTTTCAACGGGACCAGTGACCAGAGTCTCCCGGCTTTCGAATTCTTAAGGTTGCTTGGCCTCATGACATCCTGCCTTTCTCTGGTGCCAGAGGCCAGGCTGCGGATGGGATGGGATCCGTGCAATGGGTTCTCAAGATGCAGTGGTCACAGTTCTCAGGCATGATGTCTGATTCCGTTCAGATTCCACTCTCGGTCTCCCAGAATCTTCTGTGGTGGGCCAACAAAGGGAACCTGATGAGGGGGGGAACCGTTTTGGCACCCATGATGGTAGTGACAGATGCTTCCCTCACAGGATGGGGCGCTCCTGCCAATGATTTGAGAAGCCAGCGGTCGTTGGTCTCTGCAGAGTCCAAACTCCACATCAATCTGTTAGAGCTGAGGTCCATCAGGCGAGCCCTGAAGGCTTTTCTGCCTTCTGTACGGGGGAACAGTGTCCTGATAATGACGGACAACACAGTGGCCATGCATTACCTCAACAAAAAAGGGGGGTAGGGTCACTCCCGTTGTGCAGAGAGGCAATGCAGCTCTGGTTCTGGGCCATCCAGCAGGGAATTTTGATCTCGGCAGTTCATCTGGCCGGAGACGGAAATGCGGCGGCGACGCTCTGAGCAGGCAGAGAACGAACTCTCACGAGTGGGAGGTGGCTCAGGAAGTCCTTCAGGAGATCTTCACCCTTTGGGGAACCCCGCAAGTGGATCTCTTTGCCACCAGTGTCAACCGGAAGTGCGAGAGATTCTGCTCAAGGGAATTTCCTCCAAGAGGAGCCTTAGGAGACGCGTTTGTGGTGGATTGGTCATTCTCACTGCTGTACGCGTTTCTTCTCAGTCCCCTTCATTCCTACTGTGTTGCGGAGGGTACGGAGGTTCGGTTCCCACATGACCCTTCTTGCTCCGGATTGGGCCAGGAAAGCGTGGTACCCGGACCTTCTAGAAATTTCCATCTGCCCTGCACGCCATCTTCCCTACTGAGAGCATCTGCTCTCACGGGGGGGTATAGGGGGGTGAGTCAGGTTCTCCATTCAGAGGTCAAGACTCTCAACCTTCACACTTGGTATCTGAAAGGTTGAGGTATAAGGATTGGGACCTCCCGGATGACGTGATGGAGGTGTTGCTTTCGGCCAGGCGGCCTGCAACAAAATACCTATACTGTTGCCAATGGCGTAAGTTCTGCGACTGGTGCAGAGGTCACAGTGTGGATCCTTTTGAGTGCTCCATTCCTATGGTTTTGTCTTTCTTACTTTCTTTGGCCTACAGGGGCCTTCAAGTGGGTACCATTAAGGGTTACCTGGCGGCACTGTCTATCTTTAAGCGCTCGTCTGAAGAATGTTCTTACTTTGATTCCTTTTGATTTCTCAGTTTCTTAAAGAACTGACTAATGTATTCCCGCCGTCCCCTTTCCAGGTACCGGTTTGGGATTTGAATTTGGTTTTGAAATTTGTCATGGGTGCTCCGTTTGAACCTTTGCACTCTTGTCCTTTGAGATTACTGTCCTTCTAGAATGTGTTCTTGGTTGCGGTTACTTTCACTCGCAGAGTGTGTGAATTGCAGGCGCTTTCATCTAAGACTCCCTTTACTGTGTTTCATCAGGACAGGGTTGTATTGTACTGCGGGTATGTCCCTCTTTTCTACCTAAGATCGTATCTGAATATCATTTGAGCCAAAAGGTGGTTCTTCCTTCTTTCTACCCTCCTCCTCATCAAGGTAAGGAAGAGGAGCGACTCAATCGGTTGGATCCTAGGAGAGCTCTAAGCTTTTACATTTCTAGGATGTCCAGGGTCCGAGTGGACGATCAACTCTTTATAGGATATGCTGGACACTGATTGGTACAGGCTGTTACCAAACGGACCTTGTCCAGGTGAATTATCCTCACCACTACGGAGTGTTACCGATTGGCGAGTAAGGACCCTCCTGAAGGGTTGCTAGCTCATTCCACTAGGGGCGTGGCTATTTCCACCACCCTCCATCAGGGGGTTCCTATTAGGAATATTTGTGATGCAGCCAGTTAGGCTTCAGTCCACACCTTTGTTAAACATTACTCCCTCGATACAATCCATGGTCAGGATATGGCCTTTGGAAAGGCGGTTCTTTATTCCGCAATCTGATTGGGTACTCGAAGTTCTTTTCCCTCCTCCATTTACTGGTACTGCTTCGGGAGTCTGTCAAAGATGTGGAATACGTTGGAGGACACAATACATTCGAAGTACAAGTTACTTACCAACTGTTAACGTTCTTTCGACTGGATGTTCCTCCAACGTATTCCACATCGCCCTCCCAGCCTGCCCCTCTGGAGAAATTCCTATGCAATTGCAGCTTACGTTTCCACAAGGCTATGTGCAGTCAAGCAGGCATGAGACTGTTGCCACACGTTCTGAGGGAAAAAACTTAAACTGACGCTACGGGCGCTGTGCATCCTATTTATAACATCCCGTGACGTCGCCCTCGATGGAGACCTTTGAGGAACATCGACCCAACGTCATCGACGCAGGACACCCTCTGCTGAAAAGGTTTCCGAAGTGCACACCTGTGGACATTACATGTCAAAGATGTGGAATACGTTAGAGGAACATCCAGTCGAAAGAATGTTACCAGTTGGTAAGTAACTTGTTCTTTCGAACAACATCTCCAACCTACATCATGTTGAGTCCCCACAAGTTCACTACATGGGATTATCTCATCCCCTTACAATCTCTTTCTCCATTGTCAGACCCCCTTCTCTCAAGCGCATCGCTCCTCGCCACCTCACTTGAGGCAGTATGAAGTTACAAAGTTGCATTGCACATCATAACTTTGTGTTCACACTGTTGCATATTATGTTGCTACATGATGCAATCTAAAATGTATCCAAAACCTAAACACAAAATATTAATTATATTGCTTCCTGTAACCATTCCGAACATATGTTGATTGCAACCTTTCATTTAAACAAGTCACACCATAGACTAATAACTTCTGTATAGTAAACCTCTTGCCGTGTTGGGTGCATATCAACAACGATGAGGCAGAGGAGAGGGGCTTCACCAGGCTGGTTATTGGATGGGATGCTGTGTCACTTCAGGAGTAGTCTACGGATCTTCAGCAGGCTTGTCTTCAAGGGATTTTTTTGCTCAAATGATGATCTGAAGAAATGGCTGCAGTGGGCGTCCTCTTAAGCAAAATCCAAGCTTCAAGCTTCAAGCAAGTCCACCAACGGTAAGGATCTGCACCATTGAAACGGCCAGCAGTTGTCCTTTCCGGGCCAACCACTGGTTTCATATTTTCCCCACACTTACATTTTCTGGCACCACAGATGTGGAGTGGGACTAGATAGTCCCACACCCGTCCTGGGCAACACACAGACACAGGCACCACTAGCATGCAAAAGCAGGAGCTTTCCTGGGCAAGTGCATGACCTTATAAGGAATTTCTTGACTTGACAAGTCGGAAGGAAAAACAACAAAACGGCCAAAGAAGCAAGCAAAACTCTTGGTAAAAATGTATCTGCTGCCAACAGCTTGTGTTTAGGCACATATGATTGCAACCAAAAATCCCAAGTGTAAAAAACTATGGTGATAAAAAGTATCCTTGTTGCACTTCACTATAAGGGGCTCTGTGTAATGTTAAAACGTACACAAAGTAAAAAGGGAAACAGTTTCCCTCTACGGATAGTCTGAAGGTCTGATCAGTTTACCCATACCAATGAGCAAAGGGGAAGTGAAGCTGAAGGCTTTACTTCCCTTTGGCATTTCAGAACCGGTTTAAAAACATAGCAGGAAGTTTGTGGGTCCATAGGATCTATGGAGGGAAAGTTACAAAAAGAGAAATCCAGGAGATAGGTGGCAAGAGGATAGTCGGGATGAGAGGTGGTGGAGAGAGGAGGAAAGCCGGAGGATGCTATGATACCTCTAATCCTTATGTATTGAAGGAGAAGTCAAAGATTAAGTTGCTGGTAATGAGAAGTGAGGTTGTGGTTTATTTGGCCTGAAAGGTAGTGGAGAATTTTCTGAGGGGAGACGCAAAATGAGGTTTACATACATCCTGTACTTTGCTGCATTCAAGGCAGCAGAAAGGGAGTCCTAGACAGGGTGTGCAGGACTTAGATCATCGGTACACTGTTCATGGAGACACACAGTCATCTTGATTTGGCTATTCTCAGTGGCGATCGACGGTTAGGGCAGTTAGTGGTAGTACCCATTTTTGGGATGTGGTACTGTTCACAAATTCATGGGTGTGTATCACAAAAGGAATCCCCAGTTTTATTGCAGGGAAATGTGGAGAATGACCTCTCTGGCGAGTCCCAGTTAATACCATCAGGAGTTTAGCTACCATGTCCATATTTGCTCCTTCCATGCAACATGCTCTGAAATGGTCCGGCACATTTAAAGATAACATTGTTTTTTTCAGCGCGCAATCTTATATTTATGCCACGTATGTTAGCATTATTTTTTTAAAGCATCTAATGATTAAAGTGAATTAACTATCTGAACATTCACTGTTGATATCTCTGTCATAGTTTGGGAAGAAATGCAATTATTTGTCGAAGGATTTTGCAATCGTAAAATCCCCTATACATAATTGTGTCCTTTCAAACATTATATTCAGATGCTTCTTTTTATCTTTTACCAGCATCCTCATGTGTACAGTCCGGTTATACAAGGGAACGCTAGAATGATGGCACCACCAACACATGCGCAGCCTGGTTTAGTTTCATCTTCTGGGACTCAGTATGGTACTCATGAGCAGACACATGCCATGTATGGTAGGAGAATTTTTTACCTAATGTGAAATGTAAAATGGCAATTTCTTCTGGGGCATTTGTTTGCTTAATATTACTTGCTATTTTTATAGTTTGTCCATACATTTTCATGAAGTTGCACACCTGATGAGATTGAGCTTCATGATGACGCTATTATTCAGTTATTTTGCACAGTGTCTGAGATCATTTCTGTATTGTATGACAAGTGTAATTTGAGAAAATATTTTTAGGCTTGCCAAAATTGTAGTCAATAGAAAGCTAACTACATAGTGTAACATCTTTCAAAATAAAAATAACCTGAATGAAAACACTTTTGAATTTTATATTCAGTTTTATTGTATTTTTTCATGTAAGACAGTGCAGTTTTGGATTAATGCCATGCAAGTATGACTCTACAAGACTAATCATTATGCACAACAGGATAAACCACAAAATAATATAACAGTCAACTTACAAAATTAATAAACTGTTCGATTCATAGACTGCAGACCGCAAAATACTGCGTCTAATTTCTCTACAAATTGCAGACCATGGGGACTTTGTTTTTACCATGTTTACCTTTACTAATCACTGAGTTTGTAGCCTTTTTTAAATTGTCGTTTTGCTGCCTCATTCCCTCGTGATATTTTCAGTCTTTAGTGGTAAGAGTTTGGGGCTACTCTCATGGAATACAGGGTGTCATACCCACCTGTTTTTGAATCCCAAACTGGTTGCCGATTTGCGTAAATATGACATCAAATGCCTACAGTAGACATGGATCCTTGAGCGCCCGACTTGGGACTGATATACATCATGTCATTAGCTTGCTAAAAAGTGTAAGCTGGGCCATCCGTGTTGTTTTAATATCACTGGACAAAGGGACATCTGTCAGGTGCCCCTAGCCACTGAGTTTACTATTAAGGTGAATGGGGTCAGTTCCTAATAATTAACATGTACTGGCACTTTGGCATTGGTGCCGCTGAGGTGATTTTGACTAAGATAAATAACTACTGTGTTAAATGACTATGTATGAATCAAGAGGGTCACATGCTAATTCCACTTATATACATTTGGAAGATGAGAAGGCTGGTTCTTGTAGTACGTTTGGTTCTACTACACATGTTAAGAAATTGGTATGGTAAACTGGAAAAATGGGCTAAACGACTTAAGCCTGGTTATGCTAAATGGAGCAATGAATGGGGATCAAATGGGGAAACCTACCTGGCATGAGGCCAGGATTATTCTATACTAGATTATATCTTGGTAGACACATTTCTCTTAGAAAAATGCTGTAAATTGATGATTGAGGAAAACACTTGGAGTGGCCATAGCATGCTCAATTGTTTATTTGACCTTAATATTTGTTTGCAGTCGGTCCTATGTGACTTAGATATAACTCCAAATGCATTACTGAATCGAGTTGGATGGAACAAGTCCAATATTACTTAAGTGAACGGCCTCTTAGTAACTTTCGTGGAGGATACCCGTAGTGGCTGGAAACTCCGGATATTTACAGTAGATTGCTTTAATGAGTTTTGTAGTGAATCTAGAAGTACAGTACTGGAAAACAATTGAAGCGGAAAGAGGAATAAGAATGCAAACATTTGTAAAACTCATAAGTACAACCCAAAAGTGGTCGAAAGAAGAAGGGCAATGAGAGGAGAGTAAAATGTTTAAATATTACAGCAGAAGAGATTTGTTTAGTAAAAAGGTTGAACAGCTTTATAAGAACTGGATGAATGTTCAGAAAGTGATTCTTTTACAGGCGGACACAGAAGCAATGCTTTTGTGTTTTAAAACCCATAACTCCCACTTTCCGAGCATAACATTAACACCTTTAATGTGGGAGATAGGGGATATATAGACCATAATTCTACAAGTCAGCAACTCCCGGGCTCTGGGACAGAACCAGTTCTCACAGATAATTTAAAGGTGTTCCCAGAAGTAGGTCAGGGATTCTGAAGTTACTATTTGATGATTTGATTGAGTGTGTGCACTTCCCATTATCTTGACAAACGTCCTATATTAAACCTATTTTTAAGCGAGGTAGGAGGTTAGATGTCGAGAATTATCACCAAATCCCAATTATGAATGCCTACAGCAAGGTTTTTGCATCTATCTTGCTGCGACATCCAGAGAATTGTGTGATCACAGCTCGGCGGATTCCAAAAGCCCAAACCGTGTTTAGGAAGGGCCATGGGACCAGCATGAACGCCTTCATAATGAAATGTCTATACAAAATGGTCCAGGGGAAACAATATAATATGATTCACCTGGCTGCGGTTGATTTATCTTCTGCTTTCGACCTGGTGGATCGAAATCAGGAAGGGGCTCTAACAGAAAAGATTCCCACCCAGAATGGACTTAAGCAGAGGTGCATATGGCCCCCTGCCTTTTAAATTTGTATGTCTCAGACATAGCGGAGTGCCTTGAATTAGCAACTTTTGCATCTCCTAGGATCGGCACCCTGAGTATAAAATTACTAGCACATGCAGATGATTTTATATTAGTAGATTGTGATAGCATGGGGTTACAGAAACATTTAACTGCTTTTAAGAATTATCCTACAGAGAATCACCTTAAAATGAATTCAGAGTAGCTATCTCACACACCAAAAGATTGATTAGTAAAAATTGGTTTTAAATAAAGTTGTACTGGAGAAAGTGAAACATTTGGTCTACTTGGGATGTTTAATCTCCAGTAAGCCTGACATAGCTTATACTATGGACTTTTTTAAGCATACATTAATTGTACTTATGAAATACATACAAAATAAATACTGTAACTTCGAAGGGATTGTGTCCTCCGACGTATTCCTTATCTTTGATAATACGTTTCCAGCTTGCTGGCCTCGGAATTTTTTTCTGTAGAGGGCGCTGCGCGCCGATGTCCGCCGATTCGATGTCCCTCGACGGCCACCGTATCGGCGCCGACGTCATCATGCCCATAAATAGCCACGCGCTGCGTCTGTTGCTCACTTCCGTTTTTCCGCGCTTCGTGGGGCCTCGGAACGTCGTTGCTGAGTTCAGTTAGGAAACTCTAGATCTACTCAAATAATACCTACTCGTTCTCAATGGCATCTTCATCGGAACCGACAACGCCACGATCCGGCTTAAAGAAATGTCGAGACTGCGGTCAAAAAATTTCGATAATGGATCCACACAGGATCTGCTTGTGGTGCTTGGGATCCGAGCACCATTGTTCGGAGTGTGAGGACTGCATGTCCATGACGGCGAAAGCATTGAAGGAGCACACGGGGAAGCTCAAGAGAGGTAAGTCAGTCAAAACCTCCTCGAAGGTTTCTTCGGCTGAGTCGAGGCATTAGTCTTCTCGCCGTCAAACATTCCCATTCTAGATCTCGAAGTAGCTCCCATCATTCGTCGAGATCAAGACACTCAAAAAAGAGACCTCCAAGATCCCCTTCCTCGTCTTCTGTGTCCCCAGAAAGAGTCTCCTGTCCCACAAAAAACAGCTCTCAAGCTGAGTGGGAGGAATTCAGAAAGAAAATGTTAAGCGTCTTCGAGAACGAGGCCTCAACCCCCTCGAAGACAGCTGAGGGTGATACCCCGGGTGAAAAACCCAAAAAATCAAAACGGCGCGAGTCGCAGCACCTGGCGAAACATTCCACCCGAGAGCGCCACAAGCCATCGGGTAAGAAGGCACCATCTTCGACGCCATCGTCGAAGATTGCTTCGACGCATGGATCGGCGCCATCAACGCCGTTGTCGAAGGGTTCCTCGACGCATCGGTCGATCGACTTGACGCCATCGTCGACGCCGACATTGACGCCGATGAAAGAAAAGACCAAGGCTCCACAGCCAACGATGATTCCAAGGGCCTCCGGCACAACGCCGAGGAGACCGTCGTCGATGTCTTTGAGTAGGATCCCGATTCTCTCGAGTTCTTCGAGACCCCTTCCTTTTTTTTCGGCGCCTTCGAAGCCTGTCACATCGGCATCGACGTTTTCTCGCCCAATAGTGACGAGTTTGGCTCCTTCTGCCTTAGAGATGGGTTTTACACCATTTAAGAGGTCAGAGTACCCTGGACTATCTTCAATTTATGAAGAGAGGGAAGATTCTGACCAGGAAACATTTGGGTTACAGAGGACCACACTGCCTATTTCAGAGGATTTCACCTCTGAGGAAAGAAGGCTGAAGGACCTACAGGAGTCACTACATGAGGCAAGTGGGTTCGACACTTCCCCAGAAGTGGAATTTGTTAAACCAGACCCAGGGGAACATGCCGAAACACCCTATAAAACCCTTATGGCAAGAATTATTGAATTTATGGGTTGGTCTGCGCCTTCACCTGTTTTTCAACAGGATGACCTAACAGACATATTAGACAAAGGTCCACAGGAGGACCCTGTGGTCCACTTCCATGCAGCCTTACAAAGGAAAATTACATCTAATTGGGAAACTCCTGAAGTTATCCCTGCGGTCAATAAAAGATTGTCAGCCAAGTATATGGTAGCGGCTGCTGACCCTGAATACTTATCAAAACACCCGACTCCAGAGAGCCTGGTGGTTCAAGCGGCAACTTCATCTAGCAGTAGGACCGCTTAACCTACTGTCCCACAGGATAGAGATGACAAGAGGTACGATTCTATGGCGAAGAAAGTCTTCTTTGCTTGTAGTATGGCGTTGAAGTCCATAAACGCCACCTGTACGCTCGCCAGGTTCAGTCACACACTATGGGAGTGTGCTTCATCAGCGACTGACTGCATACCCGAAGGAGAGGAAAAGGAAGCCTTCCTTAACATTATTAAAGATGGCAAAGATGCCATGTGCGAATCACTTCAAACTGGCATCGATTCCGCTGACAGTATCAGCAGGGCCATGGCGGCAAGTAAAACAATCCGCAGGCATGCGTGGTTGCGAAAGTCTGGCTTTGCTCCAGATGTACAGGTCAGACTTTTGAATATGCCCTTTGACAGCTCTTCACTATTCGGGAAAAAGGCTGATGACAGTCTGGAAAAGTTGCAGACTTCTAAAGCAGCAGCAAAATCTTTAGCAGCTGCTATCGGCCAAACTCCTTTTCGCCCCTCAGGAACCTCTGTCAGGAAAATCCTTTCGCTATTATTCCGCATTCGGGAAAGGCAGAGGACAGTCGGCTCAAAGAGGCCAAAGGAGATCCACCCAAGGTGGACGGGTCAAAAGTACTAAGGCAGCAGCAGGTGCCTCTTTACCCTCGGCATCTGCATCAGCCGCCCCCAAACCACTCTGAGGCCTTACCACACAATACACCTGTAGGGGGCAGGTTAACTCGCCATCTGACGGAATGGCAGGCTACAACGTCAGATGCTTGGGCATTGGAGACAGTTGCCCAGGGTTACTGCCTACCCTTTCTACACATCCCTCAGTCATCCACCGGGAAACAGCTCTCTAAAAGTTCCAGATCCGTTCCTCTTGCAGGAAATGATAGACCTGCTAGAGAAAGGTGCCATAGAACCGGTACCTGTAGCGGACAGGGACAAGGGCTGGTACTCACCCTACTTTCTCATACCAAAGAAGGACAGAGGACTGAGACCCATCCTGGATTTACGAGAATTGAACAAGTTCCTCAGGAAGGACAAGTTCAAGATGGTAACTCTCTCTCAGATCCTTCAGGCCCTCCAGCTCCAGGACTGGCTGGTATCTCTGGACCTTCAGGATGCTTATTTCCATGTGCCAATCCATCTCAAACACAGGAAATACCTGAGGTTCGCAATTGGCGACTCTCATTATCAATTTCGAGTTCTGCCATTTGGGCTGACCTCCGCCCGAGGGTCTTCACCAAGCTGATGTCGGTAGTGGCGGCGAGTCTAAGGAGGGAAGGGATCCACGTCTACCCCTCCCTGGACGATTGGCTGATCAGGGCTGTATCTTCAAAACAGGCCCAGCTAGATTATGTCTGCCACTTCCTTCACAAACTGGGCTTCTCCCTCAATTTAAAGAAGTCACAGATGATACCATCACAGAGACTCCAGTTCATTGGAGCGGTCCTGGACACTTCCCTGGGAAAAGCCTCGCCACCAGAGGTGAGGGCTCAAGATATCCTACAGATGGTCACCAAGTTTCAAAATTCCCAACGTCTCCCAGCCTTCAACTTTTTCAGGTTGCTAGGCCTCATGGCATCCTGCATCTTCCTTGTGCCAGAGGCTCGCCTGAGAATGAGATCTCTTCAGTGGGCACTGAGAAGTCAGTGGTCACAATTCTCAGGGAGAATGACAGATCTCCTCAGGATTCCGAACAAGGTAGCCCGCGACCTTCAATGGTGGGCCTATCCAGAGAACATCTTGAAAGGAGAACTGTTTTGGCAACCATGGCCGGAGATAACAGTAGTCACAGACGCCTCACTCACTGGGTGGGGAGCCCATGCCAACGATTTGACCATCAGCGGTCGTTGGTCTCCATCGGAGTCCAGACTACACATCAACCTATTGGAGCTGAGAGCGATCAGACTAGCGCTTAAAGCTTTCCTGCCATCAGTGCAGGGGAGAAATGTCCTGATAATGACGGACAACACGGTGGCCATGCACTACCTCAACAAAAGAGGAGGCGTAGGATCACTGCCACTGTGCAGAGAGGTGATGCAGCTCTGGTTTTGGGCAATCCAAGAAGGAATCTCTCTATCGGCAGTCCACCTAGCCGGAGAAAAGAACTTGACAGCGGACGCTCTGAGCAGGCAGAGCACAGTCTCCCACGAGTGGGAGCTACCTCAGGAAGTCTTTCAAGAGATCTTCGCCCTTTGGGGAACCCCTCAGGTGGATCTGTTCGCCACAAGCACCAACAGGAAGTGCGATCTGTTCTGTTCAAGGGAATTTCCCCCGAGAGGAGCTCTAGGAGACGCGTTCGTAGTGGACTGTGAGTTTCCACTCCTTTACGCCTTCCCACCAGTCCCTGTTATTCCTCAAATGATCAGGAGGTTGAGAAGATTCCGGAAAACCATGATCCTAATTGCCCCGGATTGGACCAGGAGAACGTGGTACCCAGACCTTCTAGATATGTCCATCTGTCCTCCAATCCGTCTTCCACTCAAAGAGAATCTTCTCTCGCAGAAGGGAGGTCAGGTTCTCCATCCAGACACCAGAACCCTCAACCTTCACGCTTGGCTTTTGAAAGGGTGAGGTACAAGGATTGGGATCTCCCTGATGACGTCCTGGAGGTGTTGCTTTCGGCCAGAAGGCCAGCAACAAAGTCTTTATACCGCTGCCGTTGGAACAAATTTTGCAGCTGGTGTAGGGAAGAGAATATCGACCGTTTTTCATGTGGTACACCAATGGTGTTATCGTTTCTACTCTACTTGGCAAACTCAGGCCTTCAAGTTGGCACTGTAAAAGGCTATCTGGCAGCGCTTTCTATCTTCAAGCGCACTGCGGAGGAACCATTGTATTTCAAACTTCCTCTAGTGGTACAATTTCTCAAGGGATTAACTAATGTTTATCCTCCAAAACCATTCCAGGTTCCCTTATGGGACTTAAATTTAGTCTTAAACTTCCTAATGGGCACTCCATTCAAACCACTTCACTCTTGTGCGCTGAGATTTCTCACGCTTAAAACTGTCCTATTGGTAGCACTAACATCTGCTAGGAGGGTGAGCAAGCTACAAGCTCTCTCCTGTAAACCCCCACATACAATCTTCCACAAGGACAAAGTTGCCCTACAGGTGAAGCCTAATTTCCTCCCAAAGGTGGTTTCTGAATTTCATATTACTCAGAAAATTACCTTACCTTACCTTCGTTATACCCTCCTCCCCATCCGGGGAAAGAGGAGGAAAGGCTACATAGGCTGGACCCAAGGCGAGCTCTCAGCTTTTACATCAGCAGAATGGCTAGGGATCAGGCAAGCAGACCAACTGTTTGTAGGATACTCAGGTCACAAGTTGGGACTACCCATAACAAAACAAACCATCTCCAGGTGGATTATTTTGGCCATTCTGGAATGTTACAAACTGGCAGGGAAAGAGCCACCCCAAAATCTCACGTCTCATTCAACCAGGGTTATCGCAGCCTCTTCGGTTCTCCAAAGAGGGGGGTACCGGTCCGAGACATATGTGCGGCTGCCACATAGTCGTCCGCACATACATTCAAAACATTTTACAATCTGGATTCCTCCACTACTCAAGAGACCAGATTTGGCAAGGCCGTATTACATTCGGTCCATCCCTAATGGGATACATAACATTCTCACTCCCACCTCCAATTACATGCCACTGCTATGGGAGTCTATCAAAGATAAGGAATATGTCGGAGGACACAATCCCTCCGAAGAACAAGTTACTTCTTACCTTGTAACGTTCTTCGACGGGATGTTCCTCCGATGCATTCCTTATCGCCCCTCCCATCCATCCCCGCAGTTATACTTCCCTTGTGGTTGCAGCTTACGCTCCTTCAAGGTCAATAACCAATTCAGGCATGACTTTTCTTATGCTACAAAACGGAACTGAGCAACGGACGCAGCGCGTGGCTATTTATGGGCATGATGACGTAGGCACCGATACGGTGGCCGTCGAGGGACATCGACTCCGCGGATGTCGACGCGCAGCGACCTCTACAGAAAAAATTTCTGAGGCCAGCAAGCTGGAAACGTATTATCAAAGATAAGGAATACATCGGAGGAACATCCCGTCGAAAGAACGTTACAAGGTAAGAAGTCACTTGTTCTTCTCGTTGTTGCCATTTAATTAGGTTTTACGTGAGAAAATGAGTTTCTAAATTAATGTATGGTGTGGAATTGCAGCATCATTGGGCACTTGATTACATGAACACTCTAGAGGAGCTAGCATGGCAGAGAGCTTTGGGAATCCTTAATGTGGTCCTCACCGCTGCCATTAGGTTTCAGTTGGAGATTAATTAATTAAAGATCAGCTGAGATTACTGTCATATCGTAAAATATCTGTGTTGCTCCGAATAGTATGTATAATGACATCACCACTTTAACGGCCAAGAAGACAGTGAAAGTGTTAAGAGATTTTCGTATGAAATCTAACAGAATACTAGACAGTTGTAATCTGACCAAAGCAGACTTAATTAGGGAACCATCAAAGGTTAAACATGTTTTATACCTGCCTGATTGGTGTACACCAATAACAGCACTACATGGCTATGCAAGCTTGAGACACCTTGTGGGTGAGCACAAGAGATTGGGTGAATTAGCATCATAGCTGAAACGAAGTCCTACGGTTAGGTGGGAATTTGAGGTTCAGATGGAACCTGCACCCCACGGGTAAAGTATCTCTTAGACAGAAAGAGTTAACCAAGGAAGAGGCCAAATGTAGGTTTTGCAAAGATGGGAACACACTGGAGACCTTGGAACATTTCCTTGTCTAGTGTTCATTATTCATTGCTTGGAGGTCAGTACATTTTAGCACATGGTTTGTTAATGGGGCTCCAATGGATAGGAATGAATTTTGGCCAAAGTATTTGAGTGGTCAACTACCCTCTGTGGTTGAAGCAGTAGGATCTGTGTTTGGAACAGCTTGGTGTTGGTTGCCACCAGATTGCAAGGTAATTGTTGATCTCATAGAGCTTCCAATTTCCACATCGTGAAATAAATAATATTGTGGTTTTGCACATGATGTTCACTTATCATTAGCTGAGGGGTTAATTTGTAAAGAATTCTATTTGCATGTTTGCACATCTTATTACCCTGTCCGTTTTAATTTGTATATTTGAATGACGTACTGCATTTGCTTGTTTGTACAAACTACATCATTATTGGAGAGAGAACGTTTGCTTGATTTGCACATGTACATACAATTCCTTCAATCATATGCATAGATCATTGAGCTATCTTGTAAAATCTGATATTTGCACTTTTGCATTCTGTGTTGCATAATGTGCACAATTTTGGTAATAGCTAAGGTTTAGAATGAATGAATTTGGTGGATAGACCTTGTGGTGAAGGAAGCCTCTTGTTCTTCTCACCACTCCTCTCTCTTGGACTGATCACTTTCTGCTTTCCTCTCACCTGCAACTCTATCCCTCAGGCAAAGCCCACCCCAGCACTGCCATCTACCTTCTCGGTCATTCGGCCCGTGAAACGTGTGTCAATGGATACATTTGCCTCTACTTTCTCTGCTCCTCCTGTGGCTGACTCACACTCTGACACAGCGCTCTCGAACCTGCACCTTTCTATCTCCAATACTCTGGATATCCTGGCCCCTGTCATGCATACCCACAAGTTGAGAAAAGGTTCAAACCAGCCCCTACCGACCCTCTTATTATCAAGGGACACTTGAAACCAGATTCTTAAGTCGTAACTACAACACACAAAAGGGCAGGTACTTCATTAGCTATATCCAAGGCCCTTCCTGACAAGGAAAGCAAAAAGCGGCATATCAAATGTGCATTGCCAACAATATAGCCTTAATGGCTATTTTAAATAGGGCACAATGGGATCATGTAGAAGAATGTACTAACAATGTCCATGAGCCTCTAAAAACAGAAATACTAAAAAAGCCTTATCAGATTGGAAACAAACTGCGAACGCAGTACGAAAAATCACCCTAGCCGCAGCGGATACTGCTGTGACCATCATTGCTGATGGAACCTTATTAAAGAAACGCGCTTGGGTCAGAAACTCAGACTTCAGAACAGAAACTCAAGCTACTCTGTTAAATGGCCAATAGAAAATGAGGTACTATTTAGCAAAGCAGTCAGTCAGGCCCTAGAAACTTCAAAAAAGGTCCATGAAACACTGAATACATTGAACCAGATTTCAAACCATTATTTTCAGCAGAGTGGCACATAGTCAATCCGGGGCCAAAATGACTTCAGGTCGGCAGCACAATTTACTCCTCAGGTGCAGGTTCTTCCTCATGGTTCGGAAATGAGGGTCAATTGTATTCCTCTCAGTCCTCGTTTTCAAGACAATTTAGAAGAGGACAAGGCAGAGGAATTGGCCAAACGGCAAAAGGTTTGCCTGCTTCCCCAAAACAATGACACTCTGTGCAGGACTCCTCCCATATCACCCAATAAGGGAGTTGCATAATTTGCCCAAGTATGGGGGCAGATCACCTGTGACAAATGTGTGCTGTCAACAGTAAAAAGAACTGGCATTGTATAGAGTTTCAAGAAAAACCGTGTGATCACCTGCCAAGACCCAGAAGAATACCAGTAGAACATCTTCAGTCTCTATGAGACTAGATGCAAATACTGCTACAGAAGGGAGCCAGAAAACCAGTTCTACCATCAGAGGTAAACAATGACATTTATTAATGTACTTCCTTCTTCCAAACAAAACAAAATACCCAGTGCTCGACCCAAGGCCTGCAAACACTTATGTCAAATCACAAAAATTTCAGAATGTCATTGCTACAAGAAGTCATCCCACTGCTCAAAAGGGAAGACTTTATGGCAACGCTGGATATGACAGATGCACACTTTGATATTTCAATGCTGCCAACACATAGGAAATACCTACAGTTCAAAGTAGGTCAAGCACATTAGCAATTCAAGGTGCTCCCTTTTGGGATCGCAACAGTCCCTCATGTATTCACAAAGGTACTAGCAGTAGTCGCAGTGCACCTCCACAGAGAAAGTATTCCAGTCTATCCTTATCTGGATGACTGGCTAATAACAGGCGCAACACCAGAAATATGCTGGCTAAATACACAGAAAACAAAATATCTTCTGCACAAACTGGGCTTTTCCTATCCATGTAAAAAAGTTGAGCCTAATCCTCAGTCAGCAAAACAATTCTTAGGGGCAGTAGTTCGTACCAAAGACACCTTAGTCTTCCCCTCCAATGAGAGGGTCCAAAACCTAATACAACAAATACCTTGTTATATAGCCGGTCGGCGGATAACAGTCAAACGTTATTTGCCTTCTCTGCATGATGGCTAAATGCATCTTCATTGTGCCACATGCAAGACTACATATGCATCCAGTGTAAGAGTGGTTAGCAAAACAATGGTCGCAGACTGAGGGCAATTGGGATGATCTAGTGGAGCTTTCACAAACACTGGTGTCAGCATTTCATTGGTGAGCAAAAGAAAACATGCTACAAGGAAAACATTTTGTCAACCCACCAGCACACCTCGCAATCTGAACAGATGCATCACTCTCAGGTTGGGGAGACTCTTGTCTCCACCAAACGGCACAAGGGATGTGGACACACAAACTTGCCACGAGACATATCAACACTCTAGAATTTCCATCAGTTTCCAAAGCACTACAATCTTTCCAACATCAATGAATTGGAAAACATCTGCTAATTATTACAGCCCGCACAACTGCCATGTTTTACATTAACAAACAGGGTGGGTGGGACTCCCTCAGTCTGTCCACACTAGCACAGAATATCTGGAACTGGAGCCTCCAAAGAGGAATCCATCTCCAATCTCAACTTGTTCCAGGGGAACATAACTACCTAGCAGACATGCTAATCAGAATCACATTTCAGCCCTCCGAACAAAGGTGGGAGTTATAGTCGGATATTCGAAGTGATTTTTTTACATGGTGGGGGCGACCAGGCATACATCTTTTAGCCACAAAAGAAAACTCAAAATGACTAAGTAACGCCTCCAGGTTCCTGCAGAAGGAATACAAGGGGGAACGCACTGTGGACCTGTTGGTCAGGGATATTTACTAACACTTTTCCTCCAACCACACTCATAAACGGAGTAGTCAGCAAGATGCACCATGAGAAGTTAACAATGATTCCAATAGCTCCAATGTAGGCTCATCATACCTGCTTTTCTCGCCTCCTCAAGATGTCCACTTGCCCACCGATGAAAGTAACATATCCTTATAACATGTTGTCACAGAGTCTGGGGTTGACCCTACATCTTCTCCCTCAAACAACCAACTTAGCAGCTTGGCTCCTGAAGTCATAGTTTGGTCACCTAAATTTGCCTGTTAGATGCATGGACATTTTGAAGAAAGCTGTAAGCCCAACATTATACACTGCTACTTTAGCAAATGGAAAAGATGTATGGTGTAAAAGTCAAATGTCAACCCAATTGACTTTTTACCATCGCACATAGCGCACTACCTATTGGACTTATTAGACTTGTGTCTTGTTTTTTATTCATTAAATTCCATCTAGCAGCTCTTTCTGCTTATGCATCTTCGCAGAGTAAGGTTTCTTGATGGAGAGTTCGTCGTCAAAGCATTCATTGAAGGAGTTGAACGCTTTATCCTTCGGGTAAAAACCCTCCCCCAGGATGGGATTTAAATATTGTCCTACGCAAAGTCATGGGCTTCCCTTTTGAGCCAATGCATAAACAAACCTCAAAGATCTCACTGATAAGGTTGGTTTTCTTAAAGTTTCATGTCAACCAATCAATTGAACTGCCTGTTTTCTTTCATACTCCTCAAAATTGAGGGGACAGAGCATACCACACACTGGATGTTCAAAAAGCAGTCATGTACTACCTCAACAAGACTATACCACTCAAGAAAACAGAACAGTTCTTTGGCAGCCAGGAGAGAAGGGGACCCTGTCGCAAAGGCTACTATCTCTAGATGAATCGTAAGATGCATCTTGCACTGCTATACATTGTCAAACAAGACCTTGCCATTTACACCTAAAGCACTCTCCACACGTGTTACACAATCTACATTAACATTAATTACTATCTGCAAAGCTGCCACATGGAGTTCAGTACACACTGTCGCACAACATTATTGTGTTGACGCACATGCCAGGAGTGACTCAAAGGTGCGACATGCAGTGCTAAAGCATTTGTTGGTCTCAGTTCCTTCTGTCAACCCATCACCTTCTTCTGGTACTGCTTGCTAGTCTATGCAAAGCATGCAATTCTAAGCAGATCCACAAGCCTCAGAAGACAAACGTTACATACCTTTAATCGTCATTCTGATGCTTGTATCTGCTTAGATTCACATGCGCCCACTGTGAAATAACTAAAGGCATCTCACATAGCGAACCTCGAGAAACCCTTATTCAGGTGGGCAACGAAGGGCTTGTCTGCTCAGATCACAACTCTAGGGGTGAAAGAGTGAGAAAGGCTCACCAGAAAGGGGAAGCCCAGGGTTGTACCAGAGAAGAGGAGGAGGAGGAGGAGGAGGCAGGTAAAATCCCTGAGACCTTTGTGGCCTGTGCCACAGCTGCCCCCCTTCCTCTCATTGAATCTCTTACCCAAGTCCACCGACCCCTTAGTATATAACCATCTCGCTCAGATAGGGGTGTCGCAGTACTTTTTTTTATGGCGGTGTAAAGAATGAAATGGGGAAGAGTCTGTACTTCTGCTCTCTATATAGTAGAGAGGCGAGGCACAGAGGACCCCAGCCAGGATTCTCTATTGTTGGTAGCAATGGACAAGCAATCCAGGCCTAGCTTCTCGGGAGGTGATGCAGGCTGGTTCTTAAGTACAGTCCAGTCCCCAAGTCCCCGCAAAGGAATGTCCACACACTGTATTAGTTAAAACAGTCTTTATATAATTAATGTTCAAGGTTATATACACAATCACAATAACTCACTTTGTGCTCAATAAATCTTCAATGGCAAATATATACAGTTCTAAGTGGTACCACAATTAGCATATTTCATTAAAGTGCATCAACTGTACTCTGGTTAAATGTCACACAAATCACTTAATAAAGGTAATCATCAATAGATATAGGAGGAAATCAGTTGGTTAGAACAATTGGCAGAATACTGGCCCTGTTACCTAGATACAGTTCAGTGTGGAGATCCCCCCCATCTAGGCAACCTGTAAAATAAAGCTATATCACAAGCCCAGTCCATATGTCTCATTTCCTTCTATAATGTTTCTATCACCCCAATGTACCTGGAATAGCAGAGTTCGACGATGAGTCGTCGACGGATCCTTCTTGAGCAGCTCCCTTTAAAGCAGGGCCACAGATCATCGAGATCCCTCGAAGAAAGTGAACTTGGCATCGAGGCGGCAGCTTCAGTGGTGCTCATCGAAGACGGTCGAAGATGTCCCGCAAGGAAGAGGCGTGCAGGGCACCTCGATGTCGATAGTTCAGGACCACAAACAGATTGTGAAGAACTGTGGCCCAGCTAGGGCGTTGAGTCATCCGGCGTCTCTACGATCTTTGGGTGGCGGGAAACCAACCAGTGGATGCTCCTTGGCGCGTCGACGGCCTGGCCTTTTCCGGCAGGATAATGCGGGCAGTGGTGCGGACGAGCGCATCTGTGAATCAAAAGTCTTAGGCAAAGGAGCGTGCGGCTCCAGTCGTCGATGGCACGGCATCAAACGGTCCCCTCTTCTGTGCAACACAGTTCGACGGGCCTCCAGCGGTTATGCAAACCTGCGAACCCTGGTCGAGGGCGGTGGACAGAATGTCTGGTGCTTATCTTTGTTCTCCTCGGCGGTCCCCGTCTCCGGTCGGCAGCCTATCGAGGGTCTGACTTCCAGGGCGCTTCAGCGAAGGTTAGCGGTGCGCGATGGTCCCTCGGAGCACGGGAAGAGGGTGCCTAACCAGGTCCTCTCTTGGATCAGTCTTGACGGCTCGGCAGCTTTCGGATTTCGGCGAAGGGAGACATCAGTCAACCTTCTTCTTCAGGCTAGGCTTTGAGATTCAGCTTCAGTTTCAATGTTAGTTTCAACTTCAGCTTCTGAACGAATTCTAGCAGAGAGAGCTCCCAGATATGCCAGTTGATCTCCCATTCATTCTGCTGGGTCACACTCAGGCAACCAATCACTTAGAAGGGCATTCAGCAGTCAGTCAGCCAATCAGGCATACAGTGCATTCAGGCCATTCTCCTCCCTCTCAGACACTCACAACAAGGAATGTGTATTGGGACAAGTACCCAGCTATTCAACGCTACACACTGCATTCATACTAGTTTCAGGCAGGGCTGTCTCCGTCATTGTGTTAAACACCAGATACCAGACATCCACAACAAGAAGTGCATATTGGTCACACACTCCATTCACACTCCATTCACCCAGGTCCCACACACAGGGTGTACCCACAACATGCAGTCACTGGGAAGGCTCCAGCCAGTCTGGCCTGGACTTCACAACACCACCATATATGGACCTTCCACCCAACAGCCAGTTAGGGGGAAGGGACAGAGCCAGGGCTTCCCAGGACTTTGGGGAAACAATGTCTCGGGCAATAGAAAGCAAAAGGCTACAGGGGCCATCTTGTTTCCTATCAGGAATCAACTGATTCCAATGGCAGGGCCTGAGTATCCCAAAATGGAGGATACTCGGAGCACCTGTCAAATTCAGCATGGGACTTCCACCAGACTATACCCTGCTCTGTGGGCCACACACAGGTGCCCAAAAACATACACTAGGGGCACATGGTTGCACGCCCACCCATGGGTGCCATAAGGGTATCCCATCAGTCTTTACACCAAACCAAAAACAGGAAGAGCTTCACTGCCAGGGGTCCCACATGGACTCCTGCGCAGAAAACACTGCAGAACACAAATTAAAAAGGACTACAGGACAAGGACAGGGAGGCCCTGTCCCTCCCATGCATTTCCATCATCACAGGCGGTATGATAATCTTCTTGCCAAATGACGGGTATATCATGGTTATCGAGGTTTAGCAGGTGGAGTTAACTAATCTTAACAAATATTTTCTTTAAGGTCATAAATTGTCAGCATTTTGAAACTTGTCTCTGCACATTTTTAGCTGATCCTCCAAGAATCTAAGGCGGCTGCAGATTTGTTATTTCATGGCACTCACTCGTTGATCGCCTTGAGTGGAAGTGTGTAAATGCATGTTTTGCGCAATGAGCTTGCTGGTCAGTCCCAGGTCATCGCTTTGCAAATTAGCCTCGACCTGCATTATTTTGGAACCTCATGGCATGGGCATCATGACCCCTCGCTGCCATCAGTCATAAGTTTGTTTTGATCGTGCTTTATCCAATTAAAGGGAGAAAAGTCACTCCTGAGGTCTGAAAGCCCAGTGTGTTTCTTTTGTCAAAATGTCATAGCCAACACACAGTCACCGAAAGGTTCCATATTGATCAAATCACTATAGCTTGTTTACCATCTAATAACCTATAACAATGTAAGCAAGCAATATTGGCCAGAAAATGAAACCTTTGTCTTTAAACTGAATAATTAAACTTGCATTATATTTGGTAGTTCCATTCGCTTGGCGCAACGCAGAGTGTCCGCTCAGAACAACGGTTTGCATAGATTGAAAGTAAAAGTTGCAATGTCCAGTTTCAAAATAGTGAATGTTATCATTTTTGCGGGTATTTGACACCTTTCGTCCTTCAAGCCATAGCTATCCTCCCTTTCGTCCAAGGTCGAATAACAATTGAAGCTTGTTTAGAGCGTGTATGCCTGGTAGCTTACGTTTTTGTGAAGGAAAGCCACAAATCTAAAACATACCGTACAAGACGGGTCGGTGTGAACTCCCCACAAGCAACAAGAGCGACACACTGTAGATGAGCCCAGCTGCCCCACGTGTGCCAAGAGCAACGGAGAGAGCTTGAGATCACGCAATGCAAGTTGAGGGTGGAAGGGGAAAAGCATCTGGCGAAAGCAGGAGGGGGCAAAACACAGAGTTACACTGTATGGCATCCTACAACAGGCACGTCTTGCCAAAAGATTGACAAAGAGGATACATTTGAAAAGACAATTTGGACGGTACGGCCACCTATGTCGAGCTCTGCAGAACCATAAAAAATTACGCACATGAAAAGACCAAAACACTATCCAAGTGTTTAAAAGGTGCACACTCGCCTAGACTATCTGTATGTTAAGGGGTAGACCTTGGTCAGTTGATTTATCATTGCGATGAAAATGTTACCCACCATAGGCCATCAATGCCAGAGCCATGCACTGCATGTGTGGATGTGGTTTGGGTCTAGCAGAGGGATTTACACACACCAAGCAACCACAGACATGTATGTTATCGTTCGAGGGCCAGTAATATAAATTAAGGGAAGACAAAAGATATAAATTAATGAATCATAAACCGCATTAAATCTGCATAATCAAATACTTCTAAATACTTTTTATAACATTGAAATTGGAATTTAATAGCATTCTGTTGTTGATGTACAATGTACAAACATGGGGAACATATTCCAAATTTTAAATTGAGCATATTAAGAACACTGCTGCAAATCTTTTATACCAGGAAGTCAACTGTTCAACAAATTCAGCTTTAGGTGGACAGGGCTCGTTTGCAATGTTTTGTGGCATTGTATGTGTCCTAGGAACAAAATCGGGATCAATTCCGTGAGTATGCATGGCCAACACAGTCAAAGTGAGATCGTTCACAAAATCGAATTGCATTTCCTGGTATATTGGCTTGGCCACCCATTTTTTGCTTCGTTTTGCAAAGGCCAAGGTGTAACAAAGCATCCCAAAGTTTTCGGCAGGTCTCCATTGTTCTCGCCCTAAGTTGTCGTCGTGCGCTAATACAGCTAGTAATGTTCAGGCCTGCATACCTTCTATGCTGAAATGCAACCCTTTGGGCCTGTACTTTGGGCACATATTGTGGAACACCTCCAAATTTCCGCTGTGACAGAATTCTGAGAGTCCCTTCAGGTATCTTGAAAGAGTTTTATCGTACACAATCTTCTCAAGAGCTTTGTGTGGAGGTGAACATGGCACCAACCACTTCTTCTTGCGTTCCTGCTCCTCCGATAAAGGTCCATGTGCACATTTGTGAAAATGTTGGTTTTCTGCCATGAGCGATTTTTTAAACAGTGGTGCATCAATGAATGGCATTTTTCAAGTAGAATTTCCACAGACCTATCACAAGTTTTGGAGCTCCACCAAAGATGATTGCTCAAAGACTGAGACCACTGTAAAATATTTTCCGAACCTTTTTTTCTTTTTTTTTTACGAGCAGCTGTAATTTATGTACTGACTGATTTGGCAACGTGCCACACATCAAACTGATGATGAATGTTTGGAAGCTACTCTTGCATGGCCTTGGCTATTGAAACATGTCTGTCAGTGGCTATGATGTCTATTTGCATTCCACTCGATTAAAGAT
This sequence comes from Ambystoma mexicanum, assembly GCF_040938575.1. Classification (NCBI taxonomy): domain Eukaryota; kingdom Metazoa; phylum Chordata; class Amphibia; order Caudata; family Ambystomatidae; genus Ambystoma; species Ambystoma mexicanum. Next base: position 1,456,756,728 of record NC_090932.1, read on the forward strand.
GTTCGAGGAATTTGACGAAACCATGTTTCTCCATGGCCATAGAAGATGTACATTCGGACACCTGCACAATCTCCAAACTCAGTATTTCTTTACTTTCCATGTCTTGAAAGGTTTATGTGCAGTACTTTGCTGAAAATCCGGGGCTATCACACTGTCCGTCGCCAGCTAGCCAGAAACATTTGGCAGAGAATGTGCTTTCGATTGACATCTGTTCAATTTTCCAGGCTTGACTAATAGCGGGGAATAAGAATTCCCTTTTGATATTTGTAGTACTAGGTTTTAGCAAGGTACTGTACTCCCACAAATTGTACAGTCGAGCCACTGAAAAGTAAAGCTGCTGAACTTAGTAGATTTCCAGCTGGCACCAGCTGGCACCTTACCCAGCATCGGTTGAGCGGACCATGAAAATGTATCATGCAGGTGGACACAGTTGGCTTGGATTCTCAGGTTATTGCCTTGTAATACATGAGACACATTCACCAATGGCTCCCTGGATATTTTCCCCGTCAATGTATGGACACATTTCAGCATCAGTATAATCTCTACCATGCAGCTGTCGAATATAATGTATTTTGGCTCCTTTATTAGCCAATCGTCCTGTATGAATGTGGTTTGTGACTGAACTGTGGTGGACAATTCGCCGAAACTAGGCAAATTGTAGTCGAGATCTTTGGCAAGTTCCTCGGTTGATTGCGTTGAAGCTTCTCTTCTGTCTCTGTTAGTTCAGCTTGTCTTATTTGCACACGAATTGGAGAAACCGTTAACATCAAATGTTTATTGGGTGGACCTTTTTTTGCGGGTGTAGATTGTGTCAACTGGTCTGCGAGGAATTCCAATGCATCTTCATTATATTCAGTTTCATCTTGTCGAGTTTTCACATTGTAGCAATGGTCCAAGAACACTTTGCTGGCCTCGCCAGTCACATTCCATTCAGTTTCAGGCCATTGGGCATAAGCATCACAAGTCTGCTTATTGACTGGACCACGCTGCGCCTCAAATAGTAGTTGCTCCATGGTGAAATTTGTTTGGCAAGTGACAACTTTGGTTTCATTTGTTGTCTTTGTCTTTATACTTGTTTTCCTTCCGGGCGTCTAGGAGATGTGTTGTAAAAACATGTTCAATGTATAGCACACATACAGTAGATAGCGCTTTAAATACAAAAACATGTTATGAAGAAAACACCAGCCCAAAACACTTCTAGAAAACAAAATTGTTTATTAGTTACCCTTGTTTTCTTGATTTTCTGTGAAACCGTGGTCTTCTCGTTCACAACCGCACCAACAAGCTGAAAAAAACACATTTTTATATGCTTTAAATCGAGCACATTTTTTTTACACTCAAACAAACATATTTATATATCTACAAACAGTACCAACTTCATTGAATTAAAAGAAATTACTCTTTTAAATGTATTACAAATGCAATTTGATGTCGAATTGTATCCAATAATAGTTAGTTCACCTCTGATCCATGTGCCTCCACTTCTAATTCCATACCTTGTATAGATTCCTTGAATAGAATATTCATTTAAAAAAAAGTCAATCGTATTGGAAATTAAAATCTTTCATTGCACACATACCCTCAAAAACAGTGTACGTCATTTAGTCAACAAATACATTTCAAATTTCACCTGATAACCATCCAAGATGGCAAGTATACCTGATCAGAGAACACTGTCCAAAACATACTGTTTGTAATGTTGCCCTCAAACATTTTGCAATGTATTCTGCATTAGCGAGGAAGTGTAGCGTTGGAACTGAAATCATAAAAGTTTGAAACACTGCACGTTTATATACATGTCATTGTCTAATAATATCCTTTGTAGGATTTACTTTCTTTTATTCAAGGGAAATGTAAGTATGCATACCTCATAGACTGGACTAGCTGCAAAGGACGATGTAATTGTAGTTGAAGTACAAGCATCCCCCTGTAACACAGTACTTGTTTTAGTACAGATGAAAACAGCAAAATGGAACTGAGATGATGGGATGCAGACAATGGTACATATAAAGAGAAACCCATAAATGCCACCTAGGGTAAACCACCGACAGGATACATAAACATTTTCATATTATTTGAAATTCCAAGCATAATACATTCTCGTAAATGAAAACTGAAATAAAATTACCTGATAGGCGTTTGACGTTGTTGTTGACTCCAAAAAAAAAATGGATGCAGAATCTTGCTCCTACATTTTCAGAGCATTGTCATAAAGTGGTACAAGGGAAAATTAGATTTGCATTCGATATGTGGGAAGATCCAACTGTCGAATTTGAACTTCTGCATGTCTGTAGGGCTCACCATTGGTATACAGGACATGTATGTGGTTTTGTCACTTGCGAGGGTCTGTACTTCCGTCAGTATGCTCTCCTAAATAAATAGACATGTCAAGCAACCGATTACGAAAAGATTATGCTTCTTTTGTAGGGCTCTATGGCATTGAATTCTATTGTAATAATTACTTAATTTGAGGCTCCATAAACCAGGGACACATGTATAGTAAAATGTGGTATAGTGAAATTGTAATACAATCTGGTAAATGTGCAAACTTTAGTAAGGCGCATTTACACCTAAAGCACCAATCCGTTATTGAAGTTACCTTTTCGGTACCCCACCGCCTACAGCTAATTCATCATCTGGGATTCACCTGAGGCGGCGGGTGCATCAATAGAGTTGGAATTACATTTGGAAGCAATTTACGAGAAATTCTGGGTTGACGTTTTTTTGTGTACTTCAATTGGTCGTACATACCGTCTGTAAAGTGCAGGCTACAGATGTGGAATCGATTGGCCCTCAAGTCCTTCAAGGCATCCTGTTCTCTATTTTCAATTTCATCCACCGCAAAACCATAATATCAAACCCATCTTCTTATAAATATTCCTCTGGAATGTATGCAGGACTGTGCCCTGACTTTTGACATGGCTCCTAGAAGGGCAACCGAAAACCATACAAGTAGGCATTCTTGAAAAATCTATAAGAGCTGTTTAAAAAAATATAAATAATTACAAAAAAATTGTACTGTATGAATGAGATTGATGCAAGAAAGCAGGAAAGATGCCTTTACATTAAAATGACATTGATTAAATGTGCTATATATCAAGATCAAAGCACTTGAAACATTAGTCAATGGTAAAGTCATTGAGATGGATGAACATTAGACTACTGGTACATTCGGTCGAAATAGATAGAAAATTTGAGATCAGAAATAGATGAAAATAGAGAAGTTAATAGGTGACCTGCCCTTACCTTGACTAACAATTAGATTCAGCAACTAGAGGAGCAAGTAGCAGGAGAACAGGTAGCACAATAGGGTTTCCTTCCAGTGCTCAGTGATGTTCTTCGGCAAAATATCAAGGGGTTTATAAAGGATTTGAAAAGTGAATGTGAATGTGTGATGTGTTTCTGCCGTGGTCTGCGAGAGGGGAGCCTGGAGACATTGAGCCTGGGGAGGCCGTGTGAACAATGGCCCCTGTGCGGAATATACCTTTGAAGTGCACATGGTGTTTAGCACCTTGGCCGTTTCCACCCTACCAGCCCCCTTGGGCGGGCAGCGCCAAAGGTGCGAACTGCCATTGATACTGGAGGGGGGGTGGATGGGCATGAGGCATGCAGACGCAGCTCGGAACACTGCTGAAGGGAGACACACTTATGTGGATTGCAGAGGGAGGGGTCTGCGAGAGGTGAGGCTGGGGAAGCCATATGAACAATGGCCCCATTGTGGAAGATAACTTTGGAGGGTATATGGTGTTTGGCACCTTGGCCGTTCTCACCCACCCAGTACTGTAGTGGGTTATAATGGAGGGGGGATGGATTGTTGCGGAGTAGGTGAGCGTAAAAGGGCACCAACCATTCTTTCATGTCCCTCATGGACTTGCCGCCAGCTGGCCGCACTTTTATTCATTGTCTCTTTGTTTATTTTATGTATTGTCTTATTTATTTTATTGTAATCCTATGTACTGCACTGCCCCCTCCCACTTTCGCCCACACTTTTCACCACCTCCCACCCCCCTGCACTTTCACAATCTCAATGTCACTGGTCCTAGTAACATTGTTGTCTGTCTTCCCTCTGTTCCCCCTCCCTTGCCTCGTCACACCTTGAAACTCTTGTGTATATGCGTGTTATTAATGCCATATCATAGACAAGTGAGCATGTCCTTGATTCACTGAAAAATTGAAACAACTATTCATAAAAGCTCATTTGTATTATATTTTGTTGCTGATATTGAAGGCACAAATATACTACAAATTGTATACTTCGGTTTGCATCACAGTGAGTGAAAATCCCCTGTACTGTCGCTGTCACTGGGGAATTTGGCGCAAATGGCTCTAACCACTCAGGCGGGTATTACTCGTCGAATGCAGAATCCAAGCCTCACATAAAGCCACCATGTAAATGAATTGTAGGCCACTAGCCTGTACCACCTGTGGAAGAGAAACATACATGCTGTATTTAAATGAACCTTACAAGTGTACAAACCTTACTTGAAAATGCACCCTGTATCCTATGGCATAGTTGCCTGTACGAAAGTTACTTCGTGGATAAAACATTACAAAAGTGAAAACACATGCAATCCATAACGCTTGGGGCACAGAGAAATATTGTTTCTTAGTTGAACGTGAAAGACACATAAGATGAACACTCTGATTTCCCATAAGAGCAGGAAATGTACTGAATTGGCACACTACATTAGGCAGTGATAGATCTAATACGACAATATAGGAGACAAACATGAAATGTTAGTGGCCTCAGTGGTCAAAATGACATCATATCTAGAGTACACTTACTCGTTACTTGGATTGCGAGGGCGAACTGTTGCGCGAAGTTCGTGCATAAGCACCATCATAATCCTCAACACGGACCTTGTGATGAAGGCTGCCTTGAAGTCATGCAGCTCGGTAACACATAGCGGTGGTGTGTCGTCTTCTGATATGTAGGCCGAGCATCCAGAGTTTTCTTGGCAGCAGCAGTTCTCCTCCTCGGTTGGCATGACTTTGCACGGATTGCAGGTACACCAGGTGGAAAGGTCTTCCATGCGACTAGGCTCAGGATCCAGTGATTCGTCTTCCCAACTGTCGTCCAATGCCCCATTGTTTCTGCATCTTTCTCCATCAACTAATTCTGCCTCTAAATACTCCGGCTTGTACTGGTAGGGCTGTATTGTTGCCATTATACGACAAAATGTTTAAATCAAAAGCAGGTAACAATTGAAATCAATAGTAATGCTAGTTTAAGTATCTGTTCGCAGGGGCTCCGTGCAAAGAAAGTCTGCTCAACAGAGCAGAAACGAGTCACAGGCTACATTAAAAAAAAGACAGTGAAACGATTGAAAAAGCAATTTTGATCTTGTCTGATGAGAATTGGTCTGTTTATACTTATTGAGGAAAGAGGCGTCCTGCCATTTCCATGGAGACGCGTCATTAGCTGGCGCACAGAGAACGTTGACACAAGACGTGCATTTGTGTTGTGAAATGAGCCGTATGCTTCTAGTGATGTCAACTTCACAGGCGGGTGATATCATTAAGTGCGGGTGGGGCTCTTGAATTTAGGGCGATCAATCCACGGATAAGATTAGCACAAGATGGCCACGCCCGACTCGTTGATTTCACATGTGTAAAAGTGAGGAAAGCTAAAGCACATAGGAAATGTTTTTACGATCGATCAAAATTTGCTTAAAAACACATGCCCGAACGCTCGGGCAATGACATTTTTTGGCGCACTATTCCTTTAACGTAAGGATGTGGTTTCCTGCTTTTAATCATTTAATAATTTGTAAAGAACCTTGGGCTTTGTACAAAGTGAATACCCTTTTTATGGAGGGGTTTCTAACTTTTTACCCAAGAGATGAAGGGTCTCGATGTATTTCTGATGACTGATTAGTTCAGGTGACATTGGTTGTCTTTTATCTTTTTGATATTATTGCATTTTGTATTTATTCTTACTTTAATTGATAAATACAGTTCAAATAAAGTGTATACATACGTACAGATACTATGTTTGGAAAACAGCATGGTCTAAGGGACTTGTCTAAATGGCTCAGACAGGTTTGTTGGAAAGAATATGTAGTTCAGTGAAATGCTGGAGAAATAGCAAGCATATGCGCCCCAGTGGCTGCCCAGCTGCCGCATGTTGGGCTTACTGCAGTTGGCAAAACACACTTGACACACAAGAAATGGGTTTTAACTCCTTCATTGTTCTCAGGGGATGGGTTCTTTGAAAGCCAAGTGCAAAGGGATGACATTAAACTGAAAGGGGAAAGGTTGTGTAATGGTGTGAGGACGGGGGAGTGTGTCTAATCTAAATAGGACATAGTGTCTAGTCCAAATCCCTAGTCTTAAGAAAACATACATACTGTTCCAGTGTTATAGGCCTCTGATGGCTATTTTCAAAGCCCCCAGTTACAGGCTAATTATCGCACCCATGCACACTTTCTTTTGTTTTCTTGTTTTCCTCAGTGTGAGATCTCTTCCTTCACCTACTAGCAAGTACTTACTATCCTCTTTGCAATAGAGGCTAGCCAAAACAATTCCCAGCAGGAATCACATCCCTTCTTCCTACCTACTCCTCACACTTGAGTGCTTTTCATACTGAATGTTTTCTCACGGAGCAGTCAAATGTCACATTCCTAGGCTTGAGCCCACTACATCCTTGTTGTTGGTTCTTCTCATAGTAGTACTGGCTTGAACCCAGTTGTTTATCACTTCAAGTAGACTGGCACCTCAGGTTCTTGCCTTTGCAAACCGCACTATGTGTTTGACAACTTGCCTTAAGGATTGTGCTGCACTGTTCAGCAAAGGTCTCTCTGCTCTATCTCTGGCTCTCTGTCCCCCATCTCTGAATCTTTCCTAACCTCCACCTGCTGACCTCCTTTTATACTGTTTTATCAACTTTAACTGCCCAAATAATTATTGGGTTTGGGTGGCTTGTTCTTTTGTTAGCCTTGGGTTATTGGATTGGTTCCCGAGCCACTAGGTTCTCCTTCCTCCTCCGATGTTGACTTGTTTCTCCTCATTTTACTCTTGTGGTTCAGCTCCCCCCGAATCTGGGTAACTGGGGAAGTGCTGAACAAGGGCTTAACACCTACCTCAGTGCTGTTGTGTTCTTTCAAGGTGCTCAGTATCTTCTGTCTCCAGCTGGCGGCAATCAAGGAAAACTGAGCACTAGTGAGTTCACTAACTGTTTGCCAGTTCTGTGATCTGTTCACAATGCGACCCACCTTCTCACTTCATGGTGTAATGTCCAAAGATGCCGTTTTCTTGATTCTTGAAGTTGTAGTCTTGGAACTGCTGACCTTCCTTGCAGGCATGGTCAGTGTTTCAGTGGGTAATCTAACAGTTCCACTGCGGCATGCCTATGTGACAGACGGACATGAGAAGCTCCTGGTGATCTTCCCTACACTGCCCCCTGTACTGCATCACCGAGCGGATGGTCTCTAGACCCCAGAGCCCCCTGGTGACGCTTAACCTCTACCTCGTAGGCTACTTAGACCTCTAAGTAAATACAGGTTTTCAAGCTGGCATATATACCTGTCTAACTACAGAATTTTAGAAGAAGTTGGGAAAGATATTTTTGTATTCAAAGCTGGTACAGTGCTCAGATGATGTACCAAAGAGAGCTTGACAGCTAGTATTGAAACCAGCAATATTCTGTATAGAAGATGAATGAGGGACACAATCTAAATAGTTTTGGTGTTCGCTCTGACCATCATGACTGGGTTCTGATAGTTAATTGTGGAACCATTCTCCTATGACAAACCTACAGGTTTTGGAGGAGACCTTAATGCCTGACAATCCTTGAGTCAAAAGCATACCCCATCCCACTGAAGTGTTCAGGTTGTGCACTGCTGCCGCCCTCCCATCTCAGAGATTTTCTCCAAAGAGAAACGAAACCAAGTGGAATTTCACTGCTAGTACAAAAGCCCTTTGACCAGACAATGGTAGACTTTTCAAATATCCTTGGGCATAGATTAACTTGAAAAGGTTGAACTCTGTAAAACGGTAAACACAAATGGGAGATGCATTGAGAAACTGTTAGTCTTGAGTACTGTCAAAAAAGAAAAAGACAAAATGTAATTGAATCCTCCACTCGAACAAGCCTCCTCACGCTGGCAGTGCGATAAGAAAGTAGTGATTGACTGTGCCAAACGCGGCTAAATATAATTTTATATGGGTGGACACAGTGCCACCGGAGACCGCTCTGTGGACCTTCTAAAAGCCGAGAAATAGCCAAAATATGAAGTGCTTGATCCTTTTAACTCTCTTTAGAATTCAGGCAACATGTTTGAGTATTTAGGGGTCTCCTCAAGTATATTGCGGGTATTCCATTCCACAGAATAATAATATAGCTTAGCCTGGTGTCTATAATCATTTGCTGTAAGATGACTTTGTTTTCTTAAATGAGAATAATTATTGTGAAAGTGTAGCTGCCCCCATTAGGTTGCAACCATGTGACCCGAAGGTTACACACACATCTCTGCAACAAGCTGTTTAGACTTTGATACCCAACTAGCTTTGATGTTCCTTTGCTGCCTGGAAAGGAAGTATTCCGTGGGATTTTCTGTAAGTTGATTTTAGACATTTGTAGCCAGTTTCATGTGAATGGAGTGGTCTTGCAGCTCCCCTGAAATGTATACCATACATTCTGCGAAAGGCAGGGTATCCTTTTTGCATATTGAAACTGCTGCTAACATGTAACCAATAGTTCACTGGTGCTTCCAGCATGTTCCAACTTTCCAGCAAACTTTTCATTCCTGATGAGAAATCTGCATATTATATTGTATACTTTCGGAAAGTTGAGTTTGCCTGAATCTTTTCATCTGTAACTGGCTGTGGTTGTAATTATGACAGGTGTATAACAGCAAAGAGGTAGCACAAAGAAAGGCTTGCCATCTTTCAAATGAAATTTCATGATGGAGTGAAGCATTCTACTGCTGAATTTGAGAAGAGTTCTCAATATTCGTCTAAGTGTAGATTTTCTTAACAATAAAATGTGTGTATTTAGCTTTCATCACTATCAGCCATTGTCTTCTATGATAGAGCATGCACGAGCTGAAGACTTTTTTAATGAAACCATTCAGACGTGTAAAGAAAGACCTTTCCAAAGTAGGCTACTTTCCGCTTACTGAATGTGAATCCTTTCCTGGAATATTTTACATTAAATGTGCAATCTGAAAGATCAGGCTGGTATTCTGGTCTAAACACAATTGCAAAGAAATGCTAAAGCTTTTGGCTTTGATAATTTATGTATCTACTGTTATGCATACTTTTAATTTTGAATGATACATGTTTTCCAACTTTTTAAAAGGTTTTTGGTTGTATACATAGTAATATAAATAATGTTGGCATTGTTAATACACAATAAGACTGCTTGGGGTCCATTTATCTGCCACTGTATAATTACTTGAAGATTATCCGCAGCACAAACAAAATGAAGTGGTCAGTGCATGTCCTAAATCCGTATTACTTACAAACGGGATATTTTCTACATTGGGAGGTTTACACAAGAATAAGGCTAATATACCTTTCTATTTCCCAAATTCAGCATGCCCCAAAATTCCCAACAGCAAGGAGGCAGGCTCTTCTTTCTACTTTGCCAGTGAGTTATTTTTTTTCTGTTTACTATATGAACTGTACGTAACAGCCCATGAAGGAACATTTCTTTATTTTACATAACCATTTTCCCTTTCTTTAAACTAACACAACTTTATACAAAGATTTAAATTCGAGCCTTAAAACTGACATAACGTTTTTTTCCATTTTTAAATCTGTGGTTAAGTACTTTTAGGTGTATGTTATTTTGCCAGATATTCAGTTAAAGTTCTCTGATTTTTTTTAGTTTTTAAATGCTTTGTGGTTGTCCTCCACTTGTTGGCTCCCTTTGGCCTCCTAAAAAAGGAAATGGTATTGATACTAGTGCTTATAACCTGCCTATTGTAGACAGGTTCACACTCAGTTGAGTCACTGTCAAAGACAAATTTAGCAGCTGAGTTCATAAAACTGATTCAAGAATATGCTATGTGTGTAGACAACTTCACCCTGGCCTGGTTGCTGCAGATTTGTTACATAGTGTGCTACAAGAAGCAGCAGGGGGACTGTTGAGCACTTTTTATTGTACTATGAGCAGCATTTACTGTGATAGGAGACTGAATAGAAGAAAACAATATGCCCTCTCATTCTCTATATTTCTCTTTTTGAGGGCATGAACTGGGTGGGCGTATAATCACAGCCCTGTTTTAAGAGATCACATGGTGGAACAAATATTCGCAACTCTCCTTGTACATGTCGGTTTTTTTATGATAAGCATACAACTGGGATTAAAAAGTACTTGACAACATATTTAAAAATCACAAAAACTATTTTACTTTCAACATCTCATGTATTTACATCGCATTCCCCTTTCCATTGTTAGAGAAAATGAAAATGGGTAACCCAAGCCATGAAAGCATATCGTTAAGCAATCTACAAATGTTTTTAATTACTGGTGTATATAGTTATGCTCTTTTACTTGTGTGTTAAAGTATATATATTTCCACAGGAAAATATGGCACATGTTTTGTGAGGCTCATGAAGGTATGAAAGCATGGGATTTAGAAAATGCAAACCTAGTTGGAAATCAACAGAGCACTGTACATAGTTGGAGGGGATACCCATGGTGTTACAGGTAGAGGAGGCAGGGTAGCAGAGGGTGCTGCAATCGGTTGGGGGAGCACTGAATGGTGGAGCCCTGGAGGGCGAATGAGTTGGGGATAAGTGGTTTGATTTCCGAGATGTTCTTTGAAAGAGTTGTTCGGTCTTCAGGACCTTCCTAAGTGTAGGTTGCAGTTGGGCAGGTCTGATCAGCATTGGCAAATTGTTCTAGAAACAGGCTGCCTAGCAGCAGAAAGGATGTGTACTCGTTTTTCCCTCTTGTATTTCTTTGTTTTCAGTCTGGCTTCTGGTGGAACAATGGCCTCCAGTGATTTTTCTCTGCAAAACAGTGTGGTGTTTTGGCTGTGACTGCATTGTAGATGAAGTAGGCTGTCTTGCACGTGATGCATGCTTGAAGAGGTAGCAGCTCCCTAAAGATGGGGTGAAGTTGTTGAATTTTCTTTCCCCTTAAGAGGGGCCAGTATGGCATCTGGGACAATTATGAGTAGGGCTTTGCCACTGTTCAGTTGGGGGATGAAGAGGGCTTGGACTCCCCCGAAACCGGCGGTGGGGCTAAATCGCTTGACTTTGGATGGGAGCACAAGCTGGTACTGTGCTGTTTGTGTCTTCTTGGTGATGTGTTTTTTACATGAGTGGTCACAGTTGATGCCAAGAGATTTTACAATGAGTGAGAGATGTGGCGTGACTGGCAGACTTAATTGCAGTCAGCAAATTCTGGACTTGGCATGCTTGGTGGGGTTTCATAGGAGAGAGGCTTTGCGCTTTGTTGGATTAAGTGTCATTTAAGTGCTTGCCATCCAGGATGAGGATCTGGCAGTGCTTGAGTCAATGGATGTATTAGATGCAATTGTGAAGCTGTGTTATCGGCACACTGGTATAGCACAATGTTTGTGATGGTCACGGATGGAGGATGACTTGGGCAGAATGAAGCCTTATGGAACTCTGCAGGTTTCTTGCTGGTTGGTATTTTTTAAAAGGTAGCAAGCGCTCCTCTCCAGAAAGAACATGGCATGATAACCTGTTCTGAGATGAGTTTGCAGCACACGCTTTTTGCTCACTGTAGCTTTCACAGATGGGAAATAACCATTTGCATATCAGTCTTTGTCCCGCCCACATGGGCAGGGCAGCACCGAAATTCTATGGCAATTCCTTTCTGAACAAGAGTACCAACAGCAACCCCATACACGTGTTTCAGCCTTTTGGGCCTCATCAGTGAGGTGAAGCTGTGCCTCTCTGAGCACAGTGAGCAGGGAGTCCACGTCTGGTTGCCCCCAGGTAACTCAGGGCGACCAACCCCAAGTTCCTTGCAAATATTTTTAAAAAGTGGCAGGCGCTCCTCTCCAGAAAGAACATGGCATGGTAACCTGTTCTGAGATGAGAGTTTGCAGCACAAGATATTTGCTCACTGTACCTTTCACAGGTGGGAAATATCCATTTGTATATCAGTCTTTGTCCCGCCCACATGGGCAGTCCAGCACCGAAATGCTATGGCAATTCCTCTATGAACAAGAGTACCAACAGCAACCCCATACACGTGTTCAACCCAGAGAGGCACAGCTTCACCTCACTGATGAGGCCCAACAAGGCTGAAACACGTGGATGGGGTTGCTATTGGTACTCTTGTTCAGAGAGGAATTGCCATAGCATTTCGGTGCTGGACTGCCCATGTGGGCGGGACAAAGACTGATATGCAAATGGGTATTTCCCATCTGTGAAAGTTACAGTGAGCAAAATGCTTGTGCTGCAAACTCTCATCTCAGAACAGGTTATCATGCCATGTTCTTTCTGGAGAGGAGCGCCTGCTACCTTTTTTGAAATTCTTGCTGGTTGGGTCTATTTGGGTCCTTCTGGACCAATTGGTGTCTATTAGAGAATAAGAGGCAAACCACTACACAGCTGTTCTGTTGAAACTCCTGCAAGTGGCGTGGCTGTTGAGGGTGGTTCTACGGCCAACAGTATTGGAGGTAGCTGAGCAGTCTAGTAGTGCAAGCAGCCATGGGCTCCATTTGTGAAGGCTGCAAAGGGCATTGTTGATTGGTTGGATGGTGGCTGTCTCTGTGCTCTATTGGAATCTGGATTGGTAGTCTCGTAAGTGATTGCACTGCTTGATAATTTATTTTCTATTTATTTTAACATTTGTGTAATGCCCAGTAGTTACAGTAACAGGATACTGACAGATGGGCTTAACAGATCAGGCATTTAAGGCAAGATAGGAGTTCATAATAAAAATGAGTCATACTCATTGAATAACCACGTTTTCAATAGTTTCTTCTATGCTGGGTAGGATGGCTTGTGTTTTAGGTGTGGCGGTTGGGAGTTCCCTAGGGTGGGGCTGTGGTGCTAAAACTCTAGCGGGTTTATAGCATGGAACAGCGAGGATGAGCTGATTGGAGGATCTAAGCTAGATATTTTACTCTAGCTGGATAGCAACAGTCTCTTAATCACTTTGGCATGGTAAGGCAGGGTTTGAAATAATTTAATAAGCAAGAGCTAAAATCAGCTCCTGAGTAACCAGCATAAACCAGTGACCGGGAGCAAGGAGAAAGTACATAGCATTCCGCAAATCTAACTTCCACCAGCCTAAAACCTACAATTTTGTCCAGTATTTGTGACCCCCTTATGCTTTTAATTTTGTATAGATGCATCCTAATGTTTCTCCAGCATGGGGTCTGCAATGGATTCACATGCTCATGAATCTTCCCCGTCAGGATGGGAATCCTCGGTAAAAGAAAAAAGTTTGTTTAGTTTCTGAACTGTCTTCCCCCTATAAACCAATCGCTGAGCTCTGGGTCATACTTCCCTAGCCAGTGACTGCCCTCTACCTAAGCCCCTCCTCCAGCAGCCATCTTCAGATTATTACTGCATGTTCATGTGTTGGCAGTCCTTGCGGTTTGCTCTTCGAGCTTCTCTGCGTTTTTTATCTTTTGTGATAGGAAAATGTTATTTTTCGGTCAATCAGCCTGTGTGCTCCTTCGCTTATTCTTCTGATTAACGGGGACCCGGTTTTTCGGCATCTTTCATCGCCCTTCAAGGGCAGAAACTGTTGAGTGTTCTTCTTGGAATCTTCCAGAAGTTCTTGAGGCCTACACCGCGCCGGATCATTGTCAGCGAAGGACGGAGCTTCCCTCTTCAAGCTGTGCACCAGCTGTGGTTTACAGAATGTTTATTTGGACGACAAGCATTCCCAGTGCCTGTATTGACTTCACCCGGCGCTTAAAGAAGATGATGGTGAGATCTGCCGTGGTTTCTCCAATTGCACCATGAAGGAACGACACGTCTGGTTGGCAACATGGCTCCAAGCCAGAGCCTTTACCCTCGATGCACCTCAGGGGCATGCCTCATCCGATCCAGCCAACCTGAGCAGGCTTTTAAGTCCTTTGAGGGCTCTCCATCCGTGGGGGCCCAACGCAAGACCAAGCACCGCAAGTCTGCTTCCATCTGGGTCGCCGCTACCGCGGGTCCCGCAACAGTCGGGATGCGTTCATTGTCTCCATCTGCCTCAATTTCCAGCTCTTCATCCAAGAGGAAGTCAGCTACCCCAAGGAAGCTGTGGGAAAAGGGAAAGGTGTCTAAACCGCCCGTTAAAGAGAAGGCCAAGCAGGACAAGGTGTCCGAGCTGCCTGTGAAGAAGGCCAAGAATCCAACCTGCCTGCGAAAGCCCAGGTGGTCCAGGCCAAAGTACCCCCTCGATTGAGGTGGTGGTAGCCTCCCTTTCGAAGGCAAAGGGGGCTGACCCCGAACACGGTGCCCCGGCAGCAGCCAGAGTGTCTCTCCCGGCCAGGAGAGAGTTTTCATTCAAGCCGATAGTAATGTCCCCGGAGAAGTGGATGCCCGACCTCGGTCCGAGACCATCCCCCCAGGACCCCAAGAAGGGGGGAGGGGCAGAAGAACTCCATGACAGACATTTCTTCATCCGATGAGGTGCAGAGACTTTCCATCCACGATGGTGACGTCAAGGAGATGCCCGACGACGATAACGTTGATACCGACAGGGACAGAGTCCCAGTTCCCCAGGTGCCCCTTAGAGATTTGTCACAGGATATCCACTCGACACTCGCTGGTGTCCGAGATTCAGAGGAGGTTGCAGACGACCCCGCCAGTGTACCCGTTGACACTTGGGCAACCACCGGCAAAGAAGAGGAGGAGACAACCTATACCTCCATTCCATCCGTCGCTGCCCTCCCCCCACTAGGGCGACTGTGACAGACACGGCGACGACTGATATGGATGATGACGCAGGACTGGGAGACCTTGCATCACCGGCACAAGAGCCTCTCCATTGGACGAGGTGGGATCTTTTTATTCCATGATTGCCCGGGCATCGGATCTCTTCCTGCTCAGCCTGAAGGAAAAGATGCAGGCGGGGTTCCTGTACCAACGCCAGGAGGCAAAGAGGAAGACTTCTGTCGGTGCCGCTCCTGGACAGCGTCTGGGATGAGGGTCTAGCGTTTCTGAAGAATCCTGCTTCAGCTCCTGCTGACAGAGACCGGCTTCAGGCAATGTACTGGGTGCCGGAGTCTGCACCCAAGTGTCTTCGGTCTCAACCATCACCGGACTCAGTGGTCTCAGCGTCCGCCAGGAAAAAGTCATTGAGGTCATCGTTCTCTTCATCTGTACCCTCGGACAACGAGGGGAAGAAATTGGATGCCATGGGTAGGAAGGTAATCTACTCGGCGGTGATGACGTTGAAAGCGGTCAACGCCTTGGCGATCATGGCCAGATACGACCGGGAGCCTTGGTTCAAGAATGCTCCACTCCTGGATTTCCTCCCCGATGACAAGATGGTCGATGCTTTGAAGATCCTCCAGGAAGGCGAGGTGGTGTCGGACCACGCCATCGTGGAGGTACTGGACATTGCGGACACGGGTTTCCGCCAGATGGGCAACAAGGTTTGCCTTCGTCGTCGTCGTGGCTGGCTCAAAGCCACCAACTTCAGGCAGGAGGTCCAGACGAGGGTCCTGGACATGCAGCTCAACAGAGACAACCTGTTTGGGAAGACCTTTGATTTATCCCTCCAGGCCATCAAGGCCGACACGGAGACTCCCCCCCCTCACCCCGTGCCTTAGGCACCCTGCAATAACACAGGCCTTCCTTTCGTTCCTCAGGAGGAAGGTCTAGCAGGTCTTCGAAGGGTTTTGGCAGGGGCTCATCCTCTTTCCGCCAACCCTCTGGCTCCTCGGCCCAGGAAGTCAACAGGGGTCACTCCAAGGCCTTCGGAGGGGGCCGCTGCCGTCGTCCAAGCTCCCAGGGTGGTGCCCCTACCGCCAACCAGGACTGAACCGGCCATGATGCTGGACCCCACCGCTGCACCCTGGTGGGTGGCCGACTGGTGAACTTCATCAGCATGTGGGAGACCCTCCTCACCGACCGATGGATGCTGTACGCTCTCGCCCACGGACACACCTTAGAGTTTCAACGAAAGTGTCCCTGAATACCATCGGTGGCCCGGCAGGAGCAACACATCTCTCGGCTGCTGCTGGAGGTTCGGGCCATGTTAAAGAAAGGGGCGATAGAGCTGGTTCCAAAGCGACTTTACTCAAGGTACTTTCTCGTAATAAAGAAGACCGGGGGATGGAGGCCCTTTCTCGACCTGCCACGACTAAAGAAGTACATAAAGTCCCAGAAGTTCAGGATGGTCCCGCTGCAGCACGTGCTCGGCCAGCTGGAGGAGGGAGACTTTCTGTTGTCATTGTATCTAGAGGACGCATACTTCCACGTCCCCATACACAAAGACACAGCAAGTTTCTGCACTTCTTCGTTCAAGGGAAGCATTTCCAGTTCAAGGCTCTTCCTGTCAGACTTAAGTCTGCACCCAGAGTCTTCACCAAGTGCCTGGCTCCAGTGGCAGCCCATCTATGACTGCAAGGAAATCCACGTGTACCCCTACCTGAACGACTGGCTCATCCGCGCCAGATCAAGGGACATCACCGTCGACCACACAGCGAGGACCGTCCGCCTGCTGACAGAACTGGGGTTCTCAGTGAATTATGCCCAGTCCTGCTTGACTCCATTGCAGGACGCGCTGTTCCTAGGATCCAGACTCGACAGTGTCCTGCATGGCGTCGCCGTCTGAGGAGAGGATATCGGCTAGCCTAGGCAAAGTGCAACGGCTGTTACCACGTGGGTTGCCACGGTGAGGACCATCAAGTCTCTACTCGGCATGATGTTGTCATGCATATACCAGATTCGGCTCTGCAGGTTGCTGATGTGCCCACTACAAGAGTTCCTCGACGCCCGTTGGTTCCAGGAGTCAGCAGGCTTCCAGGACAGGATCGTGCTCGACGAGGAGTTCCGTTGAGCGATAAGGTGGTGGGGAGTGCGCTCCAATATCGCCGGAGGCACGGATTTCCAGAACCCCCGTACCAGGAGACGGTCACAACGGACATTTCCCTGGAAGGATGGGGAGCCCACACCGGACGTCTTCACGGCAGAGGCCTATGGCTGCCGGAGGGGAAGGCAATACATAGCAACGTTCTGGAACTACTGGCAGTGTTTTGAGCACTCCGGTTGTCCCTTAAGGGCAAAGTGGTGAGGGTCTTCACAGACAATACCACCACAATGTTTTACATCTGTTAACGGGGGGGCACCAAATCCTCAGTGCTCTCCAAAGAGGTGCAAGATTTATGGCACTGGACCGTCGCCCAGAGGATGTTCTTCATTCCGTTTCAACTGGCGGGAGTAAAGAACACACTCGCCGACTCTCAGCAGGGAGCTATGCTCTTGCCACAAGTGGGAACTTGGGCAGGATCAATTGGGCAACATTTTACTCATATGGGGCAGTCCCCAGATCGATCAGTTTGCAACGGCGACCAACACCAAGTGCCGGAGGTTCGCCAGCATGTTTCCCCAGTCGGTGAGTATGGGGGACGCCTCGTTCACTTGGGACGACCTGTTTCTGTATGTGTTCCCTCTGTTGCCGTTACTTCTTCGAGTCATCAATCAACTCAGACGGTTCCGGTGCAGGATGATGCTCGTCGCACCAGCGTGGCCGAGGCAGATCTGGTACCCGAACCTTCTCAGCATGTCGACATCCCCTCCAGTCAAGCTGCCAGTGGTCACTGATCTTCTCGCCAGGGAAGGGGGCGCAATTATGCACCACAACCCAGGGTATCTGAACCTGAAGGCCTTGCTCCTGCAGCATTAGTTTTCCTGGTCAACGGTCTTCCGACGGACTGCAAGGAGATACGCGCTAAGGCCCAGGGCGTCATCTACTTTAAAATGCTACACACACAAATGGAAGGGCTTTGCAATTTGGTGCCATTCGTAGAAGATCAACCCTCTTGGGGTCACAGCTCCTCAAGTATGTCCGTATTTACTGTCATTGGCCAAATCGGGGCTGGCTCACGCCTCCAAGGTTCATCTGGTGGCTATCTCCCGCTACACTATATCTCCGGGACAGTCTTCATTGTGGTCGCACCCTCTAGTCCAGGAATTCATCAAGGACTGTTCCGCTCGTTCCCGCCGGAGGAGGCTCCGGCTCCAGCGTCTGAACTCAATGTGGTGCTGACTAGGCTCATGGGGGCTCCATTCGAACCTATGTATTCAGCTCTGCTCAAGTTTCTGTCGTGGAAGACAGCTTTCCTCGTGGCCATCACCTCTGCGCGACGAGTAGGTGAGATACAGGCCCTGTCATGCAAGCGGCCTTACTTGACGTTTCATGAGACAAGGGTGGTGCTGTGGACGCACCCCTCCTTCATGCCCAAGGTTCCATCAGAATTTCATCTCAACAAGCCCTTGGTGTTACCTGTGTTTTTTCGACGCCTTCGTCACCGGCTGAAAGGACTTTACACTCGCAGAATGTGGCTAGAGCGCTGAAGTTTTATGTGGCCCGCACAAAGAATGTCCAGGAAACCTCTCAGCTTTTAGTGAACTTTGGTCCTGTGAACCATGGGAAGGCCCTGTCCAAGCCTTGCATTTCCAGGTGGCTCTCCGGCTGTATCGCTCATTGTCACCGGTTGGCAAACCGACCGCTGCCTGGCCGTCCAAGAGCCAATTCTACCAGAGCAATCGCTGCTACTACAGCATTATTGTCTGGTGTACCCCTGCTGGACATTTGCAGGGCTGCTACGTGGAAGTCGATGCACACTTTCACGAAAATCTACTGCGTCGACAGGAATTCCAGGGAGGAGGCCAGAGTCGGCCAAGCAGTGCGGCACAACCTATTCGCTTGAAGGTGAGACTGGTGAGGAGGTAAGAGATTGCTTCTGTTGAGCCTTGCCACCTCCCGTGGTTGTACATGTGTGTACTGCTATGTATTCTTTATTCATGAGCATTCAAATCCATGCAAGACCCCATGTTGGAGAAGGAACAAGTTACTTACATGTAACTGCTGATCTCCAGCATGAGTCTGGCATGGATTCACATGGGAACCCTCCCGCCTGCCCCTCTGCGACTCTACTCGTGGTCCTACTGCCACTTTACGCTCCCAAATGTGAAGATGGCCGCCGGAGGAGATGCTTAGTTAGAGGGCAGTCATTGGCTAGGGGCAGTATGACCCAGAGCTCAGTGATTGATTTATAGGAGAAAGACAGTTTATAAACGAAACTGAAACTGTTTATTTTACTGAGGGTTCCAAGCCTGACAGGGAATATTCATGAGCATGTCAATCCATGCCAGACCCATGCTGGAGAACAACAGTTGCAGGTAAGTAACTTGTTATTGTCCCAAATGAGTTAAATTAACTTTGTTGTGTTTTTCTGGCATTTGGCCTGAGTAGCCAAAAGTAGCTCCTGCTAGCGGTTGGTGACAAGCTAACCAGGCTCTTCTAGACTACAAGCAACCCCTCAATTTAGACCCCTGATAAGGTAAATATGTTTGATACTTTGCTTCATCTGTGATAATGTGCGTCCTGCTTGCTGAGCAGGGCGTTTTCAGTGTCAGGTACTAGTTTGTTGGGAGGCTTCGATCCAGAATCTATCTTGACTGTGGATTGTGTAATTGTATTCCTGTGTGTACCAAACCGTGGGAAGCTTATTTATAGGTCACATTTTCAGTTTAGCATGGTTGTTTTAGAAGTGTGCTTGAGTGCATTGAGCGGAGTGTTGACATTTTCATGCGGTGTAATGAGTAGGCCATTCTGAGGAGGTTTCTTTCCAGTGCTTCCATTTGAAGGTTGCTGAAGGAGCAGTAGGTTGTCTTGGTTGTATTAGATTGGCCCTGATGGGGGCGGGGGGAGAAGTGTGTGGTGGAGCAGGATGGGTTTGACTGCATGGTCTGTCCAATCCAAAAGTAGGTAGGGGAAGACATCTGATGTCTGGAGATGTGATTAATACTACATCAGGTGGGTTTCTTTTGCTTTTGGATTATTCTGTAATATGCTGCTTGATGCCAGTGGTGTTCAACAGTACACATAGTTTCTCTCTGGTTTTCTTGGTTGCTTGCCATTCAGTCAGGTTGAAATATCAGAAAGATGTGTTGCTGAAGAATGCTGTTGTGATGAGGTTCTGCTATTTTCTTGAGGAAGGCGTTGTTGGTTTAGAATGTTAGATCATGTGCAAGTTGGCTGTTTTAGGGTGGGAGAAGACAGTGTACCACAGTTATGATCAGAATGCCTACAATTTTGCTTCTTAGCATCTTGAATTTAACACCCTGAGAAGCATTCCACTGCTTTTATTAACTTGCTGTATCTTTACCCCCTTAAGTTAGGATAACAACATTCTTGCAACAACCTTTTAGTCAGAGTACCTCAGAAGGGAGATCTCAAGCATTGGTGATACAATTTCGATTGTATAGAAAACTGTCCAGTTTCACAACTTCCTGTACTTTGTCTCGTTTTCTGTACACATTTTCCCCTGCCCTTTCAAATTATAAACCTTCATGATACTTTTGCAGCTGATGTACTATGCTTGCTTGCTTTGTATCACACTGTGAGAAGTTTACAGAGTTACTAACCTAGGTATTGGTGAACCTTTTAGGGAGCTGTATTTCCTTCTCACCAAGACTTTATATCTAACATGGCATGGGGCTTCCTTTTCAATTTCAAGTCTCTTGTAGAAAAGGACCATCCCTGTTCATCTGCACACCACCATACACTTGTTTGTCTTGTTTTACTCTCCATTACATTGTTACAGAAGTTTGCAGTATGTTAAATTAATGTGTAAAATGAATTGCATGCTTGGACTCTATAGGATAAATGACATTTGCATTGTGTGAAAAAAAAATTATTTAACATTTACAAGTGCTAGAAATAAGCAGTGTATATGTTATAGAGGAGGTGTGTAGTTTCAGGGAGGCATACAGAAGAATTCAGGATTACATTGGAAAGTGCTACTTTCCCCCGACCAGAAACGCTGAAATAAATTGAACTTAAAGCTGTGCAGGGATACATTATGAATGCCATTTTAGGCCTGGTTGTATGAAAAGGTTTAGGAGCGCAGATGTGGTGTTCGAAATGTGGTAACATCACCCATTGTGTTCTGCTCTGTAGTGGAAAACCTGTGTGGCACAATGTTTGCAACACTATTGTTGCCGTCGGAATGGAGATTACTGCAAACGTGTACTTACAATAACTTACACATTTAAATATCTTTCCTATATCATTTTGAACTAAAGGCATAGATTTGGAAATAAGTTTAGTGGCTAATATTAGATACCGTTATACCATAGGATGTCTAGAGATGTGTGGAGTAGCTACCATCATTGTGTCCTGATCCTGATGATTCTTCGATCGTTTAAAGCCACAACATGTCAGGAGTTTGTTTGCCTAGTCATAGGTATGAATTAACTCTGACATCTACATGAACAATGCGCTTTGAAAATGCCACGCACAAATGGCTGTGTTTTGCTAATTGCAATGACCACGAGGATTGACTAGTTCCTTCTAATTTCTCACAGGTTCCACTGAGCAGTTCTAGTTTTTCGTGTAGTTTCTCTTTCTAGGGAAATAGTTGGCATCTGAGCTCATCTGCTGTGTCGAAGCTTGTGAAACAAGTGGTACTTGAAAAAATTATTGATTTCTTCAACTTTGATTAAAAGGTCTGAGCCCTCAGTTTGTTTGGTTTCTGTTTCAAGTTGAAGACAAGGCACAAGAAACTTGATGTTTAATGATTTAAAATGCCACAAGGGTCTGGCCATAGATTGTGTTAGTACATAACTTAAATGTTGTCTTTCAAGATCACGCCTCACCATCCCCCTTAGAACCTCAAACCAGCGTCACCTGAAAAGTACAGAATATGTGCAAGAGACTCCAACAATTGACATATCTCTTGGCCTGGACTGGTTTGCTTCTTGGCAATTCTTAGAATGTTGAAAATCCTATGTAGATGGGTATGTGCTAAAATGTTAGAAGCAGAACTGCACCATTTCCTTTACATCTTTCTTTATCTTGGTTTTTTAATACTTTTTTCCGATGCTCGTGTATTGGCTACTGACAGCAGCAGGCATCACCATTTTTTGCAAGGGGACGCTCCATTAGCGTCAAGTGATTTCACCATATAACTTCAATGGATCATTCTGTCACAACTGCTGTGAAAGACATAGCTGGTGGTTCAGACACAGTGGGTGGAGAGATGGTATTCTCTCTAATTCTGGTACCCAAGAAGGGACTGGGTTGTGGTCTTGGGTGTCATCCTAGGCCTGCGGCTGGTGGACCTGTTCCTGCGCACGTACGAATTCAAAGGGATACCTATTTCCATGCTGCGGTTAATCTGAGGCATCCAATGTGCCTGAAAATTGTGGTCCAATGTACACACTATCAATTTGAGTCTTTACAAAGCTTCTGTCTCTCAGCACAGAGACTTTTCCCTGGGGATTCCACATGTAAGAGTACATTGGATTCTGGTTCTGGCAAACCTGAGGCCGTTAAGGCTACTGGTTCCCAAGCCGAGGAGCTCGTTCGGGCGATCTGTCGACAGACCCGAGGCCGGCGAGGCTACCAAGCAGAGGGGCTCAGCAGCTCTACCGGGCAGTCCATGGAGGGGCAATCAAGTTTGTCCTCTTTGGCCCCAGCGGGAAAGGGATTGTCGTGTTCTACCTTCAAGAGTCAGTCCTTTGCACATACTCATTTGTCCCAGCCCTTTTCCTCCAGCCTTGTGGGAATCCCCAACATGGCAACGGTGCTGGAACCTTTGGCAGTGAAAAATTGAGCTTCCCCTTTAAATTTAGTATATCGTGGTGGGATGCGGCCTCTGGCGTGAGGACGCCCCCTCACCTCCGTCCCTTTTTCCTCACTGACGGTGTCGGACCTGGCAGCAAGGGCAGAGCCTTTTTGAGCTTTCCGACTGCTCTCGGTTTGTTTTTTAAATTCTTATTTCACTTCCCTTTTGTGCCTCGCCTCCCCTGGTGCAGGTTCAACTGCAGAAGGCTTCACAAGATGTGCCTCATACGACCGTTCGTTCCCGGCCTCGAACCCCCATGCACTGTCTTGAGTGTTTGGGGCCCGACCACCGCTGGGACTCCTGTTTGGCCTTCAGCGCTCTCGGTCTCAGGACACTCAAGAATCATTTGTTGTGGTGGAGGGAGATCTTCCACACTTCTCCTCCGCTCCACCTTAAGAACTTCGTCTCCAGGACCTCTCGTCAAGACCAGGTAGGCCCTGTTCAGCACGGCTCCACAGCACGGAGACTCCTCATCCGGGGTTCCCACGGATCAAGGTTCCTCGGATTCCGGTTCTGGCATGCCAAAGTACACTAAGATTACTGGCTTCCAAGCCGAGGGGCCCGGGGGCTCTTCCTGGCGCTCCGGGGCAGACCTGAAGCCGTGCAAGCTACTGACTCCAAGCTGTGGGGTTATGAGTCCGTACCAGGCTGTCTTTGGCGGGGTGATCAAGTTTACCCCCTTTTACCCTAGGGGGTAAGGGATCATTGAGTGCCACCTCTCAGTCGGTCCTCCGCTAAATCCAGCATGGCTGCGGGCACAGGTGCCGAGGGCGTCCAGCATACCGGCGCCAGGGCATTACGACTACCTGCCATCTGACTAAGGGCTCAGCACCTACCAGAGTGTTCTGAGGTGTACGCCTCTGCTTTGGGTGCAAAAGCCATGCTGTATCATCTCGTGTCTGAGGCCTCTCTTGGCTCTGCCTTTTTACACCCTCCTGCCCAGAGTGTGGCGCAAGGCTTCAAAAAGGCAGAGCGACATGTGGCAGAGACTACCGGGCAGGTGGCCGTCTTGTATCCAGCTCAAGGCCTACCAGTGCTTTTCCCCATCAAATGGGCTTTGCAGTAGGATCCCAGCCCCTTTCCCTCTGGAAGTGGCACCGGATCCTACGGTGCAGGTTTTCGGTCTCCTCGTGGCTACATCTAGCCATCAAAGCTGCACAGCCACACGTACCAGGCGCCTCTGACCAGGAGCACAGCACCTCGGAGGGTCGGGCCTCTAGGTACCCGTTGGCTTCTGGGTACAGCTTTTTCAAGCGCATCCTCTTCCTCATCCATTCCCCTCAGATGAAGAGGCTTCTAAAGGACATTGTGAAGGAGGTCTTGAACTTCATCCTTGCAGCCACCGGGAGCCAGTGGAGAGATTTCAAGGCTGTAGAGAATACGGTCCCTGGGCTTGAGGCCAAGGATACGTCTTGCAATCCTGTTCTGGATTAGTTGCAGAGAGAGGAGAGTAGAGGAAGGCAGATTGAGAAGGCGGCTGTTGCAATAGTTCAAACTAGAGGGAACCAGGGCTCTGGGTACAGTGAGCTTCTGGGGCAAGGTGAGAATTGGAAGAGTACCTTTGAGGAGGTGAAGCTGGTAGTGGGAGTTCTTGGCAATGTCCGAGATCTGAGGAGAGAAAGGGAGTGGAGTCTAAGATGATGCGAAGGACGAGGGCCCAGGGAGGGCGGCCAGAGAGAGAGAGAGTGGGAAAGCGGGAGCTGTGGTCCCAATGTGAAGGGTCTCCATATTACTGGCATTAAGGCAGAGATCGTTAGTGGTGCACCAATCCTGAATCGCGGATAGGCCATCAGGAAGGGGAGGAAGCTGAGGGGAGACTGAAGGAGAGCTGAGTGTCATCCGCATAACACTGAAAGTTAGAGCAGAGGGTAGAGATCAGGTGGGCCAATGCGGACAAGTAGAGGTTGAAGAACCAGGGGGTGAGGATAGAGCCTGCGGAACGCCACAGGTGGAGAGAGAGGTGGCGGAGGGAGAGAAAGGGACCAAGTTGGACCTAGGAGAGGCAGTCCAAGAGGCCCAGGTTCTCAGAGTCGATTGATCAGGATGGTGTGGTTGACCGTGTCGAAAGCAGAGGAGAGATCAAGGAGGATGAGGATAGGAGTAGTGCTGGAATCAAGGTTAGAGAGCATATCTTCACTGCTGTTCAGGAGAGCAGTTTCCGTACCTCTGGCCGCTCTGCAGCCAAACTGATGGGCACAGAGACAACCAACAGATTCTGTGTGGAGAGTAATCTGGGAGATGGCCAGCTTTTCCAGGCGTTTGCCAGGTAAAGGGAGGATAGATATTGGTCAATAATGTGCCAGACGGGTAGGATCGGCAGATTGGGTTCTGCCATTGGGTTCGCGACAAGGGCATATAGCCTGTCACCTGTCCTCTGGAGGACATACTGACTTTTTCAGCACACCTGACTCTTTCTGGAGTTAAGGTGGATACTTGCACGTATTTGGTGGCCATCAGCGCTTAAAGGAATTCCCCTGAGCATGTGTTTTCAGCAGCCAACCCAGTGCTCAATTCCCACCTTAAGGAGTTGTATAGGCTTTTTCCTCCGGTGCATAGGCCGCATCCCGTCTGGGACCTCAATGTGGTTCTTGCAGCTTTGCAACGCAAGCCTTTTGAGCCTGTGGCCTCTGTGGACATCCGCTTGGTGATGCTGAAGACGGTTTTATTGGTGGCTCTCTCCTCTGCGTGCAGGGCCAGTGAGCTGCAGGCTTTGTCTTTGTGCAACCCTTTCACCACAACATCATCATATTCCGCACACACTCGGTCAGAGCTAAGGCCATGGCCATTGCATTTTAGAGACCTGCTTCAGGGGTTGTCATCAGCAAAGCGGCAACTTGGGCCACTTAGTCGCCCTTCTGTAAGCATTATTCGCTGGACACGAGCTCCAGGCGTGATGCAGAGTTTGGTCAGGTGGTTCTAAAGAACCTTTTCACTTCATCCTAGATATGAGGCAGGTTGTCACTGCTCCACCCAATGTTTTTGTCTGGTGGAATCACCCACAAGGATGGAGGAACGTGGACGGGACATTTCAGTAATTAAAGTTCTGATGCTTGTGAATCTGCTTAAAATCGTGTGCTGCGCATATAGTCTGACACCTAGTGGTAACCGCATAGTATTGCATCTTGTCTTTCGAGTATCAAAAGGGGACGTCAATATGGGCTTGCCTGTAACACTATCCCTAACGTGATGTGTAGTGTACCTTAAATACCTCGCGCATCGAGGTCCCTCAAATTGTTTTTTTCCGCCCAGCTAGCTGGTCGCCTTATGCGGAGCTCCTACTTATTGCAAAATTGTTATATTTCCTGTCCTCCGTCGTTTATTATGATCGTCCCCTCTTCGGTGGTGGTTTAGGAATTAATCATCGAAGACAGCAAAGAACAGACTTAAATGGCTGGTGCTCCAATCGGCGCTGCCGACCGCGTGGCCGTGCCTTCTGGCCGTCCTATACAGTACAGTGGAGTCTGGGGGGTTTTCTAGTCTTCTCAAGAATATCTTTCCTTCTCCCCTCTCTTTGCCCTTTTTGTTTTGCCGTCGCTGTCACACACCTGAGCTATGGACAGGACACCATTTAAATGTTGCCCTTTCTGTAAGGGAAAATACCCCTGGAAAGCTAAGTACCGTCGGTGCAATAAGTGTCTTCCCCTCAGTCACGACGAGGCGTCCTGTAAGCACTGCCTACTCCTGCGTCCTAAGATGATCAAGGAGCGCTGAGTAAAGCGGTGGGCAGCCTACTCCATGTTGCAGGCCGAGGGTAGCTCCCCCGCTGCAGTAACCGCCGAAAGTGATGAGGAGCTAAGCGACGGCCATGGCTCCGATCCGGCTGCCATTGACCTCACATCGGAGCGCGTGCGCTCCACGACGTCTGTCCCCAGCCCCAACAGGCACAATGATAGTCCTGCTATAGGGAAGGTACACCCCGGCGACAGATACACACACGATACCCTTATGACCAAATACACAACCCTCGGTACTGTCGCAGCGGATCAGTTGAAGCAGTCCAGGGCGACAACGGGTACATTGAGTTTCTCCCTGCAACTGCGTCAGCGGCATCCGTCCGGGCAATCTACAAGTTAATGCGCCAACACTAAATCTCTCAAGAGCGTTGAGACATCTCCTAAGAGCGCGCCGACACACAAAGCTACGGTTGCTTCGAAGTCTGTAGCGCAGCGATATTAACAGCCTAAACCCCTTCCGGTAACGGCGAACATCAGCGCGAGTCTCGCTAAGATCGTTTCGGCGGCCGGTAAACAAAAAGACAAGTCGAAAAACAGACACGTCGAAGGGCAAGAGGATTATTCTGAAAGCCCCCAGTCCTTATCTAAAACCCTCCTTGATACATCTTTGTTCTAGGATAGGGGATCCCTAGTAGGAGGCCTTTCCCCCTCTGGACCCATTTGGCTCTTCTCCATGGACCACAGAAAAATGTGAAGGGTGTATGGACAGGTTGGCTAGATTTGTGGACTTCTCTGAGAGGTTCACCCCTAAGTTGCCTGGGGAAGATTAACTTTATGCTGCAGTGACCACATTTCAGAAGACGTTGTGCCCTCTACATGAGGAGGTTTTTGTCCTTGCAGATCAGGAAGAGCCCCTTGACCCTTACTTGCAGGGGGATGATCCCTTTGTGGATACCACTGATCAGACCCAGGATTGGGAGATAACCAGCAGGGGGATGACCCTCCCTGGCTGTCACCCACTCATACCCCGGATCCTGATACCCTATGTATGGGCCCTCCCTCCTCTCCTCTCCTCTGCGTCAGGCTTCACCTGTCAATGGCCAGATGACGTCCAACGCCATTCTGAAGAAGGCAGCAGAACACTTTCAAATAGCCATGCAAGAGGCGGTGTTAGATTCAGACTTCGTGGAAGACATATTAAAGGAGAAGCCTCCTGCCAGCCAGTATATCCCTTTACTCTTTTCCATCAAAAGGCACATAGCCCCTTCCTTGTTAACGCCCGCTCAGACTATGGCTGTGAACCCTCGGGTGGAAAAATTGTTTCGCCAACACCCTCGGACCCCCTATATATTAGGGGTCATGCCATCCCATATTCTCTTGTGGTTACGACTACAAGAAAAAGGGCGGGGGGGGGTCCCCTTGTCCACGGGCGAGGCTCCGGCGGACAAAGATTGTAAAAGGTTGTATGCTCTTGGGAAGAGAGTCACTACTGCGGCAGCATATTCTAGTCGCCTAGCCACAACACCACGCTGTTGGCCAGCTATTCTAATGTCCAATGGCACCTGTTCAGGAGGGCCTACAGGAGGTTCCTGAACCAGTGCATTCTTGTCTGCTTTCAATTGTTTCAGAGGGTAAACCACAACATCCTCAAGAACACTTTGGATGCTGCTGAGACGGCAGGGAGAACCTTGCCTCAGGGTACTCTTGTAAAACGCCACACCTGGTTGAAGTACTCTAGTTTCAAACCAGAGAGACAGGCGTCATTGATCAACAAACCTGTGGAAGACTCAAACTTATTTGGCAAGGCCGTTGATGAGGCACTGGAAACGGCCAAGAAGGAAAACAAGACTTTAAAGACTTGGATTTGGATCACTCAAAGACCCTTTCAACAGAGAGGGTGAAGTTCTTGCCACTCCTTTCGTGGGCAGTCATACTCCTGGTCCCCACACAACCAATATGGCTGAGACAACAATTGGTCCTCAGGACAGGGGTCTGCCTCCACAAACCCTTATTTACCCAGAGGACAACTGAGTGGGAAAGGCAGTGGTCGCAATACCACCTTCGGAGTCTGCCCGGCCTCCGGTCAGAAATGAGTCTCCAGTCTGGGTCCCCTCCCATGCCTCCCTGGTCGGGAATGTATAACATCATTCCTGCACGCATGGGATGGGATTACCACAGACCAGTACGTGCTCAAGACAGTCACCGACGGTTATTGCATAGGGTTCAGCCAGCCACCTCGATACAGACCTCCAAGATCCAGGTGCCTAACACCGGAACGCCTGAAGATCCTGCTGCAAGCGGTTGAGATCCTACAGGAAAAGAGCGCAATCGAAGTCATCCCCATTCTACAGGTAAACAAGGGTATTTATTCAGTGTACTTCCTTATCTCACCATGCGGCCTGTGCTAGACTTGCGCCCGTCGAACAAATTTGTCAAACCACAAAGGTTTCAAATGGTAACATTGCAAGAGATAAATCTTCTACTAACGCAAGGGGATTACGTGGTAACATTGGACATGAAAGATGCATATTTTAATGTTGCCAGCACACAGGAAATACCTAATTTCATGATAAAGGACAAACACGATCAGTTCAATGTCCTTCCCTTCGGCATTGCCTCAGCCCCAAGGGTATTTACAAAGGTACTGGCAGTTGCAGCAGCACACCTGTGCAGGCAATCCATCCCAGTTTATACTTAACCTCAACGCCTGGCTCATAACAGGGGACTCCTACGGAACATACCTGTCGAAAATTTAAAAGACGATAGACCTCTTAAGTCTGGGATTCTCCATAAACGGGAACAAATCCAGCCTAGACCCCAGCCAAGTCAAGCAGTTTCTGGGGACTCTAATTCAGACAGAAGACTGCCTCGTCTTCCCCTCCAACGAGCGGGTTCAAAACATGCTGTTTCAGATCCCTCAGTATGTAGCCAGTCGAGAGGTGACGGTACGCAAGGCCAGGCAATTGTTAGGGATGGTGCATTCTGCATTTACTTGGTTCCTCACGCATGTTTGCGCATGTGTCCCATGCAAGAGTGGCTCAACAGCCAGTGGTGTCATGCCAGCGGACAATGGGACAATCTAGTGGTTGTCTCAGCAGCCCTCGTTCTCTCTCTGCAGTGGTGGTCGAATGAAAACCTCATGAAGGGGAAAACCTTCGCCACCCCCGCAGTAGAAGCCACTCTCATGACGGACTCATCTCTCACGGGGTGGGGGCTCACCTTCTTCAACAGACGTCACACAGCGTTTGGTCCCCAGTAGTAGCATCCAACCACATAAAAACCTGTAGGAACTGCTTGCGGTATTCAAAGCACTGAAAGCCTTTCAGACACATTTGCAGGGAAATAGAGTACTTATCCTCACAGACAGCACCACATCCATGTACTACCTGAACAAACAAGGGGGCATTCACTCTCCAGGGCTGTCTAAACTGTCTCAGAACATTAGGATTGGGCTCTCAAGCACAAGATGTTTCTATTGTCTCAACATGTTCAGGGGAACTCAATCTTCTGGCATAAGTGCTCAACAGAGACTTCCCGTTGCCCTTAGAGTACGAATGGCAACTAGACGAACACATTGTCTCCAATGTTTCGGCAGAATGGGGCTTCCCAGAGATTGATTTGTTCGCAACTCTGGAGAACTCACAATGCCCAGATTACGCCTCCAGGTTCCCTCAGAACCGATCCCAGGGGAACAGTCTCTGGATAACATGGTCAGGGAAATGTGTTTATGCTCTTCCCCCCCTTGTGCCCCCCGACTCCCCTTCTCAACAAGATAGTGCACAAGATGCGCCAGGAACCAGTCACCATGATATTGGTGGCCCGATGTGGGCACGCCAGCCCTGGTTCTCCCATCTGATGGAGATGGCTCTCTCTCCTCCGATGAAACTACCTTGCCCATACAACATGCTATCTCAGGACAAGGGGGAAACACTTAATCCTTGCCCGCAGACTCTCACCTTAACAGCCTTGCTCCTGAGATCATAGGCATCTTCAACTTCCTCAGAGATGCATGGATATACTTAGGGAAGCAAGAAAACCTAACACCAGACATTGCTACTCCAATAAATGGAAACGCTTCGTCATCTGGTGCAATTCCAAGGGCATCAATCCAATTGACTGCTCTCCCACTCATATTTTGGTATACCTGACTCACTTACTAGACTCAGGTTTGGTATTTAATTCCATGAAGGTTCACTTAGATGCACTCTCAGCCTATACCACGTCCCAACAGAAAGTGCTGTGGTGGAAGATCCCAGTTATTAAAGCTTTCATGGGAAGGGGTGAAGAGAATTCATCCCCCCATTTCTAACCCGGCTCCCGGATGGGACCTAAATATGGTTTTAACCAGACTTATGGGGTCTACCTTTGTACCAATGCATAAAGCAAGTCTCAAAGCTCTTATCAATGCCTCCTTTACCTTTGGTTCCATTCCAAGTAACCTCAAGGAGTCATGGGTACTGCCTCTCTTGAAAAAAGAGACACTTGACCCTTCTATCCCAACTAATTACCGGCCTATCACGACAGTGCCCTTTCTCCTTAAAATAATAGGTAAGGTTGCATATTTACAAATCCAGAAATACTTGGAACTTAACCGCCTATTAGGAGTGCGCCAGTCAGGTTTCCGTCTACAACACGGGACGGTAACTTCATTAATCGACCTCAATGCTCAAATAGATGAAGGATAAAGAGCAAGCAGCCTTACGTCTCCTCCTGGACCTCTTAGCTGTTTTCGACCTTGTGGACCACAAGGTCCTGTGCAACCACTTGAACTCAGCTGCGCATTTCTCCAAGGATGCCATAATCTGGATTGAATCATTTCTAAGTAATAGCACCATGAGGGTCTTCTCACCCTCAGCTGCTGCAGACCCTACACCCATCACCTGCGGAGTACCCCAGGGATCATGTGTCTCAGCCACCCTGTATAACATATTCACCAAGCCCCTTTTCTATGATCTGGACCATCTTGGTATCACCTACATTAACTATGCAGATGATACCCAGATTCTCCTACCACTTTCCGGAGATTATGACAAGGATTTGGCCTTGGTGGATTTGGCCAGGCATGGATGTCTGTACACGGTCTATGCCTGAATGATGACAAAACTGAACTCATCGTATTGGGTACCACTTCCAACCTTACACAATTAGGCCTTGAATACACCTCCTTCATGATAGATGGCAATTCTATCAAAGTTGCCAAAGAAGTAAAAACTCTAGGTGTTTACCTTGATTCTACCCTTTCATTCACTAAACGAGTCAATTCCATGGCATATACTACTGCATATGCATGCAAACTTATCAGAGCAGGCAAAGCGTTTTTATCCAATGACAGTTGTATCACCCTTGCCAGAGCCCTTATTCTGTCCAAACTGGACTACTGTAACTCTCTCTACCTTGGTTCCAATAAGTATATCATGAAGATAATTAAAATTCTCCAAAATAAGGCCCTCCGAGCTGCCCTGGGTATTACAAGGAGATAACACATATCTGAGATCAGAAGACAAAATAACTGGCTCTCCACGTGTAACAAAATCCATCTTAAAACTGCCTTGCTTGCGTGCAAGTGTCTAAACAACACGGCCTCCTCTATCTCAGTGAAAGATTTATCAGAAAATCTTCTACCAGGCCCACTAGATCAGCTAACTCAAACTGTCTCAATGTCCCAAGAGTTAAGCTGTCCAAGGTGGGAGGGTGCAGTTTTCCTGTAAAAACTGCTCAGTTGTGAAACTCACTACCACCCCTTGTACGAGCGGATCAACCATACACGCAGTTTAGACAAAAACGTATCAACTGGCTCAAAGCTCATTACCAGGCCTGACGCCCGCTTTGCATTCCATTAGACTTCCGTCTGCCGCTCTTCCATCTGATTTTGTAATCGCATTATCCTATGTTATGACATTATTGTACAACTGCATTTCCCTGGATTGATTTTCTTTGTATTTATGCCTGTGTAAAACAAGCTTCGAATCATCTTGTAACCTCTGTGCCCTGATACCCTCGGGTCTGGTGTTTAATATAAATTCAATAAACAAACAAACAAAACCGCCTTCCTAGTAGCAGTTACTTCAATAAGGGGAGTCAGTGAACTGCAGGCCCTTTCGAAGGGATTGTGTCCTCCGACGTATTCCTTATCTTTGATAATTCGTCTCCAGCTTGCTGGCCTCAGAAATTTTTTCTCTGTAGAGGGCGCTGCGTGTCGACGTCCACCGAGTCGATGTCCCTCGACAGCCACTGTATCAGTGCCGACGTCACCATGCCAAAAAATAGCCACGCGCGGCGTCCGTTGCTCAGTTCTGTTTTTCCGCGCTTCGTGGGGCCTCGGAATATCGTTGCTCAGTTCAGTCAGATAAACCTTCTATATTTACTCGAAAATACCAACTCGTTCTCGATGGCTTCTTCATCGGAACCGACAACGCCGCAATCCGGCTTAAAAAAAATGTTGAGACTGCGGTAAAAAAATGTCGATAACAGATGCACACAGGATCTGCTTGTGGTGCTTGGGAGCCGAGCACCATTGTTCAGAGTGTGAGGACTCCATGTCAATGATCCGAAAGCTTTGAAGGAGCCCAAGGGGAAGCTGGAGAGAGGTAAGTCAGTCAAAACCTCCTCGAAAGTTTCTTCGGCTGAGTCGAGGCATTAGTCTCCTCACCGTCGAAAGCATTCCCATTCTAGATCTCGAAGTAGCTCCCACCATTCGTCGAGATCGAGACACTCAAAGAAGAGACGTCGAAGATCCCCTTCCTCGTCTTCTGTTTTCCCAGAAATGGTCTCCTGCCCCACAAAACATAGCTCTCAGGCTGAGTGGGAGGAATTCAGGAAGAAAATGCTAAGCGTCTTCAAGAAAGCGGCCTCGACCCCCTCGAAGACGGCTGAGGGTGATACCTCGGGTGAAAAACCCCAAAAATCGAAACGCCGCAAGTCGCTGCACACGGCGAAAGAGTCCACCCGAGAGCCCCACGAGCCATCGGGTAAGAAGGCACCGTCTTCGACGCCGTCGTCGAAGATCCCTTCGACGCATGGATCGACGCCGTTGTCGAAGGGTTCTTCGACGCATCGGTCGATCGACTCGACACCGACATCGATGAAAGAGAAAACCACGGCTACTTCACAGCCAACGCTGATACCAAGAGCCTCCGGCACGACGCCGAGACCGTCGTCGACATCCTCGAGTAGGATCCCGATCCTCTCGAGTTCTTCGAGGCCTCTTTCAGTTTTCTCAACGCCGTTCTCAGCGCCTTCGAAGCCTGTCACATTGGCGTCAACGACATCGACGTTTTCTCGCCCAATAATGACGAGTTTGGCTCCTTCTGCCTTAGAAATGGGTTTTACACCATTTCTGAGGTCAGAGTACCCCAGATTATCTTCAATCTATGAAGAAGGGGAGGATTCTGACCAGGAAACCTTTGGATTGCAGAGGACCACACTACCTGTTTCAGAGGATTTCACCTCTGATGAAAGAAGGTTAATAGACCTACAGGAATCATTACATGAGGCAAGTGGGCTTCCACAGAAGTGGAATTTGTTAAACCAGACCCAGGGGAACATGCTGAAACACCCTATAGAACCCTGATGGCAAGGATTATTGAATTTATGGGTTGGTCTGCGCCTTCACCTGTTTTTCAACAGGATGATCTGACAGACATATTAGACAAAGGTCCACAGGAGGATCCTGTGGTCCCCTTCCATGCAGCCTTAAAAAGAAAGATTTCATCTAATTGGGAAACTCCTGAGGTTATCCCTGCAGTCAATAAAAAATTGTCAGCCAAGTATAGGGTAGCTGTGATCTGATCAAAACACCCGACTCCAGAGAGCCTGGTGGTTCAAGCGGCAACTTCATCAAGCAGCAGGCCCGCTTACCCTACTGTCCCACAGGATAGAGATGACAAAAGGTACGATTCTATGGCAAAGAAACTCTTTTCTGCTTGTAGTATGGCGTTGAAGTCCATCAACGCCACCTGTATGCTCGCCAGGTTCAGTCACACACTGTGGGAGTGTGCTTCATCAGCGGCTGACTGCATACCCGAAGGAGAGGAAAGGGAAGCCTTCCTTAACATTAAAGATGGCAAAGATGCCATGTGCGAGTCACTTCAATCTGGCATCGATTGCGCTGACAGTATCAGCAGGGCCATGGCGGCAAGTACGACAATCCGCAGGCATGCGTGGTTACGAAAGTCTGGCTTTGCTCCAGATGTACAGGCCAGACTATTGAATATGCCCTTTGGCGGCTCTTCTTTATTCGGTAAAAAGGCTGATGACAGTCTGGAAATGTTGCAGACATCTAAAGCAGCGGCAAAGTCGTTAGAAGCTGCAATCCGCCAAACTCCTTTTCGCCCCTCAGGAACCAATGGGAGAGGTAAGTCCTTTCGCTATTATTCCGCATTCCGGAAAGGCAGAGGACAGCTGGCTCAAAGAGGCCAAAGGAGATCCACCCGAGGTGGACATGTCAAAAGTGCTAAAGCCGCAGCAGCAGCAGGTGCCTCTTTACCCTCGGCATCTGCATCAGCCGCCCCCAAACCACTCTGAGGCCTTTCCACACAAAACACCTGTAGGGGGCAGGTTAACTCACCATCTGACGGAATGGCAGGCTATAACGTCAGATGCTTCGGCATTGGAGACAGTTGCCCAGGGTTACTGCCTACCCTTTCTACACATTCCTCAGAGTCATCCTCCGGGGCACAGCTCTCTAAAAGTTCCAGGTCTGCTCCTCTTGCAGGAAATGATAGACCTGCTAGAGAAAGGTGCCATAGAACCGGTACCTGTAGCGGACAGGAACAAGGGCTGGTACTGCCCCTACTTTCTCATACCAAAGAAGGACGGAGGACTGAGACCCATCCTGGACTTAGGAGAATTGAACAAGTTCCTCAGGAAGGACAAGTTCAAGATGGTAACTCTCTCAGATCCTTCAGGCCCTCCAGCTCCAGGACTGGCTGGTATCTCTGGACCTTCAGGATGCTTATTTCCATGTGCCAATCCATCTCAAACACAGGAAATACCTGAGGTTCGCAATTGGCGACTCTCATTATCAATTTCAAGTTCTGCCATTTGGGCTGACCTCCGCCCCGAGGGTCTTCCCCAAGCTAATGTCGGTAGTGGCTGCAAGTCTAAGGAGGGAAGGGATCCACGTCTACCCCTACCTGGACGATTGGCTGATCAGGGCTGCATCTTCGGAACAAGCTCAGATCCAGTTAGATTATGTCTGCCACTTCCTTCACAAGCTGGGCTTCTCCCTCAATTTAAAGAAGTCACAGATGATACCATCACAGAGACTCCAGTTCATTGGAGCGGTCCTGGACACTTCCCTGGGAAAAGCCTCGCCACCAGAGGTGAGGGCTCAAGATATTCTGCAGATGGTCAACAAGTTCCAAAATGCCCAACGTCTCCCAGCCTTCAACTTTTTGAGGTTGCTAGGCCTCATGGCATCCTGCATCTTCCTTGTGCCAGAGACTCGCCTGAGAATGAGATCTCTTCAGTGGGCACTGAGAACTCAGTGGTCGCAATTCTCAGGGAGAATGACAGATATCCTCCGGATTCCGGACAAGGTAGCCCACGACCTTCTATGGTGGGCCTATCCAGAGAACATCTTGAAAGGAGAACTGTTTTGGCAACCATGGCCGGAGATAACAGTAGTCACAGATGCCTCACTCAAGGGGTGGGGAGCCCATACCAACGACTTGACCATCAGCGGTCGTTGGTCTCCATCGGAGTCCAGACTACACATCAACCTATTAGAGCTGAGAGCGATCAGACTAGCGCTGACAGATTTCCTGCCATCAGTACAGGGGAGAAATGTCCTGATAATGACGGACAACACGGTGGCCATGCACTACCTCAACAAAAGAGGAGGCGAAGGGTCACTGCCACTGTGCAGAGAGGCAATGCAGCTCTGGTTTTGGGCAATTCAGGAAGGAATCTCTCTATCGGCAGTCCACCTAGCCAGAGAGAAGAATTTGACAGCGGACGCTCTGAGCAGGCAGAGCAGTCTCCCACGAGTGGGAGCTAGCTCAGGAAGTCCTTCAAGAGATGTTCGCCCTTTAGGGAACCCCTCAGGTGGATCTGTTCGCCACAAGCACCAACAGGAAGTGCAATCTGTTCTGTTTGAGGGAATTTCCCCCGAGAGGAGCTCTAGGGGACGCGTTCGTAGTGGACTAGGAGTTCCCACTCCTTTGCGCTTTTCCACCAGTCCCTGTTATTCC
Source organism: Ambystoma mexicanum (assembly GCF_040938575.1). Lineage (NCBI taxonomy): Eukaryota > Metazoa > Chordata > Amphibia > Caudata > Ambystomatidae > Ambystoma > Ambystoma mexicanum. The sequence goes on from NC_090932.1 coordinate 1,456,793,334, forward strand.
TCAAATGATCAGGAGGTTGAGAAGATTCCGGAAAACCATAATACTAATTGCCCCGGACTGGGCCAGGAGAAAGTGGTACCCGGACTTTCTAGATATGTCCATCTGCCCTCCAATCCGTCTTCCACTCAAGGAGAATCTTCTCTCGCAGAAGGGAGGTCGGGTTCTCCATCCAGACATCAGAACCCTCAACCTTCACGCTTGGCTTCTGAAAGGTTGAGTACAAGAATTGGGACCTCCCTGATGATGTCATGGAGGTGTTACTTTCGGCCAGAAGGCCAGCAACAAAGTCTTTATGCCGTTGGAACAATTTCTGCAGCTGGTGTAGAGAAGAGAATATCGACCCTTTTTCATGTGGTACACCAACAGTGTTATCGTTTCTGCTCTACTTGGCAAACTCAGGCCTTCAAGTTGGCACTGTAAAAGGCTATCTCGCAGCGCTGTCAATCTTCAAGTGCATTGCGGAGGAACCATCGTATTTCAAACTACCTCTAGTAATACAATTTCTCAAGGGATTAACTAATGTTTATCCTCCAAGACCATTCCAAGTTCCCTTATGGGACTTAAATTTACTCTTAAACTTCCTAATGGGTACTCCATTCGAACCACTCCACTCTTGTTTGCTGAGATTTCTCACGCTTAAAACTGTCCTATTGGTAGCACTAACAACTGCTAGGAGGGTGAGCGAGCTACAAGCTCTCTTGTAAACCCCCCCATACAATTTTCCATGAGGACAAAGTTGTCCTACAGGTGAAGCCTAATTTCCTCCCAAAGGTGATTTTTGAATTTCATATTACTCAGAAAAGGACCTTACCTTCGTTCTACCGTCCTCCCCATCCGGGGAAGGAGGAAGAAAGGCTACATAGGCTGGACCCAAGGCGAGCTCTGAGCATTTACATCAGCAGACTGGCTAAAATTAGGCAAGCAAACAAACTGTAAGATACTCGGGTAACAAGTTGGGACTGCCCATAACAAATCAGACCATTTCCAGGTGGATTATTTTGGCCATTCTGGAATGTTACAAACGGGCAGGGAAAGAGCCACCCCAAAATCTTAGGGCTCATTGAACCAGGGGTATCGCAGCCTCTTCGGCCCTCCAAAGAGGGGTACCGGTCCGAGACATATGTGCGGCTGCCACATGGTAGTCCGCACATATGTTCACAAAACTTTACAACCTGGATTCCTCCGCTAGTCAAGAGACCAGATTTGGAAAAGCCGTATTACATGCGGTTCATTCCTAAAAGGGATACATGACATTATTACTCCCACCTCCAATTACATGCCACTGCTATGGGGGTCTATCAAAGATGAGGAATACGTCGGAGGACACAATCCCTTCGAAGAACAAGTTGCTTCTTACCTTGTAACGTTCTTTCGATGGGATGTTCCTCCGACGTATTCCTTATCGCCCCTCCCATCCATCCCTGCAGTAATACTTCCCTTGTGGTTGTAGCTTACGCTCCTTCAAGGTCAATAACCAATTCAGGCATGACGTATCTTATGCTACAAAACGTAACTGAGCAACGGACGCCGTGCGTGGCTATTTATGGGCATGGTGACGTCGGCGCCGATTCGGTGGCTGTCGAGGGACATCGACTCGGCGACGTCGACGCGCCAGAAAGCTGGAGATGAATTATCAAAGATAAGGAATACGTCGGAGGAACATCCCATCGAAAGAATGTTACAAGGTAAGAAGTAACTTGTTCTTCTATCCTAGACCCTTTTGTCACAATTCACAGAGATTAAGTGGTTCTGCTCACTCACCCTCGGTTTGCGCCCACATTTATTTCGCAGTTCCATGTGAACCAGTCAATCAAACTACCATCATTCTTCCAAAACCCCACTAACGTGGCAGAAAGACGCCTACACACACTGGATGTTCGTAGGGTGGTCATGTACTACCTGGAAAGAACTAGACCACTAAGGAAAACAAACCGGTTTTTCGTTTCAATGGCAGCTAGTAGAGAAGGGGATCCTGTCTCTATGTCAGCCACCTCTAGGTGGATTGTCAATTGCATCACACTCTGTTACACTCTTGCCAATAGAGATCTGCCCTTCAAGACTGGAACACTCTACTCGGGGCACTGAGGCTTCCATAGCATTTATTGCAAATGTCCCTCTCAAGTCTATTTGCAAAGCAGCAACCTGGAGTCCTGTACACACCTTTACAAAACGCTATTGCCTGGACACTCACTCTAGGTCTGATTCTGAGGTGGGACAAGCAGTACTAAGACATATTTTCACTACTGTTCCTTCTCATATCCCACCACCAACTCGGGTACTGCTCGCTAGTCTATGCACAGCATGTGATTCCAAGCAGATTCACAAGCATCAGAAGACATGCATTACTTCGAATCATCCGAAATTATATTATGGTATCTGCTTACATTCACTTGCGCCCACCCTTCCTCCCCGCTCGAATGGAAGGAACATAGCTATCTTGCAACTTCTCTCTTTCTGTACTCAGTCACGACAGTCATAAGGCTCCCTCACGGCCGAAAAAATACAATCAGAGGGACCTTGACGTGTGGGGGATTTTGGGTACACTACACGTCACCTTAGGGATAGTGTTACAGGCACGCCCATGTCGACGACCCTTTTCAATCCTCGAAAGACAAGATGCAATACTCCATGGTTACCACTAGATGTCGGACTATATACCCAGCATGTGAATCTAAGCAGATACAATCATCAGAAATGCTATTATGGTAAGTAATGCACGTCATAATCACTGTAGTGACTAGAGTATTTATAGTCTATAGTTCCATTTCCTCCATACGTCCCACCCGCTTTCCCACGCTAGTATGCCCATGGCTTATAGGTAATCTGAGTAGCCAGGTATCTAAGCATCAGATGTGTTCAAAGCGGATTGAGGTGAGGCGCCGGAGGGCAGGGCCTCTGCGAGGCTTTCCCACGCATGAGGCCGTGCCTCTACATGCTATACTAAATTTACAGAGGAAGCTCATTTTTTCTCTGCCAAAGGTTCCTGTACCGTCTCCATGTTGGGGGATGCCCACAACTTTAATTATTCATAAGTTCACAAATCTCTCATTTATTAGCAAGGTTGACATCTTGGTTTTCAGTAAGCGTCCATGAATGCCACATGGACTCTTCACTCAGGGACGCTACATTATTCCCTAAGCAATGTCCCAGATGAGGAAGTGGCTGCATTTCACTTTTCACTTAGTCAACCAGAGACCATATTAAGAAACTGCAAACTGCCAACCTGTCACTTGCAGGGTACTCTGCTTTGCTAGGTCATTGAAAATGTATCCCATTGGCACCTTCAACAGAATGCAGACTTCTGCCTTTTGCAGTATTCACAAAGTGTGAGATGGTGCTGGGAGTGGGAAAGCCTGACTAGGAAATTACATTACAATAGGGTGCAGAGAAGCAGTTTATGGTAACTCGCTTTGTATAAAATTGGCAATAGCAAGGAAATGGAACTTCAAACAAGCTGCTGTAACCATGTGAGTGGATAGCACTGAATGGGGGTCTCCATGGTGAAGACTCCTTGATCATCCACATCCCCTATCAGGACCACAAGGGGATCTAATGAAGCTGAATAAACCACCATTTTATGGATTAAGGTGATTACCACTGCCCAGTAGGGTTTGATAATAGGGCAGTGCCACCAGATATGAGGCATGTATCCGACTGACAGAGGTGTTGCTAGGTCTGGAAAAGATCCAGGGCTACGCTAATTTTGGGACTTTCGGGAATGGGGGCTAGCTAGCCTTTTTGGTTGTAACCCTTGACCTTCTATCCGGGGCTACAACCAAAAGACCCGGGGCTATAGCCCCCTCAGCCCTCCCTAGCAACGCCACTGCCAACCGCCACACACCCTCTCCAGTAATGAGGGGAAAGAAGCTGTAACATTGCATGTAAGCGATCAGATGTGTGATACGAACCATAGAGAATCTTATAAGTATTTTCTAATACGGTGGTACAAATAGACACCCTAGATGCCCTCCTCCAAATAGTTTCCCATGATGTAGGAGAAATTGTGCTACCCTTCTCATATATGCCTTTGTCTCCTTCTCCCACATCAGTGACCAGAAGCTTGTATATATTGGAAACCTTATGACCGGAGAGATTGAGATACCATCTTCTCCAAGGTGCTTTTGTCCTCCATACCTCCCCCTTCCCTAGTCTCAGGATGGGACAGCCAATGTCTGAGCTGACCATAATGGAATCTCTCAGACTGCAGTAAAGTAAAAGCTGTCCTTCACTCTTCGAAGGTGAGGTGGGGGCGCGTTCCACCCTTGTATAGTTGACCCAGGTCCCATAATCCACCCTACCACCATTTATGAACACCAAACCCGGGGTGAACAGAGGGTTATGAAAGTCTGGTGTCGGTGTTAAAGGATGAGTGGTGAGACGATATTTGACTTGCCCTGTCCCAGGTGGTTAACATGGTCAGTTTGGAGAATATTAAGGAGCACCTAGGGTGGCGACACTTGAATGAGAGCCAGGGAAGAGAGGCTAAAGGAAAGTCAATATAAGCCTGCTCTATTTCCATCCAGCGCTTAGTTGCGCATCCATAAAGTCGAGTTTAACACATATAGGTACTGATGCATGTTGGGCACCGCTATACCACCCTATTGCTGTGGATGAGCAAGGACTCTGAGACACACTGGGTGGCTTTCCCTGCCAAATAAAATTCCAGTGCTTGGATTGCAAAGTTTTAAGAGTCTGAGAGGAAAGCAACACCGGGAGGGCCAGAAAGGCCTAGAGTAATCTAAGCAATACATTCATTTTAGTGCCAGTTCATCTACCAAACCAGAATATTTCGGTACGCTTCCACCGCTCCAGGTCTTGGTACAACTCAGTCAGAAAATTGCGATAAAAAACATGAGATAGAGTATGGTGAACTCCCATGTATTTAAGTCTATCTTCCTGCCATCTAAATGGATAGGTACTTTTTAAGGGAAGGAGATCTGCTCTGGGGATGGAAACATTAAGATCGACTGCTTTTGCATAATTAATTACCTGCCTGGCAACCCCTCCAAAAACATCCAGTTCTGCAGAAATCGCAGGGAAAGTGAACACTAGGTTAGTCATCATGAATATGATGATATCTGCATAAAGAGCTCTTTTATGTGGCGTCACCCTAGTATCCATCCCGGCAATTAACGGGTTACCTTGCACACTTTTATAGTCCAGGGTTAGAGCGCTTAGGCAAAATGAAGTGGAGATAGGGGGCAACTCTTTCGTGTGCCTCGATGAATAGGAATCTGGGCAGAGAGTCTATAATTCATTTTGATTGATGCAGATGGACAAGCAACATTTGCAAGGATCAATTTAATGAAATTGCGGCCAAAAGTTTTTAAAACTATGGTTTGGTAGGACCAGCTAATGCTGTCGAAAGCCTTAACGGTGTCAGAATGTTCATCTTGTTACACCAATCCACAGCATTATTTACCCTTCGGATGTTATCCTGAGCCTGGCGGTCGAGGATAAAGCATGGTTGGTCTAGACCCACCAGCTTGGGAAGCAAAGGGGCAAGGCGGCAAGCTGACACTTTAGAATCAATGCACGCATCTTAATTCAGAACAGCTATGGCGTGATACGCCCAACAGTCTTGCTGGTCCATTCCAGCCTAAAGCAACAGAGTGAGATGATATCCTGCCATTGGAGAGGTCACAGACCCAGTCGTCAAAAAATGGTTGAATAGCCGTGTGAGCGGTGGCACAAACTGAGCTGCACATTACTTATAGAAAGCTAAAGAGAACCCATTGGGACCCAGTGGTTTACCCAAAAGGAGGGCAAAACCTCCTCTTTGATCAGGCGTCAAGCTGTTGCTCATCTTCCTCTGTAAGAACGGGGAGAGACAAACATTGCAAATGTTGCTGCTGGGTGTTTAAAGTCTTGGCCTGAAAAAAGTTAGTATAATAGTCGGTGAGGATATTCAACTTGGTACCCTCCTAAGAGCATAACTCCCCCTCCTCCCCCCTCCGCCGCCACGCCCTGAGAAATCTAATATAGTTTCTAGTTTGGAGACAGCGCGGTTTCCACGCTAACACTCTATTGGCCTTGTTACTCTTTGTGTGATAGGATTGTTTAGTGCGCAAAAGGGACTTAGTTGCTTCCCCCGTAAGCAAAGTTTCCAACTCCCCTCTATCGTTCCTCAGCTGATAAGTCCTCTGTGCGCCTGTCCGCTTGTGTTCTTGTTCCAAATCCTGAACCCGTGTCTCAAGAGCAGAAATCTGTGTGTAATAACTTACGATGTGCCGCAGATAAACTGATCAATTCGCCCCTAAACACTGTTTTAGATGCTTCCCACAACAAACCTAAGGGAACCTCCCCCTATGTCATGATCTCTGCTTCCAAAAGGTCAGGGTTTTCCCAACTCCCTTGGAAGCAGATCCATAACCCAGGTTCCGAGTGCCAACCAGTCCCAATTGGGACCTTTTGGACCCAGTCCTGGCGCCATTGGCACCAGGCTCATAAATATGCCCAGTCCCAGCGCTGGAAGCGCCGGGCTCATAATGCTTGGGTGGACTTACCTGCAGCAGACCATGCTGCTTACTTGCCTGCCAGTTGAGCCTCTGATCCTCTTCTGTTTGGAACTACTTTTCCTGTTGGGTGGGGCTGGAGCCACTCCCTAGATTCAGAACACTGGAACTCTTCTGGAAGGCAGGAACTCTTTTTTTTACCAGGAACTCTTTTCTTACTTAGGCGTGGCTGTGGAAGGAGACACCTAAGCACTACAGGAGGCTATTTAAACCACACCCGGTGGATGAATCTTGCTTTGCGTTATTCTGCACCCTCTGCAGCAGAACGCTCATCGTGTCTTCTGCATCCGGTCCTGGGCCTAAGGAAAAAGGCTTACCATCCTGAATCCAGTCTTCAGCAACACCTATAAAGACAAGAAAGAACAGGTTAGCATTCCGGCATCTGAAAGGCAAAGGCTTACCTACTCTTCGTGCGCTCCGGAGGTCTTCACACTGCATTCCGGCATCTGAAAGACAAAAGCTTACCAACTCTTCGCACGCTCCGGAGGCCGTCGGCGCTGCATCTCGCATCTGAAAGACAAAACAAGGTGCGTTTAAAGACATTGGGGAACTTTAATACTCACGTGCCATTACTCCTTTCCACATCTAACCCAGTGGGTATCCCGGCACCCTGCAGCCGCTCCGAACTTGTACCTGCAAAATAAAAAGACAGTTAGAGCGCTTTGTGAAGCTGGCAACAAGCGCTTACTTACGTGCTTCCAGGCGCTTCTATTCATCACACGGGCTCCATCTTCAACTCACTTCAGCCCGTCATCCGCCATCGCCGGAACCCTGCAAAACAAGAGACAACATTATTAAAGACTTTAAAGACATTTGAGTTACTCGAAACTTACCATTCGTGCAGTAAACGACGGACAGCAGTCCTCTGAAGTCAAGAGGCCTGCGCTACCTATCCAGTGAAGAAACTGGCTACAGCACCCTGCCCCAAGGCAGATGGAGAGCTCAGCATTCACTTACCTAAGGTGAGAGCGTTAACCTGTGGGGGTCTACAGGAGAGGAGAAGAGGAAAGAGATAGTGACACCCCAATAACCCCAGTTCATTAACCCCGTATTTTCTATCTGCAGACATCTTACTCTGCACGTCAGGCATACAGGGCACAGAGGTCCAGCCCAAAGAGCCAATCGGGTGCTGCACATCACCTTTGAAGATACGGTAGTCGCCCAGTCAAGACCGGCGCCTCTGCGAGAATCAGGTGAGCGTTACACCCTATCATTAAGCTGAAAATACTGAATAATATGGTCTCTCACCTTCTCCTCAATAAGAGGATCTTGCAACAGAACATTGTTAATGCGCCAGAAGGGGGGCCTAGGATGTTGAACCCGTCCCACCTAGACTGTAAGCGTAAGTAAAGCATGGGCTAAGTGTATTTTGCTCCTAATGGTATCCTTGAGGACAGTGTCTAGTGCGGGGATGGGGAGAAAAACATGTCAATCCTGGAATGGCAATCGTGCACGTGGGAATAAAATGTATAGTCCCTGGCGCATGAATGTAAATGGCGCCAGGAATCTCCCAAACCCAAATCATGAACCCCCTTGGAAAGGTAAGCCGCTAAATGGATGCTGGGTCCATTACAGCATTGAAATCTCAAGAAACAATGCCCCATCTGCAAACTGGGTTATGGCTTGAAAGAAGCGGTTAAATAAGGAACACTGGTCATCATTGGGCCCATAGATAGAAAAGAGGGTGATAGGGGATGCCCCCAAAGTTCCTGACAACCCCATATATCGCCCTTCCTTGTCAGCAAGCACCTACCTCTTAAAGAATGATGTTTTTGTGTTGAGCAATATTGCAACGCCTTTTTATTTAGTGCCTCCAGTAGCAAAGAATTGGTAGGCAAACCTGCGAGAGGCCAAACGCCATTCATCTGCCAGCTTCAAATGGGTCTCCTGTAAGAAAACCACATCAGGATCACAGTGAGCAAGGAGATAAGGACCGCTTTCCTCTTAAAAGGAGAATTAAGCCCTTGCATATTCAAGTAGATCATTTTAATAGATTCTGCCAGGGGGCATTCTAAGTAATTACCTCTAAACATCATATCAAGCAGCATAGCTCCCCCACACTGTACCCTGACACAGATCAGGTAGTACCCAACAATAAGCAGTCCACAGCCCCAATGTCGCATGTTTACATCTTTTCTGCTTTCAACAAAACAGAGCATTACCTGTTGGACTAGTAGGACTGAAAAAGATAAAAACCATGGCGAACCCATGGAAAAAGCCGAACCGGCTCATGTGGCCTCAAAAGGGACCAAAACACTATGGTGAACAAAACCAAAGTGGGACATGTAACCTATGTGATTCAACGGGGGATGTAGCTCCTGGAGTAAAAGACAGGGAGGACCTGTAAGCCAGCAACACGCAGATCAGTTGTGAATGGGAGGGTATCACTCATCAACGGCAAAATAGCAAACAATACCAGGGCCCCTCTAATCTCCCAACGAAAGCCAAAATTAGAGTCCTAGCCACAGGTGTGTCCACTAAAGGTGAGCACCGCCAAGCCTCTAGTTTGGACTCCCTCATCTCTTCTGCAAAGTGAGTTGAGCCCAGTCTTGGAAAATACAAATCTTAGTGCCCCTAAAGGAGTATTCTGGAGTACCTTTAGCTTACTCTTACGTCCCGTCCCCTTTCCTCCATACTGCATGGGCGTCACTTCCAAGGGACGGGAGACGGAATCTTTTTCACCAGAAAAAAACCTTCTTCCCCTTTAAATTTAGAGGCGCGCGGGGGTGCGGCCCTGGGAGCATTTGCTGCCCTTGCTCTGCCCTTCGGCGCCACACCTCAGTCCCCTTTTCTGCGTTGATGGGAACGGGCGAAATTCACCAGCGCTCCTGGGTTTGGTTTCGGCCATGTAATTCCACATGTGGATACTTTTTCTCTGTCTTTTTTTGTCTTTCTTATCATACAGGTACTTGGTCCTCAGGGGTCACACTCCTCCCCGGCGCATGTCGACCTCCACAGGGTTCAGCAGGTGTCCATCCTTCAACTGGCTCTTCCCTACTTCAGACCTCCATGCCCTCTGCCTACATTGCCTTGGCCCAGACCACGGTTGGCAAGCTTGTACAGCATGCAACGCCCTGTCATCGAAATCGTTGAAGAACAGACTAGCCAGGTAGAGAGAGCTCTTCCAGAAGTTGCCTCCAGAGGACCTCAAGAACTTCGTGAAACATCGAGCCAGGCCCAACGTAGGGCCTCTATTTTCCATCGCACCCCGCAAGGGAGACTCCGTCACAAGGACTCGCCTGCGCGGGAGGGACCGCTCTGGTCCTTGTACCAGCACGCGCGCCAAGGCTGCTCCAGCTACCGACCACCTGGCCGAGGGATTCTCGGATCCTCCCGTTGACAGTGCTGAGGGACCGTAAGGTTCTTTGACTGGGTCTCCACCCGAGGGGCTCCGTTCTTTTACCGGCATTGTCCGAGGGGCCAAGCCGCAGTTCCGGCAATACTGCCAAGGGGACACCTAAACGCAGCTCTACCGGCCCACTGGCCGAGGTTGTCATGCCTACCGGGCCTAGTCCCGAGGAGCAGGATAGGCCTAGCGTTCCACACTCAAGAGTCTTGGAGGAGGCTGGACCCAGCGAGCCGGGCAACACGACGCAGGCACGTGGCAGGCAGCTCGACAAGATGGCCGCTGTGCCAGACATCGGCACCAGTCCGACACCATTCCAGGAGTTTGGCAAAGAATGAGTGTCACGGTGGGACTGGCCTCAACCAGGTATGTGGCCTACGGTCTATACCTCATTTGCGCAGGGCAGATTCCCACTGCTTCCTTATGGCCAGGGTATGCAGCTATCCCGTTGGTACCCCCTTCCACCTCTCCAGCCCGTGAAGACAGGTTCTTCGAGAGGTTCCTCAGGCTCATGAAGTCACCTCAGGTGGGGGCTATCTTCAGGAACGCCATCAGGGATGTGCTCCATACGACGCTACCGGCACCACAGACGACTCCTCTGGCCCCGGCGCAGCCTCTGCCTCCAGCTCCCCATCCGATCCCTTAGGCGGTTCTGTACCAGCCTCCGGCTCCAATCCCCGTACCCAAGCCTCTGGCTCCCTCTACTCCTCCACCTACGCAGGATCCACAGGATACGGATGAGGCAGAGGATCCTGACACGCCATCCTCGGCCAGGGCCTTCCACGAACGTCTTACAGGGCTGGCGGAGTACCTGGGCCTACCCCAACACGAGGTTGAGCAGCCGGCAGAGGGGGTTCTGGCTGAAGTCCTCTCACAACGCCCCTCTGCCAAAATGGGAATTCCACTGCAGACCGATAGTCTCCTTGGCCAAAAAAGGGGTGGCTCAAGCCCCACTCTGTCCAGCCGGTCAATCGACGCCTGGACGCCAAGTACAGGCAGATGGAGGGGGATACACTCTTGCTATCGGCCCATCCTCAGCCGCACTCCTCTGTGATTGCTGCGGCAACACTACACTCGAAGCCTCAGTCATCCTCAGCCTCCTCTGTGACGACGCTGCTAGACAAGGAGGAGAAGGTCTTGGAGGCGTACGAGAAGAAGCTGTATTCCAAAGCGTCCTTGCATCTTCGGCAGGCCAGCACCGATGCCATGCTTGCTGCCGCTACCCAGAGGTTATGGCATGAAATTGCGGACGACTTCCTGGAACTCCCTACGCAGAGCCAATGACATTTCAAGGCGGGGCTGGCTGAGGCCGAGCTGGTGGTGCAGGACCTTATGGAATCCACCGTGGCCCATATTGACACCTCCGGCCATCTGTATCGCCACGGACATGAGGACGGCCTGGCTCCGGGCAACGAAATTCAACCCGGACGTCCAGGAACGCATACTAGATCTGCTGTTCGAGGGGTGGGGGTGAGACCTCTTTCACTCCACCACAGACGAGGAGCTGGACAAAAAGAAAAACAGCTCACAAAGTCTTTATCCATCTTGACAAAGACCACGCCCAAGTTGTACACCCAGTTTCAGCAGCGCTCCGATAGGGGGTGTACATACGGAGGGTTCTGCGGCTTCCAGGAACGGAGATCCAGGCAGCCCAGCTGCTCGCCGTCTCACAACCAGTACAACAACAAACAGGGGGGGGTAGATTAAGGGCTTTTTCCAGTCCACCTCCTCTGCGACAGCCTCAGAGGGAAAGAAGGCATTACACACCCATCCAGGTCCACGTGTCTCCAGTGGGGGGCAGGTTTGCTCTCCATGCACATTTCTGGCGCCAGTATTTCACGGACCCCTGGATCCTCTCCGTAGTATACATGGGGTACCGCCTACCCATCCCAGCCTCTCCTCCGTCCTGCCCTCGCCTCCACTCCCTCAGGTTGGGACAGCAACTCTTCTGACGGAGATCTGGTCGCTCGTAGAGAGCCAGTCAATGGAGGAAGTCCCAGCCTCCCAGCGAGGCTTGAGCTTTTACTCCAGGATTTTCGCCATTCAGAAGAACCACCAGGCAGGCCTGAGAGTTTTGCTGGATCTTTCCACCCTCAACCTCTCCTTATCTTTACAAAAATTCAAGATGGTTACACCCACCTTTATAGCGGAGACATTGTGCAAGGGAGACTGGATGTGCGCCCTGGATCTGAAGGACGCGTACTTATACGTCCCGATTTGGCAGCCCCATTGTTCTTTCCTACGGTTCAGGATCACGAGCTACCATTTCCAATACAAGGTCCTCCCTTTTGGCCTTATCCCGGCCCCCCAGGGTCTTTACCAGGCTCATGAATACGGTGGCTGTCCTCCTCAGAGCGTAGGGCCTTCATATCTACCCATACCTCGACGACTGACTCGTCAGCTACTTCTCCGGAAGCGGTTCACCACTCTTCCCATGCCCTTATGAACCCTCTGCATGATCTGGGCTTCTCGCTCAATCTCAAGAAGTCACAGCTGGAGCCCACGCAGACTGACATTCTTGGGCCTCATCTGGGAAAGAGAAGGTGCTCCGAGAAGGTATTTCTGTTGAAGGACAAGATCTCAGCCATCAACAGAGACACCACCCACTTCCTCAGCAGAGAGGTGACCTCGGCATAGTGGTACCAGCATCTCCTGGGTCTCTTGGTAGTGGTCTTATTAGCCGTCCCACACACGAGATTGAGGAGGAGAAGGATTCAGCTGCACTTCATGGCCTCATGGGACCAGGAGCGGGGCTCTCAATCCGAGATGATCAACTTTCCTCCATCTCTCCACCCGGACCTAACATGGTGGTCCAGGGACTGCAACCTACAGACGGGCAAGCCCTTTCGGCCGCACACCCTGCAGGCCATCACCACAGACTCCTCGATCGACGGCTGGGGAGCCACCCTGGACAATCTCACTGTCCACGGCACCTGGACTCGACAGGAGAAGGAATACCACATCAATTAGTTGGAGCTGAACGCCATCTGGCTAGCGCTCAGAGCATTCCTACCACTTCTCAGGAGCAAGGTTGTCCTCATCCAGATAGACAACTCGACCAGCATGTACTACGTCAACAAGCAGGGAGGCACCAAATCCCCTCCTCTGTGCAGACCTGCAATCCGCATGTGGGAGTGGGCCCTGGAAAATGACATCAACCTCACGGCAGTCCACCTCTCGGGGGAAGCCAACCTGGAGGGGACCGGCTCAGCAGGTTGGGAGCAGACAATTACGAGTGGCAGCTTAACATCGTTATTCAAGAGATCTTCAACAGGTGGGGTCATCCACAGGTGGATCTCTTTGCCACCTGGCATGACAAGAAGTGCCCTCAGCTCGCCTCCTGGCGGGACCAAGGCCCTGACTCCCTGGGCGACGCATTTCGGCTTCAGTGGAATGGCATGACGGCTTACTCCTTCCCGCCCACTCCCCTGATTCACAAAGTGATTTGCAAGATCAGGGAGTCTCACCAGCTCAACATCATTTTAATAGTTCCATGGTGGCCGGCCAGGCCATGGTGCTCGGAGCTGCTCAGCCTCTCAGCGATGCCACTGATTCACCTTCTGATGGGCCCATTACATCTGCTGGCGCAGCAGGGGGGCAGGATCATCTACCCCGCTTCACAGAAACTAGCCCTCACAGCGTGGTTCCTGAGCAGCTAACGCTGCTGCGCCTCAGCCTCTCCCAAGCTAATCTGGAAATCATTCAGGGCGCCAGGAACTAGGCTACCAGAGCCCAATATAAAAGTATATGGGCCAGGTTCTGCCACTGTGCAGACTCCAAGGATATCGACCCCCTGGCATGTACTCTGGACGGCGTGCTCTCCTTCTCGGCGCACCTCGCCCACTCTGGCAAACAGGACCTGCCGCACTTACCTCGCAGCCATCGGGGCTAACAGAAACTCGGAGGAGGGCGTCTTTTTCCTCCTCCGGTCCATTTGTCAAACATTTGACGAGCTTGCAAGGCTCTACCCGCCCATCAAGATGCCACACCCCGTGTGGGACCTGAACATAGTCTTGGGGGCGCTGGCGCACAAACCAATTGAGCCAATGGTGTCCGTGGACATCAGGCTGGTCACCATCAAGACGGCCTTACTAGTCGGCCTCACCTCGGCTCGCAGAGTCAGCGGATCCAGGCGCTGGTCACCTCAGAACCGTATACTACCTTTCACAGGTATAAGGTAGTCCTGCTGACACACCCAGCATTTCTGCCCAAGGTGCCGTCTTCTTTCCATTTGAACGAATAGTCCTTCCTATGTTTTTTGCCGATCCTAAGGACGAGGCACAGAGAGTTCTGCACTGCATGGATGTCAGGTGTGCCCTGAAATTCTACCTTGACAGGCCCAAGGGCTTCCGCAAATCAGACGCCCTGTTTGTCATTTTCGGAGGTGCCAGGCCAGCAGGTCTCCAAGGCCTCCATATCCCACTGGATGGTCCCAGCCATCAAAGAAGCATACGAGGATCAGCACAAGCCGCTTCCGGCGAACATTCACAAGGCAACAGCCATTGCATACCAATGCCATGTCCTTAGTCAAGTCATAAGCAGGGTGGCCACTTGGGCCACTCCCTCTGCTTTCTGCAAGCATTACTGTTTGGATGCCGGCTCTAGATCCGATGCGACTTTCGCACAAACAATTCTCAGGAGCCTCTTTGCTTAAGGAGGGTCTCCTCTCCACTCTGGGGCTACATTCAGTTGTAATCGCCCATGCAGTATGGAGGAAAGGGGACGGGATGTAAGAGTATTTATAAGTTACTCACCGTAGTGTCCTTAGTCCCCTTTCCTCCATACGTCCCACCATCCTCCCCCCTAATAATACTGATGTCATTAGGCAATGTTGAATCTATTGTCAATGCGTCAACGGGGACTGAGGTGTGGCGCCAGAGCACGGAGCCAGGGCAGCGCATGCTCCCAGGGCCGCACTCCTGCACGCTTCTAAATTTAAAGGGGAAGGTTTTTTTTCTGGTGAAAAAGGTTCTGTCTCCTGTCCCTTGGGAAGACGCCCATGCAGTATGGAGGAAAGGGGATTTAGTCACTATGGTGAGTCATTTATAATTTCTTAATAATGTCTTCCTTCACCTGTAGAAAGTGAACTCTGGTTGAGGATATCAGGAAGGTATCCCTTGCTTTTCTGAAATGAGAAGACCACCCAGTGAGTACGATCAAGGATCACATCTGAATCAGTCGTACTGCCCAAAATTTCCCGGAGGAGATCCTGTATGCAAGATGCCAACTCCAACTAGGCATCAGGGATAGATTGTAGAATCCCTTGCAGCAGTATGTTATTTCGTCCTGATCTGTTTTCCCCATCCTCGATCCTCAGCAACATAAACACTTGTTGCTCTTCAAGGGAGATTGGACGCTGCTCCATGTCCGATTGGTCATTAGAGAGTTCCATGATCAAGCTTTCCATGTCCGTCAGCCTAGCCCCCATCAACGCCATGCTTTTGCCGATATCTGATATGGCTCGAGTAAAATCTTCCTTGCATTCCAAGATGTTCTGTCTGTGTTCTGTCAGCATCCTGCTCTTCAGAGTCTGAAGGAGGGAAGCAATATCTGCCTTTGTGGCCAGAACTAGGTTTTCCACCTTATCTGCCAATCTGGGAGCAGGGACGTCATTTGGGGGTCGCCAGACGTCGCAACTGCGACCTCTGAGGTCCCCTTTGCGACCTCTGTGGTCTCCCTTGCGACCTTTTTTTTGTAATGCAAGCTCCTGGGCTTTGGCTCTTTACTTCTGGGGTGGCTGGCTTTCTTGTTCAGGCCCCTTAAAAAAATAAATAAGAAAAATAAGAACAGGAGTGCCACAAGTCTAACACTTTCAGCACTGACCGTAAATAAGAAAGAATAGGAATACCAAATGTCTTTCTGGAATTCTATACAATAATTGCTGGGCTCATTGAATGTTTATTTTGGGCACACTTCAGGGGGTGAGTCACTGATTTAGTCTGTTCTTAAACGCCTCACTTAGCCTTTCATCCTTCTGAGGTCGATAAATGAGTACCTACACAGGTTAGATGATATTGTGTGTATATTTTTTCTATATAAAGCGCTTAAGCGTAAGTGCTATATAATAACACATCATTATCATTTGGTCATGGACGTCTGCTTGCATACACAGTAATTTGGTAATATGGGCCTATACACACTGATCTGAATACATTTGGTGATCCATTCTTGTATGAATGTACATCACATAGTGATATTGTAACTATATTGTTCGTAGTGTACAATGCTATGTGATGCCACTTCCTGTTTGTCAACAGGTGAAATGTCATGTTCCATCGCTAGACGCAATATCACTTTGGGGCGGGGTCTAATGACATCACTTCCTGTGATGTCATCAGGGGGGGGTCAAAGGTCATGTGATGTTACTTCCGCTACCCCTGGCATTTTGGTGAAATGACGTCCCTGTCTGGGAGACCCTCGAAGAGACCGGTTGAGTCTGCTTGTGTTGGCCCGGACTGGTCAGGAATTCTTTAATGTCTGAAGACTTGGGCTTCTTGGACTTAACATAGGACATTGTGAAGCTGGGAGAGGGGGCGGGGGAGACGATCCCCCAACCCCCATGTAGTAGCAGGCCACTAGATGGGTAGCTCTGCATTGAAATGATGCTGGTGGCGTTTATCCACCACTTAAGGGAAGCCCCCCACCCCCATAGGCACAGGGAAACACAACGCCAGCAGGTCCAAGATGTAGAAGCGTGGTCCGCCAATGTAGAATGGGCGCAGAATGACCCCCACCACACTCGGCAGAGACGCATGTGGTCCTCTGAGTAGCCACGAAAAATCCAGTAGGTGGGACAACGCTGACTGCTTATTGGATGCTCCTGTTGTTAAAGCTGAGAAGCCGCAGGGCTTTCAACTAAGTTGCAAGACTGGGGGAGGCAAACCCTGCCAAAGGCCTCCATGACTGTAAAAGCAGTTGCAATTTAAATCCTGAATCTTAATGCCAGCATCCCCTGCTAGGCACATCATGGGCAATCATTGCCCAGCGTCACCGAAGCTGGTGGAGGGGAGGCTCCAAAATGTGCAGATGAGTTGCAACAAACAAATGAAGAAAATAAACACTCCAACAACGGGGACCTGCTCCTCAGTGAAATGATATAATTCAATAAAACATATGAGTGGGGACTCCCCCCGCAGTGCGTTGCAGCGATACAATCCTGGTTCTCAGATTCCCCCACTCACTGCTGACTGTTACACCGAGCCACAGAAAAGGAGCAGAGTGTGGTCCGGGCATAGGAGCCACTCACCGCTGAGCCCTGTCTTCCCAGGCCCGGCATCTCCTACCTCGTGCTGTTGGACCGACAGTGGCACCCTGATGATCTTGAGGCAGGAAGGCAGTGATCACAACCCTTAGCAGCGGCATTAGAATCAGAGAGCAGCTACATGGCTCTCCGGCCAAGTCTCCACCCCCACCCACCCTCCTTCCGACCTTTCTTAATGATGTATAAGTTATGCCATACATTTTCATTTGGGGTGAAGACTTCTCTTGAGCCTTCATCGGTAGGTTCTGTAGGTGACAGAAGAAAACCGGTTGTTTGCAGCAGGTGACCCCTGATGCACTCCTGTGGGGAAAAATCCCAATAAAATTCAGAAAAGTAAATATCAATCAAGATGTACATATGATTCTTATTAGTGGCACTACAAGCATAATAGTTTATGGCAAAACAATAAGTATTTAATTCAATGGAACAAAATTCAATATATACTGGCTTCAAGCTCAATTCCAAAAAAAGAGCCTCACCGGGTCATGTATAAAATCTTATAATAAAAATAGAAAGATCTTCCAGTAAATTGCAGTGATTCACATTTAAGGACCAAATGAACAATAAGAAAATAGTTTTCATCAAAGCATCACGCAGTTGAAGTGTATTCTCCTAGTGCTGTTTAATGTAGACATTTCGCATTCGCTGACGTGTTTCGTTTCAGAGGTCCATTTTCAGGCTATTTAACTGCTAATAATTAATTCTTGATACCTAAAAGGCTTGTTAACCCATAATTATTATGTGTTACTTTATCAACAATAACAATTTATGATGCACTCATCTCAATCACTAACCTCTCGGATGGAAATCCCATCATGCGGGTAAGGACCTAAACTCAAACGCATATAAAGAAATAATAAATCTTAAGAAAAAAAAGGTGTGAACCCTACCACCTTCACCAAACACAGTATGGATGCATTCACCCACATCACAAGAGCGAGCTCAATACACTGCAAAAACAGAGTGTAAGTCAATCATAATCTCCTCTACAAGATCAATCCCTTGGGATTCCCCTCAGTGACCACGCATTTACCCATGTTATCACCAAGAAAATGTAATCGATTGCTGGGCAACAGCCCGGAGAAACCGGTCAGATGCCCTGCGTCATTGTTATAAAAAGAAGTAGCTGGCCACACCCCCCATTGGGCAGGGCAGCAAGGCTGCACATCGCGGCCATCCCGGACAGATGGACTGGCCCGGCCGAACCTTCAAACCAGTGCAAGCCCTTCATAAAACCATCCTAACGTGGTTGAAGTTAGCCCATAATGGTAGGGACAAGTTATGGCGGACAACATAATAAAAAACCGCCAGCTCAATATATCATTGTGAAAAATACTTTAAAGGTCACACGTACCTAATGCCGATGATCAATAGTCAAATATCACCCAAATTGCTATCTAAATGTTCCAGGACATAATGTAAACAAATGTCATGCAAGTCTGTCCTCACTTAATAGGTTTCCAAGACAGCATGCATATCCTTTGTACTAGGGTAAACAGAAGTGGCTTAACTCCATGCACATTTCGGTCTCTTCAATGAAGGATATATCTCCTTACCATACATATTCTCTTCCAAAAAACGGTCATTAATCATCCATGTTTCTTCATATGGGACCGCTTGCTAATCTCGCTCAGCAGTACCAACCTTAAATCTGCAATGATAAACAATTGAGTCTTTCTTGCAATGTCTTGAATAGTTTTCCAACAGTTTTTTCTATCTGCGACCCCCTGCGTGTGCTGGTCACCTGCCTGCCTCACTCCCCAACCCTTCGCATCAACTTTATGCTTTCATGATCTGGAGGCCTGCAGACTCACATCAAGACAGGTTTGCCCGTAGGGCATCAGCATGCTTTCTATGCGCTAAAAATATTTTTTACCTCAAGCAAATGTTGGCTATTCCTGCAGCGCTTTTGATCTAATTTGCCTGCAAAAAGCACACAAGGCGCTATTTTCTGTTCCACATGGCGTCCTGCTTCAAGATGGCTCCCCTCCCCATCCGCACCAGAGTGCCTTTTGAGGTTGCCTTGACTATGGAGTAGCCTGCACGGTATTATACGTGTGGAGCAACTTCTGGGCCAATCAGAAATCCGACACGAAGGCCCACACAAAGCCGCAAGTCTGGCTCTGCCCGGCTCTGGAGGAGCTGCTCTCCAGGCCTCCTCATTCATCCTGCCTTCAGGCAATTGCTCCCAATGTTCATACTGACGGTGACCCGTGTATGGCCTGAACCGAATCGCCTGCATCTGCATTGCTCTGGTAAGCATCCGGGTCGCAATGTTCTGGCCTACACACCACCTCTGGTCCCTCTACCATTGACTGCTTGGCTGTTTCTTCTCCTTCCTTCCCCCCACTATTCTCACTGTACCACTTGTGTATCTTGTTGTGCCTCAACCTGAATACTTGCTGTGTCTTAAGCCTTACTTAAAAGTCGAATTTAGGTGTGCGTTACATCTGTACACCCTCCATATTGTACTGCACTTTGTGCTCTTAGGAAAATGCCAATTTAGGTGTGCTCTAATCTGTGCATCCTCCTGCCTCCCTCGGCTGCTAGGTCGCCTGGTGACTTTGCTTGTGTACTTTTGTAGCCTCTCTATTTGTCCCTCTTTTCTCCACCTCAATGGCACTCTCCATCTAGCCCATATACTCTGTTATACTATCACCTATCCCTCTTCTCTCAAAGTCTGGAAGAAAAAAGTTCAAGAAAGTTATCTTGGCCTCTAATCCTGGCCTACCCATCGCTGATACTTATGTCAGTGCTACTTCAGACAGACTATCACTGATATTCGCTACTCTGTCCCTTCTCCAGACCTGGACCTTTCATCTGATCTCTACCCTCTCCCCTTTTTCCTCTTCACCCATCAATGGTGGCACTAGATGGGAAGTTTTCTTGGCGTACTTCTCATCCTCTAAGTGCATTATTAACATCGATCACAATGGCGCTGTCATGGTCAGGGTCCTCAACCCAATATTTCTCTTTGACCAGCACCTGCCAGCCCTCATCAACTTCCTACCTTCTCCCACTACCCCTCATTCCTCTCTCTGTGCACCTCCTGCACCATCTCTGACGGTTGTACCACCCCCTATGCCTCTCCTCATAAAACCTTCAAAGGTGGTGGCAGGCTTCACTTAGCCACACTGAATGCTCCTTCTGCTGTCAAACACCATTCCTCTGACATCTGCTTCCTCCTCGAAGACATTCTCACCCTCACCAAGACGTGGTTCCTTGACAACTCTGTCACTGCTCTAATCTCCCTCCTCTCTGATGGCTACAAGATCCTCTCAAAGCCTTGGCTAAACCGATCAGGGCTGCGCCACCACCAGATCTTCCCTGAGTAGGTTCGTACCTCTCAGCCCTATTCCTCCTTTAAAAGCCTTGTCTGCAAGCTTGGTGTCTCTCTGACTCTCTCTCACCATTGCTACTATCTACGGACCTCTTGGCCCTGTGTCTGTCTTCTTTCAGAATGGGCTGACTTTACCTCTGTTCTTCTGACCACTACCTCTAAACTCCTCCTCCTGACCTACTTCAACATATCATCCACCTTGACTCCATTCTCCCCCCCCCTCCCCCTACACTCTTCGGTGATCTCTTTTCCTCTCTTTCCCCTCACTATTCTCCCTTCTGGTCCTACTCATTCTGCTGGACACACTCTTGATGCCTTCATCTCCCTGATCTCCCTCTCATTACCCCACTCTCCCGGTCTGACCTATCTCTGCTCTCCTCTCATCTGGGACCTCTTGGCCCCCTGACCAAGCCTCCATCAGCGCTGCAAGCCTCCTTGCGGTCATTCGACCGATGAAACAAGTGTCAACTGCTGCATTTGTCAGTCTTAACCTTGCTATCCCTATCCAAAGGATGATAGTGGCTTGCGGCCCATCTTGGATCTAGGGGCACCAAATTTGTAACTATGCACGGATGACTACAACATGGTAACTGACACAGATTCTCCAAGCCCTTGCTTGATAGGAGTGATTGGTGTCACTGGATCTTCATGATGCCTACTTCCATGTACCCTTTCTTATCAAGCACTGGAATTACCTGAGATTTGTTGTGGGTCCTTGCCACTTCCAGCTCAAAGTCCTGCTGTTCAGTCTATATCCGGCATCCAAGCTCTCCTCAGAAGGGACGGTATTCATGTTTTTTTCCCTACCTGGATGACTGACTGGTCCGAGCTCGCTCTCCAGACCAAGCGTGAACCCATTTGTTCCATGCATGGAGCCCTTTGCACAGCCTGAGCTTCTCCTTGAATTTCAAGAGGTTTTAGGTTTTGCCATCCCAGTTTGCTTGCGGTGCATTGGGGCGATCTTGGACACTCTTGGCCATGCCTTTGCCACACGAGGATCGGGTGCAAACTTCTTCTGGATGGTGCAAATCCTTCAATCACAAGAACAAGTTCCCGCCTCAGCCTTCCTGCACTTGTTGGGTCTTGTGGCCTTCTGCATTATGGTGGTTCTGGAGTCCAGACTGCGCATGAGGTCACTTCAGTGGCTCTTTCGTTGCCAGTGGTCTCAGTTTCAGGGGAACATGTCTGGCCTTCTGTAGGTCTCGAGCAGTGTTTGTTGACGCCACCTATAGTGGTCCCAGAGAGACAACCTGTTGAATGGGGGTTTGCTTCGGAGCCCCAGTTTTCTGCTAATGGTGGTCACAGGTTCGTCCTGAAAAGGTTGAGGTACTTGCCTGTCTGACAAAACAGTGAGACTTGTGGTCTGCCTTGGGCACTCAGGAGCTGTAAGGGAGGCATGGTATCACAAGTATTACAATGACACAAGAGCTACACATTTCAAAACCTTTATTAAATTCTTGGGGTTTGGAAAAACTACTTTGCCCTATAGGTACGATGGGGGTAGTCTCTACCATCAAATAATAAAAATAACACAGTCCTAGTCAGTCTGTCAAATCTAAATTTCGAAGGGATTGTGTCCTCCGACGTATTCCTTATCTTTGATAATACGTTTCCAGCTTGCTGGCCTCGGAATTTTTTTCTGTAGCGGGCGCTGCGTGTCGACGTCCGCCGAGTCGATGTCCCTCGACGGCCACTGTATCGGCGCCGACAACACCATGCCCATAAATAGCCACGCGCTGCATTCGTTGCTCAGTTCCGTTTTTCCGCGCTTCGTGGGGCCTCGGAACGTCGTTGCTCAGTTCAGTCAGGATAACCCTCTATTTCGAGGGGATTGGGTCCTCCGACGTATTCCATATCTATGACAGTAATCACCACAGCTGTGCTGCTTCGGAAACTTTTTCGGCGTCTGCGTCCTGCGTCGATGACGTCGATGCGCCGCCGTCGAGGACCTCCTCCGACGTCCGACGTCATCCGATGTGATAAGTAGGACGCACGACGCCAGTAGCCTCAGTTCCGTTTTTTCCGCGAACGTGTTGCTTCGTGTTTGTCGGTTCTAGCCTCGACTCTTTGGAGTTCTGTTCTTTCTGGTTCTTCGAACCTGTTCGTTTGTGAATATTCCTTCGCAGCGATGTCTTCCACTTCGTCTTCAACCCCGCGTCCGGGCTTCAAGAAGTGCGGGGTGTGTGGGTCCAAGATGTCGGTGACTGACTCGCACGACGCCTGCCTCTGGTGCCTCGGGGAGGCCCACGACACGGATGACTGTGTCGACTGCCTGTCGCTCACTTCCAAGGCCTTACGCGAACGTAAGAAGAAATTGTCGGTAGGTCGGGTGTCCAAGCCCCGGAAGTCGAAGTCGGCGGGGCTTTCGACGGATGATTCGAGGGGTGACTCTCCGCGTCATCGTCGGAAGTCTCGTCGGTCTTCTTCTAGGAGTCGGTCTCGCCACTCCTCTGCCTCTTCGAGGCGTTCTCGGAAGCGCCGTCACCGGTCGCCTTCCAGGTCCTCTTCCGAGGACTCTGCCCGGCACGTCGGTTATCCCACCAGCCGTGCGACGCCGGAGGAATGGGCTTCCTTCGGGAAGAAAATGTTGGCGATTCTTGAGTCGCAGGGTACTCAACCGTCCGCGCCCCCGAGTGGGGTCGGCCGTGTGAGGTCGAGAGACGCCGCTCGCAAGAGTGGTCGGCACGAGTCACGGGAGAGGTCCCGTTCGGACAAGGAGGCTCGTTCTCGCCGTACCCGTTCCAGGTCCCGGTCCTCGACGCGATCGAGACCGTGTGCACCTGTGATGTCTTCGAGGAAGACATCGACGTCTGAGGCGTCGAGGGCGTCGACAGGCTTTCTCGAAGCTCCGAGGAAGTCGTCGAAGCCGTCGACGTTCAGGTCGTCGAGGGACACGCTCGGGGCTCCGGCTTCGAGGGCTGTGTCGACGCCGCCGATATTGGAGGCGCTGCGTCTGACGTCGACGCCGATTTCCTCGACGTCGACGCCGATCCTCACGGCGCCGTTGCCAGTTTTCTCGACGGCGGCGCCGATTCGCTCGACGCCATCGACGCCTTTCGTGTCGGAGGTGCCCCGTGTCTCGGGTGTACCCCCTAGGAAGGCTCTGGCTAAGAGCAGGCACTCTCAGGTGCCTTTCCACCACTTGGTTTATTTTCGGAGGCGGATGAGGATTCGGTTGGCCTGGTTCCTGATCAGGTGCCGGATGACATTGTCTCGGGCCATAGTCAATTTGACGATTTGAGGCAGTCGCTGCATGATGCTAGTGGTCTGGACACCTCTCCGGAGGTGGAATTTGGTCGGCCTGAGCCTGGCTCCCATGCCGATTCCTCATACCGGCGCCTTATGGCTAGGGTGTCTGAGTATCTGGGATGGTCTGCTCCCCCAGGGGAGTTTGTGCAGGATGATCTGACGGACATCCTTGATGTTGGTCCCCCAACTGACCCGGTACTGCCATTCCATATGGCTTTACAGCGTAGGGTGGCGGCGGCTTGGACTGCTCCGGAGAGTCTCCCGGCAGTGGGCAGATCCTTGTCGCGGAAATACCGTCCAGCCAGTGGCGACCCCTGCTACTTGACCAGGCTCCCCACTCCGGAAAGTTTGGTGGTGCAGGCGGCCACGGCCCCGGCAAAGCAGGCGTCGTACCCTACCATCCCTCCTGATAGGGACGACAAACGTTTTGATGGCTGGGCGAAGAAGGTGTTTTCTTCTGGTGGTATGGCGCTTCAGGCGGCCAACTCCATTTGTGCCTTGTCACGTTTCACGCACACTCTGTGGAACTGTGTTGCGTTAGCGGCTGAACATATTCCCGAAGGGGACGAACGGGATGGTTTCCTTGCTTTGGTCCAGGATGGTAAGGATGCCATGTGTGAGTCCGTTCAGTCGGGTTTGGACTTAGCTGAGTGCGTCAGTAGGTCCATGGCGGCGAGCACCGTGATACGCAGGTTTGCGTGGTTGCGGAAGTCGGGGTTTGCTCCTGATGTGCAGTCCCGGCTCCTCAACATGCCCTTTGATGGTGAACATCTTTTTGGCAGCAAGGCTGACGAGAGCCTTGAGAGGTTGCAGACCTCAAAAGCTGCAGCGAAGTCGTTGGGCGCTGCAGTTCGCCAACCTCCGCCTTTTCGTCCTAGGGGACAGCGGTGGAGGGGTGGCTCCTTTCGCTATTACTCGTCCTTTGGTAGAGCGAGAGGAGCTGGCAGTCAAAGGGGCCAACGCAGGGGTACCAGAGGTGGACGACAAGGTACCCGTGGTGCCAAGGCCGCTCGGGCAGTTGCCTCTTTGCCCTCAGGTAACGCCGCAGCCGCTCCTACTCAGTCATGAGGCCATGTCCCATGGTTCGCCGGTTGGGGGAAGGCTGGCGCAGCATCTTGTAGAGTGGCGTGCCATTACTTCAGATGTGTGGGTTCTGGAGATCATAACCCACGGCTACTGTCTTCCCTTTCGGCACAGGCCTCGCGACAATCCACCGGGGAACCTCTCTTTGAAGTGTCCGGATCCGCTCCTTGCGCAGGAAATTCAAGCCCTGCTGGAGAAAGGCGCCATAGAACTGGTGCCTGTAGCGGAGAGGAACAAGGGATGGTATTCCCCTTATTTTTTGATTTCCAAGAAAGACGGGGGATTGAGACCCATCATGGACTTGCGCGGTTTGAACAAACTCCTCAGGAAGGACAAGTTCAAGATGGTTACTCTCTCTCAAGTCCTCCAGGCCCTTCAGCTTCAGGACTGGTTGGTGTCACTCGACCTCAAGGATGCTTACTTCCATGTGCCGATCCATCCCAAGCACAAGAAGTACCTGAGGTTCGCGGTTGGCGACTCGCACTTTCAGTTTCGGGTCCTGCCGTTCGGTTTGACCTCCGCCCCGAGGGTTTTCACCAAGCTCATGGTGGTGGTGGCAGCGCATCTCCGGCAAGGGGGGATTCACGTCTACCCCTACCTGGACGATTGGTTGATCAGGGGGTGCTCTCCCGAGCAGGTCCTGGATCATCTGTCCGTCGCCTGCCACTCCCTTCACAGGCTGGGCTTCTCCCTCAATTTAAAGAAGTCCCATTTGACGCCAACGCAGAGGCTCCAGTACATCGGAGCAGTGCTCGACACTTCCCTGGGGCAGTGTTTTCCTCCCCTGGTGAGGGCTCTTCACATTCAGCAGATGGTGCGCAAGTTTCAGCATGCCCAGACGCTCCCAGCGTTCGAGTTCTTGAGGTTGCTCGGCCTCATGGCATCCTGCATTCTTCTGGTGCCAGAGGCTCGCCTGCGAATGAGATCTTTGCAGTGGGCACTCAAGATGCAATGGTCGCAGTCCTCCGGCAGGATGTCGGACCCGATTCAGGTGCCGCCCTCGGTCGCCCGGGACCTTCTGTGGTGGGCCGTCGAAGGCAACTTGATGAAGGGGGCTCCGTTTTGGCTTCCCTGGCCGGAGGTGACGATCGTGTCGGATGCATCCCTCACGGGATGGGGAGCTCATGCCAACGGGCTGACAGTCAGCGGTCGTTGGTCTCCGTCGGAGTCCAGACTCCATATCAATCTGTTGGAGCTGAGGGCCGTCAGGCTAGCCCTGAGGGCTTTTCTGCCGACTGTGCGAGGAAAGAATGTCCTGATCCTGACGGACAACACAGTGGCCATGCACTACCTCAACAAAAAGGGGGGGGCAGGGTCACTTCCTCTGTGCAGGGAGGCGATGCAGCTCGAGTTCTGGGCCATCCAGCAGGAAGTTTCGATCTCGGCAGTTCATCTGGCCGGAGTCGAGAACGTGACGGCGGACGCTCTGAGCAGGCAGAGCACGATCTCTCACGAGTGGGAGTTGGCTCAGGAGATTCTCCTGGAGATCTTCGCCCTTTGGGGGACCCCTCAAGTGGATCTCTTTGCCTCCAGTGTCAACCGGAAGTGCGAGAGGTTTTGCTCGCGGGAATTTCCTCCAAAAGGAGCCTTAGGAGACGCGTTCGTGGTGGAGTGGTCGTTCCCGCTGCTGTACGCGTTTCCTCCAGTCCCCGTCATCCCGCAAGTGCTGCGGAGGTTACGGAAGTTCGGTTCCCGGATGATCCTCATTGCTCCGGCGTGGGCTCGGAGGACGTGGTACCCGGACCTTCTCGACTTGTCCATCTGCCCTCCACGTCGTCTTCCCTACCGAGACGATCTGCTCTCACGGGAGGGGGGTCAGGTTCTCCATCCAGAGGTCGGATCCCTCAACCTTCACGCTTGGCTTCTGAAAGGTTGTGGTATAAGGATTGGGACCTCCCTGAAGACGTGATGGAGGTGTTGCTTTCGGCCCGAAGGCCCGCAACTAAGTCTTTGTACCGTTGCCGTTGGCGTAAGTTCTGCGACTGGTGCAGAGTTCAGATTGTGGATCCTTTTGCATGTGACATCCCCATGGTTCTGTCCTTTTTGCTTTCTTTGGCCCACAGGGGCTTGCAAGTGGGTACCGTTAAGGGTTACCTGGCGGCGCTGTCCATCTTTAAGCGCTCATCTGAAGAATGTTCTTACTTTAAAATCCCTTTAATTTCACAGTTTCTGAAAGGGCTCACTAATGTGTTCCCTCCGTCGCCTTTCCTGGTGCCCGGTTGGGATTTGAACCTTGTTCTTAGGTTTCTTATGGGTGCTCCGTTTGAGCCTTTACATTCTTGCCCTTTGAGGCTGTTGACTTTGAAAACTGTGTTTTTAGTTGCGGTTACTTCCGCTCGCAGAGTGAGTGAGTTACAGGCACTTTCTGTTAAGCCACCCTTCACTGTATTTCACAAGGACAGGATTGTCCTTCGAGTTCGTCCTTCTTTTCTTCCAAAGGTAGTGACGGAATTTCATTTGGCCCAGAAGATTGTTCTTCCGGCATTCTATCCTCCTCCGCATCCTGGTAAGGAAGAGGAGAGGCTCCATAGGCTTGATCCTAGGAGAGCTTTGAGCTTTTATGTTTCTCGCATGTCCCGGGTCAGAGTGGACGATCAACTCTTTATTGGTTACGCTGGTAAGCGCTTGGGGCAAGCTGTGACGAAACAGACTTTGTCCCGCTGGATTATTTTGGCCATCTCGGAGTGTTACCGCTTGGCGGGCAAGGACCCACCGGCTGGCTTGCGGGCCCATTCTACCAGGGGCTTGGCTGCATCTACTGCCCTGCAGAGGGGTGTTCCTATTCGCAACATCTGTGATGCTGCCACCTGGGCTTCAGTGCATACATTTGTGCGGCATTATTCCCTCGATTCCATCAGAGGGCAGGATCTGGCCTTTGGCAAGGCGGTCCTTTGCTCTGCTATTTGATTGGCTATTCTAAATTTTGTTTCTAAATTCTTTCCCTCCTCCTTGATTTGGTACTGCTTTGGGAGTCTGTCATAGATATGGAATACGTCGGAGGACCCAATCCCCTCGAAGAACAAGTTACTTTCTTACCTGGTAACGTTCTTTCGATGGGATGGTCCGACGACGTATTCCATATCGCTCCCGCCCTGCCTTCCCCGCTGCAGAATTTCTGTTGCGATTGCAGCTTACGTTCCGCAAGGCTTTGTGTCGGACTGGCAGTTGACTAATGTCACACGTTCTGGGGGGAAAAAACTACAACTGAGGCTACTGGCGTCGTGCGTCCTACTTATCACATCGGATGACGTCGGACGTCGGAGGAGGTCCTCGACGGCGGCGCATCGACGTCGGACGCAGACGCCGAAAAAGTTTCCGAAGCAGCACAGCTGTGGTGATTACTGTCATAGATATGGAATACGTCGTCGGACCATCCCATCGAAAGAACGTTACCAGGTAAGAAAGTAACTTGTTCATCTACTCGAATAAATACCAACTCGTTCTCGATGGCATCTTCATCGGAACCGACGACACCGCGATCCGGCTTCAAGAATTGTCGAGACTGCGGTAAAAAAATGTCAATAACGGATCCACACAGGATCTGCTTGTGGTGCTTAGGAGCCGAGCACCATTGTTCGGAGTGTAAGGACTGCATGTCCATGACGGCGAAAGCCTTGAAGGAACGCAAGGGGAAGCTCGAGAGAGGTAAGTCAGTCAAAACCTCCTCAAAGGTTTCTTCGGCTGAGTCTAGGCATTCGTCTCCTCAACGTCGAAAACATTCCCATTCTAGATCTCAAAGTAGCTCCCATCATTCGTCGGGATCAAGACACTCAAAAAAGAGACGTTGAAGATCCCCTTCCGCGTCTTCTGTTTCCCCAGAAAGGGTCTCCTGTTGCACAAAACACAGCTCTCAGGCTGAGTGGGAGGAATTCAGAAAGAAAATGTTAAGCGTCTTCGAGAAAGCGGCCTCGACCCCCTCGAAGACAGCGGAGGGTGATGCTTCGGGTGAAAAACCCAAAAAATCAAAACGCAGCGAGTCGCTGCACCCGGCGAAATATTCCACCCGAGAGCGCCACGAGCCATCGGGTAAGAAGGCACCATCTTCGACGCCGTCGTCGAAGATTCCTTCGACGCATGGATTGGCGCCATCGACGCCGTTGTCGAAGGGTTCTTCGACGCATCGGTCGATCGACTCGACACCATCGTCGATGCCGACATCGACGCCGATGAAAGAGAAGACCAAGGCTACTCCACAGCCAACGGTGGTTTCAAGGGCCTCCGGCTCGACGCTGAGACCGTCGTAGACATCCTTGAGTAGGATCCCGATCCTCTCGAGTTCTTCGAGACCTCTTCCAGTCTTCTCGACGCCGTTCTCGGCGCCTTCCAAGCCGGTCACATCTGCGTCAACGACATCGATGTTTTCTCGCCCAATAATGACGTTTGGCTCCTTCTGCCTTAGAGATGGGTTTTACACCATTTCAGAGGTCAGAGTACCCTGGACTATCTTCAATTTATGAAGAGGGGGAAGATTCTGACCAGGAAACATTTGGGTTGCAGAGGACCACACTGCCTATTTCAGAGGATTTCACCTCTGAGGAAAGAAGGCTGAAGGACCTGCAGGAGTCACTACATGAGGCAAGTGGGCTGGACACTTCCCTAGAAGTGGAATTTGTTAAGCCAGACCCAGGGGAACATGCCGAAACACCCTATAGAACCCTTATGGCAAGAATTATTGAATTTATGGGTTGGTCTGCGCCTTTGCCTGTTTTTCAACAGGATGACCCGACAGACATATTAGACAAAGGTCCACAGGAGGACCCTGTGGTCCCCTTCCATGCAGCCTTACAAAGGAAAATTACACCTAATTGGGAAACTCCTGAAGTTATCCCTGCGGTCAATAAAAGATTGTCAGCCAAGTATAGGGTAGCGGCTGCTGACCCTGAATACTTATCAAAACACCCGACTCCAGAGAGCCTGGTGGTCCAAGCGGCAACTTCATCTAGCAGTAGGACTGCTTACCCTACTGTGCCACAGGATAGAGATGACAAGAGGTACAATTCTATAGCGAAGAAAGTCTTCTCTGCTTGTAGTATGGCGTTGAAGTCCATCAACGCCACCTGTACGCTCGCCAGGTTCAGTCACACACTGTGGGAGTGTGCTTCATCAGCGGGTGACTGCATACCCGAAGGAGAGGAAAAGGAAGCCTTCCTTAACATTATTAAAGATGGCAAAGATGCCATGTGCGAATCACTTCAAGCTGGTATCAATTCTGCCGACAGTATCAGCAGGGCCATGGCGGCAAGTACAGCAATCTGCAGGCATGCGTGGTTGCGAAAGTCTGGCTTTGCTCCAGATGTACAGGCCAGACTTTTGAATATGCCCTTTGACGGCTCTTCCTTATTTGGAAAGAAGACTGATGACAGTCTGGAAAAGTTGCAGACATCTAAAGCAGCGGCAAAATCGTTAGGAGCTGCAATCCGCCAAACTCCTTTTCGCCTCTCAGGAACCTCTGGAAGAGGAAAGTCCTTTCGCTATTATTCCGCATTCGGGAAAGGCAGAGGACAGCCGGCTCAAAGAGGCCAAAGAAGACCTACCCGAGTTGGACAGTCAAAAGTACTAAAGCCGCAGCAGCAACAGGTGCCTCTTTACCCTCGGCATCTGCATCAGCCGCCCCCAAACCACTCTGGGGCCTCTCCACACAACACCTGTAGGGGGCAGGTTAACTCACCATCTGACGGAATGGCAGGCTATAACGTCAGATGCTTGGGCATTGGAGACAATTGCCCAGGGTTACTGCCTACCCTTTCTACACATCCCTCAGAGTCATCCAACGGGGCACAGCTCTCTAAAAGTTCCAGATCCGCTCCTCTTGCAGGAGGTCATAGACCTGCTAGAGAAAGGTGCCATAGAACCGGTACCTGTAGCGGACCGGAACAAGGGCTGGTACTCCCCCCTACTTTCTCATACCAAAGAAAAACGGAGGACTGAGACCCATCCTTGACTTACGAGAATTGAACAAGTTCCTCAGGAAGGACAAGTTCAAGATGGTAACTCTCTCTCAGATCCTTCAGGCCCTCCAGCTCCAGGACTGGCTGGTATCTCTGGACCTTCAGGATGCTTATTTCCATGTGCCAATCCATCTCAAACACAGGAAATACCTGAGGTTCGCAATTGGCGACTCTCATTATCAATTTCGAGTTCTGCCATTTGGGCTGACCTCCGTCCCGAGGGTCTTCACCAAGCTAATGTCGGTAGTGGCTGCAAGTCTAAGGAGGGAAGGGGTCCATGTCTACGCCTACCTGGACGATTGGCTGATCAGAGCTGTATCTTCGGAACAAGCTCAGATCCACCTAGAAGTCTGCCACTTCCTTCACAAGCTGGGCTTCTCCCTCAATTTAAAGAAGTCACATATGATACCATCACAGAGACTCCAGTTATTGTAGCGGTCCTGGACACTTCCCTGGGAAAAGCCTCACCACCAGAGGTGTGGGCTCAAGATATTTTGCAGATGGTCAACAAATTTCAAAATGCCATCTCCCAGCCTTCGACTTTTTGAGGTTGCTATGCCTCATGGCATCCTGCATCTTCCTTGTGCCAGAGGCTCGCCTGAGAATGAGATGTCTTCAGTGGGCACTGAGAACTCAGTGGTCACAATTCTCAGGGAGAATGACCGATCTCCTCCGGATTCCGGACAAGGTAGCCCGTGACCTTCAATGGTGGGCCTTTCCAGAGAACATCTTGAAAGGAGAACTGTTTTGGCAACCAAGGCCGGTGATAACAGTAGTCACGGACGCCTCACTCACGGGGTGAGGAGCCCATGCCAACCACTTGACCATCAGCGGTCGTTGGTCTCCATCAGAGTCCAGACTACACATCAACCTATTGGAGCTGAGAGCGATCAGACTAGCGATGAAAGCTTTCCTGCCATCAGTACAGGTAAAGAATGTCCTGATAATGACGGACAACACGGTGGCCATGCACTATCTCAACAAAAGAGGAGGCGTAGGATCACTGCCACTGTGCAGAGAGGCAATGCATCTCTGGTTTTGGGCAATTCAGGAAGGAATCTCTCTATCGGCAGTCCACCTAGCCGGAGAGAAGAACTTGACAGCGGACGCTCTGAGCAGGCAGAGCAGAGTCTCCCACGAGTGGGAGCTAGTTCAGGAAGTCCTTCAAGAGATCTTCACCCTTTGGGGAACCCCTCAGGTGGATCTGTTTGCCACAAGCACCAACAGGAAGTGCGATCTGTTCAAGGGAATTCCCCCTGAGAGGAGCTCTAGGAGACGCGTTCATAGTGGACTGGGAGTTTCCACTCCTCTACGCGTTTCCACCAGTCCCTGTTATTCCTCAAATGATCAGGAGGTTGAGAAGATTCCAGAAAACCATGATCCTAATTGCCCCGGACTGGGCCAAGAGAACGTGGTACCCGGACCTTCTAGATATGTCCATCTGCCCTCCAATCCGTCTTCCAATCAAAGAGAATCTTCTCTCGCAGAAGGGAGGTCAGGTTCTCCATCCAGACACCAGAACCCTCATCCTTCACGCTTGGCTTCTGAAAGGGCGAGGTACAAGGATTGTGACCTCCCTGATGACGTCATGGAGGTGTTGCTTTCGGCCAGAAGGCCAGTAACAAAGTCTTTATACCGCTGCCGTTGGAACACATTTTGCAGCTGGTGTAGGGAAGAGAATATCGACCCTTTTTCATGTGGTACACCAACGGTGTTATCGTTTCTACTCTACTTGGCAAACTCAGGCCTTCAAGTTGGCACTGTAAAAGGCTATCTCGCAGCGCTTTCTATCTTCAAGCGCACTGCGGAGGAACCATTGTATTTCAAACTACCTCTAGTGATACAATTTCTCAAGGGATTAACTAATGTTTATCCTCCAAAACCATTCCAGGTTCCCTTATGGGACTTAAATGTAGTCTTAAACCTCCTAATGGGCACTCCATTCAAACCACTTCACTCTTGTTAGCTGAGATTTCTCACGCTTAAAACTGTCCTATTGGTAGCACTAACATATGCTAGGAGGGTGAGCGAGCTACAAGCTCTCTCCTGTAAACCCCCACATACAATTTTCCACAAGGGCAAAGTTGTCCTACAGGTGAAGCCTAATTTCCTCCCAAAGGTGGTTTCTGAATTTCATATTACTCAGAAAATTACCTTACCTTCGTTCTACCCTCCTCCCCATCCGGGGAAAGAGGAAGAAAGGCTACATAGGCTGGACCCCAGGCGAGCTCTCAGCTTTTACATCAGCAGAATGGCTAGGTTCAGGCAAGCAGACCAACTGTTTGTAGGATACTCAGGTCACAAGTTGGGTCTACCCATAACAAAACAAACCATTTCCAGGTGGATTATTTTGGCTATTCTGGAATGTTATAGACTGGCAGGGAAAGAGCCACCCCAAAATCTTAGGGCTCATTCAACCAGGGGTATCGCAGCCTCTTCGGCTCTCCAAAGAGTGATACCGGTCCGAGACATATGTGCGGCTGCCACATGGTCGTCCGCACATACATTCACAAAATTTTACAACCTGGATTCCTCCACTAGTCAAGAGACCAGATTTGGCAAGGCCGTATTACATTCGGTCCATCCCTAAAGGGATACATACCATTCTTACTCCCACCTCCAATCACATGCCACTGCTATGGGAGTCTATCAAAGATAAGGAATACATCGGAGGACACAATCCCTTCGAAGAACAAGTTACTTCTTACCTTGTAACGTTCTTTCGATGGGATGTTCCTCCAACGTATTCCTTATGGCTCCTCTGTAACGCTCACCTGAGTCCCACGGAGGCGCTGGCCTGGTTCGCGCTGCTGTGACCTCTTCTAAGGTGATGCGCAGGGTTCGGAAGACCGACTGGACCGGGCCCCCAAATCTGGCTTGTCTGGCTCGCAGAAGTATCCTTCTGTAGGCGAAAATAGGGGATTAACTGTTTGCGGGGTAATGCAATCAGCCTCCCACTTCCCCTCTCACCCTCCTCGAAACCCTTCTGTGATTCCTCGTAGCGTCTCACCTTAGGGTCTGGAAGGACGAGCTCTCCATCCTGCTTCTGATGCAGGCGCGCGTTGGTATCCAGTTACTTCACTGGATTTTCGGATTGGTGAGAACCAAACTTGCTTGGCTTCCAGGTAAGTTTTTTGATAAGAGGTTCCCCTTGTGTCCATGCATTAATGTACTAATGCTAGTGTCTTTTTCCCCATAGGGGCCGGGTTACGGAATGCCGGGGAACAGGCACCGACCCGAGATGGGAGGTGAAATCCTTGTAGAAATCGGGTAAGTCTTTAATGAGCGTTTTTTGGTAATGTCTTTTCATTCGCTCATTAACGCTGATGTCTCTCTTTCCCCTTAGGGGCCGGGGTCCGAAAATGTCAGGATGCGGCGGGGACCGGAAGTGAAGAGGGAATGAATCAATAGGTAAGTCTTAAAATGGAGAATTAGCTTTCCTTATTCCCTTCTCTCTCTCACCTTTTGTTCTGGTCTTTTTCTCCCTAGGCGCTGGGGCGTGACTGCGAATCCGGATGATCGCTGCTGAACATGGAGCCGCCCTGTAAAGGTGAGTGGAATGCGGCGCTGCAGCGATCGACGCGATGAGCTTTTAAATAAGTCTTCCTTTTCAGGATTGTCGGCGAGATCTCTCCGGGATGCGGATTTAGCAGGTAAGGACTTTTCCTTCTTCTGTTCTCTTCTTCTCTTCCTTTGCAGGTGATCCAGGATGCTGGCAGGCGTGGCAGAAGTCCGGATGCAGGAGCAGACACGGTGAGCGTCCAGCTGCTAAATGCAGAACAACGCGAAGCACGTGTGGCTGTTCTGGTGGGGTTTAAATAGCCTTGGAAGAAGTTCCAGGCATGTATCCTTCCTACAATCAGGTATGTTTCCTTCCCCGACCACGCCCGGATGGTAAATTAGTCTCACAGGTAAAGTAGTTCCTTTCAGGCCTCAAGGAGGCCAGGATCCTGCAGCATGGTCTGCATCAGGTAAGTGCACCCAAGCACTTCCATAATGAGCCTGGTGCCTATGGCGCCAGGACTGATGTCTTTTATGAGCCTGGCGCCATAGGCGCCAGGACACTGTCCAAAGGGCCCCTATATGGGGTTGCTGGGTCCTTCCTTGGGGACTGGATGTTCGCTTTCGGGGACGCAGGGCTTGAACCGGCTCCCCGGGAGCGGGCATCATGACACCCTCCCATCCATCCCCGCAGTAATACTTCCCTTGTGGTTGCAGTTTACGCTCCTTCAAGGTAAATAACCAATTCAGGCATGACTTTTCTTATGCTACAAAACGGAACTGAGCAACGGACGCAGCACGTGGCTATTTATGGGCATGGTGACGTCGGCGCCGATACAGTGGCGGTCGAGGGACATCGACTCGGCGGAAGTCGACGCGCAGCACCCTCTACAGAAAAAATTTCCAAGGCCAGCAAGCTGGAAACGTATTATCAAAGATAAGGAATACGTCGGAGGAACATCCCATCGAAAGAACGTTACAAGGTAAGAAGTAACTTGCTCGTCTATACTAAAAAACATAATGCCTGCCCTATCTCTTACACAAAAACTGTCAAAGGGGAGTGTGTATGCAAAGGAAAGTCAGTGTTATAACATAAAGGATCGAGATGGCTGAGTCACCTCTCCTCCCCACGTTGGACAACACGGAGTAAGGCGGCCCCGTAAACAGGATGACACACTCTGGCTCAGGTTATTTAAAAAAAGGCAGTTCAAAACGTGGGTCGAGGCCCGCTTGGCCTTCCACGTTAAAAGTCACTTACTTTCAGTTCACCAAAGGTTCACAGTTCAACAAAAGTTCTTGTAAGTCTCCCTCAGTCGTGCTCGGTCCTCTTAACCAAAAAGTACCTGATTCAATGTAGATCTCCCTCAGCGGGGCTCGGATCTCGCAATCACAGAACTTTCAGGGGTTCCCTTCCCCAAACTTCATTCACATGTATTAGGGGTTCTTTTCCCATAACTTTTTACATTCCAGGTCTCCTTCAGTCAGGTTCTGATCTTTCACTGATGTCGAAGACTTTCGAGTGTGCAAGGTTTTTTCATAGACTTCCGCAGGACCACTTCGACTTTCACTTCAGCTCTCTCTTATGTTATTTGCCCTGGTGTCTCTTGGTCTCGGTAATTCCATAACACAATCAAAAAAGTTCAAACAAATCTTTCTCTTAAAGCATTCACCTTTTAACTTTCCACCCGGATTCGTCAGGATTAATCTTGACCATTGAGCATTTCAGAGTTTGTTTACTTTGTCGCTTTATAACAAACATCAAACATTTTGCTGAGACTTTGGAGTGGGCTAATTCATTTAGCCGGACCACTCCCTTCTCTGTATCACTGGTTTCACAGTTATCTGTACGTTTAACGTTGACTACTTGTTTGCTTCCTTTCGCGTCTCATCTGCATGCGCTCAACCTTCAATTGTGAGATACAGTGTTGTGGCTTCAATCTTTCCTTGACACAAACCGGCCTTTTAATGTCTTTCACTAACTCACCAGTTGTGTGCATTACTTTCTTTTCTTTGCAGCTTTGATTGATGTGTCAAGGTTGATACCACAGGCTTGGCCTCGTCTCCCAAACTCTGCCGTTCACGCGGGAGGATCGCTGGCATCCTTGAAACACAATTCAGGCTTCTTATTGTCCGTGATTTGGCTTTCTCTGTGTATCCTTCACGGTTTCCCAGTGGCAACAACCTCTTGCAGTGATCTTCAGGGTTTCCCTGCCCCTCGTTCTGGTCCCTCGATTGGTCGTCCTGCTCCAGTGTGTTTGCCTTCGCCCAGGAAGATATGCTCCTTCTCTTGTCTCACCTTGCCCGGTGTGTCTCTCAATGTTCCGCCTTTTATCCGTGTGGGTGGGAGCTAATAGGTATCAGATTTAGGTAATAAAGGTCAAGTGCCTGACTTTGCCTGACCTTATTAACGGGACATGTCCGATGAGAGATGCAAGTGTTAGCCTCTTTACACTCAGTCCTCCTCTTCCTCGGCCCATTGTTTGTGTAGAAAGGGGGGGGCAGGAGTTGAAAGTTGGAGAATCCTATAAAATAGGATGGGGTATGGATATGGGAAAGGGGGGGGATACCGCATCTCAGCATCGGTTGCCGCACCCCCACTCCCTGAAGATCCCTCTCCCAGGTGATCTTCCCGCACTGGTCCACCCCCAGGGTATGGATCTAAAGGCGATGGCCATGCCCTGGCCACTTGAGAGTTCCTGGGGACTAGCAAGTGAGACACCCTTTGGTTTCTCACAGAGCACATCAACTTACTGAGGGCAATCAGTCTGGCCTTTTCTTTCTGCGATTGGCAAATATGTACTGTTCCCGATGGACAACACAGTAGCAATTCCTTAACAAGCGAGTTGATGTGGGGTCCTTTTCATAGTGGTTGCCTTGAGCAGAGTGATTCCGGCCTCGTTTCAAGTGGGAGCTAGTCCAGAAAGTTCTGGAGGAGATCTTCTCCCTCTGGCCGAGTCCCCGGGTGGACCTCTTCACTTCCAGTTTTAACAGTAGGTGCATGTTATTCTGCTCCAGAAAATTAACTCATCGGGGGGTTCTGCGGGGGAACGTACTGATGGGCAAACTGCCAAGTCTTTATCCATCGTGACAAAGAGCATGCCCAAATCGTACACCCAATCTCAGCAGCTCTCCGACAGGGGTGATATACATACAGAGGGTTCCTCGGCTTCCAGGAACAGAGATCCAGGCATCCGGACCGCTCGCCATCTCAGAACCGGCGCAAGCACCAAAAAGGGGGATGGGGGTAAGGGCTTTCTCCAGTCCCCCTCCTCCGCGACAGCCTCCAAGGGAACGAAGTCTTGACACGCCCCTTCGGGGGGGACAGGCTTGCTCTCCACGCACATTTCTGGTGCCAGAATTTCAAGGACCCCTGGATCCTCTCCGTAGGATTCATGGGGTAACACCTCCCTATCCCAGCCTCTCCTCCCTCCTCCCCTCCACTCCCACAGGTTCGGACAGAAATTCTTTTGGCAGAGATCCGGTCGTTCGTAGAGAGCCAGGCAGTGGAGGAAATCCCAACAAGGCTTGGCCTTTTCCTCTAGGATTTTTGCCATTCAGAAGAATCAGGCAGACCTGAGAGTTGTACTGAACCCTTCCACCCGCAACCTCTCCTTACCCCTGCAAACATTTTAGATGGTTACACCAGCTTTTATAGCGGAGACATTGTGCAAGGGAGACTGGATGTGCTCCCTGGATCTGAAGGACGCCTACCTACACGTCCCGATTTGGCAGCCCCATCGTTCTTTCCCACGGTTCAGGATCATGGGCTACCATTTCAATACAAGGTCCTTCCTTTTGGCCTCAACTCTGCCCCCAGGGTCTTTACCAGGCTCATGAATATGGTGGCGGCCCTCCTCAGCGCGCAGGGCCTCCACATCTACGCATACCTTGACGACTAGCTCGTCGGGGCTGCATCTCCGGAAGCAGTTCACCGCTCCTGCCATGCCCTTATGAACACACTGCATGATCTGGGCTTCTCGCTCAATCTCAAGAAGTCACAGCTGCAGCCCACGCAGACTCACATTCTTGGGCCTCATCTGGGACATGTGCTCCGAGAAGGTATTTCCGTCGGAGAACAAGATCTTGGCCATCAAGAGGGCCACCACCCACTTCCTCAGCAAACAGGTGACCTCGGCATGGTGGTACCAACATCTCTAGGGTCTATTGGCCGCAGTCCTATTAGCTGTCCCGCACACGAGAATGAGAATGAAGATGAGGAGGATTCAGCTGCACTTTGCGGCCTCATGGAACCAAGAGTGGGGCTCTCAATCCACGATGATCAGCGTTCCTCCATCTCTCCACCCGGACCTAACATGGTGGTCCTGGAACTGCAACCTTCGGACGGGCAAGCCCTTCCGGCGGCCCACCCCAAAGGCTACTGTCACCACAGATTACTCACTCGAGGGTTGGGGAGCCACCCTGGACGATCTCTGTCCATGGCACCTGGACCCGACAGGAGCAGGAATACCACATCAATTGGCTAGAGCTGAACGCCATCTGGCTAGCACTCAGGGTATTCCAACCACTTCTCAGCGGCAAGGTTGTCCTCATCCAGACAGACAACTCGACCAGCATGTACTACGTCAACAAGCAGGGAGTCCCCAGATCCCCTCCTCTGTGCAGACTGGCAATCAGCATGTGGGAGTGGGCCCTGGAAAACGACATCTACCTCACAGCAGTCGACCTCCCGGAGAGTCCAACCTGGACGCGGACCGGCTCAACAGGCTGGGAGCGGACAATTAGGAATGGCAGCTAAACAACCTAGTCATTGAAGAGATCTTCAACAGGTGGGGTCATCCCCAGGTGGATCTCTTTGCCACCTGGCACAAGAAGTGCCCTCAGTTCTCATCCTGGCCAGGGACAGGGCCCTGGTTCCCTGGGTGACGCATTTCGGCTTCAGGGGAACAGCATGAAGGCTTATGCCTTCCCACCCACGCCGCTGATTCAGAGTAATTTGCAAAATCAAGGAGTCTCGCCAACTCAACATCATTCTAATAGCTCCATGGTGGCCAGCCAGGCCATGTTTTTCGGGGCTGCTCAGCCTCTCGGAGATGCCCCCCGGTTCCCCTCCTGACGGGCCCAGCACATCATCTCGCCCAGGAGGGGTGGGGGGCAATCCACCCGCACCACAGAAACTAGCCCTCACAGCGTGGTTCCTGGGCAGGTAATGCTGCGGCACTGCAGTCTCTCACAGGCTAATCTGGAAATCATACAGGGCGCAAGTAGCTAGGCTACCAGGGCCAAGCATAAAAGCAAATGAACCAGATTCTGTCACTGGGCAGACTCCAAAGAAATCGATCCCCTGGCATGTACTTTGGACGACATGCTCTCCTTCTCCGCGTACCTCGCCCACTCTGGCGTGCAGGCTGACACTTGCCGTACATACCTCGCAGCCATCGGAGCTTACAGGAACTCTGAGGAGGGGATCTTCTCCTCCAATCCTATCATCAAGAAACATTTGACAGGGCTCGCGAGGCTCTACTCACCCGTCAAGAGGCCACACCCGGTGTGGGACCTCAACTTCGTCTTGGGCGCCCTGGCGCACAAATCGTTCAATCAGTGGCGTCCACAGACATCTGGCTGATCACCATCAAGACGGACTCCCCTCGGCTCGTAGAGTCAGCGAAATCCAGGCGCTGGTTGCCTCGGAACCATATACTGGCTTTCACAAGGACAAAGTAGTCCTGCGAACACACCCAGCATTTCTGCCCAAGGCGCCATCTGCTTTCCACTTGAGTGAGGAAATAGTCCTTCCTATGTTTTTTCCCGATCCGAAGGACGAAGCACAGAGTGCTGCACTTCCTGGATGCCAGGCGTGCCCTGAAATTTTAGTTGGACAGGACTAAGGGCTTCTGCAAATTGGACGCCCTGTTTGTCACTTTGAGAGGCTCAAGACCAGGCTATCAGGCCTCCAAGGCTTCCATATCCCGCTGGATGGTCTCTGCCATCAAAGAGGCGTATGACGGCCAGTACAAGCCGGTTCCGGCCAACATGCATGCCCACGTAGTCAGGACCAATGCAATGGCCATCGCATTCCAGCACCATGTCCCTTGGCAAGTCATAAGCAGGGCTGCCACTTGGGCCACTCCCTCGGCTTTCTGCAAGCATTACTGTTTGGATGCCAGCTCTAGATTTGATGTGGGTTTCGGACAGGCGGTTCTAAGGAACCTATTTGCTTAAGGAGGGTCTCCTCTCCACCATGGGGCTACATTCAGTTGTAATCGCCCATGCATTATGGAGGAAAGGGGACGTGACGTAAGAGTAATTATAAGTTACTCACTGTAGTGACTA
Source organism: Ambystoma mexicanum (assembly GCF_040938575.1). NCBI lineage: Eukaryota > Metazoa > Chordata > Amphibia > Caudata > Ambystomatidae > Ambystoma > Ambystoma mexicanum. The sequence goes on from NC_090932.1 coordinate 1,456,833,868, forward strand.
ACCTACTCTTAGTCCTCAGTGCCCTTTCCTCCATACGTCCCACCATCCTCCCCCCCCCCCTAATAATACTGATGTCATTAGGCAATGTTAAATCTATTGTCGACGCATCAACGGGGACTGAGGTGTGGCGCCAGAGGGCGGAGTCAGGGCAGCTCATGCGCCCAATGCCGCACCCCTGTGCGCCACTAAATTTAAAGGGGAAGGTTTTTTCTGGTGAAAAGGGTTCTGTCTCCCGTTTCTTTGAAGGGACGACAATGCAGTATGGAGGAAAGGGGACTAAGTACGTTAGTCACTACGGTGAGTAACTTATAATATTTTGATCACTCCAGACTGCACTCTGAGATCATGGTACCCGGAGATCTCCAGGATTGGATGTTTCATGGATTCACATGCTCTTGAATATTTCCTGTCGTCAGGCTAGGAATCCTTGGTAACATTAAAGCAGTTTACCTTTAAACATTTTAAACTGCTTGTAGTGCTCTTATTAGTAATTTTTAGTCATACTGCCCACAGCCAATTACAAAAGTCCCTTAAGCACCACCCCTGGTGCCCATCTTCAGATATTTTACCGCACCTTAAGTGTTGGATGTTAGGGAGAATTCTCACTTATGGCTAATTTCCCTCACCTAGTGAGTCCCTTAGCAGCTTTGCTGGATTTCAGGGGTTTATTTTTTTCCACCTGGTAAGAGTGTGAGCCTATTTTCCACTCTTACATGTGTTTTGCCTTTTGTATTTCTGTTTTTTGTGTGGTGTTGGGCTCTGGAGCACGCCACTCCATGAGCCCCACTTTTTGTGTGTGTTACACAGCACCTTAAGTGCAGTAATGCAGGGTTATCGTTGAGACTTCCCACTGACTCAATTTTTCTGGGGCTGACTACTGTCCCCCCAAAAACCTGTAAAGTTGCCATAAACTTTATGTAATTGCTTTAAAATACAGACCCAGTACACCCCATCTTTCATGGAGTATTGGAAAGGGTTAATTCCTACCCCTTTTTGTCTGTGCCTTTATGAGCTTTGTTTTGCTCTTTTAACATTTAGACTTGGCTAGTGGCAGTGGTATCTACCCTAACTTTTCTACCGTGATTATACCATATAAACGTGGTACTGTTCCGGACTATTGAATTAGCCTCGAACATAAACCCGCTTGCCCAAATACTTTTTATTGTGGCTATAGTAGGGTTTAGTCGCCATTTTTTTTTTGTTAAAGTCCTTCGTGTGTTTTACTTTGCGTGGCAAACCAGGTTTGCCTTCTTTGTTCACCATCTTTTGTCGGGCTTCTACGAAGAAGCCTTCCTTTGGCCCCTGGGTGTCTAGGTGGGCTGAATGTGAGGGAGGGGTGAAGTCATCTCATGCACAGGGTCTCCTTGGAGGCCCTTGTCGCACCTTTTATTGATTGGCTGAGGTGGTTGTCTGGGCCGGACAACCCCCCTGCTGAGTGATTGACAGCCAGGCTGTGTGAACGGGGGATTTTTGCATAAAAGGCAGGACTCCTGGGCTCGATGTCAGTCGCCACTGGAACTGCAAGGAACCGAAGAGAAGCAGAGAAGAAGACTGCTTCTGCATCCCCGAGTACCGGTGAAGCCCTGCTGCAATCCTGAGCTATCTACCCTTCAACGACCAGAGAATATCCAGTCCGGAGTCTTCTTCCCTCGGGGGGTCAACCAGCTCATCTTCCACAGCCAAAGGATCCTCTTCATGATCGAAATCGCTGCACACTGCTGTAGCGGTCCGGATAGCCATCTGAAGAGCCTCTCCTGTTTTAAAGGAGCTCACCTTTTATTCACTGTCGCTGCTGCTGGTCTCATCCCTGGGTAGTGCAGATCACTCCAGACGTTGTCCTTCTTGTCTCTACGACTGAAGCTCCAGGAACCGTAAATCTGCAGGAAACTACCTGGAACAACTGCCGTGGCACCATTGTTCTTCAGCGAATAAGGTACTGTGTCCGACTTCGAGGAATTGGGGTGAATCCTTCTTCCTCACCAAAGGCTTGTCCTTTTCTTCCTTCCCTCTTATAACTTTTGCCTCCTCTTCTGACAATATCGAAGTACTCCTGGCAATCTTGAATCGTGAACTGTTGTAACAGTGTGCTGCTCAGCAACAGGAACCCTGTTCCACTTGACACTGGCGCAGGCCTATTGACTTTTATCTTCGTGTTAGAAGGTACCATCTAATTCTCTCTGCCTTGACAAAAGTATTGCCTATGATTTTTTATTTTGTGTTAATTCATGTGCTAAGTGTGTTTGACTACGGTTACATTTCTTCCCGCGGGTACGCTTATCTTTAGTAAGACCAAACTGTCATTACTGTCAAAAAGTGATCGCATATGTACTCCCGGTAACGTCTTTGTTTCATAACACCGGTCTGTCAAATCCTAAGGTACTTACCTTGAATTGTTCTGCACAAGGGGAATTGGTTGTGTGTAGTGTATTTGAAGTGTGGTTTTATTTTACTGAAGTGTTTTGTGAACAGATTGTTTAAAAATAAATGTACTTCTATTTAACCAGAAACCTTGAGTCAGTCACAGTAATTGTGTAATTGTAGTCCCTTTTGTAATCCATGCTACTGCTCATTTGTTCTTGAGATGAGTCTGGCTGCTCAGTCACTGCTACCACTCTTTCTGTGTAGTACAGGCTTGTACCAAAGGTGAACTTGTATTGCCACTTGTAGTCTTTACTCTGTGCAGTGGTCCCTAAGAGCACTGCATAGGATTCTGCGTAACATTGGAAGTCCTAGAGTTCTTTCTTATTGAAATTCAATGATTTTTGTCTATTTTTGTTTGTTTTTTCAATCCAATTTTCCTGTTTGGTACTGTATCACTGATCGCCTACCGCAGTGAGGTTTTCGGACCATTCCATTGCCTCTGGAGTTTGAATCTTCCATCTGAGGCTTTCAGGAGTCCATGGAGATGACAGACACTAGGAAGAAAAGCCTATTCAAGTCCTGCTCGACATGTAGCCTGAAAAACCCTTACATCGAAGATATTCATGAACAGTGTCTTTACAATCTTTACCCGGACCACGACTTGACCAGCTTCACCATCCATTTGCCAGCCTTCTCATCATAGACCCGCAAGGACCTCCACTGCAGTTTAGTGGCCTACTTCGATGAAAGTGCCATGGTCTCTCGACCTCTATCTGCAGTTATGGCTCTGCCAGGCACAGCAGACCCCTAGAGGGCACTCCCTCTTCCAAGAGGTCGAGCTCCCAGGAAGAATCTTCCCAAGGAAGAGGTCAAAAGGGCATGGATTACACGCTGGTGCTGCCCCCTCATCAACGGTGTCGTTCTCATCTCCATTTATGCCTCCGGTCACCTAGTTGACCGCTTCAGCACCGAGAACGCCTTAGTCCACAGCTTTGTTGTCTTAGCACCCAGAAAAGCATTGCTTGTCCACGACTACAGTTCCTTCATCAGCATCACCATTGTTGATGACCCCGTTCTCTACTCATAGCCAATCCAAATCAACGACAGTCCTCTTCGACAACAACCATCACCCTGTCGAAGTCCTCTTCGATGACCATCTCTCCATCAACGACTCAATCATCCACTTCGGCGACCACCAAGACCGCTACATCAGCAATGAAAACCATTACTTCCGCCTGTCGACCATTTCGTCGACTGCCAAGTTTTCAACAACAACTTCATTACCATCCAGACCTATGCTGTCGCCAAGCACGTCTGCAACGTCAATGACTAGTCCCAAAGGGAATTGCTGTGGACAGGGAGGCCATGTCCACCTTGTCTTATCTTCCAAGACCGACTCATGCTCAACCACTGTTTTCATTGGATCCTTATGCATCGCCTACAGTCCCATATTCATCCATGCCACCGCCCGAGCAGGGTGCAGAGTCAAAGGTTGTATCCTCCGAAGAGGAAGTGGAAACGGTGCCTCTTGTTGCTTATCAGATCCTGCAAGCCTATAGCGATTTTGCGATTAAATCACAAAATCACCCGTATGCCTCAATTACTGCTAAATCTAGGTTAATGGCCGTGAAAATCTTCACTTCGAACAACATTCCCCTCCAGCTGGCTGCCTGGTTAGTGAGTGTCAGCCTCGAGAGTGAGTGTTTAACTGCTCACCTGTTCATGTACTCCTAAAGGCAGCTCTGTGGAGACAAACCTTTGAGTGAAAAGGTTATTCTGCCGCTGGAAGGTCTCTGGCACCTTTACAACATTTTGGGCATATTCCAGTCAGAAATCCCCATGATATGTAACATGTATTGTGTTGTTTTGAAAAAGACGACCGTAAATTATTTACACCAATAAAGAAAGTGAAAGCGTCTATCAGATCAGTGTGCGCGAGTTCCTGAAACTACCAGACATACTGTTCAAATCACACCCTCACTCGTCACCATAAAGTCATCAAGGTATTCCAGATACTAATGAACGGCTGCCAATGGAACAGTGAATTTCAACAACTCGCATAAAATACCTAAAAGTAATCTGGCCCTGAATCTGCTTTGCCTCTGTCATCACCAGATCCTCCATAGAACCTGGTCAAAGGTGAGCAGCCCATCACCGGGCTGTAACCTAAACTGCTGGCAACTTTTCTTTGTTTATTCCTTTATCTGCTAAACCCATTGCTCTCTTTTGAGCACTTCGTTTACCTGCCATTGTTTCACTTTTCGTCCATCACCCTTTTCGTTTATCATCCTCTTCCTCTTTCAAAAGCCTTTTCTCATTTTGGCTCGTTTCCTGTGCTCCTACTTGTTGCCAATCTGAGCCCTCATCTGTCTCCTTTCCTCTGTGTACCTGTTCTGATGCCGCACCAACATTGCATGCACACTTTGGCACCCTTACATGTACACGCTCTCTCTAAAATGCATTGTCTTGTGAACGCGGCGTAGCATGCAACAACACTCCCTCGCATCATCCTTACACAGTCATACACTCTCGATAGCACCCTCTTCTGCGTTCTCCTTTCTATCAGACTCACCCTTGGCCCCAGATTGTATGTTTTGTCATTTCCCTTAGTTGGCCCCTTCCTTCCTTTCGGCCAACCTTCCCCATTTCTTTTAGCACCTTCTTCCCCTCACCTCTCCCTCCTTGCCAACATGACCTGCATATGCCTATAATGACCCCTTACTGTGCTTCCCCAGCCTCTTGTGCCTCCATCCCTCGTTAGCACCCACTCCCGAGGTCTGCCCATTCTATTATCAAAAATGTATTTGCCCCTTCCCCGCTGTGCTAAGCCCGTAGTACCCTCTTCGCCCGTCTGTTTACCTGCCCCATTTCTCTTTTTCACTGTCCCAAATTCCTCTTGCTCCCCCCTTTGACATTTGTATCACCCTTTAACTGTACTTCTCCCCCTTGCCAATCTGAACCCCCATCTGCCTTCTTTCCCCTGTTTATTTTGACCTCTTCAATTTTTATTTGTTTTGTTTATAGTTTATATAGCCCCCCTTTGAGCCTCCTCCATCACGTACACTTGCAAACGCAGTACTCTCGCACTGGCTCAGTATGCACACTCTCCCCCCCCCCCCCCGCCTTGCACTCACAATCTCGGGCAATCACCCTCTCAAAATTCTTCACATACAGTCTCACAAACCATCTCTCACACGGTACTTCAAACCATCACACACCCTCCCTCTTGCACTTTACCCTGGGCTACACTGTCAGAACTGGCCCCATCAGTGGCAGCAGCACTGGCAACAAAGCCACCACCACCACTGAGGGCCCAGTGCAACAACCACCCCCCTGCCTGGACATTACTGGCAGCACCACCCCCACCAATCTTGCTCAGGTCCTTTGAATAAGGTATTTTTATTCTATTCTATTGTTGGGCCACATTCTGTTCTCGGATCACAGTGTGATGCTTGCTTTAGACCGTGATTCTGGGCGTTATTCAGGGAATTTCATTTGTTGGATCTTTTTTGATATGCACAGTGTGGTGTTTTCCTATGTTCTTGGTCATCTTGGTGTCTCGCTGCCATCACATGGGCACTGGGCTTGGTACAGCATTTTCCGGCTGATCATACGTGGTATTCTAGCGATTTTTCTAATTTCTTATGTCAATCCTTGTTTAAAGTCAGAAGCCCTTTAATGGTTATGGGCTTCATCATTCATAATTCATTTTTGTTATATAATTGTGGGACCATTGACAGTTTTTTAAGTCTCATTTGTTTCTGTATAGTTGTTATGACCCAGATGAAAAAGTTTAAATTATATAGTACACTGAAAAAAGTCTGTGATGTTCTTTGCAGTGGCCAGAAGGTGGCATTTTGAAATTGGAAGCTGTCCACACGTCCACATTGTTATGTGGGCGGGCTGTCATTGCAGCCTCGGTGCGGAACCGACAGGATGTTACGCAGGGGTTGTGGAGGGGCGGGACCCGGGTTGCGGCAGTTGCCGCGTATGTTACAAATAAAGAAGGTTGTGTTTCACGTTGGCTCTGCGTCCCTCATTTTGCAGCTTGCGCCACGGGACCCAACAGGGTTCCAACAATGGCGACGAAGGGCGAGTAACCCGCTCTTGCCAACACAAGGCCTGCCGTCGGGTTATACAGCGCGTCAGCGCACCTCGAACGGAAACAAGTGTGGATACGTGCCGCACCCACAAACACTGGCGCTGGCCCACACCTCACAGACCAGCTGAGAACACACTGCGGGGCACGGGGCATTCGCGATCAAGCGCAACAACCAGCGCATTGCAGAACGGCTCATAAGCCGGGCAGCCGTAGAGGAGCAGAGCGCACCGGCCGAGAGGCGGACACACGCCGGAACTCCCCAACTGGGCCCAGTCACATCCCCACGGGCTGGCGCTCCACAGAGGTGCAAAGGAATTTTCCCAAGCACAGCACGTAAATAACCTCATAGAAGTGAAACAAATCGAGCTGATAAGCTCCAAAGAAGCACAGCCATAAGCCCACAAGTGAGCCACACACGTGTGAGACACGAGGTGAATAGACCAAGGAAGGAAAAAGGAAGCAAGCAGACAAATAACGCCACAACAACGAAGATAGAAGGTACAGACAGGGCAGCTGCAAATGACCTAGCCCTAAACACAAATCTTCTGATACCTACCTCTCACGCAAGCATGTCAGACCCAGCGCTAGCAACAGCGTCATCCTCAGGGGGTGCAGACAACTCGCAAGGAAATGATCAACAAGCACAGACAGCCAGTGGCACGTCACAAATCATGCACATGCCAAGCCCATTTGAAATACGGGACACATCGAACTTGGGGCCTCGCTGGGTCACATGGGTCCGAGACTTTGAATTCTATGCTGGAGCCATAGGCCTAACGGACGACAAAAGGCTCAAGAACACACTGTTCATGGCAGTAGGGCCGGCGGTGAGAGACATTGCGGGTGAACTACTGAATGTGGACACTGTGACATATGGAGAACTTCACGCCAAACTCTCAGAATACTTTGCGCCGCCTATTTCACCCTACCAGACAGGAGAACGGCGAATCCATAGACATTTTTGTCATGCGCCTCCGCATCAAACTGAAAGATTGCGAGTTTCACAAATATTCAAATGAAGAAGCACTCGGATCACAATTAATTGCGGGGTGTCTCTCTCAACCATTTCGCAAACAACTATTATAAAAACAGAGCTCATTAGAAGTAATCTTAGCGCTGGCCCGCATGGAGGCAGCGGTGAAGTCAGAACTCGACAACCTGGGCAAAGTCTCTATACAACAGCCCACAGAAAACCTTGACGCCATCAACAAACTGTACGCAACCCGCAACCAAAGAGGAAAGCGCCCTGACGCTACATGTTATAAATGCGAATACCCACACGCGGGGGAGTGCCCTGCAATAGGACAACAATGCACTGCATGCGGGGGAATGGACCACTACAGGGCAATGTGCAAAAACACGCCAGGACCCATTCCAGGCAAACAGCGAGCCCAAGAAAGGCGCAGAAACACCCGCCAAAGCCCACCAAGCTCTAGAGGGGAGAGCGAACGTAAAACCTCCAGGAGAGAAGACAGAGACCGGAGGAGCTTCTATCCACGAGAGGACAGGCGTTCACCAGTAGGAGCTAGACGCTTTCAAAGAAGGGGTTTCGTCAGATACATTGAGATGCGATCCCCCACCAGCAGTGAAACCCCATCTTCAGAAGAAGACCAGAAAAATAAAGGATACGTGTGGGCCCTCAACAACACCACGGCCACCCAACACAGCCCAATCCTCACATTGCATGTCAACAATACCCCGCTAAAATTCCTGAGCGATACCAGGGCAACAGTAAATATCATTAGTGAACAAGCTTATGAGTCGCTCACACCGCCACCAAGAATCAGGAAGGCCTCTGTGGACACATATCCCTACGGTGCCACAACCCCTCTACCATGCAAAGGCACGATCACGGCATGGTGCACTCATAAAGAGCACGAGCAAAAATTCCCCTACACATTTTGAAAACGGAGGCCAACAGTGGTTGCATTCTAAGTTTTCGGACGACAGTGGACATGGGTCTAGTGCACATATTTTACCAACTGATGGTGCACAAATATTTTGCCAAACCAGAGGTGATCGAACAAACCTTCCCCAAATTGTTCACTGGTCTCGGGAAACTAAAGAACAGAAAAGTGCATCTTCACATTAACCCACTCGTCAAACCCGTAGCCCAACATTATCAGGGAATTCCAATCAACATTCAAAGGCAGGTGGAGGACGAACTAGAAAAACTCATCAAAATTAACGTAATTGAACCCGTCCCAGGACCCACGCCCTGGGTGTCACCCATTGTCCCCGTCCCCAAGAAGCCCCCGGACGGAGCCATACGCTTGTGTGTCGACATGCGCAGAGCCAACGTCGCCATCGAGAGAGAGAGAGAGAGAGAGATACACCAAGTTCCCAGATTCACAGATATGATTCACCTCCTCCACGGGGTGAAGATCTTCTCAAAATTCGATTTAACTAAAGGATACCACCAGATTGAAATTGCTCCAGAATCCAGATACATCACCACATTCGTAACCCACCTTGGCCTTTTCCAGTACAAAAGACTCAGCTTTGGCATCTCTCCAGCCGCTGACATTTTTCAAGAAGAAATACACTGGGTAATTCGACACTTCCCAAACTGTTTGAACTATTCAGACGATGTACTGGTGTACGGTAAAACACAGGAGTAGCACGACAGCGTATGCCAGGCCCTGGAGGAAGCAGGACTCACATTAAACAAGGCCAAATGTGAATTCTCAAAAGGGTCACTAAGATTCTTTGGTCATATCTTTTCAGAAAAAGGGATGAGACCAGACCCCGACAAAGTCAAAGCTCAAAACTCAGCTACACATCCCAAGACCACGACTGACTTGTGCTCCTTCTTGGGGATGGCCAGTTACTGCTTGAGGTATCTGAAAGACTACGCCACTGTAAGTAACCCCCTGCGCCTGCTCACATGCAAAGATACAACGTTCATCTGGTTGACAGAGTGCCAGAAAGCATTCGAGGCGATCCGGAACGCCATCTCGCAAGCGGACAACATGGCTTACTTCGACGCTCGCCAGGATACTGAAATCATTTTCGATGCCAGCCCAGTGGGACTCGGTGCCATCCTCACCCAAAAAGAGTCAGTAGAACCGTCCAACATCCACATAGTGGCTTACGCCAGCAGGAGCCTGACCGCCACAGAACAGGCATACTCCCAGGCGGAAAAAGAAAGCCTAGCGGTGGTATGGGCGTGCAAGTATTTTCACTTGTTCTTATTCGGAAAGGAATTCACGATAGTCACAGATCACCAGGCACTGCTCGCCATTTACGGTGACCCCGAAGCTAGAATGCCCCCGAGGATAGCCAGATGGGGTCTGCATCTACAGGACTACAAATTCACGGTAAAGCACCGCCCTGGCAAGGAAGAGAATCCAGCGGACTACTTGTCCCGTCATCCAACGGAATCAGCCGAGTCACAACCCTCTATCGCAAACGCATACATAAACTATGTAGTGCATCATCTGCAACCTCTGCCGGTAGGATGGGCAGAACTGTCCACACAATTGGAGCTAGACCCAGCCCTCTGAATTGTGAGACACTGTCTGCAGTCGAACAAGAAAACACTCATGAGGCAGCAAGCAGGATCAGAAGTGGAAACAACACAAGAAGACGTCAAGTGGCTTGATCTGGTCAGAGACGAACTAACCGTAGTGGATGACCACATATTGCTAAAAGGCTGCAAAGTGATCATTCCAAGAACACTTCGAGAGAAGACAGTGCATCTGGCTCACGAAGGACACAGAGGGGTGGTAGCAACAAAGTGCCTCCTTAGACAAAAGGTGTGGTTTCCACAGCTCGACAGACTGGTAGAAGACATCGTGGGGGGTTGCCATATCTGTGCGCAAGTAGCTCTACACCCAAATCCACTGCAAATATCACCATTACCGAAGCAGGTGTGGGAGGAACTTGCAGTAGACCTTTTCGGACCGCTAAGTGACGGCACACATGTAGTAGTGCTCATGGACGAACACTCGCGGTTCCCGGACGGACAGATAATCGAAAGCAGCTCAACATAGTGTCATCCCAGCGGTAGATCGAATGCTTTCGGTGTACGGAATCCCCAAGATCATAAAGTCGGACAAAGGCTCCACATTCGTAAGCCACGACTTCCAGAACTTCCCCAAATATATGGGTTTCCAACACCGCAAAATAACCCCTCGCTGGCCACAAGCGAATGGCATGGTCCAGAGATTCATGGCCAGCATCAAGACGACAATCCAAATTGCCAACATTCAAAACAAACCTTTCGAGCAGGCCCTCAACCAACTCCTAAGCGAATACAGACACAAACCCCACCGCACGACGGGGATATGCCCCGCAGATCTATTGTTCCGGAGGCCGGTCAAGACGAGGCTACCTGAAGATCCCAGGCCCCAAGAGACGGCTCTGGAACAAGAGGCAAGAGTCAACGATGAAGTGGGAAAAGCAAAAATGAAGGAGGTCACAGATCGCAAGAGACGAGCCCCCCAGTCCCCCATGCAACCGGGAGATGAAGTATAGTTTCGACAACCAAAGAACAGAAAGGAAGACGCCACATTCGCACCTACTCCACTCATCGTGACACACAAGAAAGGCACGATGGTCATGGGACAGAGAAGCGACTGCTCATCAGTGACACGAAACATATCGTACTTCAAACGTGCAACCTCCAACCAGGGAGGGGCCTGGGAAATGAACATGGACAGCGAAGAAGAAAGAATACGAGATGAACCATACCATGGAGACGGGGGAAGAGTCCGAAGGTGAGCAAAACACTGGGTTTGGGGAGGGGCGGGACCCGGGTTGCGGCAGTTGCCGCGTATGTTACAAATAAAGTAGGTTGTGTTTCACGTTGGCTCCGCGTCCCTCATTTTGCAGCTTGCGCCACTGGACCCAATGGGGTTCCAACTGAAGCATTTTGGCCGTTTGGAGTTTTTTGTATTTCTCAGATTTGCATTTCAATGTGTATTCTGGTTGTTTGAATTAATTTGTTTTTGTTTTTTTTTAATTTTGTGTTTAGTTCATGTATTTCTGAGCTGTGTGGATTCTGTCATTGATGTTTCTTCATGTTCATTTTTGTGAAATTATTTTTTGTGATTTGTGCTTTGGTTCTCTAAATATCAATTGTTCACTGTCTTGGTTTACCCTTCAAAATGGTGATGTCTACATAAATAAAAACATTGTTTTCATTAACTGATTATTTTTTAATAATCGTCCTCAGACTATTTTCTGTGCATAATGTGTTTGGTTCCCAGAGTCTGGGGCGGTAGGGACACCTTTCTGATAGTTCTCCATGGCAGTGCCACCATCACAAACCATCCCCTCAGCATTACCACTGGCCTAACCAACATCACCACCGTGGATTACCGAGCCAGCACCACACTCACTAATCATTCTCCTAGCAGAAATGTCACTTCGCCAATCACTACCACTCATGCCCTCTGTGCTAGCTCCACCTGCACCAGCCCCACCAACAACGAATGAATTGCTGGGAGTGCAGCCAAATCCATCACCTATGCCCTCAGCAGCATCACTAGCCCCACCAACATCAACACTACTGGAATTCAGTGGCAACACCAGCCCCAGGACCAATACTGCGACTATTACTACCCAAAGCCCTGTTGAGAGTGTAACCAACGCCACCACTCACACCCTCTCCAGCACCATTGCTCGACCAACGCAACAACCCTGAGAAATAGAGGCAGTGACACTCCATAATAACTTCTCATGCAGTTGAAAGTGGTGCAAAATGCTGCAAATAATGCAGTTTTCAACAGCAGAATTTGCCTTTTTGTGCCACAATATCCTGGAGGGTCTACCTAACATACCATCTCCACCAATCCAAGGCCTTACTCAACCACAGGCCCTTACCATCCTTCTCCAGTGACAACTACCCTGATGGACATTTCTTCCAGCACAAGAGATGTCAAAATATATATATATATATTTTTTTTTTTTAACTTAGTTTATTATTAAACTTTTTGTTTTAACACGTCGTCTTGTACCTAGCAACTCCATTACAACCTCAGGATAGCCGCCCCTCCCTTCACATAATCTTTATAATTGCATGGCATCGATAAAATTTATCACTGAGCATATTAGATGAATGGAACTCCCACTCAATATTCGATACCACCAGTCCTCCATGTTCTCATTTCTCGGGGCGTATTTGATCAGATGTACAGATCTTAAGGATCGGAGTTTAGGGCAGGCGACTACCAAATGTTTTACTGTCCCGATGTCCTCCTGGCAGAATCTGCACCGATTGTCTTTGGTCTCTGCATCTTTTCTTATTAGTAAGATTTCCTTAGTTCTTATCGCATTCATTCTCATTCTCAGAAACCAATCACGGTGATGCCTCGAGGGGAACTGTAACAGGTACCTTGGCATCTTGTTCATTTTATTAGCAGTCGGCCCGAGTTTGGGTGCAGATGACTGACTTTCCAGTCTTGCTATATTACCTGCCCATGACCATTCTTTTAGTTTTCTTTTAGCGACTTGTGGCCACTTTAGCAGCATTTCTTCAGATATGTTAGCGGCTATCATAATGTCATGTCCCTTCTTAGACCATTTTGTATATGCATCTCCGGTAAGTTTCATCTCTTTGATTGCTAGGATTTCATATGCGGGTTCTTTATTTGGTATTAGCGTCTTACGCAATAGTGCCAGTGATTTCCATAACACCGTTGTATAAAGATCATCCAGGGCTAGTTCCTGTCTTATGACGGTAATTGAAAGGCAGTTTGGTAGCCTTAATACTCGCTTCCAAAAATAACCCTCCATTTTAGCCCAGATCTTATAGTCGAGGTTCCATCCTGCTTCGGCTCCGTAAGTTATTGAAGGAATAACTTTTTGTAAGTAAAACAAACGAATCGGCGTCAAAGAGAATTTTCCATAAAGGTTATGAATTCGCAAGCCTTGTGCTGCCAGAATCTTTATCCGGAGCCCCACATCACAGACCCAGCTCTTCTCACATAGCGAGGTATTAACCATGATGCCCAGATATCTGATTTCTGTGACTTCTTCAATTGGATGTGTTCCCACTCTCCAGCTAAATGGATGTTTCTTCTCTCCTTTGTAAGACCCAACTCTCATGATCTTTGTTTTTGAAGTGTTTATTTTCAAGTTATTGTTCGACATATACTGTTGTAACTTTTGAAGGAGTCGTTGCAATCCGATCTGCGTAGTATCGACCAAAACAAGATCGTCTGCATAAGTCAAGCAATTTATTTGGGTCCCATTTATTTTAGGTGGAAAGCATCGAACATCGCCTAGGGTGGCAGGAATGTCGGCAATGAAAAGCTTGAATAAGCAAGCAGCAATCGGGCAACCCTGCTTGACACCTCTTTTGGTTTTCTTTCTGTCCGATAACTGACCTGCTTCGTTCAGTCTTATTTGAATTGTTGTTGCCGTACCTAGTGCTATGATTGGAAGCAAGATGTCGTGGGGACAGTTCCAGTTGTGTAGTTTCACCCACAGTAATTCGCGATCAATAGAATCAAATGCCTGATGAAGGTCTATGAATGCAAGAAATAAGTTTGTGTGTCTTGCCAGAGCATTTAGTTTTAGGATGTTAAGCAATGTTAGGTTCATTTCGGTTCCAACACCTTTCGTGAAACCTGTTTGCCTGTAGTCTGTGATTCCGTTTTCATTTGACCACTTTGTTAATTTTTTTTGTAGAAAATTTGCAAACACCTTGCCAATTGTGTCCAGTAGGGCGATGGGGCGGTAGTTGGCCGGATTTGCCCGATCGCCCTTCTTAAAGATTGGGACAATTTTTGCTGTTGTCCAATTAGCAGGAATTGTTCTCATCATTGCAATGTTAGCGAATAGTATCTCAATAAGTTTAGACCATGCCAGCTTGTTTTCTTTGAGCATCACATTTGTGATGCCATCCGGACCTGCAGCACGCGAATTTTTCAACTTCACAATTGCAGTGGCTATGTCATCGGCGGATTCACAGCAGTCCCACTTTGCAGCTGTTAAGACAAGGTGATTTGGTTCAATTTTAGCGTCTCCTAAGAAGACTTGGTTGAAATGTTTGTTCCAAGCGGCTTCGGTCACCGCATTTGCCATCCTGATGGCTTGATTAGTTGTACAGTTGTTAAGTATCTGCCAAGTGTCTCTACATTTATGCGATTTCAACAGGCTCAACATTACTTCGCCGCGTTCTTGATCCCGCTGGTACTTGAAAGCTTTAACCCAGTTGCGGTATGCTTGTCGTCGTTTTTGTATCAAGTTACTCATGTTCGGACCGCCATGTGATTTCAGCTGGCAAATTTCGCTCTTTACCTTCTTTTTTTCGTTATTTAGCTTTGTACTCCATTCATGAGTATGCGTTTTAACAGAGTTTGTCTTCCATAACGCACTATCTTGACGGCAGGGTAGCAGAGACACATAGTCTATGTTACTACTCATCAAGTTCTTTTCTTCATCCAATTCGTTCGTAATAATAGCAATCTGACGGGACGATATTCGTAACCTATTTTTCCCGTTGTTTACTTCAAGGAAGGATGTTGATTGCTGTCTCGTATCTACATAGGTTATATTCATATTCATCACTATTATCTCGTGATCGCTGTTTTTTGTTGATGTTACGTGCATATCTCTGATTAAGTCCCATGAATGTTTGGACACCCAGATATAGTCTAATGTTTTTGCAAGACCCAAATTATGCCACGTATTCTTTTGTGGTATGTCGCCCGACACTTGTCCATTTAGCATGTCGCAATCATAAATCTCCATGATGTTATCCCATTGAGATCGCCTAGTTTGATTTTGGTGGCATTGCGTACTCTTGCAATTCAACCGGCCACCATTCGAATCAAACCATGACAAATTCATGTCACTGCATATGATGACCATGAGATTACTTATTTCCTGCAGATTTTTGTCCAGCATTGCAGTTATTGCAGTTAGAAAGTTTTTAGTTTTAATCATCACCGGGTTCCAGTATACATTAACTATTAAAATGTTCTGCTGTTGCCGTAGGCTACGATCATTATGTTCGATTAGTGTACATTGGATGAATAAATTAGGATTATCGCTTTTTTTCACTTCCCAATTGCGACCAATTTTAATCATGGTTATTAGCCCTGAAAATGGTCGTCCAAATGCATTCTTCCCTGCTGGATTTAGCAGGGTCACATAGCCATCTTTCACCGGGGGGGTCCTCAGCCATGTTTCTTGAAGGCAAATTATCAGATTATTTTCTAATTCAATTGGAAATTCGTCAAACAGATGTCGAAATCCTCTCGTGTTCCATGAAATCAGGGAGGACACTGTTTGTTCTTTAATATCCGGTAGCTAGTGATTTGACACGTTATGCATAATTTGACTTCCATAGTTTTTTGAATTAGAAACTGTTTTCGAGTTGTTTCTTAACTCGGATTTTTTTCCTTCGAATATGAGCGATCTATGTTCAAGCCTACGGCTGGACTCTCCCTCGTTTGTACTGACACCCCAATCAGGTTTGGGCTTTGGTTCGCTAACGTCGAAGCCAAGCTGCAGTAGATCGTCTTTAGCTGCCAAGATGACTTTTCGGACAGCGCTGGCCTTTATATGTAAATAAACTCGGTCCTCATGGTCTTCCGACATGTATTCAATAATCGCTATGTCGTCAGTGGACACTGTTCTTAGAGCAGGGACCGAATGTAAGAGGCGCATAACATTTCTTCTGTTCAAATTTACCTCAGAATCGTCATTAAGGATATTGGTGATAGCAATTTTTGCATTTTTTTCCATTCGATTCTCTTTGGGTTCTATGCTGGCTTTTGATTTTTCTTTTGCTCGCTGACCAGCTGTTCATTTTGGATTTAAACTCCTTGTTTTATTTAAACGGCCCTGATGTACCGCACTGGGCCTTTCACCCTTCATGGATTTCTGAGGGAGCTTGGTGTCCTGTGTCCTGTGACTAAGGGTGGAAAATTGGCTTTTCTTATTTGACCGGGCCGTCTCATTTGAAGCTGAATTCTTCTTTACGGCCCATGGATTTGTTGACGACAAGTCCACATCGGGACTATACACGTTTGAAACAGAGCTACTCATGGTGCTATTCAAGGCACTTTTCTGGGCTCGCTCTGTGTCGTCATCATATGAATACGTGGATAGATCACATAGGTCGATTGATATGGATCCTGCTGTGATTGCCAAATCGTCGGAATCGAGTCTTTGACGTTTGTTAGGGTTTGCCTTTGCTTCTGTAGCTACAGGCACGGCCTTGTCTGTCCTTTTTGAGCTTTTGGCATTCTGTGGCGAGATTCCATTTGTAGTTCTCGAAAAAAAATTCAGCTTTGGTGGAGTCGACAGGTTGCGTATAAATTTCTTTGAATTGCTGGTTTGAGGACGAGCCACACAGTGCTTTCGCTTTTCAGTCTGTTTTTTCGGGTGGTTCGTTGTCAAGCAGGTTTTTTGTCAGATTGACGGGATACCTCTGTCCTTGTTTAGGTATAGTGCAGGCCCGTCAAAATGCCAAAAGTTACTCTTTTGTTAGAGCCTGCGGATGGATCAAGACTTTTTAGTTCATTATCAGAAGGAGGACGCTCTGTCACACTCGAAGATGGCGACGGCTTCTCAACTACATTCGTCGATAACCCTCCAACCGGGTCATCAACAGTCTCGGCTATCGGCAGGACTGGAACAACAGGCAGGGAACGGCCTACACCGGCCTCATTTGCCTGAGTAACAGGTGCGGGGGCAGCGGGCCCTGTCATAGCCATCTCACTCACAGTCACCACCACTGGTTCCTTTCCCATCAGTGGACGGCCACTAGGGCTATCGCCATGCCTGCACTGCTGTTGCAAGGAGATGGTTTGCTTTAAACATGCCGTAGCTGCTACCGCTAACTCTTTAGCATCCGAAGTATCCTTGCACGTGATTTCATGTAGTTGCGTTTGCATTGACTGCAAAGCAAATTTGTCGCTGTCAAGTTTGTTTTGAAGCTGGGCAATAGTTTGATCCTGTTTGGCTAGTGATTCCATGATGTGCAGGAGCATACCTCCATTCGATTGGATGGCTTCATGTATATTTTCGTATAATTTAGTGAAAGGAATGAGGGCGACCGATGTTGCGGCTAACACATTGTTGTGTATTTGTAAGGCCGCTGCTGCTGATAGATTGGACTTGTACGCTGCCGCCATATCTTTTGTTGTGTCCATATCATTCTGTTGGTTTTGGATTTCCATAGTCTTATTTGAAATTGCGCCCAGTCGCATAGAAGCAGACTTCTTACTTGTCGTATCAGATAATGTCTGATGCAATGGAGTTGAGTGAGTCGACAATGGCCTCAAGTTGTCTTTGGACGGTTTCGCTGGCCAGTGTGACCTGCCATCTGCCACTGTCGATGGAGGGCCGCTACAAGGGAAATTTGCTTCAACAATGGACTTTGGCATCACTTTGCTCGACTCGAGGCCTGATCTTTGATGGTCCTGATCCTGTTCCATACTTGTCCTACTCAGGTCTATCGAATCTGAGTTAGAGGCCGACTTGTCGGGCAGGTCGGAATTAGATCTTACAAAGCTGGCCGACATACATTGCTTCATTTGCTCAAAGTCAGCCCTCAGGCGTTCCGCTAGTCTTGCTTCACGTCCAGCGAGGTCCATCAATTGACCCGATTTGCTGGGCCTCGATTGTTGGCAGTTTGGGCTGCTGGGGTCAGGAGCTCTGCGTCCGCTATTTGATGGACATGTTTTTGGTGCACTCTGATTCGCACGCCGTGTTTGGGACGTGCTACTCCATATCAGATTATTTGCTTCAGATTCTCGCATAAGGAGAGGCCGATGCAATACCGCGGCATTTGGTTGATGGCACACCATCAGGTTGTCATCATCATTTGCCTCACTGGATAACTCTGCCATTGTATGTAAGTCGTCGGGTTTAACGGCTGGATACAGAAATCTGAGCCCTTTAGACTCAATTTGTTCCAACGGCACTTCAAGTTCCATCAATTCAGAGTCAGTAACATCAAAGGGTGATTGCAACATCACAATGTTTGTTTCAGTCGCCAGCTGAGAGGCGTTGATTGCCGCGGTAGGTTCTGCGCGGGCGAGGTTAACGAACGAGCAGCCTGTCTTGTGGCTGCTCGGTATCTCAGAGCCGCGGTTCCTGAGGCACTCGTCATGTATCTGGCTGGGCTGCAGACTCGAAGTTCCTGCATCTGATACACTCAGTGGTCTGCATTCACCAAGGTCCACCATAGAGCCTCTCGAAGGGGAGTTGAACACTTTAGGGCAAGCGAGCACAGGTGGGTCAGATGGAACAGGCGCGCTACTGCAAGGAACGTGTGATGGAACTTGCACGGTAGGAATGGGCACCGTTAACACGTTTTCAATGCACAAGGCCTCTACGGATATCGTTTGACTCTTACTGCGCAGCCCACACTGATTACCCCAGTCGTATCCGGCTAGTGGAGTCACGGGTGGTGGTGAAATGCTCTGGCTGGTGTTTCCGGCAATTACCACCGGATCCAAAGGTGCAAGGCTAGGCGCGTCTTTATCGCTATGGATATTGCTCTCGGCAGCTGCCTCGGGAGTAGATGCAGCGGCGGCTATGTGTTCGGACCTCGCTCTGGGAAGGAGCGTTTGCCTAACCATTGCACGCGTCAGGGGGCCGGTTTCCGCCATCAAAGGAAATAAGGAAGGATTTAGTGAATTAGCTTCACTTACCTTCTCGCGGCCGTCAGCCGAGCCACCCGCCTCAGCCAGCCTCTGTCCAGCCGCGGACTGCCGCAGACTGAACTCTGCCCGAACTCCGCGCGCGCTCCGCGCTCCAGATAGGCTTTTATAGTCAGTTGGGCTTGTCTTTTCCTTAAAGGGATAGATTGAATCCAGCAAAGACCCAGTCGCTGCAGCTCCTCATACCACACTCCACCAGGGACTGCCGCAGACTGAACTCTGCCCGAACTCCGCGCGCGCTCCGCGCTCCAGATAGGCTTTTATAGTCAGTTGGGCTTGTCTTTTCCTTAAAGGGATAGATTGAATCCAGCAAAGACCCAGTCGCTGCAGCTCCTCACACCACACTCCACCAGGGACTGCCGCAGACTGAACTCTGCCCGAACTCCACACTACAGACACTTGTGTCGGAGCGCCAACAATGGCTTCCTACTCCATAGTTCTCTTCAGCACAACCTTGTGAGCTTCCTTTAAAGGAAGGTCTGGGTTTTCCTTCCAGAGATCTCCCAGAGGCAGTAACCCTCACAGATACGGACACAGATGATGACTCTCTGATAGATGGTTCCCCAGTCATGCATTCTACAGACTATTTTGAAGATTTGGTGCCAAGTTATGGTGAGCCAGCAGACTTCCTGCCAAGAGACTCGTCTCTGGGCAAGATTGGTTCTTTCGATGCCCTTATGCCACGAGTGGAAGAACCTTTTGATTTTCTACCTGAAGAACAGAAAAAGGAGGGATTCCTTTACCAATGGTGTGAATCTGCCAGAAAATCAAATGGTGGTCATTCCAGTACTAGAGGATATTTTGGAAGATGGCCCCTTGGTGACGAGGAAACCATTTTCAGCACCCTCAAAAGGATTGCTTTTAGAAAAAATATAAAGTGCCAGAATCAGCACCTAACTTCTTTTACACGCTACCTTGCCCAGTCTCGGGTGTCTCGGCATCTGACCGTAAGCATTCTGCCAATCCTTCCTCTCCCTGTATGGTGTCTCCAGACAGAGTGCAAGCAGCTAGATGTCTTTGACAAAAGGGTTATCTCTACAGCCGTGACAACCATTAAGGCAGATAATTAACTTGCAATCTTCTCCTGCTACGACCGTGAACTTTAGTTTAAGCTAGGGCAAATCCTAGACTTTCTTTCAGATGACAAGCGGTAGGATGCGCACATACTGCTACCTGAAGGGGAAGCAGTTTCGGATTATATCATCTCTATTGGTGTGGACATCGTTGCTAAACGGTTCACCCAGATGGTTAATGGGACAGTGTTACGCCGCAAGGGGTAGTTTAAGGCCACCAACTTCCAGACAAAGGTCCAGTGAAAGGTGGTTGATAAGCCTGTTGATGGTATTTACCTATTTGGGAAGAAGGTTAATGAGACCCTGCAGGCCATCAAGGCCAACACTGAAACAGCACATTCACGGAGCACTCTACAAGAACGCTGCCCGTTCTTTTACTCAGGTAAAACAAGGTTGTAAAGGACTTCAAGAGACTACATGTCTTCCCACATCCACAAAAATGCTGTGCCGGCAACACCCAAGAGGGTTATAAGGGAAAATCTCAATGTTATAGAGGAAACCAGCAACAACGCTGAGCTTGCTCCAGAAGTCAGGTGCCGCAGCAGACCTGACCTGGCCAAGCCCGACCCCCCCACTTCGACTTCCCAGTAAAAGGGGTAGGGGGTGTCTTACAGTGGTTAAATATCACCAACGACAAATGTGTGCTGTCCATCATTCAACAGCCATGCCCTGGAATTCATGGGAATATTACCCTCCATACCTCTCATTCCAAAAGCAGAAAAAACACCAGTTGTTGCTTCTCCAAGAAGTAAGGTCCCGCCTAAAAATGGGGGTGGTTGAAGTTGTACCGTTGCACCTCTAGGGCACGGGAGGATACCCTAGCTACTTTCTGGTAAGGAAACAATCAGTAGGTTGGAGGCCCTTACTAGGCCTCAGGGGACTCAACACATTACGTAAGTTTCATAGGGATCTCATGGTAAAATTGCAACACATCCTGGATCAGCTAAAAAATTTGATTTTCGCTCATCCATACACATAAAGGATGCTTACTTTCACATCCCCATTCATCGGAGGCACAGGCGTTTCCTCAGATTTCAAGTCCAAGGCAGACACTAACAATTGAAAGCTCTGCCCTTCGGTTGAAGTCTGCTCCAAGAGTATTCACAAAGTGCCTAGCTCCAGTGGCAGCCTACCTCCGTCATTCAGGTGTCCACGTTTACCTGTATCTGGACTCCATGTTTTACCACTAACAACGCAACACACCAAGGAGACTAGCCAGTGTCTGACATCTTTGGGGTTCTCAGTGAACTTTGTAAAGTCATTCTTAATTCCTGCTCAAAACCTGCTGTTCTTGGGCTCACATCTCAACACTTTTGCATGGGTTGCCACACCTTCTGAGGAGAGGGTGAAGACGATACTGAACAAAGGTCCAAAAGCTGTCGGGTCTGCCGCTTGCATCAATCCACTCTCTCAGACTCCTGCTGGAAATTATGTCCTCATGCATCCCATTGATCCTTCACTGCAGGCTACAAATGAGACCTCTTCAAGAGTTACTAGACGTCCATTGGCAGTAAAGCACAGGGTCCTGGGAAGACCATCCTTCCTCCAAGCTCTCCAATGGCGAGTCTCGTCACCACAACCTCACTAAGGGAGCCCACATTTTTCTTCCGATGCACATGGTCAAAGTGACCACAGATGCCTCCCTGGAGGAGTGGTGAGCCCACACGGGAGAATTCACTTGAACAAAAGGTCCTGTACATCGATGTCCTGGACTTGAAGGCAGTGTTCTGGGCCCTGAAATCTTTCAGACCGCAGCTGCAAAACAAGGTGGTTTGCATAGTCACAGACAGCAACACCACCATGTACTCTTACGTCCTGTCCCCTTTCCTCTATACTGCATGGTCATCCGTCGCTAGGGACGGGAGACGGAAACATTTTCACCAGAAAAAATATTCTTCCCCTTTAAATTTAGAGGCGCGGCCCTGGGAGCCTGCGCTCCATTGACTACGCCCACCGGACCACTCCCCAGTCCACTGACTATGCCCACCGGGGCCACTCCCCAGTCCCCTTTTCCACATCGATGGGAAGAGGCCGATTTCACCAGCTCTCCTGGGTTTTGCTTCAGACATGTAATAAATACCACATGCTATTCCCCGGATTCTTTTTTGCCTTCTTTTATCAATCAGCTACTTGGTCCTCTAGCGCCATGCTCCTCCCTGGCGCATGTTGACTTCAGCAGGCTTCAGCGAGTGTCCAGCCTGTGAGGGCTCTTCTCTACATCAGATCCCCACACTCTTTGCCCCTGCTGCCTTGGCCCCGACCACGGATGGGAGGGTTGCACTGTGTGCGACGCACTTTCTTCACGTGCTTTGAAGAGCAGACTAGCTAGGTGGAGGGAGTTCTTCGAGAAGTCACCTCCAGAGGACTTCAAGGACTTCTGTCAGACATAAGTCAAGGCCCAAGGGAGGACTGCTCTTTTCCAGCACACCCCGCGAGGGCGACGACTCTGCAAGGAAATGCCCAGATGGGAGGAATCTCTCAGGTTCTCGCACCAGCACGGGTACCGAGGCTAATTCAGCTACCGACCATCAGGCCGAGGGGTCTGTAGATCCTTCTGGAGACAGTGCTGAGGGATCACAAGGTTCTTTTACCGGGTGTACACCCGAGGGGTACGCCATTGTACTGGCAACTTGGCAGAGGGGGTGCCTGCGTGCAGCACTACCGGCAACTCTGCCGAGGGCGACACACCTAGCAGGTCTCGGCTTGAGGTGCAGGGTAGGTCTCATGCTCCATCGCCAGCGCAGCAGGAACTGCACTCCTGCCACAAGTGGGAGCTTTGTCTGTATCAGGTGGACCGCCTACTTGTCAAATGGGGCAGGCCCCATATCGGCCTATTTGCAACAGCATGAACCTCAAGTTCCTGCAGATTCCACGGGCCGAGGAGCATGGGGGACACATTCTCTTTCCCGTGAGAAGGGCTGTTTCTGTACGAGTTTCCTCCGTTCCCGCCCCTGCTACAAGTCATCAACACACTGTGTCCATGCAAAATGATACTCATCGCCCCGGCGTAGCCGAGGCAGATTTGGTATCCGGACCTACTCAACCTGTCAGCTTTGCCTCTGGCAAAGCTATCAGTTATTCCGGATCTTCTCACCAAAGGAGGCGCAATCCTTCATCACGACCCAAAATCGCTGCACCTGGGGGCTTGGCTCCTGCACCCCTGGGGCTTGGGGGGCTATGAGTTGCATCCAGACTGCAGGGAGGTAGTCGCCAGGGTGTCGTCAACCTTGAAGTGCTACGGTCACAAGTGGAAGCCTTTCCCTTTCCTCTCAGGGTCACGGCCATGCAAGTCCTTCCATACTTGCTATCCTTGGCCAAGGCCAGACTGGCTGGCGCACGCATCTATCATGGTATATCTGGTGGCTTTCTCCCGCTACACCAGGTCTTGCAGGAAGATCGTCATTCTGGTTACACTGACTAGTCAAGGAATTTCTCTAAGGACTTTTTCGATCTTTCCCACCGATGAAGGTTCTTGCCCCGGCGTGGGAATTCAACGTGGTTCTGACGAGCTCATGGGGACCCCCTTCAAGCCTCTGCATCATGTCCCACTCGAGTTTCTCTCGTGGAAAACAGCTTTCCATATGGCCATCACCTCTGCCAGAAGGGTAGGTGAAATCCAGGCCCTATCCTGCAAGCAACCATACCTGACTTTCCACGAATCGAGGGTAGTGCTGCGTACGCACCCCTCCTTCTTGCCGAAGGTTCTTTCAGAATTCCACCTCAACGAGCCTTTGGTGTTACCTGTTTTTTTTCTTGAAACCTTTGTCGCTGGCGGAAAGGACCTTGCACTTGCTGGACGTTGCTCGTGCCCTGAAGTTCTACGTTTCATGCACAAAGGGTTTACGGAACACTTGGGAACTGTTTGTCCTGTGAACCATGGGAAGGCCTTGTCCAAGGCTTCCATTTCTAGGTGGCTCTCCAGCTGCATCATGCACTATCATTGGTTGGCACATCGACCACCGGCCAACTGTCTGAAAGCCCACTCCACCAGAGCAATCGTTGCGACGACAGAGTTCCTGTCTGATGTGCCCCTGCTGGACATCTGCAGGGCTGCTATGTGTAGATCCACGCACACCTTTATGAAATTCTACTGCAGGGGTGCACAACTGATTTTGACAGAGGGCCGAAAGTACCTTACATGAGGGCTATAGTGGGCCGAAAAGTAAATGTGGGCGGGGCGGTAGGCGGGGCGTGGCAGGAGGCTTTTTAAACCCCCAATTTGTACTAAACGCATGGAAAAAGAATGTTTTTGAGGGGTAACGATTTTTATTTGCATTTCAAACTTACATTTTGTACTACACATTTTCCATTGTTATAATTTATTTCTATTTAGTTATTGTATCTCGCCTGTTTTATTAACTTATATATATTTTATTGACCCTAGATACACTATGCCCCATGGCCCCCTCACCCCAACCAAACACTATGCCCCATGGCCCCCTCACCCCCAACCAAACACTATGCCCCATGGCCCCCTCACCCCCAACCAAACACTATGCCCCATGGCCCCCTCACCCCCAACCAAACACTATGCCCCATGTCCCTCACCCCCAACCAAACACTATGCCCCATGTCCCTCACCCCCAACCAAACACTATGCCCCATGTCCCTCACCCCCAACCAAACACTATGCCCCATGTCCCTCACCCCCAACCAAACATTATGCCCCATGGACCCCTCACCCCCAACCATACACAATGCCCCATGTCCCTCGCCCCAACCAAACACTATGCCCCATGTCCCTCACCCCCAACCAAACACTATGCCCCATGTCCCTCACCCCCAACCAAACACTATGCCCCATGTCCCTCACCCCCAACCAAACACTATGCCCCATGTCCCTCACCCCCAACCAAACATTATGCCCCATGGACCCCTCACCCCCAACCATACACAATGTCCCATGTCCCTCGCCCCCAACCAAACACTATGCCCCATGTCCCTCACCCCCAACCAAACACTATGCCCCATGTCCCTCACCCCCAACCAAACACTATGCCCCATGGCCCCCTCACCCCCAACCAAACATTATGCCCCATGGCCCCCTCACCCCCAACCAAACATTATGCCCCATTGGCCCCCTCACCCCCAACCAAACATTATGCCCCATTGGCGCCCTCACCCCCAACCAAACACTATGCCCCATGTCCCTCGCCCCCAACCAAACACTATGCCCCATGTCCCTCGCCCCCAACCAAACACTATGCCCCATGTCCCTCGCCCCCAACCAAACACTATGCCCCATGTCCCTCGCCCCCAACCAAACACTATGCCCCATGTCCCTCGCCCCCAACCAAACACTATGCCCCATGGCCCCCTCACCCCAACCAAACACTATGCCCCATGGCCCCCTCACCCCAACCAAACACTATGCCCCATGGCCCCCTCACCCCAACCAAACACTATGCCCCATGTCCCTCACCCCCAACCAAACACTATGCCCCATGTCCCTCACCCCCAACCAAACACTATGCCCCATGTCCCCCTCACCCCCAACCAAACACTATGCCCCATGGCCCCCTCACCCCCAACCAAACACTATGCCCCATGTCCCTCACCCCCAACCAAACACTATGCCCCATGGCCCCCTCACCCCCAACCAAACACTATGCCCCATGTCCCTCACCCCCAACCAAACACTATGCCCCATGGCCCCCTCACCCCCAACCAAACACTATGCCCCATGGCCCCCTCACCCCCAACCAAACACTATGCCCCATGGCCTCCTCACCTCCAACCAAACACTATGCCCCATGGCCCCCTCACCCCCAACCAAACCCCCCAACTCAGCACACACACAAACATGCACCAATACAGACCCGAACCCCCACCCCCCAACTCAGCACACACACAAACATGCATCCATACAGAACCGAACCCCCCACCCCAGCACACAAACATGCACCCATACAGTCCCGAACCCCCCACCCCCCAACTCAGCACACACACAAACATGCACCCATACAGACCCAAACCCCCACCCCCCAACTCAGCACACACAGAAACATGCACCCATACAGACCCGAACCCCCACCCCCCAACTCAGCACACACAGAAACATGCACCCATACAGACCCGAACCCCCACCCCTCAACTCAGCACACACACAAACATGCACCCATATAGACCCGAACCCCCACCCCCCAAATCAGCACACACACAAACATGCACCCATACAGACCCGAACCCCCCACCCCCCCAACTCCAAACCCCCCACCCCCCCAACTCCAAACCCCCACCCCCAACTCAGCACACACACAAACATGCACCCATACAGACCCGAACCCCCCACCCCCCCAACTCAGCACACACACAAACATGCACCCATACAGACCCGAACCCCCACCCCCCAAATCAGCACACACACAAACATGCACCCATACAGACCCGAACCCCCCCACCCCCCCAACTCCAAACCCCCACCCCCAACTCAGCACACACACACACAGGCATGCACCCATACAGACACGAACCCCCCGCCCCCCAAATCAGCACACACACAAACATGCACCCATACAGACCCGAACCCCCCACCCCCCAACTCCAAACCCCCACCCCCAACTCAGCACACACACACTCAAGCATGCACCCATACAGACCCGAACCCCCCACCCCCCCAAATCAGCAAACTCTCAAACAAGCACCCATACAGACCCGAACTCCCACCGCCCAACTCAGCACACAAAAAACATTCAAATCAAAACATTCATACACATCCGACACCCCCCCACCCCCGCATCTCAACATACACACAAAATACATTCATACACATCCGACACACACCCCCCACCCCCGCATCTCAACATACACACAAAATACAAACATTCATACACATCCGACACACCCCCCACCCCGCATCTCAACATACACACAAAATACATTCAAACACAAACATTCATACACATCCGACACGCCTCCCCACCCCCGCATCTCAACTTACACACAAAATACATTCAAATACAAACATTCATACACATCTGACACCCCCCCACCCCCGCATCTCAACATACACACAAAATACATTCAAATACAAACATTCATACACATCCGACACACCCCCCCACCCCCGCATCTCAACATACACACAAAATACATTCAAATACAAACATTCATACACATCCGACACACCCCCCCCCCCACCCCCGCAACATACACACACAAACATAAAGCAAAACAAACCCGACACACAAACACAAACAGACCACTTACCGGAGACGTGCTGGAAGGCAGGCAGGTAAGCGGCAGGTAAGCTGGAACGCTGGAATCGCACTACGACTAGCGTGGTCCAAGGCTGAAAGGCCTTCCGGCATCAAGCCTTATGGACCACGCTAGCCGTAGTGCTGGCCCTCCATTGGTGCAGCACACACGCATTACGTGGCTCGTAGGAGCGACGTGATGCGTGTGTGTGCTGAGCCAATTAGGGCCAGTGTTTTCACCGGCCCGGAAGACAACAAAGACTTTCCTAATGGAGGGTGGCCCCGGGCCGCCCTCCATTAGGAAAGTCTTTGTGCCTCGAGGGCCGGTCAAAAGGGCATGGCGGGCCGCAACTGGCCCGCGGGCCGTATGTTGTGCACCCATGTTCTACTGCATCGACAGGGATTCCAGGGAACATTCCAGAGTCGGTCGGTCGGTCAGTCAGTCGGCCAGGCAGTGCTATGCAACCTGTTCGCTTTAGTTGAGTCTGTTCCAGGGGTAAGTGTTGATTACTTCTGTTGACCCTTGCCACCTCGCGTGGTTGTGTAATGTGTACTGCTGTGTATTCGTTATTCATGCGCTTGTGAAACCATGCCAGACCACATGCTGGAGAAGGTTTAAGTTACTTAGCTGTAAGTATTTTTCTCAAGCATGGGTCTGGCATCGATTCACATGCAAACTCTCCCTGTGTCCCCTTTGTGGCTCTTCTTGGTCATACTTTCACTTTACGTGCTTACCAAATCTGAAGATAGCTGCCAGGGGAGGGGCTTAGGGAGAGGCTGGTCATTGGATGGGGGCAGTATGACCCAGAGGACAGTAATTGGTTTAAAGGAGAAATATAGTTTTTAAGTGAATGTGAAACTTCTTTAATTTACCGGGGATTCCCAGCCTGAAGACGGGGAATATTCATGAGCATGTGAATCCATGCCAGACCCATGTTGGAGAACAATAGTTACAGGTAAGTAACATAAACCTTCTCCCCAATTGATAGTACTGAGACGAAGAAGAGACAACCAAGAGCAAAGAAGACTGTTCTTTTACCACTGTGATACTGGGACAAGAAAGATGCCTTTTAGGAGCTGTTAGGGTAACGCATGTTCCCTTAAACACAGGTAGGCAAACTTAATTGATGCACACCTGCACCCTTTCGGGGGGCTGCAGGTGTATAAAGGGAGAAGAAGACAGCAACATAGATAGGTGGTGCACAGGGAGAGACCAGGAGCAGCAAGGAGGCCGGCGCAAGCAGTGGGGAACCAGATGGGAGCAGGACGCCAAGACTCTGTGGACCACAGAGCAAGTTGGTTCATGGAAGTGTAGCGTGAAAGCTGCAAATCCCAAAAGCCAACAGAGCAAGTTGAAGGGAGCCAGGCAGGAAGGCTGTCCCCTTCCTTTTTGCTTGAGGTGCTCGTTCAGTACAGAAGGATGTCTGAACCGCGCTGCAGCCCAAACTCTCAAAGCAACTAGCGAGTTTCTAATGAAAATGAAGCCCGTACGTGAGCCTGTGAAGTCTGTTAATCAGGAATACTTTGTATCGGAATAGTCATGTGCCTCAACCAAGCATGTTTTCGTAAATCTACGGGCCTTTTGTTATCAATTACCAAACTATTAAAAATACTTTGTATCGGAGTGGTCACGTGTATCAAGAAACGTGTTTCTGAAGGTCTGCGACCAACAGGCTAGTCAATTTGAATGAAACGAACGAATATTAAACAATAGGTAAAGCAAAATGGAACTACAAATGAAATATGTAATAAAGCTTTATAAACAATTAAAACTAAGGCATGAATCCAAAAGAGAACAGAGTATCAGCAATAAGCAAATCCCATATGTTCAGTTTTGAAAACTTTCAAGTAAAGAATATAACATTAAAGAACACTTAAATTGAAGTATGTGGAGCTCTGGAGTGAATGCAACTTCAAAGAATAAAACAAGACTAACTGTTCACAATGGAACCTTAAAATTTAAATAAGAACATTTATACCACCTTGTCTGAAAGCTACCAAAAGTAATTGTTGCAAGCAGAAATAATTGAACTGTGGAATTTAATATCAAAAAGGCAGATACTTTACTTTTTTAATTGTGGCACTCAACAAAATGAACCCTGAAGATTTGAGACTTTTTGCTAGAATGAGAACAGAGTCTGAAGGTTCCTTTGTGTTTGAAGTAGTGTGTTTGAAGCTTTCGGAAGTGTACTCCGAATCTTGATTGAAACTATATTACCTTGAGTCCAGAGAATGTAACTGACTTTCTTTGTGCAACTGTTTTATGCTTGGGGAAGGGAGCTGAAAGTAAGCTGTGAGCTGGAGGAAGCTCAGAAATTTAAGTTGAGCCCGGTTTCTTTTGACTTTGACATCACTACACATTTGTTAATTGTAGTTGTGAGCGCAAGGATAGGTTTTGGACACACTCTAAAGTTGAACTCTTTGACTCAGACTCTCCTTAGTTTCGTTCAGGTAGGGAAATCCCATTTTAGCATAGGGAAAGTTAGGCCTTCAACCATTCTGACATTTGATTTAATAAACTATTTGATTTTGAATCTGTTGTCTGTGTCTTGCTTCATGATGCCTTCACAGCCCGTGAGGTAAATATCAACCCTATGACTATTCATAAACTGTCATGTCTTTATTAATTCATTAGCCAACACTGGCGTTACAATTGATTGTTTTAATTACTATATCACCTGGTTCAGCCTACCACAACAGCTACCTGTCCAGGTATGTGAACGTCTTATCTTGGGTCCATGTCACCTTTATTTCCATGTCAGAAACCCTCCTCCGTCTTGAGATTTGGACCTGGTCTTCATTGAGAAGGCCTTTTGAACCTATTGCTTCATGTGATCTTGAACTCTCCAGGAAGACTGCCTTCCTAGTTGCTATTTTATCTGCCTGGAGGGAAATTAATTGCGTCATTACTAAAGTCCTGTTTCTTTCATGTGTACCAGGAAATGTACTTAAATCTTTTAAACCAAGGCCATATACTTCCCCAATTGAAGGGGCTCTTCAGGGTTTAGATGTGGTGCAGGGCCTTAAAGTTTTATTTGGTCTGAGCAAGACCTTTACGCTGTTCCGATGACCTTTTTCTTAGAGTGGTGTTCACCTGTTTTGATAGTGGCCTAGGCCACCGTTGCCATATGTACTGTCTTGCATTTCAAAGTCTGAACACTTTGCATGGTCTTCCTATTGAGAGACCACATGCACATGCCATCAGATTTAAGGTAACATCTATAGCTTTCTAAAGTCAATTGCCCATTTCTGAAAATCTGTGGGGCGGCTGCTTTGGTTACTTCCTATGTTCTCTCTAAGCAGTATTCCCTATATGCTTCTTCCTGGCAAAATTATTTATTTGTCCGGGAGCTATGTACCCAAGTGACTTGAAGCCAGCTAACATGCTACGCCTCAACCCCAGTAAATATTTTGCTGTGTATTCTTTCCCAACAAATTGGGAAGAGGGAGAACTACATGAACGAAGGAGAAGCAAAACATATTTTAATGTTGTCTCTGGTACTTTTAATGCTCAACTCTTCTTCATTCCCAAATCCAGCCAAGCCATTCCATTGTTCATTTGCCTGTACTGTTTCACTACTGGTTGGTGTAAAATCATGGGAACTGGCAGTTGGACCTCTGTATCCAGTTATATTGTGGATTGTGGAGTGTGGTACCAAGGTACATAATGGGAAGGTATGCTTACCATGGGTTTACAAATTAGAAATGTGTTTGCTGCAACATCTTAATCTTTGGAGCAAGGACTTGGTCGGTTACTAGCCATACTATGCCAAGTGCGCCCTCCATGCCCAAGTACACCCTAGTATGTATGGGTGCAGCTCTTGTATGTCCAGGTGTATTACCTTTTTTGCGCACCCACCAAAATGTTTGTTGGTCTCCACCAGTAGGATTGACTCAAATTTATGTCCATGTGTTCCTCTTCTTTATTCCTCAGCACATATCCTCAAATCCCTGCTGTTTGTGTTCTGCATGCTCTTAGTTTGTGTTACTTGCATTCACGCCTTTCCCAGCACCCTCACCCTGCAGGGAGATAATTCTCTTAATTAGTAGGTGTGTCTCAGACCTGCATGCTTGGTGTCATCATCTGCTTGCAGGTCATGTAAATTCCAAATGCTGAGAGTTTGGGTATTTCTGAAAGATAGTCCACTTTGTTAATGTTTATAGACATAATGGATCTGCCAGATCTTGAAGTTAAATTCATAGTTTGTATTTAAATTAATTCAGATGTGTTATTTTGTTTTTCTTTAACACACTAGTTTCCACTGGCTCACTTGCTCAACAGTATGCCCATGCTAATGCTACCCTTCACCAACATCCTCCTCATCCTCAACCTTCAGCTACACCAACTGGACAGCAGCAGTCTCAACATGGCGGCAGTCATCCTGCTGCTAGCCCCGTGCAGGTAAAACATTGACATACTGTAACGTGCATGTTTTTATATATGTGAACAGGGTTAACCTCTATTAAAAGATGTTCTGTAAATGTTGGGACTACCTATTAAACATAAATTAAGATTAAAATTAAACATTGCATAAAATAAAACCAACTTTAGAATGGATGGTTTCCTCCCATGTATTCCTCATCTTATGATATCTTGATAATCCAGCTTTGCTGCATTGGAAAAGAAATTCCAGCAAGGGGTGCTGCACGTTGATGCCCGTCGACACGATGTCCCTCAAGGGCCTCCACCTTGGTGTTGTCATCAATGGTATATAGCACACGCAGTGACCGTTGGCTTCAGTTCTGTTTTTATCCGCAAAAGCCAGCGCTTTGGATTATCAATGCTTTGGTTCTTTTGACTAAAAAACCTTTGAAATGGCATCGTCGTCTGCATCATCTACTCCGAGATCGGGGTTCAAGAAGTGGCACTACTGTGGGGCAAAAATGTCCCTCACAGATCCCCGTTGGGTGTGTCTATGGGGCCTAGGATCCTCTTGCGCAATGCCGGTGTGTGGGTCTTTCCTATCGCTGACAGCAAAGTTCCTGAAAGAGCGTAAAGCAAACTGGCTGAAGCAGGTCCCAAAAATCTCCTTCAATAACCTAGTCGAAAAGGCGATCCTCTGACGAATCGAGAGATGACTCTCCTTGTCGGAAGAAAGCTAAATGGTCCTGATCACACAGTGGCTGACACCACTCATCACCTTCCTCACGGTGGTAAAAGAAAAGGTGCCATAGTTAGCTGTCTTTGTCGTCGAGTTCCTCCCCGGAATGGATCTCGAGCGCAGCCAAATCGGCCTCGCCAGTTGAGTGAGAGAAGTTCAGACAAAAGATGCTCGGACTATTCGAGAAAGCGGCCTCGACTCACCCGAAGAAAGATAACAGCCATGCCAGTGTCGACAAGCATGACAAAAAGGCAAGGGACAAAACCTGTGCGCCTGGGTGTCCAGGAGAAAACTCCTCGAACCTTCGGAGGTTCCATCAAAGGGAAAGGCTCTATCGACATCATCGACGCCATTTGTGCCAAAAGACTCCACGTCGAGTGATAAGAAAACTTCAGCTCCAAAACTGTCGAAGTCGAAGACGTCGAAAGAGTCAAAGACTTCGCCACTCAAATCTCAAAATCCTCAACAGATGTCGAGAAAATATACACTTCACTACCAAGGAAAGATTTTTTCAAATCCCTTTCCTCAATTTGAGGATGATGAGCCATCTTCAGATGAATCATATCCATTTGTATTGCAGTATGGGATACAAAATGTTCCAGAGGCCTTAATTTCTGAGGATTCAAGATTAAGGGATCTACATGCCACCCTGCAATCTGCAAGTGGATTGGACACATCCACAGAAATAGAATTTGGCAGGCCAGACCCCTCGGATCATGCCGATGGATCTTATAGACAACTCATGCCTAGAGTGATAGAATATCTGGGATGGAGTAGGTTTGCACCACTAATTGAGCAGGATGTTCCAACTGATATTTTAGACAAGGGACCCCACGAGGACCCTCTTCTACCATTCCATGTGGCTTTGCAAAGGAGAGTTAATGCCAACTGGGAGACCCCCGAGTTACTTCCAGCTGTGATAAAAAAAAACTAACCAGCAAGTACCGTACGTCAAGTAGTGACACGTACTGTCTAACAAAACACCCAACTCCTGAAAGCTTGTGTCATGATGCCTACCCCCAGAGCACCAGGCCAGGCCCAGCACCCCCGGGAGCAGGCATCACGCCCCCGGGTAAAAGCCCAGCGGCCCTTTATATTGGCTCTTTGGACTCTGTCCTGGCGCCGTTGGTGCCAGGCTCATGTTGGACATCAGTCCTGGCGCCATAGGCGCCAGGCTCATAAAGGGAAGTGTTTGGTGCACTTACCTGAAGCAGACCATGCTGCACACTCACCTGATGCAGACCATGCTTCATGAAGAACCAAGCCAAATGAGGCTTAGGAGGGACTATTTATCTGAAGGAACTATTTTGTTACTTGGGTGGGGCTGTGGAAGAATACTCACCTGGAACTTCTTCCAAGGCTATTTAAGCCACACCCGGACAGCCACACGTGCTTCGCGTTGTTCTGCCTCCCAGCAGCTGAACGCTCACCGTGTCTGCTCCTGCACCTGGACTCCAGCCACGCCCGCCTCGAACCTGGAACACCTGTAAGGGAATAAGAGAAGAGAAAGGTGAAAACTAAGAACTATTTCAACCTTCTTACCTGCATCCGGAATCTTCACGCCAGCATTCCTGAAGGAAGACTTCCATTTAAAAACACCGCGTTGCTCGCTGCAGCGCCGCGCTTCGCTCATCTGTTCCCGAGACGCCGCCCGGCTCCATCGCGGCTCTCAGTGCCAGTCGCCACATCTCTGCACCGCACCTAAGGGAGAGAAGAAGAGACAAAAGGTGAGCAAGGAAACACAAGAGGAAAGCCGGATTTTCAGCCATTTTACTTACCGGCTATTCTTGGTGAGCCATTCCACATCTCGGGTCTGCGCCACATCTCTGGCAGGTACCGCACCCCGGCCCCTATGGGGAAAGGGCAAAAGACATTACTGGGGAATTATAAAGACATTTAGAGGGGTCGCCCTCATCACTGACTCACCTGATTTTACCCCGGCAGTTTAACCCCTCAACGCATCGCCTTTGTTCTGCACCTGAAATAAAGGACAGAAAAAGACAACATAAAAGGAGGCTCACACTTGAACTTTTGCATCTTCATATTTAAGGCGTATCGCTCAGTAAAGTCAAGTGGATTTGCCAGCGCCATTCTGAAAACCAGTGAAGTAACTGGACGAACGCGTGCCCCTCCACCAGAAGCAGGATGGAGAGTTCATCCTTCCAAACCATAAGGTGAGCTTAAACCGGGGGTTTTGGAGGAAGTCAGAGGAGAACAAAGGGGGAAAGGGGGGAGCAAGCACATTATTCAGCAGGCAGTTAATCCCCTTTCTCATCTGCAGAAGGATATTCCTACGGGCCAGACAAGCAAGATTTGGGGGT
Organism: Ambystoma mexicanum; assembly: GCF_040938575.1. Classification (NCBI taxonomy): domain Eukaryota; kingdom Metazoa; phylum Chordata; class Amphibia; order Caudata; family Ambystomatidae; genus Ambystoma; species Ambystoma mexicanum. The sequence continues at coordinate 1,456,868,652 of NC_090932.1, forward strand.
CCTGTTCAATCAGTGGTCCGAATTCTGCGCATCACGCTTGAAGAGGCCACAGCAACCCAGACCAGACCAGCGCCTCCGTGGGAGCCAGGTGAGCGTTACAGCTTGGTAGTTCATTTTGCCACGTCTACATCCAGACAACAAGCATATCCAACCATCCCCCAGACGGAGATGACTAGCGTTATGATGCTTGGGCTGGAAAGGTTTTCTCTGCAGGGAGTATGGCCCTTAAATCAGCAAATGCCATGTGTGCACTATGGGATTTTATAGCGATGGTGGCCGAACATATCCCCAAAGGAGAACCACAAGACTGCTTTTTAAACATTGTCAAAGGCCGCCAGGGGGCGCACGGAGAATGCCGTGCCCCGTTTGAGCTCGCTCCTCCATGGTCCCTAATTTGGTCTGAGCCCCCACTTTGAGGACCCCCCCTGCAGCTGAGTTTCAACACGGTGTCTGGCGAGGGCCCCCCCTCTCTGCAGCAGAAAATTTGGAGAAAATCGGACGAATCTTCACCCACTTCTGCTCTTTTGAGGCTGACACCCTTCCCGCGTGAGAAAACGAAAGTAACGAGCCCAAGCGCGGGCCTGTCTGACTGAGGCTCCCGGGAGTCTCTGCGCCGAAGAAGACGAGGCCTCGGGGCCCGAAGTGCTGCAGCGACGCAGAGTGAGTCCCGTGCCCCCCGCACCCTCCGCCCTGAGAAACTTCGCTGTCCGACGAGGAACATCACCGGGCGCCGCTGGTGCCCAAAGGACTATCCGTGGCCTGCGGCGTGCGCCCTGCGCATACTGCCAGCAAGAGCCGTAAGGTGTGGAGGAACCCGGAACCTGTGGCGGCATAGCCCCTTGCCCCCCAACATTGATCCACATCTGCATCGGACCCATCAACCGGAGCCCCGGAAAGTTCATAGGGGGCTCCGCACCGGGGAAGGCGAGGCTCCGCGGCTCATGAAGCCGAGGCAACGCGGAGTAAGCCGCACGCCCCCAGCGCCCTTTGCCCCGACAAACAGCGCCTTACGAGACTGAACAGCATCGGGCGCTGCTGAAAACAAGGTCCACCCGCGGCACACGCAGCATACGCGGGCCATAAGGAGAGGAGGAACTCGGACCCTGTGGCGGGGAATCCCCCTGCCCCCCAACATTCACCCGCACCCGCACCGGATCTGAAGCTGGGCCCTCCCCTACCCTCATGCATACCTCGTGCCCTGCCATTACGGTTTGCAAGTAATCCGGAACTTTCTAAAGCCCCATACCCTCTTTGATCAGCCATTTACGGGCATTAAGAACCATCTCCAGCCTTTCTCCTGATATTAGCCCACCAGTGGTTGCACAGACTGCTAATACAGGTGCTCTTTCCTGTAGTGATCCGGTACGGTGGTTTCAACCTAACAACTGTGCTGCCCACTACACGACTTGAGGCGTGTGCCCTCCTCAGTCGCGTTAAAGACGTCGGATCCTCCTTCCCCCACAGCACGGGGCCCTGTTCACCACCCCCGTAACTCACAGAAACCTAACAACTTGGGGAAGGGCCCTCAAGCCTCGAAACGCGTACCCCACTCGATCTGACCTCACCCCAACCTTCAAGCTAAAGCGGAACCTATCCCGCAGCGGTAAGCGGGCCCCAACACACAGCCCCTGTGATCACCCTACCACGGAGTCGGTCCTGCTCCAGTTAAGAAAACCCAGTCACTCACAGCGCAGGTATGTGACAACGCATGGAATCACATGCCCGGCGCTCCAGGGATAAGGTCCCCTCCATCAGCCACACTTTAAATCCATCCCGAGGCCCTCGCACTCCACGCATTGAATAAAGAAACGAGGTTCCGGTTGAGGGGTATCCTTAAGGTTCCGTTGTTGACGCGGACTTTCACCCACTTTTCTTCTCCCCAAGACTGGCAGACCCAACACAAGTTGAGTCCCAATCAGTGGCCTGATAGCTCACTTTGACTCTATGGACATAAAATTGAAACTGGCCAAATTCAAATTCACTCCGCCTCTAAGCGCACCCCACCTTCTGAAGCCCACGGTCATGGCATCCAAGAATGCCGGAGAAGCACTGACAAAAGGCGATATCGCTGACCTCCTCTCAGAAATGAAAGGGATGAGGGCAGACATTGGGAACAAAATCGATAAGATCACAAACAGAATCGACAAAATGGAGGAGAGACTTGAGGAGGTCGAACACAACCAATCCTCATCAAGCACACTAGAAATGCAAATCAATCACCGCCTGATTGAAATCGAGAACAAAGAGGAAGAGCTCCGGTTAAAAGTTGATGATTTGGAAAATAGAGAACGTCGGAACAATGTCCGTGTTTTTGGTATCCCTGAATTGGAGGGCGAAACGGGAGCACATCTGAAAAAAGCGTTCCATGACATCCTGAAAGTTCTATTCGGGGACGACGGGATAGACGAACCGAAACTTGATCGCATTCACAGGGCCGGAGGTAAGCCGGGTGGCCCGAGGTCCGTCCTGGTCCGGTTCCACAATTATGCAGACAGGGCACGGATCCTAGAGAAGGCCAGAGTGGCACCGCAGATCTCCCTGGAGGGGTCAACCATTGTTATCTTTCAAGACCTGTCTTCCCTTACGCTATCTCTACGTAGGAAGTGCCTACCGATTACAAAACTTCTTAAAGACAAAGGCATCAGATACCGGTGGGGTTACCCATTCTCTCTCTCTTTCGACTGGGAGGGCACAGAAATGAAAATGAGCTCTGAAAAAGACATCACCAACACCATTACGGATCTATTGGGCCCTCAGGCAGATGGATCACACGCACCAGCACAAAGGAACGCAGATGGCTTATGGCAAACCAAAGGTCCCCGAAGAAGGCGGATGCAGGGGTCTCGGAAATTCCGGAGAATGAACACTTCCTCCGAAATGGAACATTGACTCTCTTACCATCACGATCACCCACCTTTCTGTGGAATTTTATCGGAGAAACTACGTGGGTGGTGAGCAATCTGCAACGAGACCCAGGCCGGTTCCATGACTGCACCCAGTGACATAAGGTACAGGCCGGGGTCAAGGGGGTAAAATGTTGACGAACACGATTATACCTGAACATGGGGCTAATGGTGACTAAACCCTGGCTGAAACGGTGGAAAGCCTCATGCTCTAGGATATCGAGTGATATGAGCTGGGGGCTCGAAAGTTAAAGTTATGTCATGTACTATTAATTAATGGACTAAAAGTTGAGCGGTTCATACTGGTGGTTCGAATTCTGTTTGGTGAAGTTAACCCGACTGAATTCGGACGCCACGAGTCGAGATGGCTGAAGACGACCCTGTATTGGGCGGCTTTGTTTCTGGAGGATGGGGGGAGGTGGGAGGGGGGGGGAAATGTTGGAATTTTGTGGTCTATTTCTTTGCGATACAGGGATGAGCTGCATGATTTGTTGGATCTAACCCGACCTTGTTCCATTCACGAAGGACAGAAATTGAACTTTAGAGCAGGAGAAATAGAAAAGGCAGAACGACAGGCACGAAGAATAGTTACGGCATTGCCAAACATCTATAATGGCAAACACACCCGACATTGATTGTCTACGCATATGCACACTTAACGTCAAAGGCTTAAACTCCCCCACAAAACGCTCCCTCATGGCCAGAGAATTCACACGCTCCAAAATTGACGTCTTATTCATCCAAGAAACACACTATCTCAGGGGCACGGAGAGATCAATCCCGAGCAGAGCTATTGGTTTTTCCCTGTGGAGCTCCGGATTATCTAAGAAAGCAGGGGTGGGGATACTCGTGCGGAAGAGTCTCCGTATGTCAATTCACAATACCTGGGTCGACGTAGAGGGGAGAACTGCAGTCATAACAGGAACCATACAGAACACCCCTGTCACTCTGGCAACGGTCTACGCCCCGAACCAGGGTCAGACAAGATTCCTTCACAAAGCGGTCGAAAAGGTGTTTCAGATGGCACAGGGACACATGATCCTGGGAGGTGACTTCAACTTGTGGATGGACAGCTCTTTAGACAGGCAAAGCAGGACCAATGCACCCAGCTCGTCTCACGTAAATAACGCTGCAGAAGTAAAGGCGACATTTTCATTGTTTGGTCTAACCGATAGCTGGCGTCACCTCCACCCCACGGATCGTGGTTTTACCTTCCACTCTGCCCCGCACGACACTTTTACACAAATTGATTACTTGTTTTTGTCCAAAGATCTCTTGCAGGAAACCACTACTGCAAATATATACCCGATCTCATGGTCGGACCACGACATGGTAATAGCAGAAATACGCTGGGTGAAACATACTATACCAAACAAAAAGTGGAGGTGCAACGACTCATTATGGAAAGATGCGGTGTTCAGAGAAGAATTTGAGAAAGAAATCAAACAATACTTCATGGTAAATGATACTGGAGACATCTCAAAGGCAACGGTATGGGAAGCAGCCAAAGCCACCTGGAGGGGCGTCCTCATCAGAGAAGGAGCTCGCAAAAAGAGAGAACGATCGCTAATTGAGAAAAGTATCAGAGAAAAATTATTCATGGCTGAGAAACATGCCCAATCAAAACCACATGAACGAGCGAAACACATCAAAGAGGCCAAGGAACTTCGGGAAGAACTCAAAGTTTTGGAAATCGGCAAAATATCCCAAACCTTACAACACCTAAAGCAAAAATTCTATGAGAAAGGTGACAAGGCGGACGCCCTCCTGGCGGCCAGGCTGCGCGCACAGAGAGCTGAGAGATGGGTGGACACCATAGAAAGACTGGATGGCACGCTCCTAGACACTACAGAAACATCTCCCCAGGGGATTCGAGAAGCCTTTGCTTTCTTCTATGAGGATCTATACATGAGTGACCCCCCCTCCCCGCCAAATACCATCGAGACATACCTTCAAAGTGTAAAACTACCGTCACTAACACGCGCAGAAGCCGAGGCGCTTGACGTTCCCTTTAGTGAGGATGAAGTTGCTGACGCAATCAAGCGGCTCAAAACAGGGAAGTCCCCTGGAGACGATGGTTTCACCCCCGGATTCTATAAATCATTCTCCACGTATATTGCTCCATTCTTGACAACACTCTTCAATGACATCTTCGAAACAGGCAAAGCGCCACCCTCCTTTGAACAAGCCCTCCTCACAGTAATACCAAAAGAAGGCAAAGACCCAAAACTCTGTGGATCATACCGCCCCATCTCGTTACTTAACATTGACGCCAAAATTTATGCGAGGGTGATAGCAGCTCGTATAGAAGTCCACTTACCACGTTTAGTGAACCCAGACCAGGTGGGTTTCATACTAGGAAGACAAGGTGCTGACACTATACGGAAAACACTCCACTTGATTCACGAAGCTCGAAATATGCCAGCAGATCCGACCCTTCTTTCCTTGGATGCTGAGAAAGCGTTCGACAGGGTGGATTGGGATTTTCTAGAAAAGGTCCTTGTTGAGGTTGGCTTTGGCCCACGGCTACGCCTAGCCATAAAAGCACTCTACACGTCTCCACGAGCATCGGTTTCAGTCAATGGCGGCTACTCCAGATGGTTTCCCCTGGAGAGAGGTACAAAACAGGGATGTCCGCTATCTGCCATATTATTCGTCCTGTCGCTTGAGCCCCTTGCACAACGACTGCGGTCTGACCCCAGCGTCCATGGGATCAAAGTCGGGGACAAGGAATACAAACTTGGCCTCTACGCTGATGATATACTGCTACATCTCACCTACCCGCTTGAATCCATCCCGACAGCCATGAATATTATTGAAGAATATGGAAGGATGGCAGGCCTGAAGATCAATACCGGCAAATCCATCATCCTCCCACTAGACAGATCCAGAGATAATGAAGTCGAAAGATTCGCCCCGTTAGGAATGAAAGTCAGCCTCACTACCCTGCGATATTTGGGCGTTAACGTCACACGTACCTTGGACACCTTATACGATGCCAACTTCCCCCCCATGTTAATGACATTGCAAGGCGACATGCTAAAATGGGACAAACTGACAATTTCTTGGATGGGGCGCCTAAATGCCATCAAAATGGTAATCCTACCAAAAATTCTATACTTGTTCCAGATGCTCCCCATAAAAATACCCAAGAAGTTCTTTTCCGAAATAACCAAGTCCATGATGACCTTCCTATGGCAAGGTAAAAAACCAAGAGTCCCTAAATCTCTGCTGTATCTCAAGAAGGACGACGCTGGTGTGGGCCTCCCCAATTTAGAGGCATACTACAGGGCAGCCCAGTTGCGTGTACTAATCCCACACCTGAGACAGCAAACAAACCTACACTGGATAGACCTGGACAATTTTCACCTCAGACCATACACTGTCGGTGAATGGTTATGGGTCCCTGGATCTCGATTACGTCATAGCATTCGGAATCACCCCATACTCGGAACCCTCTGGGCAATCTGGAAACCGAACAACGCTACGAAGGGAGTTACGACCTGGCCCTCTCCCTTGGGACACATATGGGTCCCAGGAATTCGTGACGACATACATGAACCTCTGAGCTATCAGTCCTGGTACGAAGCTGGTCTGGAACGAGCAGGGCAACTATGGAGAAACAAGACTTTTATAACTATACAGGAACTCGAAGATGCTCTTAACATAGGCCCCTTATCGGTCTTTCAATATTTGAAACTGAAAGGAGTAATGTCCCAAGGAAAATGGAAAGACCAACTACAAAGAGACCTCACACCCTTCGAGAAAATACTGGATACTTTCGTGGGCTCTAAAGGCCTGATAAGCTCTATGTACGCCGCGCTGATATCGACGGATCTAACTCCTTCCACGAAGCTGCGGAATAAATGGGAAACCGACCTCGGTGGTCCTCTTCATGATGAGATGTGGCTCCGGATATGCCCGTAAACAACTAAAGCGTCAATATCATGCCAATATAAGCTCCACGCCATCAAACTTTTGTATAGATGGCAGTACGACCCGCTTCGACTGGCGAAAATGTACCAAGGATCAAATCCACTGTGCTGGAGGGGCTGTGGTCAAGAAGCAAACTACTGGCACATGTGGTGGGGCTGCAACAAAGTCCAGGCCTTCTGGGATGAGGTCTTGAGTTGGATTAAAGACCTTGAACAAGAGGATAGGAAGAAAGACCCCCTACTGATACTCTTCGGCCTTTCCCAAGAAGAAGACACGATCCTAAAAGCTCCCAAGATGATCTTGGGCCTCCTGATGGCCGCAAGAGCCTGCCTCACAATGACTTGGAAGAGATCATCCCTCCCCTCTAAAGAGGAGTGGGTGAACGTCGCACGGTCCATCTTCAGAATGGAGTCCCTGACCGCTGCCCTACATGAGAAAGGTGCCTCTACTGATACAGAATGGGCGGATTTTCGTGCGAAATATGTCTCATAAAATGTGTGTGCATGATGCTGTATCTCCACTATATCGCTCTATCATGTCGCCGGTGTCATTGTCAAAAAGTCTTAAATTTTCTGCCTGTCGTGCTGATTGTTGAATTGGCTAAGGGAATTGCCTTGCTCTCACAATATGTACGGACTGAACGGGAAGGGAATCGAAAAGTCTCGTGCAATGTAGATCTGAAATCGATAAAATGTAAGATGCACTCCTATGTTGCTCTCTCAAGGTTATATGCCACAATATGTGTTTCTCTTCTGATTTTTGCATTCTGTTTTTTTTCTTTTACTCCTATGTGAAAGTGTACAATGTTGTGCTACAAAACCAATAAAAATTGAAATCTCAAAAAAAAAAAACATTGTCAAGGATGGGAAAGCTGCAATATGCTAATCCCTCTCAACTGGTCTCCACTATGCGGACAGTATCAGCAGAGCAATGGTGGCTAGGATTGTTACGCGCAGATTTGCCTTGTTAAGAAAGTCTGGTTTTGCACCAGGTGTACTGTCCAGACTTATTAACATGCCCTTTGACGGCACTTATTTATTTGACAACAAGGCTGACAAGGGCTTTGAGGCGCTGCAGACCTCCAAAGCTTCAGCCAAATCCCTTGGCGCAGCAATCAGACAGCCCCCTACTCGCCCCACTGGTACAGCTTGGAGGGGCCGGTCCTTTTAATATTACTCCTCAGTTGGAAGAGGGCGAGGATTGTTGCTTCAAAGAGGTCAGAAAAGATTCCCCTCTGGTGGGCGGGGTAGGGGTGACAAGAATGCCCAGGCAGTGGCTGCTTTACCCTCAGCCGCTGTATCAACCGACCAGAACCTCTCTTGAGGCCTTACTCCACAAGACACCAGTGGGAGACACTCTCACAGCATCTGAAAGAATGGCAGGGTATTACTTCAGATGTATGGGCACTGGAAACGGTAACCCAGGGTTACTGCCTTCCCTTTCTAAAAAGACCTCGGGAACATCAACCGGGGTGCACATCTTTCAGAGTTCCAGATCCGCTCCCTGCTAAAGAAAGGTGCTATAGAGCCAGTAATTTTAGCTGAGAGGAACAAGGGTTGGTGCTCCCCTTACTTCCTAATCCCCAAGAAGGACAGAGGATTGAGACCCATCTTGGACTTAAGAGACTTGAACACATTCCTCAGGAAGGACAAGTTCAAGGTGGTCACACTGTCTAAGATCCTTTAGGCCCTCCAGCCTCAGGACTAGATGTTATCATTGGACCTTCAGGATGCCTACTTTCATGTGCCAATCCATCTCAAGCACAGAAAGTACCTGAGGATCACCAGTGGTGGTTCTCATTATCAATTTCGAGTTCTGCCTTTTGCGCTGACCTCCGCCTGAAGGTTTTCACTGAGTTGATGGCAGTAGTGCCAGCGAGTCTCAGCTCAGGGGGTTCACGTCTACCCCTAGCTAGACGATTGGCTGATCAGGGATCGCTCTCCCGAGCAGGCCCTGCAAGATCTCAGTATAACCTGCCACTCCCTCCAGAGACTGGGCTTCTCCCTCAACTTCAACAATTCCCACATGATAACATCTCAATGGCTCCAATTAATCGGGGCTGTCCTAGGCCCATCCTTGGGGGGGAGGGGGAGAAGCCTCGCCACCCGAGTTGAGGGCTCAAGTCATTCTGCAGATAGTTAACAAATTCCAAAATTCCCAGTGTCTTCCGGCCTTCGATTTTCTGAGGTTGCTTGGCCTCATGGCATCATGCATTTTCCTGGTGCCAGAGGCTCGTCTGAGAATGAGATCCCTCCAATGGGCTCTCAGGACTCAATGGTCCCAATTCTCAGGCAAAATGTCAGACCTCCATCAAGTTCCAAGAAGAGTCGCACAAGATCTTCTGTGGTGGACCTTCCAAGAAAACATTTTGAAGGGATACCCTTTTTTGCAACCATGGCCGGAGATAATTGTAGTGACGGACTGTATAGACTGGAGGGGGGTATCTGTACTCTTGCTCTCTATATGACAGTCTAAGCACAGAGCACCCCAGCCAATATTCTCTATTTGGTAAAACGTGGATGAGCAATCAAGTCTTACGCTCTTAGGAGGTGATTGGCCCAGCAAGGGCGTCAGGTCGTCTGGGTCGGTGATCGGGACGCGACCACGGCTGGCTGTTGGATTTTTGAGGACCTTGGGTGGCGGGAAACCCACCGGCGAATTCTCCTCAGTTATCGACAATATTGACTTTCTCCAGCCGGACAAAGTGGCTGACGATGGTGAGCAAGGGAGTCCTTGGATCAAATGTCTTAGACAATGGAGCGTTGCAGCGCCGGTCGTTCAGCAGCACAACGTCAAGTTGTCCTCACTTCTGGCAACACACTTTGACGGGCTTCCAGCGGTTATAGCAAACCTGCGAACCCTAGTCAACGACGATGGACTTGGCTGTCCGGGTGCTTCACTGCGGATTCTGCGGCAGTCCCCTTCACCGGTCGGCAGCCTTTCGCGAGTCTGGCTTCCAGGGAGTTTTGGCAAAGATTGGCTGGTGCATGATGGTCCCTCGTAGCTCGGGAAGAGGTCTCCTAGTCAGGTCCTCTCTTGGATCAGTTTCTTGAAGGCACAGCAACTTTCAGATTACGTTGAAGGGAAACGGCAGTTAACCACCTTCTTCCAACTCAGCTTTGAGAATAAGCACCATATTTCGACTTCAGCTGAGAGGTCCCCAGATATACTATTCGGTCTTCCATTCACTCTGCTGGGGGTACACTCAGGTAACCAATCATTCAGAAGGGCAGTCCGGCAGCCAATTAGGCTCGCAGTGCATTCAGGCCATTCTTCTCCATCCAGACACTCACAACACGGAATGTGGATTCAGAAAAAGCACCCAGCCATTCAGCACTCCACACTGCAGTCATACCTGTTTCGGGCAGGGCTGTCACAGGCATTGTGTCACATACCAGATAAAAGACACCCATAACATGAAATGCTTATTCGTCACACACTCCATTCACCCAGGTCCCACCCCAGGGGCGTACCCACAACATAGTCATTAGGAAGTCGCCAGCCAGTCTGGCCTGGACTTCCCCCACAGTACCATATATGGAACTTCCACCCAGCAGCCAGTCAGGGAAGGGACAGAGTCAGGGCTTCCCAGGACTTCAGGAAAACAAGGTAACATATATGATAGAAAGCAAGACTGATTCCAATGGCAGGCAGTGGGTATCCCAAAATGGAGGATAGTCAGAGCACCGGTCAAATTCAGCATGTAGCTGCCACCAGTCCATACCCTGCTCCGTGGGCCACACACAGGTGCCCAAAAACATAAACTAGGAGTTCAGGGTTGTACCCCTACCCATGGTTGCCGTAGGGGTATCCCAAGGGTATGTTCATCAGGACCAAAAAGAGGAAGAGCTGCACCGCCAAGAGTCCCACATGAACTCCTGCGCGGGAAACAAGACAGAACATACATGAGAAAGGCTCAAAAGACAAAGATACAGAGGCCCTGTCCCTCCGATGCATTTCCAGCATCACACTGACGCCTCACTGGCTCCCACACCAGCGATGTGACAATCGGTGGTTGTTGAGGTCCATCGGAGTCCAAACTACTCATCAATCTTTTGTGGCAGAGGGTGATCAGACTAGTGCTGAAGGCCTTTCTGCCCTCTGTACGGGGAAAGACTGTCCTGATAATGACGGACAACACAGTGCCAATGTACTACCTCAACAAGAGAGGAGGCATGGGTACACTACCACTGTGCAGGGAAGCAATGTAGCTCTGGTACTGGGTAATTCAAGAAGGAATCTTTCTATCAGCATTTGACCTAGCCGGAGAGGAGAATATGACAGTGGAAGTTCTGAGCAGGCAGAGCACAGCATCCCACGAGCGGGAACTAGCTCAGGAAGTCCTTCAAGAGATCTTTACCTTTTGGAGAACCCCTCAAGTGTATCTGTTTGTCACCAGTGTCAACCAGAGGTGCGAACTGTACTGCTCCAGGCAATTTCCCCCAAGAGGAGCTCTCTGGGAAGCATTCATAGTGTACTGGGAGTATCCACTCCTGTACGTGTTTCCTCCAGTCACGTCATTCCTCAAGTCATCAGGAGGTTGAGAAAGAAACCCATGATCCTAATTGCTCCGGATTGGGCCAGGAAGACGTGGTACCCGGACCTTCTTGACATGTCCATCTACTTTCCAATAAGTCTTCCACAAAGAGAGGAGGGTCGGGTTCTCCATTCAGAAGTCAAGACACTCAACCTTCATGCATGTTTTCTGGGAGGTTGAAATATAAGGATTGGGACCTCCAGGATGACATAATGGAAATTTTGCTTTTGGCCAGAAGGCCAGCAACAAATTCCTTGTACTGCTGCTGTTTTTAACAAGTTCTGCAGCTGGTGCAGGGAAAAGAAGGTGGACAATTTTACTTGAAGCACACCTATGGTGTTATCGTTCTTGTTGCACATGGCTAATCTGGGGATCCAGGTTGGCACAATTAAAGAGTATTTGGCAGCGCCATCTATTTTTAAGCGCTCCTCTAAGGAGGCATCTTTCTTCAAGATCCCACTGGTTACACAGTTTTAAAAGTCTTGACAAATTTCTTTCCTTCAGTCCCTTTTCAAGTCCCGGTTTGGGATCTCAACCTGGTTCTGAAATGCTTAATGTGTGCTCCATCCAAGCCTGTCCACTCCTGTCTTTTAAGGTTATTGACTTTAAAGACCATTCTTTTAGTGGCCTTTACACCGGCCCGTAGGGTTAGTGAACTTCAAGCCTTGTCCTGCAAGACTCCTTAAACAGTCTTTAAGAATAGAGTGGTCCTTGAGGTCAACATCACATGTTTATCTAAAATTGTGTCTGAGTTTCATCTAACTCAAAAGATCATTTTACTGTCTTTCTTTCCCCCACCTCATCCTGGAAAGGAAGAGTAGAGCCTACACAGGCTTGACCCAAAACATGTACTTAGTTTGTATATTTCCAGGATGTCTAAATTGAGACAAGACAATTAACTATTTATTGGATATACGGGACATAAATTGGGTATGACGGTTTCAAAACAAACCTCATCTAGGTGGATAATCCTTGCAATCTCCGAATGCTACAGGTTAGCTGGAAAATATCCCCCTGAGGGGCTTGGGACACATTCGACTAGGGGCCTGGCTATTTCCTCTGTCTTACTGAGGGGAGTCCCAAGGAAGGATATTTGTGCGGCAGCAACGTGGTCCTCGGTCCACGCAGTCACCAAACACTATAGTCTGGACTCTTCCACAAGCCAGGAACGTGTTTGTGGGAAGGCAGTGTTACACTCTGTACACACAGACCAATAGGAACTCCCAAATTTAGATGTGAAACTGAAAATTCGGACTCGCTTCTCCGGAAATACAACTACTGCTCTGGGAGACTATCATAAGAGGAGGAGTACGTGGAAGGACACAATCCATTCGAAAAACAAGTTACTTACCCGTGCTAACGTTCTTTCGACTGGATGTTCCTCCCACATATTCCTCATCGCCCCTCCCAGCCTACCCTGCAGTTGAATTTCCATGTTATTACAGTTTTACGCTGTTTCAGGTTCAGTAGCTGTCGAGCTTTGGATAAACCAACTCACAGAAAAATCGGAACTGAAGCCAATGGTCACTACATGCGCTATATACCATTGATGACTTTGACGTTGAGACAGATGCCCTCGAAGGACATCGAGACAACCGGCATCGATGCGCAGCAGCCCCTGCTAGAAAATAAATTCGAGGGGATTGGGTCCTCCGACGTATTCCATATCTATGACAGGTAATGTCCACAGCTGTGCTGCTTCGGAAAATCTTTGGCTCCTGCGTCGATGCGCCGTCTCCGAGGACCTCCTCCGACAGCCGACGTCACCCGATGTGATAAGTAGGACGCACGACGCCCATATCCTCAGTTCCGTTTTTTCCGCGAACTTGTTCTCTTCGTGAATCTCGGTACGCCTCGACTCGTTGGAGTTTGCTGTTTTCAATTCTCGGTTTGTTGAACCTGTTCGGTTTTTTGTGAAGACCTGTTTGTGGCGATGTCTACTTCGTCTTCAACCCCGCGTCCGGGCTTCAAGAAATGCGGGGACTGTGGGTCCAAGATGTCGGTCACGGACTCGCACGACGCCTGCCTCTGGTGCCTCGGGGGAGGCCCATGATAAGGACGACTGTGCCTCTTTGAGGCATTCCTGGAAGCGCCGGCATCGGTCGCCTTCCCCGTCCTCTTCTGAGGACTCCGCCCGTCGGCGGGTCGCTTATCCCTCCATGCAAGCGACACCGGAGGAATGGGCTTCCTTCGGGAAGCAGATGCTAGCGATCCTTGAATCGCAGGGCACCGGTCCCTCCGCGCCTCAGAGTGGGGTCGGTCGGCACCGGTTGAGAGACACCGCTCGTACGCCTTTGGGCTCGGGTGGTCGGTACGGCTCACGGGAGAGGTCCCGGTTGGACAAGGGTAGCCGTTCTCACCCTGCCCGTTCCAGGTCCCGGTCCTCGACGCGCTAGAGACCGCGTGATCCTGTGCCGTCTTCGAAGAAGACGTCGATGCCTATGGCGCCGAGGTAGTCGACAATTTCTACCGAGGCTCCGCCTCCGAGGGGGTTGTCGGCGCCCAGGTCGTCGAGAGGCACGCTCGGAGCTCCGGCTTCGAGGCCTGTGTCGACGACGGCGCTGCAGTTGACGTCGACGCCGATTCGCTCGACGTCGACGCCTTTTCTGTCGGCGCCGACTCGTTCGGCGCCCTAGACGCCTTTCGAGGCGGTGGTGTCGGAGGGTTTGCCCCTATGAAGGCTCTGGCTAAGGTCAGGCACTGCTTTGGTCCCCAGAGGTCTTCCTCTCCCCGCCTGGAGTACATTTCAGAGGGTGATGAAGGCTCTGATGACGGTTTGGTTCCGGTTTCGGTTCCGGATGAGCTAATCTCGGGCCATAGCCAGTTTGATGACCTGAGGCAGTCACTGCATGATGCCAGTGGACTGGACACCTCTCAGGAGGTGGAGTTTTGTAGACCGGAGCCTGGGACTCATGCCGATTCTTTGTATCGGCGCCTTATGTCTCGGGTCACCGAGTACTTGGGTTGGTCAGCTCCCCCAGGGGAGTTCGTTCAGGATGATCTCACGGACATCCTTGATCTCGGTCCCCCCACTGACCCGGTTTTGCCATTTCATATGGCTTTGCAGAGAAGGGTGGCGGCGGCTTGGACTGCTCCGGAGAGTCTCTCGGCAGTGGGCAAGTCTTTGTCGCGAAAATACCATCCAGCCAGTAGCGACCCCTGCTACTTGGCACCCCACTCCGGAGAGGTTGGTGGTGCAGGCGGCTACGGCCCTGGCAAAGCAGGCGTCGTATCCTACCATCCCTCTGGTTAGGGACGACAAACGTTTTGACGGCTGGGCGAAGAAAGTGTTTTTTTCAGGGGGTATGGCGCTTCAGGCAGCCAACTCCATATGTGCCTTGTCTGTGTAACTGTGTTGCATTAGCGGCTGAACATATTCCCGAAGGGGACGAACGGGATGGTTTCCTTGCGATGGTTCAGGATGGCAACGATGCCATGTGTGAGGCCGTTCAGTCGGGTCTGGACTTGGCAGATTGTGTCAGCCGGTCCATGGCGGCGAGCACCGTAATGCGCAGGTTTGCATGGTTGCGGAAGTCTGGGTTCCCTCCTGATGTGCATTCCCGGCTCCTCAACATGCCCTTTGACGGTGAACACCTTTTTGGCAGCAAGGCTGCCGAGAGCCTTGAGAGGTTGCAGACCTCCAAAGCTGCAGCGAAGTCGTTGGGCGCTGCAGTTCGCCAACCTCTGCCTTTTCGTCCTAGGGGACAGCAATGGAGGGGTGGTTCCTTTCGCTACTACTCGTCCTTCAGTAAAGCGAGGGGAGCTAGCAGTCAAAGAGGCCACCGTAAGAGTGCCAGAGGTGGAAACAAAGGTACTCGAGGTGCCAAGGCCGCTCGGGCAGTTGCCTCTTTGCCCTCAGGAAACGCCGCAGCCGCTACCACTCAGTCATGAGACCAGGTCCCATGGTTCGCCGGTTGGGGGAAGGCTGGCGCAGCATCTTGTAGAGTGGCAAGCCATTACTTCGGATGTGTGGGTTCTGGAGACCATAACCCACGGCTACTGTCTTCCTTTTCGGCAGAGGCCTCACGACAATCCACCAGGGAACCTCTCTTTGAAGAGTCCGGATCCGCTCCTTGCGCAGGAAATTCAAGCCCTGCTGGAGAAAGGCGCCATAGAACTGGTGCCTGTAGCGGAGAGGAACAAGGGATGGTATTCACCTTATTTTTTGATTTTGAAGAAAGACGGAGATTGAGACCCATCATGGACTTGCGCGGATTGAACAAACTCCTCAGGAAGGACAAGTTCAAGATGGTAACTCTTTCTCAAGTCCTCCAGGCCCTTCAACTTCAGGACTGGTTGGTGTCTCTCGACCTCAAGGATGCTTACTTCCATGTGCCGATCCATCCCAAGCACAAGTACCTGAGGTTCGCGGTTGGCGACTTGCACTTTCAGTTTTGGGTCCTGCCGTTCGGATTGACCTCCGCCCTGAGGGTTTTCACCAAGCTCATGGTGGTGGTGGCAGCGCATCTCAGGAAAGGGGGATTCATGTCTACCCGTACCTGGACGATTGGTTGATCAGGGGGAGCTCTCCCGAGCAAGTCCTGGATCATCTGTCCGTCACCTGCCACTCCCTTCACAGGCTGGGCTGTGTTATTTTCTGCACAGGAGTCCAGTTGGGACCCCTGGCAGTGTAGCTCTTCCACCTTTTGTTTGTGGTTAACAGAGAAGCTTGGGATATCCTTATGGCACCTATGGGTGGGGGTACAACCCTGTACCCCTAGTGTATGTTTTTGGGCTCCTGTGTGTTGCCCACAGAGCAGGGTAAGGGCTGGTGGCAGCTTATTGCTGATGTGACAGGAGCTCTGAGTATCCTCCATGTTGGAATACTCCGGTCCTGCCACTGGAAGCAGTGGATTCCTGATAGAAGGCAAGATTGCCCCATGGACCTCTTGGTTTCTATTGCCTGTTACCTTGCTTTCCGAATGCCCTGGGAAGCCCTGACTCTATCCTTTCCCCTGACTGGTTGTTGGGGTGAAGAACCATACATGGTATTGTGGGGAAGTCCAGGCCAGACTAGTTGGAGCCTTCCCAGTGACTGTATGTTGTTGTTACACCCTTGGGGTGGGACTTGTGTGAATAGTGTGTGGGACCAATATGCATTCTATGTTATGGGTGTCTAGTTTGTGTGTGTGACACAATAAATGAGACCGCCCTGCCTAAAACTGACATTAATGCAGAGTAGTTTGCTGAAAGGCTGGATGCTTGCCCCAATCCACATTCCTTGTTATGGGTGTCTGGGTGGAAGTGAATGGCCTAAATGCCCTTGAGCCTGATTGGCTACCTACCTGCATGAATGCCCTTCTGTGTGATTGGCTGGCTGACTGACCCTGGCTCTGGCAGAGTGAATGAAGGACAGATGTGTATATCTGGGACCTCTCACTTACCAATTTGTTCAGAAGCTGAAGTCAAAACTTGAAGCTGATCCTTAAAGCCCAGCTGGAGGAGAAGATTACTGCTGCATTTCCTTTGACGTAATCCAAGAGCTGTTTAGTCTGTCGAGGACTGGTCCAAGAGAGGACCTGGCTAGGAGACCTTTCCCCGGGCTACAAGGGACTATCGTGCAAAAACTGCTGTTCTTCATAGAAGCACCCTGGAAACCAGTTCTGAGAGTCTGACGTACGGAGAAGGGGTCCGCCGAGAATCATTAAGAGAGCGCATGAAAATAGAGGGTCTTTGAAGTCCATTGCCATCGACCAGGGTCGGAAGATTTCGTGACCGCTGGAAGTCAAGTCGAATCGTGTTGCCCAGAAACACACACCTTGACATTGTGCTGCTCGAACCCGGAGCAGAGAAAGCTCCAACTTGCCTAAGAACTTTTCAAAGAGGGCTCCCTTGCCATCACCGCCGACCACTTTATCCCGCTGGAGAAAGCGAAGGTCATCTGCCGCAGAGGATAGTCCACCAGTGGATTTCCTGCCACCCGAAGCCGACAGACAGGGATGACAGAGTGAAGTTCCATGGACCAGCCGTGGTCGAGTCCCGATCACTGAAGCTATTCTGAGGTACGAGCTGCGGCTGCAGCACCAACAGGCCAGAGGACCGCGGACTGCGACACCCGATGCCTGCTGCCAGGCCTACATCCATCACGGCCGAAGGCCTTTCAAGTCCACAGTGTCTTATTTGCGGCAACAAACGTTTTGCATCGAGGCCCAACGCCACACCTTATCTTCCCAGGACTTCCACCATCGAAGAAACGCAAAGGTCGAAGCTGCTGTATCACTGCAAGTGTTCCACTTTTCTTCAAGGATCTCAGCGCCTACTGGCTCCTTTGTCAAAGAGGGTCCATCCTTGAAGGATACTGTCAAAAAAACTCTTCCAAACCAGGTACACGACTTATTGTGCATTTATGGACTGGGCTTGTTAATTCTTTCATTACAGGTTGCCCAGATGGGGGGGGTCCTCATTCAGAATTGTGCATCTATGTCCAAAGAGAGTATTCTGAAAAGAACTGGTAGCACATAATAGTGTGTGGGGGCTTTGGGACTCACTGTACTTAAGAACCAGCCTGCATCACCTCCTGAGAGCTTAAGCCTTGGTTGCTCGTCCACGTTACGCTTGAGAGAACCTTGGCTGGGGTGCTCTGTGCCGCTACCCTGCCATATAGAGGGAAGAAGCATAGATACCCCCCTCGATTCTTTACAGTTACCACAGGTAAGTAAATTGTTCTTCTCCAGTATAAGGGGTCTTGCATGGATTCACATGCTAAGAATATTCCCCGTCGTCAGGCTGGGAATCCTCAGTAAAAATAATGCAGTTTAGCTTTAATCTAAAAACTCGTTTGTTGCTTATATAGCCTATTGCTGTCAGTTGGGATCACACTCCCCCAAACAATGACACTTGTCCTCCTTAGCTCCACCGCTGGTGGTCTCTAGATTTTTACTGCACGTTCTCATGTTGGGAGTCTTTGAGTTTCGTTCCTCAAATTTATTGAGTATTTTTGCTTATTTTTAAATGTATTTTCTTCCAAATGTCTTCAGTCCATCACTGTTGTGACTTGTCAGCAGCAGGGATCCGTTGCTGGTCTCGATCCCACTGTCGGTCGGATTGTTGCGTAGTAGGAGGCCACAGACCGAGTTTTGGGCCTTGTTCACATGCCATGTCTGAGGCTGAGAAAGAAGTGCCTCTTGAAGGCCTGTTCCAGAGCGGTCAGAAGAAAGTCTTCGAGGACTGCTACCAGACATGCATTTACTGTCTGCACCCAGACCTCGGTGTGGTGGTATGCGCCCCATGTGTCAGTCGTTTTCCTCTAAGACCAGGATAAATCGCCATCAGAGACCGGTCTCATGGCTGAAGGAAGGTAAGGCCTCTGACTCGGCATCTGTGCGCAGTAATGCCTCCAACAGCCCCAAAGATCTTACTCCCTCTGGTAAGAGGTTGAGATCAATGGGCGCGAAGGGAGCCCAGTCTTCGGAGGGGCAGAGATTGTCCACTCTGTTTCCAGCATCATCAACGACCCCAAAGACTACCTCATCGACGACACCTAGGCTGTTGTCCAAATCATTGTCTCCGTTGACACTGCTCGTCAGGCCGGCGGTAGCTGTTTTTGTCACATCGACAGGCTTGTTAACGACCGCAGGCACCTTTTCAACTGTCAAAATGGCTATCTCAACGGTAGTATTGCCTCTAAGGCCTCTGTCGGTCCTAGCTGGATCTGGTCCTCCCACTCTACCTTCTCCAGATCTTATTTCTACCTTAGCCCACAAGGGCCCCTCAACTAACTGCCACCCCTTTGGGACCTCTCAGGACACTATCTCCAACTCCTGTCTCTGCTATTGCCATCCTGTCTGAGGAGGAATAAGTCTTTGAAGATGTCTGCTCACGCCCTCTGGAGGATGGTGTTGGCTCGCTTACACAGCCAACCTAGCGACCTGCACAACCGCTTAAACCGGCTCACCCTATGTGCCCCTGGACTCATGCACCAATCGTTCTCATCTGACTTTCATTTAAACAAGCCTTTGGTCTTACTAGTTCTTTGCAAACCCTTCAACGCCTGCTTAAAGGTCCTTGCATTCATTCAATGGACGTGTCGTGTGCCTTGAAATTCTATGCGCATGCACTAAAGATTTTCAACAGACTTCTCAGCTTTTTGTCAACTTTGTACCTTTCTGTCATACAAAAGCCCTTTCTAAAGCATCCATCTCCAGGTGGCTCTTCGACTGCATCATGCATTGCCATCAGCTGGCCAACAGACCGTTGCCAGGCAGACTGAGGGCTCATTCTGCCAGAGCAATCGCATCTATGAAGGCCTCTCTGATGTTCACCTGCTGGATATCTGCAGGGCTGCTACATGGAGGTCTACTCACACCTTCACGAAATGCTACTGTGTCGACCGGGATTCCAGGGAGGAGTGTCTTGTCGAACAAGTAGTGCATCATAACCTGTTTTCTTGAGGTGAGTGTGTTCCCAGGGTAAGTTGTATTGCTTCTGGTGAGCCTTTCCCCCCTCCCCTGATTGTGTTTATGTACCGCTGTGTAATCGTATTCGTAACATGTGAATCCATGCAAGAACCGTTGCTGGTGAAGGAACAAGTTACTTACCTGCAACTTTTTTCTCCAGGGTGGGTGTTGCATGGATTCACATGCAAACCCTCCCCCCTTCCCTCTGCAACTTTTTGCTGCTCCTTACTGCCACTTTACGTGCATGCCAAGTCTGAAAACGCCCATCAGGGGTGGAGTTAAGGATGAAGAGTGTCGTTGGTTGGGGCAGTATGATCCAAACTGACAGCAATAGGCTATACAAGCGATAATGCAGTTTTTAGTTTAATACGAAACTGCTTTATTTTTACTGAGGATTCCCAGCCTGACAGGGAATATTCATAGCATGTGAATCCATGCGAAATCCACGCTGGAGAACAAGAGTTACAGGTATGCAACTTGTTCCTTACAGCAAATGTTTCTGAACCCTTAACTTGCCCTCTTTGTTTAGATTGGTGTTAATATATGAATGTGCTCATGTTTTTTTTTCTAGTCTGTACATCGTGTTGTAATTGTCATGTTAATGATAGCTGTGTTTTACTGTGAATTGTTATGAAGATGTATATAGTTTTGTGAGCTATTGAATTTAGTAATGGTTGGTGCATGTACAGAGGTGATTTAATATAAAGTGTGATTATGGGGACATGTCATTGGTGTCTGTTGCAAACATATAACTATGTCCTGGTGTTCTGTTTTTAATTGTGTGTCAGGGTGTTAAAATTCCAACAGTTTTGGTTTTAATATTGATTTTTTTTTGTTATGTTTAGTCTTGATGTTAGTTTGTTTGACAATAGTTTATAAATTATGTGAATGACTTAATATTTAGAGTTCAACTTTTATGGATTATAGCATGTCTTCACTGATTGCTTGTTTTTTAAGGGAAGGATGTATTTAATTTTTCAAATGCATGTGAAATTGTTGTGAGGAGCCAGGAATGAGACGCAGACACAGGGGGGGGGTCATGGTTTTGGCCATAAACCTTTGAGTAGAGAAAATGGGGACTGGGGAAATGCCTCTCTGTCCGAAGACATGTTTCCCTAACTCAAGCAAAACGAAGGGTCTTTCGGATGCCAGATTGTCCAAAGTACTATTTTGGTGCTCACATTCTAAAAATAAACTCTAAGGTGAAAGGGAAAATGTCTTTGGCCTTGGTTAAAAAGGAAATGTGTTACTCCACCACAAAAGTTCCAGAAGGTATGAAGTTCCTACTTCAATAGGCTGGTTCACTTTCCTTGGATTTCTCATCACTCTGTTTTATACTTCAAAGAATATTAGTTCCTTAGGTTTCTCTTGATCAATAACACAACTGGTACACAAAGCAACTTGACGGTTATTCTTTAATTTGGTAGGATACTTGTTGTACTCTTCTGACAGGTTTTCACTTCCTTTCAATATGTTGTAACAAAGCCTTTTGCTTGTCCTGGTATATCCTTCTCAGATCCTTCTTAAGTGATGTATTTAACAAACACTGTTCAAATTGTCGTTGCCTAGTATGCTTCCCTACCAAGCCTTTTTCACATGAACACACTTGCAACTTGCCATCTGCCTGGTATATTTTTCTGCCAGGGCTTTTTTATATAAGCACACTTGCAACTTGCATCCGCCTGGTATACTATCCCGTCAGGGCTTTCTTCTTGTGATTTGAATGTGCCTGGTATGTGCTTTGGCCAGGGATTTTCTCATACATGTGCAGCATACACTAACAAACTTGGCAGTCTCCTTTATTTACTTTGTTCTCTCTTTAACTGTCCTTCACGTGCTCTTTCTTTAATATATAATGCATTCACCGTTATTTGCTTTTGGCAGGGTTGCCAATATGCCCTGGTGTCCCTGCTTCCCTCTGGGGACTCACTGGCTCTTGATGGCACGCACAGGTATTCCTGCGGCTCTCCCGTGGCAGCATTTCATCGTTCCGCTCCCTTCCGCCACTTCTGTGCTGTAGTTTCTGTATCTGTCTCTCGCGGCACCCGCTCGTCTGTTCAGTGTCTCTCCAGGCTCGGGCATTGTGGGGGCTGACTCACAGTACATGCAAACGCTCTGGAGCCTTTCTCCTGCTTTCTGTGTCCTTGCAGCGTACTTTACTCTTCTGTCCACTCTCCTCTGCCTCTTCAGTAAGCCGTTGGCTCCACAGACCTCGCACCAGTGCCACAGTCCCTAGGCCCATACTGAGAGTATTTCAGTTCTCCAGCCAGTGTCTGCTTGTCAGCTGGTTCTCAGGTTTAAATCTCCCGGCATCGGGCATGTTCCGGCAACAGCTAGAGCGCACCTTGTGCTCTTGGCCTCCATTGATCTTCTTTACTAGGCTCTTCTCCAGCATGGGGTCTGGCATGGATTCACATGCTCATGAATTTTCCCTGTCATCAGGCTGGGAAACCTTGGTAAAATAAACAATTTAACTTTCACTTACAAACTGTATATCTCCTCTTAACTAATCGCTGTCCTCTGGGTCATACTACCCCCATTCAATGACAGTCCTCTCCTTAAGCCCCTCCTCTGGCAGCTATCTTCAGATTTTTACTGCACACTTCAGTGTTGGGAGTTCTCAAGTGTTCTTTCCGAGATATTTGTACATTTCTTTTTTTTTTTTTAATTTGTTTTAGTCAGCGCAACTTTTCAAATATTATATACAACATACATCAATCAAACATCCATATTTTACACAAAAGACACAATGAGGGAAACATAATTAAACACTCATAATAATCATAATGATAAAACAATTCTTTGAAGTCAATTTAACTATCTTAAAATTAAACCACAATTCTAATCAATAGTTTGTACTGTCTTACCATAAACCTATATACACAAAATACATAAAAACATACATAAAAATAAACCACATAAATCGATCATAATGCAACAAAACCAGTAAATCAACTACTAAATCAGTAGACGGACAACTGTTCGCTACTATCAATTGCTAATCACAATGCTTTTTCATGTTTCCGTCACTCGCTGTAATATGATTCGTAAAAATTGGACAATCGCTATCTGTACCCTCACCCTTGAGTTTGAGAACATCATTTGCCAAATTTGATTGCTTGTTAGTTCCATACAGATTTCGAACACTTTGTCAAAGCATCTTGCACGTACCCCCTTTAAAGCACTACAATCCACCATCAGATGTTGTAGCGTTTTGCTTTGTTGCAGTGATAAACAATATCTACAATAGTTTTGTCCAGTTGGTAACAGTTTCCATCTAGACAGGACCTCGCGAGTACTCCATAGGTTGAATCTAAACCTTAAGAAGTCTGCGCGGACCATCGGAGACAGGCATTTCACTAAATAAGGCGCCATAATTCCATAACGGTTCATTCCAAAACTCCAGATATTGAAGTCTTTATATTGGGTACACCTTGTTGTATTCCTAACCCAATCTGCTCGAAAGATCTTAACTTTAGCTCGGTCGGGGTTCGAGATCAACAATTCGATGGTCACATCTGCTTCCACCAAATTGTCCATCACGACATTCCGCTATGTCCTAGGGAATACATTTGCTGATTTTAACAGGTGATGGCCAATTACCTCTAGGATATTTCCACTCTTTAGGCCCAACAGACACTTATGTAAAAAGGCACACTGCCTCCACAGGGCTTGGGAATAGAGGGATAGCAACCCAAATTCGAAGTGTATCATTGCAATAGGGACACTATTCGGGAGGGCTAGAATCTGCTTCCAATACATTGATTCCAGTGTCTCCCAATGCTGTCGTTTCTCCAATAGCCTACCTTCCACACCGTATAAGATGATCGGCGAAACCTTCATTTTATAAAAAGATACCACGTGCTTCATGGAAAATTTCCCAAATTTGTTCATTAAAATTCGTGACTGGGAAATTAAGTGCTGGAGTTTGTTCCGGGCACACGCCACCACCTCGCTCTTCATCTGTCTACCATTCAAGACCACCCCTAAATACTTATACTGAGTCACACAGACTAATTCGGTCTCCTGAAGCTTCCATGAGACACAGGCGAGGTATCTCATTGTTCCTGGCCTGGCACTACAACTTATTATTTGGGATTTTGAAATATTAATCACAAGATTATTCGCCTGAACATACTCACCCAATCTTAACAACATGCGTTGAAGACCTTTCGGCATCTGAGACATTAAAACAAGGTCATCCGCATATAACAGATATGTTATTTTCTGATCTTCTATTTTTGGGGCATCACTGTTACAATCCATAAATTCATGCCCAAGATCTAAAATAAAGAAATTAAATAGAAACGCTGCCAGTGTGCAGCCCTGTTTTAGGCCTTGGTGCGTCCCAATTTCTGGAGATAACTTGCCATCTAGGGAGATAGGCACTCTCATTGAGGTTTTTGAGTGAAACAGGATTATTAGTGACAGGAGAGAATGGGGACATTCATACCTTTTTTAGCTTTTGGTACAACAAGGATCTATCGACTGAGTCAAACGCAGCTCTTAAGTCAATAAACCCCATATACAAGGGTTGTCTTTGGACCATATACTGTGCTTTGATCATGTTCAATGTAATTATATTAGGAATAGTTCCCAGGCCCTTTACAAACCCAGTTTGCAGGGGATCAGTTAATTTTTTACTCTTTACCCATGAATGTAGTTTACCCAAAATTAGTCGAGAGAACAGTTTACCTGACATATCAAGAAGAGAAATTGGCCTATAACTGCTCGGGTCCTGTCTGTCGCCCTTTTTATATATTGGGATTGTAATCGCCTGTGTCCATGAACTCGGTAACATCTGAGTCACATTCACTAGCGGAAAGATTTTATACAAGATGGACGCCCACAATTCTGGATGATTTTTAAGATCAAAATTGGAAAGCCCTTCAGGACCTCTAGCCTTTGAGTTGCTGGCCGTATTGATCAGAGATAAAATATTAGACATTTCGAATTCCAGATGGAAGGCCAGCAGTGGAATTACTAGCTCAGGTTTTTCACTCGACCCAACTAAAGTATAGAGCTGAGTAAATTGAGACACCCAAACATGCGTTTGCACTGCACTTGCCTGCAAAGCCAATTGCTGGGCCACAACTGGATAATTGATAGCAGACCACATCTTCGCAATATTTTTACTAGCCAAGATTTTCAACATATTTGCTCCATCTTCATGATACAGTACCGCACAATGACCTCTTGTCCCATTTATATAAGTAGTTATCAACCGCGTGATTACATTTTTCCTCCGATGCACAGGTTCTTCCAGCAGCGCACAAACGCGCTTCCTTTTCTTTTGCGACCTTATCATAAGAATGGAGATGTTGTGGTGTTTGGTGTATTTTTCGATTTGGTTGTGGAAACACCTGGGATAAGTCTGATTGAACGTTACTCACGTTCCCAACCAAAGAGCCATAGTCCGGAAGGCCCAGTCTCAACAGTCGCTCCAGTTTAATTACTTCATTCTCCGACCATCAAAGTCTGTTTCCTCCAGCATTCACTACACACACTCCTTCCATAGAAACTTGCTCAGAACTACCCACAGCGGACCCAGCAACCCATTTTGCCAAAAGGATATTATGGTCACTAGCTTCAGATTTGGTCACTCAAAAATGATTTGTGGCCGACCACAGAACTTCATTCACATATATATAATCAATAGTTGATTGACTTTCGCCCTTTAGCCATGTCGGAGCCGGGGGGGATGTCTGATTCAAACGCCCCATTAAGAGGCGTAAGGCCTCTTGCTTTCACTAAAGAAGACCACCTTTTAAATCTAGCTTTATTTGTACTGCGTAGATCACTCAGGCAGTTTAGATTCAAATCTCCTGCTACCACTAGAGCTCTTAAATTTTGAGCTATCGCTACCAGGTCTAAGATTGAATTTTGATTGTGGAAAAAGCTGTCCTCAGACATGGCACCGGGTTCCAGTAGACATTCAAAATTGCGTATCCATGATCCCCAGCCATTACTTTAACCAATAGCATGTATTTGTTTGGCATTGCCCACAATTCAGATGTCAGACCTCGACCCATTTTTATTTCTGTTAATAACCCTGAACTTGGACGGCCAATCACAGGTTTAAATGCAGGATTTAAATAGAGCTCGTGATTGTCCCAAATAGGGGTTGTGGTCAACCATGTCTCTTCTAAAAGTACTATGTTACATTTACTCAGTTCACTCTGATCATTGTTTATAAGGTGACTGAAAACCCTAGTATTCCAGCTTACCAGAGATATCTGGTTCACCCCCTCCCCTTCCTCACATTAATTCTGCGAGCCAAAACAGCTACGCATCCCTGGGGTCATATCGGGATGTGATTTCAAATCTCTTACTTTCCCCCAACCGACCCTTCTGTTTACTCAGTAGGTTGCTTGAAGGGGAATACGGTAAATTCAGGCTTGGCTCCACCGATGAGACAAATCTCAATTTGTATAGCTCGTCTTTGGCCTGCCTGATTACATTTTGCACTACTCGAGATTTAAACCAAAGATTTACAGAATTTAACTGGCCCTTCACAGAGAATTCCACTAGAGCCATATCAGAGGACACAGTATCATCCAATTGTGGGATCTCTGAAAAGATTGTCATCACTGCCCGTCTATTTAACTCGTATTGTGTGCATGGCAATCTCCTACATGCCAAGACTAGTGAATACGGAGCAGGAGAACTCCTAGCTGGAGGCTTACGTGATCTAACCCCCCGCCACCCCCCCAATGCTGGCTAGGCTCAGACCGCGCTGGCAACATTCTATGTTGATTCTGTCCTTGCATCTTTTTAATGCACTTTCTCTTAAGGACATAATCGCCCCAGATATCTGAGCCACGTCTCCATTATTGCCTTTTTGCATGGGATACTCTTGAGTTTGGGGAGGGGAAACGGAAGCAGCAGGCTGGGGCAGAGCAATATTTGGCCTGGGCTCCGGGAGCACTTCCTGCCTTAGATCTACTTTAACGGGGATGTTGGTACACGCTCCCCCGTCTCCACAGAGATCACCACCTGCTTCCCGGTGGCTGGATTATGTATGCTGTCAACACCTTCATCTAGACTCTTTTGCGGCAGTGGCATTAATATTGCAGGCCTCACTCCCGCCATGTAAGCATCAACGGCTTTACGAATTTCCGACTTCTGCACAGCGAAAGCCGAGTCATTTACTTGAGGCTCGTTATTCGGCTTAGCAGAAGCCTCCATACTTTGTGTTGCCTCTCTATTTGTTGTTTTACCAGCCTCGTTATTTTTTTTTGATAACACATCCATTAGTTCATCCAATGGAGGGTACTCCATTGCATGGGCTGGGACAAAGTTAAAGGATTTGTTTCTTCTCTCATGGGCAAGCTGCTGGTATTTTTGCTTAATAGCCTGTGATGCTATTATAGTGTTACGTTTTGGTACAGTAATAACCTTAAAGAAATGTTTTACCGAAGATTTACCCGTGTTTTTCGGTATTTGTTGGTTTTTTGGGAGTTTTTTAGAAACTTTTTACTCACCAATGTTGCCTTTTTTGGGAAGAGGTGATCATGACCTCCTTTTTGGTGTTGGGTAATTTACATAGCTCTTCTCCACTGCTGGCGAGCGCTGTTTTAGAACCATTTTCCCCCAGGCCACCTTGTACCTGCCCTCTCGATGGATTCTCATAAATAATGTCATCAATACAAGGCACCACCGACCTAGCCACATGGCTATTTCTCTTCACAATGGGAACACTTTTAAGAGCTTCAGTATTATTTGCATTACTTTCAGTTTGGGATGCCACAGATGTCAAACACGCCTTCAGCTCACACTCTTTTGTCCATTACCTTGACAATCTGGCAGGCGTTCTTACCTTGCCATGATTTTTTCCAAACATTAACACTGGACAAGTAGCTTCTTTTCTCATACAGACAATGATTTGGACAAAAACTAAAAGCAAGATTCATCGACTGTAAGGAGATACCCAACTAGTTATCACACTGGTGGACCACCACAGAAGTGTTCGTACTGTGGTTATTAGTTATAGTTCTTATCGGTGAGAGGGCTTCGCTTGATACTAGCGAGTCACTTATACTGCTCCCCAAAAACATTAGTGGTGAAACTGACAAGTTTTCGGGTAACAGATTGTTAGAAAAAACGGAATCATTAGCATCCAAATCGATCACCACTACATCCTTTCCATCCTCCACCCGCCGCAGGGTTATATTTGAGATCATCTGGGAACCTCCTGTGCATGGCAAAGAGTCTAACAGGGCTGTGTCAGATAGTGAGCACGCCGCCAGCGGTTGCACCACTGGCGGCCCCATGACTTGCACTGGTTTGTTGCCTTATCTGGGACAACCACATCATTCATTTTTGCCGCAAGCTTTCCATTACATGATGCATCCGACTCCTCTCGGCTTTGGGGAGTGTTCCCGGTAGAGGCACGAAATGCAGACAAAGCACCATTGCAAAATTTTCAGATATCAGTATTTCCAGCTGGACTATTCATCTGACCTCCTTGCCTAGGAGTGGAGTTTATCTGAGCAACCACACTGGATTTCGACATGCGGCCTATTTTTTCGCTCTTCAGAGGGCTACGAGCAGGCATACCTGATTTGAGGGATAAACGGATCATACTGTCGGGTGCACTGCAAGATTCATACACCGCACAAATCCAATTGAACTAGCGAGAAGTGCGCCGCCCCGCCGTCTCGGCTAAGAGGCACTTCCCAGGCACTTCTCGCAGGCAGGCTTCTATTCCATTCCCTGATCGCCACCAGTGTAGGAGCCCTTCTCACCAACTCGCCCCTGTGCCAAACAGCCACAGTGCTGCCCCTACCCTTCACTCCTCCGGTCTTCACCTATATGGTAGTTTCAGAGAGCAGCTGCGGTTGTATTATTGGCTGCTGGGGGTGCTACAGTCACTTGTTGCAGTTATATGAGGGGGGAGCTGGTACTCTGTATAATAATTGAAAAAGCTACTGCAGCTCCAATCACCAGTGCGGAAGAGGAAGAAACCGCTGTGAGCTTGAGGCGGGCACAGCTGAACACTAGGGGGAGGGGGAGCCACATGTTGTACTAGTGCTGGAGAGAGCCGTGGGTCTATGAGCCTGCTGAAAACAAAGCCAAAGCTGTAGTTTTGACCTCAATGACGCCCGCAACCTCTCCCACTCACCAAGCAGACTGCACACACACAGAGATGCCAGCAGTCAGACATCAGGCTTACCCCTTAACCCTCTGCCAGCAATGGGCAGACCCGCACACTCTTCTGTCGGTTCCCAGGCTACACCGACCTCCACGGGCAGGCAGGGTTCTCAGCAGGCAGGGCAGGGAACCACAATCCGGCACTCTGATTCACTCGCTCGCTCGAGTCGCGTCTCTCACCGCCGTCCAAGGTATCCAAATCAGAGGAAAGGACCTCTGTACGTGAGACTGCGTAAAACTGCGTGTCATGCCGCACCTCACTCTCCAACCTTTGCTCTGTCAGATGCCGCTTCCAACACTGCAAGCAATGGTTCCTTTTTGTGTTATTTTTATACATTTCTTCGTGTTACAAAAAGGCCAGTGTGCTTTTTTTTCTTCATCTGCCGAAAGCAGGGACCCGTTGTCAGTGAGGTTTCCACGCCTCTCAAGGCCAAAGATCATCAAAGATTCTACAAGGCCTTTGGGCCTACTTCGATCCCACCGACAATGACGAAGGAGGAGGAGGGAAGCTCCCTATTCAGGCCCTGCACCAAAAGCGGGCTACGGAATGTGTTTGTGGAGGAGAAACTCCTACAATGCCTCTACTGCCTGCACCCGCACCACAAGGAGGTAGAATGTGAGATTTGCCTCAGAATTTTGAAGAAAACGTTGAGGGACAGGCACAGTAGGCTGACGGCACGGCTTAACGCCAAGGCCTCAGACCCCTGCTCCGTGCAGGGTGATGGCTCACCCAGGACCAGCCGGTTTGTGCAACGGTCTTCGAAGTCCTTTGAGGGAGCCTCTACCGTGGGGGCCCAAGACAAGGCCAAGAGCCGCATGTCTGAGTCCACCTGGTCCACCACAGAAGTGGTTACCAAGTGGATGGGGCGCAATTTATATCACCTTCCGCCTCCATTGGCAGCCTACCATCAAGCTCCTCTTCAAAGAGGAAGTCATCTACCCTGGCGAAACTACATGAGAAATCTGAGACGCCACGGACGGTGGAGAAAAAGGCTGAACAACCCAAGCAGGTCCAACCGGCGCGAGCTAAGACCTCATCGGCGACTGCTACTGCCATGACAGCGAAGGGCGCTGATCCTGTAAGGGTATCTCCCACGGCTCAGGTGTCCCTACCCCCAAGACGCGTCAGCACATCAGTGACTTTGGCAATGGCTGCAGGCACGCCAGAAGGAGTGAAACCGGCTCAGACCCCTTCAAGACCCACTGGGGGAGTACAGAGGGTGGGGGGGGTGAGGAAGCCTGCAAACAGCCCTCCCAGGCTGTCGGCCAAGTCATGGAGGTCTTGTCCCCGGACGAGGATCAGAAGTCCTTACACACGGTCCACAAGGACATTGAAGCTGAGGACGACGGCAACAAGGCGCAGGGCCTACTTTTCCTAGTCTGCATGCGCAGCCAAGGGACATGTCCTTGGATATGCTGTTGACTCCACACACCTTGGTGTCGGCGATCCAGATGAGGATGCCTCCGGCTCCAGTACTTGTGGTCCCCCAGGACACCGATCAGCTTCCGGCGAAGAAGAGGAGGGGTCCTCCACCTCCATTTCAACCTCTGCCACCACGTCGGGGTCCCATCTCCCACAGCAGACCCATCACGGGTACAGGAAAGGATACGGCCACGACAACGGGTGAGGAGTAAGATATCGTTGCAGCGGATGGTGAATCTCAACTCATTCAGATCGCGGATGAGGTGGGATCGCTCCACTCCATGATATCCTGAGCCTCTGAGCTATTCCAGTTGGTGCCTGAGGAAACCAAGAAGAGAGGGCTTCTTATACCAGAGGCACAAGGCCATGAGGAAGACTATCATGGCGTTGCCACTCCTGGACGATGTTTGGGAGGCAGGCCTGGCCCTCATGAAGAACCCTTGCAAGTGCCTGAGATCTCATCCATCGCCGGATTCGGTGGTGTATGCGGCCGTGATGAAAGGGTCGGCCAACCCATCCTCTTTGTCTTCGGTCCCTCGGGACAGCGAGGGGAAGAGGATGGACGCCATGGTAAAGATGATGATTTACACTGCGGCGTCCACTATCAAGGTGGCCAACAGGCTGGCGATCCTGGCCAGGTACTACAGTGAGTTATGGTACAAGCTGGGGCATATTCTGGGATTCCCCCGACAATAAGATGGAGGGAATCGCTCTCTTCCAGGAGGGGGAAGTGGCGTCTGATCGCGCCATCACAGTGACATTGGACATCGCTGACACAGGGTTCCAGCAAATGGGCAATGGTGTCTGCTTTAGTTGCCAAGGCTGGATGAAAGAAACAATTTTCTGTCAGGAAGTCTGTTAGGCAGAATCCTGTGCAGTTCCCTTGGGGAACACTGCAAAAAGATCAAGACCACAGGAGTAAGCGGTAAACCCAATTGGTAGCAGTCTGCACCACCCAGATTTACCTGGTAGCTGTGGCTGAGCAGTCAGACTTCTCTCACGAAGAGTAGGGCAGTATATAGAGTATACACAATAGGGCTAAAAACACAGTAGTGCAAACAAACACTGACCAGAGCTTTGTATAAAAAGTATATAATTGTTTATTTAAAACACACTTTAGGCAATATACTAGCACTATAAATCAAAAGCAAGTTAAAACGCAGTCAGGTAAAGTATACACACCTCCCTTGATAACTATCAGACAAGTCAGAGTTAAAAACACCACAATGTGTTAAACAGCTGTGAGCACATAACCTGATGACACTCCAATAGTTCAGTTAAAGGGAGAGAAAAAGGCAGAGGATAGAAATAAAACAGGTCCCAGCACTATAAAGGCAGTAAATACTGTAGAGCCAAAGTTCATAGGCCAGGATCACACGGTTTAAAATGCACTAAAAGTCTTGCAGAATGTTCAAAAGAGGTTGGGGTGATTCAAGAAGGTAAGGTTAGAAGGTCTGGGGCCAACCCAGTTGGCAAGCCAAGGATTTAAGGGTCACCTTGGGCAAACCGAAGAAGGGGAGGCCAGGCAGGACACAGTACCTTAAACAGAGAGGAGGCTCCAGCGGTGGCAGTTGTTCCTGGCAGTGGTTGCAGTTCGTTGTTACGACCAGGGGAAGAGAGGATCTCGTCGAGGAGGAAACGTGGAGTCGTTGCACTGCATATGGATGAAACCAGCCGCGGAGTTCGTCAATAAAAGGTGCGTTCCTTTTATTCGCGGTCGAAGGGGTGAAGCTTGGCTATTCGGCCGCCGGGGTGCTTGGCACGGGCGATTCGACCAAGAGACGTCTTTGGAAGGCGAAAGGGTGAACTGATTGATCCCACCAGCTCAAAGGAAGAAGACTCGTCCAGCAGAAGATCTTCTCTTGTCGTCGGGGAAAGTGGTGAGGTAGTTGCAGCAGGGCTTCACCGGCGGTGTCGTCGTTGCAGATGGCTCAGCTTCTTCCCTCTTCGGATTCTTGGGTTCTGTGGCAACTTCTGAAGTTCCAGTTCCAAAGGCCCTGCTTTTATGCAGAAAAACCCCCATTCATCAGCCTAGCTGTCAATCACACATGCTAAGTGGTGAGCCGGGCGGCTCACGGCTGGGCCAATCAGAGTAGAGTGCGACTTGGGTTGCTGAGGCAACGCAGTCCAGGGTGCCAATTCCCCCCTCCACCCTTCCTGTGGAACCCAGACAGAGTGGCACCATTTGGAGGGCTTCTGTGGAGAAGGCCGCCAAAAAAGTGGAACAAAGGGCTCGACCTTGGTCAGAGTTACAGAGACGGACACGAATGCCATTTTAGAAGAGTTCTGGCAAAAAGACCCAACCGTTGATTTAATATTAAATAAATAAACCAGCAGTATCTTTAACATTGCACCAAAAAGTGGTGCGTTTAAAATCAATGGGAAAATCCCATAGAGAATTTTGCATGGTAACCACTGCCACCAGCTAGAAACTCGACAAGGGGGGACTGGACAGTGCCCCCTTGAAAACAGACCCAGGGGCAATATAATTAACCCCCTCCAGTACTTCCACAATATGATGGTTTGTACTGGTTCTGTTCACGATTTAAGACTAGTAAAGTCAATGGTGACTTTACATGCCCTGGGAGACAGTAGTCCGCCCCAGGGTATGGAGTATAGGTTTGGGGGTCACTATGACACCCCTGTGTTACTGCACTGAGGGTGCTGTGTAACACACACACACAAAATAGATGATACCCTATGGAGCAGAAAGAAAACCCCATAGCCCATAAGCACACAAAAAGTCAAAGACATACCTCAAATCATGCCTAAGAGTGGGAGGAAGAGTCTCACTCTTAGCAGGAGAAAAAAAACAAACTCCAAAAATCAAGCAAAGCTGCTGGGGGACTCACTAGGTTTGGGAAATTAGCCTTATAAGAGAATTCTCCCTAACAAAGTCCAGGCGGAGGTGCTGGACATGCCCTTCAACAGAAACTATTTTGGAAGGTCGTCGACGAGTTTCTCCAGGTCATCAAAACGGATACAGAGCAGGGCTGTTCCATGGGCACTCTACAATAGCACAGCTCTTCTTTTTGCTCCCCCAGGGGAAAGTTCAGCAGGTCTTCAAAGGTTTCTCCTCATCGTACCGCCAGCTTTCCAGATCCACAACTAGTGAAGCCTACATAGGCCGTTCCCAGGCCTATGGTAATGGAGGACAGCTTTGCCGTCGTCCACAGGGCAGGACGCCGGCCCCGAAGCAAGCCTGAACCAACCGGGACGTCGGGGCCCGTACCCGCGCACCCCAGTGGGAGGCCTGCTGATGAAGTTCATCAGCGATTGGAAAAAGATCACCACCAACAGATGGGCGCTGGACGCTCTTGCCAAAGGACAACACCCTGAAGTTTCAACGCAGGTGTCCGGGGATCCCACCATTTGCCCTGCAAGAGCATCACATCCCTCAATCCCTCAGCTCCTGGAAGAGGTGCGGACCATGCTGCGAAAAGGGGCGATAGAGCTAGTTCCCCAACAGCTCTGGTGCTCTGCATTCTATTCCAGATACTTTATGGTCAGAAAGAAGTCAGGAGAGGTGCGGGGGCAGGTGTGGCTGGCGGCCCATCCTGGACCTACGATGTCTCAACAAATATCTAAAGTCCCAAAAGTTCAGGATGGTCACATTTCAAGACGTGCTTGGCCACCTGAAAAAAGGAGACTTCTTGACGTTGTTGGACTTGGAGGACGCCTATTTCCATGTCCCCATTCACAAGAAACATCCAAAGTTTCTACTCTTCATAGTGCAGGGACAGCACTACCAGTTGAAGGCTTTACCTTTCGGCTTGAAGTCGGCCTCCAGGGTGTTCACAAAGTGCCTGGCTCCGGTGGCAGCCCATCTGCGTCTACAGGCATACAGCTTTACCAGTACCTGGGCGACTGGTTGATTTACGCCCGCTTGAGATGCTGGCCGACGGAATAACACAGAGAGGACCGTCCGGTTACTGACAGATCTGGGATTCTCCAGCAACTTTACAAAGTCATGCTTAATGGCATTGCAGAAGGCTCTGTTCCTAGGCGCCAAACTCAATATAGTGTTTTGCCTGGCATCTCCCTCGGAGGAGGGGATAGCAGCCATTCAAGGGAAAGTGCAATGGCTGTTGTCGACGAAGACAGCTGTGGTGCGGGCCATCAAGTCATTACTGGGTATGATGTCTTCCTGCATATATCTCGTTTGGCTCTGCATGTTGTAAATGGGACGGCTACAGGAATTCCTGGACATGCGCTGGATTCAGTTGTCCGTAAACTTCACCGACAAGATCCCTCTCAATGACAAGTTTCGTCAGGCGATAGGATGGTGAGGTGTCCGCTCCAACATCGCGGAGGGCACAGGATTCCAGACCCCCGCACCCCATACCAGGAGACGCTCACCAGGGACGTTTCCATCGAGGACTGCGGAGCCCACACCCGACATCTACACGCCAGGGGCCTGTGGCTGCGGAGAAGGATCTCCATATCAATATCCTGGAGCTATGGGCAGTGTTCTGGGCCCTCTAGTCATTCCTTCCGTCTCCAAAGGGCAACGTGATGAGGATCTTCACTGACAACACCACCACCATGTTATACATCAGGAAACAAGGGGGCACTCGATCCCCGGCGCTCTCCAAGGAAGTGCAGGACTGGTGGCACTCGGTCGTCAGACAACGGGTGTTCCTCGTCCCTCTTCACCTAGCGGGAGTCAAGAACATCATTGCAGATTCCCTCAGCAGGGAACTGCCCTCCTGCCATGAGTTGGGACTTTGCAGGGTCAGGTGGGCCTCCTCTTTAATTGGGGTAGTCCCCAAATCGATCTATTTGTGATGGCGGTGAACTCTAAATGCCAGAAATTTGCCATCAGATTCCACCAACCAAGGAGCCTGAAGGATGTGTTCTCCTTCCCGTGGGAAGGGCTGTTTCTGTACGCATTTCCTCCATTCCCTCTCCTGCTCCGAGTCATCAACACACGCGACAGTGTCAATGCAGGATGATGCTCCTCGCCCTGGCTTGGCCGAGGCAGATATCGTACCCCAACCTTCTCAACCTGTCTGCGTCGCCTCCAGTCAAGCTGCCAGTTGTTTCCTGATCTTCTCACCAGAGAAGGAGACACATTCCTTCATCACAACCCAGGATCATTGAACCTGAGGGCTTGGCTCCTGTAGCCCTAAAGTTTGGAGGGTATAAGTTGCCAGCAGACTGCAGGAGGTCCTCGCCAAAGCCAGGGGGTCACAATCTTGGAAGTGCTATGGTCATAAGTGGAAGCGTTTTGCTGCCTTGGGCAGGTCACACAAGATTACCCCTTTTAGGGTCACAGCCACACAGATGCTGCCATACTTGATATCATTGGCCAAGGCCGGACTGGCACACGTTTTCATTAAGGTACATCTGGCGGCTATCTCCCGCTACTCCAGGAAGATCTTCACTTTGGTCCCACCCACTCGTCAAGGAGTTTCTCAAAGGACTTTTCCGATCTTTCCCGCCAGTGAAGGCTCTTGCCCCGGCGTGGTTCTAACATCGGCTTATGGGGCCCCCTTCGAGCCTCTGCATCAGGCGCCGCTCAAGTTACTCTTGTGGAAAGCGGCTTTCCTTGTGGCCATCACCTCTGCCAGAAGGGTAGATGAGATTCAGGCCCTATCCTCCAGGCAACCTTGCCTGACTTTCCACGAATCAAGGGTGGTGCTACGTACACACCCCTCCTTCATGCCGAAGGTTCCGTCGGAATTCCACCTCAACGAGCCTTTGGTGTTACCTTTTTTTTAACCGAAGCATTTGTCGCTTGGCTAAAAGGGCCTTGCACTCTCTGGACGTTGCTCATGCCCTGAAGTTCTACGTGACACGCACAAAGAGTTTTCTGAACATTTCACACTGTTAGTGAACTTTGGTCCTGTGAAACATGGGAAGGCCTTGTCCAAGGCTTCCATTTCAAGATGGCTCTCCGGCTGCATCACGCACTGTCATTGGTTGGCTAACTGACCGCTGCCCGGCCGTCCGAGAGCCCGCTCCATCAGAGCGATCGCTGCAACAACAGCGTTTCTGTCTGGTGTGCCCCTGCTGGACATCTCCATTGCTGCTATGTGGAGGTCCATGCACACCTTGACGAAATTCTACTGCATCAACAGGGATTCCAGGGAGGAGTCCAGAGTCAGCCAAGCAATGCAAGCAACCTCTTTGAGGTGAGTCTGTTCCAGGGGTAAGTGTGATTGCTTCTGGTCAGCCTTGCCACCTCCCGCGGTGTTATTCGTGAGCATTTGAATCCATGCCAGGCCCTATGTTGGAGAAGGTTTAAGTTACTTACCTCTAACTATTGTTCTCAAGCATGGGTCTGGCATGGATTCACATGCCAACCCTCCCTCCGACCCCACTGCGGCACTTCTTGGTTATACTGACACTTTACGTGCTTACCAAATTCGAAGATGGTTGCCAGAGACGGAGTTTAGGGAGAGGACCGTCATTGGATGGAGGAAGAATGACCCAGTGGACAGTGATTGTTTTAGAGGAGAAATACAGTTTGTAAGTGAAAGTGAAACAGTTCTTTATTTTACTGAGGAGTCACAGCCTGACGGGGAATATTCATGAGCTTGTGAATCCATACCAGACCCATGCTGGAGAGCAATAGTTACAGGTAAGTAACTTAAACCATCGTTTTCGTCACAGTACTTTCGCATTTAGGGAAATAGAAGTCATTTCTTGATCAGGTGTACGCAAAGTCTTGGACAGTTCTCATTGATCTTGAAAGACTAGTTAGTTCTTAATTACGTGTATGCAGAGTCCGGGAAGGTGTTTTCAGGAGTCTTCCTATGTTGGTGAGGGGGTTATGACAATATGCCATAAAGGCATGGGGTATCAAAAGAAAAAGGGGGATACTGTTGTCTCATCCGATGATGTCATATATCACGCCTTGGAGGGTTGCTCCCCCCCATGCGATCCCCCCCTCATATAGCCGCCCCCAGGCTCAGGTAGCGGCTGCTGTCCGCTGGCCACATGGGAAGAGGTCACTGCTTGGAAAGTAGTGATGACGCCATCAGATTCACCACACTGTCCTGAGTTCTTATTGGCTTATGAATTGACCAAGATAAATGAACTTGCCGTTGATTTAGTATTATGATTGCCACGCTATATAGTGTTTACTCAATGTAGTTGTACGAAAACTGTGGAGGCGAGTATGGCGCCGGATAAAATGGGCCCCATGTTATAAGACTTCTATGTTTCTGAGAATGTGTGTTTCTTCTGACCTCATGGTCTTATTATTTGTACACAGATCTGGGTTGTTTTATTTGCTACCACCATGACTTATAACAATCCTTCCATGTACACTGTTTTCTATTCCACTGCAACCGGTATACTTTTTATATATATATTATTTTGTGTACTGCCACAATGAGAACTTAAGTCTGAGGCTTCTGTATCTGTTCACATTCACAGGCTATGCATATTCTGCCATGTAGTTGTTGGTTCAAATACAGTATGTTTTTTTTATTCCAAAGTGAGAGTGTTGACCTGGGCATTCCTGTCACACTATCCCTAGCATATGTAAGCAGATACCCTTGATACACCACGTGTTGCAATCCTCAAATTGTTTTTCCTGCCATTGGTGTAGTCGCATGAGTGAAGGATGAGACAATCGTTGAGAACTTTGAACTGACATAGTTTAAGACCCTGAGCTGACTAACTGTTTTAAATGCTGTGATACAAAGCTTGTGCAGCCACAGAATCCCTGCGCCACCCCAGCGTATAGTAGGGACAGATGTTTTTGTTACTTGGTTGAGTGCCTTTTCTCCACCCTCATTCCCATTCACTGAATTTCACAGATCTTTTTCCAAATGAATAAAATCTACTTTTAATTTCTGTCCTGAGGGCAGCACTAATATTTCC
This sequence comes from Ambystoma mexicanum, assembly GCF_040938575.1. NCBI lineage: Eukaryota > Metazoa > Chordata > Amphibia > Caudata > Ambystomatidae > Ambystoma > Ambystoma mexicanum. Next base: position 1,456,906,836 of record NC_090932.1, read on the forward strand.
TGGTGGGATCCACACACTGTGTATGATCACTGCTTGCCTTGGGGCTACACCAAAGCCCACTGCCGAGCGTGCTCAAAATTCAAGCCAAAAACACACTGGATGGCCAAAAGGCAGGCGGCATACACACGGTATGCCCAGACAACTGTAGACTCTATCCCCCGGAGAGGTGGCATATATTGACCCGGGAGAAGGGGGACTCATCGAGCGTTTAAGAGCCTTTACAAAAGGGGGATTCACTGGCTTATTTGCCGTATGCTACCAGCTCTGTAGAGTCCAAAAAAACACCGCCCAGGAGATTCCCAACGTGGCCCCAAGACGAAACCCCATAAAAACCTTATGAAACATAATGGCCATGTTTGAAGACTCTATACACTTAGGGTGTCTGGTAGGACTTAATCTTCAAGGCTTTAATCAACATATACTAAAAAAGGTCACCAAGGCCTCCATGTCGCACGTATTCCACCCAATTTAAAAACAACTTTCTTGGCTTAGCAACAGTTCGCCTTCCCTAGCCAGTGCTTGTACGTGTTGGTGATCTTTCGCGGCAGATCCCGAGATGTGTTACATTTACTGTATGCCATAATGGAAAAAGCAGAAGCTTGGATTTTTCCACCCAACCCAGGACACCTTTTGTGAGGCCTAGTAATGCACTATGGGCTTCCCTGACGTTACTGTTACTTCCATTCATTTGGAGTGGAATCCTGCGGCCCACACAAATTGATTGTGAGCTGCTCAACGCCATATGATCAAGTGTGCCAGAGTCGCCCCACTTGCTGCCTGACTTCTGCCACAAGACACAGGAATACATTTGATTGTCAAAAGAACTGGTTTTGTCCTGATGAATGCCGCGATTGGCAGGAGCACTGTCTAGTGCTCTGTAGATGGCCGAAACAATGACACCGCTTAGCTATGCATAAAATTTCTGTTACTGCCCAGGTTGTGCACTTAGTTCAGCGGGTGCGGATTCTTGAATATAACTCCATATCATTGTGAAAGGTTTGGCGGTCGGGCCTTCTCTATCTCAGGCCATAAATTGTGGAATGCTCTCCCAGTAGGGATCCGCTGTCTGCAGCACTTTGGTCTCTTTAGCCTGAAGTCCCATTTATTTGCCTCTATATGCTTCTAGATAGTGCCATGATGCCTTTGGTGAAAGAGTGCTCTATAAATGTGGTGATTGATTGACACTGCGAACAAGGAGCAGGTCATAGGATAAAAGGACTATCAAGATTTTAACTATACCCTGATATTCTGGGGTTTCCTTAGCACTTTATACGTATATGTTGATCAATGTTTGTTTTGAGTCTTATGTTGAAAATTGATGATGTTCTTTATGTCTGATATATTAAGTAGATTTATAATTACACTATGCAATGTGAAAATTGTCCATATGTTGTCTGTGGAAAAATGTGCATTACATTTTTTTTTAAACCTTTGATGTATGAATAAAATTAATTTTTGAGTGAAAAATTCAGAGTGCTTAAGAAACAAAAACATAAGACAAAAGTGGGTGGAATACATGTGGCATGGAAGCCCTAATCACCTTTTTCTGTACATATGTAAAGGCTTTGAGTCCTTGTCCACCAAACATGGTGCCAAACCTTCAGGGTCGACACTCAAAGTTGGTGTCAAAGCTTGGCGCAAAGGTGGCACCAACGCTTTCTAAATGTGGTGCCTAGCACTCTGGTACCACAACCAGGTAGGCTACCATGTTAAGCATACTCTCTCTGTACGTTCTGGTCAGCAAACACCCCAAGTGAGAAAAATGTGCAGGGGGGGGACGCCCCTAAAACCTCCACTAGTTCACAGGGTAGTGCTGGGAGAAAAATGAACCCTAAGAAATGTCACAGATAAACGCACAAAAAAACACTCTGCTTCCAGAGAGCCAAAGTCTACTGGCCTGATAGTCCATGCCTGCATGCTTTGAAGCCCCACACACAATAACTTCCACACCAGCGTCTTTGAGGCCAGCATCAGAGCGGGCTCCATGTACCCTTGTACAGCAGACACTGTTGACTGCATTACACATGAAGCGCGTCCATGATCCTGATGCCTCAAAGAAAGCAGAGCAAAAGAGGTGAAAGATGTCAAACATTGTAGTCTACCTAATTTCAGAGACATACCCTGGAATATTGTATATTTCCGGGAGACTGTCAAAATTAACACTTTTCTTGAAGAAAGGTAAAAAAGACAACCAAGAAGGTGTCTGCTTCCCTTTTTGGCAGTTTCCAAAACACGAGTTAAGTCTCTTAGAGTGAATTAAATTAACCCATATGACCTTATTGAGGACATACACAGATGTGGTGGTGGTGGAGGAGGAGGATCCATTGGAATATACAATGGACTCCCCTGATCACCTTGAGTCCACTACAGCTAGTTCCCCACAGAGGACCAATGTAGTTATTCAATTCTCCTGAAAAGGGCTGCTACCCCAGAATCATGATAAAAACATGGGAACAAGAACATTGGAAAATGATTTCATAGGAGAAACCCTAGAGGAGCCACACCCAATTGGTTACTCCCCTTACTAGAATCTGTAAAGCGCCAAAATGTACACTACAGCTACCTGTGTTTCATTACCCTTGCCCCTGGCCCTCACTGGCAAGTCAGCCTTCCAGTTAGGGCCAGGTCAAAGGCCTTAAAACCTCATCCAAGACTCTCTTGGAGTCAGTCCTGGCGCCTTTGGCACCAGTTCCATAACCATCACGAAAACCAACATTAGAATGGGACTATTTACTTGGGACTATTTAACTTGGGCAGGGGGGGAAGGTGGGGGGGGGGGGGTTCAGCCAACATGGAGGCCCACACATAGCTCAGTTACAAGGAACTGAGCTAGGCGGTCTAGTCTTTTGGGTGTGGCAGGCCTGGGACTACTTTACCTGGACTACTTTGGGTGTGGCAGGCCTGGGGCTATTTTACCTGGACTACTTTACCTGAGACTATTTAAACCGCACCCAAACAGCAGCACATGCTTTGTGTCATTCTGCTGTGGGCAGCGTAACGCTCACCGTGTCCAGTTCTTTGATGCCAGCTTACCTGAAGCCAAGGACCTGCAGAAAGAGAAAGAACACTACGAAACTTACCTGGAACAGTATCCTGTCTTCAATCCATCGCCAACTTCATTTCCACTCACCTGAAGGTACGAACTCCATCATCTGGCACCGCATGCATCCTTGAATACCATAACCTGGAAAGAGGAGAAAGAAAGACCGCATTAGTAAGCGTTTATTCACGTTTCCTCCCGAATGAAGAAAGCCACACAATTCTTACCTGGGTAGTCATCTCCTGGTCAGTATCATTGCTGGAACATTATGGCGCTCAGCGGGGAACATCGCAACATGCAAGGAAAGAAGAGACACAGGTCAGCAATATAAACGGCAAAACAGCGGCGCGCATCGCGCATTACTCACCGGACAGCATCGCGCACAACGCGCTTTCGCCTACCGGCCCATGCTCATCGTCAAACTGCATGACAACACCAAAATACCTTTCCATACCTAAAAGGAAAGAAGCAAGACATTATTATTCGAACTAAGAGGAACATAAGAACTGCATATAAACACTGTAAAGCAGCAAACCTACGGAGTCGCAGCAGGCCTGGATTCCCACAGGGGGGCTTGCACCAGTGAAGTAATTTGGCCGGTGCTCGCCCCCCACATCTATGCGCCCCTGCCACGAGGAGCAGGACGGAGAATCCACCTTTTACAATATTAAGACCCATCTTTAACCAGAGGCCTTACCAAGGGACCGGGAGAGGGTTCGAGAGTGCAAATCATCTAACGAGGGCTGGGTGGCGTCCCTGTGGATACCAGGTGAGCGTAACACTGTGCTTATTCTGGCAGTAAATGTATGGCTAGAAAAGAAATGTTTCCTCTTCCTCGGATCCAGTCTAAGCAAGTGGTCAGCCTTCTCTGGACTCTTAAATGATCACTAGAGCCAGGGAGAGGTCTAGTACACCTCACTCAACAGCAGAGCTACCTCGTGAAAAGAAGTAATAACGTTTTTGATCTCAGCCGCAAGATGGCCACTTTAGCAGTATAAAGCCTGCATATAGTACATGCCCTTATGACATGGTACAACTGTGCCTAGTGGGGACACCATCCAAGTATTATTTAAAGACATGTCTGACATCTTGTAGGAACATGCGACCATTAAAGGAGGCCAATTCACAGCAAACTCCATAATTAAAAACTGCCTACATGAAGCAGAAACATCTGTTCATCAAATCAGCAGTGCAGCTGTTTTAAAGAAAAGGTCCTGGCTCCTCTACCTGAGGTTCAGTCTGGAGCTCCTGACAGGTGACAAAACCTCTTGAGGATTTAAATCGGTGGTAGGGGGCAGAACTGCATCCTTAACCCATGCATGGGATGAGATTCCCACTGACATGTGGCTGCTACAAAGAGTACACAAGGGGTGTTGCATCATACAAGACAATACAATACTCATACGTCCCATGTCTTTTCCTCCATCCTTGTGGGCGTCCCCCCAACATGAGGACGGTACCGGAGTCTTTGTCAGCGAAAAATTGAGCTTCACCTTTAAATTTAGTATAGCGTGGCCTTGGCCGTGGGAACACCCCGCAGAGGCCATGCCCTCCAGCGCCTCACCTCAGTCCCTTTTTCTGCACCGATGCTGTCGGACGCGGCAGCCAGCACAGAGACTTTTTTAGCTTTCCGCTCACTACCTCTTTGTTTTTTCAATTCTTATTTCACTTCCTTTTGGATGCCGCTCCTTCCCCGGTCCATGTCGGCCGCAGGAGGCTTCACAAGATATGCTTCATGCAACCGCTCGTTCCTGGCCTCGGACGGACATGCACTTTGCCTTGAGTGTTTGGCACCGACCACCATTTGGACTCATGTTCGGCCTGCAGCACTCTCGGTCACAGGGCATTGAACATTTTGTCATGGTGGAGGGAGATCTTTCACATTTCTCCTCTGCTCCACCTTAAGGATTTTGTCTACCTCTCGCCAAGACGAGGTAGGCCTTCGGTTCAGCACAGCTCCACAGCAAGGCCACTCCTTCCCCGGGGTTCCCACGGATCAGGATTCCTTGGATTCAGGTTCTGGCAGGCCCAAAGCCTCTAAGGCTATTGGCTCCCAAGCTGAGTGGCCCTTCCAGGCTGTCCTCGGAGGGGCAATCACGTTTGTCCTCTTCTTCTACGCCAGGGTGTAAGGGATCATCGAGTGCCACCTCCAAGAGTCTGTCCTCAGCTAGATCCAGCGCGATGTCGCACTCCGTATGTTCCACGATCAGTCTGGGGGATCACTTGGGCTAGATGCCGCTAAAGTAATTCAGACTTCCTTCCTGAGAGCACAGCTTGCAGGGAAAAGTACACCTGTCAGGCCAAGGGCTCAGGCAAAAAGGCGGAACGCACAGCGGAGCTAGAGGGACGAAAACAAACAAAGCAAATATTACATACCGTTTGTTGACAATTCCAGTCCCTCTACCCCCTCCGAGACACACAAGCTTACCTGTGTATTCCTTTTTCCCAGCGGAATACCTACTTGTGATAAGACACAAGACTGGGAGTGAGTGAAGATCAGAGGAAGTGTTCTTTCTTGAAAGAAGGGGGACCAAAGCCTTCCCCCCCAATAATGGATAAGTAGTGTCAACAGGAAAGCGTCCCACAATCCAATGAGTGAAAGCAAAATCCAATGTTCAGAAATCAAATGAGCGGGAAAAACAGAGCGTCCCACAATCCAAGGAGTGAAGTCAGGAACCAAGTGTCCCAAGATCCAAAGAGGCAGTACAGCAAAGCGTCCCAAAATCCAACAAGTGATGAGCACAGCAAAATCCACCGGGTGCAAACAATCGGCGCCTTTCTTGCTAGCGCAGTAAACAACACTTCAGGGAGAAAATAGAAGTGGTATAAGGTTTCTCGAATGCCTGGAGGAATACAGGGTTGAAAGGAGCCGGGAGCCAGACATGAGGAGAAGAATCCAAAGCAAGTCCGGTGCGTATTCCGTGGTCGAGCAGGGGAGGAGATCAAACGGAGGTCTAAGCAAAGGTAGGATTCGGTAACCAGGTAAGCAAGGAATAGGGAAAAGAACAACTTATCCCAGGAGCGTAGCTCGCGTAACACAACGGTTTAGGAGCACCGGCTTACTGGGGGCGTGGCCAGATATAGGAAATGAATACAAAGGAGTCGTGAAACGCACGCAAAAGAAAGTGAAAACGTTCCAAAGGTTCCTTGCAGGCACGGTCCTCTTGGGAAATGTAGTTGTTTACCGGCGGTGGCGTCGGCGTTGCTGCAAACGCCAGGCCAAACGCCACGGGCTTCTCCCCTGAAGATAAGAATGTCCTAGGAAACCGGGGGCGTGACACCCGACTACTGGCACAGGTGCAGAGGGTGTACAGCCTGCCGGAGCTCACTCCAGGGTCGTGAGTCAGGGCGTTACAAGTACCAGCCGTCCGGCTGAGGGCTCGGCGCCTACCGGGGTGTTCTCCAAGGTTGACGCCTCTGCTTCGGGTGCAAGGGCATTGTGAAGGAGGTCATCCCGCAGGTTGCGCCATCTAGCCCCCTCCTCCGGCTACTCCTCCTGTTCCTCCTGCACCTCACATGCTGGTCCCTCCACTGGTTCAGACCCTACCGGTCGTTCTGACCCTTCCACCTCCTGTGCCACCAACGCCTCACTCTCAAAGCAGCTGTTGGACTTGTCTGTGGCTCTAGACTTTGGGGCTGGGGGGAGAGACCACACTGACACCTGTGTCCCAGGGTCCGGATTACCCTCAATCTAATAAAAAGGGGAGGGGCCTTCAGGGCCTGGTGGAGTTCTTGGGGGTCCCTCTTCCTGAGGAAGCCCTCACGGACTCTAGTATGCTAGCAGATGTTTTGGGGAAACACACCTCGATCCGGTCTCTCCTTCCCCTCCAGGAGGATGCCCTGCAGGTGACACCAAAGGTCTGGGAGAAGTCCAAGGCCAACGACCAGATGAACAAGAAGTTGGACAGCAGGTTTAGGCTGACAGACGGGAAGCCAATCCTCCTTGCCGCCTACCCGCTGTCCCATTCCTCTGTGGTGGCTGCGGCCTTGTTGTATTCTAACCCGTCTGTGCGTTCCTCCACTGGAGCCACCTTCAGTTGCCTCTCCAAAGAGGACACAGTCCTTGAGAAATTGCAGTTACTCCATCTCAGGACTGCATCTGCGCAAAGCCAATGCAGACGCCCTCCTGGCTGCGGCTAACCAGAAGCTGTGACAGGAGCTCTGGGAATTTCTGCCCGACGGTCCCTTGGACAAGCAAGCCTCCTTCAAGGCCGGTCTGACGGATGCGCGGGCCATTACGCAAGACCTCATGGAGTCTTTGGTCTCCCACATTGACACAGCCAGCAAGAGGGCTGTGTCTTGGGCTCGAGATGAGAAGGACAGCGTGCATGCAGGCCACAAAGTGTTCATCTGACGTGCAGGAGCGGATCCTGGATCTGCCCTTTGAGGATGTTGCCCTCTTTCATTCGTCGACAGATGAGTTGACAAAGAAGAAAACCTCCACTCAGACCACCAAGTCCTTAGCCATCCGGACAAAACCTGGTCACATATCCTTCACTCAGTCCAAGGGCAGGACCGAGTTAAAGCCCTGCGCTTTCTCAGGCTTCAAGGGGTTCTGAGACTGCGGTAAACGGAGCACTGACAGGTCGCCGAGCGACAGCAGTAGAAAACAGAGGACGTTGCACAGGTCTTTCCGCTCCCTCCTCTGATGCCAAAAAGCAGTGACATATAGGTCAGGGGATACAGCTCACCTTTAAAAGACGTTTGGCTCTGTTCCAGGACACCTGGTGCCTTTTCACCAACCCGTGGATCCTATACTTAATCTCCACAGGTTTCAGTTGTCTTCTTCTATTGCCTTTACCATCCTCTACTCCTCTTAGTTAGATCGGGTCGCTGGCTCTTTTACAGGAGGTCCTCTCGCTCTTGGAGGTGCAGGCGATACAACCGGTTCCTCTTGTGGAAAGGGGCTTCGTTTACTATTCCAGGATTTTTTCAGTACCCAAGAACAACCAGACTGGCTTGGGGGTAGTCCTGAACCTGTAATTTCTAAATCTGTCTTTACCCCTGGAACACTTCAAGAATATTACTCCCACGCACATAGCCGTGTCTCTGTGTGCACGGGACTGGATGTGTTCCCTGGACCTCAAGGATGTTTACCTGCATGTACCCATCTATTGACCGCATTACAAGTTTCTGCGATTCACGATTGTCGTACCACTTTCAGTACAAGGTGCTGCGCTTTAGCCTGAATTGGACCCCTTGTGTCTTCACGAAGTTGATGAACGCAGTGGCGAGCCTTTTCTGCTTGGAGGGCCATCATCTATGCCCTTATTTGGATGACTGGCTGGTGAGGGCGGGGGTCGCCCGAAGGGATGGTGCACCGCTGCCACAGATTGACGGATATCCTTTATGAGCTGGGGTTTTCCCTCAACCAGAGGAAATCAGTTATGCCCTTCTCTGGAACAGGTCTTCAAAGGGGTGCTTTGGAACACTACTATGCAGCGGGTGTTCCCCACGCCCGAGATGCTTATGTCCCTCTGCAAGGCAGTAAACATAACCACGTGACCACCTTGTTATGGTGGTTCTAGCACATACTGTTACGTCCCGTCCCGTCCTCTTTCCTCCATTCCGCACGGGGCGTCCCTCCTATGGACGGGAGACAGAACTTTTTTCACCGGAATGAAATCTTCTTCACCTTTAAATTTAGAGGCCCACGGGGTTGCAGCCCTGGGTGCATGCACTCCTATAACTCCGCCCCCCCGGCGCCACTCCTCAGTCCTCTTTTCCCCGTCGACAGGAACAGACAGTTTTCACCAGCGCTCCTGGGTTTGGGTTTGGCCTTGTAATTATACCAGCTCTTCCCTGAATAACATATTTTGTCTTTGTCTTCTAATCTTTAAACAGTTACTCTGTCCTCCGGTGCCACACTCCTCCCTGGTGCATGTCGACTTCCTTGGTCTTCAGTAGGCGTCCAGCCTGCGAGGGACTCTTCCCCGCATCTGACCCCCACGCTCCGTGCCTCTGTTGCATTGGCCCCAACCACGGCTGGGAGGTCTGCACTGCATGCAGCATGCTTACCCTGCGAGCTTTGAAGAACAGGTTAGCAAGATGGAGGGAGCTCTTTGAGAAGTCGCCTCCAGAGAACTTGAAGAACTTAATCATGCACAGATTTAGCCCCAAGACAGGGCCGCTCTTTTCCATCACACCCCGCAAAGGCGACTCCTTCCCTAGGAAACGTCCAAGCGGGAAGGACCGTTCAGGTTCTCACACCAGCGCAAATACCGGGGCTCATCCAGCTGCCGGCCGACAGGCAGAGAAGTCCCTAGATCCTTCCGGAGACAGTACTGAGGGACTGAAATGTTCTTTTACCGGGTGTCCAATCAAGGGGCTATGCCCTACTACCGGACAAATGTCAGAGGGGGCGCTTGTACGCAGTAATACCAGCAATTTAGCCGAGGGCACTACGCCTACCAGGTCTTGTCCTGAGGTGCAGGGTAGGCCTCAAGAGCCACCGCCAAGAGTCCAGGAGGAGGCCAGTCTCAGTGAGCCCGGCACCATGATGCAGGCACGTGGCACGCAGCTCGACAAAATGGCCACCACACCAGACAAGATGGCTGCTCGTCCGACATAGACCCCGTTGGGGGAGCAAATAGGATAGTGTCCAGGTGGGACTGGTCTTCACAAGGTACGTGGCCTACCGATTATCTTTCTACGTCGCAGGGCAGATACCACCTGCAACTAACCAGGCAGAGAACGCACAGGCCCCAGCAGCTGCCCGCTACTCCGTCAATACCACCTGCCACCCCACCAGCTTGCGAGGACAGGTGTTTTGATAAGTTCCTCATCACGCTGATGAGGTCCCCTCATATGGGCTCCATACTTCAAGGACATGCTACTCCAGTCCCTCCACCAGCACCCATAGTCATTCTTCCTATGGCTCAGGTGCCTCGGCCCCCGGTGCTGCCCCAGCTGCCTGCGCTGTGTCCTTAGAATTCCGTCTCCCCTGCCTCCTGCAGTTCAAGCAGTTCCACGCCAGCCTCCACTGCAGCCTCCAGCTCCATTCTCCACACCCCAGCCTACGGCTCCCAGTACTCCTTCACCGGTGCCAGACCATTCGGACACCCTGGTTGACACCAATGAGGAGGAGGACCCGACACACCATTGTCAGCCAAGGCCTTCCATGAGCGACTTGCAGGTTTGGCTGAATACTTGGGGCTTCCGCAACCCGAGGTTGAACAACCTGAGGTGGGGGTCCTGACCGAAGTCCTCACTCTATGCTAGCAACCAGAACGGGTATTCCGATTAAGGATGTTGACACCTTGGCCAAAAAGGGATGTCCGAAACCTCATTCAGCGCAGCTCACCAACAGGCACCTCGACACCAAATACAGGTAGTTGGAGGGGGATACTCTTGTTGATGGCACACACTCTACCACACACCTCAGTGTTTGCCGCGGCTTCCATATACACGAAGCCTAAGTCTTCATCAGCCATCTCGTCCTTGGCTCTGCTAGGCAAGGAGGAGAATATTTTGGAGGTATATGAAAAGAAGGTCTATTCCAACACCTCTGTGTACCTTCGTCGGGCAAATGCGAATGCCATGCTTGCAGCTGTTAACCAGAGACTTCGGGAGGAAAAAGCTGGCTTCTGGTGCACAGTCAGGCACTCTTAAAGGTGGGCCTGGCAGAAGCAAATATGGTGTCTCAAGACATCATGGATCCACAGTGGCGCATATTGACACCTCAGGCATGGCCATGTGCATCGGCACGGATATGAGGACTGCTTGGCTCCAGGCAACCAAATTCAGCCCGGACGTCCAGGAGCGTCTATTGGGCCTTCCATTGGATGGTAGCAACCTCTTTCATTCAACCACTGACGATGAACTGGATAAGAACAACAACAGTTCCCAGACTGCAAAATCCTTATCCATCCTTACGAAGTCCACGCCCAAGACATACAGTCAAACGCACCAGCGTTAGGACACGGTTCGGGCCTTCGGCGGATTCCGGGGCTTTCAAGAACGTCGGTCCAGACAGCCGGACTGCTCTCCCAAGTCAGCACCTCCGCAAACAGCACAGGGCGGGGAATAAGGGCTTTTTTCAGTCCTCCTCCTCTGCCTCAGAGGAAAAAAGGCATGACACTCCCCTCCGGGGGCTCAATTGGCGCGCAAAGTTTGCAGATTCCTGGATCCTTTCAATAGTGTCCATGGGGTACCGCCTATCAGTTCCTCCCTCTCCTCTCCTCCGCTCCCACAGATTGGGACAGCAACTCTTTTGGCAGAAATTCGATTGCTCGTAAAGAGCCAGGCAGCGGAAGAAGTCCCAGCCTCCCAGCGGGGTATGGGCTTCTACTCCAGAATGTTCACCATACACAAGAACCAGGCTGGTCTGAGAGTTGTTGGATCTTTCCACCCTAAACCTTTCCCTCCCACTTCAAAACTTCAAGATGGTTACCCCAGCTCTTATTGCGGAGGCACTGTCCAGGGGAGACTGGATGTGCCCCCTTGGATCTGAAGGACGCTTACTTACACGTCCCGATTTGGCAGCCCCATTGTTCCTTCCTGTGGTTCAGGATCATGGGCTTCCATTTCCAATACAAGTTTCTACTTTTTGGGCTCAATTCAGCCCCGGGGTCTTTACCAGGCTTATGAATGCAGTGGCAGCCCTCCTCAGGGCCCAAGGTCACCAAGTCTGTCTGTACCTGGACGACTGGCTGGTCAGGGCAAGATCCCCGGAGGTGGTCCATCATACCTCCTTCGCCCTTCTCAACACGCTACATGACTTGGGATTCTCCATCAATCTCAAGAAATCTCAGCTGCAACCGACGCAAACGCCAGCATTCCTTGGCCTCATCTGGGATACAAGATACGAGAGAGTTTTTCCCTCGGAGGACAAGATCTCAGCCATCAAGAACACCACGAGTCATTTTCTCAACAGAGAGGTGACCTCAGCATGGTGGTACGAGCACCTCCTGGGCATCATGGCGGCATGTCTTAAGGCAGTGCCTTACACAAGACTCAAAATGAGGAGATTACAGCTGCACTTCGCAGCCTCATGGAATCCGGATCGGGGTCGACAGGTGGACCTCGTCAGCATTCCTCCCTTCCTACACCAGGACCTAGTCTGGCGGAGCACAAACCGCAACCTGAGGATAGGCAGGCCGTTCCAGCAACCAGCTCTGCAGGTTAAAATCACCATGGACTCGTCCTTGGAGGGCTGGGGAGTGACCCTGGACGACCAGAGCGTCCACAGAGTTTGGTCCCTTCATGAACAAGAGGCCCAAATAAATTGGCTAGAGCTGAAGACCATCTCACTGGCACTCAAGGCCTTCCTACCGCTCATCAGCAGAAAAATGATCCTCATTCAGACGGACAACTCCACCAGCATGTACTACCTCAACAAGCAGGGTGGCACCAGGTCCCCTCATCTATGCACCCCGGCAGTCAACATCTGGGAATGGGCCCTGGCGAACAACATTCACTTGACAGCGGTCCACTTCCTGGGGGAGTCGAACCTGGAGGCGAATAGGTTCAGCAGGCTGGGAGTGGGCAATTCAATTACAAATGGCAGTTAAACGATCAGTTTCTTCAGGAGATCTTCTTAAGCAGATAAGGTCATCCTCTGGTGGACCTCTTTGCCACTTGGTTCAACAGGAAATGCCCTCAGTTTCCATCATAGCAGGGGCAGGGTCTAGGCTCTCGGGCAATGCACTACAGATGCACTACAGATACAGTGTAACGGCATGAACACCTTTGCCTTCCCTCCCACTGGTACACAGGGTGATCTGCAAGATAAGAGAGTCCCAGGACCTCAGCATCATTTCATAGTGCCGTGGTGGCCGGTGAGGCCATGGTTCTCAGAGCTGCTCAGCCTGTTGGACCAGCCACAGATGCACCTTCCACAGGGCCCAGCTCCTGTCACGGCAGTGATCCGCCCCGCCCCTCAAAAGTTAGCCCCCGCAGTGTGGTTCCTGAGCAGGTCACATTGAAGCATCACCGCCTCTCACAGGCTAACTTCGACATCATTCAGGGGCTAGAAGTGATTCTACTATAAGTCAGTACATAAGTCTGCCACTGGGCCGAAACTAAGGAGGTCAACCCTCTCTCTTGCGCACTGGACTATATGCTTTCATTCTCAGCACACCTCGCACACTCTGGAGTCCAGATAGACACATGCCACACCTATCTGACTGCTGTCTGAGCCTACCGGAACTCAGAGGGGAACATTTTCTCGTCCGGCAATACAGTGGTTAAAAGGCATCTGACGGGCCTCACTAGGCTCTACTTGCCCATCAAGAAGCCACGCCCCGTGTGGGATCTCAACATGGTGTTAGGCGCATAGGTGCAAAAACCCTTTGAGCCAATGGCGTCCATAGGCATCAGGCTAGTCACCATGAAGACAGCCCTTTTGGTGGGTCTTAAGTCTGCACGATGTGTCAGCGAGATCCAAACTCTGGTGGCATCCCCCGTTCTTACCTTAAGTGTTCTCAATGTTTCACCGAATTAAGGAGATGGTACTCCACACTTTATTTGCAGAATCCAAGGACGATGCTCAGAGGGTCCTGCACTGTTTCGATGTTAGACGAGCACTTAAGTTCTATCTTGAATCCAAAGCTCTATTTATCACCTTCTGTGGATCAAGGCCAGGATATGAGGCTTCCAAAGCATCCATAACAAGATGGATGGTAATTTCTACTCAGTTACTGGTTGCCAGACAAATCGCCTGCCTGTCTTCTATGTTTTTTGTCCTGTAGTTCACTGTGAGCGCTCTGAGGCCTTCGGGCGATGTAGATCTATACAAAAACAGATAGATAGATAGATAGATAGATAGATAGATAGATAGATAGATAGATAGATAGATAGATAGATAGATAGGTTGTAGCCATTAAGTAGGCCTATGAGAGGCAGAACAAGCCACTTCCGGCAAACATGCATGCCAACGCTATCACGGCCAAGGTCGCAGTGGTCGCATTGCAGAGACACGTTCCGAGGCAGGTCATTAGCTAGTTAGCCACGTGGGCCACTCCCTCCTCTTTATGCAAGCTCTACTGTTTGGATGCCGGGTCCAGGTCAGACGCAGCATTTGGGCAGGCAGTATTAAGGAACTTGTTTTCTAAAGGAGAGTCACCTCTCCTCCCTGGGGCTACATTCAGTTGTAATCACCCATGCAGTATGGAGGAAAGGGGACAGTAAGTAAGAGTAATAAGTTACTCACTGTAGTGACCAACGTACTCTTAGTCCATTGTACTCTTTCCTGCATACGTTCCATCACCCTCCCCCTTAATAAAACTGGTGTCATTAGGCAATGGTAATTATTGTCCATGTGTCTAGGGGGACTGAGTGGCGCTGTGGGGAGGATTCAGGGGAGTGCATGCTCCCAGGTTCGCACTCCCGCACGCCTCTAACTTTAAAGGGGAAGAAGACTTTTTCTGGTGAAAAAGGTTCCGTCGCCCGTCCCTAGGAGGGACGCCCCGTGCAGTATGGAGGAAAGGGGACTATGGACTAAGAGTATGTTAGTCACTATGGTGAGAATTTCTGGGCCTGATGGCCTCCTGCGTGCTCACTGTGCAGCACGCTCACCATAAGATGAGGCACCTTCAGCTCCACCTGACGGCCAATTGGGATCAGGAGACAGGGTCTCAGTCGGACAGGATCCCATTACCACCGCTCCTGCTGCCCAGTCTTCGCTGGTGGCTGATGGTGGGCAATGTCTCATTGGGAGCCCCCTTCACCAGTCCAGAGCTTACCCTAATGGTGACGATTGACTCCTCCGTCTCAGTTTGGGGGGTCTACACTGGCGGGCTATGCGATTCATGGAGCATGGTCCAGGACGGAAGCCCCCTTGCATATCAATCTGCTTGAGCTCAGGGCAGTGGGCTTGGCCCTCAGGGTGTTCTTGCCCTTCATCAGGGACAGGTCTGTTCTGGTCAGGACGGACAATTCAACTACAATTATTTACCTGAACAAGCAGGGTGGCACCTGTCCCCCCCACCCACTCCACCTCTGCATGGAGGAGGTTTCGATCTGGGAATGGTGCCTGAAGTAGGGGATTTGGATTACGTCAGTCCACGTCCCGGGTGACAGTAATGTCAATGCGGACCAGTTGAGTCACTTGGGGTTCAACACATACGAGTGGAAGTTGCACAACAACTCTTTGTTGGCCTTGTTCCAGTGTTGGGGGTTCGCAGAGCTGGATTTGTTTGCATCGCCCCAGAATGCTAAGTGCCCCCAGGGTCACTGGGAGATGCCTTGCAGATCTGTTGGCACGGCCGCACCCTCTGCACCAACGGACCCTCCACAAGTTCCAGGCTTCCGTGGGTTGCCCCCTCGGGACATCATTCAGCAGGCTAGGAGGCCCTTGCCTCTGTACCAGTGTAGGAGCAAATGGACTAGGTTCAGCCTTTGGGTTTACAACAAGGATCTGGATACTGTCACCTGTCCTCTGGACGACGTACTGGCTTTTTCAGCACACCTGGCTCGGTCTGGAATTCAGGTGGATACTTGCCACACTTATTTAGCGTCCATCAGGGCTTACAAGAATCCCCCCTGAGTATGTGTTTTCGTCATGCAACCCAGTGGTTTAGGCCCTCCTTAAGGCGTCTAGGCTTTTACCTCCGGTGCATAAGCCGCATTCAGTCTGGGACATCAATGTGGTTCTTGCAGCTTTGCAACGCAAGCCTTTCGAATGGCTGGCCTCTGTGGACATCCGCTTGGTGACACAAAAGAATGTTCTGTTGGTGGCTCTTAGCTCTGCATGCAGGGTTAGTGAGCTGCAGATGTTGTCTTCATGCAAGCCCTTCACCACGTTTCACAACGATAAGGTCATCTTGCACACTCACCCAAACCTCTTCCCAAGGTGGACTCTCTGTTCCATATGGATCAAGAGATCTGCCTGCCAGTGTTCTTACCAAACCCACAGTCTGAGGCAGAAAATGCATTCCTTGGACCTCAAAAGGGTTCTCAAGTTGTATCTCTTGGACGAAATCCTTCTGGAGGTCTGAGTCATTGTTAGTGACTTTTGCGGGCTCCTCCCCCAGCTCTCAGGCTTCCAAGGCTTCCATCGCCCGCTCGATGGTTCAGGCCATTTTGGAGGCATACAAGACCATGGGCAAACATGGTCCTGAGGTGGATTCATGCCCATGCGGTCAGAGCTAAGGCAACAGCCGCCGTGTTTCAGAGACTGCTTCTTGGGATGTCATCAGCAAGGCGGCTATTTGGACCACTCCGTCGGCCTTCTGTAAGCACTATTCGCTGGACACTAGCCCCAGGCGTGATGCAGAGTTTGATGAGGCGGTTCTGAAGAGCCTTTTCGCTTCATCCTAGCTATGAGATAGGTTGTCACAGCTCCACCCTATGTTCTTAGTCAGTGGAATCTCCCACAATGATGGAGGATAGGGGACAGGATGTAAGAGTAATTAGTTACTCACCGTAGTTGCTAGAGTACTACAAGTCTATAGTCCCCTTTCCTCCATACACTCCACCCGCCTTCCCCCACTAGCATGCCAATGGCTTATAGGTAATAAGAGTAGCCAGGTATCTAAGCATCCGATGTGTTCAAGGAGGTCTGAGGTGAGGTGCCGGAGGGCAGGGCCTCGGCAGGGTATTCCCACACCTGACGCTGCGCACTATACTAAATTTAAAGGGGAAGCTCACTTTTTCGCTGGCCAAAGGTTCCGGTACAGTCCCTATTTTGGGGGAGATTCACAAGGATGGAGGAAAGGGGATTATGGACTATCACTGCACTAGTCACTACGCTGAGTAACTTTAATTATTCTCCCAAGACACCAGCGGCCTTCAGACCACCTTCAGCTGCTGCAAACAGAGGTCCACAGCCTGCTCTAAAAGGGGGCCATTGAGGAGGTGCCATTCACAAAATGTAAATGGATATTATCGCTGTGCATGTTCTAGCGACCATAAAAGACCTAACAATAAGACTGGTACTATTCCTAAGACCAGCAAATCATCAAACCAGTTTGCAAAGAGTTTACTCTCTACGGAACGTCATGTGGGGAAAATGTCAAGTATGGCACTCACTGACGGCTGAAGTATTCGTGAAAGCCCGCATTAAAGGTTACAATTCCTTTGAAGGATGCAGGGTATGGAGACCTAGTTGCTTAAATAGCATCCTTACTGGTAAAGTCATTGATGGACAAATGTTTCTCATCAACAGCTGATTCTTTGCATCAGAAAGTGACAGCACTGTCGATCAACAAATCCTTTGAAAAGCCATTGCAACAACCTACACTATGGCTGATAAGGGCTCATCCACAAGGCATAACTCATGGAGCAAATCCTCCTTGACTACCAAACAGTGGTAAGGCCATCAACAGAGAAACTCAACAGAAAAGTTGTTGATTGATACATCGTGCAAGTAGTTTACGACTCTGTCGATGGACTCACAGACTGAAAGAAAGGTAACATTGTAATGGATTCCTGCCAGTATATATTGATGCGCTGCACCCTGTGACCGCAGTTCTTTATTCTGTTCGCTCTCAGGAACACGCTAGTTGAGCTTTTTGACTTTCTACAACACCATGCCCAACCTTGTGAAGCCCTTGGGTTTCAAACCGTGCGTGGATTGCACCCAACAGATGTTGGTATCTGATCCAAATTGGGTTTGCCTATATTGTCTAGACGAGGGCACGACATCCAAGACTGTGGGTAATGTCAGTCCATGCACCCGAAGGCTCTAGGGGAACTGGTGGCAAAGGTCTTCACCTATGTCTGCAAGGGGAGGGGTGAAGTTGGGTGGCATCGTTCCAGGTCGCAGGTACCAGATCTACGTCCGAAGAGAAGTTGCCCCTGCAAAAGGACTAGCACTGCAGGAGATCTCGCTCCACCACCGGATCCTCGCACCAGCATTCTTCATTTTGTAAAAAGAAGAGCCACCAATCCTGGGACTCACCAGAGAAGGTAGCTCGGGTACCGTTTCCAGCCCAGTCCTCCACCACGAGCAAAGGGAACAATTTCGCCTGATCGTGCTAGACACCGCCATGGTGCTAGCGGCTTTGGTTTGCACGGGCCAGATGTAAAGAGGGGTCACAGAAATCCAAAGAGATGAGTGAGACATTGGGACAGAGAACCCACAGGGTCCAAATAAGCAAAGTAAAGAGCAAATACTAGGGGACCACAATGGCATCCAACAGTTGTTCAAAGTGGGAAGAGATCAACCAAGGTGGTGGAGAGGGATCAGTGAAATAGCCCTCCACCTAAAGAAATTTGGTCATGTTGTTTTTTCAGGAACTTGAAACTTTTATTCAAACTTTTGGAAACCTTTGAGCAACCTTTATAACCTGGCAAGAACTGTTTCTTTGAGGGGGAACTGTTATTTACTAGGGGTGTACCGAAATTCGGCTTCCAAGTAAGTATTCGACTGAATTTTGGCTGAAAATGTGATATTCCGCTTCGGGCGAATACTTTTAAAATTATTACTTGAAGCTGAATAGTTTTGCTTTTAATGAATGCCTGGAAACATTCAGCATTGTCATGTTTATCCTTTAAAAGGATCATTAAACAAATGCTGCTGTTACTTTTTTTAATGAGTACTGGCAGAGCAGAGGTGTGAAAGTGCAAACAGTGACTGCCGTAAATTTTCTGGACAGACAATTTCATCTGGTGGTTTGCTGGGGAGGGGTGTCAATATTTTTTATGTTTCTCTGGGGTTTCCTGTATTTTGCAGTTGAAAACCACTTAGCTGGAGCATTAGTTCATGAAGTCGCTATTGAACATGATATTTTCTTTGGGAGCTTATTGATTTGATGATGTGAGAAATCTGAAAGTTACAGGTTCCAATACCTTATATTTCCAATCCAAATTATATAATGAAGTGGATAATTATAGCTGTTGTAGAGATCCCAGTAAGTTCCAGATCCTCAGTAAAATAGCTCAGGCGGCAATGTGCCTGCAACAAAGTACTGTATTCAGTCTGCAGGCTAAGGTCATGAAGCAAGTTGGACAGCTCAGTGAGAAGTGTGCTCTGCCCAAAGATGTGCTTATAATTTATTTATATACACATAGTCAAATGGCTTTGTAAATACAGCACAATAAAATGCAGTAAAATATTTACCTAAAACATTTCATTTCACATGAAACAGCATGATCAGTAAATAAAAACATTGTGAACATTAATCTGCTTAGATAGATTCTCTACACTTAAAACATAAATAGAAGATTACTGTTAAGATCAGCATTGCATGAAGGTTAAAAATGTCGACACATTTCCAGTAAAACTTCACCAGGTAAAATATTAAATTATGGTCTGTTCGTCTAGAAAATGGAACCAGAGAGAAGACAGATCAGCACAGTTAAAATCATTACTATATGATTTCAAATAGCTAACTCCAATATGGCCTAAGCTCTCACATGTGATTAGTAAGTGTTCCAGGGTTTCAATGTCACCAGTACTACATAGACGAGATGCACGCTCTTGGCGTGCAATGCCATTGCATACCCCATTAGTTGCAAGTGCAACACTTATGTTAAATTTAAGGAGTAGATATTGTCTAATAATGGCACTGCTCATGAATGCGACGCAATATGAGGGTTTGACTAAACGTCAAGTGATCTATTCACTGAAAATGCCACTGTTCCTTTTACTGCATAAGTTCACAAGATGTTGATTTTTGCTAGTCATTGACTGTTTTAGTTTCCACTTAGTAGTAGCAAGATAGATTTCACCCCCCCCCCTCCAATGGGCAACACTTGGGGCATTCGAAAAAGATAACGTTGCGCAATACCTTCATAGGTTTTTAGTTGCGTTAAGTAACGATATCCTCACACCTCGATATAATAGTACAGAATTGAAAGCACTTTTGCCTGATAAAGCGTTAAAATTGTTGCAATGGAGTAACCTCTCTGGCTTCCAATAAAGTGACTGATTGCACTGGTCGCTTTATTACATTTCATTTTTGTTTCAGTCCAAGGAAGAGACAATTTCAAGGTATTCTGAACATGTAGCCCTAAGTATATGAATGAGGTAACACATTCAAGTGGGATGCCTTTGAGTTTGCATATAAGTCTCTTACATGGGCAGCAGGAAGGAGACAATATCAGTTTTAGTTTTCCCTATATTCACGGACAGGCGTTAAGATCTGAAAATTCTCCCAGTGAGTGATCAAAGATTGAATCCTCTTAGATGTATAATCCATTAATAGTAGGCTGTTGGCATAAGCCAACCAGCTAGTCCGGTAGCGCCAGACTTTCACAGGGTTAGTGGGTTAATTAATGAATGCTGACGGGAGATCTTCTAAATTTAAGTGAGTTGCTGCAACAATTCAACCTTGCTTTACTCCACGATATGTAGGTATCGATTTAGACAATTTACCCTCAGCATTTAATCGAATTCTGATCGTAGTGTCCATGTACAACAACATGAGCATACGGAGGAGGCCAGGAGGTATATTCCATTGCGTCCATTTTTTCCATAGTCGATTCATGTTTAACCGATTGAAATGCTGCGGAAAAGTCAATGAATGCGCAGTATACTGGGCTCTCTGTCCGTAGCCACGATTGTTCTACAAAGGATACTAGTATTGGGAGGTTGTTGGAGGTGGAGGCTTTTTTAATAAAAACACATTTGATTGGGTGGGAGAATATTATTCTCGATTATCCATTGGTTTAGCTCCAATAGTAGTACCTTGGCAAAAATCTTAGCATGGATATCTAGCATAGCTAAGAGTCGATAGTTTGTGCCAGATTCTAGGGGCCTTTTATGTGTATTGGTAAGATATGACTTTCCCGCCATGTGTCAGGTATAGTACTGTGTAAGCCTATATGTGTGAAAAGTAAGTACAGCTCATGTGCCCACATGCCTGTGGATAATTTAACCAAAGAATTGCAAATCTTGTCTGGCCCAGCTGTCCTAGGATTGTTAAGCTGTTCAATTATAACTATGATGTCTGAGATGTTTACTTGGCACACCCATCACATGGCCGGGAAGGGAAAATTTGTTTCACTGTGGCACCTGTTGCCTAGGGTGGAAACAATGTAATTGGTCCAGTCAGATTCAGTGATACCATTGCTGGGTAATGCCCGCTTTTGTTGTCATAGAGGACGTTCCATAGCAGAGTACTGTCTTTTAATGATGCTAAATGTGCGATTTCTTGCCATTTACTCAAATCACATTGCAGTTTATACTCTCTTAGCCCTTTTGATAATTGAGTTTAGTCATTTTAATGTACAGATTTGTTTCTTGAGCCATATAGGGAGTCGTAGTATACAGTACAGCAGAGATTTCTGCTCGCAATTGCTTTTTCGCGGCCGCAATGGTAGGATCATAGTTCGATCTCTTGGTAATAGGCCGCTTCGTGCGTTCAGCATCACTCTTATATGTTCTCGATACTTTTATTGATCTGAGTCACTAATACAGAGAATGCTGACACTATCAATGATCTAGGTTGAATGTAATTGGCATCATGACAAGATATAAAGGAGGTTAGAAGCTTATCAGAAGCATTTCTAGCTTTAGTTAGATTTGACAGATTCCAACAAATGCGATTACCACTTGAATTTACATAAATGTCACCATTTAGAAGTTCTAGTTATTGAGGGTCCATCGATATTCGTAAGAAGTAAGCACAGTGGTAAATGGTCACTTTCGTCCCTGGGTACAATCGGCATATCTTTAACAAGGGGGGATGCTCTTTCATTTGCAAAGATGTAATAGAGTGTGGATGCGCTTTTGCCA
This sequence comes from Ambystoma mexicanum, assembly GCF_040938575.1. Taxonomy (NCBI): domain Eukaryota; kingdom Metazoa; phylum Chordata; class Amphibia; order Caudata; family Ambystomatidae; genus Ambystoma; species Ambystoma mexicanum. The sequence continues at coordinate 1,456,928,498 of NC_090932.1, forward strand.
CATACACGAGTGCATGCCATCTCAGTCACCTGGACAAAACCCATTAAGCCGGATGAATCCGAATGCTTGAAGAAGAGCAATCCATGCTTTAGCAAGGCACTTGATGGGGGCTCTAGATATGATTGGAGTGGATTTGTGACTATCAAATTGATTAGGTGGCTTAATTCTATATACGAGTTAGTCTCCCACTATCAGTATGGGAAACCTATGATGATAGCTTTTTAATAAAGTTTTAATTGTCAATACATTAGCAGTAGTGGCAATTCTGTTAGGCGGATCATAAATGTTAATAAGAATGATGCTCTGACAATAGTATTGTAGTTTTGCTGCCTTTACCATTGATGAGGATTTATCTACCTCGACGAGTGACCAGGGGAATTTCTCTGAGATCAGAAGACCTCTTTTCAGGCGGCCGACTGGGCCTTTAGTGGCCCGCTGCTAAAGAGTTGCACGACCTTCAAATTCTACCAGATCGACCAGCCAAGTCTCCTGCAAGGCAATCATTACAAAGTGGTTCAAGTGAGTTAGGAGACCATCTCTGCTAAAAAGATGCGAAAATCTTCGCATATTCCAGGAGCACAGCAGCTTAATGTCATTGAGCCATCGTTGCGAAGTGTGCCTTGAATACGGAGGGTAGCCACTGCCAGTATCCAGCATCGGCTCCAGACCCTGAACCCGGAGATCTCCGTAGGGGCAGTATTCTGGTCCCTCGGACAGGCGCTGGGTTAGCGTTCAACTCTGAGCTAGGTGTACTATTGGGAACCTGTAAGCCAGGTAGAGAAATGGCTGTGTGAGCAGATTGTATAAGGCGCAGGGCCTGAGTAGCCGGGAGAATCAGAGTGTGACTGGGTGTAACTCTTAGTATACTAGAAGTAGTGCTCAGCATGCTATTGTTAAGGTTAGTAACAGCACAGGGTCTAGGTTTAGTTAACAACATCTGTGTGATGTTGCACAGATATCCCAATTTGAATAAATTGTCTTGTTAGTACACAACATAGTTGAGGAGAGATTCAGACTTGAACCAGACGTTTGAGATGTTTGTGGTGATGTGGTCTATTTGATTGACTGTTTGAATGCTATCAGCTGTAATTACTCTGAGTGGAGATACCGAGTGAAACAAGCTAAGTACAGCTGCCCGATTAAGAGGTGATAGGTAATTTTCCATTGAAATGGATTGAAGTTGCAACACACTATGCAGTGTCCTGCTCTTAAAGTCATACAGAGTTTGTGGCTTAGAGTGAGTCACCGTCGGGAGGACGCAGAAAGTCACTGTGGGAAGAATTATGGGCACCTGGGCCCATATATGAGCCAGTTTGGCTTGGCTTATTGGGGGTACTTCCACAGTATCATGGATAGGTAAGGCTCAGCTGGCAGAGGGGTCCGCAGCACCTGGGTTGGTAATGGGAGGTGATCGAGTGTTTATCTGTGTTTTACTGGCGACAGGACCCGCTAGCTCCGGCATCTCTGCTGTAGGAGAACACAGATTAATTTCTGAGACAATGGTCTTGCCTATCGCACTGTGGGCTGGAATTGCACAAGCGGTTTTTGTGATTCGTAATCTCTTCGTGTACGTGAAGGCCTGAGACGATGTTTGCTTTTTACATTTCATGGTGACAGGTTTAGCTGTCGTGAACCCTGTTTCCCATTCATGAAGGTCTTGGCTGGCAGGGTGGGCAACGCCACCTGCAGGGGCGTGGAAGTAGTACCGGTTATTGAATTCAGAGCTGTTAGCTTAGGATCTTCAGTATTGGATCCTTGATCCTTTAAGGATTTTCTGCTTCTGTTGATGCTTTTATGCAAGAGGATGGACTGGAGATCTATTTTGTTCTCCATCTTCTTGCACTAATCAATCAACGTTTTCAGGAGACATTCAAATGCTAAAAACAGCTAATCAGATGACCTACTACAATTGCTCGTGTCGTTGATGTCCAACGTTTCTTGCACTTCTATGGATGGATGGGTGGGAGGAGCAGACCTCAGTAGGTCCGACCGCCCTTGTGGCTAGGGCAGAAGTGTTGATTGCATCCGTATGAGCTAAAAGCTGAGTATTAGTAATTAGGGCGAGGCAGGCTGATGCGACAGACCAGGGGAAGGCAGGGAGGGGGATCAGAAATCGAGATTGCATGGCAACTGGGGGGCTCCGTGCCTGCTTCTGATTTGATTTGAGGTCGCCTGGTTAGTACTTTAGCGGAGCAGGGAAAAGAGTCGGGCTGACATGAGACTGGGGATGAGAGGGCAGGGAAGGAGTTGTTCAAATTGGGGCTAAGGAACTCCATATCCGAGGAATCTATTCCCAGGTCATTAATAGGAGCTTGCAACTGTGGGGGTATGGAAGGTTAAAAATCTCGAACTGTGGATCCCCACAGTAGTCACTGCTGAGTTCGAGATAATGGGAAGTTCTTCAGGGAGTGCCAAAGAGTCTAGGGGAGAACGGTACGCCAGAGCGAGGGCTTGAAAGGCGCCGTGGAGTATGGGTACGGGATCCTTTGGGTCGAGGGAGCGGGAGCTCGTACCAGGTGTGAGAACTGGGGACAGAACAGGAAGCGTGATGAGTGTATTCACGAGTTTCGAGCCAAGACAGCTAAGGGATACATTGAGGTTGGCAGTTAAATCACAAACTGCTGAGCGTTCGTCTTGTATGCCAGGAGGAGGGAGAGTAGGAAAGTAAGTTGTTAGTTCCGGTTCTGGGTTTTTGAGACAGGGGAGGGGGGGGGGGGAGTTAAGAAATAGTTTTAGAGGAACACACGCGACAATCTCATCTCAGAGGTTTTTCTTTGTTAGAGATGTCGACTACTTTGTGTTTCGTGCTGAGGGCAAGTGATTTGGGATCTGCCATATAAAGTTAAAGATCGTGACAATTCAGCCTTTATAGGGAAATTACATGAAAGCACAAGATAGCGCTCCCACATCAAATCTTAATACTTCACGAGACCAATAACTTACAAACTTCACTCACCGCAGATCGTGTGTTAAGTGTGGCTCGGGTGTCGCCTAAACAGGCAGTGTACTATCAGGGCCAGGCAGGCCAACACCACTAGGGCATGCACAGATTCTGCCGGCGCTGTGGTACAGTAGAAGTAGAAAGAGGGCGAGAAGTGCTATAGATGACGGCAAAGTCCTTTCACTTTTGATCCTTGCTGCGTAGGAATAGGAGTTATTAAAACATAGTCCTACTCCTCGCGTCGTGAGTACTCAAAAATGCGATGTGGCACACAAGGGGAATGACCCAGAGGGGCAGTTCGTACAGCTAGGCTATGCCAGTAGCAAGTCAGATGTTCCGTTGCTTCAAGAGATGTGCTGTTTCTGTAGCGATCCAGCTTGAAGTGCGCACATGCTGGTATTTGTAGGAGGCTTCTGGGAAGGGGGAGGAGCCACAGGGGTCATTACCTAACAGAAAGAAAATATATAAGTAAAATAACTAGTTGGAAGCTAAAATGTGCTAAAGTAAAAGTGACAGGCTTTAGCAGGCAGTCCACAATAGCAGTAGTGTTGGTCATACCAACTGAAATCCTCTGAATGTTCATTTTGGTGAGCACAGGTTAGCAAAGGGACCAACACAGCCAACAGCACTTGATGAAGCACTTGCTTGAATGCATGCGCGTGCTGGTTTTTGTCTGAGGCTTCTGGGCAGGGGGAGGAGCCACGGGGTAGAGGAGCCACAGGGGGTATTACCAACTGAAATCCTCAAGATGTTCCTTTAGGTGAGCACAGATTAGCAGAGGGGCCAACGCAGCCAACAGCACTTGCTGGAATGTGCTTATAATATCAACACATAGGTTAAAGTTCCTGCCCACCACCTTTATCATGTTGTCAAAATGTTTCCCTTTGAATTAAGTAAAAGTGAAAGATATTACTACAGGCCATGACTACTATATCACTACAGGCAATGCCCAAGATTGTTGCAGCAGAAATATTTCTCCCAACATTAGAGGGTTAAAAAAGGGGGATATTTGTGTAAGAAAGACAAGGAGGTACACATTTGCAATTTAGAAACATTGGACCAAATGGAGGTACAAGTGAAACAAATAAGTCAAACATGCACATGCTAATTGAAGATCTGAAAATCAGTACTGGCGCCTGGAAACATTTGTGTGTAGGCGCCATACAAATGTTTAATACAATAAATAAAAATACTGCCCCTTCCTTAAAGACTCAGCCATGTACCACAGAGAACTCAGCAATCCCTATATATTGTTGTCTGGTTTCTTTCACCATGCCCCAAAACACTACAAACATACTCCACCCCGAAAAGAAAGTGAGTACCACAGGTAGAAAGCATGGCTTTAGCATCCCAAAGGTTTGTATTCAGTATCACTTCAGCTGGCACCATGGTGCTAATTGATGTAATCACTCCTTTTGTGTTTCAGTGCCTTGCTGGAGCCAGAAGGCTAAAGACGGACAGGCCCAAAAGGAAGATGTGAAAGTACAAGTAGACAATCCCAGCCTCCCCTCACAGTGATTGCATACTTGCATACCATATGTTTGGGCTAGTCTTAATCACTTGGGCCCTGCCCAACAAGCGACACCTATGAATGCACAAACATAAAAACTCTACTGTTATTGAACTGTTTATTTTCTTTAATCTATTCCTTTGAAGTTTAAACTAACGTCTGTAGACAACAAAGAAAAGAAATGCAATAAAGAATGGATATACATATTTTAAAGTGTTTCTAATTTACAAAGTGTTTTTCTTGTCTACATAACTTTATTAAAAAGGCAAGTATTTGGCTCCAGCTGAATATTTGTCCAATTATTCAGGATTTTCGCTCGAAAATACTGAAATCTACTATTGGGTAATCCCATTTCGTTGATTGATAATGGTTGGATCCAGACCCAGGAGGGATTCCTTGGACGGCCAAGTGAGCCTTTGGTGAAAAAAAAACCCAAAGTGCAGGGCACTCAACCCATTTTCTTTTACATTTTTCCAACTGGTAGGGCAGTGTAGTGTATAGGTGTGGACCAAGGACTATATTTATTTTTGGACTATCGACAATCCGTTGAGTTTAGTTAGGAAGGCAACTCACTTTTAATAGTAGGTGCAGTGAGGCATTTTCTTTTCATTTAAATAAAACTGTGTAAACCTTGTCCTCTGGTCCGAGGACTCCTTCTGGCTTGCCACATTTTATTGTTCAATGTAGCAGTTGCGGCTCTGGTTCTAGAGGTGTGGGAGAGGCCCACCTCTACACCTGTGGTTGACAGTGATTTGGCTAGGAAATATTGTCCTGCCCCCCTCAGATCCAATCTTTTTGTCCACTAATGCCTCCCCGAGTGCTTAGCGATACATGTAGTGACTGCAAACTTAGTCATTCACCTTTCCTTTTCTTCCCCCTTATCGAGAGAATTAAAGGCTGGATGCCTGTTAGACAGTTTTTGGGTTGGGCAGCCACACAATTAATGCCTCTTGCAATCTCGCAAAGTTCTAGTTCAGTCTCTGGTCCGTTGTGGCCAATGCGGCTGAGCACATTCCTGACTGGGAGATGTGGGAGGGCGTCCTGTCAATGGTTGGTGATGGCAGGAAAACCTTGCAGTAGATCTTTCAATCTGGACTGGACACGGCTGATTGTGTCATCAGATCCATTGCCAAGAACACAGTGGTAAATCATGCCTGGTTGAGGTAGTTGGGGTTTGCACATAATGTTCATGCTAAACTCTTAAATATATCCTCTGATGGACAAACCCTGTTTGGGCCTAAAGCTGATGGCACCCTCCAGGTGTTAAGTCAGCAAAAGTGACTTCGAAATCCTTGGATCTGGCAGTGCATCAACCCTCTATGCCTTCAGCGAGGGGCCATGGGATTTCGTACCTCAGCCTCCTATGTCCTCCGTAGGAGAGGTCTGGGGAGGCTGCAAGGCAGGAGATTAGGGGCAGAGGGCCCCCGGACGAGGAGCGGCAGCTGCCACTGTCCACTCAATGCTGCAAGGTGTCAAACCTCTGAGATTGTATGCCACAAGTCCCCAGGGAGGGATGGTGGCTTTCCCTGTTCAGCTAGGAATGGTCAAGGACAACGTCCAATTCTCGGGCCTTGCAAGTCATCTAACGGGGCTACTGTGTCACATTCGTGTAGCATTTCCAGACCATGGCCCTCAATCCAACGCCTTGCCCCCAGACCCCATCCTCTTGGAGTAGGTCGGTCAGCTTCTATCAAAGTGCGCGATAGATCGGGTACCGCGCGCGAATCAAGGCATGTGTTGGTATTACACTTACTTTCTCATGCCGAAGGAGGACAGGGATTTGCGTCCCATACCGATCTGCAGCTGCTGAATTTGTTTTTACGCAACGACAAATTCAAGATTACTCCCTGATTCTGCAAGCTATTGATCTGCAGTACTGGTTTGTTTATTTGTAATGCAAGACCCAAGGGTATCGGGGCACAGAAGAAACAAGAAGACTTTCAGCTTGGGGTACATAGTGGCATATAAAATACAAGTCAGAATAAGCAGATTCATAATGTACACGATATAGTAGAAGCATAGATATATACAATCCAAGAATAGCACTATACAAACAGGACATAAATAAAACAGAACACTCTGAAATCTATTTACAGTGCAGGTGAAATGGGAGCAGGTACTTTACTGGTCGTTATCTTTATGCCATTTGATAAGATTCTGTTTGAAGTTAATATATGATTGGTCAGCTCTCAAGGTAGGCGGCAAGGTAACTGGGAAGCTACTGACACCGACTTCAGACAATTTGAATCTTGGCGTGGGTAGGCAGTTGGTATTAGCTGTTCTAGTGGGTCTACTAGAGGATTTTCTGTTGGCTCTTTCAGTTGGTATCTAGGTGCCGCATTGTTTAAGCATTTGTGGGTGAGTGAGGCAGTTTTCAATTGGATTTTATTGCTAGTGGATAGCCAGTTGTATTGCCTCCTAGTGGCTGAGATGTGCTCTTACCTAGCTATACTGAGGGCAGCTCTAAGGGCATTATTCTGTAGGGTTTGTATTCTCCTGACAATGTATTTATTGGCCCCAATGTAGATGGAGTTACATTAGTCCAATTTTGACAAAATGAGGGCTCTGGCCAGGATAAGATTGCCATTCGTGGATAGGAATGATTTACCCACTCTAATTAGTTTGCATGTATATGCAGTGGCAGATGCCATAGAGTTTACTTGTTTGGTAAATGTGAAGGTGGAATCGAGATAAAAACCCTGCATTTTTACCTCGTTGGCAACTTTGATGGAGTTCCCATCAATATTAAAGGCAATATATTCGGGCCAAGTTTTTTGAGGTTGGATGTAGAGTCCAGGATAATAAGCTTGGTTTTGTCATCATTCTAGCATAGGCCATCGGCAGCCATCCATGCCTGAATGATGATGTAAACTCTATTTACCAAGGCCAAATCCTTATCGTAGACCCCAGAAAGTGGTAGGAGAATCTGTGTATCATCTCCATAATTAGTGTAGGTGATACCAAGATGGTCCAAATCATGGAAAAGGGGCTTGGTAAATAAGTTGTATAGTGTCGGTGAGACACAAGAACACTGGGGCACTCCACAGGTGATAGGGATAGTGTCTGCGGCAGCTGAGTGGGAGAAGACTCTCATAGTCTTATTCTGAGGAAAGATTCTATCCAGACTATGGCCTCCTTAGAAGTGTGCTGATGAGTCCAGATGGTTACATAAGACCTTATGATCCACCAGGTCAAATGCAGCCGAGAGGTCAAGAAGGAGAAGGAAGGCTGATTTTCCCTTACCCCTGAGCTCATCAGTTTGGGCCTTGAGATCAATGAATGCCGTTTTCATGCAATGTTGTGGCCGGAAACCTGATTGGCGGGCTCCTAGGAGTTGGTTAAGCTCCATGTACTTCTGTATTTGGAGATATGCAACCTTGTCTATAGTTTTGAGGCGGAATGGCACTGTGGTAATAGGCCTATAGTTAGTCGGTATAGTTGGGTCTAATGCTTGTTTTATTAAGAAGAGGGAGTACCCAAGACTCTTTAAGGTAACTGGGGATGGTGCCTGGGGAAAGAGGCATTAATTAACTTCGATATGAAGGGAGCTAAATCTCTTACAATAAGTTGGGCTGGACATTGGTCGCCCTAACAATTCGAGGTTTTGAGTGAGAGTATAACTTTTTCAACCTTGAGAATAGAGATTTTGGAGAATCTAAAGCAGAGTGCAGGTTTGTGGGAGGGCGTAGGAGTGTTATTGGATGCATTTGTGGTGGGCAAGGAGGCTTTTTTTCTTGTGATCTTGTCCTGTAGGCTGGAAACTTTATTTACTAGTGCTTGCTGAATATTGGAACACCATGTTTTGTCCTTCACACAAATTTTCCTGTGCTGGGATAGGTGTTTCCAATTCTTTTAAAATTACAAATAATTCCTTCATGCTTGAATTAGCCTGCCTGATTCTATTGTTATAGGTTTCTTGTTTAGCCAATAGTATTTCTTTCTTGTATTGGGAAGATATATTGATAAGGCTGGTTCTATTTTCAACAGAAGGAAGTAACCTCCATGAAACTTCGCATTTTCTCTTTTCTATTCTGAGTTTTCAAATGTGGGGTAACCCAAGCGTTTAGATGGACTTTAGGCTTACTTTGTCTCAATTTTTAGAGAGGCAATGGCGTCAAGAACTGTGGTCATAATTTTGTTGTATTCGTCAACTAACAGATTGGGCGCCATACTGTCTGTTAAGGAGTTGAGGGTAGGTAAGATAAAGGGTAAAAGTCCTAGTTAATATCAATGGTTCGGATAAAGAGGGCTTAATGGTAGGCCTTTTTATTGCTAATGTAAATGACAGAAGGTGGTGGTCTGTCCAAGCCTGAGGGGTAATGGTAGTGATCGTGGCGTTGCAGTTGTGGTCTGGAACCCAGTCAAGTATTCCCCACCCTTGTTGTGAGTTGGTAAATTCACTCTCTGGGTCAGGCCTAGTTCTGCCAGGATATTGGCCGCATTGGTTGCTTGTTGGTCTTTAGAGTCATTAAAACCCAAGTTCAGGTCCCCTAACAATAGTTCTTGTGAGGTACTTTTTAGATTGACCGATAGAATGGTGTAGATATCCTCATCAAAGGAGCCGATATGTCCTGGCGGTATATATATATATATATATATATATGTGTGTGAATGGTGAGAGTTTGGGAGTTAGCGATAAGTAGTTTGGCTGTAAGAGATTCGCAAGTTTAGAGGTCTGGGGAGGGGGGCTACTCTCATGGATAGATTAGCTTTGGCAATGAGGGCATTGCCTCCTCCTCGTGATTCATATCTGTCTGCTCTTAGGATGGTATATTTGTCGGGGACTGCTAGCATAAGGGCAGGACCAGCTGCAGCATGGAACCAAGATTTGGTGATGGAGAGTGTCATCATTTTTTGCCAAGATAAGGTCAGCTATTTCCGTTGCATGCGCAACTAATGGTCTTGTGTTTCTCCAGCATGGGGTCTTGCATGGATTCACATGCTCATGAATATTCCCCATCGTCAGGCTGGGAATCCTCGATAAAGAAAAAATCAGTATCAGTTTCGTTTCTGATCTGTCTTTCGTAGTAGTAACCAATCGCTGATCTCTGCGTCATACTGACCACAGCCAATGACTGCCCTCTACCTAAGCCCTGCCTCTGACAGCCATCTTCAGATTTTTACCGCACGTTCAAGTGTTGGGATCCTCGTGCTATTGCTGTCGAGCGTTAGTGCTATTTTTTCACGTTTTTTCTCAAAAAATTTCGCTTTTTTTGGTCAAAAGAGCCTCAATCTCCACCGTTTCTTCATCCGATCAACGGGGACCCGTGTCGTATTTGTCTACGCCCCTCAAGGGTGAAGATTTCGTCGAGCCACACTTTTGGAGGACTCCAGAAGTTTCTCAGGCCCATCTCGGACATGGCCCAGGAGAAGGGAAGCTCGACGCCCGGAAAGCTGTTCAGGGTCTGCCCTGGATGCCAGCTTCAGAATGTCTTTACGGAGGACGAACACTCCCTTTGCCTTTACTGCCTACATGAGGACAAGACGCACGTGGAGAAGGACTGTGCGTTTTGCGGCAATATGTCGGAGCGGACCATGAAGGACCGCCATCAACGTCTCGCCAACTGGCTGGAAGGAAAGAGCCCGTCAGGCGAGAAGAAGAAGAAGTCAGAGCGGTCTTCTAAGACCTTTGAGGGCGCACCGGCGACGGGGGTCAACAGAAGGCCAAGCACCGCGAGTCCGCTGGCACCGGGAGCGCCGAACGGTCAGGCTCTACGGGCGCCAGGCAGGGCGCATCCTCCCCGGCGCCATCAACCACGAGCCAACGCTCTGGCTCGGTTAAGAGGAAGGCCGAGCACCCGGCGAAGCTCCTGGAGAGACCCATCGGAGGGGGAGCGAGGCAGTGACCCTCCCCCCAAGGAGAAGGCGGTGAGTGCACCTAAGGTGGTGAAAGCCTTAATCCATCCGGCCAAGACCTCTATGGAGACAGTCGCGGCGGCCCTGGCTCAGCCTGTGGAGGCTATACCAGTGGTGGCGACCTCGGGGCTCAGTCTCCCTGCCACCGAGGAGGGAGTCCTCTTTTATGTCCATCGACAGGACCCCTGTGAAACCTCCGACGGAGAAGAAAAAGGGGGGGCAGGAGGTCGTCGTGGATTCGGACTCAACCTCTGAGGAGGAGCTGGTCGAAGTCTTAAGCCACGGCGTTGGCGTGGAAGAAGACCAGCCCGTCGGGAGGGACCCCGACGTAGGAGACGACGAAAACGTCGAGGGTGCCGACGGGGCTCCTGACCGCCCGTCGGACTCCCCTCAACCAGTGCCGCAAGACAACTCAGCGGCCATTTTGTTGGCTATACAGTCCTTATGCTCAGAGATAAGGACGAGACTGCCGTTGCCACCAACGGAGGAACCGCTCCCGACGGGGGACCCGGAGCCAGGCCCTTCTGGGAGCCCTCCCCCTAAGAGAAGAAGGATTCATCCTCCACCTCCTTTTCAGCCATCGCGCCCTGTTCAGCCCTCCTCCCCGTCCACGACACGTGGGGATGATACGGGGACTGACACGGCCGCGACGGGTACAGACGACAAGGTTTACGACGAGGATCTCCCGTCGTCACCTCCCACCCGGGCTTCCCCGCCCGACGAGATTGGATCGTTTCACTCCATGATCGCCAGGGCATCCGAGCTTTTCCAGCTCTGCCCGGAAGAGAAGAAGAAGGAAGGTTTCCTTTATCAACGGCGTGATATTTGGGATGAGGGCCTCGCCCTCCTCAAGAACCCATCCACGACTCCGGCTAGAAGGGATCGGTACGAGAAGAAGTACCGGGTCCCGGACGCGGCCCCCTTGTGCCTTCGGGCTCAGCCGACCCCGGACTCGGTTGTCTCCGCGGCGGCCAGGAAGAAAGCGGGGGGGGGCGCGGCCTCTACGTCGACCTCCCCACCGGACGGCGAGGGAAAGAAATTGGACACGATGGGACGCAGGGTCATCTCGTCGGCAGCGACGACGATTAAAGCGGCCAACGCCTTGGCTATCGTAGCCCGCTACGACAGGGAGTTGTGGTACAAACTGGCGCCCCTGCTGGACTTCCTACCAGACAACAAGAGGGCGGAAGCCCTAGAGATCTTGCAGCCATTACAATTGCGACGGACATCGCTGACACTGGATTTCGCCAGTTGGGCAACGGCGTGTGCCTTAGGCGGCGTGGATGGCTCAAGGCTACTGACTTCCGTCAGGACGTGCAGACCAGAGTCTTGGACATGCCGTTCGACGGAAACAACCTGTTTGGGAAAACAGTGGACGATTCCCTTCAAGCCATCAAGGCGGCAACGGAGACGGCCCGGGCTCTTGGGGTTCTCCAGCAACGGCGGCCGCCCTTTCGGAGCGGCAGAGGCAAACAGGGTGCCTCCAAAGGTTCCAGCGGCGGATTTTCCACCTACCGTCAAGCGGCCCGTTCGTCGTCACAGGAAGCTTACAGGGGACGAGGCAAGTCAGGCGGACCCCGCCGTCGTCGCCAAGGAGGACAAGGCGGCAAAGCCTCGTCGAAGCAGGACTGAACCGGCCGTGGGGTCGGGCCCCCACCGAAGCACCCCAGTGGGAGGCCGGCTGGCGAGCTTCGTCAGCGTGTGGGAGTCCATCTCCACCGACCATTGGGTGCTTGACGCCCTAGCTCAGGGTCACGTGCTCGAGTTTCTAAAGAGGTGCCCGCGCGTCCCCCCTGTGGCCAGGAAAGAAAATCACGTCCCTCAACTTCTCTTGGAGGTTAAGGCGATGCTCAAGAAGGGCGCCATCGAGCTCGTCCCAAAGAGGCTTCGGGGCTCCGGAGTTTACTCAAGATACTTCCTCGTGAAGAAGAAGACGGGAGGATGGCGTCCCATCCTGGACCTACGACGACTGAACAAATTCATCAAGGCACAGAAGTTCTGGATGGTCATCTTCCAACACGTCCTGGGTCAACTGGAGGAGGGCGATTTCCTGTCGTCGTTGGATTTGGAGGATGCCTACTTCCATATTCCCATCCTAAAGGGACACCGAAGGTTTCTCAGGTTCGTGGTCCAGGGGCGTCACTACCAGTTCAGAGCCCTTCCCTTCGGATTGAGGTCGGCACCCAGGGTGTTCACCAAGTGCCTCGCACCGGTGGCGGCGCAGCTGCGCCGAGAGGGGATCCACGTCTACCCCTACCTGGACGACTGGCTCACCCGAGCAAAGATGACGGAACTCGCAGTGGAGCACACGGCAAGGACCGTCCAACTACTCACGGACCTGGGATTCTCCTTAAACTACGCCAAGTCCCAACTGGTGCCCGCGCAAGACGCACTGTTTCTGGGAGCGAAGCTCGACACAGTGTTGCTTCTGGCCTCTCCGTCGGAGGAAAGGACGAGGGCCATCTTGGGCAAGGTGCAGCGGATGCTGGTTGCGGACGCTGCCAGGGTGAGGTCCATCAAGTCCCTCCTCGGAATGATGTCTTCTTGCATTTAACTCATCCGCCTGTGCAGGCTCCGGATGCGCCCGTTGCAGGAGTTCCTGGACGCGCGCAGGATCCAGACGACGGGCAGCTTCGAGGAGAGGATCACACTCGACGAGAGTTTCCGACGAGCGATCCGGTGGTGGGGCACCCGCGCGCATCTGACGGCGGGCATGGACTTCCAGACCCCCGGCCACCAGGAGACAGTGACCACGGATGCCTCCCTAGAAGGGTGGGGAGCGCACACCGAAAATCTGCACGCGAGAGGCCTTTGGCTTCCGACGGAGAAGTCCCTCCATATCAACGTCCTGGAGTTCCGTGCAGTGTTTTGGGCCCTCAGGTCCTTTCTTCCGTCCCTCAAGGGCAAGGTGGTGAGGATCTTCACCGACAACACCACCACCATGTTCTACATCCGGAAGCAGGGCGGAACCAGGTCCCCAGCCCTGTCCAAGGAGGCGCAGGATCTGTGGCATTGGGCTGTCGCCCAAGGGATGTTTCTGGTGCCGTTTCATCTGGCAGGGATAAAAAACACCATCGCCGACTCGCTCAGCAGAGAGCGGCGCTCGTGCCACGAGTGGGAACTACGACAGGATCTAGTGGACCGCCTCTTCCGACGATGGGGCACACCCCAGATCGATCTGTTCGCGACAGCGACGAACTCCAAGTGCCGGAGGTTCGCCAGCAGGTTTCCCCAGCCGAGGAGCATGGGCGATGCTTTCTCGTTCCCCGGGGAGGGCCTGTTTCTATACGCGTTCCCGCCATTGCCATTGATGATCCGGCTCATCAACCAGCTCAAGAGGTCACGGTGCAGGATGATCCTCGTCGCACCTACGTGGCCGAGGCAGATATGGTACCCGGACCTTCTGGACTTATCAGCGTCCCCGTCAATCAAGCTGCCAGTGGACGCGGATCTTCTCTCCAGGGAAGGAGGCGCCATCCTCCATCACGACCCGAAGTCGCTGAACTTGCAGGCCTGGCTCCTGCAGCGTTAGAGTTTGGAGGATACGACATACCGGCTGACTGCAGAGAGGTTCTTGCAAAGGCCAGGGCGTCCTCGACTCTTAAATGCTATGGACACAAATGGAAGAGGTTCTCTGTCTGGTGCCACGCACAGAAGATTAACCCTCTACGGATTACGGCTCCCCAGGTACTGCCGTACCTTCTGACGCTGGCCAAGGCTGGACTGGCGCACGCGTCCATCAAGATTCATCTTGCTGCGATCTCCCGATACACCAGAACCACGGGGCGGACGTCTTTGTGGTCTCATCGTCTGGTGAAAGAATTCATGAAGGGACTGTTCAGATCATTCCCGCCGGTGAAGGCTCCGGCCCCGGCGTGGGAGCTCAACGTGGTGCTGACCAAGCTCATGGGACCTCCGTTCGAGCCTCTGCACTCGGCTCCGTTGAAGTTCTTGTCATGGAAAACAGCGTTTCTTGTGGCCATCACCTCCGCACGAAGAGTGGGAGAGATCCAGGCCCTTTCCTGCAAGCCCCCGTACTTGACTTTTCACGACACGAGGGTAGTGCTCAGGACGCACCCCTCCTTCATGCCCAAGGTGCCGTCGGACTTCCACCTCAACGAACCCTTGGTGTTGCCAGTTTTCTTCCCGTCGCCTTCGTCGCCGGCCGAAAGGACTTTGCACTCGCTGGATGTGGCTAGAGCGCTGAAGTTTTACGTGGACCGCACGAAGTGTTTTCGGAAGACGTCACAACTTTTTGTGAACTTTGGACCTGTCAATCAGGGGAAGGCTCTCTCAAAGGCCTCCATTTCCAGATGGCTCTCCGGCTGTATCATGTACTGTCATCGGTTGGCAAACCGACCGCTGCCTGGCCGTCCGAGAGCCCATTCCACCAGAGCGATCGCAGCTTCCACGGCGTTCCTATCTGGTGTGCCCTTGCTGGACATCTGCAGGGCTGCTACGTGGAGGTCGACGCACACCTTCACGAAATTCTACTGCGTCGGATCGGGATTCCAGGGAGGAGTCCAGGGTCGGCCAAGCAGTGCTGCGCAATCTGTTCGCCTAAGGTGAGCCTGGTGAGGAGGTAAGAATTGCTTAATGTTGAGTTTGATGTAATGCTTAATGTTGAGCCTTTGCCACCTCCCGTGGTTGTGCATGTGTGTACTGCTATGTATTCTTTATTCATGAGCATGTGAATCCATGCCAGACCCCATGCTGGAGAAGGAACAAGTTACTTACCTGTAACTGTTGTTCTCCAGCATGGGTCTGGCATGGATTCACATGCGAACCCTCCCGCCTACCCCTCTGCGGCTTTTCACTTGATCATACTGCCACGTGCTACCAAATCTGAAGATGGCTGCCAGAGGCGGGGCGTAGGTAGAGGGCAGTCATTGGCTGTGGTCAGTATGACGCAGAGATCAGTGATTGGTTACTACTACGAAAGACAGATCAGAAACGAAACTGATACTGATTTTTTCTTTACCGAGGATTCCCAGCCTGACGACGGGGAATATTCATGAGCATGTGAATCCATGCCAGACCCATGCTGGAGAACAACAGTTACAGGTAAGTAACTTGTTCCTTATTAGGGCCCCTTGAGGTCTGGGGCAGAACTGTCCAAGGATGGGATGGGTGGGGTACTAGTAGAAGCTTCAGCGGCTTGTAATCCGATGTGGGACTTGATCTGTTGGGGTTCTTTGTGAAAGGGGCTGTATGATGTGAGAGAGAATGGAATGGTGGGAGTGGACTTTTTTCTAATGCTTTTTCTATTGAGATGGTTTTTTCTCTGGCAATCTGTTAGTCATAGAACTGGCAGGAGGCTTGAATAGTTTGGGCAACCGAGCACAGAGCCTGATGTTCCTGGAGGCAGTGTTGCAGTCTATTGAAGTTAGGTGGTCCCTGCAAGGGGCGAGGGGGGGTTCAAGACTAGGATTGACAGGCTAGCGTACATATTGCTCCAAGTCAAGTATAGCACAGTATGGCACTGTAGCTAAATTGTGTTATGCTAAGTTGCACAATATGGCAAATGTAGTGCGGCATGGCACCATAGCTGAATAGTGTCACAATAAGCTAAATGATATGGCAATCATTTGCTATAGTCATTCATTTAAATTACTAAATCTAGGCATATATTATTTATCACAGGAAGGCTAGGCAATATTCAATGTAATATATGCATGTAGACAACAGTAGCAATTGAAAAATAGGTGCGAGATACGAATACGGTGAGCTTTAGATAACACTAATGAGGCTAGGTTGGAGTACAAGCAGCTCCATAGGTTGATAAATCAATATACCATTTGTGACAGAGAGCCGTTGAATTTAAAATGCTAACAGTAGATTGTACCACCCTATGGTGTACCAGGCTGAGTTAGAATCAATCATGAACATGTACTACATTCAGGGCCGGTTAGTACGCTTGTCAGGTTTACAGGCAGGTACAAAGTATTGACATTGGATAGCATGCGAGTTGGGAGCAGTTATTGAAAAACATTAGTTTGGGTCGCAAGCATATAATCAAAGCTGATGAGTGAGGCGAAGCCGCTACAGTAGGAGCAGGGCAGATGATTTAACTTACAGTGCAAACTTTGCTGTGTTAACCCTATTGGCTAATAATACAAACAGAGACCTGTTAATGGGCTGATGGTCAGGGACTGATGATGCGACGGCGATATGGTGCGAGGGGGGTCTGTTCCAGTGGATGTGGAGTCCGGTGCTGGCTTTGTAGTCCTGGAGTAGTGTTAGCGTTCATAGATAATATTGCTAGTGTCGTTATGAAGCACATTGCCTATGAGTTGGCCAAAGGCAGCAAATTGTGACAATGTTTGGAACGGGCTTGTAGGCTGAGACGTCTGGTTTCTTGTGGCAGACGGGGCCTTTGCTCTCACAGGCCTTCGCGCGAGAGGGCCGGCTTCTGCCTGCCGCCGGGAACACGCTTATTCAAATGCTAAACATTGCTAGGCAGCGAGTAAACGAAACGAGGGGCTGCTATTTTTGATGAGGCAGCTTCTTAAGGTCTACTACAGCGGCCTTGAGGATGGCAAATAATGAGAAAAAATGGTGAAAAGTAGTAATGAGCCATGGGGCTGGGGGCAACGCACGAGGAGCGTGCTCACCTGCAGGATGAAGTTGTGCAGCAAGATTGGGGGGGGGGCGCTACTGCTCCAGCAGTGTGGTCACCTAGAGCACAGCTGCTCCAAGAAGCAAGGTCATAAGCGCGGTCGGCGGAGCATCACTTCCAGGAAATGCGGGATGGTGAGGGGTAGGCTCCAGCCCATTCCGATGATCAGGATTAGTATCAAGGATTGGACACAAGCCTGTGCAGGGCATTCCCGAGCAGAGAACCAAGTGGCGAACATCTTTCAGATGGTCAATGTTCTCCAATCACAGGAACAAGTCCTGGCTTCTGCCTTACTGAGCCTTCTGGGCCTCATGGCCTCCTGCATCCTAATGTTACCGGAGGCAATGCTGCACATGTTGTTGCTTCAGTAGCTTATCTGTTGCCAATGGACGCAGTTTCAGTACCACATGTCAGACCTTTTACAGGTATCGGCTCAGCATCTTGCATGGGTACAACTTGCTGAGAGGCATGTTGTTTTGTCAAGCTTGGCCCCAGGTGATGGTGGTCATGTATGGATCTCTGATTGATTGGTTGGCGCACTCACCTATCTGATCAGGCAGGGGTCTCAGGAACATATCACTTGCTGGAGCTGGGGGCGATCAGGCTGGCCCTGTTTACCTTCGTTCCCTCTGTGAAACACAAGACTGTGCTAATCCTCACAGAGAAAACAGCGATCATGCACTACCTCCACAAACGAGGTATTGTGGGGTCCTTGCCTCTGTTCAGTGAATAAATGCAACTACAGTTCTGGTTTCTGCAGAACGGTGTGTCTCTGAAGGCAACCTCCCCGGCCGAAAGAGTTTGTCACAATGGATGCCTTGAGCAGACAGACTTCGGCCTTCCATGAATGGGAACTCTTCCAGGAAGTTCTGTAGATCTCCTTTTGGGGGAACTCCTCAAGTGGACCACTTCACTTGCAAGTTGTTCTGCTTCAGGGAATTTCCTCGCTGGGTCAACTCTTGAGGACACACTGACGGTTGGCGGGACTTCCGACTGCCTTTCGGCATTTCTGGCAATCCCCGTTGTTCGGTTAATTTTCAGGAGATTTTGCCTGTATGGAACCACGTTGATCCTGATCACTCCACACTTCGCCCATGGGATATGGTGCCCAGAGTTGGCGGCCATGTCCATATGCTCTCCTTTGCGCCGTTCAAGGAGAGTCGATTTGCTCTTTCAGTCAGAGGGACATGTTCTCCACCGGAACTGCAACAGCCTTCATGCTTGGCTACTAAGAGGCTGAGATGCCAGTAGTGGGACTTACCAGACAATGTTCTTGAAGTGCTGCTTTCAGCTCGGAGTCCCACCACAAAGTCTGTTTATGCCTGCAGATTGTGTACATTTTCAGCTTGGTTCCCCCAAGAGGTATCTGAACCCTTAATCCTGTCAGTTATCCTCTGTTTTGCATTTGTAGCTGTCATTGGCCCAAGCAGCCTGCAGGCAGGCACTGTTGAGGAATACCTCATAGCTCTTTTGATTTTTATGAGGACCCTGGAACAGGGCTCGTTCTTAACAATACCCACTGTGATGCATTTCTGGTGCAGTTTATGTAACCAGTTTCCTCCACGCCAGTTTGTGTTCCGGCATGAGGTTTACATTTGTGTGATGCTAGTCCTTGCCCTTACTTACCTCTTCTCTGTGTGTGTTTTCTGTATGTTTTCTGGCACTCAGGTCTAGCCTGGACCTCTGGCAGTGCAGCTCTTCATTTTACCTTTTGGCAAACACCCCTGGGATACCCTTATGGCATCCATGGGCGGGGTTCATCTTTGTACCCCTTGTGTATGTTTTTGGGCATTCATGTTGCCCACAGTGCAGGGTATGGGCTGGTGGCAGCTACATGCCCACTTGACAGTGGCTCTGAGTTTCCTCCATTTTTGGTATACCCAGGCCCTGCCATAGGAATCTATGGATTCCTGAAAAACGGCAGGTTGGCCACTGTAGCCTCTTGGTTTCTATTGCCTTTACCCCTTGTTTCCCAAAGTCCTGGGAAGTCCTGACACTGCCCCTTTCTTCCTGACTGTTGGGTGGAAAAACCATATATGGCTCTGGGGCTGCTTCATGCCCGACTGGCTGGAGCCTTCCCAGGGACTGTGTGTTGTGAGTGCACCCTTGGGGTGGGACCTGTATGAATGGAGTATGAAGTCAACTCACATTCTGTGTTGTGGGTGTCTGTTTTTAGTGGTGTGATACAATGCCGGGGCCATCCCTGACTCTCAAGAACAGATTAGCTCGGTGGAGGGAGCTCTTCGAACGATCGCCTCCAGAGGATTTGAAGGATTTTGTCAAGCACAAGTCGAGGCCTGAGGTAGGGTCACTTTTTTCATCTGCACCCCGCAAGGGCGACTCCTTTCCGAGGAAACATCCGAGCAGGCAGGACTGTTCAGGTTCTAACTCCAGCACGGGTACTGAGGCTGCTTCAGCTACCGGCTGCCAGGCCGAGGGGTCGCTAGATCATACCAGTGATGTCGCTGAGGGACCACAGGGTTCTTTTACCAGGTGTCCACCCGAGGGGCTACGCACTACTACCGGACAAATGTCTGAGGGGGCCCCTGTACGCAGCACTTCAGGCAACACAGCTGATAGCACAATGCCTACCAGGCCTCGTCCTGAGGTGCAGGGTATGCCTCAAGCTCCACTGATAAGAGTCTTGGAGGAGGCAGGGTCCAGTATGGCAAGCACCACAGCGCAAGCACTTGGCATGCAGCTAGACAAAATGGCTGCTCGTTTGATACCGCCCCCTAGTGTGGAGCAGGTAGGAGAATGTGTTTTGAGATGGGACTGGTCTTCAGCAGGTACGTGGCCTACGGCATATCCTTCAGCGTCGCAGGTCAGATTCACCCCACAGGCAGCAAGGCAGAGTATGCCCAGATCTCAGCAACCTCAGGGCCATACTCCTACTCCTGTGCCACCTAGGGCCTGTGAGGAACGGGTTTCCGTGAAATTTCACACGCTTATGAGATCCCCTTAGATAGGCACCATCATTCGGGATGTGATCAGGGACATGCTACCTCCCGTCCTGCCACCTGTACCCATAGTCGTTACTCCTATGGCTTCAGTGCTGCAGGCACCCCACAGCCTCAGCTGCCCATGCCGGCCCCTGTTGTTCCGGCTCCTCTGCCTCCTGCACCCCAGGCGGTTCCATACCAGCCTCCACAGCAGCCTCTGGCCTCGGTCGCCACACCTCAGCCTGCGACGCCCAGTACTCCTCCACCTGTCCAAGACCAGCAGGACACCCTGGTGGACACAGACTAGGAGGAGGACCCCGACACTCTGTCTTCAGCTAAGGCAATACATGATCGACTTTCAGGTCTGGCCGATACTTGGGGCATCCACAACCCAAGGTCCTGGCCGAGGTCCTCCCTCTACGCCCTGCGGCTTGATCGGGGATTCCGATGCAGAAGGATGTTGTCGCTTTGGCCAAAAAGGGATGGGTTAATCCTCATTCGGCGCAGCCCACCAATCGGCGCCTCAACGCCAAGTACAGGCAGTTGGAGGGGATACACTCTTGCAGTCGGCACACCCTCAACCTCACTCTTCAGTGATTGCCGCAGCCTCCATCTACTCTAAGCCTCAGACTTCCTCGGCCACTTCGTTCTCGGCTCTACTAGGCAAGGAGGAGAAGCTCTTGGAGGCATATGGAAAGAAGGTCTATTCCAACGCCTCCCTGCACCTTTGTCAGTCTAATGCAGCAGCCATGCTCTCAGCCGTTTACTAGAGACTTTGGCAGGAAATAGCCGACTTCCTTCTGGAACTTCCGGTACACAGTCAGGCACACTTCAAGACTCGATCCTTGAACCCTTGTCGATTTATGTAGATTGGTTCCTCAGACCCTTTGTATCACGCATGAAATCGTATGCGAAAGACGCGACGAGCATGATAAAGATCGTAGAAAGTACAATTACAGAACAAGTAGACATCTTAGCAACACTAGATGTTGTTGCTTTGTACACTAGCATTCCACAGCTCGAGTGTCTACAAGTCTTGGAACAATATCTGAACCAACAAAACATGAACAGCAAGACTTTTCCTACCTCCTTCATCCTTGAATGTGCAAGATTGGCACTTATGGAGAACTATTTCATCTGTGGAGATGTCTTCTACAATCAAAGACACAGGACCAGTATGGGTGCAACATTTGCCCCAGACATTGCCAATTTATATATGGATTCTGTAGAGACCAAGTCCATCTATCATACTGGTAATCCTTTCAAAACAAATATCATTGCATGGCATAGGTACATTGACGACTGTTTCTTAATATGGAGAGGTTCAACTTCACTCCTATTAGATTTCCATGGATGGTTAAATCAATGTAACACAAACATCAAATTCACCATGTGCCACAACACTAAGAGTATCCCATTCTTAGATCTGGAAATTAAAATGGGGATAGACGGCTTACTAACCACAAACCTATACAGAAAAAAGACGGACAAAAATACACTCCTGGAGTATCGGAGCTATCATCCAGCCAGTCTGAAGGCCAACCTTCCGATAGGCCAATTTCTAAGAGTATGCCATAACTGTACAAACATAGATGACTATAAGATCCATGGGAAACAGCTTAAAAAACGCCTGGAACAAAGAGGATACCCAAAAAAACAGGTGAATGTGGCATACAAAAATGCGAAAAATAAAAATCGAGAAACATGCCTCAACCCGCCAAACAAAACAACTGAGGAAAAAATGACGTGTTACAACTTTCACTCCAATCAGTCACAAACTACGCAAATTAGTTCTAAAGAACTGGCATATCATAAAAACTGAAGATTTTAATCCAGCACCCCCGAAATTTGCGTTTAAAAGACAGAAAAACCTAAAGGACAACTTGGTCCACACATACCCTTGAGTAAAAAAAGCAGAACCACAGAAAACCCTTTGGGACCTCCCATTGGTAACCGGACACTTTAAATGTGGCATGTGCTCTGTCTGTTCACTCACGAAAAACATGAAGAGTGTCAAACTAAAGGAAAGAATTTGGCACCTTAAATCATTTACAAACTGTAGTTCCCAGTGGGTAGTATATGCGATCAAATGCCCGTGCCAACTTCTGTATATTGGGAGAACTTTCGGATCAATATAAGAAATCAAACACCTAATAAAACCCTTGTCGCTCATTACCTCCTTTTCAAACATAAATCATGCGAAATATTTTGGTTCATCATTCAAACAGTCCAGATTTCGAAAAGAGGAGGAGACCGTGACCTGGCCTTGCGCAAATGCGAACAAAAGTGGATTTTTGATCTAGACACTGTGAAAAATGGCTTAAATTCGTCAGTCGAGTGGGGTATCTTCATTTGAGTGAAAAAGTGGTTCCCTGCTTACCAGATCAAGTCAAAAAGGTTTTCCAAAAAAGTGGTTTAAATTATAACAAGTACAGGGGTGGCACCCTGTGAATATCCATAAGGGGTGTGTGGCATTACTGCACATATGGAAAAAGACCATTTTGCCTGCATTGTGATAGCCCAAAATGGGTTTTCAATAACACATTCAGGTCGCCATACACGGTTTCTCGAAACACCAGAATGTGTGTTGTAGCATTTACATTTGAAATCCAGTATTTAAATTACTATAACGGATTACAATCAACAGAGTACAAATGTATTTCAACAAGAACAAAACAGAAAGGAGCTTTGTTATACACACTCCAAGATGGCCGCCAGCGTCACTAAGCAAAAATGAGTAGGCGTCCAGTATCCGTACGTGGTAGTCACATGATACGCAAACACGGAAAAAACACAATCTCCTCCCTCGCGGTACCAACTTCGATCGCGTAAGTTCCCCACGTGAATACTGAGAGGAGCTGCACGATGAACAAGGAAGACTGACCTGTGCAATTCCTCAAAAGGTAAATGAACTGTAATCCCGCGACCCGCTGCTCTCTCTACTTTAAAGAAACAACCGCGGAATTCCGCGAGCAAGCGAAAATTAAGATGCTGTAGTCAACATGGGGTACATACCTCAAATAACGTTGGGTCTGTCTCCACAGGTCAACTAAATAAAAGAAAGATACCTTTGAAAAATCATTTAGAGCGCAAACGTGCAGCGATCACAAGATCCAGCGCGTAACCGAAATTAGAGGACTTGGATTTTAAACCACCAGGTCAGTAAACAATGCAGTTAAGTCTGCACTTCGGAAGATAAGCATGTCAATAATGTTCTACCAAAAACCAATATATGAAACTTGCTTTAGGTCCAAAGTCTGAAGTATCCCGACGTAAAGACTAACATTGGTTTGAAGCCGAAATAATAAAGAAGTAATTTATTGCATGACGACACACAGAAAATAAGGAGTGACTTCACTGTGTCTTTTACAACAAAAATCAAAAACTTGAGTCCGATCACAAAAGCATATAAAGGTCAGTGCCAATTGGGAATGTGGAAAATCGAGTATCCATTTCGCATGATCTTTTACCAGAAGAGCTTTTATATTGTATCTCAGACCAAGCACTAACACGAATTCCATATTTCCATTCTTTTCAGCATTGGAAAATAAAGTGAATACCTGGGGTTTTCTGAATTTATATCAACCTAAAAAACAGTTTCCTGTCCTGAAGAGTGCCACAACTAGAGCAGCAGAACACCAGGGATGGTGTTGATGCAAATTGTTGCCGAAACATATGTAGACATCCTGACACAAAAATAGATGTGCCTTTTTTGCAGCGTTAAAATTCTCTTGCTGCGCATTTAATGTTTTGGTTTCCCGAAACAGAATCAGAAATCTAAACAATTGATTTGGAAAGGTGTTTCATAAGAATTGTCACTTTACTAACCCTAGACACCACGAATAGAATATGTGTGTGTTTTTGCTGGACTTTTTTAATTTTATGTGTTCTAATTTGTTTCTCAAGTCTGGAGGTGCCTTGTGGAAAGCACCGACCATTTATAGAAGTGTAATCTAACCTATTAAAATATTGTGTTTTTTACTCTGAACGCTCTCTGGACAATGACATGTCTTTATGCGACTCCTAGATAGATAAGAAAGATATCTATCAAAAAATTCCTTGGTTCCTGATCCCTTTGCAAGGTGGACAAAAAGAGGGGTAATTGAGCTTTTGCTACTTTTTTTCTCACGCTTCAAGGCGGGGCTGGCAGAAGCAATGTTGGTGGCCCAAGGCAACATGGAATCCACAGTGGCGCATATAGACACCTCAGGCCTTGCCATCTGCATCGCCACAGACATGAGAAGGACTGCTTGGCTGCGGGCTACCAAATTCAGCCCATACGTCCAGGA
Source organism: Ambystoma mexicanum (assembly GCF_040938575.1). Classification (NCBI taxonomy): domain Eukaryota; kingdom Metazoa; phylum Chordata; class Amphibia; order Caudata; family Ambystomatidae; genus Ambystoma; species Ambystoma mexicanum. Next base: position 1,456,952,655 of record NC_090932.1, read on the forward strand.
GCGCATATTGGACCTTCCAATCGAGGGTGGCGACCTCTTTCATTCCACCACCGATGAGGAACTAGATAAGATGAAGAACAGTTCCCCGACTGTGAAATCCTTTTCTATCCACGCCCAAGGCGTACAGCCAGATACATCAGCGTTCCAACAAGGGGTGGGCCTTCAACTGGTTCCAGGGTTTCCAGGAACAAAGTTCCAGGCAGCCAGACTGATCTCCAAGTCAGCACCGCTGCAAACAACTCAAGTCGGGGAATAAGGGCTTATTTCGATCCCCCTCCTCAGCCCCAGCCTTGGAGGGAAGAACCAGGCTGGCCTGAGAGTTTTTGGACCTTTCCACCCCTGAACCTTTCCCTCCCTCTTCAAAAGTTAAAGATGGTTACCCCAGCACTTATTGCAGAGACACTGTCCAAGGGACACAGGATGTGCTCCCTGGATCTGAAGGACGCATACCTACACGTCCCGATTTGGCAGCCTCACCGGTCCTTCCTGAGGTTCAGGAGCATGGGCTTCCTTTTCCAATACAAGGTTCTACCCTTTGGCCTCAATTCATCCCCCATGTTCCTTACCAGGCTTATGAATGCAGTGGCAGCCCTTCTCAGGGCCCAAGGTCACCATGTCTATCCATACCTAGACAACTGGCTCATCAGGGCGAGATCCCTGGAGACGGTCCATCACACCTCCTCATGAATACGCTACACTGATTGGGATTCTCCATCAATCTCAAGAAGTCACAGCTGTAGCCGACGCAGAGTCTGGCGTTCCCGGGCCTCATCTGGGACACAAGCTTTGAGAGTTTTTCCCTCGGAGGACAAGATCACAGCCATCAAGAGGGCCAATGGTCATTTTCTCACCAGAGAGCGGTGACCTCAGCATGGTGGTACCAGCACCGCTTTGGTATCATGGCAACATGTTTATTGGCAGTGCCATACACGAGGCTCAAAATGAGAAGATTACAGCTGCACTTTGCAGCCTCATGGAGTCAGGAGTGTGGTTCCCTGGCGGAACTCGTCATCATTCCTTCTTTTCTCCACCAGGACCTTATCTGGTGGAGCACAGACAGCAACTTGAGGATAGGCAGACCCTTGCGGCCATCAACACCCCAACTTACCCTCACCACAGATTCTTCCCTGGAGGGCTGGGTGGCTACCCAAGACAACCACAGCGTCCATGGAGTTTGGTCTCTTCAGGAACATGAGGCCCATATCAATTGGCTAGAGCTGAAGGCGATCTGGCTCGCTCTCAAAGCCTTCCTGCCACATATCAGTAGCAAGATGATCCTCATTCAGACGGACAACTCCACCAGCATGTATTACATCAACAAGCAGGGTGGCACCAGGTCCCCTCCATATGCAGCCTGGCAGTCAGCATTTGGGAGTGAGCTATGGAGAAAAACATTCACTTGAGGGCAATCCACCTCCCGGGGGAGTCCAACCGGGAGGCGGACAGGCTCAGCAGATTGGGTATGGACAATTACGAATGGCAATTGAACGATCAGGTCCTTAAGGGGGTCTTCAGCAGATGGGGGCACCCCCAGGTGGATCTATTCACCACCTGGTACAACAGGAAGTGCCCTCAGTTTGTGTCCTGGCAGGGACAGGGTCTAGGCTCCCTGGGCGTTGACTTACAGTGGAACAACATGAACGCATATGCATTTTATCTCACTCCCCTGTTACACAGGGCGATCTGCAAGATAAGCGAGTCCCGGCACCTCAGTATCCTTCTGATAGCTCTGTGGTGGCCGGCGAGACCATGTTTCTCAGAGCTGCTAGGTCTGTCGGACCAGCCTCCGATTCACCTTCCATTGGGCCCAGCTCCTCTACTATCGCAGCAAAGGGGCACGGTCGTCTGCACCGCAGGAGTTGGCCCTCGCAGCATGGTTCCTGAACAGGTCACATTGAAGCATGTGCGTCTTTCGCAGGCTAACCTAGACATCATACAGGGTGCTAGGGGCGATGCTACTAGGAGCCAGTACAAAAGCAAGTGGTGTGGGTTTTGCCACTTGGCTGAGTCTAAATCGCATGTTGGACGACGTGCATTCTTCTCTGCTCACCTTGCCCACTCGGATGTGCAAATAGACACCTGCCGCACCTATCTGGCAGCCATCGGAGCCTACCGGAACTCGGAGGAGGATGTTTTCTCTTCCTCCAACCCGGTGGTTGAGACATTTGGCGGGCCTCACCAGGCTCTACCCGCCTATCAAGAAGCCACACCCTGTGTGGGATCTCAACATAGTGTTGGGCACCTTGGTGCATAAACCCTTTGAGCCAATGGCATCCGCGGACATCAGGCTGGTCACCATTATGACAGCCCTCTTGGTGGGTCTTACATCTGCACATCGGGTCAGCGAGATCCAAGCTCTTGTGGCTTCCGAGCTTTGGACTACCTTTCATAGGGACAAAGTGGTCCTTAGAACACATTGCGCAAAGCCTACAGTAGTCTCTTTGTTCCATCTTACTGAGGAGATGGTGCTACCCACTTTTTTGTGGACCCAAAGGACGATTCTCAGAGGGTCCTGCACTGTCTGGAGGATACAATGACTCCCCTCAGCACTCCACATAAGGTGGGGTGTGCTGATTCCACAAAATACGTCAGATAGGATAAAGGTATCCCCCTGTCCTTGATAACAGTAGTTATCACAAGGGAAATACAAAAGGGGAGCTCAGAGAGCTCCCAGCAACACTGCACAGAAACTGCTGTGAGCTGCAATAATAAATTGCATATGCCTTTAAAATTTGGAGGAAAGAGTGACTCCAAAAAGTAACAACCAATAAGGGTTGAAAACGGTTCCCCGAGGTAGGGTAAAAGACTGCGTGAGTGTTGAAAACAAGGTCCCCATTCGCTCAGGAAAACTGATTAAAAAAATTCCAAGAGTTCAGCAAAAAGTGCTGGGGGACTCACAAGTGGGGAGAAAATTGCACAAAAAAATTATATTCCAAGGGATTGTGTCCTCCGATGTATTCCTCATCTTAGATATCTCCTTCCAGCTCTGCTGGCCTCGGAAATTTTTTTCTCTAGAGGGCGCTGCGCGTCGACGTCCTCCGAGTCGATGTCCTTCGACAGCCGCCGTATCGACGTCATCCTGCCTATAAAGGCCGCGCGCAGCGTCCGTTGTTCCGTTCCGTTTTTCCGCGCTTACTCAGTGCCTCGGAATACCGTTGCTCAGTTCTTAGTCAGATTAATCCTATTTACCTCGAGTTATTCGATCCGTACTCGATGGCTTCCTCGTCGGAACCGACAACTCCTCGATCCGGCTTCAAGAAATGTCGAGATTGTGGGAAAAAGATGTCGTTGACTGATCCTCACAGAATTTGTCTGTGGTGTTTGGGAGCTGAACACCATTGTTCGGAGTGCGAGGACTGTATGTCCATGACAGCTAAGGCCCTGAAGGAGCGTAGGGGGAAGCTGGAGAAAGGTAAGACTTTTAAAGCTTCTTCTTCGTCGACGAAGTCGAGACATTCGTCTCCTCGTCACCATTCGCGCTCCAGGTCTCGGAGTGGGTCTCATCACTCCTCGAGATCGAAGCACTCGAAGAGGAGACGTTGAAGATCCCCTTCTCCGTCTTCCTCTTCCTCTGTTTCGCCAAAAAGAATCCCTTGCCCCGTGAAACATAGTTCCCGGGCTGAATGGGAGGAATTCCGAAAAAATATGATGAGCGTCTTCGAGAAATCGGCCTCGACCACCTCGAAGACTGCCGAGAGCGATGCTCTGGTCGAAAGACCCGAAGGTCAAAAACGCTGCGAGTCGCAGTACCCGGCGAAAGAAACCTCTCGAGCGCGTCTCGAACCCTCGAGCAGGACTATGACCTCCAAACCTTCCTCGAAGGTTCCGTCGACGCCGTCGACGAAGGTTCCGTCGATGTCTTCGATGCCGTTGTCGAAGGGACCTTCGACACATGGGTCTGTCGACTCGACGCCGGCTTCGACACCGGCGTCGACGCCAAGAAAAGTCACGGTTACCACACATCCAGTGACTATCCCCAGGCCCTCGACGTCGATGGCTTCGATATTGTCAAGTAGAATTCCAATTCTGTCGAGGTCTTCGAGGCCTCCACCTCTGTTTTCGACGCCACGCTCGAAGCCTTCGGCATCGACGTTTTCGAGGCCAATAATGACAAGTTCGGCACCCTCTGCCTTGGAAATGGGATTTACTCCCTTTGAGTTCAGAACAATTGAGAACTATATCCTCAATTTTAGAAGAGGGTGATTTGTCTGAACAGGAAGACACATTTGAGTTACAGGGACCTGTAACCCCAGTTAGAGAGGAATTTTCCTCTGAAGAGCGCAGATTAAAGGATCTTCATGATTCTTTACATGAGGCAAGTGGGTTAGACACTTCCCCTGAGGTGGAGTTTGCTAAGCCAGACCCCGGGGGAGCATGCTGAAACCCCCTACAGAGCCTTAATGGCCAGGATTACAGAGTTCATGGGGTGGTCTGCACCTTCACAATCTTTCCAACAAGATGACCTCACGGATATTCTTGACAAAGGCCGACAGGAGGATCCTGTGGTGCCTTTTCATAAAGCTCTTCAGAGAAAGATCATGACAAACTGGGAAACCCCAGATGTAGTACCAGCAGTAAATAAAAAACTGTCTACAAAGTACAGGGTATCTTCTACAGACCCAGAGTTTTTGTCTAAACACCCATCCCCAGAAAGTCTGGTGGTACAGGCAGCATCCTCTACCGATGTCAAGACGGCTTATCCCACCGTCCCACAGGACAGGAACGATAAAAAATATGATGCTATGGCAAAGAAAGTCTTTTCAGCATGTAGCATGGCGTTAAAATCTGTTAATGCTACTTGCACCCTTGCTAGGTTCAGCCATACACTTTGGGAGTGTGCTTCTACAGCGGCTGACTGCATCCCGGAGGGAGAAGAAAGGGATGCGTTCCTGAATATTATAAAGGACGGTAAAGACGCTATGTGCGAATCCCTCCAGACGGGCATTGATTCGGCGGACAGTATCAGCAGAGCAATGGCGGCAAGTACATCAACCAGGAGATTCGCTTGGTTGAGAAAGTCGGGTTTTGCCCCAGATGTGCAAGCCAGGCTCTTGAACATGCCATTCGATGGCTCTTCTTTGTTCGGGAAAAAGGCGGATGACAGTTTAGAGAAACTGCAAACTTCAAAAGCAGCAGCAAAATCCCTAGGAGCTGCAATCCGTCAGACTTCTTTTCGTCCCACAGGAACCTCTGCGAGGGGCAAGTCCTTTCGCTTCTACTCCGCATTCGGAAGAGGTAGAGGACGACCGGCTCAAAGGGGTCAAAGAAGAACTACCCGAGATGGACGGGGTAGATATTCAAAAGCCGCAGCAACAGCAGGTGCCTCTTTACCATCGGCATCTGCATCAGCCGCCCCAAAACCACTCTGAGGACTTCCCTCACAGGACACCTGTAGGAGGCAGGTTGACTCAACATCTGACGTTATGGCAGGCTATCACGTCAGATGCTTGGGGATTGGAAACAGTTGCCCAAGGTTACTGCCTGCCTTTCCTATGTATACCTCAGAGTCATCCACCGGGGATCAGCTCTCAGAAAGCTCCAGATCCGCTCCTCTTGCAAGAAATTTGGGACCTGCTAGAGAAAGGTGCCATAGAACCGGTACCTGTAGCGGAGAGGAACAAGGGCTGGTACTCCCCTTACTTTCTCATTCCAAAGAAAGACGGAGGAATGAGACCCATCTTGGATTTGCGAGAATTGAACAAATTCCTCAGAAAAGACAAATTCAAGATGGTCACTCTTTCTCAGATCCTCCAGGCCCTTCAGTTCCAGGACTGGTTGGTATCTCTGGACCTTCAGGACGCTTATTTCCATGTGCCTATCCATCCCAAACGCAGGAAATACCTGAGGTTCGCAATTGGCAACTCTCACTATCAATTTCGAGTGCTGCCATTTGGGCTGACCTCCGCCCCGAGGGTCTTCACCAAGTTAATGTTGGTAGTGGCTGCAAGTCTAAGGAGCGAAGGGATTCACGTCTACCCCTACCTGGACGATTGGTTGATCAGGGCTGTTTCTCCGGAACAAGCTCAGATCCAGCTAAATCACGTGTGCCACTTCCTTCACAGACTGGGCTTCTCCCTCAATTTAAAGAAGTCACAAATGATACCATCGCAGAGACTCCAGTTCATAGGAGCGATCCTGGATACTTCCCTGGGAAAAGCCTCGCCACCAGAGGTGAGGGCTCAAGATATTCTACAGATGGTTACCAAGTTCCAGCATGCCCAACGTCTCCCAGCCTTCGACTTTTTGAGGTTGCTAGGCCTCATGGCATCCTGCATTTTCCTAGTGCCAGAGGCTCGCCTGAGAATGAGATCCCTCCAGTGGGCACTGAGGACTCAGTGGTCACAATTCTCAGGGAGAATGACAGATCTTCTTCAGGTTCCCGGCAGGGTGGCTCGAGACCTTCAGTGGTGGGCCTGTCAGGAGAACATTCTGAAAGGAGAACAGTTTTGGCAACCCTGGCCGGAGATAACAGTAGTCACGGATGCCTCACTCACGGGGTGGGGAGCCCACGGCAACGACTTGACCATCAGCGGTCGTTGGTCTCCATCGGAGTCCAGACTACACATCAACCTGTTAGAGCTGAGAGCCATCAGACTTGCGCTGAAGGCGTTCCTGCCAGCTGTACAAGGGAAGAACGTCCTGATAATGACGGACAACACAGTGGCCATGCATTACCTCAACAAAAGAGGAGGCGTAGGATCACTACCCCTGTGCAGAGAGGCGATGCAGCTCTAGTTTTGGGCAATCCATGAAGGAATCTCTCTATCGGCAGTTCACCTAGCCGGAGAGAAGAACTTGACAGCGGACGCTCTGAGCAGGCAGAACACAGTCTCCCACGAGTGGGAGCTAGCTCAGGAAGTCCTTCAAGAGATCTTCGCCCTTTGGGGGAACCCCTCAGGTAGATCTGTTCGCCACCAGCCTAAACAGGCAATGCGACCTGTTCTGCTCAAGGGAATTTCCCCCGAGAGGAGCTCTGGGAGACGCGTTCATAGTGGACTGGGAGTTTCCGCTTCTGTACGCGTTCCCATCGGTCCCTGTCATTCCTCAAATGATCAGGAGGTTGAGAAGATTCCGGCGAACCATGATCCTAATTGCCCCGGATTGGGCCAGGAGAACGTGGTACCCGGACCTTCTAGACTTGTCCATCTGCCCTCCAATTCGACTTCCACTCAGAGAGAACCTACTCTCACAGAAGGGAGGTCAGGTTCTCCATCCAGACATCAAAACCCTCAACCTTCACGCTTAGCTTCTGAAAGGCTGAGGTACAAGGATTGGGACCTCCCTGATGATGTTATGGAGGTGTTGCTTTCGGCAAGGAGGCCAGCAACAAAGTCTTTATACTTTCAAGTTGGCACCATTAAGGGCTATCTCGCAGCACTATCCATCTTTAAGCGTACTGCGGAAGAACCATCCTATTTCAAATTACCCTTGGTAATACAGTTTCTAAAGGGGTTAACCAATGTTTACCCCCCAAGACCATTCTAAGTTCCCCTATGGGATTTAAACTTAGTACTAACTTTCCTGATGGGTACACCTTTCGAACCTCTCCATTCTTGTTCGTTAAGATTCCTTACCCTTAAAACTGTTTTATTAATAGCACTTACATCTGCTAGAAGGGTGAGCGAATTACAAGCTCTTTCTTGTAAACCCCCTCATACTATATTTCACAAAGACAGAGTTGTCCTGCAAGTGAAGCCTAATTTCCTCCCAAAGGGGGTTTCTGAATTCCATATCACTCAGAAGATTACCCTACCATCTTTCTATCCTCCTCCTCACCCGGGGAAAGAGGAAGAGAGGTTACACAGGCTAGACCCTAGGAGGGCTTTAAGTTTTTACATTAGTAGACTAGCCAGGATAAAACAGGCAGACCAGCTGTTTGTAGGTTACGCAGGTCACAAGCTGGGGTTACCAATAACTAAGCAGACCATTTCCAGATGGATCATTCTAGCCATTCTGGAATGTTATAAACTGGCAGGGAAGGAGCCCCCTCAAAACCTTAGGGCTCACTCGACCAGAGGTATTGCAGCTTCATCGGCCCTCAAAAGAGGCGTGCCGGTTAAAGACATATGTGCGGCCGCTACATGGTCGTCTGTCCATACCTTTACACGTTTTTACAATCTGGATTCCTCCTCCAGTCAAGAGACTAGGTTTGGAAGGGCTGTACTGCATTCTATTCATCAATAGAAGACAGCGTGAAGTCAGTACTCCCTCCTCCGATAATAGAATACTGCTATGGGAGCCTTTCTAAGATGAGGAATACGTCGGAGGACACAATCCCTTCGAAGAACAAGTTACTTCTTACCTTGTAACGTTCTTTCGGCGGGATGTTCCCCCGACGTATTCCTCATCGACCCTCCCATCCATCCCCGCAGTTCTACTTCCCTTGTTGTTGCAGCTTAGGCTCCTTCAGGGTGATTAGTTAGTCCAGAAAGTATTATTGTGGGCTACAAAACGGAACTGAGCAACGGACGCTGCGTGCGGCCTTTATAGGCAGGATGACGTCGATACGGCGGCTGTTGAAGGACATCGACTCGGAGGACGTCGACGCGCAGCGCCCTCTAGAGAAAAAATTTTCTGAGGCCAGCAGAGCTGGAAGGAGATATCTAAGATGAGGAATACGTCGGAGGAACATCCCGTCGAAAGAACGTTACAAGGTAAGAAGTAACTTGTTCTTCTACCTAACAAATTGCAAGACCTGTACATTCATGACTAACGTGACGGAATGTAGCTTGGGACATGATGATGCAGATGACACTTATGATTGGGATGATCACCATACGCTGAAAAATGGGGGAACATTAAGTTGAGGATAGTGAATAATACGATGTGTATGTAAAGCAAGAGAAAACGTCTGTGGTCTGATCATAGTCTCCCATTGATGATATTGCAACATTTTACTACATGATTGGAAAGGCTGCTTCGTTGTTCTGTTATCGGGCTCCAACAGAGAAAGTCCATGCTCCTTTATCAAAACAGAGAAAGGCAACCGACAAAAACAGCGATAATTCTGCTGCTGGAGTAAATGTGGGATATAGGCAAGCGATTGTGCAAGACACCCCTTACCGTATCTCCAGCTCCTACTAGTCCGGGCCACAAATATAAGATGATCGATTCAGCCCCTCTGTGGAGGGAGCAGTAGACAGGATTTTGTTGTGACGTTAACTTTTAGATGGCACATTTTTGTCTCAACTGCCTCATTAACAGGCAGAGCAGCTAAAACGTACACGATCATAGCAAGTTATGAATAGTAGATGCGGTTCCACATGGCTGATTTATCACAATTCCTGCCACATGACAAGGCAACCGCAATTAATAGAGAGGGTGAAATAGCATCCAACTATTTTACAATGCAGCCGTAAATATCGCTGATGCTGGTTTTTGGCAGCTAGCTAATGGGGCTTTGTTGTGCAGTGTGAGAAACCCAGGGGCGTTCTCACAGGTAGGACAAGCATGGGAGTATCTGCTGGTCGGGGGGGGGACCTTGGAGGCTGGGGAGAGAGGGCCTGAAGAAGATACATTGTGTTGCCCCTTTCCTTGCCCTGATCCATCTTACCTGGATGCCTGAAGATAAGTCCCCACTCCCCATTATGTACCCCAAACCAGCCTACCCTTCCGATACTTCCATTGGATGCTATCACTCTAGTCCCATCATACCACAACTCTGTAGCTTGGAAAAGGGAAATGGAAAACATCAAGGGAAGTGAAACCATTTTCCAATCCTTAAAAGCAACCTAGTTTTCCCTTCTTCTAAATCCAGAGGACGATTTATATATCTCCCATTGTCGTCCTGGGAACTACAAAACCCTGAATACTTATTCATCAAGATTCCCCTTCTTTTCTGACATGTTCGTACACAAGCTACCCAACGGCGCAACAGGAAACTACAACTCCCATAATTCCCTTACCCCACTGATTTACCAATGTACTAAAACTAGGATGAGTACCTCTAGTGATATGCCTAAATCTCGAGTCTCAATTCGGGATGTCAGCGTTCCTTTGTGATACCGTGGGTTGGAGCTGGTCAGTTCACTGGATGGCCCAGGAACACTTCCGACAAGGCTATTTGCGAGGGTAAGTAGGAGAAGCCGAGAGTAGTTGTTCCCACTACTCCAAAGTGACGAAGTGCCCTGGCAGGCCTTCTTGGTGTGATGAAAAAACAGTGAGGTCAGGATGCCAAACCTTCCAAGCACGTTATCGGCGGTTCCTTGAGTCTGCTTTCTTCTTAAGGATACTTTGCTCCTTATGAGGTTTAGTGTGAACCTCAGTAGATCGACCTGGAATGGATGAAGAGCCCTACTCTTATCCAAGATTCGGTTTGTGCTCTAATCTCAGATAGCCAATGGAAGATCTGCTCTCTTGCATTCATGCCAGGTGTGGACAAGTTGTGGCCCACAGTGGTTCCGGTCATTCTTGGCTAGACATACTGGCACAAGTAATGTGGATTGGGACCAGACAGTCTCTACACTCTTCCTGGGGAACTAGCACGCGTGACATGCAAGAGCCTGCAAAAGTTGCAGTTTTCGCGGGAGGCTGCATGCCTAAGTAAGGACAACCCGGGTCTCTCGACCTGGGGGAAGGCAAAGGGACGAAATGACCAAAGGACAGAACAAAAGACTTTGTGGCACTGCCATTTTCGGCAATGGCCACAGTATTGGGCCAAACGCGGTATCGTCCATAAAAATGAAGTAAAAATACTTTAAAAGTAAACTGCCGCCACAAGTGTGTCCTAGGCACACTGGTACAAACACCCAAAAATCCTTAGAGAATGGCTGGGGCTCTAAAACAAAAGGACCCCATAGTCACTGTATTGTAAGGTACCTGGCACATAGATAAAGTTACCAAGAAATTGCAGCAAAGTCAAATACTAAGGGAAACAGTTTCCCATTACTGACAGCCTGAAGGACGTGCTGGTTTCCCCATAACCAATGAGCAAAAGCCCAGAGGAGTGCACCTGAATGCTGGGTTCCACGGGAAAAAGTCAGGTTAGGCACGCCAAACAAAAGCAAAAAGTTTAGGGGGTTCACAAATGGAGGGGAAAATTGCACCTAAGGGAAATCATTCCTTAAAAATTGTGAAAGAACTTTTGGTGAACTAAAAAATAAATGACTTTAATGCGGAAGGCCAAGTGGGCCTCGACCCACGTTTGGAATTGCCCTTTTCTGATAACCTGAGCCAGAGTGAGTCATCCTGTCTACGGGGGCCACTTTACTCCGTGCTGTCCAACATGGGGACGTGAGCTGACTCAGCCACATTGATCTTTTGTTATAACACTGACTTTCCTTTGCATCCACCCCCCCTTTACACAATTGTTGTACAACAGATAGGCCAGGCATTCGTTGTTTTTATTATAGGCCATTTTGATTTGACACAGACTGACTAGGACTGTTTTCTTTATTATTTGATGGTAGAGACTACTCCCATCATAGCTATGGGGCAAGTAGGAGTTTTTCCAAACCCCAAAAATGTAATAAAGGTTTTGAATTTTCTTGTGTCAGTGTCATACTTGTGATACCATGAATTCCTCACAGCAGGTAATGATAGGACTTTTAAATGGGATACCGTAAGTACCAGAGTGTTCCTGACAGAGGACAGGATTTTAGACCTTTTGACCACGCTCTGGCTCCTCCTGAAGTCCTCCCATATGTCTGCCTGGTGGTTCCAAAGACTCTTGGGCCTCATGGCCTCTTGCGTGTTGGCTCTACCTCTTGCACGCCTGGAAATGAGGCGCACTCAGCTTGCTCTTTGGAGCTGCTGGTCCCAGGCTACAGAACCGGATTCCAAGATGATTCCAATCCCATCCTGCATGACAGCGGAGCTTCAATGGTGGTCATCCGCCAGCAACCTTTCAGTGGGGAACTCCTTCCAGGAGCTGCCCTGCCCACAAGTAACGTTTACTACAGACTCCTCCTGTCTGGGGTGGGGTGCGTCACCTCGAGGTGTACGATTTGTGGCTGCCGCAGTACCAGCAGTTCCATATCAATTACTTGAAGCTCCTGCCAGTTTTTCTGGCGCCCCAGGCTTTTGAACCCTTTATCACCAACAGTCGGGTTCGAATTTGCACTGACAATTCCGTAGCAATGTTGTACATCAACAAACGGCGGCACCAAGTCTCCCCCCCCTGGTGGACCTTGCTATCCAAATGTGGAATTGGGCTATCCAACACAATGGCTGGCTCCAAGCTGTGCGCATTCTGGGTCACATCAATGTGACTGCAAACTCCCTGAGCCGCCAATCTGCTGCGAGTTACGAGTGGGAGATGAACACTGATGTTCTCACGAAGATCTTCCAGCAATGGGGTACTCCAGAGGTGGATCTCTTTGCAACATCATCGAACAGGAAACTTCCTCTTTATGCTTCCGGGCTCGGGGGGTCTTCCTTGGGGGACGCCCTCGAGATCCTGTGGGACACCATGAAAGCTTACGCTTTCCCTCCTTTGCCACTGATTTATCGGTCACTCAGAAAACTCAGGAATGCGTCAAACTGCACTCTCCTCTTCATAGCTACTTGGCGGCCAGCCAGGTTCTGGTTTTCAGAACTGCAGCACCTGTCGGTGTCCTCTCCGATTATGTTGCCGCAGATTCCCAACCTTCTTCACCAGAGCAATCACCAGTTGTGGCACCCCTTCCCAGAATTGTTCAGCTTGGTGGCCTGCTGCCTGAGTTCCGATTGTTAGTGCAGTTCAACCTCTCCAAGGACAACATGCATATAATTCAAGTGGCATGAAAGCCCTCTACGTGAGCTCAATATAGGAATTAGTGGCTCTGTTTTTGTCATTGGTGTCTAGACAAAGAGCTTGATCACAGCATTGCTTCTATTGACAATGTTTTGTCTTTTGTATCTGATCTTGCAGCCTCTGGCCTACACGTCTAGTGGTTATAGGTGAAAGTTCCGAATGCATAGGATCGAATGCCAAAAGGGTCGAATCAAAAGGACCTAAAACCAAAGGGTTTTATTAATTGTTTTTTTTTGGGGGGGGGGGGTTGTCCCGTACCCCCCCCCCCAAACCCTGTTTTTTGTGGTAAAACTTTTTTTTCAAAAACGGAAACCCAAAAAAAATATTTTTTAAACAAAAAATTCGACCCTTTGGTTTTAGGTCAAATTGAGTCGGCCCTTTGGCATTCAATCCTTTTGTATTAGGTACTTTAACTGGACACCACGTCCAATCATGCAGGACTTATTTGTCTGCCATTGCAACTTATCTGTCTACTGACAGTTGCTCTTTTTCAATGGCTAATCCAGTCATCAAGAGACACTTTGCAGGTCTCCACCAACTTTTTCCTCCGGTTCGGGCCCCTCACCCCAAATGGGATCTGAACATGGTCCTCACCACTTTATGGCATAAGCCTTTTGAACCCATGGCCACCACCATACTCAAGTACCTATCTTGGAAGGTGGCCTTTTTGATTGCGATAATATATGCAAGGCGAATAAGTGAGCTCCAAGCTCTTTCTGTGAAACATCTGTTCCTAACTTTCCATAAGGATAAGGTTGTGCTTTGCACTCACCCTTCCTTCCTTCCTTCCTAAAGTGGTTCTGAATTCCATTTGAACCAGTCTATATCTTTACCGGGCTTCTTCCCGAACCCGGTCTCTGAGGCCGAGAGGGTTCTACACAACATAGACGTCAAACGAGCTCGGAAGTTCTACCTCGATAGAACGAGTGCACTCCGAAGCTGCTTGCAACTCTGTTAAGTTTGTTGACCCCAAGGGGAAACCACCATCAAAAGCATACATCTCCCCTTGGAGAGTTTCATGTATTTTCGAGGCCTACAAGGTTCAAGGCCTTTAGCCACCAAAGGGCATTCATGCACATCTGGTTCGTGGCAAAGCGGCTGCTGTTGCATTTCGAAAATACGTCCCTTGGGTGTCCATGGCAAAGGCGGCTACGTGGGCCGGCCCATCGGCTTTTTGCAGACATTACTGTCTTTACTGGAGCTCCCGGGCAGATGCCCAATTTGGCCAGGCAGTTCTTAAGAATTTGTTCCAATAAGGGTAATTTCCATCCACCGGTAATACCTATGGTCATTGCTTGGGAATCTCCCAAAAGTATGGAGGAAAGGGGACGGGACATAGGAGTATGACAAAGTTACTCACCATAATGACTACCTTACTCCTAGTCCATAGTCCCCTTTCCTCCATACGCCCGCCCACTGTCTACTCTAATAAGTATCCTCTATTGTTGCTAAATGGTCCTAGACCTAGCAATGGAAAAGGACTGAAGAGCGATGCGCAGGGCGGAGCTCAGGAAGGCAGTGCTTTGGTCACGTGCAGTGGCCCAGCGTAAAAATAAAAAGAGGACAAAAAACTCATGTTTTGATGCTTTAAAGTGCTCCGGTCCCAACCCGAAGGACGGAATGTCCCACAAGTATGGAGGAAAGGGGACTATGGACTAAGCCGCTACGGTGAGTAATTAGTCAGTTTAGTATTCAATGATGCTTTCTCAACTTTCCTTTAGTTCAGTATTCAATAATGTTTACTTAGCTTTCCTTTAGTTCAGTATTCCGTAAAGCTTGTAGTTTAAAAAAAAACTTACTTTGGGTTCAATGTCACTTACACATATAATTCCATTCATCCAGCATCACCATATGGCCTGCGGGAGCCCCAGGAGTGCCCCGGTGCGAGTGTTCCCTCTGCTTCCCCTCACAGATCCTCTGCGACGACTCTGGGGTGTGTCTCTCTTTCTCTCCCCCTCCCCGCACACGTCTGTGGACATCTGTGAGCCGTGCTTCCCTGCTACGAATCCTGCTGTGGGTTCACGGTAGCTCTGCTGCTCGCTCACAGATGCAAACGGTGGCCCACAGCAGTTGCAAGTCCAACGTGCCCCGTGCCCCACAGTTTTGGCTGTAGGACTCCGAGCCTTGTTGCTTTCACTGCCTTCTTGGGCCCTGCTGTCATTTTCTCTGTGGAAAAAACCAGCGTCCCGGCCTCCAGGCAGGACCCTCATCAGCAGCCCCCTTCTTTGCAGGAAGTCTCTCCTGCTGATCTTTCCTCTCTTGAGGCCGGCTCCACCTTTTATACACCTGTGACATATTAACAGGTTGCAGGTGCGAGCCCTTGAATTCAATCGCCTGACCATAATTACTGTTTGTCTTTGGACATGCCTGACCCTCACAATAGTTTTCAGACTTCTTCCTCGCCTCAGTACCAGAGTGTTGTAATTGTAGTTTAGTGTGTAGAGCTCCTAGTCTCCTCTTTCTCGTCTCCGTACTAGAGTGGTGTGACTGAGGGGAATAATGCTCAAATCATCAAATTGACTTTATTTGGCCATTAGGCCATCAATGCACATCCTAAGTAAACCAACATTTCTAAGGTACTATACAACCGATCAACAAAAAAGGAAAAACGACACCCTTGTTGTAGCAAATTTCTTATCGGTTCATCTCCTACTGTCCAGTACCTTTTTTAAGTCTCATATCTCTTAGGGCCCATAATTTCAGAATTAGGTAATGGACTTGCTACAGTCCCACTTCTTGTGGACCACCGGTACCAATCAAAGTTTTTCAGTACATCCCTGGCTATATGTTTATCCTTGAAGACCAGTTATGGGGAATCCATGGGATTGTCATTGGTCAATCTAGAACACCCCACCATGGCGTCCTTAGTCACAGAAGCACACTTCCCAACTGAGTGAAGCCAGTGAAGGCAATTGTTTAAGAGGGCATCCGTCGCTTCTCGTCTAAGGGCAGTTTAGGTACCCCATGAAGAAACAAAGTGGATTTACTTGGCCCCCCACGGATGAAATGCTTGTGCAGGTACCTCCTGGGGTGAGGATTACATACACTAGTTGCCCTCACACCAAAGCGCTCAATGCCCAGATTACTAGAGGCATTGTACACCAGGGTTAAGGGCTTAATGCCCAGGCTAGGGGCCTTAGGGGGTTCATTGGGGGCATTTGGTTTCAATGGCTAATCAGCCTGGGTTTGCCTCATCATCGTTGGAGCCTTCGGGATGGCAGATGCAATGGACGAGATAGGACACAAGGGATGTAGCCCAAATCTGTGATGCAGCCTATGGACATATCCCCATCCTCCAATAAACCCACTCCGCCCCCCCCTTCCCCTACAAAAGGGGGGACAAAATTTGACGGGAGGTGAGCAACATTGGTACCCAATACCATCCCCAAATCGTGGGCCAGGCAGGTGGATCCAGGAGCAGGCCTTGATGGCAAGCCAGGGAAAGCAAAAGAAGCCATACAGGTATCCAGCAAATCACAGCCTGAGGATGAGTTTAGCTCTGCCCAGGGTCATTTTATTGGTTTCACTTCCCAATTTCTCTAAAATATCAGCGGTGGACATACAGTCTAGTCTCTCTGCTGTGGTGGGCAGATTTACATTAGGCACATATACATCTTGGTTCATGCTTAAGAGGTTTCCCCCTTGGGTCATGTCGATGGGGGTGCTTGGGGACAGGCTTTGAAGAGTTTTGTGTGATTGTGGAAAGTGCTTCCCTTTAGAACTAGAAGTGCTGCTGGGTTTCTCACAGATTGACTCCCACATTGCTCTCTCTAAGTTGCAAAAAGTGTCAACAGTAGTTGAATGAGTAATTTAATCCGGCATCCTGCCGCAGTTAGTATCAACAGAGTGATCTCCTCCACTTCCCTGGGACATTCAACACCCCCCCCCCCCTTTCTGTGCACCACCTTGAATTTACGAAGTGATTTCGAATCCATGTGACCTTGCAGATTGGGGAGGAGAACAGACTTGCAGAGATAAAGATGGGGTAGGCATGGGAGGGGGAGATTGAAGGTCCTCCACCTCCTCCATTGCGACAACGCCAGCCATTCTTCAGCAATATCCAGGCCAACACTCCGGGACGGAAGTGCAACAGGGCTCAGCGTTCAAAAATGTTTCTCACCTCCATTCCAGTTAAATTGGACCTTCCACTCTGTTGCCCTGCTCTCGCGTAACACCCTGCGGGAGCGCAGCACTCTCGCGCCCTTTCACCCTGGCGGGCCTCGTAGCAGCCGTTATGGAAGAGGGGCGTGGCCTAGCGCTCTGGTGCTGGGATTGATGGTGTCCCTCCTGGGTCCTGCCGGAGTGCAGGGAAGCCTCCTGCTAGGTAAGAAATGGGGAAGAGATGACAAAATCCCATAAAGGCTGCTAGGACTGAAGGTTCCTCATTGAATGGGAATGGGGGATACCGTGTCTCACCCAAGGACATCACGCTTCCATTCCCCAAGTCTCCTCTACCCATGTGATCCTTGCATATCTACCCCCATGGTCTTCCCATGAGGATATCAGTGAGGACGCTCTGAGGTTTCTCACGCTATTCAGATGTCTAGCTATATTAATAAATCGGAAAGAATCATGCCTCCATTCCTGTAAAGAGACACTCTTTTTGGGAGCAAACATAGAGGCATCCTTTCCAAGCCTGTCTTTTGAGAGATGGCGAAAATATATCCCACAGTCTCTCCTGAAATATATCTGAAGAAAGTTTGAATGGCTGGACACTTGAATTCCTTCTGGGAACCACAGTCTTCTCCCGGGGCCTAGTGCAGCATACCACCTGTCACACAGACATTAAGGTACACATTCAGGAGATCAAAATCAGGAGGCCAAACGTATGATACAAAAATAAACCGATGGCGCAATAGGATACCTGCACACCTCCGACCATTAAACAGGAACACATGCTGCCACAACGTGCAGACCACTCACACAAGCGTGCACTGCATGCTTTCGAATTGTGGACCGGCTAGCTTTCCTTGGGTGGATATATAATCTGTAATACGGAAGGAAGCAAGCATACAACACGCAGCTCACCATTGCATTCCCCACGGGTACACACTGGATGGAGGGCTGCCATATGTTCAGCTCATGCAGAATCATAGTAAACCTGGGGCCGAATAACAGAAACCTTGCAGCAGCCCAAGTGCAGTGTTCCCAAGATATGTGCGCAAGTGCTTAGAGTGCCCTAGTGCGAACAACCTATCATTTCAATGCCTTACTTTATACACCTGGGTAATGTGTGTCCTAGTTCTTACTAGTGTGACGAGGGATCGTATCAGCAGTAGGGTACATTTGCACTGATGTAACATGCACTGAAAGTTTTTTTTGCACCAGGGCAATGTTTGCCCAAATGCCAATGCCACGCAAAATGGCACTTGCACAAGTGTAAAGATTCAGTAACCAGGGACGCAGAATGAACTGTCCGCACCTCTTAGTGCTTTGATACCTGGTACCCCCAATGGGCTTTCCCTAAACTTGCTTCAGTCAAGGAAAGAACAAGCTGCACGTGTGTGGTGATTATAGGGAGCGAGTACTGCCATGCCTCTGCCCGACTTGAGCAAATGCACTGCCTGCAAGATAACAAGGGAGTCTGACGGCGTGGGCTGAAGGGAAGCAGCAATGTAAGGAAAAGGGGGGGTTTGGGTTGCTCCTCATCGCTTGAGCGCCATCCTGCCACATAGCCAGCATGACAAACATCACAGCACTGCAGCTGCTGGAGCACAAGTGTATGCAAAGTCGACCGTTTTGGTTCTTGTGCAGGCATGGGATAGGCATTTGGCAGGCCAGGTTGTTTGACAAAAGACAAGGATTTGCACATGTTCAACATAGCACTGACAAGATGGCAACAAACGGACAATGCTACAAGCACCTGGCTATATGTTAACAATGGAAATGGTTATACAATATCTAAACAAATGCCAAAGCTATTGGCTCTGCCAATGCTATCTTTCTTTGCACTCTGGGAGTTGCAGTGCTGCTTTTCCCTTTCTCAAATACGTAACTGGCTCCGATTGTCTGATACATGCATATAAACATGTCCCATATCGTGCAGAAGGTGCAGATCCACCCCTCTTTTTCCCCATGAATTCTGGGACTTGTAGTGCCGCTTTTCCCATTTTCGAATAAGGTACTGGTTCAAGAGGTCACACACATGCAAACAAACACCACCACTATCATTCAGGAGAAACCCGCCCGGTCGTGTTTATTTTTTCTTTTCTTTGTGGGACTTGTAGTTTTGAATTTCCCATTATTAATACACAACGGCAAGTACCAGATGGCAAAGCAAACAAATGTACGGAATCCCCCATCTGCCTAATGGGATCAGGAGGGTTGGCATGCACATGTCATATGCGGTCGTTATGCAGCTATTTTGGAATTTATGGTATTCCTTTTTTTAAAAAAAGTTTTTAATTTGTTTATTTATAAATCAACACACAGGATAATTATACAATCACATCACATGTAGCTTCTCAGATCGTACAGACACAAGATCCCCTTCTCCCTCCCCCTGCGTTCCCCAGCAGGCATAGTTCTCGGGCCTCAGTCGGACTGGTTTGGTGGCGGTTGCGGGTCGTCCATAGAGTGAAGGGCTCTTGCAATCAGGTGTGGTTTGTGGGTCAAGACCGGGTAGTTCAGGTCATAATCCAGTACTGGCGCCCAAATGTCTCAATCAGTGAAGCAATCCCGATTTGGCTGCTGTAACCTTCTCAGCTATCAAAATATCCCAGAGTTTGACCCAGCAGAGGGCCATCAGAGGTCCGTCCGCAGACTTCCAGGTGCGGGCCACTGTGATTTTAGCCGCTAACAAGAACTGGGACACCAGGGCAGCTCTTCTCCCCAACCTTGGGTATGAACCTGGCAGTGGGATCCCCAGGAGGACCTGTTCGGGCGTGAGCGGAATGGTCACCAGGATGACGTCCTGTATGGTGGCTAAACAGAGAGTCCAGAACTCCTTCACTCGGGGGCAGGTCCACCACATGTGGAAATATGATCCTGGAAGACCGCAGAGTCGCCAACAGTGGGGGTCTAGTGCTGGTTGGAAGTGGTGAAGGCGTAGAGGGGGGTAATACCAGTGCAGGAGTAGCTTATGGGCACACTCCTGGTTGGTAACGCAGCGGGATGCCGAACGCTTTCTTGTCCAAATGCCCACCCAAGTGTGATCCTCAATAGTGTGCCCGAGGTCCGTTTCCCATTGAGACATGTATGAAGGCCTAAACTGGAGGGGGGTCTTCCTGCAGCAGTCTATATAGGGCAGAGATCTTACCCCGGCCCGGTAGGTCGTTCATCATCAACTCTAGTGAGGTAAGGGGCCTAGTGGCCACCGCGCGGGTCTGCGGGGTGGGAGCGCCAGTGCCTGAGTTGGGCGTAGGAGTACCTATCCGTTTCCGCTAACTGAAAAGTCACTTTACAGCTTTCAAAGGTTAGGGGGGTCCTCTTCGAAAGAATTGCCCTAGAGTGGCCAGGCCTCCTGCAACCCAGTTTCTGAAATTTCGAGGATGGGCCCCGGGGGGAAAAAGCTGGGTTGAGGAAGATTGGAGAGAGCGTGCTCAGGTCTCCTGGAACGCCCTGGTACCTGCGAGCCCACTCCCAGGCCATTATCGTTTGTTTTGTGGCCATTAGTGTTACCGGCCAGCTTCGGCGTAAGGCTGTGGGTAGGAACGGGAGAAAACAAAGGGGGAGAGAGAGGCACGATTGTTCGATCTCCTCCCATTTCGGCCAACCTGCAGCGAGCCCCATGCTTGAAGGTGGGCCAGTTGCGCCGCCATTTGGTATTTTCGGAGGTCGGGCACGCCCAGGCCTCCCAGTCTCGTGCTTGCCATCATTGTTCTCCTCGGGATGCACGCTTTCTTCCCCCTCCAGATGAAGTCCACCATCTTCCTTTGCAGCCGCTGTATGGGGGGGAAGCGGAATGGTGGTCGGGAGAGCGGCACAGGCATAGAGGAAGCGGGGACGTAAGTTCATTTTGCATGTCGTGATACAGCCTAGGAGGGAGATCTCTTGCGATTGCCAGCGGGTCAGATCCTTTTCTAGTTCCTCAAAGAGTGGCGGAAAGTTAGCCCGATAAACCTTTTGTTGGATGTGCGGGGATCTGGACCCCCAGGTAGGGGATCGATTTGATGCTTCACTGAAAGGGGCCTCTCCTCTAAGGACTCTCGTTCAGCCGGGGTCAAGCCCACTCCCAGCGCCGCTGAGTTTTGGAAGTTAATCGCAAATCCCGAGACCGTCCCAAAACTGTGGCTTTCAGTTAAGGCCTCCCTCATGGATCCCTCAATGTTTGTAATGGTGAGTAGAACGTCGCCGCGTAGAGGGCCACTTTATGTTGCGCAGAGCCGGTCCTCAGGCCACTGATTCCGGGGTTTCTCCGAACTCGTTGAGCCAGCGGCTCCATGGCCAAAGCAAAGGGGACAAAGGACATCCCTGTCTCGTTCCGCATGCGAGGGAGATAGAGTCCGACAAGCGGCTGTTGATTCTCAGCCTAGTCGTAGGGGCCTGGTAGTTCGCAAAGATAATTTTCCGGATAGTCGGGCCGAAGCTATAGGCCTCTAGAGTGAGGCGCAGGTAAGACCAGTCCACCTTGTCGAATGCTTTGATTGCGTCCAGCGCCAGTAAGGCCAGTTGTTGAGAGTCCTGGATGGCGAGCTCTATTAGGTCCAGAGCCCTGCGGATGTTATCTTTTGTCGACCTGTGGTTTATAAACCCTGTTTGATCCGGGTCTATGATGTTTGGGAGGATAGGTGCTATGCGATTGGCCAGGATCTTGGAATATATATTGGCATCCACATTCAGTAGGGCGATGGGTCTATACAAGCTGATGTCATGGGGGTCCTTCCCGGGCTTATGGATAAGAACTGTGATAGATTCTTGCATTGTGGGAGTGACCGTTCCGGTGGCCACGAACAAATTAAAGAGGCGGGCCAGAGGGGCCACTAACTGAGGCCGGAAGATTTTGTAAAAGCAGGTGGAGAATCCATCCGGGCCCCGGGCTCTAGGTTTTAAGCTCTTAATGGGCTGCCTCCACCTCCTCGGTTGTAATCTGCGCTTCAAGGTCTTCCCTGGCCGCCGGGTCAGATGCGGGAGGGCCGCCTCTCGGATATATGTTTAATCGGGTTTTTCGGGGCTGCCGTCATTATTTCCAAGTGGTGAGCGGTTGCCAGGCGTATTTTCTCATGGTCCATGTGGGGGATCACCCCCCTGCGGATCGCAAAGACCCAGGATAGAATTCCGACTCTTCACCTTTGCCAGTTTGTTAACCAGGAGTTTGTTGGCCCTATTGTTATGAGCGTAGTACCATTGCTTGGTTCTGGTCAGCAAATTCGCTGTACCCTCAGTGTAGTGAGCTTCAATCTTTTTCCTGGCCATTTGTAAGATCCTGTAGGATTTGGGGGCACAACCCTTCCTTTTGTGAATAGCTTCAGCTTCACGGACCTCGGCTTCCAGGATGGCTCGAGTCTCCTGCTTTCTTTTGTGAAATGCAGCACCATGGGCAATCAGCTCCCCTCTGAAGACCGCCTTCATGGCATCCCAGGTGTTGGCCGGGGAAGTGTCCTCATCCTGGGTTTTCAGCGAAGAAATGTTTTATGGAGCTGGCGATTGAGTCTCTCACTGCCATGTCCCCCAGAATAGGGTCTTATAGGCACCACCGGCAGCGTGGAGGGGGCTCCGGGTCGTGGGACCACAGGGTCAATGTAACCGGGGCGTGATCCGAGAGGATCCGGTGGCCGATTACCACATCATCAGTAAAAGTCAGGATCTGCGGGGAGGTCAAGATCAGGTCGATCGTGGAGAAAGTACGATGCACATATGAGTAGAAGGTGAAGTCCCTCTCATCCGGGGACAGCACCCTCCAGGAGTCTACAATGTTCAGCATGCAGAATTGGTGGAGCAGGCCAGTGGCCAACTTCAGGTCTCTGGGTGTCGGAGGGTGGGATCTGTCCTTGAAGGAGGTCCGGGGCCCTGTTAAAGTCTCCTCCCATGACGACATGTCCCGCAATGAATGGGAGAAGGGAGTCCTCCAGGTCTTGGTAGAAGCCCTCCTGATATTCGTTCGGAGCGTACACCGATATGAGGGTATAGAGCTGGCCATGATTGGTGCATTTGATTGCAATGAAGCGACCCTCCTTGCATCGCCTCGAGCCAAGGATCTGGGGCTTCAGGGTTACCGTGGGGCGCCCGCCATCTTGGATCCTCCAGGCGAACGCCACCGCTAGGTCTCCCCGACCCGTTTTCAGGGATCAAGCCTCAGTTCAGCACCCAGGTTGCTGTGGTCGCAGCCCCCCACCCTCCGCCGTCAAAGCCATCATTCTTGCTCTTTGAGCAAGGCAGGAACCAGGGAAATAACTGATTTTGCTGCGGTCCCGCGCGGAGGCCATTAGAGGAGCTGCCACATCGCTGGCACTCCAGGCCACGCCCCTCATGGTACTCCTTTTTAATTTCTATTTCAGATTGGCAAAACATTAAAGTGTATTCTTTTCTGACAATCCCTCATCCCCGCTCGCAGGAGCTTTACCCCTCCCTCCTACTTTCGCAGCAGAAATAGCTTTATATTTTAAACTCTGCACTCGTGCCCCGCGAATGCCGCAATCGTACCCCCCACGGGCAATTTGTGTGCACAAAGTGGCTACAGTAATGGACTGTGCTGTCATCTAAACTGGCAGACTAGCAGTTTTAGGGAAAAGATTAACATGTAATTAAACTGCGTGAGCATTTATTTCGTGGTGGAGTTCCTCCCATCTCCCAGCCACCCCTGCTATTCATTAGCCAGACTCCCTCACAGCCTGGTGTAATTGGGGTGAAGGGAGCAGTTCTGCCCAAGGAGGGGGCGCGGGGGCTAAAGGTGAGTGTGAACCCCGCGGTGCCCCTCTGCACATGCTGCACTCCAGAGACGCACACACGGGGGAAACTGGGGGGGATAATTGCCATTGTATCCCCCCACTTAAAATGTGTACAATTTATTGAAACCGTATTATAAACACAATTCATATGTTACTAAAATGAGAACCACAGCGAGCAACAATAAAAAAAGTGTTGATAAAACAAGTCTCCTACTATCAAGATGTACAATACCAAAATCATTAATTGAAAGCAACCTTATACTGGTGGTATCATGCATTTCCACAGGTTCAGGGGGTTTACCCTTGGGCCCTGCTCCTCCTCAACCAGGATCTGTGAATATATTTGGTGACAAAATGAGCCACAGACAGATGCATGGTGTTCTTGCATAGGTAAATAGCTCCACTGATGGTGGAAACGCTGTGCAATCTAAAAAGGGTTTTCAGATAGGTGATTTTAAGTTCTTTCAATTTATCACAAAATAATAAAAAATGACCTGTTGGGGCATCCCCATTTTCACACATCGGGCAAACATTGCTAAGTGATCTAGACCAGTTTTTGGTAATCTCTCGCAACGGCAGGGATCCTAAGCGTAGCCTCATATACAGTGCCTTTGCATAAGCTGGTTTAATGATGATCAAATAACTCTCCAAATCCCTGTAAATCTCTGATTGCTAGGTAGGCCGCGACTGTGGCCAGGACAAGTGTCAACACCCTCGCTCTTTGTACCTGGCAAAGACTTTTTTCAGTAGGATTTTTGATTTACGGTCCCTCTGCCGGGGCTTTTTTTACCAATAGGCAGAAAGAACCAGCTGGGGCAACCAGTTTCTTACGTGCACCAGCCAGGGAATCTTCTGCTAGCACCCCCTCCCGATAGTACGTGCTCCAGTGTCAGGCGATATGCCTCTGGACTACCCCAGATCCTAAAAAAACGGCCTGATAGATATTTCCTCATCAACTAGGGGGAGGTTACACTCCATGCAGGCAGAACTGGTGGGGGAAATAATATTCACTTTCTTTTATAAGGTTTTGCATAAAATATTTATGACAGCAAACTTAAGTACATGGGTGAATACACATACAGAAGAACATATTGTAAAAAAACAGTAACTGGTTAGTTTAGGCCTAACTCTTTACCCTAAAGTAGAAGATCAATATCTGGTGGTAGACTCAATACATATAGATTGCCTGGTGTAAGTTAAAGAGTAGACCCCGAGATAATATTGCACACGTTAATTATGATCATGCTCACGGACCATGTGCACAAAATATAGTTACGGCACATAGATGTAGAGCACAGGCAAACCCAATCGCCAACACAGCAAGGAGGGCACCAAACACTGGGATACATTTTAGTGACCTTCTGTAGGTCTAGAAGGGCATATTACACACCAAGGAGGGAAACAATAGCACCACAGTGAAACAATGTATATCCTTTGCAGGAGTGTAATATACATATTAAAAAATAAATCAGGGAAAGTATTTCAAAATTCAGAGATCGCGGTGAAGAACTCTGGGGATCCTTGCAGGGGTCATTGAAAAATTCCAAGTTAAGTGCCTTACATTGTCACTTGTAGGAGTTCCAGTGTTGAAAACTGTACACCAGAGGGATAACCAGGGAGACCCAGAAAAAGAGATCTAGTGAAGGGTCCAATACCCTGCGGTTCCAAGAGTTGGAACCAAAGCAGGATTCAGCCTCCACTGTTAACCAATAGGGAAATGTGATAGATAGATCTGCAGAATCCAATGACCACAGACCATGTGGGACCCCTCGAAGTTAGGTATCTCAGAAAAACTTGCCAACCGTTGACCAGAGGTGAGTATTTAGTGTTGGGACCTGAAAATACTGTTTCAGAAGAAAATTAAGTAAAGGTTTCTCCTTTGAGGGGCGAAATTAAGGATTCAGTCACCCAGGGACCCAGAGCCAAGGACAACCTCAATGGCCCTTAAAAAGAGTAACTGTCTTTAACAGGAGTGCGACACACCACCCAGATGTGGAATCAACAACTGAGATGGCTCCAGGAGGACAGAATAACCTGCACACAGCAGACCCCAGTGGCGCCGCAGACAAAAACCGATGGCACATTAGCAAAAATGGTCCCTGCAGCAGGAAAACAGTGGTGGCAACCAGAGACTGCCCAGACAAGTATGACAACCTTCCAGATGGCTGTGCCTACAAATAATAAGGTGGTTGGAAACAGTGGTGAGATGCAGTAAGCCCACCCCCCCTTACCCTCTGGAAAATGGTCCCAGGGTGGAAGGTCTGGCCCCAGCAGATGAGGACAACCAATAGCAGGATGAGTTAACCTCAGAAAGGACACCAAGCAGCCACACGCAGATATGCCCAATCCAATGCATCGCCAATATGGCCAAAAGAGGGCCCTAAACTGCACCAACCACAGGAAATCCTTGAGCAGGTACCCATACCTGATCATGTTCTAAAATTCCAGCATACTGATCTTAGAAAGAGGGTTTCACAGGGGCTGGCTTCTGTGAGCCCACCAATCCCATTGCAGGATTTAAAAACAAGTTTCCAGCTGCCAGCATTACAGTTTGGCATCGAAAACCACCAAACACCTAGGCCTAACCCCACAGGAAATGTAGTGGCCTGCAGAAGGCCTGGAACTGTTGTTTCTCCAGCATTGGATCTTTCATGGATTCACATGCTTAGAATATTCCCTGTCGTCAGGCCGGGAACCTCGGTATATTTATTAAAATGTTTTCCATTGGAAAAAACCCGGCATTTTGTGTCCTATCGACGTCCTTTTGGGACGCTTATGCATGACCCAATAGGACATAAGGTATAAATAGCTCCGCCCTCGTGGCTCCCTTTAGATTTCAACCGTCTCATCTCGTGTTTCTACACTTTGTCAGGTTGTCATTTTTTTCCCAATGTCGGGGAAAGCGTTGTTCCGCCTGTGTGCCACATGTGGAGTGAAGAAAGTTTATGAAGGGGATGGGCACATGGATTGCCTTTATTGTCTTTACTTTCATCACTCTGCGGACAACTGTTTTATCTGCAAGGGGTTCTCGCAAAAGACATTGAAGGACCGTAATTGGCGTCTAATAATGTGGCTGAACGAAGGAGCCTACCCTCCATCTGAGGTAGGATCAGTGCACAGTCTGGCTTCGAACAGGCCTAGGTCCCCTGTAGTTCCTCGCCGCTCTGTGTCGTTGGAGCCTCTGGCAAAGAAGCCACGGCCTACGGAAAAGAGTTGCTCCTCTTTGGGGAAACATCTGGTGAAAGACGCCCCTTCATCATCAAAGCATGGTCAAGTGGACCAGGACCGTAAACAAGATAAATCTTCCTCTCCATCTACCTCAAAAAAGCATAAGAAAGACCCTTTAAAGCGCTCCTCCTCAGGAAACCATCATAGGTCTTCCTCGAGTAGAGACTCTGCAAAGCACAGGTCTAGAGACTCCAAGAAGGCAGGATCGCCTAAAGAGTCTGGGCCACAACTACCACCGCCTTCAACGGGAGTCCCGTCGTCGACGGCTTCACTACTGCCCGCGCAGTCAATACCCGCAGTGGCCTCGTCGACCCCGGTGGCGACGATCGAAGGGGAAACTCCTAGGTTTCCATCGTCGACGGTGGATCCTTCAGAGGTTTGGCAACCTGCGGTGTATGATTCAGTTCTGCCAGACACCCTATTACAGCAGGTATCGGCTTTCTCTGTATCTCGTTGATGGAGAAGGAGCGGGAGCACGTTGTTCATCCAACAGATTTCGGCTTACACAGCGTTGGCCCGTCGACGACCTTGGGGATTCAAAATGCCCCCTCTACATCTTCTCTGCTAAATCCGCAGTCGGTGCTGTCTTTACAAGTTTTGTCTACGCTGCAATTCCTCTCAAGCCAGTTAGATGCAAGATTGCCTCCCATGGGTACACCTCCAGTGATACCGGTCGACGACGCGGCAGGTCCCGCTTCACGGTCAATGTCAACGGCTGGGTTGCCGGTCTCCCGTCTGGTCAGCGAAGAACCTCCCCACTGTCCGACCCCTGCTCACACCCAGAGGAAGGTTAATTACAAGACTCTGAGTCAGATCAAGGTCCTAGAGACTCTTTCTCGGACATGTCATCGTCCCTGTCGAGGGACCCTACGTGGAAATCAGATGCAGAAGTAGAAACTCCTAGAAGCCCGGCACAACCGTCACCTCCAGATGACATCGGGTCCTTTCATGTGATAATGCCGAAAGACTATCGAATTTGGTCTGACCCCAGAGGAAGAACGGAAAGAATGCTTCTTATTTGACCAAATGGGGAAGAGCAGAAAGTCAATCTTCTCGGTTCCATTTCTGGACCTCATTTGGCAGGAAGGCTTACGTACCATGCACCATACATTTTCGGAGCCTGCAATCAAGGGCAGGTTCGAAAAGAAGTTTAAAGCCCCGGACTCTACACCTAAGTGTTTGACCGCACAGCCCTCCCTGGAATCAGTAGTGTCAGCGGCGGCTAGCAGAAAAGCTAGATCGCAACACAAACCCTGTGTAATATGCGAGATCAGCAGACAGCAGTCTTTAGTGGTGAGGATTGTATCCGAAGAGGTGTGCAGTATTATGGGTAGCATCCTTGTACTGCAGAAATCTATATAGATCATAGACCCTCACTGGACTTGGAGGCGTGGTTTCCAGAAGAAAACAAAAGGGGCTAAACCAGGGAAAGTAGAGTCAGAAAAGAATAAAACCCAGTAACCTAACAAGGACCCCAAAGCGCAGAACTCCGAAGAAGAGGACCAAAAGAAGAACAGACAGCTAGCTCAGGAGCGAGATCAAGGTAAGTGGAAAAGGCAGGACATAAAAGAGAAGAAGGCACGAAACCAAAGACAAGCCAGTGAGGAAAGGATCTGGATAGTGAGAGAGGAAGCCGACAAGGCGAATAGCAGAACAGATAGAAAGAGGAGAGAGCAGTGGAAGCAATACTAAAGGCGAGTAAGTAAACAGACAAGAAGAGTAGATAAGCAAGTACCAGGCAAAAAGGAAGCCGACCGGAGCGAACCCCGGAGAAAAGGAGCAAGAGCGAAAGAGACCCGACAGAGACAGGCGGCAGAGCGGAAGAACGAAGCAATATGGAATACGCTAATGAGAGCGTCAAATAATGGTAGCAAGAGGGAAAACTGAAATCCAGGAGAAAAGGGGGAGAGCAGCGTCTGGAACCTGCCTGGGAGGCAAAAGCTGGAGGTACTGAGGAAACGAAGGCAATGCAAACGCAATCAATGCAGTCAAGAGGAAAAACTGAATGAGCGGGTTGCAGCCACGCCTTCCCTATATACCAAAGCCTCAGAGAGGCTAGAAAGTTGATGCTGATCCCGCAGGGACTCAGTGAAGCCTCAATTTTTGCCATAACTTCCACAGGCGAACCGTGACAGCATGCCCCCTCCTTATCGGGGCTCCTCTGGGTTTACCTGGATGGAGACGATTAAATAGTCTGAGCAGTCTTGGAGCGTGGATGTGATTCTTTGACTCCCAGGTATGTCGTTCTACAGAATAACCTTTCCAATGGACGAGGTATTGGAGAGTATCATGCTTGCACCGGGAATCCACCAGCTTCTCTACCTCATACTCCTCTGGATATGGGTCCTTCTATGATGCAGCATGGAGGCCCTTGCGGCCAAAGGGGTCGGGTTTATATGCCTTCAGAAGTGAGGTATGGAAGACTGGATGTATCTTCTTGAGACAAGGTGGTAATTTCAAACGAAAGGCCACGGGATTGACTTGGGACTCAATTGCGTATGGGCCTATATAACGGGCAGTAAACATTCCTGCATGAGTCCACTGCAGGAGATATTTCGTGGACAACCATGCCTTGGTACCTGGAACCCAACTAGGCTTTGGCAATCTTTTACCATCTGCGTGTCTCTTATACCGGGATCTACTGCTTCTAACTTCAGCGCGGCTTCCCTTTGTAGGTGCCGCAGGTCGTCGAGATGTTTATCGACCGATGGCACGGTCGTGGCTGGAAGCCCGGAGTAAGGAATGTGTCTGGGATGGTACCCATAGGTGAATAGAAAAGGCCTAACGTCATACAATAACAACGGAGATATTGTTCTAAGGTGGCATAAAGAGTCTACCCTAACCATGATCGCCGTATATCCCAAAGAGGGCGGTAGGTCAACAATAAAGTCAGTGGTGATTTGTTCCCAGGGTTGAGACGGTATTGGCTCTTGTTGAAGGAGACCTAACGGTCTTGACACAGAGTATTTACTAGAAGCACACACTGGGCACCCTGCCATATAAACATCCTTGTACGTTGTTGGCCACCAAAACTGCTTTGAAAGGAGATCTAATGTGGCTACTCGAACCTTATGCCCTGCCGAAGGAAGGTCGTGGCACCAAGACATTGCTTTTATTTGAAGGTCCTTCGTTGGTAGGAATAGTCTCCCTTGATGGAAGTAGAAAGTCCCTCTCCTTTCCAAGTCATGTAGTTGCTGCTGTGGAATTAGTGTCAACTTAGTGGCTTCTTCCACTTCTTGCAAAAAGGAATGGATCACTCCTAAAAATCTCTTTCCGGACAAAATTCCTTTGTATATCTGAGGAACCTTGGATTCTTCTTCTTGGCTCTGGGATAAAGCATCTGCTAAAACATTTTCCTTTCCTGGAAGATAGGTGATTTCAAAGTCATATTGAGAGAAGAAGTATGCCCAACGAGCATGTCTGGAATTACGACACTCCATCTGCTGTAGTACCCTTAAGTTACGGTGGTCTGTACGAACAAGGAAAGGATGGGCTGATCCCTGTAATAAATGTCTTCATTCAATGCAGGCTTGACGAATGGCCAAAAGTTCCTTTTCCGAAACGGAATAATTTCTTTCACTGGGAGTGAGCGTTCTGGAATAATATGCCACTGGGTGTTCCTCACCATCATTCCCTTCTTGTAATAATGCGGCTCCTATAGCTCTTCTGGAGGCATCCGTTTTCACTACAAAGGGTAAAGACTGATTTGGTTGGATTTGAATAGGAACAGTGGTAAAGGTCTTCTCGAGTAGCCGAAAGGCATGTTCTGCCTTCATGTCCCGTTCAAACCGATTTCCTTTTTTCAGCAATTGAGTAATGGGCAACACGATTTCTGAAAAGTTGGGAATGAATCTTCGATAAAAGTTTGCTAGACCCAAAAACCGTTGGATGCCCTTCATGTTCTTAGGGGTTGGCCGTTGTAACACTGCTTTAACCTTCTCGAGGTCTATCTGTACCCCTTCCTTGGAGAGTATGAAACCCAAATAACAATTTGAAGAGACCTCAAAGGTACACTTCTCTGGTTTCACTAACAATTGGTTGTCTCTAAGCCTTTGCAGCACCTCAGTAACGTATCTTCGATGTTCAGAGAGAGAAGAGGAGAAGATCAAGATGATATCAAAATACACCACTACTGATGTATACAACAAATCTGAGAATATCTTGTCCACAAAACATTGGAAGACGGCAGGGGCATTTACCAACCCGAAAGGCATCACTCTATACTCAAAATGTCCTAACGGAGTACAGAACGCCGTCTTCCATTCGTCGCCCTCTCGGATTCTTAACAGATGGTAAGCCCCACGTAAGTCCAGTTTGGTGAAAATACTGGCTCCTTCAACCACCTCAAGGACCTCCTTTATTAAAGGCATAGGGTATCGGTCACGTATGGTCAGGCTATTGAGTCCACGGTAGTCTATGCAGGGCCTCAATTCCGTTGTACCCTTCTTTGGGATGAAGAACATGTAAGCTCCCGCAGAGGAGTGGGATTCCTGTATGAGACTGTTCTGCAGATTGGCCTCTAAATATTCCTTGAGCGCTCTTCTTTCCGGGAGGGACATGGGGTACATGCGACCAAAAGGCACCGAAGCACCCGGCTTCAATTCAGTGCTGCAGTCTTCAGCCTGGTGAGAAGGCAGGGATCGGGGTAGTTTATCCTCAAAAATGTCTGAGAACTGTTGATAGTAGGAGGGAATCGACTGTACTACTGAGGTAGACACTGGTATAATAAGGCTGGCTGCAGAGGTGGGGAGAGCCTGCGGCAAACAATGAAGGACACAGTATGGAGAAGAGAAGCAAATGGTATTCGCTGACCAATCAATCTGGGGATTATGGCGACGTAGCCATGGTATGCCTAGAATCACCGCAAAATGTGCCGCCCTGATATCGAAAGAAAGCTGGTCCTGATGTTGCAACCGGGACATCACAACAAAACCTGTCTCCTGGATAATGGGTCCTGATGAAAGTGGAGATCCGTCCACCTCTTACACGGGAATGGGACTGTTCTTCCGATGAAGCGGTATTCGATGCTCCTGTGCCCACTGAGTGTCTATGAAATTCCCTGCGGCTCCACAATCTAACATGGCAAGGGTTTCTACGGCTGGTGCTGCCTCAAAGGCAAGAGTGACTGCAAAAACCATAAGAAGACGATCTTCAGGAGGTTTGTTATGTTGAAAGACATTGCAGGGACTTATCATCTCTGCCCGGACCTTTTCCCTGCTCCAGACCGGGGAAATGCATTTCCTGAACGCCTGGGAGGCACTTCGGGAGAATTGCGCAGCAGAAGCTTGGAAGACCTGCAGTGCATACAAAGGCCCTGGTCTTTGCAACGCTTTCGTTCTTCTGGCATCAGGGGGCCTCTGGCGGAACCTATCTGCATAGGTTCCTCTGTCTGTGAGCTTCTAGGAGGATTTACGGCAGGCACCCCTATAGGAATGGATACTCTGGTTCGTCGTTTTTCCTGTCTTCTTTCTTGAAGACGATTTTTTCTTTTTATGTACTGCATCCCACCCTCTGTGTATTTAGCGTAAGGATTGGCAATAGGTTTTTCTTAGTATAGGCCCTATTATTTTGACAAGACGCCACTAGGACTGTCTTATTATTTTTTGATGGTTGTAGCTTGCCCCCATCTTAATTAGGTTTAAATTGGGCGTTTTCCCAACCCGCATATACAGTTTAATAAACACCCTTGAACTGTGATCACCTGGGTCTGTCTTTACTCTTGCCACCACAAGTTCCTTACAACTATTAACATCCTTTCCTATTTTGTTATTATATATATTATATATTTCTTTCTCTTTAATGCACAAGGGGTGGCACTTGCCACCACGATCATCCCCTCTGTTTCGACACCTCATACTTTACCTTCCTTTTCCCCTCTTTTCTCCCCTCTTAGGTCTCAGTTGCTTCATCCGCCAGTATCTCTTCTTATTTTGTTCTTAACCGTCCTTACTCCCTTTAGGGTGTGACCATTGTGTGTTACCAGCTCACAATAGTCTCAGTAACAATGCCAAATTTCCCCTCTTCAGTTTTTAGTTGGTACATGAATATTAAATACCCATTCATATTTGGTATGAACGCACCTCCAGCTATTGAATGAGTTAGCCTTCCCCTCTTCTCGAGCGGTCTCCGTTCTCCACTTCACTCACTCAATATTATCTGTGTGAAGTCACTCTGTCCCCCCCCATCATTGCAGCGTTTGAGCTCTCTTGTAGCCCCTTGTCAGTCTTCCTCCTCTGTCTGCCTTTCATCTGAATAGAAACCCTGTTAGTAATCATGATAGTCTGCCCTTTGTCCCTACCAGTCATGCTGACTGTATGTGTGTTTAATGAGGGACTGCTTCCGAGTCTAGTGGCATGCTTCTTTGTCTCCTCTAACCATAAACTGCTAACCTGAATGGTGTAAAAAGGTCATGCCCTCCCCTCACTACCATCACACCCCCTATCCTGTATGTGTGTTTGCATCCGCATTTGCAGGGGGTCCTTTAGTGGCTGCATTTGTCTGCGACATAGACTTAAAGCATGGCGCATATGTCTGACATTGTGTGTGATTTTGGGCATAATGTTCATGTAGTCATGCACTGTGTTGTGAATTGTGCCAGCTCCCCTCTTTGATTCTGCCAATTTTGTTAAGTCCCTCCTCTGCTCTTGCATGCTTGAAAAATGTGTCCTAATCTCACACTCGCTTTCTCTCTCTCCCACATGCTCCTCGCCTTTCCTGTTATTTTTTGCACAACTAAGCTGTCCATCTTTTTCCGGGACTTCTTCTCATAATTATCTCTGTAGGTGCCAGTGTGGCCCAGTCTTGTCATCTATGTACTGGCACACCCAGGGACCCTTAAAGTCATAACTGTGTCTCTATGTGTGGGAGAGAGTTGGGCAAAGCATCTTCCTTTTCAGAACTATTGTCCCGCAATGCATCTGAACTCCAATAGTGGTTTCCCATCATTAATCAAAGCGTCTCTCCCTCCCCTACTGCGTGTCAGTAGATCTGTTGTGTGCTTTGAAAATCGAAAAGCATCCTGTGTGATTGAATGGTTTGTCTGCTTGGGGTCAATGTTGCGTGTGTGTGTGTGTGTGTGTGTGTGTGTGTGAGATGGAAGGGAATGAACCCTGCTTTAAAGAAGTGTGTTAACACTGTCGTATATGTGCACATCCAATTTTAACCCATATAAACATATCCACATGTTAACCAATCAACAAACCAGAAGGTATCTTTACTGCATACAATCTTGAATATGAATCCCCTTATTCTTACATAACAATTAAAGTTACCCTAATAACACCACCTTAATACATTACTTGACAAAATCAATGAATGTACTCTTTTCATTGCTCTTCATTACTTGAAAACCACTCCATATGAAATTCCTTTTACTGAGTTTGTCAAACCACCCGTCCCCAAATATGACCACGCGATCAAAAAACATTAACTATATATTTTGTACCTTTAATAATAGTCTGAGTCCTGGCTTTGGGGCAGTATTTAGATACTATTGGGGCTGGGCCCTGGCCCACTTAAAGCCCTACATTAATACATTTTTCAAAACATACCCCAATACTCGCTCCACTAGCAATGGCAGTCAAAAAATCACTTTGCTTACTATATCTGAAAAACTTATCTTCAACAATCTACACTAGTCGCATGCATACACACCTATACATATATCTGGCCTTACCCACTCCTATATATTCTATTCCCAATCTCATGCTTCCCCAATCTAGTTTTCGCGCACACTCGCCTCAGATCACACCACTTTAATTAACTTACTTCATAGCCCTCTTCTCTTCTGCTTCCTAAATCACATCTTATAAGCATGCTAGACCTTATACCTGCCATTCCCTATCTTGTCAAAGGTCCAAAAATCCAACATTTTCAAAGGACCCCCTGTTCTCCTCCCTTTCTCTGTAGCACTGCCGTTCATTTTCTTCTTTCTTCCCCAAACCACCTTTCCAAACTTGCCATTTTACCTTCACATGTATGTTTAACAACCAGCAGTTGCCAACAAAATGCATCTCCTTTACTTTGCTTTTAGCACTTCTGTCATACTCTTCCTTACTGTATGCATGCTTGCATCCTCTTCATGCTGTGCGATCAAAATCGACATTCACAAGGAGAAAGCTCTTATCTTCCTATGTCCAAATGCATGTGCCCATTGCCTCCCCAATATCCTTGCCACTCCAGAACATGGCTTCTCAGGGGGTTGGCCCCATATCGCATACTTCAGTAACCTACAAATATGCTCAATACCTTGTCCTTTTGCTTACTTAATTTTATCTCATGTTACTCCAAGACATATGTTGAAAAATCAAGCTGCATGTGCACTCGCTCACTTTGCTGGATCCAGCTAGCCTGCTCAAGTCCCCCCCTTCCTCTTCCCCTGTGGCTCTGCAAGCACAGTCTGCCTTCTGCAAAAATATGGCCTCCTGACAGCCATTTACAAAAGCACCTTTTACATGAAAGGGGGTGGAGGGGTTCTCTGCGGTAACTGGGCACTCTGTTAAGACACAAAGAACACATAAATTAGACTGGCAGCCAAAACGTGGACAGTAACAAAAAAGACACACTTAGTTTAAACAATATTAGCCATACTTCAAATCGAAAATACACTTTTCCCCCCACTCGCGTCCAACCTCCACAGTTTAACCAGAATACAAAATCTCATTACACGCTCTCTGCATACCTCAACACACACTGTCTGCATACCTGGGTGCACCCCAAACACAACACATACCACAATCCATCTCCACTCTAACCTCCGCCCTTAAAGACCAGTCTAACCTCTCCACACATTCCCCGAGCCCAACCCAGTTGTACCACAATCATTTCATTTTCCAAAACTTCAAAACCACTTTGCCTTTCTAGAAAACACCTTTTCCATTTGCCTTGACCAACAACTCTGCCCAACTGTGGGTCAACAACCTTCCATCAACGCGCTATGTCCTATTCACAACCTCCTTGTCACGTCACCAACTGCTATGCATGTAAAACAATTCAAATATTTGAGTGCACTCTTGAAGCCCATAATACACCAGGACACAACAACACAAATACCCCATGGCTGTCATCCTGCTTTCTAAATCACGGGGGATACCAACTCTTGAAAATGCGTGGTCCTTCTTCTACCCTGCAGCATAGAAATACATCTATAAAGATTCACTAAGATACTACCTTCCGCGACCTAAGCTAGCGCCTAGACACAGGGATCCATCTCGTCATCCATAAAGTACGCGGACCGCCTAGAAACA
Organism: Ambystoma mexicanum; assembly: GCF_040938575.1. Lineage (NCBI taxonomy): Eukaryota > Metazoa > Chordata > Amphibia > Caudata > Ambystomatidae > Ambystoma > Ambystoma mexicanum. The sequence goes on from NC_090932.1 coordinate 1,456,988,687, forward strand.
GGTATACATCTCATCATCCGTAAGCTCACTGCCTAGAAACCGGTATACATCTTTTCATCTGTAACATAACTGACCGCTGGAAACAGGTATACTTTCATAAATTACACAAAACGGACAACAAAACATAACTCTCCCCACAATTCCCTCCCAACTCTATTTGTCACATTTCTACACTCATACTTACAACACTCGTGGATCTGCTGAAGGCCTTGGGCACCATCACTCCCACAGTCTGCCACTCCACCTTCTGATCTTCTGGACGTCCTACGGGGAGCGGGCAGGAATGCAGAGGAGACCGCATTCTGCCAGGGGCATTAGCGAGCCATCCTCAGCTGCCAATAAAGCATGTGGTGTATTAATTTCCCCAGATGCAAGGAAGAGGAAATGGTCCAGGGGAAATATCCCGCACTCAAAGACTGAAGAGTCCAGAAATTTGACAAACCTGTTTATTAAAAAGCTTTTTAATATAGGGATCAAGGAGTGTATGTTGCAGGATTTCCAATGCTTTCTCACTCGTACCAGGCGTGTCATGGAGTTTTTAAGGCACAGTGAGGTTACAAACAAATGATACTTTTCACAAACCTTAGTTGGGATTGGATTGGTTAGTGGAGTGTACAACATATAGCAGTCATACGGGGCCAGTGTTCCAATTGGATATTCTTTATCGGGCGACTCCACCTGCGATCACCTCCTAAATGTTGCAAAACGGGCATGCCAGGCTGGCACATTTCTATTGGCTCTTGCAACAAAGTGTGAACTGGTGTGCGTGGACGGTGGGTAGGGATTGGTTGCAGGCCTTCTCAGCCTGGGACTGACCGCCACTGGCACGCGTGCTTGGCTTGCAGCGCTCTCGGTCACCAGGCATTGAAGAATTGTCTTTCACGCTGGAGGGAGATCTTCCATGCTTTTCCTCCAGGTCATCTTAGAGATTTTGTCTCCAGGACCCCACATCAAGACAAGGTTTAGTGCGGCATCTCAGCATGGAGACTCCTTCCCGGGGGCTTCCACAGGTAAAGGGTACCTTGGATTCTTGTTCTGGCAGATCAGAGGCTGTTAATGCTACCAGCTCCCAAGCCGATGGGCTCAGTCCGATAGCACAACGAGTAGAGCGCTCGCTTTGACATCTGTGCAGAGCCTGCTAACGCAGGTTCGAATCCCGGCAGGGCCAAACTCTTCCATCCTTCTGAGGTTGATAAATGAGCACCACATACTGTGGGTAATGAGCAGCGCTCAGATACCTGAGGGTTCGTAGCGCTATATAAATGCTAAATTATTATTATTATTACGGGGTGGTCCAAGGAGGGGTGATCAAGTTCGTCCTCTTCAGCCACATTGGACTCATCGTGTTCTACCTCCAAGAATCAGTCCTTAGCACAATCCAGCATGACTACCAACTCTATTGCTGAGGGTCCACAGCCTACCGGAGCCACCTCTGAAGTTGTGGTCGAGGGATATTCGACTATCGTCTAGCAAGCTGAGGGCTCTGAGCCTACCAGAGCTATCTCTGAGGGCGACGCTTCTGTTTCAGGTTCCAGTTCCATGGAGTGCCCCCCATGTCTGAGCCAGCACGTGACACAGGGCCTTTAAACCCTCCCGCCCATTGCGTGGCACAAGACTCCAAGATGGCAGACAAGCACATGGCAGAGTCAGCTGGGCCGGCGGCCATCTTGGATTCGGAACAGGGCCTACCCAGTCCATCGCCCATTCAGTGGGCCATGCAAGAAGGTTCTAGTGCCCTTCCCTCGGGAAGCAGTGGCCGACTTTTATGGCACTGGGGATGGCTCTGCAGGGGTACATCTACCCATTGCAGCCTTATGGCTACACTCCACAGGCACCTCAGAGCTTCGAATGGCTACACTCCACAGGCACCTCAGCGCTTCGATCAGGAACGGAAGACCAGTGCTGCTGAAGGCCAGCCCCCTCTGGATCTGGTGGCTTGTGAGGATCGCTTCTTTGAGCGCTTCCTCCTCCTCATACGTTCCCCGCAAATGACAGGGCTCCTCAACGGTATAGTCAAGAAAGTGATCCCACAGGTCGTGTCTCCCAGGTCTCCTCCTCTGGGCCCTTCCTGTTCTGCTGTTGCCTGTTCCTCCTCTGGTCCAGACCCTACTGGTTCTTCACACCCTTCCTCCTCCTGTACCACCAACGCCTCCCTTCTGTCTAGAAAAAGGGGTGGGGGGAGGAGACAACGATGATGACACCCAGGACAAACCCTCGTCATCTGTAAAGGTTTTTCATGACTGCCTTCAGGGTCTTTCGGATGTCTTTGGGGACCCACAGCTAGATTTTGACCAGGCGCACTACGAGTTATTCAGGCATTTCGCTCCACAAGGATGTCCTGCTCGTGGCGAGAAAGGTCTGGGAGAAGCCCAGGGCCAACGTCCAGATGAACAAGAAATTGGACAGCCGGTTCAGGCTTTTGGCTGGGGAGCCAGTCCTCCTGACCTCCCACCCTCAGTCTCACTCTTCAGTGGTGGCTGCGGCCTTGCTCTATTCTTAACCATTGTCTTTGTCGTCTTCCTCTGCAGGAGCCACCTCCAGTTGCCTGTCCAAGGAAAAGTCTTTAGGCAAAAGTTGCTGTGTCATCCCAGGGCTGCATTTGCGGCAAGCCAACGCTGACGCCCTCCTAGCCGCGGCAAACCAGATGTTGTGTGGCGTGAGCTGGGGGAGTTTCTGCCTGATCTTCCTCTGGAGAGGCATACTTCCCTTTAAGGCTGGCCGGGCGGTTTTGCAGGACCTCATGGAGTGTTCGTTTTCCCACATCGACACAGACAACAGAGGGCTGTGCCTGGAGGTCGAGATGAGATGGACAGCAAGGATGCATGCCATTAAATTCTCATCAGATGTGCAAGAGCAGAGCCTGGATCTTCCGTTTGAGGGCTCAGACCTTTTTCATTCATCCACTAATGACGAGTTGACAAAGAAGACCTCTACACAGACAGCCAAGTCTTAGGCCATCCTGACTGAGGCATGGCAGGAGTCCTGTTCTCAGTCTCATGGTAGGACCGGCTTCAAGGGGTTTCGAGACTGCGGTGCACAGAGGCCTGGCAGGTAGCCCAGTGACCACAGGAGGAATCTGCTGAGGACTTTGAGTGTTTTTTTCTGCTCCCTCCCCTCCGCTCCCTCCTCAGATGCCAAAATGCAGTGACGTAATGGTCAGGGAACACAGCTTGCCTGTAGGGCGCCAGCTGGCTCTTTTCCTGGACAGCTGAAAGCGTTTTCTATAGTCCTTGGATCCTTTCTAATGTCTCCATGGGCTTCAGTCTTCCTCTTTCTTTTCCTTTAGCATCCTCTCCTACTCTGTTAGTTAGGGCCCCCGGTCCTTTTACAGGAGTGCCTTTCTCTTTTGGAGATGCTGGCAGTGGAACTGGTTCCTCAATCAGACAGTGGCTCCGGCTTTTATTCCAGGATTTTCGCTTTAACCAAGAAAAAACAGACTGGCCTGAGGGTAGTCCTGAACCTGTCATTTCTCAACCTGTCTTTACCACTGGACCGCTTCAAGATGATTACTCCCGTGCACATAGCAGAGTCTCTGTGCGCAGGGGACTGGATGTGTTCCCTAGACTTCAAGGATGCTTACCTTCATGTCCCCATCTACCAGCTGCATCTGAAATTTCTGCGGTGCACAATTGTCGTAACAGTTCCTGTACAAGGTGCTGCCTTACGGTCTCGGTTCAGCTTCCTGTGTGTTCACGAAACATTTGAATGCGGTGGCTGGTGGTCTCCACCTAAAGGGCTATCACTTATTCCCTTATCTGGAAGACACGCTGGTCAGGGCCAGCTCATCCGAGGTGGCGGTGCACTCCTGCCAACGGCTGGCATATGTTCTTTACCAGCGGGGCTTTTCCCCCAACTGACGGAAGTCACAGCTGACTCCCGCCCAGGATCTGGTGTTCCTTGGAGTGTGATGGGACATGGCCGTGCAGCGGGTGTTCCCCTGCCTGAGAGGCTCCTTTCCCTCTGCAGGGCGATAGGGCACCGTCTGACCAACTCGACCACCTCAGCATGGTGGTTCCAGCACCTTTGGGGCTGATTGCAGCTTGCGTGATCACATTTGAGCACGCCCGCCTTAAGGTGAGACGCCTACAGCTCCATCTGGAGGCCATTTGGGACCAGAAGACTGGGTCTCAATCAGACAGGATCCCAATACCTCCGCTCCTCGTGGACCTTCGGCTGGTGGTTGATGGACGTCAATGTGGCAGTGGGAGCCTCCTTTACCCGGCCAGAGCCAACTCTGGTGCTGACGACGGATTCCTCGCTTCCGGACTGGGGGGCCATTAGGGAGGGCTACTCCATTCATGGCAGCCTCCTGCATATTAATCTGCTCAAACTCGGAGTGGTTGGCCTGGCACTCAAGGCTTTTCTGCCTCCTCATGGACACAATAAATCTGGTCCGGATGTACAATTCCACAACATTGGTTTACCTGAACAAGCAGTGTAGCATCCGTTCGTACCTCAACCCCACCAACCCCCGGACCCCCATCCACTCTGCATGGAAACAGTGATGATCTGGGAGTGGGCCTTTACGGAAGGGATTTGGATTTCCTCTGCCTACCTCCCGGGAGACAGCAATGCGGAAGTGGACCAGCTCAGCTACTTGGTGTTCAACACCTACGAGTGGGAGTTTCACATCAACTCCTTTTTGCCGCTGTTCCGAAGATGGTGGGTTCCGGATCTGGACTTGCATCTCCTCTGAATTGCAAGTGCCCCCGGTTTGCCTCTTGTGCGGGCCAGAATCAGAGGTCTCGAGGAGACACCTTCCAACTCGGCTGCGACGGCCGCAGGTGCTATGCATCTCCTCCACCCTTGCCCCAGCGGCTCTCTGCAAATTTCGGACATTGGTGGGCTGCAGCCTCATCCTGATGGCCCCGCATTGACGTTCGAGGGCTTGGTTCTCAGATCTACTGCAGTTGTGCTCCCAGGAATCAGTCGGCCTTCAGATCCCCAGGAGGGGCTTCTTGACGCAGCAAAGCGTGGGGATGGAGCACCCGGACCCATCCAGGTTGGTTCCTGACCAGCTGAAACTCCACCATGCTCAGTTCTCTGATGACAACTGGGACATAATTTAGGATGCTAGGAGGACGTCTTTGCGGGCCCAATACAAGAGCAAGTGGACAAGATTTTGCCACTGGGCTTGCAACAAGGGGCTTGACTCCCCCTTCCCTGTTCCCTGCCCGACGTGCTGGCTTTTTCTGCACATCTAGTTTGTTCCGGCGTTCAGGGCCATACCTCCCGCACCTATCTGGCGGCCATTGTAGCCTACAAGAATTCCCCAGAGCATGTGTTCTCAGCAGCCAACCCAGTGGTAAACGCCACCGCACAGGGTTGTCCAGGCTCTTTGCTCCGGTGCACAGGCCTCAAACTGTCTGGTACCTCAATGTGGTTCTTGCGACCTTGCAACGCAAACCCTTTGAGCCGATGGCCTCGGTGGACATCAGGATGGTGACACTGAAGACGGTGTTGCTGGGGGGCACTCACATCGGCGCGCAAGGTCAGTGAGCTGCAGGCTGCCATCATGCAAGCCTTTCACCACGTTTCACAGTGACAAGTTCATCTTGCGTACTCATCAAATTTTTTTCCAAGGTGGTCACTTAATTCTATTTCAATCAGGATATCTGCCTGCCAGCGTTCTTCCCAAACCTGCAGTCGGATGCCGGAAAGGCTCTGCATTCCTTGGACCTAAAGAGGGTCATCAAGTTCTCCCTCTTTTGGACAAAATCCTTCAGGAAGCATGAGGCATTGTTCATCATGTTCAGGTGCATGTCTTCAGGCACCCAGGCTTCCAATGCTTCTATCTCCCAGTGGATGGTCCATGCCATTTCGAAAGCATATACGGCCTGTGGCAAACCGGTTCCGGAGGGGAGTTATGCCCACGCGGTCGGAGCTAAGGCCACGGCCGTCGCGTTTCAGGGACATGCTTCATGGTATGTCAGCAGGACGGCTACTTGGGCCTCTCCGTCTGCGTTCTGTAAGCACTATTCCCTGGATACCATCTCCAGGTGAGATTGCTTCATCCTAGATATGAGGCAGGTTTTCACAGCTCCACCCTATGGTCTTGTTTGGTGGAATCGCCCACAAGGATGGTGGAAAAAGGTTACTCACTGTAGTGACTAGAGTACTCATTGTCTCTTTTCCTCCATACGTCCCACCCACCTTTCCATGGTTGTATTCCATGGGCTAAAGTTTTCTGTATAGCCTGGTATTAAAGCATCCGATGTGTTCAAAAGGGAGGGCTCAGGTGAGGTGCTGGAGGGCGTGCCTTTTCAGGGTGTTCCCCTGCCCAGTGCTGTGCCCCCAAGCGCTGGACTAAATTTAAAGGAGAAGGCTAAATTCTTTGCTGCCCAAGGTTCTGGTACCGGCCCCATTTTGGGGGACCCCCACAAGGATGGAAGAAAGGGGACTAAGGACTAAGTACTCTAGTCACTACAGTGAGTAACTTTAATTTCTTTGGGTGGTTGTTACTTCAGCATAAGAGAGATAAGGGTGTATATGATCTCTATCTTAGTGATTGTTAACATGTTCTTTGTGCCTAAGAGCAGTTTGGCCTAAATGTCTGTGTAGCTTCGTGCAGTGATGTATGTGCTTCATGAGTAACGTGTGTGTGTGTTGTTGATTACTTTGTTGATGTCATCCGGTTATGGTCTGTAGGGCTGCTTCAGTGAGTGGCGTCTTTCACCTTGGTATGGGAAGGGGGGGTGGATGCCCCCACTACACAGTTCTCCAGCATTGGTGTCTTTCTAAGATTCAGATGCAACCCTCCTGCCTGCCCCGCATATGGCCATATGGCTCATCTTTTTTGCTTTTTATGTTTGTTGTAAGAATCTGAAGATGTCCTCGAGGGGATAGATCTAAGTGAGGTAATGCCTCATGGCTACTGGTTGAATGACCCAAAACAACTCGGAGCACTAAAATGAATACAGTTTCTGGTTTTCTATGAAACTGCTTAATGACAGGGAATATTCAAACAGCATATTAATCTATGAAAGATACCAATACTGGAGAACTGGAAGTGCAGGCAAGTAACTTATTCCATCCTCTAGATACACCAACCCACAGTGATCTGCAATGCATTCACTGCTCCTCAAGTGAGTGGGGAAAGGTGGAGGCTACACTCTGCCTCCAACCCCTTTACCCTGCTCACTCCATTGCTGCTGCACAGAAACATCGAGACATCTACTTCCTGAAGCACCACCTCCTCCGGGACTTCTACCACAATCGACCCACAGCTCACTTGCACGTCTGTGGAGCACTGCACCGCCTGTGTTTGCTCCCTCTGTGAGGAAGTCCCTGTAGGCAGGTGGGACTTGCAGCTCCACTCTCCCTGTTTCTCTAGCTACCATCTGAAGATATGGCATGCAGGGCTGTGGGTTGCAACTCTTCACACCTCCCTGTCTCTGCTCTGCGGGTGCCTGCGTTTCCAATGTCAAACCCTCTTGTGCAGGACACTGTGCTGCATTGCATCCACTTTTCTTCAACTCTGTTGCCAAGTTTGAGAAGGGGAATCACTCCCATTATGGCATGGTTCTGTAGATCAGTCAAGAGATCGCCTACTCCATTTGGTGCTTCACTGCTCCCTTCAACACCATTGTTAAGCTTGTTCACAGATTTCAAAAGAATCCTTGATACTCTTGCTGTTTGGGAAGGACCTTTCCCTCATCCTGAAAGATGCCCACGAGCAGACCAATGACTGTAGTGGTCTCAAGCCCTGTAATGCGACCCATGGCTTGTGGGTTATTTTAACTTCAGCCCTACGTGCGCCCTGACAATGAGGTTGGGGGGTAGACATTTCTGCCTAGTAGTCTTTTGCTGTGTCAAAGCTTCCAAAGCCTAGGAAGGGAACCTGCTACTTGCGGGTCCTACTTGGTTTACCTAGTGGTCAACCCAGGAGAATTTAAAATTGCATGCAGGGGCACTGCAAACACCATGTGACTCTGGGTGGCTTGCCAAATGACTAGAAGGGTCTGTTTACCTGGAACATCTTGTTTAGATGGGCATCTGGGCTTGGATTGTGATATTAGCCTTTTTTTGTTTTTAAACCGCCATCCTGTCATTGTTTAATCCCCTTGTGTGCTCTTGTTTAAAACTTTAGTTCCAGTTGGGGGTCTTCTCAACCCATGTCTTTGCTGCCTAGCCTTATGTCTAGAAATAATCCTGAGGAGACAATCTAGAATCTTAGATGGGACAGATTAGGTTCAATCCCCAAAATTGTGTACGTTCCGTAACCTGCTACGCTCTATGTCCAGGTTGGGTGTTTTGGTTTTATTATCCTTATACTTCCTCCACTTCATCGCTGGGCCATGAAATGCAACTGTTGCACCTTGTTTTTGGTTCAGGGAGTTTTGTTTTCTTGTCTCATCGCAACTATAAAAAATGTTTTAAAAAATGTCAGCCAGTCAGGAAAGGTTCTACAGTTTATGAATAAGGATAAGGATCTCCCTACTGGAAAACTAGTTGCTACTTTTATGTGCATGGTCTATTGATTTTTGGAAATTAGTAGTTTTATTTAAATACCAAAAATAGACTTGTGATGAGTTGTGGTTTGATTGTGAATGTAATTGTGATATTCACATGTTAACCATTACTTTCATGAGGCTTAGCTTATTTTTCTTTCTCTCAACAGCACCACCAGCATCAAGCAGCTCAGGCGCTACACTTAGCAAATCAGCAGCAGCAGTCTGCAATTTATCATGCTAGTCTTGCACCAACCCCACCTTCCATGACGCCAGGCTCGAATAATCAATCTCCACAAAATACCTTCCCGACACAACAGACTGTCTTTACCATTCACCCTTCTCATGTTCAGCAAGCGTATAGCAATGCTCCACATATGGCACATGTACAGCAGGTAAATATTTATATTTAATTGTCTGCTCTAATTTGTAGTACGTTTTGATTTTGTAGCGTGAAGGGATCAGTTCATTTTGTTTGACACCCTGCTATCTAGCGTTTAAACTGGAAATTGGTTTAAATAGTTTTATAAAACTACACTATATTGATATGATCAGACTACAAAAATGGTGATGGGTGCTATGTAAGACCCACTTACATTTTATATATATACATATATATACATATATATATATATATATATCAACTGAAACTCTTGAATGCCCTATGATCTGCCATATCCTTTTTCCCTTTCCCCATACTTTTAGGATGCCAGCATCCTTGGCACCGAGACATATTGACCCTTTTGCTGAGTGTGATTTACAAGGGGAAGCCAACACTCACGTGTGTTAACGCTCATACCTAACCCAGTGCCTCTCCTTTAAGTGTACTCCACCCCAGTTCTCCCCTTCATGTCATCTGTCTTTATTATGTTGTTTCCAGATGAATTCTTGCTTGAACAAATTCCTTTAATTTGTCTTGCCATTTTTCACCTCTTTTACTTTCTATGCTCATTTCTTTGCGTACATCATGTTTACCGACATGTGTCCTGTTTTGCTTTATATTTCAAAGGATGTACACAGTTTTTGCCGTTGGCATACCAATAGCCTGATTACTCATTGAATACCACAAGCATTTGACAAATTCACTGTATGGAATACCACTTGATTGACACAATGTATTACTGAGCAAAGGAGTACTCCTACGTCCCCTTTCCTCCATTCTGTATGGGCATCCCTCACTTGGGACGGGAAACAAACTATTTTACCAGAAAAATTTCTTCCACATTAAATTTAGAGGCACAGCCCCAGGAGCATGCGCTCCCTGACTCTGCCCACCTACGCTACTCCTCTCCTCTTTTTCACGTCGACGGGAGTGGACCGATTTCAACACGGCTCCTGGGTGAGGCCTCAAGCCTCCTAATTCCATGTGCACTTCCCTGGGATATTTTTGCCCTTTTTTCCCATAGTCAGTACTTCAGAGTTCTAAGTACTCTGTCCTCTGGTGCTCCCCCCGGCGCATGTCGATGGTGGCAGGATTCAGCAGGTGTCTGGCCTGTGAGGGTTCCTTCCCCACGTCGATCCACACGTGCTCTGCCTCCGGTGCCTTGGCCTAGACCACGGCTGCTCGGCATGCGATGCGCTCACCCCGTGCTTGTTGAACTGCTTGGCCAGGGGGAGGGAGCTGTTTTCAAGATGACCACTGGAGAACCTCAAGGAGTACGTCAGGTGGAAGACCAGGCCAAAGGTAGGGGCCCTGTTCTCCTCTGCACCCCGCAAAGGCGACTCCTTCCCTAGAAAGCGTCCAAGCTGGAGGGCTCTTCCAGGTCCTAGGACTAGCAAGGGGACCGAGGCTCCAGGAGCTACCGGCTAATGGGTCCAGGGAATCACAGAACCTAGCTACTTGAGGCAAGGGGCGGCCACAGCACAGCAACAGGTACAGGTCCAAGCACCTGCTCCCACTCGGGTAAGCTCCTCACCAGGATCCGAGGACAGGTTCTTCGAGAAGTTCCTCACCCTGATGAGGTCTCCTCAGATGGGCACCATACTGGGGGTGTGGTGGCGACAGGGGAGGAGGGGAGTGTCATCCAAGACATGCTCCCTCCTGTACCTTTTCTACCTCCCATCTTGGTGAAGACCCCAGGAACCAGTGCAGGGCCAGGTTCTTGCGCCCCCACAGGTGCATATCGTCACGGCGGCGCAGCTCCCACCGCAACCACCGGCACTGCCAGTCAGCGTGCCACAGCTGCCGGCAGCACCCTCCAGCATTCCACAAGCAGCACCTGACCTGCAGGACACAGCGGGGGTATGGACGAAGATGAGGACCCGGACACTTCCTCCTCAGCTAGGGCCTTCCATGAGAGGCTGGCGGGCACCGCTGAGTATCTGGTGATCCGGCAGCCGCAAGTTGAAGAACCGGGGCCGAGGGGGGCGGGCATTGGCAGAGGTGCCGACCATCCGTTCAACCACAAAAACCGGCATCCTTTTGCATAAGAATGTTGAAGGCCTGGGCCAAGGTAGGCTGGGTAAAGCCACATTCCACACAGCCTACGATTAAGCACCTAGATGCCAAATATAGGCAGGAAGAGGGGGATGCCCTTGTGCTGTTGGTGCACTCTTAGCCTCATTCCTCAGTTATAGCGGCAGCCTCTGTTTTCTAAGCCACAAGCCTCCACATGTGCCCCAACATCAGCCCGCATAGGAAAGGGGGAAAAACTCCTGGAGGCCTATGGGAAGAAGATCTATTCCAATGCTACGCCATGCTGACCGAGGTGAACCAAAAAATATGGCAGGAGATAGCAGACTTCCGTCCTGAACTTCTCGCACACATTCGGGCAAGATTCAAGCAAGGTCTGGCAGAGGCAAAGATAGCGACCCAGGATATCATGGAGTCGACAGTGGCACATACAGACACTTGAGGTAGGGCTATTTCCGTTGCCACGGACATGAGGACAGCTTGGCTAAAGGCAACTAAGTTTAACGCGGTTGTGCAGGAACGCATTCTCGACCTGCCATTCGAGGAGGAGGACTTTTCATTCAAGTACAGACTAGGAGCTTGATGAAAAGAAAAACAGCTCCCAAACGGCAAAATCCCCTTGGTGGCTTAAGGGACTTTCAGGATCACTGCTCTAGACAGCCGGAGAGGTCGTCCAGCTAGCACCAACGCAAGCAGCACAAATCATCGCACAAGGGGTTTTTCCAGTCCCCCTCCCAGGCACCAGCCACAGAAGGAAAGAAACAGTGACGGTGCCATCCAGATCTACAGTACTGCGGAAGGGGGCAGGCTTGCCCTTGACATTCATGCCTGGCGATCAAGGTTTGCAGTCCAATGGATTATCTGTGATTTCTTTGGGCTTCCACCTGCCCATAACTCCCCCCCCCCCCCCACCCCCTACTCCCACAGATTGGGACAGCAACTCTACTGGCGGAGATCCGCTCGCTCATGGCGAGGCAGGCGGTGGAGGAGGTTCCTACCACACAAAGAGGCAGGGGCTTCTGTGCCTGTATCTTTGTCATACACAAAGTTGGGGTTCTCCAACCTCCTGAAATCGGAATTACTTCCCACTCAATCCTTAACGTTCTTGGGCCTGATTTGGGATACGAGGGCGGAGAGTGTCTTCCCCTCCCAGGACAAGATCATTGCATTCAGGTTTGCCACAGGGCGTTTCCTCAGAAGGACAGTGACTTCGGCATGGTGGTATCAACACCTGCTCGGGATAATGGCAGAATGCCTCCTTGCGGTGCCTCACAAAGGCTCAAAATAAGGAGGCTGCAGCTACACTTCTCAGCCTCTTGGAATCAGGAGACAGCCTCCCTTGTCAACATACCACAGCACATTCAAGAGGATCTATGGTGGTGTAAAAACAGAGGCCAACCTATTAGTGGGACGGCCATTCCAGCGGCCTCTACCAGTGTTCACCATTACCATGGACTCGTCCCTGGAAGGATGGGGTGGCTACCCTAAACAGTCAGTGTTCATGGCCTTTGGTCAAAGCAGGAACAGCCAGAGCACATCAATTGGCTCGAGATGATGGCCATCTGGCTTGCCCTTAAAGCTTTCCTCGCTATTATCAGCAACAAATCAGTCTGCATTCATATAAGACGACTCCATCTGTATGTATTAAATCAACAAACGGGGGTTTCGGATGATCTCCTCTTTGCAGGTTGTTAATCGACATATGGGAATGGGCAATGTCGCACAGCATTTAACTTTCTGCCGTCCACCTCCCGGGGGAGTCCAACCTGGAGACGCACAGACTCAGCTGGTTTGGAGTCGACAACGACGAATGGCAGTTGAGCGAGCATGTCCTGAGCGAGATCTTCAACAGGTGGGTCCATCCTCTGGTGGACCTATTCGCCACCTCGAACAGGAGATGTCACCATTATGTGTCCTGGAAGCGACAGGGCAGAGGCTCACTGGGGGACGCTTTGCAGATTCAGTGGAACAACATGTGGGCATATGCTTTCCCTCCGACCCCCGTTGATACACCGGGTCATCTGCAAGGTCAGGGAGTCGCAACGGCTTTGCCTCAACTTGATTGTGCTGTGGTGGCCGGCCAGATCTTGGTTCTCTGAGCTCTTCCAGCTGTCGTGTCAGCCTCCAGTCCTCCTCTCAGTGGGATCATCCCCACTTTTATCCCAGCAGGGCGGCACAGTGATACATCCCACTCTGGAGAAGTTAGCCCTTGCAGCTTAATTCCTGAGCATGTCACCTTAAGACATCTACAATTGTCCGAGGACAACTTGGACATCATTCAAGGGGCCAGAAGCAGCTCCCCAAGGAGTCAATACAAAAGGAAATGGACCAGGTTCTGTCACGTGGCCCATGCAAACGAGATAGACCCTCCGGCATGCACACTAGACAATGTGTTGTCTTTTTCAATGCACTTGGCTCATTGAGGTGTCCAGGTTGACACCTGCTGTACTTATCTGGCGGCCATTGGCGCTTATAGAAACTATGGGGATAACCTCTTCTCCAATCTGGTGATGAAAAAACACCCACCGGGCCTGACCAGATTGTATCCTCCAGTCAAGCGACCACACCGAGTCTGGTACCTCAATGTGGTGCTGGTCGCCATGGCCCACGAGCCTTTTTAGCCCATGGCATTGGCGCACCTCAAGCTTGTTGCCATCAAGGCTGTGCTTCTGGTTGCCCTCACTTCAGCGCACAGGATTAGTGAGATCCGGGTCCTGGTGGCAACAGAGCCATATTCCACATTCACCGGGACAAGGTGGTGCTTCAGACACACTCTTCATTCCTCCCAAAGGTTGTGTCATCCTTTCACCTTAGCAAGGAGATGGTACATCCAACCTTCATCCCAAATCCGAAGGATGAGGCAGAGAAAGTGTTGCACTGTCTGGATGTCAGAGGTGCCATGAGATTCTACCTAGACAGGACTAAGACCTTCCGTAAATCGGATGCCCTGTTTGTCACCTATGGTTCGTAAAAACCAGACAGCCAAGTGTTAGACAAAGTTTGAATGCCGTACCCTCTGGGAACACTACAAACAACTATGACTACAGGTATAGGCAACCCAACCTTTGGTATAAACTTGTACTACACAGTTTTGGTAGCGTGTTCAGCAATCGGGCTTATCTCAAGAGGGGAAATGTGAGCTGTAGTGGAGTTACACAAAGATTCACAATTACAGGTATTCAAATACACTTTTACACAAGGTTTCTTGCATAAACAATGATTAATTTATATATCAGTCAGTTATAAAGCCTTCTTTAGAAGGGAGCACTATACTAGTAACATACAAACACACTTCAATACTGTACACTCTGAGTTTCTGAATCAGTCAAGACCCTTTTGGGATGGCCCACAGACACAACCTACACCCACAGGTGACTTTAGTAAGAAGGGTGCTGGGGACATTAATATCTTCCTGTTTGCATTCAGAACACTCTTATAAAGTTGTTTAAAAGGCAAAGGTTATTAGAACACAAGAAATTACAAATAGTCTTAAGCAGGGCAAATACTTTCAGATAGCACTTAGAAGAGTGATTCAATTCAAATAGGCTAAGGAACGTCAGTGGGCAAACGTCTTTGTATAGGATGCAGCACTTCAGGTAAGTAAATGGAAAAGTCTTTGCACAAGTTCTTAGGAGTCTTTGATAAAAAGAAGAATCAAATGTAGGGCGACAAGCTGATTAGACTTGTGAGTTGCAGAAGTTACAACCACTTCCACAGTAAGAGGCAAGTTCTATTAAACTTGTTTTACAGTACGTTGCTAAAGGAGAAAAGATGCAGCTGATGACTTCTGTTCCTGTGCAGCTCTGCAGATCTCACTGTTCCTGGGCCTCAGTCGTGGAAACAAGAGGAAGGACGTCCGGGGACTCCCGCACTGTCAAAACTGGCAACCGGCAAACTTTACTTTCAGTGGCTGTTTCGCGTTTCAGCTCCTTGCGGTACAGCAAATAGCAATAAGTGCGGTTCCCGGCTGTCGAGGTGAACTGTCCTTACTTCTGGGGTCCCGGACTCTGCTGAGGGGACTCAGGCTTGGTCAGTCTTTCTTCGGGGGAGTTGGGAGGATCTTCCAAAAGCTTTTAGGCCAGCTTAAAAGTAACGCACACAATCTGGTGCTCCTCTCCCTGGCTATATGGTTCCTGCAGCAACTCTGAAGAAATTCAACCAGCTCCGAGATGGGTGTCCAGTTGGCTTACTTTGGAGTTGATTGGTCCCACCAATTCAAAGGGAGATGTCGTACTTGCAGGGGTTTCTCTTCAATGCGAACTTGGCAAGTAGTCAATGCAGCAGGGCTTCACCGGGCAAACCAACGGTCCAGGAGTTGCAGAAGGCGTCCTCTTCAAGCTCATCTTCGGTTCCTTCGTCCAGTGGTAGACTCTGCCTTCCAAGCCAAATGACTTGCCTTTTATTCGGTTCGTTCCCATTCATTCCAGCCTAGCTGTCACTCACCCAGCAGGGTGGCTCTCCTTGCCGGACAGTCAGCCAGCCAATCACCACATAGTGCATTTGGATTTCCTACAAGACTAAGCACATGGAGTTTTGGGCACCTCCCTCACTTCCTGCATACCCCAGACACTCTGGAGCCAGAGGCGGGTTTCTCCCAGAAACTCAGCCAAAGGCGAAATGAACAAAGATCAACCCTGGTTTGGCGCACAGAGAAACTCTCTAGAGGGACCTTTCTACAAAGACCTGGTGAAAAAGACCGGCACCATTTTAGCAAAGATGGCTGTACACCATTTTGAAAAAGATGGCTCCCACGGTTACTTTACCGGAGCCGCGAACGGTCAGAGTAAATGCAAACCAAGGAAGTTCAAAACTAAACCACTGCCACCAGCCAGTCAATTGAGGAAAGGGTAACATAAAAAATGTTCCATGAGCATTAAGACCCAGGGGATACCAAGTAACCCCTCCAGCACTCTATTGTAAAATAGGGTGTGCTGGGTCTAGCAAGTACAATGCTAAGTAAAGTCAATTTCACTTTACTGCTCTGGGAAACAGTAGTTGATCCCAGAAAAGCTATTTAAACCTTGGGAAATATGGAAGAATTCCCTGTGCACCTGCATTGAAGGTGCTTTGTGACACAAATGTAAAAGATGATGTCTATGGAGTTAGCCTCCATAACCAAAAAGAAACACTGTGTATGAAATCACATTAAAATACATGAGAGAGTGCGAGAAAGGGTCTCTCTCTCCAGGGGAAAAAAATCAAGTCCTCAAAATCCAGCAAAGTTGCTGGGGGTCTCTAAGGTGGAGGGGATTAGCACATTTTTGAGAATTCTCCCTAACACCAAGCATCCAAGGCGTCAGTTGCAAGGTGGATGCTGATGGCCATCAAAGAAGCTTATGAGGAGCAGCACAGGACCTTCCCAGCAAACATGCATGTCCATGCGATCCGAGCCAAGGCCATGGCTGCGGCTTTCCAAAGACACGTGCCCTGGCAGACTATCAGCAAGGCGGCTACTTGGGCCTCTCCATCGGCCTTTTGCAAGCACTATTACTTGGACGCCAGCGCTAGATCAGACGCAGCATTTGGCCATTTAGTTTTAAGAAACCTGTTTTACTAGAGATGCAGCTCTCCTCCCCAGGGCTTCATTCTGTTGTAGTCGCCCATACAATATGGAGGAAAGGGGACAGGACATAGGAGTAATTATAAGTTACTCACCATAGCGACTAACATACTCCTAGTCCATAGTTCCCTTTCCTCCATACGTCCCACCATCCTTCTCCTTAAAAAAACTGTAAAATTAGGAATTGTAACATAGACAATGTGTCAAAGGGTACTGAGGAGTGATGCCAGTGGGCGGAGTCAGGGGAGCACATGCTCCTGGGGCCGTGACCCAGTGCATAACTAAATTTAAAGGGGAAGACAATTTGTTCTGGTGAGAAAGGTTCTGTTTCCCGTCCTCAGCGAGGGACGCCCATGCAGAATGGCGGAAAGGGGGCTATGGGCTAGGAGTACGTTAGTCACTATGGTGAGTAGCTTATAATGAATGTTCTTTGAGATTAGAACACAGCATAAGATGTGGGAACATAGTCTAGTTATTAACGCCATTGATGTCGTCACCAAAAAGCACACAGCATAATGTTTAATTCAAAGGCATGGGTCAAGGTTTCTAGGGGAGTTATTACCAGAGTTCTCTTGCAGATGTCAAAACCTTGCATAATGCATTAAGTGTGTTTGGGCTTCTATAAATGCAATCGCTTTTTCTCTTCTCAGGATGTATAATCAAATTACCAGTTAGTAATTAAGCACTGTGTAGCCCATGAGAAACGGGCCAGGCATAAGACCTAATAGATCAAGGTTCAGACAGCACTACAACAAAAGCCTTACATGTTACAGTAGTGAAATCAGCCACTACATATGAATCTTGGCAAAGAAATGAACTGCTCGATTCTAATACTGCATCTTCCTCTATCCTCTTTAAGGTGCCTACTCTTTTGATGCAAACTATGGAAAATCTAATAGTCTAGCAGATTCTCAGGGACAGTCCACAACTTGCCCTGTGATTATTTTTCAGAAAATCATGCATAGTTTACATTCTTGTGCCTTTAAATACAAAGCTTGCTGATAAGAATATAAAGTCTTCTGGCTTTGTTATACAGTCATCAGGGCATTACATTATGATAGAAAGAGAAACATTCTGTTTCAGATCCAAGGATGTCGTTGCTGGTACTGATAAAGTCCTGTTGAGATTACAACTACACTGATGTTTAAAAAAAAAAAAAAAGAAATGTTCCTTCCTCTGGATACAAAGGGTGCATCATGGTTTTCATTGTTGGGGCACTTGTGTCGAGCTGATGCTTAGTTACAGAGGTCGCATTTTACTTGACACTCCTTGCTTCCTGGTGGGGCTGCAGGCTTATGTTCAGCATGCAGACAGCCATCCTAATTGGGACATTGGATTGTTCCCGGTCAGTGTATAACTATTGCAACATGGCCAGGGCAAGGAGTCCAACAGGCATTACATAATTTCCAGTGTTGCGTGCCTCACCATGTGAGACACACAGGTTGCACATAAGACTGACTACCTCCACAGCAGTGTGCATCACAACATTTTCTCCAGTTCCCACTTAATTCCTTGTCCAAACTTACTGTTTCTCCAGTTATTTGCTCTTTCAGATCTTGTGTCCTTCCTGTACTCCTTTACAAGCTGTTCCCCTTAGGGCCCCACCGTTGCTTTGCTGCTGTGACTCCAGCTCCTTGATTAAGTCTGCCGTGATCCATTGCTGTTCTTTGAGGATTTCTGTGTTGTTTTTTCATCTGTACACACGTTCACCCTACAATTATGTGACCCTTTTTCTAGTTCCAGGGCAATATGGCTGCAAGGAAGGATCAACCTTTCCTTCTGGAAACCATCTAAACAAAGTAAGGAGAAGTGGTGCCTTAGCCCAGCTCTTGACACACAGTCCTATTCCATCCACTATTATAGACTTGTAATTCCTTGGATTCAACTGGTATGTCAAAAGACTTGGTTACTTAAAACTTTCTGTATGTTTGAAATTGGTCAGTATGCTAGCATATTTGATTGAAAAGCTTAGTCCACCACCTCCTATATGCTGGGGTTGCTAAACTAGCTCTGATTCTGGTCCACCTACATGAACCATTGTTAAGATGGATTTCTAGAATCTTGTCTGGTGGACAGATTTTAGGAGGCCACCATGGTCATAGTGAACAGGGTAACGCTGAGGGTTTAGCAAAAATCCAAGCAAGGTAGCAGAGGAGAGCAGTCAAGATCTATTCTTGGGAGAGTGTGAGTAGGGTCAGTGGTCCACAATGAGTCCACACAGTGACACATGCAATAGTTCAATTTAGACAGGCAAATACAAATATACTATATTTAGTCTATGCCCAAAAAGCACACTAGGAAAGGAAACAAGAAGGTGATACTAAAACACAACACTCAATTATCATATTTCTGAGGCTTGTGGAATCTGCTTAGATTGCATGCTATGCATAGGCCGACATCTCGTGGAAGCTGCAGAGTATTACAGTTGTTGTTTTCGCAACTCGAAAAGGGAACTCGACAGGGGGTGCCAGTAATGCTATCTATCCCTAGTGTGACATCCACTGAACCCATGGTCCTTCACGCATCAAGGTCCCTCAGATAGTTTTTTTCCACCATTGTGAGCGGTCGCATTAAGCGGAGTTCAACTTCGGCTAACGCCATTTGTTTTTGCAAAGTTTAAAAGATAGTTTCTCTTTCTGTCCTTCTACGCCTGACGCCGTGCTCTCGACGCAGTGAAGATCAAGGAGAAATACAAGCCTCCGTCGGACGAAGTGAACTTTTGACGGATCCCTTTCGGCCTTGGAAGGCCCAACAGCTTTAGGCCCCTACAGTAGGGAGAGTGGGGGCGGTCATTATACAATGTATTTTCCCTCCCCTTATTGCCTGGCTGCCTTCCCCAGACATGGATAAGACACCCTTTAAATTTTGCCCAAATTGTAATAAAATGTTTCTGTGGATCGACAAACACCGGGTCTGTAACCTGTTTAAACCGCGACGAAGGGCACTGTCAAGCTTGTGAGCTCTTTTGACCCACGACCCTTAAGGATTACAGAACGAAGCCCTGGGCCCATCACGCCATGCAGGTCGAGGCCGCCATGGAAGGAGCCTCCAGTGACGCTGCCTTTTCGGACTGCGAGACTGATGCGAAACAGTCACGTTCTGCAGCATGGGGTCTGGCATGGATTCACATGCTCATGAATATTCCCCGTCGTCAGGCTGAGAATCCCCAATAAAGAAAAAATCAGTATCAGTTTCGTTTCTGATCTGTCTTTCTTAGTAGTAACCAATCACTGATCTCTGGGTCATACTGCCTCCAGCCAATGACTGCCCTCTCCCTAAGCCCCGCCTCTGGCAGCCATCCTCAGATTTTTACCGCACGCTTAAGTGTTGGGAGTCCTCGTGTTTAGCTCTTGAGTTTTTTACTGCGTTTTCACGCTTTTTTCAGGAGATTTTCTCATTGTTTTGGTTTAATCGAGCCTCAAGCTCCACCGTTCTACATCCGATAACGGGGACCCGTTTCGGAATTCTTCTACGCCCCTCAAGGGTGAAGTTTTCGTCGAGTTTACACTTCTTTGAGGATTCCGGAAGATCTGCGGCCTACCTCAACGGACATGGCCCAGGACAAGGAAAGCTCGACGCCCGGATCCAAGCTGTTCAGGTGCTGCCCTGGATGCGGATTGCAGAATGTTTTCAAGGAGGACGAGCACTCGCGTTGTCTCTACTGACTTCATGAGGACAAGAGGCACGTGGAGAAGGACTGTGCATTCTGCAAGAACCTTTCGGAACGGACCAAGCAAGATCGTTGTTCCCGCCTCGTCGCCTGGCTGGAGAAGGGCACAGCAGGTGAGAAGGCGAAGAAAAAGTCTGAGCGGGCTTCTAAGTCCTGTGAGGGCGCCCCGGCGACGGGGGCCCAACAGAAGGCCAAGCACTGCGAGTCCGCGGGCACCGGGAGCGCCGAAAGGTCGGGCTCTTCGGTTGCCAAACAGGGCGCTACTTCCCTGGCACGTTCGACCACGAGCCAGCGCTCTGGTTCAGGAAAGAGGAAGTCCGAGAACCTGGGTAGGCCGCTGGAGCGGACCCGGTTGATCTCGAAGGGGGAGCGAGGCGCTGACCCTCCCCCCAAGGCGAAGGCCCAGGACGCACCTAAGGTGGTGAGGGCTTTGATCCACCCGGCAAAGGCCTCTACCGAAGTGGTCGCTGCGACCCTGGCGAAGCCGGCTGAGAATACGCCTGTGGAAACACCCGCCGGACCCAGAGTATCCCTGCCACCGCGGAGGGATTCCTCTTTCCAGCCCATCGCTAAGACTCCTGTGAAGCCCCCGGCTGAAAAAGAGGGGGGGGGCTGGTGGACATCACAGACTCGAAATCAGCCTCTGAGGAGGAACTAGTGGAAACCTAGAAGGGCCTCAACGAAAGGTCCCTAGGCCTCAACGAGACGTTCATAGGCCTCAATGAGAGGTTCGAGAAGGTTCGATCCCAGGGGCGGTCCCTGCTGACATGATCGAAGATAGCGACGACGACGCCGAACAGGGCCCAGTGGAACAGCCATCCCGTCCGTCGCAGCCATTGGCCGAGCCCCAGGATAGCTCGGCGGCCATTTTGTTGGCAATCTAATCCTTATGCACCGAGATATGGACGAGATTACCATGGACCCCGATGGAGGATCAGAACCAGGCCTGTCGGGAAGCCCTCCGAACAAGCGGAGGAGAGTCCACCCCGCTCCGCTCTTCGTGCCTGAGAGACCGGTGGACCCCTCATCCCCCTTGCCGGAACCTAGAGAGGATACGGCGACGGATACAGCAATGGGGACGGACAATGACGGCGGCGATGACACAGCAGACATCCCGTCGTCACCCCCCCTTGCTGGCGTCTTCATCCGACGAAATTGGCTCTTTCCACGCCATGATAACCAGGGCATCCGAGCTCTTCCAGCTCTGCCTTGAAGAACAGAAAAAGGAGGGGTTTCTGTACCAACGACGATAGGCCAAGAGGAAGACAGTCCTCGCGGTCTCTTTACTCAACGACATCTGGGAGGAGGGGCTTGCTGTCCTCAAGAACCCTTCCACGACACCAGCCAAGAGGGACAGGTATGAGAAGAAGTACCGAGTCACCGATGCCGCCCCCTTGTGCCTCAGGGCCCAGCCCACGCCAGACTCTGTCGTCTCGGCAGCGGCTAAGAAGGCAGCGGGTGCGGGCGCTTCAACTTCCACCTCCCCGCCGGAACAGCAAGGGCAAGAAGTTGGACTCTATGGGACGACGAGTCATCTCGTCGGCGGCGATGACGATTAAGGCGGCCAATGCCTTAGCGATCGTGGCCCGCTACGACAAGGAGCTCTGGTTCAAGATAACTCCCCTGCTAGACTTCCTGCCTAATGACAAAAGGGCCCTAGAAATTCTGCAGGAAGGCGAGGTGGCGTCGGATCACGCCATAACAGTGGCAAAGGACATTGCCGATACCGGATTTCGCCAACTGGGCAACAGAGTTTGCCTCTGACGACGAGGATGGCTCAAGGCGACAGACTTTCTCCAGGACGTCCAGACCAGGGTGTTGGACATGCCGTTCGATGGCAACAACCTTTTTGGTAAGGCGGTGGATGAGTCCCTACAGGCCATCAAGACCGACTCAGAGACGGCCCGGGCCCTAGGGGTGCTTCAACAGCGGCAGCCCTTTCGGAGCTCCGGAGGCAGACAGGGTGCCTCCAATGGATCCAGCGGTGGCTCCTCCACTTACCGCCAGGCGGCCCGCTCCTCTTCTCAGGAGGCCTACAGAGGTCGCGGCAAGCAAGGGAGTTCCCGCCGCCGTCGCCAAGGAGGCCAAGGCGGCAAGGCCGCCTTGACTGACCCGGCCGGGTTGTCGGGCCCCCACCAAAGCACCCCGGTGGGAGGCCGGCTGACGAAGTTCGTCAGTGTGTGGGAGTCCATCTCCACCGACCGTTGGGTGTTGGACACCCTGGCCCACGGGCACTCGCTGGAATTCCAAAAGAAGTGCCCTCGCATTCCTCCCGTGGCCAGGAAGGAGAATCACGTCCCTCAACTACTGTTGGAGGTAAAGGCGATGCTCAAGAAAGGTGCCATCGAGCTCGTCCCCAGAAGACAGGCGGTTGGCACCCCATCCTGGACCTGCGTCGCTTAAACAAGTACATCAAGGCGCAGAAATTCAGGATGGTCACCCTCCAGCACGTGCTGGGACAGCTGGAGGAAGGCGACTTCCTATCGTCTTTGGACCTGGAGGATGCTTACTTCCACATACCTATTCTAAAAAGGAACAGGAAGTTCCTCAGGTTCGTGGTTCAGGGACGCCGCTACCAATTCAGGGCCCTACCATTTGGATTAAAGTCGGCACCCAGGGTTTTCACCAAGTACCTGCCACCAGTGGCGGTGCGGCTGCGTCTGCAGGGGATCCACGTTTACCCCTACCTGGACGACTGGCTAATCCGGGCAAGGACAAGGGAACTCGCCGTTGAACACACGGCGAGGACCGTCCGGTTTCTCACGGAGCTGGGGTTCGCCATCAACTACCCCAAATCCCACCTGGTTCCATCGCAAATAGCACTGTTTCTCGGAGCGAAGCTCGATACAGTGGGGCAATTGGCCTCCCCTTCAGAGGAGAGGACCAAGACCATCCTGGGCAAGGTGCGGCGCCTGCTATCCACGGACGTGGCCAGGGTGAGGTCCATCAAGTCCCTCCTCGGGATGATGTCCTCATGCATCTACCTTGTACCCCTTTGTAGACTTCAGATGCGTCCGCTACAGGAGTTTCTCGACGCCCGCTGGCTCCAAGCGAGGGGCTGTTTCGAGGACAGGATCCCTCTCGACAAGGAGTTCCATTGGGCGATCTTATGGTGGGGCATCCGTGCTCACCTCACGACAGGCACGGAATTTCAAATCCCGGCGTTTCAGGAGACAGTGACAACGGACGCCTCTCTGGAGGGTTGGGGGGGCCCACACCGGAGACCTCCACGCAAGAGGCCTTTGGCTCCCGGAGGAGAAGTCTCGCCACATCAACATTCTGGAGCTCCGAGCAGTGTTCTGGGCTCTCAAGTCGTTCCTTCCGTCCCTCAAGGGCAAAGTGGTGAGGATCTTCACTGACAACACCACCACGATGTTCTATATACGGAAGCAAGGAGGCACCAGATCCCCAGCCCTATCCAAGGAGGCCCAGGGTCTGTGGCGCTGGGCCATCGCCCAGGGGATGTTTCTGGTTCCCTTCCACCTTGCAGGAATAAAAAACACCATCACGGACTCACTCAGCAGGGAGCTGCGCTCGTTCCACGAGTGGGAACTGCGCCAAGACCAAGTGGATCGACTCGTCCAACGTTGGGGCAAACCCCGGATCGACCTGTTCGCGACGGCGACGAACTCCAAGTGCCAGGGGTTCGCCAGCAGGTTCCCACAGCCGAGGAGCATGGGCGATGCTTTCTCGTTCCCTTGGGACGGCCTGTTTCTATACGCGTTCCCTCCGTTACCGTTGCTGCTCCGCCTCATCAAGAAGTCCAGGTGCAGGATGATCCTCGTTGCACCGGCATGGCCGAGGCAGATCTGGTTCCCGAACCTTCTGGACTTGTCAACGTCCCCACCAGTCAAGCTGCCGGTGGACGCGGATCTTCTCTCCAGAGAAGGAGGCGCCATTCTCCATCACGACCCACAGTCGCTGAACTTGCAGGCCTGGCTCCTGCAGCACTAGAGTTTGGAGGGTACGATATCCCGGCTGATTGCAGAGAGGTTCTTGCAAAGGCCAGGGCGTCCTCGACTCTCAAGTGTTAGTCTTAAGTGGAAGAGGTTCTCTGTCTGGTGCCGTGCACAGAAGATTAACCCTCTTTTGATTACGGCCCCTCAAGTGCTGCCGTACCTACTGTCGCTGGACTGGCTCACGCCTCCATAAAAATACATCTGGCTGCAATCTCCCGCCGTTGAAGGCCCCTGCCCCGGCGTGGGAGCTTAATGTGGTGCTGACCGGGCTCATGGAAGCCCCATTCGAGCCTATGCATTCAGCGCCTTTGAAGTGCCTGTCATGGAAGACAGCGTTCCTCGTGGCCATCACCTCTGCACGACGAGTGGGAGCGAATCAAGCCCTATCTTGCAAGCCTCCATACTTGACTTTTAATGACACAAGGGTAGTGCTGAGGACGCACCCCTCCTTCATGCCCAAGGTGCCGTCGGACTTCCACCTCAACGAGCCCTTGGTGTTACCAATTCTCTTCCCGTCGCCTTCGACGCCGGCCGAGAGGACTTTGCACTCGCTGGATGTAGCTACAGCGCTGAAGTTCTACGTGGACCACACAAAGAGTTTTCAGAAGACGTCACAACTGTTTGTGAACTTTGGATCTCTGAATCAAGGGAAGGCTCTCTCGAAGACTTCCATTTCCAGATGGCTCTCTGGCTGCATCATGCATTGTCACCGGTTGGCAAACCGACGGCTGCCCGGCCGTCCGAGAGCCCATTCGACCAGAGCTATCGCTGCTACCACGGCGTTCCTGTCTGGTGTGCCCCTGCTGGACATCTGCAGGGCTGCTACGTGGAGGTCGACGCACACCTTTACAAGATTCTACTGCGTCGATCGGGACTCCGGGGAGGAGTCCAGGGTCGGCCAAGCAGTGCTGCGCAACCTGTTCACTTAAGGTGAGTCTTGTGAGGAGGTAAGATATGCTTAATGTTGAGTTGTTGTATTGCTTAATGTTAAGCCTGTTCCACCTCCCGTGGTTGTGCATGTGTATGCTGCTATGTATTCTTTTATCCATGAGCATTTGAATTCATGTCAGACCCCATGCTGGAGAAGGAACAAGTTACTTACCTGTAACTGTTGTTCTCCAGCATGGGTCTGGCATGGATTCACATGCGAACCCTCCCACCTACCCCTCTGCTGCTCTTCGCTTGGTCATACTGCCACTTGGCGTGCTACCAAATCTGAGGATTGGTGCCAGCGGAGGGGCTTAGGTAGAGGGCAGTCATTGGCTGGGGGCAGTATGACCCAGAAATCAGTGATTGGTTACTACTAAGAAAGACAGATCAGAAACGAAACTGATACTGATTTTTTCTTTACTGAGGATTCCCAGCCTGACGACGGGGCATATTCATGAGCATATGAATCCCTGCCAGACCCATGCTGGAGAACAACAGTTACAGGTAAGTAACTTGTTCCTTCCCAAGTGCTAGCCCCCGACCCTGGGAGACAGGCCGGCGGCTCTGTTGTGGGGACTACCCCCGGCGGCAGGAGCACTACATCTTCCCATCACACTAAACACACAACCCCCGGCAATATGTCGGGTCCGCCAGACAAACGCTGAGATTCGGCATCTAGGTGCAGATCAATGGGTTCCCGGTCCTCAGGGCACTCCCAGTCACGGTCGCCTCATGACGGGCCCTATAAGACTAAAGACGCTGCCCACAAGACTCCTACAACCGAATATCGGCTGACGCAGTGAAAGTCCTTCCCACTGCCGAAACTCGACACGTTTCATCAAAACCGGTAGAGAAGCCTAAAGATTCAGGGTTATCTCACCTGATTCAAAAACATGTTCCAGAAACCCTTATTAGAGCTTCCAATTCCAAAAAATCTTCCTCTAAGAGCCCAAATCATAAGGACAGGTCCTAGAAGACCAAGGTCCATAAAGAAAAGTCTCAGAGATTGGAGGATACCGTAACTACCCCACAAGAGGAAGACTATGTCCCACAAGATGAGGGGGAGGGCCCATTAAGTGAGGCCCTACATAATAAAGATCTTACCCAAACACCTACTGTTCCTTACTCTGGGTTCTTCCCCAGCTCAGCTAAGTGGTCATCAGAAGACCTAGCTAGAGTTATGTCTAGAATGCTTGCTTTGCTGATTTCTTTGAAAAAATCCTAATGCTTAAGAAAGTTTTCAAAATACACCTCCGGGCTGAGAGCTTGAGGCCTGATCAGTTGGATCTTCCACTATTCAACCCCTGTCTTCATACCAGCCTCCAACTAAAATGCCTTGCACTGCAGACACCGAGGGCTATCAGGAGGATCAGGGGGAGGATGAATACTATGATGGGGATAATGGTGATGTTAATAATGATGATGAGTCAGAAGTTTACACTATAGACTCTCATATTCCACAAGACTCCCCCTTACCTGATTCCCCAGTGGATAATCAACCAGTCTTTAATGATCTCTTAATCAAAGCAGCTGATCAATTCGGAATTGAGATCCATGAAACTCAGCAAGACAAAGATTTTGCAGAGGATATCCTGGGAGATAAAAAAGCGGCCACCCAGTTTATACCCATCCTAAAGTCAGTTCAAAGGAGGATCCAACCCTCTCTTCAAACGCCCAATCAAACCAGGGCAGTCAATCCACGAATAGAAAAACTATTCCAGCTAGAACCATCTGATCCTTTCTATATCAGAGGACCGCTTAAGCCAGATTCACTAGTAGTCACAACTGCCCGGCAGAGGGTGGGTACACCTCTAGTCTGTCCAGAAGCTCCCCCAGACAAGGAGAGCAAGAAACTCTACACCATGGGAAGATAGGTGACAACTTCGGCAGCGTACCAAGCAAGGATCGCCAACAATTCAACACTGTTGGCGAGCTATGACTGCAACAAATGGGACAAAATTATGGCCCTTGGTGATTCTGCTCCAGAGCCTTTAAGAAGTAAACTTGCCCTTGTAGAAGCTGAAGGCAAAGCTACTGCCAGCAATCTGTTAAAGAATAACCTTGATGCTGCTGATAATGCCGGACGCATAATCGCAGAAGGAACCATTCTCAAGCGCCATGCTTGGCTTCGCCGATCCGGTTTTAAACTGGAGACACAGGCAACGTTGCTCAACATGCCAATGGAACCAAATGTTCTATTCCGCAAAGCAGTGGAGGATGCTCTGGTCGGCTAAAGAGGTGTATGAGACTCTCAAATCTCTTGGCCAACTTGCCAACAAACAAACTGGGCAAAGGGGCGGAAACAATTTTCGTCGTTTTCACAGACAAAATTCCCAAAGAGGCTCAGGCTATGGACAAAACCAGAATTCTTCATGGAACAGCAACCAGGGTCAAGCGTCCCAGGGTTATCCTAAAAGCCAGCGCAGAGGTTGCGGCAGGGGGAGAGCCTCCATTTCCAGAGGTGGAGGAACGCCTCCCAAACAATGACAAGCCACTACCGGTCCCCTCCCATGACTCCCCCGGTAGAGGGACGAATTTCAAACTCCCCCCACGCATGGGAGGGAATAACCACGGAAACGTGGGAGTTATCAACAATAGCGGTAGGTTATTGCGTGGAGCTCATAGGAACACCTTCAAACCTCCCTCCACGCCAAAGGAAAACATCAAAAGAGGAACAACGCATCTTAATCGAAGGGGTCAATGCGTGGCTCCTCAAGGACGCCATTGAGATTGTGCCATACAACAAGGTAAACAAGGGTATTTATTACACATACATCCTTGTACCAAAGAAAGATCTGACAATGCGCCCAGCATTAGACTTGCGCCCTGCAAACACTTGTGTAAAGTCACAAAAGTTCTGCATGACAATGCTACAAGAAGTAATTCTCCTGCTAAAACGGGGGGATTACATGCCAACATTGCATATGAAAGATGCCTATTTTCATATTTCAATGCTCCCAGCGCGCAGAAAACTCTTGCTGTTCAAAGTAGCAAACCAGCACTACCAATTAAAGTTGCTGCCCTTTGGAATAGCATCAGCTCCAGGGGTATTCACAAAGGTACTGGCGGTGGTGGCGGTGCACTTGCGCAGGGAAGCAATCCCAGTGTACCCCTATCTGGACGACTGGCTGATCACAGGAGAGACTCCCCACCTATGCAAACTAAACACACAAAGAACCATAGATCTTCTCTTCCAATTGGGCTTCTCTATAAATGAGAAAAAAAATCAAGTCTTAAACCAGACACATCAAAACAGCTCCTAGGAGCTGTATTAGATAGAACAGGCTTGGGCTTCCTTTCCATGTAAAAAGTGCAGGACATGCTTCGGCAAATACCCCAGTATCAAGCCGGTCTCCAGTTAAGCGTACGCAAAGCTAGGCATCATGGCATCGTGCATATATCTAGTCCCACACGCATTCTGTGCATGCGACCAATGCAGGAGTGGCAGGTGAAACAATGTTCTCAGGCAAGTGGTCAGTGGGACGATCTAGTGGTCGTTTTGCCAACCCTAGTACTGAGCCTATGCTGGTGGTTAAGAGAAAATCTGTTGAAGGGAAAACCCTTCCACGATCCGGAAGCGCAAGCGATTGTCACAACAGACGCGTCACTCTCATTATCTTCACCACACTGCACATGGTCTGTGAACCCAATTCACCGCACAGAACGAGATCAACCTGCTGGAACTACAAGCAGTACTCCAAGCACTCCAAGCATTCGAAGTGCAACTGACCAACTAGTCGGTTTAGATCATGACGGACAGTACAACTGCAATGTTCTACATCAACAAATGGGGGGGTACACACTCTCCAAATCTATCTAAGTTGGCACAGAAAATATGGAAATGGGCACTCAGACGAGGAATATCCCTAGCCTCTCAACACGTTCCAGGGTTAACCAACACTCTAGCAGACTCCCTGAGCAGAGATCCCCTACCAGAGGAAAACGAGTGGCAACTCGACTCAGGCGTCGTAGACCACATCCTCTCTCAGTGGGGTTTCCCCACAATAGACTTGTTCGCTACAGGAGAAAACAAGCAATGCCCAGACTTCGCGTCCAGGTTCCCCCAGCCAGACTGCAAGGGGAACGCGCTATGGATGAACTGGTCAGGGAAATTTGCTTACACTTTTCCCTCCGACTCCTTTAATGAGCAGGATAGTGAACAAGATGCACAGAGAACAGATGACGCTTATTCTAGTTGCTCCTACTTAACCAACCTGTTAACACAGGGGAACAACAGTACACACTCAATGAACTTGGCAGCCTGGCTCCTGAAGTCATTACGAGTCCGGCGGTAACCGTGCCTGAAATTCTGGCAGGTTACCGCCCGACTCGTATTACCATTCCTCCTCCATGATTCCCGGAATTACCGGGGCATTACGACCCTGGTGACCCGGGAATTCCGGAGGCGGAATTCGGTAAATCCCCATTCCCATTGATTCCCATAGGACTCAATGGGAATGGGGGAGTGGAAACACCGGCACCATCTTGTGATGGTGCCGGTGTTTCCACGTCCGCCTGCAGGTGTCATGATGCCTACCCCCGGAGCACCAGGCCAGGCCCAGCACCCCCGGGATCAGGCATCATGCCCCCGGGTAAAAGCCCAGCGGCCCCTTATAGAGGCTCTTTGGACTCTGTCCTCGCGCCGTTGGCCCCAGGCTCATGTTGGACATCAGTCCTGGCGCCGTAGGCGCCAGGCTCATAAAGGAAGGTGTTTTGTGTACTTACCTGATGCAGACCATGCTGCAAGATTCAGGCCTCCGTGAGACCTGAAAGGGACTATTTTTTCATTGGGACTATTTTGCCACTCGGGCGTGGCCAGGCAAGGATACTTACCTGGAACTACTTTGGGGGCTATTTAAGCCACGCCCAGGCAGTAGCTCACGCTTCGCGTTGTTCTGCATCCAAGCAGCTGAACTCTCACCGTGTCTGCTCCTGCATCTGGTCTCCAGCCACGCCCGCCTCGATCCTGGAACACCTGTAAGGAAAGAAGAGAAGAGAAAGGTGAAAACCAAGAATTTTATCAAACTTCTTACCTGCATCCGGAACCTTCACGCCAACGTTCCTGTTCCTGAGAAAAGAGGTTCATTTAAAAGCATCGCGTTGCTCGCTGCAGCGCCGCGCTTCACTCACCTGTCCTCGGGAGTTCTTCTGGCTCCATCGCGACTGTCTGCACTGGTCGCCACATCTCTGCGCCTAGGGGAGAGAAGAAGAGACAAAAGGTGAGCTGAAGGAACATATGAGGAAAGCCTAATTTTCCGCCACAACACTTACCGGTCTTCTGTTGGTGGACCATTCCTCATTTCGGGTCGGCGCCGCTTCGTTGGCAGGTACCGCACCCCGGCCCCTATGGGGAAAGGACAAAAGACATTACTGGACGAATATAAAGACATTAAGAGGGATCGCCTCCATCGCTAACTCACCTGAGTTTACCATCGGCAATTCAATCCCTCAACGCATCACCTTCATTCTGCACCTGAAATAAAGGACAGATCACAGGTTAGGAAGGCAACAGAAAAGGAGGCTCAACACTTGAACTTTTGTAATCTTCATACTTACGGCGTTCCGCTGGGAAAAGTCAAGTGGATTTTGCCAGCGCCATTCTGAAAACCAGTGAAGTAACTGGACTAACACGCGCCCCTGCACCAGAAGCAGGATGGAGAGTTCATCCTTTCAAACCATAAGGTGAGCTTCAACCGGGGATTTCGGAGGAAGTTAGAGAAGAACGAAGGAGGGAAGGGGGGAGCAAGCACACTATTCTGCAGACTGTTAATCCCCTTTTCGCATCTCCAGAAGGATATTCCTACGGGCCAGACAAGCAAGATTTGAGGGTCCTGTTCAGTCGGTGTTCCGAGTTCTGCGCATCACGCTCGAAGAGGCCAAAGCAACCCAGACTAGACCAACGCCTCCGTGGGAGTCAGATGAGCGTTACAGCAGGGGGGTGGTGTTAAACCCACCAGGTCAGATCTGGCGGGAATGACACCTCCCGCCTGGAGAACTGGAGATAACCCGGTCCGGAAACAGTGGCAACGGGTTTATCACCACAGTTGATTCCAGACCGGGTGACTCGTAATGAGGCCCATAGAGTTTGGACAGCTTAATTTACAACAGCGGTGTATGGATATCCTTAAGGAGGTAAGAAAACCTAACAGTAGACACTGTTATTTTGACAAGTGGAGGAGATTCGTAATTTGGTGCCAGTCCAAACTAATAAACCCCATAGAATGTACTCCTTCACACATTCTCAACTAGATGCTCCACTTGTTAGACTCAGGGTTAGTATTGAACTCTATAAAGGTCCACCTGGCAGCTTTATCAGCTTATACCGCCTCTAAGAGCAAGGTATTGTGACGGAAAATTCCAGTCATTAAGGCATTCATGGAGGAAGTCAAGAGACTCCACCCTCCTATTTCAAACCCACCACGAGGATGGGTTCTCAACGTAGTACTAGCAAAGCGCATGGGGCCCCCATTCGAGCCTTTGCATAAGTCGAGCTTTAAACACCTGACATACAAGACTGCCTTCTTAGTGTCTTACTTCTATAAGAAGAGTTGGTGAATTGCAAGCATTGTCAGTGCAGGACTCTTTCTTTATCATACATAAAGATAAATTGGTTTTACGTACTCATCCTAGGTTCTCCCCTAAATTAATTTCTAAATTCCACGTGAACCAATCTATTGAGCTTCTGGCTTTCTTTCAGAGACCAACTAGCTCGGATGAGGTAAATCTCCACACACTGGATGTGAGGAGAGCGGTCCTTTACTACGTAAACAAGACCAGACCGCTTAGAAAACAGATTTCAACTGTTTGTCCCCATAGCACCAGGCAGAGAAGGGGACCTCATTTCTAAAAATGCCATCTCCAGATGGATATTAAGATGTATTCAATTGTGCTATTCATTATCAAACAAGACACTGTCTTTTGCACCAAGCTCACTCCACAAGGAGCTACGCTGGCCTTTACAGCAAATATCCCTTTAGACAGCATTTGCAAAACAGCTACATGGAGCTCAGTACACACCTTTACTCAGCACTACTGCATTGATACACATTCCAAGACAGATACACAGGTGGGACAGGCAGTTCTAAAACATATATTTGCTGCTGCTCCTTCTCATGACCCACCACCTTCTCCTAACACTGCTCGCTAATCTGTGCATGGCATGTGATCTAAGCAGATTCCACAAGCCTCAGAAGGGATACATTACTCACCGTAATCGTATTTCTGATGCTTGTATCTGCTTAGATTCACATGCCCCCACCCTTCCTCCCCGGAGACAAGGTGAATAGATGTTATATGAGCTTTCTGCCTGTATCTGCTTGGATACAACTGTACTCACACTACACTATGGGTGCAGTGGACGTCACACTAGGGATAGTATTACTGGCACGCCCTTTCGACGTCCCTTTTTTCGTGTTTCGAAAACAACTGTAATACTCTGCAGCTTCCACTAGATGTCGGCCTATGCATAGCATGTCAATCTAAGCAGATGCAAGCATCAGAAATACGATTACGGTGAGTAATATATCCCATATACAGTCAAAGTAGGTTCTCATGAATGCATTCAATAACTTATTCAACAAAATGAAGGTAAGTGATGCAGTTAGATGGGACCAAGTCACAAGAAATATATCCGCACTTTAGAAGTCCAATCCCTATGAAGAGTGAGGCCTGTGCCCAAGAGTCCCAACGCTGCTTCTAAAAAGGGGGGGGGGGGTCTGGTGTAGGAAGAGTTCTTGTGTTGATGAAATGTTCCATAAAAGATATTCAACAAAGTAAGTACAATTATTTTCCTATCTTTCAGGTACAGCTGCTTTTAGAGACGTTGATCAAAAAGCAATGAAATGGAATAACCAACATTTATTCTAAGGAGAAAGGGGGTGGGCAAATACCTTGCGTTTCCTTACCCCCGCAAGAGGACTGGATGGGTCCACTGGGGGTCACTGGAGGTAGGTTTTCCCTCTGTTGGTTCCAGTGAGAGGTGACCAGGTGCTGCAGATTCAAGGATTCTACCGTCGGTTCCAGAAGCAGATTGCAACCATTGGCGAGGAAGAACTGTAGTACACACCGATGCAGACCTCCTCAGGATACTTCACCAGACAGGGGAAGGCGAGTCTCCGTGACGGACACAGCGAACAGGCTATGACAGGCGTTCTTCGAGTTGCTGTTGAAGAAGACCTTCCAGAGCAGGATCCCTTGAAGTAGGAGGCTGAAATTCGGCAGGAAGCTGACTTAAGCCACACGCTGGCGGCTACCGGAGGTACGGTGACGGTTCTAGCGATTTAGCAATCTGGAGAGCTGGTCAGTCCACTGGGGTGGTCCAGGAACACTTCTGAAGGCTCGACATGGCTGGGTCCTCAAAAAAGCATCAATACTGGTTGGCCCTGCTTGTCCAAGAATTAGAGCCCCACTCAGGGTTTTTGCAGATCAGGTAGTCCAGCAGGGCTTGGCTTGGCCAGATACGGGAAAGGGATGCTGGGCTTCTTCGCGAGGGCCACAGATCTTCAGTTGGCTGCTTTTCTACACAGGATATTTGGCTCCAATGTTGATCTGCTGAAATGGCTGCAGGAGTCCTGTATGTATCCATGATTCTGCCTGGAAGCAAGTCCAAGCCCACCACTGATAATGATCTGCACCATTCAAGCAGCCAGCAGTGTCAAATCCAGGACCACTGTGGGTTTCATTCATGCCACACACCTAGACTTTTAGGCACCACGCAGATGTGGAATGGGACCAGAAAGTACCACCCTCTTCCAGAGAGAGATTGAAAGATTGAGAGAGATTTTGAGAGATTGAGATATTGACATTGAGATTGCGAGAGAGAGATCGAGATTGCGAGAGAGATATTGAGATTGCTTTTCCAGGCAAATGCATGACCTTGCCATGGTATTTCCTGGCAAGGCAGGAAGAAGGCCAAACCACATTATGTCCAGAAAACGAGCAAACATCTTGTGGCGTAGCCATTGTAGGGCACTAGCCACGTTCAGTAGCCATCCGTGATAAACGAGAATGCGCACACTGGAAATAACGCAAAAATGGTAAATAACATGTTTGCTTCCACCAGCTGGTCTTTAGGCACATATTAAAAGTAACTAAAAACCGCAAGTGTGAAAGACTAGGGTCATACAAAAGTTTTCACACTGTACTGCAGTCTGTGAAGTGTTCAGTCTTCAGTGCCTGCAGTTCACCCTTGGTCTTCTCTGCCGCTGTTATGTTGCATGTCCATCGGAGCTCTGCAAGCCCTGCCTGCAACTTTCTTTACTTAACCGGAACCAATCGCGCAGCGGGCCGCCAAGTGATCTGTAAAGTGTTCAGTCTGCAGTCTGATGGCTGTGGCATGGCTGGAAATTGCTGGGTGCTAAATTACACTGATTGGTAAGTGATTGAGTCAGAGCATACGCCTACCTGAATTGCGCCTCCCAGAGGCGGCTGGGATTATATATCCCTTTGATCTGGGTCACTTACCAGTTGTGTACTTTGTTTGCTACGTGGTACATGTGACGCTGCTTTGCCTACAACAACGGAGTGTGAATTACTTACCTTTGGTCCACTCGGATAACTATTGTTTACTGCATAATCAACTTGCTGACATACCATCCTAAAAACTGTGGGAGGATTTCTGTTTTCTCTGGCCTTTGTTGGCTCCGACTACGTTGGTTAGTTTGATTTAACCAGCGAATCTGAGATCGGGCCTGCGAAATCAGTCAAGCTATGAAGCCCAGCTAGGCCAGGAAATTTCACTGGTACCAGTGGAACTTCAGTATAAAGCTCTTTCAACATGCTGTAATATCCAGGTCCCCAAGCCACACAGGAGTCAGTATCATTGTGCATGTTTTCGCCTTCCTCTTCAATCCCTGAGATGCCCAGGAAGGATTTAACCTGTAAATCTGCAGTGCAAGTGGTACCCCAACTGATCTTAAATCTGGATGGCAAGTTTAATCCAGATAAATTGACAAACATGGATGCAGCTAGCTCTGATTCTGCTCAATCTGGATCATGTGCAAATACTTTTAGAAAACCATTAGCTGCCTTCAAAACTCCCCAAACGAACTCTGTTTTCTCACCTATAGTTGGCCAACGGTTTTTGGATCTTTATTTGGTGAAATCAGCCGCCACGAGTACAGAACTAAAATCTGTGCCTCCTGTAAGAGGAAAGGCAATGGAAAGTGCACAACAATCTTGCTGGGCATAAAGATCTTACAGACCTTAGTATCACTGAGTTTGCAGATCAGGATGTTGAGAACAATTCTGTCCAGGGGCCTACGTTGTTTGATAATGCAGGCAGTGTTATCCAACAAACGTGTGATGCGTCAATGTTGGGAATGTTTTTTTTTTTTTTTTTTAAATGGGTTCCGAACACCTACTAGCAATACTGGTGTTGATCCAGGCCCAAACCTTCCTACACCTGATTATACTTGGAAGCCGGACCTGGATATTAAAACTGTTCATTTTCTTCTAAAAAGGTGTAAAAGAAATCTCAGGCACCGAATAGCTTAACCAACAACACCTTTAAGGCTGACCATATCAATTGGTCAAATTTGCTGTACTTTCAATGTGGCAGTATTATCCACACAGGAGTTCTACAAGCCTCATGGAGCATGGCACATGTGCTACCTATTTTCAAATCTGGCAGTAGGTCTGAACCTAAAAATGACCGGCCGATCTCTTACAGACTGCAAGATCTTCTCTGCCTTCCTTTTGATTCATTTGGAACAATGGGCGTCTTCTGCTCATGGCTTAAACAAACTGCAGACAGGTTTTCGTAAGGGCCATTCAACCAACATAAATGGCCTGGTAGTAAAGTGTATCCAAGAATGAGCATGGTCGATGCCTGAGGGCTGCACTTATATGGCTTAGTCGACTTATCAACAACATTTGACTGCGTTGATCGGCACCGTCTATGGTTGAAATTGGCTGGTTGGGAAATGCCTGTGAGGCTTTTGCAACTGGTTAATGGTGTTTATGAAAATTGTGGAATCCAGATTCGGCTAAACCGACATGGCGATCTCTCAAGGAGGCTCAGGCAGGGATGTGTGCTGGCCCCTTGGCTTTTCAATCAGTACGTGTCTGACGTTGCTGATTGCCTGGGTTAAGGGGGGGTCTTATTTTTCCGAATGTTGACCAGTCTAAGATCTCATGGTTGGCATATGCCGACGACTTCCTGCTTTTTGATCAAGCTAGGGTTGGCTTCCAAAGGTTGGTGAAATCCTTTGCTGGTTATGCCAGGGAGAATGGGCTTATTATCAACCCTAGAAAGACTAAAATCGTGGCATTTTCGAGGAAAAGGCAGAAAAGTAGCAATATCTCCTGGCTCGTTTAAGGTGTAAACATTAAAAACCGTCTTAGTGTTGTATATCTGGGGTTTCATTTTGGTGCTCATGCAGGCATAAGAAATATTACAGATAGTCTTCTGTAAAAGGTAGCCCAGCTCCAGATCATTAAAATCAATCAGAAATTTAGCAGATTCTCCCTCAAACCGGCAATTATGTTTTACGAAGGGAAAGTTGCCCCAAAAGTAATGTATGTCCTTGAACTTTACAACAATGCCATAATTAATTATTGGATAGGATTGAGGGTAAGCTGTGTAGAAAGATCTTTGGCATCTCGAATGCTATACCTTTTAGCTGCCATCAGGTTTGAACTCGGGGTTATATCTCAACGGCCCAGGTTGAGTGGCGGCTACTGACGTTATGCTCAAAATTAGCTTCACCAATTCCGGATTCCTTGTATGGGACCCTTGGTGTTACCATCAATGGTAAAAATGCTTCTCAGGCAAACCCCAATTACCTGGCTCA
The DNA here is from genome assembly GCF_040938575.1 of Ambystoma mexicanum. Lineage (NCBI taxonomy): Eukaryota > Metazoa > Chordata > Amphibia > Caudata > Ambystomatidae > Ambystoma > Ambystoma mexicanum. Next base: position 1,457,025,461 of record NC_090932.1, read on the forward strand.
GCTTGGGAAGAGATGCAAAGCAATTCTCTTAAGAACTAGTTTGAATTCAGAGACCTTAATTAATAACCCAACAAAGGTCAAAAGGGCTATGTTTGATCAATAGGGCAACATCTGATGTATTCCATTCTTCCTCATCTATCAGTCATTTATCTCATGAGCATTAATGTTGAGGAACTCTACACTGTTTTCCCCAATTCCTAATAAAAGTATTGATTAGACTGTATAGCTGAACATTTATGGAAATGCCTAAACACCCAAAAAGTTCATGAAGGATTAGCATTATCAGGCTTTATTAAAAGCCTTAATTTTCTGTAATATGTGTGTGCTTATTCTATTGGATATCAATGTTGGTGTTTTTGGTTATTAAGTTCAGCTTGCTGTGACTTACAATCGGATTGTGAGTCATTTTAAAGACATGCTATGAAGGATTTGTATTTTTTTTCTCTCCAACTTCTGACATGTACAGCAGTGGTTCTGTCTCATATAATTTATGTATATGTAAATGTTCTGTTTATTTATATCTTTATTTCTTTCTTGTTTTTTCTTGTGTGATGGTTTGTTTGTAAAGGTTTAATTTAAACTAGGGATAATAAAAAAATAATAGGACTGGTCATTTGCCCCATAACAAAATGAGCAAAAGGCCAGGGGAGTGAAGCTGAAGGCCAGATTCAAAAGCAAAATGTTTGGGGGCCATACAATTATGGAAGGATCATTTCTAAAAGAGAAATCTTTATTAACACTTGCACCCCCAGACTACGCACTGGAGCATTTAATCCACACCTGGATGGGTTTCCTGTTCCAGTCAATTATACCTTCTAGACTGTCAATCAGCATTGCTATGTTTTGCACCTGGCCCATGCTCAAAAGTGAAGTCAAAACCTTGAAGGCTTATTGACCACCTGAGCAAATTAGAATTCTCTCCTTCATGTTCATTCGACCTTTTTAGGGCGTATGGTCTGTCTGCACGGTAAAATGTGAGGGGTCAGAAATGTGAGACAGACGCAAAGGTAATGTTTTCTCAAGGTTTCTCAATTTATTCAAAAATAAAAAGGGTTTCCTAAACACCTATCTTTCCCTATCCTAACAGAGAGGTCCCTGACTAACAAACTAAGACTAAAGATAAATGACCTAGTGTCCAAAACAGCTCTGACCCGCACACTAATACACACGACAAAAGTATACAATGAAAAATATTGGCTAACTTTAGTTCAACAAAACAGTTTCTTAATTCAAACTTAAAAGGTCTTGAAAATACTCCTTGTGACCTGGGTTGAACTCCCTTCCCCTGGATCAATTCAGGAATACGTTGATTACAGTTCTGATTCAACAAAGTTCTGTTCACGGTAAGGAAAAAATATTTTTCAACCAATGTCTCTTCCACAACGTTTGGTTGATAATTCTAAAAAACTTGATATGTTCCACAATATTCCTCTTGAAAAGATAATTATTTCTTTCACAAACACAAGTGCGAACCAATGCAGTTGTTCTCTTAAACACGTTCTTCAAAAGAACTTCTTTTGTCAACATAACACTTCAATCTTTCTTTATACATCTTCTTGAAAATCTCTTACAACTACTTTCAAACTGGATGGTAATATTGATTCCAAGATTCTTTATGCCAATCTCTCTTGAAAGGAGGATTTAACAATAACTGCCTTTTCTTATAGTCTCTTGACAACTTAGGTTCTAGTTTTCCCCAAACTGAGAACGGAATATAGATGAATTATTTTCAAAGTGCCCCTCATTAGCTTCTAGACGGACAGATAGCAGTTTGGGTTACAGGTTTTCTCCAGTTGTGAGCCCAAAAAGGAAGAGTTGCGCCCTTGTTGCCTCTGTATGGTTTCACAGTTTCTTGGCTGTTGGCAATGTGTGATATATGCTTTCCCAAATGTATATCTCTTATAAGAGGAATTATTCCTTGGTTGCTTTATTGAAGTTTTCTCATAACTTCTTGACTGATGAAAATACTTATGAGTTTTTCCCAGTGGTATTCTTAGTATAGTTTTGCCGTAGCCTCTTGGCTGTTGATAACACTGATTAAAGGTTTTCCCCAATGGTAGTTCTACTAAAGTCTGTTGACAGCTTCTTGGCTGTTGGTATTGATAGTTTAGTTGTATAGCGCCTATACACGTGTTTCAAAGTGCTTTGATAATGCTGGTCATAAACCTACCCCACTGCTAGCCCCTTATAAAGGAACCTCTGTCTTTGCCACTCTTGTTTGGTTTCTTTACCTGTTTTACATTCAGAAATAGGTTTCAGCTTGATTCATTAATTGTTCCGTATTCAAAATTGTTAAATTGCTTAAAATTTCCTGAATGGAGCGCCACGGGGTCAGCATTCACATTCAGCCAACTCACTGGTGCTTTGCAGCGGCTCCTTCTCATTGTCAGGCTTCTCGGTGGAGCTTTAGCATTCAGCCAGCTCTCCCTCTTTCCTGCAAACCTCTGGTAAACTGCCCGTCGGTGTTCTGGAGCGATGGAATCCCTGTTGATCTTCTGAGGCATCACCAGTCTGCTGTATACTCCTCTGAGAGCCTGTCTCCTCTCCAGCTGGACTTCGTATTAGCATGCTGCTTCCCGCTGCGATTCAGTTTGTTTTCACCCTTCGTGTTGACGTCTGATGACGTGCTTCAGCTGCTCCTGCACCTCGAATAGTTTTGGCTTCCCCTGCTACGCATACCTCATGGCCTTCAGCAACTCCTTGGCCTTATTCCTCTGCTTCACATACGTTCTCCTACTTTGCCTCATCTTTGGATTTAAATATCTCCCTTGTGTGCCTTGGTCTGCAGCAACTAGACCGCACCTTTGCATTCTGTGTCCTCGCTGCCTCTGAGCCCTTCTTCCTTGTCCGAGTACTTATTGCATTATGGGAACTGAATTCCATAGAGGATGGTATGACATTAGTTAGTTGTAGGTTACTTTCAGTTAATTCAGACTTCTTTATGAATGGAGAGTTTTGAAAGTAAGGGGAGGCTGTGCTAAGAGTTTTTAATTCCACATTAGTTTGAGGTCTTCTAATTAAGACAGAATTATGATAATTCAAGGTTCTCGCATTTAATTCCTGAACCCATGATGCACCAACATGATTATGTTAAGAAGGTTTCTCGTGACAGGTTCTTTGTACATATATAAGGCAGGGATTGGGACACTGATAATATGTCATTAGGTATCTGGGAATGATTTCACTTTCATCCTCAGAAGAAGATGAATACAATGTCTCCCCTAACAGAGTCACCACTTCTCCTTGCTAGCCGTCTCCTCCCATGTTATCCTCCCCCCTGATACCACCCACAGGGTTAGGATCAGGTAGTGGCTTTCTTCCCCTGGCCACATGGGAGGAGACCTTAGGTGACTGCAGGATTCATCACAAAAGAGAGTCCCAAGGAGGTAGGGTTCTCAGCTTCCGAAGGGGCCTGCACGACAGAAAAACCATTTATTTTCCACAGTCGCCCACCTGAGCTCTCGGTCTTTAAACTGGCGACTAATAAACCATATAGGATGTTCCCTCCCTTTGTCATCGAACTATGAAAGGACAACACTGATCCCAGTGTCGGAGGCATCTGTCTGCACTATAAATTGTCTCTGGTAATAGTGTGCCCTAAGAACAGGGGCCTGACAAAGGGGATTGTTAAGGCCTTCGAAGGCCTTTCACAATCCTCAGCCCAAGTGAGTTTCTTGGGCTCATTTGGAGTGCATTGTGAGGGCAGTCAGAGGGGCAGCTGTTGTACCATAGTCTGCCATGAAGTTTCTGCAATTCCTAGCAAGACCTAGAAAAGCTCACACCTGTGTTTCGGTTGTGGGCTTGCCAAGCCTTGCACAGCTTGTACTTTTCTGGGAAGAGGCTGAATTTGGCCCCCGCCAACCTCATACCCAAGGTAGGTCACTGAACCCTGACCAATCCGGCACTTGGGCTGAAAACAGCTAGATCGACTAGATAAGTCATGCAGATTTCATCCAACCCTTTCAGGACTTGGTTGACCAACCTTTGACAAGTGTCAGGTGCATTCTCCAAATCAAAGGGCATTACCGAGAACTGTTAAAGTCCCTCTGGAGTTGAAATTTCTGTCTTTTTCTTGGCATTTTCCGTCCAAGATATTTGCCAGTAACCTTCAGTAAGGTAAAATGTGCTAAGGTAACCAAGCTTGTCCACCAACTCATCAGTTCGTGGAAGGAAATGAGCATCTGTCTTGGTGACAGCATTGAGAGCTCTGTAGTATACACAGAATCTCAAATCAGATGTACCTGATTTTAGTACCAGACCCACAGGACTGGACCAAGGACTACTTGAAGTCTCTATTCCCACTAGTTCCAACATTTTGTGGACCTCAGACTTGTGGGATCTCACTTTGTCTGACATCCTATAGGTCCTACTCGGCACACTGTCTTCATTGTCAATGCCATGCTTGGTCCAAGGTTTCAAGCTTGAAATGAGTGAGAACAACGGGGTAAAGTGCATAGGTAAAGTTTTCACCTAATCGTATTGCAGTGGAGTCAGTTCAGTGGTCATTTGATACCACCCTCAATGGTGCCATCAGATGGGCTGTCTGGAACAGGTGTAGGGGAGGTTTAGATTACTCCTTTCCTATCTGAGGCCAAAAGCAGGGCTCCCATTTCAACCCTAGGGATGAACGCCTTCAACCTATCCACATGGAACACTTTATGGACCTTCCCAGGTCTTCCATGGTCCACTAAATGGTTTACCTCACCCAGTCTCACCAATGCGCTGGGGACCGGACCACCTCTCCTGTAAAGCTCAAGGCCTTATAGGGTTCTTAATCAGGATTTCTTGGCCTGGGGGGAAAATGTACAAGTAAATCTTTCTGGTCATGGTACGCTCACCTGGTCTCTGTGGGGACGTTGGGGCACGGTTGCAGGCCTCCCAGGAAGTAGGACCCCCCGATCTGCTGCCTCCTCCTCCTGCTGCAGATAGTCGGTGGGCTGCTGCGATGAATTGGAACCCTGCTCCTGCGTAAATATGAGAGGATGTAAGTTTACTGGCCTTTAAGTGAATTCCCTCGCAAAACCTTCCTCCCATAGTGTGGTGAGCATGCATCGTCCCATTAAGGCTCACCTGTAGATTATTTAGGGTGAACACTCCGTCCTGCTACTTTTGGCAGGGGAGCATGTAGAATGAAGACAGAGTTCCTTCACTGGTCCTTTATACGTGGTGTCCAGTCCAGCTGCGGCGATTCCACGCCTTTCTGGTAAGTGTCTATCTGTTTTTTGTTTGTCGTGAAGTATTGATATTGTCTTGTTCTCAGCCTGTTGTCAGCTCTGTAACAATGTCTATCTTTATCCCCACATAGGTGTGATTGCAGTCCAGCAGAGCAACAGAGCCCGGAGTGGCTCCAGATGAGGAGCAGAGGATCCTGCGGCGGTCCGGCAACAGGTAAGTGTGCTTTTAAGGACAAGCGCGAAGAATTTTGCAAGCGCAACCTTAAACTGCAGGTTCGTATGTCTAACCTTGTCTTTTGTCCTTTTACAGGGTCCGCTTTCGTGGAAGAAGATGTCAGGCTGCGGTGCCGGGTACTGGAGTTCTGCGTGCCGGAGATGAAGATGATGTTGTGCCTAGAGCTAAAGTCCTGCGATCCGGAAGATGAAGAATGGATGGCAGGCTCAGAGGTGATGGATGCAGGTGTAAGCTGACTCCAGGAGTTAAGCATAGGAACAGGAGACTGGATTCCCAAGGTAAGTGCTGGTTAACCCAGGCGGCGGTGAGCGTTCCGCTGCATGCAAATGCAGATTAACGCAAAGTGTGTGCCTTGGGGTTGGGCTGGCTTTTATAGCTGAGCTCTTAAGGCCACGCCCACTAGCTCAGTACTGCTTGCCACACCCTGCCACTCCTTGAAGTTGCACGTGCAGCTTAAGATAGGCCACACGCGGACTGGTTGCACACAAGTGGAAAGTTCTTAGAAGCACTCCTGCCCATAATAAGAGTCTTGTCTCTGTTTCAAGCACTCCTGCCCATAATAAAGAGAATCTTATATGTTTTTCCATGAGCCTGGCGCCAAAGGCGCCAGGACTGAGTCCAACCGGGCCCCCAATGTATAAACGTCCCAAAGGGACGTGGTTGAACCATGGTGCCCCTTGCCCCCTCCACCTGATGGTACCCCTCATGTTTGACCACAGCTTGGCCAGCCTTCAACTTGGCCTGAACCATCAGTAAGGTTATCCTCTTCCTCAAGCCTAACACATAGTCCACTACATTGGTATTCACAAGAGGAGCGGACATCTCCCATTCTTCCTTGACTATGACAATGTGTCTCCTGATAAGAGTGATCAAACAAGTGTTCAAAGGGGCTAAAGCCAACCTTTTCTTGAGGTACCTCTATGTAGGCAAATGTAAGCATGGTACCAGGAAATCCAACTTTCTCCTCTAGAGCTCCAATTGTGTTTTTAAGAGTTCTGTTGGATCTCTCAACTAGTCCATTGCTCTATGGATGATATGCAGATTAACATGTGTAGGACACCCCACATCCCTTCCACATGGCCTGCATATACTTGGACCTGAAGTTGCTGCCTCAGTCAGACACAACTCCTTTAGGGAATCCAACCCTAGTAAATATGCCCTACAATGCTCTTGTAACTGACTTGGCAGTCAGTCTTAGGTGGGATGGCTTAAGGCTATATTGTGGCAAGATCAATGACCAGAAGGATAGACATGCTGACAGAGGATGTAGGAGGGTTAAGGGGACCAACAACGTCAATCACTACCCTCTCAAATGGTATACCCACTACAGGTAGGGGTACCAATGGAGCCTGGATTTTTGCACCACTTTTGCCTGAAATATGACAAGTAGCACAAATCCTGCAATTACTTTCTACCTGTGGCCCCATCTTAGGCTTGTAAAAGTGCATGCTCAACCTCTCCTTTGTCTTCTTGATGCCAGGATGACCTGCACAGTGGACCTTGTGTGTGAATTACAGGAGGAAGGGGCTCACCTGAAGGGGAACCACCAACTTCTGCAGGTCTCTTTCAGAGGACTCTGTGGGCTCACTGTACAGGCGCCCTCTATCCCAATAAATCCTGTGCTTGCCAGGGGCTTCACTCTCCAACTGGGAGAAGCCCTGTCTCTTTAGGCATTCAAGTGATGTACACTCCCGTTGGCACTTTTACTAAACCCTTCCCTTCAGGGGACCCCTTATGCAAGTAAGCTCTGCAGTTCAGGTTTATCATGAGGGTTGAGTATTTCAGGCAGCCCCTCTTCCTCGTCGGGTTCAGGGGCTTGGCCAACTACCTCCACCCCATGGTAGGGGAGTTAGGGGAAATATGTTCTTTCCCTCTTCTAAGTTGTTTTCTCTCCTTTAGCCTTAGGTTTTCCCTTTGGCTGGGCCTTAGGCTTGGCTAAGGCAGCCTTGGTCTGATACCTAGTGCGTGAATGTTCTGCAGTGTCCCCCACAAGTCCTAAGTTTCTGAGGTAATTCCCTAACAGAACTTTTCCAGGGACTTGCCGCTGTACACTAACAGGTATCATGACCACCTCACCATTCACAGCTAAAGTGACAGGGATAACTGGAAACTTGAAAGGGGGCCATCAGCCAACTTACTGTGCATTGGAGGAGCTCTGACTCGAGCCTCTGACTTTACCAGAGCGGAACTCACTACTGGCCGCAGTGCAGAGGTGTTTACACCACCTACCAGCACTATCCTTGAAATAATGTGTAGTGTTATCAGGGATGAAGGCATAGGCCTCAGCAACACTAGATTCCCAGGATTCCTGGGAAAATTAAACCACCTCAGATCCTATCCCACAAGGTAAAGAATCAGAGAAGAATGCCCCTGTGAGTATTTCTTCCTCCTCATTGGGAAGTGCCAGATTCACAGTGTGGACTCCGAAGGTCTTACCTTTACATCAGGGGTCCCTCTTCACATGGTCACTTGCTCCACAAGATCCTCTGGATCTGTGATCTAGGGAGGCTTACAATGTCTACTCTCATGCTTGGGGTAGTTAGTCGCACTGCCCTTTCAATGCTACAGTGATGTATTCCACGGCCAGTGACGGCCACGGCCAGTGACGGCCACGGCACACAGGCTACGACAGGCATCCTTCCTGTTGTAGTTGAAATAGACCTTTCAGAGCAGGATCCCTTGAAGCTGGGAGGCTGAAATTCGGCAGGAAGGTGACTTACACCACATGCTGGTGACTACTGAAGTTCCAGCAGAGATCACGGAATGGTGCCAGTTCTAGCGATGTAGCCCACTGGAGAGCTAGTCAGTCCGTCGGGTGGTCCAGGGACACTTCCAAAGGCTCAACATGGCTGGATCCTCCTCCTCCAATGCGTCGAGACTGTTTGGTCCCACTAGTCCAAGACTTGAAGCACCGTCCGGGGCCTTCGCAGATCAGGTAGTCCGGCAGGGCTTTACTCGACCAAATGCAGTTAGGGATGCTGGGTCATTTGGGAGAAGTCGTCCATGGATCTTCAGTCGGCTGCTCTTGCTCCAGTGTTGATCTGCCGAAATGGCTGCAGGAGTCCTCTTTGTATCCACGATTCTGCCTGGAAGCAAATCCAAGCCCGCCACTGGTAAGGATCTGCAACCCTCTGCCAGCATGCCCTCTGCATCCCCTCTCCTTCACCCTTCCTTGCCCATCACCTGACCTACTCTGTACTACTGTGATTTTGTTCTCCTCGGTTGTTGCATTCTTTTCCTCTAGGTAGTTGTCGTGCCTTTGTTTTTTACTATCCATGATTGCCTGCTTACATCGTACTGCCTGCATTCCTGCTGCTCATTCTTTTTTGTAGGTTCTCTGGCTGATTTGTTAGGTCTCTGGCATTTTTGTTTCCCCTGATTGTTTCATTGTTTTTGCTGGCAACCTTGCTGTGTCCATTCTGTACTTCTTGGTTCCGTTGGCAATTGACTTGGCTATTTTTTGCATCTGTCTCTCAGTCATTGTTCTGTCTGCTGTGCAACCCTCCTCCTGTGTCCCCCCACCCCTGTCCTAGTGTTCTCCCCGGCCTTCCTGCCCCCTAGCCGACCCCACCCCCACTCTCTTTTTCCACCCTACCCTACTCTGCCCTCCGCACCCGCTATGGTGCTCTCTCTCTTCTCAAACTGTTTTTCTATTGACTATACTATACATCTCACTAAGTCTGGTAGGAAGAGGTTTAACAGGGATGTCCTGGTCTCCAACCCAGGCCACCCTATCACTGATAGCTACACCAGTGCTTCCTCCAGACAGACCCTTACCGACATCCTCTTTGTAGTTCCCTCTCCACGCCTATAGACCCTCCATATGGTCTCTGTTCTTTCTCCATTTTCCTCTTCACCCATTAATGGTGGCACCCTTTTGGGAGGCCCTCCTGGCCCCCTTCCACTCCTCCAAGACCGTCATTAATGTTTACCTAAAAGGCACCTTCTTGGTCCAAGGCCCTCAGGCCAGCCTCCTCCTTTTTGATAGATGCTTTGCACGACTTATCAACTCCCTTCCACCCCTCTGGAACCCACCTCCTCTTCCTTGGCTACCTTGTCCTCAACTTCTTCCTCCTCTGCCCATCCTTGTGCGCCTTCAACTCTTCCTCAGGGCGTACCTCTGACATGTGCCCCTCCAAGAAAGTCTTTCAAAGGGGGCAATCTATTCCACATTGCCACTCTCAACTCTCGCTCAGTTGTCACTCCTCTGCCATCTGCCATCTCTTGGAACAACTCGATCTAGATGTGCTCCATCTGACCGAGAAGTGGTTCACGGCCAACTCTGTTACAAGCGTTGACAATCTCCAGCCTGATGGTTACAAGATATTCTCCGCGCCCAGAACCAACCATCCCGGTGGAGGTGTAGCCTTTATCTTCCCAGAGTGGATCCCTGCTTCTATCATTCCTATGCAGGCCTACTCTTCCTTTGAATGCCTGGTCTGCAGGTGCTCTCTCTCTCTCCTGGCCTTACTCTTTGTGGCCACTATCTACCAGCCACCCAGCCAGTTATCCACCTTCCACTCCGAGTGGGTGGATCTCTCCACCTCCTTCCTCACCTCTACCTCTCAACTTCTTCTCCTCAGAGACCTTAACACCCACCTGGATGCTTCTTGTCCTTCTGCAGGACTCTTTCGTAACCTCTGCGACTCCCTCTGTCTGTCTATTCTTCCATCTTGTTCTGACTCACTCTGCAGGGCACACCCTGGATGTTCTAAGCTCCAGACCCCCCCCCCATCCAACCCTTTCACCGCTCCTCTCTCCTAGAGTGACCACTTTCCTCTTTCCTCCCTTCTCTCTCTCTCTCTCCCACTCAGGCAAAGCCGACTCCAGCACTGCCACCTACCTTCTCAGTCATCCGACCCATGAAGTGTGTGTCAGTGGAGGCTTTCACCGCTACTTTCTCTCCTGCTTCTGCACTTTAAGCTGACTCACATCCTGACACAGCCCTTTCCAACCTGCATCTTTCTGTGTCTGACACCCTTGATTTATTTGCCCCTGTCATGAGGATCCACTTCAATCCCAAATCCAAGTGCAACTCTGGTACGACTCTGAACTTGTCACCCTCAAACACAAGTGCAGGGTGGCTGAGAGGAAGTGGAGGGCTACAGGTGCACTCTCTGCCAAACTGGCCTGCTGCCTGCTCCAAAGGCAGTACAGACTCTGTCCTTGCCAAGAAGAGAGCCCACATCCAAGCCTGCGTCTCTGTGGCATCTAACAACTGAGCCGAACTCTTCAAAATCTGCAAGGAGCTGGCCAACTCTGCTGCAGTCTCTACCTCTCCTGTTCCCTCCCAGGCCCTCTGCGCGGCCTTGGCTTCCCATTTCATGACTAAAACTCAGGACATCCTGTCCACCCTCTCTTCCTCCTCCACTCCTGGCCTGCCTATGGCCTCCTCTCCTCCCTTCTCCCCCTTTCCCCTGTTCACCTCAGACTATGTTTCTAGACAAGTCTGATCTATGAAAGTCTTGTCAAACAGGTTCTTCCCGAAGAATCAAGGACCACATCGACACCCTTGCTCAATCGCCTGGGCGATTTCTGCAATCACTCCTTTGCCACTGGAACTTTCCCCGCCCCCCCATGAAGCACTCCCTTGTGCACCCCCTCCTTAAGAAGCCCCCTGCTGATCCTTCCACTCCGGCTATAACCCGATCTCAATCGCTCCTTTCTTGAGTACACTGTTGGAAAACCTGGCCATCTCCCAGCTTAACCTTCATGCTGAATCCGTTAGTTGTCTCCATGACAATCCGTCTGGCTTCTGCTCTCCAACCTTGACACTAACCTTCCTTCCGTCCTCATTCTCCTTTATCTATCTTCTGCTTTCGACACGGTCAACCGTGCTATCCTGCTCAAGCACCTCCGTGATGACCTGGGTATCTCCTATCAAGCTCTGGCCTGGCTGACCTCATTTCTCACTGATTGAACCTGTAGGGTCCTTTTTCTCTTTCATCTCTCTCTCTCTCTACCTTTGGTGTTCCCCAAGGGTCTAACTTCTCTCTCTAGCTGTTCAACCAATACTTGGTACCCCATGCACACTGCATTGCTGCTCTCTACTCCAACTTCCAGTGCTATGGGGATGACACCCAGCTCTCTTTCAGGATCCCCTCTTCCGCCTCCACTCCTTCTCTCATTCCTGACTGTCTGTCTGCAATTCAGGAGTGGTGTGCCACCAATGATCTCTGCCCTAATGCCATTAAGACGGAGATCCTCCTCATCGGAACACCAGCACCTATGCGGCGTCATCTCCCTGCTCCTACCTGCGAGACTTTGAACCTTGGGGTAATCTTTGACTTTACCCTCTCCTTCTCTCCGCACATTTCTGACGTCTCTAAGAAGTCAAACTATCAGCTGCACCTCCTCAGAAGTATTCTTCCTTTCCTCACTTTCCCCCAGAAGCTTGTTGTCTCCAGAGCTCTGGTCCTCTCAAGGCTGGACTACTGCAACAGACTCTTTCTAAATCTTCCTGCCTCTACTCAGTGACCTCTAGAACTTATCCGGAACAGGACTGTGAGACTTGTCCTTGGCCTCAAGCCCAGGGATCATCTCTCCAGCTCTGAAATCTCTTCATTGGCTCTCACTGGCAGCAAGACTCGAGTTCATGACCCTCTGCATTGTCCACAAGGTTTTCCAGGGTCTGGGACCGCACTACCTCCAACTCTCTCTTCCTAAGTATCTCCAATCTCGAGCTCTCTGCTCATCCACCTCCAACTCTGAGCGTCAGCTGTTTTTCCAAGCAGAGTGTTGGGGGCAGATCTCTTTCCTCGGCTGGGGCCTCCTACTGAGACAGCATCCCTCCCTGCCTCTCTCAAACTTGAGCAGAACCATCTTCGGTTCCGGAAGCAACTCAAGACCTTCCTCTTTGCTTCCACTTTCTCTCTTCCTCTCCCCTGCTGATGACCTGTCTGTACCACACACTGGTCACCTGGCCACCCTCTGAACTTGGGCCCAGGCCCCTGCCTTTCCAGTTGCACCTCACACTGCCTCTTGGTTCCTCCCGCCACTTATGGTCTGTATCTGTAACCCTACAGTCCCTTCTCTCTGCACTTATGAGCCACCCGTTGGCTGCGTTTTCTGATTACCTGCACTAAGCACTCGCTGGCTGAACTTTGATTACCTGTACTTCTGCACCCCCCTCTCCTTTGCACTTCTCCCCTTCCCTGCACTTGCATGATAAAAAGACAGAAGGCCTAGTAAGATCATTGTTGTGTCCTCCCTCTGTTACCCCTCCTTGTCTTGTTGCGCCTAGAAATACTTGTGTACCGGCGCGTTGTACATGAAATATCATATCCCACCAGGTGACAACTCGGGGCTCTAGCTGTTGCCAAAAGTCAGTTGAGACTCCTGAGGACTCAAAAAGCTGAACGAATTATGCTCCGGGTTCGCCACAAATGTTTTGAGCAGAGTAATGTACAGGCAACACTGTTAGCTCGCCTCCTCAGGCAGCAGACAAGCAGGGAGTTTATCCATTCCATAGCTGACTGTTAGGGAGAATTCTCTTATAAGGCATATTTCCGAAACCTAATGAGTCCCCAGCAGCTTTACTGGATTTTTGGGGTTTGTTTTTTTCTTCTGCTAAGAGTGAGACTCTTTTCCTCCCACTCCTAGGCATGATTTGAGGTATGTCTTTGACTTTTTGTGTGCTTATGGGCTATGGGGTTTTCTTTCTGCTCCATAGGGTATCATCTATTGTTTATGTGTGTGTTACACAGCCCCTCAGTGCAGTAACACAGGGATGTCATAGTGACCCCCAAACATAGACTCCATACCCTGGGACTGACGGTCTCCCAGGGCATGTAAAGTCACCATTGACTTTACTAGTCCTAAATTGTGAACAGAACCAGTACAAACCATCATATTGTGGAAGTACTGGAATGGGTTAATTATATTGCCCCTGGGTCTGTTTTCAAGGGGGCACTGTCCAGTCCCCCCTTGTCGAGTTTCTGGCTGGTGGCAGTGGTTACCATTGATTTTGAACGCACCACTTTTTGGTGCAATGTTAAAGATACCGCTGGCTTATTTATTTAATATTAAATCAACGGTTGGGTCTTTTTGCCAGAACTCTTTTCTAAAATGGCGTTCGTGTCCGTCTTTGTAACTCTGACCAAGGTCAAGCCCTTTGTTCCACTTTTTTGGCAGGCTTCTCCACAGAAGCCCTCCAAATGGTGCTGCTCTGTCTGGGATCCACAGGAAGGGTGGAGGGGGGAATTGGCACCCTGGACGGTGTTGCCTTGGCAACCCAAGTCGCACTCTACTCTGATTGGCCCAGTGGTGAGCCGCCCGGCTCACCACTTAGCATGTGTGATTGACAGCTAGGCTGATGAATGGGGGTTTTTCTGCATAAAAGCATGGCCTTTGGGACTGGAACTTCAGAAGTCGCCACAGGACCTGAGAATCCGAAGAGGGAAGAACCTGAGCCATCTGCAACGACGATGCCACCGGTGAAGCCCTGCTGCAACTACCTCACCACTTTCCCGACGACAAGAGAAGATCTTCTGCTGGACGAGTCTTCTTCCTCTGAGCTGGTGGGACCAACCAGTTCACCCTTTTTGCCTTCCAAAGACGTCTCTTGGTGGAATCACTCGTGCCAAGCACCCCGGCGGCCGGATAGCCAAGCTTCACCACTTTAACCGCGAATAAAGGAACGCACCTTTTATTGACGAACTCTGTGGCTGTTTTCATCCCTGTGCAGTGCAACGACTCCACGTTTCCTCCTCGACGAGATCCTCTCTTCCCCTGGTCGAAACAACGAACTACAACCACTGCCATGAACAACTGCCACCGCTGGAGCTTCCTCTCTCTTAAGGTACTGTGTCCTGTCTGGCCTCCCTTTCTTCGGTTTGCCCAAGGGGACCCTTAAATCCTTGGCTTGCCAACTGGGTTGGCCCCAGACCTTCTAACTTTACCTTCTTGAATCACCCCAACCTCTTTTGAACATTCTGCAAAGACTTTTAGTGCATTTTAAACCGTGTGATCCTGGGCACTTTTCACTTTGCTCCCTTTAAAAGCGGGCCTGGCCTATGAACTTCGGCTCTACAGTATTTACTGCCTTTATTCCCTTGCTGAGAACTCCTAAAAGTGCTGGGACCTGTTTTATTTCTATGCTCTGCCTTTTGCGCTCCCTTTAACTGAACTATTGGAGTGCCATCAGGTTATGCGCTCACATCTGTTTAACAAATTGTGGTGTTTTAACTCTGACATGTCTGATAGTTATCAAGGGAGGTGTGTATACTTTACCTGACTGTGTTTTAACTTGCTTTTGATTTAGAGTGCTAGTATATTGCCTAAAGTGTGTTTTAAATAAATAATCATATATTTTTTTATACAAAGCTCTGGTCAGTGTTTGTTTGCTCTACCATGTTTTAAGCCCTATTGTGTATACTCTATATACTGTCCTACTCTTCTTGAGAGAAGTCTGACTGCTCAGCCACAGCTACCAGGTAAATCTGGGTGGTACAGACTGCTACCAATTGGGTTTACTGCTTACTCCTGTAGTCTTAATCTTTTTGCAGTGTTCCCCAAGGGAACTGCACAGGATTCTGCCTAAAACTGACACCCAGGGGAAGGAGTTGGGGGGAGGGGGGCATGGAAGGGGGAGGGGTAAGAAGAAGGAGTTGTTCCTTGCCTTCTACACAGAACTTTACACCTCCAGCGCTCCGAGCCAAGGGGACATACAGGCTTACTTAGAGGGGGTGCATCTGCCTCGTTTGATTGGACGGGCTACAGAATTTTTGGAAGCTCCATTTGACCCGCTGGACGTTGTTCAAGCTATCAAAACCTTCAAACCTGACAAGGCCCTGTGCCCCGATGGCCTCACTAGTTTCTACAAGTCTTTTGGTCAGATACTGACCCAAACCCCCTGGCCGAAGTGTTTAACTCAGTGAGAAAGGGTGGCCATCTCCCTGCCGTGATGACCGAGGCCCAGGTGACCCTAAGCCAGGCAATGATCCCAAATACTGTTTATCCTATAGCCCTGTAACATTACTAAACTTAGACTCAAAGATATTCACGTAAATCCTCACCACCATGTTGAGCGGTTCATGCATAGTCTTGTTAGCCCAGATCAGTCGGGATTTATTAGAGGTCGAGGCACAGTTGACAATATAAGGAGGCTCATACACCTAGTAGACAAATCAGAGAGAAATCCAAATCATACGCTCAATGCTGAGAAAGTGTTTGACCGTGTTGAATGGGAATTTTTGAGGGAAGTGCTGCGGAAATGTAACTTTGGGCCTAAAATGATCGCTCCAACTACGCGAGCCTCGCTGCAAGGCTTCTGATCAGCAGGGCAGTTATTGCGCCGATCCCACTCAAGGGACTAGACAGGGATGTCCCTTCTCACCGCTCCTATTTGCGCTTGTGATGGAGCTGTTGGCGCTGCGGGTACGAACCACGAGTGCATTGTGGGTGTAAAGTTTGACGGTGCTCACCATAAGATTAATCCTTTCGCAGACATCGTGATTTTAACTCTCTCGGAAGAAATGAAGAAGAAATGAAGGGCTATGGTATGGTCTCCGGGTTCAAAATTAACTAAGTAAAGTCAGAGATCCTAGGTCTAAATATCTCCCGAAACCCCCCTCCCCCCCCCCCCCCCCCCCCCCCCCCCCAACCTCGCCTTTTGTTTGAAGGAGGACCTCCAGCGGACATTCCCCTTTATGTGGGCTGCTAAAAACATCAAATACCTTTGGGTAAACAAGACTAGCAAATCTGAGGACTTTTTCAGGGTCAGCTATCCTAGTGTGGACCATCGAGAAAGACTTAGTTCGCTGGGGTGCCTGCATCTGTCATGGCAGTAATCAAAATGGACATCCTGCCACATTTTCTCTACTACTTTCAGTCAAGTCTCTAATGCTAAGAGATGGTGGGGAACTGGAACGCTATGTTGCTACAATTTTTATTGAGCAGGAGCTCCCCTAGAGCCAGTAACACTCTCATTCCCCAAGCTTCGGAACTACCATAAATCTTCGTAAATACGTCCCTTGATTAATTGGGTGCAAAGAGACTCAGAATAGCTAATGGTTGGTATGGAATAGGCCATAGCGGGGCGACATCTGTGCATGAAACTTTTGCCTGCACGGGGGTCCGGGCTCAGAGCTTCTATTTGAATCCTGTTACAAGGGCTTCTCTCGAGGCCTGGGATAGTGTCGGAAGGGATAGAGACACTACCTCCTGCCCCTACCCATTTACCCCTTTTCTTCACAATGATGAGTTTTCATCTGTAAAATTGACAGAGGATTTTTGTGGTGGGCGGCAGAGGGTTAGAGACTTATTCGCCAGGGGGGAAATCTGCACATTCGAAGACTGCAAGGGGGAGGGGGACCTTGAAGAAACTGACCGATTTCGGGACATGCAGGCAATGCACTGGGTTCTCTAACCTATCAATGTGATGCTTCCAACAAGAGAATTGATGCAGTTGGAGTGGGTGTTCAGGAAACTGCAGACACCATAGGGCTTATTTCTAAACTCTAAAAGTTAATTAAGTCACTGAAGTGGGTGGTATGCCATTCATACTGTGATGGTTGGGAGCAGGGCCTTGGTTCGGTTTTTCCCTCGCAGGATTGAGGAAGGATTTACAGGGGTAGTGGGGTTTCGCTATTCCCCCGCTTGCAAGAATCTAGATATAAAATACTGACACAGTGGTATAAAACCCTGGCCTGCCTACACCGCATCAACCCGAACAATGATAGGCTATGTTGGAGGGGATATGGTGTTGAGGGTACACTTTTGCATGTCTTGTGGGTGTGTCAGTTGATAGGAAACCTTTGGATTGAGGTGAGATCCAGGCTCAGAGATTTTACACATAGACATTCCAGATGACCCATTGCTGTGTGTTTTGGGACTCACTAATATCCTGGAGCAGGGTTGTACCACAGCGGATTGCAGGCTGGTGACTTATCTCTACTGCTGGCTGAACTTTAGATCCTCCACTTTTGGAGGAAGGCAGAACCCCTAACGGTGTGTGTGTGTGTGTGTGTGGCTTGATAACGTCTGGAATATATTAGCAATGGAGAAACTATCGGCTAATATAAAAGGCCACTTTATGGTGTTCATACTACCTGGAGATCTTTCTTGGCCTATATGCAAAGAGACTATAATGCCTTCTCATGCTCTGTGAGACTGCAGGCGCTGAACCTGGTTGACCTGCCGTGATGGTGAAACCCCATCTACTATGCATTATGTTCCACTTACTGAAATTCTCAAAATTACTCCTACTCAGTAAACTCCCAAGTGGGCCATGGGAGATGGGTAGGAGGAGGGGATGGAATGGGAGGAGGGGGGTTATTTTCCAGAGTTATGAGCTTTATTTCTCCAGCATGGGGTCTGGCATGGATTCACATGCTCATGAATATTCCCCGTCGTCAGGCCGGGAATCCTCGGTAAAGAAAAAACCAGTATCAGTTTTGTTTCTGATCTTTCTTTCGTAGTAGTAACCAATCACTGATCTCTCCGTCATACTGACCACAGCCAATGACTGCCCTCTACCTAAGCCCCGCCTCTGGCAGCCATCTTCAGATTTTTATCGCACGTTCAAGTGTTGGGATCCTAGTGCTATTGCTCTCGAGCGTTAGTGCTATTTTTTCACGTTTTTTCTCAAAACTTCGATTTTTCTCGGTCAAAAAGAGCCTCAAGTTCCACCGATTCTTCATCCGATCAACGGGGACCCGTGTCGGATTCGTCTATGCCCCTCAAGGGTGAAGATTTCGTCGAGCGACGCTTTTGGAGGACTCCACAAGTTTCTCAGGCCCATCTCGGCATGGCCCAGGAGAAGGGAAGCTCGACGCCCGGAAAGCTGTTCAGGGTCTGCCCTGGATGCCAGCTTCAGAATGTCTTTAAGGAGGACGAACACTCCTTTTGTCTTTACTGCCTACATGAGGACAAGACGCACGTGGAGAAGGACACTGCGTTTTGCGGCAATATGTCGGAGCGGACCATGAAGGACCGCCATCAACGTCTCGCCAACTGGCTGGAAGGGAAGAGCCCGTCAGGCGAGAAGAAGAGGAAGAAATCCGAGCGGTCTTCTAAGACCTTTGAGGACGCCCCGGCGACGGGGGTCCAACACAAGGCCAAGCACCGCGAGTCTGCTGGCACCGGGAGCGCCGAACGGTCTGGCTCTACGGGCGCCAGGCAGGGCGCATCCTCCCCGGCACCATCAACCAGAGCCAACGCTCTGGTTCGGGTAAGAGGAAGGCCGAGCACCCGGCGAAGCTCCTGCAGAGGCCCTGGTCGAGCTCGAAGGCCCCATCGGAGGGAGAGCGAGGCAGTGACCCTCCCCCCAAGGACAAGGCGGTGAGCGCACCTAAGGTGGTGAAAGCCTTAATCCATCCGGCCAAGGCCTCTATCGAGACAATCGCGGCGGCCCTGGCTCAGCCTGTGGAGGCTACACCAGTGGTGGCGACCTCGGGGCTCGGTCTCCCTGCCACCGAGAGGGAGTCCTCTTTTATGTCCATCGACAGGACCCCTGTGAAACCTCCGACGGAGAAGAAAAAGGGGGGGCAGGAGGTCGTCGTGGATTCGGCCTCAACCTCTGAGGAAGAGCTGATCGAGGTCTTAAGCCAAGGCGTTGGCGTGGAAGAAGACCAGCCCGTCGGGAGGGATCCCGACATAGGAGATGACGATATCGTCGAGGGTGCCGACGGGGCCCCTGACCGCCCGTCGGACTCCCCTCAACCAGCGCCGCAAGACAACTCGGCGGCCATTTTGTTGGCTATACAGTCCTTATGCTCAGAGATAAGGACGAGACTGCCGTTACCTCCAGCGGAGGAACCGCTCCCGACGGGGGACCCGGAGCCAGGCCCTTCTGGGAGCCCTCCCCCTAAGAGAAGGATTCACCCTACACCTCCTTTTCAGCCATCGCGCCCTGTTCAGCCCTCCTCCCCGTCCACTACTCGTGGGGATGATACGGGGACTGACACGGCCGCGACGGGTACGGATGATAAGGTTTACGACGAGGATCTGCCGTTGTCACCTCCCACCCGGGCTTCCCCGCCCGATGAGATTGGATCGTTTCACTCCATGATTGCCAGGGCATCCGAGCTCTTCCAGCTCTGCCCGGAGGAGAAGAAGAAGGAAGGTTTCCTTTATCAACGGCGCGAGGCCAAGAGGAAGACGGTCCTCTCCGTGCCTCTACTGGACGACATTTGTGATGAGGGCCTCGCCCTCCTCAAGAACCCATCCACGACGCCGGCTAGAAGGGACCGGTACGAGAAGAAGTACCGGGTCCCGGACGCGGACCCCTTGTGCCTCCGGGCACAGCCGACCCCGGACCCCGTCGTCTCCGTGGCGGCCAGGAAGAAAGCGGGGGGGGGGGGGTGCGGCCTCCACGTCGACTTCCCCGCCGGACGGCGAGGGAAAGAAATTGGATACAATGGGACGCAGGGTCATCTCGTCTGCAGCGACGACGATTAAGGCGGCCAACGCCTTGGCTATCGTAGCCCGCTACGACAGGGAGCTGTGGTACAAACTGGCCCCCCTGCTGGACTTCCTACCGGACGACAAGAGGGCGGATGCCCTAGAGATTTTGCAGGAAGGTGAGGTGGCGTCGGACCACGCCATTACGATTGCGTCGGACATCGCCGACACTGGATTTCGCCAGTTGGGCAACGGCGTGTGCCTTAGGCGGCGTGGATGGCTCAAGGCTACTGACTTCCGTCAAGACGTGCAGACCAGAGTCTTTGACATGCTGTTCGATGGAAACAACCTGTTTGGGAAAACAGTGGACGCGACTCCCTTCAAGCCATCAAAGCAGACACGGAGACGGCCCGGGCTCTTGGGGTTCTCCAGCAACGGCGGCCGCCCTTTCGGAGCGGCGGAGGCAAGGGTGCCTCCAAAGGTTCCGGCAGCGGATTTTCCACCTACCGTCAAGCGGCCCGTTCGTCGTCACAGGAAGCTTACAGGGGACGAGGCAAGTCAGGCGGACCCCGCCGTCGTCGCCAAGGAGGTCAAGGCGGCAAAGCCTCGTCGAAGCAGGACTGAACCGGCCGTGGGGTCGGGCCCCCACCGAAGCACCCCGGTGGGAGGCCGGCTGACGAGCTTCGTCAGCGTGTGGGAGTCCATCTCCACCGACCGTTGGGTGCTGGACACCCTAGCCCAGGGTCACGCGCTCAAGTTTCAAAGAAGGTGCCCGCGCGTCCCCCCTGTGGCCAGGAAAGAACTTCACGTCCCTCAACTTCTCTTAGAGGTAAAGGCGATGCTCAGGAAGGGCGCCATCGAGCTCGTCCCAAAGAGGCTTCGGGGCTCCAGAGTTTACTCAAGATACTTCCTCGTGAAGAAGAAGACGGGAGGATGGCGTCCCATCCTGGACCTCCGACGACTGAACAAATTCATCAAGGCACAGAAGTTCCGGATGGTCACCCTCCAACACGTCCTGGGTCAGCTGGAGGAGGGCGATTTCCTGTCGTCGTTGGATTTGGAGGGTGCCTACTTCCATATTCCCATCCTAAAGGGACACCGAATGTTTCTCAGGTTCGTGGTCCAACGGCGTCACTATCAGTTCAGAGCCCTTCCCTTCGGACTAAGGTCGGCACCCAGGGTGTTCACCAAGTGCCTCGCACCGGTGGCGGCGCAGCTGCGCCGAGAGGGGATCCACGTCTACCCCTACCTGGACGACTGGCTCATCCGAGCCAAGACGAGGGAGCTCGCCGTGGAGCACACGGCAAGGACCGTCCAACTTCTCACGGACCTGGGATTCTCCTTAAACTACGCCAAGTCCCACCTGGTGCCCGCGCAAGACGCACTGTTTCTGGGAGCGAAGCTCGACAGTGTCGCTTCTGGCCTCCCCGTCGGAGGAAAGGACGAGGGCCATTCTGGCAAGGTGCAGCGGATGCTGGTTGTACTGCTATGTATTCTTTATTCATGAGCATGTGAATCCATGCCAGACCCCATGCTGGAGAAGGAACAAGTTACTTACCTGTAACTGTTGTTCTCCAGCAGGGGTCTGGCATGGATTCACATGCGAACCCTCCCGCCTATCCCTCTGCGGCTCTTCACTTGGTCATACTGCCACTTCACGTGCTACCAAATCTGAAGATGGCTGCCAGAGGCGGGGGCTTAGGTAGAGGGCAGTCATTGGCTGTGGTCAGTATGACGCAGAGATCAATGATTGGTTACTACTACGAAAGACAGATCAGAAACGAAACTGATACTGGTTTTTTCTTTACCGAGGATTCCCGGCCTGACGACGGGGAATATTCATGAGCATGTGAATCCATGCCAGACCCATGCTGGAGAACAACAGTTACAGGTAAGTAACTTGTTCCATGTTCAATACTGGTTGAGTCTGGAGCTTGTTATGATTAAAACACCCAATAAAACCTTGTTTAAAAAAATAAATGCTGTGTTCTCTGTTAAAATGTTACAAAAAAGGTATAAATAAAAACAAAGGGAAACATAGTTTCCCAGTACTGATAGCCTGAAGGACTGATCAGTTTCCCGATAACAAAAAGAGCAAAAGGTTTGGGGAGTGAATTTGAAGGATTCACTGCCCTGTAAAAAGTTGGGACAGGTTAAAAAAAAAAAGCAAAACGTTGGGAGGTGCATGGGAACTATGGAGGGAAAGCTGCTAAAAGAGAAATCTTTCATAACAACCATTTCATATTCTACCATTTCTCCCCTCACCCTTGCACTTCCCCATTCCCTCTCCCCTGCACTTGCACGTTCTCAATGTCACTGGGCCTAGTAAGATTGTTGTTTTGTCCTCCATTGTTCGCCTGCCTTGCCTCGTCGCGCTCTGAAACACTTGTGTATGAACGTGATACAAATAAAATATCATATCATATAGTTGGTTCAACTATGCCAATTTTTTTTAATAAACCCTTCCTTGGTCACAATCGGTCTCCAATTTGAACATTTGCATTGTATGTGATTACCTCACCTGATCAAAGCCAAGGTACACACAATGACTATGATGCGTCTCTTATCAACTGTCAGAAAAAAGCATGGCTTGGTGCTAAACTCTGATCCATGCGCTAATGTTGCATACAAACGGATGTGCCCCAGCCACATTCCATGACTGTCATTCAGAAGCTGATGAAAGGAGTCGCGGGGAGTTGTCAGCCACCTTTCAAGGTGGGCGTAAAAGGACTACTGCAACACTGTATACAGAGCCTCTGCACTAAAATTGCACATGAAAGACACATTTCAACATATCCAAAAGTGTTGCTGAGCCTGCAAGTCCTCTGCAGCACTTTGGAAAAGGCTGAAATGGGGTGCTTCTCACCTCATTGACTGCTAATGGGTATTGGCAGCCCATGTGTGTGGTACTTTTTAACCTACAAAGCTATAGTTTGACAGTACATCAGTAAAACGGGGAAAGAAAGGCCTGCACCATCATGAAGTCTGACATTTTGAATTGTGGAAGATACCCTGCCATGCCACGTGTCTCTCGAATGCTGCCCTTGTTGGAAGAAAAGGCTATAACCGCACAGCCCAAAATTCTTTGCCACTCCTACCACACACAAAAAAGAACTCTTGGGAAATGCATCTCACCTCTTCTCAAGTTCTGACAATTCACATGGTGCAGTAATGTTCCCCTTTTTGGTAGTGCAAAACTATGGCAATTAATGTAAAATGTGCTTGTAATGGGGGAATCTGTACTTTTGCCAGTCGCTTAGACCTTTGCCCTGTGATAATGCACAGTAGTTGACCAACTGGCGAACATGATGGTGTTGGGTAAGATTTTCATAATTATGATAAATATTCCTGACCTGTGTCAACCCCAGAACCTTTTGCTTGGAATTGGTAATTATTTGTCCTTGTCTGTAGTTGAAGGGGAATCTTTTTACCCTCTCAACTAGTCTTTTACTTTTTTTATGGGTGAACTTTTGTATGTCTCTCCATAGTGTGTGATTGGAGTTCTAGTTTCCTATAACTTTGGACTGACTGTAATATACTATGGTAGCACACAGCATTTTAAATGCAGTGGCTTCCTTTTAATTTTGTTATTATTTCTTGGGTGAATTACTGTTCGCAAGAGGTAAAGTGGGATTCACATCCCCTTTTCATTTATTTTAGTGAGCCAGCACACCCCACCTTATGGGGAGTGCTTGGGGGATACAATGTATCCCCTTTCTTTCTTACTGTTAGTATGGATTTCTAAACTCTGACCTGGTGGGCAGAAGCTTGGCAGGCGGTCAAGACGAAGTCTCAGGAGGGGTGAGAGTGATCGGAAGCCCACCATGAGCGAACCAGTAAAACTCCACAGAATACTCTTAGACAAGTGTGTATCAAAATTACATTTATTATAGGACTTATAACTAAACACGAATAAACCACATTAATAATAAACAGTTACCACACACGCCTTACACTATTTACCATATATACAAATGCGTTTCGCTTAATGGGTATAAGGGGGAGAAACCAACCACAATCTATAACAGAAGAGGTAAGTAAACACAATTATCACATTAGGCAGTACTTCAAAGTCGATCCCTAACTTATGCAGTCCAGCCATACGAAGTGGGGGAAGCCTCGTGCTCAAAAGTACAGCAGTGCGTTAACGCACGGTCATGCGTAAGAGCGAAAGCGAGTCCTCTTCAGGGATCTGCAGTAGTTCAGGAAGGGGCTTGAGGCGATGAATAATAAAGCCCTATTATTCGAGGTGGGCTTGTGAACTGAATAACCTCAGCCCTTTAAGAAGAGTAGCAATTACCATGGAGATGGATGGAGATGTAGATTATATTCATGCATCAATAATCAAAACGACTCAGTTGGCAAAAAGGATAACTGTTTTATTTTCAGTTGTCTAAAACAGGGAGCACAGCGAACATCAACAAATTCGCTCGATCCTCTTACTCAACTACTTTCATAAAAAAACTGAACTTTTATATCCAAAACTCGTCATCATTGACGTTGACCTACGTCACTCCCAGCGTCATTCTACGTGGCAAACTATGACAACCCTAGTGCCAACTGTTATAGGCTTTTAGCAAACATGTAAGTATATGATCCATACTAGTATGGGACAGTGAGTGAAGATAATTGGTTTCTTAACTAAGCCCTCCCCTCAAAATGGCCATTATGAATGACACTAAATACACAGTCCCATTGGCTACACAACCTATAGGACCCTTAATTGCGTGGTCCCCTACAATTGGTTGGCACTCTAACCTTCGTCAGTACTTTTCCACCTACGTTAGCCGCACGCAGGCTGGCCTTCCAGGTGCTGGTGAGCTCGTCTTAACCCCAGCTTCCCACCAATTAGCATATCAATCTATCATCACCTCAGTGGTCAGCGTAGTCAATTAGGCTTTGAAGCTCCGCCTTGAGTTTGTTCTGTACTGTGGAGAATCAGGGGAGTGAAGGCACGCTCTGCCCTGATGCGTAGGTGTGAGCATCTTGCTCGTCCAACTTCATCCTTCCATGTGACTGGAGACCATGTTTTTGAGCTTTCACTGTCTTTAAAATACTATATTTTAATAGACCTCTGACGTCTTCCTTGTTTTGTCCATGTCTTCTGAACAGGAGCTGTTCTTTCCCATGGTTTGTATCCAATGTTAGTTAACTTTAGCCTGATAAGACCTTAGCTTCTTGGCATGGCTTCATGACTCATCCAACCTCGCCTTTCCCAGATTCACTTGGTATTTCATTTGTTTTCTTACTGCAACACACTAGAAACAAGGCCTTCTCTCTAAAGTCCAGCACTGCCTTAATACATAGTGGAAACATCCATCCTTTACGCTTTATGTATATATATTTCTGAGGCTTGTGGAATCTGCTTAGATCACATGCTGTGCATAGGCCGACATCTAGTGGAAGCTGCGGAGTATTACAGTTTGTTTTTCGAAGTCGAAAAATGGGCGTCGACACAGGGCGTGCCAGTAATACTATCCCTAGTGTGACGTCCCCTGTACCCATGATCCCTCACGCGTCTAGGATCCCCAGATTGTTTTTTTCCGCCATTCTGGTCGGAAGCACTTCAGCGGAGTTCCCTGGCTTTGCCATATTTTCACTCTAAAATAATTCTAATTTGCCCCGTTTGACCAACCTTTCGTCGATCAACATCTCGACGCCGAACCGGGGAGGAGATCAACGTCGAATACCCGACGGATTGGGCCTTGAGGCTTCCGCCTCGGCTCGGGCCTGGGCCGCTGGCCTCGGCCCTACAAGTAGGGAGAGTGGGGGTGGTACACTTCCACACTCGACACCTTATTACCTACACACACTTGCCCGCTGCCCACAGGCGCGTATGGAGGGTACGCCCTTTCAGTTTTGCCCCAAGTGTAATAAGAAATACCCTTGGGTAGATAAGCACGCTACGTGCAACCTTTGCCTACCCAGAGACCACCCCGAAACGGGTTGCAGGGCCTGTAGTAGGTTTAAGGCCAAAACTCTTAAGGACCGCTCCACCAAGCGTTGGGCCCACCACGCCAAGCTAGCAGCTATGGAGGCGGAGGGTACCTTCAGCGACGGCAGCGACGCCGAACTTTCGGACGGCGAGGGCACCAAGGCGTCGAAAGACAGCCGAACGCACGTCCCCGGCCTCGGAAGGTCGTCCGTCCCGGCGACTATGGGGAAGTCCCCCGGCGACAAAAGCGTTACACATACACACGCTAAACACAAAAAATCCACCCGAGATTCGACGTCGTCGAAACCTCGGAAAGAGGCACAGAAGGAGCGGTCCGAAAGGACGTCCTCTGGGCGGTCCCGGTCGAGGTCGCCGCACGACGTCAGGCAAGCCTCCACACTTGCACAGAGTGCCTCGACCATTAATATCCCGGAAGATCAATCGTCCGGAGACGAACACGACTTCCACGAACACGACTTCCACTCCCAGCCTGCACCCCAGGGAAAGGGTACTTCACTTGGGAGTAAAGAGGGCCCAGTTTCGAAGGCTAGTTCGAAAAACATGGATTCCACCTCCGATCCTCGACGCCAGGCGTCGAAAGATAAGGGAAAGGGGAAACACACTTCCACCCACGGGGAAGGGGGTAAACAGCAAAGGAAACAACCCTTGCAGTCCTCCACTACAAAAGAACTGACCAAGTCTTCTCAGGGCCAATCCATAGAAAGTCCCAGCAAGGTCACCCCAAGCTCAAAACTCTGGTCATGCGAGGACATTGACAGAGTAATGTCAAGGATGTCTTCCTTGGCGAATTTTTTCGACAGACACCCTGAACAACTCCTAGCTTTAAACCCTCAGGGAGATTCTCCCTCAGGGTCAGGGGACCCTATCCCCTCAAATAAAAGACCCCGGGTCGAGACACCATTTAGGCCTTTAGACCCCATCGAGGCCCAACCCTATTCTTACCTCTTCCCTACAGACCAAGGAAACTCTTCCCTTATAGAAGGTCAGGAAATTGACACGCCAGAAGATCCTGCAGGATCAGATTATTACGGCGAAGACGAAGACGAGGATGAGCCAGAAAATAGCCCAGATATTTTCAGAATGGACTCACCAGTCGAAAGGGAAGCCCCAGTGTCTGATTCCCCGATAGATAATCAGCCCCTCCTTAATGAACTGCTCTTTCGGGCAGCTAACCACTTCCACATAGACACACAAGGTGCCCAGGAAGAAAGGGACTTTGCGGAAGAACTAATAGGGGAAAGGAAGCCAGTAGCCCAGACCATTCCCATCCTAAAATCTGTTCAACGCAGAATAGCACCATCCCTTGTCAACCCAAACCTGACAAGACCTGTAAATCCGAGAGTGGAGAAGCTGTTTAAAGCAGCCCAGTCGGACCCCCTATATATTAGAGGTCAACTTAAGCCAGACTCTCTAGTAGTAACCAACACCCGCAAAAGAGCTGGTACACCATTATCTTCCTCTGAGGCTCCCCCCGACAAAGAAAGTAAAAAACTTTATGGTTTTGGCAGGAAAGTAGCTTCCACGGCAGCCTACCAAGCCAGAATCGCGAATTCCACCACACTGTTGGCTAGCTACAACTGTCACCAGTGGGAAGAAGTGGCAGCACTAATAGACTCTGCTCCCGAACCCCTTAAAAGCCAGCTAGCTCGCATTTGTGCGGAAGGAAGGAACGTGTCAGGCTGCACTGTAAAAGCAACTCTGGACGCCGCTGACAATGCGGGTAGACTTATAGCAGAGGGGACTGTCATCAAAAGGCATGCTTGGTTGAGGCAGTCGGGATTCAAAGCAGAAACACAAGCTGCGCTCTTAGACAAACCAGTGGAAAGTGATCTCCTGTTTGGGAAGGCAGTCGAGGACGCTCTAAAAAACGCTAAGGAAGAATTCGACACCCTCAAATCCCTTGGCCAATTAACTACCAAACCACCTAACCAAAGAGGGAATGGCAATTTTCGTCGCTCCCGCGGCCAAAATTCCAATAGAGGAAATAGCTACTCCCACACCCAGGGTACACAGTGGAACACCAGCTCACAACAGTCTACCCAGGCGTATAATAGGGGTAGTAAAAGAGGACGCGGTAGAGGCAGAGGCAGCCCCAGTAAAGGAGGAGGCACGCCTCCACCAAAGCAGTGACGCTCAGTTCAGGGTCCCTTCCCATGCAACCCCAGTAGGGGGACGAATATCAAGTTTCACCCAGGCATGGGAAGGGATAACATCCGACAGATGGGTGCTGTCAACAGTATCCAATGGGTACTGCATAGAACTACTGCAACGTCCCCTAAACCATCCTCCAAGACAAAAAGTCCACTCTTTACTACATCAGAAGATCCTCCTCGAGGAGATCGCCATTCTGCTAGAAAAGGACACGATAGAACTCGTCCCGGGACACCAGGTAAACAAGGGTATCTATTCAACTTACTTCCTTGTGCCAAAGAAAGATTTAACAATGCGCCCAGTTTTGGACTTACGGCCTGCCAACAAGTATGTCAAGCCCCAAAAATTCCGTATGACCACACTACAAGAGGTAATCCCACTCCTAAAAAAGGGGGATTACATGGCAACCTTGGATATGAAAGATGCCTATTTTCATATTTCAATGCTCCCGGCGCACAGAAAATACTTGCGCTTCAAGGTGGACAGTCGCCACTATCAATTCAAGGTACTGCCCTTCGGGATAGCTTCAGCACCAAGGGTATTCACCAAGGTACTGGCGGTGGCAGCTGCACACCTACGCAGGGAGGCAATCCCAGTGTACCCTTATCTGGACGACTGGCTCATAACGGGGGAGACCCCAGGAATCTGCAGGTCAAACATTCAGAGGACCATCGACGACCTCCACGAATTAGGCTTCTCCATCAACGAGAAAAAGTCAAGTCTGGTGCCAAGCACCTCAAAACAGTTTCTAGGAGCTATCCTAGATACTCAGAAAGGATTGACCTTCCCTTCGGAAGAAAGAATTCGGAACATACTTCTGCAAATTCCGCATTATCAGTCAGGTCAACAGATAACAGTACGCAAAGCTATGCGGTTACTGGGCATGATGGCGTCATGCATTTACCTGGTCCCCCACGCGCGTCTGCGCCCCATGCAGGAATGGTTGGCGAAACAGTGGTCTCAGGCAGGTGGTCAGTGGGACGATCTAGTGGTCGTTTCGCCAACACTAGTACAAAACCTACTCTGGTGGACAAGAGAGAATCTTGCAAAGGGGAAACCCTTTTACGATCCCGAAGTACAGGCAGTGGTGACTACAGATGCATGCCTGACTGGGTGGGGAGCTCACCATCTCCACCACACAGCTCAGGGTCTCTGGTCTCACTCAGTAGCCAAGAACCACATCAATCTGCTAGAGCTTCTGGCAGTATTCCGAGCGCTGCAGGCGTTCGAGCCCCATCTACTAAACTTGTCGGTGCAGATCAGGACGGACAGCACGACAGCCATGTTCTATCTGAACAAGCAAGGAGGGACTCGTTCGCCAAATCTGTCCAAGCTTGCCCAGAAAATATGGATATGGGCACTCAGACGGAACATCTTCCTGTCATCGCAACATGTTCCAGGGGAGCTCAATTCCCTAGCGGATGCTCTAAGCAGAGACTCCCTCCCAGTAGAACACGAATGGGTCCTTCACAAAGACGTAGTAAAATATCTCTTCTCTCAGTGGGGTTTCCCCACTATAGACCTATTCGCCACAAGCGAAAACAAACAATGCCCAGGATTTGCATCCAGGTTCCCACAACCGGACTCCCAGGGGAATGCCCTGTGGATGAACTGGTCAGGGATGTTTGCGTACGCTTTCCCACCAACTCCTCTCATCAGGAAGGTAGTGTACAAGATGAACAAGGAATCGATGACGCTCATCCTAGTTGCTCCCATGTGGGCGAGACAACCATGGTTTCCACACCTACGCAGGATGGCGGTATGCGAGCCCATCAGACTCCCAGCCTGGTACAACCTTCTGTCCCAGCAACAAGGTCAAACAGTGCATCAGGAACCCAACTCTATGAACCTAGCAGCATGGCTCCTGAAGTCATAGAGTTTGGACATCTCAAATTACCACAGAGGTGTATGGACATTCTAAAAGAGTCCAGGAAACCAAATACAAGGCACTGTTACTTTGACAAGTGGAAAAGATTCGTTATCTGGTGCCAGAGTAAACAAATCAACCCGGTTGATTGCACTCCTTCCAACGTTGTAACATACATGCTCCACCTGCTGGATGCAGGGTTGGTTTTTAACTCTCTGAAAGTACACCTGGCAGCCCTCTCAGCCTACACCACATCCCATAACAAGGTTTCGTGGTGGAAAGTACCAGTGGTTAAAGCCTTCATGGAAGGAGTAAAGAGACTTCACCCTCCTATCTCGAACCCACCGCCAGGATGGGATCTCAATGTGGTGCTATCTAAGCTCATGGGGCCCCCCTTCGAACCCATGCATAAAAGTAGTCTCAAACACCTGACTTATAAAACGGCCTTCTTAGAAGCCATTACCTCCATAAGAAGGGTCAGTGAAATTCAGGCTCTGTCAGTGCAAGATCCTTTCTTTACTATCCACAAGGACAAACTGGTTTTACGCACACACCCTAGATTCTCACCAAAATTCATATCCAAGTTCCATGTAAACCAGTCCATCGAGCTTCCGGCTTTCTTCCAAAACCCACAAAGCTCAGCTGAGGTGAAACTACACACCCTAGATGTGCGTAGGGCGGTCTTATACTATGTAAATAAAACCAGACCGCTAAGAAAGACAGATCAACTGTTTGTCTCCGTAGCTACAGGCAGAGAGGGGGATCGCGTCTCTAAGGGCGCTATCTCAAAGTGGATTATCAACTGTATACAGCTGTGTTACTCTCTTTCTAAAAAGACTCTGCCTTTTACGCCAAGGGCCCACTCTACCAGAGGCATTGGGGCCACTCTGGCTTTCATTGCAAATGTTCCCCTTGACACCATTTGCAAAGCGGCTACTTGGAGCTCTATTCACACTTTTACTCAGCATTACTGCATTGACACTCATTCCAAGGCAGATACACAAGTGGGACAAGCGGTTCTAAGACACCTGTTTGCTCATGACCCTTCTCACATCCCACCTCCTTCTTCTGGTACTGCTCGCTAATCTATGCACAGCATGTGCTCTAAGCAGATTCCACAAGCCTCAGAAGGGATACATTACTCACCGTAATCGTATTTCTGATGCTTGTATCTGCTTAGATTCACATGCGACCCACCCTTCCTCCCCTCCGAGAGAAGGCGCATGGTTGCTTGTAGTCTTACCTTTCTGTCTATCTGCTTGGACTATCTGTACTCACGCTACTCCTCATGCTACCTCATGTCAGGAAAAACACAATCTGGGGATCCTAGACGCGTGAGGGATCATGGGTACAGGGGACGTCACACTAGGGATAGTATTACTGGCACGCCCTGTGTCGACGCCCATTTTTCGACTTCGAAAAACAAACTGTAATACTCCGCAGCTTCCACTAGATGTCGGCCTATGCACAGCATGTGAATCTAAGCAGATACAAGCATCAGAAATACGATTCCGGTGAGTAATGTATCCCATATATATATATATATATTGGCGCATGCCGCAATCAATTCACTAGAAAGCTAGCCTCAGGATTACTTCGTCGTCTTGGGTTTCTTTTGCACCTGTACACGTGTAAACTGACTTGATATCTCTACCAATTCTGAAGTTTCTACACCTTGATCCCAAGATGTCATTTATCCGCGCTTTATAGAATATCTGAATTCTCCAGTCTCTGAATCCCTTCCATGTAAACCAGCTCAGCTCTGTGTGACGTCACTATTTGTCTTTGCCATTCATTTGCTCTGCCTCTTCCGGAATTTCATTTAAACGACCATCATATTTCCTTGTATGCAGGTATGGTCTTCTCAATGGGAACCTTGCCTCCAGGATTCTCATTCGTAAAAACAAGTGGCTGTGCCAGGGGGCCACTGGTAAGTACTCACTGTCCCACGACACAGTCCTGGCCAAACTTTGCCAATCTAGTCCAGTTCGCTTGTAGGTTTAACCCCTGCAGTTACACGTTGCTCCGGCTCTCAGCGGGTGCGGGACAATAGTCTGTGGCAGGACAGTAGCCTTTTCTCAGCTCTCAAAGAAAAAAGGAAGACCGTTCCAGTGAAGCACATCTCAGGGCAAGTATGCAAGGTTCCTACAGCAACCGTCACCACAGCGGGGTGACACAGGGACCGCAAATGCTTGAGCTGTGGCACACTCATAAATAGCAACCCAGAGGAGCTAGGACAGCAAGTTTTGGTGGGAGAGGACCCAGGACCACAAGTTAGCGATTCACAATGTCTCGAGTGTCAACTCAGTACGGCAGCGCTCCTATACAATACCCTGGCTTCGAACTGGTCATTTCGCTAGATGGCCCAGGAACACTTCTGAATAAGCTTTTTTTACCGGTAAGCCAGAGGTACAGAGAGTAGTTGCCCCCACTGTTCCAAATGGTCGAAACACCCTTGCAGGCCCTCTGTGATCGAGGCAAAAGCAGGGGTCCGACGGAACAACAGCGGTGTCAGGATGCCAAACCTTCCAGCATGTCTCCGGCAATTCCACATGTCTGCTCCTTCGATTTAGGATAATTGGCTCTTTCTGTAGTTCGGTGTGAACTTCAGTGGATCGACCTGGAATGGATGCAGAGCCCCTTCTCTTATCCAAGATTTGTTTCGCATTCAAATTTGGGGTAGCCAATGGAAGATCTGCTCTCTTATGTATGCACGCCAGCCGTGGGCCAATCATGGCCCAAGGTGGCTCCAGTCATTCAGGCTTACCAGACATACTGGCACCGGTAGTGTGGATTAAGACCAGACAGTCCCAACCCTCTTCCTGGGCAATAGCACAAGTGACATGCAGGAGTCTGCGAAAGATGCGTTTTTTGTGGGAGGCTGCATGCCCAAATAAGGAATACCCGGTCTCTTGTCCTGGGGTTAGGCAAAGGGACAAAATGGCCAAAGGACGGAACCAAAGACTTTGTGACAGGGCTAATTTCAGGGCAGGCCACAGTCTTGGGCCAAACATGATATGGTCCATCAAAAAGTAAACATTCTTTAAAAGTAAACTGCTGCCACCAGTTCGTCCTAGGCACATTTGTACAATTACCAAACAGTCCTTAAAGGGTGCCTAGGGCCATAATAAAAAAGGACCCCAGGCTTGGTTCTGTAAGGTACTTGGCACACAGATAAAAAGTTACCAAGAAATGCAACATAGTCAAAGGCTAAGGGAAACATAGTTTCCCAGTACTGACAGCATGAAGGACGTGTCGGTTTCCCCATAACAAATGAGCAAAAGCCTAGAGGAGTGTGCAGCTCAAGGCTGTGCTCCACTGGAAAACATCAGGTTAGGAAAGCCAAACAAAAGCAAAACATTTGGGGGTCCATAAATGGAGGGAAAGTTGCACCGAAGGGAAATGTTTCCTAACATTTACCTGGTCACATCTGTTACAATTGCATGTTTACTTGAATGGCAGGTGGCCGTGGTCTTACCTTTGACTTTTAGTCATTATTACTTGCAGGCTATCAAATCAGCCTCGGTAATGCACAGGAGGGTCACAATTCTGCTAGAATGGGCTCCTTCTTTTTTCGCCATTTCTCCTGTGCTTGTTAGTTTCCTAGATCATCTTCTGCCATTCTAGGCGCAAACTACCTTGGTTGAAGCTTTGTCTTCGGCAGGAATCCTTTGTATTCCCCACCGAGGCTCCAGATTGTCTGAGAAGGCAAAAAGCGAGGAAGGAGTCCAGAACTCTGCAGTGCTTTGTCTTTCACCTTGCCTGAAAGGAACCAGTTCCCAATGGGGAGTGGGGGGGGGATGTTGGCTGTCCTGATTGGACTGCCAGCCCTCCCCTTTATGTAAACTGCAGGGAGAGTTTGCAGAAGTCGTTCTGTAGTTCCTGATAAATCCTGTGAACCTGGAAGCTGCTGACAAGTGGACCACTGGAGTGAATTCGAGGAGGAAGATGAAGAAAAGACATCTAAAGTGAAATTCCAGCGACCTGGGATCCTGCTGTGTAACCGGAGCCCGGTGTAACCCTTCCTTCCAATCCACCTGGGGTTCCCAAATGCAACAACTCCTACCCAGAGGCCGAGGAGATCCACTAGTCTCAAGAAGACCTGCAACTGACACATCGCTCAACGTGCTGTGACCTTCCTGGGCTGCAAAACCCCAATAACAGGGGACCTCGACCCAGAGTGCAGTGCATGGTCCTCCGAAGGCCGAACCTCGCTGAAACTTTGGTGGCCTTCTGCTGGATTTCCAGAGAGATGATTCGAATCCCTGAAGTCCCCTCACCAGAGTGCAGGACCGAGAGAGTGAAGAGAATCCAACCATCGATATCCGTTCTACACCTGGCTACTGTAAAAAGGCGCCAAATCCACAGAGCCATGAGAAAGTGCAAAAAGTCCTTTGCTGGAATCCTCTTCTGACTGCTGCTGCTAAGTTCTCGTCCAGTTCTTTCATCTCCAGACCCAGAATCCAGGGACTGGGTCGTGTGCTACTGTATCCAGAATGCATCTACTTTGAAGCTCTTCTTTTCTCCTAAGGTACTGTGTTGGCCTGGGTAATACTTATCTTAAATCTTATGTGAATCCTGTGAACTGAGTGGGTGATTCGTGTGGTTGGGAGTTTGCCCATACCACTTCCCCAGGTCTAATGCTGTAACGCATATACAGAGTCTTCTGTGAAGTCCCTGAACCTTTCTAACTAACTCTGAAGATATCCTCTGGAACACTGACTTTCCTGCATCTGTACCAGTGCTTAATTTGTAAGAACATAAGTGTCAGTGGCCAAATATTTTCTAGCACGCCTGTTACACCCACCATTGCTGCCACCACCCACAGCTGCACCCCACAGTGCCGACCCATTTGGGGTTAAAATACAGCTTGCACCTGCTCATTGGGGTTGATGGATGCTCAGACTATCAGCACTACGTAATCAAGCTGAGTCTGAGACAATAAGTGCCAGGGCTCAGAAGCAAATGCCAGGGCTGAGCCCTGGCAATCACCCACACAAATTAAGCACTGGCCAGACAATGGTATATTTGTCACAACAGGACATGTTTTCCCACCTTTAACAAATATGACCTGGGTTATGGTCCCCAAGACGAACGTGGTTGTGTGTCAATGCCTTCTATGACAGTGCAATGCTGACACTCTTTAAACAAAGAGTGGAATGACACAGATTTCTTTGTGTGGTTCTGGTGGCAGTTTAAAGGTATGGACTAGGCTCCATTCACTTTCACAATTTTGGTTGATGGCTTACCGTAACACTGCAGCTGCGTGCTAGGTTTTAGGCCTGCACACCAATGCAGAACTTTACAATTAGCAAAATATACTAATTGTGCATAGGCTCAGATGCTGCTGATGTATATTTTCAGACCGACCCTAGCAACATTCTCTACTGGAAAGTCTGCTGGTAGCTGGTCTTGATAAACCACAGTCAACCTGCTTAATCATAGTCAATCTGTTGAGTCTTCTCTCTGATTTGATTTTTCCTCTAGCAGCTATTCAAGGGGAATTTTCTAAGGGCCGTCCTTGTGCCTGTATGCTGCTTTAAAAAACCTCTGCATCAATCAATCAAAAAGCAGTAAGAAAGCAATAACTAATAATGCAGCAATGAACATTTGTCCGGCCCTATGTCATTGTGCGGCCGTCACCTTGTAATTCACAGTACCAATCAAAACTGCTTGCAATCTTTGAGATGCATCTACATAAGGCTCAGCAAGGAAAGTGATATGCTACTTATATGCCTATCGCTAAAAGGTACTTGCTATCAGTGTTATTTTGTCTGCTTAAGTGTCTATGGTGGCTATCGGGTGCATGTGACTTGTAACATTTCGATTGCATTTAAATCTGTGCATGAAAACATTTTATATGTCAATGAGGCAGGTCATTCACGGGTTCTCCTGCTAGTGGAGTGTCCAACAAAGAACTGAGCTTCAAAAGTCTTGTTGCTCCATCTGTTACAACTGAGTCGTTTGGGAGGTTACTATTACAGCGACAGCAGAGGGTGAGGAGTACGCTGTGGTTGTAGGGTGAAGGTTTCAGCGCTTAAGTGTAGGAATTGAGCAGAAGAGGAACAAGAGAAAAGGTACAGAGGCTGAGAAGTGATAAAAGGGCATGCACCAAGGCTTGGAGACTTGATGCTAATTCATGTAGTTAGGTTGCTCTTCCTCCTTCTGCCACCCTCACGGATCCTGATCAGGAGGGTGACCTTTCCCAAGGTGATGTTTACCCACACCAATAACTGAGTTCGATAATGTCATACTTTGACGAACCAGAGGGCCCTTCTCTTTGAGACTTTCCCACTGACTGATGAAATTGACTCATTCCATGCCTTTATGTCCAGGGCTGCCAAGTTGGTAAAATAAGCCTTCCATCCTTCTAATTCGAGTGACGGTGGCAAACAAAGTCTTGGATTGCCATACTTGTCCTCGAGGACATTTGGGAATACAGTCTTGTGACCATGAGATTTCCCTTGTCTGCTCCTCTAGAAAATGACAGATTCTAGAAAAGGTACACAGCTCCTGATTGAGAGCCTACGTGTCTGCGAGCGCAACCCAGTCCAGACTCTGTAGTTTCAGCAACAGCTCGGAAATGTTCTGCAAATTCTTCCTTGCCTTGTTCACGCAACAAGGAGGGCATCATCTCCACAGCCAAGACTACCATCAAGGTGGCTAATACTATGGCTATGCTGTCCCGCTACAACAGGGTACTGTGGTTCAAGATGGGGATGGGCCCAATATTGGATTTCCTTCCAGAAGACAAGAAGGATGGATCTTTTGCCATTCTTCGTGAAGGGGAAGCTGCCTCTGCCCACGCAGTTTCACTAGCAGTAGATATTGTGGTCACTGGCCTCTAGCAGATTTATTTTTAAAATGTTTGTAATGCTCAAACCCAGAGGTATCACTGCGTTCGTACCAACATATGATCTAGAGACAAAACACAGTAGTTAACAGCACATTAATGGATGGTCATGAGCGAGTCTCTTGAATGTTGCAAAAGAGGGTTTGTTGCTGATAGCGGTGGCAAGGAATTCCAAAGGGTGGGCGCATGACAGTTAAGCATGTGCCACCTGCTCTGGCATATTTGAAACAAGGAGTGCACAGTGAGAGGCTGCTGGAGGATTGCAAGAGGCGCTTCTGATGTTTCCTTGTGATGGTGTTATTCAGGTAGATGGGGGGGGGGGCTTTGTTGTAGATGCACCGGTGGGGGATAAATCGGGTATTGAAGTCAATGCTGGATTTGATGGGCAACCAGTGGAAATCGCGACGTACTGCTGTGATGTGGTACGTGCGGTGGAGCCCCAGGGCTGCGTGAATGGGAAACGGTTCAGTCCTATGCCTTCAGGGTTGGCTCAAGGCCACTCATTTCTGTCCGGAAGTACAATCTAAAGTAGTTGACGTGGCATTTGACGGGTAAGACCTGTTCGTCAAGAAGGTAGATGACAGTTCAAGCATTCTGCAGCAGTGTTTTTCAAGGACGTCACCAGATTACATGCCTTCCTACTGGTCCAGCACCTACCCCTCATCTGATACATACAAGAGAGAAGTCTCAGACCTATAGTTAAAATCAGTGCCGTTGCTGCTCCTTGCAAATCAGATGCCAATTCTCCAAATAGGCTGCACCAGGCTCCACCCTCGCCTCTCCTCTTTCCCACGCCAGTGGGAGAGCGGCTTTCAAAGTTCATCAAGCAATGGCGTTCCATCACCACAGACGAATGGGTGTTGCCACTGATCCAACATGGCCACATGCTAGAATTCATCAGGCGCCAACCCTCCGTTTCTCCTTTATCAAACGTCGAGAAGCACTTGTCATTATTCCTGCAAGAGGTTTAGTCTCTCCTCTCCAAAGGGGCGTTTGAGCCCCTTTCAGCAACAAAGACACAGTGCAAACTCGAGATACTTTCTTGTCAAGAAGAAATCAGGGGCTTGGAGACCCATTCTCGACCCACTCCTCCTCAACTAGTTCATGCTGGCTCAAACCTTCAGGAGGGTTACCCAGCAGCATATTTACACACAGCTGAATGAAGGGGGGGTTTCCTGTTGTCATCAGTCTTGGAAGACGTTTACTTTCACATCCCAATCCATTTCCGGCAACAAAGGTATTGACGGTTCATTGTCGCAGGACCACATTTTCAGTTCAAGGCCGTGCCGCTTGGCCTCTGCTCAGTTCCAAGGATATTCCTGAAATGTCTGCCTCTGCTGGCCACTCATCTGTTATTTAGAGTTACACCTCTGCTAGCATCTCGATGATTGACTAGTTCAGGCAAACTCTCTTCCACTAGGTCATCGGTACACAGAAACCATGATCCATCGCTTGACATCACTAGGGTTCTCTTTCAACTTTGCCAGATCCTGCTTGACCCCCTCTTGGCAGGCTATGTCTGTAGGAGGGCTACTCAACTTGATGTCCGTCACCGCTACACCTTTGGAGGCCAGAGATTGAAGGCCATGCTAGCCAAAACTCTACTGCTACACAAGGTGTCTGTATCAGTCTGCATGTTTGAATTCCCAGTTAGAAATAATGTCAACCTGCATCTCCTTAATCAAGCACTGCAAGCTTCGAATGCGGCCTTTCCAGGAGTTCCTCAATGCTCAATGGAAAACAGTCTCTGGTGGATGGGAAAACCAGGTTCTGTTAACTGAGAACTTTCACAACGCTCTTCTGTTGGATGCTTCACTCAGGGAGCACCCTTTCGTCTGCCAGACCATCGGGTCACATCACAACTGACGTGTCTCTCTAGGGCTGGGGAGTCCACACAGGCCATCACCATGCCAGGGGTCTCTGGTCACTGGTGAAGAAAAGGTTACATCCACTCCACTCTTCTGTCAAGGGATGCTCAGGCCCTATGGACTTGCGCTCTGGCCCATTACTTCTTCCTGTTCCATCTACCAAGAATACACAACAACAGTGGCAGATTCTCTCAGCAGGGAATCGTGTTCCTGCCACGAGTGGGAACATCGCAAGGAGTCTAGGGAGCACCTTCCCGTTCCCGTGTATAGGCATGTTCTTGTATCTGTTCCTCTGATTCCTCTTGTCCCTCGAGTGATTGATGTGTTCAGATGGTCCCAGCTTGGCCAAGACAATACTGGTTCTCGGATATCCTCAGCTTCTCATTGCCACCTCCCACAAAGCTATCACTGCTTATCAGACTTCTGTCCAGGTACCAAGGTGCAGTGCTGCAACGAAACCCGACCTCCCTCAGTCTGATGGCCTGGTTCCTGCTTTTAGAGTTTGAACGAATACCTGTGCCATCGGACTGTTGTGAGGTTATGGCCAGACCCCGGGCTTCCTCCACACTCTCCTGCTACAAGACCAAGTGGAATCATTTGTCCACTTGGAGTTCTGGTCATGACCTCGACCCCTTCCACATGCAGGCTCAGGACATTTTGTCCTACACTTTGTTTTTGGTGCGGCCCGGCCTGGTCTGTTATTCCATCAAGGTACACCTGGCTGCCATCTCCAGGTTTACTTGTTCCCCTGGGACGACATCTGTGTGGTCGCATAGACTCAAGGAATTCCTTAGGAGGCTGTTCCGCTCTATCCCTGCTCCAACGTGGGAGTTGAACATAGTATTCTCCAAGCTCATAGGATCTCCTTTCAAGCCTTTACACAAAGCCTCACTGATGTTTTTGTTCTGAAAGACTGCTCTGTTGGTTGCCATCGCCTCTGAAGACGTGTGGGGGGAAATACAGACTCTTTTGTGCGTGCCACCCTATTTGACATTTCACAGATCCCAGGCGGTCCTCAGCACTGATCCAACTTTCAATTATACAGTTCGGTCTTTGTTACACCTTAACATACCGGTAGTGCTATCTGACCTTTTTTGATCTCCGTCCTCTCCTGTGCAACGCTTGTTGCACCCCTTAGATGTGGTACGAGCATCGGGAATTCTACATTTCCAGCATAAAAGTGTTTCCCAAGTTTTAACAACTGTCTGTGACTTTTGGTCCGGCGGGCACTGGCTATGCTCTGTCCTAAGCCTCCAATGCTCATTGGGTGTCATCCTGCATTTCTTACTGTCATCAACTGGCTAACAGGCCTCTTACCAGCTGGCCCAGAACCCATTCAACAAGGGCTGTGCCGTCTACCACGTCTTTCTTCTCTGGTGGTCCCCTGCTGGACGCGTGCAGGGCTGCAACGTGGAAATCGGTGCATACCTTCACAATGTTATACTGCGTCGACAGGGATATCACGGAGGAGTCTAGAGTTGGCCAAACAGTGCTGCGCAACCTGTTTGGATGTTTTCTGAAGTTAGTGTTTCCTTCAGGTGAGCTTTACCTCCGCCCATTATTGCGATTGTGTGTACTGCTTTGTAATCTATTAATTCATCATGTGAATCTATGAAGGATCCAATGCTGGAGATGGAATAAGTTACTTACCTGTCGCTCCTGTTCTCCAGCATTGGTATCTTTCATAGATTAACATGTGGCCCTCCTGCCTACCCCTCTTATGGCTCTTCTTGCCTCATATTTCCACGGTCACATGCACTTGAAATAATCTGAAGATCAGCTCTGGGGGTGTAGCGAGGGAGACCAGTCATTTGACTTATGGGGCAATATGACTCAAAATCACTCGCAATATGACTCAAAATCACTCTGATAGAGTAGAGCACTAAAGAGAGAGCAGTTTTAAAGTTTAAACATAAACTACTTAACTATTACTGCCTGACAACAGGGAATATTGAAACAGCATGTGACTCTATAAAGATACCAATGCTGGAGAGCATGCGTTAAAGGTAAGTGATGTATTCCTTCCTTCCATCCAACCTAATCAGAGCATCAACCCTCAACAGATATCCTCTTTAAGAAGATTTAGGATATCTTTACCAGGGTGGTGCACCTGTCCTCCCAAGAAGATATAGGCCTTCATATGTTCAATTAATAGATTTTGAATAATCAACATCTCAAATTTGTTCTGCCATACAGCAAGGTTTGGATGTAAGAAATGCATTTAAGAGCTTGGTACTGCTACATTTCAAAAAATATGTGCGAACACAGACCATTTATGAAGCTCATATATACAGTTGTAGGACACCTTTAGGGCAAAGACCGTTCCTATCCTCATGTATGGAGCTGAAGTAATAAGTCCTAATGATGGGGTTATCTGGGACAGACTCAAAGTCTCTTTTGGAGCCGAGTTCTGAACCTACCAAACTGTGTACTGGTTCAGTAATGAGGTATGAGCTTGGCATGATATCTCTTTAAGCTCTAGTTAATTGGAAATATCTGGCTCCACATAGGAAAATACAGGCTCCAACTGAAGGCCCACTAGTTAGTATCTTAAATATGGCACTTACCATGGAAACAGAAAATGAAATTAACCTATTGGACCAATCATGATGAGCT
This sequence comes from Ambystoma mexicanum, assembly GCF_040938575.1. NCBI lineage: Eukaryota > Metazoa > Chordata > Amphibia > Caudata > Ambystomatidae > Ambystoma > Ambystoma mexicanum. Next base: position 1,457,066,524 of record NC_090932.1, read on the forward strand.
ATTCACTGTATTGGGGATGAATGGTGAAACCCTTAATTCCACTCCTAAGCAGGTTAGAAAGAAAGCTTGGAACACAGATTTGATTTTAGCTAGCTAAAGTATAAGGATTTATTTATATGCTCACATTTTAGAATTAGAAAAGCCTTTAAACTTTGTTCCATTTCATTTAAGGAAACTCCCGTACCAAATGCATAGGTCCTGGTTTTTAAGGGTTAAGTTAAACCTTCTCCCTACTAATGAAATTTTGGGAGCTGGCCTTAACATAGCAAGAGCTAAACGCTTTTGATAATTTCATAGGGCTCCGCAAGTTGTAGAAACCCTGCGTCATTTCATGGTTGATTGCAAAGTGTTAACATATCTGTTATATTTTGAGAAATGTTTCCATATTAATTTTATTAACTAACTTGAACTTTGGAACAGGTTCATGGTTGGGTATCAAGTATCTTTTTTTTATTATTTTTTTTATTTTATTGGTTTTATTCAAACATTTAAAATGACAACATGTATACATACAAATGTACAAACAATCATCAATTATGGACTTTTAGGCAATCTCCTCATACACTGATGTCTGTCATTTCATGCAATTTCGAGTTTTACAGGCATGTTCACTCTGTTGGTGCCCTCATCAGGCGATTTTCAATTGACTCCAAAAGTCGTGTTAATGGGAGTACCAATTTGAAATCTGTTCCTTGATACATCAGTTTCCACCAGTCGTCGGCGCATAGAGATGGATGATTTACACTCCATGAACCCAAGTGAATTGTTCTTTCGGATCTTAACTTAGTGCAAAATAGCACTAAGTGTTGGAGAGATTCGTTAGCTTGCAGGCAAAGTCTACATTCAGGTTTTAGATGCTCATTGCTCTTCCATAAGCAGAGACGTTCGATGGTTTTGAGCATATTTAGTCTGAACAATAGAAACAACCTTCGTGCTTGCGGATCTGGAAACAATGTAATGTAGCGCTGTTGAGTGTTAAAGACGCGTATCTCCAGTGGCCGCAGATCTCTCAATACATGTTTGTTCCCAGTCCGCACGCCAGATTTTAAGTTTTGCCGCATCTGGATTTTCATGGAGCATATCAACTTTAATGTCATAGTTCTGTAATAACACTTCACATCTGTTCGACCACATCGAAATGACGTTAGAATTGCCGACTGAGACGTCATAGAAGATGTCGAATTGAGAAATTTGCGCCCGAGTACATGTTTTGCGATATAAATTTAGCAGGCTCCAACTAATCCTGGCATGGATCGATATTATCGATCATTCATATTTTATGCATGCCGTCTTCACGCCCTTCGTAAGGGCTAATACTTTCGACCAAAAGCAGTTCTCTAGTGAGTCCCAAGTTTCGTAGGAGCAGCCAAGGGCGTTTTCTGCCCCATATGTCAACACAGGGATTACCTTTTGATGGTAAAAGGCCAAGACAGGTTTTAGCGAGAATTTACCATATCTTTTGTGGATAATGAATGCCTGGCTTGCAAGTTGTTTACATTTCCTTTTTATGTCCGCCTGCCACGGTCCATCATTTATTGATGAACTTAAAAGCATTCCAAGGTATTTAACGCTAGAAGATATTTGTAGGGATTCTTGGCCTAAAGTCCAATTTGAGGTGCGTCTGTGCGCTACCCATCCGCCGTTTAGGTTTCGTAGAACCAATATTTCACATTTTTTAATATTGATCGATAAATGATTGGATGTAACGTACTGTTGAACAGCTTTTAATTTTCTTTGTAGCCCAATGGCGTTACATCCAAGACGATCAAGTCGTCAGCATAAAGAAGCCAACTTAAGTGTGATTTGGCCACTTTCGGCGGGAATGATTTTATTGCAACTAATGATTTGCCTATGTCCGATATAAGGAGGCTGAATAATGCTGCACCTAGCGGGCACCCCTGTTTCACTCTTTTAAAGGTGTTAATCACTTTGGATAATAGCCCAGTTTGATCCAGTCTGACTCAAATTGAGGTGTTTGTGTGGAGTTCTTTAATTGCAGCTATTAGATCTAACGGGCATCCCCAACGCTGCAATTATTCCCACAGGATCGCTCTGTCGATAGTGTCAAATGCGTATGAAAAGTCTATAAAACCTAAATAGACCTTCGTATTCGACTTTATCGCTTCCATTTTGATGATGTTTAGCAAAAGTAAGTTCAGCGAGCATCCCACCTGCTTTACAAATCCTGATTGGCGATTGTCCACATGGTTCGATGTTGGAGACCAAGCTACCAGTTTTTGTTGTAGCATAGTGGCATAGATCTTGCCTAGGAAGTCCAACAGAGCAATTGGTCGATAGTTTTTCGGGTTTGCTCTATCGCCTTTTTTGAAGACCGGTACAATGATCGCGGTCTTCCAGGATTTTGGAGTCTGGCCAATTGTATTTACTCGATTAAACAACGTAACACAGATCTCCGCCCATAACTCTGGATGTTGTTTAATAGTAAAGTTTGTCAGACCGTCTGGGCCAGGTGCATGCACATTTTTTGCTTTCTTAATGATAGTCACTATATCATCTTTCGAATAAGACGGGGCCCACGGTTTAGACATTTTATTGGCTGGGCCATCAATTGTCTCAGTTACATTATATAAACCTTCAAAGTGGGTTATCCAATCTGTTTCTGGCACCACACAAGCTTGTATGGCTTTTTGTGGAGCATGCAAATTGTTTTAAACTTCCAGAAATCTCTTGTGTTTTTATTTTTTAGGACCATCAACATCTCTTCTGCTTCATTTTGAGACATCACGTGTTTGTGGGATTTTAGCCAATTTGTATATCTTTGCTTGGCCGCCTTTGTCGCGCTTACATGTTAAAGCATTCATGCTCTTCAACCTTCTGATTTCTCGACTCATCAGGCGCTTTTGTTTCAGCAGTTCCAGGTCGAAGCAATGTTGGCGTTCAAAAACCATGTGATTAAGCCCTGTTTTTTTTTTGTTTTAAATTGTGTCAAAAGATGGCCATATTCGACATTTGGGCTAACATAACAGTATTGGTTTACTAGGTGTTCCAAATCGTGTGTCCAATCTTAACCTCACTCTATTGGATTCCACTTGAATTTTGTGAGACCATAATTCAGGTGCTTGCTTCGACGTAGTTATAAATTCCGTTACTAACATATTGTGGTCGCTTCCGATTTTTTTGATAATTTTCAGCGATGTTATCAGTGGATGTAAGGCTTCTGACACAAACATGTAGTCAATAGTTCACATCAAACCATCACGATGCCATGTAAAGGCAGGGGGCATGTTGTCACAGGTATTTCCATTTAATAATTGTACATTTCGTATGGACATCTCTTTTGACCATATATTGGCCAAAGATATTTTTTCCGCAGTAGATGGTTTGAACAAATCAGTATTTAAATCACCACAGATGATTATGTTCGGCCAACCAGACGTTTCCAACAATTGATCAAATATTTACACAATATCAAGTATCATTCATTTTAGCCACTACCAACCTTTTTATGGACATTTATCCTAAATGTGATGAACAATTGTATAAATAATTACTCACATACTTCTTGCTTCTATTGGATTTTATGGTATTGTTAATTGATGTACTGTTAATTAGTGAATGCCTATTTTGTATATAACAGTTGAATTTTGGTAAGTGAATGGTTTGTATTTCAAGCCACAACACATATAAATAAAATAAATATATGTTAAACTTTTTCCTACTCAAGATCAAGTGTTCATTAGCAATTCATTCTAAGCATAGTTTTTTAGCAATTGAAAATGTGTTTCTTCCTAGGAAGGGCCTACATTATAGCTCTTCTTTATCTGAAGCCTCTGGTCCACATGGCATTCAATGTTTAGGTGGTTCCTTTCCCAGACTATTCATGAAACATGCTTAGTTACATCAACCTGAGAATTGGACCCATAAATTGCATATTCGTCTACCATTATTGCAACTTATAAACACTGAGACACACCTAAACACTTACAAGATTCCTTTTCTACAGCCATATCTAGTCACCTCTGTAGCAATTGGATTAGAACATGGATGGAAAATGATATTGGATCACAAGAAAGTGACAACAGGAAGGGTTCTCGAGAGCGGTCATCACACATAAACATTTTGGGGCAAATACCTATTTTTCTTTGCAATAAAGGCTTTCCATTGAATCATTGTGTTGCTCTCCAAACACAAGCACAACAATGTTTTATTTGATCAAGCAGGAGGGGAGGTATTAGTGGTTCACAGCATGTTTGCTGCTCAACAATTGCAAAGTGCGTGCTTTGAGTGACCATCAAACCAGACTTTACTATTGTATGCTGACCAGCGTGGAAGAGTAAATATCCTGTCATTTTTATTACTCTGGATAACCCCCCCCCCCCACCACCCCAAAGCTGAGATAACATTAAGATCCAAGGGGCATCATGAGGCTTTATAACTTCTCCTCCATATATTATATGACTAGATGTTTGAAGCAGAGAATTCTGGGGAAACAGTGGTACTAAAATCGCATAGACAAACGGGTCAAAGAACAGCAAGTAGGGAAACTCCCCACCAAATAGGTGCAGTGTGAGATCTCCAAGAAGGGGAAGATGCACAGCTAAAGGGGAGGTAAAATGTGGGGACATAAGAGACATCAGAGGGCCTAGCGGATGAAGCCCGGAGGAGTAATGACCCTGAGATTTCAATGAGCTGGAGGCACACTGACATTGGTTGGGTTTCCTTGAGGTTGAGCTGAGAACCTAAGAATCTTAGTTACTGATTTGTTTCTGAGTCCTGGAAGGATCAGCAGTGTTGCCATGAGATGAGAGAGGAAGTGGAAACAGCAGTGTCTCCAGGGACTGTTTATCCAATGAGAATGGGATGTTGTAGATCCCACCAGAAGAGCCTTGAGCTATCGTTTGAGAGTTAGAGATGTGGCTTCTATTTTGGAAAGCCGGATTGAATGCTGCGAAGGAGCAGTAGGAAAATGGCAAGCAATGTTGTAGGTGTGTGGAGGTGTGAGCCTGACACTGCATGTGAGGAGACGTAGTCAAAGTACCAAGACGTAGTCAAAGTACCAAGGTTTTCATGAGATTGTGAGATGTTAGTCATACTGTGGATCTGACCTAAGGGCGTTATGATACTATGCAGCTCGGAAATGCTGGCCCAACAGTGCAATATCAAAAGAGCCACCCGTAAGGTGTACATTACAGATCCCATTAAAATCTTACATCATAATGCACACTTCCTCCAAGAACTCGCTCAATCTCAATACTCTAAAATTCCAATACTACGCCACAGGAACTGAAAATACCAATAGACTAGCAAAAGCAATCTTGTCCTCTCCCTTTCCTCCCACTGACGACATTGTTGCTTTTTTTTAATTTTCAGATCCGCCAGAGTGCCTGGACTCTATTAAAATGGCAGTGTTGTGCTGTATAAATCACAATAACTTAACTCTTCAGAACCTTAAATATATATTGTAAACACAATAATTCTTGGGAATGTGATGCAGTTGTTGATATTTGGAAATTGGTATGTGAATCATACAAGTATAGAATAGATGGTATAGATCAGGAAAGATACTCCTGTAACCTAAATTCCGTAATTAATGGCTGCTGGATATGACACATTGAAGAGTACCAATGGTTTTCCATAACCTTCCATGGCTGTGCGCCGGTGTTTAACCCTTAATTCAGGCCACTGCAGAGCAGCATCTTTCATTAGTACATTGCGTGATGGTTTTGAATTGCTGCAACATCAAATCTTACCAAATTAATGCGGTTTGACAGCCTGCATCCTTGGAACTCGTACGTCCCATCCCCCTTCCTCCATCCTTTCAGGCGTCCCCCAACATGGGGACGGTACCGGAACCTTTGACGGCGATAAATGTAGCTTCCTCTTTAAATTTAATGTAGCGTGCGTCCTCTGGTGTAGGAACACCCTCCGCCAAGGCACCACCCTCCGGCGCCTCACCTCAGTTGATGGTGTCAGACCTGGCAGACAATCTTATTTAAATTCCCTTCAGTGCCTCGCCTCCCCCATAGCATGTCGGCCACAGGAGGATTTACGAGATGTGCCTCATGTGACTGCTCGTTCCCGGCCTTGGCATTCTGTCTTGCGTGTTTGGTGCCTGACCACCACTGGGACACATGTTCGGCTTGCAGCGCTCTCGTCACAAGGCATTGAAGAATCAGTTGTTGCGGTGGAGGGAGATCTTCCACACTTTTCCGTCCCACCTTAAGGACTTGGTCTCCAATACTTCTCGTCAAGGCAAGGTACAACCTCTGTTCAGCACGGCTTCACAGAGTGGCAACTCCTTCCCCACGGTTCCAGCGGATCAGTGTTCCTCAGATTCAGGTTCTGGCAGGCCTAAGGCCTCTAAGGCTTTCAGCTGCCAAGCTGAGGGGCGTGTGAGCTCTTCTGGGTGCTCTGGAGGCAGACCTGAAGCCGTCCTGGCTACTGGCTCCCAAGCTGAGGGGCTTAGGGGCCTTACCAGGCTGTCCCTGAAAGGGCGATCACGTTCATCCTCTTCTTCGACCCCCGGGGGTAAGGGATTGTCAAGTGCTACCTCCAAGAGTCTGTCCTTGGCACTATCCAGCATGGCTACCGGCACAGGTGTCAGGGGCATGTAGCCTACAGGAGCTCGCTCTGCGGTTGAGTTGGGGTGTTACGACTACTGGCCAACAGAGGGCTCCGCGTCTAGTAGAGTGATCTCTTAGGTCGACGCTTCTGCTTCAGGTACAAGCTGTATCCTCCCGTGTCTGAGGCCTCTCGTGGCTCATGGCCTCCATGCCTGACGCCCATGTTGTAGTGCAAGGATTAAACATGGTGGAGAAGCACGTGGCGGAGCCTGCCTGTGCTTTCGCCCATTTAATGGACTTTGCAAGATGATCCCAGTCCCCTTCCCTCTGGAAGCAGCAGTGGATGGTATGGTACAGGCATCTAGGGATACATCTACCCATCCCAGCCTTACTGCTACACGCCCTAGGTGCCTCAACGCTTTGACTAAATGCGGGGCTCAGTGTCTCAGAGAGCCGGACCACTAGGCACCCGGCGGCTTGCGAGGACTGCTTCTTTGAGCGCTTCCTTTCCTCATGCGTTCCCCTCGGGTGAAGGGGCCCCTGAAGGATTTAGTGAAGGAAAGTCATCCCGCAGGTGGCTCCGCCCCAGCCCCCACCTCTGGGTAATCCTGTTCTTCCAGCGCTGCCAGTTCCAGTCCCTGTCCCTCACCCAGTCCAGCCCCTACCGGTTGTTCAGACCCCTCCATCTCCTCCTGTACCACCAACCCCTTGCCGTCGACAGCCGTTGGACCTGTCTTCGAGGCCAGACTTATGAAGGACCCTGTTGGCACCTGTGTTCCAGGGCCCAGATTCCCCTCTGTCTGTAAAAAAGCGGAGGTGTGGGGGGCGATGAGGATGATGATGCACAGGACGATGAACCCTCTGCATCCGTTAAGGCCTTTCATGACCGCCTTCAGGGCCTTGGGGGTCCTTCTGGCCAAGGAAGCCCCCCAGGATATGGGAGCGCTAGCAGAGGTCTTGGGTAAGCGCACCACAATCCGGTCTGGCATCCTTCTCCAGAAGTATGTCCTGCAGGTGGCGCGAAAGGTCTGGGAGAAGCCCAGGGCTAACGCCCAGATGAACAAGAAGTTGGACAGCAGGTACACGCTAACGGACGGAGAGCCAATCCTCCTGGCCTCCGACCTGCAGCTTCATTCTTCAGTGGTGGCTGTGGCCTCATTGTATTCTAAACCATCGTCTTCCTCCACAGGAGCCACCTCCAGTTGTCTTTCAAAGGAGGACAAAGTCCTCGAGTCTTTGAGAAAGTGCTGTTGTTCTATCTCAGGACTGCATCTACGACAAGCCAACGCAAATGCCCTCTTGGCTGCGTTTAACCAAAATCTGTGGCTGGAGTTTGGGGAATTTCTGCCCGCCCTCCCTTCGGACAAGCAAGCCTCCTTCAAGGCTGGTCTGGCAGATGCCCGGACTATGAGTATTCTAGTGACTATAGTGAGTAACTTTAATTTTGTGATTTTCTTTTTTCTGGTCCTCCTTTTTCATAGGCCTATATGGCAAAGCAGTACAATAAAACATTATAAAGGGTGTATAGTAATTATATTTGCCAAAATTAATGCTTAACAAGTAATTTGTCAGTGTAAGCAGGCCAAAAGAACATGATTTCATTGAGAGTGATAGTGTTCAACTGCAGTTTCTTTGTACACAACCCTGGTTTATTTTCGGATGATAGGACTGTATAACAGAATTTCCACCTCTGGCTATAATAAAAAAAATAAGTATTCACATAGTTGTAATATATGACGTGGTATGTTGTTTTGTGCATTTTCACAAACAGTCAAAAGATCCAGGTGATTAAGGTGCAGTTTGTTGATTTGTTGGAAGACGGTTGCAAGAACTAAACAAATTTGAAATATATACACAGATTTCAGTTTATGAAACCGAACATTCTCGTTAATACACAAAGCAACCGTGTCTGGCATACATGTGCATCCTGTGATGTCAGTAGTGCGGCCAAAACAGTGGCTTTCAGTCTCCTCCTCCGAGCTAGAAATGAAATGGCCCATGAGATAAAGGCAGAGTTATGACACTAGCACATGGGATGGGTCAATGCTTTCCACTCGTCTTAGACACTACATAGACCGATATTATGACATTCCTGCTCTCAATTGTAACCCACCGAGGTGGATCTCCCTAATGTACAAATCAAGTAGTGCTGTCTTTCTGGGTTGACTCATGTGGCAAAGAAATTAAATGGCCCAAAAGCAAAAGATAGTTATTAAACAAGCAAATGCAATGGGGCAATACATTCCTCTCAGGCCAAACACTACACAGGCAGGTATTCCTGACATGCCTGTTCACACCTGTAACCCACTAAAACAATTCACACAAATACACAAAAGCAACCGTGTCTGCCATACATGGGTTGAGTACAATGTGTTGCAGGGTAAAGAAACGGCACGGCCGTCCTGTCTTTTCCCTGTGGACAAAAACTTAAATGAGCAATGTGGCAAATGCACACTTGTGATACAATAAAGCATTATATTGCATTCAGCCTACATATTACATAGACCGATAAGAGTGGCATTGCTGCTCTCAATAATATGTGACATGACAAATAATGTGGCCTTGTCAAAAGGGTACGGAAACCCCTTTCAGCTCGGCGAGCCATCCAGAACTAGTCCTTCTCCTGAACTTTATGGTGGCAGCAGAAAAGCCCCCAATTCCTATCTATAAGTAAGTTCGAGTTGGAAGTGAAAGATGACCGAGAGAACAGCAGGAAGGAGCAGCAGATTTGGGAGCAGGTGAGGTGTTGGTCCTGCAGTTCGAGTTTGTGTGTTGAGTGTTAATATAAGCAGCGATTGTGAAGCGGATGGTGCTGGGAGAAAGGAGGGTGCTTTTGTTTTGGGGAGGAGGAAGTAGTAGTAGGAAAGAAAGGGAGGGAAGGCAACATTGTAGGGCTAGGAGATGGGTGCAAGGATTATAGGAGGTGAAGTTGAGAGAGTGGGCGTGTTTCAGCCAACCTGAATCCAACAGTGTAAATGGAAGGCACTATTTCAATATCCCATTAGAATACAAACTTTTGGATAGAGTAGGGAGAGTTGGGAAGCCCATGGGGGAGCTTAGATAGCCAGCATTTAGATAATCCTCGCACAAGCTGCCTGTTTAGACAGTTGGGGCCAACATTCAATCGCATTAACCAAGTGTTACGGACGCTAGGCTTAGGAAGGAGGATCATATCAAGACAAGAGATGGACGGATGGCCCTAAGACCCACACAGGGTAAAATAAGCCATTTGACCATCTCTGACGTGGAGTGATTCTTGTGGGTAGAGTGTGAGTGGGCACAGATATGTGTGTTGATAAAAATAAATTTGATTTCGACACTTAACAGATTAAGTAGGGTGCAAACCTTAATGGTGCCCCCGCACAGGGTACCAGCTTTTGCACAACAACAACAAAAAAGGACCAAGAAGACTGACAAGCCTGCACACCCCAAGTTATTTTAGATTAAGAAATCATTGGAGCATGATTCACACATCCCAGAAATGATAAATAAATTCTTCAAAATAGATGGTAATCACTTTAATATGGAAAGGTGAACAGCAGGTGCTATTAAGGCCAATGCATTTCGGACCGTGGGTCCTTCATCATGGCAATGCCTCACCAACGTTGTGGAAAAAATAGTACTTGCCGCGGGTAGACTTTTAAGACACCAGGGAGAACTGGAGAGGCTAATGGTAATACTCATAAATCTCGCCCAATTTCCTCCACCCTTGTGGGCGTCCCCCGGCACAGGGATGGTACCGGAACCTTTTGGCAGTGAAAAATATGAGCTTCCCCTTTGAATTATTTATAGCGTGTGGGGGTGCGCCCCTGGACATAGAACTGCCCACTAGGCCTTGCCCTGCGGAGACTCTCCTCAGTCCCTTTTTTCACTCGGACAGGATCAGACCTGGCAGCTTGCGCAGGCTTAACTTTTTTGTGCTTTGTACGCTTCCCAGTGTTTTTTTTTTCAATCTTTCACCTCCCTTCGGGCTCATGTTAGTCGCAGGAGGCTTCACTAGGCGCAACTAGTGCGACCAATCTTTTCTGGCGTCAGACACCCATACGCTATGCTTAGAGTGACTGGGGCCCGACCACCGTTGGAACGTGTGCGCAGCGCCCTTGCTTCATGTTCGTTTGCAAACAGCTTATCCCTCTGGAGAGAGCTCTTCAACACCTCGCCTCCGGCTCATTTGAAGGACTTCTTATCCAAGGCATCATGTAACAAGAATGTAGGTCATCTCTTTATAAAGGCACCCCAGAACAGTGATTCCTTCCCAGGGACACCGACTGGTAGGGGCCCTTCAGGCCCTACCACCGGGGGGTAGGCCTAAGGCTGTAAAAGCTACTGGCTCCTGCCTCCGAGGGGCTACCAAGCTCTCCTATCGCACCGAGGTGCGAAGGGCCTTTGGGCTCTGGATCCAGGAGGAAGACTGAGGCGTCTTCTCACGGCACCTTACCTACCAGTGCCATCAATGAAGGGCAAGGGGCCCTCCAGAACCGTGAGTTCGGTTCCCAGCGCAAACGGACTACCAGCTGGATGGCTGAGGGAATCAAGCCTTCTGGAGTCCCTTCTGAGCTCTACGCTGCATCTTCAGTTCCTGAGTGGAGGACCCTGCTTCGGACGATAGGCTTCCTTGCATTCCTCCTCAAGACGTAGCGTTGAGTCACAAAATGGCAGCCAGGCACGTGGCAGAGCCAAAGCGGCTGGAGTCTGGGCCAGAAATAAGGATGCATGGGACACAGTCTCCTCTGAGTGGGCCAGACAGGCGGCAGAAGCCCTTTTCCTCAGGAAGTGGCAGTGGCCGGCAAACAACGAACTGGTCTCCCCAGGGGTAAATCTGCACCAGTCAGCCCCTTGGATGCCCGTCACAGATCAGTGGATGCGATGAGCCTAACAGAGGCCCCAGTGCTTTCGGAGGGCTGAGTTCATCCTGCCGGACCCAATCAGGCGTTATGCAAGGATCGTTTTTTCAAGCGGTTCGTAACCCTCATGAGGTCACAGCAGATGGCGGAGTACCTCAAAGATCTTATTAGGGATGTGGTCTTGCAGATGATGTCCCCTCGTCCACCTCCTCTGGGGCCTCCACTTCAGCCCCTCCGGGGTTCTGGTCCCCCAGTTCCCAGCAGTTCCGCCTCCTCTTCCTGTGCAAGCTCATTGCCTCCACCGCCTTCCTCCTCCAGCCCTCCTTAAATTCTGCTGTCCCAGCAGGGTGCTAATCTGCAGGGGGTGCACTCAAGGTACATAACCTGGCATCACAGGCACTCTTTCCCCCTGCAACCCCATGCACAGGACGATACGGATGATGACACAAAGGAGGCTGAGGTCAAGGCGTTTCATGACAGGCTCCAGGACCTGGTGGAGTTTCTGGGGGTTCCGGAACAGGTTCAACATGAACCGAGGGTCCTAGAGGAGGTGCTAGCTCTGAAATCGGCCAGCAGGTCAGGCATTCCTCTCACGAAGGATGTCCTTACCCTAGCAACAAATGTTTGGGAAAAGTCAGGGGTCAATTCCCAACTTAACAAATGAATGTATGGACAATTTAGGCAACTTGAAAAGGATCAAGTGCTGCTTTTGGCACATCCTCAGCAGTGGCAGCGGCCTCCATTTATTCCAAACCCTCTGGCTCCTCGGTGGCTTTTTATGCAACCAGCTGTTTGCCTAAGGAGGACAAGTTGTTGGAGTCTTTTGGCAGGACGGTGTACCTCAACGCAGGGCTACACCTAAGACAGGCTAATGCTGACGCTCTGCTCTCTGTGGCTAACCAAAAGCTGTGGAGATTGGTGACTTCCTCCCAGACTTACCTGTGGACAGGCAGGCTTAGAGGCAAAGACAGTCTCACAGGGCCTCAAGGAGTCCAATTTCTCCAACATGGATACGGCCTGCATGGGCAGGTGCGCAGGGATGCAAATGCAGAGAACCGCTTGGATGCATGCCACCAGATTCTCAGACCTCTAATAGTGGATCCTCGACCTCGGCTTCGAGGGTCCAGATCTATTACACTAGTCTACAGATGATGAATTAACTAAGAAAAAGATGTCCACCAAAACAGCCAAGTCATGGGCGATCTTGAACAAATCTGGTCCCAAGCCTTTCGCCCAGGGTGAAGACAGGTCTGACCATAGGCCAAGATCCTTTGGAGGATTCGGGGGCTTCCAAGATAGGAAAGTTCACCAACCAGATAGATCCCTCATTTCACACAGAAGGAAGCAGCATCAAGCTTTTTTTGCTCACCTTCCTCCCAACTACTGCTAACAGAAAAAAACAATGAGGTTCAGATCAGGGGCCACAGCTCTCTTGTTGGACGTCGGTTGGGTATTTTTGTCAACACACAGAAGTGTCATTTCTCAAACCCATGGATCCTCTCTGTAGTCTCGGTGGGATTCTATCTCCCTTCCCTCCACCGCTCCTTGCTCCACATCGCTACTGCAGATTGGTTCTCCCATGTTGATAAATGAAATCTTGAACCTGTGGAACATGCAAGCGGTGGAGCCAGTGCCTCTTCAGGACAGATGCTCTGGTTATTATTCCAGAATGTTTGTAGTGCCTAGAAACACCCAGACATTCCTGAGGTTCTTTCTGGATCTGTCTTTCCTCAAGCTTTCTCTACCCCTTGAACGCTTCAAGATGATTACATCTCCACATCCCCAGCTTTCAACCGCGCAGACAATTTCTGCGGTACCCGATCATGATTCGCCATTTTCAGTACAAGGTCCTCCTGTTTGGCCTCAACTCCGCCCCCTGCATTTTCACCAAGATTATGAACGCAGTGGCAGGCCTCCACAGATTAGAGTGCCATCACCTGTATCCTTATATGGACGACTGGCTGGTGAGGTCCATTTCCCCGAATCAGGCTTTTCGCTCGTGCCAGAGGCTACAAGACATGCTGTTCCAGTTGGGGTTCTCCCTCAACCAGCAGAAGTTCTGGCTGTGCCACTCCCAGTTCTTCCAATTTCTAGGGCTCAGGTGGGATACGATAGAGCAGGGAGTCTTTCCCACTGCGCCATTTTATGCGCAACTCTCCAACTTGAGCTGTGTGGTTTCAGCACTTGCTGGGTCTCGTGGTCTCTTAAGTCCTGATGATCTGACCTGCCAGGCTAAAAATGAGACCCATTCAGTTTCATCTGGTGGCTGCCTGGGACCAGGAAGTGGGTTCGCAGTCAGACTTGCTTTTCATTCCTTCTACATTTCACCCAGCCTTGCACTAGTGGGTCCTTGACAGCAATGTGTCTGTGGGTTCTGCGTTCACTCCTCCAGAGCCCTCTATATTGGTGACCACAGACACGTCCATTCTGGGGCTGTGGGGGCGACCTTGGAGTCTCATTCCATTCACGGTTCGTGCTCCAGGGAGGAGGCCAACTCTCACATAAATTTGCTGGTGCTCAGGGCGGTGGGCTTGGCACTCGTGGCCTTTTTCCCCCTAATCAGGGGCAAGGTAATCTTAGTCAGAACTGACAATTCGACAACAATGTTCGATCTGAACAAGCAGGGTGGAACCAAGTCGAGAGCACTTTGCATGGAGGCGGTCACAATCTGGGAATGGGCTCTGTCCCAGGGGGTTTGGATCAAAGCAGTACTTCTCCCGGGGGACAGTAATGTGGAAGGAAGCAGATTGAGCAGGTGGGACTGCAACAAGTACGAATGGGAGTTGGACAGCACCTCCCTAAGTCCTCTTTTCGTGAGGTAGGGCAATCCAGACATCAAACTCTTCGCATCGCAGGACCATTACACGGGACCCCCCGTTTGCATCATGGGTGGGGTAGAGTCACGGCTCTCTGGGGGATGCCTTCCAGCTATCTTGGAACAACCTCAGCTGTTATGCCTCCCCTTGCTCCAAAGGATCCTCCACAATTTCAGGTCATCCGTGGGCTGCAGGCTCCTCCTGATAGCTCCTCAATGGCCGTCAAGAGCTTGGTTTTCGGATATTCTATAGCTTGGGTCGCAGGTGCTGGTCCCACTGCTGATTCACAGCAGGGGGTTTCTTATGTACCATGGGGGAGTGGTACAGAACCCATACCCGGGCAAGCTAGCCCTCGCAGCCTGGCTCCTAACCAGCTAAAGCTTACGCCAGCGCAATTGTCAGTTGAAAATTGTAACATCATTCAGGAGGCTAGAAAGCTGTCAACCCACTCTCAATTCAAGAGCAAGTGGACCAAATTCTGTCATTGAGCACAGGACAAAAGGGGTAGCTCCCCTCACTTGCTTCTTGGACAATGTCCTCTCGTTCTCAGCCCACTCCAGTGTCCAAGTTGACACCCGCTGCACTTATTTAGCGCCCGTAAAGGCCTACAAAAATTCAGAAGATCCTTTCTCTGCAGCAAACTTGGTGGTCAAGGCGCACCTAAAGGGCTTGTCACGTCTGTTTCCACCAGTGCATAGGCCCCATCCCATCAGGGACCTGAACGTGGTGCTATGGGCACTTCACCGGAAACCATTTGAGCCATTGGCTTCAGTACATCTCAAGTGGACAACGCTAAAGACAGTTCTGCTAGTGGCAGTCACATTGGTGTGTATGATTAGTGAGCTGAATGCCCTGTCGGCATGCAAGCTGTTTACTGTCTTTCACAACGACAAGGTGGTCCTTTGAATGCACCCCAAGTACCCCTACGTCCTGTACCCTTCCCTCCATACTGCATGGGCGTCCCTCGCTAGAGACAGGTAATGGAACCATTTTCACCAGAAAAAAAAGTCTGTACCTCTTCAAATTTATGAGCTGTGGTGTGGCCCTGGGAGCATGCGTTCCCTTGAACTCTGCCCTCCGGCGCCAGACCCCAGTCCTCTTTTCAGCATAGATGGGAGCAGACCTACTTTACCAAAGCTGTGGTTGAGGCCCTTTTTCTTCGTTATTCCACTGTCTTTTTTTTCTAGATACCCCGGTGACCTTGGTCCCAAATGACTAAACACTTTTTTTGTAGCAGTTACGTGGCCTCAGGTGCCTCGCCCCTCCCAGGCTCATGTCGGCCCAGGCAGGCTTCAGTCTGTGCCCTTTCTGTGAGGGACCCTCTCCGACATCAGACCTGCACGCGTTCTGCCTCCCCTGCCTGGGAGAAGACCACGGCTGGGACGGCTGCTCTGCGTGTAACGCCTGTACTCCCCCCTTTCCTTAAGCAATGGCTTGCCAGGTGGAGGGAGATGTTCTCCAGGTCTCCCCCGGAGCACATAAAGGAGTATGTCTGCAGTAAGACAAAGGCAAAGGTGAGTGCTCTTTATAACAAAGCACCCTGCAAGGGCGATTCCTTTCCCAGGAAACAGCGATGCAGGAGGGGCCAGGATGGCCTGGTCACGAGCTTGGGTACCAAGGCTCCTCGAGCTACCGGCCACACGCCCGAGGGGTCCTCTGACCCTTTCGGTTCCATCGCTGAGGGGCCTGTTGGCTCTGTCACTGGGAAATCTCCTGAGGGGCTTTGCCCTAGTACCGGGCCCATGTCCGAGGGGGCGCCTGTATGTGACAGGACTACCGTTCCTCGGGCTGAGGGCGCATAGACTACAATGCAGGAGCCTGAGGTGCCGAAAAAGCACAAACCTGCCTGTAGCGGTACGCAGGGGGAGACTAGACCGAATATGACACCAGGCGTGTCGGGGCAGGACACAATGGCGGCATAGCAAGACAAAATGGCAGCCAGTGAACCTGTGCGCCAGTCGGAAGGGCAGCAGGACACAGAGCTCACTTCTAGGAGGCAATGATCCCCCCATGGTCAATACTCAGGTCTCCTGGTGCACGGCATACCCACTTGCGGGACAGGGGCCCTACACAGAGCCCCCTACTATATGGAGAGTGGTCAGGGCACGGCAAGGGCACATCCATCCATCCATCCATCCGTCCACGCCGACCATGCCCCACAGCAAAGGAGCGTGCATCCCCAGCCTGACAAGACCGGTTCTTTGACACATTTGTTGGGCTTATGAGATCCCAGCAGATGAGCACCATTCGCAGGGGCATCATAAAGGACATGGTACCACATGCTCCAGTGCTGCCACAGGCCCCCAGTGCAGTGGCAGCAAGTTACCCCTATGGGTGAGGTGGAGTCTCTTCCTACACCGTTACAGGTACCTGCGCAGCTTAACATAGTGGTGCTGCCGGCTACACCAGTCTCCCATCCTACTCCAATACCTCAGACTACACTGCCTGTGGACCCGACCTCCTCGGGCGCTCTGGACCAAACGGACACTGAGGAGGAAGACCCTAGCCTACTCGTCATTGGCCAGGTTCTTCCATGACAGGCTGGCAGGACTGACAGAGTATCTAGGCATTCCATAGCCCCAAAAGGAACAACCTGATAGGGGAAGCAGGGTATTAGCAGATGCCCTCACAGTAAAATCGGCCTCCAGGTCAGGCATCCCATTTCAGAAGGATGTTGAAGCCCTAGCAATAAAAGGGTTGGCCAAAGCTTCACTCAACACAACCCACCAACAGGAGACTGAAGGCAAAGTACAGGCAGGCTGAGGGGGATTCCCTGCTCTTGTCTGTGCGCCTGCAGCCACATTAATCAGCAATATCAGTGGCATCCATATATGCATAGCCCCAGTCCTCCACATTGACATCAGCATTGTTGGGCAAGGAGGAAAAGGTGCTAGAAGCATACGGGGGAAAAAGATTTTTTCAAATGCTGCTCTTCACCTGCGACAGGCAAAGGCAGATGCCATGTTAGCTGTAGAAAAGGAAAGACTATGGAGGGAGATCTCAGACTTCCTACCAGACATCCCTGTGCACAAACAGGACTCATTTAAGGTGGGGCTGGCAGAGGCCAAAATAGTGGTGCAAGATATTCTGGAATCTACTGTAGGGCATATCGACACGGCTGTCAGAGCAATCTGCATAGCTACGGATTTGAGAAGAACGACATGGTTTAGAGCCACAAAGTTGAACACAGATTTTCAAGAACGTATCCTGGACCAGGCGTTTGAGGGGGGGAGTTCTCTTCCACTCATCCACAGACGAGGAACTAGACAAAAAGAAAAATAGTTCTCAAACGGCCAAATCACTGGCCATTCTGGCAAAGCTGGCGCCAAGGGCATTCGGACAGAGCCAAACCAAGCTTGACAGGGGAAGGACCTTTGGCGGGTTCACAGGCTTTCAGGATCGTAAGGCAAGGCAACCAGACCGGTCCCCCAGCCATCACAAGCACAAACATCAGCGCACTTCACACACGGGCTTCTTTCAGCACCAACCTCTGACCCAAAGGAGCAATGACGGCCGCATCAAGGTGCTCAGTTCTCCAGTTGGGGGCAAGCTTGCTCTCCACACTGTCCCCTCCCTCAAATTGGGACACCAACACTCCTCACGGGGACCCATTCACTGGTATAAAGTGGAGCAGTGGAGGAAGTTCACCTCTCCCAACGAGGCTTGGGGTTCTACTTGTGGATTATGCGATATAGAAAAAGAACCAGGCTGGCCTGCTCATGGTTTTGGATCTGACCTTCCTGAACCTATCCCTCCCCCTCCAAAAATGTCAAGATGGTTACGCCATCGCTGATAAGCAGAGTCTCTGTGAGGGGAAGACTGGACGTGCTCCCTAGACCTGAAGGATGCATACTTGCATGTCCCTACTTGCAGCCCCACTGCTCGTTCTTGAGGTTGATTGATGAGACTAAGTTTTCAGTACAAGGTACTGCTGTTGGGGCTCAACTCAGCCCCACGGGTGATCACAGAGTTGGTGAATGCGGTAGCAGCCTTACTCGGATCAGAAGGCCACCATCTATATCCATATCTCAACTACTGGTTGGTCAGGACGCATTCGCCCGAGGGGGTTCAGCAAATGGCCTCCAGGCTTATGGACACCCTACACAATCTGGGGTTTTACATCAACCACAAGAAACCTCAACTTTAGCCCACACAAACCTTGGTCTTCCTCGGGTTGGTTTGTGGATACCAAACAGTATTTTTCCCACGCTGAGAAGGTAGCAGGGTCAGGATGAGGCAGGCACAGCTGTACCTCATGGCCCCAACTGACGGACTCCCCGGACGCAGAATTCTCCATCCGGCAGACCTCATACCAGACCTGTTATGCTGGAGACAGGATACCAACCTCAGGGGGGCAGACCGTTAGGGCAACCACCTCCGGAGTCTACTATCACTGCGGATTCCTCTATGGAAGGATGGGGAGCCACCCTACACGTGCACAGTGTGCATGGCACATGGACGAGGGAGTAATGAAAACACCACATCAATTTCCTCGAATTGAATGCCATCCTGCTGGCCCTATGGCCTTTCCTACCTGTAATACGCAGTCAGGCGGTCTGCCTGCAAACCGACAGCTTCACATGCATGTTCTGCATCAACAAGCAGGGCGGAACCATATCGCCCCTGTGCAGACTCACCATAGAGATATGGGAGTGGGTCACAGCATACCACATAGGGCTATCGGCGATTCATCTACTGGGGGAGTCCAACCTGAAAGCGGACAGGCTCAACAGACTCTGGGTGGACAACTACGAGTGGCAGCAAATGGAACGAGTCCTAGCAGACATCTTCAGGAGATGGGGCTGCCCCCACTTAAACCTGTTAGCCATGGAGCAGAACCAGAGATGTCATCAACACGCGTCCTGGCAGGGGCAGGGCTCCCTTGGGGACGCCCTTCACTTCCCTTGGAGCGGGATGAGGCCATATGCATTTCCCCCAAAGCTGCTCATTTACACAAAGTTCTCAGCAAAGTCAGAGATCCCGCCAACATGAGCCCGATTCTAATCGGCCCGAGGTGGCCGGCGAGGCCCTGGTTCTCAGACCTTATACAGCTGACGGTGCAGGGTCCACTGAACCTACCGATTCCCAATGGAAGGCTCCTCTCACAGCTGGAAGGGTGGGGAGGCAGTAGTTCACCCTGACCCCAAGAAGCTAGCCATAACAGCCTGGTTCCTGAGCAAGTAACAATGCAACATCTCTGTCTGTCACAAGACAACCTGGAAATAATTCAGAAAGCTAGAAGCGAGTTCACCAGAAGGCAATACAAAAGTAAATGGACCAGACTTTGCCTCTGGGCGAAGGACAAAGGGATAGACCCTCTGGCGTGCACGCTAGATCTGGTGCTCTCTTTCTCAGCGTGTTCAGGGGTACAGGTCGAGACATGCCGAACCTACCTGGCCGCCATAGGCACTTACAGAAATTCTGACCACAAGTCATTCTATTCCTCCAACCTGGTAGTCAAAAGACATCTGACGGGGCTGGCAAAAGTTTTATATTCCTACCCAAAAGACTGCATCCGGTGTGGGACCACAATGTGGTGCTTGCAGCACTGGCGCATAGGCCATTTCAGCCCATGGCATTGGTAGACATAAAGCTGGTCACGATCAGGACAACCCTGCTGGTGGGTCTTACCTCAGCTAGGAGAGTGAGTGAAATTCAGGCCCTGATGACCACAGAACCATATGCCATGTTCCTTTGAGACAAGGTGGTACTTCTCACCCATCCGGCATGTCTTTTCAAGGTGGTCTCCTTATTCCACTTGAATGAAGAAGTCGTGTTGCCAACCTTTTTTCCTAGCCCAAAGGAAGATGCAAAGAGAGTGTTGCTCTGTCTTGACGTTAGAAGAGCCCTGAAATTCTGTCTAAACGGGACAAAAGGGGTTTTGCAAGACAGAGGCTTTGTTCGTCACCTTCAGCGGCTCTAAGCCAGGGGACCAAGCCATGTGGATGGGTGCGGCCATTCAAGAGGCCTATATGTCTTAGCAGAGGGAAGTTCAACAAAACATGGTGAAAATGGTTCTGTTTGCCGTCCCTAGCGAGGGGTGCCCATGCAGTATGGAGGAAAGAGGATTATGGACTTGGAGTACATTAGTCACTACTGTGAGTAACCTATAATTGCCTACCAAAGGTGGTTTCACCTTTTCATCTGAATCTGTAGATCTGCTTGCCAGTTTTCTTCCCTAATCCTCAATCAGGTGCAGAACGGTCTCTGCACTCATTGGATCTGCGGAGGGTGCTCAAGTTCTACCTCTCCCGGACAAAGCAGCCCAGGAGGACAGAGACTTTGTTTGTTACGTTTGAGTGCTCAGCCACAGGCACTCAGGCTTCCATCGCGAGGTGGATGTTTTTGGCCATTTCAGAGGCATACACGGCCTTGTGCAAAAAGGTGCCACCTGGTATCCATGCGCATGTGGTGAGGGCCAAAGCTCTGCAAAGACGCACATCATTGGAGGCTGTCAGCAAGGGAGATACTTGGGCCACTGCCTTGGCCTTTTGCAGGCACTGCTCCCTGGATACCAGCTCCAGGAGAGACGCAGAGTTTGGACAGGTAGCTCTCAAGAATCTAGTTGCCTCAAGTTAAGCTCTCTTTCACCGCCCAGTTCATTTTTTGCAGTGGAAGCTCTTAACAAGCAAACAATAAATAAATCATCCACATGGATGGAGGAAGGACGGTAAGTATGAGTAATAAAAGTTATTCACAGAAGTGACTAGAGTATTCATAGTCCTAAGTTCCCTTTCCTCCATATGGCCCATCCACCTTACCCTGCTGGTAGGTCAGCGCTAAATTATCAGTACAGCCAGGTTTAAATGCAGCTAATATGTCAAAAGGGGACTGAGGTGAAGTGCCGGAGGACGGGGCTTTGTGGGCGTTCCTAAGGCCAGGGCTGCGCCACGTGCGCTATGCAAAATGTAAAGGGTAAGCTCATGTTTTTCACTGCCATAAGGTTCTGGTACCGTCCCCGTGCCGGGGCACGCTCACAAGGATGGAGGAAAGGGGATTTAGGACTAGGAGTACTTGTTTTGTTTAAAACCACTCTGACTCAAACAGAATATCTAATAATCCATGTTCTTACCCAAATTGCTGAAAGTTGAAATCTTTCAAAATACACAGCAGAGACGGTGGCTTGGCTGCAGTCCTGCGTATAAGACTCTAGCGCTACCAGAACCATTTAAACTGTGGTAACTCCAACATGTGACAAATCATGTTGGATGCCATGCGTGCAAAATAAACAATAATGTCGAAGGATAACAATCTATCCCCAAATGCAATTGGCTATTAATATCAAAGAAGATAATTAAGGTAAACATGATCCAGTCATGCATACTGTATCATTAGAAGCTCCAAGAGTAAACCTCAAACCGAATGTACCAGTGAATAATTCTACACTCGTTAATGTAATGTACCAAGAAATAGAAGCCAGCGTTTGCTCCTCACAAAAAAAATGTAATAGTGCATTGTGATTGTTACAAGAGCGTCCAGTAGCGCAGGTTATGGGAATCGGTGGTTGGTCTTCACAAAACAGAAAACACTGATGGCAGAACATGATTGTTGAATAGGTGACATGTAGAGCAATCACTTGACTGCTCATAAAAATACAGCTCTTTGTGTAAAAATAATACAAATTAGGTAATAAACATGATGGCTGCAATTGAAACCATAACGTGTGCTTTAGAGAGAAATACAACAAGCATAATGAGCAGTCAGGTCAGATAGCTCATCTGAAACAAAAAGGACAGGACAAAGAAAAGATTTTTTGAAAAAATTAAGAAACGGTCTTGATTTTCTAAATAATGAGTTCAGAAGCTAAAATGTGGTAAATGGACATAGTAATTTTTCTAAAAGTGTTTCAAAAACTCGTTGCTTTACAGTGTCAAAGATGTTGCTAATTTAAGCCAAATCATATTATCAAATGGTGGTCTGAATAAAGTTTATGGTTTACAGAACCTCATGTACGGAAGGCCTTCAGAACCAACAGTTTAAAAGAAAACCGTGTAGGTCGAAATCCTGGCTCATTCCATCGGGTACCAGTAAATTCAGCCAATCAATCCAGAATGCCTCTCTGCGCTCTCCTTCTGTTGCTGTCTCAGTGAACGTCTGTAATATTGAGGATTTCAAGAAACTGGAATTTCAATTGGGAGACACTGTGGATTTGTTAATTGAAATCTCTTGCAACTGCTGACGAGTTCCCAGTTCTTATGCAGTACTTATGCTCATTCATACAGATTCTCACTTTACGTGCAGTTTCTCCCACATGATATATGCTGCATGGGCACCGGATGTAATGGACAACATTATCGGACATTCGTGTTGCAAAATCTTTGAGGGGAATTATTTTGCCTGTTCTAGAATGGAACACAAATGGACCTTTTATCACATTATTGCAATTTCCACAATGTAAGCATGGGTACGTCTTTCTTTCTATTGGTGATGGCCTTGACATGAAGGCTCCTGGTGTTCACAAGCATGTTGTGCAAGTTGTCACTCCTTTTGTAGGTGAACACTAGGGGTGGCGGGGCTTGGAAAAATATGTTTTGTGCAATTGTCTTTGGTGAGGATGTCCCTATGTTTACTTATGCATCTTTTGATGCTTTGACTCTATGTGGAAAATGTGGATACAAATACAAGAGAAGGAGATTGTCTTTCAGTAGTATCATGCATTAGTGACGTGCAAGTGGTGGTAGAGACCCTCTCTAAGGCAGAGGACTAATCTTGTGCAGGGTACCCCTGTCCTTGAATTTAAGGTTTTCAAAATCAATCTTCGTGGCCTGGGTCACTGACAATACGTTTGATTCTGAGCATTTGGCCATAAAGTAGATTAGTTAGGGTGTTAGCTGAGTCGATGAAGTAAGTTAGACCTCTGTCGCTTTGACATATACAGTGGTGGAGATTTTGTTGTTATTGACTCAAATCTCTATGGGAAGAAAGTGTTCTTGTGGTGTGCCTATGTTATCAGTACATTGAATCTGAGAATCAATGGCATTGATACATCACCAAAAATTTTGCAATTATGTGATTCGACCATGCCGTACTGCAAAGATGTCATCTATGTAGCAAAGCCATGTTTTCAAATATTTATGCCAGACAGGGTGATTCGAACTGTGGGTTGTTTTGAACTGATGCATAAAGAAATTGGCATAAGCGGGGGCAACTGTGGCCACCACATAAGTAATAGAGGTCTGTAAAAAGAATTGATCCTTATATTGAAAATAGGAATTCTGTGAAATAAAGGTCAACAAAATCAGAATAAGTTCCTTGACTGCCCTAATAAAATCTGTCTGTAGCAGTAACCATTCTACTGCTTCTTGTACAAGGTCACAGGTGGGGGGGATACTAATATAAAGGCTGCAGACATCTACTGTGAACTATGTCTTCATCAGTCAAAGTAATGGTCTCTAGCATCTGCAAAACATGTCGTGTCTTTGACATATGTCAGAGTTTTTTGGATTAGAGACAGCAAGAAATGATCAATATATGTAAATACCCTATTTAACAAATTAACTACTAGGTCCACCTGGTTTGGAACCTGGTAAGCATGCCTTGGCTTCTTGTGCCATCTGACACAAGGAACAAAAGAGACTCTTCTCACTAATGCACACAAACTGTTAGCAGCATACCTGCTTTTTCTGCGACATGTTGGGTGGTATGTCAAAGCACTGTCCATCCCGGTCTCCTACGGACAAGAAATTAAATGTCCTAAGAATAAAAGACTGTTAAGATACAAGCAAAGACTAGGGGGCAGTACATTCCACTCACAAAAAGCACTGCATAGACAAATATTAGTGACATGCCTGCTTGCAACTGTAACCTACCCAAACACTCATACTAACGCGCAAAGCAACCATGACTGCCATACATGCGTTGAGGACAATGTGTCAGACAGTATCGAAACAGCACTGCCTGCACTTGTCTTTTAGTGTAGTCCAGAAATTATACACAGTCTCCCTGAAGAGTGTTGGGGCATGAAAGCGCTAGGAGGAGGAGAACAGCAGCCCAAATGCAGCATAAGGGATCCAACCCTGTGGATATTTGGAGAACAGCAGTACCAATGCAGCATAAGGGATCTAACCCTGTGAATATTTTTCCAACAATTGGGATCTATCCCAGTGAATTGGACACTTTGGGATTTAACCCATTTATTCTTTTTCTTTTTTCAGGTAGTATATTGGCCAGGAATTGGAGTGCGCGCCTCACCCATCTTTTTTTACAGAAATTATATTAGGCAAGCGGCAATGGGGAAATTGAGTTATATAATGTACACATGCATGTGAACAACACTTGTGACTTCAGCGATATATGTTTTACTCACTGGCCTACAAGGATGTGGAAAAAGCATTGCTACAGTTGTAGCAAGTAATCTCTTTGTTTGGAATGGTCCTGCTTTGTAAATTCCTCTGACTCTGCGGTGAAATGACTTCATACGCAGAATCAGCACATCTCTTAAGGCCTATTTATTAGTCTATCAATGTCATCTGGTTGATGGCCACAGTTGTATAGAATTTGTTGGATCAGTAGAATATCTTTGAGTTAACTGTACTAGTCCTGTGCATCCTGGTATGTCTAGTGTTGGGACATCCAGGGGTGATGCAAGATGGCATTTTATCAACTAGACCAACTTCTGGAATTAAAACAATAGCGATTTTTAGAATACACAAATTTACAAAATATGCAAAGGATCCAATGTTTTGAACAGCTTTGCAAAGTCATAATTTGCATGATCAAAATTGTAAATGCAAGTTAGTGCACTTGAAAATAATGTTGGAGTACTTAAAATTGATGAGACCGATGGGGGCTCTTAGTCCATGAAACCATCTACAAAACACAAATTAATTAGAAAAATACTATTTCACCTTTTAGTGGTTGGGCTTGCCAGAAGATGCTGGCCGGGCTAACAGTGTGTCCATAATAAAATCTTTAGTAATGATGAAATCTTTTAGTCAAATGCCATTTTATACCCTCTTATGTTAGTTTTTGATGAGTGAAATTTGTAAAGCTCATAACTAGTTTACCAAATAGAGTTAACTGAATCTAGGTGCAGGTGAACCCCATTTCAGACAAAAGGGAGAGAGAGTAGAGATGATTAATAGAATACAAATATTTTTAGTTTTCAGAAAAATGAACAAGAAGTTTGATGAACGAAGGTGGGTGGATTTTTCCATAGCATAGGGACAAGCACTGAAAAGCGCCTGTCTTTTCTGGTGGCACACTGTGAACCAACAATCTCCACTATGTGCAAATTGCTATAACAAAGAGTTGATATAAATGCATTTTCGTTTTCATTTAAGAAGGATCCAAGCTCTGGAGACATTTGAACCCAAGGCACATGATTTTTAATATGATTTGTTGTTGAAAAGCAAGCCAATGTAGACTGCATTTGGACATGGAAATTGTAAGAGTTTAAGCATGAGCCGGATTGCTGCTTTCTGAGCTGTCTGAAGGTGGTAGTTTGTGTGGTGGGTCTTTAGAAGGAGTTGGACACTTTGAGGACATTTATGTACCATCTTTATTAAACTAAAAGAATACAGCCTATATGTCCATATGACTAAAGGGAATACCCTACCTATCTAAAGAAAAGGTGCTTATCAGATGTCAGGAAGTCGAAAGTATCTCTGTCCTCCGTCCAAGCTAACCCTCTCTGATCCTACCACTAAATCCAACTAAAGAAAAATAGGTCAAGCAAATGTCTCTTCTTCCCTTGGTCTTCTCTTTAACCATGTTTCTTGTTATACTATATATTTCTTAGTATAGTCCATTCTGCTAGTCTTTCTTATTAGGTCTTGTAGTTCTTCAAGACAACGTTTGGTTCTTGACCTTTCCATGGTCCTCTCTCGGTAGTAGTTTTCCCTACAAACATTTATCCTTTTCTTGGTATGGCATGCATGTTCTTCACAATCTTTCTGTTGAAGCTTTTGCAAAGTATAAACAAAGAGTGACTCTGGTTGATTGCGCTAGCCTAGAGAGTAGTATTCTCTAAATAAAAGTACAAATACTCGAATTCTTAAACACTGTACATCCACACAAGTATTAAGAAAGTGCAATTTATTTTGCAATTTTATTAATTCAGTGTGCATCAAAGGTTCAGCCTATCCACCTACATGTGTTTTGACAGAAACAGTCTTTATGAAGGCAAAGTTTGTCATAAAGATCGGCCTGGGTGCTGAGACTGTGGAGTCCTATAGCTAGTAATGAGCGTTTTCACTGTTTCGAGTCAAAGGTGTTGCCTTTCGGCATGGTCAAGTAAATCAATTCAAAAGCTTGGGTTCCAATTGCACACCGTGGCAGCGTTTGTATATAAACCCCTATTGGGAAGTCCAAACAAAGTGAGGTCTGTCTTATTTTGTACTCAACAAAACCGTGAAAACGATCATTACTAACCATAAGACTCACAACCAGGCTGATCTTAATGAGCAACTTTGCCTTGATAAAGACAGTTTTAGTCGAAACATGTGAAGGCAGATGGGCTGAACTTTGATGCACACTGAATTAATAAAATTGCAAAAATAATTGCAGTTTATTGAACAAATCTAAATACTTGTGTAGATGTACAGTGTTTAAGAATTTGAGTATTTTTACTTTTATTTAGAGACTACTACTCTCTAGGCTAGCACAATCTCCCAGAGCCACTCTTTGTTTATGCTTAATCTTAGAGGTGTGGGGGTGCAGCCAGCTGCTTCACATTTTAGGACATCTGGCACACTAATAGTCTGATCTACAAATATGACTTAACTGCTTTTGCAAAGTATCTTTATTTCTTTTTCGGCTTTGTCAGTACTCGCTCTGGGACTTAGGTTTCTTCTATCATCTCATTTCCTTTCTTGTTATATATTTTAGGCTTTTCCTTCTCACATGCTTCAACTTGGCAGATATAGGGTGTCTGTCCTCCTTCTCACGGTTTCGATTCCCAGTCTCTTAGTTCCCCATCTGGGTTGTTTAAATGTCTCATCACTTGTTCACTTCCCTTTTTATCTGGGCTCTTCCACAATATTTTAATCTTGGTTCTGGGATGAGTTTCTCTTTCCATATCCTACCGGTCTTTCTTTACTGGATTATGTATTACATGTTGTCTTCCATTTTTCATAGTTCCAACCATTCAGCTTTCTGGTTATGGTTTCTTTCTTAAGACTGGTACGAGTTGTTCTTTTCCCCTGGTACATTGTGGTGTGGAGAAGGGTTTCAGGACTTGGCTCTAGCTCAGGTTCTGCTTCTCGTTCTCTTGGCTGTTCCTCAGTCTCCCGTTCTCAGCTCAGCGTCTAACGTCTACTGTCTGCATACAATGGTGCTCGGAAGGCATTCAGACTTCCCATCGCAGTAGTCTAAGCACTGTTCTTCGTCCTGCCCACCACTCTGCATGCATGGTCGCACCCCTACCTATTACCTTCTCCTGCTAATGGATTGTGTCCTCTCACAGATTCCTCATCTTTGATCTACCGATATACTGCTTGCAGCTTTGTGACATTGTTTGACAGCAGAGGGCGCAAGCGGCTTCATCCCCACACTGACGTGACATCGATGTTGGTATAAATAGCACCCACAGGTCCCGTTGCCTCAGTTCAGTTTGTCTGCAGGTACCGCACCCTGGGAATGGTTCGTTTCGCCCTCAGCTATTCTTTTCTATTGCGTATTATTGTTCTCCAGCATGGGGTCTGGCATGGATTCACATGCTCATGAATATTCCTCGTCGTCAGGCTGGGAATCCTCAGTAAAGAAAAAATCAGTATCCGTTTCGTTTCTGATCTGTCTTTCTTAGTAGTAACCAATCACTGATCTCTGGGTCATACTGCCCCCAGCCAATGACTGCCCTCTCCCTAAGCCCCGCCTCTGGCAGCCATCCTCAGATTTTTACCGCACGCTCAAGTGTTGGGAGTCCTCGTATTTTAGCTCTTGAGTTTTTGTTGCGTTTTCGCGCTTTTTCAGTAGATTTTCACATTTTTTCGGTTTAATCGAGCCTCAAGCTCCACAGTTTCTACTTCCGATAACAGGGACCCGTTTCGGAATTCTTCTACGCCCCTCAAGGGTGAAGTTTTCGTCAAGTTTACGCTTAGTGGAGGATTCCGGAAGATCTGCGGCCTACCTCAACGGACATTGCCCAGGACAAGGGAAGCTCGACGCCCGGATGCAAGCTGTTCAGGTGCTGCCCTGGATGCGGATTACAAAACGTTTTCAAGGAGGATGAGCATTCGCGATGTCTCTACTGCCTTCATGAGGACAAGACGCACGTGAAGGACTGTGCGTTCTGCAAGAACCTTTCGGTACGGACCAAACAAGATCGTCGTTCCCGCCTCGCCGCCTGGATGGAAAAGGGCACAGCAGGTGAGAAGGCGAAGAAAAAGTCTGAGCGTGCTTTTAAGTCCTGTTGTGGGCGCGCTGGCGACGGGGGCCCAACAGAAGGCCAAGCACTGGGAGTCCGCGGGCACCGGGAGCGCCGAAAGGTCGGGGTCTTCGGCTACGAGGCAGGGCGTGACTTCCCCGGCACGTTCAACCACGAGCCAGCGCTCTGGTTCGGGGAAGAGGAAGTCCGAGAACCCGGGTGAGCTGCTGGAGCGGCCCCGGTCAATCTCGAAGGGGGAGTGAGGCGCTGACCCTCCCCGCAAGGCGAAGGCCCAGGACGCACCCAAGGTGGTGAGGTCTTTGATCCAGCCAGTAAAGGCCTCTATCGAAGTGGTTGCTGCGACCCTGGCGAAGCCGGCTGAGACTACGCCAGTGGAAACGGCCTCTGGGTCCAGAGTATCCCTGCCACCGCAGAGGGAATCCTCTTTCCAGCCCATCGTTAAGACCCCCGTGAAGTCCCCGGCAGAAAAAGAGGGGGAGGGGCCGGTGGCCATTACAGACTCAGAATCAGCCTCTGAAGAGGAGCTGGTGGAAACCGAGAAGGGCCTCAACGAGAGGTTCGCGAAGGTTCGATCCCAGGGGACGGTCCCCGCTGACGTGATTGAAGATGGCGACGAAGAGGGCCCAGTGGAGCGGCCATCCCGTCCGTCGCAGCCATTACCCAAGCCCCAGGATAGCTCGGCGGCCATTTTGTTGGTGATCCAATCCTTATGTACCGAGATCAGGACCAGATTACCACGGACCCTGACGGAGGATCCAGAACCAGGCCCGTCGGGAAACCCTCCGAACAAGCGGAGGAGAGTCCACCCCTCTCCGCCCTTCGTGCCCGCGAGGCCTGTGGACCCCTCATCCCCCTCGCCGGACCCTAGAGAGGATACGGCGACGGATACAGCGACAGGGACGGACGACAGCAGCGATGACACAGCGGACATCCCGTCATCACCCCCCCATGCCCCGCTCCAACTTCTCCAGCCGAAGAAATTAGCTCCTTCCACGCCATGATAACCAGGGCATCCAAGCTCTTCCAGCTCTGCCCTGAAGAACAAAAAAGGAAGGGTTTCTTTACCAACGACGAGAGGCCAAGAGGAAGACGACATCTGGGATGAGGGGCTTGCTGTCCACGACACCCGCCAAGAGGGACAGGTACGAGAAGAAGTACAGAGTCCCCGATTCCGCCCCCTTGTGCCTCAGGGCCCAGCCCACGCCGGACTCTGTCGTCTCGGCAGCGGCTAAGAAGAAAGCAGCGGGTGCAGCGGCTTCAACTTCCCCCTCCCCGCAGGACAGCGAGGGCAAGAAGTTGGACTCCTTGGGACGACGAGTCATCTCGGCGGCAACGACGATCAAGGCGGCCAATGCCTTGGTGATCGTGGCCCGCTACGACAGGGAGCTCTGGTTCAAGGTAGCTGTCCTGCTAGACTTCCTACCTGACGACTAGAGGGCGGAGGCCCTACAAATTCTGCAGGAAGGCGAGGTGGTGTCGGATCACACCATAATGGTGGCAGCAGACATTGCCGATACCGGATTTCGCCAACTGGGCAACGGAGTTTGCCTCCGAGGATGGCTCAAGGCGACAGACTTTCGCCAGGATGTCCAGACCAGAGTGTTGGATATGCTGTTCTATGGCAACAACCTTTTTGGTAAGGCAGTGGACGAGTCTCTACAGGCCATCAAGACTGACTCGGAGACGGCCCGGGCCCCAGGGGTACTTCAACGATGGCCCTTTCGGAGCTCCGGAGGCAGACAGGGTGCCTCTAAAGAATCCAGCGGTGGCTCCTCCACCTACCGCCAGGCGGCCCACTCCTCTTCCCAGGAGGCCCTCAGAGGTCGCGGCAAGCAAGGGGGATCCCGCCGTTGTCGCCAAGGAGGCAAGGCCGCCTCCAAGCAAGACTGACCCGGCCGTGTCGTCGGGGCCCCCACCGAAGCACCCCGGTGGGAGGCCGGCTGACTAAGTTAGTCAGCGTGTGGGAGTCCATCTCCACCGACCGTTGGGTGCTGGACACCCTGGCCAACGGGAACTCGCTGGAATTCCAAAAGAAGTGCCCTTGCATTCCTCCCGTGGCCAGGAAGGAGAATCACGTCCCTCAACTGCTGTTGGAGGTAAGGGCGATGCTCAAGAAAGGTGCCATCGAGCTCGTCCCCAGGAGGCTCCGGGGCTCCGGAGTGTACTCAAGGTACTTCCTCGTCAGAAAGAAGACAGGTGGTTGGCGCCCCAACCTGTACCTGCGTTGGTTAAACAAATACATCAAGGCGCAGAAATTCAGGATGGTCACCCTCCAGCACGTGCTGGGACAGCTGGAGGAGGGCGACTTCCTATCGTCGTTGGGACCTGGAGGATGCTTCCTTCCACATCCCCATTCTAAAAGGGCACAGGAAGTTTCTCAGGTTCGTGGTTCAGGGACGCCACTACCGATTCAGAGCGCTACCATTCGGATTAAAGTCGGCAACCAGGGTATTCACCAAGTGCCTGGCACCAGTGGCGGCGCGCCTGCGCCTGCAGGGGATCCATGTCTATCCCTACCTGGATGACTGGCTAATCTTGGCGAGGACCGTCCGGCTGCTCACGGAACTGGGGTTCGCCATCAACTACCCCAAATCCCACCTCGTTCCGTCGCATGTAGCACTGTTTCTGGGAGCGAAGCTCGATACAGTGGGGCAATTGACCTCCCCGTCCGAGGAAAGGACCAAGACCATCCTGGGCAAGGTGCGGTGCCTGCTAGCCACAGACGTGGCCAGTGTGGTCCATCAAGTCCCTCCTCGGGATGATGTCCTCATGCATCTATCTTGTACCCCTTTGCAGACTTCGGATGCGTCCACTACAGGGGTTCCTCGACGCCCACTGGTTTCAGGTGACGGGCTGCTTCGAGGACAGGATCCCTCTCGACGAGGAGTTCCGTCGGGCGATCCTATGGTGGGGTACCCATGCTCACCTCACTACAGGCACGGACTTTCAAAACCCGGCATTTCAGGAGACAGTGACGACGAAAGCCTCTCAGGAGAGTTGGGGGGCCAACACCACCATGATCTACATATGGAAGCAGGGGGGGCACCAGATCCCCAGCCCTATCCAAGGAGGCCCAGGATCTGTGGCACTGGACCGTCACCCGGGGGGATGTTTGTGGTTCCCTTCCACTTGGCAGGAATAAAAAACACCATTGCCGACTCACTCAGCAGGGAGCTGCGCTCGTGCCACGAGTGGGAACTACGTCGGGACCAGGTGGATCGGCTCTTTCGACGATGGGGCAAATGCCAGATCGACCTTTTTGCGACGGCGACGAACTCCAAGTGCCAGAGGTTCGCCAGCAGGTTCCCGCAGCCGAGGAGCATGGGCGATGCTTTCTCGTTCCCCTGGGACGGCCTGTTTCTATACACGTTCCCTCCGTTGCCGTTGCTGCTCCGCCTCATCAACCAGCTCAAGAAGTCCAGGTGCAGAATGATCCTTGTCGCACCGGCGTGGCTGAGGCACATCTGGTTCCCGGACCTTCTGGACTTGTCAACGTCCCCACCAGTCAAGCTGCCGGCGGACGCGGATCTTCTCTCCAGAGAAGGGGGCGCCATTCTCCATCACGACCCACAGTCGCTGAACTTGCAGGCCTGACTCCTGCAGCACTAGAGTTTGGAGGGTACGATGTCCATGCTGACTGCAGAGAGGTTCTTGCAAAAGCCAGGGTGTCTAACTCTTAAGTGTTACGGTCATAAGTGGAAGAGGTTCTCTGTCTGGTGCCGTGCACAGAAGATTAACCCTCTGCGGATTAAGGCCCCTCAAGTACTGCCGTACCTACTGTCGCTGGCCAAAGCTGGACTGGCTCGCGCCTCCATCAAAATACATCTGGCTGCCATCTCCCGATATACCAGGACTACGGGACGGGCGTCCTTGTGGTCTCATCGCCTGGTGAAGGAATTTATGAAGGGACTATTCTGATCGTTCCCGCCGGTGAAGGCTCCTGCCCCGGCGTGGGAGCTTAATGTGGTGCTGACCAGGCTCATGGGGGCCCCATTCAAGCCTATGCATTCGGCGCTTTTGAAGTTCCTGTCATGGAAGACAGCGTTCCTCGTGGCCATCACCACCGCACGACGAGTGGGAGAGATCCAGGCCCTATCTTGCAAGCCTCCATACTTTACTTTTCATGACACGAGGGTGGTGCTGAGGACGCACCCCTCCTTCATGCCCAAGGTTCCATCGGACTTCCACCTCAACGAGCCCTTGGTGTTACCAGTTTTCTTCCCGTCACCTTCGACGCCGGCCGAGAGGACTTTGCACTCGCTGGATGTAGCTACAGTGCTGAAGTTCTACGTGGACCACACAAAGAGTTTTCGGAAGACGTCACAACTGTTTGTGAACTTTGGGTCTGTGAATCAAGGGAAGGCTCTCTCGAAGACTTCCATTTCCAGATGGCTCTCCGGCTGCATCATGCACTGTCACCGGTTGGCAAACCGACCGCTGCCTGGCCGTCCGAGAGCCCATTCGACCAGAGCGATCGCTGCTACTACGGCGTTCCTGTCTGGTGTGCCCCTGCTGGACATCTGCAGGGCTGCTACGTGGAGGTCTACGCACACCTTCACAAGATTCTACTGCGTCGATCGGGACTCCAGGGAGAAGTCCAGGGTCGGCCAAGCAGTGCTGTGCAACCTGTTCGCCTAAGGTGAGCCTGGTGAGGAGGTAAGAATTGCTTAATGTTGAGTTTTGGAGGTAATGCTTAATGTTGAGCCTTTGCCACCTCCCGTGGTTGTGCATGTGTATACTGCTATGTATTCTTTTATTCATGAGCATGTGAATCCATGCCAGACCCCATGCTGGAGAAGGAACAAGTTACTTACCTGTAACTGTTGTTCTCCAGCATGGGTCTGGCATGGATTCACATGTAAACCCTCCCACCTACCCCTCTGCGGCTCTTCACTTGGTCACACTTTGCATGCTACCAAATCTGAGGATCGCTGCCAGAGGCGGGGCTTAGGGAGAGGGCAGTCATTGGCTGGGGGCAGTATGACCCAGAGATCAGTGATTGGTTACTACTAAGAAAGACAGATCAGAAACGAAACTGATACTGATTTTTTCTTTACCGAGGATTCCCAGCCTGACGACGGGGAATATTCATGAGCATGTGAATCCATGCCAGACCCATGCTGGAGAGCAACAGTTACAGGTAAGTAACTTGTTCCTTACTTCTTGTAAGTCTACTCCAAAGACAGGTTTCAAGAGGTATGCAGACTGTAAATCGAAGATGTAGATCATAGCTCTGTACAGGATATGCCTCTCGTGTCCCGGTAAAGAGCACAAAGTTGGAGACTGTGGTTCATGTCAGTCCATGACTAGCAACGCTTTGAAGGAGGGGAAATCTAAACTCACCATAGGTCAGTCGGTATCTAAATCCCCGTCCTCTACTCCCTCGAAGAGGAAGTCCTCTGAAGATAGTTTAAGGTAGTCTCCTCAAAGGTCTTCGTTGTCTTGAAGAAAATCCAAGAAGAGACAGCTTTGTCACCCGACGCCTCACCCGACAAAAGGTAGGTAAGTTTTCCAGGCAAGTCCACCTCAGCAGCAGATTGGGAAGAGTTCTGTCTGAAAATGGTGGAGCTTTTCTCAAAGGCAGCCTCTCCAGGTCCCTTGAAAGAGCTGAAGTCGAACGACCCACAGCGCCTTATAAGGCCGATAGGGAGTCGTCGAAGGCTCTGACTCGTGCTCCCAAATGCCCAGGTCAAGCCTCCTGAGAAGCATACTCGAGTGGCATTGACCGCAAGAGAAGCATCAAAGCCAAAGGCTTTCATATCTTCTTTTTGGAAGGATTCAGCATCAAGGTCTTTGACGTCGAAGCCAACAACGACATCCTCCGATCCATCTTCGGTCAAAGGATCCCCCAAAGAACCTGTCCTGCCTTTCCATTCTGCACTCAAACAATATCTTGAATAATTGGCAGAAGGCCGGATACCACAAATATAAGCCATTTGCAGATGATGCCAATACTCTTATGTCCTGTCCCCTTTCCTCCATGCTGCATGGACGTCCCTCGCTAGGGACGGGGATGGAATCTTTTTCACCTCAAAAAAATGTCTTTTCCCCTTTTAAATGTAGTTGCTTGCGGGGGCGTCGCCCCGGGAGCATTCACTCCC
This sequence comes from Ambystoma mexicanum, assembly GCF_040938575.1. NCBI lineage: Eukaryota > Metazoa > Chordata > Amphibia > Caudata > Ambystomatidae > Ambystoma > Ambystoma mexicanum. Next base: position 1,457,101,135 of record NC_090932.1, read on the forward strand.
TTGACTGTGCCCAGCGGCGCCACACCTCAGTCCTCCTTTCCAAGGCGACGGGAGCGGACCTACCTCACCAACGCAGTGTTTGAGACCTTTCTGTGGCTCGTAATTCCATGCATTTCAAGTCTTCCCCGGGGTAAGCTGTCTCTAGAATTTAATTTGAATTTCACTTTTTAGATTGTGTTGTACACCGTCCTCCGGTGCCTCACTCCTCCCCAGCGCATGTCGGCTGTGACGAGTTTCAGCAGATGCCTGGTCTGTGACGGTTCTTTCTCTACATCAGACCCGCACGCGCTCTGCCTCCGATGCCTAGGCGAAGACAACGGCTGGGAAGGTTGTAATGCATGCAATGCTCTTATGCCCCATTCTTTGAAGAACCACCTGGGAGGGTGGAGAGAGCTCTTCAACGGATCTCCTCCGGACCACATAGGAGTACTTAAGGAGAAAGACTAAGAAGGTAAGCATATTGTTCTCAAAAGCACCCCGCACGGGTGACTCCTTCCCAGGAAAGCGACCTAGCGGAAGGAGCCTTGTAGGCTCTGTTACCAGCAAGGGTACCAAGGCTCAGATGGCTACTGGCCTCGTGTCGGAGGGGGTCCACAAACTCTCCCGGTCCCTTAGCTGAGGTTCTAATACCTGGCTGGATCCTGAGGGGCTTTGCTCTGATACCAGGCTTAGGCCTGAAGGGGGCGCCTAAAACAGAGATAAAAGCACTACCAGTACCATGTCCGAGGGCGAACAGCCTACCAGGTCTACACATGAGGTGCAAGGTAGACCTAAGCCTACGCAATCAGGCATACAGGGGGAGGCCAAAGCCAGTTCACCCACGGATCTGCAAGCTGCACGTGAGGTGGTACATGACAAAAAAACGGCACAGCCAATCAAAATGGGGAACGGTCATAAGCGCGTCTTTCCAGCGAACGCCAAAGGCTGGACTTCACGCCCAGGGTGGAGTGCTTTCCCATGTCTGCACAGCCGGGTCACATAGTGTACTTCCTATCCAACCCTGTGCCGTTACAGAGCGTGCCTCACCAGCTTGTGAAGAACGCTTTTTTGAAAAGTTCCTCACGCTCTGGAAATCTCCAAAAATGGCGAATATTCTCAAGGTATCGTCCAGGACATAAACCCGCCTATGCTCCCTCAGCAGCTGGTTCCAGCTCCACCAGTACAACCACTGACTCTGGCACTGGCACCAGCCCTGAGTACAGTGGTGGCATTGTTTCGAACCCACGGCTGCCCCAGCGCAGCCTACCGGCACGGGCCAAAACCCACCTCAAGCGCCCCGCCAGCCCAAATACACCGCTAGCAGACTCTGGGAACCCACAAGACACATCGGACAACACGGACGATGAGGAGGAACAAGACACTTCGTCCTGTGCAAGGGCTTTCCATGTCAGGTTCGCCGGAGTGGCAGAGTACCTGGGAATTGCTCAACCACAAAAGGAGTAGCCAGAGGCGCGGGGGTCCTAGCGGAGGTACGGAACATCCGCTCATCCAACAGGTCGGATATACTGCTACAAACTGGTGTAGAGGCACTGGTGAAGAAGGGCTGGGCAAAATCTCATTCCATGCTGCTAACCAACAAGCGGCTTGACACAAAATACAGGCAGGCAGAAGGTGAGACTCTCCTTCTGTCGGTGCACTCAAAGCCGCACTCATCAGTCATTGCGTTACTGCCAATATATGCCAAACATCAGACTTCCACTTCTTCTTCCACTTCAGCCCCTTTCTGCAAGGAGGAGAAATGTCCTAGAGGCCTATGGAAAAAAAGTGAATTCCAACGCCACTCTGCGGCAAGCCAATGTAGACACCATGCTAGCAGCCATAAATGGGGGGATACCCAAATTCCTCCCGGCCCACAGACATGCTTGTTTCAAGGCTGGGCTCTCAGAAGCCAAAATAGTGGCGCAAGACAATGGAGTCATCAGTGGCTCATATCGATACAGCAGGCAGGGCCATCTTTGTGGCTACAGACATGAGGCGGCTTGCATGGCTCAAGGTCACTAGGTTTGATCCAGACGTGCAGGACCGTATTCTCAACCTCCAATTTGAAGGAGGGGGACCCTTTCCACTCTTCCACCAATGAAGAATTGGACAAGAAAAAGAACAGCTCTAAAAACGTCCCAAATCACTGGCTATTTTTTTATTTTTATTTATTGTTTGCATGTTAGGCGCTTATGCAGCAAGTAGCATACTGTTTCAAAGCACCCACATGACGAGGGGAGGGAACATGGGAGTGAAATACATTATAAAACACAGTATTTAAAAGAACAGTGGAGGGAAAAGGAAGAAAGGACAGACTTAATATGCCTTGTGAGTATTCAGAGAGTGCAAGTGCAGCAAAGAGGGCAGAGCGGATAAGTCCTGGGGAATTCGAGCTCATGGGTGAGCCACAGGTGAAGTGCTTTACTGGAAAAACCAGCTTCTAACAGCTTTACACAGGGCCAGGTGCAGTCTGACAGAGGTTGTACTTTTGGCGGTTTCAGGGGCTTCCAGAGCTGCTGCACTAGACAGCCCAACCGGTCCCCCAGCGCTAATGGCAGAAAACATCCCACAAGAGCTTCTTCCAGTCCGCCTTCCAGGCGCCAGCCTCAGAGCGGAAAGAAGCACTGTTGGTGGTCATCAAGATCCACAGCTCTTTGGTGGGGGGGCAGGCTTGCCCTTCACTTTCAGTCCTGGCGGACACGGTTTGCGCACCCGTGGATACTCTGCGGTATCCCAGAGCTTCCGCCTTCCTATACCACAAATTCTTTGCCACCCCCCTGGCTCCCACAGATTGGGACGCCATCTCTCCTCGCAGAGATCTGGTCTCTGGAAGCATGCAAGGCCATCAAGGAAATCTCTCACCCCTCCACCCCCCCTCGCAGAGAGGCTTGGGCTTTTGCTCCTGTATCTTTGCAATACAGAAGAACAACCAGGCAGGCCTGCGAGTTGTCCTAGATCTGTCCGTGTTAGACCTTTACCTACCCCTTCAAAAGTTCAAGATGGTTATGCCTGCATTGATAGCGTAGTTCCTGGTTGGAGGAGACTGGAGGTGCTCCCTGGATCTGAAGGATGAACACGATTTGGCAGCCCCATTGGTCCATGCTGTGGTTTCGGGGCATAGGCTTGCACTTCCAGTACAGAGTACTCCTGTTTGGTGACAGACCTGCAGGTGGTTTCAAGACTCATGAATGCGGTGACGGCACTACTCAGGTTAGAGGTCCACCATGTATATCCATACCTCGACGACTGGCTTATTCGCGCAGATTCTCCTGCGGAAGTCGAGAATACAACAGCCAGGCTAATCCATACCCTTTACGAACTGGGGTTCTCCATCAACCTCAAGAAGTCGCAGCTCCAGCCTACACAGTCCTTAACTTTCTTGGGCCTTACCTTGGGCGAACAAAGCAGCTACGGGGCATTTGCTCAGCAGGGCACTGACTTCGGCATGGTGGTACCAGCACTTGCTGGGGATTATGGCAGCTTGCCTCCTGGCAATGCCTCATACTAGGCTCAAAATCATGAGGCTGCAGCTTCATTTTTCAGCCTCATGGAGCCAGGAAACCACGTCCCAAGCAACTGTAAATATCATACCAACTCATCTTCACCAGGACTTACTATGGTGGAGAAAGGACACCAAATTCATGGTGGGCAGGCCATTCAAGCAGCCTCGGCCGGCATACACCATTACAACTGACTCCTCCCTCGAGGGATGGGGGTCCACTCTGATCAACCACAGTGTGCACAGCATGTGGTCCAGAGAAGACCAGAACAAATGCATCAATTTGCTCGAAATTATGACAATATGGATGGCTCTGAAAGTTTTACTCACGACTATCAATAGCCCAGTGTGTATTCAGACGGACAGCTCTACTTGCATGTACTACCTCAACAAACGGAGACACCAGACCTCCACCACTATGCAGGCTAACATTCGAGATATGGGAATGGGCCTTGATGAACAACATTTCACTCTCGGCCAGGGGAGACCAACCTAGAGGAACACAGGCTCAGCAGACTGGGGGTCGACATCTACGAGTGGCAGTTGAACCAGAGGGTCGTTGGGGAGCTCTTCGGCAAGTGGGGTCATCCCCAGATAGACCAATTTGCCACTGGGCTCAACAGGAGGTGTCACCAGTTTGTGTCCAGGATGGGACAGGGCAGCATCACTGGGGAGTGCCTTGCCGTTTCAGTGGGACAGCATGTGGGCATACACGTTCCCGCCAACTCCGTTAATTCACAAAGTCATCTGCAATGTCAAGTCGGCGCAGCATCTACGTCTAATTTTGATAGCGCCATGGTGGCCTGCCAAACCATGTTTCTCAGAGCTGTTGAGACTGTTGAATCAACCACCAGTTCACCTCCTACTGGGGGCGGACCCACTATTATCCCAGCAAGAGAGGGTGGTAGTCCACCCCTCCCCAGAGAAGTTAGCCCTAGCAGCCTGGTTCCTGAGCATGTAATCTTGCAACACTTCCATTTGTAACATGACAACTTGGACATCATCCAAGGGGCAAGAGGTACTTCCACTAGGAGTCAATACAGAAGCAAATGGATCAGGTTCTGCAACTGCCCAAGGAAAAGGTCAAAGACCCATTAGGGTGCACACTTGATCACATGCTCTCCTTCTCCGCACATCTGGCAAACTCAGGGTGGTGTGGGTGCGGGGGAGGGGCTTGCAGGTGGACACATGCCAGACCCACCTGTTGGCCATAGGTGCATGCAGAAACTCCAGCAGAAACATGGTCTCCATCTCCAAACCTGTGGTCAAAGGGCATCTAGCAAGACTAACCAGGTTGTACCCATTTGTCAGACGCCCACACCCGGTCTGGAGCCTCATTGTAGTTCTGAGCACTTTGGCTCATAAACCATTCAAACCCATGACATCGGTAGACATCAGGCTAGTCATTATGAAGATGACGCTCTTGGTGGGCTTTACTCGAAATTCAGGCCGTGCTTGCATCATAACCTTATGCCGATTTCCATCGGGACAAGGTGGTGCTACGGACACACCCTCTTTTCTCCCAAAGGTGGTGACGTTGTTTAACCTTAAGGAAGAACTAGTCCTTCCAACTTGCTTCCCAAACCCAAAAGATGATGCAGAAAAGGTTTTACATTATCTCAACTTCAGGAGAGCACAGAGATTCTACCTGAAAAGGACTATGTACTTCCATAAATTGAATGACTTGTTTATCACATTTGGAGAGTTAAAACCATGGTGTCAGGCCTCGAAAGTTTCCATAGCTAGGTGGATGGTTACGGCGATCAAGGAAGCCTACGAAGGACAGCGTGTGAAGTTGCCAGCAACCATGCTCACCCATGCGGTTAGGGCCCAAGCAACAGCAGTGGTATCCCAAAGGCGCACGTGCCATGGCAGACAATCAGCAGGGCGGCCATATAGCCTTCTGCAAACATTATTGCTTGGACAGTGCCAGATCAGACAACATTTGGCCAAGCCGTCGTGAAAAATGTGTTTTCCTAGGAGCTGCAATGTATCTCCTCCCCAGGGCTTCAATCATTGTTAATTGCCCATACAGTATGGAGAAACGGGGAAGGGATGTAGGAGAAATTATAAGTTACTCACCGTAGAGACTAGCGTTCTAGTCCATATTCCATTTTCCTGGGGAAAAAACACAAAAGGTGCACCTTCCTCTGTGTGAACACTGCAGCTGAAAACGTTTGTGCAGGAGACCCTCTTAGGACTGGCACATACTCCACATGCCTCCGTGGTCCCCGGCTCACAGCTGAGTTCTGCTTCTGCTGCCACATGGAGGTAGATCAATAACCCCAGCTTATACTACATCTCTGCTTCACCTTCTTTTCTCTGTCCTGCACCTAATGGGGGCCTCTATGCCTCCCAGTCTCCCTCAGGTGTGGGTCACCATTTCCAGTTGACTGCAGCTTGCAGTCCTCTTCCTCGTCCCAGGACCCTAGGAACTATGGACTTGAAGTCCACAACGTCCATTTCAGCTCTTTCTATGAATTTATCATCACCAACTTCATTACTCCTCATGTACATAATCCTGACTAGGAGTCCATGAAGTATTTAGTTTTACAGAAGAAGGGGGTTTCTTCAGAATTAAATTGGTAACGCTCAAAACTCCTCTTCCTTATTTTTCTGGGACTCAGGATATTTCATCTTTTCTCCTGGTTACCCCATGAAACCTTATCTGGAGGTCTTTTGGGACAATGCTAGGAGATATGCCCCCTCTCCCCACAAGCATAGCACCCGATTGCTTGGTTCACCTACAGATCCATGATGGGTTCATATAGCCCTGATCCTTGTGACACAAGGATTTTACCCATTCCCTGAGCCTGGGGAGCCTGTGCCCAATACCAGATCCTCTGGGAGGTCAGAATTGCGAGAACTTTAGTGTTCCAAATCGTACCCCCACTTGTCATGTTGTACAATTCCCGCTCCTTGTGGATACAACAAGTGGGCCTGGGGTACCAGCGTACAGTGTTGTGGGTTGTACCTGAGACTAGCAGGGATCAGTCTTTCTCCCCATAGGTCTGGATAGTTTGCCGAACCAGAAGGACTCAGACTATTATGTGCCATTTAAAGGGTTTTTATTTAAAAATTGTGAAGTTCAGCATGCGTCACATCAAGATAGAATTGTGAAGTTTAGCATGTACCACATCTAGATAGAGATGCCATCAACCTTGTTAAAGAATCTCACCCTTTGCATACCCATCTCAAACTCCAACTAAACACAACCATACCTCTAATGCACAACAAACCTCACACACTTCACTACAACAAAAAAACATACCACACATAGCCTCGCACAACAGCACATGACGGCTCCCAATCAAAAAGCGCACCTACACTCACCGAACTGTGTAAACCGAACTGAGGCTACCAACAGCACATCACAGCTCTCTTGCCTTTCTCCTGCTCATTCTTACTAACTAACCTTCCTACCCTCTTCCCTTCTCAGATCCGCCTGAGCTCCAGGGGACCACTTTGGTGGTTATAGTGCGCGGTATAAATACTCTTTTATTTGTTTGCACTTAGGCATCTGTCAATCTTTAACATTAACATTTCTATTAATAGCAGAAACTTCTAAAGGGTTTTTAATTACTCCTAGTACATGATAGGTTATGATTGTCTTCACCCCCATTCTGACAATCAATTTGACAGTCAATTTGAGAAAATAAAAGCTTTCTGTGATATATTATGGCATCACGGATATGCCCTTCCTTGAGGAAGATAAATACTGCGTCTCATCCCACAAAGTCCTCCTGTTCCCCTCGGACATGTCTTCTCCCAGGTTATCTTCTCCTCTAACACCACCCCCAAGCTCAGGATCAGGAAGAGTCTGCCTTTCTCTGGACACCTGATAGACTCTAGGTAGGGTTTTTGTGAGGACTGCGCTGGATTCATCACATAACCCAGCTGCAGAATCCTTGGGTAGAGCCATCCGTCGGATTGGGGTTGTTTGTTCAGTTTTTTTTATCACAAGAAACTGCATTATAACTGCTCTGGCCGATGTTTTAAACGTTCATGCTTTTATTTTTTCCCCCGCTGCCAGTGTTAGGGAAGCGGAGGACACCTCTGCACCCTCAAAATACTGAACATGGGAGCGCGGGATACCGCCGCTCTCCCTGTTCAGTATTTCGGAAAGTATGCTGTCAAAGTGCTCTGAAGGTCAAATCACACACGTGAAAAACAAGCAAATGTTGCATGCAAACAAACATTTTCAAACAAATTGGCTAATTCCCATCCGTCAACCTCAACAGCAGCATCCACCATCCCAGGGTTGGAGAGCATGTTCTTTTCGCTTCTACTCTTTCTTTGGACAGAGGGGTTGCGGTCAGTCTGCCCAAAGAGGGTAAAGGGGATTTCTGCATGGCACTTGGGCCGTGAAGAAAGAAGAGCTGAGGCAGCCACCTCCTCATTACCTTCTGCCACTGCCGCAGCCCCAAAACCACTGAGTGCTTTACTCACAAGATGCAGGTGGGAGGCAGGGTAACTCTGCATCTCAAAAAATGGCAATACATTACTTTGAATACTTGGATGCTGCAGATAGTAGCTCAAGTGTACTGTCTCCTATTTTTGAAAAGGCCCCCAGATTGTCTCCTGAGTGAGCAATCTATTTGTTTAGACCCGCTCCTGCTGCAAGAGATTCTCTTCCCGCTGGAGAAAGGTGCTGTGGAAAGGGTACCTGTACCAGAGCTATGCCAAGGTTGATACTTGGTACACAACAAAGAGAGAGGACTGTAACCCATCTTGGACTTGAGATGCTTAAACAAGTTCCTCATGAAAGACAGATTCAAGATCCTCCAGGCCCTTCATTTCCAGGACTGGATGGTGTCACTAAATCTTCAGGATGCTTACTTTCATGTGTCGCTACATCCCAAGCACAGAAAGAAATTGAGGTTCGCCATTGGCAGCTCTCACTTTGTTCTGAGTACTGCCTTTTGGGCTCACCTGTGCTAGAGGGTTTTCACCAAGTTGATGGCTGTGGTGGCAGTGAATCTAAGGAGGGGAGGGGATTCACATCTTTCCCTACTTAGTCTGGCTGATCAGTGCTCATTCTCCCTAACAGGCTATGGAAAATCTCAACAGCACCTGACACTCTCTCCACAAACTGGGCTTCTCCCTCAACTTCAAGAAGTCCCACATGACACCTTCTAAAATCTTCAATTCATTGAGCAGTTCTGGACTCTTCCTCTGGGAAGACTTCACTTCCCGAGTTATGGGCTCAACATATCTTGCAGATGGTGACATTTCCGAGCGCCTAACATCTAACGGCTTTCGATTTTCTGAGGTTGTTTGGTCTCATGGTATCCTGCATTTAGTATGAGGTCCCTCAAGTGGGCCCTCCTATCCCAATTCTCAAGCAGGATGACTGACATTTTTCAGGTCCCGAGAAAGGTCGCACAGGATCTCCTGTGGTGGGTCTGCAAGGAGAATGTGATGATGGGGGAAACATTTTGGCAACCCTGGCTGGAGATGACTGTAGTCACAGATTTTTCCCTCACAGGGTGGGGATCACTCATGAACGGTCTCACGATCAGCAGTCTTTGGTCCCCACCAGAATCCAGACCACACATAAACCTTTTAGAGCGAAGGGCAACCAGACTAGCGCTGGTGGACTTTTTTCCATCCATACAGGGGAAGAGTGACCATGCACTACCTCAACAAGAGGTGGTGTAGGGTTACTATCACTATGCATGGATGCAATGCAGCTCTGGTTTTGGGCACTGCAAAATGGAATCTCTATAGGCCGTTCATCTAGCCGGAGAAGAGAGCAGAACAGTGGATACTCTGAGCAGGCATGGCACAGTCTCCCATGAGTGGGAGTTGGCTCAGGAAGTCCTTTTAGAGAGCTTTGCCTTTTGGAGAACCCCACAAGTGGATTTGTTATTGTCCAGTATCGTCAGTAAATGCTACCTGTTCTGCTCGAGAGAATCTTCTCAGAGTGGAGCTCTGGGGACGTTTCGTAGGGGACTAGGTTTTCCACTCCTGTATGCGTCCCCGCCAGTCCCCATTGTTCTTCAAGTCATCAGGCGGTTGAGGAAGTTCGGGAAGTCCATGATCCTGATTGCTCCAGATTGGGCCAGGAGGACATGGTACCCAGAACATTTAGGCATGTTCATTTGCCCTTCATTCAGTCTTCCCCAGAGAGCAGACTTGCTTTCAAAAGAGTGAGGCTGTCTTCTTCACCCAGAAATCAGAACTCTGACCCTTCACACCTGGTTTCTGAGAGGTTAAGCTACAAAGATTGGGGCCTCGCAGAAAATGTTAGGGAGGTGATGCTTTTGGCCAGAATACCAGCAACAAAAGCACTATACCGCTGCTATTGGAACATATTTTGCAGATGGTGTAGAGCTAAAGATATTGATCATTTCTCTTCCGATACACCTGCAGTGCTTTCTTTTTTGTTACACCTGGCCCACCAGGGCTGCAGGTGAATACTGCCAAGGGCTACCTGGCGGCATTCTCCATCTTCAAACGCACGCCAGAGCAAGGCTCTTATTTTAAAATATCCATTGTCATACAGTTCCTCAAGGGACTGGCAAATATTTTCCCACAGCTCCCTTTCATAGTTCTGGCTTGGGATCTGAACTTGGTATTAACATTATTGATGGGAGCTCCATTTGAACCTATCGATTCCTGTCCACTGAGATCATTCACATTAAAGACAGTTTTCCTGGTGGCCATCACGTCTGCTCGCAGAGTGAGTGAGCTGCAGGCCCTTTCATGTAAACCTCCTTTAACCATATTTTTCAAGGAGAAGGCAGTTTTGAGGGTTCACCCCTCATTACCTCCCAAGGTTGTGTCGGAATTTCATCCGACACAAAAGATTACCTTGCCCACATACTAGTTGCCGCCTCATCCTTCCAAGGAGGAAGAGAGGTTGCACAGACTGGACCCAAGAAGTGAGTTTTTATATTGCCAGATTGGCAAATGTCATGCAAGATGATCAACTTTGTTGGTTACACTGGACACGATGGGTCTAGCTGTGATTAAACAGACCTTATCACGCTAGATCATTCTGTGTATTTCAGAATGTTCATATTTGGCTGGGAAAGATGTCCCTGAAAATCTAAGGGCACATTGTTAGAGAGAACTCTCGTTTCATGGCTAATTTCCCTCACCTAGTGAGTCCCCCAGCAACTTTGCTAGAATTCCGGAGTTTATTTTCTTGCCTTGGTAAGAATGTGAGCTTTTCCCCCACTCTTAGCTGTGTTTTGCTATGTGTTTCTACCTGTTTCTTTGTGATTGTGGGCTCTGGAGTACACCACTTCATTAGCCCCCTTCTTTGTGTGTATCACCCAGCACCTTCTGTGCAGTGGCACAGGGTTGTCGTTCAGACTCCCCCGACTCCATTTCTGAGGCGACTACCGTCCCCCAGAAAAAGGTAAAGTTACTATTAACTTTACTAAATCAATCTACCACAGATCCAGTACACCCCATCTTCCATGGAGTACTGGAAGGGGTTAATTTGTATCCCTTTTTATCTGTACCTCCTAGAGCATTGTTTTGCTCTTTTAACATTTAGACTTGGCTGGTGGCAGTGGTATCTACCCTAACTTTTCTACCGAGATTATATTAGATAAACGTGGTACTGTTCTTGGCTATTATATTAGCCTCGAACATAAACCCGCTTGACCGAATTGTCTTTCTTTTGGCTCCGGTTGGGTTTATTCGCCATTTCTTTTTGTTAAAGTCCTTCTTGTGTTTTACTTTGCACGGCAAACTAGGTCTGCCTTCTTTGTTCACTGTCGTTTGGCGGGCTTGTGCTCAGAAGCCCTCCTCAAGGCGCCTGGGTGTCTAGGTGGGCTGAATGTGAGGGAGGGGTGTAGTATCCTAGGAGACCCAAGTCGCACTTTGTCATGATTGGCCAGGGTAGTTGTCCGGGCTGGACAACCTCCCTGCTGGGTGATTGACAGCCAGGCTGTGTGAATGGGGGTTTTTCGCATAAAAGGCAGGTCTCTTGGGCTAGAAGTCAGAGTCTCACCACTGGAACTGCAAGGAACCGAAGAGAAGCGGAGAGAACGACGGCTGCTGCAACTACCCCATCCCGGTGAAGCCCTGCTGCATTCCTGAGCTATCTTCCCTTCAACGGCTTGGAGAAGATCCAGTCCGGAGTCTTCTTCCCTTGAGCTTGGTGGGGATAACCAGCTCATCTTCCACAGCCAGAGGATTCTCTTCCTTGGTCGAAATTGCTGCACGCTGCTCTAGTGGTCCGGATAGCCATCTGAAGAGCCTCTCCTGTTTTTTAAGGAGCACACTTTTTATTCCTCGTCGCTGCTGCCAGCCTCATCCCTGTGTGGTGCAGACCCCCTTTAGACCTCGTCCTTCACAACGAAGCTCCAGGAATCGTGGGTCTGCAGGAAACCAACAGGAACAACTGCCAGGACACCAGCTGAACCATTGGAACAAGGTACTGTGTTCTGTTTGAGGAAACTGGGTGAATCCCTTTTCTTCATCTCCAAGGCTTGCCCTTGTCTTCCCTCCTTCTTATAACTTTTGCTTCCGAACATTGACAATATCGAAGTACTTTTGGCGATGTTGAATCGTGAACTGACTGACTGTGTGATCTTCGGCAACAGGCCCCCGGTGTCACTTGACCCTGGCTCTGGCCCTTTGACTTTTGAACTGCTGTCTCTGAGTGTTTCTCGATTCTGTCTGCCTAACCAAAATATTGCCTGTGATTTTTGTCTCCAACTCCCTCTGGGTATCTCAGGTTCTAAGTGTGTTTTTGCCCTGGTAGCATTTCATGTCTAAGAATGCACTAAACCTTATCATCCCACTGGCACCCTAAGATCAAGCTCAGCCGGCCTCCTAGTAATTCCTAAGACAAACTCAGTCAGGTTAGGCGGATCATCATTCTCAGCCCTGGCCCCAACCCTGTGGAACTCGCTCCCACCCCACATCCGCCAAACAGAGGATTTAGCGTCTTTCCGCAAACTACTGAAAACCTGGCTCTTCCCCTAAAACCAACTTGTTTCCAAACTAACGGCATCGAAATGACACCGACCCATCAAACTACCTGATGCGAAAAATCGACAGCTAATAAACTCGAATGTAAACTAAAAAGACCAACAGAACTAAACGAGTAAAGTAGATCAAAACAGTGAAGTGGATAATATGAATAAATCATATGGAAAAGTAAGGAGATCTAAACTGCTGAAATGGACAAAATGCATGACGAGGGAACTAAGTGAATGGCGTGTATGAAATAGTTAGAATGGATGAAGCGTGTTGAACAGATGAATGCACTGAGTGGAAGAGTACATGAGTGGAAGAACAGATGACTAGATCAAATGAGTATTTAGATCGGATGAGTGTATAGAATACATGAACCTGCTCAGCGGATGAGTGTGTAGAGTGGTTCGGTGTGTAGAGCGGACAAGCGTGTAAAGCTCATGAATACGTAAATACAGAGAGGCGAATAGAACGCAGGAGTGCGTAGAACTGATGACTATACAGAACGGATGAACGCATAGACTGGATGAACGTATAGACCGGATGAAAGTATAGACCGGAAGAGTGTGTGGGGGGGGGCGGAAGAGTGTGGGGGGGGCGGAAGAGTGTAGGGGGCGGATGAGTGAGGCACGCAGACGAGTTGAATGTATGGAAAGCACGAGTGCATAGAGCGGATGAGTACATAGCAGGGAGTGCGGGGAACGGATGAGTGCGGAGGGTGGATGAATGCAGGGAACGGGCGAACATAGAGAGCGGATGAGTGTGGCGAGCGGATGAGTGTGGCGAGCGGACAAGTGTGGCCAGTGGATACGTGCGAGGGACAGGTGAGTGAGGAGATGGTAACTGCGCAGGGTGGATGAAAACGTACGTGTTTAAAGGCGGACTGGAGTGCGTGAGTGTATCGAGCAGACCGGTTTGTGTAGGGCAATCTGGGATGCTTGAAACGAATAAAAGTGCATAGAACGGACTTCATCGCATATAATTGCGTGACGTACATAGTAAGGTTTGGAATGCAGGGAACATTTGAAAAAACATATATCCCATCATACCACACCCCACGCTTACTCTCTCCTTTACACCACCACTAAATTAGAACACAGAGATACTATATCACCATTCGGTATAACTGTTCTCATATCAACATCTCCCGCTCACTCCCCATCACTCTAAGTAAACACTGCTGGTTACACACCCCCCAGCTAGGCGTTCTCCTCAGGCCTAACGCAGCCACACTCGGTCTGGATAAATCCTGCCAGAACTAACACATACTCCTGATCTCTCAACCACCACACCTACCGCTAAGAAGCAGCTACTACACGAATTCCGCACCAGCTGCACACATACCTGGTGCGCACACGCACCTTTTGACTCTCTCTACTGACCCGAACTTCGGTTCCCAAGGGCGTTCAACCTACCAGCGCCTTCAGACCATACCAATGATATATAAGGCGCTATATAAATGCAAAATAACATAACATGTCACGGATACGCTTTTATTTAGTAGACCGAACTGTCAAAAAGTGATCGCAATCGTATTCGCGGTAACGTGTTTTGTTCGTTACACCGGTTCATTCAAACACCAGGGTACTTACCTTGAGACTTACTGTACAAAGTGAATTGGTTAGTTGTAGTATATTTAACGTGTGGTTTTTGTTTAAGTTTACTAGAAGTGTTGTGTTTATAACGAATGGTTTAAAAATAAATGTACCTATATTTTTCTACCTGAAACCTTGAGTCAGTGTTTGCTTGAGTCACAGTAATTGTGGTCCCTTTGTGTAATCTCTGCTACTGCTCATATACTCTTGAGATAAGCCTGGCTGCTCCGCCACTGCTACTACTCTGACATAGTAGTACAGGCTTGTACCAAAGGTAAAACTTGTATTGCCACCTGTAGACCTAATTGTGTGTAGTGGTCCCTAAGGGCACTACACGGGATTCTGCCTAACACACATTCCACCAGAGTGGAGGCAACCACTTGGGCTCTGCAAAGAGGTGTACCGGTGCAGGACATTTGTAATGCTGCAACTTGGTCTTCGATACACACCTTCTCAAAACATTACTGTCTGGACACCTTGTCGGGTCAGGACTCTAGTTTTCGGAAAGTTGTTTTACACAATATAAACCAGTAACAAAAATGCACTGGTCACACCTCCTATCTAACTCTGGGAGTCTACCAAAGAAGACACAATCATTAGAACAACTTAATTACCCCTGGCAATGTTCTTTCTACTGGATGTTCCGCCCATAGATTTCTCATCACCCTTCCAGCCTACCCCTCTGACTGTGGGTGAATGTTTTGATATACTTCTCTTGTTCACCGACCATGCAGGTTATACTTCCTCAAGTTGGCTGTGCGAAAGAGGTTAAAATTAGAACTGAAGCAACGGGCGCAGTGCATGCTATTTGCGTCAACGTCCCGTCTGAGTGTGGGGATGGAAGCCGCGGATGGACATCGACCCAATTGGGCACAGCACCCTTTAGACTCAAAATGTTTCCTAAGCTGCAAGCAGGATATCAGAGTTTATCAAAGATGTGGAATACATGGGAGGAACATCAAGTAGAAAGGACATTACCAGGGGTAAGTAATTTGTCCTTCTCATCTGGTCTGTTCCACTTTACTTGTGGTCCTGTACAATGGGATTCTGGAATCTCATTATCTACTGTTCTGCTTCTTCGAAACTTGCAGGCTCCGCAATCTACTTTGACTCTGCCTCCACACAGCGTGATGACGTCAGGAGGCATCCCCTGTGTATCGCACTCTCCTCTCCATCTGCTCTGACTCATTGGAGTTAAATACACATCTCAAGTTAAAGGGATATTTTTTGTATTTTCTTCAGATGGATTTCGTTCTGCATTGGCTTCAGCCAAACATGAAGCCTCCATAGTTTTCAAGCACCTGTGGTAGTTCCTCACGGGAATGGAGTCCTTGTACCCAAAGGGGGAGTCTCTTCCGGGGAGGTACCACTTGCTTTTACCCCTAGGGAGAGGGTCCAGCCCCCTCTAGCGTCACGGGGGGGGGTCTCCCCCTAGCGAAGAAGGGGTGGATACCTGCGATTTGTCAGACCAACATATAAAGAATTAGCGTAATCGAGGGATATAATATGACGTGGCATTTATAACGTGCCTGTACACAAGTGTTTCAAGGTGCGACGAGGCAAGGGAGGGGGAATAGAGGGAAGACAGAGACAACGATCCTACTAGGCCAGGTGACAATGAGATCGCGCAAGTGCGGGGGAAGGGGGAAAAGTGCGGAGGGAGAGGGTAGTGCAGTACATAGGATAACAGTAAAATAAATAAAGACAATAAATAAGTGTGGCCAGCTGGTGGCAAGTGCAACGGTAAGTGCAGACATCAGGTGTCAAGTGCTAGAAGCGCTGTAGGGATACAGAAATAGTCCCCGAGTGCAAGGATTGCCAGGGGCAGTGCAGGTGTGCAACTGGCAGGGAGGAAACCTGGGCCCGAGATCAGAGGGTAGTCGGGTAACAAGTGGAGTTTTAGATTCATCCAGGAGATGAGCAGGGGAGAGGAGAGAAAGCAGAAGCAAAGAGGAAGGTCTTGAGGTGCTTCCGGAACCGGAGATGGTTCTCCTCAAGTTTCAGAGAGGCAGGGAGGCCCCAGGAGAAGAAAGAGATCTACCACAAACTAGCTGCTTGGAGAAGTGACTGACCTGAGTGAGTTGGAGGTGGATGAGGGAAGAGCACGAGAGGAAGGTATTTTGGAAGAGAGAGTTGAAGGTACGAAGCACCCAGGCCCCAGAAGGCATTGTGGACAATGAGAGTTTTGAACTTAATCCTCGCTGCCACTGGGAGACAGTGCAGAGATTTCAGTCCTGGAGAGATACGATGCCTGAACTTGTGGCCAAGGACAAGTCTTACTCTCCTGTTTTAGATGAGTTGCAGAGGACGGAGAGTAGAGGCAGGCAGATTTAGAAAGAGGCTGTTGCAGTAGTCAAGTCTAGAGAGAACCAGAGCTCTGGATAGAGTGAGCTTCTGGGGGAAGGAGAGGAAAGGAAGAATACCCCTGAGGAGCTGGGAGACATCAGAGATGTGAGGAGAGAAGGAAAGTGTGGAGTCGAAGATGACCCTGAGGTTTTTAGCCTCAAAGGTGGCTGCCACGTGGTCCAGTTTGGGAAGATGAGTAAGGGCCATTTTCAGCATCTTTGTACATACGAAGGAACCTGTTACAGTATATCATTCATTTGTTTGGCAAAGGTCAATTTTAGGATCTCAGATAACCCTAGCTCTTTTACCTTTTCAGAAATGGGAAAAGTAAGATGACCATGATAGTGGCAGAGGTTTTCTTATTGGGTGCTGTAGTAGGTGTCTATTGCCAAGTAACAAATTCTATTTTAAGAGAATTAAGCTGAAGATTGTCGGAGAACCAGGTTTTGATTGTATCAAGACTAGCTTGGAGTTTGTCAAAGATTTCACCATGGCGGGATACTTTTAGAAACCGCAGGATATCATCTCTGTTTAAGAATGAAAATGGACATTAAAGTTATGGATTATGGTCGTCAATGGTTGAATTTAGATATTAAAAAGTGGGGTGAAGGTAGAACCCTGAGGATCCCTATGAGAAGTGGCAGACGAGGGTGAAAAAGAATTGGACAAACTTTGCCACCTGATATCTGTCAAACTCCAAAACCTGTCCAGAAGACTACTGTGAAGTTCCCCAATCGCTGAAAGGCATGAGAGGAGTGGTCCACCGTATGAAAGGTGTGGACAGATTGAGCATGATCAAAACAGATACATGTCCCAAGTTAAAGTATAGCAGAAGATTGTCCCAGATGTAGACCAAAGCAGTCTGTGCTATGCGTGGAGCGTAAGCATAACTGAGATGACTCCAGGATGTTGTCCTAGACAAACTTGGTGAGCTGTCGTCGCTACCTTTTTTGATGTTTTTTCTAAATCCATGGGAGGCTGCTAAGAAGGATTTCTAGAATTTGGCCTGTTGGACAGATTTTAGGCAGCCACCCTAGTTGTAGTGAACAGAGAACTCTTGAGAGTTTTGCCAAAACACAATTAAGGTACATGGATGAGCTGTTGAGGCTTATTCTCAGGAGAGTGTAATGAGTCCCACTCAGTATGGCACACAATAATTAAAATTAGACATTAAGTATATGTTGGGATTTCTAGAGACACTGAAAAATTGATGTAATGGGTAGTATTATTGCACAATACTCTGATACAAATAGATACATTCACCATAGGTTCATGAATGGATTAAAATTCACTTATTCTGCAAGCAGATAAGTAGATCAAATGCAATAAATGATGGTACCACGTCACAAGTTCATTCCTAACTTAAGCAGTCCAAACCCTAAAAAGCATGGGGCCTTGTGCCCAAAAGTCGCAGGTGCCACAATGATTATCCCCTGAAGGGAGTCTCTGTTGGTAAGTTATACTTCACTTTTGTTGGTGATAGTAAAATTGATGAAGAACTTTTTGAACTAAGGTACGTAAATGTTTTTCTTATATTTCAGGTTACTCTACCCATGTTATAGGGCCAAAAGGTGAGTGGGATAGAATGCAGGCGACAAAGGGACTTGTTACCAAGTTATCCTATGAAGGACACAGGGGGACCGATGCACTGCTTTCCCCCCCCCCCCCCCCCCCCTGACTCTGATTTTGCCAGATGTAGTTGTGGATCGCTCAGGGCTCGATCTTCTGCCGTTGGTTCAGGTGAGTGATGCCCAGGAGTTGCGGGTTCGAGGATTCTTCTGGGTGAGTTCAACTGCAAAATACTTGACATAATATGATATGGCATTTATAACGCGCCTTTACACAAGTGTTTCAAGATGCGACGAGGCAAGGGAGAGGGAACAGAAGGAAGACAAATACACTGATCTTACTAGGCTAGGTGACATTGAGATCGCCCAAGTGCGGGGGGGAGTGGGTATGTGAAGTGGAAGGGGGCTGTGCAATACATAGGATGGACAGTAAAGAATACATAAAACAATAGGTAAAAGTGCAGCCAGCTAGTGGCGAGTGCAAGGGTAAGTGCAGACAAGTGTCGAGAGCTGGTGGGGGCCATAGGGATGCAGAAACAGCCTCCAAGTGCAGGGGTTGCCCGGGAGGCAGTGCAGGTGTGCAGCTGGTCGGGGGGGGGGCCTGGGACGAGATCAGAGGGTAGCACGGTGACCACTGCAGTTTCAATCAGGAGTTCACCAGGGGAAAGGAGGAGAGAAAGCAGAAGCAAAGAGGAAGGTCTTGAAGTGCTTCCGGAACCGGAGATGGTTGTCCTCAAGTTTCAAGGGAGGCTGTTCCTGCGGGAGGCCTCAGCTGAAGAGAGATATCTACCACCAACCCGTTGCTTGGAGAAGCAACTGACCCTGAGGGAGTTGACGGCGGATGAGCAAAGAGCTTGAGAAGGAAGATATTTAGGAAGAGAGAGTTGAAAGTATTGAGGCCCCAGAAGGCCTTGTGGACAATGCAGAGGGTTTTGAACTTAATCCTTGCAGCCACTGGGAGCCAGTGCAGAGATTTCAGTCCTAGAGAGATACGATCCCTGGGCTTGAAGCCAAGGACAAGTCTTGCGGTCCTCTTTTGGATGAGTTCCAAAGGACGCAGAGTTAGAAGCAGGCAGATTTAGAAAGAAACAGGCTGTTGCAGTAGTTCAGCCTAGAGAGAACCAGAGCTCTGGAGACAGTGAGCTTCTGGGGGAAGGAGAGGAAAGGAATTATACCTCTGAGGTGGTGCAGCTGGTAGTGTGACTTCTCAGAGACATCGGAGATGTGAAGAGAGAAGGAGAGAGTGGAGTCGAAGATGACCCTGAGGTTTTTAGCTTCACAGGTGGGAGAAGGAAGAGGGCCAAGAGAGGCCGGCCAGAGAGTGACAGGAAAGGAGGGAGCATGTGTGCCGATGAGGAGAATCTCAGTTTTACTGGCATTAAAGCAGAGATTGTTGGCGGTGCACCGTTCCTGATTTGCGGAAAGACAGTCAGAGATGAGAGAAGGAGAAGAGGTGGCGGAAGGGAGCCTGAAAATGAGCTGAGCGTGGTCCGCATAGCGCTGAAAGTTGGGGCAGAGAGCGGCAATGCAGTGGACAAGAAGTGCCAGGTATTGGTTGAACAGCCAGGGAGAGAGGTTAGACCCCTGATGAACACCACAGCTAGAGATGGAGGAGAGAAGGATACAAGTTGGACCTGGGAGGGTCGATTGGAAAGAAAAGAGGTCAGCCAAGTCAGGGCCTGATGGGTGATACCCAGGCTATCACAGAGACGGTTGAGCAGGGTGGCATGGTTGACCATGTCAAACGCAGAAGAGAGATCAAGTAAGATGAGGACACAGGGGGTATTGGAGTCAAGATGGAGAGTAGGTCTTCCCAGATGTTCAGGAGAGCAGTTTCCGTTCTTCTGGCAGCTCTGATGCCAGTCTGATGGTCATGGAGTCAACCAACCAATTAATTCAGTGAGAATGTTAACCTGGGAGATGGCCAGCTTTTCCAGGAGTTTGCCTAGGAAAGGAGTGAATGCAAGAGAAACAGATGCAGACCTACTTGGGACGCTTGACAGGTTGGGAAAAGGCAGCTGTCTCCATACAGAGGTGACAACAGGCATTATTCCAGTCACAGTAGCTGCTACAGGACAGGATCCCTTGATGCTGGGATGCTGAAATTCAGGGGGGTAAGGTGACTTCTGGCATGAGCTGCCGACCACTGAAGTTCTGTGTTTGAATGTGGAACTGCGACGCTTCTGGCGAGGTAACCCACGAAAGTCAGATAGCACAGCGGTCAGATAGCACAGCGAGTAGCGCATTCGCTTTGACATCCATGCTGAGCCTGCTGACGCAGGTTTGAATCCCAGCAGGGCCAAACTCCGCCTTTCATCCTTCCGAGGTCTATAAATAGGCACCACACACCTTGGGTAATAATAAGCAGCACTCTGATGCCTGAGGGGTCTTAGCGCCATATAAATGCAAAATTATTATTAGAGCTGGGCAGCCCAAGTACACTTCCGAAGGCTCAGAAGGGCAGGGTTCTTGGAAAGGCTTTGAGACTAGTTGGTCCCACTAGTCCAGGGTCTGAAGCACGGCTCAGCGCCTTTTGAGATTAGGCAGTCATAAAGTTCTTTTCCAGGCAGGACACAGGAAGGGATGCTATGCCACTTGAGAAGTCTTCTTCGGATCTTCAGCAGGCTGTGCTTCGAGGGATTCTAGGCTCCAACAATGCTCTAAAGAAATGACTGCCGAGGTCATGTTCAAAATCTGAGCTAGAAGTAAGTATTTGCACCATTCAGAAACAAGTAATGATTTCACATTGGGGGCGGAGGGGAGGGGAAGTCACACACACACACACACACACACACAAGCGCACGCACGCACACACACCCCCCCTTCCCCCCAGCAGAAACTTTTTCTGGCAAGTGCATGACCTTATAAAATATTTCCTGATCTGGCAAGGCAGGAAGAAGGGCAAACAGCTAAATGGCCAACGAAACGAGCACAAATCTTGTGACATGGCTATTTTAGGGCACTAGCCACATTTAGTAGCCATGGGCAGTAAACTCGAATGTGCACACTAAAAATAATCTAAAAATGTATCTTCTGCCACAAGCTTGTCTTCAGACACATATAAAAGTAACCAAAAATCCCAAATCTAAAAAGCTAGGGTGATACAACTGTATCACCACTGCACTGTAAGGTGTTGCATGCAGTGTTAAAAGGTGAATGTTTTCCAGTACTGATAGCCTGAAGGACTGATCAGTTTCCCCATAACTGTGAGTAAAAAGGCAAGAAAAGTGAAGGTGAAGGCGTTACTTCCCTTCAAAAAGTCAGATCAGGTTAAAAAACCGAGCAAAAACAATGGGGGTCCATGGGAACTACCGAGGCAAAGTTACAAACTTGCAAAAAGAGAAATGTTTCCTAACCGAGTCCTACAATAGGACGATAATTCCCTAGCAGTTATAATTGTATTGCTGATACCTATAGCCTTGTGTTCCTGAATTAGTTAGCAGTAGTGTTGCTAACCTTTGATCAAAATTAGCTTTTTAGCCTTTTAAAATTGTTATTAATTGTGATTATTTTGTTCAATTACTTGTGACATTTACCACATTAATAGGGCTATATATTCTGCCACTTGCCCAGGCTGTTGTACGAAAAGTGCCCGGACTACAATTCCCATTGTTTCTGTAGTCTGGAAACACTATTAATTTGCTTCCCAGGTGCGTTTGCGCCAGTGCATAAGCATTTAGCCGGTCTGTGACGACTATTGGTTGCTGGTAGCGCACCCTTCTGGATGGTAAGACGCCAATTTATTATGTTAGTGCATAATTTGATTATTGCTGCACGGGAGAATTTGGATTGGAAGAATAGTTTGGGTGGTGCAAATTTACCGTATGGAGCACGCTCCGCCGCTATTGTGCAATGGCATGTTGATGAGACAACAGCCTTCTTGGCACCAGGCATGATGATAGACCCTAGGGTAAATAATACTGTGAGCACTCCTCAGCATAAGGAACAAACTAATTCAAAGCGGAGTACTTCAGGGGGTAAAGATCCAAATTTGAAGCCCAGTCAAAAAAGTTGTATTAAAATACTTTTACTTAAGATCACTCTTAAAACACATATATTGAAAACCTGGAAAATTTGTTTGTGCGCTTACTGAAACATGGTGCCATGCTGTGGCAGGGCCTACACTTGCCTATGATATTTTACGGCAGGATAGACAGGAGGGTAAAGGAGGAGGAGTTGCTTTTATTTTTAAAACTGATTTGGATGTGTGGGAAGTTGCAACATTACCAGTTGAAGGATGTGATATCATACAGCTTAAAATTAGGACAAACTCAGAAACTACGTATAATCTGATCCTAGTTTATAGCCCGCCCAGCACGATACCTAAATTTGCTACACAAATTTGTAATACTGTTCTTCCTATACTAAAGATTAACACGAAGGCCCTGGTTATGGGGGACTTTAATCTTTGTTTGGGAAATGAGTGACTCTCGGGCAGGAATTACGGAAAGTCATCTAGAAGATCTGGGTTTTCATCAGTTTATTAGATTACCTACTCACATGAAGGGGAACACCTTGGACTGGGTTGCCGCACATAAGGTGGTGTCCATGGATACAGTTGTGACCCCATGTCCTTGGTGGGACCACTTTTTGTACATTTTACTACACTATGTGACGGAATTGAGAGGAGGGAGGCGGAAACAGTTTTGGTGACGATGAGGGATCTTAAAAATCTTACCCCGGAAGCATTGACGCCATGGCTACTGCCGTTAACAGAAAAGGTGTCTAAGCTGGTGGAGGATATTACCTCTGTTTATCGGCAAATTTTAAAGGAGGCCACTAATATGTTAGCTCCTCTTACAACTAAGCAAAAGGTGGAGAGGAAGGGAAGGAGAACTCTTGGTTTGCCATGGTGCTGCGAAACTGAAGTCTGCCAAATCAAGTGTTTTTATTCTTGGAGATAGTCTATGGATGCCCGGGAATGGGAATGCTATAAAATGGCAAAAACATTTAAAAAGCTGTTATTGTAGCCAAAAAAAAGGTTTTTGATATGAGGATCACAAAAGCAGAATTTGAAGCTAAGGAACTCTTTAAGATTCTGAAGAAGCTGGAATGTTTGGGCTCCAGGAATTCAGATGTTATCAATAAAGATTCCACGTGGTGTTCATTGATTCAGGAGGCTATGATGGGCAAGCTCAGTCAAATAAAAGGGAAGATTGAAAATAGCAAGGAAACTAGTGGCTTTTATCGAATGGCCTCCTGGTGGGACCAATCGTGTGCCTAAGGTGATAAAAGTGCAATTTAATTTCCGTCCTATCACAGAAGATGAACTGGCATTGCCGTTTGCTAAACTTCAAACCACAAGTTGCAGAGGGGCTATTTGCCCTGTGATTGCAATAAAAGCATGCACCCCCATATTGATTGGCACACTCTGTAAGTTTGTCAATGCCTCCTTTAAACAACACTTGGTACCAACCACCCTCAAGAATGCATGGAGTACACCTTTGTTAAAGAAACCAAGCCTATGTCCTTAAATGCCATGCAATTACCGGCCAATCCCGAATACTGCTTTTATTTTTAAAATCTTGGACCGGGTAGCTTATACACACATTGCAGCCATCCTGATAACCAGGGTATCCTTAATAAGTGGCAGTCTGGCTTCAGGCAGGGCTATGGGACAAACGACCATGCTGGATCTGAAGTCCAGGTTCCTGCAGATCATCGACAAGTGGCAGATGGAAATGTTTATGCTTCTGGACCTGTCCTTGGGCTTCCACCTTCGGAACCATGTTGATGGCAGCCAGGTTGAGGGGAAGTGGCCTTTCTCTCAGAGTGCTGTAATGTGGATGAGTTCCTATTTGAGTGCAGATGTGTAGTTGGGATGCAGAAGCACAACCAATCCTACTGGCATATGGTGTGCCTCCGGGGGCTTGTTTATCTCCATCTCTGTGCAATATCTTTATGGTACCTTTTTTACCTTTTGGGAAAACATGGGATTGGCTTTACAAATTAAGCAGATGACACGCAATGTGCCATCCCGTTATCTGGCAATCTTTGAGGATGAAAATCAGTAAGATCTAAGATCTCATACAAAACTGGGTGTTAAACAATGGTATTGCGCTTAATAAGGAAAAGACCGAGCTTATGGTGGATGGCACGAAAGGAAGAATCTGAAAACTGGGTTTAGAGTATTGTCACTTTTTAGTGGCAGGTTGCGATATTGAGATTAAGGAAAAAGTAAAAACTCTAGGGATCTATTTGGACCAACCCTTGAATATGAAGGCACATGTGAGTGGGTTAGTCTCCTCTACTGCTTATTATATTAAATTGTTGGTACAGCTCTGCCCCTATATTTCTCAAGCCAACTGCGGAACCATAGCAAGAGCCATTATAGGGTAAAAGATGCATTACTGCAGTAGCCTACTGGTTGGGATTTCAATCAGAATGTGCTAGATTGCAAACAGTGCAAAATAATATGGTCAGAGTTATCTTGGGACTTTCATGTGTCAGAAGCAAGACACAATTTACATTGGATACCAGTAGATTTAAGAATTGAATTTCACTTCCTTCTAATCACTCATAATTGTCTGATGTGTTCAAATTAGTCATACCTGAGTGAAGCACTAACTTATAAATCTAGTACTGGGCGCCTGCGGTCAAGTAACACGAATCGGCTCCAAATTCCATCTTGTTAACTGACAGTGGTTAAGAAATGTGACTTCACCAGGCTGCTCCTACAGCCTGGAATGCTATCCCATCGGATTTGAAGGAGATTCGGTATAGTTCGGAAAAAACACAAGACATTTCTATTTAGACAGATTTTATGTGTCTCTCTGTGGGACTATCACTTTTGATCTATCTTACTGGGACTGCTGCTATAGTTCTGAGGTTTGTTATTCGTTGTCTGTGTGTTGCGTCCGTAAGCCTCAGGGTAATTTGGTGCGCGGTATAAATGTATTGTAGGGTTAAGTGAGAGTTTTTTTAATAAGGGAGAAATTAGTTGTTTTTTATCCAGAGGGCAAAGATCCTTGGTTAAGTAAGATATTGACAGGATGGGTAATGAATTTGATGTATCTATTAATCATATCAATACTCAGACGTCCCTTCCCCTTTCCTGCATCCTTGTGGGCGTCCCCAAACACGGCAGTACCGAAACCTTTTACAGCAATAAATTGAGCTTCCCCTTTAAATGTATTATAGCGCACAGGGGATACCTCACCTCGGTCCCTTTTTCCACAGGGACGGTTTTGGGTCTGGCAGTCAGCACTGAGACTTTTTTAGCTTTCCGCTTGCTCCCCTTTGTTTTTTCAGTCTTCCCTTCAGTGCCTCGCCTCCCACAGCGCATGTCCGCTGCAGGAGGATTCACGAGATGCGCTTCTTGCGACTGCTTGTTCCCAGGCCTTGGTCCCCGATGCACTATGTCTTGAGTGTTTGGGGCCCGCCTACTTCTGGGACACATGTTCGGCTTGCAGCGATATTAGTCACGGGGCATTGAAGAATCTGTTGTCACAGTGGAGGGTGATCTTCCACACTTCTCCCCCACCCCACCTTAAGGACTTAGTCTCCAGGACCTCTCGCCAAGACAAGGTAGGCCCTCTGTTCAGCATGGCTCCACAGCGCAGTGACTCCTTCCCCAGGGTTCCCCCGGATTCAGGTTCTGGTAGGCCAGTGGCCTCTTAAGGCTACCGACGGCCAAACCGAGGAGATTGGAGGCCCAACCGTGTTGTCCTCGGAAGAGCAATCAGGTTTATCCTCCTCTTCAACTCCAAGGGGTAAGGGATCGTCGAGTGCCACCTGCAGGAGTCTGGCCTCAGCACGATCCAGCACGGGTACCGAAGGCGTCCAGCCTACCCGAACTCGCTCCAAGGTTGTGAGTCAGGGCGTTGGGACTACTGGCCGGCCGGCCGAGGGCTCAGCACCTACCAGAGTTATCTGAGGTCGACGCTTCTGCTTTGGATGCCAGCCCCAAGCTGTATCCTCCATGTCTGAGGCTTCTCGTGGCTCAGGGCCTTCACGCCCTCCGGCTGAGGACATGGCACAAGTCTTCAAATTGGCAGAGAGGCACATGGCGGGGCCTGCCAGGCCGACGGTCATCTTGGATCCAGCTCAGGTACCACCCTTACTTTCGCCCATCGAATGGGCTTTGCTAGATGATCCCAGTCCCTTCCCTCTGGAAGCAGCAACAGATCATACAGTACAGGCATCTGGTCTCCCCAGGGGTATATCTACCTATCACAGTCTTACGTCTACATGCCCCAGGCACCTCAGCACTTTGATAGTATGAACAGGACTTGGGCCTTGGAGGGCTGGGCACTTGGGGACAAGGCGGCTTGCGAGGACTGCTTCTTCGAGCGTTTCCTCTTCCTGATGCGTTCCCTTCAGATGACGGGGCTCCTGAAAGATATAATGAAGGGGATCATCCTGCAGGTGGTGCCTCCCAGGCCCCCCTCCTCTGGGTGGTATTCCTGTACTTCAAGCGCTGCCGGTTCCAGTGCTGGTCCCTCCCCCAGTCCAGGCCCTACCGATTATTCAGACCCCTCCAACTCCTCCTGTGCACCAACGCCTCCCCCTCAACAGCCGTTGGACCTGTCTTCGGTGCCGGACTTAGGGGGTGGGGGAGAATCCCGTTGGCACCTGTGTCCCAGGACCCAGACAACCACGGTCTGTGAAAATGGCCGGGAGGACGAAGACGCCCAGGACAATGAACCTTCGGCATCCGTTAAGGCCTTTCATGACCGCTTTCAGGTCCTGGTGGAGTTCTGGGGTGGGGTGTTCCTCTCTCTGAGGATGCTCCCCAGGAGTCTGGAGTGCTAGCAGAGGTTCTGGGTAAGCGCACCACTATCGGTCCGGCACCCCTTTTCAGAAGGATGTCCTGCATGTGGCGAGAAAGCTCTTTGAGAAGCCCAGGGCCAACGCCCAGATGAACAAGAAGCTGGATCTCAGGTTTAGGCTGACAGACGAGGAGCCAATCCTCCTGGCCTGCCACCCGCAGATGCATTCATCATTTGTGGCTGCAGCCTCATTATATTCTAAACCATGGCCTTCCTCCACAGGAGCCACCTCTGGTTGTCTTTCTTTGGGCAAGCACTGTTATTCCATCACAGGACTGCACCTGGGCAAGCCAACGCAGACGCCCTCTTGGCTGCGGCTAACCAGATGCTGTGGCAGGAGCTTGGGGAATCTCTGCCCGACCTCCCTACGGACAAACAAGCAAGCCATCTTCAAGGCCGGTCTGATAGATGCCCAGGCCATTGTGCAGGACCTCATGGAGTCTTCGATCTCCCACCAGAGCATTGTGCTTTGGTGTTGAGATGAGAGGGACGGAGTGGATGCACGTCACTAAGTTTTCATCTGACATGCAGGAGCAGATCCTGGATCTGCCCTTCGAGGGCGTGGACCTTTTTCATTCGTCAACCGACAAGTTGACAGAGAAGAAAACCTTCACTCAAACCACCAAGTCCTTGTGTTTTGGGAACGTGGGATTAATATGTACATAGTGGTTGACCGGACAAGACTTCTATGTTGTGTGGCCGGGGAACTCCAAATACCACAAAAGCAGTTGCCCCATATGCAAGTGCACAGTTTTGTTAATCATGATAGAGAGGTGGGCGTGGGGAGGGCGACAAGCATAGTCGAAGTTCGGTGTACCATGAGGGAGGGGGAGGTGGGTGTGTGGGGAAGTTGGGGTGAAAAAGCTATAAAAAAAGCACAGATTAAATACAACAGGTTATAGTCAAATAATACGCAAGTACAGTGCTATGGAAACTGCCCGAAACGCATGAAAGATGATGGCTAGGAGTGGATCCACTGGGGTAAAGTTGCTGAGTTGGAATGTGAGAGGTCTTGGCATACCTATGTAAATGCGCAAGGTAATGTCATAAGTAAACCGGCCGGGTGCCCAAATAGTGTTTCTACAAGAAACCCACCTCCTAGAACACCCAAGCACGCTATTTTGCACCTGTTTGGGGGGAACAGCGCTATTACACCTCTTATTCCACCAGGGCTCGAGGAGTTATGATCCTGGTTCACAGGTCACTTCCGTTCATACATTATGCAACAGAAAGCGACACTAGCGGCAGATATGTGATAGTACATGGGAAGCTGGGGAGTGTGGAACTATTACTGATGAACATATATGGCCCCAACATAGATGACTCCAAATTCTATGAAGAAGTGTTTTGAAAATGCGCTAGATGCCCAATGGATCCTTGGAGGGGATTTTAACACTATACATGACATAGACCTAGATCGCACATCTGTCGCACCCAGACCCCTGGCAAACACTGCACGCATGATACACAGCCATATCAAATCTGGGCTTGAGAGACACCTTGCGCTTGCTACATGGAACTCAGAAGGCCTTCACTTTCTACTTTTCAGTACATCATATGCACTACCGTATAGATCTCTGGTTGGACAAAAGAGGCCCAGAACACTGTCAGATCATCCCCCCCCATTTCACTCATGCTAAATATTCCAGAGAGAGAACCCCAGAAAACGCGATGGCGTTTCAAACCCACAGCCTTGCTGGATCCAGTTTTTAGGTCAAGCATGACGCAGCATGTAGTTGATTACTTTGAGATTAATGGGGGTACAATGAGCAGACAGGTTGTCTTGTGGCAAGTGTTCAAAGTTTATATCCAGCGAGTGGCGATGTCCACTGAGTTTGGGGTGCTCCGTGATATAAAGAAAATGTAAGAGGCGCGAGGACACCCTAGCCAAACTACAATCGGAATATGCAGGAAAGCCATGACCGCATATTAATGGAGATATTAACGCGCAACTAGATGAATATTGTGAAGCAGCAGACTGGGACATACGCTATTATGATAGACCACTGGCAGCCCGCAGGTATGGGGAACATGAAAGACCGGGGAAACTTAGTGCACACGGTACGTAGCGAAACGGGCAACTCAACTATTCAGTGTATTACTAGGCAGGATGGGGGTGGTGGTTACTAAGGTAGAGGAGGTAAGCAGAGTGTTCTATGACTTCTACAAGAACCTCTACTCACCCCAAAGCGTGGTCTCAAGTAGCGAGATAGATGAATATCTGCCCAAAATACCCACAACCCTGTTGTCGGCAGAAGCACATAATGTATTGGAAACACCCATGACGCTCATTAAGATAAGTTGATTAAAGGCCTACTTGGGAGGAGGCTACCAGGGGGCGCAGGCAAGATGGCTGCCCGAACTTCAAGCTCCCCGTATGGCCACGCGAAACGAGCTAAAAGACGTGCCTTGAAAATCCATGAACCCCGATTGCCGGCACAATTTGAGAAAGGGACCGTTAAGGAGCGTGAGGGAGTTGACGCGGCCTCCAGAGGTGCCCCCGTTCTCCCGCTGGCCGCTTGCAGATCACGGCCCTCCCCCTCCCCTAGGCGCCCTCGTGAAACCTCCACGGCGGCAAGATCTTCACCGGTTGCCAGCAGCTCACCCCCCCCACCCCAGGAGATGAGCGGCGCAAGGCCGCTCAATGCGGGGGAACGCTGAAAGCAGTGAAAGCGGCGCCCTGCCGTGCGGAGCACCCGGGGAGCCGTGTCCCCCCCACCGACTCCGGTGCCATAGACACGTTTTGGGCCGGGCCGACGCAGGAGCGCGCCTGGGCCCCACCTCTGTGACTTGTCCACCCACGTAACACTGCCACCATAAGTATAGCGGGGGCCGCCTCTGTGGCCCACACCCCCGCACAGCACCGCCGCCATAAACACAGCAGGGGCCCATCCTGTATCGCCCCCCCCGGGGGCAGTGACAATGGGCAGAGGAGCCCACGAAAATATTGGGGCAGGCTCAGGCTGTCGCGGGAGCGCGCCTGGGCTCCCCCACCCCCAGCCTGCCAATCTGCCAGTACGGGCTCCACTCGAGGGGCCCTGGGCCCCATGGCCCCAGTTCCACACTACGCTGCAGAGCCGCATTGGGCCCTTGGCCCACCAGCCACATCCCGCTCCGCGCCGTGGGCGCCGCCCCACCCGACAGCCATGTAGGAGCTACCCCAGGTGAGAAACAGCACCACCCCCCCACCCAGAGGGCCTCCTTAGAGCACGCACCCCCACCAGCACCCCCCTGCAATCGATACACCGGCCCAGGGGGCCCGCCACATCGAAGGGACACAGGGCAGCAAATTAGGCCAGACCCGCCCCCGGGTAGTGGAACTTCCAGTGTCGAACCTCCAGCTTCCTGCCAAGGCCTGCTCGGGCCCTCCGGGAGGAGCACCACAGTGGGCCAGGGAACCCCGGCGGCCTAGGGCCGAGCCAAGGGAGGCTGCGCTGCTGGTGAAATTAAAGCGGTGCACCACAGACCGGAGCTCAGACGCTGGCATAGAGCTCCACCATCTGCAGATAACCACAAGGACTCTAGCTAATACGGCGGAGCTGGCGATTTAGGGCCCTAGCACCCTCCCTGAAGATACCCAGAGAGGTCCCGGCACCTCAAGGTGATCGACACCCCATGAGCTGGAGAGAAACTCTTGCGAAGTATCAGTTCACCCCAGGACACCATACAATGGAAACTACCCCACCGCCGTACAGCCCCCAGACATGAACGCCATGCAGTGTAACATTCAAACAATCCTTGAGGAGATCAGGGGCATGAGGACAGACATGGGGGCCAAACTGGCTGACCTCACCACTAAGGTTTCTACACTAGAGGACCGAATGGAGGAGGTCGAGAATAATCAGGCATCAACGGACCTCCTTGAAATGCAAATGGACATCAGACCCAAGGAACTGCAGATCTCCGGCTCAAGGTCGATGATATGGAAAACCGGGAAAGGAGGAACAACTTGAGAATTTTCGGCCTTGAGGAGACAGGAGAGACCCCGGTGGGACAGGAAAGCAAAATCCAGGACATCATCAGAATTGTCCTGGGGTCAGACTCAGGCAAAACTATCCTGCTCGACAGGGTCCACCGGGCCCGGAGGCAGGGGCCCACGCTCGGTCCTAGCAAGATTTAATTATCATAGATACAAAGCTAGGGTGTTGGAGAAGGCGAGAACCTTGTGTGACATTCAACACGGGAATTCCAGGGTGACAATATATCAAGACCTCTCTGTCCTCACACTCCAGATGAGAAAGAAATGCGGCACTATCACCAGATGGCTACAAGAGAAGGGGTACGATATCGCTGGGGTCATCCATTCTACCTGGCGTTCGAATGGCAGGGCCAGAGATACTAGCTAGTCACAGAAATAGACATTCAAAGGGCCACGGATGACCTTACAGGTGACCTCACGGGGTCATCTGGAGATCAAAATGGAACTGACAGGGACCACCCTCTCAGGGGAAGCTAAAACTCAAAGGCTCACGCAAATTTCAGAAAACCAGACAACCCTCAATGGATCGGGGGACCCTACATGATCACACATGCAGCAATCAAGGCTTAATCACCATGCCAAGGCTCGATTTATGTCCTTTCGCAGTCCTCGTAGTCCTGAGGCCCTCGCTGGGCGCACCATATTTCTCCTACGGTGTGCGGAAAGTTCTTTGTCCTAATGACCTAGGTCAGAGTTGATATGTTGCCCACTTTTAGGCTGTTTTTTTTGGTTCCATAGAGTGACACTTGGTGTTTCTCCTTAGAGAGGTGGTGGAGGCCTCTGACCCCGTGTTGTGACATGCACCAAGAGAGACGATGGAGGTCGGCCGTACGCCAAGGTTGGAGGCTAAAAGGGAGAGGGGGCACCACCGCAGGATCCCCACCACCAGCGCTGGAGGGCTGATACTTAGTGGAGAAAGGCATGTTGTAGGGTGTCATTCTAAAAATTCTGTTTCCCGGGGCCGGGGTAGTGACCCTGGCGGTTCGTTGCTCGCTTCAACCCCCTCGGGGGAGCAGGCGGCGAACGCCCTACAAAACGGGTAAGGGAGGGGGACAGGGGGACGGAGTTTTTGAAGGGGTCAAGGGGAAAGGGGGAATCCAGCTCAGGTCATGGTCACTGGTTTTGCAACGGGTTCTAAATAGCGGACATTCAAAGGAGTTTAGAGAGCACAATATGAAAGATGATAATGATTGAGGGGAAGATAGGCACGCTGAACGTCAAGGGCCTCAACTCCCAGAACAAAAGGTCCCTTATGAGTAATATGTTCCGCAAACAACGTCTAACAGTCCTTTTCCTACAGGAAACCCACTACAGGCAAGGAAAGCAGTCGAAAATAAAGGGGAAAGAGATTGGTAGTAACTACTGGGCCTCACACAGGAGCTCTAAAAAGGAAGGGGTGGGCATTCTCCTGGGCAGGACGTTTAATCTCACGGGAGTAGAAACCAAAAGAGGCTTCGGGGGTCGATTACTAGGTATTAAGGGAACCTACGAGGTGGAACGCATCACCCTAACCACTTTATACGCACCCTATTCGGGACAAATACGTTTCCATACCCAGATTTTTAAGATTTTTAATCTTATGGACGAATGGGCAGAAGGGGCCATGATACTGGGCGGGGACTTCAGCCTGATACTGGATCCCCGTCTAGACCGGTGGTCCGCGAAGGGGGGGGGGGGGCACCCAAGGGGACTTCCATTGAAACCTGGCCATGCAAACCCTTCTGAGGGAACACTATTGGGTTGACGTCTGGCGCAAAACACATCCAGGCCAGGGCGGGTACACCTTTTTCTCACCTCCGCACTGCACCTACACCAGAATTGATCTCTTATTGATTTCCGAAGAGGAGAATGGGGTGGTGGAACAACCGAAGGCAGAAGCCATAACCTGGTCCGACCATGAACTACTCTTAGCCAACTGGTCTCTGCCCGCCTCTCCAAGATCCTCCCGATGGCGATGCAACGACACACTCCTCAGGGACCTCGTATTTCGGGATTTCATGAGGAAAGAAATGTTGGCCTACTTTGAGGTAAACGACAATGCCGAGACTGATATGTCCATGGTGTGGGAGGCTGCAAAAGCCCCCTTCAGGGGCCTCCTTATCGCAGAGGGTTCAAGGCGCAAACGGGAAAGGGGCCTAATTGAAAATAAGATCTGCGGGGAATTGGGCGGGGGGCGCACCAGGCTGGGTCTCCCAAGGGTAGACCGTGAGGCTCTCCTGGAGGAGATGCAGGGCAAAAGACAAGAACTTCACACGGTCCTCATAGGGGAAGTTATTAAGAAAATGCGATACACCAAGCAAAGGTACTGAGAACGAGGAGACAGGGTTGGGACCCTCCTGGCACAAAGAGCCCGAGGTTGTAGAGTTGAGAGAGGAGTTGCTCGTCTCAAGGACGGGTAGGGAGGGACCTACGGAGGCAGGGAGGAAATAGCGGAATGTTTTGCCGACTACTATAGCAAAATCTATTCCAGACAGGCAGGTGAATCACTAGATGACATCCGTACCTACCTGGCAGAACACCCTCTGCCTAGGTTGTCTGAAGCGGAGCTAGAGGCCCTGGAGGGGGAGATATCGGAGGAGGAGGTGGAGGGCGGCATCAAGAAATTGAAAGCGGGAAAGGCCCCAGGGGGAGACGGCTATACAGCCGACTTCTATAAGCAGACCCAATCTGTCCTGCTAAAGCCACTGGCGAAATTACTTAATCAAATCAGAAACCGAGACTCAAACCCACCAAGGTTCTTACAGGCCCTCATCACTGTGATACCCAAACCCGGTAAAGATCAGATGGAATGTGGATCCTATAGACCTATCTCGCTCCTAGACCTAGACGCCAAGATCTTTGCGAGAATCCTGGCCTCCAGATTGGAACACTGCCTCCCTCGCCTGATACACCCCGATCAAGCGGGATTCGTCCTAAATAGATAGGGCTCTGATAAGATGCGGAAGACTCTCCACGTGCTCACCTCTAGAGTGGTTCGCGATGAGGGCGCACTCCTACTGGCCCTTGACGCGGAGAAAGCCTTTGACAGGGTCAGCTGGGCTTTCATGGGGGAGGTCTTCGCGACTCTGGGAATGAGCCTGTGGTGGCTTGGCTGGATGTCCGCTCTCTATTCCTCTACCTCCGCCAGAGTGGTAGCGAATGGGACAGAGGTGAGAGTATTTCCTCTCGAGCGCGGCACACGACAAGGATGCCCACTGTCCCCGTTAATCTACTCTCTTGTGATGGAACCATGGGCGATCTCGGTCCGCAATGATGAGGCCATCAGGGGGGTACAGATAGGAGATACACATTGTAAAATCTGCCTCTTTGCAGACGACGCACTGCTCTACATTACAAAGCCGTCCCAGACAGTCCCCAGGATGCTACAGGGTCTCTCACGCTACAGGGAACTGTCGGGCTACAAGGTCAACCTCGAGAAATCTGTGGCATTCATAGGGGGAAACTTACCAGACCCAGAGGTAACTTATGTGAGTGGGCTCCCCTTTAGTCTACGGGAGGAGGGATTCTGGTATCTGGGGGTCCAGGTCACACGTGACCCCGAGGGCCTATACCCGGCCAACTTCCACCTCCCCCTCCCCCCTCCTTTGGGTGCAATCAAAAAAGACACAGAAAGATGGGCAGGGTCGGGTCTCTCTTGGATGGCACGCCTTAATCTTATAAAAATGGTCTCCAGCACGGGGTCTGGCATGGATTCACATGCTCATGAATATTCCTCGTCGTCAGGCTGGGAATCCTCGGTAAAAATCATGCTGGAGAACAACAGTTACAGGTAAGTAACTTGTTCCTTATCCTCCCCAAGTTCCTATTCCATTTCCAAATGCTCCCGGTACTGATCCCCAAAACATTCTTCACAGAAATGAAGCAAGTCCTTCTCAACTTCCTCTGGTCGGTCAAAAAACACAGGATCTCTTAGAAGGTATTGACCAGGCCGAAGGAAGATGGCTGGGTGGGATACCCCGACTTGGAAACATATCACAGAGCCTCCCAGCTGAGGGTCTTGATTGATCACTTCACCCCAGGTACAGAAAAACAATGGGTGGCCATGGATAATAGGATTCTCGCGCCTGTCACAGTAGAGGAATGGCTGTGGATCCCCAGGAAAAACATCCCTAGAAGCGTCCTGAGCCACCCAGTCCTAAAAATACTATGGTCCCTGTGGAGGGAGGTTACTATCGTTGGCTCACGACCTGGCCCTCTCCACTTGGCTACATCTGCCCCCCCCCCCCCCTTCTTAGCTAAGATAGCCAAGCCAGCGGCAAACCAAAAGTGGTTTGAAGCCGGCCTAAGCAGGACCGGCCACCTCTGGGTGGGGGGTACTTTCTTACCCTTGAGAGATTTGGAGGAGGCCCTGGGAATAGGTACCCTGTCTCCCTTCCGCTATCTCCAACTCAAGGGAGTTCTCACAGAGCCATCGTGGGGGGACACCCTCAGGAGGGACCTTGCAGATTTTGAGAAACTCCTCCTCTCTGCCAGGGGCTCAAAGGGGATAATATATCGCCTTTACAAGCTCTTCCTGTTTTCCGTCCCAAGAGACCCACCACCAGCACACATGCAATGGGAAAGGGACCTGGGAGAGGGAATCGATGATGAAAGATGGGCAGCAATGTGCAGGCGGGCCAACCGATCCACCAGGCCCTCAAGGTTTTGCATCGTTGGCACTACTCCCCACTGAGGATTGCTAGAATGAGGCCAGGATACGACCCACACTGCTGGAAGTGCAGGACAGTGAGGGGGGGATTACATTCATATGTGTTGGGGGTGCCCAGCAGTCCAGAAGTATTGGATAGAGGTATTAGCCTGGATCAAAGGGGTTGACTGGGTTGAACGATCTTCCTGCCCTTAGCTTCTCCTCTTCGGAATAGACTCTGGAGATGGCCAGGAAGATACCCAGGACCATATGTTACAGGTCATGTTGGCGGCGGCCAGGTGCTGTCTGGCACAGAAATGGAAGAGCCCCGGATTGCAGGGGGAAAAAGCATGGGTCACTAAAGTGCGGGGCATTTACGATCTGGAATTCCTTACACATCTACTTGACGAGGCTAAGTCGAATAGCGAAGAGACATGGCTGCCCTTCTTTGATAAACACGGACGCCCCGCCTGACGTGAGGCACCCAGGCTGGGGGCTCTTCTCCCGAGGACGATAGCCTGCTGACCACTAACTTGATTGTGAACTTCCCAAAACTTGGCTCATGACTTTGGCGTGCTAAGTGACGCATCAAGTCAATACCGCTATGCTCTTTAAGAACCCGTCATGCAAGCAGCAAACCAGAACTTGAACTGGAGGTGGGAGGGGGGAGAGAGGGAAGGGTCGGGGGACGGGTTATAATTGATTTTCTGTTAATCCATCATTTAATATGCTCTTTGATGTTATAACACATACGATATTTAATAAAATCTGATTTTAAAAAAAGCCTATTTGGTGGGAAGGCTCTGGTCTCAGACGGATTGGGTGCAGAATTTGATAAAGAATTCATGGAAGCTTTGGCTCCTCGACTCCTATCCGTATGGTCTGAGGCACTGGAATCTGGCATCCTACCGGAAACTATGCGGGAGGCGGTCATAACTCTGTTATTGAAGCCTGGGAAACCACCTGAAGATGGAGGATCGTATCGACCGCTGTCCCTCATCAACACTGATGCGAAAATATTCGCAAAGATATTAGCCTCCCGACTCAATCCGTTAATGCCCTATATGGTGCACGAAGACCAGGCAGTATTCGTACAGGGGAGGTCGACAGCATCGAATGTACGGAAGTTCTATAATGTACTGGCAAGGATCCCCCAAGACAACGAGGGTGTCGCAATAGCCCTAGACATACAGAAAGCTTTTGATACTTTACATTGGCCATTTCTCTTTAGGGTGCTGCATAACTACGGGTTTGGGCTGCACTTCCTTAAGTGGGTGCAAATCTTATATACGCAACCATACGCTGGGGTATACGTGAACGGGATTCTGTCATCTATGCTATCGCTAGCGGGAGGCACCAGGCAAGGATGTCCACTTTCACCCTTGCTGTTTGCACTGGTGAAGAGACACTGGCAGACTTTATGAGGGCACAACATGCAAGGGCAGGTAGCCCCATAGCTGGTAGGGTGGAGCTGATAATACTGTATGCTGATGACATCATGTTGTACGTGAAGAACCCCGGGAAATATCTGCAGAGGGTACTGGTCGCAGTCCAGGAATTCGGGAAATACTCTGGTCTCTGATTAAACACCAACAAGTCTGAAATATTCCCATTAATGGACAAGACGGTAACACCTAGCAGTCTGTTCGGACTGAGGTGGACAACTCAACAGGTCAAATACTTAGGGGTAGAAATGGAGCGCACAGCAAACCAGGTGTGATCCCTTAATTAAGACCTACTGACCACTGCTATCTGTGCCAAACTTGAACACTGGAACCAACTCCCTATCTCACTCATGGGACAAGTGGCACTGGTGAAAATTAGCATACTGGCCAAGTTGTTTTACCTTTTTAGTACAATACCACTGTGGCCGGGTAGATCCTTTTTCACAAAGGTGACCAGTGCATGCTCTGCGTTTGTGTGGAAGAGCCAGTTGGAAACGTCTCACATTACCATATGAGCAGGGAGGATTAGCAGCCCCAGATTACTAATTGCATTACCTGGCAGCACAAGCATACTAAGCGACACAGCCAGACGGCGGACCATACACATCGTATTTAGACTTGGAGAGAAGGGAAAGCTAAGGTTACACTACTACACGGTGTGGCCAAGAGGAGATGGGGGGGGGAACAGCAACCACATGGACCCGGTGCTGGCTACACAGCAGGCAAGGTCGAGATTAACTCAAAAGCCCCCAAACACCGTAATGTACAGCCCGGGTATGCATATTTGGGATACACCTTACCTGGACACCTCAAGAGATACAGAGCTGTCAATGCACTGGAGAGGAGCAGGTATTACACAGTTCGGGGATTTGTACCGGGACGGTTTGTTTGTGTCTTGGGATGAAGTTCAGATACAGGTGGGAGACACTCCACTACAGAAACTACAATACCTTAGACTCCGCTCAGCGGTGGCAACTGTGTGGAACGGATTCCCACAAGAACCACCATCACATCAATGTCTGAACTATGTAATCTCCACAGGTACAATTAAAAAAAAATGCCTGAGCATTATATAAGTTGGCGCTGTCGACAAGGAACGTGCGGTCATCAAGGGCAAGTGGAAGAGGGACCTCGGTGTCACCTTCACAGAGGCGCATTGGTTACAACTATGTAGACTCACGAAACAAATCAACTCCAGGTACAGGCTGATTCACTTCAAAATACTGAACAGAGTGCTTCTCATCCTGGTCCGCTTAAAGAAAATGTATGTAAAAGCTGAGGGGAGATGCCCTAGATGTGGTAACAAACACGCCGATTTAATGCATATGTTTTGGTCCTGCCGGGGCACTCTGTGTACTGGGGTAAGGTATGTGATGCATTGGAAGAAATGGTAGACCAGCTTGTCAGTTGGAACCATATGTCATGTATATTGGGAGGTGTACTCAAAATGAACATGTTAAAATGCAAACTTATAAACATAAGACTGTTATTGGCTAAACGTGCAATATTGATGTGATGGAAAAGTAAATCCCTTCCACGGTTGAGGAATGGATACATGCCATGACCTGGGTGAACAACAAGGAAGTTATATTCCACCTTGCTGCCGTTTGATAACCGTCCGAGGGATATATGGGGGGATTCCGCCAATACTTTTGTAATAAAAGTGATGCGGAGAGTGGTGGAATGTAATACTGTAACCAAGTTGTAAACCTGATTACCCGGCTGCTGGTTGTATAAGCAGTAACTGTACAAGCATTATTCTATGGTATGAATGTTAACGTTGTATCTCTGTGCAAAAATTAAATAAAGGGTTGAAAAAGAAAACCACCAAGTCCTTGGCCATCCTCACAAAGCCGGGACAGAAATCCTTCTCTGTCTCCGGGCAGGACCGGAATCAAACCCTGCGCTTTCTCCTCCTTCAAGGGGTTTTGTTTTGGGCCTGCAGTGCACAGAGGCCTGACATATCACCCAGCTACAACAGGAGGAAGCAGCAGAGGACTTAGTGCACATTTTTCTGCCCCCCCTTCTCTGAACACCCCCTTATGTCCCCCCGGACTCTGGTGCCAAGAAGCAGTGATATTTCAAGGTCGGGGAATACAGTTCATCTGTGGGGGGGCCGTTTGGCTCTTTTGCAGGACACCACGTCTTTTCAGCAACCGGTGGCTCCTATCTGTAGTCTCCACGGGCTTCAGTCTTACTCTTCCTTTCCCTCTGCAATCCTCTCCTCCTCTTTGTCAGATCGGGTCACCAGCGTTTTACAGTAGGTCCTTTTGCTCTTGGAGATGCAGGTGATGAAACCGGTTCCTCTTTCAGACAGGGGCTCTGGGTACTATTCCAGGATTTTTACAGTACCCAAGCACAACCAGGCTGTTTTAAGGGTTGACCTGGACCTGTCATTTCTGAATCTGTCTTTACCGCTAGAATGCTTAAAGATGATTACTCCCGTGCATATAGCGAAGCCTCTGTGTGCAAGGGACTGGATGTGCTCCCTGGAACTCAAGGATGTGTACTTGCATGTACCCATCTACCAACCGCATCAGAGTTTCCTGTGGTACACAATTATCTTGTACCATTTTCAGAGCAAGGTGCTGCCCTTTGGCCCCTTTTGTCTTCACAATGTAGATGAATGCAGTGGCAAGCCTGCTCCGTTTGGAGAGCCATCATCTTTACCCTTATTTGGAGGAAAGGCTAGTGTGGGCGGGTTCACCCTAGGGGATGGTGCATTTCTGCCAGAGATTGGCATATATCCTTCATCAGCTGTGGTTCTCCCTCAACCAGAAGAAGTCACAGTTGTGCCCATCCCAGGATCTGGTCCTCCTAGGGGTGCGTTGGAACATTACCATTTAGCGGGTGTTCCCCACACTCGAGAGGCTCCTGTCGCTCTTCAGCATGGTGGTTCCAGCTCTTCCTGGGCCTGATGGCCTCCTGCGTGCTCACTCTACTGCATGCTCTCCTCATGATGAGACATCTCCAGTTCCACTTGGAGGCTAATTGGGATCAGGAGACAGGGTCTCAGTCGGACAGGATCCCAATACCACTGCTCCTACTGCCCGATCTTTGCTGGAGGATGATGGATGGCAATGTTTTAGTGGGAGCCTCTTTCATCCGGCTGGAGCCTACCCTGGTGGTGATGATGGACTCCGCCCTTTTGGGCTGGGGCGCTGCTCTGGTGGGCTACGTTATTCATGGCGCATGGTCCAGGGCGGAAGCCCTCCTTCATATCAGTCTGCTCGAGCTCTGGGCAGTGGGCCTGGCCCTCAAGACGTTTCTGCCCCTCATCAAGGACAGTTCTGGTCTGGTCAGGATGGACAACTTTACTAGGATGTTTTACCTGAACAAGCAGGGTGACATTGGTTCTCCTGCCCCCTCCCAATCTTTGTCGGGAGGTGGTATCGATCTGCGAATGGGCCCTGACGGGAAGGGGTTTGGATTTCCGCAGTCCACCTGCCAGGAGACAGCAATGCAGAGGTGGGCCAGCTGAGTTGCTTGTTGTTGAACACCTACGAGTGGGAGTTGCACACTGACTCCTTGTCGCCCCTCTTCCAGCATTCGGAGTTCACGGACCTAGACTTGTTTGCATCTCCCCGTAATGCCAACTGCCCCCAGTTTGCTTCATGGGCAGTTCTGTGGTCACTGGAAGACGCCTTCCAGAACTGTTGGTATGGCCGCAGGTATTATGCGTTCCCACTCACCCCTCTGCTCCAACGGGCGCTATGCAAGTTCCGGGTGTCGTTTGGTTGCAGCCTCAACCTGGTTGCCCCCACTGGCCTTCGATACCCTGGGCTCCCAGGGTCTTGTCCATCTTCCGATCACCTGCAGGGGCTTCCTGACGCAGCAGAGCGGGCGGTGGAATATCTCAGGCAGGCTGGCCCTGAGGGCCTGGTTCCTGACCATCTGAGGCTTCAGCATGCAAAATATTCGAATGACAACTGGGACATCATTAAGAAGGCTAGGAGGCCCTCGACTCGGTCCCAGTGTAAAAGCAAATGGACTAAGTACTGCCTTTGGGCTTGTTAAAAAGGTCTAGACCCTGTCACCATCCTCTGGATGACGTACTGGCTTTTTCAGCACACACGGCTTGTTCTGGAGTTCAGGTGGATACTTGCCGCACTTAA
Source organism: Ambystoma mexicanum (assembly GCF_040938575.1). Taxonomy (NCBI): domain Eukaryota; kingdom Metazoa; phylum Chordata; class Amphibia; order Caudata; family Ambystomatidae; genus Ambystoma; species Ambystoma mexicanum. Next base: position 1,457,141,999 of record NC_090932.1, read on the forward strand.
TTGTTGGCCATTCGGGCTTACAAGAATTCACCTGAGCATGTGTTTTCGGCAGTCCAACCGGGTGGTTAAGGCCCACCTTAAAGGGTTGTCTTGGCTTTTTCCTCCGATGCATAGGCTGCACCCAGTCTGGTACCTCACTTTTTTAAATAAGTTTTACTGTTGCTATACTTTTATTTTAAAAAGAAACAGTTCCGGAATGGTTTCGTTTTAAAATAAGTGTAGGAAGCAGTTGAAAGTTGCACTTCAGTGCACTGCACTGAACTATCCCTTAAACAGCAGGCACATTTGTTTAGGGGTTTGTATGGCACTTGTGAGGGGGCATGGCGATGGGGTTTGTGGGGAGCAGGGAAAGGCCAGCAGGGGAACATTTACTTATTTTCTGACACTTCGACCGCTGGTTTTACTGGTGGCTCTCAACTCTGCATGCAACTTAGTGAGCTGCAGGCATTATCTTTGTGAACCTCTTCACCATGTTTCACGACGACAAGGTAATCTTGCGCCCTCACCCTAACTTCTTCACCAAGGTGGTCTCTCCATTTCATTTGAATCAAGAGATCTGCCCACCGGTGTTCTCAGAGAGGGCCCTGCATTCCTTGAACCTCAAGAGTCCTCTCAAGTTTTTATCTCTCTCGGATGAAATCCTTCAGGAAGTCTGAGGCATTGTTTGTGACTTTAGGGGGCTCGTCCCTGGCTCTCGGGCTTCCATCGCCCGTTGGATGGTTTAGGCCATTTCGGAGGCGTATACGGTCATGGGCAAACCTGTTCCTGAGGAGATTCATGCCCATGCGGTCAGATCCAAGGCCATGGCCAATGCGTTTTAGAGACATGCTTCATCAGCAAGGTGGCTACTTGGGCCACTCAGTCGGCCTTCTTTAAGCACTACTCACTGGACACCAGCTCCCGCTGTGATGCAGAGTTTGGTCAGGCGGTTGTGAAGAACCTTTTTGCTTTGTCCTAGACATATGAGGCTGGTTATCACAGCTCCATCTAAAAAATGTTATTCATCAAAAAATGCATGAGTAATGCGCAAACGAGGAATTGACCTTGTTAATAACACATGCAACTGTTAGCAAGGCCTGGGGGCCTATAACCAAGGATGAAGGATGATATCATATGCTCAGGCCATGTATATGGGAAACGTAGGCGAACACAAGATGGGCAGTCTTTTTTTTATTTGACTTGTCTGCATTTGACCTACCCGACACACGATTTGACGACTGCTGTGAGCTGAGTCAATTGTGGAATTTCTTTGCAGCCTTTATAACAAATGGTATTTAAACACACTCAGAAATCAAGGAATGCGCCATATTTTTTGGTGCCATAAATTTTTATTTTAGCGCCCCTGGTGATGACACGTGTTTCGACCTCTGAAAGCCTTTCTCAAATCAGGGCTGTTTATACTACACAACATTATAGCATTTGAAATATACATTGTATAGTTTGCATAGAATAATGAATACGTGAACATAAACAAAAAATGTTTTTCAACAAAAAATTCACCAAGATTGGGGGTTGGAAAAGGGGAGGATTATTAGGTGTTTAAACACAAATAATGAAGGAGCGATAAACAAAACACAAAGTCAAGTTAGCAAGAATGGTACCACTGAAAACACAATAATGCAACTGTGTCATATTACTCTCATATGTTTTGTCTTCTTGAAATTTTGTTTAGTTTGACATTACCTTCACAGCATTGAGGCATTTAAAGTCCTTGTTGGTTAGTTTAAGTTCCTTTTTTAAGGGTCAAATCCCTGTGAACAGATATCAAAGTTAACACTTATAGTTGTTTGAAATATTATAGTCAATATGGCTAACTACTAAATATTCATATGAGTTCTCTTTTTCCATTGAGCACTTAGTGTGTGCACTAACCCTTATTAATACTCTAAATATCCTGTGTGGGTGCCATTGCCGTTATACCACACATCTTTCATCTGACACCTACATACAAAAATGCGCCAATACAAAGCGCTCAATCATTTATTGCACCTAGCTACATGAACATGAAGCATGTTGACCATGCAATACAAAACAAAACATATAACAATGATCACGTGGGACCATACATTGCAAGCATGGTCTAATAGCAGACCATTGAGAGTGGTAAATGGTCAACTAGAGCGTGATAGGAGCAAACACAAGACATAATCATTTGTTTCCCCAAAGTAAATGAATATCTTCCCTATTACTAGTTTCGACGGAACATGGAACTTATAGAACAAAATGTCTTCATCAGAACCTAAAAAAGCCAGATGATCACCATCAAGGATGGGTGCCTCATGTGAATCTTCTTTATTTATCCTCACTGGCTCTTTAATTCAAGGAGAGGGTAATTCGTAGCTTCCCCATGTATGTCTTCTTTATTATTCCTCACTGGCTCTACAGCAAGAAGGAAAAAATAGCACAATCTTTAATGTGCACTATTCACCTCTATCCTAGGGTGCATCTGCATTTTGCTGCCAAATTGCTCTAACATACCCTTATTCAAGAAGAGGAAAATAATACATTGCCTCCCAATAAAAAAAAAGACAGACTGCAATCATCTTGTGCTTTTGTTTTACAGATACAGAGCCAGAGGTTTCCTGTAAAAACACAACAACCTCGATAAAAACCCAGTTGTTGTCATTATGATTAAAACTATATAACACATGTATTCCAAAGAGATGTATACCTGTTCATAGCTGGTTCTCCAACCACATCAGCAGGTAGGCTTGAAGATATGACACACTGCAGTGGCTTTCAAACTGTCTTCCAAAGATCAGAATTCACCATTTAATGGCATCAAAGGTGAACGGAAAAGTACATAAATGAAATGCCTAGCAAAGGCTGTAAAACTGAAACTAATACATAAAACAGACGTTAAGGGAACTATTGGACGAGTGAATAATATCTGTTGCACAAGACGAACAAGTCCTGCTGCTTACTGCATCATTATTTTTGTAGCTTAAGCCACGTGGCTGCAATGCTCAGCATCTCTACCGCGTAGCACAAGCAGATGAAAGCGAGCGTCCATTAATGAGGACGCTTTTGTAAACAGTGAAGTCTTGTGATGTGCGGAGACATCCGACTGCCATGTTGGAACGGTGTGGTAAAGTTTTCCGACCATGGAGTACAACCATGGAACAAAACATTGTAATAGTAATGAAGGATTGCAACCATTACTAGAATGTACAATGAACTGCAAAAATCATAATAAAGCAGTACCGCACTAAAATCTAAAACGGGCATAGGTAATCCTAAAATATTTAGGTTACGTGCGTAGCTGGTGTCTGAGCTCAGTCTTCAATTTCTGCACTTTACCACATTGTTTACCAGTTCTTGTCATGCAATATATGGCAATTATTTGTAAATATTCTACTTAGACATGATTTGAAACGAAAACTAGCAAGAAAAACCAATATGACAATATTACCAAAGGATCTTTATAGAATAATGTTATGCCTAACCACAATAATTAAAGATGTAGTTTCACTGTCATAAATGGAATTCTGAAAGTGCTGGTGTCCTAATTTATCTGAGCCTTAAAACTCGCATCTGTGATTTCTCTGCTATTTGTGGTATTCCTTCAGTGCTCTGAGCGCCATGTATGTAATGGGACTCCCATGTTGCAACCAATTTAAATAAAGTTGTTTTAAAAGAAACTCATCTACTACTGTATTAGAAAGATTTATAATGAAGCCAATAAAAGAAACTGTGTGCTAAATTCACCTGCTTTGTTCTTAGGACTTGGTTAGAGTGTATTAATGATGTACGCAGCCATCTGGTTTTTGTGTCAAATAAGCAGACCTCAGAATTCACTTGCCAGAGGCATGTATTTGCTAACTGGGCATGTATTTGCTAACTGTTACATTGCATGAACTTAGCCATGAAGGAAAGCAGTACTGTACAAGGGCATATACAAGAAGATGGTGCATTAATATGGATACTCTTAGAACAAGGGTGTACAACGTGCGGCTCCTAACATGTTTTGGGCTACAAGCCCAATGATACTCTTACGTCCCGTCCCCTTTCCTCCATACTGTATAGGGCGTCCCTTGCAAGGGACGGTATACAGAACCTTTTTCACCAGAAAAAAACTTCTTCCCCTTTAAATTTAGAGGCGCGCGGGGGTGCAGCCCAGGGAGAATGCGCTGCCCTCACTCTGCCCTCCGGCGCCACACCTCAGTCCCTTTTTCCGTGTTGACAAGAACAGGCCGAATTCACCAGTGCTCCTGTGTTTGGCTTCGGCCATGTAGTGCCACGGGCGGATACTTATTCTCTTAGCCTTCTTTTTTTGTCATTCAGGTACTCGGTCCTCAGGCGTCATGCCCCACCCTGGCGCATGTCGACTTCTTCAGGGTTCAGCATCTGTCCAGCCTGCAAGGGGCTCTTCCCAACTTTAGAGCCCCACACCTTCTGCCTACGTTGGCTTGGCCCAGACCGCGGTTGGCAATCTTGTTCAGCATGTGGCTCACTGTCCTCGAAATCACTGAAGAACAGAATAGCCAGGTGGAGGGAGGTCTTCCAGAAGTCACCTCCAGAGGACCTCAAGAACTTCGTGAAACATCGAACCAAGCCTAAGGTAGGGCCGATATTCTCCATCGCACCCCGCAAGGGAGACTCCTTCCAGGAACTCTCCTGCATGGGAGGGACCGGTCAGGTCCTTCTACCAGCACGTGCACCAAGGCAGCTGCAGCTACCGGCCTCCGGGCCGAAGGGATCCTCGGATCCTCCCCGTGACAGTGTTAAGGGACCAGAAGATTCTTTTAATGGGTCTTCACCCAAGGGGCTCTGCCCTTGTACTGGCACCATGGCCGAGGGGCTTTTCCCTAATACCGGAAATACGTCTGAGGGGGTGCCTAAATGCATGCAGCTCTACCGAGGGTGCCACACCTACTGGGCCTAGGCCCGAGGAGCAGGGTAGGTCTCGTGATCCACACGCAAGAGTCTTGGACGAGGCCGGGCCCAGCGTGCTGAGCAACACGTCAGAGGCATGTGGCAGGCAGCTCGACAAAATTGCCGCCGCGCCAGATATAGGCACCCGTCTGACGCCTTTCCAGGAATACAGCAAAGCACGAGTGTCAAAGTGGGACTGGCCTCAACCAGGTAGGTGGCCTACAGCCTAACCCTCTTTTGCGTAGTGCAGCTTTGCTTTGCGTCCATAGGTGCAGGGTATGCAGCAGCTCCCTGCTACCCAGTCAGCACCCCCTGCCACCTCCTCGGCCAGTGAAGAGGTGTTCTTAGAGAGGTTCCTCTGCCTCATGAAGTCACCTCGGATGGGGGTTATCCTCAAAGACGCCATCAGTCCTTCCCGCAATGCTAGCGGCACCACAGACGCTGGTGCCCGGTACAGCCGCCTCCTCCGGATCCCCAGCCGACTCCTCAGGCGGCTCTGTATCAGCCTATGCCGCCTCCTCAGCCTCCAGCCGCGGTCCCTGTACCCAAGCCTCCAGTGCCAACTACTCCTCCTCCTCCACAGGATCCCCCAGATCCACAGGATACGGATGAGGAGGAGGGTCCGGACGTGCCATCCTCAGCCAGGGCCTTCCACGAACATCTTGCTGGGCTGGCACAGTTTCTGGGCCTACCCCAACCCGGAGTCGAACAGCCGGCAACGGGGGTTCTGGTGGAAGTCCTCACACGATGCCCCTCTGCCAAATCGGGCATTCCTCTGCAGACCGATGTAGTCTCCCTGGCCAAGAAGGGCTGGCCCAAACCCCACTCAGTCCAGCCAATTAATCGATGCCTGGACGGCAAGTACAGGCAGATAGAGGGAGATGCACTCTTGCTCTCGGGCCATCCTCAGCCACACTCCTCGGTGATCGCTGCGGTATCACTATACTCCAAGCCTCAGTCGTCCTCAGCCTCCTCCTCTGCGGCACTGCCAGGCAAGGAGGAGATGATCTTGGAGGCGTACAGCAAGAAACTCTATTCCAACGCGTCCCTACATCTTCGTCAGGCCAACGGAGATGCCATGCTGCCTGCTGCCAACCAAAGATTATGGCGGGACATTGCAGACTTCCTCCCGGAATTCCCCACCCAGAGCCAATCACGCTTTAAGGCGGGGCTAGCTGAGGCCAAGCAGGTGGCGCATGATGTCATGCAATCCACCATGGCCCATATTGACAGCTCTGGCCGAGCCATCTGTATCGCCACGGACATGAGAAGGACAGCCTGGCTCTGGGCAACCAAGTTCAATCTGGACGTCCAGAAACGCATATTAGATCTACCGTTCGTGGGGGGGACCTTTTTCACTCCTTCACGGATGAAGAGCTGGACAAAAAGAAAAAACAGCTCACAAACAGCCAAATCTTTATCCATCCGTACAAAGACCACGCCCAAATTGTACACCCAATCTCAGCAGCGCTCAGATAGGGGTTGTACGTACAGAGGGTTCCCGAGGCTTCCAGGAGCGTAGATCCAGGCAGCCAGACCACTCGCTGTCTCAGAGCCGGCGCACGCAACAAAATGGGGGTGGGGGAGAGTAAGGGCTTTTTTTCAGTCCCCCTCCTCTGCGACCGCCTCCGAGGAGAAAGGAGGCATGACACGCCCCCTCTGGTTTACGTGTCTCCGGTGGGGGGCAGGCTTGTTCTCCATGCACATTTCTGGCGCCAGAATTTCGCAGGCCCCTGGATCCTCTCTGTAGTATCCACTGGGTACCGCTTCCCTAACCCAGCCTCTCCTCCCTCCTCCACTCCACTCCCACAGGTTGGGACAGCAACTCTTTTGGCGAAGATCCAGTCACTCGTAGAGAGCCAGGCAGTGGAGGAAGTCCCAGCCTCCCAGCGAGGCGTTGGCTTTTACTCCAAGATTTTCGCCATTCAGAAGAACAACCAGGCGGGCCTGAGAGTTGTGCCGGACCCCTCTCCACCCTCAACCTCTCCTTACCCCTGCAAAAATTCAAGATGGTAACGCCAGCTTTTATAGCGGAGACATTGGACATGGGAGACTGGATGTGCTCCCTGGACCTGAAGGATGCCTACCTGCATGTCACGATTTGGCAGCCCCATCGTTCTTTCCTTCGGTTTAGTATCATGGGCTTTTTGGAATCAACTCTGCCCCCAGGGTCTTCACCAGGTTCATGAGTGCAGTGGTGGCCCTCCTCAGAGCACAGGGCCTCCACATCTACCCATACCTCAACGACTGGCTCGTCAGGGCTACATCTCCAGAAGCGGTTCACCACTCTTCCCGTGCCCTTATGAACACTCTGCACGATCTGGGCTTTTCGCTCAATCTCAAGATGTCGCAGCTGCAACCCACGCAGACTGACATTTTTGGGCCACATCTGGGACATGTGCTCCCAGAAGGTATTTCCTTTGGAGGTCAAAATCTTGGCTATCAAGAGGGCCACCACCCACTTCCTCAACAGAGAAGTGACCTCGCCATGGTGGTACCAACATCTCCTGGGTCTAAGGCCAGCTGTCCTTTTAGCCGTCCCGCACACAAGAATAAGGATGAGAAGGATTCAGCTGCACGTTGCGGCCTCATGGAACCAGGAGCAGGGCTATCAATCCGAGATGATCAACGTTCCTCCATCTCTCCACCTGGACCGAACTTGGTGCTCCAGAGACTGCAACCTACGGATGGGCAAGCCCTTTCGACCGCCCACTCTGCAGGCCACCGTCTCCACGGATTCCTCTCTTGGGGGCTGGGGAGCCACCATGGACAATCTCTATGTCCACGGCTCCAGGACTAGACAGGAGCAGGAATACCACATCAATTGACTAGAGCTGAATGCCATCTGGCTGGCGCTCGGGGCATTCCAACCACTTCTCAAGGGCAAGGTTGTTCTCATCCAGATGGACAACTCGACCAGCATGTACTACGAGAACAAGCAGGGAGACACCCGATTCCCTCCTCTGTGCATACTGCCGCAGTTCGCATCCTGGCAAGGTCAGGGCCCCGGCTCTCTGGGCGACGCATTTCACCTCCAGTGGACCGGCATGCAAGCCTACGCCTTTATGCCCACGCCCCTGATTCAGAGTCATTTGCAAAATCAAGGAGTCTCGCCAACTGCTCATCATTCTAATGACTCCATCGTGGCCGGCCAGGCCATGGTTTTCCGAGCTGCTCAGCCTCTCGGAAGTGCCCCCGATTCACCTCCCGACGGGCCCAGCACATATTTTGGCACAGTAGGGGCGCAGCGTCATCGACCCTGTGCCAGGGAAACTAGCCCTCACAGCGTGGTACCTGAGCAGGTAACGCTGCAGCACCTCAGCCTCTGACAGGCCAATCTGGAGATCACACAGGGCGCCAGGAGCAAGGCTACCAGGGCCCAGTACAAAAGCAAATGGACCACCTCGGCTCATAGTCAAATCCAGGCGCTGGTTGCCTCAGAACCATATACTACCTTTCACAATGACAAAGTAGTCCTGCGGACACACCTGGCATTTCTGCCCAGGGTTCCGTCTGCTTTCCACTTGAACGAGGAAATGGTACTTCCTATGTTTTTTCCCAATCCCAAGGATGAAGCCCGGAGAGTGCTGCACTGCCTGGATGTCAAGCGTGCCCAGAAATTCTACTTGGACAGGACCAAGGGCTTCTGCAAATCGGACCCCCTATTTGTCACTAGGCTATCAGGCCTCTAAGGCTTCCATATCTCGCTGGATGGTCTCTGCCATCAAGGAAGCGTATGAGGGCCAGCACTAGCTGCTCCCGGCCAACATGCATGCCCACGCATTCAGGGCCAAGGCAACACCCATCGCATTTCAGCGCCATGTCCTTTGGCAAGTCATAAGCATGGCGGCCACTTGGACCTCTCCCTCGGCTTTCTGCAAGCATTACTGTTTGGAATGCCGGCTCTAGATCAGACGCGGCTTTCGGACAGGCGGTTCTCAGGAATCTATTTGCTTAAGGAGGGTCTCCTCTCCACCCTGGGGCTACAATCAGTTGTAATCACCCATACAGTATGGAGGAAAGGGGACGGGACGTCAGAGTAATTACAAGTTACTCACCGTAGTGACTAACGTCCTCTTAGTCCATAGTCCCCTTTCCGCCATACGTCCCACCAACCTCCCCCCTAATAATACTGGTGTCATTAGGCAATGTTAAATCTATTGTCGAGGCGTCAATGGGGACTGAGGTGTGGCGCCAGAGGGCGGAGTCAGGGCAGCGCATGTTCCCTGGGCGGCACCACTGCGCACCTCTAAATTTAATGGGGAAGGTTTTTTTCTGCCGAAAAAGGTTCCGTCTCCTGACCCTTGGAAGGGACGCCCCTATACAGTATGAAGGAAAGGGGACTATGGACTAAGAGTATGTTAGTCACTACAGTGAGTAACTTATAATTTCCTCTCCATTGACTATGCTGGCTTGAGATAGTGGAAATCGTAGTACAGAACAGGAAAGCCAAAGGTTGCAGACTCCTGATTTACAAGGGGATTTAGTTAAGGGTACACTTGGAAGAGCATGGAGAGAGAAGTGACAGAGGGTTACAGGTAGAAGATACAGGTTTGGGAAGCAAAGGCCTGTGACATTGAGTCAGCTCTCAACTTTCAAGGTCCCTTGCGTTCAGATTTTCTACAGGAAAAGAAATGACAAGCAGTGGGCTTAAAAACTCCACCATAAGGTGAGAAAGCAGACTGCTTCACAAAAGACAGGACAGCACTACACAGCGGGATAAGCTGTTTGGTCCAGGATCATAGTGTTGTCCGCTGGTAAATCTTTGACACATTGACTCTACTGTCTTGCATTTGGCTTACTAATCACCCCTCCCAACTAACACATTGGGCCTCATTTCGACCCAGGCGGTAAGTTACCGCCTGGGTCGCACCTTTACCACCATGGCGTAAACTATGTTTACGCCATGGTGGTTGGCGGACTTACCGCCCCATTCCGAGGTGAATGGGGCGATAAGTCCCCATTAACCCATTTACCCTTCCCCATTCCTATTTTTGCCCCATAGGGCATAATGGGAGTGGGGAAGGCGTTAATTACGCCACCGTAAATTACGGTGGCGTAATTAACAACAAGGTCCTTTAGCGCCATGGATTTTAACACCTGCTAGAAGCAGGTGTTAAAACCTCCATGGCGCTAAGGGACCTCGGAATCAGGCGGTAAGGGTCGGCGCTGTTTACGCCGCTGTAAACCCCTTACCGCCTGGGTCCTAATGAGGCCCATTGTGTTCTTCATTGGGGCTGGCTACTCCGTTTATACAATACTTGTTTGGAGGAACAATAGACTTGTCCCATAATGTTGCTATGTTTTTATGACTGGGGCTTTCTAGTTCAAGTATGTTTTTTTCTAAGCACATTAATTATTATGATCACCAAAGAGGGAGAGAAAGGCAGTCTAGCATGGGAAAAATAGATTGCTGCAACATGTGCACTGAGCTATCTTTTGAACTCCCAAGGCACTTGGGCTTCTAAACATGCCTTGAACTCTGGTTAATGCATATAATTGTTAGGAAAGACTTAAATGTTGCTGCTTTCTTCCTACATACCTCTATGGGACACCCTTTCCTTTTGCTTTGTTTTGGCTGCTCACCTGATTTTTTTGGAGTTAACTAAAGCCTTAGGCTTTACTTACCTTGAATTGTGCTCATTTTAATGAGGAAAGTGATCACTCCCTAAAATTCAGTACTGGGAGACTGTCACCCTTTGGATGTTTCTTGTATTTTTAAAGCTGCACACATCACCCTAAAGTGAAGTGTGGTTAGAATTATTTGTATCCTTATAACTTTTTCTTTTGTAACTGTGTAGTTACAAATACAATGGTCTTGGATGGGCTGGTGGCGGCAGGTATTTTTCAACCATGTTTTTAATTTGTACTTGTACCCTGGAAAATGACATGTACCATATACTCTTCAATGGCTGTTCCACAAGATTTCTTTCCTGTCCTTTTAGCCATGTTGTTGTTTGGCCATCTTCCTGCCCTCTCGAGTCCGGAATTGCTATATATGGAAAACCTTTCCCAGGCAAAGACTCTGCTTTCCCAGGTAAAGTGGCGATCTTTGTGTCTGGCTGGATGTGGAGGCTGGGACTGTCTGGTCCGAATCCACATCCGAGTCCCTGAGTGTCTGTTGCTGGGCAGAATGTTTGGCCAGTGTCTATCGATGATTGGATAGCCACTACCAGTTTTAATGGTGCAGATCTTTACCATTAAAGGACCAGGTGATGACTCCAGTCCAAATCCTGAATGAGAGGATGGCTCCTGCAGCCATTCGACAGATCAACGTTGGTGCCAAGGTCCCAACGAAGTTCAGCGTGCTAAAGACCCAAGGATGACCATTGCAGCTGACCAGCATCAGCTCCATTGCAGTCCTTGTGAAGCCTTGCTCCTCTGTCCTGATCTCAAGAAGGCCCTCATCAGTGCTTCAATCCCTCGACTGGTGGGAAAAATCTGTTCTGACACCTGCTTGATCCATGCCTGATGAGCCTTTGGAAGTGTCTCTAAACCACTGGGAGGACTGACCAGCTCTCTCCTGGGCTACCTCACTGCAGCATCATTGGAAGTTGGAGGATCTTCAACTTGTTCTACAAGATGCCTACGCCTGTATTTTGAGCTTTCCAGTCCCAACGGTACAGCCGCTCTACTTGCGCTTTTGTTCACCAACCGAATATCGTCTCTCGCCACCTGACCATGATGACTCCTGTTGCATCCAGACTTTTTCTCTCCCTGGAGGTCTCCTGAGGTCATTTGCGCCTCAGAAGTAGTCTTTCCAACGCAGGGGTGATCAGCTGGACAGTCCCTGGAATTGTAATACAGGTACTGCATCCATCCAACCAAAACTACATCCTGTGTCCACAAACATCCTCTGCACCATCAACCCTTGGGCCCCCCATTGACCACACCAAGAATCGAAGTATGTGGGCCCCAACAGATTCTGGAAACCTTGAAGTGGTCTCTAAGAAAATCAGTCAGGGGGGTAAGTCAACATACCTTTTCTGCCCCCCCCCCAAACTCCCCTCCTTCCTTAGGGTTACATAGGCAGAAAGAAATCCTGCTCCTACCTCTCTTGCCTGACTTAGATCAGCGGTGGTCTAGTCAAAGATCTCCCTCCTAAGCCTACTCTAGTATAGTGGGACTGAGAGAGACAGTTAAACATTTCGAAACCTTTGGAACTCTTAGCCACAACCGCAGTCTTTGCTCAAATCCAATAGTAAACCAACCTGAACAGTATATCTTGTGGGCCTGGTGAATTACGGCCACTAGGCACCATCCTATCTCATCTTTGGACTTACTAAGAGTTAGAGAACTAAATCTAGGTTGGGTCGTGTGTCATTTCTGATTTGCTAAATTGATTACTTAGCTGTGTTCTACTGGTTTTGTATCAACTGTTGTTCTCTTTCTACTCGTCCTTTCTACACAGTTAATGAAAGTCTTGCTTTTACTATGCTCTCTATTCTTAACTGTTCTTACACTAAAGTATAGGGGTTCTACATTCAGAATCCCAATTGTGGATGTAGATATATGTTTGATCTTTGTGTGATAGTACTTTCCTGTGTGTATTTTAAAGGCCTAATAAATCATTGTATATTCCTGTACCTACCTGTCCAACTGGAATTACTGGAGTGCTCTGTGTGCCCCTTATTGTAGCCCTAGATTGCTCTCACACCCCTCCCGAGTCTATGCCTGGCAGCTGTACCTTGTTTGGTTAGACATCAGCGTCTTCCCTTTTCACCATATGTTACCCTCCTGCCCCCAAGAGCCACCCCTAGGGTTGATTTTGTAAATCTATCTTAAGCGATCAATGCATTTCTCAAAGTTAAAAAGGCTACATACATTGTGATATACTAAACACACATACTCTAAGTACTAGAGTGAACAGGGAATGCATTGCAGGATTACTGGGTTGTCCAACCTTAGTTGTGAACAACAGCCAGGCTTTAGGCACAGAGACTCAGCAGCAGCACACTTAGCAAGACAGGTTTATTTATTTGTATTTATTTATTACATTTCATTATACGCCCAAACCCAGGGGTATCACGTCGTAAGTTACAGGGTTACAGGGCAAAATATGTCAAGTGATAAGGACAATGGCATGGTAGTTACAGAGAAAAGTCAGTTGACAACAGTGTACAATTACAGTTATTTATTTATTTATTTATATTTTGTATTTATATAAAATAAGTGCACTACTTTTGAATCAGGAAGCCAGGTGGAGGGCCCATGTCATTTGCCCCTTTTGCCCACACTTGAAGACGTCTCTAACTTGGGGCTCTTCTGTAGCATAATTCATAGTCTCCTCTGAGGTCTCAGATGGATGGCAGACATGCAAATGACTGGCCAATCAGAAAGTGAAACTTAAAGTACCAAGGACCACATTGCAGTAAGTGGCGTTCAGTCTTAGTTTTCTACTGGCAACTGAATATATGCATGCAGGGAGCACTAAATGTTTGTAAGGGAGGATATTTCAATGTGCATGGAAACCTTAAACACGGATATAAGAATTATAAGGGTGATTACAAGCTAACAGTCAAAGCTAATGGGTAACTGTGTGATCAATCTATTTGCAAATAATACTTGGCGAGGGGGGCTGTGGGGGCCTCCCAGCAAATCAGGAGGCTTAGAGCGGGGGCTTTACCACATGTTAAAACCCCTATTTCGAGCCTCCTTGGAGCTGGAGGCCGCCTTCTTACCTCTCTGGGCTTCAGGTACATGCGCTCCCCTGCGTCCCCTTCCCCTCAACCCCCTTTTCCATATCTCCTATCCCCCCAACCCACTTACCTGGAGCTGCTTGGCCCTCACCGGCGCCAGGAACACTAGTGTTCCTGCTGCATCCCCGTCACAGCAATGACTGCCATGGAAAGAGAGAAGGGACTACATGTAGTTCCCTTTTTCCCAATCCATGGTGGCCATCTTTATTTGTAGTTTTTTCTCCAGTTGAGAAACGGCAAGCACGCCATTCTCCAGCATAGGGTCTTGTATGGATTCACATGCTCATGAGTATTCCCCGTCGGGCTGGGAATCCTCTGTAAAAAGAAAGCAGTTTAGCTTTGAACTTTAAACTGCTCGTCTCCTCTATAGCCTACCGGTGTCCTTTGGGTCATACTGCCCCCAGCCAATGACACTTGTCCTCCTAAATTCCACCCCTGGTGGCCATCTTCAGATTTTATAGCACATTTCTAGTGTTGGGAGTCCTAATGTTCTCTACTTAAAATTCATATGTTTTTTTTATGTTTTTTGCTTCCATCTCTTCATTAACCGTCACGCGGCAACAACCGACAGCGTGGGCCCTGTTGACGGTGAAGATCTTCAATCCACCGTCTGATCTTCAGCGTGTGGCGCCAACAGGCCCAGGCTTGGGTCTACACCTCGACACCTCAACCATGGCTGATGCCGCAAAGAAAAGCCTCTTTAGGGCCTGTGAAAGCTGTAGCCTGAAGAACATCTTGGTCTAGGACTGGCACCTCAAGTGCCTTTATGGTCATCACCTCGACGCAAACAGATTCTTCATCTCCCAATTCTTTTCATCAAGACCAAGAAGAATCGCCACCGGAGGTTAGTGGCTTGGATCTAGGAAGGGAAGGCCCTTGGCGCAGCATCCGGGTGCAGTCGTGCCTCTTCCAGGACCAGCAGGTCCCATGTGTACTCCCTCTAGTACAAAGAGGTTGAGGTCCTTTGAGGATGCTTCCTCTGTGAAGATCCAAAAGAAGGTGAAATACCACACTCCATCGGCATCTTCATCCACTGTTGATGTGGGACCAGGGTCTAGAAAGGGTAGGACAACGGCTCTTTCGAAGGTTAGCCTACCGGCTGGTGGGTTACCTCGTCTACACGGAAATTGCTGATGCCATCCAAGCACAAATCATTGAAAACCACATATTCTGAGGACCCGTCACTGACTCATGTCGTCAGCGACTGTCGCCGACAGGGGCCCCGTCAACGATAATCTCATCCACCCGGACTGTCGCCCCATCGATGACCATCCAGTCGATGATGTAAAAACCTTTCTTCAGCGGCTAGTTTGTCAACGACCGTCACCTTTACCTCGTCAACTGTCACCATACCCGGGTGTTTCTGCCTCCCAGACCCCCGTCAATGGTTCCGTTTCCATCACTGATGGCTCCTATTCTGGATCCACAGGTTCCTGTTGTACCATTGTTTCCAGAAGGCCCCAAAGCACATACACCAGTTGTGAGGAGGACCAGCCAGAAGACATTTATTCGGATGAGGAAGACGCCCATGAGGAACTTGACCCCATTCTGCCTAGGCCTCACTGGGGTCACCGACCCGTAGGCTTTCCTGGCCATTCAGCCCTCCAAGGGTCTCAAGCCCGGTTCCTACTCTTCCTACACCGGCTCCTGCACCAAGGGACATGTCAATGGACATCCTAACCACCCTGCATAAGTTGGTGGCAGAGATACAGCAGTGGCTGCCCCTGGCCCAGCTAAGAGTCCTTAAAGGCCTCCTCAGCATCCCCCAACACCGCCTCATAAGGCACTTGTTACCCCTCGGCCAGTAATAGGGGCCCTGCCCTCTGTGGCAGAAGAGCCCAACTGACATTGGCACAGGCTCTGACACCGGCAGCACTCACACTGATGAGATTGACTACGTCCCCATGGATGAGGAACCTGCGGATGTTGATGAGCCCTCCGGGGCCTCTCCTCCGGACGAGATTGGCTCCTTTTCACTCCATTATATTGAGAACTGCCAGACTCCTAAACCTGGTGCCAGAAGAGGAGGAGGGATTCCTTTTTTTATTGCGTCAGGAATCCGCTAAGAAGACCATCGTATCAGTCCCTTTGTTGGACGACATATGGGAGGATGGCTTGGCAGTCATGAAGGTCTCCAAAACCATGCCTGCTAAACGTGACTGGCTGGAGAAGAAATACCAGATTCCACATTTGACTGCCGGGTGCCTCAGATCTCACCCGTTGCCGGACTCGGTGGTGTCAGCTGCCGCCAGAAAGGTGTCATCCAACGCCTCTTCATCGTCCATGGTGCCTCCAGACCGGGATGGCAAGACACTTAATGCTACTTGCAAGCACATCATTACCACAGCAGTCTCCACCATCCAGGCCGCCAATGCCCTCACTATCCTGTCAAGGTACGAGAGGGAGCTGTGGTACAAGCTGGGGCCCATCCTTGACTTCCTCCCTGATTACAAAAAGACAGAAGCCTTGACCCTATTCAAGGAAATAGAAGTAGCTTCGGACCACGCCATCACTGTTGTGCTCGACCTAGTAGACTCAGACTTCTGCAAAATAGGGACTGTTGTGGCCCTCCTACACCAAGGTTGGCTAAAGGCCACTCATTTCCTTACAGACGTGCAGGCCAAAGTCTTCGACATGCCGTTCCATGAGTACAACCTGTTTGAGAAGACAGTAGAAGACACCCTCCAGGCCATCAAGGCGACACAGAGACGGTCTGCTCTCTGGCTCTTTTGGGGACCATACAGTAGAGAAGATCGTCCTTTTGTTCCCCGAAGAGGAGAGTCTCCAGATCGTCCAAGTGGTGCACCACCCTCTATCATCAGCCCTCCCGCTCCACCACCCAGGAAGCTTGCAGGGGTCGCTCCGTGGCCTATGGCAGTGGCACTCAGTGTAGTCACCCCCCATCCAGGATGCAGATGCCCAGACAGGCCTGAAACGGCCAAGGACCTCTGCCCCCACTTTCGGACCCCAGTGGGAGGCCGACTATCAAACTTTGGTGTTCTGTGGCGATAGATCTCCACAGACCCATGGGTGCTGGACGTTCTTCAGCAGGCGCACTCTTTAGAATTTTAAAACCGGTGCCCTCACATTCCCCCTGTCGCGCGACAAGAACTACACATGGCCCAGCTGCTGCAGAAGGTTCAGGCCATGCTACGTAAACGGGCAATAGAACCAGTCACCCAGCATCTCTGGGGGTTTCAGAGTATACTTCAGTTACTTTCTGGGGAGGAAAAAGTCAGGAGGGTGGCGACCAATCCTAGACTTGCAACGCCTCAACGAATTCCTAAAATCACAAACTTTCAGCATGGTCACTTTTGCAGCACATGCTCTTGACCAGCTGGAAGAAGGGGATTTTCTGCCAACTCTCAACCTGGAAGAGGTATACTTCCATATCCCCATACATCGAAAACACCGGAAGTTCCTCCATTTTGTTTTCCAGGGGCAGCATTACCAATTCAAGACCTTTCCCTTCAGCCTGAAATCGGCTCTGAGGGTATTCACCAAATGCTTGGCACCGGAAGCTGCACATCTACGCCACAGGGCAATCCACATCTTCTTACCTGGATGATTTGCTCATCCAGTCCCGCTCCCACACACTGGCAACCCAGCACACAGCGGAGACCATCCAACTTCGGGCTTCGCTAGGATTCTCGAATAACTATCCAAAGTCCTACCTAGTGCCAACGAGGAATGCACTGTTGCGGGGCACACGGCTCAACACAGTATCATGTCTGGCGACTCCCTCAGAAGATAGGGTGAAGGCCACCCTGGGAAAGATCCAGCGACAGTTGCAACAGTTTGGTACATCAAATCCCTGCTGGGGATGTCTTCCTGCATCCTTCTGGTTCCCTTTTGCAGACTCCAAATGCGACCCCTCCCAAGAGTTTCTGGATGCTAGGTGGCACATGTCACTGGGACATTTTCAGATAAGATCTCCCTCAATCAGGCAATCCGTCAAGCTCTCCAGTAGTGGTCAGTTCAACCACACCTCACGCAAGCATCTCCCTTCCGGATCTCTCTGGATCTCTCCGAAGCAGGCTACAGTCACGACTGATGCCTGTCTGGAGAGCCAACACAGGACATTCTCAGGCCTTAGGACTCTGACTCCCGGAGGAAAAGGTGTTACACATAAACATCCTGGAACTGCAGGCAGTCTTCTGGGACCTTGGGTCGTTCCAGCCTCAGTTGCTGGGAAAGGTGGTGCGGATCTTCACAGAAAACCATGTTTTACATCAGGAAACAGGGTGGGAAGCACTCCCCAGCTCTCTCCCTGGAAGCCCAGTCTCTATGGCACTGGGGCATTCTTCAACACGTTTCACATCCGTCTCACCTGACAGGCGTCAATAACACCATGATGACTCTCTCAGCAGGAAGTTAAGGTCCTGCCACAAATGGCAGCTTCAGCAAGCACCATGCCTCTTTAGCGAGTGGGGTCTTCCTCAGATCAACCTCTTAACGACGGCTGCTAACTCCCTAGTGTCAGAAGTTTGCCAGCAGACCTCCTCAGCCGAGGAGTTTGGGGGATGCCTTTTAGTTCCCCTAGGAGGAGCTCTTCCTGTTTTACACCTTCCCGCTAAATTCCACTTCTGCTACGTGTGATCAACACACTCAGACGTTGCCACTGCAGGATGATCTTCATTATGTTGCAGTGGCTAAGGCAGATTTGGTACTCAGACCTTCTCCATCAGTCAGTGTTTCCGGCCATCTAACTGCCCCCACTTCTCAACCTCCTCCCCAGAAGGAGGATCAACCCTGCACCATGACCCGGTGTCACTGAGCCTCATGGCCTGGCTCCTGCAGCCTTAGGATTTGCACACCATTTGTTGCCGTTGGAATGCAAGAAGATCCTGTCCAGCGCCAGTGTAGAGACTGGAGGGGGTTATTTGTACTCCTGCATTCTATGTGGCAGAGTAGAAGCACAGAGCACCCCATCTAAGGTTCTCTATTGTGGTAGCAATGGACGAGCAACTAAGGCTTAAGCGCTCAGGGGGTGATGCGGGTTGGTTCTTAAGTACAGTGTAGTCCCCAAGCTCCCACAAAGGAATGGCTGCACACTGTTGTGTGCTAACAGTTATTTATATAAAAATAAGGTTCAAGATATATACATCAATTAATAACACACATTTTACTCTGACATTTCTAATGTGGCAAACATATACAATGTCTACGTGGTACCACACTTGGTTATTGATTCCTTTAACATGCATCAACTGCAGACCGTTATAATGGCATACAAATCAGGCAGCAATGTGTAACAGCATAGATCATAGGAAGAAAGGCAAGTTAGGTTAAACAATAGCAGAATGCTTTCTTTAGCTATTAAGATGCAGTTCTGAGTGAGGATACCCCGCCTGGGCAACCTGTAATAAAGAGTATTAACAAGCCCAGTCTATTAATGTTTAAAGAGTCTTGTTTCCTGGTTAAAATGTTCAACTACCACAATGTACCTGAGTTTCTTTGATGGTTCGTTGACGGATCCCTCGAGAGTGGACTCCCTTTAAAGCAGGAGACAAAGTGCGTCGAGATTCCTCGAAGAAAGGTGAACACTTGGGTTGAGATGGCAGCTTCGACCTACGCTGTGCTCTTCGATGATCGATCTTGGAAGTCCTGTGAAGACGAGGCGTGCGGTCCACCTCTGTGCAAAGAGTTCGGTGTCACAAAGAAGACTCAGTGGTGAACGTTGACCCAGCAGCAGACATTGGGATAGTTCTTCGAACAGGACTCGACCACGGGCTGGACTTCGGATCTTCACTCATCTGTCTTCATGGACTTCGGGTGGCGGGAAACCCACCAGCAGACTTTCCTCAGTCGTTGACGACCTTGACTTTCTCCGGCGAGACAAAGTGGTTGACGGTAATGGCAAGGAAGCCATTCGTTCAATGTTCTGAGGCAAATTGGAGCGTTGCAGCGCCCGTCCTCAAGCAGCACATCGTCAAGCTGTCCCCGCTTCTGGGCAACACGGCTTGACTGGCTTCCAGCGGTCACGGCAATCCTCCGAACCCCGGTTGACGGCAATGGACTTCGATGGCCTTGATGTCTGGGTGCTTTACTTAAAGATTCTCGGTGAACCCCTTCTCCGGTCGACAGCTTTTCAGTACTCGCTTCCAAGGTACCACAATGAAGATCAGATTCTGGATGATGATCCCTCGTAGATCGGGGAGAGGACTCCTAGCAAGGTCCTCTTGGATCAGTCCGAGACAGACTTGACCGCTTTTAGATTTAGTTGAAGGAAAGCAGCAGCAATTCATCTTCCAGCTGGGCTTCAAGGATAAGCAGCTTCAAGTTTCAACTTGAGCTTCTCAACAAATTGGGAAGTGAGAGGTTGCCAGATATACTACACATCTGTCCCTCAATCACTCAGCTGAGCCAAGCTCAGTCCACCAATTGCAGAAGGGCATTCATGCAGGCAGGTAGCCAATCAGGCTCACAGGCATTCAGGCTATTCATTTCCACCCAGACACCCATAACAAGGAATGTGGCTTTGGGCAAGAATCCAGCCTTTATTTCCGCACACCACACTGCATTCATGTCAGCTTCAGGTCAGGGCTGTCTCGTTCTTTGTGTCACATACACAGAAGCCAGACACCCATAACATAGAATGCATATTGATCACACACTATTCACACAGGTCCCACCCCCAAGGGTGTACCCACAACATACAGTCACTGTGAAGGCTCCAGCCAGTCTGGCCTGCACTTCCCCATAATACCATACATGGTTCTTCCACCCAACAGCCAGTCAAGGGAAGCGACAGTCAGGGCTTCCCAGAACATTGGCAAAACAGGGTAACGGGCAATAGAAACAGGGGCCATCTTGCCTTCTATCGGGAATCAACTGATTTCCTATGGCAGGGCCTGGGTATCCCAAAATGGAAGATACTCAGAGCACCTGTCACGTTCAGCATGGAGCTGCCACCAGCCCTACCCTACCCTACCCTGCTCTGTGGGCCACACACAGGTGCCCAAAAACCTACACTATGGGTACAGGGTTGTACTCCCACCCATGGGTGCCATATGGGTATCCCAGGGTCTCTGTCCACCACAACCATAAAGAGGAAATGCTGCACTGCCAGGAGTTCCATCTGGACTCCTGTGCAGAAAACAACACAGAGCACACATAAGTGAGTACAGGCCAAGGATATACAGGCCCTGTCCCGCCAATGCATTTCCAGCACCACAGCCAATGCCCCCTCTACTTTGACTTGCTACAGCCACAAGTGGAAGTGCTTCACAGGGGGGTGCCGGGTGCAGAGAATTGCGTTCCTGCACGCCACGGCTCTGCAGCTCCTCCCGTACCTTCTTTCATTGGCCAAGGCTGATCTTGCCCATGCATCTATGAAGGTCCACCTAGCCGCCATATCCCGTTACACACAGGGTCCGGACAAACTCTCTCCGTGGTCGCATAGGCTCGTTAAGGAGTTCCTCTGGGGACTTTTCAGGACTTTCCTGCCGGTGAAAGCCCCGGCTTGGGAACTGAATCTGGTCCGTGTCTAAGCTCAGGGGCCTCAGTTTAAACCAATGCGTTGTGCCCACTTAAAGTTACTGTGGTGAAAGACTGTCTTCCTGGTGGCTATGACCTTGGTGGGCTGGGGAGATACAAGCCCTCTCCTGTAAGCATCTGTATTTGTCCTTCCATCCCATTAAAGTTGTTCGGCAAACTCATCCTACCTTCATGCCTAAAGTTCAGTCGGACTGTCATTTCAACAAGCCTTTGGTTCTACCAGTTTTTTTGCAAACCTATCGTCGCCTGCTAAAAGTGCCTTGTATTCAATGGACGTTGCTTGTGCCCTGAAGTGCTCTGTGGCATGCACAAAAAACCTTCAGACGAAGTTGCAGCTTTTTGTCAGTTTTGGACCTGTGGGACACAAGAAGTTCTTATCTAAGGCTTCCATCTCCAGGTGACGCTCTGGCTGTATCTCGCATTGCCATCGTCTGGCCAACAGACCGCTTCCAGGCTGGCTGAGAGGCCACTCCACCAGCGCCATCGCAGCAACAATGTTTCTCTCCGGTGTTCCCCTGCCTGACATACGTGGAAGTCGACCCACACCTTCATGAAATTCTGTTTTCACAGGGATTCCAGGGAGGGGTCCGGGGTCGGCCAAGCAGAGCTACGCAAACCTGTTTGTTTGATGCAAGTCTGTTCCAGGGGCGAATGTATTGCTTCTGTGAGCCTTGCCACCTTCTGTGGTTGTGTATACATACTGCTGTGTAATCTTATTCATGAGTATGTGAATGATATGATAGAGGATATGTAGTTTATTTGTATCGCGCTCATACTCAAGTGTTACCATGCAAGACCCCATGCTGGAGAAAGTACAAGCTACTTACCTGTAACAC
The DNA here is from genome assembly GCF_040938575.1 of Ambystoma mexicanum. Taxonomy (NCBI): domain Eukaryota; kingdom Metazoa; phylum Chordata; class Amphibia; order Caudata; family Ambystomatidae; genus Ambystoma; species Ambystoma mexicanum. The sequence goes on from NC_090932.1 coordinate 1,457,163,909, forward strand.
TTGTTCTCCAGCATGGATCTTGCATGGATTGACATGCAAGCCCTCCCTCCTTCCCGTCTCTGGCTCTTCTTGGTTCATACTGCCACTTTACGTGCACTACCAAATCTGAAGATGGCCAGCAGGGTTGGAGCTTAGGAGGATGAATGTCATTAGCTGGGGACAGTATCACCCAAAGGACACGAATAGGCTATAGAGGAGACAAGTAGTTTAAAGCTGAACTGCTTTCTTTTTATCGAGGATTCCCAGCCTGCCAACTGGGAATATTCATGGGCATGTGAATACATGCAAGACCATGCTGGAGAACAAGACTACAGGTAAGTAACTTGTTCCTATGTCAACTTGAGAAAAACACTCTTAGTACCGCGGTACAACATGCTGGTGTACTAAGAGCAATATTACCCCCTGGGGGTGGGGGAGGTTTTACCAGTCAGCCAATGCCCACCCCCCTAACTCAGGTTATATTGCTTAATTAGTGTCTCTGAACATCTCCCACTTGAGAAGCTGTTTAGATCTCTCTGCACAGACAAAAGGAGAGCTGAATGCATTTGTGGCTCGTGTAGCCACAGATGCTCATGCGCATGTTTTATGCTCCTGTTAATTTAAACAAAAGATTATAATTCCAAGAGCCTAGGTAAATACATGATGCCATGCGGAATGAAACCCAATTTGCAGTTAATTAGCCTAGTGTGTTCCTGCAATACTGTTAATTTTGAACCCCTAACTGTTTTTGTGCTTGGGGCATACCAGAAATTTGAATGTGCCCAAGTTATGTGACTGGAAACAATGTGTGCTCTCTGGAAAAAATTGATTGATATACTGCCAGAAAGTCGTGTTTGCTCAGAAATGCAGTGTCCAATTCAGTGATGATCCTCAAGTTCAAATGACTTATTTGTTTGAAGGTTAGAGTTGCTTGCATCAGGTAACTGATGTCATTTCTCTTTTCATGAAATACAGGCAATATTCTTGATGGAATCTGGTATCACTTAAGTGCAGCTCTTGGAGTCCTAAATATGAAGCGTTTTGTTAATGTAGGCATATCATAAAGGAGACAGAATGCTCAGAAATGGTACTGTATCAAATTACCATGACCAGTGTAGATTGGCCGTGTTATTTAACTGTGGCATGGTGTGGTCAAAGCTATTTTTTTCTATACAGCGAACTTAGATGTTTAGTATGTATATGTTGAAGAGCATTTTTACTATAATTGCTGTAAATTACCAATCTCCAAGCTGCAGATCTTGCTTTAAGATGTATGGGAGACATTTTTTCTACTATGAATCGGCCCTCTTTCAAACCCAGTTACATGCGAGATTTGCTCTCTGACTTGGAATGGTGTCCGTTGGTTAGGTAACCACGACAGTCGAATCCATGAAATTCATACAGCCCCTTTGATGAGATTTGGTGTTTCTGAAAACCCATCCAATTTCCCTCTAATTGGTGATTATTTTGGTATTAGACCCCTTCCAAGTTTAATTGGGACAATTACTCCTTCGGATTAACAGTTTCTACACAATGAGGGTGGTCAGTAAATTGTCTACCAGTACATTTGTTAATCACATGAATTATTGCAGCTCCAACAAAAGGGAATAGTTGGCCATTATTTGCTTCATGAAAATATGACAACACAACAGCATTGGTTCCTAACTTAATTGTTTACATTCTATTAAGTACTGAGACACTCTTTCTTGGTTTAGGTTCCGTGGAAAATGGGATGCTGTTTTGTTGCGTGGCTTCACTTTTGCGTTCAGTAGTAAATGTTGGTATCAAATGATGAATTTCTCTTCACCTCACTTACGTATGAACTGTAATGTTATTCACTAACTTTGAGAAGGCAGTCTCCTAGGTTCAAATATGGCTCCTCTTTTTTCAGTTGACCAAGATAACTCACCCTTGTGCATCAAATGACCTTTAGATTGAAATTCTAGAAACCACCATTTGGCAGATCATGTCTTCTGCAGAAGCATGTTAATAGAGAAAGTTGTGTTTGTAAAGTTTTGTTGTGAAAGAGTATGGTTATAATGTATTGCTTGTTTTATTTCAGGCTCATGTACAGTCTGGAATGGTCCAATCGCACCCCACTGGCCACCCAATGATGCTGATGACAGCACAGCCTCCTGGTGGTCCACAAGCTGCTCTTGCCCAAAGTGCCCTACAGCCCATTCCAGTCTCTACAACAACGCACTTTCCTTATATGACACACCAACCAGGTGAGCAATGGATCAGCAGATTACCCTCAAAAACAGCTGTCGTAGATTACCTGGATCTTGCTCCAAAAAGGAAAGAGAGAAAACGCCTCTGAAGGCATTCTTCACAACCAGGAACATATTGAGAGGTTGAAAATTATGGGAGACATGTTTTTCACAACTCATTATTAAATATAGACTTTGCAGATGACCTAAGGTTTTTGGTATTGTGTCCACACAATGAACTGGCAATATTTATACTACATCTCCATCTAATAAACAGTTGTAGAAAACACCACGAAATACATTGATTTCATACTATCTTTTTGTCTGAAAGGTATTATGTTTCTATTTAAACATTTCAACTGTTTTTTACCTTTTAATACAATGGTTTTGTGGGGTTTGATAAAAAAAAATCCATTTCATGCCCACTTGATACATCTGATGTAGAATAATCCTTATATTGCTGTTTTGAAAAATCAAACCAACGTCACTTACCCTATGTTTTGGTAACCATGTGAAGTTGAGCATCAAACTTTATATTAAGTGCAATAGTAGGATTTTGTAAAAAGTATGAAGTATCTGAATGACAGGCCCGCTTCCTCTTTCCACCCTTAAGTCACCCAGAGAGTGAGTGCAATGAGAAAGCAGGCCTTTCTCCTCTTTTTTGCTCCTCTCCGCTCCTCTCCCCTTTAATCTTTGATTCAATAAAGTGGGTCATACTATCGTTAATATGTTTGTGAAAAATGCATATTTTAGAGAGGTTTTGAATTGGAGCTTATGAAATAGACCAGTACTTCAAGAGATGCAGAGCAGCTGAGCGAAAGTAGCAGGCTTTAAACACATCCTCTGTCAAGCAACAATACAGACATTCCATCTGCTCAAAGAAGAGGGCCTATATTCATGCCCGCATCTCTGGGGCCACTACCAACACACATGAACTTTTCAAAATCTGCAATGAACATGCTAATCCTACTGCAGTCTCCATTTCTCCTCTGCCGTCTCTGGCCCTGTGCACTTCTTCTCTGGCCTCTAACTTAAGCACTAAAACTCAGGTCATCCTGTCCTCTCTCTCCTCTACACCTCATGTTTCACCCTCACACGCTCTCAGGCCTCTCTTGCCCCCCCCCCCCTTCCCGCCTACTCTCCTCTTCCCATATCACCAGATGAGGTTTGTAGACAAGTCTGCTCTATGAAAGTCTCATCCAAACAGTTGCTCCTCTGCTTCTCCAGAACTATGGAGGACAACATTTTATCCTTTGCTCCTGCCTTGACTGAGTTCTGCAATCACTCCTTTGCCACTGGATCTTTCCCGTCACTCCTCAAGCACTCCTTGTCCACCCTCTCCCCAAAAAGCCTTCTGCTGACCCGTCCTGTCCAGCTAACTACCACCCTATCTCCATTACCCCCCTTCCTGGGCAATCTCTTGGAGAAGCTGGCGCTCTCAGCTTATCCACTGCACTAAATCTGTTGGCTGGCACCACGACCACCAGTCTGGCTTCAGAGCTGCCAGAAGCACAGACACTGCACTCCTGAACACCAGTTTTCTAATCTTAATTCCAACTCTCCTGTTCTCATTCTTCTTGATCGCTTCTCTGCCTATGATACGGTCAATCATGCCACTCACGCTCTGTGATACCCTTGGCTGACCACCTTCCTCTCTGAACGACCTTCCCAGGTTCAACTGGCCCTTTTTCACTCCTCCATCTTGCGCTCCACCTGTGGTGTCCCTAAGGGCTCTATTCTCTCGCCTTGGCTTTTCAACATCTACCTTGACCCCCTAACACATTGGTCTCTTTTCTCCTAACTTCCAGTGTAATGCGGATGACACGTAACTCTCCTTCATGCTTCCCTCCTCTCTCATACTCCTACGTCCCTTCCCCTTTCCTCCATACTGCATGGGCGTCCCTTGCTGGGTATGGAAACAGAACCTTTTTCACTAGAAACCATTGTCTTTCCCTTTAAATTTAGATGTGCACTCTGGGGTGCGTCCCCAGGAGCATGCGCTCCCTTGACTCTGCCCACCGGCACCACTCCCCAGTCCTCTTTTCCACGTCAACAGGAGCGGACTGATTTCGCTAGCGCTCCTGGGTGAGCGCTCAAGCCTCATGATTGCACGCGCACTTCCACAGGATATTCTTTCCCTTCTTTTTTTCCATAGTCAATTCTTCAAAGTTAAAGGTACTCTGTCCTCTGGTGCCAAGCTCCTCCCCAGCACATTTCGACAGCAGCAGGCTTCTACAGATGTCCGGTCTGTGAGGGTTCCTTCCCCACGTTTGATCCACACATGCTCTGCCTGTGGTGCCTTGGCCCAGACCACGACTGCTCAGCGTGTAACGCACTCAACCCGCATTTGTTGAAGAACCGCTTGGCCAGGTGGAGGGAGCTGTTCTCAAGATCTCTGGGGAACCTCAAAGAGTAAGTTAGGAGGAAGACCAGGCCAAAGGTAGGTGCCCTGTTCTCCTCTGGACCCCGCAAGGGAGACTCCTTCCTTGGGAAGCATCCAAGGGGGAGGGGCCTTCCAGGTCCTAAGACAAGCAAGGGCACAGAGGCTCCAAGAGCTACCGTCCAACCGGCTGAGGGGGGCCAGGGACCCTCCCTGTCTCACTGATGAGGGGCCGCAAGGCTCAAGTACCAGGGATCTCCTCGAGGGGCTTTGCTCTGATACCGGGCTCGATCCTGAGGGGGCACCTTAACCTAGTACCAGCACTTCCAGCATCATGGCCGAGGGCACTCCGCCTCCCAGATCCCCTAACTGATGTGCAGGGAAAGTCTGAGCCTTGGCAGTCAAGCGTGCAGGCGGATACTGGTTCCAGTACAACAGTCATTACGCAGAAGGCACGTGGTGCAGTACAGGATAAAATGGTGGCTCCTCCAGGGCTTCCCATTCCAGCGTGCAAGCATTGGACCGCACGTCAAGGTGAGATTGGTCAACTTCAGTTACCTGGTCCACCTCATACCCAACTGCATCCGTGCAGCGTCGATACACATACCCTAGCTACATGAGGCAAGGGGTGGTGAGAGCACAGCAACAGGTACAGGTTCATGGATCCGTTCCCATGCAAGTAAGCTCCTCACCAGTATGCGAGGACAGGTTCTTCAAGAAGTTACTCACCCTCATTAGGTTGCTTCAAATGGACACCATACTCGGGGAGGGGGGCATCTAAGACATGCTTCCTCCTGTACCGCTTCAACCTCCTGCAGGCCCCGGTTCCCGCACCCCTACTCCCACCCCCAAGTGCATATCGCCACAGCAGTTCTGCCATCGGTGCAGCCCCCACCGCAACCTCTGTCACTGGGTGCCACAGCTGCCCGCAGCACCTTCCAGCACTCCACCAGCAGCACCTGACCTGCAGGACACAGCGGGGGACACAGACGACGGTGAGGACCAGGACACCACCTCCTCAGCTAGGGCATTCCATGAGAGGCTGTCGGGCGTCGCAGAGTATCTGGGATCCCACAGCCACAGGTTGAACAACTGGAGGCGGGGGTATTGGCAGAGGTGCTGGCCATCCGCTCAACCACAAAAACCAACATCCCTCTGAAGGATGTCGAAGCCTTGGCCATGAAAGGTTTGGTAAAGCCACATTCCACACAACCTACAAATAAGCGGCTAGATGCCAAATATAGGCAGGCGGAGGGGGATGCCTTTGTGCTGTCGGTGCACCCTCATTCCTCAGTTATAGCAGCAACCTCTATGTATTCTAAGCCACAAGCCTCCACATCTGCCCCAACATCAGCCCTCCTAGGAAAGGATGAAAAGCTCCTGGAGGCATATGGGAAGAAGATCTATTCCAATGCTACACTCCACCTGAGAAAAGCTAATGGTGACGCCATGCTTGCCGCAGTGAAAAAGAGACTTTGGCAGGCGATAGCAGACTGCCTTCCTTAGCTTCCAGCACACAGTCAGACAAGTTTTAAGGCAGGCCTGGCAGAGGCAAAGAGAGTGGCCCAGGATATCATTGAGTCCACAGTGGCACATATAGACACTGCAGGCAGGGCTATTTGTGTTGCCACCGACATGAGGACGACAGCTTGGCTTAAGGCAACTAAGTTTAACCCTGACGTGCAGGATTGCATTCTCGACCTACCATTTGAGGGTAGGGGGCTTGTTTCATTCAACTACAGACGAGGAGCTTGATAAAAAGAAAGAAAGCTCCCAAACAGCTAAGTCCCTGTCAATTTTAACTAAGCCAGCGCCCAAGACCTATAGCCAGAGTCACCCATGCTCTGATAGAGGTCATACCTTCGGTGGCTTCAGGCGCGTTCTAGGCTTCCGGACAGGTCGCCCAGCCAGCACCAATGCAAGCAGCACAAATCAGCGCACAAGGGCTTCTTCCAGTCCCCCTCCCAGGCACCAGCCTCAGAAGGAAAGAAACAGTGATGGTGCCATCCAGATCCACAGTTCTCCGGTGCGGGGCAGGCTTTCCCTTCACATTCATGCCTGGCGAGCAAGGTTCGCAGACCCATGTATTCTCTTAGTGGTTTCCTCTGGCTTGCGCCTGTCCTTAACCCCCCCACCTCAACCTCCTGGCCCCCCGCCCCCCTCCCCTACTCCCACAGATTGGGACGGCAACTCTTCTGGCAGAGATCCACTCGCTCAAGGCGAGTCAGGTGATGGAGGAGGTTCTAGCCCCACAGCGAGGCATCTTTGCCATACAGAAAAATAACCAGTCTGGCCTGAGAGTTGTACTGAAAATGTCAACCTTGAACCTTTCCCTACCCCTTGAAAAGTTCAAGATGGTTATGCCAGTACTGATAGCGGAGACACTGTGTTGGTGAGACTGGATGTGCTACCTGGATCTGAAAGATGCTTTCGTTCACGTCCCGATTTGGGAGCCCCATCATTCCTTCCTCAGGTTTAGGGTCATGGGCTTTCTTTTCCTATACAAGGTTTTTCCCATTTGGCCTCAATTCGGCCCGAGGGTCTTCACAAGGTTAATGAATGCTGCTGCAGCCCTGCTCAGAGCCGAATGCCACCACCTTTACCCATACTTTGACATGCACAAGCAGAGTCCCCCTATACAGTACAGCGCATGGCAGCCAGCCTAACGCACATGCTATTCGATTTTGGGGTTCTCACTCAACCTCAAGAAATAAGTTACTTCATGCGCAGTCCTTAGCCTTTTTGGGACTCATTTAGGATACAAGGGTGGAGATGATCTTCCCCTTGGAAGACAAGATCTTGGCAATGAGGGTCGCGGGCCATTTCCTCAGCAGACCAGTAACATGGTGGTACCAACACCTGCTTGGAATAATCACAGCTTGTCTCCTGGCAGTGCCACATACAAGGCTCCAAATGAGGAGGCTCCAGCTACACTTCTCAGTCTCTTGGCATCAGGAAACGGGCTCCCAAGCGGCTCTAGCCGGCATACAGCAGCATCTGCACCAGGATCTCTCCTGGTAGAGGACAGAGGCCAACCTGTTAGTGGGCAGGCCGTTCAGACAGCCAATACCGGAGGTCACCATTACCACAGACTCCTCCCTAGAGGGGATAGGGGGGTGTACCCTGGTCCATGGAATCTGGTCAAAGCAGTAATGACTGGAGCACATCAACAAGCTAGAGATGATGGCCATCTGGCTCACTCTCAAAGCGTTCCTCCTCATTGTAGGCAACACGTCAGTTTGCATTCAGACAAACAGCTCCACATGTATGTATTACATCAACAATCAAGTGGTCACAAGGTATCCCCCCCCCCCGTCCCCTTCTGCAGGCTGTCCATCGACATGGGCACTATTGAACAACATTTACCTCTCAGCAGTCCACCTCCTGGGGGAGTCCAACCTGGAGGCGGACAGACTCAGAAGGCCTGGGGTCGACAACTACGAGTGGCAGTTGAACAGACTCAGAAGGCCTGGGGTCGACAACTACGAGTGGCAGTTGAACAAGGATGTCCTGAGGGGAAATCTTCAGGTGGGGCCAGCCTCGGGTAGACCCATTCCCCAGCAGGAACAACAGGTGACGCCACCAGTTTGCGTCCTGGATGGGTCCAGGCAGGGGCTCTCTGGGGGATGCATTTCAGATCCAGTGGAACATGTGTGCATGCGTCTTTCCTCCTAACCCTTTGATTCACAGGGTCATCTGCAATGTCAAGGAGCCACAGAAGCTTCGTCTCATCAGACCTTGGTGCTCTGCTGGGTGGCCTTACCTCAGTGCGTAGGATCAGTGAGATACAGGTGCTAATGGCATCGGGGCCGTATACACCTGGGCCAAGTGGTGCTAAAGACGCACCCTTCATTTCTCCCAAAGGTCGTGTCATCTTTTCACCTCAATGAGGAGATAGTACTTCGGACATTCTTTACAGATCCAAAGGACGAGGCACAGAAGGTGTTGCACTGTCTGGATGCCGCCATGCTCTAAGATTTTACCTGGACAGGATTAAGAGCTTCCTTAAATCGGATGCCCTTTTCGTCACTTTTGGTGGTCAAGTATCCAAGGCTTCAATAGCAAGGTGGATGGTGATGGCCATCAAGGAAGCATACAGGGGGCAGCACATGTCTTTGCCAGCAAACATGCATGCCCACGCCATCTGAGCCAAGGCCACGGCTATGGCCTTCCAAAGACATATTCCATGGCAGACAGTCAGCAAGGCGGCTATTTGGGCTTCCCCGTCAGCCTTTTGCAAATACTACTGCTTGTATGCCAGCGCCAGATCAGACGCAGCTTTTGGCCAGGCAGTTTTGAAAAACTTAGAGGTGCAACTCTCCTCCCCAGGGCTGCATTCAGTTGTAATCGGCAATACAGTATGGAGGAAAGGGGACAGGGCATAGGAGTAATTATGTTATTCACCGTAGTGACTAACGTACTCCTAGTCCATTATCCCCTTTCTTCCAAACGTCCCACCATCCTCCCCCTTAATAAACCTGTGTCATTAGGCAATTGTAATATAGCCGATACGTGAAAGGGGGCTGAGGGTGGCGCCAGTGGGCGGAGTCAGGGGAGCGCACGCTCCCAGGGTTGCTCCCCCGCATGCATTTAGATTTAAAGGGAAGACCATTTTTTTCTGGTGCAAAAGGTACTGTTTCCCATCCCTATCGAAGGACGCCCATACAGTTTGGAGGAAAGGGGACTGACTGTGCTAGGAGTACCTTAGTCACTACAGTGAGTAACATATAATTTCTGACCCCTCCACCTCCTCCTGTATCACTAACGCCTCACCCTCAACAGCCGTTGGACCAGTCTACAGCTCTGAACATAGGGGGGGGGGGCCTGCTGGCACCTTTGTCCCTTGGCCTGAATTCCCCTTCGTCTGTGAAGAAGTTGGGTGGGGGGCGCGGGCGATGAGGACGATGGACCCTTGGCATCTGTTAAGGCCTTTCATAACTGCCTTCAGGGCTTCGCGTAGTTCTTGGGGATCCCTCTGCTCGAGGAAGTTCCCCAGGAGTCGGGAGTGCTTGCAGAGGTCTTGGGAAGCCCACCATGATCCGGTTTAGCATCCCTCTCCAGAAGGATGTACTCCAGGTGGCCAAAGGGTCTAGGAGTCAGCACCCAGATGAACAAGAAGTTGGACAGCAGGTTTCTGCCTACGGACGGGGAGCCACCCCTCCTCACCTCCAACCCCCAGCCGCATCCCTCAGTGGTGGCTGGGCCCCCTTGTATTCTAACCCATCGTCTTTGTCGTCTTCCTCTACAGGAGCCACCTGCAGTTGCCTCCAAGTCCTTGAGTCTTTGGGAAAGCGCTGTTATTCCATCTCTTGACCACATCTGCGGCAAGCCAACACAGACGCCCTCTTGCGGCTAACCAGAAGCTGTGGTGGGAGTTTCTGCCCAACCTCCCTTCAGACAAGCAAGCCTCCTTCAAGGCCTGTCTGGCAGATGCCTGGGCCATTGAGCAGTATATCATGGAGTCTTCTGTCTCACACATTGACACTGTCAGCAGAGAGCTTTGCCTTGGGGTCGTAATGTGAAGAACCGCATGTATGCACGCCACAAAGTATTCATCTGATGTGCAAGAGTAGATCCTGGATCTGCCCTCCGAGGTTGTGGACCTTTTTTTCATTCGTCAACCGATGACCACTTTACATAGAAGAAAATCTCCACTCAAACCGCCAAGTCCTTGGCCATCCTGAAAAACCAGGTCAGAAATCCTTCCCTCAGTCCCAGGTTTAAGCCCCGCGCTTTCTCTGGGTTCAAAGGATTCCAGACCGCGGTACACAGAGGCCTGACACAGGTCACCCAGTGACAAAAAAGAGGAAGCAGTAGAGGACGTTGCACTTGTTGTTTTCGCTCCCCCTCCTCTGACGCCAAGAAGCAGTGACGTCAAGGTCGTGGAACACAGCCTGTGGGGGAGGGGTGTGGGTGTTTGGCTCTGTTCCAATATACCTGAAAGTGTCTTTTGAGCAACGCGTGGATCCTATCGGTAGCCTCCACAGGCTTCACTCTTCCTCTTTCTTGGCCTCTACCATCCTCTCATCCTCTCCGTCAGATCGGGTCCCCGGTTCTTTTATGGGAGGTCATTTCGCTCTTGGAGATGCAGGCGATAGAACAAGTTCTTCTTGTTAGACAGGGGTTCCGGTTATTATTCCTGGATTTTTGCGGTACCCAAAAACAACCAGGCTGGCCTGAGGGTTGTCCTGGACCTGTCATTTCTAAATCTGTCTTTACCGCTGGAACATTCCAAGATGATTACTTCCGCGCACATCGCCAAGTATATGTGTTCAGGGGACTGGATGTGTTTCCTGGACCTCAAGGATGCGTACCTGCATGGTCCCATCTACCAGCTGCATCGGATGTATCTGCGATTCAAGATTGTCGTACCACTCTCAGTACAGGGTTCTTCCCTTCGTCCTGAATTCAGCCACTCATGTTTTCACAAAGTTGATGAACGCAGTGGCGGGCCTTTTCCGCTTGGAGGGCCATCATCTGTACCGTTATTTGGACAACTGGCTGTTGAGGGCGGCGTCACCCGAAGGGGTGGTGCACTCCTGGAAAAGATTGGCAGATATCCTTCATCAGCTGAGATTCTCTCTCAACCAGAGGAAGTCACAGTTGTGCCCATCTCAGGAACTGGTCTTCATTGGGAAGCCCGATCTTTGCTCTTGGCAGATGGATGGCAATGATTCAGTGGGAGCCACCTTTTCCCGACTGGAGGTTACCCTGGTGGTGATGACGGACTCCTTCCTTTCGGCTAGGTAATTCATGGGGTATGGTCCAGGACGGAAGCCCTCCTGCATATAAATCTGCTCAAGCTCAGGGCAGTGGGCCTAGCCCTCCTGGCATTTTTGCCCGTCATCAGGGACAGCTCGGTTCTGTTCAGGACAGACAATTCTACAATGATGTTTTACCTGAACAAGCAGGGTGGCCTTTCCACCAACACTGCCTTATCCAGCTTCCAATCCCTAGTATATGACTCATTCTCCTCTCACTTCCCACTGCTTACTTTCACCCCTACATCCCAGCATCCTCAACCATGTTTCACTCCTTTCATACGTTCTGTCCCCACAGACACGCATCGGCTGCTGCGCAAATGAGGGCATTCCCACTCGCATGAGGACCGGCAACTCTACCTCTCTGCTCTGAACTCTCTCAAGTCCACTCTTGATAGAGCGAAAAGGGAATTCTACCTAACCCTCAGTGAATCTCACTCCAACTATCCTCGCCAGCTACAGGGCACCCCACCACACTCCTCCTAAATCTATGGCTATCAACTCCACTCTCACAACTAATGGCCTAGCTGAATGCACTCCTAATTCAGATACCCCATTTCTATCGTTCTAGACTGGGTGGCCATGCCTTCTCTGTGGCAGAAGCCGCACTTTGGAGTAAGCTCCCCTCGCGCCATTGATAATCCCTTTTTATTTTGCCACAACCTGAAAACATATTTTTTATTTTTGTTCTTAGCGCCATGATGCCTTCTGGTGTAAATTGCACTTTACAAGTATAATTAGCATAACATAACCATGCTTCACTGTAAAAATGTCCAAACGTAGACACTCTCTTCTGACCTTCCTCACACTCACCCTCTTACATTTTACACTCTGCGTACTCTCATCAATCCTCTGGCTCAATATCCTTCTTTAGTCACAATAATACTGGCAAAGTGATATCTCTACAGATGAAGGCTAACCCCTCTTGTACTCCATCAGACCCTCTTGCTCCTTGCTAGTCAAGCCTATTGCCCCTTTAGTGGTCTCTCACCGCACTGAACTCTTCAACCTGTCCTTCGACTACGCTTGCTTTCCCTCTGTTTTCAAAACGGCCATGGCCATCCTCCTCTTAAATAAGCAAGGGGCTGACCTGACCTGATCTTTCGTCCTGTATCTATCCTTCCACACTACTCTACAGTGCTTGAAATGGTTGTGTGAGAAACCTGGAGGTGTCTCATCCGCTAGTCCCCGGAGATCTGTCGCCCCGGTGGCGAGGACACAGCCATCGCTATTGGATCCAGTTCCTGGGGGTGGACCAGTGGGGAAGGATCACCTAGGTGAGGGGTCTTCGGAGAGTGGAAGTGGGACACCAAGGGTTGAGACGCGGTATCCCCTTCCCTGTAACACCTTTTCCCCATCCTACCCTGTAGGATATTTAGCTCTACCCCCCCTTTTCCCACACTAAAACCTTCTCACAATGTAACAGACAACAGACTAACACCAGAGCCATTTACCTCACATGTCCCAACACACAAGTCAGGGAGAGTCTGGCAATTGACAATAATCACGCACACTTGATGGCCCTTTACCTTGCCCACAGGGATAAAAAGTGGAGCACTAAAGCACACTTCGAGCATGGCCGATCGCACAAGGAGACGGCTACACCAATCCGGTAGTTTAAAACGGGGAAAAAAGACAGTGAAACCTGGAAGGACGATGAAGGGGGAATTGCCCTTGCTCTTTTCAACTCAGACCCACAAAGCCTCCGAAAGGGAAATCATAAGACCGGGAGCTGGTGTGCAGAGCAGCAGATGTCAATGGTACATGGGGGCCCTCCCTCATTGATGATGCAGGCAGAGAGGCAAGCCAGCTACCGTGGTTCTGTCCTTGACGTCAGAGAACAAAGAAGCCAACGAGTTCAGCACAGCCGGTAGTCGGAGGAAACTGATAGAAAACCGAACTGTGTTGAGTCCAATGATGCAAGTGGCAACATTTTTGAACTCAAGGAATTTACCAGAAGAACAACTAGTGTGTATGTTTGAACTTTAAAGAAAGCCCAGTTGAGGTCCAGGTGCAGAGGGGTCCGGCGCCCCGTGGGCGCTCATTCGAAAGACTGGGACCCATTTTAGAACTACAGGAACCAGAAGGCCCTAGGAAAGAGCCCGGCAGAGGGGAGAGCCTAGAGGAATAGAGCAATTCTCCAGCATGGGGTCTGGCATGGATTCACATGCTCATGAATATTCCCCGTTGTCAGGCTGGGAATCCTCGGTAAAGAAAGAATTCAGTATCAGTTTAGTTTCTGATCTGTCTTTCTTAGTAGTAACCAATCACTGGTCTCTGGGTCATACTGCCCCCAGACAATGACTGCCCTCTCCCTAAGCCCTTCTCCTGGCAGCCATCCTCAGATTTTTACCGCACGTTCAAGTGTTGGGAGTCCTCGTGCTATAGCTCTCGAGCTTTTACTGCGTTTTTTCGCTTTTTTCAAAGAGATTTTCTCATTTTTTGGTTAAATCGAGCCTCAAGCGCCACCGTTCTACTTCTGATCAACGGGGACCCGTTTCAGAATTTTCTACGCCCCTCGAGGGTGAAGTTTTCGTCGAGTTACGCTTCTTGGTGGATTCCAGAAAATCTGAGGCCTACCATGGACATGGCCAAGGACAAGGGAAGCTCGACGCCCGGATCCAAGCTGTTCAGGAACTTCCCTGGATGCGGGTTACAGAATGTTTTCAAGGAGGACGAGCATTCGAGATGTCTCTACTGCCTTCATGAGGACAAGACGCATGTGGAGAAGGACTGTGCATTCTGCAAGAACCTATCGGAACGGACCATGAGGGATCGTTGTTCCCGCCTCGCCAGCTGGCTGGAGAAAGGCCCAGCGGGTGAGAAGAAGAAAGGGTCAGAGCGGTCTTCTAAGTCCTGTGAGGGTGCCCCGGCGACGGAGGCTCAACAGAAGGCTAAGCACCACGAGTCCGCGGGCACCGGGAGCGCCGAACGGTCGGGCTCTTCGGCTGCCAGGCAGGGCGCACCTTCCCCGGCACCATCGACTACGAGCCAAGGCTTTGGTTCGGGGAAGAGGAAATCTGAGAACCCGGGTAAGCTTCTGGAGAAGCCCCGGTCGATCTCAAAGGATTCGGCCGAGGGGGAGCGAGGCGGTGACCCTCCCCCCAAGGTGAAGGCCTCAAGCGCGCCAAAGGTGGCAAAGGCCTTGATTCACCCGGCTAAGGCCTCTATCGAGGGAGTCACGGAGGCCCTTGCAAAGACTGGGGAGGCTACACCAGTGGAAGCGATCTTGGGCCCAGAGTTTCCCTGCCACCGCAGAGGGAATCCTCTTTCCAGCCCATCGACAAGACCCCCGTGAAGACCCCGGTGGAAAAAGAGGGGGGGGGGCGGTGGCCGTCACGGACACGGATTCAGCCTCTGAGGAGGAGCTCGTGGAAACCGTGAAGAACCTCAACGAGAGGTTCGAGAAGATACAATCCCACAGGAGGGATCCCGAAGAGGTGGTCGAAGAAAGCGACAGTGGCGGCGACGAGGCCCCAGTGGAGGAGCAGCCATCCCTCCCGTCGCAGCCATTGTCCGAGCCTCAGGACAACTCGGCGGTCATTCTGATGGCAATCAAAACCTTATACACGGAGATAAAGACGAGATTACCACGAACCCAGGCGGACGATCCAGAACCGGGCCCGTCGGGAAGCCCTCCGAAAAAGCGGAGGAGAGTTCACCCCTCCCCGCCCTTCATGCCCCCACGACCCGTGGAGCCCTCATCCCCCTCACTGGAACCCAGGGATGACACGGCGACTGATAGGACGACGGGGACAGATGACGACGGGACAGACCTTCCATCACCACTCCCTCGGGCTTCCCCGCCCGACTAAATTGGCTCCTATCACGCCATTATCGCCAGGGCATCTGAGCTCTTCCAGCTCTGCCCCGAGGAACAGAAGAAGGAGGGTTTCCTCTACCAACGGTGAGAGGCCAAGAGAAAGACGGTCCTCGCGGTACCGTTACTCGACGATATCTGGGACGAGGGACTTGCGATCCTGAAGAACCCATCCACGACACCTGCCAAGAGGGACAGGTACGAGAAGAAGTACCGGGTCCCCGACGCCGCCCCTTTTGAACCTCAGGGCTCAACCTATGCCAGATTCGGTCGTCTCAGCGGCAGCCAAGAAGAAGGCAGCGGGGGCAACAGCCTCAACCTCTACTTCCTCTCCTGACGGCGAGGGTAAGAGATTGGACGCCATGGGGCGACGGGTCATCTCGTCAGCGGCGACAACAATTAAGGCGGCCAACGCCATAGCAATTGTGGCCCGTTATGACAGGGAGCTAAGGTACAAGGTAGCCCCCGTACTGACTTCCTACCAGAGGACAAGAGGGCGGAGGCCCTGGAGATTCTGCAGGAAGGTGAGGTGGCGTCGGACCACGCCATAACTGTGGCAACGGACATTGCCGACACTGGGTTTCGCCAGTTGGGCAACCGTGTTTGCCTTCGACGACAAGGCTGGCTCAAGGCGACAGACTTCCATCAGGACGGGCAGACCAGGGTTTTGGACATGCCGTTCAACGGCAACAACCTGTTTGGGAAAACAGTGGATGAGTCGCTGCAGGCCATCAAGGCCGACACAGAGACGGCCCCAGCCCTGGGAGTCCTTCAGCAACGACGGCCCTTTCGGAGTGCCAGAGGCAGTCAGGGAGCCTCCAAGGGATCAGTTGAAGTCGGCACCCAGGGTGTTCACCAAGTGCCTAGCACCAGTGGCGGCGCGGCTGCGCCTGCAGGGGATCCACGTCTACCCCTACCTGGACGACTGGCTCATCCGTGCAAGGACAAGAGAACTCGCCGTCGAGCACACAGCGAAGACCATCTGCTTACTCACGGAGCTGGGTTTCTCCATCAACTACCCGAAATCCCATTTGGTTCCGTCGCAGGTGGCACTGTTTCTGGGAGCGAAGCTCGATACAGTGGAACAATTGGCGTCACCGTCGGAGGAAAGGACGAAGGCCATCTTAGGCAAGGTGCAGCGCCTGCTAGCCACAGACGTGGCCAGGATGAGATCCATCAAATCCCTCCTCGGAATGATGTCCTCATGCATCTATGTAGTGCGCCCGCAGGCTACGGATGCGTCCTCTACAGGAGTTCCTCGACGCCCGCTGAATGCAAGCGGCGGGCAGCTTCGAAGACAAGATCCCGCTCAACGAGGTTTTCTGTCGAACGATTCAGTGGTGGGGCACCCGTTGCACACCTCGCGGCGGGCACGGACTTCCAGACCCCGGCACATTAGGAGACAGTGACGACGGACGCCTCCCTGGAGGGATGGGGTGCGCACACCGGAGATCTCCACGCAAGAGGCCTTTGGCTCCCGGAGGAGAAGTCCCTCCACATCAACATCTTGGAGCTCCACGCCGTGTTCTGGGCGCTCAAGTCGTTCCTCCCGTCCCTCAAAGGCAAGGTCGTGAGGATCTTCACCGACAACACCACCACGATGTTCTAAATCCGGAAGCAGGGAGGCACCAGATCCCCAGCCCTATCCAAGGAGGCCCAGGATCTGTGGCACTGGACCGTCGCCCAGGGGATGTTTCTGGTTCCCTTCTATCTGGCAGGAATAAAAAACGCCATCGCCAACTCAGCAGGGAGCTGCGCTCGTGCCACGACTGGGAACTACGCCAGGATCAAGTGGATCGGCTCTTCCAACGATGGGGCAAACCCCAGATCGACCTGTTCGCGACGGTGACAAACTTCAAGTGCCAGAAGTTCGTCAGCAGGTTTCCCCAGCCGAGGAGCATGGGTGATGCTTTCTCGTTCCCTTGGGGTGGCCTGTTCCTGTATGTGTTTCCTCCGTTGCCGCTGCTGCTTCTACTCATCAGCCAGCTCAAGAGGTCCCAATGCAGGATGATCCTCGTCGCACCGGCGTGGCCGAGACGGATCTGGTTCCCGGACCTTCTGGACCTCTCAGCGTCCCCACCAGTCAAGCAGCCGACGGATGCAGATCTTCTCTCCAGAGAGGGAGGCGCCATTCTTCATCACGTCCCGGAGTCGCTGAACTTGCAGGCCTTGCTCCTGCAGCATTAGAGTTTGGAGGGTACGATATCCCGGCTGACTGCAGGGAGGTTCTTGCAAAGGCCAGGGCGTCCTCAACTCTCAAGTGCTACCGACATAAGTGGAAGAGGTTCTCTGTCTGGTGCCGTGCACAGAAGATCAACCCTCTACGGATTACGGCACCTCAAGTGCTACCATACCTACTGTCGCTGGCCAAAGCTGGACTGGCTCACGCTTCCATCAAGATACATCTGGCAGCGATCTCCCGATACACCAGAACTGCAGGACGGCCGCCCTTGTGGTCTCATCGACTGGTGAAGGAATTTATGAAGGGACTGTTCCGATCGTTCCTGCCGGAGACGGCTCCAGCCCCGGCGTGGGAGCTCAACGTGGTGCTGACCAGGCTCATGGGGCCTCCATTCCAGCCTTTGCATTCGGCTCCGTTGAAGTTCCTGTCGTGGAAGACAGCGTTCCTTGTGGCCATCACCTCCGCACCACGCGTGGGAGAGATTCAGGCCCTATCCTGCATGCCTCCATACTTGACTTTTCATGATACGAGGGTGGTACTGAGGACGCACCCCTCTTTCATGCCCAAGATTCCGTCGGACTTCCATCTTAACGAGCCCTTGGTGGTGTCAGTTTTCTTTCCGTCGCCTTCGTCGCCGGCCAAGAGGACTTTGCACTCGCTGGATGTAGCTAGAATGCTTAAGTTCTACATGGACCGAACAAAGAGTTTTTGGAAGACATCACAGCTGTTTCTGAACTTTGGACCTGTGAACCAAGGGAAGGCTCTCTTAAAGGCTTCCATTTCCAGATGGCTCTCCGGCTGCATCATGCACTGTCATCGGTTGGCCAACCGACCGTTGCCCGGCCGTCCGAGAGCCCATTCGACCAGAGCGATCGCTGCTACTACGGCATTCTTGTCTGGTGTGCGCCTGCTGGACATCTGCAGGGCTGCTACGTGGAGGTCGACACAAACCTTCACGAGATTCTACTTTGTCGACCGGGATTCCAGGGAGGAGTCCAGAGTCGGCCAAGCAGTGCTGCGCAACCTGTTCGCCTGAAGGTGGACCTGGTGAGGAGGTAAGAGTTGCTTAATGTTGAGTTTATGTAATGCTTAATGTTGAGCCTTTTGCCACCTCCCGTGGTCGTGCATGTGTGTACTGCTATGTATTCTTATATTCATGAGCATGTGAATCCATGCCAGACCCCATGCTGGAGAAGGAACAAGTTACTTACCTGTAACCGTTGTTCTCCAGCATGGGTCTGGCATGGATTCACATGCGAACCCTCCCTCCTTCCCCTCTGCGGCTCTTCACTTGGTCATACTGCCACTTTACGTGCTACCAAATCTGAGGATGGCTGCGGGGGGAGGGGCTTAGGGAGAGGGCAGTCATTGGCTGGGGGCAGTATGACCCAGAGACCAGTGATTGGTTACTACTAAGAAAAACAGATCAGAAACTAAACTAATACTGAATTTTTTCTTTACCGAGGATTCCCAGCCTGACGACTGGGAATAGTCATGAGCATGTGAATCCATGCCAGACCCATGCTGGAGAACAACAGTTACAGGTAAGTAACTTGTTCCTCGCTCATGGTGCAGGACCACTGAGAGGACTTTTGTTTGTTTGTCAATCAAGAGCAGTACACCCCTGAATATTATGTCGGCAAGAGTGAATCCGGTAAAGGGTTGTCTGCAGTGGCAAGGTGTTTCAAAAGGACATTTTAATATTGCAAGCAATATCAGAAAGGCTGTAGTGAACCTGACAGAGGGAGGCCCAAGTTGCAAGAGGGATCTGAGCCCGGAGGAGGGAGATCCAAGAGGCGAAGAGCAATCACCCAAGGTACAAGTGTACCAAAGAAACCTTTTGTTTGTTAGTTTGTTAAATTGAATCAGTAAACCTCCTAAGGCAAGAGACTTAGCCTCTCGAGGGCTTTTGAATACCGTTGAATTGAACTGTAAACCTTGTGCTGTCAAGGCCCAGGAGTGTGCTGTGCTTGAGAGTCCCTCCTTGTCCCGTGCTTCAAACGTGGGCAAGGGAGATACAGGCTTACCATACTGACTTATCATTTTGTGAACACTTCTTTCTTTTCTGGTGAACATTATCCCATGCACTTTTTGTATTTTAATAGTAAGGATTGGCAATAGGTTCTTTATTATAGGCCCTTTTCATTTGACATGATGCCACTAGGACTGCTTTATTATTATTTGATTCTCGTACATTGCTCCCATCTTAGATTTAAGTTTAGATTGGATGTTTATCTCACTCATAAAGTTCAATAAACACCCTGGAACTGTGATCAATTGTGTCGATCTTTACTGTTGCCACCATGAGTTCCTTACAGTTGTGTTCAACAGTTTTACCAATTTTTTAGACATCCACAACCTTCGAGACCATCTACAAGCGGGTTTCCACTCCTGTCACTCCATGAAAACTGTTCTCATGAATGTGTCCAACTTCGCCTCTGCTAAGCACTCCAGCCTATCCTCTATCGTAATTCTCCTTGACCTTTCTGCTGCCTTTGACACTGTCGTTCACTCTGATCTCCTTAATACTCTTTCTTCGTGTGGGGAGTTTTGGCAAGTGTGGTATTATACCGACAAACTTTGCGCAAAGCTTTGAGGAGATTCTGCCTGCCGTGATTGTTTCCGGACCGGTGCTTGTAGACAGAGCCTACTATTCAAAAATGCCAACTTCCCTATAGGCGGAGCGTGTGGGGAGTGTTGGCGAGTGTTAGCGCTGTGGAAGCGCTGGCAGAGGAGGGCAGTCAACCCCCTGCATCACGGACCAACTACCCCTCACTTGTGAAAATAGACAGATTTTTAGACGCTGGCAGTGCTCTTCGTGCCTCGGCTCTGCCTGTGCTGCTCTGTAGTGTGCAAAGGCGAGCGAGTCTGAAGGTAAGGAGATCTGCGCCCTACTGAAATCCATGGAACTTTGCCTGCTTGGCTGGGAATCGACAGCAATTATTGCGATTCAACTCCGTGTATGCGGTTTTGTCTGGGGCTGTTTAGGATCACAGTGTATTGGACTTAGAGCCCTCTCATTGGACAGCCTGACATAGGCGACTAAACAAACTTCTTGCCTTAGTGTAACTAAAAGATACGGGGGTTAAGGCGTGGTTGCTAAATTAAGTAACTATGGAACCAATTAAGCAAACAGGAGCTCGGACTTGCTTACAATTAAAAATGGGAAGTGTATTATCAGACTCCTCTTTGATGAACTCAGTAAGGAACCCCAGATTGAAATAAATGATTTGGTTGGGGAAAGGGGCCTAGGGCTTGTTTCGAAACTGAAAAGCTGATAGTGTGTAATCATCCTGCAAATGTTTCTGGCCTTTCGACCAATGGGATGAATATCAACACAGAAAATACCAATGGAACATCATTACCTGGTATCTCAAATTCCGAACTTGTGCCCAAACTAGCTGGAGATTTCTCTGCACTATCAGATAAAATAATTAATCAAAGACAAAAAAGTCTTTAATTCAAGATAAACTGTGGAGGCCTTAGAATCTGAAGCTCTGACAAATAAAACAAATGCAGAGGAAGAGCCTGTGACTCCTGGGAACGAATGCTTACCACCTATCCCTACGGTAACAAAAGAGTCGACCATTGCCTCTATCGGAACCGATACCTGAGAACTGTCTTAATAGCATGGAGAATTAATTCTCTACAAGGATTCCACCCCAGTTTGACCTAAGTAACGATGAGGAGTGTTTTAACACTACCAATAACTCTAAAAATGCTTCTACAGGTGAGGATCCAAGCTTGGATTCCTCTAACATATACTCAGAAAGGAAGAAAGGTAAGGAAGGGGGCCTGTCAAGGGAGGATTGTGCAAGTCTACATAATACAGTTATGGCTATGTTAACAATTTCTTTAGCGCCATCGTGTAAACTATATGAGTCTATTCACTCCACAACGCAGGAACAGGTCAACTTAATGCTTGGCAACCAAAATGGAACAACATGGAAGCCTTAACGAAAAAATTTGAAGAACGCTGGATGTAGAAGCTGAGAATTCCAACCAATGGCAAATAAGACTTTGTTACCTAGCAAGGAGCGAATTGAATGATAAAATGATACAGATGACAGCTCTTGTTGAAGATGGAAAGTGGATGAGAGCCCATTGGCAAGCGGTAGATCAAAGTCGTAAGGACACAAAGACCTGCCCGACAATTTACTTGGAAGACAAGTGATTGAGGCTCCCAAGGAACCCATTGAGGTAAAGGATCTAAATGTTGAATCCTCAAAAGAAAATGCCTTCTCAATTTTTAAAGTTCCATGAACAGGTGCTGAAAAGAACAATGCCATGAGAGGAAAGAAAAGAAAGAGTGACGTACTATTTGAAAAAAAGTCAAACATGAAAGCGATACCAAAGAAAAAAATGACTGGTTCAAGAGCCTTTTTGAGGAACATACAAAATCCACCTCAGGAACCCCTAGTAGTAGCTTTAAAAAAAGCAAGGAAAGAACTATATTTGAACATAGATTCAAGAGGCAAACTGGCCACGAAAACTGTTAATGAAAACGACGACGATAACGGCAGGGACATATTCCAATTGGAGGGTGGCCTCAGTGACCTGGTGGAACTACTAGAAGAAGAATAAGATGCTCAATGGAATAATTTAAGTGCCTCAGATTGGCAGGACATTGACAAACGAGAAGAACTGACCAGATCGAAGGGAAAAGAAGCAAATCAAATGACTTCCAACATTGATCTGGAGAAACTAATACCAGCCTTCCAAACGATGGAGGGAAAAAAGGAAAAAGGAGCACCTAACAAGAACTCCTGATTCTGAAAATGGGAGTCAAAGAATCAGAGAAAGATCACTCTCAGCAGAAATGAGGCCCCTTCAGACAAACAGTATGTCAGTCAGAGAGCGAATGACTGCTAATCAGAATATGGAGGACAGTAAGAAGAGAAAGAATAACGACCAAGAAAATGGGTTAAAATCACATTATTGCCGAAGTAACAAGGAAAACACCAACAGAACCAACCAGGCTAATCGAAGGGACAATCTAAAGATAATATTGGCGAGAAGAGCCAGTGATGGAAAGTTATTTCTGAATAGAACTAATGTGCTGAAGCTCATACGACATGTGCCAGCCCTACGAAATATAACATCGGAGGATATAAGAGTGGTGGAATTTATATCAGAAGATAGAGGAGACGGAGTATTCTTGCACAGAGTCGATTAATATTAAAGAAGCTCTATGGAAACAAAAGGAAAGATTACTTGTCCTGGGATCCGACTTGAAGGAAGTTATGTTAACTCCAACAGTGGAAAAGATAGCCGTAAGAAAGCCAATCCATCAGAGCAATTTTGTAAAACCTGCCCAAAAAAGGGGGCTATTGCTGAAACAACCTCAAGGCCATCCATCCGGGCATTCTCGAAAAAAGAATTATCATAACTGGGATATTTCACGATTAGAAATGAAGAGGGTGCAAAACATGACCAGCAAAACACGAATGAAAAAAGGACACCGCCTTAGACCATCAGGATTGGTCATGGATTGCCGGAAGCCTGGTGAAAAGGAACGTGTAGATTTTGGAATTGTCAAAGGTAGAGGAGTTACAACTAGGTTGTTGGAATACCCAGGGCTTTGAATTCCTCTCCATTGATAAAGATCTAATACTTGGGGGGGGGGGGGGGGGGGGGAATATAACATCATTTGCCCCCAAGAGACTTGGTTGAGGAAAAAACCGGCATGTGATGGATATGAGGTATACTGGAATCCGGCATTGAAGAGGGGTGCGAGGGAGACCTTACTCTGGCCTATTAACTTAATAATAAAGGTCGATGGTGGTATTAAAGTAAGCTCCCATTCTACTCCAAATGCCTACACCCAGATCCTGGAATCGGAACTAACTCTCAAACAGGATCCATCCAGGCTCTTACTGATTAATGTTTATAGAGGAATGAAGGGGCTTCTAGCAGAGAGTTGGATGGAAACGAATGTGAAGAGAATGGACCTTCTTTTGATAGAGGGTGGCGAGTGTGAAATCTTAATCTGTGGAGATTTCAACTTCCGCCTTCTGTCAAGGGAGGGAATCCCGATTTGCCAGGATAAACTACAGGGGCTGGCTAGAAAATGGATGAATGAGATTTCTTCGCATTGTATGGAATTGGTGAATGGTTCTTATACAAGAGATAGGCCGGAGAGAAACACTTGTAGAAATGGCCTGCAGGCTGCTACCCTGGATTTCTGCTTTGTCTCCCCAATTTTGGGCCGATTGATATCTAACTTTGCAGTGATTCCTACTCATAAGAGTGATCACAACCTCCTATCTGTTTCTATCCAGATCCCCAAAGAATAGGCTAAGCCTATTTTTATGCCCCCCATTGAAATAAATGAAGGCCTAAATAGATCAAAGATTCCTCCAGCGGTTACACCGCTTTTGGCAGAATGGTTAGAACGTGAAATGGCTCCGATGACAAACTAGTAGAATATGCATGGATTTTGACAGGATTCATCAAAAAAATGGCACTAAAGGGAAATCTGATCTAGCCCCAGTACATACATATGATATGAAACTGGTTAAATGATGCTGGATCTATCGAGCTGAAAGGAGGAAACTAAAACGGAGTACCCCCTCCCAAAAAGAAGCTCCTCCTTAGGAAACGTGGCCAAACCTATAAAAACTGGACAAAGAGTCATAGACAGATATTTGAACAACAGGATGCAGACACTATGCTGCGAGCAATTTGCAGCAATAACTCCCAGAATTTATGGGAATTAATTAACAGTGGAGGCAGTAGAAGTCATTGCCTCTTTGGGGGAGTAGCCGAAGAAAACTGGGTAACTTACTATAATAAGCTGTTCATGGCTTCGGCTACTAAGTCTAAAAAAATGGAGGAAAGGGCGACCGATGGCTGGCGGTTTGAATTTGATAAAGATCTGGTGAGAATGATCAAGAGACTCAGTACACCGAGAGCTGCTGGTCTGGATGGGGTCGCCAATAGTGAAATGAAAGTAATCCGGAAGCATGGGCAGGTTTTGCTTTTTCATTGTTCAGGCAGATGATGCGAAATCGCAAAAATCCCTGAATCCTGGAGGGAAGGCTGGGTGGTTCCTATTTTCAAGAAGGGTGATTGGACGGATCTGAAGAACTACCATCCTATCGCCCTTCTGGACTCCCATGGAAAGCTTTTCACCTCACTTGTGCTTGGAGCGCTCTAGGAGAATCTTGGATCCTAGACAGTCTGGCTTCCTAAAGGGGGTTGGGACCCAGCTGAACCTTTTCATCTTGAACCTACTTAAACGGAGAGTCTTATTAAATAATACCACAATCTTCATGGACTTCTTAGACCTCTACCAAGCATTTGATGGAGTTGATAGATAACGACTGTGGGATAAAATGAAAGCATGGGATTGTCCAGTGGATATCTTGGAAACAGTCTAAGCCTTATACACCGGGACATCTATCCGGGTCAGATTAGGTCCTGATGGTCGATTGTCCAGGAAAATCTGGACATTCATGGGTCTAAAACAGGGATGTGCTTTAGCCCCTATTCTCTTCTGCATATACATATCAGACTTGAATATCCCAGAAAACATCATCCGTGCGTTACCACCAAAAATGAATGGAAGGGAATTAGCATGGTTATTATATGCTGACGCTATCTTTTTTTTAGATCTATCTGAAATCAGTCTGCAGAGGAGAATAGTTGCCTTTTATGATTACCTTAACAACAATGGTATGAAACTGAATGTAGGGAAATCACAAGTCTTAATTATGTCAGCTGCCAGATAAAGGAAAAGAAAAGTATTCTCATGGAAGGTCGATAACATATGCTTGGAAGTTATTGATGTAGTTGCATACCTGGGTGTGAAAATTAATAGAAATATTAACGAAAGCACTCATGTAGCTTGACTAAAATCTAAATTGCAAGCTCTCACGAATCAGGGAATTGCCATCCACAGACGCTGTGGGGCCTTCTCAATATTACCAATACTAAGATTCTATCAACAAAAGGTCATACAAGTTCTGACCTATGGGGCAGAGACTCTACTAATCATAAATAAAAACATTTGGTCACAAATGGAAGGCAAGTTCTGGCGAAGGATTTTAAGGCTTCCAAACTGCTTATCAACAGCAATAATTTGCTGTGAACTGTGACTATCATCAATGCATCCATTGTTCTGTGGAGGGAAATTTCATTTTTCAGGAGATGCATTATGCAAGAATCTTCTAGCTCTTATTCCATACTATGTATAGAAAGAGATTCCAGGGGAAAAATTGCTAGCTAATTGGTATGTGAATATGAGTGAGAATCTAGAATTCCTGGAGGTTGATTTGACCTTATTGAAGGAGAACTCGCAGATGGTGAAATATGGTCTGGAAAGAGCTGACTGGATTAAGTCCATCGAAGCTGGGCCTGACCTGCCTAACGCATTTAGGTGTTGGATGGAGATGAGGAGTTTAAATGAACCTCCTGGTTATTTATGCAAGTTTCCATCTGCATTCTCCAATTCAAACATTGCCAAAAGGGGGATCAAGAATAACAACTGTTGGTTCTGTAAAAAAAGGGAACAGTAGAATCTCTTTATCACATAGCCATGGTCTGCGAAAACCTAGAAGCTGAACGAGCTTCCTATATGGGAGGCTTTAGGTGGGGAACATTAAGCCCGGAGGGTTATTGGGACTGGATTCTTATTGGCTTCAGAAAAGGTCCGACTTTGGCAACGTTGAAATGTATTAATGCAAAGATAGGCCTAAAGAAAGAGGATAATGAATGCAAGGTGTAATCTGGGCATCTACTATAAATCTGTGTAGATGTATGGGTATATGGTATTATGTTAATTTGAGAATTAAGTGAGAGAGATGGTAAGGGAAAACTGTTAAAGGTTTAATGTACTAGAAAACAAATTTGTATTTAGTTTTTTTAGTGTGAAACCAATAAAACCTTTTAAAAAAATAACACTTTCTTCTTGGGATTCGCAATCGAGCCCTTGCCTGGACTGAATCCTACCTTGTACCTCGCCAATTATCTGTCTCCTAGAGCAACCGCACCTCTCAACTCGCTCCTAACTGTTGGTGCTCCAAACGGCTCTGTCTTGGGTCCGCTTCTCTTTACACTCTACACCTCTGCTCTAGGTGCACTAATCTCCTCCTTTAGATTCTCTTACCAACTCTTCACGGACGACACCCAAGACTACTTCTCTTTTCCTGTCTCCTACAAATTACCACCCACACCAGTCTCAGATAAGCTAGCACCAAAATATCCCACAGTCACCTCTGTATGCATAACACGTAATCAAAACATAACTTGTGTCCCATATTACATTTACATCTTCATGCATTCATATCTCTTTACCATTAACTCCATAGCTCCATTGCGCTAGCCAGACCTATACTTCACTCCAGACCTTCAGCGGCTTGAAGTCTCCCCATTGTAGGGCAAAATTCCATCCAATTATGCGACTTGTCATACCTAGTACGGGTCAGCTTGTCCCAAATCCCTATGAACACAAAATCAGACAAAAGGACTCTGGAGACGTATTGGAAATGGACAAAGACATCCTTTATTGCTGGTTTGCAAACCATACAAAAAGCACCCTATCAGCTGTGAGAAAACTGAAGCTCTCTCACCCACCAGTCCCCGGAGAACTATCATCCAGGTGGCCTGGACGTGGCCATCACCTTTGGATCCAGTTCCTGGGGGTGGACTATAGTGTGGGAGAATCACCTGGATGAGGGTTCCTCTGGGAGTGGATGTGGGACTCCAGAGGGTGAGTCGCAGTATCCCCTTCCCAATAACACCTTTTCCCCATCCTACCAGGTAGGATACCTAGGAATTCAACCCCCTTTCCAGAGACACTTTCTCACGGACAGGTTGCGAGCGACAACGGACTAACACCCAAGGCGTATACTCGACGTGTCCCAACACAAGGGTCCGGCAGAGTCAGACAATTACTGATAATTACACACACCTGACTTCCATCACACTTTCCCACACGGATAGAAGGCAGAGCACAAAAGCGCACTTGGAGCAAGGCAAAACACACAAGGAAACAGCAGTTCTGGGATGCCAGGGATGCTAGGAAGGGATTGCCCTTGGCCTTTTCAGAGGACAGAAACCGCTACTTTTGCGAACCCTCAAGGATAAGAAACCTAAGACCCAAAGATAAAGCTGAAGAAAGGTGCATTGTGTTTCAAAGGTACCCAGGGCTTTCCTGCATCGACAGCCGAAGCGGGAAGGAGTGATTGCCACTGTGGTACTGTCCTTGACTCTGACAAGAAAGCTGCTCCAGTAAAGTCAGCACAGCTGGTGAGTCGGGAAGGCTGATAGACCGGTCTGTGTTAGAATCAAGGTCGCAAGCGTCAACACTGTATAAAGAAATTTGCAAAGAACAAAATACAAGATGTACGTGGTGAGCGAACCGTGAATTGAACATCCAAGGGATACCTTAACTTTTGTAACCCAAGGCTGATACCGTATAAAGAGTGGTCTGGCGCCTTGTGGGTCCTCATTCGAAAGTCAATGTACGGTATCCAGCCGAGAGTGGAAAAATTGTGACCAGTGAAATCGAAGTAGTCCTGCAACGGGTCAAGCCAAACCCTGTGCACAGTTGAAAATCTTTGATAGCTAATAAAAACTGTAATTGGTCCGAGCCTGGCTGAGGGAGGCTAATTGTGAGAAGGCGATATGAGCCCGGCTGAGGGGGATCTGGGGTGAGCAGTGAGTCACCTGAAGAAAAAGTATACAAACTGTAATTGGTCCAGGCCCGGCCGAGGGAGGCTAATTGTGAGAAGGGGATCCAAACCTGGCTGAGGGGGATCCGGGGTGACCCGTGAGGCACCTACCTATGTGACTATTTGGAAAGGAACTTTTTGTTTGTTTGACACATCACACCCTCTAAATCAAGAGACTTGGATTACAAAAGAGACTTGGGCATAGAAGGTCCTGATGCTTGTAACAGAACTGTGTCCTCATGCCGAAGAAGCCCAAGAGTGTGCTATGCTCGAGTGAACCGCGTTGTCCCGTTCCGAAAACGTGGGGAAGGGGAGGCCAACAGCCTGAAAATCCTGATTTATCATTTTGTGAGCACTACTTTATTTTTCATGAACATTTCCCCACACTATTTGTAAATTAGTGGTAAGGATTGGCAATAGTTTTGTTTTAGTATAGGCCCTTTTTTTTTTTACATGACTCAACTAGAGCTGCATTATTATTATGTGATGGTCATAGCTTGCTCCCATCTTAGATTTAGGCTTAGATAGGCTTTTATCACACCCTTGATAAGGTTCAATTAACACCCTTGAACTGTGGTCACTTGTGTCTCTTACTTTGATAACATGCCTTCCTTATACAGCCCACCTCCCAAACTAACCCATCCCACCGCCAAGTTGCCTTCTCCTTATGGTACTTCTCCTTATAGCACTAGACCTGATGGTCTAGTCCTGCATAATATGTCACACCCGTTTGACCTCCACTGCCCCGAAGTTATAACAATAATTTTCATTTTGTGCATGCGTAGTCCGTCTTCCGTTTCCCACTCATCTCCTGTCATCACGTGATCCTCCGCTTCCGGGTCAGTCGCTCTATTCTGCCGATATCTGGCGTAGTCTTCCTCTGTTGAGGGGTTTGTGGCCAATGCCTCCTGATGCACTTCCAGTCGAGAATAAGGTCCCCATTGTTCGAGCTGGGTTCAAGCCAGCGCAATCCAAGGTAGAAGCCCAAGTGACCTTCACCCTCTTGCATGAGTAGCAGGGTGCATACGGATATGCAAAGCTTACATATGTTATAAATATACATGCATTATACAAGATGGCAACATGCACATGAAATAATACAATATAATACAATAAGCAATAATACCATATCATACAATGAGTTACATGGAGAGGCAGAGTAATTTACATCTTGGTAGTTGAAGCTATACACAATTTACAATCTAGCAGCAGGCTGACATGCCAGTGTTTCAGAGGAGAGCTAATTCTCTGTCACAGTGAGGTGAGTAATGAGGTTCTTTCTGAATAAAGAGTAGGGGAGGTCAGCTCTAAACTGGTGTGGCAGGGAGTTCCAAAGTTTAGCTGCCTTCACCGGGAAGCTGGTACCGCCAATCTTAGACACTTTGAATCTGGGTACTAACAAACAATTAGTATTGATAGTTCTGGACGGTCTACTGGAAGTTCTAATGGATATTCTGTCAGATAGGTAGCTTGGTGCCACATTGTGTAGTGCTTTGAGTGTCAGGGAGGTGATTTTTAGTTGTATTTTTTTAAGGGTCGATAACCATTTATGACGTCTGATGGCAGAGATATGCGCTCTTTTGTTGATGCCTAGTGCAGCTCTTATGGCATTGTTTTGTAGTATTTGGAGTTTTTGGGTGATGGTTTTATTGGCACTACCATAGAGGGCATTGCAGTAGTCTAATCTTGATAGAATTAGTGCTCTGGCCAGTGATTTCCATATCCATTTTCCGCTATAATAAAAAGAAAAATAACACTCAGGCCTATATTCAATATGAAATAACAATACCAGTATCCTTTTATGATTTTAGTCATTTTATTGCCTTTATGGAGACATTACAGCATGAATCTTACTCCCTCCTACTCTGGCACTGTCACTGGGAGGATCCACTGGCCTCTCGGCCTGCCAGCCAGTAGCCGACTTAACCTCGGTACTCATGCTGGTATGAGAACCTGAGCATACCAGCATGCTCAGGTTCTTGGACGGGCTCCGATACTCTGTTGTCAGCCAAGGCCTTCCAGGAACGTCTTGCGGGGCTGACAGAGTACTTGGGCCTTCCTCAGCCTGAGGTCGAGCAACCATCAGAGGGGGTCCTCGCCGAAGTCCTCATGCTACGTCCCGCAGCAAGAATGGGGATCCGTAAGCAGAAGGACGTCGTCGCCTTGGCCAAAAAGAACTGGCTCAAGCCCCACTCAGTCCAGCCGGTCAGTCGACGCCTGGACGCTAAGTACAGGCAGATGGAGGGGCATACACTCTTGCTATCGACTCACCCTCAGCCACACTCCTCAGTGATCGCTGTGGCATCACTGTACTCCAACCCTCAGTCGTCCTCGGTCTGCTCGTCCGCGGCACTGCTGGGCAAGGAGAAGATCTTGGAGGTGAATGGGAAGAAGCTGTATTCCAACGCATCCCAGCATCTTCGTCAAGCGAATGCGGATGCCATGCTGGCAGCTATTAACGAGAGGCATTGGCAGGAAATTGCGGATTTCCTCCCAGAGCTTCCGGCGCAGAGCAATCACGATTCAAGGTGGAACTAGCAGAGGCCAAGGATGTGGCACAAGACGATATGGAGTCCACTGTGGCCCAAATTGACACCTCTGGCCAGGCCATCTGCATCGCCACGGACATGAGAACGCCTGGCTCCGTACTACAAAATTCAACCCGGATGTCCAGGAACGCATCTTAGACCTGCCGTTCGAAGGGGGTTGTTGGGGTAATCTCCCGGGGGCAGCAGGGCCGTCGACGGACCTCTGGGGTTGGGGAGGCCCCAACTCCTCCCGCGTCCCAACAGAGTATGAGGCACACACAAGAGCAAGAAGTTATTGCTGTTTATTACATAAAAGCATGCAGGGACGGGCTCACAGGTCATAGGCATCCGAGAGACCACTCGCCCTTGATGGACTCGCACCCCCTTTTTCTAGCTGTATGACGTGGTTACGTACGTCACCTGGGAGAACTAGCCCCCAAACCTAACGCCACCTCGGATTAGCTCCCTGAGTGGTGGAGTTAATATAGACACATATAGGAAAGATAGTTAGTGGTGGAGAAAGGGTCAGGTGATACGCTTGGGCAGTCTCTCATAATTGCTACAAGTGAATTGTTACAAGGGGGCGATTAGTGATTGGCTAAAATATAATGGCGTCAGTGGTGTGCCCCTCATATTCTGATTGGTTCACTCGTGAGCCCCCAAGCCTGGGACCATCGTTGTTCCCAGCTCGCTGTGTACCTGGTGCTGGCAACAAAGTATGACTATGGTCAGTGGCAGACAATGGACAGGTCTGACTATTGGCTGGTGTGCATGTCTTTCCCATTGCTGTCGGTGTCCAATTTGTCACTTCATTGTTGATCTGTGTCCCAGATGTGAGACCCCAGCGCTTCTCTGGTCCCTGGAGTTTGGCATCGTATCAGGTCGGTCTGGTCACGTGTTGCGGGACCGTGGCTGGAGCAGAATTATGAGCATTTGATTTGTATTTCGGCTTGGGGAGCTTTTAGCAGTGGCAGGTGTAACCTTGGCGCGGGGAGCGCGGCATGTAGATTGCAACATTGCGGCCTTGGCTGGGGGCTCTTGTCGGGTCTCGTTTTGCGCGATCAGCACCTTGCAGCTTTGTCTGAGCTGCTCCGGACTGGACACTCTGGTTTTGCGGCCTACTTCGGCCTGGCTTATGGGTGGTGGTGGTGGTGGTGGTGGTGGTGGTACATCGTCCATAATATGGGGTCACGAGGGGCGACAGACATTCATATGCATTAGTCCATATACAAGGTTATGTCTTCATGGTTTTAGTGGCAAGGAAGTGTCGGCAAGCATGTACACGAGCTCTTCTGGCGTCTTGTGTTTCTGCGGTGCTGTAGCTGGCCTATGTGAAAAATAACGATGAT
Organism: Ambystoma mexicanum; assembly: GCF_040938575.1. Classification (NCBI taxonomy): domain Eukaryota; kingdom Metazoa; phylum Chordata; class Amphibia; order Caudata; family Ambystomatidae; genus Ambystoma; species Ambystoma mexicanum. The sequence goes on from NC_090932.1 coordinate 1,457,195,794, forward strand.
TGTGTGAGTGTAAGTGGTCCTCTACATCACAGCACCGAGTATGTTCTTCGTGTGGATTGGTGTGTATGACCATGTGCGTGGAGGCACGTGTGTTCTTGTCCGCTGGCTATGTCGTCAACAATGGCGGTAATTGTGGTAGCTGTCTAATCGAGTTGATCCATACGGTCGATGTCGGCTCCATCTGAGGTTCCAGCACGTGGTTTGATTGACAGGCAGCTTCCCTGGCTGTGTGGGGTGTGGCCACAGTGGATCTTGACGTATGGGGTGGCAGTGAGTGGGTCGAATTCCTCTTGCAGTGGGTGCTTGGGTCGTGACGTCCTAGGCCATGGTCTGGATGAGAATCGGGGGAAGGAATTGTCCCATTTTCCCTCTTCAGTCCCCCCTCTGGTCGACTTGTTGACCGCAAAATTATCCACTTGCTTATCTCCTCGTACTCGCCATACTTTCGTTATTCCGACCCAGTGTCCGTACCGGTCACCATGATCTTCAAATGACCAATACATGTAAACACATCCGCCACCGGGTTTGCAATAAACCCATTTCCCAACGTAGCTTTTCGGGTTTCTTGGGTTCTCAACCTTTATTGATGGTGGGTACCAGTCTGCTTCTACTACCTGCTGGCGCAGTCTTTCATGTTCCTTAATAATGACGTCTGTGTGTTGGTCATCTTCAGCTGGCATTAGGACGTGCATACCAGTCATTTCTTCAGCAGTACATTTGGACCTTTCCTTCCATTCTTTTATCCCCATCATAAAAGCCATTCCTAAAATGATGCATCCTGCCATAACCTTAAGACCATCTAAGAGCCAAGATGGCATCCAGGACCAGATATAAGAGAACCAGCTACCATTTTTCTTCACTCCCCTTGCTTCTTCTTCCATCTTGGCGTGCATCTTGGCCAGCTTGACACTGCCTCAGATAGCGTGCTGTTGTCCTCATCGTTGGCAGGAATAAATGTGCAACACGAGCCTCCAATTTTTGCACAAACACCTCCTTCCATTGCTGTTAGGAGGTACAGCACATTTCGAATGGATTGTGTCCTCCCACGTATTCCTAATCTTATGATAATTCGTTATCTCCAGCTTTGCTGCTTCAGAAAAAAAGTTTCTCGCCAGAGGGTGCTGTGCTCGAGGTGGTGGCGTTGATTGTCCCTCGACGGTCTCCGTACCGTGTTGACGTCACTGATGGTATAAGTAGCTCGAGCCGGGCCTGTTGCTTCAGTTTCGTTTTTCCGATCGCTTTGCTATCGTGAACGGCGCGCTCCGAGATTTTCTTCGTGAAAATGTCATCTTCTTCGACTCCTTCGACACCCAAGATTGGGTTCAAGAAGTGTATCAATTGTGGATCGAAAATGTCGATCACGGATCCTCACCGAGTTTGTCTCTGGTGTCTCGGTTCTAGTCACCGAACCGACGACTGTGGTTCCTGCCAGTCCATAACCGAGAAGGCCCTTTGTGAGAGGAGAGGTAAACTGTCGGTGGGGAGGGAAGCCTCTAAGAAGGCTGTGTCCAAAAAATTAGAAAGTGACTGATTCAAAAGAATAGGATCGACATAGGCTCTCCAAGAGATCTGGATCTAGGAGTAGATCGAGACACTCTTCTTCCTCGTCAAAAAAACTGAAGAGGAGACATAGATCTCCCTCATCGTAGTCATCTTCTGAGTCGACCGAAGAAATTCGATGTCCGACAAAATCAGATTCCCCCAGAAAATGGGAGGAATTCTGTAAAAAGATGATGGAGGTTTTCGAGAATGCGGCCCGACCCCCTCGAAAGAACCTCGGAAGAGCCATTCCTCTAAGGTCGCTCCATTGGACGACAAAGAGAAGTCGAGAACTACCTTGGTAAAAGCCAGTTGTATCTAAGATACTCGAGTCGACGCCAAGTCGTCGAAGACTCCTCGAGAGTCGAAGGCTCCCCGAGAGTCGAGCACATCTCTGGTGCCTCATAAAAAGCTCAAGTCATCGAAGGCTTCGACGGCTTCATCGACGCCATCGGTGTCGACTGCTTCGGCATCGAAGCCAAGAGCGTCTTCGACACCTGTATCAAAGTCTTCTTCAAAGTCTTCGAAGTTCCCGTTGACAACCTCAAAGGATTTTTCTATTCCTTCGAAGGAAATTGTTGAGGAATAAAGGAGATTTACTCCGTTGCCCAGAACAGACTTTTTTAAAGCTATGTCCTCAATTTATGAGGAATCTGGCTCGGAGGAAGACGAAGTCACTCCCTTTTGAGTTTCATATGTCACAAGACAAGTTCCTGAGGAACTCATTGATCAGGAATCTAGAATGAGAGACCTGAGTGATACTCTACACTCTGCTAGTGGAATTGACACCTCCCCAGAGTTAGAATTTGCCAAACCTGACCCTGCAGAACATGCAGACTCAGGGTACAGAGGTCTTATGAACAGGGTAGTAGAATACATGGGTTGGGGTAACACTTCATCCGTGTTTGAACAGGACAACATGACAGATATAATTGTCAAAGGTCCCCAAAAAGACCCAGTTCTCCCCTTTCATAGGGCTCTTCAGAGAACAGTAGAAGAAAATTGGTAAAATCCTGATAGCATTGCTGCTACAAATAGTAATTTCCCAAAGAAATACATACCAGCTGGTACGGATCTTGAATATTTAAACAGGCATCTGACTCCAGAAAGTCTGGTTATTCAGGCTGCATCCACAGCAAAACAAACTGCATATCCCACTATCCCTCTGGATAGAGAGGACAAGAAAGTTGATGCCTGGGCCCGTAAAGTTTTCACTTCAGGTAGCATGGCCCTGAAATCGACGAATGTCACCTGTACCCTGGCCAGGTTTACCCATACCCTGTGGGACTGTATTTTGGCGGCTGAGCATATTCCGGAAGGCGAGGAAAGGGAAGGCTTCCTGAATATAATCAAAGACGGAAAGGAGGAAATGGGGGAATGTCTCCAGTCTGGACTGGATACTGCTGATAGCATCAGCAGATCCATGGCTACAAGCACTGTGTTGCGCAGATTTGCGTGGTTGAGGAAGTCGGGGTTTGCACAGGATGTGCAATCCAGACTCCTTAACATGCCCTTTGATGGCTCGAAGCTATTTGGCAATAAGGCTGACGAAAGCCTAGAAAAACTCCAGACCTCGAAAGCGGCAGCTAAATCTCTTAGTGCCTCCATGCGCCAGCCTGAGAAAACCTATTCAGGATCATCTTCCTGGAGAGGTCGTTCTTTTCGCTACTACTCCTCATTTGGTAGAGGAAGAGGACATGCTTCTCAAAGAGGCAGAAAAAATTTCCCTCGTGGTGGACGAGGAAGAGGTGTGAAATCAGCCTCAGGAGCGGCATCTTTGCCCTCAACCACTCCTGCAGCCGCCTCCAAATCTCTCTGAGACCTTGCTCCACAAGACACCAGTGGGAGGCAGGATCTCTCAACATCTGAAGGAATGGCGAGGCATTACCTCAGATGTTTGGGCACTGGAAACAGTAGCTCAAGGCTACTGTCTCCCCTTTCTAAAAAGGCCTCAGAATCATCCACCGGGAGCCAACTCCGTAAAAATTCCAGACCCGCTCCGGTTGCAGGAAATTTTAACCCTGCTTGAGAAAGGTGCATAGAACAGGTACCTGTAGCGGAGTGGAACAGGGGTTGGTACTCCCCACACTTACTCATCCCAAAAAAGGACGGAGGATTGAGACCCATCTTGGACTTAAGAATCTAGAATAAGTTCCTCAGGACAAGTTCAAGATGGTGACCCTTTCTCAGATCCTTCAGGCTCTACAACTCCAAGACTGGTTGGTATCATTGGACCTTCAGGATGCTTACTTTCACGTGCCAATCCATCCAGGGCACAGAAAGTACCCAAGGTTCGCGATTGGCAATTCTCATTATCAATTTCGAGTTCTGCCATTCGGGTTGACCTCTGCCCGAGGGATTTCACCAAACTAATGGCGGTTGTGGCAGCGAGTCTCAGGAGAGGGGGGGATTCACGTCTACCCCTACCTGGACGATTGGTTGATCAGAGCACGTTCTCCAGAACAGACTCAGGAACATCTTTCGATCACCTGCCACTTCCTTCACAAACTGGGCTTCTCCCTCAATTTCAAGAAGTCCCACATGATACCATCCCAAAAGCTCCAGTTTATCGGAGCAGTCTAGGACATTTCCTCGGGAAAAGCCTCGCCTCCCGAGGTGAGAGCTCTCCACATTCTGCAGATGGTAGCAAAGTTCCAGAATGCCCAATGTCTACCGGCCTTCGATTTTCTCAGGTTGCTAGGCCTCATGGCATCCTGCATTTTCCTAGTACCAGAGGCCAGACTGAGAATGAGAACCCTTCAATGGGCACTCAGAACTCAGTGGCCCGAGTTCTCAGGGAATATGTCGGATCTTCTGCAAGTCCCGAGCGCAGTTGCTCAGGATCTACTATGGTGGGCTTGCAACGACAACATTCTCAAGGGAGAATCCTTTTGGCAACCATGGCCGGAGATAACAGTAGTGACGGACGCCTCACTCACGGGGTGGGGAGCACACACCAACGATCTGACAATCAACGGTCGTTGGTCTCCATCGGAGTCCAAACAACACATCATCCTATTGGAGCTGAGGGCAATCAGACTAGCGCTGAAGGCCTTTCTGCCATCTGTACAGGGAAAGAATGTTCTGATAATGACGGACAACACAGTGGCCATGCACTACCTCAACAAGAGAGGAGGAGTAGGGTCACTACGACTGTGCAGAGAGGCAATGCAGCTCTGGTTCTGGGCAATACGAGAAGGAATCTCTCTATCGGCAATTCACCTAGCCGGAGAACAAAACACAGCGGCAGACACTCTTAGCAGGCAGAGCACAGTCTCCCACGAGTGGGAGCTAGCTCAGGAAGTCCTTCAAGAGATCTTCGCCCTTTGGGGAACCCCTCAAGTGGATCTGTTCACCACTGTGATCAATCGGAAGTGCGAGCAGTACTGCTCAAGGGAATTTCCTCAAAGATCAGCTCTGGGAGACGCATTCGTAGTGGAGTGGAAGTTTCCACTGCTGTACGCGTTTCCCCCAGTCCCCGTGATTCCTCAAGTAATCAGGAGGTTGAGAAAGTTCAGGAAAACCATGATCCTAATTGCCCCGGATTGGGCCAGGAGGACGTGGTACCCGGACCTTCTAGACATGTCCATCTGCCCTCCAATACGTCTTCCGCAAAGAGAGGATCTTCTCTCGCAAGAGGAAGGTCGGGTTCTCCATCCAGAGGTCAAGACACTCAACCTTCACGCATTGTTTTTGAGAGGTTGAGATACAAGGATTGGGATCTTCCGGATGACGTAATGGAGATCTTGCTTTCGGCCAGAAGGCCAGCAACAAAATCTTTATACCGATGTCGCTGGAACAAGTTCAGTAACTGGTGAAAAGATAAGAATATGGACCCTTTTCAATGTGGCACCCCAATGGTGCTTTCAATGTGGCACCCCAATGGTGCTTTCTTTCCTACTGCATCTAGCCAATCTGGGGCTCCAAATAGGGGCAAGTAAAGGACACCTTGCTGCGCTGTCCATTTTCAAGCGCACCTCAGAAGAGGTTTCATATTTCAAAATTCCCTTGATCATTCAATTCTTAAAGGGGCTTACTAATGTATACCCCCCAGTACCTTTTCATGTCCCAACTTGTGACTTAAATCTAGTACTAAAATTCTTGACTTGTATACCTTTTGAGCCTATGCACTCCTGCCCATTGAGGCTCTTAACATTAAAAACTGTACTTCTTGTGGCCTTGTCATCAGCCCGCAGGGTTAGCGAACTTCAGGCTCTCTCTTGCAAACCGCCATTTACTACTTTTTATAAGGATAGTCCTTAAAGTTAAACCTTCATTTTTACCAAAGGTAGTTTCAGACTTCCATTTGTCGCAAAAGATAATATTACCAACTTTTTATCCTCCTCCTCATTTGGGAATGGAAGAGGAGAGATTGCACAGACTAGATCCCAAGAGGGCTCTTACTATCTATATCTCAAGAATGGCTAAATTGAGGCAAGATGACCAACTATTTGTGGGTTATACTGGTCATAAACTAGGATTATCTGTAACAAAACAGACCATATCCCGCTGGATCATCTTAGCCATAACTGAATGCTACAGGTTAGCAGGAAAAGACCCACCAGATGGGCTTCGTGCCCATTCTACAAGGGATATGGCTACTTCTATGGCTCTAAAGAGGGGAGTCCCGGCAGCAGATATTTGTTCAGCTGCTACTTGGAAAACAATACACACTTTTGTAAAACATTACTGTTTGGATACTGCCTCCTCAAATGAGGTTTTATTTGCCAAGGCAGTTCTGCATTCTGTCCATGAAAACTGAAAACGAATACTCCCACCTCCAAAATTACTACTGCTATGGGAGTCTATCATAAGATCAGGAATACGTGGGAGGACACAATCCATTCGAAGAACAGGTTACTTACCAACTGTAACGTTCTTTCGACTGGATGTTCCTCCCACTTATTCCTCATCGACCCTCCCATCCTACCCCGCAGTACAGTTTACGTTTTCTTACACTTTCCTCCCACAAAGTGTGCATCAGTCATGGGGCACGCCTGGGTGTTCCTCCTATATGTTTTCATCGAAAAAACAGAACTGGAGCAACGGGTGCGGCTCAAGCTACTTATACCATCAGTGACGTCGACACGGTATGGAGACCGTCGAGGGACAATCGACGCCACGACCTCGAGCACAGCGCCCTCTGGCGAGAAATTTTTTTAGCGAAGCTGGAGATAACGAATTATCATAAGATGAGGAATACGTGGGAGGAACATCCAGTCGAAAGAACGTTACAGTTGGTAAGTAACTTGTTCATCTGTTCTGTAGGGCCACCATCCTGATCGCCCTTAGTTCTTCCTTTATTGCGTTGAATCCGTTAACCGTTGAATTTATTGTCATCATTAGCTCCCATCTAGTGATCTGAAGCCACTTCGCATTTGTATATGCCTGTACCCATGGATGTATGATGGAGGAAAATAACATAGCTGCTCTGCTAAATAGTCTATGTGCTGGTGGGATGTCACTTAGGGCAGTTTCTGACTTTCCTCACAGGTAGTTCTCTGTCAGTGGTTCACCTTGTCTTTTTACTCTTGATAGATGGCAGTGTCGTTCAGTTGCTTTCCTCCTCCCATTTTCAGTGACCTTTTCTTCCTTTTATTCCCTTCATCCATCTTAGGGAAGCGCTCCATGTTAACATGTTTCTGTGGTACTGCCAGTGATGGTACGTTGATGTGTACCATGGTGCACACTCAATTCCACAACGGTGGCAAGCTGTTGTATGCCTTCGATCCACAGGCCCAATAATGATCCATCAGAACTGCTGTTCCTGCACCCCCCTCAGGAATCTTTATTGTTCTTTTGCAACCTTCATTTACTCCGTCTCGGTCATGCTGGTAACACAGTGCGAGTGCAGTGAGTGGAAGTATTGTTATAGGTTCCTCCTCTTTATCTAACCATGTCACCAGTGCTGCAATCTTTGTCCATTACTTGTAGCATTTGTCGTTTTCTGCTTGCACCGTCATCACCGGAGACTTTGCCAAAGTCAATATTTTGCTTCCCACAACTCCGTCCACCCACCCATCTTCAGTGTATACCTTGCCATATATTAATATCAGTGGCCTTTCCCAGCATCCTGGTTCTCCAGCAACTTCTTTTGCGTACCACTCGCATGGTAGGTAATTCATTGCAATTTTGCGTATTCTTCTTCTTCTTAAGTATTTTGGCCTTTTTATAACGTATACAAACTGGTGTGACAGTGCTTCTGGGGTGTTATTGTCCGCAGGTAGCATTTACTCCTGGGCAGTGATGTATATTTATCTTTCTTATATACACAGTAGCAGTATGCAATACCTGCATGTGTGAGGCAGAAAGAGAAGAAAATATGCACGTGTACACAGTGTGGTGTATTTTGCAAGTTGTTTGACAATGTTCTTCATTAGTTGGTGGGAGTTAATTTTAGCTAGCTCATATGCTTTGTCTGGGATCTCGTGATCATAAGGTGGGCTGTGGGTGATTGGTCGGTTATGTCCTTTGGGGTATCTAATATCTGCACCTTTTTGTTGTTGTCGTTGCTGAAGCGTTGGCCCCTTCACTGAGGTGAGGGTGAGTCTGTGCTTTGTAGGGCTTGATGTCATGGATGTGCGTCCCCACGTCTTTTCCCTACTCTAGGGGCTATTTTGTCCACCAAGTACGGACCTGTAAATCTAGGATTGTTCCAACTTCTGTGGAAATTTCTTAGGAGAACCTGGTCTCCCTCTTTCACTGTCCACTGTGCTGGTTGTTCTTGTTCCTCGTTGGTTGCTGCTCCTTGCTGGGGGTTCTTCGACCTGCCCTGTGTCCGTTTGATCTTTTGAGAGATAAAAGCGGCACTAGTAACCAAGGAAGAGACATGCTTATGCATTTCTTGACCAAAAACAGTACTTGTGGCATGGCAGTCAGTTGTGGCTCTTGGTGGTGGTGTGAGGTGCATTTGATGTCCGGTCACCACCTCATGGGGTGTGAGGTGGTGCTCCGACCCTGGCCTATTTCTCAACTCAAATAATGCCAAAGGGAGGCAGTACAGCCAACTCTTGTTGTTGTTTTTTGGATCTTTGCTATCTCTTCTGTTAGGAGGCCATTGAGACGTTCGCTGACACCATTTGCTTGCGGGTGATACGCGTATGCAAACTTATGTTTGATTCCCAAAAGGGCAGTTACGTGCTGGAACAGTTCATTGGCAAAGTGTGGGCCATTGTCTGACCGTAATACTTCGTGCACCCCCCACCTCGGGAACACCTCCCTCACAAAGAATTTGGCTGCTCTGAATGCATCTGCATGGGAGCAGGGACCAGCCTCGATCCACCTTGAAAATGGGCATACTACTACAATCATGTATCTGTAGCCTTGACATACGTTGATCAGGTCAACGTAGTCGATGAGTAGGTGCAGGAAGGGTTCTTCAGGCCGGGGTATTGTACCTTTGATCACCTGCAGTGTGACACCGGCCGGAAATTGCTGGCATGTGAGGCAGTTGCTAATGAAACCTCAACATGTGAGTTTAGCTCGGGACAGAACCATGATTCTTTTATTCGTGGAGCAATTACTTCTTTCCCTGTATGTGTGGGACAGTGTAATTGGGTCGGGGCTGTTTTCAATAGGACCAGGGGCATCGCGACCTTCCGGTATTATTCGGTTGCCATAAAGCATCCATGGGGGACATGTTACATCCTCTTTTAAGCCATAGTTACTCTTCTGCCATTGGTGCTGCTGCCTGTAATTCCATGATTTGTGTCTCTGGGATGTGTGTGTACCCATCCTTCAACATCTCTCTAACCTCCCCCCGGCCCCCTAATCTTTTTCTGGGAGGACCCATGTCTCGCCAAAATACGCAGCTTGTTTCGCATGCGCATCTGCTGTTTCGTTATCTCTTGATATTGGGTCATCCCTGTCGGTGTGGGACTGACATTTTACCAACGCTACCTCTTCCGGGTAATTAATTACTTCAATTAGTTCAGCCAGTAGGAGAGCATGTTGTACCGGGGTACCGTCTGCTCTTCTGAATCCCCTTCTTTGCCATTTTATTAGCCCTGAGTGTACTGTTGATGTAACATATGCACTGTCAGAATATATAGTTACTCTTTTCTCATTGCTTTCTTCTAAGGCTAAAATGAGTGCTACTAGCTCCACTGCTTGCGCTGAATAGTGTTGTGGTAATTGTACACACTTCACTGGAACGTAGGACCAGTCTTCCCTCAAACGTACTACTGCTGCTCCTGTTCTTCTTATCCCGTCACTTTGGTCAATTGTTGATGACCCATCTGTGTACATGATCTCTCCCCCATCTAGGGCATTTTCTCCCACCTTCCTAGTGCTTGAGTACATTTCAATAGCCTGTGTGCAGTCATGTGCATACTCCCCATCTTCGACCACTGTTAGGCAGAAACCTGTGCAGTTCCCTTAGGGACCAGTGCAAAAAGTTTAATACCACGGGAGTAAGCATCAAACCCAATTGGTGGCAGTCTGCACCACCCAGATTTACCTGGTAGCTGTGGCTGAGCAGTCAGACTTCTCTCAAGAAGAGTTAGGCAGTATATACAGTATACACAATAGAGCTAACATTACAGTAGCACAAGCAAACACTGACCAGAGCTTTGGTATAAAAGTATATAATCATTTATTTAAAAACACATGTAAAAATACACTGGCACTAATATGTCAAGCAAGTTCAAACACAGTCACTATAAGTATATACACCTCCCTAGTTAATTATTCGACAAGTCTAGGTTAAGACACCACTTATTTAGCAAAACAGAGGTGAGCATGTAACTGTAGATGGCACTCCAATAATTTGTTTAAAAAGGGAGAGAAAAGGCAGAATAGGAAAATAACACAGTACCACCACTTTAGAGAAACCACAGCAAGTCAAGAAAGGCAGGGTCTACTGTATAGCAAAAAGTTCATAGGCCAGGTCCACTCTTGGAGAGAGGAAGGTGGAATGTGCCCAAGATCACACAGTGGAAATGCACTCAAAGTCTTTGCCGAAAAGTCAAAAGAGTTTGAATTAGTTCTGAAAGGTAAAGTTGGTAGGTCTGAGATCATCCCAGGATAGAGGGTCAAGGATTTACGGGACACCTTGGATAATCTGTTGCAAGGGAGACCAGGCGGGACACAGTACCTGAAATGGTGAGAAAGCTCCAGCGGGGGCAGTTGTTCCTGGCAGCGGGTGCAAGTTGGGGCTTCGTCCCGGGGAAGAGAAGATCTCGACGTGGAGGAAAGCTGGAGGTCGTTGCACTGCCAGGGAAGAAACCAGCCGCGGAGTTTCCCGGTTAAAAGGTACGACCCTTTTATTCACGGTAGTGGTGAAGCGTGGCTATCCGGCCGCCGGGGTGCTTGGCACGGGCGATTCAACCACAAGACGATCCAGGAAGGCGAAAAAGGCGAACTGGTTGGTCCCACCAGCTTAAAGGGAAGAAGACTCTCCTGGAAGAAGATCTCCTCTGTCGTCGGGGAAGTGGTGAGTTCGTACAGCAGGGCTCCACCGGTGGTGTCGTCGTTGTAGATGACTCAGCTTCTTCCCTTTTCGGATTCTTTAGGTCCTGTGGCGACTTCTGAAGTTCCAGTCCTCAAAGCCCTGCTTTTATGCAGCAAAACCCCCATTCATCAGCCTAGCTGTCACTCAGACATGCTAAGTGGTGAGCCGGGCGGCTCACCACCGGGCCAATCAGAATAGAGTGCGACTTGGGTTGCTAAAGCAACAAAGTCCAGGGTGCCAATTCCCCTCCCCACACATCCTGTGGAACGCAGACCGAGTGGCACCATTTTAGAGGGCTTCTCTGGAGAAGCCCGCCAAAAAGTGGAACAAAGGACTCGACCTTGGTTGAGTTACAGAGACGGACATGAACGCCATTTTAGAAAAGAGTTCTGGCAAAAAGACAATAAATAACCCGGCGGTATCTTTAACATTTAAAATGAATGGGAAAATCCCATAGCAAATATTCTGGTGGAATATTTTGCGAGGTATCCACTGCCACCAGCCAGAAACTCGACAAGGGGGGGACTCGACAGTGCCCCCTTGGAAAGCAGACCCAGGGGCAATCAAATTATCCCTACCAGTACTTCCACAATATGATGGTTTGTACTGGTTCTGTTCACAATTTGAGACTAGTAAAGCCAATGGTGACTTTACATGCCCTGGGAGATAGTAGTCAGTCCCAGGGTATGGAGTCTGTTTGGGGGTCACTATGACACCCCTGTGTTACTGCACTCAGGGAGCTGTGTAACACACATACCAAAAACACCTGGAGCCCTATGGAGTAAAACACATTACATAGTCAAAGGACATTCTCAACTTATGCCTAAGAGTGGGAGAAAAAGAGTCTCACTCTTAGCAGGAGAAAAAATTAAACCCCAAAAATCCAGCAAAGCTGCTGGGGGGACTCACTAGGTTTGGGAAATTAGCCTTAACAGAGAATTCTCCCTAACAACCACTTCTGCTATGAATCGTGCTGAGTTAACATTACTGCATCTTACTATTTTGAACTCAGGTCTGAACAGTATAATCTCGTACCCTGTAGCTCTTTGTGTGGTCAGTGTGGATTTTGGCTTGTTCAGTATTGCAAAGAGAGCGTGGTCTACGTACAGTGTGGTGGGGCATCCCATTGTTATTGAGGAGGATTTTTCTACCGCAGCTAGGCTGTGTTCGCACGGGAAATTACCCATCATAACAGGATCCAAATGGCCACTGTAAAATGCCACTGGCTTATGTCCCATGCTTGTTTTTTGTGTCGATACTGCTTTCATCACTGCAGTATCACAATGTGAGAATATGTAAAATTGCTCTTCGTAGTTGGGGGTGGCTAGTACTGATGCAGTTGAAATGGCGTGTTTTAATTAGTTGAATGCCTCTGTCATTTCCCTTGTCCATCCCAACTTCCTTTCTCCCCTCTGTGCTTCTCTAAGAGCCTCTAGCAATGGTCCTATGTTTGAGCAGTAGTCAAAGACCCATGCCTTGCAGTAGTTGCAAAGGCCCAAAAACAGCTGCAATTATCTTATTGTCTGCGGTTGTTGTGTATTCGTTATTGTTTGTGCCCTTTGTGGTGCAATGTTCCTTCCTTTTTGCGAAATTATCTGCCCGATATAGAGCACCTGTCCTTGACAGTACTGCAGCTTCCCATCGTCAACCTTGTATCCTTTCTCAGCCCGGACTGTGAGCATCTTTACAGAGTCCCTTCTGCACTTCTCCTCTGTGGTTCTGCAGATGATGTCATCTACATATTGCAGCACCGTACTCTCCATCTCTGTTTCCTAGATCCATTTGTATTACTCTGTCACAGATGGATGGTGACTCGCAGTACAGTCTAGTGTGTTTCCACTTTGCGTTAAGGTATGTGAAACTTGTTAAGTCTTGGGAGTCAGGGTGTAGAGGTATTGAGAGAAAGGCGTTCTTGAGGTCGATCACAGTGAAACGTGACGCCTCTGCTCGTATCCCGCACAGTATAGTGGCTGGGTTAGCTGCTATGGGGTATTCTGGCTCTACAATATTGTTGAGGGACCTCAAATCTTGTACAAAACGCCATGACCCTCCTTTTGCCTTGCACACCGGATACACCGCAGTGTTGCACGGTGATTCTGATGGTATCAATATTCCTCTATCCGCTAGGGCAGTTATTGTTGCATAGATCTCTTCATCAGCTTCTTTGGTTAGTGGATACTGTTTCACCCTGAACAGCATTGCACCTTTCTTTAGCTTTATTTTTACTCCTCCAGTGCTCTTTATGCAGCCTATGTCATATGGACTAGTTGTCCATAGAGAGGCGGGTACTGCAGCTAGATCTTCCTCGTAGAAGAGTACCTGCGTAGTGTTAGGTGCTTCTAGTGCTATTGCCATTTTTTGTGCTACCTTTTTGTATGTCACTCTCAGCCAAATATAGACGTTCATCTGGAACACCATCTCCTGCTCCATCTGAAAACAGCTCCTCATCTGACACCTGTGTTAGCCTGCATCCTTCTGCCAGTGCTATTACTGTGCTCCATGCTTTCCCTTCCCCATCTTGTGCGTGAACTGAATTATAGTCTGCGGTTGCCACAATGCTTTCTATGTCCACTGATGATATAGCCCCTTCTCCTTCACTTGTCGGTGTTTCTGGTCTGAAAAGGTAAGCTGCTGGTCTCCTCCACACCTTGCTCTTAATTCCTGGTGGCCATGCTAGTACCATTTCTGTGCCATATTGGAAGAGGTACCCATCCACTGGCTCTGCTCTCGCTACTGTTTTGCCACAATAAGCCTGAAGTATGTGTTGTGTTGTGAGCATGTTGATGGCTGGTGTGGAGCACACTATTCCCTTATCACTAAAGGATATAGTCATGTTCAACCTGCTCATGATGTCTCGCCCTAGTATGTTTACTGGCAATTGCTTTGAGTATAGCAATGGTAGAGACAGGTCGTGATCTCCAACAGATAAGGAGATGTTATCAGTGAAAGGAACCAGTCCTCGAGCCCCAGAGAATCCTTGAGTGTGCATAGCTTCGCCTGACAAGTTGAACTTTCCTTTCCTAATACAGGACCTAGTTGCCCCTGTGTCAACTAGGAAGGAAAACATTTTATCACCTTTCGCCACCTGTATGCGTGGTTCCTCTGCAGGGTTAGGTGTTACCGATAGGATGGGACACATCAAAGACGTCTGTGGGCTGTCCTATTGTGGGTACAATGACTGTCCGCTCCCTGTTTATGGGTTGTGACCCAATATTGTCACCCTCCCCAGTTGTGTTTGTTGTTTTGGCGTGTCTGTGGGTAGTAATTTGTTGTCTTGTATTTGTGTGAGCTGTTGTACTGCCAGGACGTGTTGTTGTGTTGTTGCTGCCTGTTGCGGTGGTGTGTATGTTTGTAGTTGTTGGTGAGGCAGTGGTGGTGGTGCTTGTTGTTGTATTTGTGTTTCTGTCCCCTGCTGTGGCTGATGTTGTTGGTATAATTGTTGTCCCCCATTGTAACCCTGTTGCCCTTGCTCTCCCCAACCTGCTTGTGTCAGTCTTACTCTGCACGTGCATGACATGTGTCCTATCAGGCCGCATGTCCAGCATGTTAGTGGTTCCCATGCTTGCCATGGGTATCCCCCAGTGCTGTCTGAGTATCCCTGCTGCCCATATTGGTTCTGCCCCCGGAGACCTCCCCCTTGTAGTGGTGCTGCTGGCCCAAATCCCCTCCCTCTCATGTGTCCACCCCTCCCCCGGTAGTTGTTTGTGTACCCGTTTCCCATTTGAGTATAACCACCTCCCATTTGTGTTGTGTATAGTGCTGTGTATGGTGGGGGTGGTGGCATTTGCTGTGTCGTCATTTGTGCTTGCTGTAGTGATGCTGTTTGTTGTTGTGTAGTGTCTTGTGTCGGTGTGGCCTGGGTTGGGCTTGTTATCAGTGCACCTTCCATGGCATATTTGGACAGTTTCTTTTGGACCAGTTTTGCTTCCTCTGCCTTTGTCTTCCTCCTTCTGTTTCATCTTTTCTTGCCATAGTCTACAATGGAACACTATTGTGAGCTGTATCTCAGGCCATGCCTTTGCTTCCCTCCCTACTAATTTCTTTAATTGTCTCTGTACTGGCTCTGGGAGACCTTGAATCAATATGTGGTAAAAAAAAAATTGCCAGTGTTTTGTCCCACGGTTTTCTCCTGAATTTCCTTGATGTAATCAACGGGATGTTCATTCTCACGCATTTTGTGTGACGTTATTGCTCCTATGTCTGAAGTGTCTGGGTATTGCTCCCTCAGCACCTGCCACAGTGCGTGTCTGCAATTTGCAAATGGCGCCCAGCATGTGAGGTGTCACTTATAGTTACTCCTGGGAATCCCGCCCTCTTCCAAATGTCATCTGCTGTGTCACCCAGTATTGAAATTAGCAACCCCTTTACATCGCCCACCGCTAGTTTTTGCCCTGCAGTTTGTTTTTCCATTTCATATATCCATTTCCTGGCCCCCCCGCTCAGGGATGGGAGTCTGCATTTGATGTTTTCCTAGTCTGCGTGTTTCCATGGGACATATTGTGGCCTTGCTCCCCCTCTCTCTAGTAATGGCATTAGAGTGTACTCCTTCACTTCCCCTGGCGTTCGTCTGTGTGGGGATGTTACTCCTGGGAATCCCGCCCTCTTCCAAATGTCATCTGCTGTGTCACCCAGTATTGAAATTAGCAACCCCTTTACATCGCCCACCGCTAGTTTTTGCCCTGCAGTTTGTTTTTCCATTTCATATATCCATTTCCTGGCCCCCCCGCTCAGGGATGGGAGTCTGCATTTGATGTTTTCCTAGTCTGCGTGTTTCCATGGGACATATTGTGGCCTTGCTCCCCCTCTCTCTAGTAATGGCATTAGAGTGTACTCCTTCACTTCCCCTGGCGTTCGTCTGTGTGGGGATGTGTGAGCATATTCGCTGTCCTCTTCCATGTCAGAAAGTTCTTCAATAAAATCAGTAATGTGTTGTTACTCTATCCCCTCCTATGCTCTTGTTCCTTCTCTGTTGATCCACTTGACCCTCTCTGTGTGTATCAGCTAGCTCTTCCATTCTGCGTCCTGGGAGGTCTCTGAGTCTGTTAACATATGGCGTGTGCTGCACTGGCGGTGTCAGGGGCCGTGGCGTTCTTCCTTTTAGTTGCCTTTTCTTTCCCTTCCCTCTGTTTTCTTCTTCCTGCATCTCACATTCCCACGATGACCCGCAGTCTGTGTGTGTTGCAGTCTGTGTGTGTTATGTATAATTTACTTAACCCCTCCCCGCTTCCATTACTTCGTCCTCCACACGATCCCTCCTCTTCCACTGTAACGGTCCCTAAGTCTATGTCTGTGTAGTCCCCTTACTTCTCAGTGCCCCCTTTCTGCAGTGTTGTCGCTACTTCCTTATTGCTACACGTGTATTTCCTGGCCCCGCGTTCCTTGCGCATCTCTCCTTGCGCTGTATTGTTTTGCTTGCCCGCTTCACCACTCACTTCCGTTCGTACTCTGCAAAGCTCATTCATTATTGCGTCACTTACCTGTTCTAGTATCTTCTCTTCTTCCTCTTTGTTGCCCCATATTCCGCCCTCCTTTGCCAGTATACTTTCTACAACCTTCCCCTCTTCATATTTTCGTGCACTTTCTGATGTAATCTTCTTCCTCCACAGTCCCATTTCTGTAATTTTCTTCTCGCTCCTCTTCTTTTCTCCTAACCTCCCGCTGCTCCATACGTGCCACCCTGTCTGCGAACGTCCTTATGCAGTCCTCTTCTCATTTTCTCTGTTCTTCCTCTTGCAGTTTTACCCCTACCTTGTCCCCCTTGCTTCCCTTCCTCCTCTCCCTCCTTTTCCACTCTTTCTGCTCAAACTGTTTGATCAGCGCACTCCGTGCTTCCCTCAATTCCGCTAATCTTACCTCTAGTATCTCCTCTTTCTCCAGTGTCATTCTCCCTTCCTCTCCTCTACTTTCCTCGCACCCCCTCTGTGTGTATTCTGTCTCTTCTTTACTTGCCTTCTGTACCGCCTCTTCCTCCTCCCCAGTTAATGTCCCTCAAAGCTTCAGTAGCACCTGTGCTACTATCCATTTGTCCGGTCCTATACTTGCTAAGTCTAGCTGCACCCTTTTTTCACCTCTGGTGCTTACCTGTGTTTGTTTCGTGTCCGCTGCACTCCTCGCGCCCACTCCCTTTTGGTAACTGTCTGCTGGAGCATAGGGTGGTGGGCTGTACGCAGGGTTGGAATATCCCTCAGCTGCTGTTAGTTGTGCTTGTGTTGTTTCCCTCAACTATCTCATCGGATACAGCCCCTCTGTTTCTTTCTTTATTTCTTTATGTATGGGTGTGACTTCCTCACTTTCCTTCTTCACCTCCTCGACCGCGAACGATGCTTCTGATTCTTCCTCACTCTCCTCAGCGCTGGGTGTTTTCCCGGGTGTGCTGCACCCGCCCTCTCCACTCACCTTTTCCTCCTTTACTCCCTGCATTGTGAACATCCCTGGTACCCCTGGTGCATACCCCTGGAACATTTTCCAGAGGTTGAAAACTTCTTCCCCTTGTATGTGTTATGTAAATACGCTAGTAGTGAATGCTGTTGGGTGGCCATGGTATCCTTATTTTGTTATCTGACCTTTGTGTCCATTCGATGCTGTTCTTTATTATGCTTTGTTAGTGTTGCGCATAAATGTTGGAGCGGTGTTGTTACGGTGCTGGCCTGATACCCTGCCCCGATCCCATAATACGCAGACATCTTAAAACTTTACTTTCTCAACACCACCGATACCTGGCCCCATAAGATGGGGTCTTCCGATTTTCCGCTGCAAGGAAAACCATTTTTGTTACAATACCTTTGTGCTGGGCGCCACGCCCTCGTTACTCCTACAGCAGTGTCAACTTCTTTTATGCTTCTCCTTCCGGAGCTAGGGCCCCCTTCGACCCGTGGCGCACCAGCCTCCTACGGCTGCGTGCCCCGTGCGTCGCGCTTCTAAGCTGCCCCGTCTTTCCTGTGCCGCCGCTACTTGGCGCACCTGCAACGTACTTCTAACTCCTCCTCCTTCTCCTCTGTCCTCAGTGTCTGCACAGTGTATGCTCTTCTGATCCTCCTCCCACCCACATTGTCGAGCGCGTGCCGGTGTTCTCCGTGCGCGGCCGCCTCTCCCCCTTCACTCCTCCGTTACCACGTATCCCTGCCCCGATCCCTGATCACTCTTGGAGGAAGACGACCGCGGTATCCTATGCAAGCCCTATGGGTGAGGTCACCAACCACTACAAAGAGTTTCCGGTATGTACAATTACATCAAAGGATGAATGCGTGCCATATTTGACAAACTTATTCCCGTTATACCCACAGCCGTCTTACCACACCTGGAGTGGAGTATCCGTCAATTATCTTGTTATTATAATCGGACTGCGCACGCCTCGTCGCCTCGCGTGTGATACGCCCCCTCTCTAGGGGAGCTTAACCAGCCAATTATCTTCCGTACTGAGAAACAATCTAGCTACCTCCTGCAGGAATACATCATCTATTCACAGAGCTAAAATAATCAATAGGAATCTCCATCTATTCATTGATCTACAACGCCAACTCAGAGGAATGCCACACCCCCTTATACAGGTATCCGTGATCTCGACCAATCAGCGTGATACGCCAGTCACATGTGAGTGCTTGAAGCCCCACCCAGCCTGCTCTATAACAGTAGAGGGGACGGCCCTCGTGTCAGTCCCTGCTACACCTTACATACCGATCACCATTCGATGGCCAAAATCTTTTCGGAACCCCCTGTAAGAGCCACCCGCCACCCTGTTTACCGTTCCTCCCACCTCCCGTACAACATTGTATTGCTGGTTGTGTGTGCCATACTCACATCAAGTTCTTGCCTGCCGGTGCAGCTCGACTGCGGGTACCCCTCTAAATCAGCTTGCCGCCTCCCTTCCTCTGGACCACGTCTGGACACTCGCCAACCGCGGGCAGGATACTTCTAAATTCGGCTCCCGACGGCCAATCTCCAGATTGCACTGTCCGGTCGTCTCGCATTTCTGCGATGGTCCTGTAGTCCTCCAAAGGGGGCAACAGCAGAGGGGGCTGTGTTGCCGGGCCACCTTGACGCAAGCAGCCTCGCTGTGATCTCACTCAGTCTCAGCAGTGCCTCTAACTTGTCGGGGTAATCTCCCGGGGGCCAGCAGGGCCGTCCGCGGGCCTCTGGGTTTGGGGAGGCCCCAACTTCTCCTGCGTCCCAACAGAGTATGCGGCACACACAAGAGCAAGAGGTTACTGCTGTTCGTTACATAAAAACATGCAGGGACAGGCTCACAGGTCATGGGCATCTGAGAAACCACTTGTCCTTGATGGGCTTGCAGGCCCTTTTTCTAGCTGTATGACGCGGTTGCGTACGTCACCTGGGAGAACTAGCCCCCAAACCTAATGCCACCTCGGATTGGCTCCCCGAGTGGTGGGGTTAGTATAGACACATATAGGAAACATAGTGGTGGAGAAAGGGTCAGGTGGTACGCTTGGACCGTTCCTAAAAATTGCTACAAGTGAATTGTTACAAGGGGACGATTAGTGATTGGCTAAACTATAATGGCGTCAGTGGTGTGCCCCTCGTATTCTGATTGGTTCACCCGCGAGCCCCCAAGCCTGGGACCATCGTTGTTCCCAGCTCGTGGTGTACCTGGTGCTCGCAAAAGTATAACTGTGTCAGTGGCACACAATGGACAGGTCTGACTATTGGCTGGTGTGCATGTCTTTACCATCGCTATCTGTGTCCAATTTGTCACTTCATTGTTGCAGTCTGTGTCCCAGACGTGAGACCCCAGCACTTCTCTGGTCCCTGGAGCTTGGCATGGTATCAGGTCGGTCTGATCATGTGTTGCGGGATCATGGCTGGAGCAGAATTATGAACATTTGATTTGTATTTCGGCTCGGGGAGCGTTTAGCAGTGGCAGGTGTAACCTTGGCCCAGGGAGCACGGAATGTAGATTGCAACATTGCAGCCTTGGCTGGGGGCTCTTGTCGGGTCGGCTTTGTCTGAGCTGCTCGACCCAGTAACTGGTTTAAGTTGCAAGGAAGCGTCGGCAAGCATGTACACGAGCTCTTCTGGCGTCTTGCGTTTCTGCTGTGCTGTAGCTGGCCTATGTGAAAAATAACGATGCATTTGTGAGTGTAAGTGGTCCTCTACGTCACAGCACTGAGTATGTTCTTCTTGTGGATTGGTGTGTGTATGACCATGTGCGTGGTGGCACGTGTGTTCTTGTCCACTGGCTATGTCATCATGGCATCTCTAACAATGGCGATAATTGTGGTAGCTGACTAATCGAGTTGATCCATACGGTCGATGTCGGCTCCGTCTGAGGTTCCAGCACGTGGTTTGATTGACGGGCAGCTTCCGTGTATGTGTGGTGTGGCCACAGTGGATCTTGATGAGTGGGGTGGCAGTGAGTGGGTCGAATTCCTCTCATGGTGGGTGCTTAGGTCGTGACGTCCTAGGCCATGGTCTGGATGAGAATCGGGGAAGGGATTGTCCCATTTTCCCTCTTCAGTGTGACCTCTTCCACTCCACTATGGACGAGGAGCTGGATAAAAAGAAAAACAGCTCACAAACGGCAAAGTCTTTATCCATCCTTACAAAGACCACGCTCAAAACGTACATCCAGTCACAGCAGCGTTCGGACAAGGGGCGGACATACGGATGGTTCTGCGGCTTCCAAGAGCGGAGGTCCAGGCAACCGGACCGCTTGCCGACCAAACATCGCCGCAAGCAACAAAAAAGGGGCTGGGGGAGTAAGGGCTTTTTCCAGTCCCACTCCTCCTCAACAGCCTCAGAGGGAAAGAAAGCATGACACACCCCTCCGGGTCCACGTATCTCCAGTGGGGGGGGGGGCAGGCTGGCTCTCCATGCACACTTCTGGCGCCAGAATTTCGCAGACCCATAGATCCTCTCCGTAGTATGCAAGGGGTACTGCCTACCAATCCCAGCCTCTTCTCCCTCTTCCCCTCCACTCCCACTGATTGGGACAGCAACTCTTTTGGCGGAGATACGGTCGCTCGTCGAGAGCCAGGCAGTGGAGGAAGTCCCAGCCTTCTAGCGAGGCTTGGGCTTCTACTCCAGGATTTTCGACATTCAGAAAAAGAGCTAGGCGGGCCTGAGAGTTGTGCTGGACCTTTCCACCCTCAACCTCTCCCTACCTCTACAAAAATTCAAGATGGTTACGCCAGCTTTAATAGCGGAGACATTGTGCAGGGGAGACTGGATGTGCTCCCTGGATCTGTAGGACGTGTACTTATATGTCCCGATTTGGCAGCCTCATCGTTCTTTTTCTACGATTCAGGATCATAGGCTACCATTTCCAATACAAGGTGCTTCCCTACGGCCTCAACTCGGCCCCAGGGGTTTTACCAGGCTGATGCATACAGTGGCGGCCCTCCTCAAAGCCACCACTTATACCCGTACCTCAACGACTGGCTCCTCAGGGCTTCATCGGCAGAAGCGGTGCACCACACTTCCCACGCTCTTATGAACACACTGCGCGATCTGGGCTTTTCGCTCAACCTCAAGAAGTCGCAGCGCACGTAGAGTCTGACCTTCTTGGGTCTCACCTGGGACATGTTCTCCGAGGGTTTTTTCTTCGGAGGACAAGGTCACGGCCGTCAAGAGGGCCACTGCGCACTTCCTCAGCAGAGAAGTGACAACGGCCTGGTGGTACCAACACCTACTGAGTCTCATGGCAGTGGTCCTACTGGTAGTCCCCCACACGAGACTCGGGATGAGGAGGATACAGCTGCACTTTGCAGCATCATGGAACCAGGAGTGGGGCTCTCAGGCGGAGATAAACAACATTCCTCCTTCTCTTCACCTGGACCGCACAGGGTGGTCCAGGGACTGCAACCTGCGGATGGGCAAGCCTTTCCGGCATCCTACCCCACAGGTCACCATCACTACGGACCTCTCTCTTGAGGGTTGGGGGGGTCACCTTGGACAACCACTGCGCCCATGGCACCTGGACCAGGCAGGAGCAGGAGTACCACATCATTTGGCTGGAACAGAAGGCCATCTGGCTAGCGCTCAGAGCCTTCCTTCTGGTTATCGAGGGCAAGGTCGTCATTCAGACAGACAACTCAACCAGCATGTTCTATGTCAGCAAGCAGGGAGGTACCAGGTCCCCTCCACTGTGCAGGCTGGCTGTCAGCATGTTTGAGTGGGCCCTGGAGAACAACATCTACCTCATGTCCGTCCATCTTCTGGGGGAATCTAACCTGGAGGCGGACAGGCTCAGCAGACTGGGAGTGGACAGCTACAAGTGGCAATTGAACGACCTTGTGCTGCAGGAGATCTTCAGCAAATGGGGACACCCCCAGGTGGACCTCTTTGCCACCTGGGGCAACAGGAAATGCCAACAGTTTGCCTCCTGGCTAGGACATAGCCCCAGCTCCCTGGGCGATGCATTTCAGATTCAGTGGAACAGCATGAAAGCACATGCCTCCCCACCCACACCGTTGATACACAGGGCGATATGCAAGATCAAGTAGTCTCACCACCTCATTGTCATTCTAATAGCTCCTCGGTGGCCAGTCAGGGCATGGTTCTCTGAGCTGCTCAGCCTCTCGGAGAGACTTCCCATTAACCTTCCGACGGGACCAGCATATCTTCTGGCGCAGCAGGGGGCAGGGTCATCAACCCCTCACCACATAAACTAGCCCTCACAGCATGGTTCCTGAGCAGATCACGCTACGGCACCTTAGCCTTTCTCAGGCTAATCTAGAGATCATACAGGGGGCTTGGAGCAAAGCTGCCAGAACCTAGATGGGCAGTCTCTAAGGATATCAACCGCCTTGCATGTTGATTGGACGACATGCTCTCCTTCTCGGTGCAACTCGCCCACTCGGGCGTACAGGTAGACACATGCCCCACGTACTTGGGGGCCATTGGGGCCTACAGAAACTCAGAGGAAGAGATGTTCTCCTCTGCCAACCCGACTGTCAAGAAGCATTTGGTGGGACTCACCAGACCCTACCCGCCCATCAAGAGGCCACACACTGTGTGGGGCCTAAACATAGTTTTGTTTGCTCTGGCGCACAAACCATTTGAGTCAATGGAGTCCACGGACATCAGGCTGGTCACCATTAAGATGGCCTCACCTCAGCTCGCAAAGTCAGAAAAATTCAGGCGCTGTCGCCTCAGAGCCCTATACTAGGTTTCACAATTATAAAGTAGTTCTGCAGATACACCCAGCATTCCTACCCAAGGTGCCCTCCGAATTCCATCTGAACGAGGAAATAGTGCTGTCTACGTTTTTTGCTGAGCCTAGGGACGAGGCACAGAGAGTTCTGCACTGCCTCGATGTCAGGCGTGCCCTGAAATTCTACTTGGATAGGACAAAGGGCTTCTGCAAGTCGGATGCATTGTTTGTCACCTTCTACGGATCAATACCGGGGTATCAGGCCTCCAAAGCCTCCATAGCCCGTTGGATGGTCTCAGCCATCAAAGAAGCTTACGAGAGACAACATAAGCCACTGCCGGCCAACCTGCACGCCCATGCCGTCAGAGCCAAGGCGACAGCCAATCGCATTCCAGTGGCATGTCTCCTGGCAAGTCCTAAGCTGGGCAGCCACATGGGCCACCCCTTCGGCTTTCTGCAAGCACTACAGATTGGTCACCTGCTCTAGATCAGACGCGGCTTTCGGACAGGCAGTTTGCTTAAAGAGGGTCTCCTCTCCACCCTAGGCCTACACACAGTTGTAATTGCTTTTGCAGTATGGAGGAAAGGGGACAGGACGTAAGAGTAATTATAAGTTACCGTAGTGACTAACAATTTGCTCGATACGTCCCACCATCCTCCCCACTAATAAAACTGGTGTCATTAAGCAATGTTAATCTATTGTCAATGCGTCTATGGGGACTGAGGTGTGGTGGCGGAGTCAGGGCAGCGCATGCTCTCGGGGCCGCACCCCTGCACGCCTTTTAATTTAATGGGGAAGAAGGTTTTTGCTGGTGAAAAAGGTTGTCTCCCGTCCCTAGGAATGGACTCCCATGCAGTATGGAGGAAAGGGGACTAAGGTCTAAGAGTACGTTAGTCACTAAGGTGAGTAACTTATCATTTTTCCACCGTCATCTGGAGACAGTCCAGGTGATGGCATCTCGTACTAACTCCTATGGTGGGGGGGTCTTGTGGTAGTCACTGGAGTAGGATGGGACACAAGGAGAGGCGACCTTGTATCGCTCTTTGGTGGGACCTGGAGGTCTGGGTGTTCTCCACCCTCTTAGGGGTAATGAATCTCCCCTGCCACCTGGAGAAGGAGTAGTACTTGAAGGATGCCCTCCCTTGTGGAGAGCCATGAAAATGTATTTGATCCATGCTCTAAAAGTGGTCCCACCTTGGACCTGCAATCTCCACGCAAATCTCAGAAGCAGCCACATTTATGCACCCAGCTATCCCATCAAGGCGCTATACAAATGCAAGATAATAGAACAAAAAAAGTTTTTTAAAGTGTATCCGCATGCATGTTAAGCTTTTCTAAAATGCACATACATGTGGTTAATATGCTAACTATTAACGCTGAATAGAATTGTGCTTCAGTCACCCCGTACTGGTGTGTCTATGTATATGACAAGCTGTGGCTAAATCAATTAAGCTATTTTTGTTTGCAGTTATGTGTTTTTTGCTGTAAAATATTGTGTGATGAGTGGTGGTGTTGGTGAGTCGCCTCAGCAAAGATGGCAAATGCTGAATAGTCGCTATACCACATAGGTCCTCCTAACTGAGACGGCTGCTGCTTCCGGGAAGTTCGTTAGTTACCGCTGCTATCTCAGTAGTACTGTTTGTGAGGTTGCTTGTTCTGTGTATTTTCCATAGTTTTGTTTTTTTTGCTTGGATTATCTTTGCCCTGTAACTGCCCCAGTCCCATTGATGTAACATTTCCTGCTTAATGTAGCTTTCCGTCCATATAAGTTCTAGTTTACACATCTTTTGTGCATTTATGATGGTAGGTGATCGATTCTACTGTGTGACCTTCGTGGAGAACACACTTGTCCAGGGCTTTGAGGATCTAATCCTCCTCTCTGTAACTGGCCAGAAAACGGTAAACTGCTTGGTACTGTGAGGGGTCAGAAATGTGGGGCAGACAACTTGTTAAATGTTTTTCATAAGATGCCATTTCATTAACTCAAAAGGGTTTGACAAATGCCTCACTATCCCTACCCTGAAGAGGATTGTCCTACCTATCTAAATAAACTAAAGGAAACACTCTAAACAAAAGGAATCTGTCCCTCACGCTTATACATACAACATACTTACAAAGGGAATATGTGCAATTCAAATATAATAGAGATATGTTAGGTTCAACATAAACCTGATAACTGTTTCTACTTGTAACCTGGGTGAAAATCCCTTCCCCCTGCAGATGCAAAGTAGGATTTTCAGTCAACAGTTCAAAATAGGAAAGTTCTGTCTTGCAACAAAGCTTTAATGATAAAGTTGTTCTTGCTCCAAATGTTTCTCACTTGGACTTTGACCAATAGTTCAAAATAAATTGCTTTATCGCTCCATTTGTAGCACAGAGTTCAACACAACTTCTTTTTAGGGAATACAATACTCCCACAAATCATCTGTGTCAACAATGCTTTGTCAGGATGATTCCACAATAGTTCACAAAGTAATTTGAGTGGTCTTGCCACTTCTTCAGTCTCTAACCACAACACAGTACTTCAGTGACTTCTTCCTGGTCCACTCAGCTGCCAGCACTCCCACTACAAATTTCCTGCCCTGGTATACTCACCTACCAGGGCTCAACAGCTTCTACTACTGCTACAAGTACTTCTTGCTTCAAACAACTTAGCAACTTCTTTTGACTTTCAACATCAGTATTGACTACTTCTGGGAAGACAGGAGAAACATTGGTGCTGTTTGTTCCACACTTTTGATTGCCACATGCAACACAGGTTGTGCTCCTCTCCTCCTCATACTTTCTATCACGAGGGATGTTCTCTTGCCAATATGGTTTTCTCACACCTCCATCAACCAAGTGCTGATAATGGCTTCTTATTCCACTTGCTTCTCTTTGGGTGAGACCATGCTTGTTTGGGTCTTTAACAACTCTTACCTCTTTCTCTCTTTGGCAGTTTTGGTTATCCTCTGCTTGTTTCTGCCCCCACTTGACTTTGATAATGATGGTTCTTGTCGACTGGTTCTAGTATTGCCCCCTCTTGGCTTTGGCAATATTGGTTCTTCACTTCTTTTAATATTGCCCTCTTTTGGTGATTCAGCAATTGCTTCGATCATTATAAGTATAATGCTCCAGCATTGGATCTTTCATGGATTCACATGCTTAGAATATTCCCCGTCCGGCTGGGAATCCTCGGTAAATTATATAGACCTTTTCCATAGGAAAAATGTCGACACTTTTGTGTCCTATCTATGTCGTTTTGGGCCGCCTGCGCCACTAGGATATAGAGGTATAAGTAGCCCCGCCTCCGCGGCTCCTCAGATTTCAACCGTCTTCCAAAGTAGTGGGATTACCTCGTGTATCTGCTATTTTTGCTAGGTTGTGCGTTCTTTATTCTTTGACTTCCTTCGAAAATGTCTGGAAAGGCGTTGTTTCGTCCGTGTGCTACCTGCGGTCTTAAAGTGTATGAAGGTGATGGGCATATGGACTGTATTTACTGTCTTCACCCTCATCATTCAGCCGACACGTGTGAGATCTGTCAAGGCTTCTCCCAGAAGACCCTGAAGGACCGAAACAGACGCCTGGTGACTTGGCTCAAGAAACCACGTTCATCGGAAAAACGCCCCTCTGATAAACATCCTGCGAGGGACTCTTCGTCAAAGAAAACATCCTCTTCTTCCTCCTCATCAAAAAAGGAGAAGAAATTGAAATCCTCCTCGGGAGACCGCCATGGCTCTACCTCGAGTCGAGTGTCGTCGACCCACAAGCCAAGTTCTAAACCGGCAAGTGCGCCACAAGGCTCTGCGCCAAAAACTTTGTCGTCGACGGTCAGATCGTCAACATCTTCTTTGCCGTCTGGGCCTGCTCTTCCCGCGATCACTTCGGCGGGTCAAACAGCGGTTATGGAAAAGATGTCGTCGACGGTGGCACCTTCGGTGGGTTGGCTGCCGGAGGTTTTAGACCTGATCTTGCCTGAGGCCTTGTTGCAGCCAGAAGCGGCCCTTTCCATCTCGTCGGCGGAGGATGACCGTGGTCCGATCGTACAGCCGACTGATCTGGGGTTACGTGCAATCAGTTCGGGGTAACTCCCGAGTGGGAGTGCCATCCCAACCGCCTCTTCCTTGCTGAATCCCCAGTCTCTATTGTCCCTGGAGGTGTTGAACACGTTGCAGAAGCTGTTAGAGTGTCGGGACACGCAGTTGCCTCACACTGGTGTCCCGACGGTACCGCAGGCTACGCCGGTCATTGCCGAACCAGGCCCGGCTCTGCGCTCGACGACCAGAATACCTACAACTTGCCCGGGGGAGGAGGTTTGTTCTCGCCCACACTCGGAGGAGGGAGAACTGCCGGAGTCGGAGTCTGAGCCTGAAGGGTCCCTTTCAGACGTCTCATTATCCCCCTCAAGGGACCCCACTTGGGAGTCGGATGCGGAGATGGAACCTCCAAAGAGTCCAGCGCAACCATCTCCGCCGGATGACATCAGGGCCTTCCATGCAAAAAAAGGCGTGTGCGGAATTTGGCCTGGCGCCGGAAGAAGTGAAGAAAGATTGCTTTCTCTTCGATCATATGGGCAAGAGAAGAAAATCGATGTTTGCCATCCCAGTTTTGGACCATGTCTGGCAAGAGGGGTTGAGGACAATGCATCATCCTTTCTCAGAACCGGCGATAAAAGGACGGTTAGAAAAGAAATTCAAGGCTCCAGAGTCAACCTCCAAATGCTTGACTTCTCAACCTTCGCCAGATTCGGTGGTGTCCGCTGCTGCGGCCAGAAAAGCGAGGTTGCAACACAAATGCACGACCCCGCCAGACAACGACGCCAGGAGACAAGCTGCGTTTGGAAAAAAGGTATTGTCAGTCGGTGCGACTAGAGTGAAAGCAGCCAACTCCCTGGCCATTATGGTACGGTATGATAGAGAGATGTGGCATCATTTGGTTCCTATCCTAGACCATCTGCCAGAGGAACACAGGAAGTCTGCTATGCTACTAGTACGTGAAGGGGAAGAGGCCTCCAATCACTCCATAAATATCGCTGTCAACCTGGCGGAGGCCGGGTTTAAGCAAATTAATAACAGCGTAGTGTTAAAGAGGCAAGGCTGGCTTAAGTGCACGACTTTTAGACCAGAGGTGCAATACAAGGTGCTGGACGTGCCGTGTGGAGGGGAACAACTGTTTGTCGAGAAAGTTGATGAAGCTTTGAAGGGCATGAAAGAAGACTCTGACACTGCTCAGTCATTCGGAGCCCTCCAAAGTGGCAGACATTTTCGTTCCTTTCATCCTTTCAGAGGTGCTTCCGGGAACTCGCGGTTTGGATCACCTAGAGACCGAGGTTTCAGTCGACCCTCCTACTCTTCCCAAGGCTACAGTCGAGCAGCCCAGGCTACTCGTAGAGGCAGAGATTACCAGTCCTCAAAAAGGAGAGGCTCCGACTCATCGTCGGTGAAGGATCGACAGGCAAAACCCCAGCAATGACAGGTTTCGAGACGTCCTGGGGGGCAGAGTGTCTCGTCGCGTCGAGTGTGAACGCATAACAATGGACCAATGGGTTTTAGACACTATACGTCTGGGTCACTCCCTACAGTTCAAGGACAAGCCACCACACATTCCGCCAGTGTTCTCGCCGCAATCCCATCTTCAGGTACTGGTGCAGGAAGTGACGCTTATGCTGCAGAAAGGGGGCTATAGAACTGGTCCCGGTGGCCGAAAGAGGAAAGGGAGTGTACTCCTGTTAATTCGTGGTCAAGAAACCCAATGGAAAATGGCGTCCCATTCTAGATCTACGGGCTCTCAACAAACTGCTAAAGAATCTGAAATTCAAAATGCTAACTCTGCAAGAGGTCATCCGATCGATACAACCGGGAGATTTTTTTGTCGTCGCTAGACCTTCAAGATGTGTACTTTCATATCCCGATGCATCGACGACACAAGATTTCTGCGGTTC
Organism: Ambystoma mexicanum; assembly: GCF_040938575.1. NCBI lineage: Eukaryota > Metazoa > Chordata > Amphibia > Caudata > Ambystomatidae > Ambystoma > Ambystoma mexicanum. The sequence continues at coordinate 1,457,224,814 of NC_090932.1, forward strand.
GTCGTCGGGCGAACCCACTATCAGTTCAAGGTCCTCCCATTCGGACTAAAATCGTCTCCCAGGACGTTCACGAATTGTTTGGCACCGGTGGCAGCCTGGTTATGGAAGGAGGGTCATCATGTGTACCCATATCTGGACGATTGGTTAGTAAGGGGATTAACTCCGGAAAGGGCATGGGAAAGTCTGAATGCCACCATGTCCCTCCTCCAGCGCTTGGGCTTCGCTATAAACTTCGAAAAATCCTCATTGTCGCCATCAACGACCTTGGTCTTTCTGTGGGCGGAGTTCCAGACGCAGTCAGGATTGGTAAAACCATCGTTCGAAAGAGTTCTGAAACTACGACACAAGGCATCGGAATGGAAAGTCAACACCAAAGTGTCGGTGAGAAGATACATGTCCCTGCTGGGGACCATGGCATCCTGTATACCCTTGATCAACAATTGTCGTCTCTTCATGAGGCCCATTCAGGAATTCTTGACAGATCGATGGGCACAGAGTCAAGGTCATTCGTCAGACAAATTGACCATCAACAGCAGGCTCGTGCAGGCACTTCAGTGGTGGAGAATCTCCAAGAATCTAACCAGAGGGGTGCCCTTACTGGAACCTGGGTTCCACATGACGGTGGTGACAGATGCTTCTCTGACTGGATGGGGAGCTCATCTGGATTACCTTCAGGTTCAAGGTCGGTGGTCATCGGAGGAGTCCAGCCTTCACATCAATGTGCTGGAGTTAAGGGCAGTGCGTTGGGCCCTGAAGTCTTTTCTGCCGCGCATAAAAGGATCTGTTGTACGGATAATGACAGACAACACGACGACGATGTTTTACCTGAGAAAGCAGGGGGGTACTCGCTCCCAGACTCTGTCGACCGAAGCCCAGGAGATCTGGCATTGGGCCCTCCGCCACAATATTTATCTATTGGCGTCCCACTTACCAGGAGTCAAAAACATGCAAGCAGACTCTCTCAGCAGAGAGATGAATCGACTACACGAATGGGAATTGAACGACCAACTACACCATGTCTTCGAAAAGTGGGGTCGTCCGGCTCTAGATCTCTTCGTGACGAGAGAGAACAGGAAGTGCTCACAATTCGCAAGCAGGTAGCCACAACAAGACTCACTGGGGGAAGTGTTCTCCTTCCCGTGGACGGACAAGTTTTTGTATGCTTTCCCCCCCCCCGTTTCCCCTCATACGTCGGACGCTGCAATGGATTCACAGATATCCATGTCGGGTGATCCTGGTGGCCCGTACTGGGCAAGACAAGTGTGGTTCTCCGATCTACTCCATCTTTCAGCAGCAGAGCCCATGAGGTTCAAGAGGATCCCGAACCTTCTGTCTCAGGACAAAGGGGCGGTTTGGCACCACGACCCGGACAGCCTCAGTCTGACAGCCTGGCTCCTGATTTCTCCGAGTTCGGTACATTAGCAATTCCACCGGACTGTCGTCGCATTTTGCAAGCTGCAAGGGCGCCATCCACAAACGCTTTGTATACGTACAAATGGAAGAGATTCTGTATTTGGTGCAGGGATCAACCAGGTTTACTTCCACTTCACATCACACCGTAGTAGCTTCTACCATACCTGCTACTCCTGGCTCAAAAAGGTTTCTTTTTCATCGATAAAAGTGCATCTGGCGGCCATTTCGAGATTTACTCGGAAGAGACATTCAACTCCATTATTTAGTGACCGGTTGATTAAACATTTCATGAAAGGATTGTTCTGAACTTTTCCTCCTAAGAAGAAGTTTCCTCCGATCTGGAGCCTTAACCTGGTTCTAGCAGCACTAATGAAGGCTCCTTTTGAACCGATGTCATCGTCGTCATCCAAATTCCTATCATGGAAACTGGCCTTTCTGGTGGCTATTACTTCGGCTAGACGTCTGTCAGAAATACAAGCGTTAGTGATCGATCCACCATAGTAGAGGTTTTTCAAGAATAAAGTCGTGTTGGCTACTAATCCTCATTTCATTCCTAAAGTCCCTACCATGTTCCATAAGCATTCTTCTATGGTGCTACTGACGTTTTTTCCAACACCTTCGTCTGCTGCGGAGAGGACTCTCCATACGTTGGACGTGAGAAGGGCTCTGTAATTTTACCTCCATCGCACTCAAAATCTCAGGGACACAAGACAGCTATTTGTGGCATATGGCCCTTCGGCTAAAGGTAAAGCAATCTCAAAACAAGGACTGTTCCGCTGGGTGTCATCTACCATTTCTTTTTGCCACTCAAAAGCTGGGAAACCGCTGGAAAGACGTCCACGAGCCCATTCGGCGAGATCTGCTTCGTCGTCGGTGGCATTGTGGTCCGGGATTCCGCTGGGAGATATGTCAGGCGGCTTCCTGGTCGGTACCACATACGTTTACCTGGCATTATTGTCCCGAAAAACAACATGCTGAGGATACACAGATGGGTCGTGCAGTCCTATGGCACCTGTTTCAAAAGGGTAGGCCCCAGTAAAGTGGGTATATCCTTCAGCTAATGTACTTTAAAGTGTTGTTTTTTAGCTGTTCATGTACTATGATTTGAAGTCTAGCCAAGACAAATATGCATTCATGGTTATATTGTTATTGGTTTGCATACACACCTCCATCTATGGGGACACTGCTGTACAATCTATTCTAAGCATGTGAATCCATGAAAGATCCAATGCTGGAGAAGGGAGTTGTTTCTTACCTGTAACTCCATTTCTCCAGCATTGGTATCTTTCGTGGATTCACATGCGCCCGCCGGCCTCCCCTGGCATGCAAACCAGATATCCCCCCATACTACTTTGGGGGTCGAAATCTGAGGGAGCCGCGGAGGCGGGGCTACTTATACCTCTACATCCTAGTGGCGCAGGTGTACGCGGCCCAAAACGACGTAGATAGGACACAAAAGTGTCAACATTTTTCCTATGGAAAAGGTCTATATAATTTACTGAGGATTCCCAGCCTGACGACGGAGAATATTCTAAGCATGTGAATCCATGAAATATACCAATGCTGGAGAAATGGAGTTACAGGTAAGAAACTATTCCCTTATACCCTTACACAGTATCAGTGAACTCACCGGGGCTGCTGCATATGCCTGCTCCGCTGCCATGGTGATTTCTGCTTCCTCCACTACCTCTAACGCTGCAGACCACTCCTTTTCACTTCCCTCTGTCTGTATCGGTCAGGAGAGGAGCGTTTCCCCCCTCCAAGGACACTCTGGTGCTCGCCTGCACCGCAGCCCAATTTACAATGGGGAAAGCTCTTCAAATTAATGCTTCCCGCCACGCAACCTCCTCATACAAGGTCCTCAGAGGTAGAGGCCCTCTCAGAATCTGCATCCGCTCTACAAATAGCAGTGGCTCCGGCGTCTATGCTTTCCTTCAACGTCTGCTGCCACTGCAACTTGGAGTTACAACATTCACTCCACCTCCTGCTTCTCCTTATGACCTGCACCTGAGGGGGCACTTTATACTTCCCACTCCCTCTCAGGTGTGGGTCATTAACACCGCTGAGCTAGATCTTGCAGTCCAGTGCCTCTACATCCCTCTTCCTCCCAGTACTGTGGGCATTGTGGGATTTGAAGTCCCCAATGTTCAAAGTACCTCTTTTTTTCTGGATATTGTTTTTAAATTGACCTACTTCACTTATTCCATTAATTACCTAATTTAAAGGAGTTTTAGAAGGACTCAATTAGTGGTTCTGATTTAGAGGGGAGATATGTTTGTCAGAACTTGAGATGTTAATGTTCTGATATTCGCATTTAGCATTCCCCTGTTGACTACAAGAGTTTTTATCGCCATAAATGTGGTCACCTTTGAGAAAGGGGTTCTTATTCCTGCTAAATGATTATGACAGTTTCCACAACCATCAAGTAAAGTACCTTTGGGAAAGGAAACGACACTGAGACACCAAGCCATTACATATTCTGACATCTCTTCCTCTGAAGAAGACAAATAGTGTCTCTCATAAGAGTCCTCCTGTTCCCTTGAGGCCCTTCTCCTCCCAGGTGATCCTTTCAGCTAACAGCACCCCGAGGGACTGGAGCAGGTAGCGACTGCCATCCCCATGCCACCTAGCAGGAGACCTTCGGTAGGGTTTTTGTGAGGACTTCTCAAGTTGGTAAATTCGACCCTCTAAATGCATGCCTTTATATATACCCCATGTTGCAAGTCTAGTATTAACCCCACTCCACGTTTCATCCAATACTTCCATTTTCTGTCGATCATTTGACCGTTCCTCTTGTTGCTGAGCCAATCAAATTGCCACCCAGTACAGTTTGGGTAATGGGTAGTCACCTGGAAAGCTGACACAGGAACAGTAAACAAGACTGTTGCTAGAGTTGCATTTAATACCACCTATCTGTATCCAGTTCTTATCTGTATCCAGTTCTGTTCAGATTCGACACAGGGTTGTACCACAATCACTGATTATACACCTGTGTGTATTTTATGAACTCGCCTATCCATCTCTGGGGACTGCAAATGTTGAGTCATTGTACACGTTTTATTCTATAAACTGTCTGAAAAATGACAATGGGCATCAGTAGAATTTGAACACATCTTCACTGAACTGGTACTATTCTTCTCATCCACTTTTGTTAATAAATAACGCTCCAGTCGTACTGGCTGTTCCTTCCCTTTACCTACACCGAAACAGAGAGCTTCCATCTCACAAAGCCCTGGCACCACCACTCTGCATAGCCATGGTTAAATTTACCAATTCGGGAATAATGCTTCCATTACAACCAAGTTCTCTCTGTGTTGTCACCTCGGCTGTTCCTGTCCATTGCTTTATACCAATTGATGATTTTAGAAATCATTTTGTTTCTCCTCCTAGTAAAACGATCACTTTGAAGGGTCTGGATCCAGTACAGTGTTTCAGTTATATTAGTGGTTGCGCTCATTTCTCTATTTCTAAGGTTAGGTTGGCGTCTCGCTGTGGGCTCCTCCCATTTGGAGTTTCGAATAATCTTCCTCTCGTATCCAATTCGGTATAGCCTCACAAGGAGATGTGACTTACCCCACTGGACATTCAGCTTGCTGTGGTATAATCCCAACCAAAGATCCACCCTGCATTCCCACGATCCATTTAGATCGCATGTTCCCTCTTGTCAATGTACTATCCATCGCTTTTCATACCATGGCTAGGCCCTGATGTCAGCCTATGTCACAACGTTGGTTACGTTTCTCATGGTTACAATAGTTTGTATAGCAGTCATGTTCTCCTACAGCTACATTAGTGCAAGCAAGTACAAATCAACACATCAGCCAGCTAATAGTAACTACACTGTGGGGCTGCCGCCCGTTTGCAGTGACTCACCATGTCGGGTGCCCTTGAACGTTTACAGCTGACCTAGAGGTGACTAGAACAAGGTAGGACCCTTTTCATCTGGGGGCTAGTGCAGTCTTTCTTTGGTGGACCTTTATCAGGACCCTGTCACTAGGCTGTAAGTAATGACCTGGAATGTCTGGTTCCCTTGGCAGAGCAGCTTGAACCTGATTGTGAATGAGACTGACCAAGGACATAAATGTCTTCACATATTCCAACAGTTGATCATCGGTTAATTGCAAATTATCTGGTACCTTTTTCACCGGTGGTGTTACAAGCAATCTCATAAGAGGATTTCATGCAGACTTAACCAGGTTTTATTGGCAGGTGTACTTCTCATGCTAAACAGAACTAGTGGGAGGTCTTCTGATAATGGGATCATCCAGTGTCTGGTGGGCATCAAACTTGATATGAGTATTGCATATACTACTGGTCTGTACTATTCCCTGGCTCAGAATAGATTCAATGAATGGAATGATCCCTGCCTCTGCTTCAGATGTGCAAGACCATCATTTAAATGGATCTACTTTTACCTTTACGGTTTCAGCAGTTATATATATGTCCTACCTCGTTATCATGGGTGGCCCACAGACAACCTGGTATGTAATCAATCTATTCCTGAATATCCTCTGACCATGACTCTTCTACTTCTGCCACTCTTTCCCCCGTAGTCTCTTCTCTTGTTGTAGCCATCATTACAGTGAACTCAAAAACACTCCATCTGGGGTGCAGTAAATAGTGCACCTCATTTTGCACAGTAAATCTCTTCCCAGTAAATTCACGGGTGAGGTGGGGCTTAAAAGAAAATCATGTTGAACAGTAATGGGCCCCAAAGTAACCGTGAGAGGTTCCAGCACCTGGTGTATGACAGTGGTATTCGATATACCTGCTGTCTCCCTTGATGTAGGGACATGAGAAAAATTGTTCATTCGCAAAGCGGATCGGTTTGCCCCAGTATCTACCAAACAAGGTATTGGCAGCCCCTGAACCTAACATTGTAAATAAGGCACCTCCTGTTCAAAAGAGATCATTAGTGCTTTCACAGTTCTTCCCCTTTCTGGTTATCAAAATCCATTTGGATGCCCTCACCCTCTCTGGTCTTCCGGGACAAAGGAATTCATAGGTGGATTCAGAAACTAGGACACTGGCCAAGTAGGAGCGGTTTGTCTCTGGAACTAACCTCCTGGTTGTGGCATCTGGACGTTAGGAATAGTGCCATTTTGTTGCTGTTGTCTCTAGGGTCTAAGCGGGCACTCCTTTTTACAATGGCCCTCCTGTTTACAATAATTTCAAGTTAAGGGGTTTGGTGGCATGGCTCTAGGAGCCTGCTGATCACTGTACCTGTGATATGATATGGCATTTGTAACGCGCCTATACACTGTGCTCCCCATCCCTGCTGTTGATCAGTCTCCACTGTCTCAGTTGCTGTTGTTCCCGATATCCTCCCTCTTGTGTCTGATATGTTTGCAGACCCATCTGACCTCCACCTCTACCTTTTGGTCGGCCCCCACTTTGGGCCATATTTACTGAAAATGGTGCTGTACCTTAGAGCTGTCCCTTCACCTGTCCCTGAAGACTCTGCAATTTCATTAATACTCATACATCCTGTCCCCTTTCCTCCATCCTTGTGGGGTGCCCCCCAAACCTCCCATCATGGGGACGGTACCAGAATCTTTGGCAGCGAAAAAATCAAGCTTCCCCTTTAAATTTAGTATAGCGCGCGGGGGTGCGACCTATGGAGTGGGAACGCCCCAGTGAGGCCCTGGCCTCGGGCGCCTCACCTCAGTCGTTTTCTGCACAGAGGGTCAGACCTGGCAGCCAGCTCAGAGACTTTCCGCTTGACCCCCTTCTTTGTTTTTAATTCTTATTTAACCTCCCTTCAGTGCCTCACCTCCCCCGGCGCAAGTCAGTTGCAGGATGATTCACGAGATGTGCTTCATGCGACCGCTCGTTCCCAGCCTTTGACCCTCATGCACTCTGTCTTGAGGGCCTGAGGGCCTGGGGCCCGACCACCGCATGGACACTTGCACAGCTTGCAAAGCTTTCTGTCACAGCACATCGAAGAATCGGTTGTTGCATTGGAGGGAGATATTCCACACTTCTCCTCCGGCGCACCTTAAAGACTTAGTCTCCGGGACCTCTCGTCAAGACCAGGTAGGCCTCCTGTTCAGCATGGTTCCTCGGCGCGGCGGCCCGTTCACAGGGATTCCCATGAGCAAGGGTTCCTCAGATTCAGGTTCGGCAGGTCAAGGCCTCTAAGGCTACTGGCTCCCAGGGGCTATTCTGGGCGTTCTGTGGGCAGATCTGAGGCCGCCAAGGCTCTTGGCTCCCAAGCCAAGAGGCTCAAGGGCCCTACCGGTCTGTCTCGGAAGGGTAATAAAGTTTGTCCTCTTCTTCGACCCGGAAGGTTAAAAGATCGTTGGGTGCTACCGCCAAGAGTCAGTCCTCGGAACGACTGCCGGCGCAGGTACCGAGGGCGCACATCCTATCATGGTTCCATCCGAGGTCGTGAGTCAGGGCGTTTCGACTACCGGAGTGGTCTCCGAGGTTGACGCTGCTGTTTTGTGTTCAGGGCACAGGACGGGTCCTCCCATGTCTGAGCCTGCATGTGGCTCGGGGCCTTCACGCCCTCCTGCCCAGGGCGTGGTGCAAGGCCCTAAAATGGCAGATAGGCACGTGGTGGAGCCTGCTAGGCCGGTGGCCATTTTGCATTTGAGTCGAGGCACACCCATGCTATTGCCCATTGAATGAGCATTGCAAGAAAGGTCCCAGTCCCCTTCCCTCTGGACGTGGCAGAGGACTTTATGGTGCAGTCATCTGGTCTCCTCAGTGGTACATCTACCCATATTAGCCATAGGGCTACATGCATCTGGTGCCTCTGCGCCTTGATGAGGAGCGACGGGCGACCTGTAGGGATCCGGCTGCTAGCGAGGGCCTCTTCAAGCGCTTCTTCCTCCTCCTCATGCGTTCCCCTCAAATGACGGGGCTCCTAACGGATATAGTGAAGGAGGTGATACTTCAGGTCAAGCCTCCCTGGCCTCCTCCTCTGTGTCCTTTTCCTGTTCATCCAGCACTAACAGTGCCTGTCCCTCCCCCGGTCCATGCCCTACCGGTCATTCCAACCCTTCCACCACCAACTCCACCCCCTCAACTGTCGGTGGACATGTCTTTGTCTCTGGACCTAGGAGGTCCCCGCCGGCACCTGTGTCCCATTACCCAGACTCCCCTATATCTGTAAAAAAAAAAAAAAAAAAGGGGGACGATGACGACAAGGACACCCAGGACGATGAACCCTCAGCATCCGTTACGGCCTTTCATGACCGCCTTCACGGCCTGGTGAAGTTCTTGGGGGTCCCTCTGCCTGAGAAAGCCCCCCAGGAGTTGGGAGTGCTAGCAGAGGTTTTGGGCAAGCGCACCATGATCCACTCTGGCGTCCCTCTCCAGAAAGATGTCCTGCAGGTGGTGAAAAAGGTCTGGGAGAAGCCCAGGGCCAACGCCCATATGAACAAGAAGTTGGACAGCAGGTTCAGGCTGATGGGTGGCGAGCCGCTCCTCCTGGCCTCCCATCTGCAGCCTCACTCTTCAGTGGTGGCTGCAGCCTCTCTTTATTCTAAGCCATCGTCTTTGTCGTCTGCCTCCTCCAGTTGCCTGTCTTAAGAGGACAAGGTCCTCAAGTCTTTGGGCAAACGTCACTATGCCTTTTCAGGTCTCCATTTGCAGCAGGCCAATCCTGATGCCCTTTTAGCTGTGGCTAACCAAAAGCTGTTGCGGGAGCTTGGGGGAGTTTCTTCCCGACCTCCCTCTGGAGAGGCAAGCCTCCTTCAAAGCTGGTCTGGCAGATGCCCAAGCAGTTGAGCAGGACCTTGTGGAGTCTTCAGTCTCCCACATATACAAAGCCAGTAGAGGGCTGTGCCTGGGTGTCAAGATGAGAAAGACGACTTGGATGCATGCCACTAAGTTTTCATCTGACGTGCAAGGGTGGATCCCAGATCTGCCCTTTGAGGGCATGGGCCTATTCCATTCGTCAACCGATGATGAGTTTACAAAGAAAACCCCCACTCAAACTGCCAAGTCCTTTTTCCATCCTGAAAAAGCCAAGGCAGAAGTCCTCCCCTCAGTCGCAGGGCAGGACCGAATTCAAACCCAGTGCTTCCACCGGCTTCAAGGGGTGTCGCACCGAGGTACACAGAGGCCTGCCAGGTCGCCCAGCCACAACAGTAGGAAGCAGCAGAGGACATTGCGCTGGTTTTTTCACTCCCCCTCTGCTCCCGCTTCTGCCGCCAAGAAATAGTGACGTCAAGGTTGTGGAACACAGTTCCCCAGTAGGGGGCCGACTGGCTCTTTTACAGAACAGCTGAAAGCATCTTTTCAAGAACCCTTGGATCCTATCGATAGTCTCCACAGGCTTCAGTCTTCCTCTTCCCTTTCCTCTCCTCCTCTTCGTCAGATCGGGTCCCCAACTCTTTTACTGGAAGTCTTTTTGCTCTTGGAGATGCAGGCGGTGGAACCAGTTCCTCAGACAGGGGCTCTGGTTTCTATTCCAGGTATTTTGCGGTATGCAAGAAAAGCCAGGCTAGCCTGAGGGTAGTCCTGGACTTGTCATTTTTCAATCTGTCTTTACCACTAGAACGCTTCAAGATGATTACTTCCGCACACATAGCAGAGTCACTGTGTGCAGGGGACTGGATGTGTTCCCTAGACTTCAACGATGCATACCTGCATGGACCCAGCTACCAAACGCATCAGAAGTTTCTGAGATTCACGATTGTCGTACTACTTCCAGTACAAGGTGCTGCCTTTTGACCTGAACTCAACCTCTTGTATTTTTACGAATTTGATGAACGCAGTGGCGGGTGCCCTCCGCTTGGACATTTCCCTTTTACCTTAGAGTTGGTTTTAGAATATGAGGGTTAGAATAGGACTTTGGACACAAGACTGGTTGTTTGACATTCTGACAATGGACCGACCCATTTGTTTTGTGTCAATAGGGAAAATACCTCTTGGAGCAGGGACAAAGGAATTTTCCAAACCTATTTTTGTTTAATAAAGGTCTATGGCCAAACTCATGAACCCACTGTGTCAGAGTTTCATTCCGACCCCTCTCAGGAGGCGAGATTAGGAAGGTGAGCCCGCTACGCATTATACTCCATAGGGGACCGGACAAGTGAGATCTCCAAGGGTGTGACCTCTCCTTAGCAGACAAGAATTCACCAAGAAAAGATATTTGTATACCTCCCTATCCTGATGAATCAGCAATCTTTGCTTGATACATGGCAATAGAACCTTGTAATAATATACAGGGCTCTTTACATTGGTTTGGCTTGGTTTCTGACTGTTTGTGTGACGCCCTTAGCTGAATCCCAGGACCAAAAAGTTCTCTCTTACAGTAAGCAGGAACTAAAATGGCTTGGGCCTAAGCAGAAGGGAGAGCTAATATGTAGCTGGAGAACATAGACTGTGTTGGAGCGCAGAGGAGAGACGCGATGATCGCTCAGTCACCTGGAGGCAGGACTGTGTTGGAGGCGTGTGGGGGCGAGCCTGCGTAACGCTGCTGCACCCAAGCGAGAGTCAGAGAGACCAGAGCCGCTGGGGGAAACGAGGAAGAAATCCTCACTGACGAGACACCCTGGCGTACATGAAAGCAGGCGCTGAACACTGGTACCGAACAGACCTGAGGAACCATGAGGAGAGACCTGACAGCGAGGAAGTCAGACTCGCAGTTCCACCACCAGAAGCGGTGCCACTTCCCTGCTACGCCTCGCCGTAAGCAAACAGGTAATTGGCTGGAGACTGGCAGTGTGTGGAGAGAACGAGGCATGCTGAAGGAGCCTGCAAGTGGCTAATACCGTGAAGGGCCTAGGAGGGGCCAAAGCTGCTAGGGTGAAGAGCACAGCGACAAAACCTGCAAGGGGCTAATACTGTTGGAGGCCGAAACAGAAAATAACCCACTTGGGGTTAGAACTACTAATATCCCAAGAAGGGGAAAACCAAGAGGATAAGTAGACCCAAGAAGGCACAAGAGTGAGAAACTCACAGATGGGAGTAGAGGTCATAACAGAAACCTGAATACAGAGAGGCCACAAAGCCCATTATGAACTCGAAAAACAACCCAGCAAGCCAGAGGCCTGAAGGGCCACATAGTTGAAACAGACCTGTGACGAACTGAGTAAAGCATTGTATTCAGCAGAACTAGAAACGTTCTATTGAGGAGCAATCTAATAAAACTGCTGAATGCCTAGAAATGTTAACTGCACAAGAGTTTTGGAAATCAATGGGACAATTGTCTTTGGGACATTGAGCCACCTCTTATTCAGGTTATAACAAAAACAAACAAAGAACTGAACTTGGAACGTTTTTTTTTTTCGTTAACAGGCCAAAGTAGAGAACTAAAGAGAGAACTGGGTGGCGGTCAGAAACCAGCCATCCTGAGCAATACATGTGGTGGATGTAACTTACTGAGGGTAATTACATTGTTCCGTTTTTAGTGGTAGTGTAACCATAGGATGGAATAGCTTTGGACAGAGGGACAAATTTATGTAAGGCATCCTGACGAGCACTTATTTATTTTATTTAGGATTGTAAGGGTGCAGAAGTGATATCATTTTAGGCAAAGACTTTTATTAACACAAAAAAGGTTAGAAAAATGTCTCTCTATCCCCAAGTAATATGAGGGGTTTCCCTGCCTCAAAGTAAATGGTATCCAGTGATTCCCTCAAATACAAAGCGTTGAATGCAAAAGCCTCGAAAAAAAGAATTTTTTTTGTAGGTAAAGTTTTTTTATTTTATAAAAATGGATTTTAAGGGGTTAAAAAAACAGGGGTTGGGGTGCAGACCCCCCATTAAAAAAATTCATGTTGGATGTCGAGGCTATCACTAGGAACCAAGTAAATTCATAAAAATGTCAGGAAGTCCAAAAGCAAAAGGTTGGTCACTGTTGTGTCAAAAACATACTTCTGTCCTTAACACTTACATTCCTAGATAACTGTGCAAGGATATTCTTTACTAAATGAACAATGTTCTGAGTGTTTGCAATGCACACAAAGGTTCCCAAATAAGCTGGTAGTTAGGTGATAAAAAAGAAATGTTCAGAAAGACCACAAAGTTCCAAGATTGGGGTAGTGCTCCTTTCCCCTAGACTTTTTCTTCTTTCAGGGGGCTGGATCATAAATAAAATAAAGTATTTTATATTTTCAGTCTTTATGACTTCTCTGATAAGTATAGGTTTCACTTTATTATTCCCATGGTGTTCCCCCCGAACCCCACTGGTTTCCAATCTTCTATGTGGGTGCGGGTCCCAGACTCGCAAAGATGGTTTGGTGTCCTCTCTTGCGAAATTGGGTAGTAAATAAATGTCTCTTTCACAGGGTCCCCGACCCCCTTATATTTAGACCTTGGTTTCTGATATGGGTGTTGGTCCCAGACTCACATAGCGGCATTGCTCCCCTTGGTTCACTCTCCTGCCAAGTGAGCAACCGGTTTTGATTTTCTTTCGGGTCATAGACCCTCTCATTTGGGTGCGAGACCCAGACTTGCAAAGTGGCATTATTCCCCCTTGGTGTACTCGCCTGCCAAGTGGGTAACGGTCAGATTTTGTTTTGTGGTCCCAGGCCCTCTCTTAAGCTTCAGTGGACCTCTAACAACTTCTGGTAAACCTGCATACCTGTTCTCTCCTTCTTGAGCAGTACCAGTGTTTCCCCAGTCACTGTGTTGCTCGCTGAGGCTCAGACAGCTTTTTGGAGATCAGCGGGTTCTGCAAATCTTCGGGCAGTGGCTCTCCTCTCCCAGCTGCGTGTCCTGCGCTGCAGTGGTTCACTGGAGCTTGGGTAGCCTTGAGATAAGTACTGCACCAATGCACTCAGTCTTCGAGCTTGGACCTTTGTCAGCCTTTCCTCTACTTCGCTCTGTGGCTTCCCGTTTGGCTTCCCTCTGCTCGCTTGGTGCAGACAATCCGTTGATCCTTCTCAGAGACCGTTCTCTCGTGACTCCTTCTCAGGAGGCTCATCTCGCTCAGGTTTCCCTCTCAGCTGTTTGATAGCTGAGCTTCTTTTAAACTCCCGCTCCGGCCAGCTGCCTCCATTCCGCCAATTGACATCTCAGAATAAACTAGACCGCTCACTTTGTTTCTTTGAAGTGATCTTCCTTGTACAAGTTCTGGCAATTCCCTCTGACTTGGGATACTTAGTCTTTGGATGTTTCGGGTTTTTTCAAGTGTATTAAGATGGTAACCTTAAAACAGAGTATATTAGTTCTCCCTACAGGATAGGGGGCACTCAGTATTGGAAAAGGGGCTGGGGTTATCAAGGCAGATGAATATTGCGTTCCCTGTGAATAATCGTCCCTAATTCCATAGGGGGCATCCCTCCCCATGTGAATCCTCCCTTTGTGCACCAACCCCAAGGGGATTATTGTCCTTAGGGAAGAAGGGGCAACATCCTGCGATTAGCCACACAATGGGGACAATTCAGGTTTTCTTTTCCTTAATAAACACCCATGAAATATACCCTCTTGTCTGCCTCGTATGTCTGACTTACCACACAATGAAGAATATTATTTGTTTCTTCAAGAAACACATGCTTATATTGATGAAGCAGAGGGCACACCCAGAGAAGATGCAATTTTGCACTTCACACAAGTTGCATTGTTCCTTCCTCCAATAATCTTACTGGGTATAATAGACCTTATGTACTACTTTAAAATTAGACAGCTGAAGTCTAGCACTAATTGCTATTTCTTTCTGCACCTGTAACACCACAATCCAGTCCACTTCCACCATCTCTCCTAGGTCCAACTCCCAGGCTTCCTTCAACCTAGACATTGACCCTGTCATGTTGTGTATGATTAACTTATCAAGTAAAAATGCGGGCTAACTAGAATTATCTGCTTCCATCACTCATCTTTCCATTAAGGAGTCCTTCGAAAGAGCCAAATCTCTGTTCACCGGCATGCACAGTGCATGTGTAAACTGTAAATATTTGATGAAAGATCCCCTTTTCATGTGAAACTTACATTAGGTAAAAAAATTACTTTGTGACCACTTTGAATAACATCTCCAATGTTTTGTTGCCCAATATCTGCTGAGGGCCTGTCAAATGATAAAGTAGGAAGCTCCTATAGTGAGGCATTGCAACATAGAGGGATCTGGAGAGTAATCCTACCTCCCCTTCTAGTGTTGACTCATTGATTCTTCCATATTTTTATCATTGGATTTCCATCCAGGGGGGTATACAGAGGATTGGTTTATCGTAGAGGACCTGAACCCAGGCATAGCCAATGATTCTTTCCCTTTCCAACATAATGTGAGGTCTAACTCTCTTGTGGAATATCCACTCAATCACTGCCACCATCTACGCTGTGGTCTAGTACTTGTGTAAGTCAGATAGAGCCAATCTTCCTTTGTATACTGGTCTGCATAGAATTCTCACCTGGGTGTCCCGTTATCCCACAGTAATTTATGGTGGCCACCTTCGAATTTGTTAAAATCCGTCCTCTGAATGTTATTTGGTGATGATGGAAGAACACAGAAGCAAGCAATAATCTTAAAAATTGCAATCCTGCCCATCAATGAAAGGGGCAGAAAAGTCCAGCGTTTCACATCCACCAGGTACCTTTTGCATACAACATTAATCCCAAGGTATTTAAAGGAAAACCATGTCATTCCTTAACCAAAAATGTCACAGGTCTGCGACTTCCTCCAGCGAAACCAAACGTTTCAACTATACCATGTGGTGCTGGAGAGCAAAATGCAAAATTGCTAAGCAGAGGAGCTCTACACGCCACCAAAGTATCCTGAGGATTGTATCCTCCTTGAATTGGGGCTGAAGTCCCGGGAAATCTAAGTAGGTGTATGAAACTTAGCTGAATGAAATGCTGTTTTTCTTTTGATTGTTTATGCCAGATCCTGTTAGAACTAGGGCTTTCTCGCCTTAGTGTACCTCTTCCCGCTGACGCAGAGCGCAAATGCTAGGTCAGCGACACAGATCCCTATGTCATGCTCCATGCCTGTCCATTGAGGTCGGTGGTGTACTGGAGCGCTACAAGAGGCTTCCGATCACAGATTGTAGAACAATCTTGTTGATGGCAACGGTTGAAGTGTACAGTGGCCGATAGCAACGCACACACCCTGCAACTGTGTCTGGCTTTCCCGAGTGCAGCGGGGAGAGAGGACTGTGGAAGTCGTGAGAGTGAGGAGGGCCAACCTGCCATGAAGGCTACTGAGAAATTCAGTTCTGCAGTGGGATTAACACTACTTTATGACTGCATGGTACTGAAATATCTGAAATGTAGATTCTAAAGTTCTGAATTTGTGTTGTGGATACTGCTAGTAATCAGAAGATGGTTAATGGTGATTTTGAAAGAAAACGAATCGTGTCCAACACTATTAACCAGCGCTTTTGTGCTGTATTTCAGTGTTTTGTGCTAGCACCATATTAAGCCCTACACCTATAGTTGGGATCCACTGGTGGTTGGGATCCACGGGGGGTAACAGAGAATGTTATCTTGATACAAATGCTACATGCCTACTGATGATCGTGATCGATCCATAATTGGTGAGTGCTGGCTGTGATATGTGGCTATTATGCTGTTACTAGTTACTGCATGCTTCATTTGATTTGCGCACAGGCTGCCCAACTCCTACACCTCACTCGGAAAATTCCATGTCCAATAATGCCACCACTTTTAAAAGTTGTTTTTTTTCCTATGTGGAGGTGTGTGTTGTAGTGTGCACGTGTGTGTTGTGGTGTGTACTGCCTTTGCAATTTGCTTCTGCCAGGGGAAAGCCTCCTGCGGCATGGGCCTGACACTGCCTGTTGTAGACCGGCCACCTTATCAACAGTCGTCCCAGAGAGCATGTCTGGATCTGGCAAATGACTATTGAAACTGGACTGTTACACTAACAACAATTCCAAAAACATTAAAGGTGATGTTGAGATTCCTGTGGTAACGACCACATGGAATGGTTATACAATCTGTGATGAACCCAGGGAATTTGCCCCCTCTAACCACGGGGAGCCACACCCTTTCGGACTAGGGCTGTGAGCCTGCTTAGCTTAACACCCCATAGGGACAGGGCAACCGGGATCCCACTTGGGGTGAACCTCCATCCCCCGCCCCTTCTTAGAGGACAATCCCTAAACAACGATATGTTATCCTCCCTTGTCTCAGCGATCGAATAGTTGTATTGGTTATATGGAAGTTAACTTGTCTAATGACTTGCCACTTCCTACACCAATGTACAAATGTACCACTGACTGTCCAAAATGTTACATTAACTTCAAAGCATGCGCTCTACAGGTCAAAGGTTACGCTTTATTGGACATGTTGAACCCCTCAAATAATAAGCTTGAGCATCTGTATACACATATGATTGAATCTGAACAGAGTGCATAATGATGAAACGACTGTTCAGCTCCTTGAGTTGGACATGTCAGACTTTAAGAAATAACCACATTTAATTAAGGCCAAAAATGATGACCTCAAACAGGTCTCAGAGAAATAAAATAATTCTGGCCCTCTCGGTGTCCACAATCACAGCCCTACTGGAACTTCTTTGTGGAGAAGATGCTCCTAAAACTGTTTTTCTCAGCATTTCTGCTTTAAAAAATCTCATTGCATGTTAGGTCCCCGCTTTGTCCTAGAGCATCTACCTCATCCAATAATTGTCCAGATTTTCAATTACAGGCACCGGCACCTGATCCTCCGTGCAGCCTGCTAAATAGGAGAACTGCAATACCAGTCCTCAATAATACTTACCTTCCCACATTAGAGTCCATTAGTCAAATTATCAAGGAAATCCTTCAATGATGTCCATAAAGCAAATCCCATTTTTCTCAGGCTGGCAGATCCTATGTTATTTATGCCTTCTCTTATAAACCGCGCTAGTCCACCATTTCCATCTACTCCGATCCCAGTTGATGTGTTACTGAGCTAGTTGGGTATTGCAGCCAATTCGGCATCTGGTAATTGCCTCCATTTCACATTCTGTTTTTGTTCTTTGTTTTTTTTGTTACCTCAACTTACAAAATAAAGAACCTGCTTGTTACGAACGAATACTGGGAGTTAAGCAACTTTTACTATAGTGATGTAAAAATATTCCTATTCTTAGAAGTAGATTACTAGCAATGTTTTTTCTTCGTCAAGAGGTAAGATAAAGAACACCTTTCAGACCATGTGTTCCCATTCACTTCTCTGCACTATAATGTGCATAGAAGAGGATGTTGGTTGCTGGCCCCTTCATTTACTAGCACATCCCAATGTGTGTATTGCATAAGTGAATCCATGGTTTATTTTGCTTATGGTTTAGGGGTATTCCATTGGAAATTGTGGTTGTTCCAGTTTACAGCGAGGTTGGGCATTTGGTATAGTTTAATGAGTATGTGAGATATCAGGCATTCAGTTTTAGGTATGTCTCCAGTACATTATTCAGTAGGACCGTGAATCGCTCACTGGGTCCCAAGTGCATTATGATTTGATAAATCAAAAAAACTGCCTTCTCAAACTGAAACTGAAGGATCTGGTATCTGAATATGATTGCACTGGCAGTACTGTAGCACTCGTCCATCCAAAGGTACAGCTAGAGGAGTTTAGAGAACTATCTAACAGAGAAATTAAGTGAGACGGAGATGTCACCAAGGCTATACGGGTAGAGCAACTGCCCTGGGCGAGCATTATCCTGGTTCTATTAAAAACAAAGGGAAGGAAAATGTGATTGAAGTATAGTCTTCTCAGGGGGCACCCTATGGTGGGATAATGTTGAGGTGAATCAAGTTTATTGGGAGTACTGTCAAAGGTAGAATTCATCTCGGTTTGTTTCAGTTGCAGAAATGTATTATTCTCTAACACGAGCCAAAATTATTTGTCTCGCAGACTCATCGTGAAACGCACAATATTCTATTTGCAGATGAATAAATCCTTTGTTATTACCAGTTTGACTTCTGGGGCACCAAGGCTAGATGATATTACCAAATAGTTTCATAAAGAATTCACAGGGATACTGGTTTCTGAAATAAAAGCATTTTACACTGGGGCACTTTTTGACAGTACCCTTCCCCATGTGAGGCTTTGAGATCCTAGCTTTAATTGACCATAAATTGCTTGTCATTGCAACTCTATTTAATATCAAAAAGGCATTACATTCCCCAGAGTGGCCCATCATGTATGCATTCCTACATAGTGTAGGTGTGAGACCAGTCTTTTTATCCTGGATTACACTCCTATATTCAAATCTGTTCCCACCAATGGCACTGTTTAACTCATTCAGATTGTTAAGTGGAATTAGGCAGGGGTCTCCCCTGTCTTCGATTGTTATTGCCTTAGCTGTCATGCCCCCAAACTGCATATTACGTGCATTCTATGTGCAAATGGGCTTCTTTCCACAATGTCAATGTGGCGGCGTCTTTGTACGCTGATAACCTGCTTGTCTGTGTTTAGGCATCCAGAAACCAACGTACTCCCTATTGTTGACATGATGCAAACCTTTGGTCAGTTGTCTCCCCTGGTTGTTAATTTGAGCAAATCTGAATTGAATCCTTTAATGGAAGCCACCACAGGATGTGGCGAAAGAAATGGGTTTTAAATGGTGTTGATATTAAATGTGTTACCTGGGAAATTCAAGTAGCTGTCACATCAGAAAATTAGCTTATTTATGTCCATTTGTTCACTAGATTTGTGAATAGTGTAGAAAACAGCATAACTTTGCCCCCATCTTTGATGGCAAGAATCTTGTTCATCAAGATGTAGATTCTGCCAAAGTGTGTTTAATACTCGAATATTACTACCTCCTTTATTTTTCAAGATCATTGCTGATGAAATTGGTTTTAGGAAGTTGAACGATCCCAATTAAACTAAAAAATAGGGACTTTAACACATACTGTTTGGGGCGGGGGGTGTCCCGGGTGCTCCAGACCTGAAGACAAATTATCTGTTGTCACAATATGCGCTAGCATGGATTATAGCCCCCTTTCCTGGAGCCTTGAGTCATTTCGCACTGAACACCACCTAGTAGGCAGGTTGATATAAACTGGTCCATGCCACTTTATCATTTGAAATAACATTGTTGGGGCCAACATTTTCATTTTCTCCTATTGAGTAGCAATCCCAGCATATTCTACGACTGTTACGGATACATATGCACATTACTAGTCCTAGAATAGGTGGGGAAAATGCTGGATAGTGGGAGAAAGTGTTCTTCAGCAATATTTTGTCAAGACGATGATATGACTGCATACTGATATAAACACAGTGTAGGTCACCCATTGGGCTTGTACTAGACTACATGGAAAATATGACGCTCTCTCCATATTGCTCTTTATTCTTGCTGAGATACGATTGACTGTCTCCCATTCTCTACTGGCCCTATTCTCATTAGAGAATTTAACAAACTTGGACTTATTAAACTAGATTACCTATACATAAAGAGTGTTTTTGTATCCCTTGAACTGTTTCAAGGATACTTATAGTGCCATACTATACAATATAGGTGGACATTTGTCTGAATTTTACATCATTTCTAAATCTCCACCTGACAACTGTGGTGGAATGTGTGCCAAGCCGGATCTTGCCATAAAGCCATTTCCCGAATATAAACTGGTGATGCACTGCCTGAAAGGAGCGTCAGTGAAGGCTAAAAATAGCTGCGGAAACAGCTGTAAATATGACTATAACTGACAAGGAGTCGGCGTGGATGACTTCAGTTAAGCGTATATTGTTTAATTATAAACACTGCCTTTATACATTTACAATTTCTGTATCAACTCTATTATACACCCATCAAAATCAGAATATTAAGTCTCACCTCGTCAGATACTTGCCCACACTGTAAAACGGAAAATGCTGACTTTCATCAACTAGCCTGGACATGTCCTGAGCGTCACATATTCTGGAAATTGCTTACAAATCAGTTAACTAAAATAGGTGGGTTTTAGGTGGTCGTTGGCTCATTGGTTTTCTTACTTTCTCTGCCAATTCCTACATGGTGAACACTCTATAGATTTGTTACCCTTTCCATTCTACTTGTTCGTAAGCAGTTTGTGCTGAATTGGTTGAGCCATTCTCCTCCCACTCTTGGTGCCTGGTGTAAGCAACTGATATGGCCATATAAGTGTGAAAAAACGCATGTGCAGCTTTCTGCCCACCCAAAGAATATATGGTTCCGCTTCATGATGTACCTGTGATCCCCCTCAATTTCAGTATTTTAAAGTCTTGCCAACAGGGCTTGGTTCAAGTTGTAATTTATAGCTATGTGTTTTGTATCTAGACTGATAATGGGAAAATAGAGTGCCTCTAATTTCCTTGCATTGTACAGGTTATAGGAATTGTAGACAATTGATCAGCTTTGTGCCTGTTGTCATGATGTAATTGTTGAATGTATTACTGACCATGTGCTGTAAAACTTGATACAAAAGAAATTGAAAAAGGATTTATCTGCAGTCATGGGATAGAAACCAATTGGTTGCTTAAGTGTACAGTAAAAGATTATGCACATACAGGAACACCTGGTCATCCTTACCCAAGGGCCAATGGGAACACATATACATTGGTACTATCCTAATCCATTCTGTCCATTGAATGATAAAGGAGAATATGGCAGGGGAAATAGGAGATCCCTGCCATGTTACTCTTCTAATAGGGAGTTTTCTTGAGATATACCCATTTACATTGAGGCCGTCGGTGGTTCCACATAGCAATGGTGAAGACTGCTTATAAAGAATGGCCAAAACCATCTTTACTAGCACAGCCCAAAGGAAAGTTCATTCCATTGAGTGCAATGCCTTTCATGGATCAACACCGCACACAAAAGCGCCAGCTCGTGAAGATTGCCCAACATTGCCACACTGCTGAATAGTCTTCTGTGCATCATCCTTGTGGACCAGCCTTGCATACACCAACATTGATCCGGATCAACCAAGCTTCCCATTTCACCCATTAACATTTTAATCAGTATTTTGGCTTCTTCATTAGAAGGGTTGATCTGTGTACCAGCTGTCAGTTGGACCAGCACCATGGCAGTATATAGATCCTGTGTGAATAGGCCCCTTCCTCTACTACTATTGCTCAAGTTTAGTAGGCTTCTGTGTGCATTCTCATCCACCATCTTTGATGATTCCCCTGGGAAAGCATTGGAACCAGATGTTTTTCTGTTCTGTGGTTGATTAATATTGTGGCTTCTCTCCACCAGGAAAACAAAGAGCCTTCCGGGAGTCCTATGCTGTTATCTTTAAGATGGGCAGATAATGTAAAAAGGCCTCAAATACTGGGGCTGCACTGCTATTATTCTACTAGAAGTACTCTTTCTATGGGGCAAAAACCTCTATGATCTATGAGAGTTTCCTTGATAGTTTCGACTTCCAAATCTCTTATTTATTGCTTCTCACTTTGTTCTGAGCCCTTGGGTTTGTTTAAAATGTCTGATGGTGCCCTCTCCATGGTTCCCTCCCAGCCACTGAATCCCCAAATGTATGTGCTGAACTATTGTATGCCCGGCAGTCATGGACCTATAGCTTCACCTTCACCCAAGTGTAGAGTGGTCTTAGAGCTCTCTGGGAAGCTATGCTGCTTCTATCACCCTTTGGGCTTTGACTTGGAACAGTAACATGTAAACAATATGTGACTTGAAGTGATGCATCTTAGAATGAAACAAATAGCCTTTCTTTCCATGGTCCCATATCGACCATAAATCTCAGTGCCAGGAAAAGCGCCTATCTGTGCAGTTTTATCCTGGTGGATAACATCCCTTTTTGACCTGGAATCATGTCATGTCCTGTAAGGAAACCATGGTATCAACAGTAAGACCACAGACACAAGCAATCGCAGTTCAGGGGTGTTTATTGAACTTCAATTGGGTTTTAAAAACACCAATCTAATACTAAATCTAAAGGTGGGAGCAAGCTACGACCATCAAATAATAACGCAGTCCTAGTAGAGTTATGTCGAAATAAAAGGGCCTATACTAATAAACCTATTGTCAAACATTACTTCTAAATTCAAATAGTGTGGGACATGATGTTATGCAAAAGAAAAGTGTTAAAAAAATGTCAGGATATTGAAGCCGTTGGCTTCCTTTCCCTACGTTTTCAGCATTGGACAAGGAGGCACACTCCAGCTTAGTACACTCTCTTGCTTCTCTAGCACGAGGACGCAGTTCAAAACCTCAACATCAGGGCCTTCTGTGCCAAAGTCTCTTTGCCATTCAAAGTCTCCTATTTCTGAGGGCCTGATGCAACACAACAAATATTAAAGTTACTTTCTTCTTAGGATTTCACATGTACAACTTCTCGGGTGATTTACTGTTTGCCGCAGGTCCCCCTCCACCGGGCTCAGACCCACTTTAACACAAAACTTTCAATTGATCTCCCTCTGCCGGGCTCGGACCAACTTTATCTACTTTTCCAAACTTTCTTTGCATCACTGAAATCAAAGACTTTCGACTGTGCGCAGGATTTTGCTTGAGCTATCGCAGAACCACAACGTTACATGTCTGGCACCGTTCTTTCTGTGACTTTACCCACTCCACTGGAACACGCGCACTGCCGGTGGGTCATTTCGCCTGCATCGGGAGCTCTCCTCCATCCAGTCTTGGATCTCCCTTTGCAGCTGCCACCTGCATCTGCCTCCACTGCACCCTGGACGGCCACCTCACCGTGCCTCGTGTCACTGCGCTGAGCCCCCGATGGCCCTGGCACTCTGCCTCCAGACAGCATTCTGCGCGTAGTCCGCCCGCCTCTTCCACCCGCAAGGTCCTGGTTGGCCTTGTCGCCTGCCTGTGCCGGGTGCGCAGCTGTACTGCTTCACCCTCACCAAGCCACCATTTGGGCCTCACCCACATCTGCCTCCACTGCACCCGGATGACCACCTGGCACTCTGCCTCCAGGCCACAGTCCACTCGTAGTCCGCCCGCCTCTTCCTCCTGCGAGGTCCTGGTCGGCCTTGTCATCTGTCTGCACCGGGTCGCAGCTGGGCTGCCTCACCCTCACCCAGCCACCAATTGGGCTTCACCTGCACTGAGCCGCCATCTGGGCTCCAATCGCCCGTCTGCTGAGCTATCTCACCCCTTTCCCAGGACTGAGCCGCCTCGCCAGACCCACCAGTGACTGGGTGCTATTGCGCCTTCGTGCTTTGCCTCGGGGCCACCATTTGGGCTTCATTCGCCCGCCTGTCGGACCGCCCACCCTTCCCTCTGGCACTCTCCTGAGCTCAACACCTGGAGCCACTACCTTACGACCACCTTCTGGATCTCCTTGCCCTTCCCAGGACTGTGCGCTTTGCTGAGTTCCTTGCTGGAGCCACTTGTGTTCAGGTGCTGTTGGCGAGCTCCGTCTCCGGGCCACTAACTGCTATCCACTCGCCAGCTTACTGGGCTGCCTCACCCTTGCCTCTGGCGCTCTCCTAAGCCTACCACCCGCAGGAACCATCGCCTCACGACTGCCTCCTTGACCACCTTCCCCTCCCAGGACTGCGCACACTGCTGAGCCCTCGCTGGAACCACCAGTGTCAGGGTGCTGTTGATGGTCTTCATTCGGCCACAAGCTGGGCCACCTCACCTTTGCCTCAGGCGCTCTCCTGAGCCCACCACCCGCAGGAGCCATCGCCTCATGACTGCCTCCTGGGCTGCCTTGCCCTCCCAGGACCGCGCACACTGCTGAGCCCTCGCTGGAACCACCAGTGTCAGGGTGCTGTCGGCGGTCTTCATTCACCCGCCAGCTGGGCCGCCTCACCCTTGACTCTGGTGCTCTCCAGAGCCCTCCACCTGCCGGAGCCTTTACCTAATGACCGCCTCCTGGGCCGCCGTGCCCTACCCAGGACTCCCGAGGACACCGGACTGGCTTTCTTGTCCCTCCTCCTGCCCTCTGCCACTCACCTCTCTGCCAAGGACGCTCTGCTGCTCTCTGTCCTGGACGCTCTGCTGCTCTCTGCCCTGGACGCTCTGCTGATCTCCCCATCTGCCCTTGATCACATCCTGCTGCAACCCCTATCCTAGGCCCCTGCTGTTGTTGTTCCAGGCCCTTTGCCCCTTGTGCCTCCTCCTGACCATTGCTACTCACCTTTCTGCTCTGTACGTTCTGCTGCCCTGCTGATCTCTCCAACTGCCCTTGACCGCTTCCTGCCGCAACCCCTATTCTAGGCCCCTGCTGCTCTAACCTCTCCTACACCCACCAGCACTTACTCCTTTCCCCTTCCTGTCATGCACCTTATCTGTCTATCCCTTCATCACCCTCCTCCTCCTCTACCTTCCCCCTCACCCTAATGTCCACCCCCTCCTCTCGCCTAGCCCCCTGCCCACCACTCCCTCTCCGTACTATCCCTTCTCGCCGCAGTCTTATCCATCTCCCCCTGCCAACCCCTCCAGCATCATCAACATTGCCCTTTGGAACGCCCGTTCCTTCTGCAATAAAGCCACTGCGACCCTCGACCTATTCTTCCGACTTAATCTCCACTTCCTCTGCATCACCGAAACTTGGATCCCCCTCTTCAATTAAACTGTCCTTGCATCTCTCTCCTCCCCCTCTACCTCCTTCTCTCATGTCTCACGCCCCTCTGGTCGCGGAGGCGGCATCGGCCTTATTTTTCACCCTAAATGTCTTTCCTCATCCCCTACCCTTACCCACCCACCCACCTTCTCTTCCTTTGAATTTCTCTTCAAATCCTTCACTTATCCTCACGCAATCTCCTTAATTATTTACAGACCTCCTGGCCCCCTCTCTTCCTTATATGAAGACCTGGACCATCTTCTCTCTCTCATCTCTCCCTCCCCTACTCCTCTCTGTTCTTGGCGACTTCAACCTCCCTCTCTCATCCACATCTCATTCTTCTCCTCTCCTATCATTACTTGACTCCTACTTCCTCTCTCCCCATCCTACCCCCCCACTCCTCTGGCTCCACGCTCGATCTCATCTTTCTCTCTTCTTAGTCTTCCTCTGCTGTATCATCTCTCCCCAACTATCTCTCAGACCACGCCTTGCTCTCCTTCTCTCTCACTCCTCCCCCCTTATCTTCCTCCTCCTCTCCCCTTATCTTCCTCCGCCTCTCCCTCCTTCTCTTGTCACAACCTCTGCAACTTTAACTCTACTCTCTTCTTTGACTCCTGTTGTTCATCCCCACCCCCCTCTGACTTCGCTTCCCACTTAGCGGATGACGCACTCTTCTCTCTGTCCTCATCTATAACCTCTAGTCTTGACCAACTCTATCATCTTACTTCCCCCCCCCCCCCCTCTCGCAAACCTTCCCAACCCTGGCTCTCTTCTCACCTTCTGTCCATGCGCCGATGCCTCGAACACTGCTGGATCAAATCCCCTTCTCTGACTAATCAATCTTCTTATTTCTCATATCACACTCTCTACGACTCTTGCCTCTCATCTGCCAAGCGATCCTACTACTCTTCCCTCCTCCATTCATAAGCCTCTCATCCCCGCCGTATCTCTTTCAGACCCTTTCCCGCCTTCTTTCCCCTCCTACTTCTGACCCTTCCACGAACTCCCCCCCCCTCTATCCCTCTGACTGCTAACTTCTTCTCATCCAAAATTCTCTCTTCGCCAAACCATCCTCTCCTCTCCTTCCTACTCTCCCTTCCCCCTCCCTCTCTTCTTGCTCTGCCAACTTGTCCACCTTTGCTCCTATCACCCCTGCATGTGTCTCCCATCTCCTGTCCAAAACTCACCCTACTGCTGCCCCCTCTGATCCCATCCCCACCTCCCTCATCCCCAAAATGTACCCTATCCTTATTCCCTACCTAACCACCTTCTTTAAAACCTGTCTCTCCTCCTCCACCTTTCCTTCAGCTTTCAAACATGCCACCATAATCCCTATCCTGAAGAAACCTTCTGCTAGCCCTCTTCTTGCCTCTAACTTCAGACCAATTTCCCTTCTCCCTTTTATCTCAAAGCTCCTCGGGCGCCTAGCCTACTCTTGACTTTCTGCATTCGTCTCATCCCACTGCCTCCTCCCCACCTCTCAATCTGGTTTCCGCCTTAAACACTCCACTGAGATTGCCCTCACCTATGTCAACTCTCTCCTCACTGCTCGCTATGCTAAGCAATCATCGATTCTCATCCTCCTTGATCTTTCAGCAGCTTTTGACACCATAGATCGCCCCTTACTTCTTAGCACTTTGTCCTCCTTCGGTTTAAAAGACTCTGTTCTCTCCTGGCTCTTCTCTTACCTCTCCAATCGATCCTTCACTGTCTCCTGGGGCAGCCGTGCCTCCTCCAGCCTCCCCCTGAACTATGGTGTCCCTCAGGGAACCGTGCTGGGATCCTTTTCCTCTCTCTATACCTTCCTTCTCTCCCCGATAATCTCCTCTTTCGGCATTTCCCACCACTTCTGCGCTGATGACACCGAACTCTTTCTTTCCTTCTCTTCCTTCACATCTGACCACCACCACACTTTCTTTTTGCCTAACAGCCAAAAAACTGAATGTCATCCCACTTTCAATCCCACAACACTGACAAGACTGAGGTGCTTTTCTTCCCTCCCAACACTCTCTCCCCTTCCCCCCTCCCTTCATCCACTTTCCACCTTCAACCTCCCCATATCTACCCATGCCCGCAATCTCGGCCTCCATCTCGACTCCTCTCTCTCTTTCTCCAACTTCATCCCTCTAACCTCTCGAGCCTGTTGTCACCATCTCTTCAACATCTGCAAGATCCGCTCCTCTCTCACATTCCATGCTTCCAAACTCCTACTCTCCTCCTTTATTTTCTCCTGCCTCTTCTACTGCTCCTCTCTCCTCTTTGTCTCTCACCTAAATCCCCTAAAATCCATCTACCACTCCTGTTCGCACTGTATGTCTCCTCGGCCCTTGAGACTCCGTTTCTTCCTCCCTCAATTTAAGTGGCTTCCCTTCCACTCACAACTGAAATTTCAATTCCTGTCTTGTCTACAAATCTCTCCATGACCTGCTCCCCCCACCTTTCCTCCCTCCTCCTCCTTTTTACCCCCCTCCCGCTCTCCGCTCAGCAGACCTCGACCTCCTCACTGTACACCCAACTCCCTGACCTCAAAACAGTTAGTGTTACCCCCATCACCTTCCCCCACTCTCCCCCTCCTCCTTGTAAATTGTTCTACATATTGTTCTAACAACTTGTTTCATGTTTGTAAATATGCTTCCCTCACTTTTGTACCTGTTATATTGTAAAGCGCTTTGGCTTAAAGCACTATATAAATTCAATAAACATAAACACTTCAATTCACAATTGCTTGTTCTCTTCTTGATGTACCCTTGTTCTCACTTTCGCCAATTCTCAGCTGGATACCTTAGAGATCTTCGATTGAGCACCCACGCTGTGCTGGACCACTCTGTCAAAGGTATCTTGCGTTTAAAGTTAAATCACTCATCAGAGGGTTCACTTTATTTGCGTCTCTTATCACACACGTTTTAATAATTTTCTTCCAGCATTTGCCGTACAATGTTGCTGCTTGCAACCTTGGCTTCAACACAGACTGGTCTTGTATCTATCTCCCCAACTTACCGGCTGTGTTGATTTCACTGACACTGCTTTTTTCTTGGAGCCAAGGACGGTACCACAGCAGATGCTGCTTCTCTCCACCTGATTATTGACGCGGGAGGGCCCCGGGTATCTCCGACACACAATGCAGGATTCTTCAGCCTGGTTTCTTGGTCTTGCGCTTTCTATTCTGGAGGGTTCAGGAAAGTAATGATTAATTGTCGAAAAGGTCAAGGGAATTTCTCTCCTTGTGATCCCCTTCTGTTTCGCCGTCTTTTCTCGTTCAGCTGCTGTCTCAAAACTGTTTCCTCGTGTGCTTTGCCTCACTCTTGACCCCTCAGGGGTCTGTCTCAGTCAGGCTCAGACTACTCCTTCACTGTTCTCAAAAGACATTTATTTGGACTTCAAATCCCAGAGTGCCTCAGTGTTCAAATGGGATTTCCCCTCAGGTCAGCGTCTCACCGCCTGCCCCTGAATAGCCTGACCCAGGGCTGGGTTGGGCACAGTCAGCAGCCGTCTGGATGTAAAGGGTCCCTGCCACTCTGCAACCTCTCTGGTACTTACAGTCTGTGTCCTCACAGTCCTTTCCACTCCAAGCCTTCCAGGGTTGCTTATGCTATGGCTCCTGGCTTCTCTGCTTCCTTCAGCATCCCTGTTCGTTCAGTATGTGCCTGGGTGTCAGACCTTTTTTACTCTTTTAAAGAGTTGATTGGAGTCAGGTGTGAGTAGTTGTCCCTCCCTCCCTGCCTGACTCTGCCTGACCTCATTATCGGGACAACATGGAGAATGCCCATAGGAATCCATTGCCCATTGTTTCCTATGGCTAATCCTCATGACTCCCATCTGCCTCTCCTTCGTCCTAGTAGTTTTGCTTCTAAAATGGAAGTAGGGATTGTGGGAGTTGCGGGTTTTCCTGGAAATCTTGGAAAAACCATGTAGGTTTTCGTCAGGATGAAGGGGGTAAATGTATTGGGATGGGTGAATGGATTTTCTATTGGGTTTTACTTACCCTGGTCATTTTCACCTTTTCCTTACAGAAATATACTGGGGTATAATGGGACTGTGCTGACAATATCCCATGACAACTGAGGGGATCTCTTGTAGGGGTGTATTGGAATGGGAGGAATACCATGTCTCGCCCGAGGTGGTGCCCAGATGATCCTCCCTCAGTCGTCCTCTCCCAGGGTTGGGGTCCAAGAGTGATGGCCCTCCCCTGGCCACCTGAACAAAGGATCCCCAGGAATAGCTTAGTAGAAACGCCTCTGGTTTCTCACCGTCCCTGATGAAAGAGCAGCTATTACCCACAAGTTAAGTCTTATGCAACAGGACATCAGGCTCTGCATGGCTAAAACAATGAAATACCGCCCCTCTCCTGATCTTATCACACAAGACATTTACATTTTTTCATATGCTTTTAAGTGTCATGACTCTCGCAACCTGACATGAAAATTCTCTCTGCCATGTGTGTGTACCCACACCTTTTCCATGATCATGACATTGGTGCTGAAACATTGAAACTTATAAAATAACCGCCCATTTCTTCCCCCAACTCCTCTAACACTATACTTCCCAACTTCAAGAAGTATCCGTTGCCTAAAACATCAGCTACACAAACTCAGGTGGCCTATTTGTTAACTCCTATACTAAACACTGAGCATAGATATTCATTATGGTCTATGTATTGATCTGTATATTCCACAACCTGTGTCCTCCTTCCTCCTCCTGTCAAATCCTAAACCTCCTGTCTCCCCATCTCTGTTCCTAAAATTGCAGATTTAGGCCCCCCTGAGTTGTGGAGGAGATCCCGTTTAGGGCAGTTTTGAAGGTATGCCTACAAAACTAAGTCTATGAATGCTTTCTCAGTTCATTCGGGAAGTCCAGCAATCCAAATAATATTGCAATAGGAGTGACCTTCTGCAGACCCATCTCTTTTCTCCAGTTATTTTGAGACTTTGTTGTTTGGCAACCTTCTCCTTCTAAGGTCTCCCTGTATCCTTAAGGTTTGAGATCCTGCCCTCAAAAGATGTTGGGTCAGAAACCTCCACAGATCTGCATGAAGCAGAGATGTGCCTGATCGACCTGACCTAATCTGCTTTCGGAAGATTGCCTGGTACTCTGGTGATTTCTAGGATCACTTATGCAAGAGTTGGTCTTGGGGGTGCAGGGTGCAAACTTGGCTGCGTATGATAACCTGCACACTGCAACAAAAAAGGGGGAAGAGGGCAAGTGGAGTAGATCCAGATTGGTCTACCTTCCAGCTAACGCTCCTGCCACTCAATCGGCCACTGCTGGGGTGGCCTCCCAGTACTTACCCCAACGATCCTCGAAATTGCCTTACCGCCACCGGCACTATGTTCCCCTAGAGTTCACAGCCGGGAGCATGATGTGTACAGACGCGTTATAAATGCCATATCATATCACGATGATGACTACCCCTCACAGTTCCAGGGTTGTCTGTTCCTAGGGTGCCTGCTCTCCACCGGCTGGCCACACATCAATGGCACTCAGCTAAACTTTATTCCAGGTTCCCAAAGTTAATGTGTAGTAGTAGGTGCCTTTCAGACATGCAGGACCTCCGATCTTACTCTTTCCTACTACACTCCATCCCACAACTATGCTCTCCGTCCCACTCTGCTACTACCACCCCTCCTCTCCACTTCTACTTCTCTCACTCAGGGGCCGAAATTGGTCTTCATGTAGCAGGAGCTGAAAGTAGCTCCTGGGTGCCAGGGAATTTTCCTCGACCAGGAGCTTCTTGCCTGAGCTAGGAGCTAGTAAAATAAAGTATCTGAAATGTGTTCTTAGGACGATGGACACAATTAAATAAAATCCGAGCAGTAGTAGAGCAACAAATTAACAAAAACACACAATCAGAAACAATACTTTACATAATTGAAATGTTGACCTGAACTGACCCTCATTCACCCCAGCTATCACGAACATATTCCTTTTATCTGACAAGCCTATGTCTTCTAGCCCAGCTCATCTTTCTACCATTTATTTCTTTCCTCTAGACTCATTCTTTTTACTTGTCTCCCGCAGACTATGGTCTGGAGACCCCTGGCACAAGCACAACGTAGTACACCACTTTTCAGACCAGCATAGGCACTCGAAGACTACTAGAGTGGTGATTTGGTATTGTACAAACATTTCTTAACATTACATACTGTATCAATGGAACGTTGAAACATTTGTTCAGCATAGAACAGTTAAATCGAAAACCATACGTCTAAGCAGACATGCCACAATTGCTGAAAACAACTTGAGGTATTGATGCAGCTAGGTAAATTCATTTGATGTAAATATTAATCATCAGAACTTGACACTGAAATGTTAATCCAAGAAAGGTGGGGCACACTGTACTCTTGCTTAGTAGTCTTCCTTTGGAATGAAACTACTAACTAGATGTTCTTTTCTACAACCTAGAAATTGACCCATGTTAAAATATGCTACGATTGGAAATGTTCCTGCACATAACACTTCATTTGTTTCACATTTTAGAAACATGTACATATCCACACTAAAAAGCGGGGGGGAGGGAATGAGATGATTAGCGTGAGCACCAAAGAAAAATATGCTCAGGATACCCGGTTCACATCAATTGAGCCAGCAAATGAAGATGTCCAAGTCACAAATTGGTACTGCAGCATGGAACATACTGGCTCCCAGGGACTTGTGAGGATGTTCCAACACCATATCAAACAGTCCAAAAGTGCATATTCCAAAATAACTCATCAAGGCAGACTTAGTGAACAGATATCCAATAACATATCTCTACAAGTGTGATCGTTAGGAGCCCATTTTCCCAGGCTATTAGATGTTTTTTTCAGGTGCTAAAAAGTCAACCTTTCAGATAATGTTGATGAATGTTTGGGAGGTGAAGAATGGGTATGGCTTCTTTTGTACTGGTAGCAGCAATTTCCAATATCTGATGTATTTTAAACATGCACTTATCAATTTGGAGCTATTCCAAACAGGTGCCCTTGTATACTTTTGCTTTAAATCCATGGAGTGGATTTTGTGTACACTACAGAGCATTTGTTAAATCTCAGAGTACAAGGTGTACTGAAGGCTTTTGCACATCGTGCTCTTTGCCAGCATGGGGTCTGGCATGGATTTACATGCTTGTGAATATTCCCCATTGTCGGGCTGAGAATCCTTGGTAAAAGGAAAAAGAAAAGTTTCACTTTCACTTAAAAACAGTATTACTCGTACGTCCTGTCCCCTTTCCTCCGTACTGTATGGGCGTCCCTCGCTAGGGACGGGAAACAGAACATTTTTCAACAGAAAAATTACCTTCCCCTTTAAATTTAGATGTGCATGGGGTGAGGCCATGGGAGCATGCACTCCCCTGACTCCACCCACCGGCACCACTCCTCAGTCCTCTTTTCCGAGTCGACGAGAACTGACCGCTTTCCCCAGCGGTCCTGGGTTAGGCCTCCAGCCTAGTTATTCCATGCGCTCTTCCGGAGAGAAGTACTTTTGTCTTCTTTCTCTTTTTTTCAATCAGGTACCATTCTGTCCTCTGGCACCACGCTCCTCCCCGGCACATGTCGACGTCCTCAGGCTTCAGCGGACGTCCAGCCTGCGAGGATCTCTTTCCGACATCTGACCCACACGCCCTCTGCCTCCGCTGCCTTGGCCCTAACAACGGCTGGCAAGGTTGTACCACATGTGACGCGCTCACACTGCGCACACTCAAGAACAGGTTAGCCAGTTGGAGAGAGCTCTTCGTTAGGTCGCCTCCAGAGGACCTAAAGAATATCATCAAGCAGAAGACCAGGCCCAAGGTAGGTGCCCTTTTCTCCTCCGCACCCCACAAGGGCGACTCCTTCCCCAGGAAGCCCAGGAGCGGGAGGGACCTAGCAGGTCCTAGTACCACCACAAGTAACGAGGCTGCTTCAACTACCGGCCTGCAGGCAGATGGGTCGCAAGATCCTACCGGTGACTCCGCTGAGGGACCGCAAGGTTCTGTTACGGGGCCTCGGCCCGAGGGGCAACGCCCTAATACCGGACTGATGTCTGAGGGGGCGCCTGTATGCAGCACTACCGGTGTTACAGCGAGGGCACTCCGCCTACCAGGCCCTGTCCTGAGGTGCAGGGTAGGCCTCAGCCTCCTCTGTTATGCATCTTAGAGGAAGCCAGGGCTGTTGCAGCGAGTATCACAACGCAGGCATGTGGAATGCAGCAAGACAAGATGGCCACCGAGCCAGACAAAATGGCAGCTCGCTTGACACCACCCCCTTTCGGGGAACAGGTAGGGGAACGTGTATTCAGGTGGGACTGGTCAACGTCTGGCACTTGGCCCACTGCGTACCCCTCTACCTCGCAGGGCAGTTACACCTCGGCCCATAAAGTGAGATAGGGCACGCCCCGGCCTCAGCAGCCCATGGGCCTTGCACCTACCCCGGTTCCATCAGGACGCACCGCACCCCCTGTCCTGTGAAGACAGGTATTTTCAGAAATTTCTTACGCTCATGAGGTCCCCACAGATGAAAAACATCCACAGGGAGGTCATTAGGGACATGCTCCCCCCGGCACAGCCCTTTACTCCACGGTCATGCAGCCTTTAGGGCCTGCTCTGCTGGGCCCTTTGCAGCCTCTGCTGCCCCCGCCAGTCCCTACTACACCGGCTCCATGCCCGTCCCGGTCACAACAACCCTGTCTTCTCTGCTGCAACAGCCTCTGGCGTTTTGTCTGCATGCCACAGCTTCCTACGCCCAGCACTCCTCTGGCTGCCCCTGACCAACATGACGCTATGGTTGACACAGATGAGGAGGACCCAGACAACCCCGCATCAGCCAAAGCCTTCCACGAACGGTTGGCTGGGCTGGCTGAATATTTGGGCATCCCACAGCCATAGGTGGAACAACCAAAGGTGGGGGTACTGGCAGAGGTCCTTGCTCTACGCCGCACGGCGACAACGGGAATCCCAAAGCGAAAGGATGTGGTGGCTCTTGCCAAAAAAAGGTTTGCTCAAGCCTCATTTTACTCAGGTTACCAACAGGGGCCTCAACGCCAGACTTAGGCAAATGGAAAGGAAACCCCTTTTACTGTCGGCGCACCCCCAACCACACACACTCATTGGTGATCGCAGCTGCATCTCTTTACTCTAAGCCGCAATCGTCCTCGGCTACATCAGCCTCTGCACTCCTGGCAAGGAGGAGAAGGTTCTCGAGGCGGTTGGAAAGAAGATCTATTCCAACACCACGCTCCATCTTCGCCAGTCCAGTGCGGATGACATGCTGGCGGCGGTCAACCGGAGGCTGTGGCGAGAGATCACTGACTTTCTACATGAGCTCCCTGTGTAGAGCCAGACTCTGTTCAAGGCAGGGCTGGTGGAAGCCAAGATAGTGGCTCAGGATATAATGGAGCCCACAGTGGCTCATATTGTGACCAATATGAGGACGACAGCCTGGCTCAGGGCCACTAAGTTCAACCCTGACTTCCAGGAGCATATTCTGGACTTTCCTTTTGAGGGGGGACGATCTGTTCCATTCAACCACGGACGAGGAACTCGATAAGAAGAATAGTTCAGAGACTGCGAAATCTTTATCGATCCTCACAAAGTCCACCCCCAAGACATATAGCCAGGCGCACCAGCACTCAGACAAGGGTCGGTCCTTCAGGGGTTTCCAGGAGAGACGGTTCAGACAACCAAACCGATCCCTAAGCCAGCATAGGCGCAAACAGCATTAGGCGGCGCACAAGGTTTTTTTCAGTCCTCTTCCCCAGCAGGTAAGCAGACATGACACACCCATCCAGAGCCACGAGTCTCCGGTCGGGAGCAGATTTGCCCTTCATGCTCACCGCTGGCGGGCAAGGTTCTGAGACCCATGGATCCTATCTGTAGGCTTTCGGCTTCCTATACCTACTGCTCCTCTTTTTTGCCCTCCACTCCCACAGATTGGTACAGCAACTCTATTGGCGGAAATTCGCTCGCTCGTAGAGTCAGGCAGTGGAGGAAATCCCAGCTGCACGACGAGGCGTGGGCTTCTATTCACTGATTTACGCCATACAAAAGAACCACCAGGCGGGTCTGAGAGTTGTGTTGGACCTCTCCACCATGAACCTTTCCCTCCCTCTCCAAAAGTTAAAAATGGCTACCCGAGCGCTCCTAGCGGAGACATCGTTTGTGGGAGACCGAATGTGCTCTCTGGATCTGAAGGGTTTTTACAAGACTGATGAACGCGGTAGCAGCCCTACTCGGGGCGCAGGGTCCATGTCGAGACTGGCTAGTCAGGGCAAGGTCTCCGGAGGCGATGCAACAAACTGCATCTGCTGTTATGAACACACCTCACGAGCTGGGATTTTCCATCAATCTCAAGAAGTCACAGCTGGCGCCAACACAGAGTCTAAACTTCCTGGGCCTTATCTGGGATACAAGATCCGAGAGAATTTTCCCCTCAGAGGACAAGATTGCAGCCATCAAAAGGGCCACAGGTCATTTTCTCAGCCGAGCAGTGACCTCTGCATGGTGGTACCAACACCTCCTGGGCATCATGGCGGCGTGTCCTCTGGCAGTGCTGCATACAAGACTCAATATTAGGAGGCTGCAGCTGCACTTCGCAGCCTCCTGGGATCAGGAGAGGGGTTCCCAAGTGGAGCAGGTCTCCATCTCACATCTCCGCCAGGCCCTAGTTTGGTGGACTATGTACAGCAACTTGCGGATAGGCCACCCCTTCCGTTAACCAGCACCTCAGGCCACCATCACCACAGATTCTTCCTTAGAGGGCTGGGGGAGCTACCTTGGACAGCCACAATGGAGCAGGCAGCCCACATCAACTGGCTCGAGATAAAGGCCATCTGGCTCGCTCTAAGATGATCAGCAGCAGGGCCATTCTCATTCAGACAAACAGCTCCACCAGCATGTATTACATCAACAAGCAGGGTGGGGCCAGAACCCCCCGCCACTGCACCTTGGCTGTCCAGATTTGGGAGTGGACCCTGGACTGCAACATGCACCTGACTGCAATCCACTTCCCTGGGGAGGCCAACCTAGAGGCGGACAGAATCAGACAGCTGGGTGCGGACAACTACGAATGGCATTTGGACGAACAGGTGCTTCAGGAGATCTTTAACAGGTGGGGTCATCCTCATGTGGATCTTTTCGCCACCTGGTTCAACAGGAGGTGCCCCCATTTGTGTCCTGGCAGGGAGATGGGAGGGGCGCTCTGGGCAACGCGATGCAGATCGAGTGGAACAACATGAACGCGTATACCTTCCCTCCCACTGCCCTGGTCCACAGGGTTATCTGCAAAATCCAGGAAGCTCAGCACCTCCGTGTCATCTTGATAGCTCCATAGTGGCCAGCAAGGCCATGGTCCTTGTAACTCCTCAGCCTGTCGGATCAGGCCCTGGTGCACCTTCCTCTCAGCCTAGCGCACTTACTCTCTCAGCAGGGAGGCACTGTCATCCATCCCACTCCCGTGCAGGGTGGTTCCTAACAGGTCACACTGAGGCATCTGCACCTGTCACAAGCTAACCTAGACATTATATAGGGGGCTAGGAGCGATGCTACCAGGAGCCAGTACAGAAACAAGTGTTACAAGGTTTTGTCGCTGGGTGGGATCAAAGGAGGTCGATCTATTGACCTGCACTTTGGACAATGTGCTATCCTTCTCTGCGCACCTCGCACACTCGGAGGGTGCAGGTAGACACTTGCCGCACCTATCTCGCGGTCATTGGAGCCTACAAGAACTTGGAGGAGGAGGTATTTTTATCCTCTAATCTGGTGGTTAAGACACTTGGCGGGACTGACCAGGCTTTATCCGCCTATCAAGAAACCACACCCGGTGTGGGACCTCAATGTGGTCTTGAGCACCCGGGCGCATAAACCATTCGAACCTATGGCTTCCGCGGACTTCAGGCTAGTCACCATTAAGACCGCCCTTCTGGTGGGCCTTACCTCGGCACGTCAATCAGTGAAATACAGGCACTGGTGGCTTCAGAGCCTTATACTACTTTTCATAAGGACAAGGTGGTGCTTAGAACTCACCCCTCATTCTTACCTAAGGTTACCTCGTCTTTTCACCTAAATGAGGAGGTAGTACCACCGACATTCTTCACGTACCCCAAGGTTGACGCTCAGAGGGTATTGCACTGTCTGGACTTGAGGTATGCGCTGAGACTACCTGGACAGGACCAAGAGCTTCCACAAATCAGACGCCCTTTTTGCCACCTTTGGTGGGCAAAGCCTGGCTGTCAGGCCTACAAGGCTTCCATGGCAAGGTGGATGGTTACAGCCATCAAGAAGACACAGGAGGGGCAGCACAAACCTCTTCCAGCAAATGTGCAGGCCCACACAATCGGAGCTAAAGCCACAGTGGTTGCGTTGTAGGCGCACGTCCGTGGCAGGTTATTAGCAAGGAGGCTACATGGGCTAAGCCCTCGATCTTCTGCAAGCACTACTGCTTGGATGCCGGCTCGAGGTCGGACACAGCATTTGTTCAGGCAGTGTTAAGGAACTTGTTTTCTTAATGGAGCAAATCTCCACCCTGGGGCAACATTCAGTTGTACTCACCCATACAGTATGGAGGAAAGTGAATGGGACGTAGGAGTAATTATAAGCTACTCACTGTAGTGACTAACGTACTCCTAGTCCATAGTCCTCTTTCCTCCATACGTTCCATCAACTGGTGTCATTAGGCAATGTTAATATTGTCAATGCATCAAAGGGGACTGAGTGGGTGTGCCGGTGGACGGAGTCAGGAGAGCGCATGCTCCGAAGGCCGCGCTCCTGCACGCATCTAAATTTAAAGGGGAAGATGATTTTTCTGGTGAAAAAGGTTCGATATCTCGTCTCTAGCGAGGGACGCCCATACAGTATGGAGGAACGGGGACGATGAACTAGGAGTAGGTTAGTCACTATGGTGAGTAACTTATCATTTCTCCTCTAAACCAATCACTGTCCTGAGTCATACTGCCCCCATCCAATAACGGTCCTCTCCCTAAGCTCCTCCCCTGACAGCCATCTTCATGTTTTCGATGGAAAAAGTTCTATTTTTGTTTCAAAGAAGCATGTGTGCTCTTTTCATCTGCCGACAGCGGGGACTGGTTGTTGTCAAATTCTGCGCCCCTCAAGGGTGAAGTTGCACCCTCCAACCATGATGTAGAAGGAAGGTAGGTCTCTCTTCAGGCCCTGCACCAAATGTGGGCTACGGGATGTTAGTGGGTAACAGGCACCTGTAATG
Organism: Ambystoma mexicanum; assembly: GCF_040938575.1. Classification (NCBI taxonomy): domain Eukaryota; kingdom Metazoa; phylum Chordata; class Amphibia; order Caudata; family Ambystomatidae; genus Ambystoma; species Ambystoma mexicanum. Next base: position 1,457,262,738 of record NC_090932.1, read on the forward strand.
CCTCTACTGCCTGCACCCGGACCACAGCGAGTTAGAGTGCAAAAGTTGCCTTGGTTTCTCCAAGAAAACAACAAAGGATAATCACAGTAGGCTGGTGGCATGGCTTTGCACCAAGGCCTCTGACCCATGCTCCAAACAGGGACATGCCTCACCCAGGACCAGGCGGTCTGAGGAGCAGTCTTCCAAGTCCTTTGATGGTGCCTCATCCATGGGGGCCCAAGGTAAGGCCAGGAGCCGCAGGTCTGAGTCTACCGGGTTCGCTGTGGAAGCAGGTCCCAAAGCGGATGGGGCGCAATCAGCATCACCTTCCGCCTCCATTGCCAGCCTACTATCAAGCTCTTCTTCAAAAAGGAAGTAATCTACCCCAGCTAAACTACGTGACAAATCTGAGAAGCTGCGGACTGAGGAGAAGGCCGAGCAGCCCAAGCAGGCTCAACATGCACAGGTTAAGACCTTGTTGGCGACTCCGTCGACAACTATTACTGCCATGGCACCTAAGGGTGCTGATCCTGTGAGGGTAGCTCCCACGGCTCAAAGTGTCCCTACCTCCCCAGACGCAACACCGCTGTAGCAACTTTGGCAAAGTCTGCAGGCACGCCAGAAGGGGTGAAACGGGCCCAGGCCCCGGGTTCAAGATCCTGAGGGGGGGGAAAGGGGAGGGGTGAGGAGACCCCGAAGCAGCCCTCCCAGGCAGTCGCCCAAACCTTGGAGGTCTCGTAATGGACGACGAAGATCAGGAGTCCTTGCATACGGTCCACGAGGACGTTGAAGAGGAGGGCGACGGCGGTGCAGGGCCTAGTTTTCTTGTTCCGTAGGCTCAGCCAAGGGACACTTCCTTGGATATTCTGTTGACCCTACACACTTTGGTGTCAGAGATCCAGATGAGGATGCCTCCGGCTCCAGTACCTGTGGTCCCCAATCTGCCTCCAGCAAAGAAGAGGAAGCGTCATCCGACACCCCCATTTTAGCCTTCTCCATCACATCGGGTCCCTTTCCCCCAGCAGACCTAGACACGTGTACAGGAACGGATACGACCACAATGACGAAGACATCAACGCAGCGGATGGTGAATCGCCACATTTGGATGCTCCAAATACGGTGTCCCCACCAGATGAGGTGGGATCGCTCCACTCCATTATCACCGGGGCTTCTTGGTTCAAAGGCACAAGACCAAGAGGAAGACGATCATGGCCATGCCCCTTCTGGACGATGTTTGGGAGGAAGGCCAGGCCCTCATGAAGAACTCTTGCAGTGCTCCAGCCAAATGGGATAGCCTGTAGAAGAAATATAGGGTGCCAGACTCCGCACCCAAGTGCCTGAAGTTGCAGCCATCATCTGGATTCAGTGGTATCTGCAGCTGTGAGGAAACGGTCGGCCAACCTGTCCTCGTAGTTTTCAGTCCCTCCGGACAGCGAGGGGGAAAAGAATGGATGCCATGGGAAAGAAGGTGATTTACACTATCTACTATCAAGGCGGCCAACGCACTGGCGATCCTGGCCAGGAATGATGGGGAACTGTGGTACAAGCTGAGTCTGATTCTAAAGTTCCTCCCTGACGATAAGATGGAGGCAATCGCTCTCTTCCAGGAAGGGGAAGTGGCGTCGGATCACGCCATCACATTGGCTTTGGACGTCGCCAACACAGGGTTTTGGCAAATGGGGAACCGTGTCTGCCCTCATTGCCAAGGTTGAATGCATGCCACGAATTTCCATCAGGAGGTCCAAACGAAGTTGCTGGACATGCCCTTCGATGGAGAGAATCTGTTTGGGAAGGCCGTCAACGAGTCCCTCCAGGCCATTAAGGCAGAAAATGAGACAGCCGTTCCTTGGGCCCTCTTCAGCAGCGCTCGTCCTTTCGCTCCTCCAGGGGAAAGTCGAGCAGGTCTTCAAAAGGGTTTTCCACATTGTAACAACAGCCTTCCAAATCCTCAACGCAGGAAGCCTCCAGAGGCTGTTTCCAGGCCTACGGTAGCAGAGGACAGCATCGCCGTCGCCCACAGGGCTGGACGCCAGCACCGAAGCAAGCCTGAACCGGCTGGGATGTTGGGCCCCCACTCGTGCCCCCCCCCAGTGGGAGGCCGGCTGATGAGGTTCGTCAGCGAGTGGAGAAAGATCACTACCAACAGATGGGTGCTGGAAGCTCTTGCCCAAGGTAACACCCTAGAGTTTCAACGCAGGTGTCCGCGGATTCCTCTAGTTTCCCGTTAGGAGCAGCACATCCCTCAGCTCCTGGAAGAGGTTCAGGCCATGCTGTGAAAAGGTGCGATAGAGCTAGTTTCTCAACGGCCCTGGGGCTCTGGAGTCCATACCAGATACTTTCTGGTCAGACCGCTGATGGGGGCTGGAGGCCCATCCTAAACCTACAACGTCTGAACACATACCTAAAGTCCCAAAAGTTCAGGATGGTCACGTTACAACACGTGCTCGGCCAACTGGAAAATGGAGACTTATTGGCGTTGTTGCACCTGGAGGGCGCCTACTTCCACATCCCCATTCACAAGAAACATCGTAAGTTTCTGCGTTTAGTGGTGCAGGGTCAGTACTACCAGTTCAAGGCCCTACCTTTTCGGCTTGAAGTTCCGAAGTCCTGCTTAAAACCGTTGCAGGACGTGCTTTCCCTATGCACCAGACTCAATACAGTGTCCTGCCTGACGTCGCCCCCAGAGGAAAGCCTAGCAGCTGTTCAAGGAAAGGTGAAACTGCTGTCGTCGACGAAGACGGCCATGGTACGGGCCATCAAGTTGTTACTGGATCTACCTCGTCCGGCTCTACAGGTTGCAAATGTGACCCCTACAGGAATTCCTGGACGCCGGCTGGATACAGATTTCCAGAAGATTCTTAAACCAGATCGCTCTCAACGGCGAGTTCCGTCTGGTGAAAGGATGGTGAGGCGTCTGCTCCAACATCGCCCAAGTTACAGGATTCAGAACCCCCATACCAGGAGACGGTCACCATGGACGCCTCCCTGGAAGGCTGGAGAGCACACACCGGACGTGAGAACGCCAGACGCCCGTGGCTGCTGGAGGAGAAGGATCTTCATCTCAACATCCTGGAGCTACAGGCAGTGTTCTGGGCCCTCAAGTCGTTCCTACCATCTCTAATGTTGCAGACACCAACTGACTGTCCCTTCCAACCCTTTACACCGTATTTTGAACTCTGGCTGTCTTCTGGCCAGGATTTGGTGTGGGCATGACTCTTTACTAATTTTGAGGTTGTTTTAATTTCCTTTAGGGGGTACAAACCGTCTGTAAAGAGACATGTGTTAAAGTCAAGTCTTTGATGGTGGAATTACATACCGTTTTTATGAGTGGGGCATTCTTCAAATAAACTCTTCTTAAGGTTGACTTTAGGAGCTCTCTGAGTAGGACTGTAGAGGTTGTAAGCATTTTTACACATCAATATTTGACCAAAAAAAATAAATGGAATGTATTTCACAGTAAACAATGCATAGGTGGTTATTGGGAGGGAGAAGGTGTTTGCAACAAGTGTATTGAACGGTGTGTGGGGCATTGGACAATCTTGGCAATGTCCATATGGCCCAAAACTGCAAAAATGTATTAACGTTATTGCTCCAGTTTTTAACGTGTACCCAAGCACATTCCAGAGATAGAAAATGCTGTTTTCTGGTTCCCCCATGCATATTGCAAAGATGCAAAACTGCATAATACTACATCCCCAAACCAGTACATTCCTACAGTCATGATTCCTAACCTAGAACCAATGCCTCTATGAAAAGGGAACGCAAATGTATGGTTAATTTTGAGGCCACAGTAGTTCACATTTTATGATGACCCGATTAGAAATCTTTTCGGACTAAATGACCCTACAACCACAAATAGTGAAAATCCATGTTTGAACACTACACTACACTACACTACAGTAACTTGTCCCTCATAAAAATATTTCTGGATATGTTTGTTGTAATGTTAGCTAGCACTCATGCACAATGATGTGAAGGCCTATCCTGACACACCTACGTTGTAGTCTGCTCACACCAGCAGTGGCTATTGCTAACATGTAGATTAACCTCACTGAATGATGTTTTTGGAAAAGAAAAAAAAAACTCATTATAAACCCCATTTACAAAGACTCATGGGGTAATCCCGGATACGCACATTGATTGATTGGCGGCTGGACGTGAATGCTTGCCTATTCCATTCAGGAGTTTGAATGGTGTACATCAAAGAAAGTATTGCGAGTACAATGCCCTGCCCACAAGCCAGTATGCCATGTAGCCTACATTGCTACATGATGTGGCAATGATTAGGTGAAAACTTGAATATACTCAATGTTTCCTACTTGGAGACGGTTATTTAAGAATATATAATCGGTGCCATTGAAACATGCCTCTCTTCACGGTTTCAGGGTCTGCCGCTCTTAATCTTGTGTCTACATTTACCCTGCTCTTCCCTTTATTTCTCAGGGACGTTTTCGCTGGAGTTGAGTGCACTGGCTTGTGCTGAGAGGATTGCAGTACACGATTCACCTAATCAGGAGTGCTCACAGATTTTTGCACAGGGAGCAACATGGCACGTCCCAGCCCCTTTTCTTGTTAAGAGGACGGTGCATTTCTTGTTGTTGTCACAAATCAGTTTACAGACTTGTTTTTCATTATTTAATTATTCAGAGGATTAATTCAACCTCGCAACAGTTATAAGACATGAAAAATATAAACACAAATCAGTGACTCGACATTGTGGAGCAATATGATTCCCGAGATAAGCCTTCCTTCTCCACTGAATGTATTGAACAGGGCGGGCACATTTCATGGCAGGATACTGTCAGGATGAAGCCTCATACGGTATGCAGATTGCCCTCTCTAGAAGATCACAGCTGCTCACAGAATTTGTGACAGGCATGCATAGGACTCTGCTCAGGCAACATCATTATGTTTGTGTCTGCTCTAGTATTGCAGCACAAACACTGGCTATACGGCAGGCGCTGACGAAAACGCTTGGAAGCGATCAAGAGTTATGTTCGAAGGATCAGTCTCATCCAAAACAGGAGCCAAGTAGCTCTCAGTACCCAGCAATTTCAAACCCTGTCACTACTACTCCTCTTTAAGTTCTACTATCCCTTTCTCCACTCTATTACTACCGCTCTCTCTGCTCTATTCCTATCTCCCTTTCCACTCTAATACTGCTCCCTGCTCCACTCCACTACTCTCCCTTGCGCTTTCTCCTATATTCAGCCTACATTTCCATTCACCTTTCCATGTACTGGCTGCTATATTGGTCAAGTGCTGCCATCTTACATGCACATTCATAACCGACTACCACTTTCTCTCACCAACCAACCAACAACTCACCTTGCACACTCCTTTAGCAATTCTCCTCCATGTCCTTCTCCACCATTCTTCCTCTACCTGGTCTCCTGGTCTTACTCCTCCTTCCTCAACCTCACCTGAATAACGCGTACCTCAGTGCTTCCTATTCCTCCTTTTATCCTCACCCTTCCCTCTCCCTTGGCTACCTCCATCACCTTGTTCCCGGGCCAACATTTGGCTTCCACACCCCCGCCCCCCGGGAGATGTTTCAGGTGAGTAAAGGCATATTCGAAGGGATTGTGTCCTCCGACGTATTCCTTATCTTTGATAATTCGTCTCCAGCTTGCTGGCCTCAGAACATTTTTTCAGCAGAGGGCGCTGCGCATAGACGTCCGTCGAGTTGGTGTCCCTCGACAGCCACTGTATCGGCGCCAACGTCACCATGCCCATAAATAGCCACGCACAGCGTCCGTTGCTCGGTTCCATTTTTCCATGCTTCGTGGGGCCTCGGAATATTGTTGCTCAGTTCTTCAGTCAAATATACTTCATTATTCCTCGTGAATACCGACTGGTACTCGATGGCTTCCTCATCCGAACCGATGACTCCACGGTCCGGCTTCAAAAAATGTCGAGACTGTGGAAAGAAAATGTCGTTGACGGATCCTCACAGGATCTGTTTGTGGTGCCTGGGAGTCGAGCACCATTGTTCGGAGTGCGAGGACTGCATGTCCATGACATCGAAAGCCTTGAAGGAGCGTAAGGGGAAGCTCGAGAGAGGTAAAGCAGTTAAAACTTCTTCAAAAGTTTCATCGGCGGAGTCGAGACATTCGTCTCCTCGTCTTCACAAAAGACATACTCGTTCGAGATCTCGAAGCATTTCCAATCACTCTTCGAGATCTAAGCATTCAAAAAAGAGACGTTGAAGATCCCCTTCCTCGTCTTCTGTTTCCCCAAAAAGGGTCTCCTGCCCCACAAAACATAGCTCTCAGGCTGAGTGGGAGGAATTCAGGAAAAAGATGCTTAGCGTCTTCGAGAAAGTGGCCTCGACCCCCTCGAAGACTGCTGATGGTGATACCCTAGGTGAAAGACCCAAAAGATCAAAACGCCGCGAGTCGCAGCACCCGGCGAAAGAAGCTACTCGAGAGCGTCACAAACCCTCGAGTAAAGGCAAGGTCGCGTCTTCGCCGTCGTTGAAGATCCCTTCAACGCATAGATTGGCGTCTTCGATGCCATTATTGAAGGGTTCTTTGATGCACAGGTCTGTCGATTCGACGCCGACAAAGGACAAACCCACGGCCACCTCACAGCCAGTGGCCATACCCAGAGCCTCGATCAAGAGAATGTCGTCGACAACCTCAAGTAGAATTCCGATACTCTCGAGTTCCTCGAGGACTATACCAACCTTCTCGACACCTTTTTCGATGGCTTCGAAGCCTTTAACGTCCGTGTCAACTTTTTCTCAGCCAATTATGACGAATTTGGCACCTTCTGCTCTGGAAATGGGATTTATACCATTTCCAAGATCTGATCATTCCAGAGCCTTAGCATCTATTTATGAGGAAGGGGAGAATTCAGATCAGGAGAGACCTTTTGAGTTGCAAGAATCTGCAACTCCTGTACCAGAGGAATTTACATCTGAAGAAGGTAGGTTTAAGGACCTCCATGAATCCTTACATGAAGCAAGTGGGTTGGACACTTCCCAAGAAGTGGAATTTGCCAAACCAGACCCAGGGGAACATGCTGAAACCCCTTATAGAACCTTGATGGCAAGGATAATAGAGTTTATGGGGTGGTCTACACCTTCACCTGCTTTTCAGCAAGACGACCTCACAGACATTTTGGTTAAAGGTCCACAGGAGGATCCTGTGGTGCCATTTCATGCGGTATTACAAAGGAAAATATTGGCAAACTTGGAAACCCCTGAGGTTATCCCGGCGGTTAACAAAAAATTATCAGCCAAGTATAGCTGTCATGATCTCTGCTTCCAAAAGATCAGGACTTGACCGACTCCCTTGGAAGCAGACCCATAACCCCGATTCCGAGTGCCAGCTAGTCCCAATTGGGACCTTTTGGACCCTGTCCTGGCGCCAGTGGCACCAGGCTCATAAAGATGCCCAGTCCCAGCGCTGGAAGCGCCGGGCTCATAATGCTTGGGTGGACTTACCTGCAGCAGACCATGCTGCTTACTTACCTGCCAGTTGAACCCCTGATCCTCTTCTGTTTGGGACTACTTTTCCTGTTGGGTGGGGCAGGAGCCACTCCCTAGGTTCAGAACACTGGAACTCTTCTGGAAAGCAGGAAGTCTTTTCTTACCTAGGCGTGGCTGTGGAAGGAGACACCTAAGCACTACAGGAGGCTATTTAAACCACACCCGATGGATGAATCTTGCTTTGTGTTATTCTGCATTCTCTGCAGCAGAACGCTCATCGTGTCTTCTGCTTCTGATCCTGGGCCTAAGGGAACAAAGGCTTACCATCCTGGAATCCAGTCTTCAGCAGCACCTGTAAAGACAAAGAAAGAACAGGTTAGCACTACGGTCTTCGGTGGCAGCGCATCTCTTACCTGGTCCATCGGCTGTCACCAACGCCTCGCGCTGCATTCCGGCATCTGAAAGACAAAGGCTTACCTACTCTTCGCATGCTCCGGAGGTCTTCGCACTGCATTCCGGCATCTGAAAGACAAAAGCTTACCAGCTCTTTGCACGCTCCGGAGGCCTTCAGCGCTGCATCCCGCATCGGAAAGACAAAAGAAGGTGCGTTTAAAGACATTGGGCAACTTTATTACTCATGTGCCATTACTCCTTCCCACGCCGAATCCAGTGGGTATTCCAGCACCCTTCAGCTTCTCTAAAGCTCCGAACTTGTACCTGCAAGATAAAAGGGACAGTTAGTGCGCATCGTGAAGCAGGCTACAAGCGCTTACTTACGTGCTTCCAGGCGCTTCTATTCCTCACACGGGTTCAATCCTCAACTCTCATCAGCCCGCCATCCGCCATCGCCGGAACCCTGCAAAACAAGAGATATCATTACAAAAGACTTTTAAGACATTTGAAGTGCCCAGAACTTACCGTTCGTGCAGTTAATGACGGACAGCAGTCCTCTGAGGTCAAGAGGCCTGCACCCTTATCCAGTGAAGAAACTGGTTACGGCACCCTGCCCCGAGGCAGATGGAGAGCTCGGCGTTCACTTACCTAAGGTGAGGGCGTTAACCTTTGGGGTTCTACAGGAGAAGAGAAAGGGAAGAGGAGAGAGGCACCCAATAACCCCAGTTCATTAATCCCATATTTTCTATCTGCAGACATCTTACTCTTCGAGTCAGACATACAGTGCACAGAGGTCCAGCCCAAAGAGCCAACCGTGTGTTACACATCACCTTTGAAGATACGGCATTCACCCAGTCAAGACCGCGCCTCTGCGGGAATCAGGTGAGCGTTACAGAACACAAAGCCTACCGCAAAACTCCCACCCAGGCGCTATGGAAACCTCAGATACCGACCAGCTAGCCCAGTTACTTGGGGAACTAAGAGCAGAAGTGCATGCAGCCCGTCAGGAAACGAAAGCTCTAAGAAGGGAACTGATTATTTCCAAGGAGCGAACAGACGATCTCGCTAGACAATTGCTACAGTCACAAGCCGGACAAACTCCGTTAACCGCATCAGGGGCAAATCTTCCTTCAACATCCTCTACGAACCCAGTGCAGATCAACCTACCTGGGAATGTACCTCTGGCTCCGCCCGAACGATTTTCTGGTGACCCAAAGAGGTTTGCAGTATTTATTAATCAGTGCCGGTTGCACTTCTTATGCCGGCCAGCAGCCTTTCCAACTGATCAAGCTAAGGTAGCTTTCGTACCTTAGTGGCAATGCGGCAGACTGGTCGATCCTTCTAGTTAATCAAGATGATCCGGTTCTCCATGATTTTCAAGCTTTTCAGCTCAGTATGGAAAAACTGTTTGCAAGACATTCACAGGGGCAGGCCTTGGACAATGAGCTCCTTTCATTGCGACAGGGTAATCAAGACCTTTTGGCTTATATTGCGTCTTTCAACAGACTGATAGTGGAAACTCGATGGCCTGAGGACAAAAGGATTACGCTGTTTTATAGAGGTCTACGTGGAGAGCTCAAAGATGTGTTAGCCCAAGTAGTGAATCCCCCGCAAGACTGTTCGGACTATATTGACTTAGTCGTTCAAATTGACCACGGACTGCAGAACAGGAAGGCCGATCGTTCCAAGTTTGATGCTCGAGTATTTTCCAAACCACCAACTCCTACCAAAGGAGTAGACTCCGGGGAACCCATGCAAATAGGGGGCCTGAAAGGACCACTAACACAAAAGGAGCGGGAAAGGAGAAAACAGCTGCAATTATGCCTCTATTGCGGAAACTCGGGGCACTTTCTTCGAGACTGTCCGGTGAAACCAGCCAAGAAGGCAGTAGGAGCTGCAGTTACCAGGGTCACAAACTCTGAGCAGGGAAACGACCTGGCCCGACAAAGATAGAGGTCCTCTTGCCGAGCGTTAAAACCAGTTCAGTGACCTCGCATTTCGTGATACCTATGGTCCTCATTAGCCCTGAACATCCGGATCGATTACATGCGATTGAAGCTTACGTCGACAGCGGTGCCATCGGCAATTATGTGGATCATGAAATGGTTTTGAGGATGAATCTGACTCTTTGTCCAAAGGCTGTAAAGGACGTCATTACTACGGTGGATGGTACGGAGATAGCCTCCGGACCAGTAACGCATACCACCCAAGAAGTGACGCTAGTAAGTCAAGATGGACACCATGAGAAGATCGTGTTCGATGTGATCAAGGCCCCTCAGTTCCAGATTATTCTAGGAATTCCTTGGTTAGAGAAGCACAATCCTCAGATCGATTGGCGAGCAAGAACGGTTCAGTTTCCAGAATGTGTCTCTACTTGTCACCCTCGACCTGGTGTTGCACTGGCAGCAATTTCCTCGGAGGCTCCCCAGTTACCTCCTGAATACCTAGAATTCCAAGATGTTTTCCGGAAGGATCAGGCTAACTCTCTACCTCCTCATAGGTCTTATGACTGCCAGATAGACCTGATACCTGGATCTACTCCTCCTTGTAGTAGAATTTATTCCCTCACCGAGCCTGAGAATCTTCACCTCCGACAATACCTGGATCAATACCTAGCGAATGGGTTTATTCGTCCTTCCAAGTCCCCTGCTTCCTCAGCTTTGTTCTTCGTTCCAAAAAAAGAAGGGGACCTTAGAACTTGTATAGATTATCGCGCCCTGAACCAGATCACCGTTAAGAATAGATATCCGTTACCTTTGATCCCTGAACTCCTGGACCAAGTCAGAAAAGCATGCATATATACAAAGCTGGATCTTAGAGGAGCCTACCACTTGGTACGAGTAAAAGAGGGCAAAGAATGGAAGACGGCCTTCCGCACCAAGTATGGGCTATTTGAATATCAGGTCATGCCCTTCGGATTTTGCAATGCCCCGGCCGCCTTTCAATATTTTATGAACGATGTCCTCAGAGAGCTCATAGATGTGTGTGTTGTTGTTTACATTGACGACATCCTCGTTTATTCTTCATCGGAAACTGAACATCGGAAACACGTGAAAATGGTCCTCGAGAGATTGCGTCAACACAAACTTTTCGCTAAGTTGGAAAAATGTGTTTTCAACGTGACTGAAGTTGAATTCTTGGGATTCATATTATCACCTAGCGGAGCGCGTATGGATTCAAAGAAGGTCGATGCAATTCTCAAATGGCCATCGCCATCCTCCGTAAAAGGTGTTCAAAGCATGTTAGGCTTCGCTAACTTTTACCGCAGGTTTATCCCCGAATTCTCTCGAATAGTCCAGCCCATCACCGCCTTGTTAAAGAAAAACAAACGTTTTGAATGGTCTACCGAGGCGGAACAAGCTTTCCAGAATTTGAAGACTAGATTTATCTCTGCACCGATCTTAAAACATCCTCGCCCAGAACTCCCCTACATCGTTGAAACTGATGCTTCGAGCCTTGCCATGGGGGCAGTTCTATCACAAAAGGACCCAGTAACCAATCAGTTGCATCCCGTGGCATTTTGGTCCCGCAAATTCTCGCCTCCTGAAATCAATTACACTATTACTGATAAGGAACTTCTAGCTATCAAGTCCGCCTTTAAGGCTTGGCGGCATTATCTTCTGGGGGCCCGACACACCGTTACTGTGATTACAGATCACCGAAACCTGCAATATTTGAAAACCGCGAAAGCTCAATCCTCTAGGCAACTCCGTTGGGCACTATTCTTTGCCGAGTTTGACTTCATAATTACCTATCGACCTGGTACAAAAAACGGTAAAGCTGATGCCCTTTCTCGGGTGGGAGTGGAAGAACATTTGATCAATCCTAAACCTGTACCTATCATTCCCGAACAAAGAATTCTAGGTGTAATCGCCACACAATCCATAGAGGAAGTTAAGGATAAAGCCAGGCTACTGGTAACTCCAGCAGACATACAGAATTGGCATCTGCAGGGAAAGGACTTTACGGTGAAGGACAACCTATTATATTTCCAAGAACGGTTATACCTGCCCAGCACAGATTTACATAAAAAGGTAATCTCTTGTTATCACGATTCTTTAATGGAAGGACATCCCGGTATGACCAAAACCTCGGAAAAGATCAAGCGCTACTTCTGGTGGCCGTCTTGGAAAAAAGATATCAGAGACTTTATAATGTCCTGTGGAGTATGCGCCCAAAACAAGAGTCAAAAGGAAAAACCAGCCGGCCTCTTAGGCCCTATTGACATCCCGTCTCGCTCTTGGCATACGCTTTCTATGGACTTCATCACCGATCTACCTCCATGCTCCGGATACAATACGATCCTAGTAATCGTGGACCTATTCTCCAAGATGGCGCATTTCATTCCACTCAAAGGCTTACCAACAGCAGCAACTCTGGCCCGAGAATTTCTCGAAAACATCGTCCGACTGCACGGTTTTCCTTCAGTTCTAATTTCGGATCGAGGTAGTCAATTTATTTCTCATTTTTGGCGAAGTTGCTGTCGGTCGGCTCAAATTGATGTGAGACTTTCGACCAGCCACCACCCTCAAACCGACGGACAAACCGAGAGGACCAATCAAACTCTGGAACAGTATTTGCGCTGCATGCTACAACAAACTGAAAAAACTTGGAAAGATATCCTTTGGATAGCCGAATATGCCTACAATAACTCTGTCCACTCGGGAACTGGGAAGACCCCGTTTTTTCTTTTATACGGTAGTCACCCTCGAACCTCGGAGTTGGATCCACTCCAAGAACTTGGAACACCAGCAGTAGACCACCTGCATTCTAAAATCACTCAAGCCTTTAAGGAAGCCGTTTCTCACCTTCAAAGGGCTAAAGAACAATACAAGAAAGGAGCAGACCAACATCGGAAGGAAGCCACCCAATATCAAGTAGGAGATCAAGTCTGGTTATCCACCAAATATCTACCTCTAAAAGGACCACGCACATTCAACCCAAGATACCTTGGTCCCTATTCCATCACTACCATAGTAAATCCAGTAGCGGTCAAGTTGGACTTGCCCCCTCACATGAAGATACATCCGGTCTTCCACGTCTCTCTATTAAAACCTGTGCAACCTCAAACCCGACTAACTACATCTCCAAAACCTATTCTAGTTGATGGAGAACTCGAGTTTGAAGTCAAAAGCATCCTGGATTCCAAGATCTCCAAATCTAAACTATTTTACCTGATTGACTGGAAAGGCTACGGTCCCCAAGAAAGATCCTGGGAACCTGCAGAATATGTCCACGCGCCTCCTCTAATTAAAAGATTTCATCGAACATTTCCTATCAAGCCCAAACACCCGGAGAAGCCCGGTTTGGGAGGGGCCTTGAGGGGGGGGTGCTGTCATGATCTCTGCTTCCAAAAGATCAGGACTTGCCCGACTCCCTTGGAAGCAGACCCATAACCCCGGTTCCGAGTGCCAGCCAGTCCCAATTGGGACCTTTTGGACCCTGTCCTGGCGCCAGTGGCACCAGGCTCATAAAGATGCCCAGTCCCAGCGCTGGAAGCGCCGGGCTCATAATGCTTGGGTGGACTTACCTGCAGCAGACTATGCTGCTTACTTACCTGCCAGTTGAACCCCTGATCCTCTTCTGTTTGGGACTACTTTTCCTGTTGGGTGGGGCAGGAGCCACTCCCTAGGTTCAGAACACTGGAACTCTTCTGGAAAGCAGGAACTCTTTTCTTACCTAGGCGTGGCTGTGGAAGGAGACACCTAAGCACTACAGGAGGCTATTTAAACCACACCCGATGGATGAATCTTGCTTTGTGTTATTCTGCATTCTCTGCAGCAGAACGCTCATTGTGTCTTCTGCTTCTGATCCTGGGCCTAAGGGAACAAAGGCTTACCATCCTGGAATCCAGTCTTCAGCAGCACCTGTACAGACAAAGAAAGAACAGGTTAGCACTACGGTCTTCAGTGGCAGCGCATCTCTTACCTGGTCCATCGGCTGTCACCAACGCCTTGCGCTGCATTCCGGCATCTGAAAGACAAAGGCTTACCTACTCTTTGCATGCTCCGGAGGTCTTCGCACTGCATTCCGGCTTCTGAAAGACAAAAGCTTACCAGCTCTTCGCACGCTCCGGAGGCCTTCGGCGCTGCATCCCGCATCTGAAAGACAAAAGAAGGTGCGTTTAAAGACATTGGGCAACTTTATTACTCACGTGCCATTACTCCTTCCCACGCCGAATCCAGTGGGTATTCCAGCACCCTTCAGCTTCTCTAAAGCTCCGAACTTGTACCTGCAAGATAAAAGGGACAGTTAGTGCGCATCGTGAAGCAGGCTACAAGCGCTTACTTACGTGCTTCCAGGCGCTTCTATTCCTCACGCGGGTTCGATCCTCAACTCTCATCAGCCCGCCATCCGCCATCGCCGGAACCCTGCCAAACAAGAGATATCATTACAAAAGACTTTTAAGACATTTGAAGTGCCCAGAACTTACCGTTCGTGCAGTTAATGACGGACAGCAGTCCTCTGAGGTCAAGAGGCCTGCACCCTTATCCAGTGAAGAAACTGGTTCCGGCACCCTGCCCCGAGGCAGATGGAGAGCTCGGCGTTCACTTACCTAAGGTGAGGGCGTTAACCTTTGGGGTTCTACAGGAGAAGAGAAAGGGAAGAGGAGAAAGGCACCCAATAACCCCAGTTCATTAATCCCATATTTTCTATCTGCAGACATCTTACTCTTCGAGTCAGACATACAGTGCACAGAGGTCCAGCCCAAAGAGCCAACCGTGTGTTACACATCACCTTTGAAGATACGGCATTCACCCAGTCAAGACCGGCGCCTCTGCGGGAATCAGGTGAGCGTTAGATTGGGTGTCTATTGCTGACCCTGAATATTTATCCAAACACCCAACTCCGGAGAGTCTGGTTGTTCAGGTAGCAACTTCATCAGGTAGTAAATCGGCTTACCCTACTGTTCCACAGGACAGGGATGACAAGAGATATGATTCTATGGCCAAAAAAGTATTTTCTGCAGGTAGCATGTCTTTGAAATCCATCAATACTACTTGTACGCTCGCAAGGTTCAGCCACACACTTTGGGAGTGTGATTTATCAGCGGCTGACTGCCTCCCGGAGGGAGAAGAAAGGGAAGCGTTTCTCAACATCATTAAGGATGGTAAGGACGCAATCGGTGAATCCCTTCGGACTGGCATCGATTCTGCTGACAGCATCAGCAGGGCCATGGCGGCAAGTACAACAACCCGGAGATTTGCTTGGTTTGCGAAAGACTGGTTTTGCTCCAGATGTGCAAAGCAGGCTCTTGAATATGCCCTTTGACGGCTCTTCTTTGTTTGGTAAGAAGGCGGATGACAGTTTAGAAAAGCTTCAAACATCAAAGGCAGCAGCAAAATCCCTGGGAGCTGCAATCCGTTAGACACCATATCGCCCCTCAGGAACCTCCTTGGAGAGGTAAGTCATTTCGCTTCTATTCCGCATTCGGAAGAGGCAGAGGACAGCCGGTTCAAGTGGGTCAGAAAAAATTCACCCGAGGTGGATGGGTTAAAAATACAAAAGCCGTAGCAGCAGCAGGTGCCTCTTTACCCTCGGCATCTGCATCAGCCGCCTCCAAACCGCTCTGAGGACTCTCCTCACAAGACACCAGTAGGGGGCAGGTTAACTGACGGAATGGCGGGTTATTACGTCAGATGCTTGGGCATTGGAGACAGTTGCCCAAGGTTACTGCCTGCCTTTTCTACGCATCCCTCAGTCATCCACCGGGGAACAGCTCTCTGAAAGTTCCAGATCCGCTCCTCTTGCAGGAAATTGAAGACCTGCTAGAGAAAGGTGCCATAGAACCGGTACCTGTAGCGGAGAGGAACAAGGGCTGGTACTCCCCCCCTACTTTCATAATACAATTTCTAAAGGGATTAACTAATGTCTATCCTCCAAGACCATTCCAAGTTCCTTTATGGGACTTAAATTTAGTCTTAAATTTCCTGATGGGTACTCCTTTCGAACCACTCCCCTCTTGTTCGCTAAGATTTCTCACCCTTAAAACTGTCTTATTAGTGGCACTAACATCTGCTAGAAGGGTGAGCGAATTACAAGCTCTATCTTGTAAACCCCCTCATACAATTTTTCATAAAGACAAAGTTGTCCTACAGGTGAAGCCTAATTTCCTCCCAAAGGTGGTTTCTGAATTCCTCATCACTCAGAAAATTACATTACCTTCATTCTATCCTCCTCCCCATCCGGGGAAAGAGGAAGAAAGGCTACACAGGCTGGACCCAAGGCGGGCTTTAAGCTTTTACATCAGCAGACCTGCTAGGATTAGGCAAGCAGACCAACTGTTCGTAGGTTACTCAGGGCACAAATTGGGACTACCGATAACAAAACAGACCATTTCCAGATGGATTATTTTGGCCATTCTGGAATGTTACAAACTAGCAGGGAAAGAGCCTCCTCAAAATCTTAGGGCTCATTCAACCTGGATTCCTCCTCTAGTCAAGAGACTAGGTTTGGCAAAGCAGTATTACATTCTGTTCATTCCTAAAAGGAAGCATAGCGTTTTTACTCCCACCTCCAATTACACAACACTGCTATGGGAGTCTATCAAAGATAAGGAATACGTCGGAGGACACAATCCCTTCGAAGAACAAGTTACTTCTTACCTGGTAACGTTCTTTCGATGGGATGTTCCTCCGACGTATTCCTTATCGGCCCTCCCATCCATCCCCACAGTAATACTTCCCTTGTGGTTGCAGCTGACGCTCCTTCAAGGTCAATAACCAATTCAGGCATGACTTATCTTATGCTACAAAACGGAACTGAGCAACAGACGCTGCGCGTGGCTATTTATGGGCATGGTGACGTCGGCGCCGATACGGTGGCTGTCGAGGGATACCAACTCGACTGACGTCGATGCGCAACGCCCTCTGCTGAAACAAATTTCCAAGGCCAGCAAGCTGGAGACGAATTATCAAAGATAAGGAATACGTCGGAGGAACCATCACATCGAAAGAACATTACCAGGTAAGAAGTAACTTGTTCTTCTCCAGCATTGGATCTTTCATGGATTCACATGCTGTGAATATTCCCTGTCGTCAGGCTGGGAATCCCTGGTTACTTTGACTTAGTAATTTTCCTATGGAATAACTTGACATGTTGTCCCATTGACTTCGTCGTGGGTGCTTTTGGTACCCACCAATGGGACGTTGAGTGTATATCCCCGCCCCAGCAACTTTCCCTCAGATTTCAACCGCCTTCCGAGCTGTTGGGATTCCTCGTGTTTCTCTCCTGAGAGAATTATATTTCATTGAAAATTAACTTTTTCTTCAAATTTCACCCTCTGGTGCAACCGACGTCTACATAAACACGGTTCCAGTTCCAACCATGGGAGCTTCTGGACCTAAGAAGTACTTATTTAGGCCGTGCGGCACTGGCGGCCTTAAAAAATGTGTATGAAATAGGACAGGCAAACGTAATGTCGTTGCTGCCTCTTCCCGAATCATTCCGCTGACGTCTGTGACATCTGTCAGGGTTTCTCGCAAAAAACCCTTAAGGACAAGAACAGACTCTTAATCTGCTGGCTCAATGAAGGAGCCTTTCTGGCGTCTGATGTTGGCTTGTCACGGAGTGGGAGAGCAACCACTCCCTCTGACAAGAGGTCGCTGTCAAAACAGAGGTCCAGATCTGAGCAGGTGGTGGCGAAGAAACAAAAGACTGGTGAGGCAAAATCGTCCTCTGGACATGATTAGGCCAAACACTCATTCCCTGTAAAGAAACCACCAGCTAGTGGGGAAGGGTCCCATACCGGGTCCAAACACTCTTCCAAGGGCCTGTTGCCGAAAGCACAGTCAGACAAACCGAGGGAGAAAGGCTCTCACCCATCATCAAAATCCACGCACACATCCAGGAGATCGTCCCCATCGACGGACAAGCACAGAGCCAAGTTGGCTACAAAATCTTCCTCTGTGTTGTACCTCACCAAGTGGCAAAAAACACTATTCGATGTCGGAATCTTGAAGATCCTCCTCCGGCTATGAGTTGTCATCGAGATACCGGTCGACGGTCAAATCGTCGTCGAGGTCTGCTCCGAGGACAGCACCATCATCGACTGCATTGACGACAACTGCATCTTCATCGGGGTCTACAGCTAGTCTCTTGCTGACTACCACCTCGTCGATGACCAAAAAGAAATATTCTGCAGAAAAGCCTACGTGCCTGTCGACCACCACAACGGTGATTTCAGAATAACTGACAGAAGACAATATATTATCCCATAAGGGTATTTTGAAAACCCTTACGGAGTCCACGATGCAGCACAACCAGTCTCCCCTGGAAATGTCTCCCATAGAGTACCCAGATATCATGCCAGAAGGCATTTTGCAGCATGCGATTACATCAGATTTTGGGCCTCCACCAGGGGAATGTCCAAGTGTCTTTGAATCTGATCCTAAAGAAGGAACTTCAGATCCTCCTATTCAAAGCCCATCAAGAGAGAAAGATACAACTCTAAAGTTTCAGATAACTACTCTGCCATCAACACCTTCTGGAATAGGCGGCATGCATGCACAATATGCCCCTATAAGCCCACAATCACTGCTTTCCCTGCAGGTCAACACTGCAGTCTCTTTTGGGACAGCTTTATGCCAGGCTTCCGCTCCCTCAAGCTCAGACAATTCAGCCTCAAGGAGAACATCAAGTTACCCCTCAACATTGAAGAGATCCAACCCATCCCTGTAGAAACCAGGTCATACTCCCTAGGATTCAAATATCTCCACCTCCATGTACATTCAGTCCACGTAGGAGAGAGCAAGAAGAGGGGGAATTGATTGACACGGACCAGGACACTGATCCGAGGGAATACAAGTTCCACCGCCTCCTTGTCTCCACGCAGAGCCGACACGTGGGACACAGATCCTGAGCAAGATGCGCAGTGTAGCCCGGCTCAACCTTCGCCTCCAGATCACATTTTCGTTTCACTCCATGATGTCTAAGTCATGCCAGGAGTTTGGTCTGATTACATTTGAGGAAATGAAAGATTGTTTCCTCTTCGACCACGTGGGTAAATGCAGGAAGGCAGTCTTTTCCATACCCGTTCTGGATCACGGTTGGCAGGAGGTCCTCTGTACTCTGAAGCATACTATAACAGAGCCAGCGGTTAAAGGGAGGCTGGAGAAGAAGTTTAAAGCTCCAAACACAACACCGAAATCCCTGCCTTGCAACCTGCTCCGGAGCCAGTTGCAGAATCAGCAAGCCGCAAGGCTCGAAAGCAGCATACGTGCGCCACTCCGCCAGACATTGAAAACCAGAAAATGGATGCCTTTGGAAAAAAGGTTCTGA
Organism: Ambystoma mexicanum; assembly: GCF_040938575.1. Classification (NCBI taxonomy): domain Eukaryota; kingdom Metazoa; phylum Chordata; class Amphibia; order Caudata; family Ambystomatidae; genus Ambystoma; species Ambystoma mexicanum. The sequence goes on from NC_090932.1 coordinate 1,457,281,825, forward strand.
CCGTTGGGGCAACAACGGTAAAAGCAGCAAATGCCTTGGCAATAGTTGCTTGATCTGGCATCGTTTGGCTCCTTTATTGGAACACTTGCCGGAACAACAGAAAAAAAGAGGCCATGATACTGGTGCGCGAAAGAGAGGAAGCCTCGAATCACAGCATAAATATCGCTGTAGAACTTGCTGAAACAGGGTTTAAGCAAATTGGCAATGGGGTAGTTCTTTGACGCCAAGCATGGCTATGTTGCACCGATTTTCATCAAGAAGTACAACGCAAAGTCATTGTGCCATGTGACAGGGAAAATCTGTTTGGGGACAAAATTGATAAGGCCATTAAAGCCATGAAGGCTGACTAGAACACGGCTAGGTCTCTTGCAGCGCTTCAGGGCAGGCGGCCCTTTCGCTCCTTTCGCGGAGCTTCAGGTAATGCAAGATTCTCAGTCCCTAGAGACAAGAGCTATGATAGACCCGGATATTATTCTCAGGGCTACAAGCAGAATTACCAATCCTCGCAGCGCAACCGAGAATACCATCAAGGGCAACACAACCGTGGATCTGCCACCTCCCAGAGAGGTAGAGAAAATAAGGCACAATAATGACTGCAGAAAGGTGGGAGGAAATGTGGCGTTCTACCTCAGCGAGTGGCAAACAATAACGAACGATAGGTAGGTACTAGATGCAATTCAGTATGGCCACTTATTGCAGTTCAAGCGCGCACAAATCCCGATACCTCCCATAAAGGTATCTCACCCGCACTATCAGGTTTTACAGCACAAGATACGTCAAATGCTAAGAAAAGGAGCCATCGAAAGAGTTCCTCCCTCAGCAAGAGGAAAGGGAATATACTCTAAAACCGGATGGGTAGTGGCGCCCTATCCTGGATCTATGAAGACTAAACCAGAACATCAAAAGCAAAAATTCAAAATGGTAACGCTCCAGGAGGTCATAAAAGCCGTTGAGCCCCGGGAATACCTTGCAGCCTTAGATCTCAAGGATGAATACTTCCACGTGCCAGTACATCCAAGGCACCGACAGTACCTCAGATTCGTAGTCGTCAAAAGCCATTATCTGTTTCGTGCACTGCCCTTTGTCCTGAAATCAGCACCCAGAACATTCACGAAGTGCCTGGCACCAGTAGCAGCCTTCCTCCGAAAACAGGGCCACCACGTCTACCCGTACTTGGATGATTGGCTGGTTCGAGGTTCAACGTACCAACAAGCCTCATCTTCTTTCAATCAAACAAACGCTGCTCCAACAATTGGGATCTACAATAAATTTTACAAAATCCTGAACAGTTCCCTCAAGGAATTTGGTTATCCTGTGCGCTCAATTCCTTACAGGCCAGAGTCTGGTCAGACCCTCTTAGGAAAGAATAGGTAAAATTGATAACACTAGCAAACTCATTAACGGCAAACAAGCTAGTCACGGTCCGCGCATACATGGCTCACCTGGGGACCATGCCCTCTTGCATTGCACTTATTCCCCACTGCCGGCTGCGAATGCGGCCAGTGCAAACATTTCTGGCTACCAGATGGCCCCTAACCCGGTGTTCCTGGTCAGACAAAGTACCCATCTCTCGGGCTCTGTCACACACACTGAAATGGTGGACATACCCCTGCAACATCGTGAAAGGAATGCCCCTGATAAAGCCAAATTACATCTAACCATTGTGACCGATGCCTCCCAGGCGGGATTGGGCGCTCATTTGGACAAGCACCAAGTCAAAGGCCTCTGGACCCCTGAGGAAGTCGCCCTCCACATCAATGTGCTGGAATTACAGACAGTGCACTGGGCTCTAAAATCCTTTCTTCCTCTAATCGAAAATGTGGTGGTTTGCGTCCTCACTGACAACACAACCACAATGTTTTATCTACGGAAACAAGGCGGAACGCTATCAAACACCTTGTCCCAGGAAGTACAAGCCATCTGGCATTGGGACATCCGACACATCCTACTTAAAATCTTCCACTTGCATGGGATGCAGAACAAGCAAGCAGACAGCCTCTGAAGAGATTCCTCGCAGACACACGAGTGGCAACTGCACAGCATCCAGATAGCCAAGATTTTCTCAAGGTGGGGTCATCCCCCTCTAGACATATTCGCCAGTCCTGACAACAAGCAGTGGCAGAAATTTGCCAGCAGAATTCCCCATCCCGACTCAAGGGCACTCATTTTCATTCCCTTGGAACGTCATGTTTGCTTACGTGTTCCCTCCATTGCCTCTCATCAGAAAAATGATATAGATGATACGCAACGATTGTTGCAGAATAATCTTGCCAGTGCTGTACTGGCCCAGTCAGACCTGATTCTCTGACCTCCTGCAAATGGCAGTGGACGATCCAATCCATCTAGGATCTCATGCCAATCTTCTATCCTAGAACAACGGGATGATCTTTCATCACAACCTAGGCTCTCTCAAGATAACAGCGGTGCTCCTTGCCACTCCGATTTCGGTCATTTCAAAATCCCTCAAGACTGTTGGAGCATTCTAGCAGCAGCTAGAGCTCCCTCTATCAACATTTCCTATAGCTGAAAATGGAAAAGATTCTGTGGGTGGCGTGCACAGCAGCCTAACCTGCAGCCGCTAGCTATAACACCTCATCAGATCCTTCCTTCTCGGCTAAAGTTGGCTACAGAAGGTCTAGCAATCTCTTCTATAAAGTGCACTTATCAGCAATCTCTAGGTTTACACAGAAAGGATCTCCCCCGTCCTCCCCCTCTACAGTGACGGGCTTATCAAACACTTCTTAAAAGGGCTTTTTCTGACCTTTCCGATAAAGAAAAGTATTCCATCTGTATGGAGTCTGACCCTGGAACTGGCAGGGCTTATGAAGCCTCCATTCTAACCTTTTGTCGACAACACACATCAAATTTCTAACGTGGACGGTGGCTTTTTTAGTGGCCATTACGTCCTCGAGACGTGTTTCTGAGCTGCAAACTTTGGGTGTAGACGGTCTGTATCTACGGTTCCTGAGACAAGGTGGTACTTTCCACTGATCCTCATCTCATCCCTAAAGTACCTTCAGAGTTTCATAAAAATGCAAACATAACTCTGCCCACATTCTTTCAAAATGCCACTTAACCAGTGGAGAATACCCTACACTATCTGGACGTGAGAAGGGCATCAAACTATTTTTTGGATCGCACAAAATCTTTCAGGCGACTAAGCAGCTGTTTGTCGCCTTTGGTCCTTCCAACAAGGGAAATCCATATCAAAACTGATAGGTTTCATCTCCAATCTCCTTCTGCCACTGTAATGCCAATAAGCTGTTGCAAACTGCGCCCAGAGTACACTCCACTAGAGACACGGCTGCCTCGGCGGCTCTCTGGTTTGGAGTACCCAACATGGGCAGTGCCCCACACATTTACCAGGCAATACTGCTTACATCAGCAACATGCTGAGGACTTACAGATTGGACAAGCAGTCCTTCAATGGCTGTTCCAGTAAGGTAAGCCCTGCAGCTTCCGGGGTTGTTTCCTTTCTCTACTTGCATATGTATTCTTTTCGCATTGACGCAAACATTTTAAAGTATGTCATCTGTGTTTGCCTGGTTTACCACCTCCTAACATGTATATTGCTACAAAATCTATTCACATCATGGGAATCCATGAAAGATTCAATGCTGGAGAAGGGGGTAGTGTCTTACCTGTAAATCCATTTCTCCAGCTTGGTTTCTTTCATGGATTCACATGCGCCCTCCAGCCTACACTTTACAGGCAAACATCCTCTTCAGGGGGGGATATCCTCCAGCTGGAGTGGTTAAAATCTGACGGGAAGCTGCTGGGTCGGAGCTATACACTCGACGTCCCATTGGTGGGCACCAAAAGCACCCACGACGTCAATGGTACACGCAAGGTGTCACGTTTTTCCATACGAAAATTACTAAGTCAAAGTAAGCAGGGATTCCCAGCCTGACGGCAGGGAATATTCATGGCATGCAAATCCATGAACGATAACAATGCTGGAGAAATGGAGTTACAGGTAAGAAACTACTCCCAAACTGCAGCCTGGTAACAGTCTCTTGTTCGTAAGTGTCCTCGCCGCTGTTCAGTGATGCGTTCTGCACTCGGCTCTTGAATGCAGTCTCCAGTGGAGCTCTGTGCACATAGGCAGCTTGGATATTACTTCAGCTCGTGGAGGTCTTCCACCACCTGGCAGTTTCTGGCACTCTCTCTCCTGGTCGGATCGGTTGGTCGCTCTTCTGCCGAGTCTTGCATTTCCCTAGGAGAGTTGGACTGCGAGCATTGTGAAATTGCCTGGCAAAATAAGGTGTTACTTGTGTCAAGCAAACGGGCACTAAAAGAAGAGACTGGGACTTGGCCCTCCCAACTGCCACCTTCCCCATCTGGGGAAGGTCTGGCTCTCGCTTCCGTCCTGGTGGGCCTCCAATCCCACTCTGGTAGGCTGATATGGGTCCCCATGCCCATCTGACAGGGTTAGCTTACTGACCCTGTCACAACTATGAGAGGTTATGAAATTAACACATTTGGTTGCATTTATCTCCAGCTCAGTGCGAGTCTTGCTTTTTGATACCCCTTTTAATTCCAAATGTATTTTCTAGGGTTTTTTAAATGGAAACCACTGTGTGCAAACAAGATGCAATGCATTTTTGATTTACAAAGAACATAGTACAAGTTACCAATTCAAAAAGACAACTTGTCTCTTCTTCCAGTCCATGTTAAGTTTTCCCAAGCTTATCCGAAGATGTGCGACATTCCTGAAAAATACTTTGTTAGCTAAGAAGAGGAGAAAAAGAAGCTGGCACTTTGGCATGTTGAAGTTGGTTGGGTTATCCGCCCTTTTCCCCATGCTTGAGCCACTCGCCCATTTCTTATCTCCCATTTACTTTGTTTCTACCTTTCTTCTGATTCAGGCTGTCGGCTATAGTACAAGTGTATTTTTTATTGTGTTAGCAATGGAAACTATTGTAGCACTGGGTGGGTTGGGGCTGCAAGGAGTACTGCTATAATACTCACCATTTCATGTATCTCTCTTGCCTTACGGGTACATTCATGTTGTGTTGGGGGCCAGGGTTCTTTCCATTGTGTTACCAGGCAAGCTATGGCTGCCCAGAGTAGGTTTCAAATCATGTCAGCCTTTTGTGATGGTCTCCCTCTTCCTCTACTACAAATTATAGCATTGGGTTTGGTTCTCTTTCTATGCCATTTAAGGTCCTTAATCCAGACTCTGACCTCCTTCCAAAATCGATCAGAGGACCGCCCAATCACACTTTCCAATGAGTGCCTACTGCTTTACATCACCTCCAACTAAATGGACTACCCCGGGAACATTTTGGCTAGTCTCTCCTGGGGGAACTGCCATCTTTGGAGCAATTTGTAGTTGTGCATCTTGTACTGCACAGCAATGGTGGATTTTCAGGCACCCCTACAACTAGACTGCCACAGTTTGTCTGGAATTTCCCTTTCCAAATCTTTTTCCCACTTGGCCCTGGGTGGTTGTTTGGTGAGGTTTGCTAGACAGTAGTGCTTTATATAGACCGGAAATCATGCCCCTGGTTGCCATTTGTCTAAAATTAGGTTGACAGGTAAACGTTCCCTACTCAAGTATTCTGACCATTATGGGTTGGCTATGGCTTCTTTCAGTTAGAGATACGTGAATACTGACAACGGTTGTATACCTAAAAATTCCTTGACTCTGTCCTCGACTCTAAAGGTGCCTTTCTCCCACAACTGTCCGGCACACACCAGACCTATTTCGTAGCAGGGCTGGAACCTAAGTTTTTCGTATATATTTTGTTCCCGCTAGGGGGATCTCAGATGCAACGAAGTGCATATGGCCAGGTTGAGACTACCTCTGTTTTTTACCTCTTCCTCCGTAATTCCCTGAGGATTGGATGATGATGTATTCTTTTCAGGAGATGTTTGGTTGGGACCCACAGCCACTGTCCCTACCATAACTGGTGTCAGGACCTCGTTTTCTATTTCCACCCTCTGCTTTCCTTGGTTATTCCTAAGTTGGTTGATTAGGGTCCTTGTCATGATGCCTACCTCCAGACAAGACCCAGCTACCCCAGAGGCAGACATCATGTCTTCAAGGCAAGTCACAACAGCCTCAAGTAGGGGCTCTTTGGACTCAGTCCTGGCGCCTTTGGCGCCAGGCTCATATCGGGCCACAGTCCTGGCGCCATAGGCGCCAGGCTCATAAAAAGGGACTTTGTGTTAAAGGTGCTTAGTGTTAACTTACCTGCTGCAGACCATGCTGCAACATCCAGGCCTTCTGAGGCCTGAATGGGACTACTTTATCTTTGGAACTACTTAACCACACAGGTGTGGTCAGGGGAGGAATACATACCTGAGAGGAAGGATACATACCTGGAACTACTTTGAAGGCTATTTAAGCCACGCCCAAGCAGCAACTCACGCTTCACGTTGTTCTGCATCTAGCAGCTGGACGCTCACTGTGTTTGCTCCTGCATTCTGTCTGCTGCCACTCCTGCCAGCATCCTGGAACACCTGCAAAGGGAGAAGAGAAAAGGGTAAAGAAGAGTCCTTACCTGCTAAATCCGCATTCCGGAGACATCTCGCTGACGGTCCTGAAAAGGAAGACATCCATTTAAAAGCACATGGCATCGATCGCTGCAGCGCCACATCTCACTCACCTGTACAAGGTACCACCACGTTCTTCAGCGACATCTGGACTCGCAGCCACATCACCGCGCCTAGGGAGAAAAAGACAAGAATAAAGGTGAGAGGGGAAAGAAAACAAGGAAACCTTAATTTCCATTACAAAGCTTACCTGTTGGGTTATTCCAACTTCATTTCGGGTCGGTGCCGCATCCTGGCATTTCCGGACCCCGTCCCCTAAGGGGATAAAGAGACATCAGCGTTAGTGGGCGCATGAAAAGACGTTACCCAACGTCCATTAAAGACTTAACTGATTTCTTCTGGATTGATCTTTGTTTCGGGTCGGTGCCACATCCAGGCATTTCCGGACCCCGGCCCCTATGGGGAAAAAAGACATCCGCGTTAGTGGGCGCATTGATACAAGGACACTGAGAGAACTCTCATCAAGCTCACCAGAGTCTCATTCTTCGGTTCCACAGCTCTTCTCTGAATAGCTTCCGCACCTGAAAAAGAGACAACGAACAATTATTATTGCGGAATCATACTCATTAACAGAATCCTTACGGTACTATACCGGGAAAACAAAACTTGAATCCTCTACAATCAAAATCCCAGTGAAGTAACTGGATACAACGCGCCCCTGCATGAGAAGCAGGATGGAGAGCTCATCCTTTCAAACCCTAAGGTGAGACTTCATGTGGGGTTCGCAGGAGGGATTCGTAGAGTGGTGAGAAGGGAGCGGGAGGCTTATACTTTCTCCCGCAGATTGTTAATACTCCCTTTTCACATACAGAAAGATATTCCTGCGAGCCAGACAAGCCAGATTCGAAGGTCCGGTCCAGTCCATCTTCCGGGTCCTGCGCTTCACCATAGAAGAAGCCACAACACTCCAAACCAGACCTGCACCTCCGTGGGAGTCAGGTGAGCGTAACAGTCCTTAGTTCCACAGCTCTATAATATTCTTCCAGGTCATGTAGGCGCACACTGCCGTTGGGTGAGTAAGGGATGCAAATGGGTTTGTAGCTTTTTTATAGTTCCTAGCTCTCTTAGAAAAAGGATGTTGGAACCTGAACAAGCAACGCTTGGAACAAAAGAGTGCAGGGAGCACGTTCATCTTTATCAAGTTTAGCTGCCCAGCCCATTAGTGTTCATTCTCGACCGCCTGGTCAAGTCGCCCTTGATTCTCTCCCATAGTTTTGGGTAGTTGGCCTCATATTGGTCTTCCAGGAATTTCATGATTCCCACCCCTCAGTAGCTTATACCAAAGTCTTATATTCAAAGCCTGGATGCTTGTAGTAGTGAATAGACTTCTTGGGAGCACAGCCGGGAGGGGCTACTGATTTGCTTAAAGTGAACTTGAATCTTGATAGGCTCCATAACGTTCTAGGATTTTGAGCAACTTGGGTAGCAGGTTTTGGGGGTTGGTTACATATGCCGACTGCGAATAGGGCTAATTTATATTCCCTGTCACCTACCCTTAACCCGCAGACCGAGTCTTCTCAGTGGATTTTAGCAGCCAGCGGTTCGATCACCATCACAAATAGGAGGGGAAAGAGCAAGCATCCCTGTTACTCCTACATCCTGTCCCCTTTCCTCCATACTGCATAGGTGTTCCTCATTAGGGACAGAAACTGAACCATTTCGACCACTATTGTCGCTTTTGGTGTGTGATATAGCATTACGACTCCTCCGATCCATCGTTTTCCCATTCCTACCTTTCTCAGTGTAGAGGGATATCATGATTGAGTCTACATGCTTTCCTCACGGCTGCAATTAAGTCTAGGGTTATTTGGATTTATCTGCTCTTTTGCCTTTCTAATATAAAACCGACTTGGTCATTCTTTATTAAGTTTGGGAAGTGCTTGCTTAGCCTCTCTGTGAGGATTCTGATGAAAACTTTGAAAGAAGCGATATTGGCTTGTAGGATCTGCATTCTAGTTTTTCTTTTCCTTCCTTGGGATGACTACTATCCTCGCTTGGACAAAGGATACCGGGGCCACTCCTCTATCTATAATTGAATTGTAGAGCTTACACAATAATACGGCCACAATGCCCCCTTGTCTTTTGAAAAATGCTCAGCTAAACCTATCCTCCTGGGGCTGACCCTGCTTTTAGTTTGCTGATTGCCCTTAGGACTTCCTCACTTGCTATCTGGGCCTCCACAATGGTCCCATCTCCATCTGTCGGGGTCGGTAGATGTCTCCTCTGGGAAGGCTGCTACATTATTAATTGCTGTCCCTCCCTCCCCCTTAGAGTGATTTATAGAACCAGCTAACTCAATGGATTGCTTTCTCCTGCAGATTCCTCATCAGATAGATATCCCTTATGGCGTCAGCTGCTCGGAAAACATTTTCGACAGGAGGCACAGTGCATCTCGACTCGGTCATCGATCCATCGTGATTTGAGGTGCTGCTTGTCAGCTGTGGATGTGACGTTGGTCGTCGTACATATACTACATCACTACGCCCTCGTACCTCAGTTCCTTTTTTCCGCACACTCAGCACGCTGCTCATAGGAATGACTCTTGCGAGAGAAATGTTCCTTCACTCGATTTTTCTTCGATCCTCTTCAAAATGTGACACGCTTGCCACCGTCTACTCCCAAGGCGTTGGGGTTCAAGAGATGCAAAGATTGCAATTCAAAATGTCATTGACTGACTCACACGTGTGATTCCTCGGGACCGACCACGTCACTGAGGACTGCAGTTAGTGTCAAAAAATGAACCCCAAAACGTTGAAGGAGCGGTCAGCAAAGCTTTAGTTAGGGCATCCACCTTCAAAGCCTCTGGCTCGTTCACCGCTAGGTCGTCTGAACAGGAGATGTAGGCCCGGCCCGAGAAAAAAAGGGCAGGCACTGAAAGAAGGCCAAAAAGATATCTCACTTGAATAGCCATTCCTCATCATCCTTGTCCCATAAGAAGAATCATGTATGAGTCGGACTTGTCACAGGATCGGGGTACATCCCATCTGGGCTCCAGTACATCCAAGGCTTAGTGGGAGGAATTTAAGGAACAGATGCTCCAGTTGTTTAAGGAAGCCACTGGGAGCATGGTTATGACCTTGAATAAGCAGGCCATGATGGTCCCAGGTTCATCCGGCGTCAAGGAGACCAAGTCAGGTATGACGCAGACCGTTGTTCAGTCGACGCTCCCACCAAAGGCACTGTCGACGCTGCAGGTCTTGATGCTGTCAATGTCGATGATCGTGCCGTCATATGTCCCCGAGTCAAGGACATCATTATTTTCAAATGATGCAGTCCATTTTCAACGATGGTGATGACGGTGATCAAGAGCTCGGCTGGTGCCAAGGGGGCCGAGCAGAGGCGATTTATTTTTCCCAACCAGGTCGGTCTCTTAGCCCTGGCTGAGGGTCGGCAGGATGCCAGAAGCCTGGGCACCTCTCCTGACGTGGCCACTCAAGTGACTACTCCCTTCGGGCATGGTAATGCTCAGCATAGGAGAATGGTGGAGAGAGTGGTGGAGGCTCTAGGTCTTTATGCCCCAGCAAAGCCTCTATCGGCTTATGAGCTGACTGGTATTCTAGTCCAAGGTCTACGTACAGAAAGGGCACTTCCATTTAATGTGACCATAGCCGACCCCATCTCATCTTTGTGGCAGAGGCCCTGCTCCACTCCTCCAGTGGACTCAGAGCTGATGAAAAAAAATAAACCTGTGAGGGGAATCCAATCTATCTTTCAACCCACCCTACACCAGAGGGCCTGGTAGTTCAGGCAGCCACCATGAAGACGTCCATGTCAAATTTACCATATGTATTGGGAGTCTTAAAAATAGGATGCTCTGTCAAAAAAAAGTCTTCACCTCTTGCCGCATGAATGTTTTGTGCACGTTCGCGAAGAGCACACATGGACTGTGGAGGATGGTAGAACAGGCAGCAGAGCATAGCCCTGAAGGGAAAATGTGGGAATGTTTTCTGCAGCTGGTGGACGATGGCAATGAGGTAGCCTGCCAGTCCCTGCAATCAGGCCTGGATGTTGCAGACTGCGTTTGCAGGACTATGGGGTTAGCAACAGTGTTGCTGAGGCAGGCTTACCTCTGCAGATCTGGATTAACATCTAAGAAAAACTCCTGCATGTTGCCTTTATTTATGAACACCTTTTCGGCCCCAGGACCGATGAGTTGCTGGAGAAGCCATTGGGCCTTGCTGTGCAGCAACTGTCCCAAACCATCTTTTAGCTTCTCCTCCAGAGGAAGTGCCTTCAGGCGAGATATACCACTTGGGACGAAAGCACAGCTACGACAATCCCGGCAAGGGCAGAAGTGTTTCCAGTGCTCTGGAAGGGTGGGGGGCTTCCATGGGCCAGCAGGGCTGAGGGGGACCCCTGGTGATTTGATCCCTTCTAAGGTGATGCATCCAGACAGGGTTGGATGCCGCGGACGGAGGAGAAGGGGGAGTTGGAGCTGGTTAGTCTATGTATAGTTCTGTTCTAAGTGCACAGTTCTGAGAAGGTTAAGTGTTCCAAGTGCTCTGCAGATGAAGATCCCTCGGAGGAAATATCTCAGGGTGAGGGAGGAATTTTGTGGTGCTCTGACAAGAGAAATCTCTGGATCAGGTGAAATGAGTATTGCCTCCCTCAATGTGCAAGGCCTTCACTCGCCAAACAAGAGATTGATGGTGCTTCGTGAATTTAAGAGGGCCCGACTGGATTGAATGTGCCTTCAAGAAACACACTGGCCAAGAAGTAGTGAGCCCTGACTGAGATCCTGTGACATGGGGAAAGTGATTGTGCCTCTGATGTGAGGAAAAGGGGGGGGGGGGAGTGGCGATCTTGATCTCAGCACGATTGGGATTTGTAGCGGAATCAGTCCTAGCCAACCCGAAAGGGAAATGTGTTTGTGAGCGGTCAACTGCAGGGGTTCCGACTCACGTTGGGAGGAGGTGAGGGACGAGTTGATCGACTTTGTGGAAGGACTACTAGTGGTCAGGGGGGACCTCAACGTGGTGTTGGACCCGGTGAGGGACCGAAGGAGATTGGGGCAAGAGAGGGAGAGTTGGAACGATTTCACCAAGTCAGCGAAGTTTTGTGCCTGGTTGACTCCCTCTCACCTCCACTGGAAGGTGACAGACCTTGCACCTTTCTTTCGGCAGTACACAATTCATTCTCATGCATAGACCTGATATTGGTAGACACGTCCTTGAAGAAGCAAGGTTTGGACTCCCAGATCACTCCAATCCCCATGTCTGACCACAATATGGTAATGGTCTCTATTGGTATGGGGAGGGCACCCGGTCCCTGGGGAAGATGGAGGTGCAATGCCTTCTTGTTGAAGGATGGGGAAATGCAACAAGAGGTGCTGGCGGGAATCAAGGAATATTTTCCCTTCACTGACACCAGGGAGGTGGGGATTCAATCCGTATGGGAGGGCTTTAAGGCGACGCTCAGGGGGGTGATGCTCAGGGGGGTGCTGATTAGGATAAGTTCCCAAAAGGAAAGAAGGGAGAAGGAAAGCAAATTGTGTGAAATAATTACGCAGATACAGCCGGGAGGTGGGTATACAAGAGGGACATGGAAAGTACATATCCCTGATGGAAGTGAAAGTGCTCCAGCGGTACAAGACACAAAGCCCCTCATGACAGAAAAGCAGCTTCTGTTCCTGAAACAGAAATACCAGAAGATGGGAGAAAGAGCAGACCCGATTCTTGCATGGAAATTGAGGGAGGAGAGAAAACAAAACTATTGGAGCCATAAAGACAGAGGCGGACCCTGGGAAATAGACCAGCGTTGACCCTGGGAAATAGGAAAGGCATTTGCACAGTACTCTAGCGCCCACTGTGCTTTGGAATGGAGGGGCGAAGAGGCACAGATAGACGACTTCTTGGGGGAACTACTCATCCTGGGTCACCCCCAGGAGATGGGGGAGAGTCTCAAGTACCCTATAGGTGTAGAAGTAGTCAAGCAGGCTATCGGGGTGGGGGGGTGTTGGGGGGGAATGCAGCCAGACACAGCCCTGGCGGAGGACGGCTTCTCAATGATGTTCTACAGGTTATTCAGGTCACAGTTGGCCCCATCCTAGTTAAGGTATACAACGCATGCCTGCAGGGGGAGGCTCTACCCCCTACGATGTTGTTGGTAACGATAGCGGTGATACCAAAAGAGGGGAAGGATCCCACCAGATGTCTCATACAGACCCATATCCCTCCTAAACAGTGATGTAAGGATTCTGGTGAAAGTCCTGGGTACAAGACTAGAGGGGGGTATGCCGAAACTGCTACACAGAGACCAGGGCTTCATAAATAGAAGGCAAGGATCAGACAATATACGGAAGACCATAAACCTAATTCACTGTGCTCAAGAGTGGGGTCTGGATGCTTGCTTGAAATCTCTGGACTCTGAGAAAGCATTCAACAGGGTCGAATGGCCCTTCATGGCATAAGTCCTGACGAGGATGGGGTTTGGGATGAACTTTCTGAGATGGGTAGCGGAACTCTACAGAAAGCCCAGGGCTAGGGTTAGCATCAATGGTGGATTCTCTGATGTTTTTACGCTAACCAGAGGAACAAGGCATGGCTGTCCCCTCTCCCTGATACTTTATGCCCAAATGATGGAACCGCTAGCGATTGTGATTACACGGACAGATCAGGGGCATAACCGACGGGGGGATCGAGTGCAAGCTCTTGCTCCCTCTCTGCGCTCATGGCACATATTTCGGAGTATGGCGACCTCTCGGGATTTAAGATTAATGTAGGGAAATCTTGTATTATGCCGATACTTGAGCATAGTCCTCTCCTTAGCTCAAAGAAACAATACCAGGGCATGAGTGTTTACAGTAGGGACATAAAATATCTGGGTATCCAAGTGACCAGGCACCTTGAGGAACTGTTCACGGCTAATTAAGATCCCTTCCGTGCACGATTGACAGCCGATCTTAAAAGGTGGGATCCTCTGGTGGCAAAATGGTACTGCCGAATAACTCCTATAAAAATGAATGTACTCCCCGATTGCTACATTTATTCGTGGATATCCCTAGGCAGCTTCCAGAGTGGTTCTTTTCAGAGGTTATGGGAGAACTCTGTAGATTCATCTGGAGTAATAAGATGCTGAGGGTGAAAATGGTGACCTTGACACTCTCGAGGGACATGGGGGGTGGGGGGGATTTGGGTTCTCTGACATTCGCCTGTATTGTAAGGTGGCCCAGCAGAGGGTGGTGATCGAGCACATGAGGGACGATTTAAGGACATAATTAGATGACTTAGCGACACACCCATTGAAGGTCAGGGACTACCTACGGGCCCCGCCCAGATCCATTCTGGAGTGCCTCAATTTGCACCCAACGTTGGGTTTTTTTTTTGGTCCTCCATCTGGCGCGAAGGTAACCATACTTGTTCATCATGGCCCTCCCAAATGTCCTCAGTATGGGGTCCCCGTTCGATTTTGGGCAGCAAGGGCTAGCCTTCTCGCAGGTATGGTTGGATATGTGCCTTGAGCGGGTGGGGAAGCTGTTCAAGGATGGGGTGTTTCTAGACCTGGAGACTCTCCGGGAGGTACTGAGGAGGGACACAGTCTCAGTCTTTGAATATCTCTGTATCAAGGGCATCTTGACAGACTCCAAATGGGGAGAATGTGTGGCAAGGGAGCTAACCGTTGAACAAGTAATCAACACATCCACCACAAGAAGTGGTATCCTTTCTAGACTGTATAAGGCTATGAATGAGACATGCCCTGGGAGCAGGCAAACGTTTCAGAGGTTTTGGGTGAACTTGGTGGGGGAGGATATATCGGAGGAGCAATGGGCGCATGTTTACAAAGTTACCTTCCAGGGCCTCCTATTTACCTCCACTGTAGAGCACAATTTCAAAATGCTGATGGGCTGGCACAGGGATCCCCTGAGACTTACCAGGATGTTTGTGGGGGCCTCTCCCATGTGTTCCAGGGGGTGTAGCCAGCAGGGATCTTTGGCCCACATGTGGTGTTGGTGCCCCAAGGTACATGTGTTCTGGAAGGAAGTGTTCTGCTGGATGGAAGAATTTACGGAGTATGGTTAGGCCTAAACCTGTTACAGATGCTCCTGGGGTACTGGAGAAGGACAAGGAGGAATTCAGGCTCCCCATGATGTGGGAAGCAATGCTGAGGGCAGCACTATTGGCCATAGCTCAGAACTGGAAAAGTGAAGTGCTCCCTTCAGTAGAAGTCTGGGAGGGGAATGTACATAACATGATGGTAATGTAGAAGTCGACAGTGATAGTGTATGATGGGATGAGTGTGTTTAATCCGAAGTGGTGCACGCTACTGCTCAGGTGACATCTAGAGGAGGGGAGCCCTGCAGGGACTCAAGGCTTGTGAGCTGTGATCCTGTTGGGTGGGGGGGCATCTGGGAGTGAGCAGGCGTAAGATATAAGACATTACCAAGACAGACCCTCTGAGACAAAGGAGAATAGACAACTGCACTATGGGACAAGTTTTGAGAGTTGAGGGTGGCGGCGAGAGAAAGATTGCGGGGGCAAGGGGCTCCACTATCAGGATGAAGGAGTTATGTAGAGCTTTATTAGTATGGACGGAAGGGGGAGGGTGGAGGGGTAAGAAGGGGAGCTGACGGGGGCACTGTTGCACAATCTGCAGAATTGCAGCCATCGCGTGAGCTCTGTGAGCGAGGAAAGATCCCTGGTATAATATCTGCATGAAATGAGGAGTTCTTGGCGTTAAAACACCTGAGAAGTATTACAAAAGATGTGGGCATAACTTGTCTCGAGGGCAACCTGACCTCTGCAATATTGCTGAAGAAATCGAGCTGCGAAGTGTGGAGTGCCCGGACGGCGCAAACAAGCCAAAGAGAGCTGCTGGGTAATGGGCCATCCCCACGGCCGAGGCAAGGAGTGCGGCTGCTGTACGGTGAGGAGGCCAGTGGTCGTGAAGACTTGGTGGGGAGTGAGCTTGTTCGAGTGGAAGAGGTGATCGGCCTGCTCCCCATGTCACCATTACCCGTGGCGGGCTGAGGCTGCACCCGCCACGTGCTGAGCTCACAGGTGAGTGGGGGTGGGAGCAGAGCGGAGGAAGACTCAACTGTTGCCCAGAGCAGTGCGGCGCTGTCCGCATGAGATGTGGAGGTAGCTGGGCTTCCACCGCCATCTAATGGTTGGGCGGTGGGCGTAAGCCCGGACAAGTAGAGGCGGCTCCTGCAGAGCTTGCAGAGGCTCTTTACTGGCACCCGACTACTATGTGACGTCCTGGTGCTCTCCCTCCTTGCACTTGTGTTGTTGGCTGCGGGAGCGGGTGGATCGGACCTCGTTCCCCTGCATTTAGGGGCCTTGTGTATCTGCTGTTTCTCCCTTTTCAGCCCACCCCCTCCATTGTCGCTGCTCTCTTCCCCACGTCGCAGACATACCTTGGAGAGGAGGAGATGTGTGATTTCTTAGTAGGCATGTCATGCCTGCCTTTATAATTGTTCAGTTCTCTACAGCTTCTGACAAGTCTGTTGCTCACTCATAAAACAAACGTTTTTTAAGTTATCCTTTTAACCTGAGTTGTGGCTGTTTTTCAGCCAAATCTCCAGGTTCTTATTCCGCTTTGGCTGAGCTTGGAGGAAAAAAGGGTGGGGATTTTAGATGGGGGATGTAGTGACACAGTATATGTACAATGACCGATGTTGCGTCTGGGAGCTCACCGACACCACTTCGAGTCCAGATGGATTGACTTCCGAGTCGAGATGCGCTACTTTCCCTGTCAAAATGTTTTCTGAGCAGGTGACTCTGGAAGGGACATCTATCTGATGAGTAATCTGCAGGAGAAGGCTTCATACACAGAACACTACCGGTAAGTAATTTCTCCATCTTTGTGTGATTTCCTACAGGAGCATGAGCGTCTCGCGCTCTTCATTTTTTACCTTGAACACTACCTGGGTTCTCAACAAAGGTAGCAGGGTGTGTACTTTGTCGCCTTTCTCATAGAACCTCTGTTTCAGATATCTCAATTGGATGCGTCTTATCTGTCTGCAGATTTTGTAGCTTGTGTCTTTCGTCAACCTCACCCCCGGCCCTCCCTCTGCAGATGCTCCAGGTTCTGGATCCTGGTTCTCTTTGGTTTTGTCTCTATAATTGCTCTTCCCCTCTTCTTCTTTGCCTTCTGCTACCAGTTGTCCCCTAAAAGTAGAATGTTCTGCCTCATAAACCAAATGGAGAAAGGTACATCCAAGGTGTTAATTTCAAAGAATGTCTTTATCTCTTCCTGCATTTTGCCCCAGAAGACCAGGTCTTTAAATAATGTACTGTTGTCGAATCATCGATTTTCTCTTCATTTTCTCTAGGTATGTTGTGGTCTGTCCAGCCCACTATCTGTATTGTGGCCTCTTTAATGTTGTGTTCATTCATTATGTTTTATGTGGTTGAAATTAGACTGTACATTGTCAAGTTGCAATTTTGCAGATAATAGGACAGTCTGTCCTTGCATTGTTGCACCCCCCCCCTTAAAGAAAGCCAATCCTGTGAGCCTGCTACCGTGTTGATATTGTATCCACATATTAGTGTGGTCCCCTTCCATCCCAATCCTAGGTTAAATGTGTCTGCAAAAGACTGCCCGGTTCTGATGTGGGACATACATAAGAGCATAATGTTACCCCAAATGTCTCTGATTTGGCTTTTTATTGTTAGGGGATGACCATGTAATGCGCTTTTGGTGTCATATATTGCTAGCCCTAGTGTCCTTCAGGAAACTATGCCCACTCCTCCCTTGTTACATTTTTACATTTACCAGGCTTCCCTCTAATTGGATTCCCTCCACAACATGATATCTTGTCTTCTACAGAAATATTATGTCCACATTTTAATGCTTAAATTCGCTAGATACATGGACCTTTTTTTTCCGGGAGTTACGGCCTTTAAAACTGAGCAATTCTATTATGATATTGTCCCCATCAGACTAGAACTTTTGAAACATATTTTGTTTACACACCACTGTATGTTTCTGAGGCTTTCTCGCATTTGTTGAATTGCTGTCTTGGGTTGATTAAGCAATGTATAAAGTAGCACTACCCTCTAGGACAAAGATAATTTCCTGGAGAAAAGGTTTGCATTTCGCCTAATTTGCATACCCACAATGCCTTGCTGTTGCTCAGAACTGGAGGTCAATTTTAAAAGTGCAAGAAATCGGGCATTACATTCTACATATAAACTGGATGTAACCAGAATGTTACCACCCCCCACCCCCCGCCACCTCCGCAGAGATATGTATCACTCAGCTGCACCAACTTTGAAAGCATTCCTCTAAATGTTGCCTTTCAACTTTATTCACATAAAGTCCATGGTCTTGTGTCACTCTTCATCAGCTAAAAAAAATGATCCAGGCAATGTGGCCATATTCTCCATTTGAGTTGGCTCCAGAGAATTGACACTTCCAGTTCTTTAAACCCCCGGGATTATGCCCTGATTGCAAATCGGGTTATGCATGATTCTTCACCTGTGACACATTTTGCAGATAGTTCTAATTATTGTCTACAACCGTTCCAGTTCTGATTTGAAAGTTGTCTCTGTGCATCTTCTTAGAAGGTTGTATTTACAATGGAGTCATTCAAATGGCCATACATGGACTATGCCTGAATGATGATAAAACCGAACTCATAATTTTAGGCACGACTACCAGTTTGAAGAAACTGGGTTGTGACTACTGCTCCTTTATGATTGAGGGAAATTGCATTAAGGTGGGACAAGAGGTCAAAACCCTGGGTTTTTACCTGGACTCCAGCTTTTCCTTCCACAGACAGGTGAAATCCCTAGCGTCATCATCAGCCTACACCTGTAAATAGATCCGTGCAGCCAAACACTTCCTGTCTGACTTTAGTTGCTTGATACTTGCCAGAGCCCTCATACTATCCCGCCTAGACTACTGCAACGCTCTCTATCTTGGGTCTTCCAAAACCATTACTAGCAAACTCCAAACCCTCCAGAACAACGCCCTTAGGGCGGCACTGGGCTTCTCTAGAAGAGAGCATATCACAGCATATAATCAACAGAGCAACTGGCACACTGTCAATGACAAAATTCTCCTAAAGACTGCCTCACTTACACACAAATCACTCAAAAATGCCGCCCCATCTATCTTATCGACAGATTCCATAGACAGACCTCACTAAGACCAACAAGAACATTATATAAAGACTGCCTATCTGTCCCCAACTTCAAACGCTCCACTATAGGGGGTAATAGCTTCCCAGTCAAAGCAGCTAAACTGTGAAACTCCCTTCCACCACCCCTCAGAATGGACCTGCACTATCAGAACTTCCGAGCTATGGTCATTTCATGGTTGAAAGCGTAGGCCCCCTATCATAGCCATTTGCTTAATCCATCAGACTCTTGTTTACTGTACCTAATGATGCCCTCTTGTACATATGTATATATTCCTCATGCTATTAAATATTGTATATAATGTTCTTTGCTGTAACCAAGTTTCGTAATCTCTTGTAAATGCTGCGCACTGTTACCTAAGGGTATGACTGCGCATTACAAATAATAAACAAACAAACAAATAAAATCTTGATTCATATTGTGTCCTCTTAATTTTTCAATGTCAGTCTACTGTGGGTGTAAATCATTCCACTTTGGAAACAGTAGAATCTGGTACTCTACGAACGTATTCACTGTTGGACCTTTCAGATCCCTAATCACACTTATCTGGGAAACCTAGAGTACCCCGTTTTCTGTGGACCAGGCATCATTTGGCTACTGTCAATTGTGCAGATGTATGCATTTCTGTTCTTTTATATAGTTCGACCTATTTTTGTTGACATAATGAAAAGGACCTATGCTCACTCAGACGCAACACACCCCAAACCACTCAGCTCATCCTGTTGAATGCACACACATTTTGCATAGTCTCAGAATGTTTTACATCAGTATTATCTGAAATTGAGAAAAAGAATAAGTACTTAATTCCACCAAACGAGGAAGAGGCATCATTGAGTACCAATTTCGGTTGGGTGATATTGTGTGTAAATATGTTCTCTGAAAAGCGCTTTGGATTAAGGCGCTATATAAATAACACATCATTATCGTTAATAACCATCATGATAGAGAAAAGTAGAAAAATGCATCTAATAAAAGACAAAGTATTTATTGAAGATATATAGAACTTAGAGATAAGCTAGAAATCTTTAATTTTCTTTGCTTTCCATGAATGCAGTTTTTGCATATATAAATGATAGTTTGATTGCTGACGAATGACTTTAAAAAATAACTTATTTTTCTTTTACAGTGCAAGCCCACCATCAACAGCAGTTGTAAAGCCATCTTGGAATTACTGAAAGGCTGGATACCTTTTGTAGGCCAAAAACCCTTTCTTCTGCTTCTATTAATTGGAAGCACAGACAATTAGAATCTGTTTATTTTATTAAAAGTATTGATTTCTTGTAACATCCGATAGGAATGCTAACAGATCATCTTGCAGTGGGAAAGACTGACTGAGTGGAGGCATGTAGGACCTTGCAGCAATTCAAATGATTCCATGCACTGTCAAGAGTCCAGCGAGTCCCCCAACACTGCTTGCTGATAACTGGAAGTTATTTATTTTTTAATGACCCTTCTAAGTTATGAACTCATCAGCTAGCAAAAGAAGTAACAAGAGTGATTCTTGCTGCTATTATCGCTAAACAAATCAAGACTTGGAGATCCCTTTTACTTCTAACTAAACTTGAAACTGGTTCAGTAAAAATTCTGATCATCAAACTGATGGAATATTATTTATGAATCAGGTTTGATGAGGATATTGCTGTCACCAGACAGCAGTGTAACTTTTAAGTTAAGAAAAAAAACTTTTACTTTGTAGATAATATAAAATAAAAACGTAAAAAAAACAAAAAAATAAAAAAGTTTTAAAAACTGATCTTGTCTGCATTGGTGTATGTGCAAAGGATTGTGGGTTGTAGAATAAACTTGGGATAGCTCTTGCATGTGCTGGCCGGCGTTCTGAGTTCAACTGTCATATTTATCATCATGGTTTGTTTCTGGCACCCGTGTTTGTTCTGTACTGAGACATGAAACGTTTACCTTACCCCTCCATTCTTGCAGGCATGTGCAGATTACTTTCTACTCGCATTCCTTCCTTCAAATCCTGAGCCTTCATTATCAAGGCTGTTTCACGCCTCGTGCCTGGCAGGCTCGATGTGACATATTTGCTTCTGCCCTTTAAAATCTGGTTTGGTCTTAAAGTTTCACTTTGTCTTCTCTGGAACAGGTCTTGTGAACTTTCTCCTGGTAGAGTTAAAAATGCTGAAACGTAGTTCCTGGTTGGTGGCATCTTTTAAAAGGATTTTCCTAGACCCTGAGTTTAGGGTGGAAGGTCAGTCAACATGTAGGTTAATGGGTTTCTGAGTATATCACTGGCTCTCTCAGTAATTAGCTTGGCAGAGCAGTCAGGGCCATACTCGAGAGGGGCAGGTTGGTAAGATGTTACTGTTAAATACATCAACTTACAATAAGAGATTGTCCTTACATTTATGTGAAACACACTTTTTTCCCCCCAGTTTGAATTTATTAAATATTTTCAACATCAAGAACAACACTCATATACATCTAACGAGAATCAAAGAAAGTTCCCAACCTAGACAACATGTAATATACTCCTTCCCCCCCACCTAACCCTCCCAACACACCCTCCACCCTCCCCCCCCCCCGAACAGTGAGCTACACAGGATTCAACAGGACAGAAGCAAAGGGTACACCAGGGTTGGAGCAAAGGCCTAAAACCAGTTAAGGCTGTTCAACAACATATCTCTATCGGCAAGGTCCCAGAAAAACACAAAACTTCAGCTGATACATTCAGATTTGAAGACAAAATCCCACTCCACCCTCCCATCCTCGAGCCCCATTCAGGGCCCAAGATCATAGAGCCTCAAGGCTTCACAGTCTGTGCTCAAAAGCCCAATAGTCCAATCCTGCAAAAAAGAGGACATGTTATCATTGACAATGGCTACGAGTTTCTCATATGTAAAAATTGCCAAAAGTTTATCAAACCATTCCGATTTCGTTGGGGCCTGAGAAGTTTTCGACTTCTGGGCCAGAGCCATCTCCCAGCCCTCAACATCGCACCCACCACCGTAGAAAAGGGTAATTCCTCGCACTCAGGCCTAGGGGTACCCAAAAGAATCTCCATAGGATGAAGGGAGGGACAAGTTCCCAGGATGTCTTTGATCCAACTCAGCAACTCCGTCCAGTAGACCTGAATAACCGGACACTCCCACCACATGTGGAACCAGGTTCCTCTGCCAGCACAAGCCCTAGGACACCTAGGAGATACACCGGGGAACATTTTGGACAAGGAGACGGGCGGCCGGTGCCAATAGTCGAGAATCTTAAAGTTGTGCTCCATGGCTGCAGTATAGAGCTTCCCCCCAGAAATTGACCTGAAAACCAGGCATGATCATCAAGGGTTGTGCCCAGTCTCTCCTCCAATGCACCCCTGAATGTCTGCCTACCCTCGGAATCAGCCGTAATTAGCACATTGTAGATTTTAGAGAGAGACCCCTTCCTAGACTTGGCTTCCACAAAGACTTTTTCAAAAGAGGTCAAAGGACGAGAGAGGGAAGCCACCCAATCTGCTTGAGTAAGAATACCCTTAAGCCGCAAATTATCAAAGATAGAAAGAGGCTTCTCCGGAAGCACTTCTGATAGTTGGGCAAAATCAATTAAACATCCCTGGTTAAACAATTGTGCGGTCCTCTCTATTCCCTGGTCTGACCACGACTGCGTCCCTCGAAAACCTCTGGTCCCCAAATCAAGCAGAGGACCCCACAAGGAAGACGGGGGGGGGGGAGGGCCATGACGAGAGTAGCTTGTTGTCCCTGTTTGGTCTCCACAGCGCCCAAAGAACCAATAGGATCGGATGGGACTTAGCAGCTGTAGGTAGAGAACGAGGAGGGACCCAGAGCAAGTCCCTAACCTTATGAGGGTGAACCTGTACATCTTCAACGTATGTCCAGTACGTCCTGAGGTCATCCCTCAGATGCTCTAGAATCAACCGCAACTGAGCCGCCTTGTAATACTGCTTGAAGTCCGGAAGGCCAAATCCTCCGAACGCCTTTGGGAGGGACAAGGTATCGAATTTTACTCTAGCTCTCTTGCTACCCCACACAAAGCGAAGAAGACGCACTTGAAGAGATGCAAAGAAAGAGTCCGGAATGATACAAGGAAGAGAGGAGAAGAGATAAAGAAGTCTGGGGAGCACATTCATCTTCACAGAAACCATGCGCCCAAACCATAAAAGCGTGAAAGGAGACCACCTAACCAGATCACCAATCTTGGCCAATAGGGGAGGAAAATTCAACTCGAAAATCCTACTCTGATCCCTAGGAATATTGGTACCCAGATACCTAGTACTGACACTCTCTATCCGCATCCCAAACACCTCCGTCTTACCATTAATATCATTGTCCAACTTACCCTCGGGCATAATAGAGGATTTGTAAATGTTGATTTTGAGCCCAGAGAACGTTCAAAACCGCGGATCAGCTCTAACAACCGAGGAAGTGAGTCATTAATCCCAGACAAATACACTAGGATGTCATCTGCAAAGAGAGACAATTTAAATTCATAGTCCCCACACTGCACCCCAGAAATCGCCTCATTGTTTCTAACCATGATGGCAAAGGGCTCCATAGCCAGAGAATACAAAAGGGGAGAAAGAGGGCACCCCTGACGAGTTCCTCTAGAAAGTGAGAAGCCCAGAGAGGTAAAACCATTAACTAGAATGCGTGCGGAGGGAGCATTGTACAGGGCCGAAACCCATCCACAAAATTGATCACCGATACCCATTTTACGGAGCACCTTTCCCATATATGACCACTCCACGCGGTCAAAAGCTTTTTCAGAGTCCAGCGAAAGGAGGTAAGCCTCAGACTCCCGCTTGAACACCTCTTACATCAGGTCCACCATTTTCCTAATATGGTCAGACCTCTGATGTCCGGGGACAAAGCCCACCTGCTCTCTGTGAACCAAAGAGGGGATGAATCTAGACAACTTGGTCGCCAGGAGTCTGGCCAATATTTTCACATCAATATTTAGCAATGAGATGGGCCTATAGGACTGACATAGCGAAGGGTCCTTCCCTTCCTTCGGAATGACCACAATGAGAGCCAACATCATGGAAGGGGGAAGACAGCCAGTATCCAAGGCAGAGTTATACACCCTAGCCAAGAACGGAGCCAAGGTGGAGCGAAATGTATTGAAAAAACGGACAGTGAATCTGTCATCCCCTGGAGCAGTACCATTCTTCAGAGATGCAATAGCATCAATAACCTCCTGGGGGGAGATGGGAAGCTCCAAGGAGGCCGAACTCTGTCGCGCTACACAGGGGATTGGAAGCGATTCAAAAAAACCGATCCACTTCGGATCCATCCCCGGTGTACTCAGAAGCGTAAAGTTTTTCGTAGTACAACTTAAATTGTTCCGCAATTTGATTATCCCCAAGCAGTTTTTCACCCCCCTGGCCAGAAATAGAATTAACTTGCTTGCTGTTACAAAGTTCCCTGAGCCTCCAAGCCAAAATCTTGTCCGCCTTTTCCCCTTTCTCCATATAACGCTGTTTCAGGAGCACAAGTTTCTTCTCAGTCTGGCCAACAAGGAGGGCGGACAATTTCGCTCTAAGATTTTGGAGTTTTTCGCACTTGCCTGGATCCATCTGCGATCTCAACTTACCCCCCGGTTGGATGGCTAGAATCTGCTCCCTCAACCTTCGCTCTTCCCTAGACCTGTCCTCCTTCTTCCTAGCTCCCATTTCCATTAGAACACCTCTGACCGTGGCCCTGAACGCATCCCACACCCCTCTAACCTCCACCTCCCCATTGTCATTTAAACAAAAACATTCAGTGATAGAGTCTAGAAGAGACTGCCATAGTTCCCTATCCATTAGGAGGGAGTTGTTACATATCCACCGTGACCTTGCTCTGGGCCACCGGGGGAATCCCCAAGTTTATACGAACCAGATTGTGGTCAGACCATGGGATGGACTCTACATTGAAATCAGAGATGTATACACGGATCGAGGAGTCTACCAGCACATAATAGATCCTGGAAAAAGATTGATGTACTGAGGTAAAATAGGTGTAGAGAGGATCCTGATTGCCACCAGCGGGGGGGCATCAACAAGGCCCAATTCCACATTAACCCTCCGGAAAGAATCCGCCAATTTCATTTGAGATCTAAGGTCAGGGCACGGGTTGGGAGATTTCCTGTCTCTGTCTGGGCTCAAAACCATATTAAAATCTCCCCCAACTATTATCGCTCGCTCTGCAAAATCCCTGATTTTCCTCCCATCCCCTGCCAAAACACATCTTGATCTTCATTTGGGGCATAAACTGCCACAAAGGTGAACAACCGACCCTTCACCTCCCCCTTAACATAACGCCCCTCCGGATCTGCTCTATGAGCCCTGGGAGAAAAATGCGCGTCCGGAGAGACCATGAGCACAACCCCCCACCACTTTGCCACATATGATGACCAAAATATTTGCTGGATAGCTCTGGATTTGAAAGCGGGCTCCCTCCCCTTAATCCAGTGGGACTCCTGCACAAAGAGAAAATTGAGTTTTAACCTGATAAACTCGCTGAGCACCAAAAACCCCTTTGTCGGAGAGTTCAAGCCTCGCCCGTTTAGGGACCCCACTGACAGAGGATGGACAAACTCACTCATTAGAACAGCCGGGTGACTCATTCGCCTCTGGCCGAAGGCCTTCATACAAGCCTTGTCCCAAGTCCGTGGTAAACACAAATAAACCAGGAAAAAACATGTTGAACCCAACAATCATCCCAACCTTTGAGCGCCTGAGAGGTCTGTGACATCCAACTGCCGAGCCTTCAGACCACCATGGATCGCCTCCACCAGGGCGAGAAACTTCTCCAAATCACCCCATATTATGAGCCCCCCATCACATGAAAGAGAGAAGATAGAAAAGCTAGAAAAAAGTTTCTTCCAGCAATCAAACATGCCATCAGAAAACTGAGTTCAAACTGCCAGCCTGCCTCAACAACCACAGGCTCATTCCAGGAGCGAGTCCACAAAAAAGACAATGAGGGCTCTACCCTCTATTCAAGTCGTCGGCTGTCCCGGAGATTGGGGCGATATCATCCTGTACTTCCTGTGACCCCGGACATGCCGCCACCCCAAAGACTTGGAGGAATCCTTATGTTGACCCTTATCGGATCCTTCGCCCAACTTGATATGTTCCTGAGGGGGGGGGGTCACTCAACAGCTCACTCATCGCTCTCCTAATGTCAGCCTCTGATATAAGAACATACTTATCTCCATTGAATTCAAAGGAGACCGAGAACGGATGCCCCCACCTGTAGCGCACTGCTTTAGCCTGCAGCCATTTTGTTAGTGGCCCACAGTCACCGGCGCGCAAGCGTGAATGCCGAAAAGTCCTGGTAAATGGACGTCTTGGCACCATTCCAGTCAATCAGACCCCTTTTACGAGCCAACTCCAGGATCTTGGTCTTCTCCACAAAATGATGAAACTTCACCAGGACGAAGCGAGGGCCACCGACGCGGCCTCCCGCTCTGTGGGCTCTGTCAATGGTGGGGATATTGGTGTTCTCTCCCCCAAACAAAAGACTTATAATTTCCTTGACCTTTCTCACAATGTCCGCCTGCGTCTCCCCCTCTTGCTCCGGAATGCTAAGGAATCTCAAGTTAGAGCGTCGCTCCCGATTTTCCAAATCGTCCAATTTGAGTGCAATCTTTTCCTTCCTCCTCTCCAGCTCTGCCAGACGCAAGTCGAACTGAGTCTCAAAGAGATCAGCAGAGGATTGGTTAGCTTCAAGGGATTGGACGCGGCCCTCCACATCATCCACCTTCTTATCCAGGGAATCTAGCCTCTTCCCTATGTCAGCCTGAAAACCTCGGATCTCCTCAAGCAAGGCTGCCATACTATGGCTCATATCTTGGGTTTCTGCCGCCTCGGGTTGGCTAGAGTCATGCATAGTGATGTCCTCCCCGAATGCTGAGGCAACCTCCGAAACCATTGCAACGCCCGCGTTCCGTGCATCCAAAACCAGTAACCTTTGAAGCTAGGATGACACAAACAGGAGCCCGGAAGAGCAAACATCCAACCAGCCAGATCTGCTCAGGGCCATCAGAATAGGGGCACTCCGGCAAAGGGAAGCCGCAGGAAAGCAGGCCAAGATGGAGGGACACAAGGAACAACCCAAACACTAAAAGTAACATCTCAGCGCTCCCTGGTGGCTCCACAATTCTCTTTTATATAGGGGAAATCTGCAGTGTGTTACAGTTGGGTGACTTTCTTGAAATATAGTTTGTAGGCTAGTAACTTCAGCAGAAGCCAGTACACATTCAGCGTTGAGTTTGAACTGCAAATTCAGTAGGATTTTGCAAAAGGTTAAAAGAAAAATCGATGTAATCCAGTGGGTAAAATTAACAGAAGTGCTGCATTTAAGGCCTGCAAAGCTATCAACCTTTCCAGGGACATGGTGCAACTGGTTTTGCGCAGCTTGACCCCAGTGTTATTCTATTGGCAAGTGTATCCCTATTGGCTGAATGGCGGCTGAATGTGTTGCCATTTTAGGAAAATTGATCCGTCCGTCAGATGACAACCCCTGGCCAAGGACAACTAAAGAATTCTGGGAATATGTTGATTCAGTGCTGAGAGGTGAAACTGATACTGTGGTGTGGAACTACTACTTTCAGAATCAAGGTTTCAACCACGGTAGCCAAGTATTGTAGGCGCTAGCCCAGCGGTTCAAAGGTGGTGAGTTGTATCCTGCCTGCTCTTGCAGGTGGTTTGATGCTCCAGACGGTGGTAGTCACGCAGAGTCCATCAGATGCTTAGCAATAGAGCAAGGTGCCATGGATGCAACCAACTTCGCTGTTCCCGTTTGATTAGAGGAATAGAGCATTGGTGTAGTTTCCAATGTTCATTCGTGGGGGCAGGAGAAAGGGAAGGCTTTATTATGCAGATCCCTTGCCCTCAGATGCCAGATTCTAAGTAGATCTGTTGTGGTCTTCAGGAAAGGTTTTCCTGCTGTTCCAGAGCGAGTCGTAGCAAATGATATCAGTATGGTGAAGAAAGTCTCCACTTTTTAGCTGTCTCTTTAGCTGGTTGCACATTCATATTTCATTCAAGACCACTGCACCGCTCAAATATTTTACAGTACCCCAATCGGGGATGGTTGCCACATAGAGGACTTTCAGGGCTTCCACTCTGGTGCAAGCACAGAAGGTGGATTCAGCAGTGAATCTCAGACACTCATTTCAGCTGGCTGTGGCCACTGAGCTCACAATCTGGTGTTTTAGGGAGGCCGTGAACTCGTATGGCACAGACGTGTTCCATGATTACATCCTAGATGTGGAGACTCAATTGACTTCTAAAAACCGGTTACCATATTAATGACGACCTACAGGGAACACGCATTGTTTCTCTTAAAAGTAAGATGTCTGTGTAATTTCAGATGACTTGACACTTCTGCAAAGAGCTGCTGCCAGCAAGTAACACAAGAAGCGAAGCAGGGCAAACTGCTCAGGGAAATAGTTTACAGGGTGCCTTGGCGACTCACACACACTACCAAAGGGTAACATCACAGAAGATGCCCTGAATTGGAACTTACTGGAAATGTCAGATGACTAAAATTTACAGTGTAAGACTTTGGACCTGAATTGTCATGCAATCCTGTCTTTGATGTTTTGATCATTCAAACCTTACTAAGTCAAATGCTAATTGTAGTGTTAACTATTCAGTCAGTCATTTCAGTGTGTTCACATAACTTACATTGCAACTTCCAGGTGTAAGCACTCTACGACACACGTGTAATTACATATTTTACAGTTTTTATAATCCTGCTTTATTCTTGTGTACATATAAAAATCAATTAAGGCTGCCGAGCCTGCACATTCCTTGCCAAGTTTGAAAGCCTAAGGCTTTTCCTGTAGAAAATGTACTTCTCTGGTCACCTTGTATCGCCTAGGTGACTGAAGTACTTATTTGCCTTAGACCTACCTGTAACCTTGGTCGACTCGCCTTTTGTTATCCTTTGTATGCCTGTAACGTTCTCAAGTTTGTCTCCAGCGCCCAGTTACCTCAGGGTTCCGTGCGCGATACACACAATAAACAAATACAAAAATGGGTTTCATGTCCTTTCTGGAGATCTCAGTCTGAGTGTACTCCCACCCTCTCATCTCACCATACCACTCACAGTGTCAGCAGTGTTTTCAGAAGAGCAGTGTTTTCACAAATGCTGGCTTTCTGGAGCAAAAAACATTTGGCAGCCCCCGTTGAGAAGCATGTTTTGCCAGAAGCCATTAAACTGTGGCAGAATCCCCATTCATCTTCAGTAGTAACAGTAGGATTGATATCTGCTGCTACACTATACAAAGGGAAACCACTTCCATGTCCTGTCACCCTGTGCCACTCTCTGCTCTTCCGTCGAGGTAGTGGCAACTGTGACAAATTGAGGTCATTTGTCCCTTCTTCCCAAGAGGGAGTTCCCCCATGTGAGGCTAGGCAGGTGAGCCCGAGGAAGAGGCAAGTGGGACCTCACCAGGAGCAGCGACTCCTCTGGGGACAAGGACTCCCGTTCCCATGAGGAACTCCCTCAAGCTATACATACTATGGCCTACATGGGATGTCTCAACATGCCAGAAACCATAACGTATCAGAACTGTACAAAGAAACTCTTAATGGATATAGTTATCTGATGGCAAAGGATCATATCCCTTTAATTCAGAACACCCCATTGACTGGGACAAGGACGTTAAAAAGTGTGAATCCAGAGGAAGGCGAACGAAGAGGGAGTAATGACAGTATACACAAGCTGTGGGAGGCCCCACCTGGCGTAACACCTTGAGACGAAGCATGTGAGCTTCAAACTCGCTGGGAACTGCAGAAGGGAACGCCAATTTTGTGGCTGACCTGCAGCATGGGATCCCGAGAAGGCAAAAGCCTAAAAAGAGGTGGTGGCGAGACATGGTGGACAGCTGGTCCGCATAAAGTCGCTGATACCATCGGCAAGAGAAAAGTCAGGGTGTTCAGGCGATCAGCCAAATGCCACGACATCATCACAAAATGGAGAGAGACGAAGAGACGGACGCTGGTGAAGTGAAGGTGCTGGCGGCTCAAGAATGGAGAGGGCGCTCCCAAGGAAGATTGCTTCTGAATATGTTCCCCTGCAAGAACGAATGTAACTAGGAGAACGGAAAGCCCGGGAGTCATCTTTGTGACTGCCGGTAGCAGGGACCCATTGCCGGTGAAGATCCAGACCACCAACGTGTCTTCTCTCTGCGTCAGACGCTGGCAAGAAAAGCCTTTTCAGGCCCTGCTCCAATTGCTGCCTCAAGAACATTTTTGTCAATGAGCATGATGAATGCATATATTGCATGCACCCCGACCACAATGTTGCCAACTGCTCCATCTACCAGTCATTTGGAATGATTGACACTGAAGTTTGGTAGCTTGGCTGGAGAAGGATGCCAAGGCCTCAGACTCCTCCTCCATTCAGAGTCATGCCTCTGCCAGAGTCGGCAGGTCCGTTGAACGTACAAAGAGGTCAAGGTTGCATGAGGACACTTCCCTGGGGAAGAAACCTAAAAGGGGACATCAGTCGCACATAACTATCCCCAGCCCACTTCGCCCATCAACGGGCTAGCCGACCGCCGTCCACTTCGACTGTTGCTTTCACGGCAGCTTAATCTACGCCCATAACTATGTCCAAGACTAAATATTTATCCCACTCTGCTGAAAAAGACATCTGTCAAAAAAACCACAACACAGTCGACGAGCCACAGACAAAAATTGTCATCCACGCCAACTTTGACGACTTACTTAGCTGTAAATGGGCAGTTGCTCAGTCTACGACCACCTCGTTAACGACTTAGTCAACGACTGCTATCAGTGCCTCCATGATTTCACTGCCTCCCAGACTAGCGTCAGTGCCATGAGCATCTGAGGTACTGCTGAAGACTGCAAGCGCCAGTGGTCGCTTCTTTTCCTAGGAGTGAAAGTGTGGACAGAGAGATGCCCCCAGCTCTGTCATTTCTGCCATGGCCCACCTCGACCAAGCCACTTTTCACCCTGGCGCCTGCTGTAGCATCACAACCTATTCAATTAACAGAGAGGGCAGTCTCAGAAGGGAGAGCCTTTGGAGGCTTTATTCTCAGATCAGGAGGAAATGGAGGGGTCAACAACCCCTATCCTGCCAGCACCTCACAGACCGGTGCAAACATCTATTTCATCCATGGCTGTGGCTACAGTTCCTTTGGGAACACAACCGGCACCCAGGGATCTGTCACTGGACATTCTCTCTCACTTACAAACTTTGGTCACAGAATTGCAACAGCAGCTACCTCCTTTGCCTTCACAAGTGGGATGTTGGGCCACCTCCTTGCCCTCCTCCACCAATGCCTCAGTTGTTTATTGTCCCTGTGACTACCCCCACGGGCAAAGATATGGGCCCAGACACAGACAGCACGCCAGATACGCATACTACTGATGAATATGACCACCTGGTACCAGCGGATTGAGAGGTCCCAGACCTGCCTTCCTGATATTCTTCTTATGAGATAGGTTCCTTTCATGCACTGTTAACACAAGCAGTAAAGCTCTTTGATCTGCTTACAGTGGAGCAGCCGAAAGGAGGTTTCCTATTTCAAAGGTGAGAACCCTCCAGGAAATCTTTAGTCGCCATTACAATGCTTGATGACATCTGGGATGATGGTTTGTTAGTTATGCCGAACCCTTTCTCAGCTCCTCCAAAGAAAGATCGTTTGGTGCAGAAATAGAAGGTTCCTGATTCGGCGACCAAATTTCTTTGCACTCAACCTGGCCCAGACTCAGTGGTGTTCTCAGTGGCACGGAAAAGGTAATCTAATCCATCCTGGTCAAATGCCCCTCCATTCCTTCAGTACGAAAGAAGGAACAACATCTGCCCCTCCTCTTGGAGGAAGTTCAGTCCTTACAAAAAAACAAGGGGCTATAGAAGCTGTTCCACTGCACTTCAGGCGCTCCGCGGTGTTCTCCAGATGTACTTTCTGGTCCAAAAAAAGTCTGGTAAGTGGACACCCATCCTAGACATCCGACAACTGAACAAATTCCTAAAAGCACAAAAACTATGCATTGTCACGCTGCAGCACATGCTCGAACAGCTGGGACAGGGGGATACTCATGCGTCCTGTCCCCTTTCCTCCATCCTTATGGGCCGCCCCCCAACATGGGGATGGTACCGGATCCTTTGGCAGCGAAAATTTGAGCTTCCCCCTTTAAATTTAGTATAGCGCGCAGGGGTGCGGCCTCGGGTGTGGGAACGCCCGACAAGCCCCCGCCCTCCAGTGCCTCACCCAAGTCCCGTTTTCCGCACGGACGGTGTCGGACCTGGCAGCCAACGCAGAGACTTTTTTAGATTTGTGCTTGCTCCCTGTTTGTTTTTCAAGTTTTATTTCACTTCCCATCTGTGCCTCAGCTCCCCAGCACATGTCGGCTGCAGGAGGATTCACGAGATGTGGCTCTTGCAACTGCTTGTTCCCAGCCTCAGACCCCCATGCTTTCTGTCTTCAGTAATTGGGGCCCAGCCATCGCTGGGACTCCTGCTGCCTCCAGCACTCTCGGTCACATAGCATTGAAGAATCGTTTGTCGCAGTGGAGGGAGATCTTCCACACTTCTCATCTGCCCCACCTTAAGGACTTAATCTCTGGGACCTCTAGTCAAGACAAGGTAGGGCCTCTGTTTCAGCACGGCTCCATAGCGCAGAGACTCCTTCACCGGGGTTCCCACAGATCGGGGTTCCTTGCATTCAGGTTCTGGCAGGCCTGAGGCCTCGAAGGCTTCCGGCTCCCGAGCCGAGGGGCTTAGGCACTCTTCCGGGTGATTCGGGGACAGACCTGAGGCCTTCCAGGCTTAGAGGCTCAGGGGCCCTATGAGGCTGTCCTCGGAAGGATGATCAGGCTCGTCCTCTTCTTCTCCCCCAGGGGGTAAGGGATTGTCGAGGGCCACTTCCAAGAGTCGTTCTTGGCTAGATCCAGCACGGCTACCGGCACAGGTGCCAAGGGCGCCCAGTCTACCGGAGCTCGCTCCGGGGTCGTTATGCAGAGCGCTTTGACTAACGACCATCCGGCTGAGGGCTCGGCGCCTACCAGAGGGATCTCTGAGGTCGACACCTTTGCTTCGGTGCAAGACCAAAGCTGTATCCTCCTGTGTCTGAGGCCACTCCTGGCTCAGAGCCTCTGCGCTCTCCCTCCCAGAATGTGGTGCAAGGTTTCAAAATGGCAGAGCGGCACGTGACGGAGCATGCCAGGCAGGTGGCCATCTTGGATTTTGCTCAAGGCCCGCCAGAGCTATCGGCCATGGAGTGGGCTTTGCAGGATGATCCCAGCCCCCTTCCTCTACAGCAGCGGATGCTAGGGTGCAGGGTTTTGGTCCCGTCAGGGGTACATCCACCCATCACAGACTTACAGCTATGCGCACAAGGCGCCTCAGCGCTCTGACCAGGAGAGGAGGCCCACCGCCTTGGAGGGCAGGGCCCCTAAGGACCCAGTGGCTAGCGAGGACTGCTTCTTTGAACACTTCCTCATGCATTCCCCTCAAATGAAGGGGCTCCTGAAGGACATTGTGAAGGAGGTCATCCACTGGCATTGCCACCCCAGCCTCCTCCCATTCCCCCATCGTTTCCGGTGCAGGTCCCTCTACCGGTTCAGGCACTACTGGTCTTTCAGACCCCTCCACTTTGGACTTGTCTGTGGCTCCGGATCTGGGGTACAGGCGGACCTGTGTCCAAAGTCCCAGATTCCCCTCAGCCTGTGAAAAGGGAGGGGACAATAACAGGGATGATGACGCCCAGGACAATGAGCCCTCTGCTTCTGTTAAGGCCTTTCATGACCACCTACATGGCGTTCTTGGGGTTCCCTATTCCTGGGGAAGCCCCACAGGAGTCGGGGGTGCTCACAGAGGTCTTGGGGAAGCGCACCACAATCCTGCCTGGCATTCCCCTTCAGAGGGATGTGCTGCAGGTGGCGCAGAATGTCTGGGAGAAGCTCAGGGCCAACACCCAGATTGACAAGAAGTTTACAGCAGGTTTAGGATGACAGATGGGGAGCCAATCCTCCTTGCCTACCACCCACAGCCTCTGTAGTGCCGGCGGCCTCCTTATATACTAAACCATCGTCTTTGTATTCTTCCTACGCGGGAGCCACTTCCGGTTGCCTCTCCGAGGACAAAGTCATTGGTAAAGCGCTGTACTCCATCTCAGGACTGCATCTGTGGCAGGCCAACGCGCACGCCATCTTGTCTACGTGTAACCAGAAGCTGTGACGGGAGCTTGGGGAATTTCTGCCTGACCTCTCTTCGGACAAGCAAGCCTCCTTCAAGGCCCGTCTGGCAGATGCCCGGGCCATTGCGCAGGACCTCGTGGAGTCTTCAGTCCCCCACAGCCCCCCCCCCCCCAGCGGAAGGCTGTGCCTTGGGGTCAAGATGAGAAGGGTGGCATGGATGCATGCCACAAAGTTATCATCTGACGTGCAGGAGCGGATCCTAGATCTGCCCTTTGAGAGTGTGGACCTTTTTCATTCGTCCATCGATGATGAATTGACGAAGAAGGAAAGATCCACGCAAACGGCCAAGTCCTTAGCCATCTTGACAAATTCTCGTCAGAAATCCTTCCCTCAATCCCAGGGTAGGACCGGGTTCAAACCCTGAACATTCTCCTACTTCAATGGGTTCGGAGACCAAAGTATGCAGAGGCCTGAAAGGTCGCCCAGCGACGGCAGAAGGAAGCAGCAGAGGACTTTGCACAGGTTTTTCCACTCCCCCTCCTCTGCCCCTGCCTCCCACACCAATAAGCTGTGACGTCAGGTTCAGGGAACACAGCTCGCCTGTGGGGGGCCGTTTGGCTCTGTTCCAGGACACCAGAAAGCGTCTTTCCAGCAACCCGTGGCTCCTATCTGTAGTCTCCATGGGCTTCAGTCTCCCTCTTCCTTTGCCTCTACCATAGTCTCCTCCTATTCGTCAGATCGGTTCCCCGGCTCTTTTACGGGAGATCATGAGTCTCTTAGAGATGCACGCAATAGAACCGGTTCATCTTGCTGACAGGTGCTTCCGTTACTATTCCAGGATTTTCTGGCAGTACCCAAGATCAACCAGGCTGGTCTGAGGATAGTTCTGGATCTGTTGTTTCTAAGCCTGTCTATACTGCTGGACTGCTTCAAGATGATTACTCCCGCACACATAGCCGAGTCTGTGTGCAGGGGACTTGGATGTGTTACCTGGACCTCAAAGATGTGTACCTGAAGGTACCCATATATCAGCCGCATCGGAGGTTCCTGCGTTTCACGATTGCCGTACCGCTTCCAGTACAAAGTGCTGCACTTTGGCCTGAACACGGCCCCTCGTGTTTGGTTGGTGAAGCCGGGGTAACCCACGGCGGTCGTGCACTCCTGCCAGAGTTTGGTGGATACTCTTCGTTAGCTGGGGTTTCCCTCATCCTGAAGAAATCAGTTCTGCCCGTCTGAGGATCTGGTCTTCCAAGGGGTGCGTTGGAACAGTACCGTTCAGCTGGTGTTCCCCACGGCCAAGAGTCTAATGTCCCTCCACAAGGCGGTGGGACATTTTCTGGTCAACTCAACCACCTCGGCATGATGGTTCCAGCACATTCTGCATCGTCTGGCCTCCTGTGTGCTGTCAGTACAGCACACCCGTCTCAAGATGAGGCGCCTCCAGCTCTACCTGGTGGCCGATTGAGATCAGGCGACAGGGTCTCAGTCGGACAGGATCCCAATTCCACCATTCCTTCGCTGATGGGTGGCAATGTTTGAATGGGAGTCCCCTTAACCTGACTGGAGGCTTCCCTGGTGGTGACGACGGACTCCTCTCTGGAGGGCTATGTGAACCATGAAGCATGGTCCAGGACGGAAGCCCTCCTACATATCAATCTGCTTGTTCTGTGGGCAGTGAGCCTTTCCCTCAAGGCTTTGTTGCCCCTAATCTGAGACAAGTCGGTTCTGGTCAGGACAGACAATTCTATGATGTTTTACCTGAACAAGCAGGTCAGCAACCGCCCCCTCCCCCCCAGCCCTCCTATGCATGGATGCAGTTTGGATCTGAAAAATGGGCCCTTACGAAGAGGTTTTCGATTTCAGCAGTCCACCTGCTGGGGACAGCAATGTGGAAGTGGTCAAGCTTAGTCCCTTGGGGTTCAACACATACGAGTGGGAGTTGCACAAGGACTCGTCGTTGCCCCCTGTTCCAGCATTGGGGGTTTGCTGACCTGGATTTGTTCACATCCCCTCGTAATGCCAAGTGCCCCCAGTTAGCTTCATGGGCAGGTCAGGGGTTGCTGGTAGACTCCTTTCAGATCTGTTGGCATGGCTGCAGGTGTTATGAGTACCCACCCATCCCTCTGCTCCAATGGACTCTGCAAGTTCCCACCCTGAGTGAGTTGCAACCTCATCCTGGTTTCCCTACACTGGCCTTCGAGGCCCTAGTTTTTGGATGTGCTGCAGTTGTGCTGCCAGGGTCCCATCCATCTTCCGATCCCCAGCAAGGGGCTTCCTGACACAGCATGGCGGTGCACTGGAGCTTCCGGACCTGGCCAAACTGGCCCTGGTGGCCTGGTTCCTGATAAACTGAGGCTTCAGCACGCTCAATTTTCACATGACAACTTGGACATCATTCAGAAGGCCCTCGACTCGTTCCCAGTATAAGAGCAAATGGACTAGGTTCTGCCATTGGGCCCGCGACAAGGGGCTGGACTCTGTCTACTGTTCTCTAGATGACATACTGTTTTTTTCGGCACACATGGCTTGTTCTGGAGTCCAGGTGGATACTAGCTGCACGAATTTGGCGGCAATCGGGGCATACAAGAATTACCCTAAGCACGTATTTTCGGCAGCCAACCCAGTGGTTCCTCAAGTGCATAGACCTCATCTGGCCTGGGACCTCAATGTAGTTCTGGCGGCTTTGCAAGGCAAGCCTTTCGAGCCCGTGTCTTCTATGGACATCCGCTTGGTGACGCTAAAGACGGTTTTATTGGTGGCTATAACCTCTGCACGCAGGTTTAGTGAGCTGCAAGCAATTCACCATGTTTCACAACAACAAGTTCATCTTGATTTTGCGCACTCACCCAAAGTTCTTGCCCTAGGTGGTCTCTCCATTTCATTTGAATCGAGAGATCTGCCTGTCTGTGTTCTTCCGGAACCCACAGTCAGAGGTAGAGAGGGCCCTGCATTCCTTGGACCTCAAGAGGGTCCCAAGTATCTATTGCAGAAGAAATCCTTCAGTAAGTTCAAGGCATTGTTTGTGACTTTCGTGGTCTCCTCCCCCCGGCTCTCAGGTTTCCAAGGCTTCCATTGCCTGTTAGATAGTTCAGGCCATTTCGGAGGCGTATACGGCCATGGGCAAACCTGTTCCTGAGGGGATTCATGCTCATGCGGTCAGGGCCAAGGCCACGGCCGTCACGTTTCAGAGACATGCTCCTTGGGATGTCCTAGTAAGGCGGCTGCTTGGGCCACTCAGTCAGCCTTCTGTAAGCACTACTCACTGGTCACCAGCTTCAGGCGTGATGCAGAGTTTGGTCAGGTGGTTCTAAAGAAACATTTTGCTTCGTCTTAGATTCGAGTCGGGTTATCGCAGCTCCCCCCTATGTTTCTTGTTCGGTGCAATCTCCCACAAGGATGGAGGAAAAGGGATGGGACGTATGAGTAATTCAAGTTACTATGGTGACTAGAGTACTCATAGTTCATAGTCCTCTTTACTCCATACGTCCCACTCGCCTTCCCCCGCTAGTATTTCAAGGGCTAATGGGTATAAGTGTAGCCAGGTATCTAAGCGTCAGGTGAGTTCAAAGGGGACTGAGGTGGTGTGCCAGAGTCTGAGGAATCGGCAGGATGTTCCCAGGCCGTGCCCTGCACGCTATACTAAATTTAATGTGGGAAGCTACATTTTTCGCAGCCAAAGCTTCTGGTACCGTCCCCATGTTGGGATGCTGCCCCACAAGGATAGAGGAATGGAGACTATGGAATATGAGTACTTTAGTCTCTACAGTGAGTAACTTTCATTTTCCTCTCATCTCTGGGCTTGGCCGATGTGTATTTTCACATACCCATCCATCAAAAGCACATGCATTTCCTTTGCTTTGTGGTGCACTACCTTTTGGGCTCAAGTCAGCGCCAAGGGTCTTCACCAGATACCTGGATCAATCTGCGCCACATAGGTATCTATGTCTACCCCGATCTGGATGACTGGCACATCCGTGCCCAGTCTTTCCAGGTAGCACTGCAGCACATCGAACAGACCATTCAATGCCTGACTTCTCTGAAAGTCTCAATGAACTTTCCAAAGTCATTTCTGTATTTCTGCCCCCTATGCAGTTGGGGTAGAAGCACAGAACATCCCATCCAAGGTTCTCTATATGGTAGCAATGGACGAGCAACGAAGGCTGAGACTCAAGACGGGTGGTGCTGGCTGGTCTTTCGGTACAGTGAATCCCCAATCCCCCACAGGAATGTCCACACACTGTTAGTGCTAACACAGTACTTTTATATAAAATAGGGTTCCGGTAAATATATACACATTAATAACACTTTGTACTCAGGCAACACTATCCTAATAATGGCAATAATATACAATGTATAGTGGTACCACAATATACTTAGTAAAAATGCACCAACTGCTGACAGTTATTAAAAGGCATGAGAATTCAAAGCAAGGTGTAATTTCATAGATTATTATAGGAAGGCAGCTTAGATTAGGAACATTGGCAGAATGCTTCCTTTAGAGTAGATATACAATACTGTGTGAGGATCCCCCACACCTGGGCAACCTGTAAGGAAAAGTTAAGGTGTACTTTGTCTTGTATATTACAGTCCAGTCCAAGTATGTTCATTACATGTCTGCTTCTCTTTGTACAGATACCACTACCCAAAGTACCTGGGAAGCGACAGAAGAACAGGATCCAAGACGAATCTGGAACCCCTGCATAATTCCAGAAGTTAGAAGATGCTCTTCCTCATCTAAGTACCTTCTGTGTATTGGCAGGCGAAGTGGCGGCGTTTCTTGGCTTTATTCAAGGAGACCCCTCGAGGATGGACCACCCTTGGAAGACGGAGTCGCTGGGATGATGGTGTCGAGAAGAAGGGAACCAAGCAATGTCGTAAAGGCAGCAATTTCGGTCTTCGGAGTGGTCTCCGTTGGTGGGTCGTAACTCTGGCAGTGGATGTCCCACGGAGTTAAAACTTGCTGTGGACCTCGACGAGGCCAGGCTGAAGATGAGACCCTTGGTGGCCTTGGATGACTTTCAGTGGCGTTGGGTGTCGTGGTAGACCTAGATGTCGGGTTTCGGGATTTTGCAGTTTACAGACTTTCTTTTCTTTGGTGCTGCAGCCGCAACATTGACCTCAGGATGGCTTCTGGTGACCTAGACGTGACCACTGGACGACTGGACTGCGGACCCTCACAAGGTCTGGACACTCGGGACGTCTTCTTTGGATATTGTTGGCGAGAAACCCACCGGCAGACACTCCACTGCAGCAGCAAGTGGACAGATGTTGTGGCAGGGATTTCCCTTGAAAGATTCTTCAAAGATTTGGGACTTTTGCAGCTTCAGGTGTCGGGGAGCACTATGTTCAGGTAACCCCTCTTCTGGGCAATACTCAGCAACTTGGCTTCCACCGGGCCCTGGGGGAGACAGATGAGCTTTTTGGCTTCAAGATGTTAAGGAACTCCTCTTCTGGACCCACGAAGAGCCCTTCTCCGTACAGCAGGTGTGCAGGACTGGCTTCCCCGTACGATTTGGATGAAGAGTAGCAGATGCATGATTTTCCCTTGTGGCTAGGGGAAGAGGTTGCCTAGCCAGGTCCTCCCTGGTTCAGTCCTTGAATCAGCACAGCAGTTTTCGGATTTGATGAAGAAATGCAGCCGCAGACTTCTTCCTCCAACTGAATTCCAGGATGCAAGCTTAAGATGACTTCAGCTTCAGATTTCTTGTTACAGCTTCTGACAACGAGGTGAGTGTGAGGCCCCCTGTTATACAAAACATTCCCCCTTCCCTCAGGCTGAGCCAGGCTCAGCTAGCCAATCACACACAAGTGCATTCATGCAAGCAGCACCCAATCAGGCTCACATGCATTCAGGCTATTCACCAGAAACCAGACACCTACAAATCACGATGTTGATTCGTAAGCTACTCCCCAGCATTTCAGTGCACCACACTGCATTCATTCCAGTTTCAGCCAGGGCTGGCTCAGGCATTGTCGCACAACCAAAACCGGACACTCCCAACACAGAATGCATATTGACTACTCCGTCCATTCAGATAGGCTCCACCCCAAGGGTGCACCCACAACAAGCAGACTGGCATGAAGCAGCCCCAACGTCATATATGTTCCTTCCACTCAACAACCATTCAGGGGAGGGGGACGGAGACAGGGCTTCTCAGGACCCTGACAAACAAGGGGGGGGGCAAATTAAACCAAGAGGCTTCCAGTGGCCCTCTTGCCTTTGTGTAGGAATCCATTGATTCCTAAGGCAGGCCCTGGGCATCCCAAAAAATGGAAGATACCTAGAGCCACTGTCGCATCAGCATGTTGCTGAGGCCATTCCATACCATGCTCTGCGCAACACACATGTGCCCAAAAACATACGCTGGGGGTACAGGGTTGTATCCCTACCCATGGGTGCCCTAAGGGTTTCCCATGGGTCTTGGCCCACTGAGAACAAATTGAAGAGTTGCACTGTCAGCGGTCCAAACTGGGCTCCTGTGCAGACAATAAGCAGAATGCACAGAATAAAGAGGTATAGGACAAGGACACCCTGGCCCTCCAATTCATTTCCAGCATCACACATGTGTATTTCAGTTTCAGAAAACTCTCTTCCTTGGCTCACAACTGGACACACTGTTTAGCAACTCCCTTGGAGGAGAGGGTCCAGACCATACTTCGCACGGTTCAGCAGCTGTCTTCTCTCCAGCTGACGATGCTTCGCTCCGTCATGACTCTGCTCGGGATGTCTTCTTCCTGGATTCCTCTAGTACCTCACTGCAGGTTGCATATGAGACCTCTTCAGGAGGTCATGGACACTAGTTGGAAACAGGTGTCAGGCTCTTGGAACAAGATCAAACTCAGCCTGGTGTTGGGCTGAGCTATATATTGGTGGATTCTTCTGCAACATCTCACACAGGGTGCTCCTTTTCGCCTCCCGACGCATCGGCCACAGTACGACGATGCCTTGTGAGAAGGTTGAGGAGCGCACACTAAAAAAAACACACCAGAGCCCTCAGGCAGTCTGAAGACCAGATACTACACATCAATGTAGTAGTGTTATGGGCCCTCATTCAGACCATAGCTGCAGAGCAAGGTGGTTTGCATCGTTACAGAAAACACAACCACCTTGTTCTACATCAAGAAGCAAGGAAGGAGCGCTCTCCCATTCTCTCCAAGGAATCCCAAATGCTGTGTAACTAGGTGATCTCACACAATATGTGGCTCATTCGAGGGGATTGGGTCCTCCCACGTATTCCATATCTATGACAGGTAATGTCCACAGCTGTGCTACTTGGGAAAATTTTCGGCTCCTGCGTCGATGACGTCGATGCGCCGTCCCCGAGGACGACGGCCGACGTCACCCGATGTGATAAGTAGGACGCACAACGCCCGTAGCCTCAGTTCCGTTTTTTCCGTGAACGTGTTCGCTTCGTGAATCTCGGTACGCCTCGACTCTTTGGAGTTTGTTGTATTCTTCTCGGTTCTTTGAACCTGTTCGGTTTTTGTGAAAAAAGCCTGTTCGCGATCATGTCTACCTCGTCTTCCACCCTGCGTCCGGGCTTCAAGAAATGCGGTGACTGTGGGTCCAAGGTGTCGGTCACGGACTCGCACGACGCCTGCCTCTGGTGCCTCGGGGAGGCCCACGATACGGACGACTGTGTCGACTGCCAGTCGCTCACGGGCAAGGCCTTGTGGGAGCGCAAGAAGTTGTCGGTAGGTCGGGTGTCTAAGCCCCGGAAGTCGAGGTCTACGGGGCTTTCGACAGATGACTCGAAAGGCGACTCTCCGCGTCTTCGTCGGAAGTCCAGTGGGTCTCCTTCCAGGAGTCGGTCTCGCCACTCCTCTGCCTCTTCGAGGCATTCCCGGAAGCGCCGGCATCGGTCGCCTTCCCCGTCCTCTTCCGAGGACTCCGCCCGTTGGTGGGTTGCTTATCCCACCATGCAAGCGACACCGGAGGAATGGGCTTCCTTCGGGAAGAAAATGTTGGCGATTCTCGAATCGCAGGGCACCAGTCCGTCCGCGCCTACGAGTGGGGTCGGTCGGCACCGGTCGAGAGACACCGCTCGTACGCCTTCTGGCTCGGGTGATCGGCAGGGCTAGCAGGAGAGGTCCCGCTCGGACAAGGGTAGCCGTTCTCGCCATGCCCGTTCCAGGTCCCAGTCCTCGATGCGCTCGAGACCGCGTGATCATGTGCCGTCTTCGAGGAAGACATCGACGCCTGTGGCGCCAAGGTCGTTGACGATCTCTCTCGAGGCTCCGCCTCCGAGGGGGTTGTCGGCGCCTAGGTCGTCGAGAGACACGCTCGGAGCTCCGGCTTCGAGACCTGTGTCGACGCTATCGATGCTGGCTGCCCTGCAGCTGACGTCGACGCCGATTCACTCGATGTCGATTCTCTCGATGCTGGCGCCGACTCGTTTGGCGTCCTTGACGCCTTTCGAGGCGGTGGTGTCGGGGGGGGGGGGGAGGGCAGTGGCACAGGGGTAGCCCCTAGAAAGGCTCTGGCTAAGGTCAGGCATAGCTTTGGTCCCTAGGTGTCTTCCTCTCACCGCCTGGAGTACATTTCAGAGGGTGATAAAGGCTCTGATGAAGGCTTGGTTCCGGTTATGGTGCCAGATGAGCTTTTCTCGGGTTTCATCAAGGTGCTTACTTCCATGCGCCGATCCTTCATAGCCAGTTTGATGACCTGAGGCAGTCACTGCATGATGCCAGTGGACTGGACACCTCTCCGGAGGTGGAGTTTTGTAGGCTGGAGCCTGGCACTCCTGCCGATACTTCATACCGGCGCCTTATGTCTCGGGTCACCGAGTACTTGGGATGGTCGGCCCACTGACCCGGTACTGCCGTTTCATATGGCTCTGCAGAGAAGGGTGGCGGCGGCTTGGACTGCTCCGGAGAGTCTCCTGGCAGTGGGCAAGTCTTTGTCGCAAAAATACCGTCCAGCCAGTAGCGACCCCTGCTACTTGTCCAGGCACCCCACTCCGGAGAGTTTGGTGGTGCAGGCGGCTACGGCCCCGGCAAAGCAGGCGTCGTATCCTACCATCCCTCCGGATAGGGACGACAAACGTTTTGATGGCTGGGCGAAGAAAGTGTTTTCTTCAGGGGGTATGGCGCTTCAGGCGGCCAACTCTGTATGTGCCTTGTCTCGTTTCACACACACTCTGTGGAACTGTGTTGCATTAGCGGCTGAACAT
The DNA here is from genome assembly GCF_040938575.1 of Ambystoma mexicanum. Classification (NCBI taxonomy): domain Eukaryota; kingdom Metazoa; phylum Chordata; class Amphibia; order Caudata; family Ambystomatidae; genus Ambystoma; species Ambystoma mexicanum. The sequence goes on from NC_090932.1 coordinate 1,457,324,778, forward strand.
ATTCCCGAAGGGGACGTACGGGATGGTTTCCTTGCTATGGTTCAGGATGGCAAGGATGCCATGTGTGAGGCCGTTCAGTGGGGTTTGGACATGGCAGATTGTGTCAGCCGGTCCATGGCGGCGAGCACCGTAATACGCAGGTTTGCGTGGTTGCGGAAGTCTGGGTTCGTTCCTGATGTGCAGTCCCGGCTCCTCAACATGCCCTTTCACGGTGAACATCTTTTTGGCAGCAAGGCTGACGAGAGCCTTCAGAGGTTGCAGACCTCCAAAGCTGCAGCGAAGTCATTGGGCGCTGCAGTTCGACAACCTCTGCCTTTTCGTCCTAGGGGACAACGATGGAGGCTATGTTCCTTTCGCTATTACTCGTCCTTCAGTAAAGCGAGAGGAGCTGTCAGTCAAAGAGGCCACCGTAAGAGTGCCAGAGGTGGAAAACAGGGTACTCGAGGTGCCAAGGCCGCTCGGGCAGTTGCCTCTTTGCCCTCAGGCAACGCCGCAGCTGCTACCACTCAGTCATGAGGCCATGTCCCATGGTTCACCGGTTGGGGGAAGGCTGGCGCAGCATCTTGTAGAGTAGCGTGCCATTACTTCAAATCTGTGGGTTCTGGAGATCATAACCCACGGCTACTGTCTTCCTTTTCGGCAGAGGCCTCATGACAATCCACCTGGGAACCTCTCTTTGAAGAGTCCAGATCCGCTCCTTGCGCAGGAAATTCAAGCCCTGCTGGAGAAAGGCGCCATAGAACTGGTGCCTGTAGCGGAGAGGAACAAGGGATGGTATTCCCCTTATTTTTTGATTTCGAAGAAAGACGGGGGATTGAGACCCATCATGGACTTGTGTGGTTTGAACAAACTCCTCAGAAGGACAAGTTCAAGATGGTTACTCTCTCTCAAGTCCTCCAGGCCCTTCAACTTCAGGACTGGTTGGTGTCTCTCGACATCAAGGTGCTTACTTCCATGTGCCGATCCATCCCAAGCACAAGAAGTACCTTAGGTTCGCGGTTGGCGGCTCGTACTTTCAGTTTCGGGTCCTGCCGTTCAGATTGACCTCCGCCCCGAGGGTTTTCACCAAGCTCATGTTGGTGGTGGCAGCGCATCTCAGGAAAGGGGGGATTCACGTCTACCCCTACCTGGATGATTGGTTGATCAGGGGGAGCTCTCCCGAGCAAGTCCTAGATCATCTGTCCGTCCCCTGCCACTCCCTTCACAAGCTGAGCTTCTCCCTCATTTTAAAGAAGTCCCATTTGACGCCAACACAGCGGCTCCAGTACATCGGAGCAGTGCTCAACACATCCCTGGCGCTGTGTTTTCCTCCCCAGGTGAGGGCTCTTCACATTCAGCAGATGGTGCACAAGTTTCAACTTGCCCAGACTCTCCCAGCATCCGAGTTCTTGAGACTGCTCGGCCTCATGGCATCCTGCATTCTTCTGGTGCCAGTGGCCAGGTTGCGGATGAGATCTTTGCAATGGGCACTCAAGCTCCAGTGGTCTCAGTCCTCCGGCAGGATGTCGGACCCTGTTCAGGTGCCGCCCTCGGTCGTCCAGGACCTTCTGTGGTGGGCCGTCAAAGGCAATCTGATGAAGGGGGCCCCATTTTGGCTGCCCTGGCCAGAGGTGACGATCGTGACGGACGCATCCCTCGCGGGATGGGGAGCTCATGCCAGTGGCCCTCATTCCGAGTTAGGACTACACCATGGAGTAAATAGCTCCATGGTTGGCAACCATGGAGCTATTTACTCCATGGAATACCGGCATGGTGAATGGAGTAATTTCCGGTCCATTCCAAGGTTGGATGGACCGGTAATTCCCCATTCACCATAGCCCTTCCCCATCCCCATTTCTGCCCCCATAGGGCTCAATGGGAATGGGGAAGGAGGTAATTACGGCACCGTAAATTACGGTGCCGTAATTTACTCCAAGGTCACTTTGCGGGTCCCGTAATTTACTCCTGCTAAAAGCAGGAGGTAAAGAGAGACCCGCAAAGGGAACTCGGAATACGGAGGTAAGGGATTACCGCCATCGGTGCCCTTACAGGCGCCGGTAATCCCTTACCTCCATCCTCGGAATGACCCCCAATGAGTTGACAGTCGGCGGTCGTTGGTCTCCATCGGAGTCCAGACTCCATATCAATCTGTTGGAGCTGAGGGCCGTCAGGCTAGCCCTGAAGGCTTTTATGCCGACTGTGCGAGGAAAGAGTGTCCTGATTCTAACGGACAACATGGTGGCCATGCACTACCTCACCAAAAAGGGGGGGGCAGGGTCACTTCCTCTGTGCTGGGAGGAGATGGAGCTCGAGTTCTGGGCCATCCAGCAGGAAGTTTCTATCTCGGCTGTTCATCTGGCCGGAGACGACAACGAGACGGCGGATGCTCTGAGCAGGCAGAGCACGATCTCTCATGAGTGGGAGCTGGCTCAGGCGATTCTCTTGGAGATCTTCGCCCTTTGGGGGACCCCTCAAGTGGATCTCTTCGCCTCCAGTGTCAACCGGAAGTGCAAAAGGTTCTGCTCGTGGGAATTTCCTCCAAAAGGAGCCTTAGGAGACGCGCTTGTGGTGGAGGGGTTATTCCCACTGCTGTACGCGTTTCCTCCAGTCCCCGTCATCCCACAAGTACTGCAGAGGTTACGGAGATTCGGTTCCCGGATGATCCTCATTGCTCCGGCGTTGGCCCGGAGGACGTGGTACCCGGACCTTCTCGACTTCTCCATCTGCCCTCCACGTCGTCTTCCCTACCGAGACGATCTGCTCTCACTGAAGGGGGGTCAGGTTCTCCATCCAGAGGTCAGATCCCTCAACCTTCACGCTTGGCTTCTGAAAGGTTGAGGTATAAGGATTGGGACCTCCCTGAAGACGTGATGGAGGTGTTGCTCTCGGCCAGGCGGCCGGCAACAGTCTCTGTACCGTTGCCGTTGGCAGAAGTTCTGCGACTGGTGCAGAGTTAAGAATGTGGATCCTTTTGAGTGTGACATTCCCATGGTTCTGTCTTTTTTGCTTTCCTTGGCCCACAGGGGCTTTCAAGTGGGGACCATTAAAGGTTACCTGGCGGCGCTGTCCATATTTAAGCGCTCGTCTGAAGAATGTTCCTATTTTAAGATTCCTTTAATTTCTCAGTTTTTGAAAGGGCTCACTAATGTGTTCCTTCCGTCACCTTTTCTGGTGCCCGGTTGGGATTTGAACCTTGTTCTTAAGTTTCCTATGGGTGCTCCGTTTGAGCCTTTGCATTCTTGCCCTTTGAGACTGTTAACTCTGAAAACTGTGTTTTTGGTTGCGGTTACTTCCGCTCGCAGAGTGAGTTACAGGCTCTTTCAGTTAAGCCACCCTTCACTGTGTTTCATAAGGACAGGGTTGTCCTTAGAGTTCGTCCTTCCTTTCTTCCGAAGGTGGTTTCGGAATTTCATTTGAGCCAGAAGGTTGTTCTTCTGGCGTTCTATCGTCCTCCACATCCTGGTAAGGAAGAGGAGAGGCTCCCTAGGCTTGATCCTAGGAGAGCGTTGAGCTTTTATATTTCGCGCATGTCCCGGGTCAGAGTGGACGATCAACTTTTCATTGGTTACGCTGGAAAGCGTTTGGGACAAGCTGTGACGAAACAGACTTTGTCTCGTTGGATTATTTTAGCTATCTCCGAGTGTTACCGCTTGGCGGATAAGGACCCTCCGGCTGGCTTGCAGGCCCATTCTACCAGAGGAGTTGCTGCGTCTACTGCCCTGCAGAGGGGTGTTCCTATTCGTCACATCTGTGATGCAGCCACCAGGGCTTCGGTACATACTTTTGGACGTCACTACTCCCTTGATTCCATCCCAGGGCAGGATCTGGCCTTTGGCAAGGCAGTCCTTTATTCCGCAATTCGATTGGGCATGCTAAATTTGTGTTCTAAATTCTTTTCCCACCTCCTTGCTTGGTACTGCTTTGGGAGTCTGTCATAGATATGGAATACGTCGGAGGACCCAATCCCCTCGAAGAACAAGTTACTCTTACCTGGTAATGTTTTTTCGATGGGATGGTCCAACGACGTATTCCATATCGCTCCCTCCCTACCTTCCCCGCTGCAGAATTTCTTATGCGAATGCAGCTTGCGTTCCACAAGGCCTTGTGTGTCTGACTGGCAGAAAACTGGTGTCACACGTTCTGGGGGAAAAAACTACAACTGAGGCTACGGCGTTGTGCGTCTTACTTATCACATCGGGTGACGTTGGCCGTCGGAGGAGGTCCTCGGGGACGGCGCATCGACGTCATTGACGCAGGACGCAGGAGTCGAAAATTTTCCTAAGCAGCACAGCTGTGGACATTACCTGTCATAGATATGGAATACGTCGTCGGACCATCCCATCGAAAGAACGTTACCAGGTAAGAGAGTAACTTGTTCTCCTGCTTCATACCATTGTGTATTCCCTCAGCAGGGAACTGCGATCCTGCCACGATTGGAAACTCCATCAAGACCAGGTTCTTTGTCTTTTCTAAACATAGGGCGCCCGCAGTTAGACCTACTCGCCACATCGCCCAACTCAAAGTGCACCCAGTTTGCCAGCAGGTATCCTCAAATGGAGTCTGGGGGATGTATCTGTCATGTGGAGGGCCTGTTCGTCTATGTATGCCCTCCAGTCCTGCTCCTTCTAAGAGTTTTCAAGGCTCTCAAACAGATTTTCATTGCTCCAGCGTGGCCACGCCACTTTTGTTACTCTGACCTTCATTTGTTGGTAGTTCCTTGCATCAAACTGCCTCCTCTTCCAGACCTGCTCTCCAGAGAAGGAGGATCCGTTATGCACCACGACCCAGCGTCCCTCAATTTGTCGGCAAATTTGCACACCTGGATTGTGTCAGGGTCTCCTACAAACCAGGCGCAGAGATTATCAGCGATCTCAATTGCAGAACTGCTCATGTAGTCTGTGCCATTATAAGTACTTGTCAGAAACTATATATCAGAAGCACGATCAGACATTTGAGGATATGAATCGGGGAACACTTGGCCCGCCACAGCAGTCAGAACCCCAAGTTGCCCATTGCCCATCACTGGCAAACCTGTCACCAAATGTCCGATAAAAGAGAAATTCAATTCATTGGGCTAATGAAAGCTAAGTGCAGGAAACGTGGGGTTAATCTAACAGGAATGCTTAGGCAGATGGAATCCAGATGCATCTGTAAACTTAGAGGCACCAAAGATGGTTGAAATGTAGAACATGAGATGTACTTCTTGCTTTAATCAGGTGTAATTGTCAAGGATTATGCCAATACTGTTACATTATCCATCTTGTGGGTAGGCTATGCTTTGCCTGGACATGTTAAATAAGCAGAACTACCAACCATAAAAAAACATTGTTAAACTGTTTCTTATGGGTGCTCCGTTTGAGCCTTTGCATTCTTGCCCTTTGAGACGGTTAACTCTGAAAACTGTGAGAGGGAGAGATAATATATGTTCAGCCTTTTGGTTTAAAAAAGAAAATTGTTTTGATTATGTACAATAAGTTGTTGCCTCTTTAACAGTGTATCTCTCACTGATCTCTACACAATGCACTCGAATAATAGATCTTGTAATGTTCATGTGTGGGTTGGAAGGTAAAAGCACCCCAAATGCTACATGCCAACAGCACAGCTAAATTACAACTTCGCAATATATTTAGCTTTAATGGTATTAAAAAGGACAAAACGATGCCCGTGAAATTATTCAAGATCGCTATTATGAGCAGGGATTTAGGTGAGTGATCAAGAATTTGTCATTTTTGGATGACAATTACAATGAATAACAAAATGCCATCCATCTCCTATTCTCAATGACTAATACCAGTGGACCACATTTACCACAGAGCTGTTTTTGTTCATCACGCGATGTGTGCAACGTACGTATGACGTCATACACAATGCACGTGTGACGTCACACGTTGCCATGCTACATAAATGACAGTCTATGGCGCCTGCATGTAGCAGACATGTGGGATGCCTTAAGTGTGACTCCGAACAGGACACGCTTTCAGACTAAGGTTAGAATGGCAACATGCATGCCACCTTTAATCCTTAAACAAGGTCCCTTGTCAGATACATTGCAAGAGGGCTTCCCATTCATAGTATGGCACAGCCAAATATTTCCAACTACACCAATGTTGTTACTTAATTTTGACCAATGCAGCATCGCTTACACAGATGTTGGTGATGATTCAAAGAATCAACCATTGACACACTCACCAAGTACTTTTTCTGGTTTCTCCCAGGACTATATATTGGGTCCAGTAGATTTGACGTACTCATATGCTGCCAAGTACTAAAGAACATACACCAATATTTAGAGGTAAGACTATGGCAACTCATTGTTCTTCAAATGATGAAGAGACAATATATTTTTAAATTAGGATACTATTACCACATTTACAACTACCAAACAAGAATTGTTACACCGACAATAAGGTTAATCCAATTTTCTATGAGCATTGCCCACTACAAGAAAGATGAGTTCTAATTGTTTGTCTTTACAAATATAATTGAATAGATCCACGAAATTTCTCAGCTGACTTAAGAGACTGTATTGTTCATTTGATCCATAGGTCAATTCAATTTGTGACCTTTGGTGAGTCTAATTTATATTATAACACCATACACTCAATTTATTATTATTATTATTATTATTAAGGGTGAGCACCGATGTGGTGATATATTGGTTAATATCCAGAAATAATACTGCCACTGCACCCTATGTCACATTGTATGGGTGCACAGCCAATGAACCGACCCCTTCAAATCAAGTCTTATCAGATTTTGCCATATCGCCTATCGTTAGCTAAGGCAGGCCTTGCACATGCATCCATAAAAGTCCACCTAGCTGCCATCTCGAATTATACTCCAACTACAGCCAGGCCGTCTCTCTGGTCTCATCGATGAGTTAAAGAATTTCTCAAGTGGCAGTTTCAGACTTTCCCTCTAGTAAAGGCACCTGCCCCGGCGTGGGAGCTGAATGTGGTCCTCTCCACGTTAATGGGCCTGCCCTTTGAGCCTCTACACTGGACTCCTCTGAAGTTTCTATCATGGAAGACAGGTTTTCTGGAGGCTATTACCTCTGGCAGACGGGTCAGAGTTACAAGCTCTCACCTGCAAGCCACCATATATACCTTTTCATCAGGCCAAGATGGTGCTGCACACTAATCCCTCATTTATGCCCAAAGTGCCATCTGCTTTTCATCTCAACGAGCCTCTAGTACTACCCGTGCTCTTTGGCTCTCCCACCTCTCTGGTAGAGAGGTCATTACATTCACTGGACGTTGCTTGGAGGTTGAAGTTCGATATCCAATGCACAAAAGACTTTCACAAGACTTCACAACTTTTTGTGGCATTTGGACCTGTCGAAGGCTCCCATTTCCAGGTGACTCTTTGGCTGCTTTTCGCATTGTCATCGGCTCGCAAAACAAGCCTCTGCCAGGTAGACCTAAAGCACATTGCACCAGAGCTGTGGCCTCTAGTATGGTTTTCCTTTCTGGTGCTCCCTTGCTTGACATCTTCAAGGCTGCTATATGGAGTTCTACCCACACCATCACAAGATTTAGTCCCCTGTCGGACAAGCAGTGCTTCGCAAACCTATCTGCTGGAGGGGAGTGTTCCAGAGGTGAGTGCTATTTCTTCTGTAGCGATATACTGCCTCCCTTTGGTTATGTATATGTACTGCTCTGTAATTGTATTCATGAGCATGTGAATCCATGAAAGATCCCATGCTTGAGATGGAACAAGTTACTTACCTGGAACTCCTGTTTTCCAGCCTGTCTTTCATGGATTCACATGCAACCTTCCCTCCGACCCCTCTATGGCTCTTCTTGGTTCCTACTGCCACCTTACGTGCGCTTACAAATCTGAAGAGCGATATTGGGGTTGGAGCTAAGGAGGACTAATGCCATTGGCTAGGGAAGTCTGACCCAGAGTGGCAGCATTAGGCTGCATAAGTGACAATCTGTTTTTTAACCTTAAAGTAAATCTGTTTTAGTATTACTGAAGATTCCCAGCCTGACTGCGGGGAATATTCATGAGCATGTGAATCCATGAAAGATACCCATGCTGGAGAACAGGAGTTACAGGTAAGTAACTTGTCCTTAATCGTCGCAGTAGAAGCTACGAAATGAAGTTTACTTTGAAACAAAGTAGCTACAAAGATTGTGGATCAAGAGAAAGAATTGTTGAAAAACTGAACCGTGTGAGAGAAAATAATGCATAAAAATACCATGGGTAAAGGACAAAATAACTTGTCATCCTGTACAAGACAAAGATCGTAACAGAAAGAAAGGAAGAGATGAACCAGAATTCAGATACAAAGCCAAATTCACCAACATAAGTGCAACTGTTATTGTATAGGAGAGAGAATATCAAAGTAAGACTACCTGCCAAGACTACGTTGAGGCCCAAGGCCAAGAACACAAAGCTAGTGAAGAAACCCCAAATGGGAGCACCAGAGAACGGGGAAACTCAATTGAACTTCAAAGACTGATCAGAGAAGTCACGAGAGACTATTTGCGGATTGGATATTAAAGACTGGTACTAGAGGTACCCTCAGGAGAAGGGAGTAATTCTGCTGACCTAAGTTAGTTTTCATAAGTGAAAGTCAGGATAGTTTTGCACAGTTGACCTACTGCTTTGGGACACTCGCAACTGACAAACGAGCACCTTAGTAACATAGGTAGGGACCACCCATAGCGAAAGGGAAAGATAGACCTTATGGTGTTACTTTAATAAAATATCATACATCATGACATTTTAGTCTGTGTCCTTCTGACTTACACACCACATTACATTTGAAATCAGCTTCTGGTTTAGTATTGTCTATATTGAATGAGGAGGAGAGACTGACTGTTGGAGGCAGTCGATAAGAACGTACTCCAAAATGTGTGTTAATTTCCGCTAGTACAATGCAGCAGGTCTGCTTCTGGCAACCAACCAGGGACTTTGGAATGAGCTCTGAGTTAAAGCGGTTTCCCCTCTACTGACCAGTGGGATATGTTTACGGCATGGTTGACAGACTCAAGAGTTGCTTCAGTCGACAGCAGCCTGGATACCACATCCATGGTCTATGATGATCAGCCTCCACAGTCCGCTCCAGACCTACATACAAGCCTCCAAGTCTAATACCTACATGCAAGATAGGACTCTGAAACTTCCTTTTGAGGTTGCAGACCAGTTATATTCCTTAACTGAGTAGCTTTTGAAAATAAAACATGTACGCAGACAGCTAATTCTCTTACTGTGTTTTGCAATTCTGCTCCAAAACCTTCCTAATTTCAGAGGATGTCTGAGAACTGATCTGCGTCTTTTGTAGGGTTTAAGGGATTTCTAGAAAGGAGGGTGAGACTGACTGCTGTGCCTGTCTACATCACAATAAATAGTAAAATGCTCCTAGGTGGATCTTTTGGGTCTGTTCCGCTATTACGAGCAGTTGCAAGTCCATACCATTATAAACTTGTTCACCCCTATTTTGCTCTTGTGAGGAGATGATTTCTCTTCCCCGGAAAAGTGGAGGGCAGTTTTATCGGACCAGTAGGTCTTGTCAGTTGCTGGGTGGGTTTTTTCTGGCTCTTAGCTTTTGCTTCCTCCTATTTACAATTTGACCCTCCTCCCCTTCACAGGCAGGTACAGTCTCTTCAAGTGACGAGGGCAGGTTTGTTTTTTCAGGTTCTTGCTGGTGCCCAAGATCAAAGAGACATGGCTCCGCTCTATGCTGGGCCTTTCCTTTTTCTACCTCTAGAGAGGTTCCAGCCAGTGTAGGTTCGATCTGCCCTTGTACAGGGAGACTTGCTCTATGCAGTGGATCTAAAGGATGCATACCTGCATGTCCCTTTCTGGGATATACAGCAGGCATTTTGATTACAGGGTCTTGCCATTCTGCCTAAATGCAGCTCTTGGGCATTCAGCAAGATGTCAGCTGTCACAATCTTCCTTCAATGGAAGACATCCGGTGGTCAGTCAAAAGGCCGGGAAAAAAAATCCTGAATAACAAAAATCTCGGAAAAAAAAGGCCGAAAAAAAAATATCGAATTTATTATTTTTTTATATATATGTATTTTTGGGTCAGGTAAGTAAAAAAAAAGGGTTAAAATTAAAAAAAAATAGAAAAAATGGGGGTTGAGGGGGGAACCCCCCCCATTTCGAAAAAAAAACGTCATATAAAAAAAATTCAATGTTTTTTTTCGGCCTTTTTTTCGTGGGTTATTTTTTCGAGATTTCTAATTTCGGTTTTATGACCATAATTCCACCCATATATACCTATATATGGAGGTCTCTCTGGGTCTGGCCTCCAGTCCTCAAGTGTTCACATGCTCCTGGACTTTTTGTTCCAGGTGGGACTTAAGTGAACATGGGAAAATCCTCTTTGATTGCTTCCCATAACTATCAAGGGCATCTCAGTGAGAGTCCTGGCCAAGAAATCAAAGGCCATGTATTATATGAACGAACAGGGCATCGCGAAAGCTCCTCTACTGGCCTTCCTGAGAAGATCCACATACAAATTGTTCGGGGGTGTTGGGGGAAGCCAATCATGAGGCCTAACTACTCCGCAGACTGAACACCTCCACCACGAGTGAGAGCTCCTCCCATTGGTGGTTCAGGACTTCTTCACCAAGTGGGGCTTCCGATCAGAAGTGTTTGCAACCCAACTGGAATGTCCTTGGGTTTGTCACCTGCTCCAGAGTCTGAGATAATTGGGTGACATTTTGTTCAATTCTTGGATAGTCTCTTTCTGTATGCCTTTGCTTCATTCCCACTAATTTACAGAACTGTCTTCAAGTTTTGACATTTACGTGCTTTTCGGTTATACTGATGGTGCCTTGGTTGCAAGCAAGATGTTGGTTCTTGGTTGTTGGAAGTATAACTATGCCTCCCCTTAATCTCTCTACGTGTCACCTTAGTCCCTCCATCAGGAGACAATACAAGAGCAAGTGGTTCTGGTTTGCTAGTGGTCCTAGACCATTGGATTAATCTGCTGTAATCCAAATTCTGTACTATCCTGTGTCAGATCTAGCGAAGTCTGGATTTTCCATTGACTACTGCTGTGCTTTACTTTCGGCCATAGCGGCCTACAGGATTTCAGAGGACACATGATTCTTTTTATCTAACACTGGTTAAGCATAATTATTAGAGAAGTAGGCATCTTTCTCCCCCATTTCCACTTCCTCATCCCCTTTCATACCTTAAAGCAGTTCTCGGGTTGCTAAACCACAAGCCCTTTCAGCTCTGGGCCTCAGCAAACATTTTCTTAGTTTCTTGGAAGGCTTCCTTCTTAGTGGCTATTCCATCAGCATACCTGGAAGGCATGCTGCATGCCCCTCCAGCTACTGAATCCTACATAGTCTTCCTCTGAAAAAAGATGATTTTCTGGGCCCACCCATCTATTCCCATCTATTCCCAAGGTGGTCTTGAATTTCTACCTAAATCAGGAATTGTTTAGCCTACTTTATTTTCGAACCCCTCCACAGAGGCACAACATACTCTTCACCATTTGGATGTTCGGAGGGCACTCGGTTTGTACCTGAACAGAACTCACTTCTGTTTTGCTTCAGATAGACTTTCTGTTCTCTATGGAGGATCCTCTCGGGCCTGCAGGCCTCTAAACCTAACGTATCCAGTCTTGGAGCGCTATTGATCTCGGAATCTGGCTCCCCCTAAAGTGCTTCACACATGCACTAATGGTGAAGTCACCCTTCATTGCCTCCCAGCAGCATTTCCCTTGGGATGTGATTGCCATGGCAGGTGTATGGGCAATGCCTTTTGCTTTCTTTAAGCATTACTGTATGGACCCATGCTCTAGGGTCGACGCCCAATTTGGACAAGCATTACTGCAGAACGTCTTCAAACAGATCAGCATATGTCCACCACCCTGCATGGTTTTGTTGCTTGGTGACCTCCCAAGAGTTTTGAAGGCAGCGGAGGTGGGAGGCATATGTAAAAGCAAAAGTTACAAACCTTTGCAACTATTGTACTAATAGTCCATAATCCCCTCTTCCGCCACATTCCACCCACCTTCTCTATGTAAATTGTCAGTCTGGTACGACCTAGAAAGATGTGTAATGAATCAGGTTACAAAACTGGGAGTGACTTCTGGAGTGTTGTGGCCGCTTGCACGCACAGCCGTATGCTGGCCAATCAAATTCTGGAAATAAATCACTGATTCCATCCCCGTGGTTATGAACTCCCATGAGAAATAATGGAGAAATAGGCTCTATTGGCTAAGAGTACAGTAGTCACTACAGTGCGTAACTTTTTCCTGTGACCTACCATGTCAGACACAAAGCTGTGTCTCCATTGGCAGGTCTTATTCCTACATCCCGTCCCCTTTCCTCCATACTGTATGGGCATCCCTCGCTAGGGACGGGAAATGGAATCTTTTTCACCAGAAGAAATTCTTTCCCTTTAAGTTTAGATGCGGGCAGGGGCACCGCCCTGGGAGCATGCACTCCCCTGACTCTGCCCACCGGCACCACTCCATAGTCCTCTTTTCTGCGTCTTCGGGAACAGACCACTTCACCATGGCTCATGGGTTAGGCCTCTGGCCTTGTAAGACCACATGCTCTTCCCCCAAAACTTTCTATTTTTCTTTTCTCTCTGTTTTCTCCTAGATTGTCAGAGAACCCTCTGATGCCACGCTCCTCCCCGGCGCATGTCGACAACAGCGGGTTTTAGCAGGTGTCCAGCCTGCAAGAGTTCCTTCCCCACATGCTCTGCCTCCGGTGCCTTGGCCCCGACCACGGATGGGATGTCTGTTCTGCGTGCAACGCGTTGACCCCTCAAGAATCGCTTGGCCAGGTGGAGGGAGCTGTTCAAGAGAGGACCTCAAGAGTTAGGTGAGGCGGAAGACCAGGCCCAAGGTGTAGGTGCCCTAGTCTCCTCCGCAACCCGCAAGAGCGACTCCTTCCCAGGGAAGCGCCCGAGTGGGAGGGTCCTTCTAGGTCCTAATACCAGCAAGGAGACCAAGGCTCCCAGAAGTACGGACCAACAAGACTGCGGGGTTGTAAGACTCTCCCAGTCCCACCGTTGATGGGCCGCAAGGCTCTTGTACCGGGGACATCCCTGAGGGGCTTTGCTCTACTACCAGGATCATACCCGAGGGGGCGTGTACACTCAGCACTACCGGCATCATGCCCGAGGGCACTCTGCCTCCCAGGTCTCTACCTGAGGTGCAAGGAAAATCCGAGCCTTCACTTCTAAGCGTACAGGAGGAGACTGGTCCCGGCTCTTCAAGCAGCACACAGCAGGCATGTGGCGCGGGGCACAACAAAATGGCCACCAGGCCAGACAAGATGGTGGCTCGCCCAGAGCCAGCTCCTTCTGGAGAACAGGCATGGGAATGCAAGTCTAGGTGGGACTGGACCACTCTGATAACCTGGTCCACATCATACCTGACCACACCTGCACAGGGGTGGTATGCAGCTCCCAGCGGGGCATGGCAAGGACCACCAAGAACTCATCAACCACAGAGCACATTTACACACCTCCAAGCCCTTCCCCTGCATGCGAGGATAGGTTCTTCGAAAAGTTCCTTACCTTCATGATGTCACAGCAGATGGGCAACATCCTCAGGGGGGTCATCAAGGACATGCTACCCCCAGCACCACCTCAGGCTCTGACGGCCTTGCAAACCCTGGTACTGGTTAAACCCTTAGTTCACATGCTCACACCAGTCTTGCAGGCTCTGCCTCCAGCTCAGCCTCTGCAGCAGCCCCGTCACTGCCAGTCAGTACACCACAGCTGCCCTCACCCAGCACACCTCCGTCAGCTCCAAACCTGCAGGACACAGCGGGTGAAATGGACGAGGGCGCGTACCAGGATACCCCCTCGTCAGCTAAGGCTTTCCACAAGAGGCTGGCGGTGTAGCAGAATACCTGCGGATTCCGCAGCCTCAAGTCAAGCAACCCGAGGCGGTGATTCTGGCTGAAGTGCTGACCGTTCGCCCTGCCACAAGAACTGGCATTGCTCTGCAAAAGGATGCAGAAGCCCTTGCCAAGAAGGGATGGGTGAAGCCTCACTCAACGCAGTCTACCAATAAACACCTGAATGACAAGTACAGACAGGCAGAAGGGAACTCCCTCATTCTATCGGTGCACCCTCAACCGCATTCAACAGTAATAGCTGCGGCCTCCCTTTACTCGAAGCCACAGTCTTTGTCATCTGCTCAGTCAGCGCTCCTTGGGAAGGAGGAAAAGCTGTTGGAAGCATACAGCAAAAAGATTTACTCCAATGCCACACTCCATCTATGCCAGGTCACTGCTGACACTATGCTGGCAACGGTGAATCAGAAGCTGTGGAGGGAGATTGCAGACTTCCTCCCAGAGCTTCCCGCACAGTCGGGTACGCTTCAGGGCTGGATTGGCAGAGGACAAAATTGTGGCCCAAGATATCATGGAGTCTACAGTGGCTCACATCGACACAGCAGGTAGAACGATTTGTATCGCCACCGATATGAGGAGGACAGCTTGGCTCAAGACGACAAAGTTTAACCCCAATGTGCAGGAGCACATTCTAGACCTGCCATTTGAAGGGGGATGGACGAGGAGCTTGACAGAAAGAAGAATAGCTCTCAGACAGCTAAATCCTTGTCAATACTAACAAAGTCAGCGCCCAAGGCCTATAGCCAGAGTCGCCAGCGCTCGGATAGAGCACGTACCTTTGGTGGCTTCAGGGGTTTACAGGAGAGACACGCCAGACAACCAGACCGGTCTCCTAGCCAGCACAGGCGCAAGCAGCACAAAGCCTCTCACAAGGAATTTTTCCTGCCCCCCCCCCCACCCTTCCAGGCACCAGCCTCAGAGGGTAAAAAGTTGTGACCACCTCATCAAGATCCACAAATCTCTGGTGGGGGGCTGGCTTGTCCTGCACTTCAGGGCATAGCAGGCAAGGTTCGCAGACCCATGGATCTTCTCTGTAGTCTCCACAGGCTTCCGCCTGCCAATCCCTCCATTTCCTCTTTCCTCCCCTTCACTCCCTCAGATTGGGACGGCAACTCTATTGGCAGAAATTTGCTCGCTCATCAGGAGTCAGGTGGTGGAGGAGGTTCCAGCTTCACAACGAGGCATGGCCTTCTATTCACGAATATTCCCTGTTCAGAAGAAGAACCAGGCTGGCCTGAGAGTTGTTCTGGACCTTTCTTCCTTGAACCTTTCCGTACCCCTTCAAAAGTTAGATGGTTACTCCAGCTTTAATTGCAGAGACTCTGTGTGGGGGAGACTGGATGTACTCCCTGTATCAGAAGGATACTTACCTGCACATCCCCATTTGGAAGCCCCCCTTAGTTCCTCCCTGACGTTCAGGATCATGGGCTTTGATTTTCAGTACAAGATCCTCCCCTTTGGCCTCAACTTGGCCCCAAGAGTTTTTACGAGGTTAATGAACTCGGTAGCAGCCCTGTTCTGGGCAGAGGGCCGCCATCTCTATCCATATCTCGACGACTATCTTATTCGAGCAGTCTCCAGAGGCAGTACGTCACATGTCCTCAGCACTCATGCACATGCTATACGATCTGGGGTTCTCTATCAACCTCAAGTCGTCGCACTTACTGCCCATTCAGTCCTTCACATTTCTGGGGCTCATTTGGGACACAAGTGCAGAGAGGATCTTCCCCTCGGGAGACAAGATCACTACTATAAAGGCCACAAGTCATTTTCTCAGCAGGTCAGTGACCTCAGCATGGTGGTACCCGCACCTGCTCTGAATAATGGCGACTTCTCTCCTGGCTGTACCACACACACAAGACTCAAAGTGAGGAGTTCTGCAGCTGCATTTCCCAGCCTCTTTGAATCAGGAGACCTGGCTCCCAGGCAGCCTTAGTCAGCATACCACAGCACCTACACCCGGAGTGGTGGAGTGCAGAGGCCAGCCTGGTAGCGGGCAGACCGTTCAGGCAGCCCTCTCCAGAGATCACCATTACCACAAATTCATCCCTAGAGGTGTGGGGGGCTACGCTGGACAACCACAGTGTCCATGGTGTCTGGTCACGGCTGGAAAAGCTGGAACACATCAACTGGTTTGAGATGATGGCAATCTGGCTGGCTCTCAAAGCGTTCGTCCCCATTATCAGCAGCAGGTCTGTTTACATACAGACAGCTTCACCTGTATGCATTACATCAACAAGTAGGGAGGTATCGAGCCCCATCCTCTCTGCAGGCTAGCCATTGACTTTTGGGAGTAGGCACTGTTGAACAGTATTTATTTGTCCACAGTCCATTTTACGGGGGAATCCAACTTAGAAGCGGACAGGCTCAGCAGGCTGGGGATTGAAAACTATGAGTGGCAGTTGAAAAAGGAGGTCTTAAGGGGGATCTTCGACAGGTGGGGTCACCCTCAGGTAGACCTATTTGCGACCATGAGCAACAGGAGATGCCATCTGTTAAATTCATGTCTGGGCAAAGACAGAGGATCGCTGGGGGATGCTTTGCAGATTCCATGGAACGACATAAATGCATACGTTTTTCCACCCACTCTGCTGATTCACAGGGTCATCTGCAAGGTCAGGGAGTCACAGGGCCTTCGGCTCATCCTGATAGCCCCTTGGTGGCTGGCAAGACCTTTGTTTTCAGAACTTCTCTGACTGGTGGACCAGCCCCCGGTACTCTTCCCGTTGGGACCAGCACACTTACTATCCCAGCAGAGTGACACAGTGGTTCACCGCACTCTGCACAAGTTAGCCCTGGCAGCTTGGTTCCTGAACACATCACTCTGAAGCATTTGTACTTGTCACAGGACAACCTGGCTATCATACAAGGGGCAAGAAGTGACTCCACCAGGAGTCAATACAGAAGCAAGTGGACGAGGTTCTGTCACTGGGCCAAGACCAACAACATTGACCCCCTGACGTGCTCACTGAACAATGTGCTAGCGTTCTCAGCGCATCTGGGCTACTCAGGTGTGCAGGTAGACTTTTCTGGCGGCCATAGGCGAATACAAGAATGACAAAGATGACATTTTCTCCTCCTCCAATAAGGTGGTTAGAGGCATTTTGCAGGTCTGACCAGATAATATCCTCCTGTCAAATGTCCATACCCGTAATGGGACTTTAACATGGTTCTGGGCCCCTGGCACACAAACCCTTTGAGCCCACGGCATCAGCAGATATCAGGCTGGTTACTATCAAGACTGCCCTATTGGTTGGCCTTACATCAGCACTCCAGATCAGTGAAACTCAGGCCCTGGTGACTTCAGAGCCATATGCAACATTTCACTGGGACAAGGTGGTACTCAGGACGGACCCTGCCTTTCTCCATAAAGTAGTTTCCTCCTTCCACATTAACGAGGAGCTGGTAGTCCCAACATTCTTTGCAGATCCAAAGGATGAGGCTCAAAAGGTATTGCACTGTCTGGATGTCAGGCGTGCTCTAAGATTTTTTCCTGGATAGGACGAAGAGCTTTCGTAAATCGAATGCCTTGTTCATCACTTTTGGCAGGTCAAAAACAGGCTTTGAAGCCTCCAAGGCTTCCTTGGCAAGGTGGATGGCGATGGCCATCAAGGAGGCATTTGAGGGGCAGCACAGGCCTTTGCCAGCAAACATGCACGCCCATGCCAACAGAGCCAAGTCCACAGCTCTGCTTTCCAAAGAACACGTCCCATGGCAAACGATCAGCCGAGCGGCGACTGGGGCTTCCCCATCGGCCATTTGCAAGCACTACTGCTTGGATGCCAGAGCCAGGTCAAGCGCAGCATTTGGCCAGGCAGTTCTGAAGAACTTTTTTTCTTAGCAGGGCACCTCTCCTCCCAAGGGCTGCATTCAGTTGTAATTGCTCATACAGTGTGGTCGGAAAGGGGACGGGACGTAGGATTAATTATAAGTTACTCACCCTAGTGACTAATGTACTCCTAGTCCACAGGCCCCTTTCTTACAAACGTCCCACCATCCTCCCCCATAATAAACCTGTGTCATTAGGCAATTGTAATACTGTGGACGTGTCAAATGGGACTGAGTCAGGGCAGTGCATGCTGCCAGGGCTGCGCCCCCGCACACGCATCTTGATTTAAAGAGGAAAACTATTTTTTCTGGTGAAAAAGATTGTTTCCCGTCCCTAGCGATGGACGCCCATACAGTATGGAGGAAAGGGTACTATGGACTAGGAGTATGTTAGTCACTACGGTGAGTAACTTCATTTTTCCTGCCTAGACCCTCATGCTTGCACTTGGATTTAAATCTTACAGCGTGGGAAGAGCAGGTTAAGTGTCTCCTTTTGTACTGCAGATCTTTTTCAGAATGGTTTATTGTGCATAATTTACCATCTAGTGATTGGACAGCAATATTACCCCTTATTTTTACAAGTTTAAAATAGGTGCCACATACGTTTGTAATTATTTGGCTCGAAAATAATCATCAGGCCTTCACCAGTACAGAGCCAAGGAGCACAAAGAGGAACATGCATTTACATAGCAGAATTTCAAGAACCAAGAAGGCATACAATATTGAGTTTACAGGGTATTACCCCAAAATCAGTAGAAAAATAAATGTTTGGTAGATTTGACAGAATTTTGTACAGCCAAAAAATTAAATCAAATTCACCATACGGTATCAATTCACCATACAGTATCATAGTGAATAAGGACAGTGGGGGTTGCAGGAGTGTTCCCTATACCCTTGTCCGCTGCAATGGTCCCGACGATTGCAGGGGTGTCCCCCGCTTTGTGTACTGAAAGTTGTACAAAAAAAGAGGACCCTGCAGCGCCAGTTCCCAACCACGCAAGTGAAAGGAACCAGCGTTGCAGGGAGATGGGGGAGTCGGCGGCACACAACGAGGTGTGCCGTCAACAGGTAAGTAGGGGGGTGGGTGGGGTAGGGGAATGTGCCTGAAATCGTGCGTAATTGCACTGCAGCACACATTTCAAATTCTGCTTTTTCGAATTTGAAATTATGCAATGCAGTGAAATCACGTAGATCCGTTTACAGAAGCTCAAAAGGCACCCTTTGACCCCTACCTTGAAGCAGAGTTGTTTTTGACTCCCAGGAGATGGTTCCCAATACTGCTGATGGCTTTTCATGAGGAATTACACAACACATGTGTGAAACCTAAAGCTAAGGCCTAGTGGCCAAAAGAGGCCATCTATCAATATAATGTGAATACTAATGGATTCCTCATCTATGATCTCCTATCACAGTGCATTTGTTCTTTGGAAACCTTTCTGCTGCCAGAGGGAGCAGCACAGCTCTGCATCTACTCTGTCGGATGCATCTTCGCGCCCGGACCATACATGCCGAGGCCAGTATATATTGAGGTGCTGACCCCGTGACCTTGGTTCCTTTTTCTGCACACTCTATTCAATTCAGGAACACACTAGTCAAGCTTTTTTGAATTTATTAGATACCATGCCAAACCGTGTGAAGGCCTCAGGTTTCCAACGATGCGCAGATTGCGGCCAGAAGATATCAGTATTTGATCTACACCGGATTTGCCTCTGTTTCTTGGGTGAGAGGGGCACGACACCCAGGACTGTGGGTCATGCCAGTCCATACACCCGAAGGCCCTATGCGAAAGGGCAGTGAAGATCTTTAACCTACATCCACAAGGTGAAGGGTGACGTCATGCTGTCTTGTTCGGGGTCGCGTGGAACAGTGTTCCGAAGAGAGGCCGACCCCGCACAAAGAGAAGAACAAGAAGCAGCACTGCAGGTTGCAGTGGGTCATGAGGAGGTGGTAGGCTTGGTACTTATTACTTAGTGCTCCTTAACAGTATCTGAGCTGATTCCTAGTGTCTTGGTTGAAAAGCCAAGTTTTTAGATTTTTTCTGAAGGACCATAGGGATGGATCTGTCCTGTGTTCAGGGGGCATGGCGTTCCAGTAGTTCATTGCGAGAACAGGGAAGCTTGATCCACCTGTTTTCTGTCTTTTGAATCTTAATGAGTTCAGTAGCCCTAAATAGGCTGATTGGGTAGGTCTGGCTGATTGACTTTTTGAGATCAGATTAGATAACATGGAGCGGTATTGGCTAGGCATTTGTGGGTGAGGGACAGTACTTTGAATTTAATACGCTTTCTGACTGGCAACCGGTGGATGTTTCTTCTGGCAGCAGAGGTGTGGTCAGGATATTAAGGACCACTCGAATGGCGTTGTTTTGAGATGCTTTATCTCTTTGGCAAATTACCGAAGGCCTCTGTGCTGGTGGCTCTGGCGATGCCACAGCCTTGGCGCCAACCAGTCCCACCGCGCCCTGTGGTAATGCACGTATAGGGACTTGGGGCCTGGACCTAAACAGAGACAAAGTTCCCCAGTGCCATTAGGCCCCACCTTTGGGCATGGAGGTCTCAGTGCCGTTTCTGATTTTGCTGCTGATCGACATCATGAGCGTCTTTATGTCTAAGACGTATGACATCTACAACAAAGAGGGGACTCCTTTGGGTTGGAACCTTTGAACCTTTGGTCTGAAGGGAAGAGAAGGACTTTCCAGAGGAGTTATGTGAGAAAGGTGAAGATGTTCCTGGGTAGACCTCGGATCTCCAGGAGGCAAGTGGCATGGACACCTCCCCTGAACTAGACAGTCTTCCAGCCCCCACTCCTAGTAAGCCTCAGGCATGTTTTCAGAAACTGATGACTAAAATGTCCAATACCCATGGCATATCTTTTCCATCCTATTCCAAGATTCCATTTGAGTTGACGGACACCTGGACGAAGGCCCCAAAATTGAAACTCTATGATTTAATGTAGTAGTTGAGGCCCTGGTGCTAGAGGTGTAAAGATAATCTTGTCTCTACACCTGTGGTTGACAGGGAGGTTAGCTTGGAAACATCGCCCTGACTCCTCGGATCAGAGCTTCTTGTCCGCTCATGCCTTCTCTGAGAGCTTAGTGATATAGGCTGCAACTTGAACCTGAAGTCATACATCTTTCCGTCACTCCCCCCTGACAGGAAGAGTAAGAAGCTGGACACCTGAGGTAAGAAGGTTTTTGCGTCAGGCAGCCTCACCCTTCACTCAATGCCTCTTGTACCCTGGTAAATTTCTCATTCGGTCTCTGGTCCGCTGTGGCCAGTGCAGCTCATCACATCCCTCAAGGGGAGATGCAGGAGGGCTTTCTGTCCACGGTCAATGATGGCAGGGAAGCCTCTTGTCAGATTTTACAATTGTCCCTAGACACGG
Source organism: Ambystoma mexicanum (assembly GCF_040938575.1). NCBI lineage: Eukaryota > Metazoa > Chordata > Amphibia > Caudata > Ambystomatidae > Ambystoma > Ambystoma mexicanum. The sequence goes on from NC_090932.1 coordinate 1,457,345,822, forward strand.
CTGATCGTGTCGGCAGATCCATGAGCACAAATATGGTGTCACTCCTGGATGAGGCCATCCTGGAAATTGACAAGGGCGGTCCTGGGAGTCTCTCTGCCAGACATTAGTCCTGGTTACAAGAGACTTACCCAGAGTCTTTAGCTCACTAACTTTCACAGAGAAGAAATATCCCAAACATATCAGTCTTTGTCCTGCCCTGGGGCAGTCCAGCACCGAAATGCTAGGCAATTCTCCTCTGAACAAGAGTACCAACAGCATCCCCAAACACGTGTTTCGGTCTGGTTGGACCTCATCAGTAGGGAGGAGCTGTGCCTCTCTAAGAATAGTGAGCAAGGGGTCCACGTCTGGATTCCCCTAGTAACTTAGGGTGAGACCCAAAGTTACTTGAATATGCAAATTGACAAGGGGGGTCCTGGGAGTCTCTCTGCCAGACATTAGTCCTGGTTACAAGAGACTTACCCAGAGTTTTTAGCTCACTAACTTTCACAGAGAAGAAATATCCCAAACATATCAGTCTTTGTCCTGCCCTGGGGCAGTCCAGCACCGAAATGCTAGGCAATTCTCCTCTGAACAAGAGTACCAACAGCATCCCCAAACACGTGTTTCGGTCTGGTTGGACCTCATCAGTAGGGAGAAGCTGTGCCTCTCTAAGAATAGTGAGCAAGGGGTCCATGTCTGGATTCCCCTAGTAACTTAGGGTGAGACCCAAAGTTACTTGAATATGCAAATTGACAAGGGGGGTCCTGGGAGTCTCTCTGCCAGACATTAGTCCTGGTTACGAGAGACTTACCCAGAGTCTTTAGCTCACTAACTTTCACAGAGAAGCCATCCTGGTTCACATATGGTGTCCAGGCTTAGCTTTTGAACATGCCTTTTATGGACAGAACCTGTTTTGAGCTAAGGGCGATGACACCCTCCAGAAATTCCAGTCAGCGAATGTTTCAGTGAAGTCCTTGGGTCTGACCATACAAGAACCCTTTGCCTCTTCTGCTAGGGGCCAGGGGTGTTGTCCCTCAGCCTCCTACGTCCCACATGGTCAGGGCCAGGCAGCCCCAGGAAGACTGCAAGGCAGGAGTTTCCCCAGGGGAAGGGGGTAGAGGTGCCTCCAGAGGAGGAGTGGTGGCAGCCACTGTCCTCTCAGCGCCACAAGTCGGAAAACCTCTGAGATCTTCTGCCATGAATACCCTGTGTGTGTGGGGGGCCCTCCCTGTTCAGCTCGGACCACGTTCAATGTTTGTGCCTTGGCAGCCACTGTCCTCTCAGCGCCACAAGTAGGAAAACCTCTGAGATTTTCTGCCATGAATCCCCTGTGTGTGTGTGGGGGGCCCTCCCTGTTCAGCTCGGACCACGTTCAATGCTTGTGCCTTGCAGGTCATACAACGGCTACTGTCTCCCTTTCGTGCAACATCGCCCAGGCTCAAACTCCTTGCCCCAGGTCCCCATCTTCTTGGAGTAAGGCCGTCTGCATCTCTCTCATCGAGCGCAAGAAAGCTGGTGCCGTGCTTGTAACGGGCCTGGGGTTGGTATTCCACCTATTTCCTGCTGCCAAAGGAGGACAGGGGTTTGCATTCAATACTGGATCTGTGTCTGCTGAATCTGTTACTACTCAAGGACAAATTCCAGATGGTTGCTCTTGCACAGAGCCTACAAGCCCTCAACCTACAGGACTGGTTGGTATCACTGGCCCTTGGATGCCTACTGCCATGTGCCCATTCAACGAAGGCACTTCCCAGCAGGCCTATATTTGCTGTGGGCACACGCACCAGAGCGTGGGCACCTGAAGTGCACCTTAAGTGTGCTGTTTGGCTGATCTTGCTGTCTCCTAGTCTGACCTGCATCCTCAAGAGGAAGGGTTTGCCTGTGCTGAAACATGGCGGATTCCACTTGAAAACTCTGCTTCAATGTCTCCCTTTGGCCCCACCCACCTCTTCCCAGCAGGCCTATAATTACTTTGGGCACGCGCACTAGCGCGCATGTTCCCGAAGTGCACATTAAGTGTGTTGTTCAGGTGTGCGAGGTGTGGGGAGCGCTATTGGCCCTACACGTTCATTCTGCCTTATTACTGGTAGGCTCCAAAATGTGATTATGACTTTTCTATACAGAGAGTAAGTGGTCTAAGCGCGGTGTGCAGAGCCTCGCTTGATCTGCTGTCTATTGGGTCACGAACGCTTTTCAGGACTTAGCTGACGACAGCGGGAATTTCCGCACTTAATTTAATAATCAATCTAAGCGCAATCGCTGCCTTCAATGGATATGAATGTGCACGCTTTATACTCCAGCGGGAACAGTTTGATATAGAAAGTTCTGGGGTCATTTATTGCCATTGCGGCTCTCATGTGTGATTCAGCTCTAACGATGGTTGTAGCACATGCATATTAGCTCTGTTACAGAACCAATTACCCACTTATTATGCATGCAAAACGGGATTGTATATTATGAACGCATGGTGTGATGCCCCTAGTAAGTCCATAATGGTTTAGATAACTATGCTATTATATTCACCTTCGCTGTATTTGAAGAATTACATTGCTGTCTGCTGGCGTGGCGACATTGATTAATATTGTCAGTGCAGTCCTCCAGTGTTACCCTTTTCGCAGGGTGTTTAATTGTTGGGGCATTATTGGAGGTCTGGACGTTGTCATAGTAGACTGATGTCCCAGTCTTACCTGATAGATTACAACACATAGTATGGTGGGCAGCCTTAGAAGCAGTATGATCTACAAGTCGCATATCAAAAAAGGCATCGTGATGTCTAACAGCTCAATTCAAATTGCAGCGGAATCTCTTCCAAACATTTCCCCTCCTAATGATGGTTTGCCATCTCATTCAGTAATGGCTGTGGACAAGGGAACTTTACTGGCTCCCACTGAGCAGACTAAAAAGAATGAGGGAATCATTCAAGATGTAGCCTTCTCACTAATGTATGTGCAAATACACGCGCCTTATGAAGGTACACGAGAAATTCGCCCTTTTCATCTTAAAGAGGTCTATGATCTTGATCTTTCAATTCAAAACAGCTTTCTCAGCATTCAAGAAGTCATACCACACGTCTATCTTACCACGCCTCTCTCAGAAACACCAAAGCAAGCCATCTCTGACGTTTCTATGCTGGCCTTGGCCGTCATGGATGAATTGGGGAAAATTCGACTCTCCCTTGGTCCATCTACTCCTGTGATGGCAGCTGTTGGGGGGCATAGAAGCAGATCGGTCCGTTGAGATTTTGAATGTTACACAGACATCTACACTAATGTCTAGCCTTCCTGATTCCAATGAGGTGAACCATCCCAGGGTAAACTACGATTGCACCCAGCCTCCTCAAGTCCGTTTGAGTCCATTGCAATCAGAACAGGTTCTCTTAAGCACACACGAAGCCTCACATTGCATGTATGGGCAATTCACTTTCATCTCACGACATCCAGAACTCTGAAATGTCTTTTCCTGTACTAACGCGTACACTAAATCTGTTAGACAAAGGACATTAAATAACGCATTACGAGATATGAGATTTAAAACTCTCCTTTGTTGACATACTAGCAAAACTAAATGAATTAGAAGGCGTCACATGCGCCTAGGAAACCTTTAAGGCATTTCATGCCATGGGAGATATTAAACCTATCAATAGGTCATCAAGAACTCAAGGCACCCAAACCGGTATGGCTGTTGTGTGTGCGAGGACTACACAAACGACCTGCTTTGAAAAAATAACACCATGCACTCGATCCTATGCGCAAGTTGGGACTAAATGATGAAGCCAACTCGATAATAATTGGAAAACTGGAAGCATTAATCGAAGGGTCCCAGCTAACTTCCCACCCTACTCAATTGAAGTGTGACACATGTTTACAGGACATGGCCAGGGAAGTTACACCCACTTGCGACAATCCTGATAGCCCCTCGGCTTAACGGATTTGATCGAACAGGAATCAAGTGTGCCCACCGAAGACAGTTCTTTTAAGCATTTTCTGTCACGCAGAGATAAGCAACTGCAACTCAGAGCGCTTAAGAGGAGAGCACATAGAACATTTCAACATAATGAGAGCTGTAAAAATATCTACCTTCTTCCAAGATAAAGGGTCACAATTCACACAGTAGACGTCTCTGCAATCTTTCAAACGAAGATGGGGTGCTAGATCTCAACCAACTCAATGATGAAAGTAAAGAGGTGCTCCAAGTGAAGGAGCTGCCATTTAATGCAGATAATATAGCTAACAAAAACAAAACTAAAAACGAAAGCAAAACCAAAAAGAACAACAAGGCTGCTACTGAAGTGAACTGCACCATAGAATTGAGTGCTCCTGATTTAGCCAGAAGCGCCAATAACATCACTGTACCATCAAATCCGCAGGCTGCATTAGCAGCATAGGAGCGACAAAGCAAACCCAACTTTCAACCTTCTATCCCCTCAATTAAGAGCACTGTTTATTTCCTTCCAGTGAAGGAACACAGCAGCCTGCTCTTACAGGAATAATCCCCTTGCCCACAGCAAATGCTGCAGATAATTTCAACATTCCATGGCCTATTCCTGCATTGAGAATCCTCAATTCTGAGGACATTGATTGTGTAGCTCTCAATCAAAACAAGGGGGGTCTGGGAATCTCTCTACCAGCACAAACACAGCCCAATGACCTGTTCTTGCGTGAATAACCCCTGTCAGAGACTCTACCAAGTCTTTAGCTCACTGTCCCTTTCACAGAGAAGAAATTTCGCTCCATATCAGTCTTTGCCCTGCCCGGGGGCAGTCCAGCACCAAAATACTAGGCAATTCTCCTCTGAACACGAGTACCAACAGCAACCCCATACACGTGTTTCAGCCTTGTTGGGCGTCATCAGTGAGGTGAAGCTGTGCCTCTCTAAGAACAGTGAGCAAGGGGTCCACATCTGGATCGCCCTGGTAATTTAGGGTGAGGCCCAAAGTTAATTTATGCAAAACAAGGGGAGTCTGGGAATCTCTCTACCAGCACGATCACATCCCAATGACCTGTTCTTGGGTGAATAACCCCCGGGAGAGACTCTACCAAGTCTTTAACTCACTGCCCCTTTCACGGAGAAGAAATTTCCCTGCATATCAGGCTTTGTCCTGCCCAGAGGCAGTCCAGCACTAAAATACTAGGCAATTCTCCTCTGAACCAGAGTACCAACAGCAACCCCATACGGTTACCAGTCAAATGGTCGAAAACATTTGGTCGACAGACAATTTGGTCGACACCATTTGGTCGAATGCCAAATGGTCGAATTTTTTTATTTTTTTTTTTTTTACCCATTTTTTGGTTTTTTTGGGGGGGGTCCCCCCCCCCCCACCCCCTTTTTTTTCTTTTTTATTTTTTTTTCCCCACACGAAAACCCACAAAACACATATATATATATAAAAAAAAAAATTCGACCAAATGGTGTCGACCAAATTGCAGTCGACCAGTTGACTGGACACCACCCCATACACGTGTTTCAGCCTTGTTAGGCATCATCAGTGAGGTGAAGCTATGCCTCTCTAAGAACAGTGCACAAGGGGCCACGTCTGGATCGCCCTGGTAACTTAGGGTGAGACCCAAAGTTAATTTATGCAAAACAAGGGGGGTCTAGGAATCCCTCTACCAGCACGAACACAGCCCAATGACCTATTCTTGGGTGAATAACCCCTGGGAGAGACTCTACCAAGTCTTTAGCTCACTGTCCCTTTCACAGAGAAGAAATGTCCCTGCTTATCAGTCTTTCACCTGCCCAGGGACAATCAAGCCAACAATAACCGCATGATATGCCAATTCCATTTGGCAATCATTGTAAATAATGATTTGGGAGCACAGATTCGACCTAGTACATCTGGGTGTAACTCTGCACCTATTTTCCTCTCGGGAAGCCGCAGTCAGTTTTCTGGAATATCAGTATAACGCACAAAAAGAGGCAGATGAACTGGCTCTAGCTAATTCGGCTCTGAACCCTCCAAGAGAAGCTATTATTGCCCGGTTTGCATCCTTGACCTTGGTTATCAATGATTGGTCTTGGCTAGCCCTTCTAGTAAATTGCTTGAAAGCTGCCAAGAGCTCTACTCAGTCTACATAGCCAGTGTGCCCTTGCAATAGCCTCATGGAATTCCTGTGGGTATAATAACCTGAATTTGGTGGGTAAAATCGGCACTCTTTAATCATTACTTTTGTGTCAGGAAACTATGAAGCTGCAAAAATTGCATCTAAATGGCTTCACGTTTTATTCCATCAACGCACAAGGCTGACACTTGGGAAGGCCGTATGGGGGGCTTGCCATACTATTCAATAGTGGCTTGAATGCATCCTCCAAGCTAATGGCTGAAATGGAGGACATTCTTGCCATAGATTTAACGGTGTCTGCCACAGATAACATTGTTTCACACTTAATAATCAGCTTGTATTGAAACTCGGTCAGAAAACCGCTTGATCAAATGCATAACTAATTGGAGGCGATTCTTGTTGAAGCCTTCATTACCAATCCAAATTATATTATTCCCATAGGAGGCGACTTTAATGCTTGTTGCCTCCCCCAAACGCCAACTTAGGGAAACAGTATCAGATTCTGCAACAACCAGTAGAGGCAAACGATGGAGAGAGTTTTTGGAACAATGGGAGATCTATTTCCTGTGCTTTGATTCCCAAGCTTCGCTATTCACATGGCACAGTCGCCTTAAAACATCATGTATAAATTACTTTGTGGCCTCACTGCACTTACTTCCTTCTTGTAAGCCAACTTTGACTATTGACCCGCATTTAGGAGATCATTTAATAATCTCTACCACTACTGATGCTGCTAGCAACTTTTACAGACAGATCCCACCCTAGTATTGTTTGAGATTGACCGTCCAAATTTTTCAATCAAAGGGAGCTCCCATCTATGTAATAAATTGATTACTATGATCAATAAACAGATCACTTTAAGTGATCAGCGAATGGTTAATACACTAAATATTCAACAAAAAGAAGAAAATAATAATCAAATAAACATATGCTAAGAAGACTTGGTACTGATTATGCAACCAATCGTTCTACTCAACCGCACTCGTACAATTATGAGATGCAGGTCCTAAAACAGTCCAAGAACAAACAATTGCGTGATCTCAAATTATTTCAGGGGCCGACTGAAAAGTATTTAAACAGGAAAAACAATGTGCAACTCATATAGGAACAAATGCCGCTCCATTAAACACAATCTCCATATTGTGGATAATCAAAAGATCATTCAACATTTGTGTTGTAACCACAGAAGATTGGTGTGGACCTTGTTAAGAAATGTCTCCTCTCCTCAGGAGGACAATTTAGCCTCGTCCATATCTGCTGAAATGTGGATTCTCACTTTAGAGATAAATTCAAATTGCTTTCTAAATTTACCAACGAGGTGGTATTTAATTGCAGTAGATTGAATGGTTCTGTATGTCCTTGGTCTACTGGAGATATTGAATGGGCAATATCTAGATTGAACCATTCCAAAGCCCCTGTGCCGGATGGTATCCCTGCCTGCGTGCTGAAACACGTTCTGAGTTTTTGTGCACCTGTGCTAAGAATAAAACACAATAACATCTACTCAACAAACAAGATACTTAACTCTTGGCACACTTCTATTATAGTGCCATTATTTAAAAAGGGTAATCTGGCAGAACCAGGGACTTATCGTGCAATTGCACTTTTGGATGCTTCGGCAAAGGTCTTCTCTATTATCATTCTAAGAGAACTTGAAATGTACATAACTCAAAATAGTATCCTGTCACACTTTCAGGTTGGTTTTATGGGGACTGCCTTGAACACCACCATTCTGGCACACACACTTGCTAAAAGCAAGCTGTGTGATGCAGTACCGGTATATATGGCATCGCTTGATCTAGCTGCGGTATTTGATTGCATGATTTGCAACGTACTATGGAATCAGATGGTACATCTAGGTTTCTCGGCGCAAATGGTGCTGCTACTAACTAAATTGCATGAGAATACGACCTACTCAGTAAAAGTCAATCAACATTGGGCCCTAACCCAACCAATTTCGACCCGGGTTGGAGTAAAGCAGGGCTGCAATTTAGAGTCAACATTATTTAACTTATACCTCAGTAACATGGATAAGTTGTGGCTTCATAAGGTCACATTTCTGTTTCAACTTGGAAAACTGGTTGGCCTTTGCTAACGACATTCTCCTATTCGACAAAACTCCCTTTGGACTCCAGACCAAGCTGGTGCTTTTTTCTCAATTTGCACAGAACCCAATCTGCACTCCAATGTCACTAAATCAAAGATTATTATCTTCAATAACCTAAAGAAGAAATACCTGGGTTATTATTTATGTGCTACATCATCAATCGCCATGTGGAAGAACTCGCTTGACAGCAAAGTCAAGCCATTAATATCCCAAATGAAAGTGATTTACAATAAATATTGTAAATACTCGACGTCTCTCATTGACTTTTACATTCTCAAAGGAGAGGCGGTCATCCTATATGGACTAGACATGTGGCTAGCGAATCTCGAAATTATCCTGAAGCAGATACAAGGAAGGATCTGGAAGAAAACCCTTAGACTAGCAAATCAAATTATTTACCCAATTCATTGTTACGGCACAAATTGGGGATTATATCGTTATCAATAAGATACAAGTGGAGCATTTTAAACCACTTTGCCAAAATTATCTCTCCTCCAGGCAACTCCTTATATGAGGATATTGCCAATATGATCAAAGAGCGCAATCTGCAGTCAATAACAGCTCATTATGACAAAATGAACACATTAATAAACTCAATTGATGTAAGTGTTGATGACCTCTGCTTTAGACTGGTGCATGTAAAAAAAAGGGTTGTTTGAACATGATTGGTGTAAATCAACAGAAAACCTAGGGACTTACAATTACTATAAGGAATCAGCAAGGTTCATCACCAAAAGAGAACCTCGCCAGGCCTACCTTCAATTTCCTTGTGACAAAGCACAAGATCTCTACTTATGATTCAAGTTGAACCAGTTTTGCACCAATGAAAGAATCTCTTACTGGTTCCCTAACTATCGGGATGAAATTAAGGGAGCATGTTGCTTCTGTGGCCAGAGTACGCAAATTGAAACCCTTAAACATCTGGTGTTGTATTGTGAGCATTTTGAGATACGTAGATCTGAAATCTTAGGCAAAGAAAATATAGGGTCTACAGAATTATCAATGGACTGGCTGTGGACAAGGTGTCTGTGGGGAACGAACTTAACCCTAATATTAGCTTTCGCACGACTATTAGATATAATAAATAAGGAGATCATATGTAAAAGAAAAGTACCGTTAAGCTTCTAGTTAGGTATGATGTCTGAAAAAGTCGGACTGCCAGCTTTACTTACTATTTCTAGAACTGGCAAATGTACTAATACGAAAGATTGTAATGTATAACATTAATGGTTGAGTGAACTTACTCAATGATACCTTCACGAGGAGGCATTGTCTTAACATTAATAATAACAATGGTCCACATGTGCATATTCGCCAATTGTACAGAATCATACTAACTGATAATGTGTGATGATTTTGTAATGAGGGACTATGGCGAAGACTCATATGAAATGTATTTGAATGAATGAGTGAACTCATATAGCAATGGTTCTATGAGTACGTAACCAAAGTTCTGCTCTTCTGTCTTTTTGTTTGGCTCGCAAGGTTTTCACCAAGCTGCTAGCAGTGGTGGTGACCTACCTAAGGAGAGACAGCGTTCATGTCTTTCCCTACCTGTACGACTGATTAATCCGATCTTGCTCCTCAGATGTAGTATCGGAGCACCCTCTCCACACATGCACTTTATTTCAGAGCTTGGTCTTCCCCTGATATTCAAAAAGTCTCAGGTTTCACTGTCAGTCTCTGCGATCTATCAGAGCAGTATTGGACACTCGTCTGGGGAGGGCATTCCTGCCCGAGGACAAAGAGGTACACGTCTTTCGGATGGTCAATGTCCTCCAATCCCAGGACCAAGTGAGATTGCTTCATTGTCTCCTCTGTTGCTAATGGTAGCAATTTCAGGCCCACATATTGGACTTTCTTGAGGTCTCAGACCTTGTTGCCTGGGATCTTGTGTGGTGTGCTGAGACACACAACTTGCTGACAGGCATGTTGTTTCATCAACCATAGCCCCAGGTCACGGTGGTCACTGATGCTTCTCTGACAGGTTGGGGCCCCTGACCTGTCAAAACCGACAGTGAGCAGACTGTAATTTCCTTTGAGTTGCAGTTCCACATCATTTTGCTGGAGCTGAGGGCTATCAGGCTGCCTTGGTTAACTTTCCTCCCCTTTGCGAAACACAAGGCTGTGGTGATCCTTAGGGACTGTGCAGTAGCTAAGCACTCCCTCAAGATACAAGGTGGGGTGGGGTCCTTGCCACTATGCAGAGAAGCAATGTGACTGTGGTTCTGGGCTCCGCAGAACGGCGTCGGATGGCTGCCCATCCAGCCAGAAGAGAGAATGTCACAGTGGATGTCTTGAGCAGACCGACTTCAGCCTCCCACGAGTGGGAGCTCTGCCTGGGTGTTCTGGAGGAGACCTTCTCCCCTTGGGGATTACAAAGTTCGCTTTACTTCCAGTGTGAACAGGAAGTCTGAGTTGTTCTGCCCTAGGGACTTTCCTCGTGGGGGACCTGTGGAGGACATGCTGACAAATGGATATTCAACCTCCTTTATGCGTTGCCACCGATTCCAGTCATTCCGCTGGCTCTCAGGAGATTGCTACTGTTCAGAATCACATTGATCCTGATTGCACTGGGCTGGGCACGGATAATGTGGTATCTAGAATTGCTGGACATGTCCATCTTCCCTCCTTGGCGCCTTCCAAGGAGAGTCAACTTGCTCTCCCAATCAGAGAGGCGGTTACTCAACTTCAACCTCAGTAGCCGGAACCTTCATGCTTGGCTACTGAGATGCTAAGATAGAAAGAGTGAGACTTGTCTACTACATTCTTGATGTACTTCTTTGAGCTCAGAGACCACCAACAAAGTCTATTTATGCCTGCAGGTGGCCTATTTATGCCTGCAGGTGGCATACATTTTCAGCTTTGTGCCAGTAAAGCGATTTGGACACTTTATACTGTCAGCTATCCCCAGTTTGGGATTTTTCAACCTTTGTTCTTAGCAGACCTACAGATTGGCATGGTTAAGGGATACCTCTTCGCTATTTTGTTTTTTTTTAAGAGATCCCTGTGACAGAGCGGCTTGTTCTTCACAATCCCCACTGTTTGGAGTTTTTTCAGGGAATGTGTAACTAGCCTCCTCCACGCCAGTTTGTGACTCTGCATGGGATTTGAATTTGGTTTTGACATTCCTTGTGGGAGCTCCATTTTAGCCCCTCCATTCCTGTCCCATTAGATTGGTCACTCATAAGGGGATTTTCCTGGTTGCCTTCACGTCCACGAGATGGGTGGGTGAGTTCCAGGCGTTATCTTTCTAATCTCCCTATTTGTTTCTCTCCAAAGAGAAGGTCACATTGAGAGTGAGACCCTCTTTTCTTCCAAAGGTGGTCTTGGATTTTTACCTCTCTTAAAAGATCCATCTTTCGGTATTTTTTCCTCCACCTCATCCTTGAAAGGCAGATGAACGATTCCATCGGCTGGACCCGGTGTGGGCCATTACCTACTATGTCTCACGGATGAGAGAGGCTAGGAAAGATCACCAGCTTTTAATTGGTTATGCTGGGGCACGTGTTGGCAGGGTTGTGACCAAACAGACCCTGTCAAGATGGACCATTCTCTGCATCTCAGAATGCTATGATCTGGCTGGAAAAGGATGTGCCTGAGGGTCACAGAGCCCATTCCACCAGATGAGTGGCTGCCATCTCTGCCCTGAAGAAGGTAGTCCCTGTCCTGGACATCTGCCAGGCTTTGTCTGCCCACGTTTGCTAAGCATTACTGCTTGGATTCCCTTTCAGGCAAGGATGCCGTTCTGGTAGTTCAGAGTGTTTTGATCTAGTTAGTGCCCTTGCTCTCCTCCCTTCTCCAGATTTTCATACTGCTTTGGGAGTCTATCATACATGAGGAATCTGTGGGAGAAAGAAATCAATTAGAAGTTCAGATTACTTGCCTCTCTGTAATGTTCTTTTTGATGGCTGTTCCTCCCATCGATTCCTCATTGCCCTCCCTACCTGCCCCTCTTGGCAGATGGGATGAAACAGTTCACGGGCATGGCACCGCACTACATAGTGGCCCCAATGTCTTGTCTGGCATGGGGTGCGTAGAGGCATAGGACGGAGCTGATGCAGAGGCGCACTGCGTCCCCTGGCAGCGGAAAGGTTTCCGAAGAACAGCATTAGTCTGGTTAGGATTTTATAGATGAGGAATCTGTGGCGGGCATATCCATCAGAAAGAACATTACAAAGAGGTAGGTAATTTTGTGTTCCTTTTAAAATTCAGTGACTACAGAATTATACACGGAGGTTGCTGAAAAAAAAACACCAGTTTGCTCTAGCAACTTGAAACGTCTCTTGTGCTAGATGGACTTACCAATCAAGATCTCAGTTCAAATAACCAGACTGACTCGGCAAATATGGCAAAATACTACATTATTCTCAATTCAATAAAGCAGGGCAAACTGACGAACAATGGATTGATGCTCGTACACTCACATACAACCTTGATTATACAGGGGTTATATACCCCAATATCTGCTATCTATGACTTCATCCTACGTGGCAAACTGTAAAACCTATTGATGGGAAGGATTGCTTAGGGGAACATATGTACTTATAGAATATCTATGTGTTAGTACATCACTGACTGCCCCTTATCTGTAGGGCACGCCTTGAACTAACTATAAATACGCATAATACTCATTATAGCAAAGAAAACGGCTGTGGATTGGTCTATGCAACATTGTATAGCACGTTTCCCCATAGACCCTTCTGATTGGTTGGCATGCTCACCCAAACTTGAAGTTTCGGCTCGCTAGCAGCACGTAAGCGAAACAAAACCCATGTGCTCGAGTCATGTTAGATGACTCCCCACTTTCCCAATTAGTCCATCTTTCATCAGTCCAACCATATGCCAAAGTTTCTCATCTGTAGTTGACCTTGTAGCCTGCTCTCTGTCCTAGGACATTCAAGGGAGTGCGAGCACATCACTATCTTCATCCAAAGCTTAATGAACAGCCCTTTTTTCTGACTTCTGCATCACGTGTGAGGAGACTTCAAATGTGTCCATTTCAACCTCCTATTTGCAGTTATTTTATTTAACTATACTGGGTGTTCTTTCTCCTCTTGGCCTCTAGACATTTGCTCACTCCATCTTGTATAGACCTTATTCACTGTTAATTGTCCAATACTTGGCTCTTGTAGATGTTTTCTTCTTCTTTAATCTAACTGAAATAGGTCTTATATACATAGCTTTATCCATCTACCTCCCTTTGTGCCTTGCAGTTATTCCTTAAAATAGCACCCTTGATCCAAGGTCAACTTAAATGCCTTTCTTTTTGCACACAAAGCGGTTTCTCCAACATCTCCTGACTCGGTAGCCCTGTTCTGTTTCTGAGGTAGCTGGATTGAATCTTAACACGAGCCAATGTGTCCATCTTCCTATCATGGCCACCTTAGCCACGTTATATTTTCCTCTGTAGCAAGCTTCTATATGTCTCATCTTCCTTGCATTACTGTGTATTTACACGTATTGGTCAGCACGTTACCTTATCTTCTTTGTATATATGAATACTTTATCATTTCATGCATGTTGTCTTGGCACTACAGTTACATCATCACTCTTAAATATTTTCATATTGTTTCTGTATGTTTTCGTATATTTTCTTCATGACATCACTCTGCCCTCGTCAGATGTCCAATGGTGCGTGTGGACATCCTTCCACTCTTTCAGTGTGAGTGTACATTCGGTATGGTTGCTGAGTGCATATCAACAATATTTTCCTATTCAATCTCCTTCATCTTCTCTTCCTACTCTTGTTTCTTTGGGATTCATATCTTTGTCGTCCTCCTCAGCTGACCTGCATTCTTTATCTGTTCTTCCACACTCCATGTCATATAACAGCATTCTCCAGATGGTGGACAGAATATCCAACGTCCTACATATTTATTGTGATCTTTAGGGTAGAAGAACTTTGTTCTGGAGGTGACAAGAGACTTTACTTTTCTTTACATTCTCACAGGTACTTTCTTCATCTTGCATTTTCTTACCCACTCCAGCATCTTTGTCAATCCTCTTCATCCCAATAGCTTTCTTGGCTGTCTTCTGGCACTGTCCCAAGATAATCCTTATGAGACACAATCCTAACAATACCAACACTAGTTTTGCTTCAAGTATTTTGAAAGCATTGGCCAGCCAAGTTGCAATCCATGATAATAGGAGTGAAAACCAGTCATCTCTTGCTGTCTCATCAGCTTCATCTTCCATCCTCCTATGATAGGTCGTCAGCATAGTTATTGCTTCCGTCAAGGTTCCATTTTCTCCATCAAGAGACACTATGAAAGTAAAGCATGAAGACCTGACCTTGGCGCACACGCCTCCACCCATTGCTGTAATTAAGCCCACAACTTACCTATTCTGGAGAGTCATCAGCCTGATGGCTCTCAATTAGTCTCCGATTGTGTTGAATCCTTTTATTGTTCCATTGACCATCTCTAACAGCTCCCATCTGGTAATCGGCAGCCACTTGGCATTCACTGCAGTCCTGGCCTGGCTGTAGAGGTCATTATCATTGATGTCTTGCTGAACAATGTATGCTCATCTGGAATGTCCTCATAGGCCTTTATTGATTTTAATGATAAGTAGTTCTCCCTCTTCAGCCGGCGAAGATTGAGCAATCTCTTCCTACTCTAGTGATCATTTGTTTTTGGAAATTCGATATTGAGGCCACTTTGAGGAATCACTAATGCTGGAACATGTATTACTACCATGGAGCATACTCCTCCCCAATTTTTAGGCAACTGCATGTAAGTTCTGCATCCAGAGGCCCAATATCGGCCCATCAACCCTGTGGTTCCTCCATTAATTCCTGGGACTTTGATTGTCTGGCCACATCCTTTCTTTTCTCCAACCAGAATGGAGCCTTCATTCTTGAAGCATGTTGCGTTCTTTAGTGGTATTATAGATACTATTATAGATACTGATCCTGCTTCGTTGTCGACCCATGTTAAGAACTAGAGTATATGGCCTATGACTTTAGGCATTTGTTATTCACTATATGCACTATGCTTACTTGTTCCTTCTTCAGTAAGTGTGCAGGGCAAGATAATAGTCTAGTCCTTCCCATCCAGTACTGGTGACACCATGTCCATACACCAATAGCTGAGGTCTCTCCCAGCATCTTGGTTCTCCAAATCTTTCAGTTATATCTGAGCAATCCATCCTCCTCCAACAAATTTTATCCATTTTCTAATCTGGGCTAAATACATATCGTTTTTGCTTGTCCACCCCATCCCACTTTACATTCTCCTTGTTTTCACATAAGTGTCTTCAAATTGATATGTTCCTCTTGATCGCCATTGCAAAGTTGCCCATTTTCCTTCCAATTGCCCTCTAATTGTACACGCTGCTAGATGACTGAGACATTTTGCATCATGTGCAGGCATTTCTTTAACAATTGTTAAGAACTCATGGTGGCAACAGATAGTATTGAGTTAAAGTAGGTGGCTGCACTTTTTAACCTCCGTTTTTTATGTGTTCCATTTCTTTTTAGTTTGCTTTTATTCATTTTAGCTGCATTTTAGAGGGATACATTGTTTTAGCCTCGCTGCTCCAGAAATTAAGCTGACAAGATTTGTATTTGATAACAAGTA
The DNA here is from genome assembly GCF_040938575.1 of Ambystoma mexicanum. Classification (NCBI taxonomy): domain Eukaryota; kingdom Metazoa; phylum Chordata; class Amphibia; order Caudata; family Ambystomatidae; genus Ambystoma; species Ambystoma mexicanum. Next base: position 1,457,361,550 of record NC_090932.1, read on the forward strand.
ACTTTGCACCTGCCACTTTATTTTGTTACATTTCGTCTTGCTGCCACCATTGTACGTGTGAATTAAATCGCAGCATTGTGCTCTGAACGCACGTAAATAACTACTAAGCCCGACTGGATTGTAGTTCTTTCTGTTGTACTTATTTTGTCCCCTGGCGGGGCGTGCGGGTGCAGCAGGCTACGATGCCCCTTTTTACTTCCAGCACTTTGTGACTTGCAGAAGTACTCAAGGCAATTGAAACTGCTCGAAGTAAGTCGCTTTCACACACTTTGGATATGAATAGATTATTCACGAAAGGGCTGACAGTCGACAGACTGCGAGCACTACTAATCTGTAAATAAAGGCAGCAGCCCATCCAGCTCTCCCCGCAAACCTTAATCATATATTTAGGGATATTTGTCCCCCTAAAGTTGCTATCAAGAGTTGTGATGAGGGAGCGATGTCCGCTCAGACAAAAGGCTCACTTCCTCTAGAGGAGAGAGTGTGTTAATGAATAGTATATTAGCCAGCAGCTCGCAGTACATTACCCACATGGAATGCGAGCACCAAAGTGCAAGCCCCCCATCTGTAAAACTGCTTGCAAAATAATTTAAACAACTCTGATCAAAATACCTCTACTGTTAATATAAATGAATAAATGATGTACAAGTAAAAAAAAAAACTCTGTTGCTCCCTGTTGCACAGTTGAATCTAGCCCTGCCCAATACCAGATCTCTTGTAAAGCACACAGTGGATGTACAAGATTTTATACTGGAGCACAAGGTGGATATAATGTGCGTCACTGAGACTTAGGTTATCTGATGCTCATGGTCCCACCATAGAGCAAGTGACCCCGCCTGGGTATGTCTTTTTCGGGGAAATACTGGGAGGAAGGACCAGGTGGTTGAGTTGCTATGATATGCAAAAAAGAGCTTAGGATGTATGAGGTTAAAACATAATGTGATGCTTGTGACATACTGCACATTAAACTAATCCCAAACCATCCTTTTAGCATTACCTTTGTGGTTTAGCATTAACTTTGTGGTACTCTACAGGCCACCAGGAGAATCTGCCAGGTTCAATGAAGATCTAATTAATGTGTTAACCCCTATGCAACCAACTAACTCTGCCATTATATTAGTGGGCGATCTTAATCTCTGGAAAGGGCACCCTAAAGATAAAAAAAGCCCAGGAGCCAGCAGACAGCCTCACCTCTACCCTATTCCACCTATAGATGGATCAATGTTATTTTATTGGTATTTGTACCATGCATATTGTCTCCAGGCACTCATGTGGTTCTGTAATAGAAAATGGTGGTGATTAGAAGAAAAAAAAGGTGTTTTAACTGGTGTTGGTGTATGTAGAACTAGGAGAAACTGGTGTCTGTGTGGATATTGTGATGAATCGCGGGATTCTGTCTCTACTCTAAAAGGGGAGCCTTTCCTTGTGAGGCAAGGAGGGTGAGCCTGCAATGCAATAATCCCCCTTGGGGAGGCCGTAAGCGGAACCTCACAGGGAGAGACCCCCCTCGCTCCGAGGGACAAGTACACCTGTTCCACAGAGGATCTCCCTAAAACTCTTCCCTTTGACACCACAGCGGCACAATTAAACCAAACCACTGTGTGTTATTGTAATACGGGATTCTTGATTCTCCTTGAAGAAAAATATATTGGAAACGCCATGAAGAACAACAACGATGAGAGTAATGATTACTCCCTGGTCTGGTACCAATACTGCTGTGATGAAGAAGATTGAACTAGGAAAGAACAGTGTTAAACAAACAGGCTGTACTGCGATACTCCTCTGGGGAGGACCCAGCAACCTGTAATACAAAAGGAAGGACTATGCTTACTGAGAGAAACGAAGCCGGGAGGTTGAAGCACTCCAGTCATGACTGGAACAGGAGACCGAGAGATCATCTGTCTGGAAGAAGGCAGAAGGTATTGTCGGCCAGAAGCATCAAGGAAGTCTGAGGCCAACGAACAGAGGGGAAGAAAACCCCAAGCAGGAGAAGCAGGCAAAGGCAGTGGTGTGACCCTGGAGGGGTGGACTGGTGAGTCTGACAACTCCACCCAGACCGTTGGAGCCTTGAAGCCGCAGAGAAGAATCTGAAGCGGACAGAGCGAGAAACCAAGCTGTCCTAACAACGCACTAAGTCCTGCTCCTGTGAATAGGCCCGGTGATGGCAACCCTCAAAAAGCAAAGGTAGCACGGACGGTGGGAGACCCTGGAGCTAACGCAGCAATAAAGAATACCGTCAGCCTACTCGTCCCAGTGAGTGGTCAGAAGAGAAAAAGCACTCTGAAACTCATCCTACTTGTCTCAGTGAGAAAAGGACTGGACAAGATAATTATTATTGGGTCTACAATAAGAATAGCAAGGAGGAAGACAGTGAATCAGAAGAGAGGGAAGTTGTGTGCAGAGTCAGTCTGCGTCAGTCCACTTGTTATTTTGCCTCAAGAGGAGCTGCAGCAACGTGTTTTCCATCCACCAAGATACAGCTAATTGGCGTTAGCCATCAGCAACTGTATCTGAATGCATGTGCAAATTTATATCTTGGAATACCAGAGGATTCACCCATTTATTTAATAAATGTGACTTACAACTGGAAAAAGTATTTATCATCTGCCTCCAGGAGACATGGTTAAGCGAGCCACCAATTAGAGATGGCTATGTAACCTTCTTAAACCCAGCCATCAAAAATGCAATGGGGCGACCGTCTTCTGGTTTATTGATGTTGAAATAAAATAAATAAATCCTTGGTGGAATCTTGTGGATTCGTTTAATCCAAACCCGTTTGTTCAAGGAGCCTTGCTACAGACTGCTGATGGAAGTTGCTCCACAAGGAAACATCTGCTTATTCTAAATGGATATTGGAATTCAAACAAAATAAGTACAAGGACCTTCATAAATACGATAACACTATATATTGATAAGGCTCTTCTAAACTATAAGAATCTATCAGTTATATGTGCTGGTGATCTAAATTGCTTGTGGTTTAAATATGACTGTTTTCCAAAAGTTCAAATTGCTGCCAGACGGTGAGTTACCTATACGTGGGCACCAGTGGAGTCTTGCTCTTGTTAACGCAATTGCAACATGGTGAATGGAAAAGTACCAGGTGACCAACCACCTCCTTCAACCTGGTCAAACCATAAAGCTCACTCAATAATCGATTATTTTTGGGTCTCTCATAATTTATTCAAAGGCGAGATGACACTGGTAATAACTGATATGCCATCCAGTGACCATAATCATCTTCGCCTAACTTGTATGGTGGAATGGCCTATTGAATGTAAATTATATAAAACTCCAATTTCTGTTAATGCTGGCCCAAAGATCCAGATAATAAGTCAAAAATTCCTTCCAGACACAGCATTGTTCGTGAACTATGCTCCTTTACTATCTGACTTTGTCACAGTTAAAGCTTCAGACTGCAAAATGGGCACAAAGCATAAACACTTATCGTCTACGACATTGATGCAAGCAAAACAGGCTATGAAACGTGACATTCGTGCTTTGAAAAAGTCAAGAAACGCAACCAGTAGCAACTTGACTGTTCAAAGCGCAATCTGCCTGCGTCGTCAGGCATATCGAAATTGGCTAAAATCTCAAAAATCAATAATCGAGCAAGACAAAGCAGATATCTTAATGAAGGAACGAAGAGTTCCCACAAAATCTGGGCAATTCTGAACACAGGAAATGCACGACCCTCTTCCACGTTGTCCAACCTAATTGATACTGGAAAATGGGAACACCATTTTGCAAACATCTTTAGTAATCTGTTTTCGGATCTATTAACAGCCCCTAAATCCGAGCTGACATCATGGGATCTACAAATCAACAAAGAAGACATCGAGGCTGCAATCCGAGCTCTGAAAAGATTGCATGCAGCAGGCCCGGATCTAATAACAAATATGATGCTAAATGAAAATGAGGTGCAACGGGCAATCTTTATTGAATCGCTGTTCTCGCGATTGTCATCTTCAATGTCGATCCCAGAATCCTGGCGTGAAGCAATCATTGTGCCAATATATAAAAAGGGCAATCGGCTGATCCGACCAACTATCGTCCGATTGCCCTGTTGGGCACCACAGGGAAAATTTTCGCCTCCTTTTTGCGACAAAAGTTAGCAGTATGGTCTGTGTCTGAACATATTTTCGACATCCGGCAAACTGGATTTACCAGAGGTGTTGGAGTGAAAGTAAACCTGTTACTATTAAACATACTAAAACTTGAAACCCTTAAAGCAAAGACGCATCTTTACTTAGCTTTTATTGACCTGCGGGGAGCCTTCAACAGTATTAACTGTTGCAAATTGTGGCAATAATTGAACAACTGGAACTGTCCTCGTAACCTTGTTGAACCTATAATAGCATTACACTCCCAAACTGTTGTTCGTATCAGATTGAACAACCAGGGTGCCCTATCAAGGCAAATACCCATGAATAAAGGAGTGAAACAAGGGTGCCCATTGGCAGCTGAACTTTTTAAATTGTTCATTTGTGATCTACCAGATTTTCGAAAAAACGTCCAATGTTTTCCTCCAAAATTAAATAAAATCGGATACATTGTATACGCTGATGATGTGGTCCTACTGGACCGAAACCAGATAGGTCTACAACGGCAGCTAACAAATCTGCAAGAGTATTTGAACATTAATGATTTAGCTTTAAACATCGAAAAGACAAAGATTGTCATCATTGGTCAACATGAATCCAGAAAACAGAAAGCCTTCACGTGGAGAGTTGACGGGAAACATCTAGGAGTAGTCAACTCAATCAGATATCTGGGGATCACGTTTAACAAGTCTCTACATTAACACCACTGGAAAGTAGAAATGGAAAATCGGATGATCCAATTCACCATCCAAGCTCAACTGTTGAATAAAAATTACGGCAATTTACTCTCGCCCCTGTTCTGACTTTCTACGCCCTAAATGTTTTGCCAGCAATCACCTTTGGATCAGAATCCGGGTGGAATATTGACATCTTGTTTTGGCAGAAGCTGGAAGGAATTTTTTGCCGTTGAGTCCTGAAGCTTCCCTCATACACATTGATGACCCACATAAGATATGAATTGTCACTGAACTCTCTGCATACTTGTGTAATGTGGAAATCGCTTATGGCACTGCGCAAGATGAGTTTGACCCCCGTGGATCCAGCATTCCAAATCTTTAGTTCGAGTCCAGGATCGGGAACATCGAAGCTCTTAGAAGAGTGAAAGCAGAGTATTCTTTCCAGCGCTGACCTCAATTTGAACGATCTTATCATGCGACCACAAGTCGCAAAAATGTTTGAATCTTGGTGCTGGATTCGGAACAACGATCACCGTCAACGAATGTCGACCACTCTAGACTCTGGAATCGGAGCTCACAAGCTAAATGTGCCAGGCCAGCATCTAATAAACTGCCCTTCTCGACATCATCGCGATCAATTTCTGAGATTTCGCTTAAACGCTTTAAAAACAAAGCACATGTTGTGGCGTCAACACATAAGTGAAGGAAATGATCATTTGTGTCGCTTCTGCAACAGTGAAATCGAAACATCCGAACATCTCCTCGCCAAGTGCAGGCGGATAGTATCAAAACGGATGCAGCACTTAGGTGAATTTATCCCTGCTCTTTTCATCAATCAAGATTGGTGGTCCTATGCTTCTGCTGGCCAATGTATCAAATTGAGCTGCGCTGTAGTAGATTTTATGGACTCATTAAGGTTTGATGAAAAAGTCTTGATCGTCTAAAGACCTGTGCCCTTGTGGCCAGGTAGCCTTTTTATATATACCTTGTTGTACATGGATATTTTGTGTTTATTGAATTAATGGAGTTGTAAGCTGTAAATAAAAGCTTGAATTCCCAGTGTTTACATTGGGTCTTATCAGTCTGAGGTTTCAATAAAAAAAAAAAATATCAACTCTGTTATGCACAAAGAGTTGAACAACTGTAGCAACAGAGGGAATAAGAAGAGGTAATCAGTCTCCCTAGTGGAACCAGAAAAAGAGAGACATTTGAGACACTGAAGAGAGATCTTTTTCCAGGATTCCCAAAGCTAACCAGGCTTAGGAGAAAAGGCCTGACAAAGGAACAAGCAGTAGTACTCTACAAGAACTAAACCAACTTCTTCTTGAGATAGCCAAGCAATATCTCAAGATTGCATACTAAAGCTGACAAAGCCTATTCAGGAGAAGGGAGCCATTCTCCTGTTCTTTTGTTGTTTTCTGTAAGTGGTAGTGGTAGGGACATAGTATCGTAGATTTGGACCGAGGACAGACTGTTTATTTTGTACTTCACAACAGACAAGCACCTCCGCTTGGTTACGTAGGAAAACCCAAAGACTAGGGATAGTAAGGCATTTGCCTTAATTATTTTAATAAAGAATCTTTAAACGACATAAACTGGTCTGTCTCCTCAATGTGACCTACCACAATGTTTTCTGGGTGGATTGTGATTTGTACCCTTGAGGGGATTTGTTTTAAGATGAGGGACCTGATGAGTCTAGGGTGAATGTTAGTGTTTTGGCCAGTGGAAACAGGTTTGCAAGTTATTTAGAGAATTGTAGAGGTGTGTGACTATATTGTGTGACTATATTGGAGTGGGTTGATGGTTTTGTTTAGTTTGACTAGTTGGTGAACATATTGTGGGATATATTGACCCACTCAACAGTATTTCTCCACATCACCAAGCTGCATTTGTGCAGATAGAGCAAAATGGCTGCGCTGGCTCCTGTGAGCAAACAAAAAAAAACGGCTGCACCGTCCTGCCAAACACACATCAGGCAGGATGGAACCACGGACCACACTGAGAGAGTGTGCCAGTGTATTCTGACATATACAAAAGGAAGAAAGTGAAAAAGCAGCGTTGCTTTGCTGCAAACCACAAAATCCTTTTTTCACCTTTAAAAAAATGCTGCTTTGGTGCTAATTCCATCTGTTCTTTCTTAAACCACTGTGATTAATAAGGCCCTGCCATGCCCAGTATATCTCATTGTGCCTCAAGCAAAACCAGGCATGATTTCTGAATGTTAAGCCAAATCTGAAAAAAAAGGCCAGAGAAACTTCACTTTCTGCCGTGCACGGGAAATGCTTTATTTGGTGCTACAAAGTGTCAAAGGAATGAACCCTGCAAAAGAAATCATAACTCTGTGTACATGTCCATTCCAAGAGACCTTTGCCTTGTACAGACGGTTGTGTACAAGAAACTATGGCTGCAAGACAATATTGGGAATGCAGATGGCAAAATCGAGTTTTGAAAGGAAATGCTTGCAGTTTTCACCACATGTGTAAAATGGGCTTTGCAAACCAAAGAAAAATAAATGCCCGTTTTAAAGGAAAGTAATATGTTGAATGAAAGCTTTGAGCAATGAGAAGGGGCTGGCTGCTGGGAAACACATATGGGCTATTTTTATTCCAAAGGCTTGTTATTTTTAATTCAGGCCCAAATAAAAGAAAATGAAGGTTTTAAACTGACTGGGCTAGATTTTGAAAGCTTCCAAAATCAAGTTATTCTAGTTGGCATAGCTAAGGCCTCCCCCAAGGAAGGGAGCCACCATGAACTTCCAGGCCACGAAAGTGATAATTGCTAGGTTGAAAAGCTGTGACTGACCAGGACAAAGAAACTTCACATCCTGAACCAGCCTGGCTTGCTGCCCACTAACTGCATGCCCGCTGCCATCCAGCTGACCTTTAGTATTCAGTGATCAGAATTGCCAGTCCAGCAGTGCCATCCGGTGACCAGAACTGCCCAGCTGTTTGCCAGGCGCGCCGCCGTGTAGTGACCAGACCCTATTGACGGTCCAAAAATCACAAAAGTAAAAGTGGACTGTAAGTATAAATCGCCACCCCATAGAAACCCATAGTATACCTTGTCTTGCCTTTGTCCTTATCCCACTCCCTAAGTCATCCTATCCTTATCCTGATAACTTGGAAAACTGTCAGAATGATCCGTGCAACCCTGTCCTTGATTTCTCGTGCTAGTGCCACCTCTTTAGTAATTTTGTCTTGTGTAAATCCTGAGCCATTAGTCATATTTCGAGTGATCGGACTGGTTTCCGCCAGGTTGGGCGCTGGGGTGACAGGGTTGAAGTCGCAAATCAACCCTGGATCTTACTGTGTCCCTCTTTGGTGGCCTAGCTTGAATATCCTAGTTTAAAGTAAAACTATTCTTGTCACAACTGATTTCCTTTCCTATTTCACGGCTTCATTTTACTCAAAGCGCACCTTTTTATATCTTGCATAACTCATCCGGTTTCATAGCTAGAGACCTATTTTGAACTCTTATTTTGTCCCAGGGATATATATCTATCCCCCGCACTCCGAATCAGTGTATTTCACACGTTTTTATTAAAAACCTTTTGGGTAATTTAAAGCGGGAATAGGGTAAATTGCAAACTTTCCAACGTGTCATTTTGCTGCAATCTGTTTTAAACTTTCCACTCATTTTTCGAACTGTATGCTCTTGGTAATCCATTCTTTGTGATTATTAGTGTCTTTGCATTGTTTCTTTAGTGTGGAATTATATTTGCTTCACGGTTTTTCACCCATATTCATTATTTATTTGTCCATTTCCGAGTGTCATAACATAACATTGCAAGGGGTTTTTCTCTCTTATTTGGGCAGGGAAGGTCAGATTTGGATTCTGTTTCCTGTTTCTTATTCCTGATTACCTGCTGCTTCTTTTTATCCACTCAGAATTGATTATTTGTGGATTGAGGGAACATTGCAGAGGGAAATTCTAACTTGGGTGCTATCTTTCCTAAATCAAAAGTACTCCTATTCCGCTGTGCTGTGTATATGTTCCACTAGAAGGTTAAACCCAGTGCATTGCTCAGATTCTCATTGTAATTATCACCCCATTGGTGATTTCTGCCCATATTAAAAAGTGTATGATTTCTTTTGAATTTTAAAATAAATAAATAAATAAATATTGCATTTTACCAACCAGCCTGGTTCATGGTCTATTGTGACCCGGGGTATTTGAAAAAGAGGTGTGATATGAGTGGTGTACCATCTCAAAATTAAATCTGCATAAAATAAGGAGAAAAGCATCTCAATTGTGCGCTATGTACTAGGCCGAGACCAAGGTGTGTGTCTCTTGATTGAGCATGTATGAAACATGTTTGTAGTTTTTTCTTAGTCCATTATTTGCAAGCAAAGTAAGAGGGACAGGGGTTGCAAATTTTTGTCATCCCATAATGACCAAACTACACAATCAGGAGAGCTGTGGATATGCTTGATATAAACTTCCAGGGGTTTGTGAGAAACCTGAAGGTGTCTCCCATGCTAGTCCCCAGAGATTTGTCATCCAGGTGGCCAGGACATGGCCAGTGCTATTGGATCCAGTTCCTGGGGGTGGGCCAATGTGGGAGGATCACCTGGATGAGCGGTCTTCGGGGAGTGGAAGTGGAACACCAAAGGGTGAGACACAGTACCCCCTTCCTTATGACACCTTTTCCCCATCCTACCCAGTAGGAGATCTAGAAAGTCAACCCCTGTCCCCTTTCTTGACACAAACACTTTCTCACAGACAGATAACAGTGAAAGACAATGGACTTACACCAGAGCAGTATACCTGACATGTCCCAACAAAGGGTCAGGCAGAGTCGGGCAATTGCCGAGAACTACACACACCTCAGTTCCCTTTCGCTTTCCCAGAGGGATAAAAGGCAGAGTGCGAGAGCACACGACAAGCAAGGCCAAATGCATGATGAAGCAGCTATTCCAGGATGGCAGTTCAAACAGAGGAGAAACGCGGCAAGACCTGAATGGACAAGGAGGGATTTACCCTTTTCAACCCAGACCGGCGCAGGCTCTGAGAAGGGAAACCTAAGAACGAGAATCGCAGCTGGCGAATGGTGCGAAGGATGTCAGCGGTACATGGGACCCTCCTGCAACGATAGCCAGAGCAGGGAGAAGCGACTGGTACTGTCCTTGACCCTAGAGGCAAGAGACACCAGCAGAGTTTGGCGCGGCGGTGAGTCGACAAGAGCTGATAATAGACCGAACTGCACTGGGCTCAAGGTTGTGAAGAGCAACATTGTATAAAGAAAGAAGACTAAAGTACAAATGTCTTTTGTGAGCAAAATTGATATCGGAGTTAGAGTGGTCCTGCACCACGTGGGTGCTTATTCGAACGACTCTGACTGGTGCCCCGCTCCTGAACAAGGAGAATGAATTGAACTGGGAAATCGAAGTGGTCCTGCAGCGGGTTATGTTGAATCCCGTGCATAGTTGAAAGTCTTCAGGTGTTGTAGAAACTACAAGTACCAAGAGGCCTTAGGGGAGGCCGGCATGAGGCGTCAAAGTGGTCATAAGACGGTCAAGCTAACCCCTTGTAAAGTCGAAAGTCTTCGGCACGTTGTTGAGGCAAATGTGAATCCGACTGAGGGATGACAAGAGAAAGCTAAGCAAAGTGAACTGTGTATTTTGGGAAATGTGAACCCAGTTGAGTGATGCCTGCGAATTAAGGTGAGCAGTAATAAACCCGTGAACCCGTGATGAGAATTTTGAACCCCACTGTGGGATGACCACAGCGACTGGTTGGTCTGAGCCCAACTGATGGAGGGTAACGTTGAGAGAAGGGTTGAAGCCCAGCTTAGGGGGATCTAAGAGTGAAGAGTAATCGCCTAACGTGAAGATGAATACAAGGAACTTTTGTTTTGTTGTTTATGGCACATCAGGCCCTCTGAAGCAAGAGACTTTGCATGCAAGAAACTTGGGCACAGAAGGTCCTGATATTGAGAAAAGGAACCGTAACCTTGTGCCGGAGAATCCCTGGAGTGTGCTGTGCTCAAGAGTCCCGATTTGTCCCGTTCTAATAACGTGGGGATGGGAGACCATGGCCATAATATTCTGACTTATCATTTTGTGAACACTTCTTTCTTTCTTTTCTTGTGAACATTATCCCACACTATTTTATAGCACAGCGGTAAGGATTAGCTATTGTTTTTCTTAGTATAGGCCCTTTTTATTTGACTAGACTCCACTCGGACTGTATTATTATTATTATTTGGTGTTTGTAGCTGTCATGAACTACAGAACACGTCCCTTTTGGACTTGCTGGTCCTTGTCACAACGGGGCGTGCACTCCATAATACTCCTAACATGGTCGTCCAGCGTGAAACCCCTTTCTCGCTCCACGGGCTGGACGTAACGTATTCTATTAATAGACCACGGCTCCGTGCGTCTCAATGCTATTGCAAAGTAGCGATCCGACGTGTGTCCCGTAGCTCGCGGTATTGTTTCCTTGTACCTGTCTATCTACCCGTTCCTTGCCCCTTCCTTGCCTCCTATTTCCTGGACTCGTGTGCTAGTTGCACCTTTCCTAGTTCCCTGGATTCCTGGATCCACGTCCCGGAAACCGAACGCACTCTGGAGTCGGAAGAGACTCAGGCAGCCTTGTTCAAAGCCAGGTCCGTTCGCAAGAAGGCAGCGACCAAGGACTCCAGCAAAGAACGTACCCAGGTGAGAAGGGGCGGGGCTCCTTGACAGTAGCTTGCTGTCATCTTTGATTTAGGTTTAGATTAGGCTTTTATCTCACCCATTTTATAGTTTAATAAACACCCTTGAACTCTGATCACTTGCGTTTGTCTTATTTTGATACCATGCCTTCCTTACAGGTAGAACAATGACACAGATTTGCTAGTGAAAATGACGAGTACTTGTCAAACACAGATTCCTTCACTTCAAATCATGGCTCAGATTGCAAAACCCAGTGGAATAATTCTCCACCATCGGATCTTTCAAAGATTCACTTGCTGTATGAATATTCCCTGCGGTTGAGCTGGGAATCCTTGGTAACTTAGAGCAGTTTATTTTTAACATGTTCAACTGCAGTTACTTCAGTGCTCTAGTTGAGTCATTTTTAAGCCACCCCCGGAGGGCATCTTCAGATTTCTTACCGCAAGATACGTGTTGGGAGTCCTCAGAAATCTCTCTTGAAAATTCTTTGATGTTTTTGCTGCGCATTGCATATTACTCCTACACTTTCCGTCCCTTTTCCTGCATACTGCATTGGCGTCCCTCGCTAGGGATGGGAATGGAACACTTTTTCACATAAAAAGTACTTCCCCTTTACATTTAGATGCACATCGAGGCATGGTACAAGGAGCATGCGCTCTGCTGACTTCGCCCTGTGGTGCCTCACCTTAGTCCTCTTTTCCGCAGTGTCGGAGCAGACCTACTTCACTGCGCTAGTGGGGGAGCCCTTTTCCCCTCGTAATCCCACATGCAAGCTATTCCCCAGGAAACTTGGTTTTCCATATATTTTTCTATATTTTCACCGGCCTTTGGTGCCTCGCCTCCCTGCCGCATGTCGGTCCAGGTGGGCTTAAGTTGGTACTCTTTCTGTGCCTGGTCGTTCCCTGCATCGATTTGCATGCTGTCTGCCTCCTGTGCTGAGGTGAAGATCACTGCTGGGAAGGCTGTTACGCTTGCAACACACACCCCGCAGTCATTAAAGAATCATCTCAACAGGTGGAGGGAGCTTAGAGGAATACGTACGCAGGAAGCCAAGGCTTAAGGTAAGTACTCTATTCACCATGGCACCCTGCAAGGGCGATTCCATTCCCGTAAATACCTCAAGTTGGAGGGATTGTACGAATCCTTGTACCAGTCAGGGGCCCGAGACTCCACAAGTTACCGGCCTTCGGGCCAAGTGGTCGAGAGAGCCTTCCTGGTCCCGGCTTGAGGGGCCGCAAGGTTCTGGTACCAGGAATACTCCTGACGGGCATTACTCTTACACCGGCTCCATGCCAGAGGGGGCGTCTTTATGCAAGGGAAGTACCAGGCACAAGCCCGAGGGCAACAAGCCTTCCAGATCCGGTACCTCAGGTGCAAACGAGTACTGTGCAGCAGCTCGAGGGCAAACAGGTACCTGAATGGAGTCGTACACAGAGTTCTTGCTCTTTCCTGCTAAGCCAGACAAGGTGGCTGCTCCAGGGGACAGAATGGTGCCATGTGAAGAAGTGTGCCCATTCTAACCTGAGATTACACAGGGCAATATGCCCTTCATGCCGAGACAGGACTTCACCCCTAGGGTTGAGTGGTCGCCGATGCACAAACCTCAGATGTGTTGGTGTACGGCACATCTGGTACCTTCATTATCAGTCCGCTATACAGAGGCTTGCTACATGCAAGCCAGACAGGGGACCGGAAGGATGGAGCCCACGGCACCCACAGCACCAGACTGCACCTCCCTGGCATGTGAGGAGCGGTTGTTTGAAAAATTCATGACTCTCATGAAGTCCCAGCAGATGGCTAGAATACGAAAAGGCCTCATTAAAGAGATGATGCTTGCTCCGCCATGTGTCCCGGTGCAAATACAGCTGCCGTTGGCTCTGCTTCCAGGGCCTCCTTCAGCACCAGTACAGGCACCTCAGCAGCCGCCTCCAAGGGCAGACCATGGTCCTGCAGCAGGTTACAGAGGTCCCCCCTCGTGTCCCACAGAGGAACAACATAGATCAAGCATCCAAACCTAAGGCTGGTGCCCAACCTCTGGGCCTTGATCATGGGAGGGCAGATCCTGCAGATACAGACAAGGAGGATGACGCAGGGGCATCCAAATCCGCTTAAGGTTTCCATGACAGGCTGTCTGAATACTTGGGTGTGTCACAGCCCCAGCAGGAGAAACCAGAGGCAGGGGTCCTGGCCGAGTTGTTAACGCAAAGAGCCTCAGCCAGATCAGGCTTACCCCTTCAAAAAGACGTGGGGGCGTTGGCCAATAAGGGCTGGGTCATGTCTCACACTACACAACCTACTAATAATAGGCTGGACGCCAAGTATAGATAGGCAGAGGCTAACACCTTACTATTGTCTGCCCACCTGCATCCTCAATCCTCAGTAATAGTGGTGGCCTCTGCGTACTCTAAATCACAGGCCTCTACCACCTCAAGCACCACTACCTCCTTGTTAGCAAAGGAAGACGGGACCTTGGAAGACTTCGGCAAAAAGGTCTGCCTAAATGCTGGACTGCATCTTAGGCAGACTAATGCAGATGCCACGCTGAGAACAGCTAGCCAGCGGTTATGGAAAGAGATGGCTGATTTTCTATCATAGCTGGCCGTGCAAAAACAGGCAGCGTTTAACTCAGGGATGGCTGAAGCCAAAATGGTCGCACAGGACATCATGAAAGCATCAGTGGCACACATTGCCACATCCGGGAGGGCCATCTGCATTGCAACGGACATGAGGCACTCAGCCGGGATGAGTGCCACAAAAATTCAATCCTGACGTTCAGGAGTGAATTCTGGAACTTCTGTTCGAGGGTGTGGACCTATTTCACTCCTCGATGGATGAGGAGCTCCAGACAAAAAAGCGGCCAGCTCACAAACTGCTAAACCCTTAGCTACACTAGCCGACGCCAAAAACATTTGTCACACTCATGGAAAACCGGACAGAGGGAGGTCTTTTGTAGTTTCAGAGGCTTTCAAGACTGCAGAATGCGCCAGCCTGATAGGTCACTCAGCCTACATAGATGCAAGTAACAGTGTTCTTCAAATAAGGTTTTATTCCAGTCCCCTCCCAAGCCCCACTCTCAGATGGTAAGAAACAATGAGGGCATCCAGGTTGACAGCTCTTCTGTGGGGTGCAGGCGTGTCTCTCACGTTCAGACCTGGTGTGCTCATTTTGTGGACTTATGGATCATTTTGGTGGTGTCCATGGGGTTCCATCTCCTGTTACCCTCTGTCCCTCCACTCTCCCCTCCCCTCTTACAGATTGGGACACCGGCTCTTCTAGCAAAGATCTCGGCTCTGATCAGCAGTGGAGCGGTGGAAGAAGTCCCTCCCTCTCAGAAGGGATCTGACTTCTACTCAAGAATTTCCTTGATTCCCAAAAAAGAACCATGCAGACCTGAGGGTGGTTGTCGATCTGTCTTTTCTCAACCTATATCTACCCCTTCGCTAGTGGTTGGGCTCACGTCCGCACGCAGAGTCAGTGAAATACAAGCTCTGGTAGTGTCTGACCTTTCCACCACTTTCCACAGGGATAAGGTGGTGCTTTGCACCCATCCATCATTTTTACCAAAGGTGGTCTCGTCATTCCTTTTGAGCGAAGAGATTGCCCTTGCAAGGTTTTTGCCCAATTCGCAATCGGACATCGACAAGGTCCTGCACAGTCTTGATGTGAGAAGAATACTGAAGTTCTACTTGGATAGAACAAAGAATATGCACAAGTCCAGCGCTTTGTTTGTAACCTTTGAGGGATCAAGGCCGGGCTATCGGGGCTCAAAAGCAAGATGGATTGTGGCAGTTACCCAGGAAGCTTACAAAGGTCAGGACAAAGAGTGTCCAGCAAACCTACACACCCATGCCATCAACGCTAAGGCTACTGCAGTGGCTTTCCAAAGGCATGTGCCTTGGCAGGTTATCAGCAGGGCGGCGACATGGGCTTCACTGTCCACCTTTTGGCAGCATTACTGTCTCAACAGCAGCGCACAGTCAGACGCAACATTTGGCCAAGCAATGCTGAAGTATCTATTTGCGTAAGACTATAATCCTCTCTCCTCCCCAAATTGTAATCACCCATGCAGTATGGAGGAAAGGGATGGGGCGTAGGAGAAATTACAAGTTACCATAGTGACTAGTATACTCTTAGTCCTTAGTCCTCTTTCCTCCATACAACCCTCCATCCATACCCCTAAAAGATAGTCAGTCAGTCAGCTTAATCTGGCCAAGGCATAAAACGGGGACAGAGGTGAGGCGCCGGAGGTAAGAGTCAGCAGAGCGCATGCGCATCTAAATTTGAAGGGGAAATGCTTTTTAATGTGAAAAAGGGTTCAGTTCCCGTCCCTAGCAAGGGACGTCCATACAGTAGGGAGAAAAGGGGACTGTGGACTAGGAGTAAGTTAGTCACTATGATCAGTAACTGTTTTCTTCAACGATTGTGAAGATCCTTGACTCCAAAGCCACCAAAGCTTGCTCCTGTTCTGGTGGCCCTTGTCCCCTGGGAACGGATTTTCAAATGGATTCTGGTAAGAGGCCTTCATCCATGGTGGACACCAGAAATAGTCTCTTCAAGGCTTGTACCAGATGCGGCCTCACGAATGTCTATGTGGAGGATCTCCACGAAGATTGTCTCTACTGCTTGAAAAAAGAAAATCAAAATTGTATTTTGTATGTGCCAGTGGTGGATTGCATGAATTGCAATCTTTGCATTTGTGTAACCCATCTTGCGGGTTTTGCCTCTGTTGTTCACCGTCAGTCATTGTGCCACACTGGTCACAGGCCTTTCCAAGATGGCCTCATCGTTTTCTTGCACCTGAATTTGTCTGCTTTGCCTGAATCCCACCCCTCAATGGCTGCCTGGGTCTTCATTGCCCAATCATAGCAGCTGTGAGGCAGGAGCCGGCACCATCTAACAAGGCCCACTTCTAAGGCCCCTGTCTGCTTCCCTGTCCGCTACCTGGATGCTACATGAACATCCTACCACAACCTGGCCCTCCCTTGGGGCAGCCAGCTCACGCAGCAATGAAACTGGACTATCAAGACTCTATTACTTCCCTCTCCATGGGTTAGTGCCCTCCTTCTGTTACCCTTGATTTTTCCCTTCTTGGTCCTTCACTTTCCCCTTTACCTGTTCCAACTGGTCTCCCGGTTACACTCTCGCTCCTGGACTCACCTGATTTCCTTTACCTGTGGTGCCTTAGCATTTACCTTTGAAAATCAAATTGGGGTGTGTTCTTAAAAAGTCTAATTTGGGTGTGTTTTTGAAAGTTCAAATTTGGGTGTGTTTCTGGGAAGTCAAATTTGGGGGTGTTTTTGGGAAGTCCTATTTGGGTGTGTTTTTGGGAAGTCAAATTTGGGTGTGTTTTTCATTTAACTGTTGCCCCTCTACTGTAACTGTTCCATACCACTGTTCTTGCATGTTTCTCCTACTGCCTCCTCCCTTTACCTGCCCATGGCGTTATCCGTTTCTCCTATCTGCTCCAACTGCTTCTCTATCAACTATCCGTCCCTTCTCACTAAGTCAGGTAAGAAGAAATTTAAAAAGGATATCCTGGCCTCCAACCCAGGTCTCCCCATTGCTGATACCTATTCCAGCATCTCTTCCAGACATAGAGTGTCCTCACTGACATCCTCTTCGTCGTTCCTTCTCCAGATCTCTGGACCCCTCATATGTGCTCTGCTCTGTCCTGTATCCTCCTCTCCCATGAATGGTGGCACCCGCTGGGAAGTCCTCATGGATTCCTTTGACTCCTCCAGAGTCATCATTAATGTCTACCTAAATTGTCTACCTAATTGGCACTGGCATGGTGCAAGGCCCTCAGGCCAATCTCCTCCTCTTTGATAGGAGGTTCCCTCACCTTATCAACTTCCTCTCATCTCCAGCTGTCCCCTACTCTCCTGGCTACCTTGCCCTCTTTTCCTTCCTCCTTTGCCCTACACCAAGCTCCCTCCGCACCTCACCAGGGCATACCCCTGATTTGTACCCCTCCCCGGAAGGTCTTTAAGGTTGGCAACCTTCTTCATCTTGCCTCTTTCAACTCCCACTCTGCTGTCACACTTCTCATATATCTGCCACCTCCATGAAGAGCTTGACCTTGATGTCCTCGGTCTTACCGAGATATGGTTCACGGCCAGCTCTGTCACAAGCTTTGACACTCTCCTCCCTCATGGCTTCAAGATCCTCTCTGCCCCAGATCCACTCGGCCTAGAGTGGGTTTAGCCCTGATCTTCCCTGAGTGGATTCCTGCCTCTATCACCCCCACTCAGACGTTCTCCTGTTTGGAATGCCTTGTCTGCAGGCTCTCTCTCCTAGCCATTCTCTTACTGTTTCTACTCTCTACCAGCCCCCTGGTCAAATCACTTCTTTTCTCTGAGAGTGGGCAGACCTCTCCTCCTCCTCCCTCCTGGCCTCAACCACTCAACTCCTCCTCCTTGGTGACCTCAACATCCATCTTGATTCTCTCTGTTCCTCATTTGAGTTCTTTCACGACCTCTGCGATTCACCCTCCCTTTCTATCCTCCCTTCTGCTGGTCACACACTTGATGTCTTGATCTCCTCTGGCCTCTCCCTCTCACCACTCCTCTCTCCTGGAGTGATCACTGCCTCCTCTCCTCTCATCTTTCCATCTCCTCCCCTCAAGCCAGGCCTACCCCAAGACTACCACCCACCTTCTTGGATATTCGGCCCATGAAGCTTGTGTCAGTTGAGGCTTTTCCCACCACCCCCTGCCCCTCCATCTGGGCTGATTCAAACCCTTGTCCCTGCTCTATTCCTCTATTTCTGCTACTCTTGATGCTCTCGCCCCTGTCATGAGGATCCACTTGAAGTCCAAAGCCAAGTGCAATTCTTGGTATGACTCTGACCTAACTACACTTAAACATAAGTGTAGGGCGGCTGAGAAGAAATATAGGGCTTCTTGTTCATCCTCCGACAGACTGGCCTGCCACCTGCTCCAAAGGCAATACTGACCCTCTGTCCGCACCAAGAAGGGAGTCCACATTCAAGCCTGTGTCTCTGCAGCATCTAACAACTCGGCCGAAATCTGTGCGGAGCTGCAATCTACACCCCTCCTCTCGCCTCCCAGGCTCTTTGCAATGCCCTTGCCTCTCATTTTGTCTCTAAAACCCAGGACATATTGTCCACCCTCTCCTCCGCTCCCCTTCCTCTCCCCCGTCTTCTTTGCCTGCATTACTTCCTTCACCTAACCCCACCATCTTTCTCCTCCTTTCCTCTTTTCTCCCCTGATGAGTGCTTTAGACAAGTCTGATCTATGAAAGCCTCCTCAAAACAGGTTCATCCCTGTTCCTCTAAAATCATTAAGGACTACATTGATACCCTTGCTCGGGCCCTTGCTGATTTCTGCAACCTCTCATTTTCCTCCAGATCTTCCCCCTCCCCTATGAAACACTCCCTTGTGCATACTCTCCTTAAGAAACCCACAGCTCATCCTTCTTTTCCTGGCTAACTATTGCCCAATTGCCATCTCTCTTTTTGGGTAAACTCCTGGAAAATCTGGCCATCTCTCAGCTTAATCTCCTTTCTGATTCTGTTGGTTCTCTCCATGATGACCAATCTGGCTTCAGAGCTGCCAGAAGCACGAGAACTGCTCCCCTGAACATCTGTGAAGATCTGCTCTCTTACCTTGACTCTAACACTCCCTCTGTCCTCATCCTACTTTATCTCTCCACTGCTTTTGACACAGTCAACCATACCACCCTGCTCAACCATCTCCATGACAACCTGGGTATCACTGATCAGGCTCTGGCCTGGCTAACCTCTTTCCTCTCTGATTGACCCCTCCCTCCCCCCAGGTACAACTTGGGTCGTTCTTATCTTCTATCTCCCTTTCTACCTGCAGTGTTCCCCAGGGGTCTAACCTCTTGCCCTAGCTTTTCAAACAATACCTGGCAACTCTTCCCTACTGCATTTCCATTTTCAGCTGAAATTTCCAGTGCTATGCTGATGACACCCAACTAATTTTCAGGCTTCCCTCAGCCACCTCTTCTCCTTCCCTCATCTCTGATTGCCTAAATGCCATTCAAAATGTGTGTGCCGCCAACAATCTTTGTCTAAATGCCAACATGATCCTCCTCATAGGTACACCTTCACCTTCCTTTCCCCTCACTCTCTGGCCGCCTTGGCCCTCCTCCTACCCATACCTGCGAGGACAAAAACCTTGGGGTCATCTTTGACTCCACACTTTCCTTCTCCGCACACATCTCTGACATCTCTAAAAAGTCAAACTTCTCACTGCACCTCCTCAGATGTACTCTGCCTTATTTTCTCCTTCCATCAGAAGCTTACTGTCTCCCAAGCTCTGGTTTTCTCTAGGTTGGACTACTGTAACAGCTTCTTTCTAAATCTACCTGCCTCCACTCTCCGCCCTTTACAACTAATCCAGAACAGAATTGCAAGACTTGTCCTTGGCCTCAAACCATGGGATCATATCTCTCCAGCTCTGAAATCCCTCCATTGGCTCCCAGTGGATGCAAGGATTACATTTAAAACCCTCTGCATTCTCCACAAGGCTTTCTGGGGCCTGGGTCCCAAATACCTTAAACTATCCCTCTGTAAATACCACCCCTCTCGAGCCTTTCGCTCCTCTACTTCAAACTCACTCAGCGTCAGTCATTTTCCAAAGAAACAAGCTCAGGGTAGATATATCTTCGACTGGGGCCTCCCTTTGGAATAGCCTCCCTGCTACCTCGAAACTTGAGGAGAACCATCTCCGGTTCCAGAAGCACCTCGAGACCTTCCTCTTCGCTTCTGCCTTTGCCCCTCTTCTCCCCCGCTGATCTGTTTTCTCCCTGGCACTGTACACCTGGCCAACCCCTGTCCTTCGATCCTGCACTGCCTCCGGGCCTCCCCTTTCACTGGGGTCTGTATCTGTACCCATACAGTCCCCCACCCACTTCTCTTCTGCACTTATCTGCTTAACCCAGCACTTGCCACTTGCTGGCTGCACTACAATCTATATGTATTTAATTATTTTACTTATTTATTTATTCTGTTTACTCCTCTGTTCTGCACTTTCCACCTCTCCCCCCTTGCACTTTCCTCCTTTTCCCTTCCCCATGCACTTGCACATTCTTAATGTCACTGGGCCTACTAAGACCATTGTTTTGTTCTCCCCTGTTCCCCTCCCTTTGCCTGGTCGCGCTCTGAAACACTTGTGTATGTGCGCGATATAAATAAAATATCATATACCAAAATACCTTCAGCTATCCCTCCGCAAATACCTCCCCTCTCAAGCTCTTTGCTCCTCTCCCTCCAACTCACACAGGGTCAGTCGTTTTTCTAAGAAACGAGCTTGGGGTAGATCTCTGTCTTCGGCTGGGGCCTCCCTCTGGAACAGCCTCCCTGCCACTCTAAAACTTGAGGAGAACCATCTCCAGTTCCGGAAGCACCTAAAGACCTTCCTCTTTTCTTCTGCTTTCGCTCCCCCTCTCCCCTGCTGATCTGTTCTCTCTTGGCACGGTACACCTGGCCACCCTCTGTCTTTTGGGCCCAGGTACCTGCTCATCCTGCCACCCTCCCGCCCTGCCTCCGGGCCACCCCTTGCACTGGGGTCTGTATCTGTACCCATACAGCCCCCCCCCCCCTTTTTCTTCCTGCACTTATCAGACCTACTCTGTCTGCTGCCTTAAACCTAGCACTTTCAAATTGCTGGCTGCATTACCACTGTTTGTTGCCTTTATTATTTATTTATTGTTATTTATATGTTTCTCCTCTGCTTCACACTTTCCACCTCTCCCCCTTCCATGCACTTTTCCCCTCCCCTCTCTCCCATGCACTTGCGCGTTCTCAATGTCACTGGGCCTAGTAAGATCGCTGTTTTGTTCTCCCTGTTCCCCTCCCTTGCCGCGCTCTGAAACACTTGTGTACGAGCGCGATAATAATAATTTGGCATTTATATAGCGCTACGAACCCTCAGGTATCTGAGCGCTGCTTATTATTACCCACGGTGTGTGGTGCTCATTTATCGACCTCGGAAGGATGAAAGGCTGAGTTTGGCCCTGCCGGGATTCGAACCTGCGTCAGCAGGCTCTGCACGGATGTCAAAGCGAGCGCTCTTCTCGCTGTGCCACTTGACCGGCTACAGAAATAAAATATCAATCAATCAATATCACATGACATACAAGACTGCTCCATCTGTCAGTCATTTTCACATAAAATACTCCTGGACCGCCACTGCAGGTTAATGGCATGGCTCGATGATGCCACATGGGCCACTGACTCTGCTTTGGTCCGTAGTCATGCCTACCTCAGACAGAGCAAGCCCATCCCACATGCTCCCTTTTCCAAGAGGTCGAGATCACACAAGGTTACTTACCATGGGAGAAAAGCAAAAAGGTCCAGGTGACCTCTGTTTGTGATGCCACAGCATTGACATCAGTGTTGACGACTACTTCTACATCTTCGTCAAGGAACCACTCCTCAGGTCAGATCTCCTTCCTCATGCACTACTCCATCAATGACCCAAATCTTCATCAGCCAAGGAAAGTCTTCACAACCTAGTCTGGATTCAGTGGTGTGTGATGAATCAGTGTTGATTCCCCCAGAAATTCTGGCCTGGGACCCATCTCATGTGGCCAGGGAAAGGCAGTCAATTTCTGATCCCAACCTTGGAGGGGTGGTGTTCTGTTGCAGGATCACATGGGGGGAAGCAGGTCAGGAGGAATGGGAAAACCCCTTTTTCTAATGTCTTATTGCAAAACTGAAGAGGTTAAGAAAATTGTTTTTTTTTCATTAGTACCGGGATGAAGAAGAGGGCTAAAGAGGAACAAAACTGCAAAGTGCAGCTTGTTAATGGGAATTGACCCACACCTGGCAGAGACTGGGGGGGACTCAAAAGGCCCCCTCAGGTGCATGACATTAGTGAGCAGGGATAGCAGGGCAAGCAGTCTAAGCACCTGAAGCAGGAGCTGGAGGAGGGACAACACGCCAGGACCACTGATGAGCAGTAGCCGGTCCTGACTCCAGAAGCCTTAATTGCAGAGGTTGCCCATCAGGAAGCGTGAGAGAGGGACCCTTGCCCTCTGAAGACATGGTTTGCAGAGGCTGTGCAGCAGGAAGCGAAAGTGTGAACAGCTTTCTTCCCCACAAGGCTGTCTCAGGTGGCCGGCGAGCACCAGAGAGCTTTCCTGAGCAAAGGAAGCTCTGTGTATCCTGTGCATGTGAGGAACGCCACAAATGGATCCATTTGGATGTTGAAACCATTGAATAAATATAAAGAAATGGACAGCACAAGCAGGAATTGCTACTAAAGAGTGGATAAGAATTAAGAATCCATTTTATGAATATAAGGGAAGTTTGGAGAGGGTCTGGAACCCCAAGAATAACAGTATTCGAAGAAGAATGCATTAATATATAAAGGACATTTTTTCGTTGCACAACCCACTGGAATGTAACTATGAGAGAAGTAGTCTGGCGTAGTTATGCCAGTTGGACTGAGTGAGGATTTGACCAGCTTTCAGCAACATAAGATACATACCCTGAGGAAGACCTCTTTGAAGAGGTCGAAACAGGTGTTGGCGAAACCAGTAAAGAATATATGCAAACACTGAATGTGTCAGCTTCTATTGGTATTCATTTATAGTACCATGCAATGGCTATATGGTGTGGCGCGATTGGTCTAGTGTCCTGTGTAATTCTGTGTACAAGTGGGGCAGGCAGCGGCAGAGTGAAATTAGCAGATTGCTGGGTCGCGAGGAGCCACCGAAGCTAAGTACCTGTGACCAGCGAGGGAATCTGATGTGCACACTTTACCCAGTGAGTTCACCAGCTGATGGGGATACAGGAGCACTCGGAGATCGCTTGTGTGTGTATGCAACTAATACCAAAGTCAAGAAGGAGCTGGCCTCACTGACTGCGCTCAACAACCTACTGAAACATTATTACACCGTGCTAGAAATTGATAAGTGCTTGTTTTATTCAGTGATTAATGTCAATAGATATGAAAACACATAGAGGTTTGATCCTCCTAGAAAATTATACATGTATATAATTAGAAACGCATTGACGTTATATACCTCATGTAATTTATGCAAAACCAACAGATGTCCACACACTTGTGGAACTCTCCCGTCCCCTGCACACCCTTAAAATTGTAAATGCAATCAATATTTGTTACATATGCAATAATTGATGAAAATAAATGCTTAAGAAACCAGTTTTTTGTAAAAAAAATGTGTAATCAAATCAATGTTTGCTGTGACTCACATGTTATTGACCTCACTTAGGTACAACAAATCAATAGCTTCTGTATTAGAATCATACAAGAATTAATGCAATTTGAAAACCGTATAATGAATTATACTTTGGACTTGTATCAAAATTGTCCTCATTGATAAACAATATATTGATCACAAATTCCTCTCCTCTAAACTGAGATGTAGAGTTCACATGTTGATCTGGAAAATATCAAAAACATATGATATTTGCTCGACGCGTTTCGGGGTTCAACTTGTCCCCTTCTTCAAGAGTTGTTCACCCACTTTTTCTCTTTCTCCCCATTCACCTATAATGTATAATATTACAATCAGATAATATTCTCTGAATATATATTTTGTCTGTCATGTTGTCATACCCTTACTAACAGTAATAATCATTAGATGTTCAATTATATCTCAGGGTTTCCTTTTAATCTAAATTTTAATGATAAACCCCCAATGGTGTACATTTTCCCAATAGGTAAGAAATCTAAAAAAACAATAAAAATTAGCTAACTTTTTTCAAAAAAAGAGATATGTGCAAGAATCTTTAAAATGAGCTAACTATTTCCTAAGAAAAGGGGAGATATGTGCAAGAATCTTTTTACAAAGAAAGAGAGTATTTAAGTTCCGTCTGTGCATTGCCTAACTGCAACTAAGAGCATCTCTATGGTAGAGTTACCTTGGAGTCTGTGGTAGCTTCACTTGACTCCTCAAGTTAATGGTTTCACTGAATCCCTGGTCGAATGGTTTGGTACTGGGTTGACTGCTTGACTTTCAAAACTCTGGAGTAGCCTCTATAAGACATATACAATTGTTTAGAATTCCCTTGTATTCACAGGATTTTCATTAAAGGTAAATATATCCATAACTTAACTTACCCACTTCCCTATGGGTGTAGTCAGCAACTGCTGATTTAAGGTGTTTGGAAATTCCCTCCTGGATGGGTTAGGTTAATGGATTCCCTAGTGTAGATAAGAAAATAGAAATACTATAACTGGACATCTAGAGTCCTTTATCTATTAACCTCACTTAAGATTATGGACCTCTTATGTCCCATTCTTTCTTACCTTGCCTCCGCTGGATTGTTGTGCAACTTCAGGGGAAACAGCAGTGCACCTCGCAGTGTTCGTCCTGATTCGAAAAAATTGCCGTTTGTTTATAATGTGATGTCATCACGCTATTGCGTGATGAAGTCACGGTCCCATTATGTCTGCGCATGATGTAATGACGTTAGCGCGTGACGAAATTTGGCTGATGTGACTTGTAGGCTGCTATCTGGTAATATTATAAAACATGTAAATGATGAACTCCCATGATCATCCAAAGTGCTATGTGTGTATAACTTAAAAGTAGAGACTCAATATAGAAACGAACATGTGTAACACGGTGCACATGTAGCAATGTTTGTAAAGATGAGTGTGTCATCCTCGTGGTGCATTATATATCACGTTCAACATTCAATAGAGAAACTAACATATGCAACATGGTGCACACCTGCAATGTTTATATAGTTCAGTTTATCATGGTAAAGGAACTCCTATATATTGCGCTCAACATCACATGTTTCATTATGGAAAATATAATGTACTTCCTGTCCCTGCATTATCCTACTTAGTCCAGGAGAAAAAGGGAACTGTTAGATAGATCTAAGGTACTCGGGTAGACTCAATTTGAACAATTTAGAAGCATCCAAATGTTTATTTCTTGGGTAATGATAACATGCTCACATTCTAGTGCTTATCTCAGTCCGATATGACTTATATGTTCATAATTTCTTTTGTACCCTTGTGTCACTCTGATTTTCACAAGTGTTATTGTTTTATTACATGTATTACAAATAGAAAAAATTGTGATACATTCATAGGAAAAAAGAATTTTGGACCGGGATGTTAAGAGGAACATTATCTTAAGTCT
This sequence comes from Ambystoma mexicanum, assembly GCF_040938575.1. Classification (NCBI taxonomy): domain Eukaryota; kingdom Metazoa; phylum Chordata; class Amphibia; order Caudata; family Ambystomatidae; genus Ambystoma; species Ambystoma mexicanum. The sequence goes on from NC_090932.1 coordinate 1,457,387,097, forward strand.
TGGAAGCGGGTATTTACTCATCCTTATAATCTTTTCCTCATACTAGTCTGATACCTGACATTTTCATGGACTTTGTATTTCCTTTGGTATATTCAGGAAAGAATGTGTTTACATTAAAGAAAACAGGCCAAACTATACTCCTCATTCATTCCATTTGGTACCCGACTGTTCAGTTTGTCAATCCAAAAGATTTCTCTTTGGCCCATTAATCTCCCGTGGTTACCCCCTCTTTGGGATTTCTTCACAATTTCGAGTATTATTACTTTTAATTGTGCTATACTATGTTTTTCCATTGCGAAGTGTCTAGCAACTGGTGAATGTATGTTGTTGGTCCTTATGTTGCTCTTATGCTCATTCCAGCGTTCCTTAGCTTTTCTCTGGGTTTGTCCCACGTAGTAAATGCCACATGGGCAACTGAGTCCGTAGATGATGGATTTAGTATCACATGTCGCGAAGTCGTGTAATAGAATTTTGTTCCCATTATTTGGATGTCTTACATAGTTGCCTTTCATTATGTTGTTGCAATTGCCACAACTGAGGCACGGAAAGGTGCCTGCCTTTTTCTTTGTCAGTGTCCGTTGGTTGTCCACTCGTGGTCTTTCTGCCTTTACAAGTTGGTCCCTGAAATTCCATCCTCTCTTGTACGCAATTATCGGTGGTTCAGGAAATAGTCTTTTTAATTGGGGGTCTAGTTCAATGATTCTCCAATTTTTCTTGATCATCCGTGTTATATGGTGACTTTGGGCTGAATATCTCAATGCATAAAGAAATGGGATTTCCTTGGATTTGTTTTTCGCAATTAGTAGGTTTTTTCTTTCTAATTTTTGCGTTTTTTCTTCTGCTACCTTGATGATAGATTCCGGGTAGCCTCTTTCTTTATATTTTTCTGCCATCCGGGCGTTCTCTTCTTTAAGAGTTTCTGTGGATGTAATAATCCTTTTGAGTTGAAGAAATTGACTAGAAGGTAGATTGTTTCTTAAATGTTCCGGATGATGGCTTTGAAAATGTAAGGTATTGGTGACATCTGTGGGTTTATGATATATGCTAGTGGTAATCCCTTCTGGTTTGATTTCTAATTCCACATCCAGAAAATGTAGTTTGGGGGTTCCTACTTCCATTGTGAATTTTATTCTGGCATGGGCTATGTTGATGTATTGTAAGAATTCGTCCAGTTCTGCGCGTTCTCCTCTCCATTTTACAAAAACATCATCGATGAACCTTTTCCAAGTTATCAGTTTATCTTTCCATTTGGTGGGTATTAGAATCCAATTATTTTCTAAGTGGAACATGAATAGGTGGGCATATGCTGGGGCCATTGATGACCCCATGGATGTGCCTGCTGCCTGTTGCCTGTAAAAAGTATTGGGTTTTGTACCTGAAGTAATTGTTGATGAGTATAATCTTACTCAATTCTAGAATGAAGATTTTGTTAGCTTCACAGTCACCCTGCAATAGTGCCCATCCTGATGTGGTATGGAGGTGTAAAGACTTTGAACGTCAAATGAGACTAGTAGATCATCCTCATTGATGTTCTTGATTCACTTGAAGGAGCACTTTGTGGACTGAATGTGTAAACGTTCCAACGTGCGTGCATTTTCTTTGTTTCCCTGCAGCACTGCGAGCTCTGCTCTTGCTGCTCCCCCTGCTTCCTGGAGGAGGCGGGGACCTTTGCGCATCACGTGACTGTTGCCAGCCACAAATTGCCGGCCCAACCACCCTTGCGGCGTTAAGCCCTGGAGGCAGTAAGGGCTGGAGCCGCTGTTGTGCTGTTTGGCTGTGACCTGTGAGTAACTTGAACTTGGGTCTTGTGCTGCATAATTTATTCCCAAACACCTCTTCAGTTCTAAGGGTTTGGGGTGGAGAGTCGGGTGTTCCCTACCCTGAGACTGAGCGCTCCTCTTTGTTCTTTTGACGATTGTGGCTATTCCTAAATCAATATATTTTGACTATGTACTGACTAAGAACATTATCAATTCTAGTTCATAATACATCTGTTTTTATTATTTTTGGTGGTGGGGTTGCATAGATCCATTTCCTTTTTGTATTTTAAATCCAAGAGTGTTTTTGGGACAATTGTCATTTTTTTGCCTAAGGTTGCTTCTGTTTTTTTTTTTAGTGCAATATTTTTAGACCGCAGTGCTCATAATTTTATCGACTGTTGTGCATGATGTTTTTGTGTTTTTTAAGGAAGAAATTAATCATTGTAACTTAGGTCTACTTTTAGCTAAACCCAGTATTGTTATTTTCTTAAGTCCCCTGTATTTCCCTCCTGGGTCTTGGTTCTCTCTGAATGACACGTAAGGGACTGCGAAGTCAAACAGCGATGGAGGCCTCACTGGCTTCGACTCCGTCTGATTTTGGTAATTTACCCTCTATTTCATCAGTTACTACTCTGCTAGATGCTCCCTCCCCAGCTATACTGGGGAATTTACATCATGTCCCAGTAGATGCCCCATATAACCCTTTACTTCTCAAAACTCTGGCCCAGGCTCAAATTCATGTCAGCGGTAGGTCTGAGGTACTTAATGCTATGGGTATTATTCCACGTAATACAGCTTGTAATAGCTGTATTTTTAATGGAACTCATGATATCTCGATAGATACACAGGAAGAACGTCTAGCAGCTACCTTAGCCTCTAATCTTGCGGAAGGTGCTACTCTTCAAAAGGATAAGGGCCATTTGGATTACTCTAACAACAATATGGTTAATACTGTCCTTTCAACACCTGCCTACCTTCATCCCAGGACGCCTATCTTATCTGTTATGGCGGCTGACTCTGTAGCTAATGCCTCTGCATTACCAATGGTGACGGTCAATGGGAACATGGTTTCTCTTCCCACTGAACCTTCGCCAGAGGTTAATTCCGCAGCTAGGGGCATTAATCATATTTCGACTATTCATGTTAATCTGTCTACTAATGTGGCTGGAACTCCATACACTCCTACAGGGAAGTCTATACCTATTTTGTTCAAAACTCCATTTAACAAAACCCAAAATCCCACCCTTAAAACAAAATCCAATCTGGGTACCCAAGGGAAACCAATTCAAGGGAAAAATATTTCACACTTCTTTGGAAAGAGGACTACATCTAGTACCCTTGTTAAATCTCTACACTCACTTCCAACAGTGTCTTCATTTGATCATACTAATCTAGTCGGTTTAGTCAAGAAATTGGAGATTGAAGACCCTTCAGCTCAGGACATTGACGACATCAGCATTATAGAATGTGCAGACAAGGCAATTGCTGATAGTCACCTGGGCCCCAATGGTAATAATACAAACAATGTCACCCAGCAAATCTGTGATGATTCCTTTACAGGCTCTCCTTCTGATCTCATCAATTTTATTGATGAATACACAGAGAAACAAAATTGGTTGAAAGAAAGGGGTCTACTCTAAGACTCAAAAAAGGATCAGGGCAGCGAATCTATCTTACATCATACTCTTAAAGAGGCAGATGAAAGAATTAAACTTTCTCAACCTACTATCTCGACTCTGAATGTGGTTCTGAGTTCCTTTGTGAGTTTGTATGATAATATATGGTCTGAGGTCAGATCTCACTCTCTCCTCCTATCGGAAATCTATTCTAGGTTAGAGGGCCTTGACAGATTTGAAGAGTTAGTTAAAATTATTAAGGAAGAACATCCTCTTTTGTCCACACACGGTCCTGACCCAATCCCTCCTAATCAACTTCCGTCTGAAGCCCATATTGTACATAAAGGGCTCACCGCGACCACGCCAAGTAATAAAAGAGGTAGTTTTAGTTAAGGGCCAGGCTCCTACGGTCCCTCAAGGCTCGGCTTTGGATTTTTGTAGCCATCCTTCTATGATTTCGACAACTATTCCCGAGGGTCTGCGAGAGATCACAGGATCGAAGGCAGTACATCTTATCCCTCATACCAAACTTACTATGGTACTAATGGAGAAGAAAGTCCAAGAGGAATCGGTTGGTCTGCTTCCCAATCCTATTGCTCAAGGTCTTCCCCTTGTGGGAAGGTCTTTAGAACCGGTAGATACTTCTAAGGGTGCCCTTATCGCCTCTTCATTGGACTTCATATCCATTCCGACTTTAGGGAATCCATCTGTTTCCATTGAACCCATCAAAGAAATTTTACATCAAAAGGTTTTGCCCTGTATAGGAAGGAAAAGGAAAATTACTCAGCAAATGAAGAAAACTAAAAATCAGAAGAACGTGAACAATCTAAATTCATATACGAACCAATTTTTTTAAAATCTCTTCCTGGCAAATACTTTAGCTTCCTCATCTACTACTCCCGTTCTGAAGGGGACGGGGAATTCTGTTGAACCAGTGGTTTCTCTGAGCCTTATCTCTACTACGGTGGCTACTGCAGCCACGGCCGACTTACTTCCCACTACAGTAGCTCTATCTCCCTTACCGGTCGGTTTGGTTGATGGCCCCTCGTCTAACAACATTCCTTCTTTAGTAGTGGGACCTAATATTGAGGGTACAGTGGATTCTGTGGCTTCTAGTAACTTGATAACAGCTCCAACTCCACTAGAGCCGACCTCCATCAATGCCCCTACGGTGCTAACTACCAATATCATTGTCAAAGCAAAGGATTCCTCTTCTGCTGCAGTATTCCCTATTATTCCATCTAACTGCACATCAGGGATAGATCAAAGCCATTCAGAAATGACACTGCCAACGATAACAGCAAACTTGGTTAATATTGATATGGTTAAACACCTATTCCGGGAGATACTGGTTCCTAAAACTGTATGTGGGGCAGTGTCTAAGTCTAATATATGCCCGTCCCAGGATGGGGCTTCTTCCATCCCGCCCCTACATTTGGAGCCATCGCTCATTTCTGTTACTGAGGGTCTTCCTGCTAATATTGAGCTTATAACGAGGGACAGTGATACGGGAGCTCGATTAGAGAGGGATTCGTCTGCCCTGCTGTCTTTTAACCCATCCTTCTCAAGTTTGCCTATTACTGGCCCGACTATGGGCCGTGAAGGTGTCCCCTCTGGGCCCGACTCGGTTCATTACAATACCTCTTTCAAATTATGTGAAAGATTTCCTGGGGGTCCAAATGTTATTCAAAATAGGACTATACTAAGAGGTGCTAGGGGCCCCGACTTGGCGGTCGATTCTTTAACTCAGTTTACTAAAAAGATCTCCAATTCTCTACCTGACTTATCAGAATCAAAAGTTCCTCGTGACATTATACAGCTTACCAACCTTTGGGGCCAAGATATGCCAATCTGTTTAAATCGTGGTCATATTTTAAAGATCTTTCATCAACTTCCCTCGCTCTCGCTCATCTCTAGCTATGATATGGATAGCATTTTTTTCCCCATTCAAGATCGGGTAGATGTAAGTAATATCATTCTTAAATCAAGAGTGGTTCTGGACCTGATCATGGGGCATAGGGAAGGGTTAAAGCAACTTGGCTTTGAAGCAAATTTACTGGAACCCACTCAGGTCTCCAGCAATAATGGAGGGGGTGCAGAATATAGGGGTAATCTCACTATGGTATTTCATCCTGAAAGAACCCCACAGCCCCAACGCAGGCAATTTATGCCCAAATCAAATGGAAACTTTCGCAATTGGGCACAGGTCACCACAGGTCTGTGGAAATGAGTACCCTCTGATTAATCCAGAACTCTCTTTAGCTGTTCTTCCCGTGAATAGCTTTGGTTTTCTCTCCTGGAATTCTAGAGGTAATTCTCACCTTTTTACGAATTTAGACACTGTCACTCTGATTAGGGCTTCACACTGTTTCTTTCTCCAAGAAACCTGGATGCTCTCAACCCCCGTTTTAGATGGGTTTGATACCTTTTCTCAAAATGCTAAACCCAGCTTGGGAGGAAGGCTGTTGGGCGGTCTTCTTATAGGATTAAGAACTTCTTTAGGTTTTAGGACTAAGGTGCTTTTAGACACGGCTTTTGGTATCCTGGCCCTTGAGGTTTTTTCTCTTGATCTAACGGTTACTCTACTTTTGGTTAATGTATACTGGCACAAGGGAATCTCTCCTCTTGAGCCGTTTTTGCAAAAGTTAACAGATATGCTTCTTTCTTGGAGATCTTTGTACCCTAGGGGTAAACTGATCCTGGCAGGGGATCTTAATTCGGATTGCTCTATCGCTTCCGAATCCAAATATGACGACTTGGGATTGGCTATGGAGGATGATTCTCGCCTAGGCTTGAAATTCGCACGGGGTCGTCGTTGGAATTTCGCCTTGGATTCAGTGGGTCTAACATGTCTCAATGGTTTTTATGACGCTATTAATTTACCTCGACCCACATGGCGTAGATCCTCATCAATATCTACCTTAGATTACGTGTTTGTAGATCACTCTCTTATTCCTTTCTCGTCTAATGTCGAGGTTTCTTTCAATTCATGGAGTGATCATGGTATCCTCTGGGTCTCATTTCTCTGTCCCTTTCCTACTCAGTTTTTGCCCGTGGGGGGTCTTGCCCATCTCCAAACTGTGGGACAAGGGACAGGGGTACGTTGGACTCCTTAACATCAGTGTACTTAATCGTAAACTGATTCTTTCTTTTAATCATACTTCTTTCTGTTGGAAACTAGCAGTTTTCAATACAGTTCATTTTGATAGCTTTCTCAATGCTCTTCAGTGTAGCATTCATGGCCAGCTTAGGAAAGGTGTTTTTAAAATATCTCACCCTCATAGATTTGACCAAGACTTGGCCAATGTAAAGAGTCTCACTAGGAAACTCATTAGAGATGTACAAGCCCTAGATATTGAATGGGCCGACAAAAAAACAAAAATTAAAACAATCCGCCAAAAAATATAAAAATTACTGTAAGTCTAGAAAAGCTATTATGCTACAAAATGACGCGGAGCATATGCTTGCAGTGCTCCTAAAACGAGATCTGAGGGCATTTTGGGTTACGGTATCCAGCTTAGACAATGCGGCGGTGGCCGACTAGCTGAATGCCATCCCTGAGGTTCAATGGGTTGAGCATTATACTAAACTCTTTGATATTGGAGGTGAGGGATTAGTTTCCTGTCTTCTGGGGAACAACCCCTCTAAGGACTCATGGAAGCCTCCTACTGATTCCGAGACAGTACTAGGACTCATCTTCAAAGCCAAGAAATCTAGGGCTCCGGGGCCTAATGGCCTCACTAACAATACATTTAAAGCTGAGCCAGATCTCTGGGCCAACCTTCTTTCTTTGCTCTTTCAAGATGTTGTTAAGTCTGGGAAGGTACCCATTAGTTGGCAAACTGCTCATATTGTTCCAATTTTTAAAAGAGGCTTGCGTAACGAGGTCAAAAATTATAGGCCTATTTCGCTTATTGATGCGGATTGTAAGCTTTTTGCCTCTTTGTTGCTCTCCCATCTTAACGTTTGGATCAGGGAAAATCATATTCTCCCCAAACAACAAACAGGCTTTAGGACAGGCCACTCAACTAATCTCGATGGTCTTATTCTCAGCGCCCTGCAGACTTCTGCTTGGGGTAAATATGATGGTTCTCTTTACGTTGCATCTATCGACCTGTCAAACGCTTTTGACCTGGTTATCAGGTCAAGACTATGGGAAAAATTAACCAAATGGGGCATTCCGGCCGGGCTTTTAACTCTTATTATGGCTATGTATGAAAACTCTGGGGTCCATATCAGGCTTGACTTGGCAGGAACCCTCTCCAGAAGGATAAGGACACGTATTGGGGTGAGACAGGGCTGCTTGTTAGCTCCATGTCTCTTTATCCTCTACATGGCTGATGTTCATGACTATCTGAGAAATGCAGGCATGGTGAGTGCTAAAATTGGGGATTTGAAGCTCTCATGGCTGGCTTATGCCGACGATTTTCTTCTTTTCGATCAAACTAAAGTGGGCCTGCAGAGGCTCATCTGCAAATATGAAGAATACGCCACTCTTAATGGGCTTAAGATTAACCCGAGCAAAACCCGTACTATGGTCTTCTCAAAGGGGAGAATGGGGAATAATAAAGTATGGAAAATAGGTGGTGAAAATATAATTAGAGCAAATAAAATGGTCTATCTTGGTTATCTGATTCTGGCCCAACCCTCGGCGATCGAACTTAGACGATTTCTTAGACACAAATTGCTCCCACTCATCTCCCAATCCCTTAGACTAGACAATAAATATGGCATGTTCTCCCTTAAGCCTGTAGTAGATTTCCTTAAGGGTAAGGTTACTCCAAAGCTTCTGTATGGAATGGAACTCCACTACTCGGCACTTTTGATTTTCTGGGACTCTCTTGAGGGTATCTATTGGAGGAAAATTCTAAAACTGCCAAATTCCATTCCAACAGCGGCTATTAGGTATGAACTAGGGTTAGTCTCATTCCGAGCCAGGATTCTCTGGAGGGTTCTTTCACTTTTTTCAGCCCTGCTCTCTCCTAAACCTGATACCCTTTATGCTGATGTGGGCCATATGATTTCTTCTCAGGGACCTTTAGTCCAGAATCTATATCTTAACGCTTTTAGTGATCTCTGTGACAAGACCATGTTGGATATTTCGTCTGATAGGGACACCCTACTAACGAATCCCAACAAGGTCAAGGAGTGTCTTTTCAGTCATGACTGGAGTAACACTATTGATAAATTACATTCGTATTCCTCCCTGAGAGATTTACAATTTGACCATAAGAAAAGAGGCCTGTTGTCTTTTATTCTGAATCAATTTCCCAACAGATATTATCGCTCCCTTCTCATTAAACTCAGATGGAATCTCCTTCCGACTCGAGAAGTTCTATATAAAAGGAAGGAGTATTCTGATGTAGATCCTATCTGTCGTTTTTGCAAAACTCTGGGGGTGATTGAAACTGCTCAGCATCTCTTTTTAGACTGTACTGCTTTGATATCTTTAAGGGACAAATATTTAGGTCGTTTTAATGTAATGGGGCAAATGGGGGCGGACAATCTGATCTGGTCAGTGTCTCTCTATTTCAAATATTAAGGATGGACTTGCTGTGGCTGGTTTTATCAAAGCTTTAGATTTATATGCCCCATTGTTATGATTATCCCTGTTATGATTATGCTTGTTTTTATGACATTTTTTTAGAACTTTAAAAAAAATGTTTTAATGTCGGTATATTCTTTAATGCTGCACTGTACTTTGCACTGAACCTTTCAAATCTAAAATTAAATCTGTCCCTTATTCTCTGGAAATTTTAACTGGAATTTGGATCTATGTTTTAATGTTTGTTAGTATAATTGAAATTTAAATGTAAAGAATGTCTTTACTTCCTAAAGTCTTTTTTTTGTAAAGGTTTCTTGTAAACCATATACAATAAAATGAAAAATAAAAAAAGATGTTTGTTAGGGTGTTCAAATGGTTAAGAAAGTCAGTGGTATATCTTAGGTATGTGGATGTTTCCCGTACCAGAGGTTGTAGAGCCTTGTCTATATATATGGCCAAGGGATTGAAGATACTATCTGTGCCCGCTACTATGGGCCTGAGTGGTGGAGTCCTCAAATTTTTTGAATTTTAGGTAGGCCATAGAAAATGGGCATAATAGGATGTGTGTTAGTCAAATATTGCTTAGTTTTGTTCGAGATCCATCCTTGACCCCTGGCTTTTCCCCATGTATTTTCAATATTCTCTGTGATCTCTTTTACTGGGTCTTGGTCAATTTTGATGTATGTGCTCTCATCTGATAGTAACTCCAAGATCTTCTCTTCATAGTATACTGTGTCCATTATAACTATGGCTCCTCCTTTGTCCGCTGGTTTCAATGTTAAACTTCTGTCATCTGCCAGGTTTTTGATTATTTCTTTCTGACGTCTTCTAGTGTTATAGTTTTTAGATCTGGTGAAGTTTACTCTATTCAGATCCTTTGTCATTTGTTCTTCAAACATATATTGATGATTTTCTTGTTGTGTGTCAGATCCTATTTGTGTGTCGAAAAAGACTTTAAGGGCCTCATTACACGGAAGGCGGTAAGGGTTAACGGTCACCGGTAATGGTACCGGTGACCGTTAACCCTTACCGCCTTACTACGAGGTCCCTTTGCGGGTAGGTACTTTAGCGCCTGCTGTTTAGCAGGGACCAGGGTGCTAATTACAGTACCGCAATTTGCGGTACCGTAATTAGCACCTTCCCCATTCCCATTATGCCCTATGGGACAAAAATGGGAATGGGGAAGGGCAATGGGGGAAGGGGGAATTACCGCCCCGCCAACCTTGTGATAGGGCGGTAATTCCACTTTCCACCAAGGCGGTGCCGGTATTTTACCGGAATGGACCAAGGTGCTTAATAGCACCTTGGTCCTCCGCCTACCGTGTAATGAGGCCCATAGTCTCATTTTTCACGCAAGCCTGTGTAGGTTGATTTTGTCTTCTAATAAATTGGAGTATTGTGTGGGTATAAAAGATAAACCCACATTTAAAGTATCTGTTTGATCCTTTGTTAATTGTTTAGAAAATCTATTAACCACAAGTTGTTCTGTTTGTTTCTTGAGAGTTTTTTTGTGGGGATGTATGTTGGTACAACCTCTTCTGTTGGCGACCTTAAATTAATTATTAAGGCTTTTCAGCCGTGTCGCATCTGTGTGGCCAAAGTTGGAGGAACCAATCCCCTACCTCCTTGGTTAGAAAACAGATCAAAGTGGTCTGCCCGCACTAGGAATCATCAATGTGATTGTAATATCGCTCTAATATGGCCACATTGCAAAAATGATTGTTCATGAATGAAAGAAAGATATATGGTCGTGGACCATTATAGAATGTAGGTATGTAAAGATTATGGTTTGTAGCAAAATGAAATTTAAAACGAAATCCAAGTTTAAGTAAGATATTCAAAATATCAAATTGCTGGGTCGGGCATGTGTATACATTACCACTAAATAGGAAATACTAATGTGACTGTAATACATGGTCCTGAACTTCGTACCATTCCAATATGGCCGCCATGTAAAACTGAGTAGAAACCAAAAAGGGATTGTGTAAGTAACCATGGTAACACTAGAGAATACATGGAAGACCCGCGCGACGGCCCACTATTGTGCAAAGCCAATGCGAGGAATCTGAATTGGAAGTACTCAAGGTAAGTGGACACTGTGGGTCTCTGGGCTGGGGAAAGGAGACGTTTTTCAATGCCTGCATTTGAAATAATTTGGAGCGCGTATCGCGGACAACAAACCTGAATAACTAATGGATTGCATTTATGTGAGGTACTGGTACGTTATCTGTTTACTCACAAATTAAGCCTATCTACATAAATAAACGGGACCTGTTACTTTTCACGTTAGGAGGGATATACTAATAGCGCACGAACAAAGGATGTTAAAATTAATTCTTCAAAAAGAACAGTGTGATAAATGTGCAATCGGATTGAAAATCTATCATATATTGCCTTAATTACAGGGATTTACCCGGGACTATTGAAATAAGATGGGTAACATTATTTCATTCACTCTTAGTATAGCATTATCGGAGAGTGTGTCAAATGTGAGATGCTATAAACCTACAACAAATTATGTAGTGGCTATTAAATGCAAATGATATATCTTATGGAACATGGCGGAATGGGAAGTAGAAAAGAGGTTATTTTTAAGAACTATAGGAACAAATAATGTAAAAAGATTATCTCATTTTGTAACATGTGACAAATCATGCTAAAAAGCTTTTTCTTTATTTCTCTGTTTTTTATTTTTATTCTTTTCTCCTGTTTTTGTTTTATGTTTGTTCCCACTGATTGACAAATATTTCCATTTATATATATTTTTTTGGGTACAAATTTCTTGATTTGAATGATTCATTTATGTTTATTTCTTTGAACTTTTGAAACATTTCCGAAACCAAACAGTCCATTTTTTCTGTTCTCCTTTGTGGCCAAACGTATGAATGTGCTTAAAACATTATACATAGAATATGACTGTTTTGCTATTGCCCTATTTGTTTTGAGAAAGGCTCTTGAGCAGCCGAAACACGTGTAAACCAGGAATAAAGGGCTTTGTGACTTTGAAACCAGGAATAAAGGCTTTTGTGTATTGAAAAAACCTGTGTGTGGCGCAATCCTTGAGTGGCAGACCACTTTGATCTGTTCGTTTCTTGGCTTCAGATTTCTTATTGCTTCTTCGCGTTGTCTTTTTTCTAAAAAAGGAGGAGGAGTTGGTTGTACTTTGGAAGTTGTAGCTTCTTGTGATGTATGTATAATTGGTCTAGTTTCTGGAGTTTGTGTTAATCACCTCGTCACCACTAGTTGGTATTTCACTACTTGAGCCGCTTGCTTCTTGTCCCAGTGGTTTACGATTAGGGTGTCGTCTTCTGTCTGGTACTGATTTCTGTTGTGCATAATATTCCTTCCAGGAATATACTATGTCCTGTAGATAATCCAATGTATCCCTTCTAAATTTATGAACTTTACATTGTTCGATATCCTTCTTGTATTCGTCTAAAGTTTTGTTGACTTCTTCTATGACTATTAGTTCCTCCTTATTCTTGCATATATCTCTTTTTTTGAAAAAAGTTAGCTCATTTTTATTGTTTTTTTAGATTTCTTACCTATTGAGAAAATGTACGCCATTAGGGGTTTATCATTAAAATTTAGATTAAAAGGAAACCCTGAGATATAATTGAACATCCATATGATTATTACTGCTAGTAAGGTTATGACAACATGACAGACAAAATATCTATTCGGAGAATATTATCTGATTTTAATATTATATATAACGTTATAGGTGAATGAGGAGAAAGAGAAAATGTGGATGAACAACTCTTGAAGAAGGAGACAAGTCTGAACCCCGAAACACGTCGAGCAAATATCATATGTTTTTGACATTTTCCACACCAACATGTGAACTCTACATCTCAGTTTAGAGGAGCGGAATTTGTGATCAATATATTGTTTTCCCATGAGGACAATTGCAACAAAGTGAAGAGTGATGGAAGTCCAAAGTATAATTCATTATACTGTTTTCAAATTGCATTAATTCTTGTATGATTCTAATACAGAAGCTATTGATTTGTTGTACCTAGGTGAGGTCAATAACATGAGTCACAGAAAAAATTGATTTGAATACACATTTTTTTACAAAAAACTGGTTTCTTAAGCATTTATTTTCATCAATGATTGCATATGTAACAGATATTGATTGTATTTACAATTGTAAGGGTGTGCAGGGGACGGGAGAGTTCCACAAGTGTGTGGACATCTGTTGGTTTTGCATAGATTAATACAACCCAGTGTCAAGGTTGTTTTTCTCCCCTGGACCCCATTAATTATCTTTGAAACACCACAAACAGCTTAACTACTAGGTGTGCTATATACAAAACAGGTATTTAACTCATGTAATTTAAACATTCATCAGTGAAGTAATTCCTATGACACCTATATACAGCAGTATTGAAGTCATACTAAGTATAAATTGTGAAAATAAGGCATTATTTAGCCACGCCACGCATATACAACAGTATTTGAGTCATACTTCGTATAAATTGTAAATAGAAGTCATTATTTAGCCACGCCATGCCAACACGTGTTTCAAACTTCCAAGGTCGTCCTTAGGACGTAAAAAGTCTTTTTAAAACCCTTGAATTACTGGCTGTATTTGTATTACTTTTGTCAGATCTCTATGTTGGTAGTTGAAAAGTGTAGTTTATGCTTGTGTTAGAATGCCACATTGTTCTGAACGTCTGCAGCACCCGCTATATATTTCCTTTTACTAGGTTGGTTATAAACTGCCGCTTGTTAGCTGCAGCTGGCTGACCGATCTGTTCATAACCCGAAGCCATTAGTGTTTGAAAAGTGGTACAAACTTCCTCATTTTGCTTTTGCCGACATCAGCAAGGTCCTTTTTGTAAATCGTACAATGGCGAACGCAATTTTGAATACCGAACTATTAGAAACCAGAGAAAACATTATTTTGTTAAACTAAATGACTTTGTCTTTAAGCAGGCAAGTTTGTTTAGAACCCAGCAACAAGATGGGATAACACTCTTAGAACCTATTGCAGACAACCATTAACCAAGCCAAAAGAAAGCCAAAGCACAGCATTTCAAAACCAACAGATGTTGCCAGAGTCAGGAGTGGACTAAGGAAGGTTTCAACAGTTGGAAAGCTTATTGCCCATATTTGAAGAAGTGCATAACACAGGCTGGTATAAATCCACATTGCCAAAGCCAAGGCGGAAGCAGAATACACCCATATACTTGCCAGTGTTTGGTTAATAGCGCAGTGGGGAAACAAGAGAGGCAAGAAGGATGCCCTTCTGGATAAGGTTGTTTAGAAGGAGAGGAGCATAACGTGCAGAGGTTTTGGAAAGTATTTTTTTGTATTTATTAAATGTTTATATAGCGCTTTAAGCCAAAGAGCTTTACATAAGCAACAATGAGTACATTACAAGCATTATATAATGAAACATTAAACAAACAACCGACAACAATTTACAAGAGGGGGATGAGTGAACTTGTGCAGTAGGGTAGTTTTTAGGGAGAACAATCAGGGGGAGTCAGGTTAAGATGAGAAGAAGGTAGGATTTTAAAGAGGAGCGGAAGGAGGAGTAAGGAGTGGTGGAGTGGATAGGGGGGGATGGTTCCAGTGAAAAGGGGCAAGAAGTTGGAAGGAGTGGAAGCGGGAAGGATCGCAGGGGACAGGCGGAACAGAGAGTAGGAAATGATCAGCGGAGTGGGCGAGAGGGAGAGTAGAAAGAGAGGAGAGGAAAGGTAGGGCTGAGAGAGGCCATAGAGAGATTTGAAGACTAGACAGAGGAAGTTGAATTTGAGTTGGGAATGAAAGGAGAGCCAGCCCAGTGAGATGAGTGAAGAGGAGATGAATTGTGAGGAGAGAGAAGGCAGAGATAGCGATGGCAGAGTGGTAGACAGATTTAAGGGGCGTTAGATGTGAAGAAGGGAGACCCAAAAGGAGAGCTGAGCAATAGAATAGCCCAGAGAAGATTAGAGAAGAAATTAGGAGTTTAGTATTGTGAAAGGTGAGGACGGGATGGATTTGCAGATGTTATAGAGATGGAAGCGACAGGCTCAGGAGGTAAGAGAGATGTGGTAGGTGAAGGAGAGGTTGGAGTCGAAGTGCAGGCCGAGATTGCGGCTGTGTGGGGAGATGGGTAGCTGGGAAAGAGGGAAGAGGATGGAGGGAGGTGGAGAAGGGGGGAGGGTCTTAGCAGGAACGAATAAGACTGCTGTTTTGTCTGTGTTTAGGGTAGGAAAGTGAGAGGACATCCAGGATTTAATAGCAGAGAGGCAGGTAGAAAAGAAAGTTTGAGATGGATGTCAGGGGTAAAGGAAGAGAATGAGAGGAATAGCTGGGTGTCATCAGCGTAGAAGTGATGAGAGATATTAAAGGAAGAGATGATAGGTGCTAGTAGAGAAATGTAGCGTGAGAAGAGGAAAGGGCCGAGCACAGATCCTTGTGGGACACCGTAGTTTAGTGAGTAGGTGGGTGGGGTGTTGCCTCCCCTGGAAACTGTGAAGGTACTATTGGAAAGATAGGAAGTGAACCAGTTAAGGACAGAGTCTTTGAGGCCAAAGGAAGAGAGAGAGTCAAGAAGTAGAGGATGATCTACGGTGTCAAAGGCAGTAGAAATGAGGGAGTTGAAAACGGAGGTGAGAATGGTTTCAGTGGAATGGTTAGGCGAATCCAGATTGGGTAGTAGGGAGGACGGAGAGTTTGGAGATGAAGTCAGAGAGTTGTGAGTAGACAAGGCGTTCGAGGAGTTTTAACAGGCAGGGTAGGAGAAAGAGATGGGTCGAAAGTTGGAAGCCAGATGAGGTTTGGCAGAGGGCTTTTTCAGGATAGGGATGATGGTTGCATGTTTGAAGGAAGAGGGGAAGGTGGAGGTGGCTAGGCAATAGTTGAAGGAGGAGGTATGGTAAAGTATAAGGAGGTGGCAGATTTTGGGAATGAGAGAGGTGGGAAGGGGGTCAGAGGGAGCAGCGGTTGGGTGAGTTTTTGACAGGATGAGGGAAACCTCAGATTGAGTGACAGGAGTGAAGGAGGACATGGAGATGGGTGGAGTAGTGGAAGGACGTGAAGGAGGAGAGTATGAAGGGGAGTGGTGAATGTCTTGGTGTAGAGTTTGGACCTTGGAAGAAAAGAAGTTTGCAAGATCATTGGCTGAGAGAGGAGAGGCAATAGAATGGTCAGGTGTGGGAGGAGTGAGAAGGCGAGTCAGAGTTTGAAAGTTATGGCGGGAGTGAGAGGATTGGGAGTGGAGAAGATCAGAGAAGTAAGAACGTTTGGCGGAGTTGAGGCAGTTATAGAGGGTGTGGTAGAAGAAGTATGTGGATTGGTTGGTTGGAGAAGAGTGTTTAATCCAACGTCCTTCAAGGCATCTGAGGAGGCGGTGCATGGAAGAAAGGTGTGGGGAAAGCCAAGGTTGGGCAAGTTTGCGAGATGGGTGAAAGGAGGTGAGAGGGTGAAGCTGGTCAAGACTAGTAATGAGGGAAGAGGATAGAGCGGAAGAGGCCTCATTTGCAGTGAGGGGGGAGAGGAACAGGAGGCATGGAAGAGAGGGATTAACGTTGCGCAGGTCAAGTCAGCAGAAGGACGTGGGAGGGGAGGAGAAGAGAAGAGGAAGGGGGTGAGGGAGACCGAGTAAGGAGGGGACAGTTGGGAAGGGTGTTAATGGATGAGGCAGTAAAGGTGGAGATAAAGATATGGTCGAGAGTGGACCCGGAGAGGTGGGTGGGTGTAGCCAGAGAGGTGGGTGGGTGGAGAGGGGGAAGAAGGTAGGTGTCGAATATAGATAGGAGAGGAGAGGTTGGGGAATTGGTGGAGAGATGGAGGTTAAAGTCGTCAAGGACAATTGGAGGCGAGCGACTGGGGGAGATGAGTCCAAGGAGGTGGTCAATGTCCTCGTAGAAGGATCTGAGAGGGCCTAGTGGGCGGTAAATAATGAGAAAAGAAATAGCATATAGAGAGTTGAAGATTTTATACATAAATTCAAAGGAAGGGAAGAAGGGAAGAGGAGAGGAACAGGGAGTTGAGAGGCATTTGGGGTGGAATAGAAGACCAATACCACCTCCACGACCTGTAGGTCGAGGAACATGGGCAAAAGAAGAGGAGGATTAGGTGAGAGATGCAGGGACAGAGGTATTGTGGGGGTGGGGAGGAGGTCCAAGTTTCTGTAATACAGAGGAAGTGGAGGTTCATACATAAGAACAAGTCCAATACGGCTGCAGTTTTGTTAGAGAGATCTGGCATTCCATAGGGCTACATCAATGGTGTTAGAAGTGTTAGACATTTGGGGGTAGACGAGATTGTGGAGTCGAATTGAGGTATTTGGGCGCTGGGGGATGTAGGGGTGGGGATTGGTTGAGAATAGAGTTGGTCATGATGATGAGGCAGAAAGATACGGGGAAGGGCAAGGCAGTAGAGTGATGAGTGGAGGGGAGAAGAAGAAGAGGCTGTTGGGAGGTAATAGGCATGCCTTAAGGCACTGTAGGAGTGTAGTGGTAGTGGGTAGCTAAGGCGTGAATCAGAGAAACTGTACTTACGGTGGGTGAGAGCATAGTAATTGAGGTGGGGGGATGCCACTAGGTAAGTGGGGAGAGTTGGAGAAAGGGGGGAGAGTGGGCAGGCAGAGGGAGCAGTTTGTGGGCTAGAGTAATTGAATGATTTTGCAGATGATTTGAGTGTGTACAATTAATATTTAAACTGGAGAGCAACCCAAGAAGGTAGGGGCATCTGGGATTGCAGGAGAGCGTCTCAAAAATATAGGGACAGCTGGGATTGAACTGGAGAGAGTCCCAAGAAAGTAGGGGCAGCTGGGATTGCGGGAAAACGTCCCAAGGAGACGGGGATGGTCAGAGGGTTGAAGAGAGGCTCAGTTAGGGCAGGACGACAGTCTGCTGTGGTTCCAGTTAATGTGGCTGATGATTGCAGGGGCTCCAGTCGATTAAGCAGGAGAAGCTGAGACTGCTAGGGCTCCAGACAAAATCGCAGGTGGAACTGTGGGGGAGGGGTGCAGCTTAGCAATTCACCCACCATGGGTAGGCAGTAAGGTAAGGTTTACTGGTTCCATGTGTTAATATCCCCGCAAAAATATTGCCATACAAAAATATCACCATATTTTTGCGGCAATATTTAGGCATGGAACTTGCGGGGGACACCCCCGCAACCCCTGCATTATTTTTAAAGGAAAGGGGGACACCCCCGCAACCCCTGCTCCCAAGAACCCCAAAAATTACCCCTCCACCCAAAAATGTTGCCTATGCCCGTTCCAGACGACCATATTTACGGCAATATTTTTGTTGGGGATAATTGGTAGTGATACCTGCTTACTGGACACAGGTGAGCGTCCCAAAAAGGTAGGGGCAGCTGGGATTGAACTGGAGAGCGTCCCAAGAAAGTAGGGGAAGCTGGTATTGACCTGGAGAGTGTCCCAAGAAGGTAGGGGCAGCTGGGAAAACGTCCCAAGGAGACGTGGCTGGTCAGAGGGTTGAAGAGCCTTAGTTAAGGCAGTAAGGCAAAGTCTGCTGTGGTTCCAGTTAATGTGGCTGATGATGACAGGGGTTCCAGTCGAATAAGCAGGAGATGCTGAGAACTGTGTTAGAAATTAGTTACAAACCAGGATTTCCTTAATTCGTTTTGGAACTGTGGAGCAGAATGCTGCTTGAATCTGGGGAAGGGGAGTTCACCTAGATTATAAGGAGAGACTGTTGTCATATTGTGAACATACCTATTCTATTCTTGTTGCATTTGCTTTGTTGCATTTGCCATGCCATGCATTACCTTGTTGAGTTACTGTATGTATAAGTGTGAGGGACAGATATCCTTTGTTAGTGTGTTCTTTAGTTTATTTTAGGCAGGGAAATCCATGTCACAGTAGGGATTGTGAGGCGTTTATCCAACCTTTTGAGTTAATAAAATGGCATCTTTTGAAAAATCTTCACAAAATTGGCCACTTAACCCCTCAGAGGTATCAGTGGCAGCCCATAAATGCTCTGCCAGTCCTTCCTCACCATGTTTTATCCCCCCTGACAAAGCGGCAAGTGCATCATATCCACCACAATCAAGGCTACTAATGCAATGGCCATTCTTTCAAGATACTACAGAGAAGTTTGGTTTAAGCAATTCTTGAATTTCTACCCAATGACAAAAAGGGTGACGCTTTCGCCCTGCTTCGTCAAGGCTAGGCTGCATCTAATGAGGTGGGTCGGAAGGAGTCAGACACAGATTGGACATTTCAAATGGATTTTGTCCTCCCATGTATTTTTCATCTTTGATATATCCGTAAGTGTGCTTGCAGTTTTGGAAATTCTTTTCATACTATCAGGTGCCGTGTGTCCTCGAGTTGTGGCCGTCGATGGCTGCTGACCTATCCTCGGCAGTGACATTGATGCTGTTGCCTCAGTTCAATTTTTCTGCATGCTCAGCACGCTTCAGACGGTTCATCACCTCAGCAAATTTCTAATTGCTTATTGTGCTTTGAGGTTTTTTTAATCATGTCTATACCAAAGACCGGTTTTAAAGGGTGCGCCGATTGTGGAGCGAAAATGTCCATTACCGACCCACATCGGATCTGCCTTTTGTACTTTGGTGTCGATCGAAAAATCGATGACTGCGGTTCCTGTCAGTCGATGACGGTGAAGGCCTTGAGGGAAAGGAAGAGAAAGCTTGATGCAGGTAGTTCCTTTTTTTAAATCCCCTTCAATGACCTCTTCCAAGAGGTCGTTGCCGGACGAATACAGGGAAATTTTCCCTGTTAAGCACTCAAGATCCAGGTCTCGCCATTCATCCTTTTATCCCCGTCTCACAAAAAGTCGAAGAAACATTGCCATCGGTCATGGTCGTCTTCGTCACACTCCTCACCTGACACGCGAGTTAACTTTCCCAGCATCTGCAGCCGACTGGGAGAAATTTCCAAATGCTGGATGCGTTTCAGAAGACTTCTTCAGTCGCCCCTTCGAAAGAGCACAGGAAGGCTTCAGGCCCCACAGTGTCTAGCCCAACCATGGTGGGGCCGCAGTGAGGGCTACTGATCCCATCGCTCGGGGTATCCTACGAGAGGCATATGTATAGCCATATGTATAGCAATTCCTTAGAGATTATATATAAAACAAGTGATATCATCATCTAACATCTGTTAAATCATCCAATATATTTTTTGATGAATTCCCAGTGTTTGGTAAAATGATATATCAGGTTTATATCATTACCAGCCATATAATCTTCCCAGTATTATTTTTTATCATAATTGCCATAAAACAGGAATTTCTTTCTGCCCATCAGCGCCAGACTTTCACATTCAACCAAATGATGTCTATTGGTTTTCATTATGTCGTCCCCACTATGAAGGCATCATGAAGCAAGACACAGACAACAGACTTAAAGTTCAAAATAAAATACTTTATTAAATCAAATGTCAGGATGGGTGAAGGCTTAACATGTCCTATGTTAAGGTGGGATTTCCCTACCCGAATGAAACTACGGAAAGTCTGAGTCAAAGAGTTCAACTTAAAAGTATGTGCGTGTCCAAAACATATACTTGCCTTTACAACTAAAGCTCGCCAATGTGTAGGGATGTCAAAACCAAAAGAAATAGTGCTGAATTCAAAGTTCTGAGCTTCTTCCAGCTTTCTCAGCTCCCCTTCCCCAAGTATAAGCAAGTTCCACGAAACAAAAGTCTCAAGATGACCCTTGTCAAGTTCAAGGTGATACAGTTCAAAACCAGTCCTCCAGGTTCTCTTCCCCAAGTTCCAAGCACCACAATTCACAGAAAACCAGACTAACTATTGATACCATTACCCCACTTAGTTGGTCGGACCACTTCTGCATTAATTTCACCCTCATGAGTGATGAACCTCGTCCTCCCAAGACAATAGTAATGGATACTTTTGAAGCTAGAAACCCCAGAAAGCTCACTGTAGAGAACTTTGGCCCTACTCTTAACAAAACCCTAGCAACTAACTTAGTCGCCAGTAATGACCTTGGCACCATTGCTGACTACTACCATAGATGCCTCACCCTCACCATCGACGAAGTAGCACCCATCACAACTAAAACACGACGTGCAAACAAAAAGTCCCATTTCTGGGTTGATGAAGAACTAGCTGCCCTAAGAAGAACTAAACGCGCCTTTGAACATGCCCACAACAAACACCCCACTCCCGACTCTGCCAAAGCTTTCAAGGACGTCAACAGAAGCTATAAAACAGCCATTATCTCCGATAAAGCCAACTCCTACAACACATGCATCAGTAATGCCTCATCAGATTCCCAAAAACGATTTTCAATCCTTAGAGAATTAGAAAATCCTACCCCCACCGTGACTCACACTAATTCCAGCAAAGAGTGGTGCACCACTATTCAAGATGCACTTGCCTCCAAAATGGTTGTGGTAATAAGTACCAAAAGACTGTTATTAGCAGACAAAAATGCTCTAGCCACTAACCCCCTCCCCTCATACGAACTCCCTATTCCATTTCTCACCGGTCTCTCAAGAACTAGTGCTTGGCACCATTTCCAAACTAAAAGCATCCAATTGTAAAGGGGATAACGTCCCAGCTAAATTAGTTAAAGCATGCGCATCCTCCCTCACCCCCACCATCACTAATTTTGTCAGTTCCTATTTCAGCACCAACACAGTCCCACCCAGCATCAAAGAAGTGTGGGTCACCCCACTTCTAAAAAGAAAAAAAACAACCCTGGACCCTACAGTACCTACCAATTATCATCCAATAACAACGGTCCCATTTCTACTCAAACTTATAGATGAAATAGTTTACACACAAATACAAGCCCATCTGGAACAGAACCATCTACTCAGAATCAGACAATCGGGTTTCAGGCGCAATCATAGTATGGAAATGGCCCTCTTGGATCTCGAAATCCAAATAGACACTATCAGTCTCTCAGGGAAACTTTGCATCCTCCTGCTGTTAGACCTGTCTGCCGCATTTGACCTTGTGGACCATGACAAACTGTGCACCTTATTAGCCAAGGATTTCCATTTCTCTAATGATGCCACTATGTGGGTGAAATCCTTTCTTGCTGAACGCACCTCTAGGGTTGCCATTGGCAAAGAAGTTGCTGATCCCATCCCAGTCCCCATTGGAGTACCACAAGGATCATGTGTCTCTCCCACCCTTTATAATGTCTATACTAAACTCCTGTTCTCGGCATTAGATGATATGGGTGTCATCTACACTAACTTTGCGGATGACACCCAGATCCTCATACCCATCTCAGGAAACTATGACAAAGACACCACGACCATTAACAAAATTTACACCATTATTCAAAACTGTATGGCACTAAATAGTTTTTTCCTCAACGATGAGACGACTGAAGTTCTCATCGTGGGCTACCCCTCCAAAATAGCTTCCCTCCACCCAGACTATTCCTCGATCAATATCGATGGCACTCTAATGCCAGTACTCAAGCAAGTAAAAGCATTAGGTGTATACCTAGTCGCCAACCTCACCATGTCTAAACATATCAGTACGCTCTCCTCCTCCTCAGCGTACACATCCAAACTTGTAGCATTAAGTAGACAATTTATGACTCCGACTAACTGTCTCACCCTGGCCAGGGCTTTAGTACTCTCCAAGTTGGATTGCTGCAATGTTTTATTGCTAGGGACCTCTAACACCAATCTCAGCAAACTGTAATTGATTCAAAACAAAGCCTTAAGAGCAGTGGTTGAAATGTACGAAAAGAAGTAGTGGAACTATGTTCCCTGCTGGCCTGCACCCACTACCCCCAAAACCCATCACCACGTCCCCTCCCACACGCAATACAAACCCCCAAACACTTGCACCTGCTGTTTAAGGGAACTTCCAGTGCAGTGCACTGAAAGTGCAAGTTTAAACTTCTTCCTACACTTTTATTTTAAAACAAAACCATTCCGGAACGGTTTCTTTTTAAAATAAAAGTATAGGAGCTGTAAAACGTAATTTAAAAAAGTAGAGGAGCACCGCTCCAGACCGCTCCTGCTCACTTCGACCACTGCTTAAGAGCAGCTTTAGGGATAAAAAAGTTTGAGCATATTACCAAGATAAGGAAGGAGGCCCGCTGGTTACCAATCAAAGCCAGAATTATTTTTAAAACTCTTTGCATTGCACACAAAGGTCTTGCCAAAAAAGCCCTGATCTACCTCAACAACGCCCTTCAGAAAAAAGAATCAACTAGAACCCTAAGGTCTAATGATAATTTTCTTTTAATACCAGAGTGGGGGTAGCAGCTTCCAGGTGTTAGCACCCAAACACTGGAACTCCCTCCCTATCATTATCAAAAAAGAGACTTCGCTCCCCGGCTTTAAAAAAATCTGCTAAAAACTTGGTTATTCAACCAACATTAGCACGAAGCACACCTGATCTAACTGTAAATAATGTTTGTGAGTGTATTGTATAATCTTCTGTTTGCTATAATTACGTTTTATGCACGCTATACTATTTTATGACTAATTTCTAAGCTGTCTGTAACCATGCCGTGATACCCCAGGGTCTAGACGTGTAACAATGAAAAAATAAAATAAATAAAAATAAGAAAACAAAAAAGGTCTTGAAGCTTCGTTCTCAAGACCACACACACAGCTCCTCAAGTCTCAGGGTTCCCTTCCCCAAGACTTAATTTCATCACAATGTCTTTGGGTTTTCACAATTTAGGGCTCACTGGTCTAGGCGCAGTTGTCAGTCCAAACGGTCCGCACATCACAGGTAGCGCAACCAGGATCCCTGATTCTTGGCCTGTTGGCTTTGGTTTCCCTGAGTTCTAAGTGTCATCTCATTAGGTATTCATTAAACATTGTGTTTGCTTAATTTTTAAAGTTCAATCTCCTTCGGTATTCAACAAGCATTGTTGTTGCTTAAATTTAAAGTTCCATTCAGTTCTGTATTGAATATGCATTCACAGGAGCGCCCCGGTGTGCAAGCGGTATTACCCAAATTGTTTGTTTACAATTGTTCGAATTTAAAGGGTCACAATTGACCTTTTCACAATTGACCGTATATATATATATATATATATATGTATGTGTGTGTATATATATATATATATATATATATATATATATAGGGTTTTGGGCGGGTTTGGGTTGGGTGGGCGGTTGCGGGGGGGTTACCCCCCGCATATATGTTACAATTGGCCTTCACAATTCAGTCAATTGTGCCAAGATATATTCAGAGACTATCTCGACTAAGCAGAAGTTAAAAGTCCACCTATGTGCTTTGTAGTTAGCTTTAGTAGGATGGAAGTGTAACGCTCACCTGATTCCCACAGAGGCGCAGGTCTGGCTTCGAGTGCTGATGCTTCTTCAATGGTGAAGCGCAGGAATCTGAAGATGGACAGGAGGGGCCCCTCTACTCTGGCTTCTCCGGCTCGCAGGAATATTCCCCTGTGCGTGAAAAGGGAGTATTACCTACTGACTGAGTTATGCTCAAGCCTCCCGCTCTCTTCCAACCCTCCACGATACCCTTCCACGATTCCCCGTGAAGTCTCACCTTAGGGTCGGGAAGGATGAGCTCTCCATCCTGCTTCTGATGCAGGGGCGCGTTGAAACCCAGTTACTTCACTGGATTGAGGATTGATGGGAGTTCAGGTAAGCTTGGCTGTTCAGGTAAGGCTCTGTAAAAGTTCTGTTGCAAGTTCAAAAGTCCAAGCTTAATAATAATGTTCATTGTCTTTTTCCCCTTAGGGGCCGGGGTTCGGAATGCCGGAGATATGGCGCCGACCCGAAGTGAAACGTGCAGTTCCAGTAAATGACAGGTAAGTTCTGGATGAGCGCTCGGGTAATGTCTTTGCATTCGCTCATTCAATGTCTTTGTCTTTTTTCCCCATAGGGGCCGGGCTCCGGATGCCTGGAAGCGGCAAGACCCGAAATGAAATGGGAATGACCCAACAGGTAAGACTTAGAAGGAAACTGAGCTTTTCCTATTCCCTTCCTTCTCTCACCTTGTTCTTGTCTTTCTCTCTAGGCTCTGGGAAGTGGCTGTGGATCCGGATGATCGCTGCTGAAGATGGTGGCGTCCAGGAAAGGTGAGTGAAATGCAGCGCTGCAGCGATCGTAGCGAAATGCTTTTAAAAATGATGTCTTCCTTTTCAGGATCGTCGGTATGATGTCTCTGTGGTGCTGATTTAGCAGGTAAGGTCTTTTGTCTCCCTTTGCAGGTGACCCAGGATACTGACAGGCGTGGCTGAGGTCCAGATGCAGGAGCTGACACGGTGAGCGTCCAGCTGCGAGGAGCAGAACAACGCGAAGCGTGAGTTGCTGATCGGGTGTGGTTTAAATAGCTTTGGAAGAAGTTCCAAGTGTGTATCCTTCCCCCGATCAGGTATGTATCCTTCCCCCGACCACACCCGGGTGGAAAGTAGTCCCACAGGTAAAGTAGTTCCATTCAGGCCTCAAGAGGGCCTGGATGTGGCAGCATGGTCTGCATCAGGTAAGTGCACATTAAAACACTTGAACACATGTCTAGCTTTATGAGCCTGGCGCCTAAGGCGCCAGGACAGAGGTCCAACATGAGCCTGGCGCCTAAGGCGCCAGGACTGCCTCCAAAGGGCCCCAGCTTGGGCCCGCTGGCACTCCCCTGGGGGAAATGATGCCTGCCTCTGCGGTTGCTGGGTCGGACCTGGCTCCTTGGAGGTAGGCATCATGACAGGAAGACCATAATCTTAGATATCTCGATGTTTGTATTTGGAGCATTCTGAAGAGCATAGATTTTTACAATATTAAATTGTGCTTGCAGCCCATTGGAGTACAGACCAAAATGACTGTATCATCACCATACCCTAACCACTGTATGACACACTCCCCAATTTTCGGCGCACAAGTTTCATCATTGATCAGGACAATAGGTTGATTAGCCAGATAGAAGTTGAAAAGGGTGGGGATTAGTATACAGCCCTGCTTTAATTGTTTACAAGTTGGCAACCAGTCTGTTACAGCACCAAATTGATTCAGTAGATTTTTAACTCTGGTGTTTGAATGAAGAGCAATACGTTAATGGCCCCTTTGGGATGTTCTGGTTCTGCGATTTATGCCCTACTTTGGTTCTCACTACCATATCGAAAGCCGACCTGAAATTGATGTAAGCAGTATAAATGGGCTGTTTGCGGGTGTTCCATGCAGTCTCAACCGTAGTAACTAAAGTTATTGGGCCTCATTACAAGGTAGTCGGTGGACCAAGGTGCTATTAGCACCTTGGTCCTTGCCGATAAAATACCGGCACCGCCTTGGAGGAAAGGGGAATTACCGCCCTATTCCAAGGTTTGCGGGGCGATAATTCCCCCTTCCCCATTCCCATTTTTGCCCCATAGGGCATAATGGGAATGGGGAAGGTGCGAATTACGGTACCGCAAATTGCGGTACTGTAATTAGCAACCTGGTCCCTTTGCGGGTTGGTTTTTAACGCCTGCTAAAAAGCAGGCGTTAAAGTACCAACCCGCAAAGGGACCTCGTAGTAAAGCGGTAAGGGTTAACGGTCACCGGTACCATTACCGGTGACCGTTAACCCTTACTGCCTTCCGTGTAGTGAGGCCCATTGTCTAATGTGCTTGAGTTTTTTCGGAATACAGTTTGATTGCAGGGTATGATGCTGAACTCATCAATCCAGCTGTTCAATTCATTTACTGAAACAAGAGCATAGATCTTGGCCGGCGTACCTAACACAGCCAAGATTCTGTAATTGCTTGGTTTATTATCGGAGCCTTTTTTAAAGACAGTCACATAATACTGCCTGTGCATGTACAAAGAAGTTTCCAGGATGATTGGCTGATAGTAAATAGCCTATGTAGTTCGTCAGCCGATGGGGAGTGATTCATTCCCAGTAGTTGGTTGCAAACACCATCATGGCCAGGTGCCTGTGATGATTTACAATTTTTAATAATGGTTTCAAGTTGAGTTACTGTGTGCAAATATTCCCATTTATGTTTATCTCGGTTGAAATGGGTGTTTTCGTTTGTGTGTGAGCCTATAGTGCTATTAATGAAGGCCACCCAATCCTCCTGTGAAACCCCGCTAATTAATGATCGGGTGGGTGTGGTTCTCTTAATGGCTCAAAAAGCACAATGGTGGCTGGCTCAAATTGGCACAAGAACCTAACGATTGCCACAATGCTGAGTCGTGTTGTCGAAAGTGACCTCTGCGCCATTTCTGGTAAACTGCTCTTCTTACGCGAACCTCCCCGGCAATATCTGAAGCAGGTACATTCATGTGAGTGGTAGAACGTAAATCATATCTCTGAATTCTTTAGGCACCATGTATCTCGGTCATGTTGACGTCTCCATGGTCATGCAGGGGCTGGCGTTCGGGGAAGGGAAGGACATCACGGGAACGGGAAGTGACGGGTGGCGGGAGGCGGGGCGGGCGAGGGGCAGAGTTCATGCTACATGGAATAAAGAAGACGTATGAAGTTTCGCTCCGGCTCCGAGTGTTTTTTTGCTGCGCCACGCGCGTCTCCCTGGCCCAACCCCACGCCTTGACAATCTCCTTATCAAACCTCTGAGAATAACAGAGGTTAGAGTTAATAGTAGAACAGTTAGATATGTACGATATAGTGGGACCCATAGCTTTTAATAAATTCCACCGTACCATTTGTTACTTGCCATAAGTAACTTGCAGCTTCTATTGGTGTTAAGTACTCCCAAGCAATGTACATTGGCATTCTTCGCCTTATGAAGATTGTCCGTATTCCAACTAATGTGATTTAAGCCAGCATTGATAGTAACATGACCTGTACAGCCTGCCTTTTGTTTAGGTGTATCCAAAAGAAAAACCGTACGCAGTGGAAAGTGATCCCTTTCTTCTCCAATTAGCACTCACATGTCCACTACTAGTGGAAACAAAACATCATTAACAAAAACATAATTGAAGCACACTTATTTAATATGCAAGAAACAAGTGCCAGTACATAAATATGAGATATTAACAGAATTATTTAAAGAACTGCAAATGATTAACACCAATATCTGGTATGTGTAAATGGAAGGGTTAGTTAGTATCAACAAAGCCATATTTTTTTTATATAATAGAAAAGGGGGCGGCAAAACAATAATATAATAACATAATGTACATATAACAGACATGACAGACAGGAGGGAACACATAAAAAGGGAAAACAAGGGGAGGGAATAAAGATAACTGTAATGATAGGATTAGTGGTAATCTGTATTAGTTAAGAAATGGTTGCCATTTCAAATTGTGTCTGCATAGTAGAACGGGAGAGGAAACTGCAATTTTCTAGCCTACGAATGTTACAAATATTATTCCACCAACACTTGTAGTGAATGTGTTGCAGACTTTTCCAATTAGTAGTGATAGTTTGCAGTGCAACTATGAGACCTTGCTCAAAAAGTTTTTTTGTATGCTGGTTGGCTATTACTGTTTGTAGGAGGGAGCTTCCAAAGATAAGAAAGTGAAAACAAAAGTCTTGCTGTGTTTTGAAAATCAGTTTGATCGTTTTCCATACATAAATCCAAAAGGGTTTAACATGTTGACATTCAACAAACATATGCTTGAATGAGCCTGAATGTATAGAGCAACTCCAACAATGGTCATTTGGTATCAGGCCAAAATTGAAGCACACTTGCCTACAACTCTAATGTAACTTCCACCACTGTCATCAGGACATTGCCCATTCAGCATGGTAAGACCTTGCTGGTAGAGTATGTTGGCCCCTCGCAAACCTTTTTGGTCAGAAAAGTGTCCAAAAGTTTTAGACAAAGTAAATTCAGAAAAATGCATATTGGGATCAGGGGGAATTCTTGCATTAAAATCGCCACATATTGATGTTGGCAAGAGGTATAGTAGATCCAATAATTTTCCTACAGTCTTGATAGTTTTCAGATGATTGCTACTGTTTGGTGGGTCATAGACATTAATCACTAATAGAGTCTGTGGAGTACCAACCAAATCCTCCCAGCTTAATACCTCCACCAAGACGCAGCCGGAGCAGGTGTCAATAGCCTTGATTTTAATAAAATCACAAACACTAGTGGCAAGGCCCCCTTTCAGCCTACCTTTAGGGCCCTTTACCACAAGGACTCAGATAGCTTGCCTACCATCAATTGCCAGTTTGTCCCTCAGCCATGGTTCTTGTAGCGCTGCCGCACTATAATTAGAAATACTTTCTAAGAACCCTTTCTCTGCAGTGTAGTGTGTGAACCCACATGTGTTCCATGAAAGAATGGAGAGAAGGGTTTACTAGGGTTGCTCGATTAGCAAAGGTTGTAGGACCATGGGGAGCCAATGCCAATTTGTGGACAATGGAGCTTCTATGTTATCTGGTTCAATTATGGCATACATTGTGCTATTTCCATGTGTATCCAGATTAATGGTAAGCTGTTCTAGTCTTTCCCTACTGTTTGATTGATGGGCCAATGGCAGCTAATTTCTGGAACTGGAGCTGACCAATAGGGATGTGTTAAGCAGCTGTTTTGCTTCACTGAAGTGATATATTTCCTTACTCTGCCTGCCAAGGGGTATTTCAATAAGCATACCCTTTTTTTCACAGCTCAATGTTGTGAAATACCACATATTCGAAGGAGAAAAACAAATTAAAATGCATAATAAAATTTGAGTGGCGAGATTGCTCAGTTTGTTGTACTATGGCAAGATCATCAGAAACAATGCTACTCAAATATAACACTATGGAACAATTGCAATAACAGAACGATTCAAATACTGCTAATTAGACAAACAAAACAGGCTACAAATCGGTAAGGCATATTTTGACTCCACGGTGCAAATTAGCGAGACTGCTAGATGGTAAATTGGAGGTCTGCCGTCATGTGAAATGGGATTCCTCTTTATGGAACGATAATCTCTTGTTTGTAAGTTACTCATCGAGTGCTATTCCTAAGTATTAGAGGGTATAGCTTCTTCTTGATGAAAAAGCTGCACCACACTCTCCATAGTCTGCGAATCATCTAGAGTAGGTTTTTTTCCATCAAGATGCATAGAGCTTGTGTGATGTCAAGCACCCTCAGTAACTTTAAGCAGGTACTCTAGAATATCTGTGGTAGGCATAGTATTGGCCTCTCTGGCTGTGGTTACCGTGGTTGCTTAGGAGTTGGAAGGAGTCCTAGGACTCTGATTCTCTCAAACCTTAGGTTCTGCCTTTTATTTTTTCGTTTGTGGTTGTGCGATGTTGAGTTCCGTTTCACACAACTGCTAATGTCATAAGTGCCCAGTTTGTTAGTGATACCAATTTGCATATCTGGGAGCTAGAATTAACAAGGCCTTGCTTTTTAGTTTGTTTGTTAGTCTTCTTCGTGCTATATAAGTTGGCAAATTTTTACTTTTGAGCTTTTCCTGCCTTTTTTAAAGTTTGGAATAGGACGAATGACAAGTTGAGAAGACAAGTCATGGGCTGTTTAATTTGTATCACAACCAACTTGGGTGGCCATGTGAGTAGTGGTTAAAGCTGGTGGCTGAATCAACAACTTCAATAATGGAGATGTTCAAGTTACATACCACATTAGAAAGAGGCCTATGAATCGGCAATAGCTCAATGATGCTGTTTAAAAGAGTGGAATGTGGGGCAGCTGTACTCTGGGGGTCTTCACATGTATTAAGCAGCATAGTGAACGATCAAGTGCCTTCTCAGTGGTTGTGGGAGAGGAAGTTCCCCTTAGTACAAAGCCGATCTCCGAGCCACCAAATAGCATCTCATGAATAAAAGTGCTACTTCAGCCTTCAACAGCATAGCTATAGTAGTGAGGGGTGGTTCAAAGGGCTCACCAGCCAGACAGTCACTGCCTCAGCGATTGTGGGAGACGAAGTCCACCTTAACACAAAGCCGATCCCTGAGCTGCCAAATAGTAGGTAATGAATAAAAGAAAGTGATGCAATAATTCATTCAATTGTTACCCAAGGAAATCAAAGTAAGACCGAGAGAGACAATTGATTTCAAACTCTTGTTAAATCCAGTTAAGATTCTGCAGAAACAGGCAGTTACACAACTTAAGTACCTATAAAAGGACACTCCTGGTTTACCTGGTCTCAGAGTTCAGACCTGACCAACAAGTGACATTTATATGGTTTTATTGTTTGTTCCTATGAACCATTGACAACGGGGAAAGGCTTTTCCATCCCCGTCGTAATTTGACCTCAACTGCAGCGACGTAGAAGATTCATAACTGAGAAGAGAATGTAATGCTTGTCATTTCACTTATTGGATGACACATGCCCACCTCAGGCCACACCTAACTGCATCACTACCCTACATGCACACTGGCTCAATCTGTAATCAACACTCCTTTACACACTCAAAACAGGACCCAGGCCCTGCTGCTCCTCTACAAAATATCCCTCAACACTGTGCTCCCTGACATTTTTTTTTATTGTAATTGAGCCATACTTATGGCTATTTATAAAAAAAGAAAAACTTGCACTAAATCCTATCTGAACTGAACAGATAAAAAGCAAGCAATTTAAGCAGGACTCAATCAGATATGCCATACCAGACCTCTCTCCATCTTTACAATACTACTTTACATACTATATCAAGAGACATCATCTAAGCTTACCAATGTTTGATGATGATCCAATTTTTGGTTAGGTGAATAGATCAATGGAATATTTTGTCCTTTAATATAGTGGAACCACAGACCCTCACCATCTATTTGTAGCCGGTATGTATCCCCTGTTGCCAATACAGCGTTGCCACTAAACTTTTGGCAGACTGTTTTTTTTGTGTTGAAAACAGAGTATAGGACCGTGCCCCTTACAATAACAATAAGCTACAAAAGGGCCCTATCACCTCTCAACTCCTACCCTTAGAATTAGGAGAACTACATAATTAGCCACCATGAGAACTGCCAAACTAAGTTGGCATCCAAATTAGAACATTGAACCTGTTTTTTGAAAATATATATATTTTTCTTTTATTTCAGCAAATTCTATAACACTCTAGAATATATATCTACAACAGTGAATATGTAATCTTTTTCTGAAGAGGGATTAAGGAAAAAGAAACCGTGATCATGAATTGGGTCACCAACAAAATATACAATGTACAATTACATACCTATATCACATATTACAAGACAATTTTTGTGAAAGAAGAAAAAAGTAATAATAATAAGGATATTCATATATGTTAAGCGTGAGAAGGGCGAGCGTTGTCCACATTGACTGTTTGGCATTTGCAGCAAGCTCACTGCTATTGGAGTGCCCGGATAAGCCCCGCCCAGTGAGGAAGTGCAGAGTCAAAAGATGCCCCCAGGAGCCCTTGCGGCATTAAGCCCGAGCGTGAGAAGGGCGAGCGTTGTCCACATTGACTGTTTGGCGTTTGCAGCAAGCTGACTGCTATCGGAGTGCCTGGATAAGCCCCGATAATTGAGGAAGTGCGGAGTCAAAAGCTGTCTCCAGGAGCCCTTGCAGCGTTAAGCCCGAGCGTGAGAAGGGTGAGCGTTGTCCACATTGAATGTTTGGCGTTTGCAGCAAGCTGACTGCTATTGGAGTGCCCGGATAAGCCCCGCCCTTTGAGGAAGTGCAGAGTCAAAAGCTGCCCCCAGGAGCCCTTGCGGCGTTAAGCCCGAGCGTGAGAAGGGTGAGCGTTGTCCACATTGAATATTTGGCATTTGCAGCAAGCTGACTGCTATTGGAGTGCCCAGATAAGCCCTGCTGCTATTGGAGTGCCCAGATAAGCCCCGCCCATTGAGGAAGTGCGGAGTCAAAAGCTGCCCCCAGGAGCCCTTGCGGCGTTAAGCCCGAGTGTGAGAAGGGCGAGCGTTGTCCACATTGACTGTTTGGCGTTTGCAGCAAGCTGACTGCTATTGGAGTGCCCGGATAATCCCCGCCCATTGAGGAAGTGCGGAGTCAAAAGCTGTCTCCAGGAGCCCTTGCAGCGTTAAGCCCGAGCGTGAGAAGGGCGAGCGTTGTCCACATTGACTGTTTGGCGTTTGCAGCAAGCTGACTGCTATTGGAGTGCCCGGATAAGCCCTGCCCATTGAGGAAGTGCAGACTCAAAAGCTGCCCCCAGGAGCCCTTGCGGCGTTAAGCCCGAGCATGAGAAGGGCGAGCGTTGTCCACATTGACTGTTTGGCTGTTTGCTGCTTTGTTGCCTGGTTGTCTGGCCGATTTGCTCCCGAGAGCAACTTAGTGACTACCCGAGTCTAAAACCGAGTAGCAAGACAAATTCGGCACGGTCCACGCTCTCATGACTCAGTCTACCGAAGGTCCTCAGACCCGACGGAAGACGCTCTACCACCGAAGAATGGTAAACCGATGGACTGCCATGAAAGCCACCCCAGACGGGGGCGGAAAGGTAAGGACGGGTGCTCCCTGGCCTCCCTCTTTACCTCCTCCCTTCCAGTACCATCCGCCACACTAGCGATAAACACACATTCGCCGAAGATTCCTCCGAGTGCCTGTGATGATTGTGTAAATGTTCTTATCAATCTGCAAAACCCACTGTTACACTTCGCAAACTCTGCTATAACCGAAGGTACGGACATTCAGACTCGCAGCTCCTGCAAAGCAGCATTTGTCTAGCGACGCCAGCGAAACACATGAGGAACACACGGCAAAGAATAACGGAACAGCGTTTGTGCAGGCTCCGTCATGGAACTCTACTACCACGCTTGCAAAACAGCTTGCAGCCTCAAATTTGCCCCAATCATATGTAAAGTCGACTATGATCAGTGACCTTGGCGAATTGGCTGACAGCTGTTACTCGCCATTGTCCGCTTTCGATGTCACTGATGCTGAGCTAATTAGTGCTTTAAATGTCCCATATGCTGACCAGCATACTGCCATTAATTACACTCAGGATCCAGCGAAAGGTGCCTTCCAAAAGAGTATACTCAGTAGAAATGGGAACCAGCCAACACAAAAACCCAATAACGAAGCCGCTGCTTAACCAATACCACTGTGTCTGCCCACTTGTCAAGCAGCACTTACTGAGATTCAACCCACAAACTCAAAGCCAAATATCACGACAGGGATAAACCGTGATATTAACAACAAAATGAACAAAGACCTGGTCGTGCACAATGCACGAGCTGACAATATGCGTACAGATGCCCAAATATCGAATAACCAGAGTGAATTATCTACACCTTTAAACAACTTTGCAGCAAGCTCAATTTGCGATAACAGGGTGAAGCAAAAATCCAATCAGATCAAGGAAAGCGCAAACCACAGTGCATATGCATGCCAGGAACCAGATGATACAGGAAAAAACATACTGCCAGCACTAGGCATTGATTTAGGAAAAGACGACGCTTTGGCTACAGGCCAAGGATCACATCACTCAACATCCAGAATGGCTAGTATGGACTCAAGTTCCATGGCAAGAGCCCAACGCCTCCAGCGAATCATTGAACTGAAATCAAAACTAAATCACTTCGACTTCTGCCAACAAATGTGAGAACGCTGTGTTCCAAAAACCATACTATCTCCAGTCAGGATTGTGCAAAAAAAGCACAAAATTCTCCGCTTCCAGATGATCAGTTTCATACTGAACATTTGCAGGTATCATCGAATGGACATGACTCATCTGTGCAAATCGATCAACAACTGAGTCTATCTGTTGATACCTTAACTCAGCTCCACAATAACGTTGTAGCAGCCTCTTCAATCGTCCTACTACCATTCCCCAAATTATACGAATCTTTGAATGGAGTAATTAGTGTCCAAGGGGCTATGCTTTTAAATCTCACAAGCAAAATGGAAAAACTTGAACTTTTCACAGGGTTCATACAGAAACAAATAGAACAACAAGCTGATCTGTCTGTACGATTGTTTAATCGTACAACAGGAACAAGCAAGCAGGCAGCTCAGGCCGTGCTTGACCGAGATCTCGGCAAAGAAAAAGATATCCAAACTAATAAACAGTCAGCAAAACGCTGCTGCCCCGAATCTGATGAAATGAGCAATGGCAGTACTGCTGCCTCCTCAGCAATAGATTTATGTGATCTTTTAACATATTCGGCAGAAGCCGATGACCAAGATGAGCCAACAAACAATGGGCGTTCGATCGAGAGTTCAGGCGTCCTGTGGACATCATCTGCTGAAAACTGGAAACAACTAAAGCCACTTCCCGAAAAAAAATCATCGGGAGTACCCTGCAAAAAGAAAAGGCAAAATCGATTCCGAGAGCACCGTCAATACTTGCCTCTAAGTTAAACCCGAAATTGACGTCTAATCAGAGGCACACCAGAACCCAATATTCATCTAGGGTACATCTTACTATAAACCAAACAACCAATATTCGGCTCTGGAAACTACGTCTTCAAAATATCCAAACAGACGATAATGAGGTCAACTTAAACAGAGCCAATGTAATGAAATTATTTGCATGTATTCCAGTTCTGCGGACAATATCCTCGGACGACATAAAGATCGTCGAATATCCAACTAAGATAACCTCGATCAAGTATTATTCCATATTGGTTCCTCGGCGGTGAAACAAATGTTACTGCAAGCGACAGAAGATCTACTCATATTTGGTTTTGACCTAACTTTGGAACCTGAGCACGTGACTCGACAAGAATCCTCGGGGCGAGATGCCCGCGCAAACGCGGAAGGAATTGATCGTCGACAAGCTACACTTCAAAAATCTTTGGCTTACTCTCCTACAAAGTACAACGAGAGCCAAACTAGGGATCATTTCCCAGAACACGGATAGGAACCTTTCCATCAAACGACAAACATCAATAACAATGATTGAAGAAGAGCAACTCAGCCCAAATTGTGTTATCTTGGAACACATGAGGATTCGTCCACTTGTTCAACAACTTTGAAGTGCCAATGGACAACGTCTTAGCTGTATGCCTCCAGGAAACTTGGCTACATGAGCCACCGATTCGAGATGGATTTAGCACTTTTTTAAATCCTGCTGGGAAAAACTCTACTGGTCGTCCTTTCTCTGGTTTAGTCACCTTATTGAAGATCCACAATTGGATGACGCCGCTAGAATCGTTAACCCGAATCCTTTTGTTCAGGGCACTTTGGTCCAAATAACATCTACAATAAAATCGGAGAAACAACATCTACTCTTAATAAATGGATATTGGAACACCGCCATGATTTCCACAAACAGTTTCATCAGCACTGTAACAACACTAATTGATGATACAACATTGAAATACAACAATCTATCCATAATGGTATGTGGAGATCTAAATTGCAGTTGGTATAAATATGATAATGAAAAAAAGACAAACACGTTGAAGCCAGCAGATGCGGTAGTCAATAGAGGACAACTTTGGTTTGATGCGCTAGCAATAAGAAACTGCATAATGGTCAATGGAAAAACTAAAGGTGACCAGCCCTGTAATCCAACATGGAGAGGTCCACGCATCTGAAATACATTGGACTACATCTGGGTTTCCTGCCATGTTTTCAAAAGAGTGGCCTCCTTAAATGTAATCCCAATGACCAACAGCGATCATGATCTTCTGCGTCTAGTCTGGGAGATTGACTGGGGCGAACCTACAGGCAAATACGATATGCAAGTCACATCAAATGCGGCAGGAAATCGTTTGAGGATCAATAGGTCACAGATTGAAAAACTCTGCACTGACCTAAACAGGGGGAACCAGGTGAACTATGCACCCCTGTTGATAGACCTGAAGCTGAAAACGGTAGCCTCAAGAATAATTGGCCACTCAAATAAATACCTGTTTAGCAATGTCATCGCACAAGCAAAAAGGGAACTAAGGAGAGACTTGTGTCAGATAAAGAAAATGAAGATGCCAACGGACAGTATGGTCACCAAAGTAAAAATAAGACGTTAAGCTTATCGACATTGGGTAAAGGCGCACATAGTGATGATAGAACAAAATCGCGCCGAACTGATGTTGCAACTGCTGATCACAAAAAACATGCATGATATCTGGGCAATTCTAAACAAGGGCAACACAAAATCTGGGCCCATAATCTTCAACCAAATTGATGGCACGAAGTGGGTAGAGCATTTTGAGAGAATCTATAAAAAGCCAACGGAGGATATCCAATCCCAAGCAAGCGAGTCAGTATCAGTGTGGGATATAACACCATCAAGTGACGAGATAGAATCAGCAATACAAAATCAAAAAAATTCAAGAGCAGCAGGACCAGACCAAATTTCAAACATCATGCTGAAGAAAAACAAAGAACATTGGATAAAGTTCATTGAATTCTTGTTTGGAAGAGTGTCAGAAAGTAAGAGCATTCCTGAGTCATGGTTAAAAGCCATTGTGATTCCAATCTACAAGAAGGGCGATAGAGACGACCCGGCGAATTATTGTCCTGTCGCCCTTCTTGATATAATCAGGAAAATCTTTGGCTCTTTCCTCCGAAAGAGACTTGCTACTTGGGCCTCCATGTTGGGGAAACATGACATTCGACAAACAGGTTTCACCGAGGGTGTGGGAGTCAACGTGAATCTACTGCTACTGAACGTCTTAAAACTGGAGGCTCTTTGAGCAAAGAAGAAAATCTTCTTCGCATTCATAGACTTGAGGCAATCCTTCGACACAATAAATTGTGAGAAATTGTGGTCAAAGCTAAAGAAGTGGGGATGTCCATCATCGATCTTAGAACCACTAAAAGCACTTCATTCCAACACTACGGTGCAGATAAGGCTTAATCAACAAGGCGACTTGAGCCTGCCTGTAACAACACATAAAAGCGTCAAGCAAGGCTGCCCGTTGGCAGCAGAATTATTCAACATTTTTATAGCTGATCTGCCCGAATGGCTAGACACCGTACCATGCTTTTTGCCCAAGATCAACGACACCCCAATCAAATGCCTTGTCTATGCAGATGACGCAGTGCTAATCAACTACACCCAGATCTGTCTACAGCGACTCTTGAAACGACTGAATGAGTACATGGAAATAAACAAGCTCTTGATAAATACCGAAAAAACAAAGATTATGAGTACATGAGTATTGGTCATACGCTCAGCAGGACAGATAAAAAATGTAAATGGCAAATTGCGAACGA
Organism: Ambystoma mexicanum; assembly: GCF_040938575.1. Classification (NCBI taxonomy): domain Eukaryota; kingdom Metazoa; phylum Chordata; class Amphibia; order Caudata; family Ambystomatidae; genus Ambystoma; species Ambystoma mexicanum. The sequence goes on from NC_090932.1 coordinate 1,457,424,900, forward strand.
TAAACTCAGTAGCGTTAAATCCATAAGATACTTGGGCGTGATGTTTAACGACTCCATATGCGAAGCGGCATGGACCAAAGATCTGATCAACAGAACAAACAAACTTGGCCTACAAGGAGCAAAGATTAATCATGACTATGGAAAATTTACCATTGCGCCAATAATGACATTCTATCTCAAGAAGTTCATCCAGACCATTGTTTTTGGTGCTGAAGCCGGGTGGAATCTTGACCATCGTCTCTGGCAAAGATTGGAAGGCACCTTTTGGAGGCGCACACTGAGGCTTCCTCACTACATTTCCGTAATTGCGTTGAGATATGAACTTGCAATCAACTCACCCCATATGACAGTCATATGGAAATCTCTCGCGACCTTGAGAAAAATGTACCTTGGCCAAACGATACCAGCATACAAAATATTCAAGATCGAAAATGACGAGATGCAATCCATTCTAATTCAAATTTTGAAGTAAAAACTAACCGTCATTCTGGAAGCCGCTAACATAAGCAGATCTGAGTTAATCAATCGCCCCCAACATGCAAAAAAAACTAGAAATCTGGGATTGGATTCAGAACATCGAAAAACGTATATAACTCAAAACTGCTCTTCCACTAGGCTTAGGAGAAATTAAACTTCATAAGCCACTGAAATGCCTATTAGACTGCCCTTCGCGCCATCACAGAAATAGGTTCCTAAGATTCCGAATAAATGCCCTAAAAAATCCGGAAATGCTCTGGATAAGACGGAACAATGATATTATGGATAACAAATGCAGATTTTGTGGCACAGGAGAAACAGAGTCCCTAAAACATTTGATAACTGCCTGTACAGGCACAACCAGCCAGCGTACTCTGCATTTGAACAGTTTCAAACCTCAGAATAATGACATGGATGAATGGTGGGCATACGTAAGTGCCGGTCGAAACATCAAGTTGTCATGTAGGCTAATCAACTACCTAGACATGATTCTTTGTGACAAAAAGCCCACGCCCGACAAATGACATCAGAGTAAAACCATCAGATTAATTAACTAACAAGGATACTTAGGAACCACAAATATCTCATAAAATAGTGACTGTGGATATGGACCTAGGTGCCAAATATGACATTGGTAAAAATCATGGAAATGATGATGATGATAAATGTAGCAAAAGTTTGATATTGATTTATTTAACTGAAGATTTTTACAATAAAAAAAAATGTGAAACTTGACAAGATACAATGAGTGCAAAAAAACAAAACATGAATCAATCAAAAAAACGAAAAACAATGAGTCATTCAAATATCACTATACAAATCGGACGACACCATTTACATTACTAGCATTATGTGGCAAATGTGGAGTTCTAATGTCTAGTATAGAATCCCTTGTATTATTAATAGGATTCCTTAGTAACACTTAGTAATATCTGGCTTTTAGTGCTCAATTTTTACTGTGACAACATTCCCACAGTATCTTTGTCCCGACATGTTTCATTCCCATTCTCTGTAAAACTTTTTGTAGGGAAATTCTTCAGGGGACCTCTTTCAACATTCGGTTAGTGTGTCAATAACCAAACTTGTTAAGTGTATATTCTATGAAACTTGGTGCAACCGGTGTTGCAGTTCTCATGGGGTTGCTGCCTGTTAGAATTAAACAGTAGCCCAAGGGAGGAAAAACAACATGAATAATAAGTTGTGCTACTCGAGAAAAATGCTAGAGCAGTCAACCCACCCTGAGTATTAAATTCACAAGGTGAGGCTTACCTCACTGCAATCTTTTTTAATTAATAGCAGGGGTAATTGGAGTTGCTTCTTATTGATAGAAGTGTCGTTCCCTAGGGGTTAAAAAGAAAAGAAAACACACACTTTCTCAGTGGTTGGCTCTAACATTCCACCAACTCAAAAACAAGTCTTTTCATCTGCTTTGTATCATTTTTATATAAAAGAATCCGTCTTTCAACAGGCTAGATGGCAAAGCACGGAAATAGGCTATTGGTAACCCGTCACGTGAAGAACAATTTATACTCGGGCAGTTGTATTTTATCACCAATACTTCTCATGTTGTTCGCCCCATAGGCATTATTCCCATTAGGCAAGGCTTGTTTAGCATGCATAGATGGCCTGCAAAGCTAATTAATGTTGGGCTAGCAGTGGTGGAACTCTTACCATTCAGTATGTGAACCTCGAAACAGAGCCGGGCCCCGTTGTTTGCGGTCCAGATTTTGTGTGCTCTGTAAACTTTTGTCTTTGTGCTGTCGCTCTACATGTAAAACTCTTCTCTGTCTCTCTGTAGAAACAGTAAGGAAAGAGTTAATGCTACATTTACATGGGACGCCTTTCCATGACATTACTAGCAAGCTCTTTTGCTGTGAAAAGTTCATAGTGATTCTTGGTTCTTACGTGTATTAAAGTGGGCTTTTAAATCCACACAGTTACGTGGACTCGCTTCTAAAAGTATATGCTTATAGATTGAATGTGATGTTCACGCCAGTACTTACCCATTAACAGCAAGACAAAGTTCTGAAGGCTGCTCACTGTTCCGTGTCTGGCGGTTCTTGCTCACACAGTCGTGTCTCTTGTTTACACAGCGTATTGCAATGGTATCATGTTATCCACAGCGTATAACAAGAAAGGTATGCTGTTGGCCATTTTGCAAAACACTGGACCATTCTTTCTGGTCTGTAGTGTGGTTGGCGAGTAACACCAGGTTGGGTGGGAGATTTCCTTCGAGAATGGGAACTACCGAGTTTAGCTTGCCTTCAAACATGAAATGCACGTGATTTTTGGACATGTTTTTGCTTCTTCCAAGTGCACGTTTTCATGGACTGGACGTATACATTTATCTCTTAATTTTCTCTTTTGCTTACTTTTTTCTTACAGGACCTTGCATTTATTACTATATTGGGGATCTCACTCCACGTTATTAACTGCCACCTTTGGCTACTCGCAGAGTTGCATTTAGTCAAGGTAGCCAGCTTGACCCTGTTCAAGATGGTACCATGAACAAAAGGGAAGGGAGGGAGGGGGGAACAACCAAAGCCATGAATAGCCTTATGGTTAATGTAGTTACTATGGCACCCTGCAAGTTGTAGTGCACATTGATCTGTGAAATATTATAATTCGCGTATTCTCAATCTTAAAGTAGTTTCCAGTCGATCGACTCATTCAACCCCATCTCTACAGAGTTGCAAAGATAAATTAGTCTTTGTTATTTATTGAATAATTTCTTCTTGTTGGATAACATATCTTCCATTGGGTTCATCTGTGTTAACACGCTTCACGTGAGTGACTCTGGTGTGTGGTTCATAGCCAAAAAATGGCCTACCATCGGGGCAGTTGTGTTTCCATTTCTTATACAGCTCTTATCTTCTGTAATCCTTTGTTTAACTTTTCTTTCTTTCATTCCGATGTATATTTTCTGGCAAGTACAAGGATAGCGTAAACAACAATTTTCTAATTACAATTTCTGAATTGTCGCTGTTGCCAAGGTCTTTTGAGGCCCAGATCTACTTCCTGGTATGTTTAGTGCAAGAACTACAGCTACATTTAACCACAAGGTGTGTGGCCCATATTTTTGTTCACACCCCAGGACACTGTCAATGTAGTTTGGGATGGCTTTGTAGAAATGTCGTTTCTAGTTACCAGATCTTTGATATTAGGTCCTCTTTTGAACGCATACAGTTGTCTCTCAAGTGGGTACTCACTACCACTTAGTATGTGCCAATTCCATTTTATAATGGCATTAACTTTATTGGAAAGTGAGTTGAAAGTACTAGCAAAAAAATCTCTCTCTATTCTAATAGGGCTTCCCTATTATTGTTCCTTGCTCGCTTCCAAGCTTTCTTTACAATTTGTTTTGGGTACTCTCTTACTGTGAGTTTAGAGCTGAAAACTGATGCTTCTTGTTCAAATATTTTAGTGTCGGAACTATTCTGCTTTAGTCTCGGGAATTGACCCAGAGGTAGGTTTTCCCTGGTGTGTCTTGGGTGGCAACTATTAAATTGCAATAGGGAATTGCAATCTGTTGCCTTGTGATACGGTTTAACTTTCAAGGTGTTGTTTGAGGTGTCAGCCCAGATTGTGATGTCTAGAAAATTAATTTCGACTGAGCTGGTTGTAGCTGTACAGTTTAGGAAATGGTTTTGTTTGTTAAGCCAACTTGCAAATTCTTCAAATTTAGATGTATCGCCATCCCATATTATCAGAATGTTGTCCATAAACCTCCTCCAAACCTGTAGGTGGGGCAGGAATGGATTCGAAGGGTTATAGATCACATTTTGCTCAAAGAATTCTACAAACAAGTTAGCAGCTGATGGAGCCACTGAGGACCCCATTGCCGTACCATGTATTTGTTGAAACAGTTGAATACCATAACCAAACCATAAAATAAAGCTGCTGGGGCAATCGCCTTCTGTTCTCTTAGTTAAGAGAACTTCCTCTAAAACTTCAAGAGTTAAATCTTGAGGAATACAAGTATAAAGAGATACTATGTCAAGTCCGACCAGCAGTTGTTTCTTGCCGTTGAATGGGTAATTTTCAATGAGAGTTATGACTTCTATAGTGTCCTGAATGTAATAATACATTTCTAGTACAAAAGGCTTCAGGTAAGTGTCAGCAAATTTAGACAATGGTTCTAGCAAGGATCCTAAATCGGACACAATTGGATGGCCCAGTGGGTTGGATAATGACTTGCGAATTTTAGGTAAAATATAAAACTTGGGTGTAACTGGTTTTCTTGAAAGTAAAAATTCATGTTTTTGTTTGCAAATCCAACCTCTTTCCAACGCTTTCCTTGTCTTTTCTTCTATAATCGATTTTAATCATGGTGTTGGGTCTTCTTGTATTTTCTTATAGAAATTCGTATCTTCTAATTGTCTTACACATTCAGAGATATAAAAATCTCGATATAATAACACTATCGCTCCGCCTTTGTCTGCTTTTCTCACTACTATTTGGTCATTGTTCTTTAGTTTTTGTATGGTTTGGCGTTCAGAACGTGTCAGGTTTTGAAACTGATGGGTGGTGATATTATTCTTTTCTAACAATTTTAGTTCTGTTAGAACTAAAATTACCTAGACATGGTTTTTCAAACACTAGCACTTCAGGTGACATACTTGTTCTTAATCTGCTGAGTTGAATGGCAGCTGCAGAGAAGATGTTTTACCGACCTAAAACTCGTTGTTACCACATAATCTGCATTTTCGGTTTTCTCTAGGGACACCACATCTAGCACCAATTATTTCCAACGTAATCACCCAATTAAATTTGGAGAACTTGATTGTGGTTAAGAATTGGGAAAAGCTCAAAAATATTTTGGAAGTCTAAAGAATGGATCTCGATGACCAACACAATTTCTTCTCCTGCTCTTAGTAGCTAGATCGATCCAGTTTTGCTCACAATCCCAGCCTAGAATTTTCCTTCTCAGTAAGTGTTTGTATTGTGATCTTGGGGTGGTTATGTCGATGTTAAATTTAAGCTGCCATAATTTTACTTCATCAGCAATCTGAGTGCAAATATTGAGCTGTTTGGGAGTTTTAGAAGCTTTTCCCATAATTTTACTTTGAGGGCTAGACTCTTCAGCATTCACCAAATTGTGGAAATACTTTGCATTGCGGCTTGCCCTAAGCGAGGAAGTCGAATTGAACGCAAACATTGTATGTATCTATTCGACCGGTTTTCTTATAGGTAAGTGGAACAGGCATTTCATGCAGGGGGATTCCAGCCTGTTGATGAAACTGATATTTTATTTGTCCCCACTCCTCAATGCAGTAGTATTAATTTAGGCTCTACCTTAGATTTGTAGATGTAGATGATGGAAGCCAGGGAGTACTCCATGTGTATTCACAAAACTGTTGGTTGTTCCCAAAACACAGCGTATTTCTGATTTCAAGGTCAACAAATGCAGTCTCCAGCAAAGTTGATCAACTAAGGTCAAGCCAAGATATTTGTAGTAATGCAGTTGAAAGTGAGGTAATTTTGGGAGTCAATCTCTTTGGCCTTGCAACCTCTTAATAGTAGAGGTGTCGCGTGTATGTGAAAGAGTAATTGGAAGAACCACTACCCCACCTCCGAGGTTAAGCATAGGTTTGTTGCTTTCACACAATAACTGTGCCACACTTGTTTAGTTCAGTTTCAATTTCCGTATTTTATGGTTCATAAAAAGTTATGAGTGAGATTCACAGATCTCCCGAAGGAGAGCCCTTTTGCTTGACATGTGTTTTCGCTCTTCCTGAGCCTTTTTCAAAACAGGGCATATTATGTGTTAGCTTTGGGCACGCTAACCTTGATACTGAATCACAAAGCAACATATGAGCCCAAAAGATGGCGGCCGCCAAGCCGCATTGTACCAAGAGAGGAAGCACTTCACACATAACCATGATAATCACTATAAACATGGTACATGGCATCCGGCTCAGCATTCCGACATGGCAACATTGGAATTCAACATTTTTGTCTTTGACAACAGGTACTACCATCAAAATAGAGGCATAGCTATGGGTACCAAATATGCCCCTTCACTCGCTAACTTATTCATGGGCATGTACGAGCATCAGCATGTATATAAGGACCAAGCATTTAAGGAACAAGTTGTTCTATGGGCTAGGTACATAGACGATGGGCTTTTAATTTGGAATGGCACAGCAGACAAATTAGAGGAATTCAGAGTCAGAATGAAAGAAAATGAATTGGGCATGGATTTTACAGGTCAAAGGAGCAGGTCAAGAGTCAACTTTTTGGACTTAACAATTTATGTAACTGATGGAGCATTATTTACACAAACGTATCGGAAGGAAACCGAGGTGAACTCCACACTGCATGCAACAAGTTGCCATCATAAACCGGTCAAATGGAATGTACCAACAGGGGAGTTCATCAGAACCAGAAGGAATTGCAAGGACCCAAAAACATTGGCTAAAGAGTGCGACCTACTTTATAACAGATTTAGAGAAATAGGATAGTCATCAAGTTGCATACTTGCGGCTCGACGGAAAGCATTGGGAAATGACAAGAGAACAAACCCTTACACCTAAGGATAATAAAGACAACCGGGACTTTGACAAAATCAGATTCATTACAACATACACTGTGCTAACAATCAAGAGCTGACTCAAATCTTGAAACGCAATGGCATCTTCTGAAATTAGATCCCCATCCAGTCCTATTTATTGAAGATCAGCCTAAGTTAACTTTCAGAAAGGCAAGGACCATTAGAATGAATCTTAGCCCATCGCTACTTCCTGGGACATTGACCAAAGCAAAGGAAACCTGGCTAAACGAGGAAGTGTCAGGATTCAGGAAATGTGGATCATGCACCATGTGCAACTACGCACACAAGAGCACAACGATTTTCCAAGATACAAGGGGAACCAAAATCAAAATTCAAGGGAATATAAACTGCAGATCCAAATACGTAGTATATGCGATAATAGGCATATGCCAGCGTATATACATTGGGAGCACCATCAGAGAATTTCGAACAAGAATTCGAGAACATATTTCCAAAATTGGCAGCCAAGATGTAGCGCTTCCATTGGCGCTACATTGGCAGCAAATGCACCAGATGGAGAAGAAATAAGATTTAAGATTCATTGGACTTCAGAAGGTTAATCTCGTGAGAAGAGGAGGAAACCAAGAAACCCTCCTGAGACAGTCCGAAGCACGCTTAATCTGCAAATTCAGATCAATAGAATATGGATTGAATAAAGATAATGAAATGGTGAATTTCCTGTAACACTGACAACCAGAGGACATGAAGGACAGGCATGGTCCTATGCACTCGGGACGACAATAAAATACAGTTCAACTTACCAAGTCACTAATCGGCCATTATAACACAGCACCACAGACAGGGTCATCCAAGAGGATAAACATACATTATCTGATGTGGTATGGATTTGAATTGAGTCTAGATGACTGTGTGCAATGGGGTAAGTTCAGTGTACCCTACTAACTGCAACTTTATTAGCTACAACATTCAGACAACGTGTTCTTAGCCCATCACTTAGATGATTCATTATAACATTAATACGCTTTACAATTATGAATCAGAAATGGTTTCTTATTAGTGGGTCACGCGTGGCCTCTATTTCCCAAATATTTCTATGCAAAAGCCACTCATTATGACTTAAGGCCCTAACAGGATCTACTTACATCCAATAACTCAGTTATATCAGAGTATGTCACCAAACCCATTCATGTGAATCAAGGTATTTTAAATTGTAACAGCCATAGTTTATTCCGCATATATTATCAACCTTCAATGCAACCATGGTAATAGCACTCATCCTCTTATCGTCTTAATCCAATTCCGTAATATTAGGTTCCTTAAACTACTTTTTTCACTATAATGTCTAATATTGCCCAGCTTGGTGTGCAGTAGATTTAACACACAATAGAAGAATGAGCATATGGGGAATAAATTTAACAATCATTATTTCCACTACATCGTGAACTTTGGGCACATTAACCTTGATACTGAATCACAAAGCAACATATGAGCTCAAAAGATGGCGGCCGCACAGCCACATTGTAGCAAGAGAGGAAGGACTTCACACATAACCCTGGTAACCACTATAAACATGGTACGTGGCTCCTGGCTCAGCGTTCCTACTTTTGAGGCCGATGCGCGATGAAAAGCTGCACTTTGCATTTAAGCACTAACAATGCATGCACAAGGACCTTCTTTCTATGACTTAACAAAAAGTTAAATTTATCGATTAAGTATGCATCACCGGACCACAGATATTTACCACAATCAGATTAACGGGCATCACGGCATTTAACATACGAGTTAACCATGAAAACGCAGACAAGTATTCTTAAAACAAGACAAAGTGGCATTAGGAAGTAGTACTAACTTAGTATTGATGTATTTTGGGAGTGGATCTGTGTAACTTGAGAGATGGTTTTGGATGACGAATGACCAAATACATTACAGGGGGATTCAAACCTGGGAAATTCAAGGAACTAACTATCAAAATGAACGTTGAATCGTCAGTAATGAAACCTATGATAAGAGACAGCGTTTTTTACTCACAATAGATTGCAATCAGCCAAGGACAATATATTCTAACGGGAGAGGCCTGGAGGGTCAGGCATAAGACATTTGAAAACTTACAGAGCTATAAGTGAGAAGACAACAAAATTATTAAGAAGTCATTACATGTATTAGTGTGACCTATGTACGATCTCAGCATATCTATGCCATTTTACTCACATGTACTCTTTGCATTTTGTTTTTTCTTGTACCCCATTAATCCTTATCCATCACCCCTCCTTAATCTCTGTACTTACACACAACAACATGCGTGTATATTTTTGTCTGTGCACTTGAAGTTAACACATAATATGCCCCGTTTCGTAAAAGGCTCAGGAAGAGCTGAAACAGGTGTCAGGAAAAAGGGCTCTCCTTCGGGAGATCTGTGAATCTCACTCATAACTTTTTGTGAACCATAAAATTCGGAAATTGAAACTGAACTAAACAAGTGTGGTGCAGTTATTGTGTGAAAGCAACAAACCCAAGATATTTGTAAGTCTTTACTTGTTTAATTGGTTTACCAGTAGGTTTTCATCTTCCTCGTTCTGATGCTCTTCATGTTGAATGTCATGTTTTTGGTTTTATTTGCATTTATCTTGTGATTGTATTTGTCAGCATATATGGTTAGTTGTGTTATCATCAGCATAACCCAGACAACTTGGGTTCATGTTGCCCAGCTTAACAGGTCAAGCCGTTGGTGAAGACCAGGGAAATGATAAGTCAGCCATGTACAGGTTGAACAGATGGGGGGGCCAATATGCAGCCTTGTTTCAGTCTCTGTCTCATTGAAATAGGTGCTGTGAGGATGTGGAGGTGTCTGTATACAGTGAGCTCATAATATTTAGTTGGCCAATGGGTAATCCCCACTCTTTTAGTTTTGACCACAGTTTTTGTCTATTGACAGTATCAAACACGGCAATAATGTCTACATATGCCACGTAGATAGGTAGGTTGCATCTCCGCCTGGCACTTTCAATCATGGATACCAAAACAATGAAATTATCCATAGTCGCATGGCCTTTCCTGAAACCAGTTTGGTTGAAAAGTAAGATCTTGTTATTTGTTGACCAGGCACTGAGATCTTCGAATAAGACTCTCGCTAATATTTTCCCTAGTGCATCAAGCATGGTGAGTATCCTGTAGCTTGCTGGGTCTGAACGAGAGCCACGTTTGCATATCGGAATGGTGATACTTTTCCTCCAGGATTCCGGAATCCTACCAGTCTTGCTTCTATTTTGCAAAATATTGTATAGGATAATACTCCAGATGTTTGGGCTCAATTTCAGTAAGGCATTACAAATGCCACCTTTACCAGGGGCTCTAGAGTTCTTATTTCTTTTGATTTAATTTAAGATGCACTCTCATGTATGTGTGTTTCTCCAGTCTGCGCTGTGCCAAAGACAGTCACCAGGGACTGAGTTTGTTTGACCAGTAGTCCTTTCTATGTAAGACTCCAAGGCTTCTGAAGAAGCTCCACATGTTGTCCTCCCTTTCCCGTGGGGCCCATTTACCAGAACTTACGAGAATCGTTTTTCTTGACGATTGTGATAGGATCGCTGCATTTAACCAATTTTATCTAAATTCGATGTGTACGCAACCATTGTCGGTATTTCCTTTTAGGACCTTGCAGCGCACTATCAACTGCTTCTCATTACTGCTCACCACCAACATACTGAGTTCCTTCCTGACATTTCTTTTCTTGTCCCAGATGGCTATATAAAAAGTATTGTGATTTTGTTGTGCTGTATAGTTTGGTTATCGTTATTTTACTAAAGCTGCTGCCTTTGTTCTTAAAAGTGTGAGACTCCACATCTTTGATGAAGGATTCATACTCGTTCAGTAACTTGGATCTGTTAAAGTCAATGGGAGCGGCTAGCTTAGAGGGGTTGATTGAGGATTGTGGAACTTACTCATTGGGCAGCTTAAATCTTCTGGGTTTCCACTTAATTCTGTTCTTTATTTTTTTTTGGATTTGATTATATTTATATTGAGCACCGATTGGCATAGAGGCGCATAAAAAAAACACAACCAAATGATCCAAGAATGTAAAGACTCAAAACAAAGATCAGGAACTATCTACATTACGGAAATACAATCATACAGTCACAGGATAGAAAGAGTTTAGCCTTAACAGGGGACAGTCCATAATAGCGATAATACTGCTATGCAAAAGAATTTACGATCAACTTTAGCTCTGAGGAAACATTAATGAAGTTGTTACACTTTGCAAAAAACAATGGAAGGTTGCTGCGATCACAGCTGACAAATATAAATCTCTGCCAACATCTGAGAACCATTGGTCGACCTCGTCTTCGAAGGACCTTTAAATCGGAAAGTCCTGCAGCCTAAGCCACACCTTAACCCTATTCCTCAGGGCTTCCTTGGATTCAGGCCCTGCTGGCATAATGGTATTAGGGACAACATTTCTGCGGTCAAACACAAATTCTCTTAGGAAATTATCAAATATAAGGGGAATCTGTGCTTTAATAATTTGTGGTTTCATACTAAACGTCCCTTTCGTTTTTTTCCACTACAATAAACACCTGGTGCCAGTGTCGGATCTAAGTCCTCCACTGCGATATGAGCCCCAACCATGGATGATTGAGTCTGCTCTTCAACTAAAGTACTTGTGGCAGGTAGCTTACAATGGATGTGCTTCTGAGCATCATTTGTCAATTTCACTGGTTTAGCCCTACCTAACACATCCAACTCAGTCTGACAGATTTTATGCTCCACCCCTTTACAGTTCTTAATTGAGTCCACTATCTTGAGTTCAGTATTAGGTATCCATGGCACGTCACCACCATCCAGCTGACGGTTTGGCACTTTATCTATTTTAGCATCTGAAAACATGTATGGCTTGCACGAACAAGTTTGTATCTATGTTTACAGGCATTACATATTGTGCAGATTTATCCAAAAGGTCCATCCATATCCCAAAGTCATGAAAATTACTATATTTGTGAAGGTCAGCAATAATTCTGTCTTTAACTAACTGCCACATTAGTTCGATGTACTCTGGGTCCACATTATACACCCCCCTTGGGTCCACCAAGGACTGTGAATAGGAATTCTAAATAATGTCTTATTGTTATTCCCCACACAATTGCTGTGTCAGGTCAGGATACTGCTACAGCGGGAGCACATCATCATGACCATCGATCTCCATAACATTGTCCCTTTTAGAAATTGGACTGTAAGCTTCAGGCTTGACTTGCCCCTCTTTCACAATTTCTACAATGTCATTGGCACAAGGGAGTATTTCTTTTGCTTAGTCACCTTTTACTACAGGCACTGACGGCCAAGACCTTGGATAACCTATTTCTGTTGGGGGTGGTAATTTCCAATGGATCACCTCAATTAAACCCAGCCATAGCCTACAGGCGTGTTCTCATCTGTCTGCAATGACTGGTCTGTTTGCTCTGTGTCGTTTACTTTTGACTTTGAACTGCCTGTGCTGTCTATTTCACAGTGCTGTGGAAATAGACACTTACATCTTTAAGGCCCGGGCTGGGGACGCGATGTTCAAGCGTAGCAGCTCCATCCCCCTGTGCAAGCTCATATCATTGTGGTAACCATGAAGCGGGTGTCAAGTGGCAGTCTGAAGTGGGGTGGAGTGCTGGTCTGTTTGCTCCTTGTCGTTTACTTTTGACTTTGAACTGCCTGTGCTGTCTTTTTTGAAGTGCTGTGGAAATAGGCACTTATATCTTTAAAGGCCGGTGATTCTGTGTTCGAGCGGAGGAGCTCCACCCCCCTGTGCAAGTTCATATCACGGGAACCACGAAGCGGCCGTCAACTGGGTGTCAAGTGGCAGTTTACAGTGGGGTGGAGTGCTGGTCTGTTTGCTCCTTGTCATTTACTTTTGACTTTGAACTGCCTGTGCTGTCTATTTCGCCGTGCTGTGGAAAGAGGCACTTACATCTTTAAGGCCGGGAATGCTTTGATCGAGCGGAGGAGCTCCACCCCCTTGTGCAAGCTCATATCATCGCGGGAACCGCGAAGCAGCCGCGAAGTTGGTGTCAAGTGGCAGTCTGTAATCCGCAGACAGCTGCAGCCACAAGCCCCGGACCAAGAGTGCTTGAAAGAGTGTGAATAACCCAAACTGTGAGTACATCTCCAACTAATGCGCATTTACTTTTTTTTTTTTTTTTTATTGACATTAGTTTTGTAAAAAAAACAAACTTTTTTGTCATACTTTCCAATGTTTACATAATGTAATCCTTATAAATGAAGTGACAGATTCAAAGTAAGATGAAGGTTCAAAGTAAGATGATAGGAACGAGCGGAGGGGTGTAAGCAGACAGACACACGAGAAAATACTGATTTTAGCTCTTAATGGCTTATAACACGTCAAGGTTAGGAATAATTGAATCCATAAAGTTGATGGTGGCACAGGTTAGTTGGGTGTTTGTCCCTGAAATTAAATAACTCCACCAATCCTGCATATTTCCGTTTTTTGGTGCAAAACGTTCCAAATGCAAGGAGCGTTGAACAGCGATTGCTGGGCACCCCGTTATCAAATGTATGCTCGTTTCGACATCTTTCATACAAAACCGGCAGATATTACTCGGTGTAGACGGATCTTTCCTTTGCATCAGCACCTGACGAGTTTTCTAGAGATTTAAACATAATCTTAGAAATTGATTTCTGTGGTATCTGGAGGGGAATTTCTCAAGATATCTTGGCAGATCTCCGAGCTTCTTTGATGAGACTCCCAGATCTAGTGATGAAGTAAGAGCATTTTGTTTATTCATGTTTGTTATCCAATTCCATTGATGAATTTTTTTTTTCGCTATCTGCGGAGTCGACAACAACAATTCTATGTTGATGTTAGCGTCGAGTAGGATTGACTTCAGTTTTGCTTCCCATTTGTTAAGTAGGGCTGCTGATGGATCGTTTGACTGTTCAGATAGGATCTCATATGCTTTTTCTGGTGCTGATGGACGCATTTTCCGCAGTGCTGAGAGCGACTTCCAGACCACTGAATTATATAGCGAATCGAGGCCCAATTCATATCTGATTGCAACCATTGAGAGACATCGGGGTAATTTCAAAACTTTTCGCCAAAAGAACCCCTCGATTTGAGTCCTAAATTCCGCTTTTATGTTCCATCCTGCCTCGCTTCCAAATGTTACTGCCGGAGATACCTTTTGCATGTAGAAGATTATTAATGGATGCAGAGTGAATTTTCCATACTTAGCATGCAGTTTTGATCCTTGTTGAGCGAGAATCTTAATTCAGGATAGAACATCAAGGGTCCAACTCTGTTCGCTGATAGAGGTGTTGAACAGCACTCCAAGGTAACGAATTGCAGCGTTTTTTTCTAGCGCTTCATTATTAACTTTCCAGGTGAAGACTGGCTTCTTGGCCTGCATATTCTGGCCGAAGACAATAATTTTTGATTTCATAACATTTATTGCCAGATGATTTTGATTTACATAGACTTGTAAGGATGTCAAAAGTCTTTGTAGGCCAATTTCGGTGGAATCAAGTAAGACTATGTCGTCGGCATAGAATAACCAGCTAAGCTGTTTGCCATTCGCCTTCGGTGGAAACGACCTTGTTTCGGACAAAGCTGCTGGAAGATCTGAGATGAACAATTTGAATAGTAATGCGGCTAACGGGCAGCCCTGTTTCACACCATTTGTTACAATTTCGTCCGTTAAGTCTCCCTCTGCATTTGTGCGCACACGGATGGTAGTGTCCGAATGAAGTGCCAATAAGGGCGACAGTAGTTGTGGTGGGCAGCCCCAGGCCTTGAGTTTTGACCATAACAGTTGTCGATTAATGGTGTCGAAGGCCTGTTTGAGGTCAACAAATGCAAGAAACAACCTTTTCTTGCGGTTCATGGCGTCCAACTTGACCAGATTGAGAAGCAGTAGGTTTAATTCCACTCCCACTCCTTTTGTAAAGCCAGTTTGCCTTTCATCGATCAGATTTGCTTCGTCAGCCCATCTAGCGAGTTTTTTTTGTAAGAATGTGGCAAATATTTTGCCCATAGTGTCAAGCAACGCGATAGGACGGTAGTTTGCTGGATCTTCGCGGTTACCTTTTTTGAACACTGGGACAATTACTGCTGAAGTCCATGAGGCCGGAAGAGTTTGTGTTGCTGCTATTCGATCGAATAGTGTTTCAATGAAAGTTGCCCATTGTTTGCTATTAGCTTTTAGCATTAGATTTGATATGCCGTCTGGGCCCGCCGCCCTTGAATTCTTGAGCTTTCTAATGGCGATTTCGATATCTTCTTCAGATTCAGTTGTATGCCAAGTGCAGCTTTCCGACAGCAATGGTCCAATTTCCACAGCGTCCAAAGATGTAAATACAGACATGTAGTGTTTTACCCAACAGGATGCAGACACACCATTGTATAATGCAAACGTCTGTCTTAAATGGCCGTTGTTAATTAGTTCCCATATATTTTTGCTATCTTTTTGTGTTATTACACGCAGCATTTGTTCTGCTTGGTCTTGGTCACGAATGCAGTTAAATGATTTTAGCCAGTTTCGATGTTTCGATAACGTGATCATCTCTTCGCAATTTGTTCTTGTGCATTTCCATCTGCTAGTTTCTTCAACCGCCGAATGTCCTTTTTTAGCGACTTCTTGGCTTCAGATAGTTCTTCGCTGAAAGAATGTTTATTTTTTGTCACTTTGATGTTGTGCCTATTTGAACATGAAGAAAATTGCAACAGCAACGGCACGTAGTTCTTCGCTTTGCCCTGCTTATTATCGTGACAAAAGTCAGAGGTCAGGATGTCAATCTGATGGCTGTTTATCTTTAGTCGGTTTTGCGCAGTATTTGTAGTTAGGGATGTTTTGTATCTTGGCTGGGTAGTTTTGTTTTTCAGCTCCCAAAATACCCTCAAGACATCATGATCGCTCTTGTCCGATTTTATTATGGTCAGCATGGAAATATGTTGGTGTAGACTATCAGACACCCAGATGTAATCTAAGGTTTTTCTTAGTTGACCCCTATGCCAGGTGTCGGCTGCTGGAATGTCGCCTGTGGTACAGCCGTTCAGCATTGTGCAATGTCGCAAACTTAATTCATGTTCCCATTTATGACCTCGATCGGCAGGGTCAGAAAGATTCTTGGATTGATTCCGAGAGATGTGTGTTTTGTCTTGGTTGAACCAAGAATAGTTAAGGTCTCCGCAGATCAGGACAAAAGGGTCGTCGAACTGCACAAAACTGGCATCAATTTGCGCCATGATTGATGATAAGTACTCAAGTTCTGATATCATTGCGGGGTTCCAGTAAGTGTTTATTATCAGAAGATGTTTTTTCTTTATAAAGTGGGCTTCACATGTTGATTCTAGGGTTATGGCTTGCACAAACAAGTTTGGGTTTGAACTGTTGATCACAGCCCACTCGAATGTGTTTTTTAATAGCGTGAGTAGCCCTGAAAATGGTCTGCCAAATTGATTTTTCCCCGCAGCATTTAGGGCCACGGAATATCCATCACAGACAGGCGAATCACAGAGCCAAGTTTCTTGCAGGCAAATTATTGGGCTTCTTAAATCTGCCGCTGGTCCGGGTTGAAACAAATGTGTGAATCCTCTTGTATTCCACGAGGTTAACAATGGGGTCATACAATTTGACCAGACGTTATCCTAGTCGCGCTTGTTCCGGTTGTATGTATTGGATGAGAGCGAAGGTTGTTCTCTGAGCTGTTTCCACAGATCGTCCCTTTTTGACCTGTTGTGGTCGGTGGATTTGGAAGAATTTGAGTTGACAGTGTTGGATGAAGGCTGCACATTACATATCGTTAGATCGAATCCGTAAGATAGTAGGTCATCTTTGGCATCGAGCAGTGGTTTTGCTACGTGTCTGGATTTCATGTGAAGAATGACCCAGTCAGTTCTACGTTCTGATTTGTATTCTACGATCGCTATGTCGTCAGATGATATAATACGTAGAGCTGGGATATAGTGCAGCAGCTTCATTATATTGGCACGATTCAGGTTTACATCGTTTTTTTCTTCAAGGATGTTTTCTAGTTCCAATTTCCACCACCGTGAATTAGATTGTCCAGTTACTCGATTATTTGAGTTGGTCTCGGGTTGAGCGATTTTCGTCGAGTGAGCTGCAGTTTGCTTCGGATTAAGCTTTGAAGCAGGGGACTCAACTGCTTTTGATGTTGATTTTATTGAAGATTTCAGGTGCTGGGCCATCTTTGACGATGACGACGGTCTTTCTTTTTGTTTATCCTTAAGATTTGTGGATTCCTGAGGTTTGAACGACTGTTTAGATAAATTCCGCGCCGCTTGGATGCCATGAAAAGTCCGCCGCGGACATTAGTCAGTCGAGCTGACGACAGTTGCTGAACAATCTTCGTCGTCAATTGAATAAGTAGAAAGGTCGCATAGATCGATTGAAGTGTTTGAAAACAATTCCTCGGAGAGGATAGACTCTTCACGTCTACGCTTAACGGATGGAATTGGTAAGCGATCTAAATCATTGGTGGAGATACACTTATCTTGCGGTTTATCCAATCTGGATTTCAGGGCACTTGTTTTGGAAGCAACAGGGCGTGGAGGGGTTGTCAGATTTCTTATAAATTTCTTTGCGCCAGTAGAACGTGACCTTTTCAGGAGAGGTTTATTTGTGATAATATTCGTCTTTTTGCTAACGTTTTGTGTTCCTTTTTGAGTAGAGTTCTTTGCTTCCTTGACTTGTATTGATTTGGCAGGACCAGAGAAGATTCCAAATGAGACATTTTGAATTGCAACTACTCCTTTTGCAGTTTGAGGTCTTAGAGGTGTTGGATTATCCGCCTGATCAGCAATTGGTTTTAGAAGGTTATCGGTGATCTTTCCGTTCGAGGGTGATGGTTCAATAACTTAATTTACTATTTTGCAGACATAGCTTTTGGTTACTATCCTTTAAGAAGCTTGGCACATTTGGTACGCGTGCAACACAAATCTTTTGATGCCTTGATAGTGGCCCCGGTAGGAGATCGGTGGTCGGTGACTCAGTGAACCTAAGATTAGCTGCTCGGAGACCTCCCCTTTGATCTGAGCGGTCGCAAGAAAAAGTGTAATCAATGGCCAAGTGCTCGGCTGGTTTGTGGTCTAACTTGGTTGCAAGCTGAGTCATTGCTGTGACCTCAACCTATCCACTCTAGAAACGGGGGAACACCGGCTGCCCACCACCTCCAGTTATGAAACCTAGTAGTCAATGCAGCAAGGAAGGGGGATGGAGGCTCCGATAATGAGACACATTGAGGGTTTAAATGGGAGGTTGAGTCTCCCACAGCAGGATACCTTCCTGGACCTGAGTGACTCAGAAATGGTCCAAATAACCTGCCCTGATCAGGAAGATGGTAGGGAAGGGTTAACTCAAAGTGAAGAAGGGCATTTTTTCAGATCCGGGGCTTAAGGGGGAGGCAAATCACAGGTCTAGGCCATGCCCAATTGATATCCGGGTCCAAATTGGTGCAAAAACAATTTCATCCCTTAATATTTACAATCAAGGGGTGGTGGGAGACAATAACGAGCTCGAAATACCCCCCATTGGTAATGGTATTGAACCTTTGCTAGCCCCAGAGAAGGAAATAGAGGAAGCTGTCACGTTGGAGGATGGTGACTTGGAGGGTAACCAGACCACCGTGCTCCCCTGCAATCCTGACGGCAAATCAACTGCAACACTAGCTTTGGAACGGATGGCAAACGACGAACCATCTACAGTGGTTTGTAAAACGGACCCAAATGGTCAACAAAAAAAGCATGTCCAACAGCTACTGAAGACTTTTTGGAAGCCTAGAAGGCTATGACAAGCCCCCGTCCAAACAGTCGTTTCTTCTACCGCAGGGTGGAGGAGCCAGCTTTGGGGAGCAGAACAAACTTACCGGGACCTGGTGAAACATTCAGAAAGGAATCTACTCCCACTCTTCTGCAAAGGAATGGAGGTATGGCTGCAGGCTCGATTCTTCCTGAGCCCCTCACGATCAGTAACATAAATGGCCTGCCTAGCAAGTCCCCTATAGATGATATCGAGGGAACTCTGGACTGTGTTATGGCCCACCTGCAAGAAAAAAAAAGATTTGCAGAGGACTTGGTGCTATGGGAATCCCCAGCACTGGAAAGAAAAAACGCTGAAATGACTGTAGATGGGGGGCAACAGTGTAGCCCAAAATTGGGCCGCAGAGCCCTTGCCAAAAGCAACCGCCTCTAATACAAGTGGATAAGGAAATTGAAATGGAGGACAAAAACAATAAAACTAAAAAAAAGAACATCGAGTGTCACCCCTCTGATGAAGACCTCTTGCTGGACTTGGCAGCTGCCCAAGTTGAAGATCAGACCCCGGACTTCCCTAAGACATCGGTCGATGGAGGTTTAATAGCGGACCTTACGCTTACTTTGACGCCGTTTATGAAGTTGCACAAAACTCTAAGTGATCAAATTAGAGATCAGGCTACGGTGATGGCACTGCTCCATTCAAAGCTTTTGTTTGTGGAAGGATTTGTAACAGGAATCCAAGGAAATCTGGATATAAACAAAGAGGAAATTACTAATATCCTTCACAGCATCATCGATCCGACCATCAAAGAAAAAAAGAAAAGACGATCAGATCTGGAGAATTTGAATCAGTGGTCCAAAACCAAAGAGGATAACATTGAGCTACCCATCAACTCTTTCACTGTAGGGTCGATTGCTAGTGTTCCAATACCATTACAAAGGACAAGGAGGATGATTCAAACACAAGGCCCTGAGAGACTTCCACTGTCCAACGATGTAACGAGTAAGGTAATAGTCCCTGATGTTCAGTCTGGTTTCCCTCAGAGTTCAATAGCTGAAGGTAGTCTCCCATTGTTGGATTTAGTTCCTTTGGCACCGGTCAACAAGGATGAGTCAGTGACCAGGGGGCCTCTGGTTCCTTCAACAGGGGCTACAAAGAATAAGTTTGAGATATTTGCCAATTTGACGTAAGGGTCTAAAGCGAGTGATAAGTTGGACAAGTCACCTCAAAGCAAGAGAGAAGCTTTAAAATAAAAATGGCTGAAGAGAGGGGACAAATGATCCATGTGAAACCTAATCGCCAAAACTACAAACAAATTCAAACGGTATTGAGAGGTCACCAGACTTTAAGAAATGTGACTCCCTCCAAACTCAATGCCCTCCCTATACAAGAGGATAGTGGAAAATCGATCTAACCCTGAAAGCGGGTAAGAATACTCCTGACACTACACGCAGGTGTGACAATTTGGGTAAATCAATCAGTCAAATTGAGGTTGTGTCAGAGGACGAAGAGCAGACGGACCTTATTAACATTTCGACCTACACCTCCTAGGACGAAGAAGAAACGAGGATAGATGCTGACAGGGAGGTCCTGCCATGTTTTTCCTGCAGACTTCCATCTCAAGGCGACTCAATTGACCTCTCGAACATCAGTGTGGATGAAGTGGTAGAGGAGTTGACGCCCTCTACCAGACCAGACACACGATTTAACTCAAAAATGATAGATTGCAGGAGAAGGGATTCAAGAGGCCTTGAGGGGAGGAGAGAAAGCCGATTTACAGAAGAGCAGGTCCCCGATGAGCTTGACCAAATTAATTTCCAACAAACAGCCAAGTGACACGACCAGTATGAAAGTCGCGTAATATTCAAAACATTGGAGCAAAGAAGATCCGACTGCCAGAGAAGTCTTGTGGACATCGGGGAAACTGATCCGGATGTCGTAAAGAAGCTTAAAATTCAAGAGAAGAGCAAGATCAGAGGACCACTAAGCAATATATGCTTACCACGGTGAATCAGGTAAGAAGGAAAAGCATTCAAGAGAGTCCAAATGAGATATTCAGATTAGTTCTGGAAAGAGTCCTGGTCATAAAAGACAATTTGATTCTAAACAGAGCTAACGTATTACACCTAATCCATAGTATTAAAGCTTTAAAACAAATCTACTCCAGTGACCTGCACCTGATACAATTCTCTGAGGAAGATCGCTTGAACAAAGTACCTTTCCTCAGATAAGAAGAAAAGCACCCTCCTTCGGGAGAGTGGGAGACTTCTGTCAATGGGCTTTGTTATATCAGACTACGACGCAAAAGAGCTACCCCCATTAAAAGAAATCAAGGATCTCAATAAAGATTGCTGGGAAAGAACTCAATTGGTGAAAAGCTTGGCTTAGAATAAGCAGGACAACCGAAGGTCAAAGATGAATGAAAAATCCCCCATTGTAGTCAGCAATGCTTGTTCAGTGAAGGAGAATATAGATCAGGTTGGTGCACACCGGAATGATTTGAAAGAAGAAAGATGGGTTTGGTTGGCGGGGTTCCTTGCCGCCGGAAGTTCGAGAGCATAGCTGCCGAAGTTGATGGTGGAAAAAGTGAAGGACCTACACCATCATTTGACTAACATTTGCATCTGGAATACTAGAGCCTTTGCGCACCTATTTGGTTAAGGTGCCCTACAATTTGAGGATTTTGATATGGTTTGTTTACAAGAGACGTGACTTCAGACTTTCCCTCTCTTAGAATGATTTACCATATATTTCAACCTGGTGGTGAAGGACCCAAGTGGTAGACCAATGGCGGGTCTGTTGATGGCGCTAAAAAACAGCAGGGGCTTCAAAGTGATCTACGCAAGTCAACCTTTTCCCCTCATACAGGCCATAACTCTAAAATTTGAACCTCATTTAAGAGAGCCTGTGAAGATTGTTCTGATAATACATTTGTATTGGAATAATACTTCACCAGAGGGAAAGGGCTTTGCTAGTCGATTTCTAGCCTTCATCGATGAAGCAATGGGTAATTGACCCAACTTGGAAATCATTTTATGTGGTGACCTTAATATCCATTGCTTCGACATAAATTCAAATCTGATCAAAGACTACACTCCATCAGCTAACTCCCAAGTGTTGCGAGGCCTCCAAAGAAGGAACGATCTAGCCATGAGAAATATCTTCATGGCTAATGGTCATACCATTGGGGATTGCCCACCAAAGCCAACATGGAAAAGGGGCCGGGAAAAGATGGAATGGGATTACATCTTTGCCTCCGACAACCTACATGCTCATCTATCCAATCTAGTGGTCCAAGACACCGATTTAAGAAGATCATAATATTATTAAAGTATTTTACCTGGAACAGGTTTCAAGTTATCAAATCAACAGCCAAACGAAATGTTGAACCGGGCAGAAATAGGCTGAGGATGCAGCCATCCTCTATCCCTGTCTCAGGTACACCATCGGGAGGAAATGGGCTCTCTGCAGACACTTATCACTTTAAAGATTATGACGCAGCCAGAATTATTGTTAACAAACCTGGCTTTTGTCTACGCCACAAATTCGATGCAGAGGTGGCGAGATGTAAAAAGGCCCTAAATAAAGCGGTTGGGGTGAATCTTTGTAAAAATAGTCAACTGAAAGTTCTAGGCGATTGAAACAAAAATTCAAAAACTTGGCTAAAAGGCCACAAGCTCATCATGTCCCAATAGGATGCAGAAAAAATGCTCAGTGCAGTATCTTCTTCAAACACAGCTGAAATGTGCAAGGTGATGGCTTCTCTCCACATGCCCCAGACATCTTTAATTTTAAACCCGGTACCATCTGAGGTTTGGGGAGAGCATTTCAGATCCCTGTTTTCGACCCCCGATAACTGTGAAGTTAGCAAGAAGGAGTCAACGCAAGGATTGCAGATGTTTTGGACGCAGAAGTGCGACATCCTAAATTTAATTCAAAAGGCTAGTAAATTCAGGGCCACTGGCCCCGAATGCATTTCTAATCTAATGTTGAAACAAGAGGCGGAGAAATGGGCTGGCAGGATGTGTCACCAGTGAAATTAAGAGGTCAAAAAGAATTCTAGAATCTTGGACCAGCTCCATAATCGTCCCAATTTTCAAAAAAAGGTGATGGGTCCAACTCAAATAATTACAGGCCCATCGCCTTACTTGATGTGACAGGCAAGATCTTCGATTCACTCATCCTAGAAGCACTCACAACCTGGAGTAAAACTTCAAAGCATTACGATCCATAGCAAGGGAGGTTTGTGAAGGGCATAGGGACTGCACTGAATCTCTTCTTGATCAACATCTTAAAGGCTAGAGCGGGTCTGAATTACACCTTGCATCAATTGACCTAGCTCAGGCCTTCGACACAATAGACAGACAACTACTCTGGGCGAAGCTTAAGATCTGGGGATGCACAGGTGACATAACAGAGGCGTTGAGGCTGCTCCATGAAGATACATCTTTGTGAGTGAGAATGGACCATAGTGGAAATCTGACTAATTCCTTCTATACATTTAATGGACTAAAACCAGGCTGCTGCTTTGGCGCCTGCTATATTTAATTTGTTTATTTCTGATGTAAACAAGGCCCTTGATTCAGCCATAGGTTTTCGGCCTCGCCTTGCTGGAGTGGCGATTAGTTGCCTCCTTTACGCCGATGATTTGATCCTCTTGGATCAAACAGAGGTAGGCCTTCAAAGACAATTGGATACACTGGAGGGTTATGTGAATTTGAACAGCCTAAGAATTAACATGCAGAAATCAAGAATACTTACCTTCGGCTGCAAAAAAAGGAAAGAAAAGGGCAAAATGAAAGCATGGTACATAAAAGGAGAAACAATTCTGGAAGTGACATTGTTAACGTATCTGGGCATGTGCCTTAATGACAGTGCTGTAGATGGACAGAGCGAAGCCCTGCTAGGAACCAAGGCAAAGAATCTAGCAGCCCAGGCAAGGATGATCAATGCACAGTATTGTAAATGTTCCTTGACCCCAATAATTGAATTCTATCGTCTGAAAGTTACACCTATTCTGCTGACCCATGGGGCGGAGCCTCTTTTACTTTGTCTGCTGATGTTTGGCCCAAATTATAGGGCAGCTTCTGGAGAAGAGTTCTCTTCATCCCCAACTGCGTGCCCATGCAAGTTTTTAGGGCAGAATTAGATTTTACATCGATGTATGCCCTCACAGTGTGGAAAACACAGTCACATTTTCAAAAATGTTGCATAGAGAACAAGGAGGGAGGTCTCGCAGCCATAAGAAAAGCGATGACAGGCACCACAGATGAGCTATTGAGGTCCTGGAGGGAGGTGTGTATCGCCATACTGAAGGAGCGCAGCAAAACGGAAGCAACTTTCTTGCGGAACGTAGTACAGGTGAAAAGGAAACTGTATGACCTAGATTGGATGGAGACATTGGAATACAGCAAAAATCTAATCTTTATGGAAGCAACTTTCCTCATATAAGTGGTAGGGGCTTGATCCCAATCTATCTGACCAGATTCCCCTGCGGATATCGGCACAGCCAATTTATGCGCTTTCACCTGAATTTATTCCCAACGAAAGAACTCACAGAAGTAAAAAAGAAAAAAGGTCAACGTGACTACCATCTGACTTTAACATGCCCCGGGCTGAGAGATATAAGGTCAAAATGGTTAGGGAAATGTGTTACTCTATCAAGAACCTTGACAGCTAAAGACTGGTGGACAAACTAATGATGGGAGAACGAGTTTCAGTTACATTGGCAATAGTGGCCTTTTTTAAAGAAGTATTTGTGGCTATTGAGGAGATCACTTAGAGGACCAATGCACTAATAGATGCTCAATGTATCAGGCCGTGGTGGCTTCCTTTTGCTGGTTACTGATGAAATGTTTTGGTTAAAAATGAAATGTTAATACTGCTTTTTGAAATCCTCTCTTTTCTTTTTTCCTTTTCATTTTGTTTGAACTTATCCTTTTTACTTTTCAGTTTTCATTTTTCTTTTTGTAGTTTTTTTTCTTTTTGTTCTATTGTTTTTCCTTTCTTCTTTATCCCCTTTCATACATTAAGTTGTTGTGTTTTTTCTTTTGTTAAAGCTAAAAGGTTTGTCTTTTAAACCAAATAAACCTAATGAAAAAATTTAAATGAATTCTTTAAAAAAAAAAAATTCTGAGGCTGAGAGTCTGATTCACATGTTAGAATAAGGGAAAAGTGATTGCTTTCCTCGAGCTGTTTGATTTCTAATCCGATGATGCAATGGAAGTAGTGCACTTGTATAAAGCAAAGGTCAATGGTAGTTGCACTGTTCAAACTTATCGTAGTATATTCTCCTGGCGCATCACCCTTGCATCTACCATTCAGCATTGAGAAACCAAATCATCTAAGGAAGGTATGCCACTTCAACCCCTTAGTATTAGTATTGTGGTTGGTTTGATTGAAGTTACTCAAGGGGATAGTGAATGACCATTCCACCTCATCAGGCTCATGAACAGGCATTCTTGCGTTGAAGTCTCCTGAGATAACTATTGGAAGGTCGACTTGCTGTTCATATGTACTTAGTAGTTTTCCAAGGTGGTCCATGATTGACAAGGTTAAGCTACTTATAGGTGGATCATAAATGTTTATGATCAAAGAATATTGGCAGTCTGTGATCCTTTTCCCATTAATCTACCCTGCTATTATATGTTCATAGTGTGTTTCAATAGGGCAGAGTGTAAACAGATTGGTGACACTAATCAACAAGCCTCCCTTTGGTCGTCCCCTTTTCCCCCCGGTGGCCAATTTCTGTATTGTATTTTTTCCATCACAAGGAAGTTCTTCAACCGCCCATGTCTCCTGCAAGGAAACCACCTTAAATGTTCCCATCATGTCCCAAATACCATCTGTGTGTTGGTAATGTGCATGTCCCATAGTGTTGCATCTTATCAGTCTCTTCCAGCAGCTAGGGTCTGGATAGCATTCTGGTTGCAGCACTCTGCCTAGCCAGGACAATTCTGTAGCATCAGGATCATGATAAATAGTCAGAGCAATTGGCTTAAATTACATTCTCCTCAATCATTGAGCATTTACTAATATGCTCATCACCCCCTTTAGCAAAGCTGTCAAGCTACAGTTATAGCCTCATTTCAAAAATTCTGAATGGTAGCTCAAGACTGTTTTCCTAATGTCGATGGATGTAAAATGCACAATTGCCATGGCTAAAGACTCAGACTCCAGTTGTTCCACAATACAAATATCGTTCGTATCAATCATTAGAAGCGCAAGTGATGGAACGTATTGGGGCCAACAACGTGCTCCGATTTAGAATGATCACTTTTACAGGGTCAAATAAACTTTATTGAAAATTTTTAGGCCACCTTAACTATTCTTGTTGCATTCACATGGGTTGGTTTTTTTTATCAGTGTTTTTTATTTCCCTATTACCATGTTGCTGTGTTCATTTGCTGGGCAGTGTCAGAATTCTTTACTGTGAAAGTAATCCACTTAGTTGGGGCAGAGACTTGCTTAAATCCCTTTTTAGATGATTTCATCTTCCTTAAACAGGAGGCTGACGCCTTCCAATAGCCATGTATCTTCGGACATGTCCGAACAATTGGCTCATAGGGAAGCTTCATTGAGTTGAGGTAAGGCAATCAAATGGTTACGTATGTCGCCTGTTTTTTTTGCTTAACTTTCAGTTCAGTTACGGAAGGGTCCAAAATATAATTCTGCTCTTCTTCTAGCATCTGATTTTTTTGTCTGTGTCTGGTGTGGAAAAACTAGGGAGTGTTTCACTACCTAATCCCTGGGGATCCGTTGTTCAGGTGCCCAAGAGGGGGAGGGGGCATCGCTTTACAATCCTGACCCTGGGGGTGGATAGGTGGGGGAGGATCACCTGGGTAAGGGGTCCTCAGTGAGTGGGGGTTGGAACACCCACTAGTGTGACATTGTATCCCCTTTTCTCGACAACTTCCCTACTCGTATCCCAACCTACTTTGAAGGACATTACAACTCTCATGATCCTCGCCCTTCATACTGTATCAGTAATACTGGGCCAAGGAAGATCAGGAACAGAGTCGTGAAGATTACCTCTGACTCTTTTCAATGGCTTTGTCCCGGTATTGAGGCCAGGCAAGGTTAGGCCTCCTTTTCCAATCATCCCCACCTGAAACCTGTTCACTTCCCCACCTGGGATAAAAGGCAGAGCACACAGATACACTCTAAGCAGGCTGGGAGCGAAAAGGAACCAGACTGCAGGAGCTTCTGTGAATGTGAGATTGGAAGGCAGAAAGCCAGAGGACTTTACGAGGTGTGGAGAAGTCTCAAGAAAGCCAAGCAAAAGAACTAGACTTGCAACAAGCAGCTGATAACCCAACTGGAAGTCGTCCTTCTGGGGAACCTTGATGAGAAGCCTGCTGAATGATTGAGTTGGGGAGGTTTCATAAAGCTAAAATTAAAGGAACCTTGAACTCGGGCATGCAAACAATATTAAACCACAGCCGGTGAGTTAACAAAAGAGAAGAACAAAGGCCTGGTTGTTTTTGCTTAAAAGTAACTGTATCAAGACAAGGTTGTGCGTGATATGGTAACCGCGAGTTAAGAAAGATCAACACTTTAAAGGGATAGTGTGATACAATGTACTCAGAGTGGTCCTCTGTTGGATACAGCACAGTGGAAAGTCTCTGTACTATTCAAAGTCCTGAGGCAAAAGGGATTGTTGAAAATAGAAATTAATGTGGGTTGAAGCTTGCGCCCAATCAAGGGGAGCTTGTGTGAGCTGGAGAAATAAATTTCAAGCATGAGCCCGACTGAGGGAGGCTGATGTGAAAGATAAGATGTCTGTCATGATGCCTACTTCCAAGGAGCCAGACCCGGTCCAGCACCCCCAGAGGCAGACATCATGTTACTTGGGAAAGCCTCAGCAGCCCCAAATAGGGGCCCTTTGGACTCAGTCCTGGCGCCTTTGCGCCAGGCTCGTAAAGGGGAACTTGTGTGTAAGAAGGTGCTTGGTGAAAGACTTACCAGATGCAGACCATGCTGCAACATCCAGACCATCCAGAGGCCTGAATGGGACTACTTTATCTTCAGGACTACTTAACCACACGGGTGTGGTTGGAGGAAGTATACATACCTTTGGAGGAAGGATACATACCTGGAACTACTTTGAAGGCTATTTAAGCCACCCCCAAGCAGCAATCCACGCTTCGCGTTGTTCTGCATCTAGCAGCTGGACGCTCACCGTGTCTGCTCCTGCATCCTGGCTTCAGCCACGCCTGTCACCATCCTGGAACACCTGCAAGGGGAGAAAGGAAGAGAAAAGGAGAGAGAAGACATTTACCTGCTGAATCTGCATCCCGGAATCTTCTCCTCAACGAACCTGCAAAGAAAGACATTCATTTTAAAAGGCGCATCGCGTCGCCCGCTGCAGCGCCGCATTCTACTCACCTTTACCAGGCGCCGGCACGATCATCAGGGACCACCAGGATCCTTGGCCTTTTTTTTCGGTGCCTAAGGAAAAAAGACAAGAACAAAGGTGAGCTAGGGAAGAGAATAGGGAATCCTTGATTTCTACCATAATACTTACCTGCTGGGTTTTCCTTTTTCACATCGGGTCGGTGCCTCATCCCTGGCATTTCCGAACCCCGGCCCCTATGTGGAAAGAACGCAAACATTAGTGAGCGAATGCAAAGACATTATAATAACGCTCATTACAGACTTACCTGAGATTGCACATCTCACTTCGGGTTGGCGCCAATCCTCCAGCATTGCCGTACCCCGGCCCATATGGGGAAAAAAAGACTCACCTGAGCTTCCTTCTTCGGTGTCACGGCCAACCGCGGAATCTTTATTCAGCATCTGCAAAAGAAGCAAAAGACAATTATTATTAAAAGCTTGGAACAGCAATTGAACTTTAACTATATTTTACCGGATTTTCAAGCAATTCTGAACTCTCATCACACCACGCTCCAGTGAAGTAACTGGACCTCAACGCGCCCCAGCTACCGAAGCTGGATGGAGAGCTCATCCTTCCAGACCCTAAGGTGAGAATTCACGGGGAATCACGGAAGGGTCCCGTGGAGGGGAAGAAGGGTGTGGTAGGTTTGAGCATTGTTCCTCCGATCGCTAATACTTCCTTTTCACGCACAGGAGGGTATTTCTGCGAGCCAGACAAGTCAAATTCGAAGGGCCGGTCCATGCCATATTTCGAGTCCTGCGTTTTACCATTGAAGAGGCAACAGCACTCCAAACCAGACCAGCGCCTCCGTGGGAGTCAGGTGAGCGTTACAGAAAGCGAAGCCTACCTACAATTTCCCACCCGGGCGCTATGCAGACTTCCGAAACAGACCAGTTGGCTCAGCTTTTGGGAGAATTACGGGCAGAAGTACATGCCGCCCGCCAAGAGACTAACGCTCTCAAAAGAGAACTGATCCTATCTAAGGAACAAACTGATGACCTGGCCAAGCGGTTGTTGCAGGGTCAGGCAGGACAAACTCCATTACCTAGTTCCGGAGTAAATCCCATTCCAATGGTTTCAAGTAACCCTGTACAAATCAATCTACCTGGAAACATGCCATTGGCCCCGCCTGAACGTTTTGCTGGAGACCCCCAGAAGTATGCCATTTTTATGAACCAATGTCGCTTACACTTTCTATGCAGGCCTGGGGCCTTCCCTAACGACCAAACCAAGGTGGCCTTTGTATTATCCTATCTCAGCGGCAGTGCTGCCGATTGCTCTGTCCCTTTGGTAAGTCAGGATGACCCAATTCTCCAGGATTTTCAAGGCTTCCAGGCGATCATGAAAGATTATTCGCTCGACACTCTCAGGGACAGGCCCTTGACAACGAGCTGCTTTCCTTACGACAAGGTAACCAGGATCTCTTATCCTACATCGCCAGCTTTAATAGACTGATTGTGGAAACTGGGTGGCCTGAAAATAAAAGGATCACATTATTTCATCGAGGTCTGCGCGGAGAACCTAAAGACGTTCTAGCTCAAATAGTAAACCCACCTCAGGCCTGCCCAGAATACATAGACTTAGTGGTCCAACTCGATCACACACTTCAAAGTAGAAAAGCTGATCGTTCCAAGTTTGAAACCCGAATGTTGGTCAAAACTCACGTTAATCCCAAGAGTGCCGACGTTTCCGAACCTATGCAAATCGGTGGAGTTAAAGGACCGTTAACGCAAAAGGAAAGAGAGAGAAGGCGGCAAAAGCAATTATGCCTCTATTGCGGGGCTTCTGGTCACTTTCTTCGAGACTGTCCAGTAAAACCGCCTAAGAAGGTGGTTGGAGCCACTGACAACAACTTAATGGAACCAGATTCGGGAAACGACCAAGCCCGACAAGCGTAGAGGTCCGCTTGCCGAGCTTGAAAACAAACTCTTTGACCTCGCATTTCATCATGCCAATGATACTCGTGGATCCCAAACAGCCTCAGCGGTTGCATGCTATAAAAGCTTACATCGACACTGGAGCTATAGGAAACTACGTAGATCGTGAATTGGCCTCCAGGATTAATCTCCCTCTCCGTCCAAAAGCTAACAAGGATGTCATTACTACAGTAGATGGAACCGAAATAGCCTCAGGGCCAGTAACTCATTCTACTACAGAAATGACACTAGTGGGTCAGGACGGACATCGGGAAGGAATCGTGTTCAACGTAATCAAGGCCCCACAATTCCAGGTAATTCTAGGAATTCCTTGGTTGGAAACACACAATCCACGGATAGACTGGCGAGCAAAGAAGATAACCTTTCCTGATTGTGAACCAACTTGTTATCCAAGAAATCCAGATATTGGTTTGGCCACAGTAACTTCCACCACGATTCAATTACCGGTTGAGTATCAAGAATTCCAAGATGTTTTTCAAAAAGAACAGGCTAATACGTTACCTCCTCACCGGTCATACGATTGTCAAATCGATCTAGTACCTAATGCTCAACCCCCGTGTAGTAGGATTTATGCCCTTACGGAACCCGAGAACCTTAATTTGCGACAGTATTTAGACCAGTACCTAGCCAACGGTTTTATTCGCCCGTCAAAGTCTCCTGTTTCCTCAGCTCTGTTCTTCGTGCCGAAAAAAGAAGGCGACCTTAGAACTTGCATTGACTACCGCGCCCTGAATCAAATAACGATAAAGAATCGTTATCCTCTGCCCCTGATTCCCGAACTTCTTGATCAGGTAAAAGATGCTTGTATTTACACCAAGCTTGACCTCAGGGGAGCCTATCACTTGGTGCGCATCAAAGAAGGCGACGAATGGAAAACGGCTTTCCGCACCAAATATGGGCTCTTTGAAAATCAGGTAATACCTTTCGGATTGTGCAACGCACCTGCTGCCTTTCAATACTTTATGAATGATGTTCTTCAAGAACTTATCGATGTCTGTGTCATCGTGTATATCGATGACATCCTGGTGTACTCTTCTTCGGAATCCGATCACAGGAAACATGTCAGGGCAGTTCTCGAGAAATTGTACCAGCACAAACTGTTTGCAAAACTTGAAAAATGCGTTTTTCATACCACCGAAGTCGAGTTTCTGGGATTCATCCTGACACCCAAAGGATTCCGCATGGACTCGCGAAAGGTGGATGCTATTCTAAAATGGCCATCTCCAAACTCTGTGAAGGGGGTTCAGAGCATGCTTGGTTTTGGCAATTTCTATCCAAGGTTCATCCCGGAATTTTCTCGAGTGGTCCAACCCATCACAGCACTCTTACGAAAGAATAAACGGTTTGAATGGACTAACGAGGCAGAACAGGCCTTCCAAGACCTAAAAACTAAATTCACCTCCGCACCTGTATTGAAACATCCGCGCCCAGATCTCCCGTACATTGTTGAAACCGATGCATCCAGCTTAGCCATGGGAGCTGTCCTGTCTCAAAGGGATCCAGTAACTAACCAACTGCACCCTGTAGCCTTCTGGTCTAGAAAATTCTCTGCGCCTGAAATCAATTACGCAATTACCGACAAGGAGTTATTAGCTATTAAATCTGCATTCAAGGCTTGGCGTCATTACCTCCTCGGAGCAAGACATACCATCACCGTAATCACTGATCACAGGAATTTACAATACCTAAAAACAGCCAAAGCTCAATCATCGCGTCAACTCCGATGGGCTTTATTCTTCGCGGAATTCGATTTTGTGATCACATACCGCCCTGGTTGCAAGAACGGCAAAGCAGACGCCTCATCCCGGATTGGGATGGGAGAAGGTAATTCAAGTTTAGAACCAGTATCGATCATACCTGAACAAAGAATATTGGGTTTGACCTCTTTACAAACTATCGAGGACATCCAAACTCGAGTTAAACAACTTTTAGATTCTACAGCCTTGCAAGAATGGAACAAAAAGGGGTAACTCTTTTCTGTCGAGAATGATTTACCATACTTCCAGGGACGATTATTTCTACCCAACAAGGAATTGCAAGAATTCGTTATTGCCCACTATCATGACACTTTATTAGAAGGACATCCTGGCATCGCCAAAACTGAAGAAAAGATTAAACAGCAATTCTGGTGGCCATCTTGGCGAAAAGACGTAAAATCTTTTGTGATGTCTTGCGGAGTTTGTGCCCAAAATAAGGGACAAAAGGAAAAGCCAGCCGGCCTTTTACAACCCTTGGACATTCCATCGGCACCTTGGCATACCCTGTCATTGGATTTTATTACCGACCTACCCTCTTGCCATGCGTACAACACCATCTTGGTGATTGTAGATCTCTTCTCCAAAATGGCCTATTTTATCCCTTTAAAGGGGCTACCTTCTGCCTCCATCTTAGCCAAGGAATTTCTTGAGAACGGTGTTCGTCTTCATGGTTTTCCATCCATACTAGTCTGATCGAGGAAGCCAATTTATTTCTCAATTTTGGAAAAAATGTTGTCAACTAGCACAAATTGATGTACAACTATCTACTAGTCATCACCCCCAGACCGATGGTCAAACCGAGAGAACTAACCAAACCCTTGAACAGTACCTCCGGTGTATGTTGCACCAATCTGAATACAATTTGAAAGACATTCTTTGGATCGCAGAATATGCTTATAACAATTCAATACATTCTGGAACAGGACAAACCCCTTTTTACACCTTATACGTTCATCACCCTTGAACTTCCGACCTTGACCCCCCTCAAAGTCTAGAAATGCCGGCTGTAAATCATTTACACTCCACAATAACCCGAGCCTTCAAGGAAGCATCGACTCATTTGCAGCAAGCCAAAAAAAGATACAAAGAAAATGCTGATTTACATCGGAGAGAAACACCTCAATACCAAATAGGGGATCAAGTGTGGCTAGCCACTAAACATTTGCCTCTCAAAGGACCACGGACTTTCAACCCGAGGTACATAGGGCCCTATTCCATCAAAGCTATAATCAACCCGGTTGTCAGAAACCTGGCAAGTGTTGGGGTGGTGGCAGGGAAAAGAGCCCCTATGTTGGGTTATGGAGGGAGGAGGGGGCCTTTGCAGCGCCCAAAGGGCTTCTCAAGACGTGTTCTCCACCCCTTTAGCAGGTCGTGTGGCCAGGGGTGGAGAACAGCCAAGAGACTACATTTCCCAGCGGCCCCGGCGGCAGGACACATGAGAACCGCGCCCACGTGAGGGCGCATGCGCGAGCCGTGCCCCACGAGCGCTGCTCGCAATCCTGCCCGGCAACCTGAGCTGACGTGCATCCGACGAGCTCTGGTCGGCAAGCATCTGAGGGGCACCAGCCCGCCTGAAAGCATACCCCAGGCCCCACGTCACACTTAAGATAAGTAGCGCAAGGTTCCACGCGCAGCGGCTAAATTGCATGGAAGAGATTTCTGATAAAACTAACCAGAAAACCACGAAAACCAAGTCGCGTGCAAAACGAAACTAACTCTTGGGGCACAAACTATTAACCCTGCATGGGTAGTGCTTGCATAACTACCGCATGCACCGTGGGGGGCATTGCATGGTCCAGACTACTAAGACCCATATGGGGAAAACGAAAGACACGGGCCGCTCGATCTCAGAACAATTAACCCATTAAGGGTAGAACAAGCGCACACATCCGTTCTGACTTTCCTTGTTTGCTTTTAGAGAAAGACGACTCCGCGGAACGGTGCTGAGACAGGAAAGACGGCAGTCGCCGCAGATCATCAGAAAACGAAGCTAAGTCCGAGTTTGTTTCTTGTAGCTTTTAATGACGGATTGGGCTTAGCACAGAATTGCCCCTCACATGAAGCAATGTGGGGAATGCTTATTTCTACATGAAGTAATGTGGGAATGCTTATTTCTACATGATGTAATGTGGGGATTTTGCATGCAGTAAACTGGGATATGTTTAGTAGGTGTTTGTGAATAACATAGGCAATCACACAGGCTCTGCAGAAGCAGTTGGCCAAACTGGTTGGAGCTCCAGCACAAAGGCTCCCGAGTTTACCAGATGAGGTAAAGCGCATTGGAGTGACAAGTCACAACTCCACTGAAAGGAAGCAGGAGCCAAGGAGCATGTTATCCTAATTCCCCCTTCCCTGTCCACAACTCCTTCCTCTACCTCTTTCCGGTGATCCTAAAACCCTCAGCCTATCCAATCCACGGACCCTAACCCTCTTTCCCCAAAGGGTCGCGGAAGCCTGCGATGGTGTAATCTCCAGGCCCCAAGACCTAACGGGAAGGGAGGCGTTTGTGCTGCCTCTGCGCCAGAAGAAGACTGAAGGCTCTGACACCGGTGGCCTTTAAACTAGAGTTACCAGCCAACATGCGAATTCATCCCGTTTTTCATGCATCATTGTTAAAACCTGTGCAACCGGGAACCCGACTAGTCAAACCACCAGAACCAATTCTAATAGATGGAGAATTAGAATACGAAGTTAAAGACATATTAGATTCCAAAGTATCAAAGTCAAAACTCTTCTATCTAGTTGATTGGAAGGGATACGGACCTCAGAAAAGGTCTTGGGAACCGAGCGACCATGTACATGCACCGCGTTTAATACAGAAATTCCACCGAAAATTCCCAAACAAACCAAAACCTCCGGGGAGAACAACCTTGGGAGGGGCCTCGGGAGGGGGTACTGTCATGATGCCTACCTCCAAGGAGCCAGACCCGGTCCAGCACCCCCAGAGGCAGACATCATGTTACTTGGGAAAGCCTCAGCAGCCCCAAATAGGGGCCGCATTCTACTCACCTTTACCAGGCGCCGGCACGATCATCAGCGACCACCAGGATCCTCGGCCTTTTTTTTCGGTGCCTAAGGAAAAAAGACAAGAACAAAGGTGAGCTAGGGAAGAGAATAGGGAATCCTTAATTTCTACCATAATACTTACCTGCTGGGTTTTCCTTTTTCACATCGGGTCGGTGCCTCATCCCTGGCATTTCCGAACCCCGGCCCCTATGGGGAAAGAACACAAACATTAGTGAGAGAATGCAAAGACATTATAATAACGCTCATTACAGACTTACCTGAGATTGCACATCTCACTTCGGGTCGGCGCCAATCCTCCGGCATTGCCGTACCCCGGCCCCTATGGGGAAAAAAAGACTCACCTGAGCTTCCTTCTTCGGTGTCACGGCCAACCGCGGAATCTTTATTCAGCATCTGCAAAAGAAGCAAAAGACAATTATTATTAAAAGCTTGGACCGGCAATTGAACTTTAACTATATCTTACCGGACTTTCAAGCAATTCTGAACTCTCATCACATCACGCTCCAGTGAAGTAACTGGACCTCAACGCACCCCAGCTACCGAAGCTGGATGGAGAGCTCATCCTTCCAGACCCTAAGGTGAGAATTCACGGGGAATCACAGAAGGGTCTCGTGGAGGGGATGAAGGGTGTGGTAGGTTTGAGCATTGTTCCTCCGATCGCTAATACTTCCTTTTCATGCACAGGAGGGTATTTCTGCGAGCCAGACAAGTCAAATTCGAAGGGCTGGTCCATGCCATATTTCGAGTCCTGCGTTTTACCATTGAAGAGGCAACAGCACTCCAAACCAGACCAGCGCCTCCGTGGGAGTCAGGTGAGCGTTACAATGTCTGAGCCCAACTGAGGGAAGCCAGTAATATTATGAGTGGCTCGAGCGAAGCCCATAATCTTGCAAGTACCAGAAAGCATTGGGATAAAGTGAAGGTAGTGGTTGTCGAAGTGGTCAGGCATAGTCAGAAGCCAAACCTATTCCATCTCGAAAGTCTTCGAAAAAAGCTTGTGGAAGGGTATCCCCGAGACCTTTATGAAAGATTGTAACTTAAGATTTGTGTTTCAAGACAAAGAAGTCTATTTGTGGAAAACATTTGCAACCTTTGTTTTGATAAAGTCCAAACTAATATTTGATTATGAAAGAAGCCTGACCATTCTGTTAACTCACCACAGTAAGCCAGAGTGTGTCTCACTGGGAAAAACTGTCCTGCTTAAATCCCTATGCCCTTGAATCCCATTGTCCCAAGGTGAAATTGTGGGGAAGGAGTTCATCATTGCTTAAAACCCCTTGTCATCCTGATCCTTTTGTGGAGAACACTATCCTTTTCATTTTGTGTACATTTCCCTTGTACCTTTTTGTATTGGAATTAGGGCAGGCATTAGGTTTAGAACCCTTTGTTTTGAATGTACTGACTAGACAATTTTACTTTTAATTGTGGTCGAGTTTACTCCCACTTAGATTTAGGGCCAGTTAGGAAGTCTCGAACCCCTTGCAAAGTTATAAATAAAGCTATTGAACTTGCATCTCTTGTTTGTGACTCTCCTTTTGATACCATGAGTCCCTCATAATGGATAGAGGTGTTATGGGGACGACTTCCCCTCTGCCCTTTTGCATAATTTTCTTTTTCCCATTCATACTATTGTTTTCCATTCGGTGCAATTTCGGGCCTCTTGACGGTGTATTAGGGTTAGGTGAAGATTTGCAATTAAGCCTGTGTTCGCTCCGGAAACTGTGTGGCGAGGTGGAGTGAGAAATCAGACACAGAGGTTTCATTTTTATAAACAGCTCTTTATTAATAATATTAATAAGTAAATAAAATAACCTACCTTTCCTTATCCCTGGAGTGTTATCCCTGCCTAAAGCAAATACAACTTGGGTGCTCATCATCAGGATGATTTTCTAAAGAAAAGTCTCTGGCCTTTGTCCAAAACCTGCTTTAACCCTACCACTAAGTTCAAAGTCGTTCAGAAAAATAAAGTACCTGGAAAATGGATCCCTTCTTCTTGCAGACTGATTCAGTCTTTCACAGTCTTTTACTTCAGTTTTTGATTCAACAAAAGGGTTCCTGGGCAAGAGAAGGACTCCCTTCTCCTGCCCCACCCAATAGTCCTCAAAAGTCTCTTTAGTTTTCTCCAACTGAGTTTTAAAGACTTGTTATACAATTGCAATGGTCCTTCTTGACCTTTTCCCACACTGAAAGGTCTCTCTAAACTGCTCTGGTTGTCTGTTCTTCTGTACATTGCTGTTAATGTAATCATTGTGACGAGGGAATGTACTCCAGAGGGACTCTTGATTTTTATTAATTTCACTGTTACCACTGTGGCGAGAAAGATCACTCTTGTTGCACTCGACTTGGTCTGCTTTGCCAACTACTACTGTAATAAGGTAGGCTACCCATGTGCTTCTTCTCTGTGGCTTCTCCTTGTGTCACCAGTGTGATGAGAGAGATTATGCCCAAGTGTTTCTTCTCTTTAGGTTTTCTTCCCTTTGGCTTCTCTTAGTGTTGTCACTGTGAAGAGGACGATTATTCCTGAGTATTTCCTCTCTTTGGCTTCTCTTAGCCTTACACTGTGACCTGGGAGATCACTCCTGAGTATTTCCTCTTTTTGGCCTCTCTTGGTGTTATCAGTGTGATGAGGGAAATCACTTCCGATGCACACTTGGATCTTGACTCTCTGATTCTCGCTACTGACACGAGGGGGATTGCTTCCAGTGCACTTTTCGTTCTTGGCTTTCTGGTAAATACTGTAATGAGGGGGATCACTCCTGATGCACTTTTGATTCATGACCTTCTGATTCTCACTACTGTGGCGAGGAAGATTACTCCTGATGCCCTTTTGGTTCTTGGTTCTCTGATCAGTACTGTGACAAGGGATATTACTCCTGATGCACTCTTGATTCTTGACTCTCTCATTCGCACTACTGTGACTAGGGATATTACACTCGATGCACCTTGGTCTACCCGGACCCCACCAATTCCCTTTAGATGATTTGAACAGGGAATGTGTCTCAGGTTCTTCCCAGGTTCACGACTGAATTCTTCCTTGTTCACTGCTTCCTTCTCCATCACCTGCGTGGCTCACCGTAGGTTTGGGGGTTGTTATTGAACCGAACGGTCCACCTTGCAGAGGTCACGCAACCGACTTGGCTTCCCCAGCTCAGGAGTGAGTCGGCTCCCTGCTGACTCACAGGACTCTCCTGGGGATTCCCCCTTTCCGCGTCCTCGCTACTGAAGACCAGCTTTTCTGCATCATCAACAGGACTCCTGGTTTGAACTTCCTGGGCTCTGCTGGCTTCAGACCTGTTGTTCTCTCCTTCTATATGTCCCTTATCACTTTTTATTTATGGTAGCTGGATCCTCCCCAGCGCAAAGTTAGAGTCCTTCTTTACTGACATTAGATTGATCTTCATTCCTCCCTGGCGCCAACTCTTCTCAGTACTCTGGTTAGTGGCTGAGGAGATCTTCATGTCTCCTTGAGGCCACCTTGTCTTAGTGCTTTTAGAAAAGGATATGCCATCCTTGTTCTTCCTCGACTCAGTGGAGTTAAGTTTCAAAGCGGTAAGGGAGGAAGTGTTATAGTAATTCACAGTAGGGACTTCAGGAGTGCAATGGATCAGCTCTTTCCTCTGGAAAATAGGCAAAGTAGGGTATGTCTTGAGGAGGCTGCAGGTTCACCCATTTCTGTTCATTTTGGGGTGCCACAGGGAGCGAGTACTCCCCCCACACCCCCCTTCTCTATAACATCTTCATGGCCCTTTCTTTGCATTTTTGGAACAGGAAGGGGTCATGTTTTCTAATTACGCAGATGACACCCAGTGCGTCATCCCTTTAACAGGCATTCACTCCCAAGACGAATATCAACTTAACAGAGTTTTTACCCTGATAGAGAGCTGGATAATGTGCAATAATCTCGCCTTGAATAGAGGGAAAACCGAGCTGATGATTGTGGGCTCCGCAGCGATGCTGGCTAAGTTGGACCCTGCCTACAATTGCTTCTTACTAGGGGAGGTAAAAATTGCCCCGCAAACGAAATTGAAAATTCTGGGTGTGATCTTGGACCAGCTGCTGAACATGAAAGCTCATGTGGGTAGTACGGTTTCGGCAGCAGTCTATTATGGTAAACTATTGACGCACCTTAGACCTTTCATATCCCAGGCCAGTGCGGAATCTATCGCGAGAGCAATTAACGAGGCAAAGATTGACTACTGCAGCAGTCTATTGGTTGAACTTTGTAAGGTAGATACCAACAGACTCCAAGTCGTACAAAATAGAGCAGTTAGAGTGGTCGTAGGTCTATCTCGCCGGGACCTCGTCTCGGTGGGCAGATGTTCTCTGCACTGGCTCTCAGTGGAGGCACAAGCAAGTTTTATACTTTTGGTACTCACCTTTAATTGCAGATTGGGCCTTATGCCTTCCTATTTGCAAGATCTTATTATGGAGAAGATTAATGGCAGGACCCTCAGGTCAAGTAATCTGAATTTCTTGTTTCCCTCCAGATGCAGAACTAAGAAGGTAGAGAATGGCGCATTCTTTTCTGCTGCCCTTAAGGCCGGGAATCTGTTGCCGTCTACTTAGCAAGGACAGACCTCCTTAGTTGTCTTTAAGAAAGAATTGAAAACTTGGCTGTTTACTTG
Source organism: Ambystoma mexicanum (assembly GCF_040938575.1). Taxonomy (NCBI): domain Eukaryota; kingdom Metazoa; phylum Chordata; class Amphibia; order Caudata; family Ambystomatidae; genus Ambystoma; species Ambystoma mexicanum. Next base: position 1,457,464,402 of record NC_090932.1, read on the forward strand.
AGTATTGCCGTGGAGCCTAGCGAGGCTGTTAGTTCAGTAGGGCGCACCCCAATACCCCAATTTGTGTTCTATGTTTCTTTGGATTTGTCTGCGCCCTAACGCCTAAGGGTCCATGTTTGCGCATTACAAATAATTTAAAGTAAAAAAAAAAGTAAAGTTGCACTCTCGGCAGACTCTAGGAACATTATGGGTGTAAGAGCAAAAGGGTTATGGAGTTCCTCTACAGAGTGGGAGTCCTAAACCACATGGGGAGAGTCTTTCCCTGTAAGGTCCTCCTGCTTTTTTCCACCCCTAAGGGGATTATCGGGTAGTGGCCTCACCTCCCTGCCTTACAGGGAAGGCCCCCCCCCCCCTCCGGGGAGAAGTGACTAGATCCCATGAATTGCCAAAACCGCTGCATATTTGCTTTTTTGGTGCATCAGTTTAGTTAGCTGAACTCTTTCATTCTGTTACCTTCCCTAGTGGACGGCCCTGACAGTTTAATTTCTTATTTGTCTTCCTGGTTGTGAATTGTTTCTTTTTCTTTTTAGCCTCCTTTTTGTTGGGGACGGGTTCATCCCCCGAAGGGAAGTTCATCTCACTTTCTCTTGAAGTCACTTGATCTGTAATTGGGAGATGCTGTCCCATCCCCTCTGCCCCATTTGTAGAGGCAGTCCTATTTCTTTGCCTCTCTGTGACTTTCGGCTCCTCTGCCTCGTTAATATTTCCTCAGGGATAAGACATGACACGTTTGTGAGCAGAGCTTTCAAATCAAGATGATTACAAATGGATTTGAGTATGCCTGTATGCTTGATGTTCACTTGATGGATCTTTTCATAAATATTTACCAGCAAGGTAAGTAAATAGTCAAGAGCTTGGATTTTTTATGTCGAAGATAGTGAGTCATGAAAAAGGTTGCTTTGCTCTTTTCATGCAAATCGTTGGTTGCTTATGATTTGTGGGGCACTGGTGCTCCGATGGCCCCCACTCATGATATCGCCTCTACTTGATTCCATGCTTCCCGCATATCTTTAGAGTTTACAAATAGGTCTGAATCTGCCAAGGTGTAGAGTTCAGTATTGGAAGTTCCGGAGTCCAAAGCAGGCTTTCCCCTAATAGATCATCACTCGCATGATGTACTGCTCTTTCTGCAGAGTCTAGGTGACTACTTACTCCACCTAGAATGCCTGGTACTTGCCCTACTTCAGCCTTAGGTATTCTTCTGTCACCAATGCAGGTCAACATATCTGGTACTGTTGGCCACCCCCTCGAATGGCAGAGAGAAAGGAACCACGTCGCACAATGTTGTTTCGAGGTTTTTCTGACTTTTGTTCATTCGGTTTGCAGCCTCCAGTGGAACAATTAGGGACTCTCTTACTTTAGAGCCCAAGCATGCACTAGAATAGGAACGATGATCTTTAAGTGAGAGGTTTGTCTGCGTTTTAACAACAGTTTCACCGAAATACTTAGTAACTTTACCAGTCACACTAGGATCTTTGGGAGTTACCAAAGGGACATTAGCCAAAAGATTAGACTTCCTTATAGTCTGCATGATTGTGTCGTTTCTCAGATCATATGTACGAGTGTTGGTTGTACAGGAAGGTGTCATATCACTTACTTTAAGAGATTGAGCTCTTGGGTTCGAGGCCACTTCAGAGCTCAAGCTGCCACCTGCGATGCCACTAGCCTCCTGTACCGGCTCTCTTCGCCCACAGTGCACGTGCCGCTATCACACTGCTAAAGCGCTACTTCTGCGCTGTATGTCCAGTTAAATAAAACCACCTGGCAGTTCAAAGGGCACCGTCTCTTACAGTCACTGACAATATCCTGGTAGTTGTAGTCCATGCTCGTGGAAAAGATCAGTCTGCGCAGCACGGTAGAAGACAAAACGCCACTCTCTGCAACAGGAAAGCTTCTTAAAGATTACTGTTCCATCTCAATCCTGCCATACCTCGTCTGAATCAGCAGCACGTGCCACAAATAGCCTCTTCATTCCTATCCCTTTAGGTTTCTGCCCTGGCCACAGCACTGAGACTGCAACACTTAACATTATCACTCCACAACATTTTCGACAAAGGGCACACAGACCTTCTATTCCTCCTTGACCTCTCTGCAGCTTTCAACACCATCAACCACACCATCCGCCTAAATGCCCTGTCCAACAGGTGAAACCCTCAGGTGCTGTTCTGGACTGGTTTATCTCCTTCCTTACTGACAGGATATATTTCAGCTCCATTACCCCCGTCCTCCCTATCGATGAAATCCCAGCCCAGTCTAATACTGATTACAACAACAATTTCCACTATCTCTTCTCCTGTCCGATCTATATGTTGAATCATTCGGACATACTCTTTGCTTTCACAACATTCACTTTCGACACACGAATATACTTCCAAATCTCCCCAGAACTTCACACCCTCTAACCCTTTCTCCGCCATCTCCACCTGGATGGCGGCCCACTTCCAAAAAGTTAATACATCCAAAACTGAATAGCTCCTCCTCCCCCAGACACAAACCCGATCATAGAACTCTCCAGAGACAAGCCACACATATCCCTATCCACACCAGTCATGTCTATAGGCTTCACGATCAACCCCCACCTTTCCTTCACACACTCTATAGCTGCCATCACCAGAACAGGCAAGCTACAGCTGCACTTCTTACTCAAGACGCGACTCATCCTTCTCCCTTGACGACACTCATACTCTGGTGTAGGCACGTTTTCTATCCAAGCTTTACTACACAAATGCAATACTTAACGAACTCACAAACAGCACTCTAGTCTCCCTGCAACTCTTACAGAACATAGCAGCAAGACTCACCCTACACTTACCCAAACACACTCGCATCACCCCAGCTCCACTGGCTCCCCATCTGCCAGTGAAGTGCTTTTAAAGGGCAACTACCATCCTACCTTTACGGCAACCTGAAACCAATCATCCAATAAGCCAATAAAAATCTGCACCTTTACCCTTTGGGCACCCAGAGTTTGGAGTGCCTTCCCATCCCACATCCGTACTGCACCTTTCACCATCCCCTTCTGCGAAAAACTTAAAACGTACCCTTTTCCCTGCACCTACTCCAGCCAAACCGCCTCCCCTGCTATCCTTTCGCTATCCTAAACTTCTTATCCCGTTCTGAAAACTTAATTTCTTTTTCCCTCTTCCCTTCAAGCTTTGTAAGGTGCTTTGAGAAGCCAGTACTGTATAAAGTTTTTATAGAAATAAGCTGGAGAAGTCTTGAACATTGCAAAAACAAAGAGGTGATGACTAGAAGGTTTAGAATGAATCTTAACCACTGCATTCCTCTGGGCAACCCTCCAAACCATCGTTCTTCGCCTGCCATGCCATTATAGAAAGGGAACGACCATATGCAAATCAGGCTTGGTCCCACCCCAAAAGAGGCAGTCCAGCCTGAACTGATAGCTCACATCCCTTCAGCAGGAGATCACAAGTATCCCCAAACATGTTTTGGCCTTGTTTGGCCTCATCAGTGAGAAGTAGCTTGGCTCTCTAGGCCCAGCAGGCACGGGACCCACGTCTGGGCATACACCTCGCATTCAGGGTGACAAAGCAAAAACTAAGAGGCGATTGCTGGAAGGTAAGGTTTAGAATCAATTTTAACCACTGGCATTGCTCTGGGCAACCCTCCAGACCATCATTCTTTGCCTGCCAAGCCATTACAGAAGAGGAAAGACCATATGCATATCAGGCTTGGTCCCACCCCAAAAGAGGCAGTCCAGCCCGAATTGCTAGGTCACATCCCTTCTGCACGAGACAATAAGCATCCACAACCATGTTTTGGCCTTGTTGGGCCTCATCAGTGAGAAGTAGCATGGGTCTCTAGGCCTAGCAGGCACAGGAACCACGTCTGGACATACCCAGTCCACTCGTGAAAATGAGAATCCTGCCTCAGTAATGAATCCTGGACGTCGAGACTAAAATGGAAAGAGATGTTGTCTGCCCCTGTGGAGAAACTCAGAGCGAGGAGACCTGCTGCAGCAGCAAATAAAACACTCCTGGAACCTAAAAGCTGCAGAACTTGTGGGAAATCCTGGGTTGAAGCATCAGATTTCTGAGATCGAACACCTCCTGGCAGAAAGGGTAGCGAGACAAAATGTAGGTAAGAGAAGGAGAACAAGAAGCGCTGACCTTGAGACCAGGAGAAGAAGCCAAACATGTGGCTAAAAAAGGTTCTGCATTGTGCAATTCAAGTCTGAATTCTCTCATCCCTGTGAGGAAGAATCTGTGTTGAGAAACATTCCAGGCAAGAAAGATTGCGTTGTGTAAATGGAAGTCCATATTCAGAGTAACACCTAAAGGAGAAAATCAGCATAGCTTGATTACCCTCTGGAATCGAAGTTCATATTCCCACAATAAACTTGAAAGAAGGTGAGCAAAGTCGTCATGTGACAGGAATTGCAGGACTTTTGAGGCGCTATCCATTGCCCCAAGGTGCTGTGAAAGAGACCAAGGAGAATCGTCAGTCCTTGTTGGCATTTGTCTTGGAAGTTCCCTGACCAACTAGAGAAAAAGACTGAACATCTTGTATCCATTGACCAGGCAAAGTTGAGACTCGCTCCAGCTAGCACACAATTTATTTACTACAAACATTCACCTTAATGCTAGGTTTGAAGTCTTGGTTTGAGAAGTAACCATCTTTTGGAAAGATGGTTACTGAGAGGTTGGACAAGGTAAATCAATAGACAAGGAAACCTCAAATGTAATGGGTATTATCTTGCATCTTGCCCTTTCCAAAGTAGGGGCAATGCAAATAGCTGAAGCAAGAGGTCGAAGACCAAATCCTGTGGCACGACGAAAAGCCTTTCTGCATGTCGGCAGCAGCCCCAAAGTATGAAACCTTATTGATATTCGTTACCAGAAAAAGCGAGAGGCAGCTCTGGAAGAGTTGACCATTCCTTACAAAAATGACTCTACATCTCCTTTCCAGCCCCAGCACCATGGTAGGAGGGAAAACTCCAATTCTTCCCACAGCAGCGGAAGATAATTACTAGCAAATTAGATGCCAAATACCGTGCACTTAGGGTACAGTGTGGAATTTTCACAGGTTCAAAATAAAACACAATGAAATACAAGACACAACCAGAACATGTGCTGGTAATGCTTGAAGACGTGGAATTGATTCCTTGAGAGAAAGGGCAGCCTGAGAGGTGCGTCCTTTATGGAAGGGATCACAGTACATATTCCGCATTCTCTGAACACTTGACTGTTGGGTAATAACAGTAACATTAAAGAGGACAAAACCGCAGAATGACATCTCCATAATGCAAACTTCCATATTCCAAGGCAGTCCAGTCAGAGAAGATCCCTACACTTTCAGGTAACTGCAAAATTAGGAGTTCCTTGTTCTCACTTGTGGTAACAAATTTGCACCATGGGTTTTCCTTAACATTTGTGCAGTCATACAATATATGTGTATCCACAGAAGACATTTTAACTGGGTCCTAGCTGACATAAACAGTAAAAAATCCAGGATTCCTTGTGGGTAGCACCCTCCTCCTGAAAGCCCAGGTTAAAGCCATTGTGAGAAGCTGCTTTCAACTAAGATTCATTCGGCGCATCATGCAACATTGGAAATTCCCTCATGGAATCCTGGCCGCCCTTGTCTTACTACTATCCAGACTAGATTAAACCAACTGCTTCTTCTTAGGCCTTCCAGAATCTGCTTTAAACAGTCTACAACGGTGCAAAATGCAGCAGGTACACTCGTTCTAAAGCTGGGGGTGCACCTCCATGGCTTCCAGTCAAATGCAGAATTCAATTCAAAACCCTCTGTCGCCCACCCTTCCTTCCATAGCAGCGACTCCGAATCTACCATGTAGTTGCTCATCCACTACATGCTTGTCCAAATGCTCCAATCCAGGGCGCTGCTTTGGTACAGTCCCACACTTGAACTGGAAACAATGCCAACGTTCCTTCTCCTCATTCCTGGCAACCAGCCAAAGGCACCCGATGCCCAAATGTCGGTGCACAAGAGAAGACCTGGCCTTCACAAAATCACTCAAAACCTGGTTGTTGTCAAAACCACAACAGACAAATTGGCATTGGTGCACACCCACCAAGGAGCAGATGGATACAACACCCAATCACATACTCTGGAGTCAAAGACCCTTGTGAGCATAAAATCATGGTGCAGTCCCAATCGGGTCATTTCCCCCATGCATCCAACAGCCATCTAAATATAGCAGAACAAAGAAGAATGCTGTTGAGTCTGGGCAGAGTGCCTCAGAAGGGATTCTGACACAATCTGCTTGGACTCAGTCACACTCATCCTTCTCCCCGTCTATCAAACACAGGAGTTGAAACCCTGACCTTCCACTACGCTATAACTGTTATCATGCCTACCCACTGAAACCCTAACTGGCCATACTAACCCGTGGACATAGAATTTCTCAAGACCCTCCTGGAGGGCTAGCAGGTATAGACACAGGGGTTATCAATTTGCTGAACTGGTGGAATCCACAGAATTTAACCTCTGCTGTCCAAGTAACCATAATGATGCTTTAGTAAAGTTTACAGGTACGCCTATCACTTCAGGGAGAATGGTCAGTAGCCCACAACATGTAACATATCAATGTACTGTAATAACTGAGCCTCATGTCGTTTGTTAACCATCATGCCTGAATGGGTGGTAATCAGGACAGATAACACAATGCATATGTGCTACTTAAACACGGAGTAAGGTTCAAATACTCCACACATCTTGAGATAAGCTTTTCAGTGCATCCTTCCTTTCGGAAAGTAGTGCACAAAATGATAGTCAAGCGTGACCTTACAATCATTGCTCCAACATAGACTAGATTTAATATGTTATTCAAATCTGATAAAATTATCAATCGTGCCCCATATCAATTTAAGAGTACATCAAATGGTCTCAACTTGCAATTGAGCAGATTACTCCTCCGAATCAAGAAAACATAATTTTGCTACTTATGGCATAGAATGTTGACATTTTGGATTGCCCCAAAAAGGCATGGATTAAGAATAAAACGAGACAATAAACCTCTGGATTCTGCTATTTCAACAAGTGGAAGAGATGTGTACTATGGTGTCATTTAAAAGACATTAACAGTTAAAATGTCATGAAAGATAGTTTCAAATTTAAGCCAACTTTCTGTTAAGGGATCCTTACACTTCCCTTAAATGCTAAGTAGTAGCGTTAGCTGCATACAACACATCGCAACATAATGTGGTGCAAAGAGTCAGTTGTTGGAGCCTTCAAGGGGGAGGTTATAGGCCACGAACACAAGCAGGAAGGCAGGCAGCACAAAGACTTTGGAAAAAGGCAACGCCTCTATCTTATCAGTACAGTTTCAACACAAACATGGTTTTATGGGTATGCCAATGTTAACAGGACACACACCTAGTACTGTCTGATTCCAGAAGGTTGTAAAGTGTTTTTTTCCAGAGGATTATTGTCCACGTTGTTAGGCCCGGACTGGGCCCTTGAAAGGAGGAAAGACACACCGATGGAGAATATACGTCTTTCTTTATTCGTATACATGCATGAACTGAACTCGAACTCCCTTCCCCCATTCTGACGTACTTCCTCACGTGATGTCTCCCACGTGGCAGGGTTGCAGTCTCTTAAGGAGACACGAGCCCTGCAATGGTATAGCCCCGTAACATCACCCCGGACGAAATGTCCTTGCATCGAGTTCAGCACTCTTCGACTAGGCGTGCTGGTTTCTTTATGGCGTGTTGGGGCCGGGTGCTGGTACCTTCTTGAGGATCTTCTTCAGGTCTCTCTGTCCTCTTGATTCCTGGCCGGGGGGAGAACCTTGGAGGCGTCCACAATGTGTCTCGTCCATCCACTGTCATCGTCTCAGGGTCTGGGGTTTGGAGTCCCTCGGAGTCTGTGGTTGTTGCTAACTTGAACTTTGAGCAGTTCCTTGTGATTTCTCTTTCTTCGTTTTCGGCGGTCACCATTGTTCCTCTCACGGCCGTGACCTCTAGTGTCTGCGGGGAGAATCGAGGGTCGCTCTTCTTCACCGTTGGCTGTTGGACAAAGACCTCATCTCCTACTTGAAAGTCTTTCGGATGTGCTCGCCGCTTTTCATCGGTTTGGGTGCGGGCTCGTTCTTTTCTCTGCGCGTCTCTTTCTATGAGTTGTGTGTCAGTGTCCGGTCTGTTCAACGGGTGTTGAATGATCCTTGTGCGAACTTGGTACTTTACCATAAATTCAGCCGGGGTCTTGTTTGTCGCTTCATGCGGCGTGTTCCTGTAGTCCCGCAGCATTCTGCGCAGAGCTTGGTGGAGATCTACATTTTCTAGCTTGGCTCTCTGTACTGTTTTCTTGATAGATGACATGAACCGCTCCGCCATGCCATTCGCCTGGGGCCAGAGTGGCGTTATTTTCTGGTGTTTGAACCCCAGGTGCTTTGCCAGTTTTGAGAAGTCATGTCCACAGAAAGGGGGTCCGTTGTCAGATTTGATCACATCTGGTATGCCCCATTTGATCACTACTTCATCAAAGATTGCCGCTACTTGTGCAAAGGCTGTGGATGGTGACCTTTTGACAATGGGGAATCGTGAGTGTTCATCAATGAACAGGAGTAGGTATTCTCCTGACTCTAGGGGCCCGTAGAAATCTACTGCCACCCTTTCCCACGGCCGTTCCGGGATCTGCGTCACTTGTAGAGGTGCGGGTCCTTCCTCTCTGGCTGTGCATTGGCACGCTATGCAGTTTCTTACCCATCGATCAACTAAGGCATCGAGAAAAGGAAACCATACGTGGCGCTGTAGTTGGCGCTTAGTGTTGTCTGCGCCTCTGTGACCTTCATGTGCCATCTTGATTGTTTCAGATCTCAGGGCCGTTGGGATTATTATTCTGCACCCTCTGAGAAGTATGCTGCCGTCTTGTACGGCCAGCTCTGAGTGAACTCTTGCAATCCTTTCCAATTCGTCTCGGTTTGCTCCTGGGTGTGTTGACAGTGCTCTCTTGTAGTCTTTCCACTAGTTGTGTTCTGTGAGTTCAATCGCCAAGGCCAAGGATGGGTCCGCTGCTGTTGTGAGTGCCACTGTTTCCAGTGACATTGCCGGAGGTAGTGCGTTGGTGCTGACATAGTTTATGTATTCTATGTCGCCTTGTCTTGGTGTTGACGTTCCGGAGGGGTGTCTCGACAGATAGTCGGCTGGATTATGCTCGCCCCCCGGTCGATGAATGATGTGATAGTCATATTCTTGCAGCCGGATGCCCCATCGTTCTATTCTGGGGGGCATTTTCGTCCGTGGGTTCCCAAACAGCGAAAGGAGGGCCTGGTGATCCGTGTTGAGGGTGAATCTTTTCCCGATGATAAAGTTGTGAAAGTGTTCACATGCCCAGACTGCTGCTAGACTCTCTTTTTCCGCTTGGGAGTATGCGGCCTCGGGGGACGCAAGTTCTCTGCTGGCAAATGCCACTACATGCCTCGGGTGAGCGTCAGTGCCGTTGGTCTGGGCGAGTATAGCACCTAGTCCCACCGGCCTCGCATCGACCACGATTTCAGTGTGCCATTCTGGGTCGAAGTAGGCCAGTTTCTGCGCTTCTGCTAGGAACTGTTTAATGGAGTCAAACGCCTCTTGGCATTCGGCGGTCCAGGCGAAGAGCATGTCTTTCTGGAGCAATTTCCGAAGAGGTTCCGTGATGGTGGCATAGTGGGGGATGTATCAGGCGCAATACCCAGCCATGCCTAGGAAAGAACGGACGTCGGCAATCTGTCTCGGGGCTTGCAGATTGAAGATAGTGGCCACTTTGTCGGGATCTGGTGTCATCCCGTCGGCCGAGAAGATGTGGCCGAAAAATTTTAGCTTGCTTTTGCTGAATCTGCATTTATTCACGTTTAATGTGAGGCCTGCGTCCTGGATGGCTTTGCATGTGGCGCGAAGAGCGGCGTCATGTTCTTCACGGGTGCGCCCGAATACCAGTATGTCATCACTGTAATTCAGTGTGCCTTTGATCGGATGTATGATTTGCCTGATGGCTTTATGAAAAATTTCCGCAGCTGACGAGATGCCAAAGTTTAGGCTTTTGTACCTAAACAACCCGTCGTGTGTGGCAAACGTGGTGATCCCTCTGGATTCTGGGTGGAGTACCATCTGGTGGTAACCCTGGTTCAAGTCCAGTTTTGAGAAGAGGGTGGATTTATTCAATTGAACTATCATATCTTCGATTCGTGGCCCAGGATGCCTTTCGCGCTGGTTTGCTGTATTGGCTATGCGCATGTCAACGCAGAGTCTGAGACGTCCGCCTTCTTTTGGTACTATTACCAACGGGGATACCCATGGGGTCGGACCCGTGGCTGGTTCAATTATTCCATCAGTTAGGAGTTGATTGAGTTCTGCTGACACTGCGGCCTGAAGGTGGAACCCGACTCTTCTCGGGTGCTGTGGTACAGGTCGGACGGTGGGATCTATGTGAAGTTTCACAGGTGGTCCTTTCAGTTGACCCAGGCCTTTGCAGATGAGAGGGAACTCTTTCAGGATGTCATCGCGCGACATCGTTTCAGTTTTGGTGGGCGCCGATGAGAGGAAAAGCACTTTCTCTCTCGTCTCCAGTGTTGGGTCTGTCGAACGGATTTTGTCCCCTTCACAGACATGTATGTCGATGAGTCCCAGGCATGACGCTGTCCTTTAACTGAGCAGGCATCTGCCTTTGGTAGGGCTGCGAATGACGTGGATGTCCGTCGTGGTGGATTGGTTATCATGGATGAGCCGACGGCTGAAAAATCCAATCGATTGTAGAGGAGTTGTGGCACCCCATTGGTAGATCTTGGAGTTTGAAGGTGTCAGGGGCGGCTGGTTGGTGATCTGATTGAATTCCTTCTCACCCGTTATGTTAACGATGGCTCCCGAGTCTACAAGGAAACAGAATTGTTGCCCTGCTATGTCAACGGGTATCTTGGGTGCTGCACGTGCTTCGCCTTCATCCATGATGAGATTCACGTATTCGTCGTGTGGATACTGATTGTATTGGTCGAATTCCTGTTGGCCCCCTTGTGAGCCTCCCTCATATTGTGAAAATTGTTCCGGGGGCCCGTCATATTCGTCTCTGATGTGGGACACTTGCTCTTCACCCTCGGGCTCTTGACTGTCATCCATGGGGTACACCTCTTCGACTACTCTGATGTACCTCTGTGGATTCTGGGCGTACGGGCGTGGTTGATAGGCCTGCGTTAGGGGGTTCCTGACAGGCGTTTTGAATTGGAGGGCGATTGGGAACTTTTGTGTCGGGAATGGTCTGCCTTCTCTGCAGACTGATTGGAAGTGTCCCTCTCTGCCGCAGTTGCCGCATCTCTGATATGGCGGGGCAGGTCCCTGCGTGAGGTGAAGACATTCCACAGCGGTAGCATTGGCGTTGTGTCCTCGGCGTCGTGGAATAGTTGGGGTTGACGCCCTTGTCCCCTTGTCTTGCGTGGCTGGCCTGTACCGCTGCAACGGTTTCAGCTCTCTTGTCTCGTCGAGGCTGTGTTCGAGATTTGGGACACTTGCTTTTCGACTCTCTCTAGAATCCTGGCCATCTGGCTCACTTCCTCTATGGTGATAGGTTTTTTGAGGAGTTGTTTCTTTAAGGTTTGAGACAAACAGCCTTCAATAATCCTCAACCGTATGGCTTCGTCGAGTGAGAAGGCTTCAAATTGACAGTTGGCCCCCTTTATTCGTAGGCGGGTTATGAACTCATCAATGGTTTCATCGACTCTCTGTGTACATAGGTTGAATATGTACCTTTCATAGTCTCTGTTGGGTTCAATGACTAATCTTCTGTTTATGGCCGCTATTAGTGTTGGAAAGTCAGCTTGTTCTGCGGGGGGAATAGTCTTGGTAAGGACTTTGATGTCATTGCCCGCCAGATTTAGGAACATGCTTCGTAGCCGAGGGGACTTGTCTTCCCCTGCAGCATCAATGAAGGTGTTAAAGTCCTCTAGCCAATCAATCCATCTTGGACACTTGTCTGCTTGTGGCATCATTGAAAATGGGGGAGGCAGGCGCCATGCTGTCGTTGCTGTGTTTCTTGCAGGGACAGGGGCATTTGGTGGTTGTTGGGCCTGAGGTGAGCTCATGCTGAGGGCTTACGCTGCGGTCCGCGTGTGTCTGGGTATGTGTGGTGGCAGTGTTGTCTGACCCACCTTTGATGACTTCCAGGCTTCCGTTGCACCTGCTGATGGGTCGTCGTGTGATCAGCGTAGGGCGCCCCGAAAGAACACTCCTGGGCGGTCAGCGCCTGGCACGTGGGTTCTCTGTAGTCTGGAGCCTGGTGGTGGAGTTGCTGCGTCACGCGCTCTTCAACTCTTCATATAATTCTCTTTCCCAGGAATGCGGGCTTGGGATCGGGCAACGTCGCTGGGACCACACGGGTGGAGGAGGCGGACCTGTCCGCAGCGCGGATGCGCTGTCTGCTCGGTGAGGAGAAAGACGGGCCTGGGATCAGGCTCGGCACCGGGCTCGGAAATGCCCGCGGCGCGGATGCGCTGTCTGCGCAGCGAGGAGGAGGCAGGCCTGGGATCAGGCTTGGCGCCGGGCGCGGAACTGCCCGCGGCGCGGATGCGCGGTCGGCGCGTTGAGGAGGAGTCGGGCCTGGGATCAGGCACGTGCGCCGAGCTGGAAGGTGCCCGCGGCGCGGATTGGAGCGGGATCGCTGCCCGCAAAGGAGGAGGACTCGGTGGTCTGGTAGGTCAACTCGTCGCCAGATGTTAGGCCCGGACTGGGCCCTTGAAAGGAGGACAGACACACCGATGGAGAATATACGTCTTTCTTTATTCGTATACATGCATGAACTGAACTCAAACTCCCTTCCCCCATTCTGACGTACTTCCTCACGTGATGTCTCCCACGTGGCACGGTTGCAGTCTCTTAAGGAGACAGGAGCCCTGCAATGGTATAGCCCCGTAACACACGCTGGCCACAATAAATAAATCCTTGCATACAATTATAAAATCAATTTGTTCATTTTGTCATGTTACAGCACATTTTCTCATGTAGTTGAAGCATTTTAATTGGATATCTTTATATCAAAAACAATATATATTTGTTAATGTCCAGTAACTGTGTCTACTGTGTTATCCACATGAATTTAGTATGTTTATTTTATGCTGACATATATTCCACACTTTGCTCCTTTTCAAGGCATTATATTTCAAAGTAGGTGTTTATTCATAGCTGGAAAACGAGAAAAAAACATGGATTTCAATTAAATAAAAAATACGAACCCCAACTTTTTATTTTCAACAGTTACAAAGCATTGCTTAAACATGTCAACCATGACTGAAGTTTCAAACTGTCTGCGACTACCTAACATAATCAGTCCTGCTGGGTACAGAGTTGCATCGAAAATTATTTCATTTAATGTTGTTTTCTCAATTTTATTCATTTTATAACTGTAATTCATTAAATTGACTTCATGCATTTGTTACATGTTATGATTAGTTGTAAAGCTTGGAATATAAACAAATAAATACAAATACAAAAAATTATGTGTTTATAGTGTAGGTTGTTTTAATATAAATGAGGTCGCGTTTTTTCTTCTAGGTATTTCAATTTTTAAATTGATATTAATCTAAATAAATTCTCACCTGTTGACATTAACCGGCCAAGTTTTGTTTTTAAACATAGGCAGTGTTCTTATCAGGGAATATGATAGTATGATGATAGGTTATTTATAATGCGCTTACTACCCAGAGGTTGCTCAGCGCGGACCCGGGGATTGAGCCTGTGTCGTCTTGCTGCCAATGCGAGCACGTTGCCTGAGCTATCCTCCCGAGACTATATAAATTGTTTTTTTGTGTGAGCAAATAGATACAAAGCTGATACTAAGATATTTAAATGTTGTTTTTATTCTGGGTTTCATGGTGAGTGCGTTATTTGGAGCCAATATCGCCTACCAGTTTTTGTGGAGGGTACAGTGGGCCGCACAAACACTCTGAGGGCTTAGGAAAAAGGATGTTCTTGTTAGTACATACTCCTACGTCCCATCCCCTTTGCTCCATACTGTATGGGCGTCCGTCACTAGGGATGGGAGATGGAACTTTTTTCCACCAGAAAAACCATGTTCGCCTTTAAATTTAGATGCGCGCAGGGGGGCTCCCCTGACTCAGCCCACGCTTGCACTCCCCAGTCCTCTTTTCCGTGTCGACGGAAACAGACCGCTTTCACCAGCAGTCGTGGGTTAGGCCTCCGGCCTTATAATTCTACGCACTTTTCCCCGGAGAAGTATTCTTGTCTTTTTTTCTGTTCCAATTGTTAGGTACTGCGCTGTCCTCTGCCGCCACGCTCCTCCCCGGCGCATGTCGACGATGGCAGGTTTGAGCAGGTGTCCAGCCTGCAAGTGTCCCTTCCCAACGTCAGACCCCCACGCCCTCTGCCTTTGGTGCCTTGACCCAGATCACGGCTGGGACGGCTATACTGCGTGCAACGCCTTGACTACATGCATGTTCAAGAATCGACTAGCCAGGTGGCGGAAGATCGCCACCAGGGGACCTTAAAGCATTTGTGAAACGGAAGACCAGGCCCAAGGTAGGTGCCCTGTTCTCCTCTGCACCCCACAATGGTGACTCCTTCCCTGGTAGACGCCCAAGCTGGAGGGACCTTGCAGGTTCTAAAACCAGCAGGAATACTGAGGCTGCTCCAGCTACCGGCCCCCAGGCCGAGGGGTTGCAAGATTCTACTGGTGCTACCGCTGAGGCCGGGGCCGCAAGGCTCTATTACAGGGTCCCAACCTGAGGGGCTATGCTCTAATACTGGACCCATGTCTGAGGGGGCACCTGTACGCAGCACTACTGGCACCATGGCCAAGAGCACTCTGCCTACCAGGCCTCGACCTGAGGTGAAGGGAAGGTTGCAACCACCACCGCTTAGCGTACTGGTGGATGCCGCTCCCAGCTCAGCAAGTACCATGACTCAGACACGTAGCAAAACAAAATGGCTGCTGGGTCAGACAAAATGGCAGCTCACCCGGCGCACTTTCCCATTCAGAGGTCAGGCAAGGCAGCGCGCGCTTCCAGCTGGGATTGGACGCCGCCTGTCACCTCGTGCACATCTTATCCCTCCACTTTGCGGGGTGAAGACAGGTTTTTCAAGAAGTTCCTCACCCTCATGAGATCACCACAGATGGGTACCATCCTAAGCAACATAATCAGGGACATGCTCCCTCCTGTATAGCCGCAAGCACCCACAGCGGTACCACCCCTGGGTCCAGCTCAGGCCCTGGCTTCCATGCCTGTACCAATCACAGCAGCTCCGGCTCTGCCCCCTCAGCAGCCTCTGGCACTGATAATCAGCATGCCACAGCTGCCTGCACCCAGCACTCCTCAGGCTCCCCTGGAGCTGCACGACACAACAGTGGTCACAGATGAGGAGGAAGACCCGGACACCCCATCGTCAGCCAAAGCTTTTCCTGAGCGACTGGATGGCCTGGCTGAGTACCTAGGAATCCTGCAGCCACAGGTGGAACAACCAGAGGCGGGGATACTGGTTGAAGTTCTTACGCTATGTCCTCCTATTAGAACTTAAATTCCACTTCAAAAGGATGTCGAAGCATTAGCCAAAAAAGGTTGGATTAGCCACACTCGACCCAGACTACCAACAGGCCTCTTAATACTAAGTACAGAAAAATGGAAGGGGAGACCCCCAACTGCACTGCTTGGTGATAGCGGCAGCATCACTATACTCTAAGCCACAATCCGCCTTGGCGGCTTTGGCATCTGCACTCTTGGGCAAGGAGGAAAAGCTCTTGGGGTCGTTCGGGAAGAAAATGTACTCTAATGCCATTCTCCACCTGTAACAGGCCAACGCTGACGCCATGTTGGCAGCTGTCAACCAGAAGCTGTGGCAGGAAATTGCAGATTTGCTTCCTGAGCTCCCCACCCACAGCCAGGCTCGCTACAAGGCTGGGCTGGTGGAGGTCAAAATCGTGGCATAAGATATAATGGAGTCCACAGTGGCCCATATTGAAACATCAGGCAGAGCCATTTGTATTGCCACGGACATGAGAAGGATGGCTTGGCTCAAGGTGACAAAATTCAGCCCAGATGTGCAGGAGCGCATACTACACCTGCCTTTCATGGGGGGACCTGTTCCATTCAACAACGGATGAGGAACTTGATGAGAAAAAGAATAGCTCCCAGACACAGAAATGTTTATCACACCCAAGACCTATAGCCAAACGCACCAGTGTTCAGACAAAGGTCGGTCCTTCGGAGGCTTTAGGGGCCTCCAGGAGAGATGGTCCAGACAACCAGACAGATCCCCTAGCCAGTGCAAGCACAAGCGCTAACTGCACAAGGTGGCTAACAAGGCTTTTTTCCAGTCCCCCTGCTCAGCCCCAGCCTCAGAGGCAAAGATGATGCGACAGGCTCATCCGGATCCACGAGTCTCCAGTGGGGGGCAGGTTTGCCCTTCGCGTACACTGCTGGCAGACAAAGTTCACAGACCCATGGATCCTCTCTCTGGTATCCACATGCTTCCGGCTCCCGATTCCTCCTCCTCCTCCTCCTCCTTCCTCCCCTATGCTCCTGCAGATCGGTACGGCAACTCTGCTGGCAGAAATCTGCTTGCTCGCAGCGAGCCAGGCAGTGGAGGAAGTCCCAGTCTCACAGCGAGGCCTGGGCTTCTATTCACAAATTTTTGCCATACACAAAAATAACCAGGCTGGCCTGCGAGTTGTGTTGGACCTTTCCTCCTTCAACCTTTCCCTTCTCCTTCAAAAGTTCAAGACGGTTACCCCAGCCTTCATAGCGGGGACATTGTGTGTGGGGGACTGGATGTGCTCCCTGGATATGAAGTATGCCTACCTACACGTCCCCATCGGTCCTCCCTGAGGTTCAGGATCATGGGTTTTCACTTTCAATACAGGGTTCTACCCTTTGGACTCAATTCGGCCTCCAGGGTCTTTACAAGGCTAGTGAACGCAGTGGCAGCCCTACTCAGTGCACAGGGCCATCACATTTATCCATATCTAGACGACTGGCTAGCCAAGCGTGATCTCCAAGGTGGTTAAGCACATGGCCTCTGCCCTCACGGATACACTATACGACCTGGGAAGTCACCGTTATTGCCCACACAGAGTCTGACCTTTTATGGGACATGAGGTCCGAGAGGATCTTGCCCTCAGCGGACAAGATAGCAGCTACCAAGACAGCCACTGGATATTTTCTCAGCAGAGCAATGACATTGGCGTGGTGGTACCAACACCTGTTAGTATTCATGGATTCATGGCTGCATGTGTCAGGACCGGCGGGTGGAAATTATGGAATTGCTGGCGGCATTAATTCTATTCAGCGTAGCGCTCTAGTCCTCAACTAACATGGCGGCCTGCACTATAACTTCCGGCTCCACCCCTTCTGCCGGTGCGTTGTATCTGTTTTCCTCTGCTACTTCGCTCGCACTCCTGTGCCATTCTTGCGCATTTTTCTTGTGATTACTCCCGTTCTCTGTAACCCGCCCCCCCCCCCCCCGGGTTCCATCTATGCCGGTATCTGTGTTTTCAGTTCTTTCTTTCTTTCTTGTACGGTTTCCTGCTGTTTAACCGCTACCCAGTTTCTGTTTGCTTTCTGTCGCTATCTACTCTTTCATCCTCCTTGCTTGCATTCACGGCGCCTTGCCATACAAACCCTGCCGCTTTAATTTAACACGCAAGCAGCAGTGTTTCTTTTCTGTACGCGAGCAGCTCTCGCGACTTCCATTTCCGTACTTACTTGCACCCGGCGCCTAGCCATTCCTACTTAACTTTAGCTTCCAATTCTTTCGGTATTAGGGGTTTCTTTACCACAGGCTATATTTTTTATTTCATTTCCTGTCAGCTCCAGTGCCTTTTCCCCTGAATTTCTGTTCATACTATCCTTTCCGGTTCCTTCTGCGCTATTGAGCCCTTCTCATCTTGCAGTACTCTAATCATTGCTGGAGATTGGTCTTTGGAAACAACTTTTCCTTACCTCTGCAACACTCCAGAACCAGGGTTTTTTCTGCCTTCCGGCTTTTTCCCTGGGGCGAGGCTGGCCCTCCTGGGGGTCTCCCTGGGCAGTTTCTCATCTCTGTCACGGTGGCCTCTGGAGGGGCCAGACCTTATTTACACGAAAGAAAAGGTCAGAAACTAAAGGACAACCAACCCAAGGAAAGGAAGAAGGACAATAAGAAGCCTGAAGCTGCACTTAAGGATCGCATCTCTGAGGATTCAGGTGAGGAGAAGGGGGAGTTTGAATCTGAACCTGACAGCATACAACTCCCAACTCACACTATGGCTTCATTGGAGCAATACCAAGAACTGGTTGCTGCTATGCAGAATTTAACCGTGGAGGTTCAAGCCCTGAGAACAGAGAATATTGCACTCCGACAACAGGTAGTTCTACGTCGGGATGATCATGGCGACTTGCCCTCTATGCCACTCTCCTTCGGAAAGTACAACGGGTACCCTGGAGGTCTTAAATACTTTCTAGATGCATGTAAGGTGTACTTTGCCTTCAGGACCCATGCTTATGATACGGCCAGATCAAGGGTCGGTTTCATCATCGCGAACCTTTCCGGAAACGCATTATCCTGGGTCACACTGTTAGTTACTAATAATGACCCGTCCCTAAATGATTATGACCATTTTGTTGAGCTGTTCAAGGAAAGGTTTGACAGACCGGAGGTTTTCTACTCCTCCTTGGAAGCCATTATGGATGTTTGTCAGGGAAACTCTGATCTTCAAACCTACGTTTCCCGCTTCCAGAGACTAGCAGCCAAGGAAGACTGGCCAGGTTCGGCCCAACAGACCATTTTCAGATGAGGACTTCATGACGAAATTAAGAATGAGCTTGCTAGAGTTGCCAGACCAGCGTCCTTCCGAGATTTGGTAACATTGTCTCCAGATAGAATTCCGCCTACAGGAAAGGCGACAAGAAAGAAGACGACCCAGAGGAACTCCTCAGACTATAAGTCTCCCTTCCCCTTCTCCTCAAGCAAGACCCTCAGCCTTAGCAGAAGAACCCATGCAGATAGGAGCCACTCGAGGTCCCCTGACTCCAGAAGAGCGAAGAAGACGACGGGACACAGGATTGTGTATGTACTGTTGTTCTTCCAAACACTTACTGAGAGACTGCCCGGAGGTACCCCTTCGCCGGAAGGAAAACGTCAGCCCCCTCTCTGCTGCAAGGGAAGTGTCGGGGGACTTGACAAATGCCCTTGCAACAACTCAAGAACCTTAGACAACACAGAAGAAAACAGTCTGATGGTGTTCAAAGTTAAACTGTGGCTGTCTGATTCTGCTCCCACTGAGGTATTAGCCATGTTGGACTGCGGAGCAGCGGGCAATTTCATGGACCTTAGATGGGCCACGGAACACCAGGTGGCTACCAGACTCAAGTCAGCTCCTATTCCAGTAGAAGGGGTTGACGGCAGGCCTTTATCATCTGGACCCATCACCTCAGAGACTTTCTCGCTGAAGATGGAGATGGGCCACCATGAAGAGATTATGGTATTTGATCAGATCAGAGCAGCTCATTTTCCTGTGGTTATAGGGATTCCGTGGTTAAGAAAACATAACCTGCACATTAACTGGACAGACAACAAAGTGAGCTTTGATTCACTGTTTTGTAAGACCAACTGTATGGACCTCTCCACTACCCAAACCACCAATGCTAGATTGGAAGAAGGAAGATCAGCCCACAATTCCATGATCATTTCTTCTGTCCCTCTTCAATATCAGGCATTTTCCGAAGTATTCCTGGATACTATACCCAAGATGCTGCCTCCGCATAGGGCAGAGGACTGCGGCATCGACTTGATACCAGAAGCCGTAGTTCCCTTTGGACGCATGTATCCTTTATCGCTTCTGGAACGGAATGCTGTTCGGGAATACTTGAATGCAAATCTACAGAATGGCCTTATCCGAGAATCAAAGTCTTCCTGTGGAGCTTCGTTATTTTTTATCCCAAAGAAGGATTCAGCAGAGTTACGTCCTTGTATAGACTATCGAGGCTTGAATAAAGTTACCATCCGTGACAGATATCCCATGCCACTTATAAGGGATATATTAGAAGCCGTACAAGGAGCGGTCTACTTCACGAAGCTCGACCTAAGAGGTGCCTATCACCTATTGCGTATAAGACAAGGAGACAAGTGGAAGACGGCATTCCGTACCCCATTTGGTCTATATGAATATAGGGTCATGCCATTTGGCCTTGTAAACACTCCAGCAGTATTCCAAAGATACATGGATAAGGTGTTTTCCGATATGTTGTTCATAACGGTGGTGGTTTACCTTGATGACATCTTGATATTTTCCAAGACACTTTCAGAGCACAGAAGACTCGTGCAGGTGTTGCAGCGCCTTAAGTCCCATCAGCTGCTGATCAAACCGGAAAAGTGTCAATTTGAAGCAACATCAGTATCCTACTTAGGATTCATCCTATCCAAGGAGGGTATAGAGATGGATCCGATCAAGATCAAGGATATCAGAAGCTGGAAGGAACCTACCAATATAAGGGAGATTCAGAGTTTCCTGGGTTTAGCAAACTTTTATCGAAGATTTATACCCAATTTTTCTAATACTGTACTTCCGCTTACTTCCCTGTTGAAGAAGGGTGTAAGGTTCGTCTTTGATGAGGAACCCAGAAGAGCCTTTATAACACTCAAGGAATGCTTTTCTAAGGCACCCATACTGGTCCAGCCGGATCCGACGAAACCGTACATTTTGGAAACTGATGCTTCCTTAGGTGCAGTTGGGGCTATCCTACTACAGAAGTCAGAGGACGAGGTGGAACATCCTGTGGTCTATTATTCCAAGACCCTTACTACTACTAAGCGCAACTATTCAGTACTGGAAAGGGAACTTTTGGCAATCAAGTTAGCATGTCAAGAGTGGCGTCATCTGTTGCAAGGGGCCGCTCACAGCTTTGACATCAGAACTGACCATCGTAACCTTCGGGTCTTACAACAAATGGAATGCACTAATGCACGCCACGCCAGGTGGGCCTATTTCTTCCTGCAATATGACTTTAACATCACCTACATTCCAGGTACAGAAAATATGAAGGCGGATGCCTTGTCTCGCAGTCTAGGGGAAAGCTCTGGAACCTACAGGGGACACAAATTGGTCTTCCCAGGGCTCAGGATTGTTGCATCCACTCTCTCCTTTCTTCAAGATTTGATACCTCAATATCAAACAGGCTTAGATCTCCCTTCCTCTATCATCCAAGGCAAGGATGGGTTATATTATCATGGAGATGCTTTGTTCATTCCCACCAAAACACTTCAGACTCTAGTCCTGTCCTGGTGCCACGACTCCCCTTTAACAGGACACCCAGGAGTCAGGAAGACTCACAACCTGCTACGCAGGGGCTTTTGGTGGCCTGCCCTTCGGAACGATGTTTGCCGGTATGTTTCTACCTGTTCGGTTTGTGCCTCCAACAAACATCGAACGGGAAGACCGCCAGGACTACTGCAGCAAGACTCCTTACCTGAACGCCCCTGGGAACATATTTTCACTGATTTTATCGTGGATCTTCCTCCTTCGGTGATCATGGTAACCATCGATTCTTTCAGTAAGTTAGCTCACTTCTCCGCTTTCAAGCATGTTCCATCGGCCTCAGAGACAGCGGCTGTATTCCTCCAGGATATAGTCCGCTTACATGGTTTGCCTCGGACAGTGGTTTCAGATCGAGGACCTCAATTTACTTCAAAATTTTGGGCTTCTCTTTGCCAGTCACTGGGAATTCACAGGGCTCTTTCTTCGAGTTACCATCCTCAGAGTAATGGACAAACCGAGAGATTAAATGCCAGTCTGGAACAGTATCTAAGGTGTTTTTGTAGCCCTCAGCAGGGGAGTTGGTATCGCTTCCTTCCGCAAGCAGAGTTCGCCTACAACAATGCCCTTCATACATCCATCCAGATGAGTCCTTTTTTGTACCTATGGGTATAATCCCCAACATTTTCCCTGGCTCAGTGCCCCTTCCACCAAGATTCCTGCTGTGGACTGAGTTCTGAAGGACTTACATGAGGTACATGAACTTGTGCAGAAAGCTCACCTGGTCAGTCAACAGCCACAAAAGAAATGGGCAGACAAGAGTAGAAGCCCCAACCCTATGTGGCAGGTGGGACAATTGGTCTGGTTGTCTACCCGTTTCCTGCCCAGGTGGGTCCATTCTGGTAAGTTTTCCCCCCGGTTCCTCGGACCTTTCCCCATTGTACAACGGATCAATCCAGTAGCTTTTAAGCTCAGACTCCCTGACTACCTCAAGAAGGTGCATCCGGTCTTCCATGTCTCCTTACTCAAGGAATACAAGGAGGATCCTTTCCAAAGACCTGTCCACAGGGTACGTGCTCAAGTTAACCCAGCACCTGAAGAATACGAAGTGGCCTATTTGGTTGATTCCCGGTACCGCCGGGGTAGGTTACAATACCTAGTACATTGGAAGGGTTATCCGTTGGATGAGAGGTCCTGGGAACCAGTGAGCCATATTCATGCAACCCGATTGATTAAGAGATTTCACCACTTTCACCCGGGCAAACCTGGGGGACCACCGAGGAGAAGGGGGTATACTGTCAGGACCGGCGGGTGGAAATTATGGAATTGCTGGCGGCATTAATTCTATTCAGGGTAGCGCTCTAGTCCTCAACTAACATGGCGGCCTGCACTATAACTTCCGGCTCCACCCCTTCTGCCGGTGCGTTGTATCTGTTTTCCTCTGCTACTTCGCTCGCACTCCTGTGCCATTCTTGCGCATTTTTCTTGTGATTACTCCCGTTCTCTGTATCCCGGCCCCCCCGGGATCCATCTATGCCGGTATCTGTGTTTTCAGTTCTTTCTTTCTTTCTTTCTTGTACGGTTTCCTGCTGTTTAACCGCTACCCAGTTTCTGTTTGCTTTCTGTTGCTATCTACTCTTTCATCCTCCTTGCTTGCATTCACGGCGCCTTGCCATACAAACCCTGCCGCTTTAATTTAACATGCGAGCAGCAGTGTTTCTTTTCTGTACGCGAGCAGCTCTCGCGACTTCCATTTCCGTACTTACTTGCACCCGGCGCCCAGCCGTTCCTACTTAACTTTAGCTTCCAATTCTTTCGGTATTAGGGGTTTCTTTACCACAGGCTATATTTTTTATTACATTTCCTGTCCGCTCCAGTGCCTTTTCCCCTGAATTTCTGTTCATACTATCCTTTCCGGTTCCTTCTGCGCTATTGAGCCCTTCTCATCTTGCAGTACTCTAATCATTGCTGGAGATTGGTCTTTGGAAACAACTTTTCCTTACCTGCGCAACACTCCAGAACCAGGGTTTTTTCTGCCTTCCGGCTTTTTCCCTGGGGCGAGGCTGGCCCTCCTGGGGGTCTCCCTGGGCAGTTTCTCATCTCTGTCACGGTGGCCTCTGGAGGGGCCAGACCTTATTTACACGAAAAAAAGGTCGGAAACTAAAGGACAACCAACCCAAGGAAAGGAAGAAGGACAATAAGAAGCCTGAAGCTGCACTTAAGGATCGCATTTCTGAGGATTCAGGTGAGGAGAAGGGGGAGTTTGAACCTGAACCTGACAGCATGTCTCCTCGCAGTGCCACATACGAGGCTGAAAAAGAGGAAGCTGCAACTGCACTTCTCAGCCTCCTGGGATCAGGAGAAGGGATCTGAGGCGAAGCAGGACAGCATACTACAACATCTCCACCAGCATCTAGTCTGGTGGGGTACAGACATCAACCTGCGGATAGGCAGGCCTTTCCCGCAGCCGACAGCTCAGGTCATAATTATCACAGACACATCCCTAGAGGGATGGAATGAGAGCTACCCTGTACAGCCACAGTGTTCATGGAGTAGTGTCACGTCAGGAGCAGCTGGCGCACATCAACTGGCTTGAGATGATGGCTGTCTGGCTTGCCCTCAAAGCCTTCCTCCCCATGATCACTGGCAAATCTATTCTCATTCAGACAGACGGCTCCACCTGCATTTATTACATCAACAAGCAGGGTGGCACCAGGTCTACTCCCCCCTGCAGACTGTCAATCGACATTTGGGAGTGGGCTCTGGTGAACAATATGCACTTGTCGGCAATCCACCTCCCGGGTGAGTCCAACCTAGAGGCGGACAGGCTCAGCAAGCTGGGCTCGGACCACTACGAATGGCAGTTGAACAAGGAGGTCCTTCAGGGGTTCTTCACCAGGTGGGGTCATCCACAGGTGGACCTCTTTGCCACCAGTACCAACAGGAGATTCCTCCAGTTTGCCTCCTGGCTGGGGCAACGCAGGGGTTCGTTAGGCAATGCAATGCTGATCCCGTGGAACAACATGAACACGTACACTTCCCCCCCAGCCCCCTGGTGCACAGGATCATCTGCAGGGTCAGGGAGTTGCGGGGCCTTCGGCTCATCCTGATAGCGCCATGGTGGCCCGTAAGACCCTGGTTCTTGTAACTTCTCGGTCTGTCAGATGAGCCCCCGGTACACCTCACGGTGGGCCCAGGGCACCTACTCTCCCAGCAAAGGGGCACAGTGGTTCACCTCGCCCCACAGAAGGTAGCCCTTGGAGTGTGGTTACTGAACAGGTTACTCTGAAGCATCTGCAACTGTCACACGCTAACCTGGCTATCATACAAGGGGCTATGAGCGATGCTACCAGGAGCCAGTACAAAAGCAAGTGGACCAGGTTCTGTCACTGAGCAAAATCAAAGGAAATTGATCCATTGACTTGCTCATTGGACGACGTTCTATCCTTCTCGGTGCACCTTGCCCATTCAGGGGTGCAGGTAGACACATGCTGCATGTATCTGGCGGCCATTGGGGCCTACAAGAACTCAGTCGAGGAAGTATTTTCATCCTCGAATATGGTGGTTAACAGGCACTTGGCAGTTCTGACTAGACTGTATCCACCTATCAAGAAAGCACACCCGGTGTAGGACCTTAATGTTGTCCTGGACGCCCTGGCGCATAAACCATTTGAACCTAAGGTGTCTGCGGACATCAGGCTAGTTATCATCAAGACGGCCCTGCTAGTGGGCCTTACCTCAGGATGCCAAATCAGTGAAATCCAGGTGCTGGTGGCTTCAGAGCCATATACTATATTTTACAAGGACAAGGTGGTGCTCAGAACACACCCCGCATTTCTAACTATGGTTGTATCTGTCATGATCACTGTTCCCAAGGAGCCAGGACCAGCCCAACGTCCTTGGGAGCAGGCCCCTAACCCTAATCCTAGGCACCAGCCGGTCCCTACTGGGACCTTTTGGACCCTGTCCTGGCGCCGGTGGCACCAGGCTCATCAAAACCATCGGTCCCGGCACTGGAAGCGCCGGGCTCATAATTGGTGTGAAAGTGCTTGGGTGGACTTACCTGCAGCAGACCATGCTGCTTACTTACCAGCCACTTAGAAGCCCTCTGTGAACAGGAACTACTTTCTTACCTGGGTTGGGCAGCTCCACTCCCTGGATACAGCACTGGAACTCTTCTGGAAACTGGAACTCTTTTCTTACCTAGGCGGGGCCGTGGAAGAAGATGCCTCATCACTCCAAGGCTATTTAAACCACACCCGATAGATGAAACGTGCTTCGCGTTATTCTGCATCTGCAGCAGAACGCTCACCGAGTCTGTTCCAGCCTTTCCTCTTTCGATCTTGAACCTGCAAGAATTATACTTACCATTCCTGTATCCAGTCAACATCAGCACCTGCAAAAGACAAGAAACAACAGGTTAGCAATACAAACTCTACACACGGTGCTTTCTCACCTGATCCATCAGCAGCATGTCTTCACGCTGCACCTTCGCCTGCAAAGACAAAAGCATTGTTATACTTACCGGCACGCCGTGAATTCCGGATTTCTTCATTCTGCATCGCCGCCTGAGAAGACAAAGTATAGTTAAAACTTACTAGCATTCCGCTGACTCCGGCGCTGCAAACCAACATCTGAAAGACAAAAGAAAAAGACATTAAGCAGGTATTTACTCACGCCCATCACGCTCGTCGCAATAAAACGCCTGCGAATACTCCAGCGTCTCTTTAACACGAACTAAGCTGCAAGGAAAGAGACAGTTAGAGCGCTTGCCATACTTACGAATTTCCAGGCGCTTCACTCCATCTTCCATCCCAAGAGTCCTGCAATACATAAGGGAAAAGCATTATACAGAGTCTTCAATATTAACGTGCCACGCATTTAAAGACTATAAAGACAAAAGGTGTCCAGAAACTCACCGCTCGTGCAGATAACGACGGTAACTATCCTCTGAATTCAAGAGGCCAATGTTTCACCAGTGCAGGAACTGGCAACGGCACCCTGCACCAGACGCAGATGGAGAGCCCAGCATTCACCTATCTAAGGTGAGCACGTTGACCTGGGGGGGGCTCTTCAGAAAAGCTGGGAAGAGAGAGAGAGGGACATTCAACAACCCAGGCCATTAACCCCCATATTCTTTCACCTGCAGAAACCTCACTCTTCGAGTTCGACACACAGTGCAAAGAGGTTCGACCCCAGAAGCCAATCGAGTCCTGCACATCACTTTTCGAGTCACAGACACCTTCCTGCCAAGACCCGCGCCTCCGTGGGAATCAGGTGAGCGTTACAGTATCCTCTTTTCACCTGAATGAGGAGATAGTATTACTGACATTCTTCACGGACCCTAAGGATGAGGCTCACAGGGAATTGCGCTGTCTGGATGTCAGACATGTGCTAAGATTTTACCTGGACATAACCAAGAGATTCTGTAAATCAGATGCCCCCTTCATCACCTTCGGGGGAATCAAAACCAGGCTGTTGGGCCCCAAGGCTTCCATAGCAAGGTGGATGGTTATGGCCATCAAAGAGGCATATGAGGGGCAGCACAAGCCATTGCCAGCAAACATGCATGCCCACGCCATCAGAGCTAAGGCCACGGCTGTAGCTTTTCAAAGACAAGTTCCATGGCAGGTTATCAGCAAAGCAGCTACGTGGGCTACTTCCTCAGCCTTCTGCAAGCACTTCTGCTTGGATGCCGGCTCCAGGTCGGATGCGGCATTTGGCCAGGCAGTGTTGAGGAACTTGTTTTCTTAAGAGGGGCAACTCTCCACTTTGGGGGTTACATTCAGTTGTAATCACCCATACAGTATGGAGGAAAAAGGACGGGACGTAGGAGTAATTAGAATTTACTCACCGTAGTTACTACCATAATCCTAGTCCATAGTCCCCTGTCCTCCATAAATCCCACCATCTGCCCCCCTAATAGAACTGGTGTTATTAGGCAATGTTAATATTGTCTATGCATCAAAGGGGACTGAGGAGTGGCACCGGTGGGCAGAGTCAGGGGAGTGCATGCTCCCAGGGTTGCACCCCCACGTGCATCTAAATGTAAAGGGGAAGAGGATTTTTCTGGTGAAAAAGGTTCCGTCTCCCGTCCCTAGCGTGGGACGCCCATACAGTATGGAGGAAAGGGGACTATGGACTAGGAGTACGTTAGTCACTATAGTGAGTAACGTTTAATTTTCAAACAGTGTCAGAAAGAATACTGAATTTGATGGGAAAAGAACTTTGACAATGAGCATGTGATTTCAGAAGGACGGGGGCATCAGTTCCAAATAAAAGTGGTAGCATATAACCTATGAAATAACAAGCATAACAGGTGACGGGTTGCAGCAGTTCTAAATGGGACAATCATCTCTTATGTTCATGAAGGATATGGCATGAAAAGGCTCCATTCTAGATCTTTTAGGATATTTTGGTGGATTGCCCAATTGGCATCACAGATGTTCCTCAGCATGCAGTAATGAGCTAGGCCTGAGGGAGCATTATGATAATCTGACAACACACAGCTCGGGCAGCAAGTCCCCAAAGAGGATTCAAGTGGTCCAGGGGGAATTCTCCAAATCAGATTGCAGACCCTCTATGGTGAGTTCCAGCAACTCCCTAACCCCATATGTTCTGTCGCGAGCTGCTAGGGATGGGGTTAGTCAATTCATGGTGTTCCTCCCCGAGTCTGGACGAGGCAGGATCCCACAAGCCCGCTACTGGCCCAGACTTGGTATTAATGGATCAAAGACCACCTTTGAAGACAACCCCAAGAAAGGCTGCATCTCCCTGAAAGGTATGCAGAAAACTGCTATACTCCAAAGAGCTGAGACGTTGACTCTGAATCCAGACCCAAATTTGCATGGTTCACCAATCCCATAAGAAAAACTGTTACCGGGGCAAGGACTAAGCAGGAGCTGATTGCAGGAGTCGTGCATCATGATGCCCGATGCAGCACAATCCTGGTCCGACAACATGGACCATGAAAAGCCACTTAGCAGCACACCTCGAGGCAATGAAAACCAAAATGGTGCTGCTCACATTGCATGCCTTTTAAAGACTCACCAACACTCATTAGTGCAAGGGTAAGTGCCAAACCAATACTGCGACTCGTCACATAATATAGGAACAAGTGGGGTTAAGGCTCTGCTTGAGAGATACCAATCAGCAATGAGATTTCAAACTGGAAAGGGGCGATTGGTAATGTGTCCCAATTTATGAACTATAGAAGAGAGACTGGCTTGAATCAGTAAAGCTGAGAGACCCGAAGGAAGCAGAAATGCCCATCTATGCTCCCTTGATATGGGGGCAGACTCAGAGAGAACGATGCTTAAAACTGCTACATTAGAGAATTTTAAAGGCATGGGAGGAGAAAGCAACCAAGGTGAGTAGTGGAGAACCTCTCAAATCCTTGGGGGAACTGGGAGCTCAAGCCAATAGTCCTTACACCTGCAAATCATTAAGGATATTAAGTAGAGGACTGACCCAGGGCATCCAGGAATTACAATATCGGCTGCCTGAAAAGGAAACTAATAACCGAGAGAGAATTAGCTATTTAACCCAAGCACAGAATCATGAGAGAAACCAACTTCCAGGAGCGGCCTGTTGCGATTCTGAGTGGAGCTTACATAGAAAAGGCATCAAACGACGAACCATTAGACCTGATAACCTAGGAAAGGTCTTCTAAAAGCTAAGACTAAGCTGTGTCTAGAATGTAATTGACCTGACAAAGAATGTTCTCTGAAGGTATTGTTTGGATTATTGTTCTGGTAGATTAGTGAAATAAAAATAGGTCTGTGAATTCTTGTGTTGTACAAACCTGAAGACACTTTTTGTATAGGTTAGGGTAGCCTGGATACTAAGGAGTTCTGAAGACTAGGGTATTTGGGACTTTGAGCTAGCTACCTCATTTGGACAGTCTTTTCTAGAATAGGGTGTCTCTGGAAAGAGACAAAAAACTTACAATAGGTTTTTCAAATGTGTTCTTTTGAAGATACAGCAGCGTTGGATGCCTGGAAGAATTTGCACTTTGTGTTGGTCCATCCTGACCACTGTTTGTTTAGGTAGATCCCTATTTCATTGTAGGACTTCTTTTTCTAACCATGTATATCCAGCCCTTTCCCTAGAAAACGGAATGCAGAATAGAGGTGTGTTATGGCATATTATACTTGTTCAGTGCCATTGTTCAGCCCTGACGCACCTCCTATCCCCCCGACAAAGCAGCCCCTGCTTCTATTGCTTGCTATTCCCTTCACTCCACCACTTCTTTTGCCTAAAGAATCCAATGAAAATCAAAAGTCTGATATATGGCCTGCAGACTTAGTATTGCGCAGAATACAATCTGCAAGGTACTGCAGGTCATCTTTCGCCCACTGAGATGGCTGCTCCCACAAGACTGGCGCTCCTCACATGTGTGCGGAAAACGTGCCTAAAGTTTTGCTGCAAAAACTTGAACCAGGCCAGGGAACTCAAGAAGCAGTCCCTATACCAGTGGCCTAAAGAGGAAGAGGGCATTAGAAACTCCAAGATGGCAGACACGGTTCTTAAAGCATCAGTCCAGCAGAGATTATAGAGCCACTCAAGCCCAGAGAACTATGTATACATGTCTGCACACCTGAGTTCCCATGAGTCTATATGGCATAGCCGGGTGTGAATTCCAGATGGAGAACCACCCTTGGGGAGGGTGAGCCAAACCCAAGTTCCACACCAAAGTAGTAAGCCATTTCCATAGGCGGAGCTCGACAGCCAACCCCCATCTCATTTACATATTTGAGTCACCTTAGATCAGAGAGAGTTTGGACGTATGGCCAAAGCCCTACACAATTCCAAGGGCTCAGTCAGTAGATGATGGAGTTAGGAGAAATACCTTATTTGAGCTGATTGAAGAGGTGAAGACAAGAAGCTAGAGACAGGAGGTTTGAAGGGGGCCCAGGAGACTTGGGTAAGGAGAAGACTGGAGCCTTCATTGAAGGGGCCCAGAGGTGGGGAATTGAGAGACAACGGGCATGAGGAGTAAAACCCCGAGGAATTGTCTGAAAAGGATAGGTGAAGGAAGGGGGGGTAGAATTCCCACTGAAAGAGAGGCGGGAGAACAGGTGTGGAGAAGAGGTGCTGGATCCTAAAACCCAAAGTGGTAACCCTGATAAGTCACAGAGTCAGGACGGCCTCATCAAAGTCCTGTGAATGCAAGACCTGAGATGAGATGCTGAGCAAGAGCACACCTCTGGAGCAGGTTGTTATGTTAATAGTGCATATTCACCACAGAGGTTTCTTGGCGCTGCTCAACAGAACAGAGGGAAAGAACCTGGTTTGAAACAGATGGGTCTTCAGGGCCTGGTGAACAGGGAGATGGCTGGGCATAGATCGAAGAGAGCAGGGAAAGGAATTCCATAAAGCAACGTCTGTGACCAAAAAAAGCACAGACCCCAATCTGGCTGAGCTTGACACTCCGCACTGAGAGAAGGCAGGTGTCCGCAGATCCAAGTGCTCGACCTGGGACATATGGGTGAAATGTGGCCTGTAGGTACTTCACCCTGTGACCAAAAAAGGCCTGATGAACTAAACAGGCAGCTTTAAATGAATATGCTGCTTAACCGGTAACCAGTGAAGATGGTATAACACAGGAGAGATATGGGTACAGTGTGGTGTGGAAGTAGCTAGACGCGCTGCTGGATTCTGGAGTACCTGGAGGCACTGCAGAAGATGTAGAGGCTGGGCTAGATATAAGGAATTACAATAATCTATTGGGGAGAAATGACCAGAACTGACACCACTGGTGACCGAAGCTGAGCTGGTATGAAGGGGAGGACTTTCCTGAGCAATTTAAGAAGAAAATAGCCACGTTGGCTAACTGCACTGACCCCTGCTCCATAGAGAATGTGGAGAAAATGTTAACACCTATATCTTCCGCTACATAAGTGGGAACAGGAAGAGGATCCAAAGAAGATGGCCAGAAGTCAGAGGTCCAAAGAGAAGAAGCAACATGGAACATGGACCATGGAAATCCACTTAGCAGCACACCTTGATGCAATGAAAACCAAGATCATACTGCTAACATTGCATGCCCTTAAGGACTCACCAACCCTCATTAGTGCAAGGGTAAGTGTCAAATCAATACTGGGACTTCTCACATAATATATGAACGTGTGATGTTAAGGGTCTGCATGAGAGAGACCAATCAGCAATGAGAAAGGGGCGTTTGGGAATGAGCCCCAGTTTAGGAACTATAAAAGAGGCTGGTTGAAGCCAGACACCATTCCACTGCTAGACACGCCATACAAGATCAGTAAAGTACAAAGGGGAAAGAAAGCAATAAAGTAAAAATTGAATGCCAGCATAAATATTCAAATAATGTGATGTCCAGTCACTCCATGTGGCCCGGGAAACCTGGTAACCGTGAAAGGAAATAAATAAAATATAAATACAATGACCAAAAACAAAGTAAATCAGGGCAAAATATGCCAGAATATGACAGTTGCAGAGAGGACTAACCGCCATACCAGTAGGCAGGAAATCCAGAATGCTGCAAGGGAAAGGAGGATGTGAGGACTATGGTGGGAATCTTATCCCAAATGTAGTTTATACTCTGGTCATCCTGTGGGTCCAATTCATTCTGGAAGCCCTGCAACTCACGCATGCCTTTAGAGTACACACATATGTTTCAAGTTCGGAGTCAAAACCCAGAACGAAGGTGGAGAGACCCGACCTACAGCCAGCATTGAGAAGAAAGGTTTGTAGGTCATAAACCAGCAAACGTCTTTAAGCAGGGTTTAACAGGCCCTTAATCCAAGAGGCTAACCAC
This sequence comes from Ambystoma mexicanum, assembly GCF_040938575.1. NCBI lineage: Eukaryota > Metazoa > Chordata > Amphibia > Caudata > Ambystomatidae > Ambystoma > Ambystoma mexicanum. Next base: position 1,457,496,380 of record NC_090932.1, read on the forward strand.
TGGTTATGGAATTTATTTGCCCGGGTAGACCTAGTCCCCAGACCTGTTTAGAACTGAGAGAACTTTTGATTTACGCACACTTTCTTTTGTGCTACTTTTTGTTGTCAAGCAGCTCCAGACCAGTAGCTTCCCTGGGGAATAGCCGTCCCGACAACTTTGACTTTACTTCACACCTTTCATTAGACCACCACTTGCACGTGTTTCTTAAATAAATCCCGTGTTAAGAGCATTCCCATATCTGACCTTTATTGTTTATCAATGTGCACCTCGCAACTGTGTAAACCCAAGTCAATTTTCGAGACTTCTGGCATGCCCTTCACACTGCGACTCCCTGCAACAAATTGCCCGTCTAAGCATACTCTGTGCTACGATCTTCCAGTCACACACACACTCAATTCTTAGCCCCCTGACTTCCAAGCCCAGTCATGCATTGAGGTGGTGCTCCAATAAACAGGTGAGTACAGCACCTTTTCTGTCAATGAGACATTTGTAATCATGCATTCAAATAATTTAGTGTGTACAATGTACCCGAGGATTTCTTCCAGTCATTTCCAAATTTCATGTCAACTTTATTTTTGTAAACATCTTGTCACAGGTGGCCTAAAGAACGCACCAACTACCAGATGAGGATCAAGGGTTTTCATTTGACATTTAGTAACCGGCCTAGTGGCTGTGCCTCTCTATCCCCATGACTGGCAGGTCCACCCTAACCCAGGCTTCCCTCACCCCGTATTGGTACTAGTGGTTGGTTACCTCCTATTATTTATAAGCTATCGTTTTAATGGATTTGGTATTCCCACGGATTCCTCATCTTAGATATCATCGTTCTGCTTTAGCAGATCTCTGAACAATTTCATCAGCAGGAGGTGCTGTTCGGCATTTGTGTTGAGGTCCCTCAATGCTCTTCACAACCGAGTCCGGATGTGGCGTCGGTAGAAATAGCTCTTGCTGCGCCCGTTACCTCAATTCCGTTTTTCCACATTCTCAGGACGCTTCTCGACACACTCGACTTTGCCTCCGAATTTGCTTCTTTCAGTGCACATCGAATATGTCCACCACGAAACCTACAGGTTTCCAACTGTGTAAGGACTCTGCTTCAAAAATGTCCATACCACATCCTCACAGGATTTGTCTTTGGTGCCTCAGCACTGACCATGAAGTAGTTGAATGTGGCTCGTGTCAATCAATGACTCAAAAAGCCTTAAAGGAGAGGAGCTTGAAACACACTTTGGGTCACTCAATGTCCAAGTCGCCCAGCACTACACCTTAGAAGAGGAAGTTCTCTGAAGGCCACAACTCGGCAGGCGAAAAATCCCCAGAGACCCAAAAGGAGGGTTAAAGAACATTCAAAGAAGTCGCACTCCAGAATGGACTCTCGCCATTCCTTTTCCTTCTTATCCAAAAAGAAGAAAATATGCCACCACCTTTCTTCAACCAATTCCTTCTTATCCAAAAAGAAGAAAATATGCCACCACCTTTCTTCAACCAATTCTTCACCTGACCGATGCCAGATACGGTTCTCATCAAAATCTGCCTCAGCGGAAAAATCGGAAGAGGTCATACAAAAAGATGGTAGAGGTTTTCTCGAAGGCAGTGCCTTACGTTCTGTCGTCAGAACCAGGTAAAAATATATGCACCCACTGTATCTACCAAGACCCGCAGAGATTCCAAGAAAATTCATCCCACGTCCCTAAGAGCCTGAGTGAAAAAACGTCTTTGAAAGTTGCTGGTGCAGCATTGACATCGTCCACCCCTAGTGCTCCTTCCTCCATCAAAGCCATGTCAGCACCTTCCTCGAAGGTTGCAACGGCATCAAAGAAGCCCAGGACGTCGATGTGCGCACTTCTGTCGCGTATGGGTTACATGAACTAAATTATCAGGGACCCTGTTTGGATTGGGCATTCCAATCACTCTGGACACTCACCTAGTCTTCCACACCCTTCTTCTCCTTTCCCTGCTGTTCCACCTTCTCTTTCTGTTTTGCTACTCTCCTCCCTTCCATTCCTCCCTCTGTTTTCCAACTCTCTATTCTCTGTCTCTATGGTGGCATCTCTCTCTCCCCACCCTCCTCTGATATTACTTTCTACTCCACATGCCTACTCCTAACACTCCTCCATATACTTACTCCTCCCACCTCCACATCACTACTCCAACACCTCCACACCACTACTACTTTTACCTCTACTCTTTCACACCTCCCACCACTATTTAACCTCTACACCACTACTTCACCTAACCCCACTACTTCACCTCACATCACTGCTATTCCCACCTATATTCTACTACTCCTTTCACCTCCACATCACCATTACCCCTCCACACCACTAGTTCTCCCCACCTTCTTCTCAATCACCCTCCTTCACACTCTCACCCTTCACTCACTTCCTACATGCACACTCGCAACACAGTACCACTATCTTTTGCCAGCCGATACCTCACATTCGCTGTAAACTGCCTCCACGGTCCTTTCCACTGTTCTTCCTCGGGGCTTCCTCGGGCCTGCCATCTTCTCCCTCTCCTGCCCCCATTTGTTCCTCGGGCCAATCTTTACTTTACTTCCCTATCCATGGAGGGTGTTAGACATAGAAACACATATGAGGGGTATGTGGTTCTGAGCCTAGCCCCTTTGTCTTGTGCGGGTCTGCCGCAGATCGATGGCGGCCCACTGTGATCAAAGTTCAAGTTTTTGTGAGGGTTTACTTGGAATGGCAGTCTTTGTTTATGAGCTGTTCCACAGCTCTTATCTGGTAAGAAGTTTTTCTGTCTCAAGCGGCTGACCGTCTATGTTGAAGCTCTGCGCTGCAGCTCCAGTGCAGGTGAGCGTGGTTGCTATTAGAAGTGGATGGCAGTATTCTGCACACGACACTGTGACACTGTTTGATCCATTCTTCCATGTTGTGCCGCTATTATGTGGCGATGAGCTGACAGTTTGGGTGGGCTACTACTCAAGAGGCTCTTGTGACATGTTTTCTCTTCTGTACTCCCCTGTGGCTGCTGGTAGCTGTAGTTCCATGGGACAAATAGAAAAATACTGGACAGCATTTGGTCATAGAGGTATGGGGGTTATTAAGAGTGGTATCATTTTCAATCATTCTGGCACAGGGACTTGGGCCTCCCAACAGTGACCTTCTCCCTCTGCGGTAGGACTGGCTCTGGCTTCCAATCTCGTAGGCCTCATGTCCCACCCCAGGCTCAGAGGGGATCCACGTCCCTACTTGACAGAGTCAGTATACTGACCCTATCACATCTACAATTGGCAGTGGAAAGAAGCCTCCACACTTTGTAATGCCTTGTTTGGTACAAAACACCTCTCCTAGCATCTAAAGATTAGCCAATTCTTTATCTTGCAGCTAAAAAAAAGGATGTAACAAACCCAAAGGCTCCTTTAGCGAGATGACTCTTACAGTATGTAGAAAGGTGCAATATTTTATCCAAAAATTGGAACATAAACATAGAGCACATTCCAAGAACTACAGTGGCAACAGTTGCATATTTACCATTTGTATGATTAGATTATAGTTGTGGGCAGCTACATAGAGTGAAGTTCACACAGTCGCAGATCATCACTGCATTGATTCTCAAACCAGTGCAGATTCTTCGGTGAGACAGGTAGTTTTCACAAATGTATTTCATACTCTCCTTGCTACATCCTCCCTGCCACGTCCCAAAAGGGCGTAACACTGCTTGGTATGCTATACAACATGTGAGTCTAAAACAGTTATGCTGTAAAAGATTAATATCACGTACATGGAACAGTATTTTTCAGCATGTCTCAAGTTCCAGGTTCACAAGTGACCCACTGGCAAGGAAAGGGTAAAAGCTGATGCACTCTCTTCTGCTGGACCCAACCTTTGACATTAAATGCAGGGGAGGGGGGAGTGTTGTTCGGGAAGCTGCCCTGTTCATCAGTTAGCTGGAATATTGATAATGGAGTGCTTAAAAGTAAACACACCTAAAACTCGGGGAGGCAACAAGTTATGATATTGTATAGTGCACTACAAAGGGAGATATCTGGCTGCTGTTGATGACTAAAGTCCCAATTGATCAATTAATCCTGTAATGCATCCTGCATTCACTGTATTCCCCATAGCACATTTGTCATAATTTCACCTTTCTTTGGAGAATATATTGATCACATCAATAACCAAATGTAAAAGGCATGGTGGCTTGCTGCGATAGTTCAGAAGATAGTTGTGTCCATATGCCAGATGACTATTCCATATCCGTTAAGTTAGACTTAGCCTTTCCTCTCTTTGACATTGATACTCTTCTGTATCTAAACTTTGGTGATATTGACCCCCACTGTGCTACAAAACAACGTGCCTGCACCGTAAAACATTAGTTATAAAAACAAACATAGCATTAGGTTTTAGAGATTGGATCCGAAACGAGGTTTGTCAAAATTTGGTGGCCGCTCCCACTGAAGAGCATAACTTATTAGTCAGGAAATGTGAATAGATAGTTCCAGGGCCTTACCAATGCACTACTAAAAAAAAGATCCGCACTACTGGGCTGAATTTATGGTACTACTGTTCGAGAAAATCAATGATACTAAGATGATCCACAATCCTGGACCAAATCCATCGTGGTACCCATTTATAAGAAGGGCGAGAGGTCTGATCCTTCCAACTATAGACCTATCACCCTCCTTGATGTGGTTGGACAATTGTTCTCAGCAATTGTACTAAAGGAATTGAATACGTGGAGTAAGGCTACGAACCACCAGGATCCCTGGCAAGCAGGATTTAAAAAAGGCACAGGAACATCATTAAACTTATTCCTGGTTAACCTTTTTAAATGCAGGATAAAAAAGTTCCAAGATTAACAACAAAATGTACATTGCCTCGATAGACCTGGCACATGCCTTTGACTCCATAGATAGGTTGTCCACTACATCTAAGAGGAGCATTGGAACTACTCCATAAGTCAACTCCGATCAAAGTAAGACTTGTCAAGAGGGGAATCCTCTCGAAGGAATTACTCACTTCGAAGGGCCTAAAGCAAGGGTGTCGTCTGGCCCCTGCAATCTTCAAGCTCTACACATCCGACATTGAAGAAGAGTTTGTAAATGTGAGATGTTTTCAACCACGTGTCTTTGTAATAACAATTGGAAGGCTGCTCTCTTCAGACGACCTCTTACTATTAGATCAAACAGAGATCGGTCTGCAAAGACAGTTGGATGCACTGGCAAATTATGTCGACGGCAACGCGTTAATAATCATTCCAAAGAAATACAAACTCTTAATGCTAAACAATACTAGAGGCCGATAACATTTAAAAAAAGCTTGGTTCCTTAAAGGGGAGAGAATTCCCAAAGTAGCATAAATGACATATCTCGACCTGTCCTTGAACAACACTACCACTGACTCTTTTGGCCTGGAAATACTAAAATCTAAAGCCAGGAATCTGGCTACTAAGGCCAGACTTATCAAACAGTTATGGTAAATTCTCTTTGTCCCCAGTCATCGGGTGTTACAAATTTAAGGTTCTGCTAATACTCTCATATGGGGCAGAAACTCATGGCTGGCAGGTACAGTTTGGCAACAGGCTGAGGGAATATTCTGGAGAAGAAATCTTGATTTGCCTAACTCATTGCCAGTCAAAAAATAATTCGGAGTTCGGTTTGACATCTTTGTATGCTGCTTTGGAGTGGAAAACGCTATCTCTTCTTCGCAAATGCCTGGATCCTCCGGGAGTAGGAGGTTTTGACTTACTGCACCATGCTCTAAAGCAGGGGTCCCCAACCTTTTGTTTGCAATGAGCAACATTTGAGCGTCAGATGAAATGGTGAGCAACTTCAGCACTTTGATGTAATTTATCGACATTCAGTCAGTGGTAAAATGATTGGAACACATCATAACTGTACTAAGCTCAATAATGCTAATAGCACTGTTAATTATTAGTAATTAACAGTAATCTCATCCAGGTGTAAGCCTAGTCCACGCAATTCATAATGGCCTTAAACATCATTTGACATTAAATTGGTAAATTAAGTGGCAAACAGTGCATTTCTAGGCACTAGTTCAGCAAAATTATTCAAAAACATTGCAGGATGTAACAAAATATTTGAGTGCTTGGAGTTCTCTCCCAGGAAATGTTCAAGCGCTTTAATAGCAAATGTTTTTTAAGCACGGTTTAACAGTAGCATTTACTCCAAAATATAAAGGCTTATTTTGGTGCTGCCCCATCTATCCCTCCAAAGGGATTGTCAGGATCTTTAGGAGTAAATTGTGTATTTTTAGGAGAACAGGATGAGTAACACTGGACATAATATGGTAGAATTGAAAGAACATTTCAACCAGGCTTTGTGTGAGGGGAGAGTTATCCACCTAAGAAATCTAGCGGAAAATAGTGCTTTTTAAAGCACTCGAGGTCTGTTACATTTAAGACAAGTGATTAGGAATAAAAAAAATATTTCTGATGGATTTGTGTACTCTTTGCCCAAGCAAACCCCTGGGAAATATAGTTGTAAGTGGTGCATTCTTAAGCATGCTAGTGGGCAAGTAACATTGTTCACAAATTGGAACTGTTGAAGACCACTTTACAGAAGGGGTTCGATTCTTCCTTCATATTGTTCACATATGTCTGTGGTTGTATATCTCACTTGTTAAGTGCACTCTCTTGACATGGGGTCAGCTTGCATTTTGCATGTTCATACCTGTGGCAGGGTGGACTTAGCCATTCATCGCTCGTGGTTGATGAATTCAGTACATAACAGTGGGTAATATCCGTTCTTAAAGAATTTAGAAGCAGGAAGAATCTAGCAAGAAACACTATACTAAAGTAAAAATAATTTCTTTGTCACTAAGAAATTATTTTCAGTAACGTAAGTGAATTGCAATTAGTTCATTCCTCTTAGCAACCCATTAGTCAAATGCCATATAAGCAAAGCATCATTCAATGTGAATTTTCCCATCAGGCACTGCAATACAAGTAGTATGTAACATTTGTGCCAATTATGATGCATGAGGCCAGCAAACACAAACTTCACATGTAAAGAAACGGTCATAAGCAAATTATTTAAGAAGGAAATTTCGAGCATTACAATGGGTATTCACATGGATGGCCAGGCCAGCTTAGTTTCTGTGCTTCAGGTTTTCTTCAATCACTGGGGACTGCCATCTGAAGCCCCAAGGGATTCATTTCTGTAGCCACCACCCTTGCTCCCTGCACCCACCTGGCCTAAAGCTTCAACAACTAACAGTATGTCATGCCTGTCAAATAGAGTAGGCTGATTGGCTAGCCTTCCTGTACAGTTCTGGCTCAGGGTACACTGCCATTGTTGTCTCATCCCTGAATGTCCATCTTCTTAGCCTCCACACAATGACCCAGAGCAACTGGCAAGCAACATTTTAGGGTCCGGAGAGCAACATTTTGCTCGTGAGCTACACGTTGGGGATCACTGCTCAAAAGGAAAATTAGGAAAGATCCCTGACTGAGTGGAAGAGCTATATATATGCTCAGAGATACTCCAAAGGTTAGCCCTCTCAGAAGATACTTTGCTGGAAAATCCAGGACTAGTAAAAAGAAAATTACTTGACCTTGACTGGTTAATTACAAATGACAGGATTACCTCATCTAAAATAGGATGTGAACTGGGAAGTCTATTTGGGAAAAGAGGGGATACATTGACTTACATTAAGAAATTCCCTTTGCCTAGTTCCTGAGACTCCGCCTGAATCTCTTCCATACCATGGAAGTAACTGAGAGATGGTGGATGGATATCGAGCGCAACTATTCATGCAGACGATGCACAGAACCTTTTGAAACTCAGATGCATTTAATGAATGAGTGCCTGGCTTTGAAGGACTTAAAGGAAAAACATTTGGGTGAATTTCTAAAAACCTGTTCTACAAGGTCTGCAAGACAAATATGGGTCCTCTTGATGCAAGGGAGAAGAACCACCGTAACATTGGGATTACCAGCTTTTTTTAAAGACATCTCAAACAGGTTTTTGGAATTGCAAAAAAGTCCCATCTCACCAGAGGTGAATTAATAAACAACAATGATACCTGGACTGTGTGGTGACTTCCCCGGTTGTGACAACATACTTGTATGTGGTAGTAGGATCTTCTAGTCTTCTCTTATGGTCTTTGTTTTAATTAATTACCATACTAATAGCTTTTTAATTCCTTTGGAATCAATCACTTGTTTGCTTTGAACAATTAATGGTGTATAATCATCTTTACGGTTGCTAAATGTAGCATAAAAAGTTTAAAATAGTAAACTAAGAAATGGTAATAAAAAAATTAAACATAAAAGAAATTAGTCAAATTAAAGGCTGTGGAGCCAAACTGTCAAGGCCAATATCCTGGCTTTGCCACTGGAAAATACTGTGATCCTGGACAGATCATCTTATCACACTGCATAGTACTGTTTCGAGGGAAGGGTTTGCTTTCTGACACTCTTATGGCATTGTTTAGCCCATTGCCTATTTTTACTACTATGTCCCCTTTCCTCCAAACTGTATGGGCGTCCCTCACTAGGGACGGGAGATGGAACCTTTTTCACCAGAAAAATCATCTTCCCCTTTAAATTTAGATGCGCGCAGGGACGTCATTTGGGGGTCACCAGGGGTCACAGTTGTGACCCCTGAGATCTCCCTTGCTACCCCCTGTGGTCTCCCTTGCTACCCCTACAAAAATAATGAAAAAAACATTTTTTTTAATGTATTTATATGTCAGCTCCTGGGCTGTGACCAGTGTCATGTGGCTCTTTGTTTCTGGAGTGGCTGGCTTTCTTGTTCATGCCTCTTTAAAAAAAATAGGGGGGTTCCACAAGTGTAACACCTTCAGCAGTGACCCTAATTAAGAAAAAATAGGAATAACAAACAATTTGTCTTTCTGGAATTTTATACAGTAATTGCCAAACTCATTAAAGGTTTATTTCAGGCATACTTTAGGGGGTGAGTCACTGATTTAGTCTGTCCTTAAATACCTCAACTAAGCCTTTCATCCTTCTGAGGTCGATAAATGAGTACCAACACAGGTCAGGTGATATTGTAGGCATATTTGTTCTGTATAAAGCGCTTAAGCATAAGTGCTATGTAATAACACATCATTATCGTTTGGCCTTGGATGTCTGCTTGCATTCACAGTAATTTGGCATTATGGGCCTATATACACAATATTAATGATACATATGGTGATACATACTTGTATCAAATGTATATCAGATTATAGTGATACCGTAACCATTTTTTTCATAGTGTATGTAGGAACAATGCTATGTGATGCCACTTCCTGTTTTTTCAAGGGGTGAAAGGTCGTGTTCCATCATTTTCTGTGATCTCACTTTGGGATGGTCAAGTGACATCACTTCCTGTGATGTCATCAGAGGTCAAGGGTCGTGTGATGTCACTTCTGCTGCCCGTGGCATTTTGGTGAAATGACGTCCCTGGATGCGCGCGGGGCGCGGCCCTGGGAGCATGCACTCCCCTGTTTGTGCCCACTCGTGCCACTACTCATTCCTCTTTTCCACGTCGACAGCAACGGACTGCTTTCACCAGCACTCCTGGGTTAGGCCTCCGGCCTAATAATTCCACACGCTCTTCCCCAGAGAAGTACTATTGTCTTTTTTTTCTTCTCTTTCAATCAGGTACCGCTCTGTCCTCTGGCGCCACGCTCCTTCCCAGCGCATGTCAACGACGGCGTGCTTCAGCAGGTGTCAAGCCTGCAAGGGTTCCTTCCTGATGTCTGACCCTCTGCCTCTGTTGCCTTGGCCCTGACCATGGCTGGCAAGGCTGTACCACGTGAGACGTGCTGACACTGTGCGCCCTCAAGAACAGATTAGCCAGGTGGAAGGAGCTCTTAGGTAGGTCACCTCCAGAGGAACTAAAGGCATTCTTTAAGCAGAAGACCTGAGCCAAGGTAGGTGCAATGTTCTCCTCCACACCCCGCAAAGGCGACTCCTTCCCAAGGAAGCGCACGAGTGGGAGGGACCTAACGGGTTTTAGTAACACCACAAGTACCGAGGCGAGGGGTCGTGAGATATGATATGATGATATGATATGGTATTTGTAACGCGCCTATACACAAGTGTTTCAAGGCGCGACGAGGCAGGGAGGGAGGGAAACAAGGGGAAGACAGACAAACGATCCTACTAGGCCAGGTGTCATTCAGATCGTGCAAGTGCAGAGGTAAGGGGAAAAGGAGAAAGTGCAGGGGGAGGAGGTGGGGGGGAAAGTGCAGTACAAGGTAAGTAGCGTAATAAAATAATAAATAATAAATAAAAGGGACAGCTGGTGGCAAGTGCGAGGTAAGTGCAGAGCAAGTGCTGGGAAGGGGGCTGTAGGGATGCAGTGACAGTCCCACAGTGCAGGAGGAGCCAGGGAGGCAGTGCAAGTGGAGAGTGGCTGGGCCCTGGACCGAGGTCACAGAGTGGCCCAGATGCAGGTTTAGTGCAGACTTCAGTGGGGAGTTTAGCAGGTTTAGCAAGGGAGAGGGAGAGAGAAGGCAGAAGCGAAGAGGAAGGTTTTGAGGTGCTTCCGGAACCGGAGATGGTTCTCCTCAAGTTTCAGGGAGGCAGGAAGGCTGTTCCAGAGGGAGGCCCCTGCTGCGGAGAGAGATCTACCCCCAGCTCGTTGCTTCGAGAAGCGGCTGACCATGAGGGAGTTGGAGACGGATGAGCGAAGGGCTCGTGAAGGCAGATATTTAGGAAGAGAGAGTTGAAGGTATTTAGGCCCCAGGCCCCAGAAGGCCTTGTGGACAATGCAGAGGGTTTTGAACTTAATCCTCGCAGCCACTGGGAGCCAGTGAAGAGATTTCAGTCCTGGAGAGATACGGTCCCTGGGCTTGAGGCCAAGGACAAGTCTCGCAGTTCTGTTCTGGATAAGTTGCAGAGGGCGGAGAGTGGAGGCAGGCAGATTAAGATAGAGGCTGTTACAGTAGTCCAGCCTTGAGAGAACCAGGGCTCGGGAGACAGTGAGCTTCTGGGGGAAGGAGAGGAAGGGAAGAATACCTCTGAGGAGGTGCAGCTGGTAGTGTGACTTCTTAGAGACGTCAGATATATGAGGAGAGAGGGAGAGTGTGGAGTCGAAGATGACCCCGAGGTTTTTAGCTTTGCAGGTAGGGGCAGGAAGGGGGCCAAGGGAGGCCGGCCAGAGAGCTGCAGGAAAGGAGGGAGTGGGTGTGCCGATGAGTAGAATCTCAGTCTTACTGGCGTTAAGGCAGAGGTCATTGGCGGCACACCATTCCTGGATAGCAGACAGACAGTCGGAGATGAGGGAAGGAGAGGAGGAGGCCGAGGGTAGTCTGAAAATGAGCTGGGTATCGTCCGCATAGCACTGAAAGTGGGGGCAGAGAGCGGCGATGCGGTGGGCAAGGAGTGCCAGATACTGGTTGAAAAGCCAGGGAGAGAGGTTGGATCCCTGGGGGACACCACAGGTGGAGAAAAAGATGTCAGAGAGGAAGGAGCCCATTTGGACCTGGGAGGGTCGACCGGAAAGGAAAGAGGTCAGCCATGCCAGAGCCTGACCAGTGATACCCAGGTTATCACGGAGACGGTTGAGCAGGATGGCATGGTTGACAGTGTCAAAGGCAGAGGAGAGATCGAGCAGAATGAGAACACAGGGAGTGTTGGAATCGAGGTTCAGGAGCAGGTCCTCACGGATGTTCAGGAGAGCAGTTTCCGTGCTTCTGGCCGCTCTGAAGCCGGATTGATGGTCATGAAGATTACCAACATATTCAGCATGGAGGTTAAGCTGGGAGATGGCCAGTTTCTCCAGGAGCTTGCCCAGGAAGGGAGTAATGGAGATTGGGCGATAGTTGGCCGGGCAGGAGGGGTCGGAAGAGGGTTTCTTGAGGAGGGGGTGCACAAGGGAGTGCTTGAGGGGGGATGGGAAGACTCCAGAGGCGAATGAGTGGTTGCAAAAGTCAGCTAGGGCAGGAGCCAGGGAGTCGATGTGGTCCTTGATGGTTTTGGAGGAACAGGGGTGAACCTGTTTAGACGAGGCTTTCATAGATCGGACTTGTCTGGAAACCTCATCAGCAGAAAAAGGTGGAAAAGCAGAGAAGGAGGGCGGAGGGGTGGCTGCAAGAGAGCAAGAGGAAGAGCCGGGAAGAGAGGGAGGGAGGAGAGAGGAGGAGAGCGAGGACAGGATGTCCTGAGTTTTTGAGATGAAGTGCGAGGCCAGTGCAGTGCAGAGGGCCTGGGAGGGGACAGGAGAGGTAGAGACTGCAGCAGGGTTGGCCAGCTCCTTGCAGATTTTAAAGAGTTCGGCCGAGTTGTTTGATGCCTCAGAGATGCGGGCTTGGATAAGGGCTCTCTTCTTGGTGAGAACGGAGAGCCGGTATTGCCTTTGGAGCAGGCGGCAGGCCAGTTTGTCAGAGGATGAGCATGAAGCACGCCATTTCCTCTCTGCCACCCTGCACTTGCGTTTTAGGGAGACGAGATCCGAGTCATACCAGGAGTTACATTTGGCTTTGGGCTTCAGGCGGATTCTCATGACGGGGGCAAGGATATCGAGAGTATCAGATATAGAGGAATAGAGCATGGAGAGGGCTGTGTCAGGGTGGGAGTCAGCCAAGGGGGGAGAAGGGGGCGAGAAGGTAGCAGCGAAAGCCTCAACTGACACGCGCTTCATGGGTCGGATGACCGAGAAGGTGGGTGGCAGTGAAGAGGGTGGCTTTGCCTGTGGGGTAGGGAGGGAGAGGTGGGAGGATAGGAGAAAGTGATCGCTCCAAGAGAGAGGAGTGGAGAGAGGGAGGGAGAGGGGAAGGTCAGAAGAGATCAGAGCATCAAGAGTGTGCCCTGCAGAGTGAGTAGGCCCAGACGGGAGAATAGAGAGTGAGAGAGAGTTGCAGAGTTCGCGGAAGAGACCAGTGGGGGGACAGGAGGCATCGAGGTGGATGTTGAAGTCACCGAGAAAGAGGAGTTGGGTGGTTGAGGACAGGAGTGAGGAGGAGAGGTCAGCCCACTCAGAGAGGAAGGAGGAAATTTGACCAGGTGGCCGATAGATAGTAGCCACGGTAAGGGAATGGCTAGGAGAGAGAGAAAGTCGGCAGACAAGACATTCAAAAGAGGAGTAGGTCTGCGTAGGAGTGACAGTGGCAGGAATCCACTCAGGGAAGATAAGGGCAACACCACCCCCTGAACGGTTGGGCCTGGGCACGGAGAGGATCTTGTAGCCGTCAGGTAGGAGTGTGTCGAAGCTGGTGGCAGAGCTGGCAGTGAACCAAGTCTCAGTGAGACCGAGGACGTCGAGGTCCAGTTCCTCAAGAAGGCGACAGATATCAGAGGAGTGCTTGATGGCAGAGCGAGAGTTTAGAGTGGCAATGTGGAGAAGGTTGCCACCCTTGAAAAACTTCCGGGGAGGGGTACAGATCAGAGGTACGCCCTGCGGAGGTGTTAGAGAAGGAGTTGAAGAGGGAGCAAGAGAAGGGGCAGGGAGGGAGGGGAGAGGCAAGGTAGCCGAGGACAGAGGAGGGGGGACAGCGGGAGCGGAGAGGAAGTTGATGAGGCATGGGAAGCGTCTATCAAAGAGGTGAAGGTTGGCCTGAGGGCCTTGGACCAAGACGGTCCCGTTAGCATAGACATTAATGATGGCTTTGGAGGAGTGGAAAGGGGCCAAGAGGACATCCCAACGGGTGCCACCATTAATGGGAGAGGTGGAGAAAGGAGAGAGCACAGTGACCATGTGAAGGGTCCATAGGTCAGGTGAAGGCACGAAAAAGAGAATGTCAGTGAGAGTTTCCTTGGAGCAGGCGCTCGTGTAGGTGTCAGCGATAGGGAGGCCTGGGTTGGAGACCAGGATGTCCTTTTTAAACTTCTACCTACCTACCTGTAACTCTGCTGAGGGACTGCAAGGTTCTTTTACCGGGCCTCAGCCCGAGGGGCTATGCCCCAATACCGGACTGATGTCTGAGGGGGTGCCTCTACACAGCACTATCAGCGCTACAACCGAGGGCACTCCGCCTACCAGGCCTTGTTCTGAGGTTCAGGGTAGGCCTCAACCTCAACCACTCTGCGTAATGGAGGAAGCCGGGCCCAACGCAGCGAGTACCATGACGTTGGCACGTGGCATGCAGCAAGACAAAATGGCCACCGAGCCAGACGCCATACAAAATGGCAGCTCGCCCGACACTATCCCCTTTTGTGGACCAGGTAGGGGAACGAGTCTCCAGGTGGGACTGGTCTACGCCTGGCACTTGGCCCATGGCATAGCCCTCTACTACGTAGGGCAGATAGACCTCGTCCCACACGCGAGACAGGGCATACCTAGGCCTCAGCATCCTCATGTCCCGCATCTATGCCAGTCCCATCAGGCACTCCTCCAGCCTGTGAAGACAAGTTTTTTGAGAAATTCCTTATGCTCATGAGGTCCCCACAGATGGGCAACATTCTTAGGGATGTCATCAGCGACATGCTCCCTCTGATACAGCCGCTAGCACCCAGGACCAAACCACCTTTGAGGCCAGCTCCTCTGGGTCCAGCACAGCCTCAACGGCCTGTGCCAGTCCCTACTACATCCATGCTTTTTAGTCCCAGTCACAGCACCCCCTTCTCCACTGCCGCAGCAGCCTCCAGCGCTGATCATCAGTACGCCACAGCTTCTTGCTCCTAGCACTCCTCCGGCAGACACACTGGTGGGCACTGATGAGGAGGACGACCCCAACACTCCACCATCAGCCAAAGCCTTTCACAAATGGCTGGCAGGCCTGGCTAAGTATTTGGGGATCCTGCAGCCACAGGTGAGACAACCATGGGCGGGGGTATTGGCAGAGGTTCTCACTCTACGCCCCAAGGCTCGAACAGGAATCCCAATGCAAAAGGACATGGTGGCAATTGGAAGAGGACCCCCTCTTACTGTCAGCGCACCCCCAGCCTTCACTCCTCGTGATTGCTTCAGCATCACTCTATTCTATGCCGCAATCATCCTTGGCTACATCAGCCGCTGCGCTCCTGGGTAAGGAGGAAAAGATCCTGGAGGCGCTCAGAAAGAAAATCTATTCCAACGCTACTCTCCATCTGCGCCAGTCCAACGCAGATTCAATGCTGGTAGCAGTCAACCAGAGGCTATGGCAAGAGATGGCTGATTTCCTACCTGAACTCCCTGTTCAGAGCCAGGCTCACTTCAAGGCCGGGCTGGTGGAGGCCAAAATGTTGGCACAGGATATAATGGAGTCTACGGTGGCTCATATTTATACATCAGGTCATGCCATTTGCATTGCTACTGGCATGAAGTGGACGGCTTGGATCAGGGTGACCAAGTTCAACCCTGATGTCCAGGAGCGTATACTGGACCTTCCTTTTGAGGGAGGGGATCTGTTCCATTCGACAAAGGACTAGATACTCGATAAGAAGAAGAATAGTTTGCAGACTGCGAAGTCCTTACCGATCCTCACCAAGTCCACCCCCAAGGCATATAGCCAGGCGCACCAGCACTCAGACAAGGGTCGGTCCTTTGGAGGCTTCAGGGGCTTCCAAGAGAGACGGTTCAGACAACCGGACAGATCCCTAGGCCAGCACAGGCGCAAGCAGCACAAGGCGGCGCACAACGGCTTTTTTCAGTCCCCCTCCTCAGCCCCAGCCTCAGAGGGCAAGAAAGCATGAGACATCCATCCAGATCCACGAGTCTCCGGTGGGGGGCAGGCTTGTCCTTCATGCTCACCACTGGCAGACAGGGTTCACAGACCCATGGATCCTCTCTGTAGTATGCACAGGCTACCAGCTACCTATCCCTCCTCCTCTCTCCTCCCCTCTGCTCCCAATGATTGGCACAGCAACTCTGTTGGCCGAAATTCACTCGCTCGTAGAGAGTCAGGTGGTGGAGGAAGTCCCAGCCTCTCAGCAGGGTCTGGGCTTCTATTCACGGATTTCCGCCATACACAAAAAGAACTAGGCTGGCCTGAGAGTTGTGTTGGACCTTTCCACCTTGAACCTTTCACTTCCTCTCCAAAAGTTCAAGATGGTCACCCCAGCGCTAATCGCGAAGACATTGTGTGAGACTCGATGTGCTCCCTGGATCTGAAGGATGCCTACCTTCACATCTTGCTCTGGCAACCCCATCGGTCCTTTCTGGGGTTCAGGATCATGGGATTTCATTTCTAATACAAGGTTCTACCCTTTGGCTTGAATTTGGCCCCCAGGGTCTTTGCAAGACTAATGAATGCATTGGCAGCCCTACTCAGGGTGCAGGGTCACCACATCTACCCATATCTAGACGACTTGCTAGTCAGGGCAAGATCTCCGGAGGCATTACAGCACACAGCCTCTACCCACATGGGTACACTACACAAGCTGGGATTTTCCATTAATCTCAAGAAGTTGCAGTTGGCGCCCATGAAGAATCGGACCTTCCAGCGCCTTATCTGGAATACGAGCTCCGAGAGGATTTTCCCCTCAACGGACAAGATTGCAGCCATCAAGAGGGACACAGGGCATTTTCTCAGCAGAGCAGTAACCTCAGCATGGTGGTACCATTATCTCTTGGGCATCATGACGGCATGTCTCTGGGCAGTGCCTCATACAAGACTCAAAGTAAGATGACTACAGCTGCACTTCGCAGCCTCCTGGAGCCAGCAGAGGGGTTCCCAGGCAGAGCAGGTCAGCATTCCACATCATCTCTGCCAGGATCTAGTCTGGTGGAGCACATGCAGCAACCTGCTGATAGGCAGGCCCTTCCATCAACCAGCACCTCAGGTCATGGCTGGGGAGCTACATTGGACAGGCACAGTGTCCATGGGGGTTTGGTCCTGTCTGGAGCAGGCGCCCCACACCAACTGGCTTGAGTTAATGGCCATCTGGCTCGCTCTCAAAGCCTTCCTCCCGATGATCAGTGGCAGGGCCATTCTCATTCAAACAGACAGCTCCACCAGCATGTATTACATCAACAAGCAGGATGGCACCAGGTCTCCTCCCCTCTGCACTCTAGCAGTCAACATTTGGTAGTGGGCTCTGGTGAACATGCACTTGGCAGCTATCCACCTCCCAGGGGAGTCCAACCTAGATGCGGATAGGATCAGCAGGTTGGGTGCGGACAACTACGAATGGAAGTTGACCGAACAGGTCCTTCAGGGGATCTTACACGAGTGGGGTCATCCTCGGGTGGATCTCTTTGCCACCTGGTCCAACAGTAGGTGTCCCCAGTTTGCGTCCTGGCAGGGACAGGGCAGGGGCTCTCTGGGCGACGTGATGCAGATCCAGTGAAACAACATCAAAGTGTATGCCTTCCCTCCCAGTCCCCTGGTCCACAAGGTAATCGGAAAGATCAGGGAGGCCCGACACCTCCGTATCATACTGATAGCTCCGTGGTGGCCAGCAAGGCCATGGTTCTCGGAACTACTCAGCCTGTCGGATCAGCCCCAGGTGCACCTTCCGCTGGGCACAGCACACCTCCCTCAGCAGGGAGGCACGGTCATCCACCCTACCCCCCAGAAGTTAGCCCTCGCAGCATGGTTCTTAAACAAGTCACACTGAGGCATCTGCAGCTGTCACAGGTTACTCCAGACATTATACAAGGGGCTAGGAGCGAGGCTTCCGGCAGCCAGTACAAAAGGAAATGGACCAGGTTTTTTCACTTTGGCGGAATCAAAGGAGGTCGATCCGTTGACCTGCACGTTGAACTATATGCTATCCTCTGTGCATCTCGCACACTCAGGCGTGCAGGTAGATACATGACGCACCTATCTGGCAGCCATTGGAGCCTACAGGAACTCGGAGGAGGAGGTATTTTCATCCTCTAACCCGGTGGTTAAAACATACTTGACGGGCCTGACTAGGCTTTATCCGCCTATCAAGAAGCCCCACCCAGTGTGGGACCTCAATGTGGTCTTGGGCGCCCTTGCGCATAAACAATTTGAACCTTTGGTGTCCGCGGACATCAGGCTAGTCATCATTAAGGCTGCCCTCCTGGTGGGCCTTACCTCAGTACGCCGGATCAGTGAAATCCACGTGCAGGTGGCCTCAGAGCCTTCTGCTCCCTATCCTAGGGACAAGACGATGCTTAGAACACACCCTGCATTCTTAGCTAAGGTTGTCTCCTCCTTTTACCTAAATGAGAAGATAGTGCTACCAACGTTCTTCGTGGACCCTAAGGATGACGTTCAGAGGGTATTGCATTGTCTGGATGTGAGGTGTGCGCTGAGATACTACCTGGACAGGACCAAGAGCTTCCGAAAATCAGATGCCCTCTTTGTCATGTTCGGTGGGTCAAAGCATGGCTGTCAAGCTTACAAGGCTTCCATAGCAAGGTGGATGGTTACGGCCATCAAGGAGGCATACAAGGGGCAGCACAAACCTCTTCCAGCAAATACGCAATCAGAGCTAAGGCTACGATGGTTGCTTTGCAGAGGCACGTCCTATGTCATATTTGCAAGGCGACTACATGGGTTAAGCCCTCGGCCTTCTGCAAGCACTACTGCTTGGATGCCGGCTCCAGGTCGGGTGCAGAATTTGGTCGGGCAGTGTTAAGGAACTTGTTTTCTTAAGAGAGCACCTCTCCACCCTGGGACTACATTCAGTTGTACTCGCCCATACAGTATGGAGGAAAGGGGACAGGACATGGAGTAATTATAAGTTACTCACCTTAGTGACTAACGTACTCCTAGTCCATAGTCCCCTTTTCTCCATTCGTCCCACCACCCCCCTTAATAAAACTGATGTCATTAGGCAATGTTAATATTGTCGATATGTTAAAGGAGACTGAGGAGTAGTGCCGATGGATGGAGTCAGGGGAGCGCATGCTCCCAGGGCTGCGCCCACCATGCGCATCTAAATTTAAAGGGGAAGATTATTTTTCTGGTGAAAAAGGTTCCGTCTCCCATCCCTAGCGAGGGACGCCCATACAGTATGGAGGAAAAGGGACTATGGGCTAGGAGTACGTTAGTCACTATGGTGAGTAACCTATTATTTTTATGTAGGCCATTAGAGTGGAAAGACAGGAGAGAGCTGACCAAATGTCACAGGCCTCTCGCAATCATATTTTAAGGTCTGCCTATTTGACAAAAAAGAGATCAATTTATTCTAGAATTTAGAATGTTCTTCAATCTGCACCAAACAATGAGCAGGTACACTTATCACAGACTTACTTTTGCTGGGTGTATCCAAGTCCCTAAAACCCAGCAGACAACCCATATAGGATCTTTTATGATAACATCAAATCGTAGTCTGATATTTGTAGACTTCAATTTATGATATAGCGAACAATGCTACAATAGAATGCTTTTACACAGATATTTTTTAATGTGTCTTTTTGATTTATCATGTGATTTGTGTACTTTCCAATTCAGGTCTACAAAAGAGTATTATTTTTAGTTAATTAAAGTCACACATTCATAAATGTGCCTTGGTGTATGACAAGAATTGAGAAGCTATGCAGTCAAATGCCACAATTGCTCACTGGGCCAAAAGTGTGTGATCCTAGGCAACTCATTAAATCTCATAATATCTATCCTATCCAAATTACTTGTCCTTCATATATCAAAATTGTTAGCCCATAAAATTAGTTTAGTACACAGGGTGTGTTGTTCATAAATGTCACACTCCTGGTTTGATTGGCAATACTGTGGCTTCATATATAACCAGTATTGGCAAGGCAAATAGTTTTGCCATTTTATTAGGCATGGGATAGGCATTTGCAGGCGCTGTCATAATTGTACTACCTACACAAACCAAAAGGTAGGGAAGCCTTGAATGCCTCATTTAAAGGGCTAAATTACTCAATGCTAAACAAAAGTAGAATGAGGATATAATGTATAACAATTATTTTATTCAATTATTTTTTTTTTTTTTGTAAAGCCGCCATAGATGGATAATACTTCATTGGCAACACATAATACACACAGGCAATTACAAATACAGTTTAAAAAACATCACAATATACATACACATATAAAATCTCGTAAAGTGTGCAAAAAGTGCTACTATCCACCATACAGACCTCCAATTGAGGAAAATTAATAAATGAATATGCAAGCGCAACAAGTCGGTGTGGGTCAAAAATAGTGTATACCCTAGGCTCAAACACCTATGCATAGGTGTCCTTATTGATTTGAAACAACCATAATCAATTGAAACAACCACAGTCTACTAGGTCAGGCAGATATTCTAACAATTGTCTTCAAGGGTCTAATGGAGCTCTTCCAACGGGTCTAATTATTTTCCTCCCCTCCTAGTTTCAACATCCCTCCTGCATGAGGAACAGTTTTCATCAGGACAAGTTTATATCAGAGGTCATCTCGGGGTCCGTCAGACTACCAAGGGCCCAACACCCTTCCCCAGAATAAACGGGGAACTCAGCCAACAGCAAGTTAGTACTGCAGTTTACTACAGGGATCTTACAAGACAATCAAGATTGTCCAGTACATCTCAAATTTAAAATGCATACGCTCCAGTTTTTATGTGGTTTGTTGTCATCACCTGGGCCCTTTGCAAAAAATCATATCCCTGTTGCTGGGGAGGTGCTGAGAGTGGTAACACATATAGACATCCCCTATAAAGGTTATTCTACTGGCCCTCGCAATATCAGATGGTGGACCTGTCCCATCCCTTAGAAAACTATCTATTACATTGTTGCAGAGTAGTGGGCTTACCATTGGCTTTTGCCCCTTGCCATCCACTCCTGGGTTTCTGTCTCATAATTGGTTGGAGCTGATCTCCCCAGGCCTGGGACCCAGCTCGGTTCTCAGGCCTCTGTGCACCTCTTCAAGGTGATGTGAAACGACTATGTGTCTGAATTGTATCTGGTAGTTTACCACCTTTGCCTATGGGAGTGCGCTTCCACATTGCAACACTTGTTTCACTCTTCGTCTGGGTTGCTGGGACTGGCTCATCTTCCCACCACGGATAAATGCCTATTGTCTAGTTGGGCTGCATCACGTGCTTGTGGACCACAAAATGAAGCTCGTGGGTCTGCATTTAAAAGGATTTATTAAGTTTTCCTGCAGCTGGTCCCTTTGTCATCTAGAGTTTGGAATTTGATTGTTTATATCTGATCTCGGCTGTGGGCTCAATCTGCGCTTTGTGCAGCCTGAGCCAGCTCCCCTTGTGTCGAGTTCTGTGGCGTGAGGCCTTCTGTAATTGTTCCCCTGGCTTATATGATTTCCACATGCTCTTACTGTGCTGTGTTACCTATACGTTAGTCACACGTGGTCCTACCAGGCTCCATATGTGCTCTTCTAGTCCCATAGGCTTAATTGCTTTAAGCATCTGCAAGCTTTCTCAGGATCTCTTGTTGCCATGCTTTTATGCGTTACTGCATTTGGCTAATGAGAAAAATAATAAAAGCTTTGAAAATATGTATATGTATCAGTCCCCTACCTACAGAAATGTGTAAGCATGTTCTTTGTTTATGTCAGTTTGTGTTCGTGTAATGCTATGCAGGGCTGCGAGTGTGCTTCATGACTAACGCTGCTATGTCGTGGTGTCACTAATGAAGTCAGCACCGTGGCTTCTTGGTTCTTAATCGAGGCAGTCCATGAGGGCATTTCCATCCACAATCTCCATTGAATCCCTTGTTCCGGAAAGGATATGCACTGGTTAGGTTTGAATGGCTGACTAATGGGATACCTTTCACGTGTACGTGTCAGACAGTGTCATGGTCATGAAATCAGGGACACAGGCATGTAGGAGTCACATGCACAGGAGACCTGGGTGGACACTGTCCTGGCGCCTTTGGCACCAGGCTCATGATCAAAAGTAAACAAGAACATCCATTTAACACCAAAAAGCTTTTATTGTGGACATAGCACTTCAGATGCATTAACCTTTAACATTCCATCCATTAAGCAGGATGCATTAACCTTGAACATTCCATCCATCAAGCAGCCCCAAGTGTATTCTTGGGTGTGGCTGCTAATGGATTGCCTTTGCACATGGTCACTCTCTAGGAGTGGCAGGGTGTGGCTGGTAAGCTGGCCCTAATGGGCGTGCCCACGATCTCAGCTATATAAGCTGCCCCGATCCTCAAGACAGACGCTTGGCGTTATTCTGTACTTGCAAGCAGCGTAACGCTCACAGTCGCCTGAGGTCAGACTTATCTTTGAAGATCCTGCTTCCTGGACATCCTGCTTCCTGCCAGCATACTTACCAACTGGGGGAATCTGTTCTTACCTGTACATCTCTTCAGCGAACCAAGTATTCATCTTTACACTTTCTGGAATGCCGAAATCTTCATGTTGGCAACGCAGCACGACACGCTCCATCGTCGACAGCAGCACCTGCAAGGAAAAACAGAGACAAGATTAGATATCGAAAAAAACAGTCAGTTTAAGGTTGCGCTTCGCCATACTTCACGCTTTCCTTAAACCATCACTTACCTGCTGTCGAACATTGCGGTAGCATCAATCTTCCATCGGGCCGCGTCTCGCGTCTTACAGCTGCATTGAGGCTGCATTTCCATTTAAGGAAAGAAAACAGAAGAGAGACATTATTGCGGGCATAAATAGGAGCAACATATAAAGACATTAAACAGAACGAACAGCATTACAAGAGCTCAAGAAAGACTTACCAATCGTAAGGAGAAGCATAGTCGCAGCTGGCCTGGACTAATCCTTATCAGGGATCAGTGAAGGAACTAGATCCCATTCGACGCACCCCTGCCAGAAGTAGCAGGACGGAGAGCTTATCATCCATAATTCACAGGAGCAGTATCACCACGTACCACTGCTCACAGCTTTTGTACTGAAGGAGAGGGCTGCAACCATGCTCCAACACCTCCGCAGAGACCAGGTGAGCGTAACAGCCAGTGGTGCACGTGGGGTTCATCCGAAAAAGGATGGGTGACTTTGAGTGTTTCTGGCTCTTTGACCTGTCATGTTCATGGGGGTGAGGAGGGGCATCCCTGGGACCCTCTCTTCAGTCCTCCCTCTAGTCAAACTGTCGACCACTCCACTATATGTTACTACCTTTATCCTTGGTAGCCATATCTTGTTCAGTCCTCTGAGGTGTCCGTAGTAGTTTGCATGATCGTCAACATTGCAAGTCATGTACTTGCATTCTCCTTATGGGTTGCACCATACCCATCTTCCTTCATAATTCTTGTTGTCGTATGGATTATCGAACTTCGTCTCATGTGGGAATAGTGGACACTCCCTTATTCTTCCTCTCGGCTTGTCTCTCTTCTACTATTTTGTCCTTTTCACCTCCTAGATTCACATCCATCATCACCTTCATCCCTATCGAATTCTTGGTTGTTTTGCAGCATTGAGTAATGTAGATTTTACCACACATAATCCCACTAGTACCACTAGTACCAATATTAGTGCTCCTAGTAATACTTTCAGTCCATCTGCTGGCCATTAAGGCATCCATTACCAGAGGTAAGATATCCAGCTTTTATTTCCGGTCCCTTTTGCTTTTTTCTCCATTTTGGCATACATCTTGGATAATTGTGTAACTGCTTCTGTCAGTGTGCCATTGGCTGCCATTGGCTGGTACGAATTTGCAACAGGGACCAATTGTTGCACAAACTCCTCCTTCCATTGCTGTGAGAAGGCTCAGAACATGATACTACTCTATCTATCATTCCATCCCTCGTCTGTGTATACGTGGCCATACACAATCATTGTGGTCTTTGCCAGCATCCTGGCTCTCCTCCTACTTCTTTCACCCCTCTTCGGGCAGGGCAGCTTTATCAGTGTTATTGTTTTTGTGTTGCCTTTCTGCGGCCCATCAGTTATGTATTGTATAGATTGGTCTAACCGCCAATAATTGTACATCATGTCAAGAGTCTTTATGTAACTGTCTTCATATAGGAATGTTGCTTGAGGCATCCATCTCAATGTTGCTGTTTTCCCTTGGAATCTTCCTCGAGTCGTAACCATGGATAGACACATGAGACATTGGGCTCTTGCTGCTGTTATTTCAGTTGCTATAAACATTCTGAAGACACTCATGGCATAGGGAATTAGTGAGCAGGCATAACCGCTCTCCCCAGTGGTTTCCTTACCTACTTTGGTCATGTGTTTATACCGCATGTTATTAGACACTCAGGCAGTGTCAGTAAGATATAGGTCCACTCCCCTCATGTCTGTGTCAACACTGCGCTTGCCTCTCCTTACCGTGCTTTCAGTGCCCCGTTGTCCACCTGACATGGTCGTTCCACCTGCTGGGGTCGGGGCAATGTTAGTAGAGGATACAGCAGTTTCACTAGACACAAGCAATGTTCGCCAAAAGATGAATGCAAAGACCCCACTTGGGAATAAGAGACAGGACAAAATAAGCATATTTGTTATTATTTCACCCATTTACCTGTGCTGCTGGATCCTTGTGCAGCTTGAAGATATCAGTTGACCACCTGAAATGCACAAAGACTGTGTTCATTTGTTAGAGTTGTGTTAGTTTTAAGCCCTGTGAATCATGTAATCGCTCATTTCAAAGACAGACAGCTGTTCTGATTCTAGGCTCTCTGAGAACTGCGAGGGCTGATGGGTTTCCTCGCTCAAGTTGTGGGTAAGCTTCGGCCAAATATGCTATGAAAACGTAGTAATATATACAAGGAGGACGTGCTTGAAATCGGTTGGACCTTCTAATAAAGTGGACAAATTGGTCCGAAAAAGTATCATGTTGTAAATCATTGGACAACATTAACAGTCATGAAAAAACAGTTGCACTTTCTCGAAGAATGTATGTAGAGAATAAAATAACATACAGTGTGTCCTCACTCTGGATATGTAGGAAGTTCATGCCCTAACTCTGCTGTCTGTGAGCGAGTAACCATTGGGTGTCCTCCACTCGGCAGTTCTGATTCCGAATTATCTCATTGATCCTTTTGCTGATGATCGTTGACCCTGTTGAACTTGTTGCCAGGTGAGGGCACAGCTTTGTAGGGCTTGATGTCCGTGATGTGGTTCCAAACTGACTTTCCCTCGAGTCTCAACGTTCTTTCAGTCACAGCTTCAACAATATAGGGGCCTGTGAATCTGGGTGCATCCCAGCAGCAAACACAATTTCGTAGGAGGACTCTCAGTCCTCAGGAAAAACAGGTGATTGCTTATGTACTTCCTCTGGGTCGTTGACACTGCTGTTTTCTCCGTTGGCTTCAGGACCTCCCTGGTGTCGTATCGAGCAAGAGATAAAAAGAGGCACTAGCAATCAAGGAAGAAACATAATCATTCATTTCTTGGCCTAAAACAGTCACACTACTCTCTGCGTCTTTGAGTGCCCCAGTGGGAGGAGCCTGGAGAAGTTGCATGCGCCGTCCTGTCACCACCTCATGTGGGGTTAAATGATCGTCATACCCAGGTTTGTTGCGCAATGCAAACAGTGAGAGGGGCAGGCAATGGAGCCAGTTCTTGTTGGTACTCTTTTTTTCAGACTTGGCAATACTCTCTTTCAAGGGGCCATTGAGGCGTTTGCACAACCTGTTTGCTTGCGGGTGATAAGCACAGGAGAATTTATGTTGAATGCTCAGCAACATTGTGATGTGCTTGAACGTTTCATTGGCGAAGTCAGGGCCATTGACAGACCGCATTACCTCACACACGTCCAATTGTGGAAACACTTCCCGGACCAAAAATGTCGCCGCTCCAAGGGTGTCAGGATGAGAACAGGGGCCTGCCTCAATCTACCAAGACAATTGTCATACGACCACAATCATGTATTGGTATCCTTGGCAGACTTGGATCATTTTAACATAGTCGATGTGGAGGTGTTGAAATGGACCAACGGGGCAAGGTATGGCTCCTCTCACAACTCTCAATGCATGTCCTGTAGTAAACTGCTTGTAAACTAAGCAGTTGCTCATAGATTTAGCCACTTGTTCTGCCAAATTAGGATATAACCATGTTTCTCCAATATGGGCAGCAAGCACCTCCTTTCTTGTGTGCGTTGGATAATATAACTGTGTCAATGCTGTGTGCAACACTGCAAGTGGATTGACCACCTTCCCTGTGTTATTCTGCCACCATAGGGCATCTGTTAGGTACACTGTACATCCCGTCCTAGTCCACAGGTCCTTCTCCTCCCTGGGTGCAGCTCCCTGCAGATCCATTATTTGTGTTGCTGGTAATACATTGTACCTCACTTTTAGTATCATTGTATTTGCATAGTCATGGGCATGTGATGAGGCATGCATTCCTAGGAGCTCTCCAAAATATGTGGTGCACTTTGCTTCAATTTCTGCTGCTTTATTTCCTCTTTAGACAGGGTCCTCTTCTAGTGTGTGCGCTTGGCATTTCACTATGGCTAGTTACTCAGGGTAATGTATGACTTCTGCTAGCCTGCCAATAGAAGTACATGCTGTATTGATGACCCATCAGCCATCCTGAACCCCCTCCTCATCCATCATGATAGTCCTGAGTGTACTGTGGATGTCACATAAGCTGAGCCCAAGTACATTGTCCCCTCCTTTCTTCTGCTGTGCTCCAGTGCCCATATTAAGGCCATTAGTTCTGCTGCCTGTGCTGAATAATGTGATGGAGACCGCGCACTGACTACTACCTCACTGGTTCCATCCTCCCTCACCACTGCTGTCCCTGTATGTCTGGCACTGTCTGTATGGTCAATTGTTGATGAACCATCAATGTAAAGCCCGTCTCCCCCCCTCAAGTGCGTCCTCCTGTACCTTGAGGGTGTCTTGCAAGTTCTCTATGCAGTCATGTGCGTAGTCACTGTCCTGTACCACATCAGCGGGAAAAGTCTGCGGATTGACGAGTCTGCACCTCACGACTCTAAGTGATGGGTTTGATAGTAACACCTCATAGTAAGGGTTTGATGCTCTCTGTGTTGTCAGTGTGCTCTTTGGTCGCTCCAGTATTGCAAAGAGGGCATGCGCCACATTAAGAGTGGTGCTGCACCCCATGGTAATAGTAGCTGATTTGTCCACTGCGAATGCGGCTGCAGCCAAAGCTTGTTCGTAAGGATAATGTCCTCTCATTACTGGGTTTCGCTTCCCACTGTAGTATGCCAGTGGCTTGTGCCCCAAGCTTGTGTTCTGTGTCAGTACTGCTGTCATCACTACCCCTTCGGAGTCGGAACAAAAATAATTCCTTTTTGTAGTTTGGGATCCCTAACACTGGAGCTCTTTCGCCTGTCTTTTTCATGGGGTGAGGAGGGGCATCCCTGGGACCCATAGCTAAGTCACAATCCATTCTCCTATGCGCAACTTGTGCCAACATAATATACCACAAAAATAAATTAGTGCACTTACAGATATTGTCACAAAAAGTGCACGGATCAAGTTGGTTCTCCTAAATCACTCAACGGAACTCTGAGCCACAAAACAGAAAGGCAACAACCCATTACTTGTCTTGTCTAACTGCAATGTGTACACATCTACTGTGGAATTTAAGAGACAAATGAGACACTTACAGTATCTCCAATACATCATGGAATAATGTTCATAACTTCCTTGGCACTAAAAAGAAGAAAGCCAGTGGAAAGTCAGCAAGTGGGCCAAAGGCATACCAGGGGCCAAGCAATTCCCTGCCTTCCACGATACGCAGAGTGCAGGGTTCAAAACCTCCATTTACCCCAAATATCAGATGAAAGACATACCAAAACATATAAAAAATGAAAAAAGTGGTATAAACCAAAGGTAATCTCTAAATCATCAGAGAATGCATCCAATGGTCTGTAAATACGATAATTCTACCCAAATATGTATAATCACCCCAACGTTACCTCTAGGTTACCAAGGATGAATCCACTGATCTGTAAGTCCGATGGTTTAACCTAATGTGGAGCGCGAATACACAGAACAATATAACAGCATATCAAGTGCTGTATAGCCCCACAATCTTCAGGGCTGGGTTAATAAAACAAATGTATCCGGGCCGCAGGAGCCACTTATCCAGATCACAATGAGTTGCCCTTGGTAACCATGACGTAACGCCACAAGTCACACATGCAGGCCACGCCCGCAGTGCGTGCCGACTTTGTCAAAGGCCAATGTTGTCCCAGACCATCTATTATATGATTCAAACAAGGAAATATACACCCAAGTCCTAGATGACCAATGAACTGGTGAATCTGATGGTTGCTTCATGTCCCATGGCATCCATTACGCGGTACCGAAGGTAAATAAACAAAAAAGTCCTTAAAGCGCACTGGGCCCAAAACCGCTGACACCCACAAGTCTGACTACCTGACAAAAACACGTAATATCACCTATTTATGATCCGAAAGCAATAAAATGCAGACATATAATCACGAAAGTGCAAAAACTGCATCACGTTAGAAAGGCGGTGCCTATCCAGCAAACGAGAAACCCAGCTCCATAGAAAATCGACACAAATCTAATCTGATATCAATGTTACCCACAGGATTTCATAAGACACATCTACAGCAAGACATGCTAATAGCCTGTTTCAAAGACCCCACAGAAAGTGTGTAAGGTGCAATGAAACACACAGGTAAATACAAACTACAGGAGAGTGATGTTACTCCATCACCATGTGAATTTCACCAACATCAGATCGACAAGTTCACAAAGTAAATGTAATCTGTGTGCCTATTGTTAAGATCATATTCCTGACTAGACAGTAGACAAGTCATAGGCAATAAGATACAAAGGAATACCAATAGTCAAAAGAGCCTTACTCCCCTCTAGCCCTAGAATCAATGGATGTATACATAAATTACAATTCAAAGGAACAGCAGAAGAATATATACACCTTTGTACATTAACCTGAGCAAGTATGTGTTTGTGTAATAACACCTCACTCAATAGTATGATGCATCAACATGGAATTGCTGTTGAAAGGAATTGCTGTTGAAAGAAGGGTAAAGATGTAACAACAACCCCAAAGGTCTCCACTTGTCTCGTTGGTTAAGTCCTGATCTATATGTGTCCAGACTAAACATCCACTGCTGCTCTCTCAGTGCTAAACGTCGATCTATACTCCTCTGGTCCATACCAGCAAACTTGTTGATTACCCACCATGCCAGGGCATTCACATTATGCCCCCTGAGTAGATTTCAACTAAGGGAGCTGCAATGGTTTTCGTTCTAATCTTAGATCGTTTCTACATTCTAGAGTTCTCACTTGTCTAGATGTTTTCCCCACATAGGTTTCTAAACACAGAAATTGGATGATGTAAATAAAATTGTTTCTCTTGCATGTACTATGAAAGTTGAAGTACCATCTTTATTCTTGATCTTAAAGCTCAGTTTAATCACTGAAAAAATTGCAAGCCCACAAGGATAGTGACCCTTCACAGGTGGAAGGCCCAAAAATGATCTTATGTTAGCTGGTGGTTTGACGGCCACTCTATTTGCAGATACCAAATGCTGTTTAAGATTTGTACCTTTCTTAAAAGCACAAAGAGGGGGTTCCAGCTCTGAATGATTGAGTTGAAGCACATGCACATTTTTAAAATCAGTTTTTTAATATCATTACTTTGCTAACTGAAAGAAGTAACACCGACATTCTGAATGATTTTGTTTTGTTACAAGTGTTCTCCAACAAAATGGATCTGAATAAATGTCTCGTCCTCTTTTTGCTTTGTCTCAACATGTGATTGGGATATCCCCTACCGGTAAATCGATCAAAATGCATGAGGAATGTTGAAACTAGGAGGAGGGGAAAATAATTGGACCCTTCGGAAGAGCTCCATTACAACCTTGTAAGACAGTTAGAATATCTGTCTCACGCAGTAGACATTTTTTGTTTTCAATTGATTATCGGTGTTTCAAATAAATTAGGACACCTATGTATAGGTGTTTGAGCCTAGGATGTACAATATTGTCGACCCACGCCTACTAGTGGCACTTGCATATTGTTTTATTACTTATCCTCAATTGGACGACTGTGGTGTTGGATATAACCACTTTTTGCACTTTGCACATGATGACATTTTATATGTGTTTGTATAGTGTGATGTTTTTTAAATTGTATTTGTAATTGCCTGTGTGTATTATGTGTTGCCAATGAACTATTAGCCAGCTATGGCGGCTTTACAAAAACAAATCATGTTTGAATAAAATAATCGTTATGTTATAAAGGATATCCTCATTCTACTTTTGTTGAGCATTGAATAATTGTACTACATGACCATAAGATGGCAACAGCTGAAAACATGTGTGATTACGTAGTATGAGGCAGGCATGGTATCACAAGTCAGACACCGGCACAATGATTCAAGTTTCAACACCTTTATTTAAGTTCTGAATGGGGCCATCAAAGTAAAATAAAGGAGTCAATGTCAGTTAGTCAAAATAAAGAAGTGTCTGTCACAAACCTATGCTTGTCCTCACACTTTTACAATAACCAAGTGTAGGGAATTGTATCAAAACCAAAAGAATGTATCAAAAGAAAGTCAGAATGGCAATGGAGCTGAGCTACAACTCCTTTCCCCAAGTCGAATCATCAGGGTTTTCAAAAGTTCCTTTTGGCTGACCAGTTTGCATTGTTCAAAGCGTTCACATAAGACTTTCAGACATTTGTTGTCTGATTCCGCTCAATTCAATATATCACTGTTCTTTCAGGCTTCCCTCACCTGATTTACTATCAGTTCAATATAACACAGTGTCCTCAGGCTTCCCTTGCCTGCTTCAGCTTCAGTATAACATAACACAGTTCTGGTAGAACGAGGCTTCAGGGTGAATCTTTCACCAAAGGCCCCACAGGCTTCATTTACCCGAGTCTGGGCCTCAACTTATTCATTTTCCAACTTGAGGGTTCCCTTCCCCAACCTTCTTGGTTGTTTTTTCACTTCGACAAAATGCATCTTGGTTATTCTAGTTTCCGTTCATCACATTCATTCGTGCCCTCTTAGCACCTTGATTTCATTTGGGCTTCCTTAGCACCTTTATTTTGTTAAATGTTCCCAAAACTACTTTCAGCTCCCTTGGGCTGGGAGTCTTTTAAAGTTCACAGAGACTTTCGATAATGCATCTTTCCTTTTCCGCAGGACCACGCTGTTACTTTGTACTTCGTAACAATTGAATCTTTCTCTCCACGTGTCTGCAATCATACATTTCTGTTTTCAATGCTTTTCACAGTTATCATGTCCATGATCAGGGTCTCTCTCTTTTACCCCTCAGTCCTTCCCGGATACTTTTGCTGCTCCGGGGAAACAAGCAACCTTCAGGGACATCAAAGAAAGGATTATTCTGGCTTTTTGGCTTTCCTCTCTGAACCTTTTTTGGCTTCTTGGAGATGCAACTCCCTTGCCTTGCTTTCTCTTGCTCTCACTCGCAGTCAGTCTGTATCTCGGGTTTCCGTGCTCAGCCTGGATTCCAGCCACCTTTGCTCAGCTGTTTCTCTTCATACTCGTTCTTGTTCTCTGTGTGATCTGGGCTCCACCTTTTATACTCTGTTTGATTGTCAATGTGTTTCAGGTGTTTGTGGTGGTGACTGAGTGCCTGACCCTGCCTGGCCTCATTAGTGGGACAGAGCCATTGCAGATCACTAGCTGTAATCTTCCTCGTCTCAGTCCTCCTCTTCCTTGTCCCAGTAGTCGGGTTGAAAAAGAAAGGAGGGGAATTATGGAAGTTGTAGCATCCCATAAAGGTTGAGGGAATCTGGGGTAAATTGCTGTTAGGAAATGTGGGATACCATGTCTCAACTTCAGGTGTCTCCTCCCCACTCCCAGAGTACCCCCTACCCAGGTGATCCAGCCTTCGCTTGTCCACCTCCAGGGTCGGATCCAATAGTGATGGCCCTATCCTGGCCACCTGAATAAGGGATCCCCGGGGACTGAGTCGTGAAACACCCTCAGGTTTTTCACAGTGGGCATATGCTGGCACAGTGCTTTACAAGGCAGACAACCTGCACTTCTACCATTGGCCTTTTACAGAGGGGTCTCATTTAACTAGCTGAGGTCATCGCTGTCAGTCCCACACACTCTCTGCCTCAACTAGATACAT
The DNA here is from genome assembly GCF_040938575.1 of Ambystoma mexicanum. Lineage (NCBI taxonomy): Eukaryota > Metazoa > Chordata > Amphibia > Caudata > Ambystomatidae > Ambystoma > Ambystoma mexicanum. Next base: position 1,457,528,129 of record NC_090932.1, read on the forward strand.
TGTGTCAAACGTGCAACAAAATTAGCATCTGTGAGTTGCCGATGAGGGAAAGGGGCAGTATGGAAAGTTCACTCATTATTGTAACCTACATGCTAAAAGTTATTAAAGGCAAGAATCAAGCTTTGCTTGAAATTTGAGGGCTGCAGTCACCCATTTTGCCTTGTTTATCTTAAGCACAACCTAGTAACCAGAACTAATAATTGACCATTGGTATATTGCACACCACAGTTTGTTTCTGGGCACACTTATGGCAACAGTGGTTAAAAAACAATGGCTTCCCCTAATCCAGTCTGTGTGGGTATGAGCATCTTCCTGGTAGCTTGTTATCTGTATCGTCTGCCTTTGCTGTGGCATGTGTACATCATTTATTGCTGCCAATCTGTATCCTTCCATGCTTCCGAGTTCTGTACCTATGCTGGTGTGTTTATACCTTTGTCATACGGCTACTAATATTTGTCCTGCATCACCACTACAGCTTGCATACCTTCTTTGTGGCTGCAATTGTTAACATGTGTCCTGTTCCTATTGTAGAACACAAGTATCTGCCCTTGACCTGACACATGTTTATTATTCTCATTCCAACACAGATGAAGTGGGAAGTTTCCATGCTTATTTTAATCCCTGTTAGGGCAACACAATAAGCTATGGGTTGTGATTGTGATTGTGAAATGTACTAGGTCTTGTACTTACGTCTGTCCTGTCCCCTCTCCCATCTTGTGTTGTCCCCCCTTCCTAGCTTGGTTGCAACTGTAGCACTTCATGCACTTGCACTAGGAGAAATGCCGTCAAGCCTAGTACGCTAGTTATTTTTTGTTGTTAGATCATTCGGAAACCTCGAGGCCTAAGAATGATTACTGTATTCTCTTGTTCCCTTCCCACCTTGAAGCACCATGAAGCACTCCACTTGTGTATAAGTGCTATATAAATAAAACATTGTGATAAAGGGATGGGAGTAGGCACGACCAGAGTCTTGGGGTTGTTGAAGAAACCAGGCTTTTTTATTTATTACTTGCCGAAAACCCGGCAGGCATCGGAGTGCGACAGACACACAAGACAAAACATAAAGCACAGAACAACCTAGGGGGGTAGGTGAAGGTAATTTATTCGGACAGCATGGTTATTGATTGTTTTTGGAAAGTCAGTAGATTCTTTTCCAGTGATAGTGCAAAGGGTAACGCATTCCCGGCAGAAGCTATAATGAAAGGGAAAGATCTTCTGTTTCCTCTAACACAGTTTGGCTTGGGGCAAATTAACAGATTATTGTTGCTTGATTGCAGGACTCTTTGTGGTTGGTAATTTGTTAGCTTGTCTTTCCAGTATATAGAAGCTTTGCCGTGGATGCACTGTGTGTGCCAAGGTCAGGATCTTAAAATTAACTGCAAAGTTCACAGGGAGCCAATGGAGTTTTTTTCTGTGTTCATTAATGTGCACTCTGGTGGTTACATTTTTGATAATGCAGATTGCATAATTTTTTTTTTGGGGAGTTTACAGAGGTTTCCGTTAGTCGCACCCCCTAAGTGAGCATTGGAATAGTTGATTCTAGCAAGAATCATTGATCTGGCCAGGAATTTAAAATTCTTTTCAGAAAGAAATGGTTTGACTTGTCCAAGGAGCTTCAGGTGCTGTTGAGTAGAGTTTACTAGGTTAGTAACCTGTCGGGGTGATTCTCCCGGGGCCGGCAGACTTGTCCGCGGACCTCCGGGCTGGGGAGGCCCCAACTCCTCCCGTGTCCCCAAAAGGAGTATGAGACACACACAAGAAGCAAGGCGGTACTGCAGTTTATTATAATAACGGCAGGGATGAGTCTCGGTTCGTATGCATCGACGGGACTCTCACTCGTAGTGGGGCTCGCAGGCCCTTTTTAAGGCAGTATGACGCGCTACTCGCGTCACCTGGGAAAGTTAGCATAAAACCTATCGCCACTCTGGATTGGTTCCCTGAGTGGTAGGGTTAGTATAGGTAACATATGGAAAGAACTATTAGTGGATGAGGATGGGTCAGGTGGTATGCTTGGGTTGTCCCTTGCAGTTGTTACTTTAGAATTGTTACAGAGGAACCCCTGGTGATTGGCTAAGAGTAATGGCGTCAGTAATAAGCCCCCCTGTATTCTGATTGGTTCTCCCGTGAGCCCCCAAGCCTGGGACTATCGCCGTTCCCAGCTCGCGGTGTACCTGTCATTAGCAACAATGTGCAACTATGTGTTTGTGCAGACAATGGACAGGTCCGCTCATGGGCTTGTGGACAGGTCTTTCCCATCGCTGTAGGTGTCCATCTTGCCGCTTCGTTGTTGCAACTTGTGTCCCAGACGTGGGACCCTGGCGGCTTCCTGTTTCGTGAGCTTGGCACCTTGTCAGTTCGGCTTGGTCATGTGTGGATAGACCGTAGCTGGAGCAGAATTATGAGCATTAGATTTGTATTTCGTCTCTGAGGGCTTGGCACTTACAGGTGTAACCTTGGCGCTGGGCTCGCGGCATGCGAGTTGCAACATCGTGGCCTTGGCTGCGAGCTCTCGCTAGGGGCTCGTCCTGCATGGTCAGCACTTGTTCTCTTGTTCTGAGAGGATTTTCATTGCAAGGCTCCTGCCTGGGGACTCTTGCTTGCGGCCTACTCGGGCCTAGTTCATGGGTGGCGGTACATAATCCATAGCATGGAGATCGCGGGGCGACAGAGTGTCACACGCAGCATTAGATACACATGGTGGTGTCGTCATAGGGATGGGTGGCGGAAGAAGTGTCAGCAAGCATGTACACGAGCTCATCGGCGTCTTGCGTTTCTGCGGTGCTGTAAAAAGGCCTATGTAAAAAAATATATATATATATAACAACGATGCACGTCAGTGGGTGTGTTAGTCACCTACGTCATAGCACTGAGTATGTTCTTCATGTAGGCTGGTGTGTGAGTGACCAGTGTGCATGGTGGCACATGTGTTCTCGGCTGTTGGCTATGTCGTTATGGCATCTCTAACGATGTGGATACTTGTGGCTGTTGTTCTTAGTCAAGCTCATCCATGTCACAGGCGTCGGCGGCTTGAGCTTGGCGTGCTGGTGGGCATGCTCCTCTTATGTGTAAGTTTCTGAACCAGGGTATTTTATCATCTGGTAAATAGACAAAGTCGTCTCGTGGGGGGTGCCTGGGCCGTGATCCTCTAGGCCATGGTCTGGATGAGATTGGGGGGAGGGTCTTGTCCCATTCTCTCACTTCAGTACCCCCTCTGGTTGACTTGTCAAGAACAAACTCATCCTTTTCCTTATCTCCTTTCACTCTCCATACTTTAGTTATTCCAGCCAAGTGCCCATAGTGTTTGACATGATCTTCAAACGACCAGTACATGTAAACGCAGCTGCTGCCAGGTTTGCAGTATACCATTTTCCAACATTCCCCGTCGTCCGGATGGGAATCCTCGGTAAAGAAAAAATCAGTATCAGTTTCGTTTCTGATCTGTCTTTCTCAGCCAATGACTGCCCTCTCCCTAAGCCCCGCCTCTGGCAGCCATCTTCAGATTTTTAACGCATGCTCAAGTGTTGGGAGTCCTCGTGTTTAGCTCTCGAGCTTTTGCTGCGTTTTCACGCTTTTTCAAAGAGAATTTCTCATTTTTCAGTCAAATAGAGCCTCTAGCTCCACCGTCTCTACATCCGATTAACGGGTATCCGTGTCGGATATTTTTCTACGCCGCTCAAGGGTGAAGATTTCGTCGAGTTATGCTTCTTGGGGGATTCCAGAAGTTTCTGCGGCCCAGGAGAAAGGAAGCTTGACGCCCGGAAAGCTGTTCAAGGTTTGCCTTTGATGCCAGCTACAGAATGTGTTCAAGGAGGACGAGTATTCGAAATGTCTCTACTGCCTTCATGAGGACAAAACGCACATGGACAAGGACTGTGCGTTTTGCAGGAACATGTCGGGATGGACTATCAGGGACCAACACCTTTGTCTCTCCAACTGGCTGGAAGGGAGGAGTCCGTCAGGTGAGTAGAAGAAGAAGAAGTCCGAGCGGTCTTCTTAGTCCTGTGAGGGCGCCCCAGCGTCGGGGGCCCAACAGAAGGCAAAGCACCGCGAGTCCGCGGGCACCGGGAGCGCCGAACGGTTGGGCTCTTCGGCTGCCAGGCAGGGCGTGCCTTCCCCGGCACCATCAACCACGAGCCAACACTCTGGTTCGGGGAAGAGGAAATCCGAGAACCCGGGTAAGCCTCTGGAGAGGCCCCGGTCGATCTCGAAGGATTCGGCCGAGGGGGAGCGAGGCGGTGATCCTCCCCCCAAGGTGAAGGCCTCAATCGCGCCTAAGGCGGTGAAGGCCTTGATTCACCCGGCCAAGGCCTCTATTGAGGGAATCGTGGCGGCTCTGGTGCAGCCTGTGGAGACTACACAAGTGGAGGCGACTTCAGGGCCCAGAGTCTCCCTGCCTCCGCGGAGGGAAGCCTCTTTCAGACCCATCGAAAAGACCCCCGTGAAGACCCCGGCGGAAAAAGAGGGGAAGGGCCGGTGGCCATTGTGGACACGGACACAACATCCGAGGAGGAGCTGGCAGAAGTCCTAGAGGGCCTCGACGAGGGCATCAAAGAGGCCCGTCCCCACGGGAGGGATCCCGACGATGGTGACGATGAGAGTGACGGCAGCACCGGCGAGGGTCCTAGTCACCCGTCGCTCCCGGAGCCGCAGGATAACTTGGCGGCCATTTTGTTGGCAATACAATCCTTATGTTCGGAGATAAGGACAAGATTGCCCTTACCACCGACAGAGGACCCGGTACCAGGCCCGACGGAGGAACCAGAGCCGGAAGAGAAGACGGATCCACCCAGCCCCTCCTTCTCAGCCCTCGCAGCCTGCTCAGCCTTTACCCACATCCCCTGTCCCTAGGGATGACACGGGAACAGACACGGCCACGACGGGTACGACGACGACGACGGCGGTGACGACGGGACGGAGCTCCCATCACCAGCCCAGGCCTCCCCGTCCGATGAGATCGGATCTTTCCATGCAATGATCGCCAGGGCATCCAAGCTTTTTCAGCTCTACCCTGAAGAGAAGAAGGAAGGTTTCCTTTACCAACGGCGCAAGGCCAAGAGGAAGTCAGTCCTCGCCGTGCCTCTGCTGGATGACATCTGGGACGAGGGTCTCACCCTTCTCAATAACCCATCTACGACGCCTGCCAAGAAGGATCGGTACGAGAAGAAGTACCGGGTCCCCGACACGGCCCCTTTGTGCTTTAGGGCACAACCTACCCCGGACTCGGTCGTCTCAGCGGCGGCCAAGAAGAAAGCAGGGGGGGCATCGGTCTCAACGTCAACCTCCCCGCCGGACGGCAAAGGGAAGAAGCTGGACGCAATGGGACGACAAGTTATCTCGTCGGTGGCAACAACGATTAAGGTGGTCAACGCCCTCGCGATCGTGGCCCGCTACGACAGGGAGTTATGGTACAAGATCGCCCCCTTGTTGGACTTCCTACCGGATGACAAGAGGGCCGAGGCCCTGGAGATCTTGCAAGAAGGCGAAGTGGCGTCGCACCACGCCATTACAGTGGCAACGGACATTGCCGACACCGGTTTCCGCCAGCTAGGCAACAGCGTTTGCCTTAGATTACGAGGTTGGCTCAAGGCGACGGATTTCCGCCAGGACGTACAAGCCAAGGTGTTGGACATGCCGTTCGACGGGAACAATCTGTTTGGGAAAACGGTGGATGAGTCCCTCCAAGCCATCAAGGCGGACACAGAGACTGCTAGGGCCCTAGGCGTTCTCCGGCAACGGAGGCCGTCCTTTCGGAGCACAGGAGGCAAGCAGGGTGCCACCAAGGGATTCGGCGATGGCTCCTCTACGTACCACCAAGCGGCCCGCTCCTCCTTGCAAGAAGCCTATAGAGGATGAGGCAAGTCAGGGGGGGCCCCGCCGTCATCGCGCGGCAAGGCATCCTCCAAACAAGATTGAACCGACAGCGGGGTCGGCCCCCACCGAAGCACCCTGGTGGGAGGCCGACTGGCAAAGTTTGTCAGCTTGTGGGAATCCATCTCCACCGACCGTTGGGTGCTAGACGCCCTGGCCCAGGGGCACGCCCTCGAATTTCTAAGAAAGTGCCCCCGCATTCCACCCGTGGTCAGGAAGGAAAATCACATCCCTCAACTACTTTTGGAGGTGAGAGCGCTGCTCAAAAAAGGTGCCATCGAGCTCGTCCCGCAGAGGCTCCGGGGCTCCGGAGTATACTCAAGGTACTTCCTAGTAAAAAAGAAGACAGGAGGATGGCACCCCATCCTGGACCTGCGACGGCTGAACAAGTACATCAAGGCACAGAAGTTCCGGATGGTCACCCTCCAGCACGTGCTGGGACAACTGGAGGAGGGCGATTTCCTGTCGTCGTTGGATTTGGAGGATGCGTACTTCCACATCCCCATTCTGAAAGGTCACCGAAAGTTCCTCAGGTTTGTGGTCCAAGGACGGCACTACCAGTTCAAGGCCCTCCCGTTCGGATTGAAGTCAGCACCCAGGGTGTTCACCAAGTGCCTCGCACCAGTGGCGGCGCGGCTGCGCCTGCAGGGGAGCCACGTCTACCCCTACCTGGACGACTGGCTCATCCGAGCAGGGACAAGGGAGCTTGCCGTGGATCACACAGCAAAGACCGTCCAGCTGCTCTCGGTCCTGGGATTCTCCATCAACTTTCCCAAATCCCACCTGGTCCAGTTGCAAGTCGCACTGTTTCTGGGAGCAAAGCTCGACACAGTGGCACGCCTGGCCTCACCGTCGGAAGAAAGGACGAAGGCCATCCTGGGCAAGGTGCAGCGTCTGCTGGCCATGGACGTGGCCAGGGTGAGGCCCATCAAGTCCCTCCTCAGGATGATGTACTCCTGCATATATCTCGTGCGCCTGTGAAGGCGTCGGATGTGCCCTCTGCAAGAGTTCCTCCACTCCCGGTGGATCCAAGCGAAAGGCAGCTTCGAGGACGGGATTCCGCTCGACAAGACCTTCCGACAAGCAATCCGGTGGTGGGGCACCCGCGCTCATCTGACGGCGGGCACAGACTTTCAGACCCCATCCCGCCAGATAACGGTGACGACGGATGCCTCCCTGGAAGGGTGGGGAGCACATACCGGAGATCGTCACGCAAGAGGCCTGTGGCTCCCGGAGCAGAAGATGCTCCACATCAACATCCTGGAGCTCCATGCAGTGTTCTGGGCCCTCAGGTCCTTTCTCCCGTCCCTCAAGGGCAAGGTGGTGAGAATTTTCACCGACAACACCACCACAATGTTCTACATCCGGAAGCAGGGAGGAACCAGATCCCCAGCCCTCTCCAAGGAAGCCCAGGATCTGTGGCATTGGGCTGTCGCACAAGGGATGTTTCTGGTGCCCTTTCATCTGGCAGGGATAAAAAACACCATTGCCGACTCACTCAGCAGGGAGCTGCGCTCGTGCCACGAATGGGAACTACGTCAGGATCAAGTGGATCGACTCTTCCGACGATGGGGAAAACCCCAGATCGACCTGTTCGTGACGGCGACGAACTCCAAGTGCCAGAGGTTCGCCAGCAGGTTTCCCCACCCGACAAGCATGGGCGATGCTTTCCCGTTCCCCTGGGAAGGCCTGTTCCTTTATGCACTCCCTCCGTTGCCGCTCCGACTCGTCAACCAGCTGATGAGGTCCCGGTGCAGGATGATCCTGGTCGCACCGGCGTGGCCGAGGCAGATCTGGTTCCCGGACCTTCTGGACTTGTCAGCATCCCCACCAGTCAAGCTGCCGACGGACACAGATCTTCTCTCCAGAGGAGGCGCCATACTTCATCAGAACCCAGAGTCGCTGAACTTGCAGGCTTGGCTCCTGCAGCGCTAGAGTTTGGAGGGTACGACATCCCGGCTGACTGCAGAGAGGTCCTTGCAAAAGCCAGGGCATCCTCAACTCTCAAGTGTTACGGACATAAGTGGAAGAGGTTCTCTGTCTGGTGCTGTGCACAGAAGATTAACCCTCTACGGATTACGGCCCCTCAAGTGCTGCCGTACCTACTGTCGCTGGCCAAGTCTGGACTGACTCACGCCTCCATCAAGATACATCTGGCTGCGATCTCCCGATACACCAGAACCACAGGACGGGTGTCCTTGTGGTCCCATCGCCTGGTGAAGGAATTTATGAAGGGACTGTTCCGATCGTTCCTGCCGGTGAAGGCCCCTGCCCCGGCGTGGGAGCTCAACGTGGTGCTGACCAACCTCATGGGGGCGCCATTCGAGCCCCTGCATTCGGCACCGTTGAAATTCCTGTTGTGGAAGATTGCGTTTCTTGTGGCCATCACCTCCGCACGGTGAGTGGGAGAGATCCAGGCCCTATCCTGCAAGCCTCCATACTTGACTTTTCACAACACGAGGGTGGTGCTGAGGACGCACCCCTCGTTTATGCCCAAGGTGCCGTCGGACTTCCATCTCAATGAGCCCTTGGTGTTACCTGTTTTCTTCCCGTCGCCTTTGTCTCTGGCCGAGAGGACTTTGCACTAGCTGGATGTGGCTAGAGCGCTGAAGTTCTACGTGGACCGCACGAAGAGTTTTCGGAAGACATCACAGATTTTTGTGAACTTTGGACCTGTGAACCAAGGGAAGGCTCTCTCGAAGGCTTCCATTTCCAGATGGCTCTCCGGCTGCATCACGCACTGTCATCGGTTGGCAAACCGACCGTTGCCTGGCCGTTCGAGAGCCCTTTCGACCAGAGCAATCGCTGCTACCACGGCTTTCTTGTCTGGTGTGCCCTTGCTGGACATCTGCAGGGCTGCTATGTGGAGGTCAACGCACACCTTCACGAGATTCTACTGCGTCAACACGGATTCCAGGGAGGAGTCCAGGGTCGGCCAAGCAGTGCTGCACAACCTGTTCGCCTAAGGTGAGCCTGATGAGAAGGTAAGAACTGCTTAATGTTGAGTTTTGATGTAATGCTTAATGTTGAGCCCTTTTTTTCCACCTCCCATTGGTTGTGCATGTGTGTACTGCTATGTATTCTTATATTCATGAGCATGTGAATCCATGCCAGACCCCATGCTGGAGAAGGAACAAGTTACTTACCTGTAACGGTTGTTCTCCAGCATGGGTCTGGCATGGATTCACATGCGAACCCTCCCTCCTGCCCCTCTACGGCTCTTCACTTGGTCATACTGCCACTTTGCGTGCTACCAAATCTGAAGATGGCTGCCAGAGGCGGGGTTTAGGGAGAGGGCAGTCATTGGCTGGGGCAGTATGACCCAGAGACCAGTGATTGGTTACTACTGAGAAAGACAGATCAGAAACTAAACTGATACTGATTTTTTCTTTACCGAGGATTCCCAGCCTGATGACGGGGAATATTCATGAGCATGTGAATCCATGCCAGACCCATGCTGGAGAAAAACAGTTACAGGTAAGTAACTTGTTCCTTTTCCACCTTCACAGATGGCGGATCCATATGGTTGTCAAGGATCTGTTTGCGCAGCCTCTCTCTTTCCTTCATTATCATGTCGGTGTGCTTTCCATCATCAGCTGGCAGTAAGGCGTGCATGCCTACCATCTCCATTATTTCGTCTGTTGTACGTGCTTTTCTAGCTTTCCAAAACTTTATTACGATCAACACACCTGCAGCCAATATTATGCATCCTACTATTATCTTTGCCCATCTGATAGCCATGAAGGCATCCATGACAATAGGAACGAAAAACAGCTGCCGTCTTTCTCTACTCCTTTACTTTCTTCCACCATTTTGGAGTGCACCAGGGCAAGTTGTGATACTGCTTCAGTAAGTGTTCCATTGTCTGCGTCATTAGCAGGGCTGAATGTGCAACATGATTGCCCTATTTTTGCACAAATTCCTCCTTCCACTGCCGTGAGAAGGTCTAGCACATACCTGTTTTGCAGTGCTACCATTCTTACCGCTCTCAGTTCTTCTTTTATTGCGTTGAATCCATTTACTGTCGAATAATTTGTCATCATCAGCTCCCATCTGGTGATCTGCAACCATTTTGCATTTGCATATACCTGTAGTCCTGGGTGTATTATGGATGAGAAGAGCATTGCTGCTCTGCTGAATAGTCTGTGTTCTGGTGGGATGGAGGTGAGAGCCGTTTCTGATCTTCCCCACAGGTAGTTTCCCGTCAGGTGTTCTCCTTGTCTTTTCACTCTTGACAAAACTTTATTGTTGTTGTTCTCGTCACCTTCTTCTAATTCTACTGATCTTTTCCTCCTCTTGTTTCCTTCGTCCATCTGGGGAAAGTTGGCCATGTTGACGTGTTTCTGAGGCACAACCAAGGATGGCACATTGATGTGCAACATAGTGCATATTCCATTCCAAGATGAAGGCAAGGTGTGGTACGCCTTATCGCCGCAGGCCCAATAGTGGTCCATTATGACTGCTGTGCCGGCACCCCCCTTTGGTATTTCTATCGTGTTTTCACAGTTGGTGTTATATCCCACATCCACATCGCCGTTGTGTTGATAGCACAGTGTGGGTGTTGTGAGCAGTAGTATAGTTATTGGATCTTCGTCCTCTTCTCCAGCCATGTTAACATCGGTACATATTTTCCCCACGTCGTCCAACAACTGTCGTTGTGCTCTTTTATGGTGGTAATATTTTCTCTTGTTACCATGTTGCTCCCAACCACTCCTATTTCCCACTCTTCATTCGTATATATTTTCCCAATTATAGTTATTAGAGGTCTTTCCCAACACCCTTGTACACCAGCAACTTCGTTTGCGTACCAATCGCACGGCAGGTATGTAACGTTACTTTCCTCGTTTCTCCTTTTTCGGGGCCATCTGTTATGTAACTGAAAGCTTCAGTATGGAGGCTTCTTTTGTGGTACATCAAATATGTTTTGATGAAATTATTATGTATCCCTTGTTTTCCATTGAAGTGTCACCACTGTCCCTTGAAACCGTCCTTTTGTTTGGAAGAGTGCCAAATATATCAGGCATTCCACTGTCTTTGCTGGTACTTCAGTGGCTACAAATGTTCTTGATGCGCTCATAGCGTATGGGATCAACGAGCAAATATAACAGTTGTCCTCAGTTGTCTGCTTACCAATTTTGGTCATGTGCTGATACCACATGTTGTTCGAGACGTGTGCTGAGTCTGTGAGTTATGTGTCAATTCCCTTATCATCTCCATATGTGCTGCGTTTAACTCTGTGTTCCTTACTTCTGGTGTTACTTGTACCACCTGACACCGTACCTGTTGCAGCTGTGGGAGGGGGTGAGTTAGTTTGGGGTACAGCCATCACATCATAAGCGTAGTGTTTCTGCCAGACAGAGGCAGCCAATAGACCAGTGACAACCAACACGCCTATTAACTTTATTACAATAGCTAATCTCACTGGCATTTTTGCTCTTACCTTTGCTGCTATCCTGCAGCTTATTCTTGCGATGTTAAAGATGCTCGCCTGAAAATTCTGAAAATGTGCGTATTTTTGTTAGTCTTATTATTCAAGGTCTGCCTATCAGGTAGTCGTTTAGTGCCCGGCGAAAAGCTGTTCCCACGCTAATCTCAGTGACCTATCTCTCAGAGCTGGTAAATGCACGTGGAGATGTGGTAATTATTGTTCTATGGCCAAAAATAACGTGTTGTAGTACACGCATACACTTCTCTTTTTTAGATACTTTGGCCTCTTTATATGGTATACAAATTGGTGTGACAGGGCCTCAGGGGTGTTATCATCTGTGGGTAGCATTTACTCCTGGGCAGAAGACAACGTTAGTTACTTCACTTTCTAAACAATACCGTTATATGCGGTGCCTGCATGTGCGAGACAAAAAGGAGAGAGAGAACATACACATGTTTATATGTGTGTGTGCAACATTCCAGTTTGTTATACAATTTCCTTTATTCGGTGATGGCAGGGACGGGGCTGGGCGGGTTGGAGGTTTGTTTGCTTTGAGATCTTGTGACCATGGGGTGGGCTATGGGTGATTGTCCAAAGTCTATGGGTGTGTCTGTGGCTGGGGAGGGGTCAGGGGCAGTGTCACAATTGTCCTTGTCTGCGGTTACTGTGTCTTTGTCTGTTGTTGGTGTTGCTGATGCTGTTGTTTTTTCGGTGGCCCTGTTGTCAATGCGAGGGTGGGTCTGGCCTTTGTAGGGCTTGACGTTGTGGAGGTGGTTCCAGACCTTCTTGTCAACTATTTTAATTGCTCTGGGAGCTACTGCTTCCACTAAGTGGGGCCCCGTAAACCTGGGGCCGTTCCACTTCCTGTTGAAGTTGCGGAGGAGAACATAGTCTCCTTCCGCAATTGTGCACTGTTTTTGCTGCTCTTGTTCCTTGTTTGTTCCTTCTGGTTGGGTGATCTTCGGCCTGCCCCGCCGGCGCTCGAGCTGTTGAGAGATAAAAGCAACACTAGTAATCAAGGAAGACACGTATTGATACATTTCATCACCAAATACATTTGCAGAACTTTCGTGGTCAGTGAAGGCCCTTGATGTTGGCGTTAATGGAAGGCGCATCTGACGTCCAGTCACCACCTCGTGGGGAGTGAGGTGATGGTCGGATCCTGGCCTATTCCTCAGCTCAAACAGAGCCAGGGAAAGGCAGTACAACCAGCTTTTCTTAGTTGTCTGCTGTATCTTGGCTATTTCTTCTTTTAGCAGGCTGTTAGGCATTCACAGACACCGTTAGCCTGCGGGTGGTATGCGCATGCAAACTTATGTTTTATGCCGAGCATTGCAGTTATGTGCTCGAACATCTCATTAGCAAAGTGTGTGCCATTGCCTGACCGCAGCACTTTGCACACTCCCCATCTTGGGAAGACTTCCCTCACCAAGAATTTGGCTGCTCTGAACGCATCCGCATGGGAGCAGGGTCCAGCCTCAATCCACCTTGAAAATGGGCACACCACTACAATCATGTATCTTTGTCCTTGACATACGTTGATCATGTCAACGTAGTCAATATGTAAGTGCAGGAAGGGTTCTTCAGGCCGGGGTATAGTACCTTTTATCACTTGCCGCGTGTGACCGGCTGTAAACTGTTGGCACGTTAAGCAATTGCTGATAAAAGCTGCAACATGTGAATTTAGCTCAGGACAAAACCAAGCTTCCTTTATCCGTGCTGCAATCATCCTCCTTTCCTGTGTGCGCTGGATGGTGTAGCTGAGCTAGGGCTGTTTTTAGTAATGCTAGGGGCATCACTACCTTTCCTGTATTGCTCTGACGCACAATGCATCTGTAGGTGACATTGTGCATCCTCTTTTTACCGTTATTTTCCTTTTCTGCCATAGGTGCTGCTGCCTGTAATTCTAGTATCTGCGTTTCAGGGATGTGTGTATACCCATCCTTCATCAACATTTGTCTAGCTCCCATCCTCCCCCTATCTTTTTCTGGGGGGGTCCACATTTCTCCAAAATACGCAGCATGCTTGGCATGTGCGTCTGCTGTTTCGTTACCTTTTGAGATAGGGTCATCCCCATTGGTGTGGGCGTGACACTTAACCAGAACTATCTCTTTCGGGTCATTAATTACTTCAATTAGTTCTGCTAGTAATAGAGCATGTTGTACTGGCGTACCATCTGCTCTTCTGAATCCTCTCCTCTGCCATTTTATTAATCCTGAGTGGACTGTTGACGTGATGTATGCACTGTCAGAGTATATCATCACTTTTTTAATCAAAACTCTCCCTTAATGCCAATATTAGGGCCACTAGCTCTGCGGCTTGTGCCGAATAATATTGTGGTAGTTGGACACATTTTACTGGCACATACATCCAGTCTTCCGTCAACCTAACCAATGTTGCTCCTGTCCTTCTAACACCATCACTTTGGTCTATTGTCGTTGACCCATCAATGTACAATATTTCCCCCCTGCTAGGGCATTTTCCTCAACTCTTCTTGTGCTGGAGTAAAGTTCAATGGCTTGTGTGCAGTCATGAGCGTAGTCACCCTCCTCAACTACCTCAGCTATGAATCTTGCCGGGTTCACATTGCTGCACCTTACAATTGTCAATTGTGGCCTGGAAAGAATAATTTCATAACCAGAAGCTCTCTGGGTGGTCAGTGTGGATTTAGGCTTGTTCAAAATGACAAAGAAGGCATGTTCCACGAATAGTGTGGTCGGGCACGCCATTGTTATCGATGATGATTTTTCCACCACAAAAGCTGCGGCGGCCAGGCTTTGTTCACAAGGGAAGTGGCCTAACATTACAGGGTACAAGTGTCCACTGTAGAAGGCCACGGGCTTGTGGCCCATGCTTGTTTTCTGTGTCAGTACTGCCTTCATTACTGCTGAGTCGCAATGTGAAAAAATGAAAAATTGGTGTTCATAGTTCGGAGTGGCTAGCACAGGTGCTGTAGATATATCGTGTTTCAATTCATCAAATGCCTCTTTCATTTCTCTTGTCCACCCCAACTTTTTGTCCCCTTTTTGTGTGTCTCTGAGGGCCTCAAGCAGGGGTCCTATGTAAGAACTGTAGTCAAAAACCCATGCCCTGCAATAGTTGCATAGGCCCAGAAATTGCTGTAGTTCTCTCACTGTCTATGGTTGTGGTGTGTTGGTTATTGCTTGTGCTCTTTGTGGTCCGATGTTCCTTCCATGCTGAGAGATAAGTTGTCCACCTTGTACCCCTTCTCAGCCAACACTGTGAGCATCTTTACTGAGTCTTTCCTACATATTTCTTCAGTGGTGCTGCAAATGATGATGTCACCAACGTATTGCAGCACCGTGCTCTCGATTTCGATATTCCCTAAATCCATCTGTATTATTCTGTTGAAGATGGATGGTGACTCACAGTACCCTTGAGGCAGCTTTGTATGTTTCCATTTTGTGTTCCTGTATGTGAAGCTTGTGAGGTCTTGTGAATCTGGGTGTAGAGGTATCGAGAAAAAGGCGTTTTTGAGGTCAATTACGGTGAACCGTGATGCCTCTGCTGGTATTCCACATAGTATTATGGCTGGATTTGCTGCTATGGGGTACTCTGCTTCTACAATGTAATTCAAGGGCCTAAGGTCCTGGATGAAACGCTAAGACCCTACTTTTGCTTTGCGCACTGGGTACACGGCTGTGTTACATGGTGACTCTGATGGTACTAATATGCTGTTGCTTATCAATGCTGTTATTGTTTCATATATGCCCTCGTCCGCCCCTTTTGATAGTGGGTACTGCTTTACCCTAGGTAATATTGCTCCCTCTTTCAATTTTATTTTTACTCCTCCAATGCTCTTTATGCAGCCCACATCATATGGACTGGTGGTCCACAGTGATGCTGATACTTTTGTCATGTCTTCCTTATAAAATGGTACTGGTGTGGATGCAGGAGCCTCTAGTGCCATTGCCATTTTTAGTGCCACTTGCTTGTATGTCACCCGTAGCCAGATGTCAACACTCATAAACACCATCTCTCCTTCTTTATTGTCAGAGAAGAGCTCCTCATCAGACACCTGTGTGAGCCTGCACCCCTCCGCCAGTGCTATTACTGCTCTCCAGGCCCTCCCCTCCCTGTCTTGGGCATGTACTGCAATGTAATCTGCAGTTGCCATGATGCTCTCGATGCTCACTGAAATTATCTTCCCCTCCGGTTCACTTGCTGGGGTCTCTGGTCTGAACAAGTATGCTGCTGGCCTCCTCCAGATCTTGCCCTCAATCCCAGGCATCCATGCAAATGCCATGTCTGTCCCATATTGAAATAGTTCTCCATCTACAGGTTCAGCCCAAGTCACTGTTTGGCCACAGTTAGCTTGCAATATTTGTCGGGATGTGAGCATGTTTATTCCTGGCGTGGAGCAGATTATGCCGTTCTCCGTGAAGGAAATTGTCATATTCAATCTGCTCATTATGTCCCTCCCAAGAATGTTTACCGCTGACTGCTTCGAATACAGGAGCGGGAGAGACATATCATGATCTCCTATAGATAAGGAGATGTTATCAGTGAAGGGAACCAACCCTCGAGCCCCAAAGAATCCTTGAGTGTGCATTGCCTCACCTGACAGTTTAAATTTACCCTCCCTTATGCAGGACCTAGTGGCCCCGGTGTCAACAAGGAAGGAACATTTTTTGTCACCTATCGCTACCTGTATGCGTGGTTCCTCCGCAGTGTTAGGTGTTACCGATAGGATGGGACACATCAAAGACATCTGTGGGCTGTCCTATTGTGGATAGAGTGACTGACCACTACCTGTGTAAGGGTTATGCCCCAATATGGTCACCTTCCCCAACTGTGTTTGTTGTAGTTGTGTACCAGTTGTTGACACCTGCTTGTCTTGTATCTGGGTAAGCTGCTGCGTTGGTTGTACCTGGTGCTGTTGTGTTACTACTACCTGTTGTTGTGGCTGTGTGTATGCCTGTACCTGTTGTTGCGGTGCAGCGTGTGGTTGTGCCTGTGGTTGTGGTGCAGTATGCTGTGTATCTGTTGCTGTGGTTGTTGCATGGACGTTTGTTGTTGCGGGGTGCACTGTTGTGTTCCTTGCTGCTGTCGGTAAACTAGTTACTCCCCCATATGCCCTTGTTGCCCCGGCTCCTCCCAAGCTGGTGGGGTGGGTCTCATTCTACATGTGCGCGACATGTGTCCCACCATTCCACAAACCCAACATGTTGGTGGCTCCCTGGCCTGCCATGGAAAGTTCCCTGTGTTATTCTGATACCCTTGCTGCCCGTTTCAGTAGCATCCCCGGAATGTCCCCGCTTGTTGCTGTGCATGCTGGCCATAGCCCCTTCCTCTCATCAGTCCGCCCCTCCCTCTGTAGTTGTTATAGTATCCATTTCACATTTGCGTGTATCCCCCTGCTGTGTTTGCTGTGTAGGGTGGGGGCGGGGGCATTTGTTGTGTTATTATTTGTGCTGGCTGCTGAATTTGTGCTACATGTTGTTGTGTTGTGTGTTGTGCAACTATGGCCTGAGTAGGTGCTGGTGTGGCTACCACGGGTGTTGTCAATAGTGCTCCCTCCATGGCGTATTTGGATAGCTTCTTCTGTACCAGTTTTGCCTCCTCTGTTTTCCTACCTTCCTCCTTTTGTTTCATCTTTTCCTGCCATGTCCTACAGTGATGCACTATAGTTAGCTGTATTTCTGGCCAAGCTTTAACTTCCATCCCCACAATTTTCTTCAGCTGTTTCTGAACTGGTTCGGGGAGACCTTGTATTAGTATGTGGTAGAAAATTGCTAATGTTTTATCCCACGGCTCCCGAGTTTCCAAGCGCCACTTCTCCTGGATGTAATCAATAGGATCTTCATTCTCACGCATTTTGTGTGACGCAATTGCTCCTATGTCTGATGTGTCTGGATACTGAACCCTTAATGCCTGCCACAGCATTTGTATTTGTTTTATTTATATAGCGCAGACCAGGCCCAAGGGCAACCAGGCGCATGCCTGCAGTTGGCAAATGGTGCCCCATCATGCGACGTATCTGTTACTGTGACCCCTGGGAAGCCTGCACTCCTCCAGATGTCATCTCCAGCATCTCCTAATATTGATATTAGGAGCCCTTTCACTTCCCCCACCACTAGCCTTTGTCCTGCAGTGTGTTTCTCCATTTCATATATCCATTTCCCAGCTCCCCCACTTAGGGAGGGGAGTCTGCACTTTGTTTTCCTTGTCAGCATGCTTCCATGGGACATATTGTGGTCTGGCCCCTCCCCTTTCTAGGAGTGGCATTAAGGTCCCTCCCTTCGTTTCCCCTAATGCTTGTGGGGCTATATCAGTGTACTCATCCTCTTCCTCCGTGTCATGTGATCCTATCATTAGATCATTACAGTTATCTGTTCTGTCGCCCCCTTCATTCTCCCTCCCTCTTTTGTTGCCCTCGTGTTTCACCGCGGGCGTGCTCGTCCTTTCTTCCTGTCTACGTCCCGGGAGATCTCTGAGTCTGTCAAAATATGGAGTGTGCTGTGGGCGTGGTGTTGGTGGGCGAGGTGGGCGCGGCGTTGGTGTTACTGAATGTGGCGTTCTCCCTGATACTTCTCTTACCTGTTCTTCGCTCATCTTTTCCTCCTCCCTTTTCCCACATGCCCAAGGTGACTCGCAATGTACCCGTGTGATGTACAGTTTATCTAAGCTTTCCCTATTGTCATCTCCTCCATTCTTTCCCGAACATCCTTCCTCCTCGCTGCAAAACTCATCAAGGAAAGACAATCTCCAGTCTGTCAGTTTTCCCCCCACTGTAACCGTCTTTAAATCGATCAAGTTCCTTTCGTTATGTTCTCCTCTTTTAACAGTTGTTCCCTGTGTTGATGTTGTAGGTACCTCTGAGTCCTGGCGAGTGTAAGTTCTTACTTCATGCTCCGTTCTCCTATCTCCTCTCTCCCTTCCCTCATTTCCCAATACTTCACCCCCTATTTCCTCTCTCGTCTTGCGTAATTCCTTCATTACTTCATTACTTACCTTCACCAGTATCTTTTCGTCTTCTTCCAGTCTACCCCAGTTTGCCCCTCCTCTTTTCAATATGCTCTCTATTACTTTACCTTCTTTATATTTCCGGGCGCTTTCAGACAATATTTTCTTTTTCCATATTTCTATTCCTTTTCCTTTTCCTCCTCCTTACTTTTCATTTCCCGCTGCTCCATACGTGACACCCTCTCTGCTATCGCTTTCATCCGCTTCCTTCTTTCTCTCCTCCAATCTCTCCCTCATCCTCTCCTGCTCCTCCCTACTCTCTTTTCTTTCCTTCTTCCTTCCCCGTGTTTCTTGCTCAGACTGTCTAATCAGGTCACTTCGTACTTCGCTCAGTTCGGCCAACCTTTCCTCCAACATCTCTTCCTCTGCTTGTGACAGTCGCCCTTCCTCTGCATTACCTCAGTCCCTATCTGCGTTTTGTCTGTTTCTTCCTCTTTCGTTTTCCTCACAGCATCCTCCTCCTCCCTTGTTAGTGTCCCTCGGAGTTTTAGGAGTACCTGTGCTGCTATCCACTCATCTGGTCCTATGCTTGCAACGTGTTCTCCACTTTCCTTCCCTCCCCCTGTGCCGACCTGTATTGTGTTTAATCCTAACGTGCCCGCCGCTGCCGCCGCCCCGCTCTGGTAGCTATCATTAGGGGCGTAAGGTGGAGGGCTGTACGCGGGGTTCGAATATCCCTCAGCAGCTGTTAATTGTGGCCTGGCGGCTTCTCTTAATTCCGTCACTGGGTACAATCCTCCTTCCTCCTTCTTTACTACTTTCGCCAGAGGCATATCATCTGTCCCTTCCTTCTCCATCTTTACTTCTGATACTGCAACCGATCCTCCTTCCTCCTTCATGCCCTCCTTCACTTGTGGTGAATTGCTGCTTGCCGTGCCCACGTCCCCTTCTTCATCCATCACCTCTTTACCTTCCTTTGTTTCTTTGCTCCCCTTCTCCTCTCTTGCCCCTTCCATAGTAAACATCCCTGTTGCTCCTGGCTTAGATCCCTGGAACATCCTCCACAAGTTTAAATATCTCTACATGATGAGCTAATTTCTTCCCCTTGTACGTGTTATGTATGTATGTCAATAGCGAGTGTTGGACGTATGGGTCAAAACTGCTGTTAGGCGGCCATGGTGTCGTCATTTTGTTGTCTGTTCCTTGTGTCCAGTCTATACTATACTTGATAAGCTTCTCCTTGTAAGGTGATAGTGTCTTGTAAATATGTTGGAGGGGGGTAGTTAGAGTGTTTCCGCACCCTCCGGGCCCTGACCCGTGGGACATTGTTATGTTATACTTCAACTTTTTTCAGCAACCAACGTCTTTACCTGGCCTCGTAAATTGGGGACTTCCGACTGTCCGCTGAAAGGTAATACAATTGCTGATATACAGTTCTTTTCCTCTATTGTTTTTCCTTCTCTGATATCACTCGTATGGCCCCCTGCGGCCGCGGTGCACGGAGACCCCTGCAGCTGCGTACCCTGTGTGACGTGCTGATACAGCCGCCCCACCTCTTTTTTTTTCCCCAAACTTCTCCCTCCTCTTTTCAACCACCTTGCACAACGTGACCGGCGTTCTCCGTGCGCGGGCACTTTTCTCCTTTTCGCCCTCCCCTTATCGAGGGTTGCCGGCGGCCTCCCCACCTCTTCTATGCGGCCCTTATCCCGATACTTATCCCCTGGCCACCCCTTGGTCAATACGGTGTGGCCGTGGTGTCCTATGGAAGCCCTAAGGGTGACGTCACCAACTTCTTCAAACTATTACTGGTAAGAACCTCTTATAACATTAATGGAGCGCGCAATATTTTTTATACTTTTGCCCTCATCGACCCCACAGCTGTCCTCTCGCTACGCCCGGAGCAAGGTACTCAACAAAAAACTCTTATAATCGGACTGCACACTCTGCGTCGCCTCGCATGTGATACGCCCCTCGCCAGGGGAGCATAGCCAGCCAATTATCCTCAGCACTTGGCAACAACCTAGCTACCACCTATGGGAAAACGTCATCTACCTAACGAGTTTTACACTCAATCAGTAGGGATCCTCGTTTATTCATTGATCAAAACGCCAATTCATAGGAAAGCCACACACCCCTTTTACAGGTGCCCGCAATCTAGACAAATCAGTGCCTTCGAACAACCGCACGTGGTGCCCTTTGGCTCCACCCACCCTGCTCTGTGACACGATAGAAGACGGCCTTTGTGCCTGTGCAGCTACCGCTCACTCGTCTGTCACCCCTTATCAATCAAATCCTTGCAACACACCGTAAAAACACCTCCTGCCGCCCTTATTACAATTCCTCCCCCTCCCTCACAATGTCACATTGCTTGTTGGGTGTGTCATACTCACCAAGTTCCCTTGATGCGGGGCCGCTCGACTGCGTGCACCCCTCCCAGCGGCTCGCCACCTCCCCTCGCCTGGACCACGTCTGGACACTCGCCAACCGCGGGCGGGATACTTCTCAATCGGCTCCCGAGGTCTAATATCCAGATTGCGCTGTCTGGTCTTCTCGCAGTTCCGTGATGCTCCTGTAGTCCTCAAAGGGGGCAACGGCAGAGGGGGCCGCGCTGCCGGGTCGCCTCGCTGCAAGGGCCTTGGACTTGTATTAAGAGGCCAACGGACATCAACCGATCTCAGCAGTGCCTCCAACTTGTCAGGGTGATTCTCCCGGGGCCGGCAGAGCCGTCCGCAGACCTCCGGGCTGGGGAGGCCCCAACTGCTCCTGTGTCCCCAAAAGGAGTATGAGACACACACAAGAAGCAAGGCGGTACTGCAGTTTATTATAATAACGGCAGGGATGAGTCTCGGTTCGTAAGCATCCGACGGGACTCTCACTCGTAGTGGGGCTCGCAGGCCCTTTTTACTTCAGTATGACGCGCTACTTGCGTCACCTGGGAAAGTTAGCACAAAACCTATCGCCACTCTGGATTGGTTCCCCGAGTGGTAGGGTTAGTATAGGTAACATATGGAAACAAATATTAGTGGATGAGGATGGGTCAGGTGGTACGCTTGGGTTGTCCCTTGCAGTTGTTACTTTAGAATTGTTACAGAGGGACCCCTGGTGATTGGCTAAGAGTAATGGCGTCAGTAATAAGCCCGCCTGTATTCTGATTGGTTCTCCCGCAAGCCCCCAAGCCTGGGACCATCGCCGTTCCCAGCTCGCGGTGTACCTGTCATTAGCAACAATGTGCAACTATGTGTTTGTGCAGAAAATTGACAGTCCGCTCATGGGCTTGTGGACAGGTCTTTCCCATCGCTGTTGGTGCTTCGTTGTTGCAACTTGTGTCCCAGACGTGGGACCCTGGTGGCTTCCTGTCTCGTGAGCTTGGCACCTTGTCAGTTTGGCTTGGTCACGTGTGGAGAGACCGTAGCTGGAGCAGAATTATGAGCATTAGATTTGTGTTTTGTCTCTGAGGGCTTGGCACTTACAGGTGTAACCTTGGCGCTGGGCTTGCAGCATGCGAGTTGCAACATTGTGGCCTTGGCTGTGAGCTCTCGCTGGGGGCTCGTCCTGCATGGTCAGCACTTGTACTCTTGTTCTGAGACGATTTTCATTGTGAGGCTCCTGCCCGGCACTCTTGCTTGCGGCCTACTCGGGCCTAGTTCATGGGTGGCGGTACATAATCCATAGCATGGAGATCACGGGGCAACAGAGTGTCACACGCAGCATAAGATATACATGGTGTTGTCGTCATAGGGATGGGTGGCGGAAGAAGCGTCAGCAAGCATGTACACGAGCTCTTCGGCGTCTTGCGTTTCTGAGGTGCTGTAAAAAGGCCTATGTAAAAAAAAAAAATACACTATGCACGTCAGTGGGTGTGTCACTCACCTATGTCATAGCACTGAGTATGTTCTTCGTGTAGGTTGGTCTGTGAGTGACCAGTGTGCATGGTGGCACATGCGTTCTCGTCTGTTGGCTATGTCGTTATGGAATTTCTAACGATGTGGATACGTGTGGCTGTTGTTCTTAGTCGAGCACATCCATGTCGCAGGCATCGGCTTGAGCTTGGCGTGCTGGTGGGCATGCTCCTCTTGTGTGTAAGTTTCTGAACCAGGATATTTTATCATCTGGTAAATAGACAAACTCGTCTCGTGGGGGGTGTCTGGGCCGTGATGCTCTAGGCCATGGTCTGGATGAGATTGGTGGGAGGGTCTTGTCCCATTCTCCCACTTCAAACCTGTGTGTCACAAGTCAGAGGAGTCCAGGTAGGTACCTAAGGTTTTGTTGGAATTTGGCAGTTCTCAATGAGGAGGCTCACAAAGCGGACGTCTAACTTGTGTCTAGCCCGAGGTGGACCAAAGAGCAGGAGCTCAGTTTTGGAGTTAAGGCACATCTGGTGAGTGGTCATCCACTGCTTTACAGTTTTCAGAATGGCGTTAAATTTAGTAGAGTCAGTCATAATCCCCTTCCAGATTGAGTAAGAGTTGTGTGTCGTCTGCGTAATTCGAGAAATGGACACCAGATTCTGAAAGCAAGTCACATACAGGCTTAATATAGCGATTAAAGAGAGCTGGGGACAGGCAGGCCCACTGGGGTACTCCACAGACAATGGGGGCAGGATTAGAGCAGAAGCCACCCCAGTGCACTGCTGAAACCCTACGGGATAGGACCAAGTGAATCCATGTCATAGCTTTGTGGGAGCATCTACCTTATCCAGGATGAAAAGGAGAATATCATGATCAAGCAGATCAAACGCCGCCGATAAGTCCAACAACACCAGCAAACTGCATTTGTTTTCATCGATCATATCAAGCATGTCAGTCTGAAGATCTAATAGTGTACTCTCGGTGCTGTGATGGGCCCTGAAACCTGACTGTCTGGGGTGCAGGATAGAGTTTTGGTCCCGGAAGCTCTGGAACTGTTTTGTGCCAATTTTATCCACAATCCTCAGAAGGAAGAAAGAATTGGTAATCCTTCTTGCAGGGTCTTCTGGGCTAAGACCAGGTTTCTTGATAAGGGGCATGATGGTGACTTGTTTTATACTGCCAGGGACCAGGCTATGTTGAAAGGTGGCCTTGACAAAGCATGTAAGGAAGGCTGCAAAGAGTGCTTTGTTATCCAAAATGAGTTTGGAAAGTAGGATGTCCCCATGGCAGGAAGTAGACTGCATATCCTTAAGTATTTCCCCCAATTCAAAAGTTGTTATGGCGCTAAAAGAAAAATCGTGATGTTCATTTATCAGCTACAGTCCCTCTGACCCATTAGGACTCTGGGTAGGGGTAGATAGGGGAACATGAGAATTGTCTGGGAGATTGCTTTGATCCCATCTGGTGCATTGACAATTTTGTCAGCAAATGCTTGCTATGCTTTGGGAGCAGTCAGCCTTTGTTGGTATAAAAGTCTGTATTTTCCCAACATTTTTAGAATTTTAAAGTTATTTAGATCTGTTTTTAGCGTTGATTATTAGTTCATCAAAAAAGTTGTTTTTAGCATTGTAGATGGCTATTTTATATGATTTCTCGTGGACCTTTCAGGCAGATTTGCGTTCTGCTTGTCTTTTCCTCTTTTTTTGTTCTTCCAATGCCAGTGAAAACCAGCTGTTGCTAGAACTCCCAGTAACGTTTTTTATTGGTGCTAATTTGTCGAGCATTTTGGGTCATATGCGTTTTGTATGATGGTACCAGTGAGTCGGGCAGTTGTCATCAGTTGTGTCACCAAGTAGAGAATGTCTGCACTTGGCAAGGTTGGCGGGTGTGGTTTCAAATCTACCTGCTGGGCAAGGTAGATGTGAAATTCCTCAAAGAAGTGATCGGACCAAATACACATCTTAATTTCTGAAATCTTAAAATCCAGGTTCAGACTGATCACCCAGTCTAATATTTTGACTTTATTGTGCAGGGCCTTTTGACTGAGTACTGTAAATTCAGTGCTATTTAGACATTGCTCAAGATTAATTGCATTGCCGTCTGATGTATCTCCCCGCCAGCGGTTAAAAGTGTGGTGCTGCCTGGTCTATTTAATGGTTGTAGCTGAGAGAACTCCTCATTAAATTTAGGCTTAGCGGGACGATAGACCAGGAGAATGTTTATGCAGCTTGTGTGGTTAGGTTTGCACTTGAGGTGGACCATTTCACATGAATTTCAAGGGATGACAAACCGAGGCAGCTTTATTGTTGTCTTGCAAGACAAGAAATCTGCTTCCTAAGTCTATCTGGAACTGACCCGCTGCCTGGACCCCTCGCCCTTATAGGTCACTAACCAGCTGACGGATTCAAAACGTAAGACCATAATGGAAACTCTCACTGGGTCATCTGACAGAAATATTCTGCCCACTCTCACGCATACATAATACATCCTTTCATTTCTGTTCAGTTCTTTTTGATATCAACGCCCGGTTGTCACATGAGGAGTCATCCTTGAATGCATTCAGCCGAAGGGCGTACATACTCCTCCCATTGTCTCGTCACTCATGCTCTGAGCGATCCTTTGTTTGTACCGGATACAACCAGTTTATACTGTTACATAGGTCTGAAAGACCATTGCTTCAATGTCTGCAGGCAGGCACTTTTCAGCCCTACCTTGTGCACATGTTTCAGAGTCCGACGGTAAACAACATTGCTCCAAGCCAATCTATTAAATCACATTATAATTTACGAAAGTCAACAGCAATAGGGAGATGGAAGGGGATATACAAAAGAACATTATTTGTCTAATCCCTGCTCTCCCCTTTTATACATAGCATGAGCAATAGATATCATGATTTCTTTACTTAGAGCCACAGTAGTGCCTGTTACAAATAGCACAGGTTTCATGGGAACCAGGTCTATACGCACAAACCTTCAATTCTCCCTTATATTACAATCTAAATTTCATTTTTCATTGGGGCGTCACACTCGTTCTATTTCATCTTGATTAGCAAATATGCCACCATAAAATCTTACAGTAGAACATGTTACTTTTGGATTTTTTAGGGGGTCTGGAGGTGGCTTTGGTTACGGTGTTCCCACTCTGTTTGCATTGGCAGCAATATACCTGCCTAAAGAAACTAAACCATATTAAGATAGTGGTGAATAATTGTTTCTCTTTGGTACTTCTAAAGATGCTCAAATCCATATGGAATCATTCGGGTCCAATCCAGTCTAAATTCAAGGTGTAGACTTACTACTTAGGACCTTTTAATGGTTCTTAGCAGGAAGTGGAAATTAGCTGAAGAAAATTATATCATTTGTATTCAGCTATAAATGGCGTAAAGCAAAACTGCACCTTGAAGAATAGTACCTTCTGCAAATCCCTTCCAAGATATCTAATTTTCCAATAGCAAGACCTGATATATAGCTGACTTGATAAGACATTGCAGATGTGAAGTTTAGAGGGGTTGCCTAATCTGATCTACAAACCAGGGGTTGCTCGTGGGGCACTAGTTGGAGATCAAGCAAGATTTACAGATGTCTCACCTCCCTCACTGCATGGATATCCAGTCCCAGGTGTAATCTGCCTATGGATCTGGTACGATCCAACTTGTCAGGGCCCACTTGCCATCGACATGGTCTGTGGCTTGCACAGAAGTCCTCTGCATTTCCAGCTGCTAGATTTCCACATTTTCCTCCAAGGCAAGAGCTCTTCTGGGATACTGCAATCATTGTCAAGTTCCCATGGCCAGGCTTGATGCTGCACATGTTCTCGGATACTTGAGTTGGCTGTTTCTTTCAGAGGTACATTACCTCAGTACAGGCAAAATCCTACTCCAGTGCTGTTACTGAAGCTGTGTGAAATGAGCTGGATACTATAAATAAATGCAGATACGATGCCTGCTTCGCTTATGTTCATATCAGTGTTTGTGAGTTGTGCCCCAACACTTAGTCTTCACATCACCACCTCCCTCAGAATCACCTGTTTCAACCAACCTCTCCCATTCGACTGATCTGGCCCTCCTAGAATTATTCAACAACTCTACTATGTAAATGGTGGACATTCATGCCCCCCTAAAATCCAGCCAGCCTGAGACCAAACTATCTGCCTCTTGGTATACCACCAAGCTCACCTCCAACAAACCCTCAGTCAGAGCCCTAGAGAAACGGTGGCACAAAAAACATAACTTGGGAGACCTCACCAACCTCAAATCTCTTTGCATCAACCACAGGATTCTGATTAGAGAGGCCAAATCTGCTTACTACTCCACCACCATTGCGGCAGCCTCTAACAGGAGCAGACCCCGCTTTGAAGTAGTAAAGCATTGTACCAAACCCTCACACGACCCAGAGGTACCAGCAACTCAGGAAAAATTTGACCGAATGTACACATTTCTTATTGAAAAACAGAGAATATCTGAGAGACAATCAAATAAACCTCTCACAGCATTAGTGCCCCCTTCAACCTAGCACACGCACTGCCCCTCTGGACCACACTATCCATTTTCTCTCCCCATCATCTCCTAAAATGATTGCCTCCTTCAAACCTATTTCTTACTCTGATGATCTAATCCCGGCCTCCATCATTGAACAATTGACGGGCCTGGTGCTCAACGCCCTCCTCAGTATCATTAATGCCCGCTTCACAGGAGGGTCATTCCCGGACTCCCTCAAGACTGGTCTTATACTAAAAAAACAACTCTAGATTCAGATGACCTGGACAACTACCTCCTATTTATTGGCAAAATCTTAGAAAAAGTAGTCGCTGCACAACTATTCACCAGAATCGAACAACTCCATCTTCTAAATTACTATCAGGGTTCCGTCCAAAGTGCAGCATCGAGACAGTCACCATCCAGGTGGTTATCATGTATAAGGGTGAATCATGCCTTCTCGTTGTCCTTGACCTAATGGCTGCATTCAACGCTGTGGACCACTGCATCCTCCTCTGCTCCTCTCCTTTCTTGTATTTGTATTTTATTGATTTATAAAGCGCTTTCTTGCTGACAGGATGGGATTCTCTGGCACTGTCCTGAATTGGTTTACCTTCTACCTCTCGGGCAGACACCAGGCCATCCAGATGAACTCATTGCTGTCTCCCAAGGCTCCATCCGTTCACCAATCCTGTTTAACCTTTTACATGTAGCCTCTAGGCATGCTCCTCAAAGATCCCAATATAGCCATCCACCAATACGCAGACGATACTCTGTTGCACATGAGAGTAAACAGCGTGCAGGACATCATTCAGCTCTGTGATTTACCTAGCCATCATCCAGTCCTGGATGAGTTCTGTCTTATCTCTACAGGATGAAAATACTTGCTACTGCTTTGCTAACCGTATCACTGATCCCCCTCAGTGAATTAGGGAAGTGAAACATTATCTGGAATTAAGATAGAGGAATTGAAAAGATCATAGTACTTAGTGTTGCATTCACAATAGTATATCTGTAACCCAACCTATCTCTCTCACTGACTCTATCGTACCAGATGGATTGAGATGATACTCTGAAGATTGTATAATAGTGCATGAATTGTTTTGCTCGCTAGCCTGGCGGTCAGAGAAGTAGACAGGATTCATGTACACATACAGTGTTCATTAAAGTCACTTCTTTGAATTCATATATGTTAAGAAATAGCATAATTATCATTATAGTTTGCTGCTTGGTCACAAGTTTTTACCTATATCGCACAGCAACTCTTTTGTTTTGCTATATTCACCCCGAGTGGGACAGGTATGCCTAGACATGGATCCCATGCCTGCTGGGCCGATAGACCCAAGCTACTTTGCACTGATGACTCCCAATGAGGCTGAAATATGTCTGGGGATGCTTGTGGTCTCATGCAGAAGGATTTTATTTTTCAGTCTGTTTATTGGTATATAGGTCAGCATCAAAACATTATTCAAAATTGCCAACATTTCAGCTAAATCTAGATTAAACAATGGGGCAGTCAACAACGCCAACAGCTTGTCATTTTACAGGAAGAGTTGTTTCCAAGTACATTCACATAGACTACTTAAGCAGCAGGGCAGCAGTGCAGAAAGGGGTGAGGGTAATACCATTCTGTACCATGACCCGTGACAGGGGAGCATTCCCATTCACAATTATAACAGTCCATTCCTCATACAAGTATATTAGGTGCTTATTCATAATTGGGGATGGGGGGAGGGGAGGATATCGTCTGAATGGCGGAATAGCGACTGTAGGAGAGGATTCCAAGTCTCCATATTATCTGTGGGCTTTCTGAGCCCTCTCCTTAGGGCTCCATACCACTGTGCAGTTTCTGGCATGGACCATTTCTTCATATCCCCCACCACAGTGCAGATATCAGACCAGCCCTCTTCTTCAATTCCATGGCTATCCTCTGTGTAGCTAGTAAACAGGCTGGGTCCATTAGCTGCACAGTTCTACACCATGGAAAATCAGGAGATGTCTGTTTATTGAATCTCACTAATCTATGCAGTGTCTTGTATGTCCTATAGAGTGCATTCAGTTGGACCAGTCTGTGTCTGACATTTCTGGATAAGTGTTTCACAAATATCAACTCACATTCCCATTGTTTATACTCCATCGTGTGACTCAAATCTCTTTCCCATGCTAGCTTGCTCTGGGGCGCTTTGATGCTCATACCCGACAGCAAATCCTGTATATCCTTGACACAGGCTTCCAACCATCCTCCAGCTCATACAGCAAGGACAACACATCATCATGTCTGTGCTCCTCAGGCCAATCCTTTCTTTTTAGCAATCTTTGTTAGCCTCATATATCGCAAGAATTGGCCCGTATTCATCCACAATCTCTGAGAATCCCACACACAACCCAGATTTGTAAACATCCCCTTAAGCGGTGAATCCCAAGTCCTTCCACGCCCCCATATTTCTAAGATCATTCCTATTGCTGCTCATGTTTACTGACAGAAATAAATGCGGGGAATACACAACTTACAACTTAAGGATTCTCGTTATCCTGTCCCATATCCGCCTCCCCAACGACGATAGGGTGCATCCCGTAGACAGCACTCTGAGATCTATACAGCCTCTTTTAGTATTACTGGTCCAATAGCCCCCTGCTTAAAATCCACATCTAACGCCTGTATGCTTGCAACCATGCCAGGAATTGCAATTGTGCCGTTAGGAAGAACAACTCAAACCCTGGGAGCTGAAATATGTTATTCTCATATCTCATGCAGTGCATTGTGATATCGAACGGGATATTGGCAAAGTATTATAGTAAATGGGGTAGAATTACCATTTTAATCATGCCTCATTGTCGACAGTGGCAGGTTCTTCCAGAAGCCCATGGATTTTGTTATTCCGTCCAGTACAATTGACAGTATTCTGGGCATGTGTATGTTCCATTTTATGCCACAAGTTTATTCCTAAATATCGAAATGAGTGCACAACCCAGCGGAATCCTAGCACAGGTAGGTCCTCCAGCCGCTGTGTGTGCATCACAGCCAGGGGAAATAGACAAGATTTCTCCCTGCTAAATGAGATACCTGAAAGTTTAGTAAAATGATCTAGCACCTCAATTACCAATGGTAGATTATGTTCAGGTTCCTGCAAAAATAAAAGGATATCTTCTGTGTAAAGCGAAACACGGGGTTGCGTCCCATCTACTATTATTCCAGCCACATCCAACTCCCTCTGCAGATATGTTGGCAGCAGTTCCAGCACCAGTATGAATTCCATGGTGACAGTGGGAAACCTTTCCTAGTACCTCTCTGCAGAGCCCAGGGTGGCGATATGTATTTACCCATTTTAACTCTGGCCACAGGCTCCGTATATACCAGTTGTACCCACCATATAAAGCCTTTTAAATCCTTCTCCAATCCCAACGCAGCATGCATCCAGTCCTAATAAACTGAATCAAAAGCCTTAATTGCATCAAGGGAGGCTACCGCATACATAGCATTGTGAGACTGTGTTTTGTCAATAACATATCGAAGCCTTTTCTGATGTATTTCTGCTGGGTACAAACCCGGTCTGATCACGATGAATCTTCCAGCCAATAGCACCTTCAGGATTTTAGCATCCTGGTTCCGGATACATAGTGTCCTATACAATTCACGAAGTGATTGTTGTTTCCCTGGTTTGAGTACCGAGATGATCACAGATGCGCGCATACTGGCCAGTAGGCAGCCATTTTCGTATGCTTGTATTCTGGAGGTGTATTCTGCCATCCTGTTGGGAGATGCCAAAGTGGATACACGAGCCAGGATGGAAAGCACAGGTAAGCGCATGGGAGTTCTGCATGGGGGTAGGGCGTAGAGCATGAGGTGTAGCAGGCTGAGCGGTGTGTGGCTGATGTGGGCGCATGACAGCAATACAATGAATGGATCAATTCAGATTCTGCATGGTCAGGGGAATACAAATTAACAATGCATATTTCTCCATGCCCAATCACTGGCCTGTCCATATCGTCTGATTCAACATTGATCAGTCTGAAGTGGACTGAGCCAGCAATCTACACCAGAACACCTCTAGCATACGGCGAATAATTTGAGCCGGATTCCACCCGTCCCCATCTGGCAACAGTCTTATCTTGCTCATCATCCCTCAAAAGATGTGTTTCCTGCAGGATGACTATTGCAATCTTCTTCCTGTGCAGATATGAGCCAACCCTGTTCCCTCTCAAGTAGCTATCATTTCCCAAACTATTTTGTATCAGCCAGTAAGCGCTATAGAGTCAATGGCGTAGTTAGTCAGTGTTCAAATTTAGTGGTGACCCTTATAGTATACCATAGGAGGCGAGCTGAGTTCATTTTTTGGTTTCTCTTTGACACCTTCCAAGAGTTGCGCTGAAATTCCATTATTGTCCATCCACATGTTTTTCATCCTCCAGTCATTCAAAGAATAGAGCTTTCCCTTTGTATAGCTCCTTCAATTTCACTCGTTATACTAGCATGTACTTCAGGCCCAGTTGCCTATGCCTCTTTTTAGTTGGGACAGACATTTTCAGTTTCTTCTGTGCCAGTGGTGTGTAGTCCGGATATATTGCCAGGTGTGAAGCTCCTTCTGTATATTGCCACCATCTCTGGAGAATTTAAGGATCTGTTCCCTGTCCCCGAAATTAAGTACATAATAGGCCTTGGAGGTGCACCTGGTGGTGGTCTGCGTATAAGGGAACAATGTGCTCTTTCTATCTTAAACCGCTGGGATATCTTGCCTGGTCGAATGTCCTGGAGGAGCATGTTCTCAGCATAAGTTGTCGAGTCGTTCCCCTCCACATGGATGGCCATGGCCAATGAGGGCTCCTTCTGCACCCCCTTACTCGCCAATGCAGTCTGCCACCAGTGTGTTGGAAGCCGAGAGGGGTTGGGAGGATCCCTGCACCTGCCGGCTGGGAGCCAGAGGCTACATCTGGCCTGTGCAAGGTTGGTTGCTGGTGGGTGAGTGAGAGGCAAAGAACGACATTATTGAACTAGGGACAGCCGACTGCATTGGCTGTGTTTGCTACTACTGCTGCTGTTGTCTTCTGGAGACCCCTGGAGACCTCACAGTGCTTGGTCAACGCCCCCCTGTTAGAACGGGGATCTGAGAAACAGAAGGGGCAGTGTTAGGATCTCAATTTTAGAATTATGTAAGTAATAACTGCATTAACTTGGTTGGTGGTTGAGTATTCCTTGCTTATCACTGCCACACAGTATCGACATTGAATACAGTAACCCAAGCTGGGCGCCATCAAACTAGAAGGTGCCTGCGGACTAGTACCTTTGAGCATTCTGTGACTTTGTGAGCCAAACTTTTGGATCCGATGAGGCTTTTTATTTTTTTTTCCTGGTCTGTGTCAGTCGGGAGTTTGTGTTGCAGGAAGTGGCTATACAGAGGAGACATACATTGTGCTTAAATGCTGTTACACAGCGCGGTGCACTCGCAGAAGTTGGAGGCAGGTAGGGAGCGGAAGGTTCTCACTCCTGTACTTGAAACAGTTACGCAGTTAAGTGATGTTGCCTACTGTGATCTATTTTTATCGACTATACGCTCCTTTGAACAGTTAAAGAGAGTCACGCTACATTAGCTCTCACTCTTTTTCTCCTGTCACTGATGTTATGTGGCCCGGCGAGGACACTAAAACCATTCAGGGCTAGGTGGGAAACCAGTATACACCATTGCAGTGTCAGGCGAGGCCACTCGAGCCAGACCCATCATTGCTGGGAATCACCCAGTCTTGTGGAGCGGCACGGCGGACCATGCCCAGCCTGTGTGGCCCTGGCCACCATCCTGGCAGGAGGGCACCACAGCACCATGGTCTGCAGGCCCGTGCTCACAGAGTGTGGGCCTTCAGGCCTGAATGAGAGACAGACTCAGTGATTCCATTCTTGGAGTATGCAGCCGTTATGGGGCGCGTGCCTGCAGACGCTCCTTTTATCCACTCAGGTCATGTCGCAGTCATGACCCATCTTACAAGAGCAATACACATTGGGAGGGTCCCACATAATACTGGTGTATGCTGTTTGCCCACCCAGCCCTGAATGGTCTGGTTTGAGTTCCCTCAGCGGGCCACATAACCATTGGGACAGGAGTGGTTACCTGTGCAGGCTTTCAGTCAGCCACAGGAGAGTGGCAGCATCTGCCGTGGAAGTGAAAGGTGTAACAGAGCGGTCGTTGCCACAGAAGAGTGAGGTGAAGCAGCGTCTGCCGCCTGTAGAAGAAAGTAATTGAGCAGCTGCAGCTGCGTAGGGGTGAAGGGAGGCGTGCAGCCCCTCCAGCATCCACCGTGATGTCATGTGCTTTGCCCCGCCAGAGAGGGAATGTTAGGTCCAAAATATTACAAATGTGTAATGTGGCATGGACCGCTGTTTGCTTGGGTGAATGTTCCCGCCTGGAGGGGAGAAGCGGCGTGGCTGTTGCTGCTGCACCAAAGGACCAGCAGCCCCCATAGGGTGGAGGGGGAAGAATGCTGGCATCCCTGTGGTGCCCTTCGATGGAGGGGGAAGAGTGGTCCCGCCTCACTTGCTGCGGGAAGAAGAGCACCTCTCCCATTATGCGCCCGGCCACATGAGAGGATTCAGCAAACACAGCTGCTGATGCGGGTGTCTCCCGTGCTCAGGTCTGCAGCACACACTGGGCTGGAGACACACCGCCACCAGAAAGGTGAGATGCCTTAGCCTCAACACCCCACACCAGCCTTCCCCAGGGCCCTGTATTTGGTTTACCTGGTTTCCAATTCCACTTTCTTTACCCTGCGCCCCTCCGTTACTTGTTACCTGGTAATACAGCATCAGGTTATTCTGTTCTGAGCTGCACATCCTTACACTCCCCACTTGATGCTGAGCAGCATCCGTTGAGCGGAACTGACGCTGTTAACTTTTCCACTTTAACTTAGAATGAACTCAAACTTGATGGTGTGCGGCATCAGGTGTGCGCGTCAGAGGTGGTGGGTGCCCAGCCCCCGGGACAACAACGGTGTCGACACATTCACGTTGTGCGTCTGGGCCCACAAAGCACCCCGGCTGCCCTGCAGCAGAATATGCAGCGTTTCAGAGCATGTTTAATTAGTGCCCAAAGATATCCCGGGCTGCCGGCAGTGAAAATAAAGACACTGCTGCCCAGAACAGACCCTGGCCGATCCGGCGGTGATTGGAAAAATGCTCTTGGCACGGGGAAGTTAAAGGAAACACTCCATGACGAGTGCAGCACAGAGAGAGGGGGAAAAAAAAGGAATTGTAACAGCCCAAAAGTGAGTGCCTGCTGTGTGTGCTTAGAATGGATCTCGTACAGGTGACTGATAAGTGTTCTGATCGTCAGAGCTGTGGTGACTTTCAAATGAAAATGCGTGGCTGAAAGAAGTGCACTCCTGGCAATGTCCCTGGGCTGCTGGGCAGTGATTTTTCATACTCTGAGGTCAGAGCTGTCAACAAGGGAAAAGAAGGGGAAGCATGAGTCGCGTGTTCTCACCAATGCTAGCAGCCTCCCCAGTGTAATCCTGGGCTAAGTGGCGGTGACTGTAAATGGAAAGCCTCCCAAATTGGGATTTGAAAGAAAAGGAAAAGCAAAGTCGCGCAGCTGCCCGCACTTGTGTGCTACAAACAAGTATGGTCCTTTACAGATCCCGGGCCCAACGGCAGTGAGGTGCATTATAATAAAACACGGGAGAAACGTGAGAAAGGAAATGCCAGCCAGCACTCTGCAGTAAGAAGGGAGGATAGCTCAGTGGCAACGCGCAGGTCTTGGAAGCCAGACCACGCTGAGCAAAACTGGTTCGAATCCCAGGTCCGTGCTTACAATCGACCTCCGGTATTAAGCGCCTTATACATACCTGCGCTTGCATGATCCGAATGTACAAGGCTTAGTGGGATCATTCTTCCCCCCCCAACCCCATTTCATCATTACGCCTTGGGACACACACGTGTATAGGTACATTACAAATGAACAATACAAATAAATAAGAGGACATCTTGAGAAAGAAAAGCTGCAAATAAGACTGGCATCACTGTAAAGTTGAGTGCCCAGTAAGAGCAGTAAATACACTGCCACACTCCCTGTATGTGGGGTGCGGCCAACCATCCCTTGGAAACCTCCCAGAGAAAACAAAGGACTCTGTTCTCAATCAAGCTCAACCCTCATGACTATGTCAATCCCTGGTAGAGAACCCTGGACATGTCGACTCCCGAAGTAAGGACAAGACAATGTAACGTTGGTCATTTGTGGAACTTACAGATTTCAGATGCCTGGGAAAAGGTGTGTGGGTGTAAGATATACAGTTCCTGTACATTCCAGTGTGATCATTATTCCATGACCCAGTGCTCCCCAAAAAAAAAAACCTTGAATCAGGTATGCGTGAACTATTACAGAAAGGGAGTAGTGATACCAGAAGATGATTGGGGACTTTGGGTGATAGCCCTTAATTTTCTATGGATCTGGAGGACAACTACTTCATATACTGATGAATTCAGCACAGCAGATAATGTTCTATTTTGCAACCACGATGTGCCGTTTCAAGTTCAGGGCTCTCCTCTTCTGGCTAAAACTGACACCACAGGTCTTGGACCCCTCGTAAGAAACCTTCACAATTAAGGCATTGTTGTTCACTTTTATTTTAACATCTGGTTGTTCTGCACAGAAACTTTGAACTAAGTGGGCCAGGACAAGAGGAGGGGCTGTTGTCTCCTGATGGAATTCATATCACTTCTGAATTGCTCAAAGTCATTGTTGGTGGTCAGTCAAAGGCTGGAGCTCTTCAGGGCACTCTTGGAAACTAAAGAGTGTTCCTCCCAGAAATGAGGGCCAGCAAATCCCAGTCTAGAATGGAAGTCCTTGTGTCTCTTTCTCAGGTGCCAGTGAGTCAATGTTTTCAGGTACAGGAGGAGATTGGGTCATGCATCTTCTCTGTCCCCTGGACAAGAGCACACATATGTTACATATTTTTACATATCCGTTCCCATACTCAGGAATAAGAGGCAAAAATTACAGTCAACAACCTGTTATGCCTCTCCCTCAACTAGGTATTACACTCCTTGAACGTCATGCAGGTTCCATGTTGTGCTTTGTGCTTTTGCTTGGTTCTGTACTAAATCTGCATTCTCTACTACTAGGTTCCCTGTTATGCTCTTTTCTTTGCTGGTGTGTCTGTGTTGCATCTGATGTGTAGGTCTGTTCTTCTTGTTCTTTGTTGTGCCACCCTCCCTTTCATGTCCCCCCGCCTCCCTCCGCGTGACATCCTGTAGAGAAGCAGTTACATGCCTCTGCAGGAAGTCCAGCCCCCCACCCCCTTACTGCCTATATGTTGCAAGCCTGAGATCGTGCCATGCTTAAACCCAGCAGTTGTATCAATTTGGCAGCGAATATTCGAAAGAAGGTATCCTTTGAGAAAACCCTATCCAATGTATCCCCAAAGAGAGGATAATCTGAGGGAGGAACTCCCCAGAGAAATATGAAAAGGAAGACGAGGAGAAGCTGGTGATGTCACTAAAGAGAAAAACATGACGCACTGAGAATACTGGCTGAAGGAAATGCATGGATCCTATAGAAACTGGTGATGAAGTTAAGAATCAAAGTTAAGAATCAAATAAACTTTAATATGCGAAAAGAAGATTACATGTGTGCGAAGCACTGCAGAAAATGCAAGTCATTCAATAACTGTACAGATGCTGTAATGCAAGTAGATTAAGTAATCTTAGAAGCTGGCTTCATGTAGTTAATAGACTGCAGGCAAAGCCACCATTGTATAGAAGCTGGACATCGGTGTCATGAATTTAGTAAGCCACCACCCATGGAGAGGAAAATCCGAGAACTGTGTCGCAGCAAGAATGAGTGGAGATTGTGGAAGAGTCTAGAAGGGATGTCTAGCCTGGTGTCAAAGCTGAAGCAGCCAAGGCTGGTTACCTATTCTTAAAGGCAGTGAACGTAAGAAGCTGAATCATCCCTTGTTAAGGTGCAAGGCAACACCACCAAGTGTGCCAAGTTGTATTCATTTAAGACATTTAAATGCAGCAAAATGGACCAAATCGTGGTCTCCTGTCATGTGAGCCAAGGATGGAAATAGAGTTCAGCGTGGAGTTCTAGAATAACAATTATATTCCCAGAGACAAGGATACTTTGCAAGACCAAGTCCAAAGACAATCTTCATGGCAGGAGGCATGGGTGATGAGATGTTGGGCTAATTGGGTGGGGAGGCAAAGTCAAGTCCACTTCCGACCACCTTGGTCTGAGCTTACATGCTGCTAAGAGAACCGAATGTTCCAGAATGGCACGAGCATGCTAACCATTTATAGAGGGTCGTATAATGAAGGGCCTTCTAATTTGAGAGCCAATGATATACCGTGTACTTAATAGTGTTGAAGATGATAATGTTTTCGAGGTAGGCATAAGTTGTCCACCTGACAGTAGATAACCAATCACAATCTCAATCTGTATAGAAAGTATACTTAGCTGTTCCCCTTTGGACCTATCACAACCCCTTGCAGGTTTTTCTCATTTGCCACGTAGTATGACATCACCTCTGATGATCTGTGGACAGGCAAAGTGGTCGGATTGGAGGAGGAGTCGATACCAACGGCCTCGAGTCGATTAACGAATGAATGGTGAGTAGACTAAGGGAATGGCAAATGAAGGGGATGGGGTTGTAATGTTTTTGAAATATTGTGTGAAGAGAAGAATAGTGCTTAGAGTCCTAACTCAAGGGAGTTCATAAGACGTCTCAAACTCCAAAGGGAGTAGAGCAGAAATATATAACGCGTGAACAGGTTTACGTAAGGTTACGTCTTAAGCCCTGTACAGGGTAACACAGTAAAGGCGAGAGAGAAAAAGGTGATCACAGTGTTTATCAATGTGTAAAGACGACTAGTCTGTATGTTTGTTGAGTAAAAATATCGAAAAGCGATATAAGTTGTGAAGTATTTGAGAAAAAAAGTTCAGGAGTAATAGCGATCAAACCTAGTAAAGTAGTTGTTACCAATCCAAAGTTAGAGATAGCTAATTAAGAAAGTAGAAGCTTGAGCGGCGATTGATGGTGCACGCTCATATTTGTTGTTTTAAAGGCATTGAAAAAGTGGTTATTTAAGCAAAAGTATAAAGGTTATTTCATAAACCCGGTAAGTATTGACAGTCAATTGAGACTTGTCATTATGGGAGACACTCAGAAGCACATTACCCAAGCATGACATTACCGAAGCACATGCCAAGCTCAAACAGTATAGTGCAGAATGGGTGAAAGGCACAGCAGATAAAATGTTCATGCCCCGGCCACAAGGGGGATCATTATCAAAAGCGGTATTGCAACACATGACAACATATTTACACGCTGTGTAAACAGGGAAGAAATTAGAGAAAAGATTAGCGATCCTAGGAGGAGTGGATGCTTAGTCAGCGTAAGGAGGAAGGTGTTGAGCCTTCAGCTCCCCTTACCTCGCCCGAAGTGAAAGGCGCTAACACGGAAGAAATAGGGCTGTATCCTTTAAAGGAGTAGAAAGCAGCAATACGGTATAGTAATCCAATATACAAACCTGCCGCTTACAGTAGCGATGAAAGTCCAGAGGAGAATAAGAGAAAAGAAATGGGCTATAAGATCATACAAGACAAAGAAGAAAAGAGTGAGCAGTCGAATATGTCGACAGAAATAGAAAGGAGAGAAGGATAAACCTAACGAGATAGCGCCCGTGCAGAATGAGTGGATCGGAGGACAGATATTACTTAAAATTGATGGGAAAAGCATTGAGGATGTTAGGCAAAGAGAAGATAAGGACGAACAAGATAGAGAGAAAAGATTGAAAGACGAGCAAAAAAAGAAAGGAGGGAGCGACGAGAACAGTTGTATCGGGAGGAGCAAGAGAAAAAAGAAGAATGGGCAAAAGAACAAAGAGTATGTCAATAGACAGAGAGCGATAGAAGACAGGGATAAAAAAGAAAGGAAGGGAGAGGAAGCGCAAAAAATAAGGGAACAAAACAATACAGAGATGAAGGGAAGAAGAGGAAAGACGGGAAGGAGTAAGGAGTGAAGAACAAGGCAAGAGGAAGAAAAAATTAGAAGGGATGCGAGAAAGCAAAGAGAATTAGATGAAGAAATAGAACAGGGGTCCAGGTAGTGATATCTAGATCTGCTTTACTCACCGATAACTATACCGCTGGAGCAAAATACTTTGAATCTAAAGTTACCCTATGGTGCGCCCTACCAATCTCTTTGGTCGGTAGGCTTTAATTGATTAAGATGGTCCTGGTCCCCAAGCTTCTTTATATCTTCGGAAATGTGCCGATTTGGCCTCGGCAGAAATACTTTGATGAACTACATGTAATGGGCTCTCAATTCCTTTGGCACGCTGGGGCGGTACGTAAGAAATGGCAGCATATGGCCTTGCCCTACGAGAAAGGGGGATTCGCAGCTCCTGATCAGACTCTATACTGGATAGCGGCTCAAGCCCAATATGCTACATACTGGTATAAACACCCCACTGCCCCCCCATGTCAAGCTGGAAAAACTGTCCACGACCGGGATCAACACTATGAGCCTGATTCTTCAACATAAATACGCAACTGACGCCCCTGTTGACCCCATTGCATCCACCCTTGCGGTGTGGTGACGCCTTCTTGACCATACGTCCACTTCCCGCCCATAGTATAAATGGCTCCCCACATGGTGCTTCCCTTGGCTGGAACCTACTCACGACAAACTCCTGTCTCAACACTGGTCAAGCCTGGGGTACCAAGCATTGACTGACCGATTCCCGGAGGGACAGATTATCACACCACGGACGTGGCGTCCTGGCCATACAGGCTCGGCCCTAGAAATGTTGCAGTATTATAGACTCTGAGCTGCAGTCTGGAGCATGTGGTCATCATTCCCAGCGGAACCCACGGATACCCGCGAACTACACTACATTGCCAATTCCAGCAATAGCTGGAAAATAATCTCCTCCCTATATAAAATTCTTCTGACAAAGTCCCCGGACGTTGCCGCCAGTGCCCGGAGTGTTTGGGCCAATGAACTCGGTCTGGACATCACAGACGACTTGTGGAGGAGGATGTGCTCCCGCACGAGTAAGGTTTCCCTAAATTCCAGATAGCAATGCATGCAGTATAAACTACTGAATAGAGTGTACTACACCCCGCATAGACTGACCAGGTTCTCCCATGGCTGTATACAGGTCTGCCCGAGATGCCCGGCAGAGAACGCAGACCACGCGCATATGTTTTGGATATGCGCAGCACTCAGTACTTTCTGGGGTGATGTTCTAGATGCACTTTCGGCGATTGTGGGTACAGTAATTGACCCAGACCCGATGGCATTATTGTTTGGTATCTGGAGAGGCAATGAGATTAAGAAAATGGCTAGATGTCTAAATGTGTTAAGTATGGTGGCCAAGAAATGTATATTGGAGTGTTGGAAGCGTCCCTCCCCTCCAACCTTTAAGATGTGGCTCTCTGCCCTTACCTGGACACAAACATGCAAAGAGGACTATATTGACTTACTACCTGCGCAGTCTTGCCCGAGAAATGTTTGGACTGCCCTCTTCAGTTATCTTAACAAAGAAACTGATGACAACAAGGCCTCAAATGTATCCCCTACCTCATAAATAAGATGTGACCTGTGGTTGTAAATGTTTCTCCCTTACCTTTTGAAGATGATATATATGACTGCTAATACCTATACTGTACTATGCACGTCTATAGTGATGTTTAAGTGCTCAGTATGTGTACTTACCTGAACTCTGCTGATAAAATAAATTTTTTTTTTTAAAAGATGGAGAAATAGAACAAAGAAGAAGACAGCAGGGTTTTGATGCTAACCTTATTCGTAAGGAACCAGTAGGGCAAAGCCCAGAAATACGATGTGATAGAGTAGAAGAGTTCCTTCCAATAAAGGAAGCAACGCTAGGGGCATCTAGAATAGTATTGGAAGAAGAAATCTTTGATGCAGTGAGCATCAGAGAAAGAATCAATAAGGCCTATCAAGAATTAAAGGAAGGTAGCAAGTATGAGAGTTAAGGGAGGAGGGATCCATCCCTAGCATTTCAATCACAAAGTGAAGAAGAAATTCTGTTCAGTCACGAAAGCAGAGCGTTGTCCTTAAGCACACTGAATTTAGACAAAGGTGAAAGGGATGATAGTCACACTAGTTGGGGGCTAGACATGTCAGACGATGAAAGATAACCCAGTCTTGGGGTAGAAGGGAGGGAATGCGTGTGCCTCTGAGGAAGCCTGCAGATATATAAAGAAGTAAGATGGTCAGATCTAGAACAACCTAAGGATAGGACGCCAGATCCCATAGCATATCCAGAGCGCTCCAGAGGACGCTCATATAGTGAAAATGGGGGATCGCCGCCATATGTGAACAGGTTAAGGTCGCAGCCGACAAGAATATGGCTAGGGACGATCGTCCATGTCATGGATAGACTAATGATGGGAGCCGACTCTGGGTTAGGATTTACACAGTTTTTCTTTTTGGAAAAAGGGGGAGCAACACCACAGTATATCTCATGGCCGCAGATGGATAAGGATCATTTAAGGTGTAAGCTCCCGAGTTTGACTTTGGGTGCTGGGAAATGGATATATGAATTGGAAAAAATGACAGGAGGAAACACGCTGGCCATGCGGGACATAAAAGGTAGGGGACATAAAAGGTCTCCTGGGAGCTATTCTTGGGCAAAGAGCTGATTAAATGTGTAGGAGAGCAGGGTATTCAAGTGTGACAATGCAAAACACAGCGCATGACGGAGCGCTTGTTTAATGATTGTAGAGCAGACGTGTGGAGGGCTCTCAGGGTACAGTACCTCGATATATCAGATATGGGTGCAATTATTACGAAGGCAAATGAAGACCCTATTGCTTACATTCAGGAAATTCAAGAGAAATATCAACTTGAAACTCCCGAGCCGTGGGAAACACCGGTGGCATTATTTTACCACATTTTGTGTCAGGGGTTGCCTGAGCCAGTACAGAGACAGATGAAGAAACAAGTGGGGATGGAAGCAAAACCATGGGCTGAGATACAGCTCACTATAGTGCATCACTATTGGTTGTTGCAAGAGAAAAATAAGAAGAAAGATGACACTAGGAAAATCGAGGAAGTTAGTTCAGAAAAAAATGTCAAAATGTGCCATAGAAGGGGCGGTATTGACAGGTGGAGAAGGAGCTGAAATACAGGAAGAAGTGGGTGTATCGCAGGTGAGTAATCAGCGCCCAATGGACCAGGGTGGATATGGGTGTGTGCCACGAGGCAGAGGTATGGGCTACAGAGGAGGAAGAGGTGGATTCCAAAATATTAAAAGTAGGTTTCAGAATACACAGAATGAGAATCGGAGTACCCAGGGAGGATATAACCAAGGGGGACTTGTCAAACGGGCACCCCAGTATGCTGGACTTGTGGGATGATAGGGTACATTGCACGCGTATGTGGAAGCCAAGGAAATGTACAAAATGGCCAATTTTCAAGAGGGGGACAGCTAATCCTCCACTATATAGCACACAGATGAGAGAAGGATTCACCCAAGATCAGACATTTTATCAGGCACAAGCGCCACGCATACAGCAAGTACAGCAACAGGAGCGAGTGCAAATGAATCCACCACAAAGGCAGTCGCAACAAGCGCCTATGCAGACACAGCAGTATGCAATGACAGGACAAGCGCTGACACACAGAATAAGAGGTGCAACTGTGGTAGGAGGAAATCCTTTCACAGGGACACGGATGAGCCTGCACCCACAATAGGACAGCTCACAGGTTGACTTGATGTGTTAAGTACTATCTGTGACACCAGACCCACAAGAGGAACTAAAGGTCGGTGTGACGATAGGAGGCAAATCTTTTTCTTTTCTACTAGACACAGGAGCTACTCGTTCATGTATATGAGAGGGAAAATATCCGATGTCGGGAATTGCCATGAATGCTCAAGGGTTCTCTGGTGCTACAAGTCGAGTTCCTTTTACTGATGAATTACCACTCTCTATAGGAGTGTGTGACATGTCTGTTCTTTGTTATATTCACAACAGACACCAGTCAACATTTTGGGAAGAGATTTAATGACAAAGCTTAACGTGATGATTTTGTTTACTGATCAAGGAATAGTGTGCTCCACTCCAGGAATACACTATTTCAACGTGGGTGAATTTATACTGACGTTCACAGGACAAGTGGCTCTGTGAGGCGTTCCAGTGGAACCAGATGTTTTTCTGCATGGGGAGAGCCTTCTATTGACATGGCTACCTGGCTTTGTGGGAATAATGTGAGAATACCTGATGAGTTTTTGTTTAGACCACAAATACCCATGGACGAAGAGAGGGAACAGACTATCCCTATAGAATTGGAAACACCCATAGTACGAAGGGAAATGGCAATGCTCGAAGGAATAGATGATGAGGGTAGACCATGGAGAACAGTAATAGCTCTCGAGGAAGGGTAAAGATTGACTGACATAACTGATGTGGACATGTTCAGGGAAGACCGAACAGACGATGAAGTGGTCTTCTTTATGAGCATCACATACTAGATAAGAATAGAAAAGAGGGAGGTCCCACAGCGAATGGTGATAATGCGGCAGCGTCCAGAATTTTTTCAGGAAGACTTGGAGAAGGTGCCAAGTGTCCTTTGGACCACAGGCCCTTATGATGTAGGTTTATTAAAGGGAATAGGGGAAGTTGAAATAAAGCTGAAGCCAGGAGCGATTTTACCTCAAGCATAACAGTACCCCATGTCTCGAGAGGCTGATGAGGGTATATTTCAGACCATCTCAGCACTGATGAAACGAGGGATTCTGGTGCCATCGGAATCATCATGTAACACTGCGGTATATCCGATCAAAAAATCTAAAATGGGTTGTAGAGAGTTATACTAGATATGAGACCGATTAACCATATTGTAGAAGCAGAGTTTCCTTTAGTTCCTAATCCGGCGACGATACTATGTAGTATCCCGGTGGAAGCTCGATATTTCACAGTAATTGATTTGAAAAATGCGTTTTTCTCGATCCCACTGCATAAAGACTTGACTTCCTTTGCGTTTCATCAAACCCGACTGAAACATACTCGTTTGCCCCAGGGGTATCGTGAGTCCCCATCGATCTTTAACAGAGTCCTACAGATGGACCTAGGTAATATTGAACTTAAGAGTGCAGTGATACAATACGTAGATGACATTTTAATTTGTAGCACCACAGAAGATGAGTGCAGACAAGATTCTATTCAGTTGATGACTATCCTAGCAGACAAGGGATATAAGATGGACAAGGAGAAATTGCAGTATTGTCAAGAAGAGGTGTTATACACAGTGCTGTTGATTTCATATGAAGGAAAGAAGGTGACACCTGAAAGGGCTGAAGTGATTATGAAAACCTCGAAGCCAAATACAGTGAAACAGATGCTACAGTTTTTGTGGTTATGCAACTATGTCAGAGCCTGGGTGTTTGATTACAGTACATACACAAGACCCCTTTTGCAAGCTTTGAAGAAGGCACAAGGGGATAAAGTAAAAATAGAATGGACTGAGGAAAAGGAGGAAGGGTTTGAGGAGTTGCAAAACGCAATTTGTACAGCCTTTGTTTTAGCAATCCCCAATTATGCTAAGGAATTGTATTTGTTTTCACACACAAATGAGACAGTCATGACAGCAGTGCTTACACAGAGAACTACATTGGGATATAGGTCTGTAGCGTACTATAGTGGGATTTTAGACCCAGTCATAAGAGGACACTTTCCTGGCAAACAGTCATTGCCAGCTGCCTCGTTCGCAATTGAGAAGTCTACAAGTATTGTTATGGAGTGCTCTATGACTATCTTTTAAAATTGTAAGATGTAAAATAGCGAATCCTGCCACGTTTGTAGCTAAGCCAGTAGAAGAAGGCGATTATGTGCATGACTGTGCCAATTATGTTGAATGTTATGATGATATACTCCGAGTGAAAGACAATACTTTGTCGGGAGGGGAAATTCTCTTTATTGATGGGCTACCATCTGACTTTTCACCGCAAGCAGCATAATTAGTGTCGCTTATTTTCGCGCTCGAAAAACACAAAGGGCAGGAAGTGACAGTGACTCCGCTTATTTGATGTCAACCGTACACGCAGGGTTAGCACGTTGGAAAAGGAGGAGCTACCTCCATGCGGACGGCACTCCAGTATTGGACAGGCTTATTAACCTTTTAACTGCCATGGTTCCCCCCCCCCAGTGCAAAGGCCTTTTTTGGTGATTTTGGTAATTCGCCATTCAATGCCTTCTAATGTTTTCTGTTTCATTAACCCCTTAAGTGCCAAGGAC
Organism: Ambystoma mexicanum; assembly: GCF_040938575.1. NCBI lineage: Eukaryota > Metazoa > Chordata > Amphibia > Caudata > Ambystomatidae > Ambystoma > Ambystoma mexicanum. The sequence goes on from NC_090932.1 coordinate 1,457,572,925, forward strand.
AAGTTATCTCATCCTTGGCAACAAGGAGGTAATCCCAAGGATGAGATACCTCGCCCTTGGCAGTTAAGGGGTTAAGGCACTACAACTCCCAGTAGCCATAGCGTTTGTTAAATGCGCAGCACACACTAAGCGAACAGATTTGATCTCTTGCAGGAACGAAGCCGCAGACGAAGCAAAAAGGGTTGAATATTCTCCAGATATTTCAAGTTTCGATACTAAGAATATTAAAGACCTTACTCCTCCTGATGTGGCCTGGCCCTGCTCCCCCCTCCCATTGGTTGCATTTGGCCCTTAAGCCAATCAGGGCAACCGGGAAGCAGGAGCCGGCCACCACTACTGAAGGCCCACACCGAGGCCCCAGCATTCTTCCTGCCTCCTTCCTGCTACCAACTCCATCTCATGATGACCTTGTGGATGCCATTGTACTCGCCCCAGCACGCTGCCCTGCCTAGAAGAACTATGGCTAAGCGTTAGGCTGATTTATGGAGCACTCGCTTGGTGAACAAAACTTTTTCACTTTTAAATTGAAAACTGCATCTAAATATGCATCATTGACGCTGCATGCCATTTAATCAGTGTGATCCCGACTTTCATCATCCTCACTGCCTTGTTCCCCTGCTTTTGGCCATTTTGTAGCTCTGTCTGTTGTCCTTTATGCCTTTCAAAAATGGCTGCACTGTTTTGCAACCTTACTCCTCATGATGTTGCCTGGCCCTGCTCCCCCTCCCATTGGTTGCACTTGGCCCTTAAGCCAATCAGGGCAACCGGGGGGTGGGAGCCGGCCACCCCTATCGAAGGCCCACAACAAAGGCCTTGTCTACCCCTGTCCACCATGGTACGCCCGCCTGCCCCCTGCAAGTGTGTTCGAGTCCCCCTGCAAGTGTGTTCGAGTCCCCCTTGCCCCCCACGAGTGTTTTCGAGTCCGCCTGCCCCATGAGTGTGTTTGAGTCCCCCCCACCCCCAGCAAGTATGTTCGAGTACCCCCTGCCCCCATGAGTGTGTTCGAGTCCCCCCTTCCTTCCACAAGTGTGTTCGAGTACCCCGTAGAATGGTAATCCATCCTTGAGTGTGTGTTTCGTACTTTTCGAGTTAGTTCCAAGCCTGTAGGTCTTCTGTACTCGTCTGGTGCCGTATGTCGGCCTTTAGTTCATCCAAAGGAGATATTGTTGTAACGGCCAGGAGTTTGTTTTCAGGTATGATGGCGATTGGTTCTGGCACTGTGTACGCATCTTCCCCTTCCCCCAGATGAGATAGGGCGTCTGCTTTGCCGTTGCACGTTCCCGGGCGATAGGTGATAACGTAGTCGTACTCTGCAAAAAACAGAGCCCATCTCAGCTGGCAGGATGATTGTGCCTTGGCAGACCTCAGACATTGCAAGTTATGATGATCGGTGATAACCGTTACCGTATGTCTGGGCCCTAGGAGGTAATGCCTCCATTCTTTGAACACCGCCTTGATTGCAAGAAGTTCTTTGTGATGGCAAAGTTCCTTTCTGTGGGAGTTAGTTTTTTTGACCAGAACGCCACTGGATGCAAGCGGCCGGTTTCAGGGTTTTTCTGTGAAAGGAGTGCTGCCATGGCGATATTGGAGGCATATGTCTCAACCACATGTGGGATATCAGGCTTTCGGTGTAGCAATATTGGGGCCGAGGTAAACAGATGTTTCAGTTCTTGAAAGGCCGTCTCGGCTTCTGTGGACCAGACGAAGCGTTGATTTTTCCGCGGTAAGGTTTTGATTGGATGCACTATTTGAGAAAAACCAGGGATAAAACTGCAGTAAACATTTGCGAAGCCTATGAAGCTTTGTACTCCCTTGACCGATGTGGGTGAGGGCCAGTTGAGAATCGCATCAACCTTGCGATTGTCCATCCGGATGCCATGAGGGGTAAGGATAAATCCCAAAAACTCAACTTTGGTGACGTGAAAGGTGCACTTTTCTAGCTTTGCATACAGCCAATGTTTTTGTAGCCTCTCTAGAACAGCCCTTACATGCTTGATATGTTCTTGCTCCGTGGTGGAATATACCAGGATATCATTGATGTATACTATAACACAGATGTCCAACAGGTCTCGTAATACATCGTTCATGAAACTTTGAAATGCGGCTGGGGCATTACAAAGCCCAAAGGGCATCACCTGGTATTCATAGAGCCCATACTTTGTCCTAAATGCTGTCTTCCATTCATCTCCTTGATTTATTCGTACCAGATGATAGGGCCCCCCAGAGGTCTGGTTTGTTGTAGATCTGTGCGTCTTTCACTTGGTCTAGAAGTTCCGGAGTGAGCGGCAATGGGTATCTGTTTTTCTACCGCCTCGCTGTGTATATATGCTTCCAATGCGTGCATCTTAGACGGCTGTTGATGGCATGTCAGGATCACTGGCATCACGAAGTGTGAGGTCTGTGGTTCCTTCTCCTCACTCGACAAACGGACCCCCTACCTTTGCCGGCCGCTGGAGTTTTCCGGGTCGAGGTCAGGGTTCTCCTTTTCCAGGGCACCTAAGGTTTTCCGAGGGGGTTTTACGGGACACTAAACCAGGAAATGCACTGACTTAGCACAATATAAGCACAGCTGCTGCTGTCTTCTTTTTCCCCTTTTGGTAAGTTGGCTTTGTACCACCCCGATGTGCATAGGTTCTGGTTGATTTTCAGATTTATGGGGTTCAGTCTCCTTAGGACGTATATACACTGACTTCCCTTCTGCCCATGCCCGATCAGTTCTTCTATCCTGGAGTCTATGATCTAGTTGTACTGTAAGATCGATAAACTCGGCACAAAACCCGCCAGGTGGGTTCACGACTTGGGTTAGTACATCTTTTAATTCACTCTGCAGACCCCTATGGAATAGGGTTGTTCTCTTTTCCTCTGGCCAGTTGGTCTCGGCGACCAGTCGGTTGAAGGTGGCTATGTAAGTTAGCAGGTCCTGACTGCCCTGTCGGAGTGACAATAGTTAATTGTCCAAGGCCTGTCCTCTGGTATGGCAGGCAAATAACTTTTCCAGTTCTCTCTGAAACCCTCTAAGGTCCCGCAACAAAGGATTGTCCCGATTTACTAGGGGAATGGACCAATCGGCGGCACTCCCCCCCCCCCAGGTATGACAGCACAAAAGCAACTTTGGACTGGCCGTTGGGGAACATCCCAGGCCTACACAAGAAGTGTAAACGGCACTGATTCATATAGATAGCAAATTTCTTGGGGTCACCTAAAAATCTTTCAGGCCGGGCCAAAGGGCTGGCACCAGGCAACCATCTGTACTGGGGGCGTTGTACTTGATGACGGGGCTTGAGGGAGACTCCCAGGCAATGGGGCTTGACTAGCCTGACTCTGAAGGACCTGTCGAGCCAACTCATCAGTTCGATCCCTGTTCACAACTAATTTCCTTCGTAGGGCGTTTGTTTCCTGTCGGGGCAGTGTGGACTTCAGCTTGGAGTTCCCCCAACAACTGGGCCAACTGGTCTGTGTTTGAAGTTTCCATGATGCCCGGGCAGAGGTTCAGAAATGGCTTCACGTCCTGTAACGCTCACCTTAGCTCTGCGGGGCACCAGGAAACCTCTTCCGTGTGGTGTCTGTGTCAGGACCCTCCAGTGGAACTGAACCCCTGGGTGTGATCCTAAAAGGGATACACAATACTGCGTTAATGAGAGTGGCGGATAGGGCTCCTCCCTCCACCCTGTACCCTCCCTGGGTTCCCAACTTTCGTGGTCGTCACTCACCTGATGTATTGGGAAGAGAAGCTCTCTATCCTGCTATTTCATGAGCAGGGGCGCCATAGGTGTAGAGTCAGTTACGTCACTGACTGTGGTGATCTACATCCAACCCAGGCCTGCTACGGCGTGGATCAGTGTCCTTTCACTTTGCGGCATAGATAATTGTCTGTAAAGGGTGGTTTTAAAGTTCAGTTTAGCTGTGCGCACTGTGATATATGCACTTGTGTACTTTTGCTGTGTAAGAGTTATGAGCAGTTTTGCTTCGGGTCACACAGCGTCCTGGCTGTGCCCTGTTCCTTCTATGCTCGGCACTCTGTAGAGTGTCTTGATGCAGAGCGCTGCCCTTTTGGTTCATTGTGCTCTGTTGTGGATCGTCTAGCAGCTGCTGGCATTGAAGGCGCTATGCTGGTGCTTTCTGAAGTGCTGCTTTTCCCCAAGCATAATGCTGCTTTCACCTTCTTCAATTGCTGCCTTAATGGTATGCGCTATGTTAATACTGTTCATAACGCTGCTACCTTGTGCGGTAATTCCACTTACTAACTGGTGTCTTGTTTCTTATCTCTTTCCAGTAGGAGCGGCGACGCAGGAGTCAAAAAGCCGAGATGCCAAGAAGCGTTGCTGCCAAGAATTCACACAAGGATAACCAAGTGAGTGCTGCAGAGGATCGGAGATCAGGTCCGTAAATGTCTAACAGCTGTTTCTTTCTTCTTTCAGGTTCGGAGAGCAGGAGGAAGGCCGGTAAGCGTCACACTGCAGTGGCAGAATGACGTGAAGCAGGGAACCCTTGCCTGGGTGTGGCTTAAATAGCCAACCACACCCAGCCATGCCCAATGACCAAGCATGCCCAGCCCCACCCAAGAGACAGAGCCAGCCATACCCAAAGGCAGTCCTGCAGCATTTTAAGTTATTCTTTCTCAACCTGGTTCAAGAACCCCAGTGGTGCCTTGGAAACCCCAGGCTGTGTGCATATGTGCCTGATACTACACTAGGGTAGGTGCAAGGGGCAAGGCCTGTATTGGTAGGGCCAGTGATCGTGACACAATCCTAGTACTGGTGCTATCTTCGGAGATGCAAGTAGTTGGACTTAAGGTGTTTGGTTTGTCGTCCCATAACAGCGACTGCACTCCCTGGGAAAGGTTAATGTTCTGGCACGCCAGTCTATTCGTGGGTTGTGCATTTCAAGCTAGGGTATGCCAAGTATCATCTGGAACTATGGGGCTGCAATAAGATCATACGAGATAGACTCCTTATGTCCGTAGTGACAGAGCAGGGTGATTTATGCTGTGCATTGGTTTACTGGGCCGGAGATTAATTGAGTTCCATCCACAGCGGTTGCGTTGTCTATGGTAGCCTTTGTACGAACTGGTAGTCCAATTCTACCTGCAGTGTTCAGGTCCATGCAATTTCCAACAGCGCCACTATCCACAAAAGCTTCATGGGCATGCCTCTTGGAAGCGTGTCGTTGGTCTATGATGATCACCGGGATAGCAAATTGCGAGGTCAAGTGAATTTTTTTTGCACTCGACAAACCACCTCTAGGTCTGCCGTCGCTGAAGTTTTCCGCCTCTGTTATATTCTTGTCCCCATCCATGGCTCCTACCGTCTTTCGGGGAGGCTTGGCTGAACAGTTGCATAGAAAATGTCCCACTTGACCACAGTACAGGCACAACTGTTCTTGACGTCTTCGGTTTCGCTCGGTCTTAGTGAGTGGTCCACGAACTGCGCCCAACTGCATGGGCTCAGGATGTGCTTCTGCAGGTTGACGAGCTGGTGTCTCTTTGGGTCGCATGTAGAAAGTTCTGCTCTCAGAACGGGCTTGATAGGCTTTACAGGTCTGTAACCGATGATCGAGCTGCATGGCTAAATCAATGAATTCCGCACAGCCGTCGGGGGGGGGTTAACTACCTATGCCAGTACATCCTTGAGGTCCCCTCGCAGACCCCTGTAGAACAAAGAGGTTCGCTTCTCCGCAGGCCAGTTTGCCTCAGCTATAAGATAATTGAATGTTGCTACGTAAGCCAGGAGGTCCTGGCTGCCCTGCTGGTGGACAGCAGCTCATCATCCAGGGCCTGTCCTTGCGTACGGTAAAACCAGCCGTTAAGGTAGGGACCCGCAAAGGGACCTCGTAATTAGGTGGCAAGGGGTTAATGGCGCCACCACCTTTTACGGCGCCGTTATCCCCTTACTGCCTGGGTCATAATGAGGCCCCAAGTGTGCCAAGTTGTATTAATTTAAGACATTAAAATGCTGCAAAATGGACCAAATCGTCATCTCCTGTCACGTGAGCCAAGGATGGAAATAGAGTTCAGCGTGGAGTTCTAGAATAACAATAGTGCATGCTCGCACTCCCCTATATTCCCAGAGACAAGGATAATTTGCAAGGCCAAGTTCAAAGACAATCTTCATGGCAGAAGGCATGGGTGAAAAGAGATGTTGGGCTAATTGGGCGGGGAAGCAAAGTCAAGTTCAGGTCCTAGCACCTGGGTCTGAGCTTACGTGCTGCTAAGTGAACCGAATGTTCCAGAATGGCGCAAGCATGCCAACCAATTATAGAGGGCTGTATAATGAAGGGCCTTATAGTTTAAGAGTCAATGATATACTGTGTACTTAATAGTGTTGAAGATGACAATGTTTTAGAGGTAGGCATAAATTGTCCACCTGACAGTAGATAACCAATCACAATCTCATCCCGTATAGAAAGTATACTTAGCTGTTCCCCATTGGACCTATCACAACCACTTGTAGGTTTTTCTCATTTGCCACGTAGTATGACGTCACCTCTGATGACTTTTTAATATAAAGTTGATGTTTTTATAAGAATGTGCTGAGAGACTCGAGTGAACGTCTGTTGATGTCCGTTGTAACACCCTGTTTTAGATAATTGTTAATAAAGAAGAACCTTTGCCATCTTCCTGAGTTGGTTCGATTTTTTTGGTGTCATAGTTATTCTGCATCCCCGATACCCAAGGGGCCCTATGCTCAATCTCCTCCCCATTCTTTGCCTGGTATCCCCTCTCCCTACCCCCTTCTTTCTTCCCTGCACCCCCTATGGTGCTATCTGTCTCACTTATCTTCCCTAACTGCTTTTCTATTGACTATCCTATCCCTCTCGCTTAGTCTGGCAGAAGAAGCATAAAAGGGACATCTTGGTCTCCAAACCACGCCATCGCTAGCACTAGGACCTTTCCAGTACTTCCTCCAGGCAGACCCTTAATGACATACTCTTTGTCGTTCCCTCTCCAGGTCTATGGACCCCCCCATATGGTCTCTGTTCTCTCTCTTTTTTCCTCTTCTCGCATTAATGGTGGCACCTGGTGGGAGGCCCTCCTGTCCCCCTTCCACTCCTCTAAGACCATCATTAATGTCTACTTAAATGGCACCATCTTGGTCCAGGGCCTTCCGGCCAAGCTCCTCCTCTTTGATAGACGTTTGCCTCGCCTTATAAACTACCTTTCCTGTCCTGATATCCCTTCTTACCCCTCTCTGGCTACTCTGCTGCCTCCCTCCTCTGCCACCTCTTTGGCACCCCCTGCTGCTTCTCCCCTGTTGTCGCCTTCCTCTGCCACCCCTCCAGCACTCTTCTCCCTCTCTGACTACCTTGCCCTCTCTTCCTTCCTCCTCTGCGCAACCTCGGGCACCTCAACACTTCCGCAGGGTGTACCTCTGGCCTGTACCCCTACCAGGAAGTCCTTCAAATGTGGCAACCTGCTCCACCTCGCTATTCTCAACTCTTGTTCAGCTGTCAAACACTCCTCTGACATCTGCTGTCTCCTGGAAGAGCTTGATTTGGATGTACTCGGTTTCACCAAGACTTGGTTCACGGCCAGCTCTGTCACGAGTTTCGACACTTTCCTTCCAGATGGCTACAAGATCCTCTCCGAACCCAGAACCAACTGTCCCAGTGGGTGTGTAGCCTTGATTTTCACAGAGTGGATCCCTACTTCTATCATTATAATGCAGCACTACTGCCCCTTTGAAGGCCTGGTCTGCAGGCTCTCTATCTCGCCTGGCCTCTCTCTCACTGTGGACACTATCTACAGGCCACCCGGCCAGGTTGCTCTCTTCCTCTTCCTCACTGACCTCTCCTTCTCGCTCCTTGCCTCTGCCTCTCAACTTCTCCTCCTCAGAGACTTGAACATCCAGCTGGATGCCATCAGCCCTTCTTCAGGACTCTTTTGCAACCTCTGCGATTCTCTATTTATACCTATTCTTCCCTCTGGCCTGACTCATTCAGTGCACACCCTGAATGTTTTGATCTCCTCAGACCTCCCCTTCTCTACCCCTCTCACCATTCCTCTATCTTGGAGTGATCACTTTCTCCTTTCTTCCCACCTCTCTCTCTCTTCTCCTCAGGTCAAGTCAACTCCAGCACAGCCACCTACCTTCTCGGTCATCCGACCCATGAAACGTGTGTAAGTTGAGGCTTTTGCCGCTATTTCCTCTCTTCCTCCTGCACCTTTGGCTGACTCACACCCTGACACAGCCCTCTCAAACCTTCATCTCTCTATCTCTAACACTCTGGATGTCCTTTCCCCTGTCATGAGGATCCGCTTGAAGCCCAAATCCGAGTTCAACAATTGGTATGATTCTGACCTTGCCGCCCTTTAACACAAGTGTAGGATGGCGGAGAGGAAGTGGAGGGAATCGGGAGTGCCCCTTGACAAAATGGCCTGCCGCCTGCTCCAAAGGCAGTACAGACTCTGTGTCCTCTCTAAGAATAGAGCCTACTTCCAAGCTCGCATCTCTGCGGCATCTAACAACTCCACTGAGCTTTTGAAAATCTGCACGGAGCTGGCCAATCCTGCTGCAGTCTCTGCCTCTCCTGTTCCCTCCCAGGCCTTCTGCACGGCCTTGGCCTCTCATTTCACTTCTAAGGCTCAGGGCATCCTTTCCTCCCTCTCTACCTCTACCTCCCCTTCTACCACTCCTGGCCCGTCTGAGGCAATTTCTCCTCCTCCTTTCTCCTCCTTTCTCCTGTTCACCCCCGACAATGTTTCTAGACAAGTCTGATCTATGAAAGTCTCATCAAAGCAGATTCTCCCCTGCTCAGCCAGAGCCATCAAGGACTACATCAACACCCTTGCTCCAGACCTGGCCGATTTCTGCAATCACCCCTTTGCCTCTGGAATTTTCCCTTACCCGTTAAGCACTCTCTTGTGTAGCCCCTACTAAAGAAGCCCTTGGATGATCCTTCCTCTCCGGCTAACTATCGCCCAATCTCCATCACTCCTTTCCTGTTTCCTGGGCAAACTCTTGGAAAAGCTGCCCATATCCCAGTTTAATCTACATAATGAATCTGTTGGTTGCCTCCATGACCACCAGTCTAGCTTCAGAGCTGCCAAAAGCACGGAAACTGCTCTCATGAACACCCGTGAAGATTTGCTCTCCAATCTTGACTCTAATCTCCCTTCTATCCTCATTCTCCTTGATCTATCCTATGCTTTTGACACCGTCAACCCTACCATGATGCTCAATCACCTCCACGACAACCCTGGTATTACTGATCAGGCCCTGGCCTGGTTGACCTCCTTTCTCACTGACAGAGCCTCTCAGGTCCAACTGGGGTCTTTCCTCTCTTCTATCCCTCTCTCTACTTGTGGTGGTCCCCAGGGGTCTAACCTCTCTCCCTGGCTCTTCAACCACTACCTGACACCTCTTGCCCACCACATTGCTACTTTCTGCTCCAATTTTCATTGTTATGCGGATGACACTTGACTCTCTTTTAGGCTCCCCTCAGCCACCTCTGCTTCTTCTCTCATACAGACTATCTGGCCGCAATTCAGGAATGGTGTGCCACCAGTGATCTCTGCCTTAATGCCAGTAAGACTGAGATCCTCCTAACTGGCACACCAAGTCCCTTCTTTCCTCTCTCTCTCTGGCCGCCCACTTTGAGCCCTCTTCCTGCTCCTCCCTTTGAGGCTAAGAACCTTGGTGCCATCTTCAACTCCACCCTCTCCTTCTCTCCTCACAGCTCTGACATCTCTAAGAAGTCAAACTACCAGCTGCACCTCCTCAGAGGTATTCTTCCTTTTCTCACTTTCCCCAGAATCTCACTGTCTCCAAAGCCCCGGTCCTCTCTAGGCTGGACTATTGCAACAGCCTCTTTCTAAATCTTCCTGCCTCTTGATCCAGAAAAGGACTGAAAGACTTGCCCTTGGCCTGAAGCCCAGGGATCCTATCCCTACAGCTCTGAAATCTCTTCACTTTCTCCCTGTGTCTGCAAGGATCAAGTTCAAGACCCTCTGCATCATCCACAAGGCTTTCTGGAGTCTGGGACCGCTCTACCCCCAACTTTCTCTTCCAAAACATCTTCCTTCTCAAGCTCTCCGCTCATCCACCTCCAACTCTCTGAGGGTCAGATGCTTCTCCAAGCAGAGAGTTGGGGGCAGATCTATCTCCTCGGCTGCGGCCTCCCTCTGGAACAGCCTCCCTGCCTTTCTCAAACTTGAGCAGAACCACCTCCGGTTCCAGAAACAACTCAAGATCTTCCTTTTTGCTTTCGCTTTCTCTCTTCCTCTCCCCTGCTGATGTTCCCGATTGCTCTGTGAACTGGTTTCCTTGTCACCCTCTAAACTCGGACCAAGGCTGCTGGATGTCCAGTTGCCCTCACACTGCTGCCAGGCTCCCCAGCACTCAAGGGTCTGTATCTGCAACCCTACAGTCTCTTCTCTCTGCACTTATGAGCACCTGCTGGCTGCACTTGTGAGTTAACTGCACTTCCCTTTTACCCTCCTCTCTGGCACTTCTCCCCCACCCTCTTCCCCGCACTGGCGCGATCTGAAGGAGGCCTAGTAAGATCGTTATTTTGTCCTCCCTTTGTTTCCCCTCCTTGTCTTGTCACGCCTAGAAACGCTTGTGTACAGGCGTGGTTTAAATGCCACATCATATCAAGGTAGTTAACGTTACTCCTCACAACTCTGCTGTCATCACTATGGATGCCAGTGCAATGGGGTGCATATTGGAGAAGACATCTATTAAAGTAGACCTGGTGTTAAGCCAGCATTTCTAGTTTGGGGAACTAGTGCCACTTTTTGGCCCCTCAACGTTTAGCTTTTTCTACCTTTTGGGTTCCTTGATCTTTTTTGGGGTGGCCAGAGGGACTTCTCTTGAAGTCCCCCTGCCATTACGTCCCTTTATATCATATCCAAGGTATATGGTATTGGCCTGTTTCTAAGTGACCAAGTCCCAGGGGTGTCTCTCAGGCATTCCATTTCTGCTCTAGTGTGTTTGTTTCCCTATATGTTGGTTTTAGGGAATAGGTTGGTGGTAGCTGTGCTTTAATATTGGCTTCACCAAGGGTGCAAACTATTGAACTGCATTGGTAGCCTAATGTACCTTTTTGGCAGACATAGGGGTACCAGTGGGTTTCTTCACATCATACTCCCGGCCACTTTGTTTTAGCTGCACCTGTGGGGTAGATCTGACTTGGCACCTACAGTGGGGATGGGCTTGTAAACCTTTCCATTCATTCCTATGGAACTGGGAACTGACAACGGAACTCTTCTTAAATTGACTTGGGGTACTTACCTGCCATTGGCCTTTTTTCAGAATCCCCTAGGGGTTCAGTGAGCTCTGGACCAAGGTGCAGCATTTCTGTACTTACCCGTGATTTTATAACTATTTTAAAGTCATCCCTTTCATTTTCGCTATGGTAAATGCACTTGAAACATTAAACTCATCTAGTAACATTGAGCATATTTTTCCATGACATCCATAAGGAAAGTAACTATTACTGAAATGTGTATTGATTCTTAGAAGAATTTGCCACGGTTTACTATGGCTTCATCCTCGTTGTGGCTGTATTGTATTGCTGAGGTTTACAATGGTTCCATGCTCTTTGTGGCTTTATGCTGGGCGACTGAGCATTGATATTGTTATAAGGTACGAGGAGGTCTAAAATGATGGTGGAATTGTGTTTCAGGCCTTAGGGATTTTGAAACGAAGTTTCCCTTGGGTAACATTGTGTTTCCCTTATTGATCTTATATCCTGCCATATGTGATAGGTACTGACTATTAGGACTAGGGCCTCCCACATATACTAGGGTTGTGATATGTATTTAGGACACCACACTTAGTTGTGCATACTACTATGTACTTACCTACTTGCTAGGGTTTAAGTTTCATGGTTCTCCCCACCCCCTGTTATTTTATGTTGGGTACTTTCCCTTGTTAAAGGAACCACATATAGGCATTGAGGATAAGAGAATCCTTTTATAGGCATTACTGTTTTTATAATTTGCTGATATCTTAGTAATACTGTGTATTAATATCTAAAGCGCGTATTTTAATGGATAGCTTTATATGTGTGATGCTAGCAAAGTATGCATTTTCAGTATATCTGTGTGTATTTTCTAGATCTGTGAGTGTGGTCTAATTGTACCACAGTGTCGACCTACTGCCCCAACCTGAGAGTTAAGTAAGCCATGCTACCCATGTTTAAAAGAGGTCCGATTTCCCTTTCCTGTCAGGTGTTTTAGCTTGTCCCCTAGGGTTAGTTGTAGCATCCTCAAAATGGGGTGGTACAAAAACTGCCTTAACACCCGATCTCCAATAGAGTCATTCAGGTCAAGGAACTGGTGGTAGCTGACTGCCACATTCGCCCCTGCAGAAGGGCGCCAAGTCACCTACAACACCCATATTGCCCCCTATCCCACCACTTACCTGTAGGGCTCCATCCAGTGTCCGCTCCTTCCTGTTTGTGGTGGACCACCAAGGAAATAGAAAAAGGACTTGGTCCCTTTTCTATTTGCTATGGTGACAGCCATCTTGTTTATTTTTTTTAACAGGAAATGCACATAGCCAGTCTTCAATAAAACATTTAAACTATTAATACCCCGGATGAAACCCTGGAGTGAGACTAGCAATCACCCTATTGTCGGAGGACATATAGGGCCGAGATCCGCCCTGAGCCCTCACCTTGCTCGGGCCTACATAGGCTAGGGTTGGCAGGCCTTTATGACCCAGATTGGCCAGGATGTTACTGGGACCACCAGGGTGTGGTACAAGTAATTCCAGTCAGGTCATCATTGCTTCTCTCTCCATTTAATCTTGATGTGGCGGCAATTGCTAGATTGAGCCCTTTAGCACTTTACATCCTCCCTGATAGACTATGCAGTGTTGATAAGAACAGACAAAACAGCCATCATATGTTATATCAACAAACACAGCGGAACCTGCTCCCATTCTCTGGCAGAGATAATGAAGATCTTCAATTGGTCAGAGCATCACATCATGTCAATCATGGTCTTACACATACATGGGGGGAGGGGCAACTACATGGCAGACAAACCTTTTCTTTGTTTGTTCCCCCACCTTTAGGCCTTTACCCCATTTTCCTCCTCTCTAAGAATGCTAGGAAGATGAAGAGGAAAGGTGCTTCAGTAATTATGATCACCCCATACTGGCAGAGGAAGGCCTGGTGCCTCCTCCGCCTACAGATTTTCCTCAAGCGCCTCATCTCTTCCCCTGCTGCTATCTCCCCCCTTTGTTTTTTTTTTAATTAATTTTATTGGTTTACTTACAAACCTTTAAAATAACATTCATACAGTTTATATCTCTTTAGAATATAACCATGTTTCCACACACCACATCACACGAGTCCTCCATTGATCGCCACACGGGTGTACCGTCCTCTTGGGCACGGGTTTACGTGCCTATCACAAGAATACATAATTTACTCTGCTAGCCGTTTTTCAATTGTCGCCAAAAAATGTGTTAGTGGCAATGAGTTTCTTATCTGTTCCATCAAACATTTGTTGCCACCAATCATCTGCGTTAAGCGATGGATGGGCATCGTTCCAGCGGCCCAAGTGTCGAGTTCTTTCTGCTCGCAAGTTGGTACAAAATAACACTAGATGCTTTAGCGTTTCAGTTTGTTGTGAGCAACAACGGCACATTGGATCCAGTTTCTCGTTAACCGACCATGCTCTTAAGCTTTCTTTCGTTTTGAACATGTTGTGTCGGAAGCTCATGAATGATCGTCTAGCATTTGGATCTGGGAATAGTCCGATGTATTTTTGCAATTTGTTGTAAGCACGGACTTCCAGTGGGACCTTGCTCATTAGTTTCGAAGCTCCCCTTTTTGCGCAAGTGAACTCCCAATCCATCCTCCAGATTTTTGTTTTTGCTGCATCTGGATTACCATGAAGCATCTCTGGAGTGATGTCATATTCAGCCATCAATTTTTCGCATTGTTCCAGCCACATTGCCAGAACTCCTTGGGTCGTTGAGGTGGCGTTGTGAAGGATTTTAAATTGCGGAATTTGTTCGCAAGCTTTTGTTTTCCGGTATAACGATAAGAGATTCCAACACACTCGTGCGTGGATAGATATTAACGTAAGTTCATATCGGATCACCGCAGTCGCTGTTCCTTTCAGTAACTCCAGTACTTTGGTCCAGTAGATGTTTTCCAACGTGGACCATATCTCCCACAAACAACCCAGTGCATTTTCCGCCCCGTACATTAAGACTGGTATTACCTTTTGTTGGTAAAAACGAAGCGCTACTTTCAAAGGAAACTTACCAAATTTCTTTTTTAGCACTAAGCCCTGAATCGCAAGTTGTTTACATTTTTGCACAGTGGTCCATGGCTCATCGTTGAGACAAGCACTAATGGTCATGCCGAGATATTTAACTCTGGATACTGTCTGCAATTTTACTCCTCCCATAGACCAAAATTGTTGAGATGCCCATTTTACCTTGCCCCCTTTAAGGTTTTTAAGGACAAGAATCTCGCATTTCTGTGTGTTGACACTCAGACGATTTTTAACCACATATTGCTGCACTGCGTTGATTTTTCTTTGCAGGTCAGTAGGTGTTAAGTCCAGCAATATGAGGTCATCCGCATAGAGCAGCCAATTTAGATACCATCTGTGTAGTTTTGGGGGAAATGATTTTACCTCCTCAATGGAAGCTCCAATGTCGGATATAAATAGACTGAATATCGCAGCTGCCAAGGGACAACCCTGCTTCACTCCCTTGAATGTTGAAACCGGTGCTGATAAGGTACCGGATTGATCCATACGTATCCTAATCGAAGTATCAGTGTGCAGTTCTTTTACTGCCGCCATCAGGTCTTCTGGGCAGCCCCAAGTACGCATTTTAGTCCATAGCAAATCTCGGTCGATCGTATCAAATGCGTGAGAAAAATCAATAAAGGCAATATATATTGGTTTTCCAGATCTTATCGCTTCCATTTTCAATACGTTCAGCAACAGCAAGTTCAACGAGCAACCAACTTGCTTAACAAATCCAGTCTGTATGACGTCTATGTGTTTTGAGGTTGTGGCCCATTTTACTAGTTTAGATTGCAGCATTTTTGCGTAAATCTTCCCCAACACGTCGAGGGGCGCAACCGGCCGATAGTTTTTCGGGCACGTCCTGTCCCTCTTTTTAAACACCGGTACAATCACTGCTGTTTTCCATGATTTTGGTGTCTGGCACTGATCATTCGCTCTCTGGAAGAGGGCCACACAGAAGTCTGCCCATAGCTCTGGCTGTTGCTTGATAGTAAAAATTGTTAAGCCGTCTGGACCTGGGGCACGCAAATTATTAGCTTTCCTGATTATTCTTACAATTTCGTCTTTGGGGAAAGTTAAAGCCCATTTTTTGGAAGTTGGCACGTCCATATTTCGAGGCCCTACATTTTCTTTGTATACTTCTTTAAAATGGGCTATCCATGCTGTCTCCGATACCATTGCTACTTGCAGGGCCATTTGGGGAGCTTGTGTGTCATTAATTAGGTTCCAAAAGGCTTGAGAGTTCTTGTTTTGGAGGCATTCTAACATTCGCTCCGAGTCATTTTGTAACATTAAGCTTTTGTGAGATCTGATCCAATTTCTGTATCTTTGTTTGGCGGCCTTGATCTTTAGACCACGTGTCTTTATCCGCTGCTGAAGCTTGGCGAATTGACCGTCTCTTCAGTCGCTTTTGAGTTAATATTTCTAGGTCAAAGCAATGAAGGCGTGTCATGTTCGCGTATTTAGAGCCGCCGTTATGGGTCTTGAAATCGGCCAATAAATGTGCATGCGCAAGAGATGTTCGGCTATCACAATATTGATTTGATATCTGAGTTACCTGCTCTTCAGCTAATCTTAGCCTCACTCGACTAGCTTCTACTTTAATCTTCTGCGTCCATTTTGCTTTATCTTTTCCCGCAATGTTTGTGAATTCCATGATTAACATGTCATGATCACCATGTTTCCTTTGGGACACCTTTAGTGTTTTCACACGTTGATGGAGGTCAGCTGATACAAAAATGTAATCAATTATGGAGCCATGTGTCTCGCTGTTCCAAGTCACAGTCGGTGGTATATCTCCTAGGGTGCATCCATTCAGCATTTGTAGGTTTCTAGCACTCATTTCCGTCATCCATTGTGAAAATACATTTTTGCTCTGTGCTGTCTTCGAGTTAAAGTGATCGATATTTAAGTCACCACACAGTATTATGTTGGACCCTTTTTGATTCACAAGTAAGCGATCGATGATGGTTGATACTGTGTCGATGAACTCTTGTTTCCCTGCTCTCCCATGTTTCCAATAGACATCTATTATCGTCATTTGATCTATTATTTGGGAGCCATCATCCAGTTTTACCAATGTAGACTCTTGGATGAAAGGGGAGTGGTTTACTGAGTTGAGGATGTCAAAACCTGAGGATCGTCTTACCAAAGTTATTAGGCCCGCCATAGGACGCCCTTTTCCAGGATGTATGGCCGGGTTTACCGCAATCTGGAATTCTGGTGTGGTTGGAATTGAGCGCAACCAAGTCTCCTGCAGGCAAACAATGGTCAAATCTCCCAGCCACTAGCTATTGAAGAGGTGGCGAAACCTCGCGTATTCCATGAGCCTACGGTGAGATGCTGAGGAGGTTGAGCCTTCTGACATTATTGTGGACGATTGTTGTTTAGCGTTACAGCCAACCATTGTCAGTTATGGTCTAATTCCTGATCGGTTTTGATCGTAATCCCATCTGGTTGCATTTGACCTTGTATAGTTATTTTTATTTTTTCAAATGCATCAACAGAAATTGGACTTTGGTCTTCGGCAAACGAAACTTGTTTCTTGGCAGTAGCTTCCATGGTTGTCCTCGTCCCAAGGTCTCTAATATTATCGTGGGATGGCGAGCTTGGTCCTACATGTCGGGTTGAGTCCACCTTAGCCCGTCCTGTTGCAGACCGATTTAAAGTACGACCACATGTTGGCAATTGTGCTACCGTCTCTCGGTCGTTTGATTGTGCTAAGGAATGATAGTCTTCTTTTTTTAAAAACTTTTCTTTATTGGCAAGAAGCAGTGACTGGCGCTTTACACATTACAACAACAGCTCATGTTACATATTTAAAGCATAGATAACAATGCAAAGTCTTTACAGCAGACCGCGTACATTCATTGGAGCAGAGTAGATACGGCGAGGCCATTTACAGTTCACAGCTCAGCCTGCCCTGTCGGCTGCTCAGGTGATGGGGGAGAAGACAGATGCTCTAGGTCCGCCCGACTGTTCAGATAGCTGCAAAACTCTGTCCACACATTTTTGGGGCGAGCCTTCACAGGCAGCGTGTTAATATAGTCCTCTTCACACATCTGTGTCCAGGTAAGAGCCTTTAACCACATCTCCAGCGACGGGGGGGGGGGCACCGCTGCTTCCAGCACTGCAGAATGCATTTCTTAGCCACTATCGCCCCCACATTCAGGAATTTAGTGACACACCTTGCCTCAGTCCCCTCCCATATCCCAAAAAATAGAGCCAGGGGTCAGGGTCGATCCGGAACCCCACCATCTCTGAGAGGGCCCCCAGTACAGCCTCCCAGAATGGGGCCAGTGCCCCGCAGGACCAGAACATGTGGGCGTGGTCTGCATCAGTGGACCTGCACCTCTGGCATTGGTGGGGGTGATCACGTGCAAACCTCCCGACCGCATGAGGGGTATAGTACAGGCGATTAAGTAACTTGTATTTCACACATCTGAATCTAGTGTTGAGGGAGACCTTGTGTGTGTATGCACATTTTTGCCCACATACCATCAGTGATGTACAATCCCAGCTCCCGGCTCCATGCGCCCCGGATCGTATGGGGAGGTTCTACAGCTTGTGCCATCAGCATTTTATACAGGGTAGACAATATGCCCCTGCCACCAGCGGAGTTAGCGATGTATGAGATCTCAGGGGACTCAGTGGGTTCGTCTGGGTATGAGGGCCACATGTCTTGGACCGCCGCTCTAAGTCTGAAGTATTGCAGCAACTCAAGAGAGGACCCGGAGTGCCCTGGCCTCCATGTCTGCGGTGTGATGAATTTCCCGTCGGGGAACAAGTCGGATAGTGAGTGATATCCCAGGTCCAGCCAGTGACGCATAAGGAGCTTATCCTGCGTGGGCGCAAGGCCCGGAAATGACCACAAGGGTAGCCACGGAGGAGCTTCAGAGCGGGCGAGTAGACCTTGTTTCCACGCCCTGATAGTGGCGGCCACTGGGTCAGCCGAGGCGTCTGAGTGGTACGAATGGAAGAGGATCAGGGACATGACATTCACCTCCTCAGTCGCGAGGATCTCAAGCTTAACGTGCGGGGGAGGGTCCTGGTATCGGTACCAGTGTGTAGCGTGCTGAGCTTGTGCGGCTATCCAATATTGGGTTAGGTCCGGTGCATTGAAGCCCCCTTTCTCATAAGGTAATGTTATATGTTGCCACTTCCTGCGCAGGGCACCAGAGTGCCATAGAAAGCGGGCACACCCCGCATTCAGGTCCACAAAATATTGTTTCCCGGGCCAGAGTGGAACGTTAGCAAATATGTATAGGAGTTTTGGAACTATGACCATTTTAGCGATAGTCTTCCTGATAATGAGAGAGGGAGGTTACACCATCTCTTCATCCTGGCCTCAGCATATTGCGCGGCAGCCACATAGTTATCAGCCAGCAGAGAGGATTTTGAGAGGGATACCTGTACCCCCATGTACTTGATGCCCCTGGGGGACCACTTGAGCGGGTATTCGCATGTCGGTTGTGGGCGTGAGGGGGAAGATTTCTGATTTGGTGTAATTTATGGTGAAGCCTGAGAATGTACCAATTTTAATTATTTCGCGGATGATTGGGTCTAGATGGATCGAGGGGTCCCTGATGTACAGAAGTACATTGTCCGCGTATGGTGATATAATTTCGGGGGTATCTTGTAGGCGTATCCCTTTGCGAGTATGATTGTCCCGTACACTATCCGCCATGGGCTTGATAGCCATCGCAAACAGTAGGTGGGAGAATGGGCATCCCTGACGAGGCCCTCTGTGGAGGGTGAAGGATGCTGACAGATGAGAATTAACCAGGACCTTGGCCACGGGGTTGGTGTATAGCAGTTTAATGTAGGACAACATGCGTGGGCCGATCCCCATCTTCTCAAGCACCGCCCATAGGTATTGCCATGAAACCATGTCGAACGCCTTCTGAGCATCTAGTGTCACAGCAACCGCGTTGGCCTTGAGGTCAATCCTAGAGATGACATTAAACAGTCGCCGAATGTTTAAGGCAGTGGAGCGGGCTGGGACAAAACCACTTTGGTCCTGGTGGATCAGGTATTTCATGATGGGGAGGAACCTATTAGCTATGATCTTGGCGAAAATGTTTGTGTCGTGTTCATAAGGGACAGAGGTCTATAGGATCCGCATTCATCGAGAGGCTTACCTGTTTTGAGGAGCACGGTGATGACAGCCTCACGCAGGGACTGTGGGAGGATAGCGAGGCGTAGCGACTCATTCCACACCTCGTGCAATCGGGGGGCCAGTAGGGCGACATGTTCCTGATAAAATTCGGCAGTAAGGCCGTCAGGACCGGGAGCTTTCCCTTTAGGGAGGGCCGAGATGAGCGCGACGATTTCTTCAGGAGTGAAGGGTGTGTCTAATTGTTCTTTGGTGGCCTGAGATATAAGGGACATGGGGATGCGATCAAGGAGGACATCAAGATCCTGTCGGCTGTGCTCGCGTTGCCGAGCGTAGAGGGCTGCATAGAAATCTGCAAAGGTCTCAAGAATGGGTTGGTCGGACCACTGCCACACTCCGTTCTTGTCGATAATGCTATCAATCCGGGCTCTGCCCCCCTCGATCCGGGCCAGTTGGGCTAGAGTTCGACCTGGCCTTTCTCCTTCGCCATACTTCCGAGCCGCAATGGGTCGGTCGTAGTATCTTATCTCGCTGAGGGCGAGGGCCTCAAATGTGTCAGTTCTGTTCGTATCTGCATGTCGAGAGTGTTCCCAGTGAGCCCAGATGACAGAAGGAAGAGATCAATTCTGGATTGGCTGTCATGTACAGAAGAGTAGAATGTAAACTCTTTAGTCAGCGGGTGGAGCACTCTCCAGGCGTCTCAGAGACCATGTGTGCGTGGAGCCGGCGAGCGGCTCTGGACAGTATTCTGGGAGCGACGCCTGATTTGTCCAAGTCGGAGTCTAGTATTGGATTCATGTCCCCCCCCCCCCCAGATGATCGGGACCCCAATATATCTTTGGAGCAGGACATTGATGTTCGGGGCATATGTGTTAACCAGAAGGCATTCTGTATTAGCGAGCAGACAGTGGATGATCACATATCTCCCCTCTTGATCTATGTGACTAGTGCGGAGGGAAAATTCCACAGACTTATGAATTAATGTGAGGACACCCCTGTATTGGGAGGAGTAAACCGTGTAATATTTGTTGGGGCCCCATGCCGGGGCGACAGAGGACGAAAGGTGTGCAAGGGCGTGGGTTTCTTGCAAGAGGAGTATCTTGACCCCATGTCTTTGGGCATACGCAGTTATCCTGCGGGCCTTCGTGCAGTTGCTAAGCCCTCTGATATTCCAAGACATTAGCCTGACAGACATTTTGCAGTTTTCAGGGGACATCCCAGCAACGGGTGCCATTGTTTGTTGAACATGCGTTGGCTATCAATGCAATGGCACGTTGCCTCGCGCCCAGAGCCACTACTACCTTGCCATTTTTGTCATAACATCCCAAAACTGTACTCCCCCCTCCCTCACTGCCCCTCCCAACACAGCAGTGCTCTGAAACCCACCCGAAGACCTAATGCGAGCATGCCAAGCCCAACAGGGCAACACTCGCTTGTACGCCCAACTGGGGCAGAACAAATAATGATAACAAGCCAACCTCGGCACTGCAACTGCAGCGGGAGTCGATGCTGCCGTGTACCCGACTTAAGTGAGTGATTGGTGCAATACACCGTAGATCGTACAGCGGTATCACATGTTAAGTTTACAGGAGATATTACAACAAGTTACTAAAGCAATGGACATACAAGAAATAGGATCCATGAGTTCAGCAAGAAAATGTCAAGTGTGCCGGTGATACAAAGGGAAGCAAACATACAGGGGTCATGACGGGCCTCCTCAGCCATCGGCCAGTGGCTCGTCCACCGGGCCAGGGAGGGGAATATGGGCTTCAATGAATTTCACCGCCTCCTCAGGGACAGTGAAGAAGTATAGCTTATTGCAGTGGGTGAGCTTAAGCCTTGCAGGGAACAGCCTGGCGTATTCCACTTTTCTCTGAGGAGCTTTTTCACACCGTTGAACTGTCTATGCTCCATTTGAACATTAACGGAAAAGTCGGGGAAGATTCGGATGGTCTGAGACTCCAGTGTCAGTTCACCTCTCTCCCGGGCCAAGCGCAATATGTGATACCTATCCCTGTAGCTGAGGACCTTGGCAATAATTGGCCTGGGGAAATCGCCCGGCCTAGAGTGAGGGGCCAGCGCTCGATGTGCGCGTTCAATTGTGAAGAATGGGGAGAGTTGAGGATTGCCCAAAAGGTCTCTCAGGAGATTTTCAACGGCTAGTTCCATTTTGCCTTTGAGGGCCGTCTCCGGGACCCCCACAATGCGAATATTGTTCCTGCGGGATCTAGACTCTAAGTCGTCACACTTCACCTTGACTTATTTCATATCGCGCACCAGGTCTGCGACAGTGTTTTGGAGCACGTGCACCCCGTCCTCATTGGCCCCGATCCTGGTCTCAGCCTCCACTAGCCTAGCACCGTGCTGATCCAGTTTGGCACGCATTGAGGCCACACTAGCATTAATATTGTCCAATTTTTCATGGAATGACGCAAAGTTCTTTGCCATAGTTTCCATTAATGCTGTGAGGTCCGGCTGAGGGGGACATGAGGGTGCGTCTGGATCGTCTTGAGACAGGGCTGCTCCCGACTGTTCCTGTCTAGCAAGTGTTTTGGCAAATTTGTCCATTGCCCCCGCCTTGTTGGCCCTGCGTGCTTTGCTGGACATATTTGAGGGCACGCCGAGACCCGGCAGGGCAGCCTTTGTAGGATGTTGGTACTGGGGTCCCGAGCTCTCAGTAGATCGGTAGTCGCTGTAGATGTCAGTGCGTAGCAATCTAGGCCCCCAACTCCTCACCTGCAAGTGTCAGCGTCGGCAGTCAGAGCGGCGCCCCTAAGGCAGCCGGGCCACTCCAACCGCCACCGCGGGGTAGCCGCCAGGCGGATCCGGCCCGGTGTGTAGTCAATCCGTCATCTGCAGGAGTGAAGTTGCGATGTCGCCGTTGTGGTTGCTCCACCGAGGACAGGCCAGAGAAGGGAGCCGCGAACACAGGTGGGCCCCGCAGCAGGGGCAGCGGGGCTGGGGAAGTAGACGCGGCCCGGAGGTGCGCAAGGGCCCAACCCCGAAGCGGGCTGGGCAGATAGGAGATTAGGCCCGCCGCTCCAAGCGGCAGCAAACCGCACAGCCAGGCAGAGGAGCCGGGTAATCAGTCAGCGCCAGGGGGCGGCCCCGCGCAGGAAATGGGGTTCGGGGCCACAGCTGGAATACGCGGCCCAGGAGGCCTCAGTCGCCCGGCGCCTAATGCGGGAGCGGAGTGCCACCGGAGCTCCGATTTTTGCCCCGAAAGCAACCAAAATGTTGTTCAGTCGGTAAGCAGCACAATGCCCACGGTCTCGGCTTCGGATGATGCTGATTCAGGCGGATATTCAGCCGTCGGGCCACGGAGCAAGAGAGCTAGGCAGCCATCTTGCAGGCTGCTCAACAGCGCCCCGGGAATGATCGTCTTCTAACTTATATACATCAAAGCCCAAAGAAAACAGGGGGACGCTAGCCTCCAAAATGGATTTGGCTATTAAAGGCAAAACTATATGAAGCACCACTTTGTCGTTTCGCTGCTCATCTGGGAATTCCTCAATCTGCAGGTCGTCGGTGTTAATTGAGCGTAGACTGGGCACCAGATGTAGTAATATAATGATGTTACTGTGGTTTAAAATCAGGTTATCTCTCGATTGAAGCCTTTCAATCATTAGTGTGACCCGGAAATGTTGCACTCTTCTCTTGGTTTGGTTCCTCTTGTGCAGAGAGGAGACAACTTTCTGGTCTCTTATTGAGTGACTCCTCTCATGTTTGTCAGGTATTTTTGGATGACACAGTGTGTCCCCTTCCTCGCCACCTTGGCACTAACCTGCCCATGGATAATTCTCGCTCTGATCATTGTAGGTCATCTTTAAAGTTTGTGTTCGTACTCCACTGTGTAGCCTTAGTCGTTTGTCCTGCATTGTTTGAAAGATCGGGCTCCCCGTTTGCAGGCTTGTTGGTGCCTCTCCACTGCTTGTGTCGTCTGTGGCCCTAGTGATTCCAATGAGGATCGTGCAACAGCCAAACCAGATCCTACAGTCTCAGGTGCGGCTGTTTTGTTTCCCATTGCTATGACTCTATGCCCTGGCATTTTCATCGGCCTAAGTTTGTCCGTGGATCTGTCAGTACTAGGTCGATATTGGTTGCCAGTACATCTCGCAGCATCGTCAACATCCTCATATTCAGTATCGTCATAAATTGACATGTTAAGCAAGTCAGGTGGAATTTCGTGTTCCGCCCCTCCGTGTACATTCACTGCCTCACTTATTTCAATAGGTAGCGGGCTTGGGGGAACTTGTTTGATTGCAGCACTAGACCGTGGTTTATTCGTTTCATTTGCTAATACGTGCACCACTTTGATGTTTCGAAGACATTTCCGTGCTGCATTTAGTTTATTCCCTTTCTTTGCAGGTAGGTTTTTAGATTTCTTTCTTAGTTGTGCTTTATGTAGTTTTCCCGTGACTCTACTTAGAGATGCGCCTTCTTCCTTATTAAAGATTGGAAATAGTATAGGGGCTACATTGTCGATAGTTGGAGCTGGGATGTGAACTTCTAGCTTGTTCAAAAGCGGTATTAAAAGACACGTCCAAGATTTCAATGATCTGTGCTGTGGATTGTCTCTGTGTTTCAATACACCGTGGCTGGGGTAGTTCCCAGGATCGTTGTGAGTTAGACGCACTGTTGTTAGAATTTAGGGACACATGCTCCGTGTCGAGTGTCTGTGCAAGTACTAACTCACTAGCTGGTTGCGAGGTGATCTGCCTCTGTTTTGCCATTGGAAATGTCGTACCACCAGCTGACTTAACTCCATTTTCATTGTTATTCATCCCGGGCGCATCCTCTCCTTCGAGTACGCATTTTGGATCCTTGTGTCTGCCCGTTTGGTCGGCTGGACATGTTGGGCCTTTTTGTTTGAATAACGCGAGGGCTTCTTTTGCAACTTCAGGAAACAGTTTTTTATCTATCGTGTCATTGGATCTTTGTTCAGATACCAATTGGTGTAGTACCTCTAGCTTTTTTGAGATCTCCAGTTGTTTGTTGCTCATCTGTCCACATAGTTGTTTGCTATTTACCACTTTGGAATTAAGTATTGCCACCACAGTTGTTAAATCTCAGATTGCCTCGTGTCAGCTTTCATACAATTTTGTGAATGGAGACAAAGAGATTGTCATGATGCCCGCTCCCGGGGAGCCGGTTCAAGCCCGGCGTCCCCGAAAGTGGACATCCAGTCCCCAAGGAAGGACCCAGCAACCCCATATAGGGGCCCTTTGGACAGTGTCCTGGCGCCTATGGCGCCAGGCCCATAAAAGACATCAGTCCTGGCGCCATAGGCGCCAGGCTCATTATGAGAATGCTTGGGTGCACTTACCTGATGCAGACCATGCTGCAGGATCCCGGCCTCCTTGAGGCCTGAAAGGAACTACTTTACCTGTGGGACTAATTTACCATCCGGGCGTGGTCGGGGAAGGATACATACCTGATTGGAGGAAGGATACATACCTGGAACTTCTTCCAAGGCTATTTAAACCCCACCCGAACAGCCACACGTGTTTCGCGTTGATCTGCATCTAGCAGCTGGACGCTCACCATGTCTGCTCCTGCATCCTGACTTCTGCCACGCCTGCCAGCATCCTGGATCACCTGCAAAGGAAGAGAAGAAGAGAACAGAAGAAGGAAAAGTCCTTACCTGCTAAATCTGCATCCCGGAGACATCTCGCCGACAATCCTGAAAAGGAAGACTTTAATTTAAAAGCTCATTGCGTCGATCGCTGCAGCGCCGCATTCCACTCACCTTTACAGGGCGCCTCCATGTTCAGCAGCGATCATCCGGATTCGCAGTCACGCCCCAGCGCCTAGGGAGAAAAAGACCAGAACAAAAGGTGAGAGAGAGAAGGGAATAAGGAAAGCTAAATCTCCATGTTAAGACTTACCTGTTGATTCATTCCCTCTTCATTTCGGGTCCGCGCCGCATCCTGGCATTTCCGGACCCCGGCCCCTAATGGGAAAAAGAGACATCAGCGTTAATGAGCGAATGAAAAGACATTACCAAAAAACGCTCATTAAAGACTTACCTGATTTCTACAAGGATTTCACCTCTCATCTCGGGTCGGTGCCTGTTCCCCGGCATTCCGCACCACGGCCCCTATGGGGAAAAAGACACTAGCATTAGTACATTAATGCATGGACACAAGGGGAACCTCTTATCAAAAAACTTAACTGGAAGCCAAGCAAGTTTGGTTCTCACCAATCCGAACGTCCAGTGAAGTAACTGGATACCAATGCGCCCCTGCATCAGAAGCAGGATGGAGAGCTCATCCTTCCAGACCCTAAGGTGAGATGCTACGAGAAATCACAGAAGGGTTTCAAGGAGGGTGAGAGGGGAAAGTGGGAGGCCGATTGCATTACCCCTCAGACAGTTAATCCCCTATTTTCGCCTACAGAAGGATACTTCTGCGAGCCAGACAAGCCAGATTTGGGGGCCCGGTCCAGTCCGCCTTCCGAACCCTGCGCATCACCTTAGAAGAGGTCACAGCAGCGTGAACCAGGCCAGCGCCTCCGTGGGAGTCAGGTGAGCGTAACAGAGATAGATAGTGTGGATAATAATAAATCTTGTAGCTCTCTTAATGACTGCGTCGTGTTTACATCTGATTCATGTTTCCCTACTTTAGAACGTTGATGCCTTCTGTCAGCGCTGGTTCTGTTTTTCCTGATTTTCGGGAAAGGACGTTCCATCAGTGAGGAATCAGTGGTCTCATCAGAGTCAATCTCGGACTCGTCAGAACTCGATAATTGTGGCATTTTAGTTTTTACAACATTGCGCATAGCCACCCCTTTCTTAATTGAGCCGAGCCTTTTCTGAGACAAAGTCGGTAAAACCGATAAGTCGAGAGGAGTCCCAAGGTGCACACTTAAGTCAGACATTTTTGCGCGTTTGTAAGGGACATTCAATATTGACTCTTCACCTAGCTGTGTTAGTCTCATATTATTACGTTTCAATGAAGTCTTGGCGCCACCACTATTATTTGCTGATGTAATGTCGCAGGTGTTATCCTTACAAGCTTTGTTCATTGCAAGTAGATTTTGCAAGACATTGTTTGCAAGTTCCAATGAATTGCGACGCCCTTCAAAATTCTTGGTTATTGCCAATGTTGCAGGGTCTACCAACATGCCTGTGTGCTGCCCCGTATTTGTTTTCTCGACCCAACTTCCAAGAATAACTTCCACCGGCTTTGATACAATTGCGGCTTCCCCTCCGCACACTTTGTCTTCCGTCGAGTCCCGAGCATTAGAAGCCCCACTTGCATCGGTCACACCCCTTTGATGGCTGGTGCTTCACCACATCTATCTGGCTAAATTCCTCCTCACTGCCAATCTACGCCTCACTGCATGGAGGCTGAAACAAGGGAAGGCACCATAACCCTAAAGGGCTCGAGGAGAGACTTTGCCATCAAAGAGTACACCTGCCACTAGACATCCTTCTCCAGGTATTGAGGAAAACATGATGTAGAACCACCTTAATGCGATCCAGTGCTTAATTTGTAAAAAAATAAGTGCCAGTGCCCAAAAAATATTGGCCCCAAAATGCCAGGCGTGGCTATGCATTCAGCGCGGTCACGGCGCCGCACTCAGCGCGGGCGCGCAGGCCGTGCCGGTTCAGTGCTAGACCTACCTAGATTGGTCCACCACCAGCCCATCACACTGCTACTGCTCCATGTCACATGTTTGGCGCTGCAGCAACTGCTGGCAGAGGCTAGTAGTGGGATGGATGGGGAAGGGCACACATGGGTTGAGAAAGTATAATGCTTTAAAGTTGGAAAACACTGGTTATGGTCGGTGTAGTGGTTCCAGCATTCCGGCAAACCCAGAGCCAAATTTGAACACACTTCTAAGTTCTAGACCACACTTGTTAGACGTCTGGACCATACGTTCTGTCCTCGAAGTGATAATGCATTTGATAAAATTGTTGCAAACCTGTGGATGTTATATTATTTGTCAATTTTGTAGAATTACCCCCCACCGCCCGTCCCACCCCCTCCCACTTCCCTGTTTCCCAAATGGCTCTGAGTGGAGCTGCGTTGCAATCATTGTCCCGGGGCTCAGGATAGCTCAGCAGTAATGTGCTCGATTGGAAGCAAGATGACACGAAGCAACACAGGTTCGATCCCTGACTCCTCGCTTAGAAACCTCTGGGTATTAAGCGCGTTATAAATACACAACGAAGACATGCTCCTCCTGTAACTGCGCCTCGATGCCCCTGGGCTGTATGAGCGCTTTAAAAATGCAAATAAATAAAAAATCATTCTGTTTCAGTCACTGTTGCACTGTATTTGTCTCTACCCCTTCTGCCCCATCTGACAGTCTGTTAAAGTACACCAAGTATTGTTAATTGGTTACCTCAGGAAGAGCACCCTCCCCTCAGCCCATACCTCAGTCACCTCATCCAGGTGTTTTGTGTAATCAATTTACTCTCAAGCCCTTATCAGTCATCACATATCATAAATGCATCCCCCTTCACCCTTCCTTTTCCATTTCTGCAAGACATTGTTGTGCAATCAACGGCATGTGCTACTTCTGTTTTAGGGCCTCTTTCCACCTTAACACATATTAAAAAACTAAATATGTTTTGTCACCCAATATTCAGGAGCCAGAGGAGAATGCATATTCAGATATCTCCTTCCCACTGGCATGTTCTTGGCATACTTCACTAAACTGCCGGGTGTAACAGACACCCACTTCTATCTGAGGATTCCTATCTGAGGATTGTATATGCTCTCATTCGGAGCACATGCTCGGAGCGTATTGTACCCAGGCTAAGGGGCCACATCTGGTGTATAAACCACACATCAGGATAGAAAACATGCGGTGGAATTATGTAAAACAAAAAAAAAGTGAAAGACGGTTGAGAATTATATACGAATACTCAACTAGTGCTTTTATTTATGATGACAGATTAGTGGGTACGTGCACCATGTTTATCCCCATCTAGTTTCCATGTGTGTATCTTTGCCTGAAATGACATTTCAGAAGTTCGTCTTTGCATGGGCTTTTCTCGCGAAGTACAGCCGGTTTGGTTTCGGCCCAATACGTTGACCGTTCTGGACCGGGTCCCCTCGCTGAAGCTTGTTTGTGAACTAATGAGGCCGATAACATTAAAAGGAAGAACGGAAACACCCAGGCAAAAATTCACAGTTCATGTTTCGCTTAGATGAATGCTATCCAGGGTCGGACTGGGGCATACAATTGTCACCAATGAAAAAGTGGCCAAAGTTCCAAATGACATTTCATTCCTTTTGTGACAGACTAGTGGGCCCAAGCTGCTGGCTGTGCCCGCCCGGTCCTGGGCCTTACCCTGCCTTGCCTCAATCACGTAGGCTACCTTTCGTGGGGCCGCCACCACCACGGCCATGCTGAGCCTGATGTTGACAAAAATAGGTGCGCGCGCAGCGGCCCCACGGAAGGTAAGATTTTAAAAGAAAAAACGTATATTTGGGCAGCTGGGGCCCATCACTTTCGAAGTGATGGGCCACAGCCGCCACTTAAAATAAGTTATTTCTTTAAAAACCTACCTTCCGTGGGGCAGGACCCCAGCCACTGGCCCCACAGAAGGTCAGGTTTTCACAGAAAAAAGTAAAAAACGTACTTTTGGGCACAATCCATGGGCCTGGCTGCCCGCGGCAGAGTCATCCGACTCAGTCTGTGGCAGCCGGCAGCCCCTGGTCACAGAAATTGGCCTGGGCCTGGCACTGACTGCAGTCAGCAGCACATTGCACAGAGGTCACACAGACAGAAGCCCGGGTGTGGATGGGTCTCCTGGGCAGTCAGGACACCACCAGGGGACCGTGCCGCCACCCGGGCCCCGACCTGGGCATTGCCTGATCACTTGATTGTGACAGGCTCAGGCTGCACCGCACGCAAAAAGTGACATACCTGCTTTGACGGCTGGGACTTGGTCTCCTGTCAGGGCCGCAGGGTGGGAGGGGGGGCTGGTGCGCATACTGGCACCCACACAAATGAAAAAGCAGGCAGATGTGGCCCCAGGAAGCAACTAGGCCGCACCACGCAGGGCAGACTCTCTCTCTCACAAGTCAGGACCGACGACGCCACACCTCTACACCTTCACTTCACAGTAACTCGTGAAATGAAGGTGGCGCCGCGCTGCCTCCTGTGGCAACAACACATCACCATGTAATTTCACTGGCTCCGAAGAACAGCCAATGAAAACTGCACATTCTGTGTTACTATACAGAATGTATCAAATACTGCATAGTAACAACAGAATGGTAGTTTTCATTGGCTGTTGTTTGTAACAGTTTGTTGTTCATTGCTATTGCTGGCCCCTCCCAGGCTCAGCCAGCCATGGCCTCCAACCTGTGAGCACTAGAGAGATCGAGATCAGAATGACAAATCCCAATGATTTATAATCGATGCAAAGCAAAGTGGAAGAACAAACAAAGCAATTGCATGTATGCTGGCCCTGCATGAGTTCCGGTGCCCAAAAAAAGAGTGCCGGTGTTGGCCACTGGCAACCACCCCCACAAATTAAGCACTGATGCGATCACATCAAGGATATTGGATTTTCTACAGGAACTATTCATTACCACAATAAGAGCAGGGAAGGACCTCATCATGTGATCATAGGGCAGTGGAACAGCACAGCAACGGCGGAACCCTGTGCCACCAGTCTCTTCATAGGGTTCAAACTTTATCACCCCAGGATTGCTCGTCCTTCCCATCATGGGACCTCCCTTTAACTCCTTAGTCCCGGTCCCTACAACCCTCTTCCATTGAACCCCTTGATGTCCTTTTGGCAAAGGTATTATTTTTGGTAGTTATCACTTCTGCCAGACAGTTGGGTGAATTGGGAGCCCTGTTATGTGTGGACCACTTCCTTAGATGTATTCCTAATGGTCTGGTCTTGTGCCTCTCCTGGATATTAGAGCAAAAGTTATTTCAGCATTTCACCTGAATCAGGGAATTGTTCTTCATTATTTAGAGTCTTCTGGAGGAGCCCCTCCCCCATTGCCCCCTCTGGATGTGGGGAGGGAGCACAGGATGTTCCTGGAATAAACTGCCAACTTCAGGACATGTGTTGCAACCTTGTGTCTGTGCTGTGATAATGTGAGCTGTGGATGCCTGTGGAATGTTGGAGGCAGAATTCCGAGTGCACGTTTTCCCTCGAGACTGTTCTATTGAGTGCCAGTTGTCAGTGAGCTGCCTGGATGAGAGAGTGCCGGTGGATGTCTCTGTGTGTCTCTTCCCTAATGTACTTACTTACCTGTAACCTGGAAACTCATAACCAGAACTAAGGGGTCTTTTGTGAGAAACACATGCAACTCTGTTTTTTATGTTGTGCACGCTGGCGGAGGAACGACACAGCCCTGCTCACTGAGCAGGTGGATTAGGTCGACTGTGGCATTTGGAATGTCGTATCTTTAGTCTCCATTGCTGCAGGGAAAATCCACAAGAGGGATAATGACGTCATTGCTCCATGTAATGGCGGGGTGGCTGCTTGATTAATGTATAGCAGCCACAAGGACCTCCCCCGACATGCTCGTGAAAAGCTACATGTTGAACGTTGGGTCGAGCGACAGCCCCTTTGTGCTCAGGACTGCCTTTCTAGTTTTCTTATGATTACACAAATGAATACATCAACCCACTGGGTTTCACATCAGATGTGACTCAATGGAGCTCATTTTCGAAAAAGCTGTACATTGTCCGTGGGTGACCATTTAAAATTGCACTGATGGTTAAACGGGTCCCCTTCAGGCAAATGTTGTCATTTGCAGTGCGAAGGGCTAAAGAGAACTCTAAAGTGACTAGGTGCGCTTTTTTACGCCTCTCTTTTGCATGGCAGTCCGCACTTACAATGGAATCCCACAGAATCCGTCTGCTTATTGCTAGTGTAAAAAGCAGCCAGATTCCAATGGTTTAATGCCAGCAATGAAATGCCAACCCCCATGTGGTTTTACTGTCTATCCCCAATAAGGCAGAGTGAGCAGAGAAGATGGGGGAAAGGGTTAATGGTCCACCTTCCTGGTCACAGTCCTCGCTTATTTAGAGGCCTTCCCGCAATGGCAAGCAGTCATGTCCCTTTTTAATAAATGCATTACTGCACCTCTTAACCTAGCCTCTCCCATTTAGTCGGAGGGTACAGGTCATCGCGCCCCTCAAACCTCCTATGAAGTACCCAAGATGAATACTTGGTGTTATCTCCACCTCTTCTGGGCTGTGTGGGGCGATTTTGACTGTGACGAGGTGTAATGAAGAACATTGGTAAGACATCGGGACATTATCTATCCCAAGTGACTGAGGTCAGGGGTCCTGTTTTTTACCCACACCTGAATCATTATCCACCAATGGGTATTCCAGAATGTCTCATTGTTCGACGTCTTCTTGGGTTTTTAGATGCATTGTGACAATTCGAAGAAGCACCCGCCCCCTTTGCAGTGCGATTCCGTATGGGGCGCTCCCTCGTTTGCATGTGGGTGTGCCCGGTGTAAGTGAGGGAATCGGATTGCCTCTCCGCATGCTGTGTGTTAACAAAACCTGCCCAGAGGCAATCTGGGCCCTTGAAGTGGGCACAACCTGGACGGTGGCAAACAAGTGTTGTTTATCCATCAGTGACCATGTTTGCAGGTCCATGTGAAAGGCCCTTATGGGGTGCAGTTCCACGACATGCAGAATTCCACTGACAGATTCTAAGCACTATAATAATTGAAGTCACCTTTATTACTCACTTTTGGTACTCAATTTATTGACCCCATGAGTATGAAGGGCTGGGTCTGTACCGACTGGTATTGAACTCACGTCGCAAGGTATTGCCCTGCGCCTAAATCGAAAGCGTTGCGCTTGAGCTCATAGCTCAGCAAGGCTGAAACGTTCATTTTGAAAACAGGCGTCGGAAAATAAAGACCGCCATTAATAATAAAAGCCGTTCTCAATATTGGTAAATCACCGCTGGAGGGCAGTAGAGAGCTGGCCACAATGACTCAAATGGAAAAACGTAATGAAACGATGCAAGAGTATTTGAGTGCACAGAAGAAATGCAATGTAGGATCACCCGAAAAAACCTACAAAACATCACCGGAGCAGTCATGCCTATAGTATTGTAAAAAGTAAAGAATAAAGGGAACGCCTGCTTCAATAGAAGCCAATATAAGGGGAGGTCCACCCGAAACCTTTAGCACACAGGTGGCTGCTGTCTGCAGATGGGGGAATTGTGTTCCCTTCATGAGTTCACCATAAGGCTCAGTTTTTGGATCGAAGGTGAGCAGAATTGCAGTTTTCAAAGCCTTGTTAACTAGATGTGCAATGTTTCCCGTCTGGTTGGCGGTGCAGTTAGAAAAGGGGCAGTCATTCTGTTACCACCACTTTTCTGGCACTGCCAAATTACACAAATTTGACAGAATTACCACCCGCGGAATTGCCGAGTGGTAATTCTGCCGATTTTTGGAGGAAAAGTAGAGGATTTACTTCCAGCTCGAGGTAAATACTCAATTTTCCCTACAAAAATCAGCAGAATTACCACTCGGTAATTTCACCGGTGGTAATTCCGCCAAAGATCCCCACAGGGACTAAAACCACCTTACCACCACGTGTAATCGCTTGGTAAACCCATGGGACAAAGTGGCGGTAGCGATTATTCTATTTAGTGGTATTCTGATATGATATTTTGTTTATAGCGCACCTATACACAAGTGTTTCAAGATTTACTGCCGGAATACCGCCAAACTCGTAATGAGGCCCATCATTTTTCCTTTCAGTTGTAGGCATGTATGTAGGTGAATAGACTAGGAGCTACTGACCTCACTGACTGCGCTCAAACAAACTGCTGAGACATTATTCCACCGTGCTGGTAATTGGTAGATGTTTGTTTTATTCAGTGATTAAGATCAAAAATATAAAAGGTAATAAGAAAACACAAATAGATTTAATCCTTTTTGGAAATCAAACATATATATGGTTAAAAACACATTTAAGGTTTTGGTACCACATATAATTCAAACATAAGTCAAGGGAGTAGTTCCTATCACACCTGTATACAACAGTATTAATTCATACTTCGTATAATTTGTGAAGAAGAGTCATTATTTCTAGCAACGACACGCCAACACGTGTTTCAACCTTACAAGGTCATCCTCAGGGCCTAAAAAGCTTAATGAGACCTACAATTGCACTTAGAATTACAAATTGTGTATGTGTTACTTTTTGTCAGATCCTCTATTTTGGTAGTTAGAAAATATGGTTTTGCTTGTATTAGAGTATGATATTGGTCTGAAATACTTCCGCACCTACTGGATTTTTCCTTTTCCTGGGTAGACTATGGACTGTCGCTTGTGAGTTGTAACAGGCTGACCGCTCTATTCAAATTGAAATTTCGTACGGAAATGCATAGTCATCTACATAGTGAATATTTGAAAACAAATATCCCTCAGGGCTTAGTGGTACGCCTAGAACCATGTTAATTTATTGATGATACAGAATATAAACAGGCATTTTCTGGCATAGCTATTAAATGCAGCCGAGATTTAATGCTCCTGACGATCAATACAGCGCTCAAGAAGAACACGATAATTGGGGAAGAGATTGAAAAAGCAGAATCTGCATTTTCTTTAGACACCTCTATCGCTAACCTAAAGGAGAAATTGGACCTTATTGAAAAGCAAACCAAGGAGTTTATCAAAATAACAACTAACAAAAAAATGGATAAACTTAGGAAATGTCACAATGCCTGCCCTCAGACATCCAGAACAGGTCCATCTGTCCAGGGAACAGGTACCCAAGAAGACACAGGAATTCCCAAAACCCCACCTAGGGGCTACATGGGTTCAGTCCTGACGCCGTAGGCGCCAGGCTCATATTGCCAACTTTAAACTATGCAGGTCATCCTGCAAAGAACTCATGTACAGGCCATGAAGGGACTACTTTCCTTTAAGAACTATTTTGCTGCTTGGGTGTGGTACTGGAACTTCTTACCTGGGAACTACTTTTTGGATGCTATTTAAACCACGCCCGAAGAGCAGCACACGCTTCGCGTTATTCTGCATTTTAGCAGCGCAACGCTCACTGTGTCTGCAGTCCAGCATACAGTCTACAGTCACACCCGTCTTGTGTCCGGAGCCGATACTAGAGAAAAGGAAAGAAGAAGAGCAGGTTAGAACAAGGAGATTTCCATTCGGTCATCATCTTTTCCTGGAGCAGCCGCACCTGTGGATAAAGGAAAAAGACATAAAATAAACTGCGTCGCATTGTCAGCTGCAGCGCCGTGCCTTACTCACGTGTCTTCGGAGCATCTCCACGACCCGGCGCAGCACCCGTTGAATCGCAGCCCGAAACACCAGCATCTGAAAAGACAAGAACAAACAAAAGGTGAGCGGGGTTCCGCCAAAGACATTCTTTTACTTACCGCAAGATACTTACTCAGAATTTTACAGCTTGAGGCAGTGCTGGTCACCATCCTACGTTAGACATTTTCGGCAAGGCGCCGCACCTGCAAAGAAGATAGAGAACTATTGGTTAATTACATTTGGAACAATATTACTTGCTAGACAGTGCTTGGTACAAACTGACTCTTACCTAAGCGCTACCTTCATCCATCGAGGCGAACTCACTCCTTGGATCACGCTGCAAGGGAAAAGGTATGAAAGGAGCAAGAGTGAATTAACAGACATTTGAACTCTAAAAGAACTATACATTCGGTTTACACACTATTTACCTCGGAGTCATTGTTGTCTGGAACTCTGCCAAATACCTTCGGATCAGTGAAGTAACTGAATTTATACGCGACCCTGCACTCCAAGCAGGATGGAGAGTTCATCCTTCCAAACAATAAGGTGAGACTTTATGAAGGGGAATACTGGAAGTCTTCAGGGAAAATAGTGTTAGTGTAACCTCTCTACCACGGGTGGCTAATCCCCTTTACTGCTTTTAGGAAAATATTCTTGCGGGCCAGGCAGACGAAACTGAGTGACCAAGTGCAGTCGATCATCACTTCGCTACGAGTCACACTGGTGGAGACCGCAGCAGTCCAGCTTCGTTCGACGCCCCTGCGGAATCCAGGTGAGTGTAACAGGAAAGACATTTTGGCCTTCACTAAGGAAGGCACATTCCCTTATCTTAATGCTGAATATAAAGGACCAGGACATTGGCTAAATCCTAGTAATCCACAAATGGGTCCGGCATCATATAACAAGAGGGTCACTTTCTCAGATACGTCATCTGATGGCAGCACGTCATACTCTAATAGAGGGACACGCAATAGAGGTAATAGAAGGAACAGAGCACAGCACAGAGGGAGAGGAGGTAGACCCTATTGTCAATATCCTCAATATGGCCCTCCTCCTCCTTTTGTACAGTATGGCCAGAACACTCAGTTCCCAGCCCAAAATCTCCCTTTTCCTCCTCCAGAACTAGGACCACCACCATTAGATGACCAATTCCACACCCGGAGACGGTCCTACCGGAGGTAACACCCAAGTCAGTGGTGTACAATATTTCCCATAGGACCTTAAGCCCTCTTGAAATTTCCACACTTGAGAGGGGATTCTCGTTCGTACCCATACAAAACCCTTCCAAAATTCACACGGAAATCGAATTACGAAGTCTATTGTGTAAAATTAGATTGAGAGACTTTTTCGGTACTCACGAAAGAGAACAAACTGATGTGGATTCTAACACCCCATTTAGGTGCAAGTCCACTTTTACGCCTAGCCTCAATATGGTCTTGGAAGAAACAGCGATTTTTGAGAAGGCTGTACTCAGAGACTTTAATTTGCTACATAAACGTATTGACAGCCATCCTCGTACACCCAGTTACAACTTCTCGAACAAGGAGTGGGACTGCCTCAGGAAACTTAAAGAAGATTCTACCATTATAATCAAACAGGCAGATAAGGGGGGGGTGGTATCATCATCCTGGATGCCACCCAATACGACCAAGAGGTTATGCGTCAACTTGATAATCCCTTGGTGTATCACAAACTGTGCGGAGACCCGACTGAAGGGATCAGCAAGGAAATAAATGCCATATGTATGGCAGCAGGGGAGGCAGATATTATCAGCGAAAAGGAACTGTCTTTCTGATGGCCAAAGGGACTAGAGTCCTGTTATTTTACGTATTACCAAAAATACATAAAGATCCCATCAATCCTCCGGGCCGTCCTATAGTCTCTTTATGCAGCTCTATACTAGAACCTCTGGGCCAATTTCTAGACTACTTTTTGAAACCTCTGGCAGCTAACACCGACACGTATGCATCAGATACCACAGATGCTATCAAACATCTCAAAAACTTACCTTTCGATCCGGAACATGAGATGTTAATGATCCTGGATGTAGAGTCTCTCTACTCCAACATACCCCAAGCCCAGTTTCTACTGGTCATCAAAACCTTTTTGGATAATCGCCCTGAGATCCAACAAATACCTAGTGAATTTCTGATTCAGCTATTAGAATTAGCTCTTGCTAAGAATTACTTTAGATTTAAGAATTCTTATTATTTACAGGTAAAGGGCAGGGCAATGGGGGCGTATTTCGCCCCCAATTATGCAATCTTGTACATGTGGCAATTCGAGAAGTCTC
Source organism: Ambystoma mexicanum (assembly GCF_040938575.1). Taxonomy (NCBI): domain Eukaryota; kingdom Metazoa; phylum Chordata; class Amphibia; order Caudata; family Ambystomatidae; genus Ambystoma; species Ambystoma mexicanum. Next base: position 1,457,609,800 of record NC_090932.1, read on the forward strand.
TTATTGTACATGACTATAATCCCTTCTTTGCGGTGATATGTCTATATAAGAGGTACATAGACGATATAATAATGGTCTGGGACACAACAAAGGGCGACTACACTACTTTTCTTCCCTGGATTAATTCTCTAAATCCTCATCTGAAATTCACTATGGCAACCAGTAACATCTCACTTCCATTCTTGGACATAGCCATTAAGATTGGCATGGACCATATCTTTGTAGATTTATTTCACAAAGAAACGGACCGTAACACCATTCTACGATTTGACAGCTTTCACCCACAGGCCCTTAGGGAGAGTATTCCCTATGGGCAATTTTTGAGAGCAAGGCGGAACTGCACCAAAATCAGTGACTACTCCACACAGGCTGGAATTATTTCCACCAGACTAATGGCCAGGTGTTATCCCCCATATTTGCTTAAACAGGCACGGAAGACAGCCAGGTACCAACATCGCGACATACTACTTACCAGGCAGAATAGACCTGATATTACTAACCAACGCATTGTATGCGTGACCACCTTTAACTCTCATCATAAAGAGATCAAAAAAATGATCCACAAACATTGGCACTTAATACAGTTCAATAACCCTGATCTGGAAGGCCCCAATTTGCTTTCAAAAAAGGAAAAAATCTTAAAAATTGGCTCTCACAAGCAGATCAAGCCAAACCTGCCCCCCGCCCCCGACAACCCACCCTTCGTTCGCAATGGGGCTTTCAACCAATTATGGGACATTTTCCATGTGGTTTCTGTAATGCTTGCAAATCCACCACTTCCTGCTCTACTGTTACCATCAATGATAGATTATGGACACTCAAGCAACACATGACGTGCAACTTTACTAATGTTATCTATGTCACCATTTGTCCATGCAACAAATCTTATATAGGCAAAACAGTTAGACCCATTAAAATTAGGATTTCGGAACATAAATCAAGAATTCGGACCAATACCAGTAACGCCCCGCTAGTGTCCCATTTTTTAGAATTAAGTCACAATTGTGAAGACCTCAAATGGTGGGCATTGGAACATGTGATAGGGACAGACCGACTCAATAGGGCATCCAGATTTTCCCAAAGGGAACAGTGGTGGATGTACCAAACTGACAGTTACCATAATGGTTTACACCACCAAGAAGAATGGCTTCATTGTATCACTTGAAGGCCATTCGAAAGTATAATCTAGACTGCACAGACTTTTGCTAGGCTTATCCTTAAGTGAGCTGATTATAAGGAATCCCGTGTAAGTATGCTGCATTAATTATATAATTTATCTAATTAATCTATATTACACTCCTTAGGTACTTTCTCCATATACCCTTGATGGGCATGATATTGCTTAGACATACACCTATTTATGGTTCATGAATTCTGGTGACGTTATGTGAATCAGGGACATATATCCAGGTGATTGCATATATCCGAACCGGACCGGGTTAATGGTCTAAGCATAGGGATAAGTCTTGGTCCTTTTTCTCTCTTCCTTGCCTTTCTGCAAGTTAAAATCTGTTTTTTTTTTGCACGTTAAAACGGCAATTCTCTGCATGCCACTAATGAATCCATGGTATGAATGCCTGTATCTTTAAAGCAGTGTCTTACTCGATAGTCACGTGACTATTTGGCACAGTCACATGTGTAGTAGACTTGATATTTCATGAAGCGGAAGCAGCAGCTGCTCTGCTTTCTGAGTTATTTGGGAGTGTAACGAGGACCGTGCGCACACCGCAGGGCTCTCTCACTGGCCGCATTACACCGCGGTAATCATGGATGAGAACTTAGATGTTACGCGTCCAATAGCAGCACGGCGGACACACAGGTAAGATCACGGCTGCCTTTTCTGCGATTCTTCACACTTTTTGCCGCCGCCGAAATGATTCTTCCCTGAACCCGATCCCACCTTAATGTGCAAGTATCGGGTTTCAGGGCAGGGTGCTCCTTTATACTGCCCTCTCTACGTTTGTGGAAAGCAGTGCTGTTATTTTGACTGCTATGACACTGCACACTAACAGCAACCTCCTAGTGAATCTAATGGGCCCTGATTTCAACCCACTGCGTTTTTCTAATATATGATCCGACAGTAATAGGGGCTGCTATCCAGATCTGCCATGTAAGTTTCAGTGACTGCCCACTCTTAGCACAAGGGCATTAATATATGAGTAAGGCTATCTGCTGTTCAACCCAACCTCCTTTTCTTTATCCATGGACAGATGGGTTGATTCGGCTCTTTGTAAACGATTTATGATGATCTGAGGCAGATGTTTCTGCACTTATTGACGGGGTTTGAATTGATTTCATTCTTGATCTATTTACCCCTGGATTTTCATTGTCCGTCTTCTTTTTCTTGTTATATTTGTAGCGCCATACACCGCGCAGGAGGCACTCGTACTGAGTTCACTCATATTGGAACTCCATTCTATCAAGACTTCAGTGCCCGGAATAGAGGGGCTCCCTCTCCTCTTTTGCTCTTTCCTCTGTGGCTCCACTCAGGAATAGCGGTTTTCTTCAAAATTGAAGGAATGGATTATTGCTTAGTTAAATGTTGAACTGTGGAGGTGTTCTATTTTGTAGGTTAGCAGACATGCCATTGGGATTGTAGTGAGTACCCTGAATAATTTAGGCCCTCCTCTCCCTGTTACCAGCCTGGTCGGATCCATTTAGTGTATATCCGCGGCATGGGATGAGGTACGGCATGTTGTTCCACGTCCCCCTCCTTATTAAGGTTTCCACATTATGACTTTCAGCTTTTTGTGTTTGTTTTTGAACTGCTGTCAAGAACTAAATTTCAATTGCTTGTATGGAGTAACTGTGGGGTTGCTAGGTCAGGTCAAGGATTTTTAACTTTGATGTTTTTAACTTTGTGTGTTTTTTATATTCTCTCTCTTTTTCCTTTTCCTTTATTTCTTTGATGTAACTCAGTTATGAATTGGATTAAGATGGGACGCATCAATCATTCATACATACAGAGGAAGAATCAGGCCATGAAAGGACACCTGGGACTACATCAAGATGTCCATCTATTGTTTATCTAAAACTGTTTGCGCTCCCAATAAACTACAACCATTTCTGTTCTGTCCTGAGGAAGACTACTGTCAAGCCGTCTCTCTCTTTTGTGTTAAAGAGAAACACGCCTTAGACAATTTTTGCAGGCCGTCGAAACTACCTACTGTTAGATACCAGTGCAGCACATGAGACTGATGATAGCTGCACTAGGTACTGGTCGTTGGCGGTTTAGGTCGGATTGGTGACAGGTAATGCGTTGGCTTTCTACTTCATTGCATTTTCTACTTGTCGGATCATTTTAAACATAATTCGTAATTGGGGACAATATTAGAACCGGATAGGGGACATTATCCCTTGCTTATATCCCCGCTGTATTTTGCCCCTTCCTTATTTCTTTTTTCCTTTATTGCTGTTTTGAACTCGTTGCCTTTACTGCTGACATTGGATTGTGCTTTGGTGCACTATATTTCTAAATTGTATCTGCATTGTGCACTTTACGTCTATCCTGCATTGCAGGAGGCTTATTACATAACTATGCACTTTAATTTCAGATATTTAACATTGTTTGTTTTTATGCTGTTTTACCATGGATTCAGCATTATGTTTAATGTAATTTGATATGTGTACAATAAAGATTGACTGATTTTATACTATCCTTGATCTGGCCTATCCCCTCATTGAGCTCCTATACTGAGAGCAATTTTCCCTGCTTGATTTGTTTAGTGGTGTGTTTCACGTGACCCCATTTTTCCTTGTGTTGCTTGCGTGGGTGAGGCATTGATATTATTTATTTTTTCTAATGCGCCACATGCCCATGGGCCCCAGGATGCACATATAACAGAAGACAGACGTACATACAATAACGCCAAGATAGAATAAGTAGAGCGGGGCAGTGATGACCCAGGCTCATGTTAGAGCAGAGTTTTAATCACCCTCTTAAAAGAGAGCAAAGAGGGTAACATTCACAGGGAAAGAGGAAGGGCATTCCATGCCCTTGGGATCAGACATCAAAGCTTGTGCTGGAAAATTCTTTGAGCTTGAAACGAGGCTGCGCCAGTTTTTGATAGTCAATGGAGCGCAGTGGTCTTATGCATTGCGCTGCAGTCAAACAGTTCATCATATTTTGAGGTGCCTTGGAAAAATGGCATTTGTATGTCAATGAAAGCAGCTTATGTGAAATCCTATGTTCAACTAGGAGCCAATGCAGGGCGCGTCTAGAAGATGTCACATGATCAGGTTTAGCTAAGTCGTGGATAGCCCTTAATGCCCCATTTTGCATGGTCTGAAGGGCTTGGATGTTAGCCGAGAGGTTCCTATCAAGAGGCTGTTGCAATAGTCTAATCTTGCATTAAATAAAGCAGTAGTGAGAAAGGCTCTATTTTCCAAGGACAGATATGGCTTAATTTGAAAAACGCAGCCTGGTAATGTAGGAGCAGGATGCGCAGAAGTGGAAAACATGATAATTCATGGATAGCTCAGCATCAATATAAACTCCCAATGTCATTAAGAGCCAAGGAATCGAAGGCCATCCAGTATTAGATTACAGAAAAGACTATTCAGAACTTTGGTGTCTTGTGCCTGACAACTCGAAGAGGATTGGAGTATCATCGGCGTAGTTGGTATACCGCACGTTCAGGCTATACACAAGATCGAACAATGGTCTGATGGAAATATTAAATGGAGTAGGCGATAAACAGGATCCTTGGGGCACTCTGCAGGTAGTAGTGATGGGGTGTGCTTGAGCGCTGTCCACTTCTACTCTAGACGATCATGGGCAAAGGAAAGACCAAATCCACTGGGTGGCGCTCATTGAACATCGGGCAGTTTCCACAAGCCTGCTGACCAGAAGTGCATGGTCCATGTGGTCGAATGCTATTAAGAAGTACAGAAGGTGACCCTTCTCCACAATACTGGAGATGTTGGATTTTAAATCAAGGAGCTGTTGCTGTACCATGCCTGGCTCTAAAACTGGATTGACGAGTGGCAAGGATGTTATTCGCTTCCACAAATTCCTGAAATTGATGGTATGTAATGTGATGTGATCAAGGATTATCAGGAGGAATGGCATGTTTGTGATAAGACGATAGTTGATAGCTATTGTGGGGTACAGCAGAGGTGTTTCTAGGTGGGTTTTAGGGGGCTATAGCCCCGTTACTTTTGGTTGTAGCCGTGGATAGAAGCTCAGGGGTTACAACCAAAAGTCTGGCTAGCCCCAAGTCCTGACAGACCCGACATTAGCATAGCCCCGGATCATTTCCAGACCTAGCAACACTCCTGGGGTCCAGACTGCTATTCTTTAAAAGGGAGGTGATCTATGCCTCCTTAGGGCAGGTAGGCACTTGACAGTCCCTAACGGATGCTTTGATGATCTTAGTGAGCCAAGGGACCAAGAGATCAAGTGATTATTTAAAGATGCTGGTTGGTCAGGAATCCCCAATGCAGGAAGTAGGTTTTAAGTTTCTGACAATTGATGTGATTTCAGTCTCTGAACTTTGCCTGAAGGCAAATATAGGTATATCGGTTTTAGAGCTAAAGCTGCAGGTGCTAGGGGAGGTTCCACAAGCCGATGGATTATCTATCAGATGCTACTGCCAAGACTGGATCACTTTCTGATGAACAAACATGTTCCTAGAAAATTCATCCTGTAATTTCTGACACCCTGATGAAGTCCTCTCTACAACAGTGATCCGAGTTGTTTTTTCCTCAAATTCTTTTAGAAATTTGAAGAGCTATCTCGAAATAGACTTTGCGTTGTTGATTCTCATGTTGAAATCAGCACATTTAAGATGATTAATTTCTTGTTTAAAGCTTTCTTGTTTAAATGTATATAGCGTGCAAACAGCCCTTGTGCATCGAGGCGCTGTTACATGTGATGAGCTTAGTTACATGAGGCATCTGATGGCATTTGGAATCAATGCAAACTTAGTACATACATTACATATATTACCGGCAGGTATATTGATAGCGCTGTATACAGATAGCTCATAGTCAGGGTTAAGTGAAGAGTAGCGTCTTGACAGCTCTGCAGAAGGCTATGTCAGAGTTTTCAGTTCTTAGGGAGGGTGGAAGGGCATTCCATTGCAGAGCTGCTAAGGAGGGGAAGCTGGCTCCTCCTGCTTTATCTCGTTTGATTTTGGGTACTGTGAGCATGTTAGAGTAAGTAGTTCTATTTGGTCTTGAGGATGCAGCTCTGTGTATTCTTTGGGACAAGTAGAGGGGGGTCGTTTGGTTGACACATTTGTGGGTTAGAGCTAGGGCTTTAAAGAGGACGCGCTCTTTGATGGGTAGCCAATTAGCCCGTTTCCTGGCGGCAGATATATGTTCCCTTTTGGGGATGCCTTTAGCTGCACGTAGGGCGCGGTTTTGGATAATCTGCAGCTTCTCCATATATTTTTACTGATGTGCCCATGAAAAGGGCATTACAGTAGTCGAGTCTTGACCCTGTTATGGTACTGGCAATAGTAAGGCAATTGTCTTTGGATAAGAATGGTCTAGCTACATTTAGTAGTGTGGCATGGTATGCTCCGGCAGAAGCGATGGCATTAACTTGCCTGGTCATGGATAGGTTTGAGCCTACTTATACTCTGAGAGTTTTCACAGTTTCGGAGACTGAGATTTCGATGTTGTCAATAGTGAAGTGGCTGAATTGGATGTTGCGGTTCTTTAGGGTTTCAGTGGACCCAATTAGGAGAATCTCAGTCTTGTCACTGTTGAGACATTGACTGTTCACGGCCATCTAGGCTTGGATGGCTGTGTATACAGCGTTGAGGGCTCTGGAGTCAGAAACATAGTCCCCCGTTAGTGGAAGGTGGACTCTAGTATCGTCCGCGTAGTTGATGTAGGAGATACCCAATGAGTCCAGGATGTGGAAGAGGGGTCTAGTGAATATATTGTAGAGGGTGGACAAAATGCAGGACCCTTGTGGTAGAGGCTAGGTCACAGAAAACCTGCATGGTCCAGGCGGTGGGTGAGAAGTTCGCAGACGATGTCAAGTGGTGGCAGAGGACATTGTGATCGACCAGATCAAATGCCGCAGAGAGGTCCAAGAGTAGAAGTAGAGCAGGTTTGCCCGAATCTCTTGTGTCATCCATTTGGTTTTTCAGATCAAGTAGGGCTGTTTCAGTACCATGCCTCGGGTGGAACCCAGATTGACGCAGCCTGAGGAGTCTGTTCTCCTCAATGAATTGTTGCACTTGCACATAAGCTGCTTTGTCAAGTATTTTCAACAAGAACGGAACAGTGGTTATAGTAGTAGTTGTTAGGTGACATGGGGTCCAAGGTGTTTTTTTCTTTTTAAAGAGCGGGCAAACCCAGGCTTCTTTGCGGCAGGAGGGTATCTGTCCGGTGGAGAAGGATGCGCTAACGAAGGCTGCCACAAAGGGGGAGAGAGTGCTGTCACAGTCCTTAATAATGGCCGTGGGGCAGCTGTCCCCTTTGCATTTGGAGGGTTTGATGGAGTTCATGATATTAATGATGTCCTGCTCCTGGACTTCTTTAAAGGATAACGTGGTGGTTGGTCCATTGATTTGTGGCGTATTTGTGAGTGGTGAGTGGGTCAGAGATTGTTGGGTAGATTTAATTTTGGTTTGGAGTTGTGTCCAATTTGTTGAGTATGGCTGCTTGGATCCCATCACACCTGGTCTCATCTTCGGTAATAGTCTGAGGGGGGGTGGGAGGTTGGTAGGAGTCTCTAAATCCCAGAAGATAGAGAAGATCTATTCAGTATCTGATTTGGCATCAGATAATCCTAGAGTTAAAAGTGGTTGCTTTGGCTCGGATGATGGCTTTTTTTGTAGTCTTTAGAGCAGTTTTGGAATTCTAGCTTGGCAGTGGCCGAGTGATTCGCTTGCCATAGAGAGAGTGCAGCATGTTTTTTGGAACAGAGTTCTAGAAGGTCTGCGGTGAAACAGGCGTTGGAATGTCTGGTAGTTTTAGCTTTATGTGATGTGAGAGGGGCAATAGCATCCACTGCTAGTTTGATAGTGGTTTTATAGGATCAAGCAAGAACCTCAGGGTTGTTAGAGAAGCGGGCCTGAAGGCAGGCACTCATAGGTGGGGTAGTAACCTTTCAGCAGTGAGCTGGTGAGAGCTTCTGGAGATTGCTGGTAGGAGTGATGGCATGCTTTCCTAGGGGTAATGATGTCAAACTGGATGATGTGGTGGTTAGACCAGGGGGGTCGGTGAGTTTCTAGTAATAGAGAGTGGGCAGTTGTGCTGCACTACCCAGTCTAAGGTACGACCTTGATTGTGAGTAGGGTCAGTAATGGTGTTCCTGAACCCTAGTGTCTCAAGCACACTGTTTAGTGACTTGGCTTAGTGACAAGGTTTAGGTCTCCTAGGAGGATAGCTTTAGTGGATTGTTTTAGACTGTTTGATAGGAGGTGGGTAAGGGCTGTCTGGAAGTCCGCCAATGGTCCTAGGGGATGGTAGACGAGGTGAAGGGCAATGGTGCAGTTGTGGGAGAGGTTAAGTTTGATAAGAAGGTAGACACTGTTGTTCTCAATGGTTTTATCAGTCATCCTGATGGATAGGGTGTCCTTTGCTATGAGGGCCACACCCCCTCCTTTGGAGGGGCGGTCTTGTTTAAATATGGTGTACCCTGTCGGCAGAGCCAGGGTCAGGGCTGGGCGGGAAGCTTCATGCAGCCACGTTTCTGTGATCATGAGAAAGTTGTGGATGGTGATAAAGTCGCTTATGTCTAGGGCGTGAGCGTGGATGGAGCGGGCATTAAATAGGGTACAACACAAGGGGAGGGTTCTGAGCTGGGATGGTGTGGCCTGTCCTGGCGGGTGTGACTCAGCAGGCACAGTTTCTGGCCTGTTCCTCTCATTAGGAATGGCACGAGTGCTGGTGGGTGGGCTTGGGTCATAGGTAGCATTTGGTGAGACATAGGTAAATGCATAGTGTGGAACATCAGTAACATTAGCATTTGGCATGGTATTTGCACCGTGTGGCACATCAGTAACATTGGCATTTGGCAAGATATTTGCACATTGTGGAACATCAGTTACATTGCCATTTGGCAAGGTATTTGCACGGTGTGGCACATCAGTAACATTGGCATTTGGCAAGGTATTTGCACAGTGTTGAACATTAGTAACATTAGCATTTGGCAAGGTATTTGCACAGTGTGGAACATCAGTAACATTAGCATTTGGCAGGGTATTTGCACAGTGTGGATAAGTAACATTGGCATTTGGCAAGGTATTTGCAGTGTGGAACATCAGTAATTGGCAGGGCATTGGTCATTGCGTGGTGCGGCCCATGTATGGGGTTGAGTGGCCCATCAAGAGCAGAGGGTGAGGCAGTAGTCATTGTACCGGGTGACAAAGTAGTAGCATTGGGCAAAACAGTAGCCATTAGAGAGGGTGAGCATAGGGTAGGGCTCCTTCTTGAGGAGTGTTCACGGTAGCAGTGTTCATGCTGGTATCCGTATTACTGCAGTGCTGAACGCGCGGTCTGCTGTGAAGCCCATTGAGCGACTCCATGATACATGGGGTATGAGTGATGGACTGTAATAGATGCATCACTAAATCAGTGGGGTCATCTAAGGATTCAAGCTTAGTGAGTTTTTGGGTCCAATGATGAGGGAAAGTGAAGAGGTGTGACTCGTTTAGATTCCTACTCTTTTTAACAGACCTGTTCTGTTTGTCCAATCTCAGGGGTTTAGAGGGCAACAGCAGGGCAGAGGTTACTAATGCATGATCAGACCATGAGCAGGTATGCACAGTGATAGAGGAATTATATGTCAGGATCTGGTCTAAGGTATGTCCATCTCTATGAGTCAACCTGTTGACTGATTGGGTGTAACTGACTTCTTCTAGGGCCGCCAGTGGAGAAGAAACCAGAGGGTCCTCCTTTTCTGCCCATAGGTGAAAGTCACCTCATACGATCATATGCTACTGGGGTTTAGTGATTTCATTAAGGAGCGCCAAGAGTTGTTCTTCCAACACTGGCATGATATTTGGTGGCTATACAGGCTAAGGAAGGTCACTGTGTTATTGTGATCAATACTTAGTTTGACAAGCATGATTTTGCAGTCATTCAGGCTTGCCACGTTAAGAGCATGACAATCCAGATATTCTTTAGCGATAAGGGCAACCCCTCCACCTCTGGAACCGATACGATCCATTCTAAATATCTTATATTCGGGAGGACGAGCATGAGAAGCTGCTTGAGCAACTGCATTGTGCAACCACGTTTCCATGATGGCAAGGATGTCCAGATTGGAATCAGTTAAGTAATCAGCAATCTCAAGTCTGTGCTGTCCAAGTGAACGTGTGTTTAGTAATGCAACGTTAATATTCATGTGGGATACTATTTGGAACAAATGAATTGAGTTGAAGGTACGCACACTCGAGTGAGTTTAAAGTACAATGCCTTAATCTCTTGACAGAGGCACCAGGTGAACACAAGAAGTTATATCTGGACATTGGGCCTCATTCCGAGGTTCGCGTTAAATCACTGACTTTACCGGCATGGCGGAAATACCGTATCCGCGTTGGTAGCAGGGTGTAAATAGCACCATATTCCGACCTCGCGGGTACGAGCTTTCCGCCGTGCCGGTAAACTCCCTAGCGCCATACCGGTAAAGGGCGCGTCAAACCCCTTACCGACAACAACTGAGACGTAACTAACACCATCGCCCTCCACCTAGTGCGTAAATAGCGGTGCCCGTAATTAACGATGACAGTAAATTACGGGCACCGGTAAAAACCGCAAACGAAAATTACTTCATCGAACAGGAACGGGAAGCATCATGGCGGCCATCTTTAAAATCACAATCCATTGCAATCCTCCCCATACAGGACTCGTGGGCATATTGTGATAGGCAAAATAGACTCCTGAGACCAGCATCATGCCAAAAGCATTAAAAAAGGGTGCTGCGCGCATCAGGAAGGAGAAATTCTCCCAGGATGAGCTTCAGGTACTTGTCGATACTCTGCATGAACATGCAGAGATTGTATTCAGCAGCGACATGCGCAGGCCCACCATCCTCAGGAAGAAGGAGATATGGGAGCTGGTCTCGCAGAGGGTGAGCGCTATTGGAAACACCCCCCCGCAGCACGACGCATTGCCGCAAACGCTGGGATGACCTCCGTCTGAGGGTGCGGGCCATCCTCTCAGCAAACCGCAATCTGGCCCTAGAGACAGGAGGAGGCCCAGGCTCACCCATAAAAATGATGCCCTGGGAGGAAACATGTGCAGAGATGATGGGCACAGAAGCCATCGAAGGCGTTGGCGATATGGATTGCGGTGACCCTTCATCAGCTGACGCAGGTGAGTGCCATGAGTGTAAACAGTACATGCATCCCTAATGCAAGTCATCGCCAAGGGCAGGTCAAGCAGTCACATCATGTATGGGTAAACCCCCCCCCCCCCCCGCAATGTTGCTGTGACAACTGGGACCCAGGATGATGTCAGGTGCAAGGCTGACACCCATATTGGGCATGCCACACAAAAAGCTGGTCAATGTCAGTCACCACAGTACTCCTCCAACATGAGTGACCCTGCCAACAGTATGCTTTTCCCATCCAAGCAAAGCTCACAGTCCCACTCAGCACCCAAATGTCACCAAAACGCTGCTATCCCATCGTAATACCATTGTCTGGAAGTAATTCTGACCCCCAGATCATTGCTCATGCTGTCTCTCTCTTGCCCCCCACAGGCACCGGTCATGAAAGTGAGGACCAGGAAGGCCCCCGGTCAAGTACCTCCCGGGGCACAGGCAGGGGACAGCACATACCTGCAAGCAGGAAGAAGGCACATGCCACACCACCTGCCCCAGCAACCCCCATGGAGGGTACACAACCCACATCCGCGGCCCTGGACATGCCTGCAGTTCTGCGGGACACATGCCCCACGTTGCACCACGAGGAATCGTGTGCGTCAGGGGAGAATGCTGCCATGTGCATCCTCGATGTGCCAGGCAGCACATCACCAAACATCATCGACAACGTGGAGGAGCCCAATGTCTATGTACAGAGCCCAGACACTCCCTCGTACAGCCAGGTTGCCCATAGCGACCCTGGGTCGAGTGACGGCCCAGGGCTCACATGCGAAGCGGATAAACCTGTCTGTCATGTGCCCACTTCCCCTGCAGGAAGTCCTGTAAGTCCTGCAGGCACGACAACACAGAGCCTGCCAACCACATCGCCCACATCGGCTGCAGAAACAGTGCGCTGCCAGCACCTCACGGGCATGATAGAGGAGTTCCTCCGGGACAACCGGGAATCAGGGTCGGTGCTACATAATGACCTTCAGGCCCTGGGCGAGGTCATCAGTACCAGCACAAACCGCATCTGTGAGATGCTTGGCAGGATTGCTGATGCCCTGGAGGCAGCACCCCCCAGACCACAGCCCCAGCAGGAGGAGCCACCCTCCCAGAGCTCCTCCACGCAGACCAGCCCGGTCCGTAGGTCACTGCGCACGATGCGCCGGAATGCAAGGGATGCCCCAGGCTCTGGCAGTGCCCATTGACCGTGCAGCCACACACATGTGGCCAATGCTGCACTGATGGGAACATTGTGGGGCTGTTGTGGGGGGAGGGGGAGGAGGTTGAGGGTGTGTGTGGGAGTTGGGGGGAAGGGGGAGGGGGTTGAGGGTGTTGGTGGGGCAGGTGGAGGGGGTTAAGGGTGTGTGTGGGAGTTGGGGGGGAGGGGGAGGGGTTTGAGGGTGTGTGTCGGAGTTGGGGGGGAGGGGGAGGGGGTTGAGGGTGAAGGATCTGTTGTACACGTTTGGACATCATCATGCAATACACAGTTTGGTCTATCCTACAATACAGAGTGGACATTCATTATTGTGCATGTGTCTTTTAATTTATCACAGTGCATGTAGTACATGTATCCCCACACCCAGTGCCCAATGCCCTGTCATCCTCACCCCCTTAGCTGACTTGTGATTCAGAAATATTGCTCGATCAATGCGTGTCGCATGGTACGTCCCTCCCGTGCATCGGCACCATGTTGATGTTCTGCCATTCCTTCCTCCACCTCCCCCTCCTCCTCATCTGGTGGTAGCAGTCCCACATCAGGGGGCAGTGGCACGTTCCGACGGATGCACATGTTGTGCAGCATTACACATGCCATGGTGATCTCGGACACCTTCTCGTGGCTGTAGATGAGGGCCCCACCTGACCGGCTGAGGCAACGGAATCGTGCCTTCAGAAGGCCGAAGGCCTGCTCTATGACCACCCGTGTACGGGTATGAGATCTATTATAGTCCTCCTCGTGCCTGTTTTGGGGGTTGCGGACCGGGGTCATGAGCCACGGTTTCAAAGGGTAGCCAGCATCACCTGCATGAGAGTGGAATGAAGGTAAGTGTTGGTACATTCATGGTGGAGAACTGTGCTAGTCTTACATTGCAGCGGGTGATGACTGGCCATGCACACATGTCCCTGGATGCAATCGACCCATTACTGGTCCGGCCATGTGTGCTGGCCAATGGAATGATGGAGGGGGTAGCTTCTCCCTGATGGGTCATGGTGCGCACTCATGTCTTGTTGCATGTGCATCGTTTATGCATGCAGCAGTGTTGGACTGCATTAATTGATGACTTGCATGAGACCTGCTGTAAGGGTGTGTTGGTAGTAGTTGGTAGCATAGCCTTCATTCAGCACTGATCCCTATCATGGTGATTGGCAGCTATCCTATGGAGGTGCCAAACCAGTCACACGCAGTAGGATCCCTGTCAGACTAACCTCTATGCACTCCCATGGATGACTGTTCTTTGTGTTGAGATGCAGGAGTCAGCGACATGGTGCTATTGCACTGCATGGTGCACGATGGCCTTACAGTGTGTAAGGTCCACCAATGTGTGGTGCATGTGTCGTGGTCTTAGGCCAGGGTAACTGTTTGTCAGGTACCATTAGGTGTTGGCTCGTATTCACTACTGTGTGGTTAGGTGGTAATGTGGCGTGCCACTTGTCATGGGGCACAGTGTTCTGTGAGGTGCACAACGTACAATAGCGTTGTCATTCCCTCCCGGGTGGAGTATGCACCCCCCCTTTCCCTCCCGGGTGGAGTATGCATCCCCCCCCTTTCCCTCCCGGGTGGAGTATGCATCCTCCCCCTTTCCCTCCCGGGTGGAGTATGCACCCCCCCCCTTTCCCTCCCGGGTGGAGTATGCACCCCCCTTTCCCTCCCGGGTGGAGTATGCATCTCCCCCACCCCCTTTCGCAATGGGGTATGCTGGCAACCTACTCAGAGACCCAATGCACTGCCATGGCCCATTATGGTTACTCACCAAGCAGCCAGGTACGTTGTCCGGCATGTCGACCCATATAGCGTGGTAGTGTTGAGTTCCGCAGGGCCAAGAAGTCATGAGTTGATCCGGGGTACCGAGCATTGCATTGTGTGATACCATCTGGATGTTGATGGAGTGGTATTGCTTGCGGTTGCGATACGGCACCTCTATGGCATGGGGAACCACCAATTCTACGTGGGTGCAGTCGAGGGCACCTATGCAATTTGGCATGCCTGCAAGTGCATGTAAGGCAGCTTTGGTGTCATATATCTCCTGTGGAGTCCGGGGGAGGCATATGTAGTCCCTTCTGTGCTTGAGGAGGGCATCCAGCACTTGGTTGAGTATCCGGGAAAATATTGGCTGTGAAATGCCATGCATGTGCCTCACTGTATGCTGGTAGGTGCCTGTGGCAAGGAAGTGGAGCACGGACACTACCTTTAGTAGAGGGGGGGGTGGCAGTGCTGATTTCTATGAGGCTCACTATGTCGGTATGTATCAGGGCCACTATGGTGGTTATGGTGTCCCAGTCAAGCCGGTACAGGGTGTGGATCTGCTCTGGTGTGAGGTTGAGGGGGGTGGCTCTGATGCGGGGTATTGGGGGCTGCCGGCGTGGTAATGGTGGCTGCACTGGTAGGGCATGCTGGCCCTGTCTCACCCTCCTTCTCCTCCTGTGTATCCTCTGTGGTGGTTGCTGTGGTTGCTGTTGTTGTTGCTGCTGTCGTAGTTGCTGTCTTGCAAGCAGGGCCTCCAGCTCCAGGAATGCTGCTACAATTGGTATCATCTTGGTGGGGGTGGGGGTGGGGGTGTGGTGTGTGGGTGTGCTCCTTTTGTGCTGTGCCAGACTCTATTGCCTCCACCTGTGCTGATTGGGTGCACCTGTTCCTCTTCCAAACACTGATCAGGGTTGTTAACACCTTCCCCGCGATGCCGGTATTAACGCCATGGCGGTAAGGTACTTTGCGCCCATGTGGAGGTCGTTATTTCCGTGTTCGCTTTGCTTGGAATCGGAGATGGTTTACGCCTTCCCGTTATTTACGGGATGGTGTGTCGGGCGCGCGACACTGGTCCGCTATTTACGCAATCGTAGTTTACGGTGGCGTAAATAACGGTGTGGCGGGTCTGAATAGACCGTAACGGTAAAGGAAGTCGTTATTCCTTTACCGGCCTCGTTTTTCCCTTAACGCCGGACTCGGAATGACCCCCATTGTGTTGTAAGAGGGAGCGATATTATAGTCAATTGTTGGACAGTTCGGAAAAAACAGCGTGAAATGTAATGGTGGAGTAATCCGATCAGACTTTACAAGGACCGGCAGGTTCTTTTCCGAGTTGATAATTGGGGACATCACGTTGGTTAGCCCAGAGCGATTTCAGGGCTTTGCCAGGATCAATGCACTGTGAAGTACTGTAGTAAGAAGCACCTATATCTAACAAGTTCTCTTGCAGCTTAATTCCAGAAACATGTGGAGGATAACCTTGCAGATGTTTTGGGGCCTCACTGTAAATAGTACACTGTGGTGCAGTCATGACGTGTGCAGTACTTATGGTTAAGTCAGGCTTTAGTGTGTCAGAGTTACTGAAGTACGAAGGAGGGTTGCTTGGACCTATCCGGCATGTAATCCTAGGGCTGGTATTACAGGCAGCGCCGTTAATTTCTGTAATGGCGCAGCATGGGCACTCTTTGCAGTTACCCCAATTATCAGCAAGAGGACAGCTGGGCCCCGGAAATTCCCTGCCGCAAGTACAGAAGACTCAACCATAGGGCAAAGTTTACTGTATTTATTAACAATCAAAACGACAGGGATTGCAACTCGAACAGCATACGTTTTCATGAAACCTCGCTCTCTAGGCTCACGTCATAGCTTTTTATTGAACAGTGGCATCACAAATCAAAGTTACATCCCCAACACCGAACAGGGGTGAGGATTGTTTCATTGGGAAAAACTATGTATGTAATCTATATGGGTTAGTACGATTATTGGGCAGCCATATCTGGTGGCTCCTCCTGTGACCAACTCTCAGTGTCAGTAAAACAAAGTTACAGGTTAGTACAAGAATAATTGGCCTGTGAAACATAATGTGCTTAATGTGAAAGGTAATTAGGTCTTCGACAGAATGGGTCTTCTCCGCCTTGGGACCTTGGACAGCTACCAGGCCAAGTACTATTCAAGGCAGTGGGAACGATCCCGAAGGTGCTGTGTGTTCCCAATAAGTTTCCATCACCAATCTCCTAGGCCCCGAGACAGAACATTTGGCTTTGAACCTGTATAATTGTTGCATCTTTCATCCTTAGTTCGATGGGAACAGCTCGCCCCCCATCAGAGATGCCACATATAACTGATAAGTCATTGAAAGAGCTTGTTCTAGATCCAAGAAACATTATCATTACTAACGTTATGTTGACTGTAAAGCCGGAACCCAGAGAGGCTCTCAGGAATAAGGTGATGGCCTGGTTTCATGAAAGAACTGGACCTGGGATTCTTAGAGGTTTAGATTTGAAGGTCCTACGTAGGATTAAGCTGGAGGAGTGGTGTACGTGAGCTAACAGGGATTGTGCAATTATTGGCTGTGGCCACAGTAATCTTCCTTTTTTCTTGTCAAATTGTAATTATTTCTCCAACTTGCTCTCTGAATTGAAGTTGATCATGGACCGTTGATAAACCATTGGTATTGTGTGTCCCTTCTGGTTTTGTTATGCTGTATCCAAGATTATGTTTTTGTACTGACTGTTGTGTGTCTTGTTCATGCGCAATGAGGTCTATGGGCACGTTGGGCAATTTAGAAGTAAAAAAATAAGAAAATATCTGCCTCAAATGAATGGGCTCTGTCTCACACATTCGGGTCACATTTGTAAGGACCACGAAATGGAACTCTCCTGCCTGTAATTAAGAGGATTTTAGGCTATATCCCTCGCAGGTGCCTTATCGCTTTGGTTAACTGGAAAGCTTTCTGTCTGTGCTCATCCTTGGCATAGCTGTGCACAGTGTTTGCGCTGGGAGCTTTGTCTGCGTGCTTCAGCAGGAACAGTTTGTCATCCTCTCTTGTATTCTAGAGTTCTCCTGGCTTTCCCCATTCACTCCAATGCACCTATGGCTTCCATCTTTGTTCTCATGGGCATCCATGTTAGTTGCATGAGCAAGGTAGATGTACATATTTTTAAGCGTCTTTACTATTTCCGCGTAGCAAAAAAGATACTTGTGCACGTTGCATCAGTCCTCCAACTATGTGAGTCATAAGTATTTGCTTCGTGTCTGTCGGCGATAAACTAAAGTGTTCATGTAGCTTTGTGTATGGATGCCTATATGCTTCATGTATAACGCATGTATGAATGATGTCAGTAGTGACGCCATCAGCTTCTTCGAGGTTGTAGTCAGTCAACTTGTTTGTTCGATGACAACTATCCCCTCAACATTGTCAACCGGTAATGGTCTAAATGGTTGCGTGACTAGAGTTGCTTGCATCTGTGATACATCAATGATGGCGAGGAAGGGGCTAGAAATGATGTACATCTCTACTTTTTCTGCCTCCTGGTTGGTAATAGGGTGGGGGTCACAAAGGCCACACTTGGGTCTCCCTCTTCAATTCCCCCTCTGCTGGACAAGTTGACCACACCCCCTAGACAACCCTCCTTATTCACGTACAGTTTTGTGACCCAGACCTTTGTTACTCTTCCTAGATGTCCATGATAATTCACATGCTTGTCTAAACTCCAGGTCATGTAGCTGCACTCCCCATCAGGGTTGCACCATACCCATTTTCCCCAATAGTCTGGTGCGTTGGGAGGGAAAGCGGACGCTGTGCCTGGTGGTAACAGAGGGCACTGCGTCAACTGTGATTTTAATACATCAAGTGTCTGCCCTTCCTCTGCATATTTCGTCTCTACGTCCAATAATAGTTTCAGCCCTATAGTCTTCATAGTAGTCTTCTTGAATTGTGCTATTGCTACTCTGATAATGCAGAAGTTGAATAATACTAGTACTGCCATTAGTACTTTTAGTCCCCTAGCCATCCAGAATGGTATTCAGGAAAAGATGTATGATACTCCGTCGTCTCCTTGCCCTATCGTGTCTGTCTTGGCTTACATTTTGGCATACAGGTCTGACAATTGCATGATAGCCTCAGTTAGTGTTCCGTTCCCTTCATCGTGGGAAGGTGTGAACATGCAGCAGGAAGGCTCGATCTTGGTGCACACGCCTCCCTCCATAGCCATGAGAAGGTCCAGGATGGATCTGTTCTGTAGGGTCAGTAATCTGACACCTCTCAACTTTTCTTTGCTGGCATTGAACCCTTTGACGGTAGGGTTCATTGTTTGCAACAGTGCCTATTGCATGATCTGGAGGCATTTGGTGTTCACGTTAGTCTGAACCGCTGGAACAATTGATGCAAAGAACATCTCAGTCCTGCTGAACAATCTGTGTTCTGGTTGTACTGAGTCTAGTGCATCTTCCATTCCCTGTTTGACAAATGGGGATTCGCGGGCAGTATGGCACGCAAGTCCCTGTTGTACACGCAAATAATTCCATGAAACAGGGCCATAGTTTCCTCTCTTTATTCTGGTCAGCTCTGCAGATCTCTTCTTCCTCTGATGTGTACCATCTTAGGGAACCCTTTCACTTGTATGTCTTTTAGGGGTACTACTAATGCTGGTGTGTTCAACTGTACTAGAGAGCATATTCATCCCCAGTTTGGTGGCAGCTGCATGTATGCCTTGGATCCACAGGCCCAGTAGTGATCAATTAGCATTGCAGTATGAACCTGCCTACCTGGTACCTTCGATATTCGCTTGCATACTTTATTCTCTCCAACCTTCACTGCACCATCATTCTGGAAATACGATGAAGCCCTTTTGAGAGGTAGAATTGGCATTGGACCCGGTTTATTTTCCAACCAGGTGAGCAGTTTTGCACTTGCTGCCCATTCCTTGAGTCAGTCGTCATTCTCCTTCTGCACTACTTCCACTGGAACTGTCATGAGTGCACATGCTTTGCTCCCAACCATTCCCTCCTTCCATCCTTCATCTGTGAATATTTGCCCATACACTAATAACTGCGGTCTTTCCCAGAATCCTATCATTCCTCCTATCTCTCTTTGCCGTGTCTTTTGGGCATTGTAACTCCTTTTGTGTTACTATTCTAACTTCACCTTTGTTTGGTCCATCAGGAACAAATTATATTGTCTTGTCAGTGCTCCAATAGTCATCTATCATTTGAGTCTTGATATAACTGTCCTCCTACGGAAGATCTTCTAGGACATCTGTTCTCATACAGAAGATCTTCTGCAACATCTATCTTTGTGTAGCCCACCTTCCTTGGAATCAGCCTCTGGATGTGCAGAGCGAGAAGTGCATAAGGCATTGTGCTCTGGCGATTTGAATTTCTGTTGCTACAAATGTTCTGGATGCACTCATGGCATAGGGGATGAGAGAGCACACAAAGCAGCTCTCCTTCATAGTTTCTTCCCCACCTTGGTCATGTGTTTATACCACATGTTAGATACATGGGCTGAATCTGGCAATTATGAATTTACCTGTTTGAAATCTATGGCTGCGCTACGCTTCGGTTTTTTTATTTCTCTGTCGGCATTAGTCATCCGCCCAGATATGGCTTCAATGAGAACAGGAGAAGGGGTTGTGTTAGCAGGTATTAAAGCACTTGCATGCACTGATGCAACATTTTGTAATGCAAAGAGGGTAAAGATGTAGAGACAGCATAAAATATCAACATGGCAGTTCTAATCCCGGTTTCCATTTTCCGTAGTATTGGATGTCCTCTGTATTGTCTGTAAAGTTTGTACGATCACCTGAAAACCTTTATTCTGTATCATTATTGTTTTAGTGTGTTAGTTAAGCTCTTCTATGATGGTAGTGAGCGAGTGCAGCAAAGAACAATAATTCCCAAACTAGTCTAACTTTGGCACTATTGGGAGTGTGGCTACAGAGCCATGTGAGAAGACACGTTCTCAGAGGAGCTCCCATCAATCCGATATCGATCCGTAGGAAAAGTGCACGCTTATGCACAAATGGTGGACAGAAAAATAGGCTTCTGTGCGTGAACCTGTGCAGACCAAAAACTAGAAAAATGTAAAGGAGCAGCGCCCCGAGATGAAAAGAGCTTGCAGAGGGTTGTGTCTGGAAGAGAAAAGATGGCGGACGGTGTGAGGACAAAGGGACTCGTCAGATAGCCACAATGCAGCGATGCAATGTAAAGAGTCGGGGCCGGATGGACACTGGAACACGCAGAGGTGATTGGGAAATTCGCCGGAATGTTAGATAGCCCCTAAACTGTGGAGCGGGTACCTGCATCAAATCAAGGAAGCATGGACAAGTGCCCAGGACCCCAAGATCAATGGCCAATGGCGCACACCATTTAATCCCACAGGACGGGTGCCTAGGCAGGTGGCTCTGACCAGCAACCGGAGCTGCAGCTTACAGAGGCACTGCTCTCGCTGTGAAAAAGAAGACAGCGCAACTGTTGCAGGAGAACCCTTGAGACGCCGCAGCCGCCACATTGTAGCAACGCAGCGGTGTGCAGAAAACATCTTACATGGCACTACAATCAGTGCCATGGCCCAAATGCGGGAAGGCACCCCGAGGAGAGAGGAACAAGCAGTATAGTAGCAGCCCATATGCCAGTGGGGAGGGGGCCGGAGCGATCGGCTGCCACATAGGAGCAGACGGAGACAGATGGAGGACCTCAAGCTTGCCCCCGGTGGAACCTTGCAACAAGGTTGTGAATTCCGCTCCGAAAGTGAGCAACAACGGAATATGAGCAGGGGAGGTACTAAACTGAATGGGCACAAACGACAAGGTGTGCCCAGCCCCACTCTTCAAAGCTACATGCGGGTGCAGCAGCTGCGAGGGGCACAATAGCCATAATACTGGAACAACGGGAAAGAAACGGCACATAAGCCGCACCTCAATTAACATCAGTGCCAGGACTCAAAAGTGAAGGTTCGTGTGGGCAGACATAAAAGCACATGTTAGTAAAGTGCACACTGAAAAAGATTGCCTGCTATAAAACAGCGGCCAGCCAGGATGATAAAATAGACCCCAGGTTCACCCCAAGCACGCAGAAGACCCCACAACCCCACACACTCTACAAGGCACGAGGCAAGATAGAAAGGAGGCGTGGAAGGCAATTGCCCAGGGTGGGCACAAGATAACGTAGGGTGCATAGACCTATACCAAATTTTGTGGTGCAGCACAAGGACAATACTATACCTGGGGGAATGGTCCGTACCTGGGCCACAGGGGATACATGCCATAGGGCCTAAATGGAAGTCCTGAGACTGCAGGAGACGTGCACACCCTACACAAGGGGGACCTACTGGTGCGGAGACCCACACCAAAGACTGACTGACCAACAGAAACGCGCCACCCAAGGGCGCCCCAAGGGAGGAGAACCAAAACCCACAGGCATGTACGTCAGGAAACAGAACAGTCCAAAAGCAGCATGGCATCCAAAGTCACAAAGGTGAAAGTAAAGCAGTCCTCCCTGGACATTTTCACCAAGCCCAACCAGTCACGGGAAGGAGTAAGTCCATCAGCTCACCCCACACCAGGGACAAGAGAGCCACCTAGAGAGGATCAATGGATTCTGGAGGATATTGCGGCACTGAAGGTGGCCTGGGAATCCAAACTTGACGAAGTGAAAATCTCCCTGGAGGCTAAGATAGCCACAGTCAGTGTGGACATCAACCTCTTGAGGCAGGATGTCAGAGCCACAGCGGAACAGACTGGTACGCTGGAGAGAGATATGAAAGCCATCACAGAGTCCAGTAAGGAGAACAGCAGGGAGGTACATATCCTGCAACAGAAAGTCGAAAACCTGGAAAACAGAGTCGAGGAGGCAGAGGGAAGAGCGAGAAGGAATAACATTCGCGTTGTAGGGCTTCTGGAAGGAGAAGAGAACCCCAACCCCACCCCCACCGAGTACATCGAAAACATGATACTACAAGAGATAGGTGTGGGCACACTGTCCCAAGGATTTGCAGTAGAAAGGGCGCACAGAGCCATAACAAGGAAGCCACCACCTGGAGCCCCACCCCGCCCGATCATAGCTAAGATATTGTGCTACAGAGACAGAGAAAAGATCCTAGAGTTTTTTTTAGGAAAGGCGGAACAATCTCTAGAGCTTCAGCAACCATTACTGCATGCCCGGATTATACATTCCCGGTACAAAAGCGACGCCTGAACTTCATTGCGATTTTGAGAAGGCTACGAGACTCCGGCTTGAGATACAGACTGCTCTATCTGGCGAGGCTTAGGGTCTTGCAAGTCGGCAAAGCACATTTTTTTTCGAAACTCCGGAGGATGCAGCCAGTTGGATGGACGGATGAACTGCCCAGACGGATCTGCTGACCGGGAGTCAGAGGCGAACGATAAGTGAACAAATGCTTTTTTCCAGGGGAAGGTCAGGAATAAGGAGCCAACATGAGAGGATGCTCCATCATAGGGTGCAAGCCTGGAATAGCGCATATGCCTTTGTTAGAAATGGGGCGGGACATAGTGCACAATAACATGGTCTGTGGCTAACACTGTGAGAGGAGATGGGTAGCAATAATCAGGGTGCACCGCGATTGAATAGAAATGGGAGCAATACCGAAGAGTGCGATTTCACCCCCGGTTGGGTAGTTTAGATTGGATATTGTAGTATAGTATCCACCTGCAGCGACCCTCACGCCAGAATTAGCAGGTCAGAGGTCGAGAAGCAGGGGGAGCCTGAGATCCAGGGATGGAGCTGGGCAACAGTTGGGGGGGAAGGGAGTTGGGGGGGGTAGTTGGGAGTAGATTGTGGTTTGGGGTGGGGAAGGGAAGGCGGGTGGGAATATTGATGATAATGCAAGGTAACAACTCGGTATGTCCACAAACACAACTAAAGCTGTGCAGGAAAAGGGAAGGGAGGAGAGAGGGTGGTGTGGGACATGGTTAAAATGGGGGCCTTGAGAATCGTGTCTTACAATGTGAGGGGACTAAATACCTATATCAAGCACAACAAAAGTATGATATACCTCAGGTGGCAAAAGGCAGACATAGCGATGTTACAGGAAACACACTTGACAAAACAGAAACTAGAGGTGATGGAGAGGAAATGGAAGGGGATCGCCATTGGGGCCACGTATTCGGTGTATGCTAGGGGAGTCCTCATATGGATAGCACCCCACGTTCCCTTTAAATTGCTACAGCCGGAAGTAGGAGTGGATGGGAGAAGAGCGCTAATCAAGGGAGTGCTAGGCAATAAAATAGTTAACATAATTAACATTTACGCCCCGAACAATGACACTGCGCAATATTTCAGAAAAATATACATCACTGTTAGGCCATATATGGAGGGAACAGTCACAATCGGCAGGGACTTCAATTGCATACTAGACCCCATGATGGACAGGTCTGATGAAGGCCCTTGGTTCCTTTAAACAAGATTTTCAGATGACCGAGATATGGAGGGAGCTGCACCCGTGACGCCAAGCGGGCCAGCTTCAGTATGTAGCTAGATGGTTAAGGCTATTGAGGGCGGAAAGTGCACCTTACTTCCTAAACGAGGGGATGTGGGTGACAGACCCCCCCAAAAGAAAATAGATCGGCATTGCTGGCCCTGGGCAGAAAGATCTGGCACAGAGCCTGCGCCGTAATGGGGAACCCCACACATTCCTCTTGTAACACTAAGGGGCATAGATGAACCATTGAGGTGCGCCATTCAGGAATACTGGGAACCAGTGGGTGTGACAACAGTGGGAGATGTATGGCGGGAAGGGGAAAAGATGGAGTTCGACATATTGATAGAGGACACTGGCTTACACAGTGGACAGTACATCACATACGCTAGGCTGATGAGGCTATTACTAAAGATGTGGTCAGAAACAGAACTGGCCCAACAGCCAGACACAACTATAGAAACTTTCCAAGCGGTGTCAGAGGGAGGTCATGAAGTCTTCAGAATTTATGAGATACTGATGTCCAAGATGGGTAAAGAGGTGATCCAGGTTAGGCAGGAATGGGATGAGGAAAATGGGGAGACCATAGATGATAGACTATGGGAAAGGATGCAAGGATACCATAAGAAAGTCTCGAGGAATGTCCGGTTGCAGCAGATTGTTGTACATCACCCACAGAGCATATATGACCCCAAAGAAAATCGCCAAGTTCACGAAGGCGGCTAAGCAACACTGCCCAAAATGCAGGGCAGAAAATGTGGGGATGGTACACATGTTTTGGGTCTGCCCTGAAATCACAAGATATTGGGAGGAGGTAGCAGGCTGACTGGTGGACAAAGGGATTAGACTGGTGGTGGACTTTCTATGGGCATGTTTGGTGGGGGGCTTCCCTAGACCGCGCAAACTTAAACATGTGAGCAAGCTTAAAGACCTAGCTTACACTTTGGCTAAGCGCAGGATTTCCATGGGGTGGAAGGCACGGGAGAGCCCCAGTATAGAAACCTGGTGGGGTGACCTCCTAAAGTGGGCTGATGCAGAAAAGGTGGTTTGGAGGGAGGCGGCTTGCAGAGGGGATGAAGAGGAAGCCGGAACATTAACAGAGGGGCAGCACCTGGTGGCATCTTTGACGGGTTTGGAGCCTGAAACATTGGACACAGACAATTCAACGGGTGATGGTACAGGAGAGACAGTCGTGGACTAACATACCGTGGTTTTTGAATGGGGAATTGGGGGTGGGGGGGTTGTAGTTCTCATGCACCATGTTGTGGTGCATTGTTTATTGTTTGTTGAAAACCAATAGAAATGTAATTAAAATAAAAAGGTTGGCACTATTCAACAGTGTGATAATAGGTGTTGCCTTGGGTCACAATCAGATAGGTATGTGCCACATGAAGAAATGCATAAAAGATCAACTTAGGTGGTATCATCTGTTCATATGTGTTTACAAATTCTGAGAGAAAGTGCTTTTCTGAGTTCGTGCAAGTACAGGATTAGTGCTCAAAAGTAGTCAAACTTTCAAGATGATCACATAGTGTGAAAAAAATATAGTGTGCCTAATCTAGCTCTGCATTTTGTTCTTCTCTAACTCTATACGTGTGTCTGGTCTGCATTAGTTGCAGTGCTTCTTCATGCATCAAACCATCTTCGTGCTGGCGGGAAGAGGTCTAACCTCAGCAGAGCTTGAAGTCTCCAAGATAATTCCAGGCATTCTTACTAGCTATTTTTATACTTGGTCCATGGCCTGCTCTACCGAAAAAGGCCCTTCAAACCTGGGCTTGTACCAGGATTGCAAAGCATTCCTCACATACACTCGATCACCAGGGTAGAGAGGTAGCTGCTTGAGTAGTTCAGAGTTTGTTACTGGCGTATTATCTTCCTCATCCTTCTTTGACCTCCCCTGCCAGGATGGCACCTGTCGAGAGATTAAAGAGGCACTAGCCATCAATGAAGCAATGGAATCATGCAGTTCATCACCTAAGACAACAGCAGCACTGTGGGCATCTGCCAGCGCTCTAGTGCAATGTCTTCAAACTTTTTGCACCAAGCCCCCTTTGAGTAGAAAAGAAAACTATCCAGGGCCACCCTTCCCCGCCCCCAAGTTTCAGTGTCATTTTATGTTTTAACTTAGATCGAATTTGGGCACTACGGCCTCCAAGGTGGGCCCATGGAGGGAGAGAGGCACAGGGAGACCGGCAAAGTGGTATCCTGTACCCCACTCATGTCTGGGTGGGACCTAGGGCACAACATTGCTGGTCCCTCGTGTGCCCCTCACCCTCCATGGACCCACCTTGGAAGCCGTGGTGCCCTCAGCCTCCATGGTGGGCCTGTGGGAGAGGAGGGGTGCCTGGGCAGCCACAAATATAAACATTAAACTAATCAAAACAATGGCAATGTCCCGCTCACCTCCTCTCCTCCCGTGGCCTCCAAGGTGGGTCCATGGAGGGAGAGGGCAAAGGTAGACTAGCAAAGTAGCACCCTGGTCCCCACCCATCTCAGGGTGTGATCCAAGGCAAAACGTTGCTGGTCCCCCTGTGCATCTCACCCTCCACAGACCCACCTTGGAAGACGTGATACACACGGCCTCCAAAGTGAGTCTGGGGGGAAGGAGATACACGCAAGGGGACCTGCAATGCCTCGCCTCCTCTCCCCCAGCGGGCTGCCAGGTGAGTCCTCCTGGCATCCTTTGCCACTAATAATTGCATCATTTATTGATTCCTTTTCATAAGAGTTTACACTTTATAGATTTTTAGCCAATTCTTGTGCCTCTATCTGATCCTCCTGACTTGCTCAACTTTCTCCAACACACTCAAAGAGCAATCACCCTCACCTTGAGGATATCTGCTTTCCTTCGTCTTTTCCTCTATCAAACTTTGCCAAAAACATAAGGAGTCTTAACAAAAGGCCGTGGATTCCAATTTTTCAAAGAGTGTACCAGGGGTCGCCAATTGGCTGAAGTATCCAAAAGATTTACAGGCACACAGTTTCTATGTCTTTCTTGTGGACACCAACTATTCCAGCAAGCTTCAATCTTTTGGTTACATTTTTCAGGATTAAAACCAAATCTATTTCCTTGGGAATTATCGGACATGTTAAAACACCCCTACTTAATTCCGGGGGTATACCCCCCTCGTCATCTAAATTGCAGCATTAAAATTGCATGATCGCTCAAACTGTTTTTTACGACCACAAATGAGCCAATATGTTTAGCTGGAAGGTTAGCGACAAAAATGTAATCTAATTTAGAGGAGACTGGGCTGTACCATGTTGGTTGAATCAGGACATCACCACCAAAATTCTCATTTATTTTGTAAAAGCCACATCTGGCCATAAAACACGCCCAAGTCGGTCCTCTTGCCTCCTTAGGCAAGACCACAGTTAAATGTATGTTTTTTGACCTAATGGCGTCATCCATCTCAGTATAAGGTACATCCACCTGCGGATAGCAACAATTTAAGTCACCCCGACAATAACGAGAGATACCCGTTTCGATGCTATCCATTGCTCGAAGATCTCCTCTGATTCCATACTACTCTTCAGAATCCACTTTAACGAAGGTTCAGTCCCAATGTATTTCTTTTTATAGAAGGCACAATATCCCCCCCCCCACCTGCACCCCATCAAAATGTCCTTTCTTTGATTTCTTATTACATAATGTAAAACCATTGATGACTGGCATGCCAAGTAATTA
The DNA here is from genome assembly GCF_040938575.1 of Ambystoma mexicanum. Taxonomy (NCBI): domain Eukaryota; kingdom Metazoa; phylum Chordata; class Amphibia; order Caudata; family Ambystomatidae; genus Ambystoma; species Ambystoma mexicanum. Next base: position 1,457,637,164 of record NC_090932.1, read on the forward strand.
AGTTTCCTGTAGCAGTAAGATTTCAATTTATTTTTTTTTAAAGTCCTCTGCCGTCTTATGTTTAAAAAATAAAAAAAAATAGTTGAACCCATGGGAGTGCCAACACAACACATTTTGAAATTCAGGACCAGAATCCAGGGCGTTCCCTCGAGGTATTGGCGAGGGACGTTGGCAACCATGACAATCCTTTGACCCCTCTGCCCCCATCCCGGCAAAGACCTGCCTCCACTTGAACCATCCAGCTAACAGTACAAAGTGGGAGCACTTTAATTAGACCTTACACCCCTCCTTCCAGCCACTATTAGGGGACACATTCCTCTCCCTAGGAATAAAAGTGGTATTCCCTCTGTAATAGTTCTGCATGTGCAGACTGAACAAGTCGAAATACAAGAGGTGAGAACAAATGCACCATACGTTCCCCAAACATACATCACCTGTTTGACATCAGCATAATCAATATCAGACAGGGCCAGGATCTCCCTGAAGACTGTCAAGATTTTGGACCTATTCAGGGGGAGTCCATATTCCTCCTCAAACTAAGGTTCAAAACCACAAGACCAAACCTGGAACTTCCGGACCGATATTATCTTCCAAGCATACTAAAGCCTGTACTACAAGGTTCAGAGCAGCTAATGAGCTTCCACTCATCGCTGAATTGGGGTGAAAAGAGTCATCCCCTTGAAAAAGGCAAGTAAGAATGCATGCCCTCACATGACTCCACAGGGATATTCTCAGTTGCGATATCCTAACCACATCCGACACTTCAGGCGATAGAAAAAACAATCTGCGAAATGCACTGAGTCATGTAGCCGGTACATCCAAGTCTCTAATTTCCTCTTCGAGACTAAGGCAGGCATTCAGAAGAGACCTATGAGCCTGATCCGAGGCCTCCCGAGTTAATGAAGAGGGCTCAGCCAATCCCTCCAATAAAGTGATGGAATTGCCCCTTTTCTCTCCATCCTGCGACGCCTGCACGACCTCACTATGAAGCTTTGTCACAGTGTCCAGATAAAAAGCTGTAATTTTCTTACAAGAGACACGGAAGGGGAAGCCCTTCCCTCTGGATTATTTAAGACTTGTGTTAATTCCTTGTCCAGGGAAGTTACCTCACCGCTTCTTAAATGTTATCGTTTCCCTCGCCCTTGCATTCCTCACTGCATGTTAGCATGGAAGGTAACAGAAAAAGGGAAGTCCTAACAAGCTCTATAAAATGATCCAGAGAAACAACCTCCAGGGATAATAAACAATACACTAACACCTTGCAAGTAGTTAGAGGACAATTAAAACTCCATTAAGGGCGAAGGCACTGCTGTCAATCTCACCCCTTCACCTACTGCATCAACTGCACTCAGCAGAATGCGCTCCGCGTCAGGGACGCGTTGAAAAACAGTCACATTTTTCCAATGAAACCAGTCCCCGCTGCAACACTGACTCTCAGCTCCACTTTCAGTCAACTGCACTCAGCAGAATGCACTCTGCACCATTTTAAATGCTAAACTTCCAAGATCTGTCAATCTTCAGATGAACTGATGGGAAATAAACGATGGTTTCCTTTAGTATCCAAAGCTGAACATGAGAGTTGAACTAAGTACGCTGAAGACAGGTACAGAGCTTGACGAACGCTTAAAAGTTTAGAGACCTCCTGAAAATTCATTTGATGCTGATAATAAAGTTAAGAACTAATGTGCTTAGATTTTCATGCAACAGTTGGCCACACCCTTTAGGAATCTTGAACCCCAGAAAACCAGGAAACAGGGTGTACCAAACTCCAGCAACCAAAGAAAATAACAGATCTAGTGATCTTTACCGTGACATGCATCTGACAGCAACTTCAACATAGAAATGGACATGGAGGCTGCCTCGAGGGTCACAACTTGACTTTTGGCTAACATTTCTGAGAAGACTCCAACTATGTGAAAACAAACTTTCTCTTGGTGAATCAGTTTTTAACTCAGCGGACTTCAGAACCATTCATTTCCTGGGCCAACTGTTTCTGAAACCCTAGTGCGATTCAGGGCTAACACAAAAAAAGGGAAATCAATATACAGCCCTCTCCCTCAGCAGGCTTTTCATGGGCGTAACATAGATTATCATCCAGTTCATTCACGTCTGCTTCAACAACTAGCAAAGCCCCAGCTTCTTTAGAGTTGGGAGGCCCCGAATGCTCGGTTCACCTCCAGAATAGATTTAGAAATGGGAGTATTGTACTCCCTTTTTTTTTATTTGAGAGTAAAACACTTTTTAGAGAGTAAAATTAGTAGTTCATAGTCTCCAATAGGGCATTTGTTTGGGCTTATCCAGACTTATTTGAACCCAATGATTCATGCAAATCAGAGGGTGCATGTTTAGTAGAACTTTTTATTTTAATAATCTTTTATTATTTGAGATGATAATGATAATAAAAAGTGTTCGCAATTTACAGACTTCAAGTGGAACTCATAAGTTTTGGTTAACAGAGGTTAACAAAATTAACTTGTAAAGTATTGAATTGCACCTTAAATAGTCATAAAACAATTGAGTTAATGTACATAGATGATGGAACACATTTTATAGAAGCAATATATAATAAAAACGAATTGTTATAACATGTCTGCAAGGAATTAATTGCGGGGAATGAGAAAAGAAAAATGGGGAGACAAACTGGTAGACAGACATACAAGAAACAAATGGGAAGAAGGAAGGGGGAACGTGGGTATAATGTGTTATTTGATCAGATTATGATTGCAACTGTAATAATAATATATGACATACATATGAGTGAGATTAAAAAAAAAAACAGATAACTAATAGACTGACAATCAGTATGTAAGTTCAGGTTCCATGCGCACTTACATTGAAACAATTGAGATGGCGAACAAAGAAAAACCATTTGGCATTGAATTTAGGGATTGAATTCTAATTGCTAGCCATACACAATTCTGTTCTATGAATGTGACATATAGAATTCCACCATCCTCTGGTACGGAGAGCGATCGAGAGTCCTTCCAGTTAGCAGTTATACATTTCAAAGCTGTGCAAATGAATAGAGCATAAAGTTTGGCTGAATCTGGGGGATGTTTGTTGTTAAGGCCAGGCTTCCTAAAAAGAAATTTAAAAAGGATAACGGAATATTGACAGAGAAAATAAGCTTGATAAACTTCCAAATGTCTTGCCAAAACACCTGAAAGTAAATGGACAATCAAAGAACATATGCATATATGAAGCAGGGTTCAAACAGAATGACCAGCATTTAGCATATGATTAGGTTTGGCCTTTGCTAGCTAAGCAGGTGTAATAAATGCTCTATGAATAAAGAAAAAATAATGTGTTATATTTGCAGAGACAGATATATTTTTGATTATAGAGAACAAACGGAACCAAATGTGATCATCAAATGTGCATTCTAAGTCATAGCCCCATTTACGACGAATGGAGCAAACTTCAAATGTTGAGGTGAGCAGATTATAACATTGAGGCTCTCACATCATTGATCATGGTAAACTGTAGTATTCTACCTGCGCCAGGGGAAAGAACCTCATTAGAGAAGTTATTAAGTGCATCTAGACAGGAATTAACTTGTAGTACAGAAAGATTGCTTTGGAATTTGGATAATATTTGCTGAAAAGATAGACTGAAAGGACCATGATCAATTTGTTGAATGAATCTAATACCTTTTTTTATCCATGATCTGCGGTTGAAGGCCTTGTTATTAATCACAATATTTCTGTTATGCCATATTAAAGGGGAGAGGTATTTATTGGGAGTTTTGGTAAGAGGGAAAAGAAAGGCTTGTAGGGCTGATACGGATGCTTTCATGGGGTCTGAGGTATTCATGTATGCATGTTTAGATATATAGATGGGGTCAGTGACGTTGTAAGGGTAAATCAAGTGTTTTTCTAAAATACACCATGTGGGGATATCTGAGATTTCAGGATCTGCAAACCAGTGATGGGTTTGTTTTAGGAGAAATGCAGAGTGGTATAACTTGAAGTCTGGAAATCTAACCCCGCCCATTTCATAAGGTGCTTTTAGTTTAGATAAGGCAATTCTCTTGCTTTTTTCTACGCCCCATAGAAATTTTAGTAACATAGAATATATAGATTTGAAAATGGAAAGAGATAGAGGAACAGAAATAAGCTGTAGGTAGTATAGTATATTAGTACCCAGCGCACACTGTACACCGTGAATACTACGTGTGGATTGGCTCTTTTCCAAGCCATACAACAAGGTATTCCCGTGTATGACAGTGCTTCCTGTGCGTGCTTGGTACTCTGTTCCCGGCCAGGGGCGTGGCAGCCCCTTAGCCAATGAGAAGGCTCAAAATGGGGCAATTCCCGCTCCAAGCCTCCCCATCGCTGGAAGCTGCCTTTGTCCCCGCCAGAGACTCAGTTACGTTTTTTTTCCTCCATCCCCTCTCTCCCACAAACTATCCCCTCCCCACCCTCCCAACCCCACTTAGCTTCTTTTTTCTTCTTTTCTTGGCAGCGAATACGCTGGAAACACTTTTGTTCCCAGCGCGTCCGCTCCCGATGGCCGCCATGGAAAGGGAAAACAGACTACGTGTTCCCTTTCCTGGCGGCCATTTTTCTCACCTTTTCTTTGTTTTTCTTTTTCTGTTTGAAACAGAAAATAATGCCATTAGTACCCCGGTTTAACGGGCCGGGGTACTAATGGCTATAAGACCCTCGGCAGCAGGCCAATACTGCCCACGGTAATGCCCCTGTGGCTTCGTTAAGGCCCTCGCTACACTCGAGCCTGGAACTATGGCCCCAGGGGCATTACCTGGGGCAGTATTGGCCTGCCGCCTCGGGTCTTATTACCACCATCGGGGAAAGCATCATTTTAATTGTACCTAGACGCTCCAACCAAAAGAGGTAGAGGGGGGACCATTTTGATTTTAGATCATTAAGGGTGTCTAATAACATTTAGGGTTAAGTTTGATAGTGCCTTGAATTGTAGGGGCACATTGAATACCTAAGTATTTAATAGAGCAACTACACCATTTCAGACCAAAGGGGTCAATATTATGTTTATAGCAGTAGCAGTTTAGGGGCATAATTTCATATTTATCTCGCTTTAATTTGGATCCCAATACTTGACCAAACAGAGTATCAAGTAGATTGGGTAGGTGAAGTTTGAGATTCTTGATTAGAATAAGGATATCAACAGCATACACTGCTATTTTAGTACATGATGCACCTGCAGGAATGTCCGTGATATTTTCGCTGGATCGTGAAAGAATATATAATATAGGTGAAAAGGGGCATCCCTGCCGAGTTCCTCTTAGTAGAGGAAAGAAGGAGGACATTTGGCCATTTAAATAGATAGAGGATTTGGGGGATGAGTATAAAAGTTTGACCAGGGTGATGAAATTGTCGCAACATCCGTGCCTGTGTAGGTCTTGAAACATAAAGTTCCACTTGACACGGTCAAATGCTTATTCCGCATCTAATGCTACGGCTGCATAGCCTTGTTTATCTTTTTTGTCTTTAGCCGCTAAGTTAATGGCATTAAGTAATAGCCTAGCATTTAAGGATATGTTACGTCCTTTCACATAGCCAGTTTGGTCTGATTTAACGAGAGCAGGAAGTGAGGATTCAATCCTATTAGGTAGTACCTTTGCGAAAATTTTACTTTCAATGTTAATGAGGGAAATGGGTCGATAATTGCTAGGAATTGTAGGGTCTTTATTTGGTTTGGTGAATATAATGAGTAGTACTTCTGATAATGAGCCAGATGATGACTTTTGAGATATAAAATATGAGAATAGTGTTTTAAGTTTGAGCTAAAAATGTAGATAAGTTAGAATAGAATTCAGTGGATAATCCACCAGACCTGGTGCTTTCCCTTTGCCCAGGCCGTTAATAGCTTTAATAATCTCTGTAGATGTAATGTCATTATCAAGGTGGGAAAGGTCAGTTTGAGGGTATGAAGTTCGGATGATATTAATAAAGGATTCAATATTTTCACTAGGAATGGGACTTTCGGGGGTGTATAAATCAGCATAGAACTTCCTAAAGCAATCCAGTATGTCTTTTGGACTGTGAGAAATGCCCTGGGTATCCTTGATGTGGGAAATATAGAACTTTTCCTTTTTTAGTTTTTAAATAAGAGGCAAGCATTTTGCCAGCTTTACTTAATGTTTGATGTATTTTAGTTTTATATGTCAGTATTGTCCCAGCAGCAAGATCTGTAAATTCTTTATTGATTTTGAAGCGCAACGCTATGACCTGCTGAAGGGTGGTCGAGCTAGAGTTTAGATAGTAGCATTGCTCAGCTTGGGTAAGTTGGGAATAAAGGTCTCCTAAATGTTTTTTTCTTAGTTTCTTTTTTTTTGCCTGAAAAAGCCATAATATGACCTCTTAAAGCTGCTTTAAACGCATCCCAATTATTTACAACTGAAGTGTCACAGTTTTGATTGTTAACGAAATTTTGTTGGATAAATGATTGAACGGATTGAGTGAACTGTGGGTCCTGTAGAAGGAAATTAAGCTTCCATCTACTAGTGGTTTTGTTCACATCAGAAAGACAGAAGGATGTAATTACAGGAGCGTGGTCTGGGATAATAATATTAGAGATTTTAGAATCTACAATGGAGCCGGAGAGGGTTTTAATTGCAAATATATAATCCAGGCATGATAGTGTATTGTGTGGGGGTGAATGGAAGGCATAATCTAATTGTGTGGGATGAGCTAGTCTCCAAGTGTCAATTAATCCTGTTTCGGCTAGACAATTAAAGGATTTATGGGTTTTGTTCGTTTTAAACATACAGCTGGATTTTCCATCCAGAAATGAAGGACCTGATTAATATCCCCAAACATAATTATATTAGTAAAGTTGTTTTTAGTATCATTTGTTTGATAGATGTCCAAAAGGTGGGATCTGGTAATGTGGGACCATAAATGTTTAAGATACAAACTTGTATTGTATCAATTAGACGTTTTGCCCAAACCCATCTTCCATTGGTGTCAGCATCTTGGTCTAGGATTTTAAAGGGTAGTTTTTTACTTATTAATATGGCAACTCAATTTGTTTGGGATACTGCTGCACTGGAGATAATCTCCTTAACCCATAGGGACATAAGCTTCATTGTCTCTCCAGTGGATAAATGAGTTTCTTGTATACATACAACCGATGGCTTACATTTATTTAGGTGAGCTATAATTTTACATCTCTTAATGGGATTCTTACATCCTTTAATATTCCATTTAATACACTTAAAGATGATTTAAACATATAGGTAATGGTAAGCATGCATTTTATATTTGTAGCACATTATTAGAATCTTGACCATATTAATGTGATTTGAAACATATATACCCAAACAGTGATACAAAAGGATAATAAATTGGGGATCAGGGAAGGGAGTAAGGGGTTTGATCATAGACTGACAGAATATGAGCAAGGAAACAAGAATGATTTCAGAGATCAAACAGGACATGGGGAATGAACATGGAAGAAGGATGTAGCAGGGGTAGGTTACACCAACTGGGTCATCAAAAGAAACAAAAACGACCACTCTGCAAGAGTGCCCACCTCAACTTGGTATAGTAATTGGGTACTGATTGCATTAAGTAAGTGGTAAAAAGGAAAAGATAAAAAAAACCTGAGCAAGTCAAGTTCTCAAGTTGTAGATGAGGTTGAAGCACTTGTAGGTGAGGAAGTGTCCATGCCATCACTTTTAATGGATTGAATGAAGGACCGAAGGTCTGCTGGATCATCAAACACAGCTGTACGACCTTCATGTGTTACTTTAAAGGAACATGGGTGATATAATCTGTATCGGATGTTTTGCTGCTTCAGGGCAGGACAAAAGGATAGGAAAAGATTTCTGCGTTGGGCTGTACTTCTGGCCACATCTTGGGAGATGAATAGCTTGTTTCCATGCCAAATGAGGGATTTGCGTTCCTTGGCTGTAGATACGATGAGTTGAAGCTGAGTATTTCAAGAGGTAAAATATGAGTGTTCTGGGTAGCTGGCGAGAGGTGGTTGAGACTGTATGTTGACCAATTCTATGGGCTTGCTTTATGTTAAAGACTGTTTCTGAGGGCAGATGTAGAATGGTTGGTAGGATTTTTTGTAGAAAAACAATGGGGTCAGTGCCTTCAGAACCTTCTGGCAGGCCTGCGATACATAGTTTGTTGCACCTACTGTGATTTTCTAAGTCTTCATTATGTTTTTGGAGCTATTTAATGGATTTTTCTAATTGTACAATTCTAGGGGATACATTTTCTACATCCCCAACTCTTTTTCACTTCCTCTATTCTGTTGTCCACTGCCAACCATCTGTCGTCTAGATGCTGTAGTTTGATATTTGTCGTTGCAATGAAAGGTTTAAGTGCTCTAATTTCAGCAAGAATGGTGTCAATGCCTGGGTCAGAAATTCCAAGTAGAGGTGGTGAGTCACTTTTAGGTCTCTTAAGATTTGTTGAAGAGGAGGTGGATTCTTTTGTAGTGGATATATTATTTTTATTTGCTTTATTATCGGCCATTTTGACACTTAATATAAGAGCTTTAAGTGTGGAGCAGTTTTCTGAGGCCGATGCTTGGAAATAGGTGTAGATCAATACAATATTCGACTTGCAGACCGTCGCGTGGGCACTTTTTTGTAATAGATTGGAGTGATGTTCTCAACTTGAAAAGGTTTAGTGGTACCTTTTTTTTATTTTCTATGACATCTCATAGTATGCAATTATTACATCCTTATTATGTATACTATCTTACTCTTGTAATAAGAGGTCAAATGAACAGACAGTAGATAAAAAGGTGCATACTATTGATAATAAGGAGTATAGTTAAATCACCAAATCAAGTGTTGTAGTGTAGAACCGTTCTTGTGCACTCCAGCTGCAAACCAAGGTTTATTCGAGGACTTAGCAGGTATTGATAAGAGGGGTATAGAATCCAGATGATATCTGCCAATGCTGTATATTATGAGGAAAGGAGCAAGCAGATAAAGCAATGAAGCTTTGGCGCTGAGATAAACGCTGCTAATGTTATCTGTAATGAGGTGAAGAGGTCGGGCATAAATGTTCAAGGCTGTATAAATTGTGCATTTGCACAATAACAGAGCAAAGCAGTGGATATATTGGGGTAATTTAAGTAGCACACAGCTATAATTCTTGACGGAAAGATGTATTAAGCTTAGAGTCCTTTGATTACTTTGAGAAATGCTAAAAGGAGGCGATATTTATGCTGCTTAATTGCATTAGTATTTATGAGTATGTCCCAACTTTATTATCATATATTCTTTCTTGTCTTCTTTAAACTCACTTCTCCTTCCCCTCTCCTCTGCTACTTCTCCTTATAATTCTCTGCTATTTCGGTTTCCATTTCCTTCCCCCCTTTATTTTTTTTTTATTTCCTTTTCTCCTTTGCTTTACTCCCCTTCCTCCTCTCACCTTTTTCTCTGTTTTTCCTGTCTCACATCAGACCTTTTTGTTCCCTTTTTCTCCTTTAATGTGTGTTCTTTGGTAAATGCTTCTTTCTTCTTACTGCAGTTGGCTGTTACGCCGCAGGTGGCGTTATATGTTCGAGGAAGTCCGTGTTGCTAGGCCCAAAGCCGGCGCATTACATGAAGCGCGACACTGCCCCTCTCCACATGAGGGCCGGTACACTTCAGAGCAGATGTCAGACCTCCGAGTCGGAACGCGATGCGGCTCCCAGCAACACTATAAAGCCTCAAAGCTACCGCAATTCTACGCAGACCAGCAAGGCAGCAAGGGATGTTGTTTGAAAGGTAAGTAATATCTGAAAAAAAGGCTTAATGCATATATATATATGTATTTTCCTGAGGCGGAGCGACCCTTTTAAGCGGCCATCTTCTCCGGCGTCCAAGCCACACCCCTGTAGTAGAACTTTTATCTTCAGACCAGACAGTACCATTAGACCTTCTCCCTGTGGCACTGCTATGCTGCTACCACTGATCCAAATGTATCCATGCAGCTCGGTTGGTGGAAGCAGGGGCAAGGGTCAAGCTTCTATGGCTTCCTATTATTTGTTGGCAGTATTTTTAACATCTAATTTCTTCATGGAGGTATCTGTCTGTTTTAGGGAGTAAAAGTGGCTGCTATGCCGCTTGTCCCTATGGCAGCCCACACCAGCATACCAAAGCCTACAATGTTTCATTGGAGATGATCTCCAGCAATCCTCTTGGATAGCCACCTTCCATTTCTACTTGCAATACAAGGATGTGGATATTGGCAGGCTCTGTGAATGTTTTCAACTTTTCTTACAACAATAACGGAACTGCACACTGCTGACAATCGCCAAATTTATGTTTGGCCGAAGCCCATTTTTTAGCTCGGTGTTTAAGGAGATCCCCTGATGCTCCAAGTCCCCCATTTACTTTTAAGCATCAAGTCCTCCAGAGGCCAGTGCATCCAATGCCCTCTACATTGCCAACACAGACCTTTCCAAGTAATTTGTTTTAGCGCATGCCCTCGCATGCCCTCGAATTAAGACCTAAATAACGGTTCCCATTTAGTGAGACTTTCCACCTCAGAGAAGGTAGAATTCTCCTTTATCCTACCCATAGTAGATTTAAGTGTTAAGGACATTTGCTCTGGGAAACCCACAAGGATCTCTGAAGAAAGGCATCAACCATCTTAGAATGCACATGGCTCCATCCTAGATGTTCTATTTTACAGAACAAGAAAAAGAAATGCTACCTTACAAGCAAAATTATAAACATATTTTTATTTGCTTTAGAAATATTCACAAATTATTTCAAAGTGAATTCTACATAGAATTTTATTTGCATAGAAAGACTGTAGAAAATGGAAATGTGTCTTTTAACCTATGGCTTTTAGGTTGTATCACAGTGTTATTTTTATAAATACAAAAATACCTTGTATTCATAATGCTTTCGATAAAAGAATCCTGGCAATATATAAAAAAGTACAAGTTAAAACATTTAGAAAGCCAGTTACATTTCTCTAAGTTATCACTTGAAGCAGGGTTTCACAGGTAAATAATGCTATCATTTGTATCTCCTATACACAGCAACATCCCAGTGCTTACATAATAAATATTCTTTTTAATACTTAAAATATCCAGATTTACATTCATATTTCCTTAGAAATCTGCAATTTCAATGCGCACGCAATGGTCAGTAGAAAATTGGTTAGGTACATTGTGTATATTTCATTAATTACAAGTTTATTCAAACTTGCGTTTAGTTGGATTGATTATTCTGATGTCAGTGTAAATCCAGGGAGCAATAAGACAGTACAAGGAACCGGATGCACAAATGCTATAGACCGAAAGCAGCTTGAGCCGCACGTATGGTCACTGCAGAAAACGCTGCTATCTGCAAAGTGTCTTATTGCACTTATTTTTCCCCAACGCGCCCATAGAAAATGAAAAACACCAGATCTTGCATGTTCTGACTTTTTATAAAGAACTTTAAAAAAGAAAAAAAAATATATATATATATATTTGCTCCTGTTTGTGATCTGTTTTTTCCATCTGTAGTGTCAGTACTACGTAGAAGAATGACAATCAGGCACGGTCATAAGCAGTGTGCTATTATGTTTGGGGGAAAAACCATCCAGATTATGTGAAATTAATATGTTTCTTGCATATAATGATTTGGCAAACATACATTTGGCATCATTCTTAGATTTTTCTTTTTCTTGGGTGAAATTAATGTGTTGAATACAACTTCAAGATGTCTCGATTTCCACAGTTTACAAAAAGGTTACAGCCTCACTCAATCATGTTGAAAGCAACACCACTGGTGACATTTATAGTATTGTTCTTGATGTTAAGATCACAGAATTAAGTATAGAAAAATGACTTCAAGAGAGAAGCAAATAAACACTGAGATCACTATCATCAAAGTGGAGAGAAACTAGAAAATAGGATTGTGGTCTATTAAAATGCTTACTTTTAACACCATCATTGAGCAGTCATGAAACAGTAAGAAGATGTCCCAAATTGGCCAGCTTGTAGTACGATGGACGATGTTTCTGACATTAAAAAGTGAGTCTCTGCAGAAGAATGGAACACGCTTACATCTTATCACTTAAATTTGTTCATGGGTTCTGCCAGTTCCACCCTCGAGTGCCCCAACACCAGATGCTTAGAAAAACATCCAGCTATGGAGAGAACAGCCATTTAGATCCACGGAATTCAAACTAATTTTGTGTGCATAGCATAAAAACATGGAAAGGACTTAACTGTCAAGAACCTGGCCTGGAGTCTCCTTAATTGTACGCATCTATGTTTGAAATAGAAATATTTCAACATATACCACTGTTAAAAACTTCTACTGCATTTATCCCCTTTAAAGGTTGAATTACGCCAATGCTTGGTCAGCTGTATTCCGTTGTACACTTCCAAAGGACTTGTGCAAGTTAGATTAGCCTTGCGGGTTATACGTTGTACGAAATTCCCTGCTCATCTATAGCCCAACCGGCATATTCCCAGACATTCCAAGGAACTGGCTTTTTTGAGTCTTCTAAACCCGAGTATCAAACGTTTCAGTGCTGCGATCCCATTTCACTCCAATAACCCACGTGCAATTGTCAGGAGCCCGCTAAAGTTAATCTGAACATTACTATGTTGGTTAAGATCTAGAACTGAATCAAGGCCTTCCAGGTGATCTTTCTTCTGAAAGTGCTGTGACCCGAAACCTGCAGTTTGAGAAAATAGCCAAGGGACACCCGCATTTCTTGACCATGCAAACAGGCCACATTCTTGAATCCATATTCCCATCTCATTTGTATAAATAGTTCTAATTATGCAAGCCCCCACCAGGCAGTAAAATGACACGGCTCGTTCAATATGCACAAACAAACCTCATCATTTACCAAATTAAATAAGAATGTATCAATGTATTTTGCTGGAACAAAAACAGAATATAACCCATACCCCATAGCCCACACTGAGGACGTTTATTCGGTTTTGAGCCCCGATAAGGTCTTGGGAAGTACTTTAGAAGTAGTTGGTTTGCAGATGTGTACCCCAACACGACTTCCCAAGAATGACATTGGGTTTGCACATGACGTGGCCTCCTCATCGTGAACCGAGGGTGGGTGAAGGATACAGGATGATCATCCTGCAGGTTGGTTTCAGGATATGTCATAATGGGGGGGGGGGCAGCACCCACCACAACGCACTTATACATGCTTTCTTAACTTTACCTTTTGTATATAGCCATGGTGCACTTTCTCGCTTATCGAGTTCCACTTGAAAAATATATGAACAATCTGGTTTTTTAAAAGGAAAATCTACAGAGTTCTTAAATTCTCACAATTCTTTTTTGAGCTCCACTTGTTGGAAGGTTGGACATGCTACAGTGGTGAGCACTGTTCTTCCCACATTTCTCCAGTGACAACAGCACAATATATGTTCAGACCCTTTAGTGTCTGTTTTTCTTTCTTCCAACATGCATTGATTGTTTAAAATGTATGGGCTGTGGGCAATGCGTTGTGTGACTATTTACAGTGATGCCATTGGGAGGAAAATGCGATTCCTGCAAGCTGGGGTTCTACAACTATTCAAATCCTGAAGCTGGGGCCCCACAAGTATTCTGAAGCTGGGGTCCTACAAGTATTCAAATCCTTGCAGTAAGTGCAGGGGCTTGCTCAGAGCAAATGTGAATTATGTGCAGAAGAAATTCAGTGCAAGAGAAAATATGTGCAAATTATACACTGATTGTGAAACCAACATGACTATCAATACACCGGCTAAATTTAGTTTGTTTTTTAAACTCACATTTTTAAAATTTTACGCTGGAATCAAAGCAACCAGTAACTTAATATGGCCTTATGCGCCACAGAGGCAAATTCACATATCCTGGGCTGGTTCCGGTCTTGCTTCTCATAAAAGCAAACCTTACAATGAAAACGTGTTTTGTTGGTGCCAACCGTTCCTTACCAGCAGGATAAGGAATGGTTCTGCACCAGCGGGGCTATGAATGTGGTCCCTGTGCTTCGAGTGATTCACAAGATACAGCACGTCCGACCCAAATCAAAAGCACCTTCCAAAACAAGCAAGTGCTTGTATACGGTTTGGTACTGGAAAAGGGTTTAGTATTTAGCTAATTCTTCAGTTTTTAAAGGTTAAACAGTTTCTAGATCAGCATTCCAAGTGCCATTGCCAGTTTGCTTGCTTTTCTCCCATCCCTGTGTTGCTACAGCACAACCTAGAGTTGAAATCGCTGTGTTCAAAGTTGCTCAAGAGATTGCTTCAAGAGTGCCAAGGCTGCTTAAGGTTAGACAAATGAACACCCTTTCTTAGGGTTTGAATGCCCACGCCTTCATATCATGGCTGCATTGCATGCCGTATAGCAACACAAAAAACCCTTTCATGTCTTCTTTATGTTGTTCCAAAAGGTTACATACCCCTGGACTACTTCAAAATGGAATCCCAAACAGGTTTCGAGTAATGTGGTTAGTCCAGGGACCTTCTCAGTGAGAGGAGGCGAACGTTTTAGATGCACATTGGGTGAAGGCATCTGTGGAACTCCATTTCCTACTGGTTTGGACTTCTATGACATGAATATAAATCTTTCCAGGATTAATGGTTGCGCCAAACAAAGCAAGCAAAACCAGAAACAGGAATATAAGGGCACACCAAACCACCTGGAAACTACTTATTCAATTATGGGTTGTCATTTTAGGAATATATTCTGGGAGTTGCGGACAATGGCAACTCCAATTCAACCAACTTCATTAATGCACTGGATACGAATGGTGTGTGAAAGGAAAGCCCAGGGCCGGAACAGCGGTGCCTGTGATATGGAGCTGTGCCGGCACCCAAAACAGAAAACCATTGTGGTACCAAAAGATGACAAAACGTGTAAGTTTCCACTTTTGTGGAAGAAATGGCAAACAAATGCACAATACCCAGCGTCCTTCCATGTAGCAATAATCCCAAAGGGTAACGCACCGCAAGCCCATTTTGCAGATATTACAGAGAGGTTCAAGGGGGCATCAAGCATTTCTTAAAATGCCTTTAACTATTTCAAAAGACAGTGCTAGTGCTGAACTATTTCAGGAGGAGATGCAAAGATGTTTTAGTACAGGAAACAGAATTTCTGAAAACGGAAAACATGCTTCAGATGTAGACAAAACACGGAATCAATATATGAAAAGGTATATTTTGGAATCCGTCTTCTTGTACTCCCGGCCTACTACCGGGAGCGCAATCAGTCTATCACTGAACTACCAGATGTTAAAGGTGGGCCATTTCGAGTACGTCCCCAATTGGAGCCAAATCGTCCATACATGGACAAAACACATGAAGCATCAAAATAATCAACGGCAGGATTTCCAGAAAATATGGAAGAACCAGTTTACCTAAGAAAGAAATGAACAATATATATACATTTCCTATTCTGCATTAGACACTCAGCTAGAGAGATGTAGGATTAGCGATCTGCTTAGCTTTCTTTAAAACAATTTCAACATGTTTTCTGGTTTCTTCCAAGTCATGTGCAAGCAGTGGCTAAGGCTCATCAAAACTCTGTTTCACAAACAATACTTGAGGACACATGCCTGGTTACTCATTATGTGGCCCTCCAGATGTTTTGGACTTGGGACTTCCATCATGCTTATCCAGCATAGCTAGTGGTTAGGATCCTCGGAGGCCAACGGTGGGTAGCGTGGACCACCCGTTTAGATGCGTCTTTAAAGCTCCTATCCTCCACGTCCTCTTTGGTTTTCAAAGTTCATTCCTTGTGGGTGGTTTTAGGAATCCTTTTATTCAGTTAACAGATTTGTATCTATGTTCCTACTGCGAATCCTTGAAATGTAGTGTTTCTACTTTTTTCATAAACACTTTTGGGAGACATAGAATTGTTGCCACAACAAGACAATAAGTGGTGGAACGCGTGTAGCTTCCTTCACTCCCTCCCTCCCTCCAGTGTGCTTTTTATGAGCACACGAAGCATGGAAGGGTAATGAGTGCATGCGCTCCAGCTGTCTTCCACAACTCGTGTTCCATACTGCAGATTGCTTGTGAAATAGCAAGATGTGAGTTACCGAACAGAGTGCTTTGATGCTGGACTACCTTGTGGACGTATTAAGAGACATGCCCCAATTTAGTGGTCTTATTGTGCCCTTATGATGTATATAAACACACATTCTAATTGCCAGTGGGGACTTAGTGTATGAAAGCTCCCATGTTTCCCATGGTGATGCGTGAGAAAGCCACCGAGTCCTGTTTTTGCTTGGAATTCTGGGACTTGCAGTTTTTTCAAACTCATTTGAACCTAAGGAAAACTCCAAGACCCAGAATTGAAAGGAATAGGTAGGACTGGATGGCCTTCTCCCGCATGGCCACAGGAAACGTGAGATCTCTGCTGTATGCTTCTCGGGACATCCTGGCAAAGTTCCAACAGTGCCCCTGGCCCAGGGGTCCACTAGGACACTTTGGCGGGTAAAGATTAGCCCTCAAAAGAGAGCTTGGTGGCTTGGAAGGACACTGGTCTCTGTTGAAATGTGTACATGAAATTTGTA
Organism: Ambystoma mexicanum; assembly: GCF_040938575.1. Classification (NCBI taxonomy): domain Eukaryota; kingdom Metazoa; phylum Chordata; class Amphibia; order Caudata; family Ambystomatidae; genus Ambystoma; species Ambystoma mexicanum. The sequence goes on from NC_090932.1 coordinate 1,457,653,612, forward strand.
TTAAGCAGGTATGAACAGATTTTGTAACGTATTTTTCATTTGTACAACAGGTGTCGGGTCCCCGAGTAAGTGAACTGTGCCCGAAACACTGTCCACACTCTGCAGGTAAACTATTCAGCCTTTCCATGCCTCTGCCCAGTCAGAAAGTTACTCCTCAGGCAGGCTTTCCTTCATCTCCACGTTCTGAACTTCTACGTTTTAGAAACTGACTGCCCACCATTTTAAGTGAGAAAAGCATGAATGATCCATACAGCATGGAAACCCAGTATAGTCGCAATGAGAGCATTTGTTTTTCAAACTCGCCAGTTTCAGGAGGCACTTTGGTGCTGAAGTGTCATAGCTGTGACCATCTACCTGGCATAACACTGTGGAAGGAGCCAGATCTTTGCGGCACCTTTAAGCCCGAGATATTCCAGGCACCGGTGTGGAAGGGACAGTGGTGTGCTGGGGGGGAGGGGGCTTGGGGGGGGGGGTCGAGTAGGAGTGTGGGTGTCTGAAATGCAATTAGGCGGCTAAAAAGATGCCTGTTAATGATCAGCACCCTCATTACACCCACCCTTTCCAAATTAGGTAAGTAATGAACAATAATTTTAAAATAATATTTCCATAGACTACTCATAAAAAGTCAAGCACTTTAAAAAACCTCAGAACATACAACATGCCAGGAACGCTAGAGCTGCATAATCACCTGGCGCTTGGAGCCAGAGCGAGCTGTTGAGATCAAGAACGTTAGGCACATGGACAGAGATCCAGGGATCGGGTACACTCAGTCCACAGGCTTGAAGGTTTTCCGATGTCCATCACAGGCTACGCTGTGCAATCTTGCATTGTGGCTGAAGAGTAACCTACACTGTGTGTACCGGAAGTTAAGGCACAAGTCTAAAATGGTAGACTCTGGCAAGCCAAAAGGAGCTAGATCTGTAAACAGTAATGAAAAAAAAGCTGTGTGGCTGATTATAAGCTTTAAACAGGCCCTTCAACAGGCCGAATACAAGGTACACGCCCAAACTGGCGTGTACAATTTAGACACTTTGTTTCCCATGCCACCTAAATAACACAAAAATAAAAAGTTACATTCTTCTGGGACGCATGAGGATTTTGACAAAAGTCCTAAGAGTTGACCAGTACGATTGTCCATCTACTCCTGAGCCAACGCACGTGCCACCTTGTCAGAGTGGCGTGTATTGATTGTCAATCGCTCGGATGCGTCCCCTGGATGGGGAATCCGTTTCATAGTCCACGTCACGCTGGCGGCTTCCATGCACGCCACTCGCTTCGCTGTTCCGTAGGCTACGGTTGAACTCTTCTCTTGGAGGCAGAAAGTGGAAGATTTGCTCGGAGGGAGGCAAGTGATGTAGGTCGTCCATATAGTGGGACCGGGAGCGGATAGGTGATCGGACGTGCGGGATGCTGTGGTCTGAACTCCAGCGATGTACCGATAGAGGCGACTGTAATGCATTTGTTGAGGTGCTTGGCCCTGCAAGAAAAGTAAAGGGGGGAAATTAAGTCACTCATTTTCATAAACACGAGGCACACTTTAATGCTGGCATGAATATACTTATCTATGCCCTTTATTGAAATGCAAAACTGTCTCAGGCATAGAGCACAATGTACAGCAAATTAGATAAAGGCAGTACTATACAACACAGAAGCATGATTTAAAAACAATCACAACTATAGAAAAAAGCACAAGGCTTTTACAGCACTGTTCATCATAACCTATTAAGATTTAACGCCCCCAGCCCCCAAGAAAATAGTCTTCAATTTTTCCAAAAGTTCAGAATGGTTGGTGCAAGACACAATGAAAGTAGCTAGTCTTGGAATCCCATGTGAGAAGGCCTGAATATTGGTGCATGCTTTCTTTAGTCAGGGACTATCTGGGCTAATTAAGGATTTACTCCCAATTTCACACGCTTCATATTCCAAATAAAACCACAGCTACTAAAGAATGGCTTCATAGGCTAACCATCCTCAATTAAATTGCATGCCGCCTTCATTGAAAGCCAAAGTAGTCTAGAAAGAATATAGAAAATGTGGTCTCTTTTTTGCAACCCGCGATGTGTTCTGCATCGTGAAAAGTAGATCTCAGCGGTCTTAAAGCACATTGTGAGAAACCCCCTGCTCCCTCCCTAACCGGGATGTCCACATTATTCTGAGATAAGCCTTCTGCCTGCATAGTACATCAGTTCAAAAGGTCTGAAGCGGTCAGCTGGATTTCATTGGTAAGGGAACCCTAAACGGGGATGCGGCTATCAGGAAGAAAATCCAGATTGGGCAATAAACGTCAGAGTTTGAGACGCAGCATCTTTGGCTAGAATGGAGAATCACGAGTACAACAATGCTGCAGGGAGAAGGTGAAGACACTACACTTGATGGATTAAATTTAAGACTGCCTTTAGCATCTGGGACTCAATCACAGCCAGACAACTTCACAGCACTGAATGTCTTCAACAGAAGGCTCATTTAACCTTTCACCTCTTTTAGGGCATGTGTACACACCCGCCATACATTCTGGAGGAAAGCACTGAAGTCCCAGCAGTGAATGGGGTTAAGGTATAGATGTGTCAATGGCACATCCAGCCACTAGATCTCCCACGGGGTTCCTTATACAGGTGGAACAATGTTGAGGCCAAGGGCACCGTGAGGCTCTCGACATTGCATGGAGAGAGAACAGATTGGAGACTGCCCAGGAGAAATGACTGAATCCACTAGAGAACCTTAGGCCCATGCAGGCAGCTTGTGTAGACAGGAGTGCCTTGTAATCCACTGCATCTAATCCTGCAGAGAGATCACGCAGAACGAGAGGGCAAGTGGCGTCACCGTCCATGGCCTGGAGGATATATCCCATCTCCTGCAACTGTGCTGTGTCAAGTATGGAATGTAGACTTCTGGGAACAGAAGAGATACAATTTTGCGCTGAAGCTGGATTCATCTTTCCCGACATTTTGCCCAAGAAGGGCAGACTAGTGAAAGGTATAAAAAACTAAGTACAGTGTAATATCCAGAGTGGGTTTTTACAAAACAGGGGAAATGTATGCGTTATGTTTTTGAGGGATCAGGAAAGATTCCTTGGGAAAGCAAAACATTAAGAATAGGACACAAAGCTTCTGAAGATGGTTCCTTTAAGAAAGAGCATGGAAAGCATGACTGTGCGACCAACTCCTGATTTTTTTCATCAGACTCCAGATTTTTTTCACTAACTTTCTGCCACTAAAAATCGATATTTTGCTCCCTGTGGTTAGGAAGCAGCCACAGAGGATGTTGCAGATGGCCCCTCACTTTGTTGGGTGACGGTGACACTGGCCTCTTCCCTTTTCCCACATTGCCCCCAGTCGATTCAGAGTTTTGCTTTTCATCCTATTCATTTTACGTATAGCTCTTGGATGAGCCAAGATTCAGTTCCCAGACGCTGCTTCCAACCCTGCACCCAGCAGAATCTCACCCGCTCACAACTTCCAACACATCACCACCACATAGCTCATATCAAACGGAAGCCCAGCCCCAAATTCACACTCAAACCTTCAGTTTGTCCCCTAAACCATCCTCATCATCAACTTCAGACGCCAAACATTTCCACTGCTCCTCCTATCACTGGCAAGGACCTCACCAAAATCCACAGTCTCCCACATAACCAAACATCACCTACACAACAGACACCTCCCCCACCTCCTCACTTAGCCTCTCAGATTCAACCCATGCCACCTGATAAAGACTGTCACCTTGCCCACTAACTCACAGCCCTTCTTGACATGCACCTTGATCAACGCTCGATCCCTTCCTGCCGCTCGATATCCATGACCTCATCACCAAATTCAGCCTCGACACACTAGCCATCACTGAGAGTTGGTTTCATGAAGCTTCTGGCCCTGCCCTAGCTGTAGCCTTACCCATAGGATATACTGTCCTACGAACGACAGACCCACCTCCAGGGCGGCAGAGTAACTATGATTGCAAGAGATTCCACCCCCCCTTAGACAAGTTGACACGTCCATTTATAGAACTACGGATCTTCTCTCACCATCCCCTACCGGAACTATCACCATTCACCTTATCTACCACCCTACTGGCCCTTTTCCTAACTTTGAGCAAAACATACTTCATATCGTCCAGGATAACCTCAAAGCTTCCTCAAAAATATTCTTACTAGGAGACCTAAACCTGGACCTCCAGGACCCGAATGACCTACCTTCCAAATCATTATCTGACACTCTCAACACACTTGGCTTCACTCAACGCATCACCAATCCCACAAACAACAAAGGCCGCGCTCTGGAGTGGATTCCAGGCCACTACTGCCAAATCTCCACCAGCGCCAACACACCTGTGCCATGGTAGGACCACCATATTATCCATTTCTCCATCGCACAGCCAAACAAGCCAATAACACTACCAAAGCCACTTCCTCCTGCTGTTTGAAGGAGCGCTTAGAAGCTCACCAGAGACAATATCCTACCCCTGATCAACACTCCCTGCCTTCAGGCTCCCTTCGTCTCAAACCCCACCAAACAATCAGAGCTAAATCAACTCCTTCAACACTAGAATCAGCAATGTTACATCAGACGCAAATTAAATATTAACCACCACTAACACCCCGATGGGAACCAACCTCGCTGGAAGGGGAGAGCAGGTTGGCTCACCGGGTGTGACGAGGGCTGAGAGTCGACCCATGCTGGAAGTGCAGAGCCCAGACATTTTGTTTCCAAGTCTTGGTCACAACAGTTTTGTTCTGCATGGGACGGTGGCGACGATGGGTCAAAATAAGGCAGAGAGGGGTGGAAGCTTGAAGTTGAATTTAGATCTACTGGTTGTGCCGAGCATTGCCCCTTCTGTTGGTTATTTGGAGGGATGCTCTAGCCCAGACTTGAGCGTTGGCGCAGATGGGGCTTTTCGTGCATCTGGTGCAATCGTGGAAGGATTGGCAGTGGATTACAGGAGTAGTTCTCCCCTGGTGGCTAGTGCAGAGCTGCCCGTTTCCTCAGTGAGGCTTCCTCCCAAGCCTGCCTTGGATTTGAACCTAGGATCTTTCAATAAGTGGCTAGAGGCTGGTGGGGGCTAGATGATCAAGGATGGGGGTTCGAGGCAGGGGCAGTCACCCGAGGGGCTGGTAAAGATGGTGGCTGCTTATCAGTCCTTGTGTCACTTACAACCACAAAAGTGCTGATCCATGAAAATCAGCAACGGACTCCAAATCCTCTATTATCTTCTGTCTATAGGTTTGGCTCTGGGTCTAATGGCATAATAGAGGGGTTGTTACAAAACAATTTGGCTATCAATGGACGGGATCCATCAGCACCAGTGAATAGTTTTGAAATGGAGACCTTCCAAACCCGCTATGAGCTGAGAAGACCCCAACACCTTGGAGCCAATTTGGGGGGGGGGGTGAGGGGAGTTTCAATTTACCATCAAAATCTGCTACTGCGGTTGGTGCAAATCTCAATCAGATTCAAACTAAGGTGGGGGGGTCAACTACGCTAGTGGATTGATCACATCTTTTTCCTTTAAAAAGTCGTGCACAGCAGGTCTGGCATCCTGCCCCCAGAAATGTCAGAAATACTAGAGGGGGGAGTCTGTGTGTGGGGTGCTGGCCCCGGTTGCAACTCTTGTGTTGAATGGGTGTACAGAGGGCCACCTGCTGTGTTTTCAGCAAATTCTGAAACTGACACGACTAAGAATGTTGCTAGAAAAGAACCTGACATATTAAATCGTCTGGAGGCAGGTTTTGGACCTCTCCTAGTTCAACAAACTAGCACACTGGGCCAAATTGGGTTTGCAGAGGCTAAGGCTGGTGATAAGGCAATGGAACGCTCATTGAGGCACGACATTGCAAGAATTGAAAAGCTGATATATCTGGTGGATGACGGTAGGCCTTTGGCCCTGCCAACTCAGGCAAGCCAAACTAAGTACCTTGATAGGAGTACTGGTCATGAACACTCCATGGATAGAACCCTCATTGAGGCGGCACAGGAATTATTTGTCAATCTGGGGGGATGAAGGGAGGCAACCGCGTGTTCGCCTCTGCACATTTTTCCCCTTCAGTGGAATCTTCCGAGTTCATTTCAGGTACTGACGGGGGACGAACTATCGTAAGATAAGGGTCCCATTATCCCTGACCTCTGCAGCTACATGTCAATGTTAACTTTTGCATTGGCTTCGTCTCTAAAACTTTATGAGCCAATTAATGATAACATCAAGGACCAAGCTACACTGCTTGCCATGCTGCTTAGTAAGGCTCTCTTTATAGAGGGGTATATAGTCAGGATATCGAAGCTTCTCTTCCAACAAGCACATCACCTCCTCCTATATCTACTTGTCTTGCTTTAATCTCCCATTTTGCTGCAGTTTCCAATGCAGATGTTCTTTTTCTACTTGCGAAAGCTCACCCTCCTTCTCCCACTGACCCAATTCATTCTGCCCTCATCCCCAAGGTCTATCCTCTTCTTGTACTTTATTGTGTCTCCTTCTTTAATATCTGTCTTTCTACGTCTATTTGTTCTGCATCTTTTAAACATGCATCTATTATTCCTATCTTAAAGAAACCCACAGCTAATCCCTTGATTGTTTCTAATTTCCATCCTATTTCTCTTGTATCATACCCTTCAAAACATTTAGAACGTCTTGTTTATTCCCAGCTCTCCTTATTTGTCACCAATTCTTCTCTTCTTCCTCAATTTCAGTCTGGTTTTCGTCCTCTTCTCTCCACAGAAACTGCCTTGATCTCTGTGCTAAATTCTCTTCTTTCAGCTTGTTACTCTAAACCCTCCTCTTTTCTTATCCTTCTTGATTTATCTGCTGCATTCGACACTGGATCACTCCCTACTCCTTGTGTCACTTTCTTCATTTGGGTCTCAAAGGTCCTGTTCTGTCCTGGTTCAACTCCTATTTGACTAACTGTACTTTCTCTGTCTCTTGGGCATACAAGACCTCTGTCTTTCTCGCTCAATCACGGGGTGCCTTAAAGGTAAGTTCTAGGCCCCTTTCTCTTTTCTTTATACAGATCACAACTTGCTGCTATCATCTCTTCCTTTGACTCATCACATCATTTCTATGCAGATGACACCCAACTATTCCTATCCTTTTCTTCCTTCTCCCCGGATATTCACCACACTCTCACAGTCTCTCTCATTGCTATTAAATCCTGGATGTCTTCTCATTTTCTCACCCTTAATCTAGGGAAGACGGAGGTACTGTTCTTCCCTGCCAACACTCATCCTCCTCATCTTCCACCACCTTTTATATCCTTCCCACCCTTCTAAGCTCCCAATTTCAACTACAGCTCGTAAACTTGGTCTCCACTTTGACTCAAATCTTTCCTTTTCTCATATCCCCTTATCTCTCGTTCCTGTCGCTTTCATCTTCACAACATCTGCAAAGCTTGTCAGTTTCTCACCTTCCAAGCATCTACACTTAATTTCCTCACTACTCTTTTCCCCGACTTTTCAATAGTTCTACCAGTCTGTTTGGTCTCCCCATACCCCACCTTGCCCTTTTAGGATAGGTCTTCAACTCTTCTATTCATCTATTGTGTCTTCTTCCCGATCAGGACTCTATCTCCTCTTCTCTCGTTACACTTGGTTGGCTGCCCTTTCACTCTCAAAGCAAATTTAACTTTCTTGGCCTTGTTTTCAAATCACTCTACGGTCTCGCTCCTAACATATCTTTCTATATTCATTCTCGCCCTCTCCGGTCATCTTCCTATTTTAGAGTCGTGTTTGCTCGCCCCCCTTGTGTTCAGACCCGTTTCCGATCATTCGAGCTTCTTTCTCCTCGCTCCTCTCAACTTGAATGCTCTCCCACTTACTCTTTGGTCCATCACTGTCTATTCTCTTTTCCGTGGTTCTCTAAAAACATAACTACTTCAACACCCCTGAGTGATTGTTATCTGGATTTAACTGCCTACTGAATTGTATGGCACCGTGTTCAGTTTTAATGTTCAGCGCCTCCATTTAAGGTGCTCTATAAAAGACAAAATACAAATACAAAAATATCACAGCCCACAAGGAAAATGGCCCTTTGGCTGTAAAATAAACTGTTGTACTATTTAAAGGAGGGATAGAGGTCTCTTCTCAAGGCCTTGTATGGGTTGCATCTCCTGGATTGTTATGCAGATCATCCCTCATTGTGCAAATAACCCCTCTTTGCCTAACAAAGTAGTGGATTTGGAATTAACTAAACCAGACGGCCCAGTCTGTTATTCCACAGAATGATTCTGCGTAAGTACTGATGTGTGGCAGGACGAGGACCAACCTTTGATGGGCCCTCAGCGGGTGGTCCCTGACATATCAGCAAGTCATCCATGACGCAATTTGTTTTTGAGACAGAGGTTGAAGAGGTGGAGCTGTCTCAGGAGGTTTCAAAATCCTACCCGATTTTTGGCAGAAGAAAGATGGGCTGGGTTAGACAAACTCTGAAGACAAAAAATCAAAATGTCAATCCATTGGTCATATCAAATGACAAGACGATTTCTTAAAAATCTCTCCATTCCATCAGTTAAACCTGGCCATATAGGGAAAGGTTTGAGACACCCAAATAATAGGTTCCAGGGGCTTTGGACATAGACTTGATGGAGGCAGAACCAGCTGGGGAAGCCGCAGTCCAGAATTTGATTTTAAAGTGGTCGGTTTACTCAACCGGATATGAGGTGGTGGCTGAAAGCAACAAATGATTGGGGCAGATTCTGTGTCTCCGGAGTCTCCCATTTTGCTTCCTTCCTGCAAAGTCATGGACGTAAGGTTTCATAGCCTGGCCGAAAAATGTGTGGTGGCCCACTTAAGATTCCTGGCAAGCCAAAACCTTGATGCAGTCAATACTGCTCTTGCACCGGGAAGTGGGCGCCCTCTGGCTTTCGGGCCTTTTAGAGCCCTAACTGGGCCTGATGGTAAGCAAGTCACATTCTTGGGTGTGGCAGATGGTTTCTCTAACAAAGTAGATGGTTTCTCTAACAAAGTAGATGGTTTCTCTAACAAAGGAGGACTGTAGGGGAAATGTCGGTTGAAGAAAATAAGATGAACTTGAAAGAGGGTCAGAAGCAGAGGCCTAACACTGACAAGCGGGGGTCAACGAGGGAATGTGCCACTTAACCGAAGAGATGAGTTTCTTTATTTGCATTTGGATAGACTGATGCACTGCAGCGAAAGTCTATTTTTGAACAGAAGAAAGGTCTTGGCACTCTTTAACTGCATGCAGAGCCTCTGTCAAATTCTCTCAGAGGATTTGCAAGTGATTGTATTTATTGACGAGGTTCGTATGGATGCTGTCTTTTTGCACATTCCGTCCTCATTAGCAAACTGGAGCGTTTGCCTGTTGGGCTATGACTTTAACTCTAACAGATGTTTGTTCTGGAATTCAGGAGGTTTTGGGAGATAATATCTTTTTAGTGCCAAAACTGTTTATTGACAAAGAAGCTTCAAAAGGGGACGGACAGGCCACCAGTAACATTAGAGGTGGAGGAGCCAGGCTTTGGGGCAGAGTAACCTTAAGGGGCCACTTCCCATTGATGATCCTCCTATCGACCCGAAACAGATCTTGAGAATGATGGTTACGACAAATGGTGGCCCTTCAGCTATAAGAATGGTTGCAATTCCTAAGAAGATCTTTTCGGATGTTCCTTCACAAGCTCAAGGGTTTTGGCCTCCCAAGGGGCAACTGACTACAAATATGCAAGGGAGGCTTGAGGCTCTTATCTGTGGCTCTTGGAAAACTAGGTGTTTTTCCCCTTTCTTTAAAAAGGTTGCTGTTAATTTGTGCGATTGTGCCACTATTTGCTTCCAGGAGACATGGCTCTGTAGTAAGCTTAACTTTGATGGATTTACCGTGATATTAAATCCTGCCTCATGTGCATGAAAACGGGGACTGTCTTCAGGTTTAATATTTGCAGTGAGAAACTGAATTGGGCTAGAACCAAAAAGTGTTGATAACCCTAATTCAAAAATGCAGGTGGTGACCTTATATTGGAAAAATCATGGCCACCGGTTTGGGAGGGAGGGAAAACTTGTCTGTAATAAACCTTTATGGGAACCTGACTGAAATGGTCACTGAGGAGTTCATTGAGAGGGCCTCCAACCTCATCGATGAAGTATTGCTGACATGGAGGAGGGGTCCATTATAATTTGTGGGGACTTGAATAACATTTGTTTGAATGATTCGTGGTTCATAAATCGAGTCGATAGAATAAATCTGTTCCACTCTAAAAAAAAAGGGGGGTTGGCATGGTCTAATGGGCTCAATGGATTTTCATCTTGTCAGTGGTTATTTTGCGGGTGATACCCCATGTAAGCCCACATGGTCTAGAGGTACACAAGTGGCCAAGATTGATTACGCGTTTGTTTTCTGTGATTTATTCCAAAGGGTGAAAGATCTTGAGGTGGTGGGGTCTTCAGCGAGTGATCATAACTTGTTGAAACTGCAGTGGTGGGAGTGGGTAAAGAGGGTTGAGGCACGATGGTTCTGACTGTAGAATCGGTGAATGGAGGATGTGTATTAAGAATTCCCAGAAAGAATGTAGAGTCTTTGGTCGCCCAATATACAACAAGGGCAAACCTGGATAGTGGAGCTCTTTCTCAGTCCCCGACTAATTTGTGATCCTGAAGTCCTTTATGGCCAAAAAGCATGGCCGCTTGACTACCTTGGTGGAACATCGTCATAAATATGACGAAAAGATGGTTGGGAAAAGAAGTGAGTAAAAATGGCCATTAGGAGGGTCAAACTGTTTGGTACAGACCAATCAGCATCTGTAATCATTAAGTTGAAAATTGGCAACAAATACTGGCTTTGGGGATGCAAATCCTCAATGTTTCAACAAAACGCGGAGAATATGTAGAGGGCCACTAGCAAGAAAAATACAGTGGAAATCCGGGGGTTAATTAAGTCCACCCATATGACTCAGGATGCCTGCAGGTAAATGGGGTACCCGAGTCCTCTTGGGTGCATCATTTTAAAAATCTTTATTCTGCTCAAACTGTTTTGGAGCAAGCTGTTTGTATGGGAAACGTATGTGCTTTGGACGGTTCTGCAAACCACTGATGACATAGTGGAATTAATCAAAAGGGCAAACACATCCCGTGCCTCTAGCCCCGATGGGCTCACAGAGGTAATGCTTAGGCAGGAGCCAGAGATGTGGGCTGCCCCCCTACAGGTAGTGTTTGGGCAGACTGCGCGCGATCACTCCATCCCTGACTCATGGATATGGGCCACTATCGTCCTGAGGAGCCGTAGGGACGATCAAAACAAATATTGCCCTATTACTAATCTGGATGTCATGGGAAAGATGTATGGCACTTTCCTACTGAAGAGACTGAATGAATGGGCGGAAAGAGCTGACCACCTGGCTGGACCCATTTCAGACTTGTCTTGTTAAAGGCTTGGGAACCAGCCCTAATATTGCCCCGATTAATGTGAAGGGCAGGGAATTTAAAGGAAGGGGAAAGACATACAGGGCCTCGATAGTGTGAGTACATAGGTTGTGGGACAAATTGGAGAAATGGAGCTGTCCCAGGGACCTGGCGGAATAACTACGGGCACTACACGCAGGAACTAGCCTGAAAGTGAGGTTAAATAGAGTGGGCATGCAATAAAGATATTGACCCTGGAGAAAGCACAATTGGGAGCTAGAGGGTGGTTTCAGTGGTGTCTGAGTTTGACAAGGATGGAATTAGTCTAATCATTCCAATACCTGGGTGTTTGTTTAAATTCAAGTGTGGTCGAAGCCAAAACTGAAGCGTTAATAAAGATCAGGGCTAATATGTTAGCTGCTCAAACCAGGGTTTCTTAATAGGCGATTCAGCCGTTTCACGATCAGACGGCTGGTTGACTTTAATAAATTGAAGTTGAAGTCCCTTTTTTATCCACAAATCAATATGGCCCATAGCCGAGGGCCTTTTTCGGAAAAGAGTGTTGGTGATGTCGAGAGCAACCCCAATCCAGGTGATTAGATGGGAACTGGGGTTGATTTCCTTAGAGGGAGTGGAAGTCTGTTTCTGTTCAGGTAGCGTATATTGGAATATCATCATGTAGGGATAAAGCTCTTTTTAAATGGGAACTTTATTGTGGGGAGTTACTGGAAAAGGCTTCTGCCAGTATGGAAGATTGTTATTGGTAATTTATAACACGCTTAATACTCAGGATGTTTCGAAAGCACGGATCCGGGGATCGAACCTGTGTTGCTCTGCGTTGTCTTGCTACCCTGAGATTAAACCCAAATAAAGTAAAAAAGAACCTGTGGAGAGTTGACTGGATAGAGACCTTGGAAGAGGCAAACGACTTTGAACTCTTCTATAATTTAAAGTATGCAGCAAGGGCAGTGGGTACTCTTCATAAGTATCTTATCAAATTTCCAAATAGCTATTACAGAGCCCATTTCATGAGGCTAAGGTTTACCTTTTCCCCTCTAGTGAGGTCTTGGCTGTGAGGTTGGGTAAAGGACTGGGAAATGCACAACGTCGCTTCTGTACCCAAATAGGATCTGTGAAAACCAACAGGCACTTACTGTTTTGCAAATCTTTTACAGACAAAAGAACCAGGTTCTTTGCAGGTTTCTTGAGTAAAGCAAGTACTTTGACCGCGGCGGAGTGGTGGAAACTTTTGAGTGGGAAATGTTTTTCATTGATTTTATCAGCAGTGTCTTTTTTTCCACAGCATACTCTGGAAACCATGAGGACTCTTTCGGACTTGGAAGGTCTTAATGGGTTGATACATTGATTTACATGTGATAAATTGGGGTAATTGCTTTTTGATTAATTTGTTTATATGTGAAAATGGTTTGTAAAAGAGTTCTAGGCCTACCTCAATCAGTTGCTAATTATAAGGTTTAGAGAAAATGTAATTTGTCCTATATTGAGGATGCTTTGTCTTGTGTACCAACTTTCTGCTATGCAAACCAAATCTCGACAAAGGTTTGATCTAGTGATCGGGCTGTTGACATACCTTGATTAAGAGCACTGGAGAAGGATCTTGCTAAGCTCTGTACTTCCATCGCAGATGGTCTTAGGTTACCACCAGGTAAAAGTACAAAGTCATGTTTGAAAGGAGTGCTTTCTAATCAATGCATTTCTGAAAGATTTCAGGTAGAAGCGGTCTTGCAAACTAACAGACATATTGAGACGGTATCAGTCACGGTGTATGGTTGCTTATTTAGGTTTTTCCACCATATATACACCACCGTTTTGTAATAACAAGCGCATTTATTAACAGTTTAAACTTTAATTTCATCGTGTGGGGTTTGGCAGTATTGGAGGAGAGGTTTTCTCTATTCTGTCCGACTACTTTGGGAATTTTCCATCTCTTGTTATTTTGCCCAAAACATTCTATGCCTAGGAAATGCTACATTTCGTCTGTGCAGCCCCACCCTTTGTTTTTCTTATGTGGGATAATACCCGGGCAATGGCTTGGGCCCTTATGACGTTTCTGAAAACCACATTAAAACTTAGAATCCTGACTTAAAATGAATTCCCTTGGTCTTTGGTTCCTTCGTTCAAGTTTGTGAATATGTATACATTTTTTGCAGAATGTGTGGAAGATACAACTCGATGCTACATAAAATGCATATAAAATCATGTATCCAGCATTACATATGTACTTGTATGGGATTTGTTTCCCGAAATAAATGTTTGAATTAAGAATGCTATACCTCTCCTGACAACTTCTATAATCACAGTCGGGACAAACCCATCGATGGGCACCAGGCTCCCCCCTCTGGAAACAACTAAAAATATCCCAACAAGAACCACTGAGAAAGAGACCCCCTGCACAGAACGTGGGCACTTTCTGAACTGCACACATCAACACAACAGCATTGTTATCCTGTAGTGTCCCCTCTTTACCCACAAACCAACTCCCCACCGCCCTTCCAGATCTGCCAGAGCACCACGGAGGCATTGCAAATGGCAACAGAGCACTACACAAAGGCCAGAAACATTAAAAAAATGACAACACCAGCCAAATTCAATAGTGTGGACGGCCACCTTATTTACACAGCAACGGAGCTGGCCTAATCTCAACATATTGCCAGGGAACCTGCAAGAGTGTTTAAGCAACACAAATAGGACGGGTGGTTGGCCGGAAGGACACCCTACTCCAGTAAACAGCTGATTGGATGTAGACTGGGATTCTTAATATTTACTCCAAGGATTGGCCCACCCAACTAGTCTGCCAGTGTCTCGGGGCTGGTGCAAGAACGTTTTTGCTAACTTCCTATGCCACCTATTCTGGTGACAGCAACGTGTGGGTTTGTAGGGGCACATGTGTGGCCATTGTTGATGCCCTTGGCAGCAGTCTATTCTTGCCTAGGAACCAGCCATGCTGCTCCAACGTGAATCGAGTAGGCCTTTGTTTTCACACACCTATCCTTGTCGTGCTTGACCCACGCCATTTTCGTAATTCACTTCCTGTTTGTACCCCCAACAGCCTTATTCGCACATCACGTGTTCCTGTGAAACTGAATTACTGTTCTCCCATGCGTCGGAAGGCATCTGCTGAAGAGCTGCCATCCACTGGCAAATCTTGCCCGTCTAAAACTCCCCAAAAATGTGAAAAGGACGTTTTTTAACTGTTCAAGACCATTAACCTCTACAGACAGTCTTGCACGCAATGCGCTCTACTGAGACATCTCTTAGACTTAACTGAACATGTATTACGCACCCTCTGAACTGGAATTGGTCTAAATTCTTAATCTTTCTTTTGGAGATGTGGCTTCCATGACTATGAATGCACAGTAGTCAGTTCAGGTCTCACTATTATTTTCCGTTTAGTAGAAACAAGACCGGCATTTTTACATTGGTCATATTTTTACTCATCGATTGGTCCATATCAGTATTATTGGGTCCATCAATAGCATTGATGGACCCACTGCCAGACGTCAGATAAAATGATTCATTAGTATGTCCAGCTGCCTCCTTTTTCTGTGATACTTGCTTAGGATGCATTGTCCTGGTAAAGGAAAGTGAATATATAAAGGCTGAAACACTCAACACACATGTTTAGGGATTGATAAGTCTGGACTGGATGGTCGATTATGCATGAACACTGAAATTAACTTTAAAAGAACCACAAGCGCCCACATTAAACCTCCTTCACTTTCAAAGCACAAAAACTTTTTTTTTTTTAAAGCCTTCTTTGGCTTAAGCCGTTGATCACAAACACTTCATTCGATGATGTGTTCATAAAATTATTACATTAACATTTCTAATATTTCTAATTTAAAAAATACATAATGAGGACTAGCTGGTAAGCAACTTTTACTTCTCGCTTGCCCATTGTTTGGAGTCATAATCTATTTCACAATCTTAAAAACAGAGCTGTATTTCAACACTAATTAGGAATACACTTGCCGCCACAGGTCCTCTCTTGAACATTGTGAAAACAGGGCAGCAAAAAAAAAAAGGAAAAAGATTAGGCTTTCCATAAAATTGACCATTTCGTTTGCTTATACAGATAAGGATGGCAGGTGCAACCAATTATTACGACGCAGGGCTCGATTGGGGATTATTTGATTGTGTTGCCCCTAGTTCTATTTGTTAAAACAGGAAGGCCTTTGCGCTAAGATGCAGAGCCAGCCAGGCTGCAGGCTTCAGTGACATCACAGGGGTGTTTGCAATTTCCCCTCCACAGTACCAATGCTATCATGTGTACAGTTGTTAGAACGTGCACTACTTGGAGGCCACGGCCACCCTAATCTTATTATTAGGCTGATTACATAAATGTGTGGATCAGGTTTTGGGCCGAGCCATAGATGGGCGCTATTCCTCTTAGGATGCAGGGGCAGAGGGTGGAATGTCCCATCCTATTTTATGTGACACCGGCTTGTTTTATGGCTCAATGCCAAGATAAGTAAAGAACGATTCCGAGGGTATTTAACACAGCTTTGTGCCCTATACATACCTGGCATATTGGGCGTTAGATGAACTGGAGGAATTGAATACAACGGGTTATGGGGGCTCATTTATGGGGCTTCTTTTCTAAAGCTCTATAAGAAAGCTAGCAAGACATCGCCACAAGTGAATCACTCACCCAGACATTTTTGTTTAGTCTGCTTTACACAGGTTTGCATCCCGGCAGGGATGGGGGTAAAGGGTTTCAGAACTTCACCCTTCAAAGGTCGATAAAGGGAGTACTATTAAACTGGGCAAGAACACCCATAAGCATCCGAGGGAGGGGCTCCGACAAATCTGAGGGCCTGGAACTTGAGCATGAAACCATAATCACAGCTTGCGTTCTCTCCTGGACTTCAGTGTCCCTCACCCAAGTTTGTTTTTTCTTTTACTCACTGCTCCCCCAGACTCTACCATCCTGAAGCCCACCCCGCCAGTCTAGCCAATCTCGCTCCCCAGACTCTACCATCCTGAAGCTCACCCCGCCAGTCTAGCCAATCCCGCTCCCCCAGACTCTACCATCCTGAAGCCCACCCCGCCAGTCTAGCCAATCCCAAAACCTGCACTTCACCCACAATTTACCTCAGCAGCCTTCTGCTCCAGGTTGCCTCCTCACGCAATTTCACTGTTGCCATAGAAATAAAAAATGGACTTACTCCTTTTTCTGCTTTCTATTGCAGCCATCTTCATTTGCTTTTTTAAGGGAAATTGAACATGTGCAAAACGCATCAAGCAAGTTCCCTTAAAACAAATGTAAAAATTCCATGCGAGTAAATTGTAGTTGTGATAACCCCTGCATTTGGGCATGGACAAAGAAGTTGGCAGCCCTGCCTGCCCTTGAACGTGGGGGGGTATCACTATGTTATTAAATTGTATAGACGCAAAAGGAATATGGCATATAGCATATCTCCCTCAATTAAATTGCTTTCTCATTTCAGCCCAGAGTAGGAAGCCCACGCTTTCCTCAGGTCAATAGGGAGGTATGGTGACCTTCTAAAGCATCTTTTGCTTTAGAAATATTTTTTCATTTACCAGCTAAAGGCTTTAAATATTACTTTTCCTTTGTGGTCTAGAAAAACTTTACCAGATGTTTATTTGGGAGGGTAAGGGATGTATGAGTGCAAAGAGGATCCCCTCCAGACACCAGCAGTGCAAATCCGCAGGATACATCCATTTGAAGTGATGACATCAGATCAGTGCTGGGACCATCCTAGCCAATGAAATTCATTATATGCGTTACAAAATGTATTTTATTAGGGCATGCAAAAAACAAAGAAGGCCACCCCTGTTTGCAGTGGTGGTGATGGAGGGGCGGGGGGGGGTCATGTAATCATCAAACAAAATATATAGCCCCCGCTGCATAAATACTTATACATTTAGTAGAGTATTATTTCAAACTAATTGCATGTATTTATAAAGATATCACGCTTGCTGCCACCAAGAGTCAAAAGAGAAAAAAAAGGCAAAAAGCCGGTGTTCACATTAAATTGTGTGATTTATTCACACACCAGTGCTAATTAAGTTCAGAGTAAGAACAATAAGGAGACAAACAAGGGGATACGAAAAGGGACCAGAAAATTCAGTTTAGGTTATGCTTTACAAATTACATAATACATACAACATCAACGAGGTCTATAAAGAGAAAGGGTCTATAAAACACAACTAATGAAAGCACCTCTGCCCACCCCTGTAAGGGAAAACACAAAGTAGACTAGAAAAAGGGCATGCTGGGTTTGTAGACACGGGTGGCCAAGCCACGAGTTCAGCATCAAAATGTTAAGTTATTGAATATTGCGAGAAACCTAGGGGTATTCTCCGATTAAGACCCAAAGAGTCCTCTATTCAGGTGGCCAGGTGAGGGCCATTGTTCTTGGATCCCAACCCTGGGGGTGAACGAGGGACATGAACAAGCGAAGGAGGATCACCTGGGTAGGGTAACCGGGGTTGCCTTTGTGGGTATACCCCAGGCGAGACACAGTATTCTGACAGGGTGACAGAGGAGGAGGAAGAGGAAGTCCCGGCTGCCTTCATAGGATACACTGATTCCCGTCACCCTGATCCAGGTCTAATTTTCCCCAATTCCAATCCTGTCACCAATGACCCAAAGGGGTGGAAGGAAAGAGTTAAATGCCCATGGTGGGGAAGGAAGAAAAGCCAACTAAAACAAAGGTAGGAGTCTGATATTAATATCCATTCATCCTCTACCAATTTAAATCACAGGGATTGCCATCAAAGATCATGTTTGTATAATCAACAATCAGGAATATTGAAGGGGGCAACCATCCCCTTGAGGTAAAACCAGGCTAAAGGATTTCCCCATGTGCATTGTCAGTTACCTGATAGAGTAGCGGGCAATACATCTATCCTCCAAAACCCTTCTATCACCCCTCCTATTTCCAACTAATACTGGGACGGGAAAGAGGCAACTGTGAGCAGTGAAGATTACCCATAGAAATAACATGGGGAAAGGAAGGGAAACCTACTATAGAAAGCTCAAGTCGTCCCATTAATAGAGCCAGGCAGGGTCAGGCAATTAAGAATGACCACTCTCACCTGAGTCCACTTGACTATTTTTGTTTTAACTGTAAAAAGTGTGGTTTTTCACAAGGGGGAGAGCGAGCTGGGGATGCTGTCTGGACCATAGAAGCCAAGGAGCATAGAGCAGCAGGAGTTAAAGCCTGGAGGAGAGCGGCGTGCTCAGACACTGGCCAGATGTTTGCGAGGGGCTGCAGTGTTGCTAGGGAGCCGTGCCTCCAAGGAGCCGGAGTAAGGCAGCCTGTATCCTGCTGGTGGCGTTTGGTAAACTGCTCGTTCCCTTTGGACGTGTGCTGGTCCCAAGGAAGCCTGAGGGGCAGGTAATGAGACACTGACCTCAACCCCAGTGTATCCAGAGGAAGCGATTGTCAACGTGAAGCTGCCCAGTGGGTGAGAGAGTGTGCGTTTGACTGAAGCGGAGAAGGAGAAAGATGCAGTTTTAAAGCGGAACAGAGTGGTAAGATAGATAAAGTGTACAAAGGACAAAGCGTGAAAAATAAGCAGAAGAGAAATATAAAGAAGGAAGTTGCGCTAGCGGAGCAGCAAAAAGGCATTTGAAAAGTGCAAAGCGTGCACGATAAAGAAAGGACAGTATGTCAAGCATGCGGGAAGCATGAGAAAGAAACGTACAGGTGCAAGGATGCAAGTTAAGGGAAGAGAAAGTAGGTGAGGTGCGCAAGATGCATAATAAGAAAGCAAAGGAAAGTGCAAGTGTGCACAGTGGAACAAAAATAACAGCAAAGGGAAGGTGCAAGTGTGCGTGAGGCAGAAACAAAAAAGAAAACAAGGGGTGCAGGAAGCACCTAAAGGTGAAAGTTTTAAAAAGGAAGAGTTAAGGAATAAAGAGATAGGGGTACAGATCAGAGTGGTCACGCCTAGGAGGAGCAAAGAACCAGGTGTATTAGCAAGTCTCTGATTGTACCCCATAAGTGAAGTGTGTGTGAAAAAACTGTGTATAAAAGGAATGATACATCCTGACAAGTAGAACTTTGTTTGAAACCAAAAAGGGGCCTAAGCTTGGGGAAGGGAACCCTGAGAGGCCTGACCAAGTTGGAGATGTATTGCTTTTTACTGTTGAAAGAATTAAAGCTTGGTGAATGGAACCCTGATAAGCTTAAAAAATAACATATTTCTTTTGTGGTGTATTGAACTTGGACAATTGAAAGGGGCCTAAGCTTGGGGAAGGGAACCCTGAAAGGCCTGACTTATTGTTTTGAATGAAGCTTGGGGAAGGGAACTCTGAGAAGCTTCAAAAGGAACCGTTATATTTCTTTTGTGGTGTTTGGAACTTGAAAAGGTTGAAGCTTGTGGATGGGAACCAAGGATTCCAAAGACACTTAAGGTATTTGAGAATATTGCCAGGGCTCTGTGGAGATGCAAGGTACATGTGCGCATGATGCTTTTCTGTATGCAGCATTGGAAAAGTGGGATCTGATGAGCAGATCTCACTTTCAGAAACAATTACCTGCATCATTGTACTAGTAAACATAAAAAAATCTCAGGCTGTTACCCCTTGAAAATGGCGGAGTTGAAGTTTCAGCTCTGTCCAAATAGTACGTTTTCCTCGTCTGAAAATGGCTTTTTTTGGAAAATGTATACTTTTTGTTAGTGTTCTTCTGTGTTCCAAAAGATAGATCTCCAAGTGTAGTTTAACCCTGCAATAGCAAGAAGCACCACCATCAATATTGCGTATTGCTCTCCGAAGGATGTGGGATACCATAGGAGTCCCCTGCTCTTGATTTATGCATGCATTCCTGAGCCCATGGTCATTGTGGACCAGCAGTGGGCTCTGCCTCCAGCGATGGGGCCTGCAGTTCCAGGAACCACTGTGAAAGTCGCTGCTCACCCTATTTCCAGGGAACCAGTTCATAGTTGGCAGATTCGTTTTTTGGTTTGTAACTCAACTAGAGGCCTACATGATCATTTTAAAGTCTAAAATAGCTTTCACATGCATTTTCTAGCTCCTTAAGACTTTCCACCAGAGTCTGCTAAATATTTTAAACTCTAATACCCGTGCCACACCAGGACCACACGGTGAAATTGTGGAACACGATTTGCTCGGAGGATAGACCGGGTAGCTGTTAAATATTTGCAAACAAAAAAAAATCCAATTCCATTTGAAATTAAATGAAATGACATGGTCGAACTAGAATCCTGCGCCAGATCACACACTCAAAACAATATGCCAGCCTAACTTAAAATAGTCTAACACATATAGCTGCCATCACTTGAATGGCGTATTGCGCATTATGAAGGAATAGTCCTTAATTGAAAGGAAAAACTAATTTTATAAATCCAAGTCCTCACTGCTCATGAACAATAAAATGCTTAATAAAGTTCTCCTTATTTGTGAATGCAAAATTGATTTCGGCATTTGCAATTTGATGTCATGAATAGGCAATATTGATTTAGAATAAGCAAACGCAAATCTGTTTAGATAAGTGGTGGGCGGGCTTTGTGTTGGTCTTCCGGTTGCTTTTTGGAGATGTTCCAAAGCACGGGATGCAAGATTGGCATCGTCGGGAGCACCAGTTCTTATTCAAAACTCTTCCAGCAAATCCAGTATCATGAACACTGCCCGATACGAACACCTTGCAAAGGTGAGGGCGGCGATTCATTTGAATAAGTCAATGAGGGCGTTTGCACGCTCCTGTAGTATGCTCAAGCAAATCGATCGCCTCAGGCCATCACTGGGACTATAATGCCAAGCTTTTATGCAAGGGGGAAAGAACCAGCCTTAGAAAAACAAGCACATCGCCCATGCATTGAAAAACGCAATGTGGAACCAAAAAACCCCATAGAATAGCGTTCTAGAGTGGTGTGGGTCCCTGCCACGTGCAGAGTAGAATCAGGGGGCATTACACAGTTCTGCATGGGTAAACCGTAAATGAATCGAAATAAAACAATATTGGCTTATTCATGAACACATTTTGTTGACCAAGCATATTTCTCAAAAACACCTGCCTTGATCTAGGCAGCCTACATAATCCATACCACGGTCAAGATCAGATCTGGTTCTCTATACTGCGGCCAACTACATCTCTGCAATTTGTCAAAACATTTTGTAGGTGGCCAGAAAAAAGATTTGTTACTTTATTAATGGTTTCTCCAAAATGATTTGTTACGTTGCCTTTGATTCAGCTTTGTGCAACTGCAACCAGTTCTGCTGCTGCCACTGAGAGATGCTCCCATCAGACAGACGAATATAAACAAGTAGGGTCGGCACCAGAGGAATATAAAGAAGTAGGGTTGGCACCAGAGGAATATGACCAAGTAGGGTTGGCACCAGTTCGAAAGTCATACGCCAGATCTTCATGAAGCAGGCCTACGAGAGGAATGAGGAACCTTCATTGCCTATTTGGTATGCTCCATTTCCCATCGGAGAGAAAAACATTGCTGCACACAGTCGTTATCTTCATCTACTCTGCTTATTTTGGGGAGCTGCCTGGGGGTGATCAAATTGCAGCAGAGGACCCGATCAGCATCACCATGGATAGCCGGCCATCTCAAATCTTCATCACTGTCGGTCCCTGGTTCAGGATGAAAGTCTTGGTAATGATACAACTCACCATACAACCAGAATTGCAGATTGAGAAACGGGTCCAATTAGCTTTGGGCCTGTAACTGAATTGACCACACGCATCTATTTTGCTCTTTGTTTTGGTAAAAGTGCAACAGTGCCTCTATGAACAACAGCAACAACTTATTTTATTAGTAAAGCAGGTTATGATCCAAACAAAGATGGGTTCCACTGCCAGGAAATGGCTGTGATAGGCACAACCCTTGTATGCATTAGCCCAAGCCTGTCCCAAAAGCTGCAGCCTGGCCAAAACTGCTAGTCCACTTCAAAAGGGTCTCTTCCAATAAGCTCTTGAGACTCAGCTGTACCCTGTAAAACTAAAGCGTGTTAACTGCATTGTTTGTAATGCTACTGAGATGAGCTCCTGGCCCCCATTTCCCTCTAACCTTAGCCTCTAAAACTAAGAGTGCCCTCAACTATGGACAACAGCAAGAGCAATGGGTTCCTTGTTTTGGTGGGAGTTGGCATACGTGTGCCGAAAAGCCTAGCAGTATGATCTGGAATGTTTCGATTCTGTCCGGTGACCAGTGGCCTATAAAGGGGAGGGGTCCTGAGGGTGGGGCAGGTAAGCTTTCCTGTTAGGTGTAGGTTGCGAGATGCTCCGTTTACCATCACCTTAAATTGATGCATTCACCTGGTTTCTCAGACAAGGGTCAGGTCGGCACTTGTAGCGGGGAACACTGGAAAGAGGCGATCGCAGACAGTGGCAGTGTTGAGCTTGGCTAGATGTGGCTTTACAGGATGTGTACTGCGGTGTGCCAGATGTGCTTGGAAAGAGCAAGTAGGGTGAGCAGGCATTGCATTGTAGGATGGAGAGGGAGCAAAGTATGAGCAAGGAATACTAGGGGTTTGAAGCAAGCGGCTCGGATGGTGGAGATGATATTGTGAGATTGGATAAAGTGAAACTCCCAGGTGTGATCGGCTTTTCGGACCCACTGCAGGTAGAGCAGCACCTGATCCGTGCTGTGAGGAGGCACAGGGCACAGGTGTGGGCTGCAAGGAGAACAGAACATGGAGTTAATGTACAGGCTCTACTTTCTCCATTCCAGTCCGCTTTATTGATTGTGTGCGGGTGCCTTGCACTGTGAGAAAAGGGTGAGGCATCCTGCTGGGGTACATGATGCAAAGTGGGGGTCTTGATGCAATGTTCAGCAGGTGAGTGGTGTGGAAAGCACAGAATCTTCTTTTAGGGTTACTCTTGAACTGAGGTGTTTGCATGCGGGACAAGATTGCTTGATTTTTACAGGAAGAAACAGCCCTCTGTGAGCGAAGACTGTCCCCTGCCTTCAATGGCACAGAACAAACCAGTCAAACTGTTACACACAACATCCTCTACAAAACTGTCAACGGTGTCATGCCTTCTCTTCCTGAAATAGGATTCTTTGCCAAAGTGAAAGTGCCTGGGAAGAGGTGTACAGGCAGGGATGTTACCCTGTTGGCATGTAGTGTGGATTTCTTGGGTGAAAGCAGTTTGGCCCCCAGTGTCCCATGCAGGCCTGATCAGCCTTGTTTGCCGGAGGGGGTCTAGCACCCATTTCTAGTTTCACCGTAGCACTGCAGAGTACACCTCCAGCTGACGCATGGGGCATTATGAAACTAGCAATTGCCTGGCTGACTATGGCCATAGAATGATCAGCCCTGCCCAGAAAAAAAAGAGTAGCAGGTGGCAACAGCTTTCATTTTACAAGGTTGGAGAGTCCTGATGTTTTTGGACCATATATCAGTGCTCTCTGCAGCTGGAAATGTACAGTGCTGTGTTGCGTTTTTGTGGTTAGATTCACACTACACAAAGATCTTAATTACGCAAATGTTAAGTGCAGAATGCGCCCCTATAAAAAAAAGTGGCTGTCTGGAAAGTAGCAGAATACTCAGTGCCAACGGCTGATGCAGAAATTGTTGGTAATATCACCGAGATCCAACACAGGAAAGTCATGGCAAACAGAACAAGCACTGTCAATGCCAACAGTTTGGGATTTTGTGTAGGCATGGCAAAGGCACTTGCCAGGCACTGCCATAGCGGTACTAAATGGCTATTGATGGCAGCAGGTGCAAAATGGAACGACCACATTGGCATCTAATAGCAGTGCCTGGCAAATGCCCAATACATAAACAAGCCAAAACTATTGGCTTGACAATGCTTGTTTTTAACAGTACTTCAGTGAAACACATAGTACCTATAAATCGAGTGGCTGAAGGCCGACCAGGTTAAGACATGTTTATTACACCAGTAGTAGGTTTACAGCTCCAATTAAGACATTAACTCTCAGAAGACTGCTTTGCAAAAACACTGGCAGGTACTTCGAGTGGAAAGATTGATGGCAAGGCTCTATTAAAGAGAGCTTGCAGTTTCCATGAGGAGGTGCCTTGAGCGAGGAGGGGCAGTAACTGGGTTGGAATGGCCATAGATATTAGCATGGGTAGCCAAATAACCAAACACCTACACGCTGTGTGCCCCTCATATGCCTTTTTTAAGTCTAATGCAATAGTTTTGGCTTATAGAGGGTGCTAAAGCGCCACCTAATAGCCCAGACCTTGAATACATGGGCACAATGCAAGAGAGGGTGAGCAAGATGCAAGCTGCTATGAACTCTGAATGCTATAACTTGCAGGAGAACTTGGCAGACTCCCATGTGTTAAGGAACATTTTAAAGCGATGTAGGTTTGTGATCGCATGAGAATTTGAAGAAGCAACTATAACGATGTACTTGTTTTCACATAAGTCCTGTGCTATGGATATTCCAGCCCATTTTAATGTAATTCCATAAACATTCCCTAGCATGTATTAAAGAGCATTCACAAATGATCCCAGGTTTGACATCTGCTCATCGCGTACCACGTAAAGGAAACAAGCGGGTCCAAGCAGAGCAGGATATGAACACATGCTTGTAACAAACGGATGTCTGCGTTCTTGTAAATATTTACCACCCAGATGTTGCAGTCAAGACCTCAGCATCCACAAGAATGCAGAAGCTGCCTCTTTTGCAGTTCCGGTTCCTACCTTGCGGGTGAGCGACTGCTACTATGTAGCTGGACAGCTTGACGTCGCATGCCGCCCCGCATTCCAGGGGGATGGCGTGCTGATGGAAGTAGTGGATCATGTCTTCAATGGACTGGAACCAGAGGTGCTGAACCCGGCAGAACCCGCTCTCAGTCAGGGAGAGCCGCAAGTGCTGCAAGGAAGCAGAGCAGGCAAAAAACATGAGTTTGGCTTGAGATCTACGCCTCCCCAACAATGCGTCCGTAGATCCGTGCACTGCTAATGGTGGAATCCCTTCATGAGGCAGGTAATCTACCCAAAATTCACTTAAGCCCACAGTTCCACCTATGAACACAAACAAGCACAAACGATCCGTTAATGGCGATTATAATTTCTTCTGGTCAGACTCTAGCCACCTGCATTTGTTCAATTTCTTAGGTACATTTCTGTTCCCCAGACGGCTAAAGCTGCTCTCTAGCACACTGCTGCCATAAAACGTCCCAGAAACATACATTACTGCGGGGTTTATAGTCATTCCATCGAATTCTTACCATCGACAGACCATTGCATCGAAAAAAATGCACCGAAAAAAATTGCATCGAATGCATTTTTTTTAAATTTGATATGGGGGGTCCCCCAACCTCCCTTTTTACCCTTTAAAACCCATTAAAATTAAACTAAACCCTTTACCTTAAAAAACATGCATTCAATGCTTTTTTTTTCTAGGACATTTTTTAGATCAATGCAATGACCAGATACCTACTGGCTGTGGAGAACACCCAGATAGGGTCAATTTCTCCAGTTAATTATGGAATTGGCAGTCTTATAATTAACAAATCGATGTGGTCTGTGGCTTGTCCAACAAAGATGAACAGGGTCAGGCAATGATGGGCTTGATGGATCTCACAAGTGTCAAAATATCCAGTGGCACTACTTGCCTTTTTAGGAAAAGGAAGGCCATGGTGCTGCATATGTATGTTTTGGCTGCAAAGACATCCTGCAAACCTTTCAATAAAATGTTCAATTAATTTCAAAGCCCATCTTGTTGTGATTGGACTAGAAAATAGTCCAAACTAACAAAAAAACGAATGTGTTGAGAGACAGCCAAAACATATCTGCATTAATTGAAGGATACACATACTGAAAATGTTTACTGGAGGGCTCCTGAGAACATATTATTTAGAAACTGCAACCACCCTGGACCAGAGGATAATCTATGGGGCTCATTTGCTAATCTCCTTTTACCAATGTGCATTCTATCAAACAGTGGTGCCTTCGATTATTAGTGTTAACCAAACGGAAACAAAGAAAACAGGAAAAGCCCCACAAAGCATAATCCCCAAACACTCCATCATGCCCACTTTGATTTCATTATCTTGAGACAATATTATTTCAGACACCCAGTGAAGAACAGTCCAAGCTAAATAACACCAGTGACATGAACAGGGTGGACTACCTTTGCTCTTGATTGGAAATTGAAAGTGAGGACGTACTCCCCTCGCCTGGTTTCACTCTGCCGAACTAGAAAGATCCCGTGTCCGTCGACTCCTTGCGACTGAACTAGCTGAGCGGCTCTGAATCGCGAAATGGGGCCATGGAACCATGGACAGGAGGAGAGGAACTGGTCGGTTTTGTGGCACGATGGTTCGGATGATCCAAGCTGAACAGCACCTTCAAGAACAAGCAACAGTAATGAAACGACAGGGAAAAAGAGTGGATGCAATGCACTGACGGCAAACACCCTGCCCACCTTTGTTCAGCCACAATCCGAGAAAGCAACATGAATATGTTTAGAAATAGAACCACAGTCTGACTTTACAATCATAAATAGGATTATAATAATAGAAATGTTAATGTGGCATCGTCATTGGCCAATCTGCAGGCTCTGGTAGAGCTTGTAAATGATACGGAATACCACATTGCAGGGCTAGCAGCAGTGGGACGCCCACTGGAGCAAATGCTCAGACATTTTTGTACAGTCAATAGACCACCTATATGTGCAGCCAATTCCTCACAACTGCCAATGCAGACTTAAAATTTAACAGTCCCATGCGAACATTAATATCATTAACATGGGCATGGCATTACCCCCAGGAAATAGAGACCGCTAATCTACTTGTTATATGGGCCCAAAAAGACATTACTTGCAACCACCGTTTATGCCATTTTCACTCTCTTTCAAATCAAAGAGTGATGTGTATTATACCAGCTTTCTAAACCTCATCCCGTGGTCCTAACAGGTGCTATGGACCCATAGAGCGCCTTAAATGCCTATGATGCCCGGTGGTGCCCCGAGGGCAAGAAGGTGGCTGTGTATAGTTTAAGCAAACACATTAAAACAAAAATGTAGTTCATCACAAATCTGGTCCATTGGGCTCTTAACAAGAAATGAAAGATCCATATAATCCATTAATAATAAGAAGGTTTTATAAACACAGAAGCATTAATGGACTCATACATCTGATTGGGTAAATGCCCTGAATCCATAGCAAATGTTACAGAATAATTCTGTTGGTCTAAAGAGAGCTATTCCATGTTCCTTTTACATCTCCTCATATTGGAGCCAGGAAGGTCCCATCTTTTGGTGATCAACTCATGATAACACCTTCAAGTCCACATTTATCATTAAAAATTGTGTCGCAGATGGAACAGAAACCACTCTGAGTCTCAAGGCCAATTCAAAGGTTTTTATTGATTTCTTTCATCTCGCCCTCTCATCTCCCTTGGGATGTCCTCTATACCCCAGGTGTCCATAACCCCTGGCTAGTTCTACCGAATGGTAACCCCTACTGTCTGTGGTCTTCTCTTATCCTGGAAGGCTGCCTAGCTGATACTCCACAGGGACTTCCCAACTTGCCCTACTCTAGCCAAGCGTTAATAATGATCTAATGGACTTGGACCGTGCCTTGCACTTTGTCAGGCTAGATCAATCGCTCCCACTCAACTCTAGTCTTCTACCATTGCTACTACCTCTCCACTTACTCCTCCCTCCAATGTTTAATTCTTTTTACTCCTTGCCTCCACCCTTTATTGTAACCACTCCTCCCACTCCACTACATCCTCCCACTACTACACTCCTCTGCCCCCCCCAACAGTACTGTCCTCTGCACCACTGCTACTACAACACTACTCCCCCTTGCTACTACACTCCCCCTCCCTACTACTCTCCTCACGCCCACTCACTACACACTCCCCCTACGCCCACTCACTACACACTCCCCCTACGCCCACTCACTACACACTCCCCCCCACGCCCACTCACTACACACACCCCCATGCCCACTCACACTACACTCCCCCCACGCCCACTCACTACACTCCCCCCACGCCCACTCACTACACTCCCCCCACGCACACTCACTACACTCCCCCCACGCCCACTCACTACACACTCCCCCATGCGCACTCTACACACTCCCACTTTCTCACACTACACAAACAACCTCCATTTACCCAGTATCATTCACTTCACATACACTCTTTAAACCATCTTCTACTCGCACGCCACACTCAAACTGCAGAACCACTTTCAATTCTAAAGCAATACCTCATCTGCTCCAACAATCTCTTCTCGTTCTGGTCTCATGGTTGTCATTCACCTTTGACCCCACCCGGTGAACCCACACTTCCCACTGCCTTTTCCCTCCTTTCCTAGTGATTGGTTCTCTTTCCTTATCCAAGCTGGGCTGCTCTGCCCGCCCCGGGACGTGAATGAGCACGGGAAAGCTTTGAAAAGGAGCAAGTGGAAGATTATTGTTGTGTAACTCTTGTCAGTGTTTCCTCGCCATCTCTAAATGCTGCGTATGCCGGTGGCTTCCTCTTGCAGCTCGATCTCTCTATCCCATTCAAGTAGGCACTCACCACTTCTCCGAGATGCGAGGGTCGTCCAACATCTTTAGGAGGTTTCTGCAAGTTTTGTCAGTTTTTGCACCACTTGTGTTCTTCTCTAGGTCATGCTGCTTCTCTCATGTTACTGCTGATCTGTCACAATAAGAAACACTGCCAAACTGTCTGTTCAAGAGGCATGGTAGGAGATGAGGGTTTGCATGCAAGCATTCTGGTGCCATGGGGGTGGAGGGGTGAGAAGACTGAGGGCCCTCTCTGTGCTGCCACCGTCCATCTCAGGGTTATGGCTGGCTCTGGTTGCTCCCTGGTAGGCTGCCCACTCCCATATGAGAGGTCTTCCAGTGCCCTCTTACAAGGTGAGGTTACTGGCCTTGTCACAATTGCTACTGATGAATGCTCCGAAAGAACATTTGTATTCTAAACCTTTTCACCTCTGATCCTCCCAAGCACAGATCCTATATATATTTACCAAAGAAATGTGAAGGGCGGACGGTTTTGAATTATTCTTAACTGCTGGCATTTCAATCATAAATGTTGGGACATAATTGAAGGAATAGGATTTTCTTCTTGTCCAAAGAAGAGTCCACATAAGGCATTTCAAAAGTGCTACGGTTCATTATTCCATCAGATGATCCGGTCACTTGACAAACCTATATATCTTAACATATTTCACCAACTTGAGTTGTTTTTTAGAAGGAATTCCCCTAAAGAGGGCGATTTGTGGAGTTTGTTCAATTTGTTTTTGTGTATTTTTCTGGATTTAACTGTGATATGCAAATGTATTCATTTAATATAGGTATTGAGGAAATACAGGCGATCTACTTTAACATTCTGAAATAAGCCAATATTAGTATAAAAAAAAAACGCATGTTAAAAACATTACATATAAGAACAGGTTGCAGTCTCCACTTCTAACCACAGGTGTGGCAGAAGAAGACTGGGTAAGAAGGGTACGTTTAGGAGGGGTGGGGAAGATTTTGCAGGAGAACCACAGGCAGCATCTCCTAACCCTGTCTGAAACACCAAATTTGATAGCGATGACTTCAAACTAATTATCTCCAACCTCAGCAATTCACAGGCTAGTGGCCCAGACGGGGTGACGAACAGCATCCTGAAGAACAATACTCCTTCTCTGGGCTGACATCTTGGGACACCCGTTTGAGCAAATAGCTAGCCATGGCAAGTGTCTCGATTCTTGGATTGCTCAATTTTGATCCCAATCTTTAAAAAAGGAGATAGGGCATCCCCGGGGAGCTACCGCCTGATCTCATTGATAGATGCATCCTCCAAGGTATTCGCCACTATGGTGTTGCAGAAGTTGACGTCCTGGGCAGAGGCCACCAACTGCCTACACCCACTCCAAACTGGGGTTCGGAAGGGTGCGGGAACCCTGCAGAGCGGGCCAGTCCTTCATGCCTTTCTCTCTGAAGTTAACAGTAAGGGATCGACACATTTGTATGTTGCAGCTATAGACCTCTCGGCAGCCTTCGACAACGTGGAACTTCCACGTTTATGGAAGAAGCTGGCAAGTCAGGGTATTGACCCGGGCCTTCTAACCATGATACAGATGTTATACTCCTATAACATGTGCAAAGTGAGGTTAAACAGCAGAGGAGACCTCTCCAGATCCATCTCTGTGGCAAAGAGAGTTCGATAAGGGTGCGTGGTTGCAACCACACTCTTCAAGATGTACCTAGCAGACCTTTAGGAGGAAGCCAAGACATTGGGAGGATTAGCCCCGAAGTGGGGGGACTTCTTGGTGGGATGTATAATCTACATGGATGTTGTTGTCCTGATCGGCTACATGCCGGCAGGCTTAATGCGCTGCTTGACTAGCCTCATAACGTATCTTTTAAGAACCATCTCACTGTTAATCCAGCAAAATCAGTGGTGATGATGTGTAGCAAGAGGAAGAAACAAATCAGCTACAGGTGGAAAATCAATGAGATGTGGATCAAGAAAGTGGAGCGTTAATACCTCAGCTTCCGGTCTCCTATAAACGTAGACAAATAGTGGCAGAAGCTAAAATGGAAGAGAAGGTGGGGTCCAGCCTGTCCCTTGCGAAAGCAGTGAAAAGCAGACTGTGCAAATTCTCCCTCCTGCCCCTAATTGAGTTCTACAGGGCCAAGATCTCGGCGATCGCCTCGTATGGAGCAGAGTTGACTCAGGGCATGAGCAGGAAGTTCCTGGACATACAGGAAGGGAGGATCCTAAAGAGTCTTGGGGCTTCCAACCTCCGTTCCAGTGAGTCTAATCAGACGAACTGGAGCTGGTGTTATGGTGGGCACAAGTGATAAAGTGCTGCCTCTCACTGTTCTTTAAATTGGTGAGAGCAGAACGTCCACATATCATCCACTATCTGAATACCACTATGTGGAAGGGATTCACTCAATTTCTGCATAAATTTAAGAATAGGTGCGAGGCATTCATGGAACAGATGGACTTGAAGGGCCCGGTTTCTGATAACCTTTTAAAATCTAGGGTGCTGACTGCCGCCAAGATCTCAGTGGCAAGGCTCTGGAAAAATGTGGAGGGCCCATCGGTCCAAATGTGGTTGACTAAATGCTGGGACATAATTGCGGCTGAAAAAATCACTGCTCTCAGGTTCGGGAACAGAGACAAATTCTTTCTTACATGGTCTCCCTTCCTGGACTACGCACAGACATACCCAGGCCTGGCCTGGCAACCCCCCTCTCTTCGCTGGTTGGACAAATATGATTGAAAAGAATAGATGGATGGGCTGTCGGGAAGCCCCCCCTGGGGAGTTAAACTCCTGCAAGCAATAGCAGGGCCAAAACAGTGAAGCCCCGGGACGGGGCCCTCCCCCCTCACCCAACGGGATCTCGGAGAAATATCAACTGTTAGGAGCCCTTAACCCAAAGGGAGTCCTCGTGGAGTGCACACGCACCGAACCAAGACCTCCCCATGCATTCATCTTATCCTCTGACCTACAGTTATTGTTTATGTTTCATGTTTATTTTTTCGTTTATGTATCTTCAAGCTAGACAGTGCTGACTGAATCACCCACATTGCACATGCCATAATGTAGATCATGCTTGTTGAAAAACCAATAAAAACATGTTTGGAAAAAAAAATAATCTAGGGTAAAATAAATGGGACAGAAATAACAAACCTTCAAGACCTGGGCCGCCTAAAGAGAAATGCTGGGCAGGTAGCCTGGTATTTGCCCCTGAGAGAGCTTAGACTTTACATAAAAGAAATTCCCCTCAACCAAGCTTAGAGTTTGGTACCTCAAATTGAGATTGGATTGTCTGCCGACCCTTGTTGTGGTAGGGCCTACATTGGGGATTCCACTGGAGCTTAGACTGTGGGGTGGGGAACTGGAGTCACTGCAACATATGGTGACGTATTGTCACAGGGTATTGAAGGACAGGATTGCTACTTTCACCCCCTTCATTAAGCCCGGCAGGTCTCATAGCATCTGATCTATGGCATAGACCTAAAAGCACTGCCCACCTGTCCCTTACTCTGGCATTGGTAAAGTTCTTGATCTTCATCTTCTCCAGCCTGGAGAAGGTGATGCAAGGGGCCCTCTTAGAGGCAGAGCCATTGTTGGGCATGTGGTGGGCCCCCACGCACATGGAGGGCTATGCCCTCGGATCCGGGGCAGGTCTGTTGAAGGGGAAGGTTGCGGAGTGTATTTCCCAAGGTCAGCGAGAATAGCACTACGGAGCGACACAAACCTGGGATGTGCTTGGTGAGGGAGAATTCAGAGATGCTGATTTATGATTTTGGTGTATTTTTGCATTTTGTGTTCTAATTATACTAATAATGAATTGTATTTGTGATAGCATGTCTCTCACGTGGAGAGAGAGAATATTTTGTAAAAGTAGCTTCTGCACTGAAAACATTTTTCTTTAATAATAAAAAAAAAAAAGAAATAGAGACTTGCATTCATCCTTTGTTGGGATACTTTTCCCATAAAGGTTACTTTTTGCTGAAGTCAGTTTGTTCTATAGCGTCTGACAAGGCCAGTAGTCTGTCCTTGTCAAGAGGGGAATGGAAAAGACTGCCACAAAGTAATCCCAAACCAGTCCCAACCAAGATGGGGAACAGCAGCAATTCCTATTCCAAACCCTTGTCCCAGCAGGTTAAATGCTCGCCAGTGTTTCTCTTTTCGTTGCACAAAGACATGAAAGGCTCAGCAGGAGGGGAGCCAATACCACTCACACACAGGAGATAACAACCCCCTAGCAACACTCGCAGACAGCAGTTGATGCATGGGAGACTGCCCCCAAAACTCAGAAAGAAGCCCTCGCGCAGCCAGGGATGCCAGTGCTGCTACACCCGAGTCAGCAAGTGAAGCCCCAAAACAGTAGTGTTCGGATAGCAGAGAAGTGGTCGGATGGCAGAGAAGTGGTCGGATAGCAGAGAAGTGGTCGGATGGCAGAGAAGTGGTCGGATAGCAGAGAAGTGGTCGGATAGCAGAGAAGTTGTCGGATGGCAGAGAAGTTGTCGGATGGCAGAGAAGTGGTCGGATAGCCGAGAAGTGGTCGGATGGCCGAGAAGTGGTCGGATGGCCGAGAAGTTGTCGGATGGCCGAGAAGTGGTCGGATGTGAAGGAGGGACTGGTAGTGTGGAAGGGAGAGTAGTAGCGTGGTGGGAGGGGATAACATCTAAGGGAGGAGGGCGAGGAGTAGTGGCGTGAAAAACATCGGAGGGACAGAAGAGGGATAGAGAGACAGGCGGGGGAGAAAGGAACAGAGTGTAGACGGAAGTGAGGAAAGGGACACAAGAGAGTATGCGTGGAAGTACACATTGAATCTTAAGAGTATCTGCAAGGTAGAACACGCACAGGGTAGCGTATGGACAGTTAGAAAGTCCCTGAGGAAGACTAGAAAGCCATCATTTAGGGAAGACGCCCTATAGATGAAGCCAGAGATTGACAGTAGGGGTTGCAGATGCTTGAGCTAGGGAGAGAATGCCATGGTAGACGAGACAGAGGGGGACACCGTAGGGCCTTCAGAAGAAAGCATAAACACCCTAGAACTGTTATTGAGATTAAGTGTTGTCTGTGCCATGTAATCTTGACCTCGCACCGATCTTGGAAGCACTGGTGGAAGGTGTCCAGCAGATTTGTTTCTGTAACCAGTCAGCAGTCAGATTGTACTGAATGACAGCCTTTTGTTTCATCAACTGGATAATAATGATCTCCTTTCATGAAGGATTCGTATTCATGGTACAAGCTTTAAACCATGGTTCCAGGCTAGAAGTCCAAATATGTATAAGATCACCCACCCTAGCTTTGCATGTGTCATGGATTGGTAGTATCAATTAAACAAATGATGGAAGAATTAGCCATGGGGGCCAAGGTATTAGCCTCGATGGTAGGATTGGGTTAACCCAATATACAAGTTTACGAGTCTGCTGCTGGTTAGTTAAGAATACAGACCATTCTTCTTTGGAGACTATGACTGTCCCAATTGGTCTTAATATGCACATTCCTTTGAATGTGCATTCATAAAAGTCACCTGCATCCATTTGTTTCCATGCTGTTTCAAAGCTATAAATAAGGGTCCTTTGTTGCCCTGTTCTGCGAACAGTGTTTTGTGTAATCTTTTTTAACTTCCCTTTTCCCCTGTGAAGGTCTTGGTATCTTGTTTCTATGTAGATTCCACTGTTCTGCACCTTGCATGCAAAGTACACCTCTGGATTGTACCATCAAGCTGGGGGGTCCAAACGAAAAAAAAGGCACACATCCATTTGCAACTCGACTCTCACTTTCCTTCTACAAAATGCCACAGGCCTAGGCGACCATCCAATTATTTTCCCACCCTAAATGTTGATTTGCCCATCTTGGTTATACAATAACTTTCTTCTCACACATGTGTTAAATAAAGAAGGCAATGATAATCCCTGCCTGAGTCTAAGATCACTTTGATGCCAACTCACACGAAATAATAGCGACCGAGCGGGTGAAGTGATTCATGCAAGTTCCTCTTGTAGGCAAATGCCCGGCTACTCTGCCATTTGGGCAGCGATGACTTAAGCTTTAGGCCATTTACAGAACTGTTCTCCTAGGCCGATTTCCTTTCTTTTACGAGAGCAATCGGTCAGGTGCTCTCAAGTGCTTAGTGCAATGTTCTCATTCAGGTATGAGTCACCATTAGGTAAAGAGTCTTTGCAGTCCCCACCCAGCATAAGAAGAGGCTTAGGGAAATGCCAATGGAGTGTACACAGCGCATCTTCAACAGTTTCTAAGCTGATATACATTTGAGACGATGCGCAAATGTCAATATTTAAAAACACAGTTAACTCCTTACTGTGCCCAGAATCAAAAACAGAAAAGGCACCAGCGATTTCCAAAGCCAACATGGCCGCATAACTACATGGAATGATTGTGGCGTAGGGAGAAGCTTGAATATATACGTTTCATTGTAACCAACCGCCCCCAGCTTTGATCAAACTAAGATCCTTCAAAGCGTGAGTCGTGAACATTCCAGAGAAACTTTATTTTTTACCATCCAGGATTCTTGGATGCATATTAGGTGTGCGGATTAAAACATGTTCTTTTGCTCCGGCCATCTCATATCTATTTACGCTGCAGCATTCCAAGTTCTTTGCTGAACTGCATTAGGTACATGCAACTGCCCAAGCACGGTTGTAGTTTACTTGCAGTGATCACGCCAACCAGTCCCAGATTGATGTTTGAAGCACTGGTCTTTGGTACATCTGCTGTAGAATTTCCTAATCTTGAGCTATTGCACTAGGGCAGAGTAGGCGACATTTGTGTCCAACCAGTGCATTTGCTAAATATATAAAAGGAATTTAAAAACTATGAACACATTTGACGCACTCGTAGACACCCAACTAGTAAATAGTAAAGCCTGCGAGAGATCCTTAAACAGTAAAGGTCTCCGGTCACTATGCCCTCTGGTACTACTAGACCCATCAGATGCATTGAATTCCTCTGTAGAGATAGGAGTAGTTCTGACAGAGCTCAAATCTGCAGTTCTAAAGCCATGAACATGGAGTCGACCTAGACCCCGCGATCGCAAGCCACATCATTTACCGAATCCAGGCAAACTACTCAACAGATTATAGCATCTCAGGATTTTTTCCAGAAATAGGAAAAACTGATTTGATCACTACACTGTGCAAACTCTGTATTAGAGCAGTGGCTGAAGACACTGCCACATTTGTAATACTTGATGTCTGAGCAGAATTTGACACTGTAGGCCACCAACCGCTCCTTGACTGACTTTACCATCTCAGCTGGTAAGGCTAGGTCCACGAGCGGTTAAAATCATATTTCTGATGGCTGGATGTCTGGGGCCCTACTTTCCTATGAATCAACTGTGATCAGTCTCACATTTGGAGTCCCACAGAGCTTTGCCCTCTTTTTTGTATAAACTATTTTCATATTAAAACAAATGCACAAAACATCAATGTGAGTTGCCCCCACCTGCACCCCTAAATCCAATCCCACTCCCCCCCACCTCCCGTCACAATTGCCCGCTCAGTATGCAAAAACAATTCACCAGCAGTCTTTGCCCCCCCCCCCCCTTACCCTGAACCTTCTTCCCATTCCCCCATATTTTCAAGTATTTCCCTTGGATCCATCTACTCAGATAGATGATTTTTTTCCATGCTTCGACAATGCACCATGCCCAAATCCCAGTTAGTGATCGTCGGCATGTCTCTGGGCCCCCACTTGAATACCAGGTCCCTTTTTGCCACCATTGCTATCAGTTTGTTGTCCCATCTTGCCCCCTCAAATTCTCTGCTAGTGTGCAACAGCAATATTTTGGGGTCCTTGGGGACTGGTCTCCCCAGGATCCTAGTCATCTTGCCGAGGACCTTGTCTCACAGGTCCAAGATC
Source organism: Ambystoma mexicanum (assembly GCF_040938575.1). Lineage (NCBI taxonomy): Eukaryota > Metazoa > Chordata > Amphibia > Caudata > Ambystomatidae > Ambystoma > Ambystoma mexicanum. Next base: position 1,457,690,253 of record NC_090932.1, read on the forward strand.
AGCTGACATTCCCAAAGAAAGTGGTAGAAGGTACCCACTGTCCCCCCACATGAGGCACGTGTCATTCTCGGCTCTGCCCATCCTGTAGAGCGGGTTCCTCGAGTAATATGTCCTTCGCAAAACGTTATATTGATCACACTCATCTGCAATATATTGTCCTCCCTCACCACCAACATAGCCTTCACCCACTCCTCACTTTCTAGGGTGTTGAGATACCTTTCCCATTTTTGTTTTAGCTGTGTACGTAGGGGGGAGGAGGGGCGAGAAGTTATTTACGGCTTGGTAGAGTGTCGATATACCTTTCTTTTTCAATGCCTCGGTAAACGGATTCATTTCTAAGTGGCTTTGTTCTGGTAGGTCAAGATCTCCCCCGAAATGCGGCGCCACTGCATGAGCCCGACGCATATACGTGTATACTGCCCCTCCCGACCCCCCCGGCACAGGCCGTATCTTTCCTGCACACCCAGGGCGGGCAATAGAGCATTATTCTGAATCATGCCCCCACTTTAATGATCCCCACCTGCACACCCAGGGCGGGCAATAGAGCATTATTCTGAATCATGCCCCCACTTTAATGATCCCCACCCAGGCCCAGCTTGGCTGCTCCCTCAGTTTCCTAATTTTCCCCCAGGCTTGGGTTATCCCATAGTCCCATAGTGGCTGCAATCTGGTAATCTTCCCTTTCCAGCCCATTGCTTTTGTGGTTTCTTACCGTATGTGCACTAGTCTCTGACCCGCCGGGGGATGAAGATGCCACCAGGTGCTCCCATACAGTACATGCAGCGGTTCTGCGCCTTGCATCGAGTAATTCTAACCTTGTGTGAAAAAGTCCTCTCCCCAAACAACCATTCAGTGGGAGGTCCAATAGTATTTCCGAATGTCTGGTAGATCCATCCTCCCTCCCATACCGATCTGGTGAAGGTGTGCAGGGCTATGGGTGGACTCGTTTCCCTATGCTATCCCCCTCATCAGGGCGTTGATCACATCGAACTGCCCGTTTGTGAGTCGTACCAGTGTGTTTTCCAATACATACAACAACCAGGGAAGTGCTAGCATTTTGAGCAAGTTGACCCTCCCTAGCAACGTCACCTCAGTGTGGCTCAATGCTTTCGGTCCTCCCGTAGCCTGTTGACCACTGGGTTGAGGTTGCTCTCTAGGAATTTGGCCATATCCCGCTGTACTCTTATTCTCATGTACTTAAAGCCATTCGCTTCAACTCGGAGAGGACAACGCCTAGGTATAGCCGCCATTATACGCTTGACCGGCATAATCACTGATTTCCCCCAATTTATTATTAGTCTGCAATGCCACCGAAAGTCCTGTAGCAACTCGATCATTCTCAGACCGGATCTCTCCGGGTCCCTCCCAGGTACAGCAGGAGCTCGTCCGCATATAAGGATATTCTGTCCTCCCAGCCACTTGAATCCTCAGATGTTTGGGTCTGTTCTAAGGTTTGCACTAATGGCTTGGTCGCCAGGAGCAACAATAGGGGAGACAGTGGGCAACCCTGTTAGGTGCACCTTTGCAGAGGGTTCGTGTGAGATGTCGGGCCGTTAACCCACACCGAGGTTAACAATCGCGGGAAGAGCATCCGCACCCATCTCGTGTATCGGGGATTCCAATCCCATCTTGGCCGTCACTGCACAAAGGAAATCCCACCCGACCAAGTCGAAGGCCTTCTCAGAGTCCAGCGCCATGACCACGTGAGGCCACTCTAGAGACTCAATGCTAGGGGATTATGGAATATTTGGAAGTTCATCCGAGTGGCCCTCCTGGGCATAAAGCTGCACTAAGGGGGCCATTTTGGAAATCACAATCCATCAAAAATCGTCAAAACAGAGTGCCATCCAGGAGTACTGACAAGTGGAATCATGTCAGGTGGAAAGAGGAAATCAAGGGTGCCAGATCTGAGAATGTGGAAACAAATTTACGGAGCAGGAGCTCACCGTATTGGCTGAGCAGGTGGTGGCTCACTTCAACGAGTTGTATGGAGACCAACACTGGCAGACCACCCAGAAAAGCAAAAACGCAATATGGGCAGACATCCGGGACAAGGTGGTGGCCGTAGGAAATGTCCAACATGAGATGGACATGAAAAAGCGTTGGAATTAACTCAAGTGCAGGGTACGGACCCGGATTGCTCTACAACGCAGGGAGACAGCTGCCACTGGAGGCAGCACTGTAGAACCACTCGTGCTCACACCATGGGACGAGATGGTCGCCGGCATCATCCACATAGTTGGCATCGAGGGTGTGGGCCCTGCAGACTTCGGAGCCAGCAGCCAGGCAGAATCTGGTGAGCACCCGTGTGAAATGTGCATCCATACATGGACACCCCTGCATGCATGCTGCTTAGAATATAAATCCATCGAAGTGACATGAGCCCCAGCCAGAATACACAATCCAGGCCAGGTCCAAGTCCACTGTGATACCAGTCAGCAAACCAATGGCCCACATACAAGGAAGCCGGGTAGGAAGTGGAGGGGATAACGCCCAACCATCACCATTGCCAGGCAAGCCTCGAAGGCACAATGCACACCCATGGGCACACGCCCCGCCCCTTTTGGCACATGGTGACCACCCATGCACATGCAACACATACATCATGCAACCATATGACAATAGCATGCGCATGAATGTCAGACACACAGCCCATCAGCAGCAATGCGCAATGGAGGCACTCATTGCACACTCCATGCACATGATCACATCCACCTGACTTGCACACAACTCAATGCAGTGCAATCACCTTACTGCTGTACCACAATCAAAGCCTCAACAGTCCTGATGCATGTCTGGACAGGACAACCTGTAAGCAGTGCACCCCAACACCTGTCACCTAGTTGGCCATACTCAATGCATGGTCCCAACACAGTGGCAGACACATATGCATGCCCCCCCTCCCGGAGGAACATTGCACAGCGATGAAATTGTACAAGTGAAAACCAATGTCGTATCGCCATGCACCTCACCAAAAATGTGTTCATGGACATCTGAATTAAACCCCAACAGGCACTCAAGACACCCAGGAACAGGAAGATGTCACCGGACCCTCCAGGACACCAGCACCAACCAGCACTAGGAAGCACACACTGCCAGCCAGTCCTGTGAGTAGGACAGTGCCACCCAAAAAAAGGCACCTTGTGAGTATGCAATCCACAGGCCCAACAAGTGTTGTGAAGGACACAGTCATGGTGCATCCACAGACGACCATCACGAAAACAGCACCACAGGCCAAAACACAACCACAGCTGGGACGACTGTAGCCCCTCATGTGAGGCACAGTGTTGATGACAGGACGCAATCCCAGCAGGCCACTGCTGGCATGGCAGACACGCTGTCAGACTCTGCATCCCCTGCTTAAAGTCCACCACATTCGCCTGCCTGCCAGTTCTCCCCAGAATCCTCTCCCCATTGCACACCCCACTTTCCAATCGGGAATCACGCTGTGCACTCCAGTACCGTTATGATTCCTCCTCCTATCGCCAGGCTGAGGCAGGTGTCCATTCACCCCCTCCACTACAGCAGGCCAACCATGGCAGTGGCCATTCACCCCAGCCATTGCTTGCCCCCACAATGCAGGACATCTGGGACCATCTCAACAGGATGGAGCAGAGGCAGGCTGAGATGCACTCCATGGCCGAGGAACAATTGGGTCATTCCCAGGCCATGCGGGACTGTATCCAGGGGGCAGCCCGGCGTGTGTCCAAATCCATGGGCAAGCTGTGCAAGAGCACAGAGCGCAGTAACGCAAGCCAGTGTCTGATGAGTCAGAGGGTGTGTGAATTTGCTTAACAGTTGTCAACCTCCCATGAGGTCAGGGCCATGATATATGATATTATATGATATAGCATTTATAACGAGCCTATACACAAGTGTTAGCCAAAATTCAGACAAATATGCCATACGGTTTTTATTTATTTTTTCAGGCTTTTTGGACAATTCCGTGAGGATGTATGGCCTGAATTTGTTTTGAGGAATTCAGCCCCCCATAATATACCCGGTTTACTAGGCCCAGGGTTTTAATCTTAATTCTCTTTGCCACCAGGAGTTGGGGGATCAGCGTGTAGGGTAGGTGGAGGAGTTGGGGATCAGGATATGTCAGGTTCTGAAGAAATCCTGGTTTGAAGTTAGTGTTTGTGTAAAGTGATTATTCTATGGTTGAGTGAGTTGTGTATTCAGTGCCTCATTGATGCCCTCAGTGTTGCATAGGTGCATAGTCAAGGCCAATTGGCCCAGAGGTCCTTGCAGACCATCAGTCCTTCCATCACATGCCAACGTATGCCCTGTGCTGACCTGTTTACACCTTCAGAGACATCCTCATCCGAGCTAGGCTGTGTTTGGCCTTCAAGCACACAAGTAGTGCATCTTTGCAGTGATGCATACTATCTTGCCTATTTCATCCGGTGTACACATGAGGGCACCAACTGTGGGGCATAGGCACCTGAATCTGGCTTTCAAAAATCCAAATGTGCACTCTATGCATGGCGTTGTCCTTCTCTGCGCATCACCGTAGTCCACCTACTGTGGTTAGCCATGGTTCCTCACATGACTCCTCAGCCATGGTGACTGGATGGCCAGCTTCCCATACAAGACATGCATGGACTGCGTGAGGTTGATGTGACTCTTCAAACATGGTATAATTGCAGGCAGTCACATTGCAGGATTTAGCCGTAATCAAGGATTTCTCAGTGTCATGTCGTCTGCAAATCACTTTTCAGTTATGGTGCTGCAGTACATGTTTATTATGGTTGTGGCGGGTGGCCTGCATGCGTTGTGCTGCCTTGCATGGCAGGATACCCATAAGTACTGTCTGTGTACCGGGTCAGTCAGTGTACTAGGTCTGTTCTGTGTACTTCTGGCATTGCATCATGGGACTTGTAGTTACACTTTGCTGAACATTATGAAACCTAGGTGTGTGGCGGTGGCCCTGTGCGTCAGGTATGCCTATTTCTTAACCACGAGCCAGGTGAGCTGTCTTCTGTGTCTCTGCATGAACACCGGCAGGGTGCTGTTCCTCAGTATCATGGCATCATGTGTGGCCCCAGGGTATCGTGCGCAGCAGTGGGTGATTGTGAAGTAAGTGTCACATGGCATTTGCACATTAATTGATTACTACAGTTTCCTGTTCTTGTATGCCTGCTCAGTTGCCTTGAGGGTAGGGAGTGCTAATGCCACATTGGTCGCTATGGTATTGGTCAAATGGGCAATGTTGTTGAAGTGACTTTGCTACATGCACCTGCGCCTTGGTGATGTGCATGCCACATTAGCGCATCCATGCCTTGGTCCAGCACCTTAGCAAATGTGGGCTGTGACATCCCATGCAGTGTACCCACAGTGTGCTGGGATTTACCCATGGCACAGATATGAAGGACCAATGCCAAACTTTAGCAGGGAGTGGGGGGTGGCAGTTCTGATTCCAATAGCACTCTGGAGATCAGCCTGGATCAGGGTGAGTAAGTCTGTGGTGGTCGGGTGGTCCAAACAGTAGAGGGTCACTGATTGGCTAACTGTGTGTGTCCATGGGGGCGGGTGGTCACGTGGTATGGGTGCCCCCCATGCCATGCGTCTCCTGTGCCGTTGTGGTGCTGGTCTTCTTCCCTGCTGGAGTCTTGCATGCTGCTGCAGCTGTATGTGGAGTAGGGGGTAGTGATGCCCATAATGAATGTCTGCTTGTGGCTGCATTTTAGCTGCATGTGTGTTGGGGGAGGGTGTGGCCCTTACACACTCCTCCTGAGGTGATCTGGTGCACCTGCACTGTAATTTCAATGGCCTGTCTGCATTTACCTCCACCATTTTGGTGGAGGTATATCCTCTCTGTTTTTGCCTGTAATTCCTCCAATTTTTGGATGAAATCTGGCAATTCCGAACTTGTAATTCGGCAGAAGGAACAAGTTACTTACCTGTAACTGTTGTTCTCCAGCATGGGTCTGGCATGGATTCACATGCTCATGAATATTCCCCGTCAGGCCGGGAATCCTCGGTATAGAAAAAAATCAGTATCAGTTTCGTTTCTGATCTGTCTCTTAGTAGTAACCAATCACTGGTCTCTGGGTCATACTGCCCCCAGCAAATGACTGCCCTCTCCCTAAGCCCCGCCTCTGGCAGCCATCCTCAGATTTGGTAGCACGTAAAGTGGCAGTATGACCAAGTGAAGAGCTGCAGAGGGGTAGGCGGGAGGGTTCGCATGTGAATTCATGCCAGACCCATGCTGGAGAACAACAGTTACAGGTAAGTAACTTGTTCCTTCTCCAGCATGGGGTCTGGCATGGATTCACATGCTCATGAATAAGAGAATACATAGCAGTACGCACATGCACAACCACGGGAGGTGGCAACAGGCTCAACATTAAGCAATACAACTACTCAGCATTAAGCATCTCTTACCTCCTCACCAGGCTCACCTTAGGCGAACAGGTTGCGCAGCACTGCTTGGCCGACCCTGGACTCCTCCCTGGAGTCCCGATCGACGCAGTAGAATCTTGTGAAGGTGTGCGTCGACCTCCACATCGCAGCCCTGCAGATGTCTAGCAGGGGCACACCAGACAGGAACGCCGTGGTAGCAGCGATCGCTCTGGTTGAATGGGCTCTCGGACGGCCGGGCAGCGGTCAGTTCACCAACCGGTGACAGTGCATGATGCAGCCGGAGAGCCATCTGGAAATGGAAGTCTTCGAGAGAGCCTTCCCTTGATTCACAGTCCCAAAGTTCCCAAACAGCAGTGACGTCTTCCGAAAACTCTTCGTGCGGTCCACGTAGAACTTCAGCACTCTAGCTACATCCAGCGAGTGCAAAGTCCTCTCGGCCGGCGACAAAGTCGACAGGAAGAAAACTGGCAACACTAAGGGCTCGTTGAGGTGGAAGTCCGACGGCACCTTGGGCATAAAGGATGGGTGCGTCCTCAGCACCACCCTCGTGTCATGAAAAGTCAAGTATGTGGGCTTGCAAGATAGGGCCTGGATCTCTCCCACTCGTCGTGCGGAGGTGATGGCCACGAGGGAAGCTGTCTTCCATGACAGGAACTTCAGAGGCGCCGAATTCATAGGCTCGAATGGGGCCCCCCATGAGCCTGGTCAGCACCACATTAAGCTCCCACGCCGGGGCAGGAGCCTTCACCGGCGGAAATTAATTCTTCCTTCATGAATTCTTTCACCAGGCGATGAGAACACAAGGACGCCCGTCCCGTAGTCCTGGTATATCGGGACATTGCAGCCAGATGCATTTTGATGGAGGCGTGAGCCAGTAAAGCTTTGGCCAGCGACACCTCCTTCTCTGGAGAGAAGGTCCGTGTCCGTCGGCAGCTTGACTGGTGTGGACGTTGACAAGTCCAGAAGGTCCGGGAACCAGATCTGTCTCGGCCACGCCAGTGCGACGAGGATCATCCTGCACCGGGACCTCTTGAGCTGGTTGATGAGCCGGAGCAGCAACGGCAGCGGAGGGAATGCATAAAGAAATAGGCCGTCCCAGGGGAACGAGAAAGTATCGCCCATGCTCCTCGGCTGGGGGAACCTGCTGGCGAACCTCCGGCACTTGGAATTCGTCGCCGTCGCGAAGAGATTGATTTGGGGTTCGCCCCATCGTCGGAAGAGTCGATCTACTTGATCCTGGCGTAGTTCCCACTCGTGGCACGAGCGCAGCTCCCTGCTGAGTGAGTCGGCGATCGTCTTTTTTATTCCTGCCAGATGAAGAGGCACCAGAAACATCCGTTGGGCGACGGCCCAATGCCACAGATCCTGGGCTTCCTTGGATAGGGCCGGGGACCTGGTTCCGCCCTGCTTCCGGATGTAGAACATTGTGGTGGTGTTGTCGGTGAAGATCCTCACCACCTTGCCCTCGAGGGACGGGAGAAAGGACCTGAGGGCCCAGAACACTGCGCAGAGCTCCAAAATGTTGATGTAGAGGGACTTCTTCTCCGGGAGCCAAAGGCCTCTCACGTGAAGATCTCCGGAGTGCGCTCCCCAACCTTCCAGGGAGATGTCTGTCGTCACCGTCACCTGGTGAGCTGGGATCTGAAAGGCCGTGCCCGCCGACAGATGGGAGCGGGTACCCCACCACCAGATCGCCCGACGGAACGTCTCGTTGAGAGGGATCCTGTCCTCGAAGCTGCCCGTCGACAGGACCCAGCGGGCGTCGAGGAACTCTTGTAAGGGGCGCATCCGAAGCCTGCAAAGGCGCACCAGATAAATGCAGGAGGACATCATCCCGAGGAGGGACTTGATAGATCTTACCCTGGCCATGTCCGTGGCCAGCAGACGTTGCACCTTGCCCAGAATGGTCCTGGCCCTTTCCTCCGATGGCGAGGCCAGCCGCGCCACTGTGTCGCGCTTGGCTCCCAGAAACAGGGCGACTTGCGACGGAACCAGGTGGGATTTTGGAAAGTTGATGGAGAATCCCAGGTCCGTGAGCAGCTGGACGATTTTCGCAGTGTGCTCCACGGCGAGCTCCCTCGTCCTTGCCCGGATGAGCCAGTCGTCCAGGTAGTAGTAGACGTGGATCCCCTGTAGGCGCAGCCGCGCCACCACAGGTGCGAGGCACTTGGTGAATACCCTGGGCTCCGACTTCAATCCGAACGGGAGGGCCTTGAACTGGTAGTGCCGCCCTTGGACCACGAACCTGAGGAACTTTCGCTGTCTTTTTAGAATGGGGATGTGGAAGTACGCATCCTCCAAGTCCAACGACGACAGGAAATCGCCCTCCTCCAGCTGTCCCAGCACGTGCTGGAGGGTGACCATACGGAACTTCTGCGCCTTGATGTACTTGTTCAGTCGTCGTAGGTCCAGGATGGGGCGGCATCCTCCTGTCTTTTTTACGAGGAAGTACCTTGAGTAAACTCTGGAGCCGCGAAGCCTCTTTGGGACGAGCTCGATGGCACCCTTCTTGAGCATTGCCCTTACTTCCAACAGTAGTTGAGGGACGTGATTTTCCTTCCTGGCCACGGGTGGAACGCGAGGGCACTTCTTCTGAAACTCGAGGGCGTACCCTTGGGCCAGGGCGTCCAGCACCCAACGGTCGGTGGAGATGGACTCCCACACGCTGACGAACCTCGCCAGCCGGCCTCCCACCGGGGTGCTTCGGCGGGGGCCCGACCCCACGGTCGGTTCAATCCTGTTTGGAGGCCTCCTTGACCTCCCTGTCGACAACGGGCACCACCTGGCTTGCCGCGTCCCCTGTAGGCTTCCTGGGATGAAGATCTTGCCGCTTGGCGGTACGTGGAGGAGCCACTGCCGGATCCCTAGGAGGCACCTTTTCTGCCTCCGGAGCTCCGAAAGGACGGCCGTCGTTGTTGGAGCACTCCCAGTGCCGGGCAGTCTCTGTCTGTTTTGATGGCCTGAAGGGACTCATCAACCGCCTTCCCAAACAGGTTGTTCCCGTCGAAGAGCATGTCGAAAACCTTGGCTTGTACGTCCTGGCAGAAATCCGTGGCCTTGAGCCATCCTCGTCGTCTCAAGCAAACGCTGTTGCCCAATTGACGGAAACCGGTGTCGGCGATGTCCGTTGCCACTGTGATGGCGTGGTCCGAAGCAATCTCACCCTCCTGTAGGATTTCAAGGGCCTCAGCCCTTTTGGCGTCCGGAAGGAAGTCTAACAGAGGGGCGATTTTGAACCGCAACTCCCTGTCGTAGCGGGCTACGATAGCCAGGGCGTTGGCCGCCTTGATAGACGTTGCTGCGGATGAGATGATCCGTCATCCCATCGTGTCCAACTTCCTGCCCTCGCCGTCCGGAGGGGAAGTTGATGTCGAGGCAGATGCCCCCCACCAGCTTTCTTCTTTGCCGCTGCCGAGACGACCGAATCCGGGGTAGGTTGTGCCCGAAGGCATAAGGGGGCAGCGTCGGGGACCCGGTACTTCTTCTCGTACCGGTCCCTCTTTGCCGGCGCTGTGGCAGGGTTCTTGAGGAGGGCAAGCTCCTCATCCCAGATGTCATCAAGAAGCGGTACGGCGAGGACAGTCTTCCTTTTAGCCTTGCGCCGTTGGTAAAGGAACCCTTCTTTCTTCTTCTCTTCTGGACAGAGCTGGAAAAGCTCGGATGCCCTGGAAATCATGGCATGAAAGGATCCAATCTCGTCGGGCGGGGACGCCCGAGCATGGGGCGACGGGGGACACGTCCCGTCACCTCCGTAGTCATCTGTACCTGTCGTAGCCTTGTCCGTGCCTGTATCATCCCCGTGGGTAGTAGACCGGGGGGAAGGCAGAGCAGGCCGCAGAGGTGGGAGAGGTGGCGTAGGATGCGTCCTCCTCCTCTTATGCAGTGGACTTTCCGAAGGTCCTGGCTCCGGTTCCCCCGTCGGGGGAAGGGGCAACCATGTCCTTATCTCCGAGCATAAGGACTGAATCGCTGACAAAATGGCCGCCGAATTGTCCTGCGGCGCCAGAAACGACGGGCGTGAGGGCTCTTGAGGAGCCTTGTCGGCGACACCGTCGCTCTCGTCATCGCCCTCGTCGGGATCCCTCCCGATGGGCTGGGCCTCTTCCACGACTTCGATGAGCTCTTCTTCAGAGGTCGTGTCCGTATCCATGATGGCCACCAGCCCCTCCCCCACCTTTTCCAACGAGGACTTTGTGGGGGTCTTCTCAATGGGCCTGAAAGACGACTCCCTCCGCGGTGGCAGGGAGACTCTGGGTCCTGAGGGCGCCTCCACTGGTGTAGCCTCCACAGGCTGAGCCAGGGCCGCGGCGACATCCTCAATCGAGGTCTTAGCAGGGTGATTTAAGGCCATTGTCACCTTCTGGACGCCTGGGGCCTTCACCTTGGGGGGGAAGGTCCGAGCCACGCTCCCCCTCTGCCGGAATCTTCGAGATCGACCGGGGCCTCTCCAGAAGCTTCACGGGTTCTCGGACTTCCTCTTACCCGAGCCAGAGCGTTGGCTCGTGGTTGATGGCGCCGGGGAGGATGCGCCCTGCCTGGCAGCCAAGGAGCCCGACCGTTCGGCGCTCCCGGTGCCCGCGGACTCGCAGTGCTTAGCCTTTTGTTGGGCCCCCGTCGCCGGGGCGCCCTCACAGGACTTAAAAGACCGCTCGGACTTCTTTTTCTTCTTCTCGCCTGACGGGCTCTTCTCTTCCAGCCAGTTGGTGAGACGGAGGTGGCGATCCTTCATGGTCCGCTCCGACATGTTCCCACAAAACGCACAGTCCTTCTGTGTCTTGTCCTCATGGAGACAGAGGCATAACGAATGCTCGTCCTCCTTGAAAACATTCTGAAGCTGGCATCCAGGGCAGGTCCTGAACAGCTTCCCGGGCGTCGAGCTTCCTTTCTCCTGGGCCATGTCCGGGGTAGGCCTCGGAACTTCTGGAAGCCTCCAAAAGCATAACTCAACGAAAACTTCACCCTTGAGGGGCGTAGAAAACTCCGAAACGGATCCCCGTTGATCGGATGTAGCAACGGTGGAGCTTGAGGCTCTATTTAACCGAAAAATGATAAAAAACTCCTGAAAAAGCGCGCAAACGCAGCAAAAGCTCGAGAGCTAAAGCACAAGGACTCCCAACACTTGAACCTGCGGTAAAAATCTGAGGATGGCTGCCAGTGGCGGGGCTTAGGGAGAGGGCAGTCATTGGCTGGGGGCAGTATGACCCAGAGACCAGTGATTGGTTACTACTAAGAAAGACCGGTCAGAAACAAAACTGATACTGATTTTTTTCTATACCGAGGATTCCCGGCCTGACGGGGAATATTCACGAGCATGTGAATCCATGCCAGACCCCATGCTGGAGAAATAGGTTAATTTTTTTGGGGAGGTAATTCCACTAATGACCTTGGCTCCGGGGCTAATCCGTCCAATTGTTGGAGGATTTACCACTGGAGTAAATTCCCTGCGAGGAATATCCGCCAGTAGATTTAATGCCAATTTTCTGTGACTCAGAATTTGGCAGTAACAGAAATACCTCCAATTTGACTGCTTACTGCCAAACTCGTAATGAGGCCCTATGTCTCTATCGGAAAAACGTCTCCCGAGATGATTTCATAGGATCTATACCATTAACAATATTGGTATTGAAGAGGTTGACAATGACGTCTATTTGGCGATATGCAGAACAGGCAGCCAAGCAATACGGCAGGAGAACATTTTCACATGCAATGGAACTACATAAAATGCAGGCCATTACTGCTGCAAACCATGGCTGTGAATTATGGGGCCACTGCAACGTAGCCATATTAGAAAAGGAAGAACATTTAAAAATAAAAGAAATAAACAAATCTTAGTCTGCCACGAAACACCCCTTCTGCTCCCACAAAAGAGTAACTAGCTATCTCTCTTGGCCCATTGCCTGCTCCCACCTGTGAGGCTAAAAACATGGGGGTCATCTTTGACTCCACACTCTCCTTCTCTCCTCACATCTCTGATGTCTAAGAAGTAACACTATCAGCTGCACCTCCTCAGAGGTATCCTTCCCTTCCTCTCCTTCTTCCCCCAGAAGCTCACTGTCTCCAGAGCTCTGGTTCACTCTAGGCTGGACTATTGCAACAACCTCTTTCTAAATCTTCCTGCTTCTACACTCCGCCCTCTACAACTCATCCAAAACAGGACTGCAAGACTGGTCCTTGGCCTCAAGCCCAGGGATCGTATCTCTCCAAGACCGAAATCTCTGCACTGGCTCCCTGTGGCTGCAAGGATTAAGTTCAAAACCCTCAGCAGTGTCCACAAGGCTTTCTGGGGCCTGGAGCCGCAACACCTTTAACTCTCTCTTCCTAAAGATCTATCTTCTCAAGCTCTTCGCTCATCTGCTTCCAACTCCCTCAGGGTCAGTCACTTCTCCAAGCAACGAATTAGTGGTAGATCTCTCTCTTCGGCGGGGGCCTCCCCCTGGAATGGCCTCCCTTTCCTCCCTGAAACTTGAGGAGAACCATCTTCGCTTCCGTAAACACCTCAAAACCTTTCTCTTTGCTTCAGCATTTTCTCCTCTTCTCCCATGCTGACTTCCTGGTTGAAACCTAACTTGCACTCTTTACCTGGCCCCCCTCTGATCTTGGGCCCAGGTCCCCTCCCCGGCCAGTCGCACACCTGCACTGCCTTCCTGGCAACTTGGTGACAGTTTCTGTATCCCTTCAGTCCCACTCCAGCACTTGATACATGTTGTCTGCACTTACCCTTGCCACTTGCTGGCCGCACTTCTACTATTGTTATTTATTCTTTTTCCGATGTACTGCACTGTCCCCCCCCCCCCCCGCACTCTCCCCCTTGCCTTTCCCGTGTACTTGCGCGATCTGAATTACACCTGGCCTAGTAGGATCGTATGTCTGTATGCCCCTTGTTCCCCCTACCTTTCCTCGTCACGCCTTGAAACACTTGTGTATAGGCGTGTTATAAATGCCATATCATATCTATGGCATTATATTCTATATTGGTTAAAACAGTAACGTCTCTGAGCAAAAATTATATATGGACGCACTCTGTGAGGTGTTAGTACTGCAGGGAATTCCAATACTTCCATGATTTGCTTATGTAAAAGTAATGCTGGGGCAAATGTGCCTACCCTGTCTGTTGGATAACCCTCGCACATATGGTATCCAATGCAAACCTCTGGTACAAGAAGCCGGGTTCCTTAGGAGGCTGTGGGATTCCCATGAATAGGAAAGCTTGTCTGCAGAATACCTTGCACTAAATCCCAATTCTAATTTTGCAAAGGACCTGAACACCCCATGCCCCAAGGCAACCAAAACATGAATGACTAAACTGTACCTTAGTATTCCAACACTAAATAAATAAATATACTGCCAATTATTCTGGCACATGGAAATACCTCCCCATGTTTTTGCTCCTATGTCCACAGTGCAGCACTCGCAATAATTTACCTTAAGCCTATTTTTAAAGAGCACAGTATTATATCTTTAAATGATGCACTCTACCTGTTAAAAATGACGAGCAAGGAGCACGAACCAAGAGCGATTCTACTAGTCCTTGAAAAAGCTTGGCACCGTCAAATTAAATGTTTGAAAACGTCATAGGAAATGAATTAGCTTTCAATTGAAACAATTCGAACCATCATGAAATTAATCATTTTAAACTTGTATATTATATTAGGTTAATCATGTAATTTGATTTTATATATCGTGTGTCTGAGGCACTAAGCAACTGCTGTTTTGACAGGTGTAATGATCTATTACTTCGTTTAAAGCTTTTTTGGTGCTTTGATGGCTTGCAGACAAACTAAAGCTAATTATGAATGAACAAATGATGTTCGTTCTATAATGAGAAACTATTAAGGGCACACTTTAAGGCGACATGGCAACAGGGAGTATAGAGGGTTACTGGCAGGTGGTGCAGCTTAGGGCGGTTAAGACAGAGCCGATCTTAACAGGTTGGGGGTCAGGGGGTCTGCTGCTGTGTTCCAGTTGAAGCTATATTTCGAGGGGTTTCACACGAACTGAACTTTCCAACTGCACTGTTGAGATCCTGGATATTTCTGATAGGATATCGGAAGCAAGCATGTTCACTTTCATTCCACCTCCCCAATGAGACTTACATGGTAGCAAGTCTGACTTCACATTTTGGGTTTTATTAAAGAAATAGAACTAAAAACACAGGGGGAATTGAAAACTCCAGACAGGCCTCGCCACATGAGAACTGACCGCCAAGATCAGAACTGGTCACAACAGCATTAACACAGATCCAAGTTGTGTGTGTATGCAGCACACACAGCACACAACTGAAAACACAGGTGGGGTTACTCACTCCTCGCAGAATGGGAATGGATTCCTATTCCAACAGGCCAAGCTCCATCACCTTTAGCACTTGGTTCAGGCAAGGCACAGAATTTACCTAGGACACAAGTCTCCTAGTCGAAAACTCGTGTATTGTCCGACAGGAAGGACTGACCCAGTTTGAAGCTGTGACCGGGATTCGGTCTGTGTTGTAGTCGGTGGACACGGATATTGTGGTATACACTGAAGACAGCAGAGTAATGCATAGGCATGCAGAGGGACCTCCAGTCTTAGGTCTAGTATGTAGTCCCATCCGGAGATCTGGGCTGCTTCTGCTCCAGGTTTGGAGTGGAATCCGGAGTAATGGGTGTCTCGGATGACGTGCGCTTCTATGTCTCAGCGGGTGGGCACTAGTTATTCAGGTCACCAGACCGGGTGTGACTAAGGACCGATTTAGGGATGTGTGCATATGGCCCGATTGAAGGGACCTGTTGAGGGTGCAATACATGCCTGCGACAAGGACCATTGGGTAGGGATCATTTGAGTCTTTGCCAGGTCTGAAGTTTCATCTTCTGTGGTGCACGACAACCTTGGTATGACTAGGGTGTAAGTAACTTCTAGGGATGGGGGGGAAGTTTCACCCCCCACAGGTTTGCCTTTATCTTGAAGACTCTGATTCCGAAAGCTCCTGCATCTGGGTTCTGCTTGTGTTTGCGCATTGAACAGACAGGACGTGTTTTTGACGGTTGATGAATAGTTCTCTTGGACGGTTACTATGCTGAATTTTTGCAGGTAAAGTGTTTTTTGCTGACTAGGCGTCTTTGTGGCATGTGGCTCTCTTGAATTTGCGGTCAACCATTTGTTATGCCACTGTAAATTGAAACAAGTATAAATGGTTGGAGCATGGTTGCCCAATACAGAGTGCCTCATTCAGTGTGTCTTTCGAAAAGGCAGAAAAGGAGTTTCTTATTGGAGCAATACCATGTTGTTTTGGACTGTGGTTTGTGATTGGTATGGAGCGAGGGTAGCTTGATTGGAAAACGAATGACCCTGTGACCATGTGGGAACAAAGAGTGCCTATGATCAGTCTGTGCTGGAGGACTGTTGTAACCAGGCAGTATCTTTTGTTATGCAGTACTTAAGAGTTATTATGTGTCCAAGCTGAGACCTTCAAATATGTCAAAGTCTTCGGTGTCGCCATTGGCTGGACGTTGGGAGGAAAGAAATTGCTGTTCAACCAAGGAGGGAAAGTGCAAACAATTCCCTGGATGGACCTGGTGGGCTGTAGTAGGACACACATGTATAGTATGACTTAGTTGAAAGCCAAGCAGTTCGCCATCATTGCTTAGGTGTGGGAGTTAGATGAGGAGCCAGTGATTAGGTTCTTGTGTAGAACTGTCCCCTCCAACATGGCCTGTAGAACCGCCAGCATGGGGGAGGGAGTAGTTCAGGGGGGACAAAGCTGCCAGCCAAACCTCTGATGAAATGCATATCGTGATTTTCCATGGAAATGGCTGTGGATGTCTTGCACATATTTAACAGCAGACATGGCTTTAATGATGAAGCAGGGAAGCGAAGGGCATTTTCAGACTTTGGACCGGGAGCTATGGCAGCAGGATGGGATGCCCGAGAAATGTGGAGTAATCAGAAAGTGGCGAGACCGAGCTTACCAATTGTTTTTTGCACAGTGCAGGTGCCATAGGTCATGCCAGATGTACTGTGTGGGGTGTGTACCCGTACCTGGGTATTATGGCTAGGTAGTATGGGTCCTGGTTCATAGCCCATTTTTGGTCTGCATGTATATACTAAGTGTTAACCCCAGTTGTCTTGGAGGTGAAACACCAATCCCTTTCCTAGTGACTGGGGAAAATTAGACTAATCAAAATATACTAAAGGAAGGGATTAATAGAGCGAACTTAACGTCAGTAACACTCAATTACTCATTTAAAAAGTACACTTTCTTTATTCATTGTTAAAAAAAATATTTGTTCTTACAAGAGTAAATATAAGTGTACAGAAATTGTGAAGGAATAAAAAGCACAGACTGACTGCAACACAAACATTTGTTTTACAAAGAAATTTGACATAATCAACATCACAACCATTTACTACAACAGTGTGTTTATAACAAATAGATTAACATCACAGAAAATGGGAATATAAAATAATTTGTGAAATTTCATCAGTAGTTGCTAATCTTTGGACTAATCCTCGGTCTTAATGTACTAAGTGTGTACATCTTATAATATACAACCTAACAGGTTTCTGTCCCCTGTACTGCAAATGTTGGACATTCTTCAGGGATCTAGAAATATTAGTCATCCAGTAGGTTATGTGGTGTAGTCAATAAACCCCACGCATATTGATAGTACTGGAATCTCTTTGAAATTGATGCGTGATGTAACACATTCATTAAGGATCACAGCTCCCCTAGACATTTCTGTAAATGGTACTTCTTTGAGATCTGAATTCTCGGAATTTCGATTGTCCTAGATTTCAATTTTATATCTCCCAAAATGTCCGATTCTTACCCAGGATCTTAAAAGGGGAATAATTAGTATTCCACAAAGGAATTCTTCAATACACAGCGTCAGAATCTTGCTTGGATGTCCACTGGTCCCTGGTGCACAGGATAAGTGTAGCAATCTCACATCTTCTGAGTGACTTCTAGTCCTACTCCTCATCCCAGACCTTACATTTGAAAGGCACTGCTGCTTTCTGGGAATCTTTCTTCAAGCTTTTTCCTCTGTTGGCTCACCCCTCCTTGGAAGGCATGAACAGGGCAAAACAGTGGTTGCTTTGGTTGGATTCCATCCTTTGCTGTGGGACACCCAGGCCTAGGACCTCGTGAGAGCCTCGTAGAAGAGAGAATTAATCCAAGGCCACTTGACTTTCTGGGTTCCAACTGGGAGAAGAACTTGGGCAGCAGGAAAAGAAAATCTTAAAAGAACAGATATGAGGTGAAAGCTGGGTTAGGGATTCCTGTTGCTGCTGTTCGGAGTTAATCTGCCTGGAAATGGATGCATCCTTAAACAGCAAAAAAAAGTACAGCAAGCTTGCTAGTAGTTGTAAATATGGTGTACAACCTCCTAGCTTCATTTAACTGAAGTCGTTTCCAATTAATATTATATGTTCAGGGTGTTCCAACCCCACTCATGATCTTCCGATGTAACCCTGGATTATCACTTATAAAAAGACACAAGCTTAATATATTTTGTTGCATGGAGTTCCAAATGGGGGACCAAGTGCAGCGTATCAAAACCCCTCAGCCTATTCCTCAGCCAGAATTCAGCAGAATAAAATATTCTGGAAAATGTATGGATTGTATGGAGCACCTTGCTGAGGGCTCTCTGCTGCAACGATGGTGTCCCCAACCAAAGACCATCCCGCTGGGTGTTCAGCGTAGCTGCTGGGGCATCAGAGAGAGCAAAACGTAGCTACACTTGGGGTAAGACTAGTATGATGCCATGTCCACAGATAGATTCCCTGCATCCTATTGGAGATCATTTTGATCAGATTGTTTTTCCATCATAAACGTAATTCCAGGTGTTTTGTTTTACGATCATCTCTTGCAAATTGTATTTTATTCCTATCTGGTAGGGGAATAGCTAAAACGAGGGTGGCAACGTTGGTTGGGCGCCAACATGTCTGGAATCGCGCTGCAGTCTGGAAGAAGCGATGGCCTCTAAGTATCCGCTCAGCCTATGTCTGCACTACCAGGGGCACAGCAGGTTAGAGATAGAGTTACTATTGTTTTTCTTCACATACTTGCCAATTGCAGCTTCATGCCGGATGACGCGCAAGCATGAACCCACGTGGAAGAAGATGGACAAAGCGGCTGGGATCAATGGCCTGGCATCCCTGGGTCTTAACCAACCAGCCACGCGCTTTTGTATATTATGTCATTTATGTCACTGATGACGCTGTGTGCCTTCGTAAAGTGTTGTTCATACTGATTTTGCCAGCAGCAGAGTTCTTTGCTGGCGCACTTCCATTTCTTGCAAGAGGTGTGGTTGGCCTTTTTCCCTAACGGCAGGGGTGTTGCTAGGTCTGGAAAAGACCCGGGGCTATGCTGATGTCGAAATTGTCAGGACTGGGGGCTAGCTAGCCTTTTGGTTGTAGCTCCAGAGATTCTATCCGGGGCTACAACCAAAAGAGCAGGGGCTATAGCCCCCTTAGCCACCCCCTAGCAACGCCTCTGCCTAGCGGGCTGGGTTTTTTCCAGTGTGAGCGTTGAGGGACTTCTCTACTATTACAATACTACATTCACAGGTGAAAGCTTGGTCCATTTCGGTCAGGAAATCGGCTCTGAAAGTATTCATTCTTAATGGGCAGGAATATGAAGCACAACTCGAATGAGTACATTCAATGGGTTACTCCAACTCAACCCAGACCTTGAGGAATAGTACTCAAACAATGTCTCTGTATTTCAAAAACAAAGAGGCTTATTGTTCCAAGGCTACACTGCATCAATTGCTGATGAATGGATAGTAACATTGGTTCGGTTCTTTGTACAAACCTTGAAGACACTATTTTATTAAAGAAGTTTTTGTCAAATCAGGATTCCTTAATGTTTTAGCCAAAGTTACAGGGCAGGACTAGGATGCACACACAGTAGAAAGCCCTCCAACCTACACATGTGGGGAGATGCTCGGTGCCTTCACCTTTCCAGAGTGAGTCATCTTGCAAGAATACATCCGTAGGCCATGCCACATGTCAAGAGCAAAGACATCCCTTGCTCGGTTTGAACATGCCATATGAAGATTACATAATCAGGCCATCGCTTATTGATTGGATGAAAGAATAAGTGGGGGATTCTGCTGCAGCAACCTTTGGGGGGCTTTACAAGACCATGTACAGTAACAGGAAATGATGCATGGGTTAAGGAACCAGAGCCACGTGTAGAACGTAGGTCTTAAACGCCATTTTGGAAAGGTAGAATTCAGCCTTGGGTGCTATCCTTGAACGGTAATGTATTTTGGCAGACACACCTTTTCTGAGGGACATAATGTAAGGCACTGACGTTGCACGCGTGTTCTGCACGTGCCTGCTTCTTCAGCTCTTTTTTCGCCTCTACTCACGTTTCAAACCGATTGATTTTGAAAATACCTCAGAACAGCAGTAAATTGAAGAGTACAACTGTCTATTCATGCAAGAATAGTACGAAATGTAAAGGGCTTTCTAAACAGGCAAGAAGGCAGTCTGAACCGAATGCACGCAGAAAGGCGTTACAATTAAAGCTATCCGGATGGGCAGTACTGCAATGTACTATTTTCAGTGACTAACATACTGCTTTTCTTTTAAGAATGAAAGTTGTGGGTGTTGTGATAACTTGCGGGTAGTCCATGTCTCATGTAATGTGGCTTGCCAGACTCCCTCCCATATGCTTGTTCTCAGATGGCCTCCCTTCCCTCAAGTGAGTCAGCAGACAAATGCCAGCGTGTCAGAGAAAGCAAGATCTTTAATGACACAATTAAGAAAATCAATTTAGAATGTTGCGCCGCGAAACATTCTGCATTCTAACGCTGAACAGTGAGGCTGTGCCTGCTGAACATTGTGGAAAGAATGTTTTGTACGTGATCCAGTTACACAATTCGTCATCTGCGTGGGAGCGGGGAAGAGGAGGCACGTCGGGGGAAATGGAGTGGGAAAAGGAGCAAGCAGATTGGGAAGCAGCCTGAGATGAATGGGCAGGTGAGCGGAGGAGCGGGGAGGAGAGGAAACGGGTGGATACCCCAGAATACTCATAGGGAGTGGCCTGGGAGGTTAAGGGGGCCTCCTCATAAGTGCACAAAGGACGTTGCGTTGGGGTGTCGGGGAGGGGCGAAGACCCGTATGAGGAGGAATCAATTTTGCATTTCCTGTTGTGCGGAAGTCATGCCGCAATGGGAGTTGGGAAATGGATTGATTTGTAATACCGCCTTCCACAATATGGATGCAGAGGCAGTCAGCAATGGCAACGGGAGCTACTGGTGTACGCTAGATGGCTTAATGCATGCCAATTCTGCGGCTGGACTAAGGTTTGGGGCAATACAGGGGGTCTCTGGTGTGATGAATGCATTTCACTTGACATGATTTCATCAGAAATGGCAGACTGTCCAGAGAGGATTTCCCTGGTGTGCATACAGTAGGCATCATGCCGAGCTTTAACGCATGTTGGTCTTCCGTGTTCGGTTGCGGCTCGCATCGTCTAAGCTATAGTCTTCCACTCTTCAGAGATCTTAGTAAAATTAAAGGAAGGAGCAGGATTTACAGTAGGGTGGATTGGACTCAATTGTAATTTACACATCCAAAACGAGCAATACGTTGTAAAGTAAAGGCTAACCCTATTTTGTGTGGCAGGGATTGTACTGCTTAGTCCAAAGGTTACAACTTTTGGCAAGAGAAAGACAAGCGGGCGGTTGAACTAGGGTGTCACTTGTGTGAGATCACGGCATTTCACTTGGTATGCTCTCGACATAAAATGGCAAGCTCCTCGGCTTGCCTGCAAATATGTGTGTATGTGTATTGTACTGTACTGTAAACCCACTCACACACTGTTCGGTGGGGGCACCTTTCATCCATCCTTGCTAACCCCTCATCTCCAGCTGTACGAGTAATTCTTTCACAAGAGGATGCGTCTGCAGTGATGGTCAGAGTGGGACTGCCCTTCCACGTGCAGAATTATTCCCACTTGCAAAACACACCGCTACTGCTACACATATCAAGGAACTGTTAAAGTCATCAGCTGCAAAAAGGCTTTTTACAGTCAAGAAAACTGCAAGGTTGCTAAAACCATGAAGTTATCTTAAACGTTTCCCAGTTCAGATTGCTGGAACAATTGACAATATGTGATCCAACAGCTGACAGAAAGCACTGGGGAGAAACTCTAAAATGGGCCTGTTTTCTACATTAAATTTTAAGATTGCTTGAATACTTAAAAGCAGAAAAAAACATCACTGCCAAGTCCATCAATAAGTCATACGTGAACGGCTAAAGTCAGAGGCTCTCCACAAGGATCAGGCAGGGGCCTGCTGCTCAGTAAAAGATGCACACAATCCTACACGAGCCAGCCAACAAGTGTTCGCAGAGAGGAGTCATCCCAGACGACAGCACAAGCAACCGCGCAAGTCTTATTGGATCATTCCTAGGATAGAGATTCGGGCCAGTATTGTTAAAAAAGACCGGAATAGCAGTGTTAGGGCTCATGGAACAGATGTCAGCAATATGCTAAATTCTTTGTGCATCCCAAAAGAACCGAGTAGACGTGTATTATCAGTGCTTAATTTGTGGGGGTGGTTGCCAGTGGCCAACACTGGCACTCTTTTTTGGGCACCGGAACTCATGCAGGGCCAGCGCACATGCAATTGCTTTGTTTGTTCTTCCACTTCGCTTTGCATCGATTATAAATCATTGGGATTTGTCATTCTGATCTCGATCTCTCTCGTGCTTGCAGGTTGGAGGCCATGGCTGGCTGAGCCTGGGAGGGGCCAGCAATAGCAATGAACAACAAACTGTTACAAACAACAGCCAATGAAAACTACCATTCTGTTGTTACTATGCAGTATTTGATACATTCTTTATAGTAACACAGAATGTGCAGTTTTCATTGGCTGTTCTTCGGAGCCAGTGAAATTACATGGTGATGTGTTGTTGCCACTGGAGGCAGCGCGGTGCCACCTTCATTTCACGAGTTACTGTGAAGTGAAGGTATAGAGGCGTGGCGTCGTCGGTCCTGACTTGTGAGAGAGCGAGTCTGCCTTGCGTGGTGCGGCCTAGTTGCTTCCTGGGACCACATCTGCCTGCTTTTTCATTTGTGTGGGTGCCAGTATGCGCACCAGCCCCCCATCCCACCCTGAGGCCCTGACAGGAGACCAAGTCCCAGCCGTCAAAGCAGGTATGTCACTTTTTTGCGTGCGGTGCAGCCTGAACCTGTCACAGTCAAGTGATCAGGCAAGGCCCAGGTCGGGGCCCGGGTGGCGGCACGGTCCCCTGGTGGTGTCCTGACTGCCCAGGAGTCAGGACCCCACCAGGGACCCATCCACACCCGGGCTTCTGTCTGTGTGACCTCTGTGCAGTGTGCTGCTGACTGCAGTCAGTGCCAGGCCCAGGCCAATTTCTGTGACCAGGGGCTGCTGGCTGCCACAGATGACTCTGCCGCGGGCAGCCGGGCCCATGGATTGTGCCCAAAAGTACGTTTTTTACTTTTTTCTGTGAAAACCTGACCTTCCGTGGGGCCAGTGGCTGGGGCCCCGCCCCACGGAAGGTAGGTTTTTAAAGAAATAACTTATTTTGAGTGGCGGCTGTGGCCCATCACTTCGGAAGTGATGGGCCCCAGCTGCCCAAATATACGTTTTTTCTTTTAAAATCTTACCTTCCGTGGGGCCGCTGCGCGCGCACCTATTTTTGTCAACATCAGGCTCAGCATGGCCGTGGTGGTGGCGGCCCCACGAAAGGTAGCCTACGTGATTGAGGCAAGGCGGGGCAAGGCCCAGGACCGGGCAGACACAGCCAGCAGCGTGGGCCCACTAGTCTGTCACAAAAGGAATGAAATGTCATTTGGAACTTTGGCCACTTTTTCATTGGTGCCGAGCCCGACTCGAGACAATTGTATGCCCCAGTCCGACCCTGGATAGCATTCATCTAAGCGAAACATGAACTGTGAATTTTTGCCTGGGTGTTTCCGTTCTTCCTTTTAATGTTATCGGCCTCATTAGTTCACAAACGAGCTTCAGCGAGGGGACCCGGTCCAGAACGGTAAACGTATTGGGCCGAAACCGAACCGGCTGTACTTCGCGAGAAAAGCCCATGCAAAGACAAACTTCTGAAATGTCATTTCAGGCAAAGATACACACATGGAAACTAGATGGGGATAAACATGGTGCACGTACCCACTAATCTGTCATCATAAATAAAAGCACTAGTTGAGTATTCGTATATAATTCTCAACCGTCTTTCACTTTTTTTTTTACATAATTCCAGCGCATGTTTTCTATCCTGATGTGTGGTTTATACACCAGATGTGGCCCCTTAACCTGGGTACAATACGCTCCGAGCATGTGCTCCGAATGAGAGTACATGCAATCCTCAGATAGGAATCCTCAGATAGGGAGTTGGGTGCCTGTTACACCCCGCAGTTTAGTGAAGTATGCCAAGAACATGTCAGTGGGAAGGAGATATCTGAATATGCATTCTCCTCTGGCTCCTGAATATTGGGTGACAAAACATTTAGTTTTTTTAATATGTGTTAAGGTGGAAAGAGGCCCTAAAGCAGAAGTAGCACAGGCCGTTGATTGCACAACAATGTCTTGCAGAAATGACTTTTTCCAAGTTATGCATCACCATGCTCATGCTTGAAGGAAGGGTGAAGGGGGATGCATTTATGATATGTGATGACTGATAAGGGCTTGAGAGTAAATTGATTACACAAAACACCTGGATGAGGTGACTGAGGTACGGGCTGAGGGGAGGGTGCTCTTCCTGAGGTAACCAATTAACAATACTTGGTGTACTTTAACAGACTGTCAGATGGGGCAGAAGGGGTAGAGACAAATACAGTGCAACAGTGACTGAAACAGAATGATTTTTTTATTTATTTGCATTTTTAAAGCACTCATACAGCCCAGGGGCATCGAGGCGCAGTTACAGGAGGAGCATGTCTTCGTTGCGTATTTATAACGCGCTTAATACCCAGAGGTTTCTAAGCGAGGAGTCAGGGATCGAACCTGTGTTGCTTCGTGTCGTCTTGCTTCCAATCGAGCACATTACTGCTGAGCTATCCTGAGCCCCGGGACAATGATTGCAACGCAGCTCCACTCAGAGCCATTTGGGAAACAGGGCAGTTGGAGAGGGTGGGACGGGTGGTGGGGGGTAATTCTACAAAATTGACAAATAATATAACATCCACAGGTTTGCAACAATTTTATCAAATGCATTATCACTTCGAGGACAGAACGTATGGTCCAGACGTCTAACAAGTGTGGTCTAGAACTTAGAAGTGTGTTCAAATTTGCCTCTGGGTTTGCCGGAACCACTACACCGACCATAACCAGTGTTTTCCAACTTTAAAGCATTATACTTTCTCAACCCATGTGTGCCCTTACCCATCCATCCCACTACTAGCCTCTGCCAGCTGTTGCTGCAGCGCCAAACATGTGACATGGAGCAGCAGCAGTGTGATGGGCTGGTGGTGGACCGATCTAGGTAGGTCTAGCACTGAACTGGCACGGCCGGCGCGTCCGCGCTGAGGGCAGCGCAGCGACCGCGCTGAATGCGGAGCCACGCCTGGCATTTTGGGGCCAATATTTTTTGGGCACTGGCACTTATTTTTTTTTTACAAATTAAGCACTGTGTATTATTTGGAGATGTAGTGAACAAATGCACAGGCCAATTTGGTAGTTTTCATGGTCAGACTTTTCTATTGCTAAGCTTTGCATTCAGGGGAGTACATTTTGGTAATGTTCCACCAGCCAGGGCTTCGTAGGCCAGCGTCTAGTGAGGACATTGCCATGAGCACAGGTCGAGAGGCGAAAGAGAGTCTTCGGTACTGTCGAATGGAAAAATGGTTGACCACTGGAGAGGCCCAGGTGGCCAAGATGGCATGTGGATATCTTCCCCATTCCTGGTCACACGATTGCCTGCCACCACTCTGATAGGTGCTCTTTTTTCATTTTTATATGTGTCATGGTTATGAACGGCTTTAATTAGCAAATTTCTATCTTGACACTTCCTTTGAGATGATAGGATATTTATAACGCGCTTAATACCCAGAGGTTTCTAAGCGCGGACGGGGATCGAACCTGTGGTGCTCCGTGTCGTCTTGCTTCAAAGGCGAGCACGTTGCCCCTGAGCTATCCGCTCGAGACTGATCCAGTTTACTTTGGTTTCATCCTTGTGGAACCACTGCACGTGTTTCACTGTATGAACACAGCTTCTTCAGGAGATGACAGAATTCATAGTTGTAGTCTGGTATTATGTGGAGACTGGCATCCTTTTCGGCTTGCGGTTAACGAACACCGGCTTCTCCGTGGCAAACTATTATATACTTTGACTAGGCCTCTTCGATCATTTATTGAAAATAGAAGGCCTCATCAATTCAGTTTCCCAAGTCCATCCCCTCATTTACCTCCCCGCACCTGTACATGCCCTTTTAAAAACAGATGTAATGCTGCTCTTTAAACAGTTTTGATAAAGACATCTGATCAATAAGAAAGACTTTTACAATCCATACTATATTAATTCTTAATTAGCTGCCCATTGTAGTTATACCCATAATTCTGGCATTAACTAAACATCTTGGAGCCGATATATGCTGCATGAACAATAGCGCTGTATGGAGAGGGGGGCGGGGGTCTTCATTTTATTGTTGTCCGACGAGGTTATGCGATAGCGTGTCGACTTTGGTGTTTGATCGTGACCTCATGTTTAGGAGGTCTAATTGTATTCCATTTTAGAATGTAGAGCATCCTATGAGAGAACCGTTGTAGGATTTACTCCCTTATGTGCAGAATGGGAATGCCCAGGGTAGTCTGATAATGGGTCATTCTTCCACTTCCATTTTATGATCATGGTGAGCCTTGTAGGAGAATAGGATCCCATTTCATGGTTGTTTATTATTCATATGAATTCTTGAGTAACTTATACTGTGATCGATTCATTAATTCATAAACATGTATGATTGGATCGTTGTGATAATGTCATGTGAATTTTGTTGTGACGGTGTGTTTTTTGATTCCGAAATAAACATACCAAGAATTTTTTAAAAAAGAAGACTTTTACAACCAATAATATACTTATTAATTACTGTACCCAGCCAGTGCTAACAGAAACGTTGTGTAACAAGGAGACATACAATAAAATAAAAAAATATTCGGAAGTCATTTCCCTTTTTTTGAAGTCTAAATACTTCCATGGTTAAGGTTCTGGGCATTAATAAATTGCAAGACAGAAAGCTGACAGTTAACAATTAGCCATGGTGCCACGTGGAATTCTCCCACCTTGAGTTCATCAAGAGTGACGGAGAAACGCAGAAAAGCAGCATGGGTTTCATGTGGCCTCAAGCAAAAAGGCTACTTTCCCCCCCATTAGCAGGAGGCAGATGTTCTGTTTTTAGGGCCACTTCTGCCTCCCAAGTGCCCACACGCAAAGAAGATGTTTGTAAATGCCACAATATACTACCAACTAACAAAACCCAAGAAAGGGCAGTTACTTGAATCTGGGCACAGACTGTGGCGGGAGCGGCAGAGGGAGATCCTCACGGACACATGCGCCCACCCTGTTTAGGAATTCTTGTACAACAAATGGAAGAAAAAGGTCTTAATAAACCATAGTGTATGGGGGTCTTTGACTCCAAATTGGCACTTCCGGATCTTCACAACGTCTACAGGGGCGGCGTAACAGAAGCACCGATAGTCTACCCATATAAACATCAGTTCTGTAAACCGACGACTATACAGACGTTCAGGCAACACAAGTGACGCTCCTTCACGATAGCTCTTTTACAATTGAAAAGCAGTGCATGTATGTCTAATTTAATGGAATCCATGCCCCTCCCCAAGGCAACATGCTACTACTTGTAGCATTTACATCATGGTGCCCAGAATGCCATTCACAGCATGCAGTCTTTCCAAGGGCAGTCATGCGTACAAGGAAAATTCCGACCAGAGACTAAGAAGATTCCTCATTCACCAATCTGAAAAACAAAGATAAATGTGTTCCGGCACTCACCCTGGTTAATGGAATCGGATGCTTCGGCCTCTGGGTTGGCAGACACTCTGTCAGAATGTGGAGATGGAAGCAACTCTACATCAGAGTCATCGGATCTGGTGGCAAGAAAAAATAAACATTTCATTACCGACTTAAGAAGTCTGCTTGTTTGACAATCAGGTGATTGAGATGTGCTAAGAGGTTAGTTGGTGAACAAGTACTAGTTACTTGCCTGTTAACGAAGGAACTGTCATTAGTAGTGCTCTATGGGAACACATTAGAAAAGGCTAACCGCTCAATGGCAGATCAGAATGCTTTGGAAATCAATACTGAAACAAACATCTTAAATGTTTCTGATCTCTTCAGCTTGGTCATTCAGGTCGGGTCAGCGGCTTGGTCATGGGTCAGATTGGAGAAGTCATGTCCAAAATAAGACCACCACTTGATCCTATTAAGGTAATTGTTGAGCCCAGAGCTAGCTACAGGAAGCAACGGGGTGCTTTACAATCACAGGGGATAAACATGGTGAGGGAAGCAAAGAAACAAGGGAGCCAACAGGGGAGGACGGGTAGTTTGGTAGCAAGGTGTATACAAGCAATCGGTGGAGGACAAAGTGGGGAGCAGATGGCCCAGTCTCAGGTAGGGTGGTGTGAGGGGTCAGAAATGAGAGGCGGACAACTCGGTAAAGGTTTTTTCATAATTACCCATTTTATCAGTGGAGTAACTATGCTGAAAATGTTGGGGGGGTGGACATGACATTGAAGAAAAGGTGCCCGAGCCAAATTAATGGGGACAAAATGGTGTGCCATGAAAGTTGGGGTGGGAAAAACACCCCTGTCCGCCCTAAAATTACGCCCATGCATTTTATCAACTCATAAGAGTGTGATAAATGCCTCGCTATCCCTAAGCTAAAGAGGATTGCCCTACCCATCGAAACAGAACTAAAGGAAAACACTCTAATAAAGGGAATCTGTCCCGCACACTTATACATACAATAAACTCAAAGGTATAATATGGCATTTCAGATTCAACAAAAATAACAGTTCACTCAATATAAACCTGGAAATTATGTATACTTGTAACATGGGACGAATGCCCTTCCTCAGGTACAAAGCATGATCTCCAACCAAAGTTCAAAATAAGAAAAGTTTCTTTTTGTAACCAAGTTATGTTCAGAACGTTCTCCTTGTTCCAAAAGTATCTCACTTGACCCTTGACAATGTTTCCACAAACACAAAGGGCCTCATTACGACCCAGGCGCTAATGGGTTAACGGCGCCGTAAAAAGCTGCGGCGCCGTTAACCTATTAGCGCCTAATTACGAGGTCCCTTTGCGGGACCCAACCTTAACGGCTGGTGTAGACCAGCCGTTAAAGTAGGGACCCGCAAAGGGACCTTGGTGCTAATTACGGTGCCGCAATTTGCAGCACCATACTTCGCGCCTTCCCCATTCCCACTGAGGCCCATGGAGCAAAAATGGGAATGGGGAAGGGCCATGGAGGAAGGGGGAATTGCCGCCCTGCCAACCTTGTAATGGGGTGGTAATTCCCCCTTCCTCCATGGCGGAGTCGGTAACTTACCGGCATGGACCATGGTGCTAATAGCACCATGGTCTTCCGCCAGGGTCATAATGAGGCCCAAAGTCTTTTATCTTCCAACTGATATTCAATATCTCAAAAACAGTTCTTGGAAAACAAACGCCACCATAATTCTTCTCGATTCACAACAAGGTTCCTGTCAGGATGAGTTTTAACACAGTTCATCAAACACAATAGTGGCTTTGCCACTTTCATACCTTCACAATCACAACCACAATGCAGTACTTCAAGGTCTTCTTCCTGGTTCACTAACCTGCCAGGACTACCACTAATAATTCCTTTCCTGGTATACTCCCCCTGCCAGGATAAAAGCTCCGAACACTACTACAAATACTCTGTGGTGAGGCTTGCTTCATACTTTCAGAAAAGTCATCAACTTTCAACAATTTTGAGATTCACAACTTCCTCTGGGAGGACACAATACACATTGGTGCTGTTTGTTCCCATGTTTCATTTGCCACATGCAATGCAGGTTATATTCCCCCTTCTCCTTGAAACCTCTTACAAGGATGGCTTCTCTCCTGCCACTCTTGATCTCTCGATTTCACATCACACAACTGCTTCCAATGCCTCTATACAACATTTGTCTTTCTTTGGCTTAGGCAACGATTGTTGGCGTATTGTGCAATTATTGCCTCTTCTCCCTTCTGGGAACATTGGCTACAATTCTTCTGCAGTATCGTTCTCTCATTACTTGGTCAATGTGGGTTATAAGCTTTCTAAAGGTTTGTCCCCTCTTTACTTTGGCAATGGTGGTTATTGTTCTTCAGTATTGCCCCCGTTCTACTTTGGCCATGCAGGTCTTTATATGGTTTCAATATTGCCCCCTCTTCGTCCTGGCAATAATAGTTGTAACCTTTCTTTTGTGACTTTCCTTTAAAGTGATTGTAACAGCAATAAGACTTCCTTGCATTAGTTAGATATTCAAAATATGGGTTAGCGGTCAGCGTTCGACTACGGAGCGTTCCAGGGTTACCTAAGAAATGCCAACTCGCCGGTCTCTCTACACGTATCCACCCAAACCGTTGCCTTCGCTTCTTCTGGTGCTCTTCAAACACTGAACAGCTTTGATCGTGTTCTTGCAGCCTGCTCCGCTTGGCAAAAGAGCATGCCTTGCTCTTCCTGTACTCGGTGCTTGCCAGCCACCAGGACCAGGCACAAAATAAGGAGAGCTCCTCTCTCCAAAGGGACAGCCTATCAAAACACTGCTTCCCACTGCACAAACTCTACACTTCAGGTTAAAGATCCTCTCAGGACCGACATCCGCTTCAACAGCAGTGGCTCCAGCGCCTTCATTTTCCCTGCTTCAGCTGCTACAACTGCGGCTTAACTCCTACTACTAACTCCACCTTCTTGTTCCAATAGCCTGCACCTGAGGGGGCCTTAAATACCTGAAAGTCCCACTCAGGTGTGGATCATTTAACTGTATACTGTAGTTCCGTGCCTCTGAGCTCCTCTTCCTCGTCCCAGTACTTAGGGTATCGTGGGACTTTAAGTCCCCAGTGTTCTGATTACTTTTTAATATTACAGGCCCCAATCTTACAGTAGGCCATTCAAACTGTAGGGTCTCTAGGAAAGTTATTTATAGGGTTCTCTCCAATTCTCCTGACCAGAGTACCCTCTCATGTGATCCTCCTGCATTAAACACCCCCAGGGTCAGGATCAGGAAGTGCCTGCTTTTCCCTGGCCACATAGAAGGGTCCCAGGTCAGGTTAATCACCTCCAATTCATCACATTGGGGAGTGGAGGGTGTGTGGACCCAGGTCTTAGGGGGGAGCCATTCATTGAAGAGAAGGGTCTTGAACTCTTTGGCAACTGTTGAAGCGAGGGGGCAAGTCTGATGTTGACGCGGAGGTGGTTCCAGAATCTTGGAGCATAGACATAGAAGACCTGTCTTCTGGTTCTTTCCTTCCTGCACATGTCCTTACTGCTGGTGAATCGTTGACTTCCAGAAATGCTGAGTTTCTCACTGGGGTAGAGCGTGGGGACTTCAGTGCGACCTAGACACAAGAGCATTGAAACTCTACTCATAGGGATTGCTACGGTTACTGGGTACATAATCGAACTAGTTATTCTCTTCCAGACATTGTTCATATATTGAACTTTAAATGGACGTTGATGCAGGATATAAAAGGGAAAACTAGCGTTCATGCATTTCCTTGGGCAAGGAAACCCTGCAAAATCACCTCACCAAATGTAGAATCCAGAATTGACTGGAAGGCAAAAATGCTTACACCAAGTGGGGAGAGACAGTCCGTTTTAGCCCTAGAGAACACAAGACACAGGCCTTGCCAGAAGCAACAGGAGTTGGGATACCTTCTGGTCTAGGCTTTCCTGGCACCACATTAAAAGAAGCATACTAGCCGAAAATTCAGATGGCTCGGTGACCGCCACAAGTAGCATACAAAGGTCGGGCATATCTGGACTATGCAGACGAGACAAACCATTTCAAATGCTTTTGTATATCCGGCTCATACATTTCATTACACTATGAATTGCATGAACAAACAAACCCAATGGGTTTATTTCGAGCGAATGCCAATAAAACACAACAGTACAATAAAAAAGCACAAACACCCCCCCACATTAAATATTGTAATTGATCCAACAACATATCATGAAAAGAAAGCGATGTAAATATAGCAGAAATATATCTTACGCAAAAAACAATTGCAGTACATTGCCTAGGTCGACGAGTGCAAGTTTGCCTGAAGTAAGAACAGTAATGCTGGGCGGCATTGTCTAAGATGAAACATTTATACAACAGGGATCTACAAATGCTTCCTCTGCAGTTTATATTTTGGACAAAATAACAGAAAATGAATCAGCCTCTCTTTGTCCCCGGGGGTAAAAAGAGAAGAAGCTCCCATCAAGCAAGTTCCCTCGCCGCCTTGAAGTCACCATGTTCAAACAAAAACCATTGAATCCGAGTCTGGACATACAAAATCGACGATTGATATAAAGGGGCCAGGTAATATGAGGCTGCAGAACATCACTTGATTTAATTCTATCAGTAGTTCTACCTCCTTTCTTCCTAACTCATGGGATGACAGCATGGCCAGTTTCTTGGGGCGTTTACAATCATGATAATTACAAGATTACTCAATAGCTCAAGCTTAAAAGGAGGTACTAGGGAGTACCCCTCTACTTCTTTATTCATAAGGAAACACATCAGGATGTTTAAGACCGCAAATGAACTCCAAATGCCAGCATTTATTTAAAATTAGACTAACATTGGGATTTGATTAACAGCACAAAAAAGGGTCACATAAAACAAACCCATTCGATATTGAAGTCCAAGCTGCTGGTGATGTGCAGGTTTAGGATTGTAGCTGTTTCTAAGTCAGCTCCTTTTACAGAAAATGTTTAACGGTTTCAGATCTTCGACATTATTAACACCCCAGAGCTCAGCCCCATAGAGAGCCACATGTAACTTTAGCTTCATAGATCTGAATCATACATGCCATGGGTTGGGCCTTAAAGGTTTCTTGCAAACTTAAACGATCCCAGTAAGGGCTTTACATAGTTGGTCTGAGATTATGACTTGGACTGGAAAAAGAAGCAGTAAATCTCAAGCCCAATAAATCTACTTCAGAGACCACTTTGATTTGGGCACAGCCAGTTAAAACCCAAGAGGGCAACATTTGCTTTCTAGGAAAATATTGTGGCTGATTTACAGACATTCATTTTTAGCCACAAGTTAAACATACATTTAGGTGTAAGAATCAATCACGGTCTGTAGGAATTGAGAATTGAGAGTCAAGAGAACATGTCATCAGCAGAAGATAAAATTGGTACTTTAAATTCCCCTCCCAATACTGTTACATCTACCAACATGTCACACAAATCTGCACAACGAATTTGTGAAAGATTAAAAGTAAAGGGACAAGAACACACGGTTGACGCACTCCAATAGTAATTGCAAAAGGGTGAGCTGTTGGTCATGGAGGGCTGTCCCCAAAAGCAGCATTACCCTCATGCATCCATGGAAGAATACTTAAAATAGCAGAAGGTAAACCTAAACCTCTAAGTGCAGGCCGCAGCTAGGAGCAATCCAATGTGTCAAACACAATTCCCCTAAAGGTTGCATGCACTGACTCAATGTACAAAGATCTTAAAATCAACAAAGATTAAGTTCAGAAGTTCAGTGAGAACGCCTTTGTTAAAGTTAAAGTGAACTGAAGCCCAGATTGTGGATTATCGGTAGTCCAATCAATAGGCCTAGCCAATAAAACTTTAAATACTTTTGAATGAAAAATCTAAAAGATGTAGGGTGCTAACTCGCAGATAAAGAGCGATCACCCTTTAAAAATATGGAAAATATGTGGGCACTTCAACGTATGGGGAAAAAAACACCAGTCTTGATTTAATTACAGAGTAAGGGACCCCATAACTCAATGTGCTTTTTGTAAAAGGCAGGCTGGGTTCTATCTGTTCCCTGACATTTGTTTCTTTATGGTAGAACGTCAAGCTAAACAAAAATAGTCTGTACATGGGTCGATGGTAATAGCAGCCAAACTATAATTACACTCCTCTTTAGTGGAACACTGGTTATATAGCATTTGGTGAATGGTCATACAATGTAGAAAATAAATGCGAGACCCAGCCATTTGCAGGAACGTTGTTGTCACAGGCCAAATTTATTTTTCTTATCTAGGGCAACACAATCAGTTCCTAGAATCACTGAATGTCTTTATAGGAAATTACCATAACCAATTCATCCAATGCTTTC
Source organism: Ambystoma mexicanum (assembly GCF_040938575.1). Taxonomy (NCBI): domain Eukaryota; kingdom Metazoa; phylum Chordata; class Amphibia; order Caudata; family Ambystomatidae; genus Ambystoma; species Ambystoma mexicanum. The sequence continues at coordinate 1,457,723,903 of NC_090932.1, forward strand.
CCCAGATGTTTCCATCTATGTGTGGCCATTCACTTTCTATAGTGCTCATTTTTCTGTATAATTAATCATGTACAAGGGCTAGTACATTTCATGGTGTGTAAAGGGTCTTTCTGGGCCACCTTTAAGGGAGCATCTAAGGGAAACCAGCCATAACATCAATGCTAAAATGCCGACTCCCATTACTGCGCCCAAGTGGAGCAGGAGTTGCAGTAACGGAGTCGGGGTTGCAGGGGTGTCCCGCGCTTACCATTACAGTAAGCACAGGAAAGGAAAGAAACAAAAATGTAAAAAGGCCCCAGCAGCGTCAGCACCGCCCCAAGTAAGTGGTAGGAACAGACGCCGCAGGGGTACAGGACAGTACAGGTAAGTGGGTGGGTGTTGGAGTGTTGCGGTGCATCTGGGCAAAAGTGAGCTGATCACTGCGCCGTGCCGTAATCGGCATCGACATTTCCGTCGCGCAGTTACAGGTGCCGCAGTGATCACATTGCTTCCATCTAACCAGATAAACGTTTTCCTAGACACAGAGGGGTTTACATGATTTGCTCAACACAGCCAATTTTGTTGAATGCATCCAACTTACTCAAACTCGATGGGCCCGTTTCACTTTCAAGGCAGGTCCCAATAAGATAATTGGAAGATGTAAAAATGATTCTTAAAATCCCACTACTCAAACAGTATCCCACTTTATATGCAGATGACAATTGGAGAGCACACCCCCATGAACATCTGGTAAAAGTGTAGGCTTACAATTTGGCAAAAAGACGCTTCAGTAGCAACATTAAAGTAAAGTGGTCACTATCAAGTATAGGATTAACCTTTAAATCAGAAAGCCATTTCCAATAAATCGGAGAAAACGAAGAACAGAAAATGTTGATGAATCACAGGCACAAATAAAAGTCTGGTTCCCAGTGATATGGGCAAGTACTCCATCAACAGAATGATTTAGTAAGTGTTTAATGGGACCCCTAGCTTACTTCCTCAGCATCAATGAAATCTGGCAAATTAAAATGCCCAAGTTTACTGTTAAATCGCTGCATTAAATAATGATTGGAGGAGAGCTTCCATTAATATTTAGAATGGCGAGTATTTTATTATTTAGCCAAACGTCCTCTATTGCCTGAATAGAGTACTAATAGTTAATAATCCATATATTACAGTTCGCATTTAGAGTTAATTTGACAGTCAAAATGTTTTTTTTTTTAAAACAACAAGCTCAACATTTCATTTACAAGCCTTCAGGCAATCCTTTACACGTTTTTCAGTTACGGTCTTCCCCCCACACCCCATTTAACTCATGCTTGCACCTCAATTCCTTGGATTACCTTTCTGTGAGGCTAGTCCCCTTCGTCGTTCTCGGACATGTCATATTCACTAGAATCAATCTGTGTGGATCCCGACAATGTGGCTACCATTTGTCTCCAAGCTATCAGAGAGCCCACTTCCCCATCCTCCCCTCTGTTTGCTGCCTCGTGCCATACCACTGTCTCTGCATCTTCCCATTTCAGAAGGTCATTCCACCATGCCTCTAGCCTGGGTCTGTGGGTTGCTTTCCAGCCCATGGCTAGTCTTCGCTTTTCCAGGATGTAAGCCAGGTCCCTGAGTTTGCAGACATGTTGCAGGCTACGTGGTCTGGTGAACCCCCCTAACATGCACGCCCACACTGATTCCACATCTAGCTTAATTCCCTTATCAGACAGGCGCAACCTGACTTCCTCCCAAAACTTTCCAACCTCCAGGAACACCCAGAACATATGGAACATCCCGGCTTCTACCTCCCCGCACTTAAGGCATTTTTGTGCTTCCGTACCCCCGAATCTAGCGATCCTTTGGGGGGGGGTCATGTAGGCTCTGTGGGTGACGTATAATTGGAGCTGCTGCAGCCTCGCATTCCTAGACACCTTTTTACGATATCTTTGGACCCTTTCACACTGCCCATCCCACATTGGTATCCTAGCTTCCTCCTCCCAGTCCCGCCTCAGTTGGAGCAGCTCCGTTCCCACTCCAGACATCACCAGTTCGTAGATCCAGGATACCCCGTGCCCTCCCTCCGAGATGTCGTACATTGTTTCTATGGCGATGTCCGGTTGTTCTGCTAGCGCTATTTCGTACCACCTCTCTTTCACCAGTTTGATTATTCCAGTGTATGTGATGTATTGCCCAGCGTGTACTCCCGTTTCATCAACCAGCGTTTGGAAATCTAGTGCCTTCCCCTCCTGCCATAGGTCTCCAAGGGTCACTAGGCCCACCGTCTCCCAGTGTTTACGGATCCTCAGTTGTTCGCCTGCGGGGATTATGGGACCAGGTTTCCCACGGCCCGGCACGCCCTGCGCCATGTCTTCCAGCCCAGTTCCAGCAATCTCGATCGCCCGTGCAACTCAAGTTTGGGCAGCCATATCAATTCTTTTAAGAAGTAGGGGTCGCATTCCCTCCTCAACAATCTTGATTCTGCTGTCTCATCTTCCGACAGCCACCTTACGACGTGTTGTAGCTGCCCTGCCAAGTGGTATATTTCAAAGTTCAGCAGGTTTATTTTTCCCCCCGTCATACGTGCTGTTTAGTTTCCATAGGGCTACTCTGTTTCTAGAGTTGTGCCACAGGAAGCCTCTACACAAACTCTGGAGTTTAGTAAAGAAACATCTGGGCAACACACAGGGGATTTTTGTAAAGAAGTGCAGCTGTCTGGGCAGGACAACCATCTTGAGCAAGGCTGCCCTTCCTACCATGGCCAGGGGGAGCTTCGCCCAGAACCCCATGCGGTTCTTGATGCCCTCCACCAGCCTCTCTGTGTTATATTTATGCTCATCTAGGGCCTTATGATATATATTAATTCCAAGATATTTAAATGTGCTGGTCTGCCAGACTATTTCCAGAACAGGCAGGTTCTCCTGTGGGACTCCTCTGTACCTCCCTAGGGGAAACATGCATGATTTGTCGGGCATTGCGGTGAATCCCAAAAATGTTGCATAGCACTCCATCACCTCTAGGATATAGTGCAAAGTTTCCTCTGGGTACCGCAGATATAGCAACATGTCATCCGCATACGATATCAGGTGTGGTCCCCCCTTAGTGTGGACCCCCATTTCTTCGTACTGCTGTCTCAAGCAGATCGCTAGTGGTTCCAGTGCCAGAATATATAGCATTGGGGACCAAGGGCAGCCCTGTCTCAATCCTCTACTGAGTTGCCATTTTTCCGAGATCATCGCTCTCGTTTTGACCCTGGCTGTTGGGGAACTATACACCATCTTTACCCATTGCATATACCCTGGTCCCATCCCGTATTCCTTCAAGGCCGCCATCATCCATGGCCATCTCACAGAGTCAAAAGCTTTTACTGCATCTAATGAGACTACTGCTATTTCGCTTGGGTCATCCTCTGCCTGTTCAATGATATGGTGGAGCCTCCTGTGGTTATCGGATATGCTTCTGCCTGGAACATATCCAGTTTGGTTGGGTGTAGGAGTTTATTTATGACCTTCTTTAGCCTATTCGCCAGCACCGCTGTAAGGATTTTGCTATCCTGATTAAGCTTGGATAGGGGTCTGTACGACACACACTGTGTGCTTGGCTTGCCAGGTTTTAGGAGCGGAATAATCACTGCTTCCCTAAGGGATTCCGGCAGTATCCCTTACTCAAAGGCCTCGTTGAGCATTGCCAACAGCGGGGGAGCACTTCTTGCCTATATGTTCTATAAAATTTGCTGGGGAGCCTGTCTGTCCCCGGGGCTTTGCACGTGGGTAATTGGGTTACCACTGCCTCTAGTTCTTCTATGGTGATTGGGGTATCTAGGTCCTCCCTGTCTTCCTCATTCAATTTGGGTAGACCTATGTCTTCTAGCGTCTCTTGGGACTCCTGCTCTGTCATCTCGCCTGCATCTTCAGGCATTTATAGAATCTGAGGAATCCCTTGTTCACGCTCTCCTGGGTGTTCCGGACCTGGCCTGCCTCCCCCACTATGTCTCTAATTGCTAGTCTTGGTGTCTCACTCTTGTATAGCCATGCTAGGAGCCTCCCGGGTCTGTCCCCCCCCTGCGTGTTGCCTTTCAATGTATTTTTTGTAGTTCAAGTTACATAACCTCTCCCAGAGCCCCTCGCAAGTCTGTTGTAATTGGCTCACCTATTTTGCCTTTTTTTGTAAGGTGCCCCCTTTTCTCGTAATTGATTCTATTTTCTCTTCTGTCTCTTGTAGCTCGTGCTCTATGCCCGCCTGGAGCTGTCTAGATTTAGATATGGCCATGCCTCTCACCACCACTTTAAAGGCTTCCCATAAAGTTCCCTCTGACTCTACGCTTCCCATGTTATTTTCAAAATACCCGATTATCTCCTCCCTTAGGTCCTCTCGAAATGCTGTATCCTTCATTGTCTCTGTTCTAAGCCTCCAAGTTGGAATTCTGGCTCTGGGAGGCTAGTGTCTCCACGCCAGGACCAGGGGGGAGTGGTCCGATAGTATTCTTGCCTTGTATTCAGAGCCCATCATTTCCCAGACCAGTCCCGGCGTGGCAAACATGTAGTCCAGTCTCATGTACAGGTTGTATGGGGCGGCGTAGTGCGAGTAGTGCCTGTCGGTAGGATGTTGCTGCCTCCATATGTCCACCAGCCAGAAATCTCTCAGCAGGGCTAGTAGTGTCCTCGCTGCCGCGGTGGGCCTAGTTACTTTTTTATGTGACCTATCCATTCTGGGGTTTAGCGTGCAATTGAAGTCCCCCCCCCCATATATGACCGCGCCTCCTATGTGGGGCTGATTGTGCTGTATAATGTTTTAAAATAGGCCACTGTATCTTGGTTGGGGGCATATGTGTTTATAATGCACAGTTCTCCGTTTTCTACCAGCCCCCGGATTGCTACCATCCTCCCATCTAATTCCACCATGGCCTGTAACATCTGGAAGGGTACGTGTGGCGCCACCCAGATAATCGCCCCTCTGGCATACGCCGAGTACGTTGCTCCTATGGTGGTGCCTTTCCACTTTCTCTTTACCACTTCTTGTTTCTCTTTAGTGAGGTGGGTTTCTTGCAATAGGGCTATATCTACTTTCTGCCTTCTCATGTACATCATTACCTTGTTTCTCTTCAGGTAGCTGTTGAGGACTCTAACGTTCCAAGTTATTATTTTAAGGTCTCCCATTGGCATTTATGACTTGTCCTTCCCCCTCCTTCCTTATCCTACCCTTAGAGTTTGTTTGACGTGGGTGTAAGCCCGTTCCCCCTCCAATATAAACAAACCTCCCAACTAGCCCCCCACTCCCCCAAACTCCCCAACTAAAAACAATGCACTCCTCCCAACTCCCTTCCCTCCCCCCTCCCTTCCCGTTCCCAACTGTAGCCCAGCTCCATCCCTGGATCTCATGCCTTCCCGCATTTGGTTCCTATTCGGCATGCCGGTACTAGGGACCCAGCAGGGGGTTACCACTCTGATGGCGACCCAACTATCCTATCTATACGGGTGTAAGAAGGAATCCGACGTGTCTCCTGCTATTGTGCAACATCGCCTTATGCTCATGCATTGCGGCTTATGTGGCATGCGGCTTTACCCTTCCATGACTGTATTACCCTATCTTATATTCAAGTCCCAAAGTCATAGTTTACAGCACCTCAGCTCCGGTATCGCGCCTCACTCCTCTGTGCTGTCTAATTTCCGGCCCTCTGCTCCTGATGGACAGTTCTGGGCATCCAACCACTCCGTTGCATCCTCTGGAGTCTCGAGAAAAGGGCCTTGTTGTTATGGAACACCTTCAGCCTGGCCGGGTACATCAACATATATTTGAAGCCTGCCTCACGCAGTCTCTTCTTCACTACCCCATAGTTCAGTCGCCGTCTTTGTACCAGAAGTGTATAATATGGGTACGCCGTGATGGCCGCAGAGCCTCTCTGTATTATACCTCCTTTCCGGAAGTGTTCAAGTATTTTCTCTCTGTCTCTGTAGTTCAGAATTTTTGCAATTATCTGTCTTTGAGGTGCCCCTGGGGGAGGTCTTCTTGAAAGGGCTGTGTGTGCTCTCTCCACTGTGAGCCCCTGGGTGAGTGACCGCTCTCCTATCTCCTGAAGAAGCATGGTCTCAACGTAGTCTGTTGGGTTGGGGCATTCGGCTCCTTCCGGGATGCCCACTATGCGTATATTGCTCCTCTGGGTGCCTCCTTCGGCTTCATCCACCCTGTTTTCTAGGTTGCTCACTTGCTGTTTCAGTACGTGGATCTCCGAGGCATGGGTTGTGCGTGCTACCGTATTTGTGGACGTTTCTTCCTCCAGTTCATCTGTACGCTCCACTATTTTCCATACGTCTTGTCTAAGTAGGTTAACGTCCTCCTGTACAGCGCCCACTTTGAGTTCCAGCGCTGCCTTGAGTTCGGCTGTGGCTGCCTCCAGTTTGGTCTCCCACGTCGCCTTCAGGTCCGCAATCACGTCTAGGATCTGTTGGTCATTGCACATGGGGGTTCTTTTCTTTGTTTCTGGCCCCCTCCGCTGGTGGAGGGGTCTTCGTGTATTCCTCCATCGTAGGTTGCTTCCCTTTAGTTTTGGGGAGTTTGGATGCCATTGTGTTACTTTAGTATGTTCCAGTGCTGAGTAGCTCTCCCTTCTTTCCTGGGGCTGGCTTGTGAGGATACCTATCGCATTGACCGAAGCCCCCTTAATGCTCTGCCTGCGGCAGGAGTGGTCTTGGCCGGTCCTTGCGCCTGCGGTTGTCACCACATCCCCTCCGCTCCCGGGGCCTCGGCCGGGTTTTTAATTTTTTTTTATTAGCCTTCTGTGATGTGTGCTCATAAATGTCTTTGTGCCATCCACCTCTCTCTACCAGGTGTCATCATAGTGTGCTTATTTTGCCATTGTTGCCAGTCTGCCTATGCCGTGCATCCGGGCCTTTTTGTCTCGGGGGAGGGGGTCCTCATTATTCCACTGCGGCCTATGAGGTGGGCCAATCCGCTGTTGCCTTCTGTGGTGCTCGCAATGCCACCTGGCCGCCTCCTGACACACCACCATGATCACACTGCTGGTTTCAACGTTGTTGCTGCGGCGAGCCGCTGCCCAAGTCAGCAGTATTTAGGAAGAGGTTCCAGCATGTATCAGCGTGTCCCATGTGGCGCTGTACACATGTGTACTATCCCATACGCCCCGGGATCTTGTTCTTTTGGGCCTGATGTTCTAGTTCCATATATGGGCGGCGCTACACCCCACCTTCCTTGTTGGGCTTGCTCCACGGCCAGTCCTGTGGTGTCCCTGTGGCTTTAGCTATGTTGTGGCCCTTTGCTACAGTTTACTTTCCTGCTCCGTTCCTGACGTATGTTGCCTCCTCACTGTTCCATCTCATCTTGTTAACCATTGTGGGCCATATATTCCCCAGGATCCGGTGTTAGTAGATAAAATACTCAGACTCGCAGCATAGGGCTGTATAATGTGTGGTGCCCCTGCTCCGTCCGCTTATTCGTCGGGCCACTTCACTGCTGCGGTAGTAAGGGAGCTTATTTGGTGTCCTCCCCCCCCCAGTGTGTGGACTGGCACACCCTCCTGAGCCGTTTTCCCAGTTCCCCTTATGCCGGGGTTCTCCTCCATCCACGCATCCCTTAATGCGGCGAGCTCGCTTGTGTTGGGCCGCCAGTCGCTTCCACTGCAATTAGGGCCCCCCTCAGGCTCCAGCAGCCGCGTCAATTTCGGCTTTCCAGAGGCCCGGTCCGAGCCTTTATTGTGTTGCCACTGTTGCGCACTGATTAATTTGTACAGGGTTTTACAGTCCCTCTACTCTGAGCTCCGCTCCGAGTTTTTGCTACTGTATTAGTTTGTATTGGCCGTTTTTTAATGTCTGCGATCGCCACGGGCAGCGTTCACCTGCTGGCAGCCAGGAGTGCTCCAATCTGCTCTCCCGGCCCGATGAGGCTTCCAGACCCGTACTGCCGCTCCCTTTGTCGTTCAACCCCTGGCCTACGGTGCCAGGGTGTGTTACGCTCACCTGGTATCCACAGGGACACCACCCAGCCGGGTTAGTCGCTGGTATGCTTCTCAGTTTTGCCCAGGTGTGGTCTGCGGGGAAGGTTCTGCCTGAAAATACAGGAGGACTGTGTTCAAGACTGGCCGACTGGGGTAAGTATCCTCCCTCCACCCCCGTATGATTTCAGCCCCTCAGGGGCCATCTCCTCACCTTGTGGTAGAGTTAGGCGTGCTCTCTGTCCTGCCTTCTTTGCAGGGGCGCGTTGTCTTTCGTGGGCGTGTGCGGTCCAGTTACTTCACTGATGCCAGCCCGTTTGATATCGTTCAGGTAGGTCTTATTGCTGTTCTTTAATATTTGTTGCTATCCTGCATGCCTCTCTTTGTTTAATAATGTCTCTTTTTCTCCCTTAGGTATGCAGAGCTTCAGCACGGCGAACTGGCTTGGTTGAGCCCCACTGGTAAATGATGGTGCTTTAAGAGCACTATGATTCGGTAAGTAAGCGCTATGCGCAGTGCTGTGATGGCTTGCCTTTGCTAACTTGTTTTGTCTTCTTTCCTTGCAGGTTGTGGTGTTCTTCTGCGCGTGTGGATCTATCAGAGTGGTGCCAGCCGAGAGGCGACCAGCCAGGTAAGCCTTTTGAGCAGTTCGTAATTTGCAATGTCTCTTCTGCTTTCTTAATGTTGCCTCTATCTTCCTCTTGCAGGTAAGATGCTGCTGCTAATGATGTTCCTTTTGTCTCCATGCAGGTTCTGCTTCTCCGAGGTTCGGGGTATAGCTAGATACGGTGAGCGTCACGTTGCAAGCTGCAAAGTAACACAAAGCGTGTTGTCTTGCTCGGGTGTGGTTTAAATAGCCCCAACAAAATAGTCCAGGTAAAGTAGTCACTAGACTACCACACCCAAAACACTAGGCTGCATAGCTTTGTTCCGATGTACCAAGCTATGCGGATGCCTCCATGTTGGCTGACAACACAATAAAGTAGTTCCCAAGCACATTGTTTTTCAAAACCCAAGAGGGTTTTGGAAGAGGATGCCAGGCTCTATAGGCACGAGTCATGACTCCACCTGGCCAATGGGTTTGACAGAGGGGATTTTGGGCGAGGGTCGTGACAGTGTGTTGCTGCGGATCACCTGGTCTGATGGTGTCCTTAGCACGCTTCCTCAGCCGTTCCTCTCCACGGCCGAGAAAGTGGCTTTCAGTGCTATAGTTTGCCTACCATCGCACGCCAGTGCGGGCTTGAATCGCTGGTGGCAACTTTGTGTCACAGGTTTCGTTCATTACACAAGCCCTCCGGAGGAATCCTCTGTTCTCTGCTGATCACCATCTTGGTATTTCAGCGAGGGGACACTGCCCGTCTTTTCCTCATCCAGATTCCAACTTCTACACCGCGATTCTCTGCGTTGATCTGCACGATTTGTTCTCTGCATATTCATGCATCCGCACATGCAATTTTCATGAAAGATGGCTCTGTATGAGCATATCTTATGGCAGGATCATTCAGGATGGGCAGGAGCCCCGCAGGAACGCTTCCTATCGCATGGCTCTGTAGCCACGCCACTCGACAGTCAAACTGTCACCAGTTTTAGACACATTCAATACCAGAACACATTGATAGAAGTCTTATGGTTGCCAACTTCCTTCCCTCACCCCTTGCACTTGATTCTGTGGTACTCGGGCTGGCATAGCCATCTTTGTCCTGATTAGATACTGCTGCATGATTTCTAAAGTGCCAGAGTGTCAGGGTTATCCGATGTATGGGTTATTCCTGCAACATTATAGGACAGAATACCTACACACATGAAATTGCTACAGTCCTCCAACAGAGGAGCACAACCAGCCACCCCTATAGTGAAAGCCTTTAGACCGATCTCCAGGGGCTCGTGCATCAGTCAGTCGACCTCTTTTAGATCCGAAATAGGAACAAATCTATTGGACGTTGTCATCATGTGTTGCAGGTTTGCTTGCTGCTCCATTTCAGCAAAGGAGTTTCCCATGGTGGCATTTGGCTGCATGCAAGTTAAAATTAAAATAACAGGCGCACGTGAGATTGTATTCTCCTTGGAGCCAATCGTGTCATAAGGGGATCATTAGGAATAGCTGGATTAGCAAAGGTAATTAGAGAGCAATATCCCTGCAGGAGATTAGTCTTCGAACCAATAGGTTGTATCCACCTGGCTGTGCTTAACTTGGCAGGATCTATCGGTGCAGCTCCAAGATTACCATTGCGCCGATGGGGACATTTATCGAGTGAGGAAGTGACTCCACCTATTCATTAAGAAAAACTTGCGTTAAAACCACAGCCGGGGGCTCAGCTGCAGGGGTCCAGACAGCACTCCAGATAAGATTTTGAAGTTGGAGTATTTTACTCCCTATAAATCCAATTCACAACGAGTGTATTTTATAAGTGGGTAAAAATATGCTTTAACTGGAAAACAGAAATGTTTTTGAAATAATTACTTTGCACCTAGTATTTCATGCACATTAAAAAGATACACGTTTACTTCTTCCAATTAGACAGTAATAATAGTAGATTATTCCTGTGTTACTACTTAGATGACGACTTGAAGCCATGTGGGTGAAAGCAGGGGCACAAGGTCCTACTTGTCTGTTTCCTATTTTTTGTTGGGAGTATCTTTACTCTTCATTTTTAGGGAGTATTTGCCTATTTTTATGGAATAAAAGTGGCCGATACACCCCTTAGCTGAAGGGCTGTGTACGGAAAGAAAAAATAATGACTCGAAGGGTGGGGGATCACATTTTACAGGGCGCCCAGATTCAATAGGTGACTTGGAAGGGGAAAAATGAGTAGATTGTAGTTAAGGGGCAGCACAATTGTATCACTTTTTACCCAACACAGAATCTGGGGCCTCAGGATTCATTTTCACAGGAGCCTTGTTGATTAGGTGTTCAGTGCACATAGACTGATACACACTGGGTGGGCACATTTGACCACAAATATGCAGTATCTTGGAGATGCTACTTGGAGAGTTCTCAGTATCTGAAAGCATCACCAGAAGTGGAACTATCAAATTGACGGGCGTGGCCGTAGTTACGTCAAATGAAGGGCCATCCCACGGGTCTTTAGACAGAGGTTTGTCAGAGGGCCCCGAATATTTGTGCAGACATCATATTTTGTTTTAAACCCCTGTATTTGTTAAACACTTCTGGCCGGGAAGTTAGAATGGCCTGCACACTGGACTCTTCACCATTGGGGGTGTGGCTGCGGAGGAAGGCTTATTGAACTAATGAAGCTTTGCAGAGTGATTAAGCTTGTCCACTTTACCAGATGTATCCCGAGTGTACTGAACACAATCGCTGGATACAGCCAACGCACCTGAGCCTTCATGGCCATTTGCACCATTATCTGCAGAAGTATCTCGATTTCCCTTTGGTGGAGTTCTTACCAGCCTCATTAGGTGGCATCCCCTTTAGGTTTCTTCAATCCAAAGGGGAAGAACCCCAGAAGTCTGTGTATCCATTAGTTCTGATTGCCCACTGGTGACCGTACTGACCGCAGCATCAGCTGCCAGAGCCCGAAACCAGGTCAGGGACAGTGTTGGAGTGTCGATCATTCTCAACGTCAGCAGTTTTAGCTTCAGCGTCCCCAGCAGTTTCCCTCAGGAATACATACCGTGGCCACCGGGGGAGTTGACTACATTCCTCTGGACTCATGTGTGGGACTTCTGGTTCTGTATATTACAGATCAGTTACTTAAAGCTGAACTCTGGTCAGACTGTGGTTGCGCTCACACCGACACCAATTTCTTGAAGCCTCGCCAGTCATGTTCTCGGTCCTAAAATGATCCGACAAAATCACTGGCAAGCCGTGGAAGTGCGGGAAAGCCACCCTGCTTCAGTGAACTAACATAGGACTTGGAAGCAAAGCAGCATGTTAGCGTGTTGACTCCACTTGCCAGAACTAAACCGACAAAGAAGATAAAGGCTTGTGTGAAAGGTAGGGTGTAGTGCCCATTTTCCTTACCCCTCCTCTATGTGGCGAGGGTAAAAGAGAATGCACGCATTCTAATGGCAACAAAGTGACCCCCAAATTCAAACAACCTGCGTCTTTTAGGCCGAGTTGATTAATGGGCGTGGCTCTTACCAGATTCAAGTCACCGGGAATTTGCGGTTTTTATCCACTTTTTTCCTAAACTGGCCCTGAACCCACCCCTTTTCTGGTGCAGATTGGCACATTGGGAAATGCCTGAAGAGTTGGCCAATCAGCGCGAAGATGAGCTGGTTTGAAAAAGGTGCATTGTGCATGTGAATGGCTCTATGTACTTTAAAATGCACAATTTTTCAAAAAGGCTTCCAAAATGTAACCTACTGGGTACTTCGCAAACCGCTTCTTGCCCAAAGTCACGAATTGGGGTTTATGATGTTGGGTCACTTATTTTCGGTGTCTAGGTTTACTTATTGTCCCAGTTCAACACAGACAGCTTTACTTTCAAAGAGAAAAAGTGTTCTGGCTAGGCCACCTTCTAAGCGCTGGGGGAAAGGCCCCTTTTGATTACTTTTGGAGGCCAGCAGAGTTCAGCCCACTAGAATAGCATTCCCTGGATAAGCAGATTTCGGACCTTTGCACCACATGAAAGATCAACGCAACTTTTAGCTGTACAGGTAAAGTGAAGAGGGGTTTTGTAGCAGATATCACATCCAATGTCTCCCACGTGGATTGGGCTACAGTGTTAATGCACTGGAGTAACAAGGCCTTTGTATTCAGAGGGGGGGACCGAGGGACGCAGAAGAAGACCATCACACTGGCTTGGATTATCTGACTCCTAGCGCAATGAGGGACATCGTCCTCACCACAGTGGCAAGAGGACAGAGAACCCTACATGGCCCAGTCCAAGGATAAGAGGGACCTGCCCCCTTCTAAACTCGAAAGCTTTTAGCTGCTTTGAATACTTTAGGGGACGGCTTGGAACATGGTACTTCACCTGATCGGCCCTTGGGTAATGCGCAGCAGCAGGGCACTTTGGCATCGTTGGTAGGGCCCTCTTTCTCTGAGGCACTTAAAGGGTCATGCTTAAGGAAGAGTGCTGCCTTTCTATCTCTACACCGGTGTGCTGTTCCACTAAAGCCTACCTTGCATGGCACTTCATGAAGGGAGACATTAGTGTCGTCTCAGTCCATTGCCAAGCCACCCTCTGTCCCCTCCACCTGGAAGGAGTAGAGACAACGGGGATCTGCTTCCCCCCCCCCCCCCGAGAGCCAGGGGGAGCTTATGATACGACAGGTGCTTGGACTGTTCATTCCGCTTCTGGCATGAAGAGATCGAGACAGGAGAACAGATCCCATTTGCAAAAACCTGCAGCAAGGGCAAACCGCATCCATTGCTCGTTTCTTGGCAGCAATAGACTATTTGTTCTATAATAAATGGGCCATTAATATAAACCAACAGACACTTTCAAAGTGAAACACGTTGCTTAAACTTAAAGCCACCAGTTTATTTATTTTTTATGGGCATTCACCCACAAATACCCTGCCTTTTATATGCCCCTTCCTTTTAGTATTTTATTGCAAGGTATACTCCTAAAGTTGGCATTGGCGTGTCAAACTGCTCAATGGAAGTTACATGCTTTTATTAATCCGACAGCAGTCCTTGGAAATTGAACAGTCTGTGTGTGTGCCAATGTCTGATTTTCACCGTTGGGGCAGCACAGTCGGCTGAACATGAGCAAGCAATCAGTCCAACCCCTGGTCCAATGGTGCATTCTAAGGTACTTTTCAAAGCAGGATGTTAATCTTATCGCTTTTTAAACATCTCAGCAACAGTCATTGAACCTCCTGTGCTACCTAGGTAAGATCAGGACGTGACAGCATTGGACGTGGCCCGGATTCTGCTCACACGCACTGCATTAACCACGGTCAAGATCACATGCATGACTTTAAAGTCAATCGCATTAATCCAGGGCCACACTGAACCCGAGTCACATGTCGGGGTTACTAACACTAAGCATCCCAGTGGGGGCTGAGCGAGACCCGGCAGTTGCCTACCATCCACAGCTATCTTCTGTTAAATGGATTAAAATAACAAAAAAGGGTCACACGGAACAGATATGGATTAACTGTTAAAGCACCGAGAGGCTACTTAATGGCAGAGCCTTGAACTTGTAACATGTGGGTGTGGCTGAGGTTCAATTCAGGGTGACCTTCAAGGTACCCGATGAAGAGGAAGAGTAGGGGCGATTTCAGAACGTTAATTTATTTTGTCATATTTTGCCCAGGAATAGATGTAGAGCTACTGCAACAAAAGATGGCAACATGTGTTCAATAAAAACACACAGTAAAACACTTCATGACCAAATGTCCTTGGAGGTTTTTCGGGGCTTTTTTGCAACCGTTGAACATAGGTTTCCTCTTCGGGGTGCATATAAATTTGATGCAAACCTTTCATTTTCTTAAACCCATTCTAAACGTGCATAATGTCAGATTTTCAATAACTACAAACAGCTTGGCAAAATATATATCTACTCAAACCAGTTTGGCCTTTTGGCTCTTATTTGTGGCCCGAAGGGCTCTTGTTTTAGTTGTGCCCTCTGGTTTGCCACCCGCCTCCCCACAATCCCATTACCTGGATTTCTAGAGATGCCATGCACTAGATGCTCCCCATTTCCAGAAATGCATCCCCAAAGAATTGCAATGTATAAGCTCGACAAATCTGTCAAGCCAACAAAACCCGAAATGGAAGAGAACCTTCAAAGGACATGCAGGGCGCCAAAAACCTCAATCTGGCCAAAAATTAAATGTTTCCGGTAATCTGTAATAACTGCCAATGGAAATGGCACAGCGGGTTCAGAGCCCATCATTATTTGGTAGGAAGGAAGACGTTGACTGTGAGCACTTGATCTCCAAGTCCGGTGCAAGAGAATGAACTCCCCGCCATCATTTCTGGCCATCCACCCAAAATAAAGTGGAGCACAGAGAATCAAAATAAATGGGAGACAAAAAAATTCAGGGATTATCCTGAAAACCTGGTGCGGGCTCAGCCGTCGAGGATCTGACTTCACTTCAGGAGGCAAAGGCTGGCACGCCTCAGCCATTTTCTGACTGGAAATGTACCATTGGTTTTAACAGTAAAGCTGGTCGGCAAAAAAGCACATATCTGATTTGGTAGCATAGATGGTATCCATCTGTGTGGAAAATGGTGCCCACACCACTGTCCTCAACCGACCTGAATAGGAACTGCATCAAAGAGGGTTTCTAAACAATTCGTTTTTCAAAGGATCCTGCACTGCATTTTTCAGATGATCTTTGCTTTTCTCGGTGTGTGCTGCATTTATTTCCTCTGCGAGGCAAGAAAAAAACCAAACGGACTGAATACACGTTTGACAGCTAGCGGCTGCCAGTACAAATCGCAATTCTTTCAAAGGCAAACGCTTGAAAATTGAGAATATAAAACGAATCCTCTTCAGACGAGGTGTATTACACGCACATGTTGGAGGGGTAGGGGGCAGCAGATCAGGGGCACGAAGGCAGGGATTGCGTCTGGATTAATTCATGCGTCACTAACCACCTTCAGGCTCAGCCAAGCTGAGGAGTGGCTGAGCCCGGAAACGTGCTCATCATTCTTGAACAGGCAGGAACCCACCAGCAGGCAAAGAGCACCGAGCTCCCTAAGCGGCACCGCGATTAGTCGCCAGAGTTTCTCTGTATTTCAATAACAGGAAAGACCTCTAGGCGGGAGCGCTGAAGGCCCGTATTATACGCAAAGCCTCTAGGCCAGCTTGCACTTCCTGGATTTCCTGTCTCCGAAACCGCCATTGTCACTTTCTACGGTGCCAAAAGAAACAGGCCACTGTTGGCAAGGGGACTACGTGGACTCACTAACCTCCAGAAGGTATGGTCTATCTGGCTTTGGAGACCCTTATGCCAGGATGAGAAAAAAGGACAAACCGTTGTTGCCAAAGGCAATACATTGACGCGTATGGCAAGGACACCCAATTGTCCGACTACAGTAGGGGCTAGGGATGGACTGGCCTACAGGGAACTCTGGCGATTGCTCAGTGGGACTCTCCACTGGGGGGCCTCGTGTATCCCCTGGTTCTCAGATCTTACCCGCTCTCCTATGCTCCCTTTCAAGGAAAGAATGTTTATAATGATTCCAGCATGTTATTCCTCGCGCTTAACAAATAACTATCATACGTTTTAAAAAAAATGGTTTCTAATGCATGTATATGGGTAAATGTGCTTCAAATGACACTTCTCTCTACCAATGTGTCCTATATTTTCATGTGGGAGAAACCACATCCCGAACACCAATTCGAGGGATTGGGCTTGCTTGCATTGAGTAATACAGGGCCCTCTTTGAAAAGACTTTGAGGGCCACTTTTGGCCCTGTCTAGGAGAGTGCAGTTTTAGTAAGGCTTTTTGGCCACTAGGACATTCAACCATCTAACTACAGTAGGGGCTCATTGGCCTTTCCAACATTGGGAGGGGCTGTTGAGGGCCAGAACTTTAGTAGTGGCTTTTTAAGTAGAAAAACATCCAGTTGTTGGACTATAGTATGGTCTCTGTCCACCAAAGCATCCAATCATCTGACTTTAGTCAGGGGTCTCTGACCACTAGACTATGCCACACCAGCCACACACAGATATGCGCCAGTGGAAGACTATTAAAGTCTCCTAGGTCATTGGTTGTAAATGTTGACTGTTGGGTTATCTTGGAATGTTGCTGTTCTAGGAAAATAAAACTATACAAGCCCCCTTTGCCTCACTTTGGAGAAATGAAACATGAAATGGCCGCGAGACGCTATTGTGTTTAGTAGGTTTGAGCAACTTTAAAACTAGTGTGATTTGAGGATTCAGGGTATAACTCCAGCAAATCAACTAACCAATTTTGGTCTACTAGTTTACATACAATAGGTCAACTCCCATGCATTCTGCAGCCTACCTTGGACACCACTAGGCAAACGCCAATGCCGCCATATAGTGCCAGAGCTTAATAAGGAGTGCACTCATGGCAACATTAGTCTCTCCAAACGTCACCCATGTGGACTTTAAAGGATATTCACAGTAAAAGATACTTCTCAGAAGGTTGCAATATGCCAATCGGGGATACACAAACCAATGCAACTGAACTTTTGATATAGGATAGTGTTGGATTGTGGGTCACAAAGAGGTTGCCTGTCACAGGTTCATGAATTAGAGCAAGAATTATTTCCCCCTTTGCAAAGTTACATTTTTCCGGCTCCATCATTTCACCCTGAAAGCAAACACTCTGGCATCATTACTAATTTGCCATCCCCTGTTGATGCCACCTACACCAGCACCTTCTATGTTTTTGCACCCAAGCCCATACTGGTGCAGGTATTCTATCTGGGAGCAGGAACAGGGGATCAGCAAAGAAGGGCAAAATGAACTGAACCACTAATGGAGAACCTGGACATTTTACACACAATTAGAACTACTTGAGCAAAGGTATGTTTGAGTTTAATGCTTGTTTAATGTGAAACCGAACAGAAAAGAGCTACAGGAAAGAGTGACAGTAGGAGCCGTATGTCTGGGAGAGGACAATGAGCCCCACAGCGTACGCACAGACTTGTACAAGAGACACAGAGATGACCACCCACCGTGAACATGAACACCCAGGGTAACGTGGCGGCCATATTGGCCACGCAAGGGTGACAATTGCCAGTGTGTCCAATACTTAATACAATTCAAGACAATGAAAGCTCAACACTGCTACTCTCATTGTAACATTGAATGTATGTACCTTTTCTTTTTTTCCTTTTGTGTCACGCAACAATATGTACCTATGTTGTCCACATGATTATGCACCCAGCTACCTGAGGGTTCGGCTGCGCTCTATAAATAAACTAAACTAAACACCAGGAGTGCACACTTACCCGCGTGTTATGCATTCTTTGATTTCTGACGTCCAAGAATTCAACTGCTGATCGTCGTCAGTCTCAAAAATAACCTCGGTAACTTCGGTGGAACTATTCACCTACACAAGGGAACAGAGAGATAGAGTGGTCTTATCGAATATTCGGTTATAAAACACAGACATGCAAATATAGTTGCGCGCCAGTGGGCCACATCAAAGCAGTCGTTTCCGTTCTTGCTCCGAGAACCAGTCTTGGCACCGTTTCTGATTTTCCTCTCCCCCCATCCTGTGGGACTCTGACTTCCTTTGTTATTCATCTCTCTCATTCTCTTGTATCCCCCCCGACTCCCTCAGTATGCCTCAAATACTCTTAAAGGAAGTAGACTGCGGCATAGCCAAATTGAAACGTACTCCATAACATATTGTTCACAGAGTTCATCATTAAAGGGGCAAGCTAACGAATGATGCCAACATAGGTCTGGAAAACGTTCTGGAATAATTCAAATTGGTGAAGAGAGAGAGAGAGAACTGGGTGTTTTTCCTTTCACTACAAAGCACCTTTAAACATGGTTTAAATCAGTGTGAAGACCAGATGCGTTCTCTTAGCAGCTTTGACAACATTACGAAATTGAAAGGTGACAGACAAAAATCGGTCCCTTGGTTTAGCCGAAGGTTACATTCACATTTCAGTCCTTGGAGCATATGTCCACAATCTCAAATAAAACCCATGTACAGAGTGAACAGTATTTAAAAAATATATCAACCTGAAAGTGGTTGCAAGATTTATTTTTTTACTGAATTTAGTTACCACATTTATTGGGATTTTTTTTTACCATTAATATGTTATATGTATTATGGACCATATGTATAACCAGGATTGCATCATTTTGAACAAACCAATATACAATCAATTAAAAAAGTGGTTGCAGTTCTAGTTACTTTGGTAAATCAGAAACTATATAGAAATACTTAAATACGAGTCTCTGCTATTTCTGCTACATTTATTTTAACATTTGTGTAACGCCCAGGTATCACGACGTTTGTACAGGGTAATAACAGAGTAAAAACTGTACAGATCATTGCGTCAGTAGGAAGTAGTACCGGCAAAGTAGGGGACAGTCATGCTCAGAGTACTGAACAGGCAAACCTTCAGCAGTCACTTGAACGTTGGGTGGGAGGGCTCATTTCTTAAGTGTGGAGGTAAGGAGGTCCACGGGGTGGTTGCTGTGGTGCTGAAACTAACCCCACCTGCTATGGCTTGGGCCCAACATGAGAAAGCATCCCCTAGCATGAACTTTTGAGAGGATCGCGGCCACAGTTTTCCTGCCTATGGATGCATGTATTGGGCTAGGATAGAGTAATAAGATACAATAACAGGAATGCAATCACGAGGGTACAGCTCAAAAGATATGCAGAGATCCGACAGACTTGCTCAGTCCTGTGGTCAACGTTAGAGTTTCTCTGCTTGGCTGCCTTCTGTTAAGGGAGAGGAAGAAGAGGTCATCACTTTAATCCCCGAAGCTCCTCCCACATTCCTAATGCCTTTTTCTATGTCAATGTTTAGCAGCTTCAGAAGGGCAATGCTCATTTCTGGCGTTGGGGTGTGGGGCGGGGGATGGAGTTTGCCAGGATTCCACCCCTTCAATGTCTAATTAAGTTGAGTGGGTCATTTGTACTTCTTGAGCTTTGAGGTATGGCTATCACATTTTTTTAAAACATCTGATTCTGGATAGGCAAAGCGAACTAGCACAGAGTGCAGGACAGCACGTGTGACTGTGCCATTTGGGGTAATCCAAGTATTGCTGATGACCATGACTGAGAGGTGAGGGCGATACGAGTCAAAGTGGTTTGTGTTAAAGGAAGCCTTATCAAGGGGTGATGGTGCATCACGGGTCCAAAAGCCGAGGTTGTGCGGGTTTGGGGGAACAAGGAAACAAGGCAGTGGAAAGGGGAATATCATACATGGTGGTGGATTGTTTCTTTAAATAATTTTTCATTTTCAAAATTATTCTTTCAAAATGTAAACCTTCCAAAGTGAAATATCCTGCCGACAACAGTCTCTGGGTGCAGAAGAAAGGGCCTCCGTTGAGTAGGAGCGAAGAGACTGCTCTTATTTTGAAGACTCAGGGGCCTCTTCTATATTAGACCACTGTTGTGAAGAAATAAAGAGCAATGAGGGCCACCCCAAATGACACAATGTAAAAATGCACCATCAAATTGGAATCAGACTTCCAAGATACCCGAAATGTTGGACCGGGGCCCAGTCGATCTAGATCCAGCGATGCAGACTACCCTCCTCTGGGGCACACAAGCAGACATGACGCAGGCCGCCCACAGCATGGTCCAAGGTGTATAGTGCGCAGTGGCGAGGCCTTCTGTAAAGTTAAGCACTGCTGTCCGCATCTCATTGCCAGTTATTGCATCCAAGTACACTTTACCAGATTAAATGGATTGTGTCAATGTAAATATGCAGAGGTTTTAGCCTACCTTATGACAAGCCACAAATTGGGGAAGATCCTGTTACTCATTACCTGTGCCATCTACAGTCACAACATGAGAATAGCGCACACACAGGTGAATTATCACTCACTAAGTGAGAGGAATGCTTCCCTTTTTAGGCTTTCTTAATGCAAACATAGTTTAGGATTAGATCATCTAGATATTGTTCTGATCTTTACCTTAGGTGAAAAGGGTTTCCTAGCGCTAGCACCCAGTAGAAAGTAAATTGGCTTTCTCCAGGAACCCAAGATCCTCCCAATGTAGGGTGAGTTATTTTGTATTTTATCTAATGTGATAGAACACATTATGATTTTGATTTGAATGCCTAGCTCTCCACAGACTTCAGCATCTTAGTTCATTCTGTTTTTTAAGACAGAATCTAGTTTTGAATGAAGGGAAGAGGTTCCTTTCATTAGTAGTTCCAGCGCGGGATATCACAACATTTGACACTTGTCCACCTTGGGACATACAAGGTACCTTTGTTCAATCGCATAAAAACTCATCTAGAACTCTATCCCATTTTTTCTAATATGTAGGTCGGGGGTTTAGAGACCATACTTTGTTGGTGTTCTCAATGAGTGAAAACCTTTAGCGATTACCAATTGCTGCTCGTGCTAGTAAAATAGTAAAAAGTAACCATTGTATTCAAAGAACATTTATAAATTCAATACATTTCTATAAATCCCTTCTATGTGATCCCAGTACATAATACATAATTTCTAAAAACAGCAAATTCATTCACTATATACAACCTTAGAAAGACATACAAGTGACGTTTTCTATTATTTAACCACCCTTGGATTTTTGTACCAAGATATGGTAGGGGGGAGGTTAAGTCAATAGATCATCCTACCTCTTACTGTACTCAACATGTTTCAATTCTAAAACCCTAAATGGTGAACTTTCTTCAGGAGACTTTCTTATAGTCACTTCTGAACAAGTTATATTGACTTTTATTCATTGGCGGCTCCTCCTCATTGGCTGCGGGGGGGTTCTCTGGAAAACACTGGTGGGTTGGGCATCCACTACTCTTATTGTGGGCTCTCCCTGTTTATCCACTTAATAGGTCTTCTGGCGTACAGATACTCTTCAGTTTTTACTGGTCCTGTTCATTGTCTAGCGTAGTCTTTACATATGGCATGTCTCTACACAAGCGGCAGAAGGACAAGCAAAGGAAATCTTTTAGTTACGCAGCGTTTAGTTCCACTGCCTTACCTCTCTGTCATCTGCACTCTGTTCTCACCATGCTCCTCAGCGTTTGTTGTCGTAATGCTCCACTATAGAAGGAGTGATCCGTTTGTAAATTAACCTATTGTTCAATAACAGACTTACTAGTATGAATAGAATATGCATGAGATGTCTTGCTACATTTTACCTGGAGAACAGTACTTATATATCTTTGTATTTTGATTATTTTCTAGAAACTATTGAAAACATTGCCCCTGATGAAGAGAAACGATCTCGAAACGCGTTGGCTTTATCATTAAATATATATCATGTTGTATTTTTTTTGGACTACTTTTTGTGCAATTACTTTGCCTATGAGATTGCCAAGATAAATCTATGCACATATGAACATTAAGATTTTAATAACTTGATTGGTTATAATTATGATTTGAATGTTTGGCTGCATTCAACGGCCTGTGATAGTGTGCAGGAGACGACAGTTCCCGATCATTTGGGAACTCTGTTCTTTTTTCTATTACCTATTCATGTGTCAGGGTGAGTCTTCCCCCCCCCCCCCCACACCTTAAGATTGATACCCAGACTTACTGTTTTATTTGAATCCATTTCGACAAACATTCACCAAAGTACACAAAGGTGTTCATTGTACGTCACTTTTTGGTCCATATACCGATTTGGACATAAGTAACAAAGGATTTAATAACACTAGCTGTCAACTAGAACTTTGCAATGAATGGACAAATGGAAAACAATCATAACATTTTTCTTTGGGGTGGTGCTCAATATCTATGGCCCTCTGTGCCGGACCACAAAGCCCAGGCACTGGCAGAACTCGGGAGGGTGTTCAACCCGACAGAAAAAAAAAATGAATCCTGGTAATTTCTCAGGGCAAAAAATGATAATTGAAAAAAGGCATGGAGTAGAGGCTGTCGCAAACCCTACAAATCACAAATAAAATAAAAAATCTGTCACCCCGTGAATCAATTACTTGCTCTGAGAAATTGTTTTTGTGCATTGATTAGAGCTCCATTAGAGGACGATGAAACACGTCAATGTTCGAAGACTTGCTCACATGCCGAAGAAACTTCTGCAAGGTCTTCACCCCTGAGGAGACCACATCTTCACCCTCTTCAATCTTAGGAGTTTCGCCGCCTGACAGGGTGCCCATATAGAAAAAGCTCTACGTGTGTTTGTCAAAGACCACAACTAGACTGTATTATGGGGTCTTCAAAACACAAAAACAAAAACAGAGAAGAGAAAGAAAAGGATAACGGTGCCCAGTGCAAAAAACAGATCAATCCCACACTAACAACGTAATCTGGTCCCAGTCTGATGGCAAGCAGACAGGCGTTGGCAAAGCCAACAGTTTGGGCTTTTGTGTTGGTATGAGATATGCCTTTGTCAAGTAGCCATAATGGTACTTGGTAATAAGGTAGTGACAGCTGGAAAATGGTCTGAGTTCCTGGGCATGCAATGGCAGTGCTTGGACAATACCCATCTATTATGCATACACAAACTAAAACTGTTGTCCTGTTAAAAGACAGCATTGGCCATGTCAAGGAACAGATGTAAGGACACACATGTTGATTACAAATCAAGTGGCTGAAAGCACACTTGGTTAAGCCATATTTATTGCAACAACAGCGCATTTATAGCTGGAAGTAAGACATTATCTGTTACTGTGTAATATGGTTAGTTCAAAGACATCCCAGGAGTGTATTTTGGGAGGGGGTACGTAGTGGGTGGGAATTAATACAGGGCTTAGCATGGGCATGCATAGTTATTGGGCGAGTGAGTAAATAACCAACACTCACATTCTATGTGCTCCATCTCACATGCCATCCCTCTTATCTGTACTCCAATGCAATAGATTGGATTCTCCAAAGCACCACCCAGTAGTCAAAACTAAAATAAACGGACATGCAGTGTGCCACAAAGGAATTAAAACAGTCCCCCTAGCCCCCACACCTCGATCAAGAAAAAAACAAGGAACACATAATAATCGTGTTTCATACCTTCAGTAAAAATGTGTTGGGATTGTCTGGCATTTCAAGACACGTGCACTTCCTTATCTCTTGGACAGAAGAACAGGATGTATGCAGCTTTGGTCTGGAACACTGCGCAAGAGGAAACAAACACATGCAATTAGCAATGCCTCCACACACAGGAAGACACTCAAATCCGAAACAGTAAATGCTGCCCGGAACACATCTCACTCAACATCTTTTTTTAAAGGTTTTAAAAAATATTTTTATTACGTTTTTACTTTGTAACAAACGACAACCAAACATAATTGCATAATACGTCACATTACATTAACATGAGGGTCATACCCTATTAACTTACTTCCCAATTCTCCCCCCCCCCCCGCCCTGCCTATGCTTACTTCTGCGTTATCTGTTATGTCAATTGTCTTACAATTGGCTTCATGTGTATCTTCTAGTACAGCGACTTCACATATGTCTGGGTTAAACAGGGTCACTGTCAAGGCAATCCACTGCAGTATGGCCATGCCCAGATCTTGTTTCTGTTCCCTTAACGCCTTTTCTCACACCCCTGTTTCACCTGCTGACCATTTCTTTAGGTCATCCCACCCGCTGGCCACACTTGGTCCCTTTGCATCTTTCCACCTCATGGCTATGCATCGCTTGGCTATCTCCCTGTTTCAGCTGCTGCCCATTTCTTTAGGACATCCCACCCTCTGGCCACACTCGGTACCCTTCATCTTTCCACCCCATGGCTATGCATCGTTTGGCTATCTCCCTGTTTCAGCTGCCACCCATTTCTTTAGGACATCCCACCCTCTGGCCACACTTGGTCCCTTTGCATCTTTCCACCCCATGGCTTCCTGTGGCAGCACTTAGTGGTTGACTTGTGGGATAAGCCCAAAACTCCATTCCTACAATGTGTGGGATTCCACCTAGAATTCGACTCATGCTGTAAGTAATTGAGCAAACCAGAGTAGCAAACTTCAAATTCGCCTACTCTGGTTCTCACTCCCATTGGAAATGGATGTTGGATTTCATGGTCTTCATGAACTGGTCCCATTTTGTCTGGAGCAGTAAAATGTATTGAGCCTTCCCCCTTTCTCCCCCCCGAACGTGCTACTCCCTACTTCTATTCCGACATACTTGCAACACAATGAGGAGATGTTCTGGGGCAGTGAGTGCCAAAATGGTGGTATGCCACAGCCCGGGTGCGACAATTTGGAGATGCCCTGGCACAGTGGATGGCACAAGGATGGGATACAGGAGCATAGGTGCAACGATGGGGTGTCCTCAATAAAAGGGGCGTTCTGGCAGAACGAGGGGTTACTCTGCCAACATGATGGTATCTAAAATGGTGTGTATCCAGTGCACTGTGAAGCTCACACAACAAACAGTTCGCTAGGGCACTACGGGATAATAAAGGCCTTCAGTATATTGCACTGGTTTCCTGATATAGGTCGGTCTCAATAGGCCCCCACAGCTACATGTCTTGGTACTTTAAGACCCCTAAGGTGGTGATGTGCGCAGTATAAAAACTTAACATAACAATCTATCTCTGGAGCCATTTGTGTACCTTCCACTGTTCCCTTTCCTAGAAGAATTTAGGAGTTTTCCCTACACAGCCCCCACCCCTCGCACCTAACTGATCTGGAATATTCCAAGTCAATGAATGATCAAAGCCTTCCTTCCCTCTTCTCTCACCTCTCACCCCCCCACATCTTCCTCTTTTGCCCGGGTGCCACTCATTAGGCAGCGACTGTGTGGCAGTCTTGTTATGGTGCGTGCGTACCACCAGTGTTCTGGATTGTCATCAAGCTAAGCAGTTGCTACTTAATAAACCTTGGGGTGCAATGGCGGAACTCATCTCCGTGTCTGGTGTCTTCTCGGTGATCCTAATCACCACAGTGCTTGAGGTTGGCGCCTTACAAAAACATAAATAACCAAATGGGACCTTCTGCCGCGGCGTTGGATGGTGGCCATCGGGCATGTGATGGGATGCAGCAAAGTTTTGGTGCAATGATGGGAAAGTCTGGTGCTGTGATGGCGGGAGTCTGGCACAGTGATTGGGGTGGTCTAGAAGAGTTGTAACATAGAAGCAATACGCTGTAGCACGACTGGCGCAATGAGGAATTAAGCCATTGTAATGAACAGCCGCCACCCCCAAAATACCAGGCTTGATGGTAACTTAGTTGCACAGATGTATACCTGTAGAAATGCCCCAAACTCTGCCCTTTTCTCTCAGTTGGATCATAGCAGTTAGCCGTAGGTTATCACTGGTGAAAAATGGTTGATTGTGTGGCTCGGCTCCCTACATTTCCTGTCGCCCAATGTGGCAGCCAAAGACGCCAGGGCACAGCGTTCCTTAACATTACTTTAACACTACAAACAATATCACGGTCCTACTCTACAAAGAGAAAGCAACGTTTTAACTCAATTTTTCTACATGACAGAATAGACCCAAAATACAGGGTGGGCTTTAAATTGGATACTTCCGCTTTAAAAAAACAAAATTACTTTAGCAGAATAGTTTTACATTAGCGAGCATGAGCTGAAGAAACCATGGTAAAGGTTTTCAAAACCTGGAAGAAAGGCTCACATGCCAGTACTAACCTAAAAGGAAAAGAAAAAAACAAGATATAACTTTAAATGCCAGTCAAGTTTTTCAACCAACATAAAAAGGAGACTAACTATTCATTATCATTCGAGTGATCTGTTCCCCTTTCGCCTTATGAGGTTTTAGTGGGCTTTTAATACAGCTATAACGGTAACATAATTAGCCAGGGTAATAATGAGGAATAGTTTTACAAAGGTAGCGGGCGCCCCTCTCTCGCAAGAACAGACATGATAACCTGTTCAGTGGTTATTAACCACTTGAGAGTTCGCAGCCACTGCTTTTACTCACTGTGCCTTTCACAGATGGGAAATATCCATTTGCATATCAGTCTTTGTCCTGCCCAGGGGCAGTCCAGCACCGAAATACAATGGCAATTCCAATCTGAACGAGAGTACCACCAGCAACCCCATCTGTGAAAGGCACAGTGAGTAAAAGCAGTGGCTGCGAACTCTCAAGTGGTTAATAACCACTGAACAGGTTATCATGTCTGTTCTTGCGAGAGAGGGGCGCCCGCTACCTTTGTAAAAATATTTTTTAAGGAACCTGGGATTGGTAACCCTAGGTCTCCTGGGGGCAACCAGACGTGGTCTCCCTCTCACTGTGCTTAGAGAGGCATCAGCTTCACCTCACTGATGATCCCCAACAAGGGTGAAACACGTGTATGGGGTTGCTGGTGGTACTCTCGTTCAGATTGGAATTGCCATTGTATTTCGGTGCTGGACTGCCCCTGGGCAGGACAAAGACTGATATGCAAATGGATATTTCCCATCTGTGAAAGGCACAGTGAGTAAAAGCAGTGGCTGCGAACTCTCAAGGGGTTAATAACCACTGAACAGGTTATCATGTCTGTTCTTGCGAGAGAGGGGCGCCCGCTACCTTTGTAAAAATATTTTTTAAGGAACCTGGGATTGGTAACCCTAGGTCTCCTGGGGGCAACCAGACGTGGTCTCCCTCTCACTGTGCTTAGAGAGGCATCAGCTTCACCTCACTGATGATCCCCAACAAGGGTGAAACACGTGTATGGGGTTGCTGGTGGTACTCTCGTTCAGATTGGAATTGCCATTGTATTTCGGTGCTGGACTGCCCCTGGGCAGGACAAAGACTGATATGCAAATGGATATTTCCCATCTGTGAAAGGCACAGTGAGTAAAAGCAGTGGCTGCGAACTCTCAAGTGGTTAATAACCACTGAACAGGTTATCATGTCTGTTCTTGCGAGAGAGGGGCGCCCGCTACCTTTGTAATAATAATGAGGAATAGTCTTAGCCTTAATTAATGCAGACCACAAACTTAATTATTTTAGGTTCTTAAATCATAAATGCTATAATTGCGCAGCTCAACCGCTTCATTGACCTTGGAAGGCTTAAAATGATCAGTCGATCCTGACAGCAGTTGATCAAGTGACCTGCAGATCTCTGGGATGGGCCTGCAGCCTCCTGCCCCCCAGCTATCTCACGGCCCTCCTAATGACCTTGGGTCACTAGAGGTGTGGGGGCTGGGGGCATCTTAAAATGGCGTTATGGTCAACTGCAGTCAATAGAGGGCTATTCTAGCATTCCTGAAGACCATCACCTCAGTGATGTCTGGTCCAGTTAGAGTTCTGGAGCTTTGTGGAGAGCTATTACTGTGTATTGCAGCTTGGCAAAAGCTCCGACCACAAAAATACATCACCAGTCCCTAAAGCAGTGGTGGACTGGCCTATAGGGAACTCTGGAGATTTCCCGGTGGGCCTCTACACCCTGGGCCTCTTTTGTGTGGTATTTCCAAATTTTCTCATAGGAAAAGCATTGAGCTTGCTGAAAATGTGTACTATGGGGCCACTTTGAACTTTATTTCCAGGGCCTCTTTTGGTCCCCAGTTATTATTTCCAGGGCCTCTTTTATTTCCCAGTCCACCCTTGCCCTAAAGGAAACCATGACCATTTTGTATTCCCTTTACCACGCTTCTGTCTTGGCTATTTGTTGCCAGGACTGTCCTTGAGCTAACCCGATGGCGATCGATCACAAAGGGCCAGAGTTGCTACCGCTCAATGAACTTTTATCCCAGGTGCCTTGAGGTGGATGTGCCCAAAACAGACCGGTTGAGCGAAATGCTCAGGTGTGGGTGTCACCCTTCTAAATAGATATGACTGGGAACATGAATGCGGACGTTCTAGTTTAATTAACAGCTCAAGGCCGCAGGGACTTTCCTTCATTTGGGTTTGCAATACGTGCTGTTGGGACATCAGAAGATCTGCCTTTCTTGAAACACAGCAACATACGGGTTAATGCTCTGATCGAGCCATTCCGTAAATAAAAGGAGGCTCACAACCTGAACTTTCCAAAAAGGTCATGGGTCAAATGCTGTCGGTCCTGAATGATCGGTTGCCAACTAGAAACCTATTGGTCATTGCAGAAGGTGACCTGTAGTCTTAGACCCGAATAACTAGAATCCATAAGGGCGAGCGTCCTCGGCCGGGATTCCCATATTCCCAATGGAACGTGGGCCCAGGTCCATGCCTGTCCAGTTGCACCTCACACTGCCTCTTGGCTCCCCCAGCACTTGTGGTCTGTATCTGTAACCATACAGTCCCTTCTCACTGCACTTATGTGCCACCCGTTGGCTGCACTTTCTGATTACCTGTACTTAGCCACCCGCTGGCTGCACTTTCTGATTACCTACCCCCCCACCCCCCCTCTTTTAGCACTTCTCCGGTTCCCCTTCCCTACACTTGCACAAATTGAATGACGCAAGGTCTAGTAAGATCGTTGTTTGTCCTCCCTCTGTTTCTCCCCTTTGTCTCGCCTAAAAACACTTGTGTACAGGCGCGTTATAAATGCCATAAGGAATCATTGCCGACTCCGGCAATTGGGATTTAAAACAGTGCACAGACTGTCTTCAACTCGCCATCTCAAGGTTTTGTGAAAAGGAAAACGTTAAAGTCTTGTATAAAAAAAAGGTTACACCAGGTTTAACACCCCTGTTTATGCTCCAGGAGATTTTTTGCGGGGCAGAGAATGGGATGAGCGATTCAGTGGTGCATTCCTGCTCTACCTGACCTGCAAAAATATAATGGTTTTACACCAGCATGACGTTTTAATGCTGGTGTAAAATGAATGGATTCGTATGGAATCCGCCGTTCTTTTAGCACCTGCTGAAAGCAAGAAAATTCCATGGGAATCCATGCAAATGAATCCCATATGCTTCCTTGCGGTACGAAGCATGAAACAAGCACTTTAAGATGGATCTGGCACATGTAACACATTTGTATTGCGCTTCGTACGGCCAATTTGGAAAATTGACCAAAGGGGTCCTTACTGCATCGAAGTACAAAAGTAGGCAGTCTCCCTCCCTGCAGTTTACACTTCAGGGAAAATGAGCCCCTGTGTCTTTAAATCCTTCCCAGGTTGATATTGCCTGGGCTACTTGATTTTCTGGCCCTACCTTTTGCAATCGGATGCCTAAAATGCCCCGACTGGCATTGAAGGGGCACCAAGGTATACGTAGTACAGATCACTGGGTAAAGAACCAGCATTGGTTACTATTGCCCCATCTCAGTAGTACATGAATGAGTTGCTCCCCCTTTAGAGGTAAGCGGAGAAGTCGCCCACCCACCAGGCAGATGGTTTGCGTGGTCTGTAGACCAGTGGAATACGGCTTGAGCAGGTGTAATGGGGCGGCGGGTCTGCTCTGAATACAATAGCAAATCCTACGACATCTGAGGGAGAGACTTGGGAGTGAACCAGCGAGTGGGTATACTTAAGCAAAAAGGGTTCCAAAGCATTGTCAAAACCAGCAGTTTATTTAGATGGCGCTCCAAACCCAAAAGGTATCCGGGTGCAAATATACATGTTGCATACATAGGTTGCATTTAGACCAGGGGTCGGCAGCCTTTGCCTCTCCAGATGTTTTGGACTACAACTCCCATCAGCCCCATGCAGCACAGTCACTGGTGTGAGATCATAGGAGTTGTAGTCCAAAACATCTGGAGAGCCGCAGGTTGCAGATCCATGATTTAGACAAAAAGAGTTGGTGATGCCCATTACAGTTGACAAGGACTACAGTTTAGCAAGTTGTGAAAAAAGCAAGCTAAGAGTAACAGGTTAAATAGATCCATATCTTAGTATTAAAGCATATTGCAGTAGGGTTGTCATGGTTCACGAGTTACATATAGTTGATCATGCAGATGCAGTGAGTGGCCGGAAGCTTGGCCGGAATCATATCATGTTGTGGAAGACCATGCTCAGGGTTACAGGATTGAGCAGGTCACAGTATCAACAAGACTTACTTCTAAGACATGGATAATTCTTGCGCAATTAGCTAGGTTCTTAGTTTCTTTCGAAAGGGCAGGTAGGCTGCCACAACTCGGATGTCAGAAGGCAGTGCGCTCCACATTTTGGCTGCCAGCACTGGGAAACTCTTTCCTCCAGATGTTTCTAGTTTGTATCTTGGGATAGTGAGTCGATTCACCTGGGCGGATCTGGTGAGTCCGTCAGAGAGGTTTTTTGAAAACTTACAGGTGAGGTATTTCGGAAAAGTGTTGGCAAAGCACTTGTGTGTCAGGGATAGGCACTGATGTTATGGTAGTATCTGGCAATAGATGGAAAATGGTGCGATTATCTGGATATATGACAGCAGCGCTTGGAAAATGACTATTTATGCCTATACATAAGCCCCAACTGCTGGCTTTGTCTATGCATTTTTATAACAGGACTTCAGTGCAAAGAACAGATAATTATCCAGAGACTGAAGGCACACTTGGTTAAGACATGTTTACTGCACCATTAGCCATGTACTGCTGCAAAGAAGTCATTACCTCTCAGCAGACTGCTTAGGACCAACTCTGGCAAGCTAAGGTTTGATCGTACTGCTTGATAGTGTGCTTAAAGAGTTCCTAGAGGGTGCGCTTTAGGCAGGAAGGCGCTGGTAGTGGCTGGAAATAGCCATACGTCTTAGCATGGCAATGGGCAATCAGTGGGTGGGTAAATAACCTAACACCTACAAGCTGTGTGTCCCCTACCTCACATGCCATCTCCCACCTAGCTCTACTCTAATGCAATAGTTTTGGTTTATAGTTGGTGCTGAAACACCACCTTATGACCCAAACAAAGAAAAGGGCATTATTTTGAGTATCCACTTTAAAGTTTCCTGGTGTTGGGAAGGAGAGAGGGTCTTCCCACCCCCTGGGCAAAACCGAATAAGAAATAAATGCTGAGAGTACATATGTAGAGCAGGGGGGAAAGGGAGTGCACATAGAGGAGAATGCACAATCACCTCGCTGCATTAAGATGGTAGATGCAGGTTTGAATGCCATCTTGGCGAGCAGCAGCCATCCTAGAATTTAGGCCCAAGCGCGGCGAACAGCATTATATGTTTTAGTATTAGATTCCTTGCATGAGTGCGAACACCAACCCCCACCCGGGCCAGGTCTCATGAAATCCTCCATTCTTCTACAAAGTTACGGGCCCGCACGCACAGGGAAGAATGCACTCAGCAAGGTCATGAGAAGGGAACAGCACGCCTCCTGACAGCACCATCCCACAGTTAAGATAGCAAGGCCCTCCTGCCACCAGTGATCCCCACACAAGAAATACAGCCTTGCAATGCTTTTATCCTGGGACCCCTGCATGCCACAAGACCATCCAAACCCAGACCACCAACCATAAAACTTGTACACCCCTCGATCGATCACTAAGATCAGAAGGCTAGGCCATCATGCCTTCACAAGTGGGTCACGTGATTTGTGCAGTGAGGTTCAGGGTGGTGGCCAATTATAGCCCAAAACGGAGGTGGAGGACCTTGGGAGTTGTTCATCTGTCTGGGAAATGAGTGGAGCATGTGAGTTAGTGCGACTTCAGCCCTCCCCCCAAGCTCATCCCTGTATCTGCCAGGTGCACAGTTACTAAGATAAAATAACATTGTTTGTGTTAGTAGCCAATTCATTGTTCGGCCAACTTTACCTTGGATGACGAACCCAGCAGCGCCCACGTGTGCGAAGATGGACAGATGAAGATGGACCAATGGCCTGGCATCCCATATGGAACAGTCCCTACCGTTATAGAGACCTTCCTATTAAGATTGTAGAATTGTACTATATATAATTTCATCATCAGTGACGTTGTTTGTGCTTATAATGTTCTGCATGCACCTACGGAGCTCAGAACATTCTGCAGCAGCAGAGTTCTTTGCTTATGCACTTCTATTTTGTAAGAAATAAATACTTGTTATCCTTGCAAGGGTGTCTTGGGCCTTTTTCCCTAGTGGGTTGTCTTTTTTTCCTGGTGTGAGCATGCGGGGGTGTGCCTTCACTGGCCTATCTGAGTTTGCTCTGGGACTGAATGACGCAGTCAGCAATGACCCATTATATACATTGCAGTCTTGGAACAGAGTAAGGTTAAGTAGTCTCCACACAAAACAATAGAATAAACTATCCAGATTGGATGAATTATGAAGCTCAACCAATGGGCGGAGGGGTCACATGTGCATATGCATTGGTTTGAAGCTAATGATCAAGCATAGTTCACCTAACAGGGCTTGGTCAAAATATAGCTGCAAACATTGGCGGAGACCGAAGGTCAATAACGAGCCATATACCTCCCGGGAGCACTTTCAGCCACACTGAGCATATAGGTCTTGCCAGGTCAGAGCATGCTCCAGTCTGAAATTAAAGTGCTATACATTTTCAGACAGGCCCCAGAGCCTGGGTCCTATAACCCAACCCACTTAGGCTACTCAGGGTGGAAGCCCAGTGTCTTTGCAGAGTGCCCTTATGGGGCTGACAAACCAAATGACTCACAAATTACATACTTTAGTACTACTCAATAAAAATAATCTAGGATCTAATCAACAGCTCTACATCCCATTATTCATAAATGATCAGACAATGCCGACAGGAATAATGTACAAAGGCAACCCTAAAAAGTCCATAAATAGATGTACAAGGCAGCATCATTTCAATGCCATTCAGAGAACAAATTATCTTCAAAAAGATTATGCAGGCGCAGATATGGGGTACGTCCAGATGTGGGGTGTAATCAAAGGGCCAAACAAACAGAACTTAAAGGCCCACTGTGAACATTACCTGTCAGCCTTTCAAACACCTTTGCACTGAAAATTGGCCTATTAAGGCAGACTATGT